>NC_137590.1:0-2746000 GCF_963210335.1 Falco punctatus
CTAACCCTAAGAGTCTAACGTTAACCCTAACCCTAACCCTAAGAGTCTAACCCTAACCCTAAGAGTCTAACCCTAACCCTAACCCTAACCCTAAGAGTCTAACCCTAACCCTAAGAATCTAACCCTAAGAGTCTAACCCTAACCCTAACCCTAACCCTAACAGTCTAACCCTAACCCTAACCCTAACCCCGGCTGAAGTACCCAAGTATAATTCGCTAGATGGCAGCAGCGCTCCACCAACAGGGCCGGCTGCAGTACCCAAATATATTTCGCTAGATGGCAGCAGCGCTCCACCAACAGCGCCGGCTGCAGTACCCAGGTATATTTCGCTAGATGGCAGCAGCGCTCCACCAAAAGGGCGGCTGCAGTACCCAATTATATTTCGCTAGATGGCAGCAGCGCTCCACCAAACGGGCGGCTGCAGTACCCAAGTATATTTCGCTAGATGGCAGCAGCGCTCCACCAACAGAGCCGGCTGCAGTACCCAAATATATTTCGCTAGATGGCAGCAGCGCTCCACCAACAGCGCCAGCTGCAGTACCCAAGTATATTTCGCTAGATGGCAGCAGCGCTCCACCAAAAGGGCGGCTGCAGTACCCAAATATATAGTACTGAGTCTAACCCTAACCCTAAGAGCCTGAGTCTAACCCTAACCCTAAGAGCCTAACTCTAACCCTAACCCTAAGAGACTAACCCTAACCCTAACCCTAAGAGTCTAACCCTAACCCTGAGTCTAACGCTAACCCTAACCCTAACCCTTAGAGTCTAACCCTAACCCTAACCCTAACCCTAACCCTAACCCTAACCCTAACCCTAAGAGTCTAACCCTAACCCTAACCCTAACCCTAAGAGTCTAACCCTAACCCTGAGTCTAACCCTAACCCTAACCCTAACCCTAAGAGTCTAACCCTAACCCTAAGAGTCTAACCCTAACCCTAACCCTAATCCTAAGAGTCTAACCCTAACCCTAACTCTAACCCTAACAGTCTAACCCTAACCCTAAGAGTCTAACCCTAAGAGTCTAACCCTAACCCTAACCCTAACAGTCTAACCCTAACCCTAACCCTAACCCTAACCCTAAGAGTCTAACCCTAACCCTAACCCTAAGAGTGGCGGTGCGGAGCCTTCGCCGGCAGCCTGGAAGACTTTCGGGCCGGGACGTGCGGCGGCGCGCTGGGTGAGCGCAGACGGCCTGAGGGCGGGCGGGCGGGGGCCGGCGGGCAGCGGCAGAAGGGGGGGGGGGGGGGGGGCGGGGGATGCGGCGGGCCGGCGCTCGGCCGCGGCGGGGAGCGCCTGGTGCCGGCGGCGGGCGGGCTGAGGCGGGCGGCCCGGCCCGGCCCGGGACCGGCGGGGCTGCCGGCCGTTCTCGTCTCCCCGGCAGCGACGGTGGTCAGCGGGCTCCTCACGGTGCTGCCTATTTTGGGCTGTTTTTTTTTTTTTTTTTTTTTTTTTTTTTTTTTTTTTTTTTGTCTTTCGGGGCTGCGCCGCTACCTCAGCGAGGAGGCGAGGAGCGGCGGCGGGGCGGCCCCGGTGCTCGCCGCTTGTGGCGGCCTGGCGGGGCCCGGGAGAGGGAGGGGTCGGCCCGCGGCGACCTGCCGCCCCCCCCCCCCCCCCCCGCCGCCTCTGGGCTGCCCGGGCAGCCGCCGCAGCTCTGCGCGGGGCTTTGTCTTTCCCCCAGCCGCCGGCCTGAGCCGCGGCAGCCGGCTGGGACTGGAAGCGCCCTGCAAGTCTGACGGGGGTATCGCTGCCGTGCATGTTGTCTGCCTGTCTACCGATCGTTCCTGCCTCTTGTTCTGCTGGGGTAATTCCTTTGGGTAACGCGTCGGGCTCCGAATGGAGTGCATCCTGACTTCCTCCTGACCCCTGCGAGACGTTACCGGTGTTTGCCTTCCTCGTGTTTCACAGGGCCTCGGCTGTCGCGTGCGGAGAAGCTGTCAGCCTTGTCAGAAGAGAGCGTGTAGCCAGCAAGCGCGTCGTGGTGCTTCGGGACCAAGCTGATACCGCAGGCGTCCGTCTTTTGTTTGCGAAAAGGGATCGCGAGGAAACGTGCCGGTCTCGGAGGGGGAAGAGGTAGGAGGCAGCTTTCAACCGCTTTTAGGCTTAACTCCTGCGTTCCTGAGAACGGTTCTGGGCTTTGAGGGGTTTGCTTTTGGCTTTTTGCCTTAAGCTCGTCCTCCGTCACCGCTGTCGGCGTGCGCCGAGCCGCTGCTTAGGGAGCGGTGGCGGTACAGGCTGTGTGCGTGCCGACCGTCCTCGAGGCTGTAGCTGTATCCTACCCTAAAAAAAGCTCTCCGTAATACCCTGCTTCCGTTAGGACGCAATTTTCTCGAGTTCCCCCCCCACCCCAGGGTGATTTTCCCACACGCCTGCAGGCAGCAGGACTAACGTCATCTCCTTTTGCCCGCCTGGGCTCGGACTAAAATCCCTTCCCTGGCTGTTCTTTAGCTTGTACAGCCTTTGAGCCTTCCCTCGGGCCTGGCTGATGGTCCTTTGCCATTTCACCCCGTTCACAGCCAGCGTGAGTTTCGGTACCGACTATGTCAACGAATTTCAGCTGCACGACAAACCTGCTTTTTTGTCAATTAAATTAATCTCAGCCTTTTAATTGCTTTCGAAGGGAACTACAGGAGATCCTGTCGGCGTGGTGGCCTAGCGTAAGCGATGATGGAGAGGCGCATCGGATGTGACCTCCGTGTCAGCTCGGTGTGCCTCAGACAGACTGCATTTGGCACTCCGTGGCGTGCTGCGCAGCTCCAGAAATTCACGGTAGGGGAAAAAAAAGGGGCGAAAATGACAGTCGCGTAGAAACACGAGTTGGGAAGAAATGCTGTACGTGAGGGCTTTCCGTTGAGCGAGGCAGCTGGTCTTGCTTGTGGATCTTTGGGGTACGAGCCTGACGCCGAGCAGCTCGTTTTTCATTTGACGTGCCTGGAGTTGTTTTCAAAGGGATGGAAGAGAAGCTTATGAAATAGGATAGGTTACCGAGTCTTCCTAAAACGCTCACGACAGTTACGTAGAAAGCCGAAGCGAAGGACGAGGGAATAAAGTTCTGTGCTTCCTAAGTAAATACGGTACGCTTAAAAGTGATCTCCGTGCAGGGTCCTAGTTGTTTCTGTTTTTAAAATCAGAAAGAAGTTTAAGAAGTCTCAGCGGTTAGTCGTGTGGGAAATAAATGGCTCTTCCGCAAAAAATTCCACGTCAGCGAGGCTCTTTGAACGATTCTTCTCGCAATCGATTCCGACTACAGCCAGTTCATGGTTTAATGTCGAGGTGTGTGCTCGCTCTCCTCTAAAGCAGTATTTCGTTTGCATTTCAGTCCTGTGGGTCATGACAAATTTGGGAAGAACCCGAAGGAAACTTTTCATCCTGGGACACAGAAGGTAGGAGGTGAGTTGTTTTGGGGGTTTGGTTTTTTTGTTTGTTTTGTTTCTGTTTGGTTTTTTTTTTTTGGTTGGTCGGTTGTGGCTTTTTATTCTTTTCTGGAAAAATAAGTCGTTACGTAGAAATGCTAGCGGTTTGTTTCTTTCTGTAGCAGGATAATAAGGAGGAGTAGAGTTACAGGTAGAGAATCGGCTGTCTTTATCAGTTGAAGTGGCTACTTTGAAATTAAAACAAATACAGGAGCACATTAACGGGGGGTTTTGCGCTGTGTCTTCGGTACCGGTGTGCTAAAGATGTTGTTTTGTTTACAGGATTCATTGGCTGTCGAAGAGCGAGAGGTAAATGTAAACTTTTCACTCCTAGCACTCACTCGGTGACGTGTACCGACTGAGGTATCAATTGCTTATTGCAGTGAAAAACTGCGGCGTTTCTGTGCAGCGTCTGAGATCGAAAATCATTTCAGGCACTGGCATAACCTATCGTACTAATAGACGACCAGCTTTAGTAACGTCATCAAAAAATCGTAATCTGTGATGGAAAGCAGAGTCTGAGGCGTCTGCTACTTGAGCATGTAACGGAGCTGGTACGAAGCGTATGTTGCCGTGCGTAGGTCGTGTACAAAAGATGTATCTAACAGTCCTTAGAGGAAACCTTATTTGAGGTCTTTTGTTTGATTGTCTGTTTGTCCTGTAGTTTTTGGTTTTCTTTCTCCGGGACCTGTGAATTTTGAATGTGGAGTCCTGCATGCTAAGGATGGGCAGCTTACAGACGAGGAAACGTTCGGCGCCGGTGAGTTTTTCACCTTTGTCTCGGCTGAGGGTTGCCTAAGGTGTTGAGCTTCACTGCGAGTACAAACATGCACGGTCCTGACCCTCTTAGGCTTGGTCTTGGGAGCCTTGAAGGCTTGTATACCAATCGAATCGTTACACTGAATAAACTGTTCCTTTTTTTTCTAGCGGGCGTTCCCAGACTGAAGCGGTGTGGAGCTGAAGGGGACTACGATTTCAAGGTTGACGGAGCCATTTGGACCGAGTCTTGAAGATCTCTTCGGTGTTTGTTCAAGGAAACTTAGTCTCGAGACAGTCCTCTGGCTCGCTGGCGAAACGGTAGGAAACTGCTTTGTTGATCCTGACGGTGCAGTCTGTTGGAAAGTAAAGATTCCTTGAGAGATCAGAACCACGTCCGTTGTTTCTCTGATTTAAAGGTGAACAGGCCTGTGTCGTTCAAGGAAAGACTCAGCGTTGGTTTTGTTTCTCTGAAACACAAAGTGCCCCATCTAAAGTGCTTACAGAGTCTGAGTTGATTTTTCAAAAGCAGAGACTTGTGCCGTTTGCAAACCGCCTGTCGCACTGCTCAAAGACAAAAGACGTTCACCCGAGAAAGTTTTTGGAAACGAATGCCAAATAGACGTGGGGAAAGAGCTGGAGAGGTTTATGTCTTGTCTGTCGAATTACCTTCTCTTTAGTGCCCTTACATTTGACAAGAAAAGGTTTCATTGCCTCTTTTATCGTGAAGACAATGTTGCTGGTGTTTTTATAAGGAAAAAAAAAAAAAAAAGTGTATGCCTGGTCTCTCGAGTGATTCTTTTGTTTTTTCTTTTTTTTTTTTTTTTTTTTTTTTTTTCTCTTTTTCTCTAGACTGGTGGAATTGAATATGTTCCCTGGAAGAAGTTGATCCAGCGAGATGTGAAGCCGGGCGACTTGCTAAGGGGCCGTGGGCAGAGTTCCCTTCTCGCTTCCATTCGTCTAATAAAGGGTGCAGTCTGTTAGGTAGACTGGCTGCAGTACCGAAATTTTTTCGCCAGGCGGCAGCAGCGTGGCCGCCCTGCAGAGTAAGGGCAGCGCATGCGCAGACGGGGCTTGAAGCCAAAGGGGGCGGGGTCTGGGGGGAGTAGTCGCGTGGTGATGACGCAATTCCGCTTCTGCGCATGCGCAGAAGAGGTACTGGCAAAACTAAGGGCGGCGCATGCGCAGTGCCGGCTTGAAGCCAAAGGGGGCGTGGTCTCCGGCGGCGTCGCATGCGTATGACGCAATTCCGCTTTCGCGCATGCGCAGAGGAGGTGCTGGCAAAACTGAGGGCAGCGCATGCGCAGTGCCGGCTTGAAGCCAAAGGGGGCGTGGTCTCCGGCGGCGTCGCATGCGTATGACGCAATTCCGCTTTTGCGCGTGCGCGGAAACGGCTTGCCCCCTAGGGGCGGGGCTTCGGCCTCGCACGTACGGGTTACGCAGACGGCCCCGGAAGTGGGGTTCATTTCCAGCCCGCGCGGCGCGCCGCCGCGCCCGTGGCGGTGCGGAGCCTTCGCCGGCAGCCTGGAAGACTTTCGGGCCGGGACGTGCGGCGGCGCGCTGGGTGAGCGCTCGGCCTGAGGGCGGGCGGGCGGGCGGGCGGGGGCCGGCGGGCAGCGGCCGAAGCGGGGGGGGCGGGGCGGGGGATGCGGCGGGCCGGCGCTCGGCCGCGGCGGGGAGCGCCTGGTGCCGGCGGCGGGCGGGCTGAGGCGGGCGGCCCGGCCCGGCCCGGGACCGGCGGGGCTGCCGGCCGTTCTCGTCTCCCCGGCAGCGACGGTGGTCAGCGGGCTCCTCACGGTGCTGCCTATTTTGGGCTGGGTTTTTTTTTTTTTTTTTTTTTTTTTTTGTCTCTCGGGGCTGCGCCGCTACCTCAGCGAGGAGGCGAGGAGCGGCGGCGGGGCGGCCCCGGTGCTCGCCGCTTGTGGCGGCCTGGCGGGGCCCGGGAGAGGGAGGGGTCGGCCCGCGGCGACCTGCCGCCCCCCCCCCCCCCCCCGCCGCCTCTGGGCTGCCCGGGCAGCCGCCGCAGCTCTGCGCGGGGCTTTGTCTTTCCCCCAGCCGCCGGCCTGAGCCGCGGCAGCGGGCTGGGACTGGAAGCGCCCTGCAAGTCTGACGGGGGTATCGCTGCCGTGCATGTGGTCTGCCTGTCTACCGATCGTTCCTGCCTCTTGTTCTGCTGGGGTAATTCCTTTGGGTAACGCGTCGGGCTCCGAATGGAGTGCATCCTGACTTCCTCCTGACCCCTGCGAGACGTTACCGGTGTTTGCCTTCCTCGTGTTTCACAGGGCCTCGGCTGTCGCGTGCGGAGAAGCTGTCAGCCTTGTCAGAAGAGAGCGTGTAGCCAGCAAGCGCGTCGTGGTGCTTCGGGACCAAGCTGATACCGCAGGCGTCCGTCTTTTGTTTGCGAAAAGGGATCGCGAGGAAACGTGCCGGTCTCGGAGGGGGAAGAGGTAGGAGGCAGCTTTCAACCGCTTTTAGGCTTAACTCCTGTGTTCCTGAGAACGGTTCTGGGCTTTGAGGGGTTTGCTTTTGGCTTTTTGCCTTAAGCTCGTCCTCCGTCACCGCTGTCGGCGTGCGCCGAGCCGCTGCTTAGGGAGCGGTGGCGGTACAGGCTGTGTGCGTGCCGACCGTCCTCGAGGCTGTAGCTGTATCCTACCCTAAAAAAAGCTCTCCGTAATACCCTGCTTCCGTTAGGACGCAATTTTCTCGAGTTCCCCCCCCACCACCACCTCAGGGTGATTTTCCCACACGCCTGCAGGCAGCAGGACTAACGTCATCTCCTTTTGCCCGCCTGGGCTCGGACTAAAATCCCTTCCCTGGCTGTTCTTTAGCTTGTACAGCCTTTGAGCCTTCCCTCGGGCCTGGCTGATGGTCCTTTGCCATTTCACCCCGTTCACAGCCAGCGTGAGTTTCGGTACCGACTATGTCAACGAATTTCAGCTGCACGACAAACCTGCTTTTTTGTCAATTAAATTAATCTCAGCCTTTTAATTGCTTTCGAAGGGAACTACGGGAGATCCTGTCGGCGTGGTGGCCTAGCGTAAGCGATGATGGAGAGGCGCATCGGATGTGACCTCCGTGTCAGCTCGGTGTGCCTCAGACAGACTGCATTTGGCACTCCGTGGCGTGCTGCGCAGCTCCAGAAATTCACGGTAGGGGAAAAAAAAGGGGCGAAAATGACAGTCACGTAGAAACACGAGTTGGGAAGAAATGCTGTACGTGAGGTCTTTCCGTTGAGCGAGGCAGCTGGTCTTGCTTGTGGATCTTTGGGGTACGAGCCTGACGCCGAGCAGCTCGTTTTTCATTTGACGTGCCTGGAGTTGTTTTCAAAGGGATGGAAGAGAAGCTTATGAAATAGGATAGGTTACCGAGTCTTCCTAAAACGCTCACGACAGTTACGTAGAAAGCCGAAGCGAAGGACGAGGGAATAAAGTTCTGTGCTTCCTAAGTAAATACGGTACGCTTAAAAGTGATCTCCGTGCAGGGTCCTAGTTGTTTCTGTTTTTAAAATCAGAAAGAAGTTTAAGAAGTCTCAGCGGTTAGTCGTGTGGGAAATAAATGGCTCTTCCGCAAAAAATTCCACGTCAGCGAGGCTCTTTGAACGATTCTTCTCGCAATCGATTCCGACTACAGCCAGTTCATGGTTTAATGTCGAGGTGTGTGCTCGCTCTCCTCTAAAGCAGTATTTCGTTTGCATTTCAGTCCTGTGGGTCATGACAAATTTGGGAAGAACCCGAAGGAAACTTTTCATCCTGGGACACAGAAGGTAGGAGGTGAGTTGTTTTGGGGGTTTTTTTTTTTTGTTTGTTTTGTTTCTGTTTGGTTTTTTTTTTTTGGTTGGTCGGTTGTGGCTTTTTATTCTTCTCTGGAAAAATAAGTCGTTACGTAGAAATGCTAGCGGTTTGTTTCTTTCTGTAGCAGGATAATAAGGAGGAGTAGAGTTACAGGTAGAGAATCGGCTGTCTTTATCAGTTGAAGTGGCTACTTTGAAATTAAAACAAATACAGGAGCACATTAACGGGGGGTTTTGCGCTGTGTCTTCGGTACCGGTGTGCTAAAGATGTTGTTTTGTTTACCGGATTCATTGGCTGTCGAAGAGCGAGAGGTAAATGTAAACTTTTCACTCCTAGCACTCACTCGGTGACGTGTACCGACTGAGGTATCAATTGCTTATTGCAGTGAAAAACTGCGGCGTTTCTGTGCAGCGTCTGAGATCGAAAATCATTTCAGGCACTGGCATAACCTATCGTACTAATAGATGACCAGCTTTAGTAACGTCATCAAAAAATCGTAATCTGTGATGGAAAGCAGAGTCTGAGGCGTCTGCTACTTGAGCATGTAACGGAGCTGGTACGAAGCGTATGTTGCCGTGCGTAGGTCGTGTACAAAAGATGTATCTAACAGTCCTTAGAGGAAACCTTATTTGAGGTCTTTTGTTTGATTGTCTGTTTGTCCTGTAGTTTTTGGTTTTCTTTCTCCGGGACCTGTGAATTTTGAATGTGGAGTCCTGCATGCTAAGGATGGGCAGCTTACAGACGAGGAAACGTTCGGCGCCGGTGAGTTTTTCACCTTTGTCTCGGCTGAGGGTTGCCTAAGGTGTTGAGCTTCACTGCGAGTACAAACATGCACGGTCCTGACCCTCTTAGGCTTGGTCTTGGGAGCCTTGAAGGCTTGTATACCAATCGAATCGTTACACTGAATAAACTGTTCCTTTTTTTTCTAGCGGGCGTTCCCAGAATGAAGCGGTGTGGAGCTGAAGGGGACTACGATTTCAAGGTTGACGGAGCCATTTGGACCGAGTCTTGAAGATCTCTTCGGTGTTTGTTCAAGGAAACTTAGTCTCGAGACAGTCCTCTGGCTCGCTGGCGAAACGGTAGGAAACTGCTTTGTTGATCCTGACGGTGCAGTCTGTTGGAAAGTAAAGATTCCTTGAGAGATCAGAACCACGTCCGTTGTTTCTCTGATTTAAAGGTGAACAGGCCTGTGTCGTTCAAGGAAAGACTCAGCGTTGGTTTTGTTTCTCTGAAACACAAAGTGCCCCATCTAAAGTGATTACAGAGTCTGAGTTGATTTTTCAAAAGCAGAGACTTGTGCCGTTTGCAAACCGCCTGTCGCACTGCTCAAAGACAAAAGACGTTCACCCGAGAAAGTTTTTGGAAACGAATGCCAAATAGACGTGGGGAAAGAGCTGGAGAGGTTTCTGTCTTGTCTGTCGAATTACCTTCTCTTTAGTGCCCTTACATTTGACAAGAAAAGGTTTCATTGCCTCTTTTATCGTGAAGACAATGTTGCTGGTGTTTTTATAAGGAAAAAAAAAAAAAAAAGTGTATGCCTGGTCTCTCGAGTGATTCTTTTGTTTTTTCTTTTTTTTTTTTTTTTTTTTTTTTTTTCTCTTTTTCTCTAGACTGGTGGAATTGAATATGTTCACTGGAAGAAGTTGATCCAGCGAGATGTGAAGCCGGGCGACTTGCTAAGGGGCCGTGGGCAGAGTTCCCTTCTCGCTTCCATTCGTCTAATAAAGGGTGCAGTCTGTTAGGTAGACTGGCTGCAGTACCCAAATTTTTTCGCCAGGCGGCAGCAGCGTGGCCGCCCTGCAGAGTAAGGGCAGCGCATGCGCAGACGGGGCTTGAAGCCAAAGGGGGCGTGGTCTGGGGGAGTAGTCGCGTGGTGATGACGCAATTCCGCTTCTGCGCATGCGCAGAAGAGGTACTGGCAAAACTAAGGGCAGCGCATGCGCAGTGCCGGCTTGAAGCCAAAGGGGGCGTGGTCTCCGGCGGCGTCGCATGCGTATGACGCAATTCCGCTTTCGCGCATGCGCAGAAGAGGTACTGGCAAAACTAAGGGCAGCGCATGCGCAGTGCCGGCTTGAAGCCAAAGGGGGCGTGGTCTCCGGCGACGTCGCATGCGTATGACGCAATTCCGCTTTTGCGCGTGCGCGGAAACGGCTTGCCCCCTAGGGGCGGGGCTTCGGCCTCGCACGTACGGGTTACGCAGACGGCCCCGGAAGTGGGGTTCATTTCCAGCCCGCGCGGCGCGCCGCCGCGCCCGTGGCGGTGCGGAGCCTTCGCCGGCAGCCTGGAAGACTTTCGGGCCGGGACGTGCGGCGGCGCGCTGGGTGAGCGCTCGGCCTGAGGGCGGGCGGGCGGGCGGGCGGGGGCCGGCGGGCAGCGGCCGAAGCGGGGGGGGCGGGGCGGGGGATGCGGCGGGCCGGCGCTCGGCCGCGGCGGGGAGCCCCTGGTGCCGGCGGCGGGCGGGCTGAGGCGGGCGGCCCGGCCCGGCCCGGGACCGGCGGGGCTGCCGGCCGTTCTCGTCTCCCCGGCAGCGACGGTGGTCAGCGGGCTCCTCACGGTGCTGCCTATTTTGGGCTGGGTTTTTTTTTTTTTTTTTTTTTTTTTGTCTCTCGGGGCTGCGCCGCTACCTCAGCGAGGAGGCGAGGAGCGGCGGCGGGGCGGCCCCGGTGCTCGCCGCTTGTGGCGGCCTGGCGGGGCCCGGGAGAGGGAGGGGTCGGCCCGCGGCGACCTGCCGCCCCCCCCCCCCCCCCCCGCCGCCTCTGGGCTGCCCGGGCAGCCGCCGCAGCTCTGCGCGGGGCTTTGTCTTTCCCCCAGCCGCCGGCCTGAGCCGCGGCAGCGGGCTGGGACTGGAAGCGCCCTGCAAGTCTGACGGGGGTATCGCTGCCGTGCATGTGGTCTGCCTGTCTACCGATCGTTCCTGCCTCTTGTTCTGCTGGGGTAATTCCTTTGGGTAACGCGTCGGGCTCCGAATGGAGTGCATCCTGACTTCCTCCTGACCCCTGCGAGACGTTACCGGTGTTTGCCTTCCTCGTGTTTCACAGGGCCTCGGCTGTCGCGTGCGGAGAAGCTGTCAGCCTTGTCAGAAGAGAGCGTGTAGCCAGCAAGCGCGTCGTGGTGCTTCGGGACCAAGCTGATACCGCAGGCGTCCGTCTTTTGTTTGCGAAAAGGGATCGCGAGGAAACGTGCCGGTCTCGGAGGGGGAAGAGGTAGGAGGCAGCTTTCAACCGCTTTTAGGCTTAACTCCTGTGTTCCTGAGAACGGTTCTGGGCTTTGAGGGGTTTGCTTTTGGCTTTTTGCCTTAAGCTCGTCCTCCGTCACCGCTGTCGGCGTGCGCCGAGCCGCTGCTTAGGGAGCGGTGGCGGTACAGGCTGTGTGCGTGCCGACCGTCCTCGAGGCTGTAGCTGTATCCTACCCTAAAAAAAGCTCTCCGTAATACCCTGCTTCCGTTAGGACGCAATTTTCTCGAGTTCCCCCCCCACCACCACCTCAGGGTGATTTTCCCACACGCCTGCAGGCAGCAGGACTAACGTCATCTCCTTTTGCCCGCCTGGGCTCGGACTAAAATCCCTTCCCTGGCTGTTCTTTAGCTTGTACAGCCTTTGAGCCTTCCCTCGGGCCTGGCTGATGGTCCTTTGCCATTTCACCCCGTTCACAGCCAGCGTGAGTTTCGGTACCGACTATGTCAACGAATTTCAGCTGCACGACAAACCTGCTTTTTTGTCAATTAAATTAATCTCAGCCTTTTAATTGCTTTCGAAGGGAACTACAGGAGATCCTGTCGGCGTGGTGGCCTAGCGTAAGCGATGATGGAGAGGCGCATCGGATGTGACCTCCGTGTCAGCTCGGTGTGCCTCAGACAGACTGCATTTGGCACTCCGTGGCGTGCTGCGCAGCTCCAGAAATTCACGGTAGGGGAAAAAAAAGGGGCGAAAATGACAGTCGCGTAGAAACACGAGTTGGGAAGAAATGCTGTACGTGAGGGCTTTCCGTTGAGCGAGGCAGCTGGTCTTGCTTGTGGATCTTTGGGGTACGAGCCTGACGCCGAGCAGCTCGTTTTTCATTTGACGTGCCTGGAGTTGTTTTCAAAGGGATGGAAGAGAAGCTTATGAAATAGGATAGGTTACCGAGTCTTCCTAAAACGCTCACGACAGTTACGTAGAAAGCCGAAGCGAAGGACGAGGGAATAAAGTTCTGTGCTTCCTAAGTAAATACGGTACGCTTAAAAGTGATCTCCGTGCAGGGTCCTAGTTGTTTCTGTTTTTAAAATCAGAAAGAAGTTTAAGAAGTCTCAGCGGTTAGTCGTGTGGGAAATAAATGGCTCTTCCGCAAAAAATTCCACGTCAGCGAGGCTCTTTGAACGATTCTTCTCGCAATCGATTCCGACTACAGCCAGTTCATGGTTTAATGTCGAGGTGTGTGCTCGCTCTCCTCTAAAGCAGTATTTCGTTTGCATTTCAGTCCTGTGGGTCATGACAAATTTGGGAAGAACCCGAAGGAAACTTTTCATCCTGGGACACAGAAGGTAGGAGGTGAGTTGTTTTGGGGGTTTGGTTTTTTTGTTTGTTTTGTTTCTGTTTGGTTTTTTTTTTTGGTTGGTCGGTTGTGGCTTTTTATTCTTTTCTGGAAAAATAAGTCGTTACGTAGAAATGCTAGCGGTTTGTTTCTTTCTGTAGCAGGATAATAAGGAGGAGTAGAGTTACAGGTAGAGAATCGGCTGTCTTTATCAGTTGAAGTGGCTACTTTGAAATTAAAACAAATACAGGAGCACATTAACGGGGGGTTTTGCGCTGTGTCTTCGGTACCGGTGTGCTAAAGATGTTGTTTTGTTTACAGGATTCATTGGCTGTCGAAGAGCGAGAGGTAAATGTAAACTTTTCACTCCTAGCACTCACTCGGTGACGTGTACCGACTGAGGTATCAATTGCTTATTGCAGTGAAAAACTGCGGCGTTTCTGTGCAGCGTCTGAGATCGAAAATCATTTCAGGCACTGGCATAACCTATCGTACTAATAGACGACCAGCTTTAGTAACGTCATCAAAAAATCGTAATCTGTGATGGAAAGCAGAGTCTGAGGC
This sequence comes from Falco punctatus, assembly GCF_963210335.1. Lineage (NCBI taxonomy): Eukaryota > Metazoa > Chordata > Aves > Falconiformes > Falconidae > Falco > Falco punctatus. The sequence goes on from NC_137590.1 coordinate 13,031, forward strand.
GTCTGCTACTTGAGCATGTAACGGAGCTGGTACGAAGCGTATGTTGCCGTGCGTAGGTCGTGTACAAAAGATGTATCTAACAGTCCTTAGAGGAAACCTTATTTGAGGTCTTTTGTTTGATTGTCTGTTTGTCCTGTAGTTTTTGGTTTTCTTTCTCCGGGACCTGTGAATTTTGAATGTGGAGTCCTGCATGCTAAGGATGGGCAGCTTACAGACGAGGAAACGTTCGGCGCCGGTGAGTTTTTCACCTTTGTCTCGGCTGAGGGTTGCCTAAGGTGTTGAGCTTCACTGCGAGTACAAACATGCACGGTCCTGACCCTCTTAGGCTTGGTCTTGGGAGCCTTGAAGGCTTGTATACCAATCGAATCGTTACACTGAATAAACTGTTCCTTTTTTTTCTAGCGGGCGTTCCCAGACTGAAGCGGTGTGGAGCTGAAGGGGACTACGATTTCAAGGTTGACGGAGCCATTTGGACCGAGTCTTGAAGATCTCTTCGGTGTTTGTTCAAGGAAACTTAGTCTCGAGACAGTCCTCTGGCTCGCTGGCGAAACGGTAGGAAACTGCTTTGTTGATCCTGACGGTGCAGTCTGTTGGAAAGTAAAGATTCCTTGAGAGATCAGAACCACGTCCGTTGTTTCTCTGATTTAAAGGTGAACAGGCCTGTGTCGTTCAAGGAAAGACTCAGCGTTGGTTTTGTTTCTCTGAAACACAAAGTGCCCCATCTAAAGTGCTTACAGAGTCTGAGTTGATTTTTCAAAAGCAGAGACTTGTGCCGTTTGCAAACCGCCTGTCGCACTGCTCAAAGACAAAAGACGTTCACCCGAGAAAGTTTTTGGAAACGAATGCCAAATAGACGTGGGGAAAGAGCTGGAGAGGTTTCTGTCTTGTCTGTCGAATTACCTTCTCTTTAGTGCCCTTACATTTGACAAGAAAAGGTTTCATTGCCTCTTTTATCGTGAAGACAATGTTGCTGGTGTTTTTATAAGGAAAAAAAAAAAAAAAAGTGTATGCCTGGTCTCTCGAGTGATTCTTTTGTTTTTTCTTTTTTTTTTTTTTTTTTTTTTTTTTTCTCTTTTTCTCTAGACTGGTGGAATTGAATATGTTCACTGGAAGAAGTTGATCCAGCGAGATGTGAAGCCGGGCGACTTGCTAAGGGGCCGTGGGCAGAGTTCCCTTCTCGCTTCCATTCGTCTAATAAAGGGTGCAGTCTGTTAGGTAGACTGGCTGCAGTACCCAAATTTTTTCGCCAGGCGGCAGCAGCGTGGCCGCCCTGCAGAGTAAGGGCAGCGCATGCGCAGACGGGGCTTGAAGCCAAAGGGGGCGTGGTCTGGGGGAGTAGTCGCGTGGTGATGACGCAATTCCGCTTCTGCGCATGCGCAGAAGAGGTACTGGCAAAACTAAGGGCAGCGCATGCGCAGTGCCGGCTTGAAGCCAAAGGGGGCGTGGTCTCCGGCGGCGTCGCATGCGTATGACGCAATTCCGCTTTCGCGCATGCGCAGAAGAGGTACTGGCAAAACTAAGGGCAGCGCATGCGCAGTGCCGGCTTGAAGCCAAAGGGGGCGTGGTCTCCGGCGACGTCGCATGCGTATGACGCAATTCCGCTTTTGCGCGTGCGCGGAAACGGCTTGCCCCCTAGGGGCGGGGCTTCGGCCTCGCACGTACGGGTTACGCAGACGGCCCCGGAAGTGGGGTTCATTTCCAGCCCGCGCGGCGCGCCGCCGCGCCCGTGGCGGTGCGGAGCCTTCGCCGGCAGCCTGGAAGACTTTCGGGCCGGGACGTGCGGCGGCGCGCTGGGTGAGCGCTCGGCCTGAGGGCGGGCGGGCGGGCGGGCGGGGGCCGGCGGGCAGCGGCCGAAGCGGGGGGGGCGGGGCGGGGGATGCGGCGGGCCGGCGCTCGGCCGCGGCGGGGAGCCCCTGGTGCCGGCGGCGGGCGGGCTGAGGCGGGCGGCCCGGCCCGGCCCGGGACCGGCGGGGCTGCCGGCCGTTCTCGTCTCCCCGGCAGCGACGGTGGTCAGCGGGCTCCTCACGGTGCTGCCTATTTTGGGCTGGGTTTTTTTTTTTTTTTTTTTTTTTTTGTCTCTCGGGGCTGCGCCGCTACCTCAGCGAGGAGGCGAGGAGCGGCGGCGGGGCGGCCCCGGTGCTCGCCGCTTGTGGCGGCCTGGCGGGGCCCGGGAGAGGGAGGGGTCGGCCCGCGGCGACCTGCCGCCCCCCCCCCCCCCCCCCGCCGCCTCTGGGCTGCCCGGGCAGCCGCCGCAGCTCTGCGCGGGGCTTTGTCTTTCCCCCAGCCGCCGGCCTGAGCCGCGGCAGCGGGCTGGGACTGGAAGCGCCCTGCAAGTCTGACGGGGGTATCGCTGCCGTGCATGTGGTCTGCCTGTCTACCGATCGTTCCTGCCTCTTGTTCTGCTGGGGTAATTCCTTTGGGTAACGCGTCGGGCTCCGAATGGAGTGCATCCTGACTTCCTCCTGACCCCTGCGAGACGTTACCGGTGTTTGCCTTCCTCGTGTTTCACAGGGCCTCGGCTGTCGCGTGCGGAGAAGCTGTCAGCCTTGTCAGAAGAGAGCGTGTAGCCAGCAAGCGCGTCGTGGTGCTTCGGGACCAAGCTGATACCGCAGGCGTCCGTCTTTTGTTTGCGAAAAGGGATCGCGAGGAAACGTGCCGGTCTCGGAGGGGGAAGAGGTAGGAGGCAGCTTTCAACCGCTTTTAGGCTTAACTCCTGTGTTCCTGAGAACGGTTCTGGGCTTTGAGGGGTTTGCTTTTGGCTTTTTGCCTTAAGCTCGTCCTCCGTCACCGCTGTCGGCGTGCGCCGAGCCGCTGCTTAGGGAGCGGTGGCGGTACAGGCTGTGTGCGTGCCGACCGTCCTCGAGGCTGTAGCTGTATCCTACCCTAAAAAAAGCTCTCCGTAATACCCTGCTTCCGTTAGGACGCAATTTTCTCGAGTTCCCCCCCCACCACCACCTCAGGGTGATTTTCCCACACGCCTGCAGGCAGCAGGACTAACGTCATCTCCTTTTGCCCGCCTGGGCTCGGACTAAAATCCCTTCCCTGGCTGTTCTTTAGCTTGTACAGCCTTTGAGCCTTCCCTCGGGCCTGGCTGATGGTCCTTTGCCATTTCACCCCGTTCACAGCCAGCGTGAGTTTCGGTACCGACTATGTCAACGAATTTCAGCTGCACGACAAACCTGCTTTTTTGTCAATTAAATTAATCTCAGCCTTTTAATTGCTTTCGAAGGGAACTACAGGAGATCCTGTCGGCGTGGTGGCCTAGCGTAAGCGATGATGGAGAGGCGCATCGGATGTGACCTCCGTGTCAGCTCGGTGTGCCTCAGACAGACTGCATTTGGCACTCCGTGGCGTGCTGCGCAGCTCCAGAAATTCACGGTAGGGGAAAAAAAAGGGGCGAAAATGACAGTCGCGTAGAAACACGAGTTGGGAAGAAATGCTGTACGTGAGGGCTTTCCGTTGAGCGAGGCAGCTGGTCTTGCTTGTGGATCTTTGGGGTACGAGCCTGACGCCGAGCAGCTCGTTTTTCATTTGACGTGCCTGGAGTTGTTTTCAAAGGGATGGAAGAGAAGCTTATGAAATAGGATAGGTTACCGAGTCTTCCTAAAACGCTCACGACAGTTACGTAGAAAGCCGAAGCGAAGGACGAGGGAATAAAGTTCTGTGCTTCCTAAGTAAATACGGTACGCTTAAAAGTGATCTCCGTGCAGGGTCCTAGTTGTTTCTGTTTTTAAAATCAGAAAGAAGTTTAAGAAGTCTCAGCGGTTAGTCGTGTGGGAAATAAATGGCTCTTCCGCAAAAAATTCCACGTCAGCGAGGCTCTTTGAACGATTCTTCTCGCAATCGATTCCGACTACAGCCAGTTCATGGTTTAATGTCGAGGTGTGTGCTCGCTCTCCTCTAAAGCAGTATTTCGTTTGCATTTCAGTCCTGTGGGTCATGACAAATTTGGGAAGAACCCGAAGGAAACTTTTCATCCTGGGACACAGAAGGTAGGAGGTGAGTTGTTTTGGGGGTTTGGTTTTTTTGTTTGTTTTGTTTCTGTTTGGTTTTTTTTTTTGGTTGGTCGGTTGTGGCTTTTTATTCTTTTCTGGAAAAATAAGTCGTTACGTAGAAATGCTAGCGGTTTGTTTCTTTCTGTAGCAGGATAATAAGGAGGAGTAGAGTTACAGGTAGAGAATCGGCTGTCTTTATCAGTTGAAGTGGCTACTTTGAAATTAAAACAAATACAGGAGCACATTAACGGGGGGTTTTGCGCTGTGTCTTCGGTACCGGTGTGCTAAAGATGTTGTTTTGTTTACAGGATTCATTGGCTGTCGAAGAGCGAGAGGTAAATGTAAACTTTTCACTCCTAGCACTCACTCGGTGACGTGTACCGACTGAGGTATCAATTGCTTATTGCAGTGAAAAACTGCGGCGTTTCTGTGCAGCGTCTGAGATCGAAAATCATTTCAGGCACTGGCATAACCTATCGTACTAATAGACGACCAGCTTTAGTAACGTCATCAAAAAATCGTAATCTGTGATGGAAAGCAGAGTCTGAGGCGTCTGCTACTTGAGCATGTAACGGAGCTGGTACGAAGCGTATGTTGCCGTGCGTAGGTCGTGTACAAAAGATGTATCTAACAGTCCTTAGAGGAAACCTTATTTGAGGTCTTTTGTTTGATTGTCTGTTTGTCCTGTAGTTTTTGGTTTTCTTTCTCCGGGACCTGTGAATTTTGAATGTGGAGTCCTGCATGCTAAGGATGGGCAGCTTACAGACGAGGAAACGTTCGGCGCCGGTGAGTTTTTCACCTTTGTCTCGGCTGAGGGTTGCCTAAGGTGTTGAGCTTCACTGCGAGTACAAACATGCACGGTCCTGACCCTCTTAGGCTTGGTCTTGGGAGCCTTGAAGGCTTGTATACCAATCGAATCGTTACACTGAATAAACTGTTCCTTTTTTTTCTAGCGGGCGTTCCCAGACTGAAGCGGTGTGGAGCTGAAGGGGACTACGATTTCAAGGTTGACGGAGCCATTTGGACCGAGTCTTGAAGATCTCTTCGGTGTTTGTTCAAGGAAACTTAGTCTCGAGACAGTCCTCTGGCTCGCTGGCGAAACGGTAGGAAACTGCTTTGTTGATCCTGACGGTGCAGTCTGTTGGAAAGTAAAGATTCCTTGAGAGATCAGAACCACGTCCGTTGTTTCTCTGATTTAAAGGTGAACAGGCCTGTGTCGTTCAAGGAAAGACTCAGCGTTGGTTTTGTTTCTCTGAAACACAAAGTGCCCCATCTAAAGTGCTTACAGAGTCTGAGTTGATTTTTCAAAAGCAGAGACTTGTGCCGTTTGCAAACCGCCTGTCGCACTGCTCAAAGACAAAAGACGTTCACCCGAGAAAGTTTTTGGAAACGAATGCCAAATAGACGTGGGGAAAGAGCTGGAGAGGTTTCTGTCTTGTCTGTCGAATTACCTTCTCTTTAGTGCCCTTACATTTGACAAGAAAAGGTTTCATTGCCTCTTTTATCGTGAAGACAATGTTGCTGGTGTTTTTATAAGGAAAAAAAAAAAAAAAAGTGTATGCCTGGTCTCTCGAGTGATTCTTTTGTTTTTTCTTTTTTTTTTTTTTTTTTTTTTTTTTTCTCTTTTTCTCTAGACTGGTGGAATTGAATATGTTCACTGGAAGAAGTTGATCCAGCGAGATGTGAAGCCGGGCGACTTGCTAAGGGGCCGTGGGCAGAGTTCCCTTCTCGCTTCCATTCGTCTAATAAAGGGTGCAGTCTGTTAGGTAGACTGGCTGCAGTACCCAAATTTTTTCGCCAGGCGGCAGCAGCGTGGCCGCCCTGCAGAGTAAGGGCAGCGCATGCGCAGACGGGGCTTGAAGCCAAAGGGGGCGTGGTCTGGGGGAGTAGTCGCGTGGTGATGACGCAATTCCGCTTCTGCGCATGCGCAGAAGAGGTACTGGCAAAACTAAGGGCAGCGCATGCGCAGTGCCGGCTTGAAGCCAAAGGGGGCGTGGTCTCCGGCGGCGTCGCATGCGTATGACGCAATTCCGCTTTCGCGCATGCGCAGAAGAGGTACTGGCAAAACTAAGGGCAGCGCATGCGCAGTGCCGGCTTGAAGCCAAAGGGGGCGTGGTCTCCGGCGACGTCGCATGCGTATGACGCAATTCCGCTTTTGCGCGTGCGCGGAAACGGCTTGCCCCCTAGGGGCGGGGCTTCGGCCTCGCACGTACGGGTTACGCAGACGGCCCCGGAAGTGGGGTTCATTTCCAGCCCGCGCGGCGCGCCGCCGCGCCCGTGGCGGTGCGGAGCCTTCGCCGGCAGCCTGGAAGACTTTCGGGCCGGGACGTGCGGCGGCGCGCTGGGTGAGCGCTCGGCCTGAGGGCGGGCGGGCGGGCGGGCGGGGGCCGGCGGGCAGCGGCCGAAGCGGGGGGGGCGGGGCGGGGGATGCGGCGGGCCGGCGCTCGGCCGCGGCGGGGAGCCCCTGGTGCCGGCGGCGGGCGGGCTGAGGCGGGCGGCCCGGCCCGGCCCGGGACCGGCGGGGCTGCCGGCCGTTCTCGTCTCCCCGGCAGCGACGGTGGTCAGCGGGCTCCTCACGGTGCTGCCTATTTTGGGCTGGGTTTTTTTTTTTTTTTTTTTTTTTTTGTCTCTCGGGGCTGCGCCGCTACCTCAGCGAGGAGGCGAGGAGCGGCGGCGGGGCGGCCCCGGTGCTCGCCGCTTGTGGCGGCCTGGCGGGGCCCGGGAGAGGGAGGGGTCGGCCCGCGGCGACCTGCCGCCCCCCCCCCCCCCCCCCGCCGCCTCTGGGCTGCCCGGGCAGCCGCCGCAGCTCTGCGCGGGGCTTTGTCTTTCCCCCAGCCGCCGGCCTGAGCCGCGGCAGCGGGCTGGGACTGGAAGCGCCCTGCAAGTCTGACGGGGGTATCGCTGCCGTGCATGTGGTCTGCCTGTCTACCGATCGTTCCTGCCTCTTGTTCTGCTGGGGTAATTCCTTTGGGTAACGCGTCGGGCTCCGAATGGAGTGCATCCTGACTTCCTCCTGACCCCTGCGAGACGTTACCGGTGTTTGCCTTCCTCGTGTTTCACAGGGCCTCGGCTGTCGCGTGCGGAGAAGCTGTCAGCCTTGTCAGAAGAGAGCGTGTAGCCAGCAAGCGCGTCGTGGTGCTTCGGGACCAAGCTGATACCGCAGGCGTCCGTCTTTTGTTTGCGAAAAGGGATCGCGAGGAAACGTGCCGGTCTCGGAGGGGGAAGAGGTAGGAGGCAGCTTTCAACCGCTTTTAGGCTTAACTCCTGTGTTCCTGAGAACGGTTCTGGGCTTTGAGGGGTTTGCTTTTGGCTTTTTGCCTTAAGCTCGTCCTCCGTCACCGCTGTCGGCGTGCGCCGAGCCGCTGCTTAGGGAGCGGTGGCGGTACAGGCTGTGTGCGTGCCGACCGTCCTCGAGGCTGTAGCTGTATCCTACCCTAAAAAAAGCTCTCCGTAATACCCTGCTTCCGTTAGGACGCAATTTTCTCGAGTTCCCCCCCCACCACCACCTCAGGGTGATTTTCCCACACGCCTGCAGGCAGCAGGACTAACGTCATCTCCTTTTGCCCGCCTGGGCTCGGACTAAAATCCCTTCCCTGGCTGTTCTTTAGCTTGTACAGCCTTTGAGCCTTCCCTCGGGCCTGGCTGATGGTCCTTTGCCATTTCACCCCGTTCACAGCCAGCGTGAGTTTCGGTACCGACTATGTCAACGAATTTCAGCTGCACGACAAACCTGCTTTTTTGTCAATTAAATTAATCTCAGCCTTTTAATTGCTTTCGAAGGGAACTACGGGAGATCCTGTCGGCGTGGTGGCCTAGCGTAAGCGATGATGGAGAGGCGCATCGGATGTGACCTCCGTGTCAGCTCGGTGTGCCTCAGACAGACTGCATTTGGCACTCCGTGGCGTGCTGCGCAGCTCCAGAAATTCACGGTAGGGGAAAAAAAAGGGGCGAAAATGACAGTCACGTAGAAACACGAGTTGGGAAGAAATGCTGTACGTGAGGTCTTTCCGTTGAGCGAGGCAGCTGGTCTTGCTTGTGGATCTTTGGGGTACGAGCCTGACGCCGAGCAGCTCGTTTTTCATTTGACGTGCCTGGAGTTGTTTTCAAAGGGATGGAAGAGAAGCTTATGAAATAGGATAGGTTACCGAGTCTTCCTAAAACGCTCACGACAGTTACGTAGAAAGCCGAAGCGAAGGACGAGGGAATAAAGTTCTGTGCTTCCTAAGTAAATACGGTACGCTTAAAAGTGATCTCCGTGCAGGGTCCTAGTTGTTTCTGTTTTTAAAATCAGAAAGAAGTTTAAGAAGTCTCAGCGGTTAGTCGTGTGGGAAATAAATGGCTCTTCCGCAAAAAATTCCACGTCAGCGAGGCTCTTTGAACGATTCTTCTCGCAATCGATTCCGACTACAGCCAGTTCATGGTTTAATGTCGAGGTGTGTGCTCGCTCTCCTCTAAAGCAGTATTTCGTTTGCATTTCAGTCCTGTGGGTCATGACAAATTTGGGAAGAACCCGAAGGAAACTTTTCATCCTGGGACACAGAAGGTAGGAGGTGAGTTGTTTTGGGGGTTTTTTTTTTTTGTTTGTTTTGTTTCTGTTTGGTTTTTTTTTTTTGGTTGGTCGGTTGTGGCTTTTTATTCTTCTCTGGAAAAATAAGTCGTTACGTAGAAATGCTAGCGGTTTGTTTCTTTCTGTAGCAGGATAATAAGGAGGAGTAGAGTTACAGGTAGAGAATCGGCTGTCTTTATCAGTTGAAGTGGCTACTTTGAAATTAAAACAAATACAGGAGCACATTAACGGGGGGTTTTGCGCTGTGTCTTCGGTACCGGTGTGCTAAAGATGTTGTTTTGTTTACCGGATTCATTGGCTGTCGAAGAGCGAGAGGTAAATGTAAACTTTTCACTCCTAGCACTCACTCGGTGACGTGTACCGACTGAGGTATCAATTGCTTATTGCAGTGAAAAACTGCGGCGTTTCTGTGCAGCGTCTGAGATCGAAAATCATTTCAGGCACTGGCATAACCTATCGTACTAATAGATGACCAGCTTTAGTAACGTCATCAAAAAATCGTAATCTGTGATGGAAAGCAGAGTCTGAGGCGTCTGCTACTTGAGCATGTAACGGAGCTGGTACGAAGCGTATGTTGCCGTGCGTAGGTCGTGTACAAAAGATGTATCTAACAGTCCTTAGAGGAAACCTTATTTGAGGTCTTTTGTTTGATTGTCTGTTTGTCCTGTAGTTTTTGGTTTTCTTTCTCCGGGACCTGTGAATTTTGAATGTGGAGTCCTGCATGCTAAGGATGGGCAGCTTACAGACGAGGAAACGTTCGGCGCCGGTGAGTTTTTCACCTTTGTCTCGGCTGAGGGTTGCCTAAGGTGTTGAGCTTCACTGCGAGTACAAACATGCACGGTCCTGACCCTCTTAGGCTTGGTCTTGGGAGCCTTGAAGGCTTGTATACCAATCGAATCGTTACACTGAATAAACTGTTCCTTTTTTTTCTAGCGGGCGTTCCCAGAATGAAGCGGTGTGGAGCTGAAGGGGACTACGATTTCAAGGTTGACGGAGCCATTTGGACCGAGTCTTGAAGATCTCTTCGGTGTTTGTTCAAGGAAACTTAGTCTCGAGACAGTCCTCTGGCTCGCTGGCGAAACGGTAGGAAACTGCTTTGTTGATCCTGACGGTGCAGTCTGTTGGAAAGTAAAGATTCCTTGAGAGATCAGAACCACGTCCGTTGTTTCTCTGATTTAAAGGTGAACAGGCCTGTGTCGTTCAAGGAAAGACTCAGCGTTGGTTTTGTTTCTCTGAAACACAAAGTGCCCCATCTAAAGTGATTACAGAGTCTGAGTTGATTTTTCAAAAGCAGAGACTTGTGCCGTTTGCAAACCGCCTGTCGCACTGCTCAAAGACAAAAGACGTTCACCCGAGAAAGTTTTTGGAAACGAATGCCAAATAGACGTGGGGAAAGAGCTGGAGAGGTTTCTGTCTTGTCTGTCGAATTACCTTCTCTTTAGTGCCCTTACATTTGACAAGAAAAGGTTTCATTGCCTCTTTTATCGTGAAGACAATGTTGCTGGTGTTTTTATAAGGAAAAAAAAAAAAAAAAGTGTATGCCTGGTCTCTCGAGTGATTCTTTTGTTTTTTCTTTTTTTTTTTTTTTTTTTTTTTTTTTCTCTTTTTCTCTAGACTGGTGGAATTGAATATGTTCACTGGAAGAAGTTGATCCAGCGAGATGTGAAGCCGGGCGACTTGCTAAGGGGCCGTGGGCAGAGTTCCCTTCTCGCTTCCATTCGTCTAATAAAGGGTGCAGTCTGTTAGGTAGACTGGCTGCAGTACCCAAATTTTTTCGCCAGGCGGCAGCAGCGTGGCCGCCCTGCAGAGTAAGGGCAGCGCATGCGCAGACGGGGCTTGAAGCCAAAGGGGGCGTGGTCTGGGGGAGTAGTCGCGTGGTGATGACGCAATTCCGCTTCTGCGCATGCGCAGAAGAGGTACTGGCAAAACTAAGGGCAGCGCATGCGCAGTGCCGGCTTGAAGCCAAAGGGGGCGTGGTCTCCGGCGGCGTCGCATGCGTATGACGCAATTCCGCTTTCGCGCATGCGCAGAAGAGGTACTGGCAAAACTAAGGGCAGCGCATGCGCAGTGCCGGCTTGAAGCCAAAGGGGGCGTGGTCTCCGGCGACGTCGCATGCGTATGACGCAATTCCGCTTTTGCGCGTGCGCGGAAACGGCTTGCCCCCTAGGGGCGGGGCTTCGGCCTCGCACGTACGGGTTACGCAGACGGCCCCGGAAGTGGGGTTCATTTCCAGCCCGCGCGGCGCGCCGCCGCGCCCGTGGCGGTGCGGAGCCTTCGCCGGCAGCCTGGAAGACTTTCGGGCCGGGACGTGCGGCGGCGCGCTGGGTGAGCGCTCGGCCTGAGGGCGGGCGGGCGGGCGGGCGGGGGCCGGCGGGCAGCGGCCGAAGCGGGGGGGGCGGGGCGGGGGATGCGGCGGGCCGGCGCTCGGCCGCGGCGGGGAGCCCCTGGTGCCGGCGGCGGGCGGGCTGAGGCGGGCGGCCCGGCCCGGCCCGGGACCGGCGGGGCTGCCGGCCGTTCTCGTCTCCCCGGCAGCGACGGTGGTCAGCGGGCTCCTCACGGTGCTGCCTATTTTGGGCTGGGTTTTTTTTTTTTTTTTTTTTTTTTTGTCTCTCGGGGCTGCGCCGCTACCTCAGCGAGGAGGCGAGGAGCGGCGGCGGGGCGGCCCCGGTGCTCGCCGCTTGTGGCGGCCTGGCGGGGCCCGGGAGAGGGAGGGGTCGGCCCGCGGCGACCTGCCGCCCCCCCCCCCCCCCCCCGCCGCCTCTGGGCTGCCCGGGCAGCCGCCGCAGCTCTGCGCGGGGCTTTGTCTTTCCCCCAGCCGCCGGCCTGAGCCGCGGCAGCGGGCTGGGACTGGAAGCGCCCTGCAAGTCTGACGGGGGTATCGCTGCCGTGCATGTGGTCTGCCTGTCTACCGATCGTTCCTGCCTCTTGTTCTGCTGGGGTAATTCCTTTGGGTAACGCGTCGGGCTCCGAATGGAGTGCATCCTGACTTCCTCCTGACCCCTGCGAGACGTTACCGGTGTTTGCCTTCCTCGTGTTTCACAGGGCCTCGGCTGTCGCGTGCGGAGAAGCTGTCAGCCTTGTCAGAAGAGAGCGTGTAGCCAGCAAGCGCGTCGTGGTGCTTCGGGACCAAGCTGATACCGCAGGCGTCCGTCTTTTGTTTGCGAAAAGGGATCGCGAGGAAACGTGCCGGTCTCGGAGGGGGAAGAGGTAGGAGGCAGCTTTCAACCGCTTTTAGGCTTAACTCCTGTGTTCCTGAGAACGGTTCTGGGCTTTGAGGGGTTTGCTTTTGGCTTTTTGCCTTAAGCTCGTCCTCCGTCACCGCTGTCGGCGTGCGCCGAGCCGCTGCTTAGGGAGCGGTGGCGGTACAGGCTGTGTGCGTGCCGACCGTCCTCGAGGCTGTAGCTGTATCCTACCCTAAAAAAAGCTCTCCGTAATACCCTGCTTCCGTTAGGACGCAATTTTCTCGAGTTCCCCCCCCACCACCACCTCAGGGTGATTTTCCCACACGCCTGCAGGCAGCAGGACTAACGTCATCTCCTTTTGCCCGCCTGGGCTCGGACTAAAATCCCTTCCCTGGCTGTTCTTTAGCTTGTACAGCCTTTGAGCCTTCCCTCGGGCCTGGCTGATGGTCCTTTGCCATTTCACCCCGTTCACAGCCAGCGTGAGTTTCGGTACCGACTATGTCAACGAATTTCAGCTGCACGACAAACCTGCTTTTTTGTCAATTAAATTAATCTCAGCCTTTTAATTGCTTTCGAAGGGAACTACGGGAGATCCTGTCGGCGTGGTGGCCTAGCGTAAGCGATGATGGAGAGGCGCATCGGATGTGACCTCCGTGTCAGCTCGGTGTGCCTCAGACAGACTGCATTTGGCACTCCGTGGCGTGCTGCGCAGCTCCAGAAATTCACGGTAGGGGAAAAAAAAGGGGCGAAAATGACAGTCACGTAGAAACACGAGTTGGGAAGAAATGCTGTACGTGAGGTCTTTCCGTTGAGCGAGGCAGCTGGTCTTGCTTGTGGATCTTTGGGGTACGAGCCTGACGCCGAGCAGCTCGTTTTTCATTTGACGTGCCTGGAGTTGTTTTCAAAGGGATGGAAGAGAAGCTTATGAAATAGGATAGGTTACCGAGTCTTCCTAAAACGCTCACGACAGTTACGTAGAAAGCCGAAGCGAAGGACGAGGGAATAAAGTTCTGTGCTTCCTAAGTAAATACGGTACGCTTAAAAGTGATCTCCGTGCAGGGTCCTAGTTGTTTCTGTTTTTAAAATCAGAAAGAAGTTTAAGAAGTCTCAGCGGTTAGTCGTGTGGGAAATAAATGGCTCTTCCGCAAAAAATTCCACGTCAGCGAGGCTCTTTGAACGATTCTTCTCGCAATCGATTCCGACTACAGCCAGTTCATGGTTTAATGTCGAGGTGTGTGCTCGCTCTCCTCTAAAGCAGTATTTCGTTTGCATTTCAGTCCTGTGGGTCATGACAAATTTGGGAAGAACCCGAAGGAAACTTTTCATCCTGGGACACAGAAGGTAGGAGGTGAGTTGTTTTGGGGGTTTTTTTTTTTTGTTTGTTTTGTTTCTGTTTGGTTTTTTTTTTTTGGTTGGTCGGTTGTGGCTTTTTATTCTTCTCTGGAAAAATAAGTCGTTACGTAGAAATGCTAGCGGTTTGTTTCTTTCTGTAGCAGGATAATAAGGAGGAGTAGAGTTACAGGTAGAGAATCGGCTGTCTTTATCAGTTGAAGTGGCTACTTTGAAATTAAAACAAATACAGGAGCACATTAACGGGGGGTTTTGCGCTGTGTCTTCGGTACCGGTGTGCTAAAGATGTTGTTTTGTTTACCGGATTCATTGGCTGTCGAAGAGCGAGAGGTAAATGTAAACTTTTCACTCCTAGCACTCACTCGGTGACGTGTACCGACTGAGGTATCAATTGCTTATTGCAGTGAAAAACTGCGGCGTTTCTGTGCAGCGTCTGAGATCGAAAATCATTTCAGGCACTGGCATAACCTATCGTACTAATAGATGACCAGCTTTAGTAACGTCATCAAAAAATCGTAATCTGTGATGGAAAGCAGAGTCTGAGGCGTCTGCTACTTGAGCATGTAACGGAGCTGGTACGAAGCGTATGTTGCCGTGCGTAGGTCGTGTACAAAAGATGTATCTAACAGTCCTTAGAGGAAACCTTATTTGAGGTCTTTTGTTTGATTGTCTGTTTGTCCTGTAGTTTTTGGTTTTCTTTCTCCGGGACCTGTGAATTTTGAATGTGGAGTCCTGCATGCTAAGGATGGGCAGCTTACAGACGAGGAAACGTTCGGCGCCGGTGAGTTTTTCACCTTTGTCTCGGCTGAGGGTTGCCTAAGGTGTTGAGCTTCACTGCGAGTACAAACATGCACGGTCCTGACCCTCTTAGGCTTGGTCTTGGGAGCCTTGAAGGCTTGTATACCAATCGAATCGTTACACTGAATAAACTGTTCCTTTTTTTTCTAGCGGGCGTTCCCAGAATGAAGCGGTGTGGAGCTGAAGGGGACTACGATTTCAAGGTTGACGGAGCCATTTGGACCGAGTCTTGAAGATCTCTTCGGTGTTTGTTCAAGGAAACTTAGTCTCGAGACAGTCCTCTGGCTCGCTGGCGAAACGGTAGGAAACTGCTTTGTTGATCCTGACGGTGCAGTCTGTTGGAAAGTAAAGATTCCTTGAGAGATCAGAACCACGTCCGTTGTTTCTCTGATTTAAAGGTGAACAGGCCTGTGTCGTTCAAGGAAAGACTCAGCGTTGGTTTTGTTTCTCTGAAACACAAAGTGCCCCATCTAAAGTGATTACAGAGTCTGAGTTGATTTTTCAAAAGCAGAGACTTGTGCCGTTTGCAAACCGCCTGTCGCACTGCTCAAAGACAAAAGACGTTCACCCGAGAAAGTTTTTGGAAACGAATGCCAAATAGACGTGGGGAAAGAGCTGGAGAGGTTTCTGTCTTGTCTGTCGAATTACCTTCTCTTTAGTGCCCTTACATTTGACAAGAAAAGGTTTCATTGCCTCTTTTATCGTGAAGACAATGTTGCTGGTGTTTTTATAAGGAAAAAAAAAAAAAAAAGTGTATGCCTGGTCTCTCGAGTGATTCTTTTGTTTTTTCTTTTTTTTTTTTTTTTTTTTTTTTTTTCTCTTTTTCTCTAGACTGGTGGAATTGAATATGTTCACTGGAAGAAGTTGATCCAGCGAGATGTGAAGCCGGGCGACTTGCTAAGGGGCCGTGGGCAGAGTTCCCTTCTCGCTTCCATTCGTCTAATAAAGGGTGCAGTCTGTTAGGTAGACTGGCTGCAGTACCCAAATTTTTTCGCCAGGCGGCAGCAGCGTGGCCGCCCTGCAGAGTAAGGGCAGCGCATGCGCAGACGGGGCTTGAAGCCAAAGGGGGCGTGGTCTGGGGGAGTAGTCGCGTGGTGATGACGCAATTCCGCTTCTGCGCATGCGCAGAAGAGGTACTGGCAAAACTAAGGGCAGCGCATGCGCAGTGCCGGCTTGAAGCCAAAGGGGGCGTGGTCTCCGGCGGCGTCGCATGCGTATGACGCAATTCCGCTTTCGCGCATGCGCAGAAGAGGTACTGGCAAAACTAAGGGCAGCGCATGCGCAGTGCCGGCTTGAAGCCAAAGGGGGCGTGGTCTCCGGCGACGTCGCATGCGTATGACGCAATTCCGCTTTTGCGCGTGCGCGGAAACGGCTTGCCCCCTAGGGGCGGGGCTTCGGCCTCGCACGTACGGGTTACGCAGACGGCCCCGGAAGTGGGGTTCATTTCCAGCCCGCGCGGCGCGCCGCCGCGCCCGTGGCGGTGCGGAGCCTTCGCCGGCAGCCTGGAAGACTTTCGGGCCGGGACGTGCGGCGGCGCGCTGGGTGAGCGCTCGGCCTGAGGGCGGGCGGGCGGGCGGGCGGGGGCCGGCGGGCAGCGGCCGAAGCGGGGGGGGCGGGGCGGGGGATGCGGCGGGCCGGCGCTCGGCCGCGGCGGGGAGCCCCTGGTGCCGGCGGCGGGCGGGCTGAGGCGGGCGGCCCGGCCCGGCCCGGGACCGGCGGGGCTGCCGGCCGTTCTCGTCTCCCCGGCAGCGACGGTGGTCAGCGGGCTCCTCACGGTGCTGCCTATTTTGGGCTGGGTTTTTTTTTTTTTTTTTTTTTTTTTGTCTCTCGGGGCTGCGCCGCTACCTCAGCGAGGAGGCGAGGAGCGGCGGCGGGGCGGCCCCGGTGCTCGCCGCTTGTGGCGGCCTGGCGGGGCCCGGGAGAGGGAGGGGTCGGCCCGCGGCGACCTGCCGCCCCCCCCCCCCCCCCCCGCCGCCTCTGGGCTGCCCGGGCAGCCGCCGCAGCTCTGCGCGGGGCTTTGTCTTTCCCCCAGCCGCCGGCCTGAGCCGCGGCAGCGGGCTGGGACTGGAAGCGCCCTGCAAGTCTGACGGGGGTATCGCTGCCGTGCATGTGGTCTGCCTGTCTACCGATCGTTCCTGCCTCTTGTTCTGCTGGGGTAATTCCTTTGGGTAACGCGTCGGGCTCCGAATGGAGTGCATCCTGACTTCCTCCTGACCCCTGCGAGACGTTACCGGTGTTTGCCTTCCTCGTGTTTCACAGGGCCTCGGCTGTCGCGTGCGGAGAAGCTGTCAGCCTTGTCAGAAGAGAGCGTGTAGCCAGCAAGCGCGTCGTGGTGCTTCGGGACCAAGCTGATACCGCAGGCGTCCGTCTTTTGTTTGCGAAAAGGGATCGCGAGGAAACGTGCCGGTCTCGGAGGGGGAAGAGGTAGGAGGCAGCTTTCAACCGCTTTTAGGCTTAACTCCTGTGTTCCTGAGAACGGTTCTGGGCTTTGAGGGGTTTGCTTTTGGCTTTTTGCCTTAAGCTCGTCCTCCGTCACCGCTGTCGGCGTGCGCCGAGCCGCTGCTTAGGGAGCGGTGGCGGTACAGGCTGTGTGCGTGCCGACCGTCCTCGAGGCTGTAGCTGTATCCTACCCTAAAAAAAGCTCTCCGTAATACCCTGCTTCCGTTAGGACGCAATTTTCTCGAGTTCCCCCCCCACCACCACCTCAGGGTGATTTTCCCACACGCCTGCAGGCAGCAGGACTAACGTCATCTCCTTTTGCCCGCCTGGGCTCGGACTAAAATCCCTTCCCTGGCTGTTCTTTAGCTTGTACAGCCTTTGAGCCTTCCCTCGGGCCTGGCTGATGGTCCTTTGCCATTTCACCCCGTTCACAGCCAGCGTGAGTTTCGGTACCGACTATGTCAACGAATTTCAGCTGCACGACAAACCTGCTTTTTTGTCAATTAAATTAATCTCAGCCTTTTAATTGCTTTCGAAGGGAACTACGGGAGATCCTGTCGGCGTGGTGGCCTAGCGTAAGCGATGATGGAGAGGCGCATCGGATGTGACCTCCGTGTCAGCTCGGTGTGCCTCAGACAGACTGCATTTGGCACTCCGTGGCGTGCTGCGCAGCTCCAGAAATTCACGGTAGGGGAAAAAAAAGGGGCGAAAATGACAGTCACGTAGAAACACGAGTTGGGAAGAAATGCTGTACGTGAGGTCTTTCCGTTGAGCGAGGCAGCTGGTCTTGCTTGTGGATCTTTGGGGTACGAGCCTGACGCCGAGCAGCTCGTTTTTCATTTGACGTGCCTGGAGTTGTTTTCAAAGGGATGGAAGAGAAGCTTATGAAATAGGATAGGTTACCGAGTCTTCCTAAAACGCTCACGACAGTTACGTAGAAAGCCGAAGCGAAGGACGAGGGAATAAAGTTCTGTGCTTCCTAAGTAAATACGGTACGCTTAAAAGTGATCTCCGTGCAGGGTCCTAGTTGTTTCTGTTTTTAAAATCAGAAAGAAGTTTAAGAAGTCTCAGCGGTTAGTCGTGTGGGAAATAAATGGCTCTTCCGCAAAAAATTCCACGTCAGCGAGGCTCTTTGAACGATTCTTCTCGCAATCGATTCCGACTACAGCCAGTTCATGGTTTAATGTCGAGGTGTGTGCTCGCTCTCCTCTAAAGCAGTATTTCGTTTGCATTTCAGTCCTGTGGGTCATGACAAATTTGGGAAGAACCCGAAGGAAACTTTTCATCCTGGGACACAGAAGGTAGGAGGTGAGTTGTTTTGGGGGTTTTTTTTTTTTGTTTGTTTTGTTTCTGTTTGGTTTTTTTTTTTTGGTTGGTCGGTTGTGGCTTTTTATTCTTCTCTGGAAAAATAAGTCGTTACGTAGAAATGCTAGCGGTTTGTTTCTTTCTGTAGCAGGATAATAAGGAGGAGTAGAGTTACAGGTAGAGAATCGGCTGTCTTTATCAGTTGAAGTGGCTACTTTGAAATTAAAACAAATACAGGAGCACATTAACGGGGGGTTTTGCGCTGTGTCTTCGGTACCGGTGTGCTAAAGATGTTGTTTTGTTTACCGGATTCATTGGCTGTCGAAGAGCGAGAGGTAAATGTAAACTTTTCACTCCTAGCACTCACTCGGTGACGTGTACCGACTGAGGTATCAATTGCTTATTGCAGTGAAAAACTGCGGCGTTTCTGTGCAGCGTCTGAGATCGAAAATCATTTCAGGCACTGGCATAACCTATCGTACTAATAGATGACCAGCTTTAGTAACGTCATCAAAAAATCGTAATCTGTGATGGAAAGCAGAGTCTGAGGCGTCTGCTACTTGAGCATGTAACGGAGCTGGTACGAAGCGTATGTTGCCGTGCGTAGGTCGTGTACAAAAGATGTATCTAACAGTCCTTAGAGGAAACCTTATTTGAGGTCTTTTGTTTGATTGTCTGTTTGTCCTGTAGTTTTTGGTTTTCTTTCTCCGGGACCTGTGAATTTTGAATGTGGAGTCCTGCATGCTAAGGATGGGCAGCTTACAGACGAGGAAACGTTCGGCGCCGGTGAGTTTTTCACCTTTGTCTCGGCTGAGGGTTGCCTAAGGTGTTGAGCTTCACTGCGAGTACAAACATGCACGGTCCTGACCCTCTTAGGCTTGGTCTTGGGAGCCTTGAAGGCTTGTATACCAATCGAATCGTTACACTGAATAAACTGTTCCTTTTTTTTCTAGCGGGCGTTCCCAGAATGAAGCGGTGTGGAGCTGAAGGGGACTACGATTTCAAGGTTGACGGAGCCATTTGGACCGAGTCTTGAAGATCTCTTCGGTGTTTGTTCAAGGAAACTTAGTCTCGAGACAGTCCTCTGGCTCGCTGGCGAAACGGTAGGAAACTGCTTTGTTGATCCTGACGGTGCAGTCTGTTGGAAAGTAAAGATTCCTTGAGAGATCAGAACCACGTCCGTTGTTTCTCTGATTTAAAGGTGAACAGGCCTGTGTCGTTCAAGGAAAGACTCAGCGTTGGTTTTGTTTCTCTGAAACACAAAGTGCCCCATCTAAAGTGATTACAGAGTCTGAGTTGATTTTTCAAAAGCAGAGACTTGTGCCGTTTGCAAACCGCCTGTCGCACTGCTCAAAGACAAAAGACGTTCACCCGAGAAAGTTTTTGGAAACGAATGCCAAATAGACGTGGGGAAAGAGCTGGAGAGGTTTCTGTCTTGTCTGTCGAATTACCTTCTCTTTAGTGCCCTTACATTTGACAAGAAAAGGTTTCATTGCCTCTTTTATCGTGAAGACAATGTTGCTGGTGTTTTTATAAGGAAAAAAAAAAAAAAAAGTGTATGCCTGGTCTCTCGAGTGATTCTTTTGTTTTTTCTTTTTTTTTTTTTTTTTTTTTTTTTTTCTCTTTTTCTCTAGACTGGTGGAATTGAATATGTTCACTGGAAGAAGTTGATCCAGCGAGATGTGAAGCCGGGCGACTTGCTAAGGGGCCGTGGGCAGAGTTCCCTTCTCGCTTCCATTCGTCTAATAAAGGGTGCAGTCTGTTAGGTAGACTGGCTGCAGTACCCAAATTTTTTCGCCAGGCGGCAGCAGCGTGGCCGCCCTGCAGAGTAAGGGCAGCGCATGCGCAGACGGGGCTTGAAGCCAAAGGGGGCGTGGTCTGGGGGAGTAGTCGCGTGGTGATGACGCAATTCCGCTTCTGCGCATGCGCAGAAGAGGTACTGGCAAAACTAAGGGCAGCGCATGCGCAGTGCCGGCTTGAAGCCAAAGGGGGCGTGGTCTCCGGCGGCGTCGCATGCGTATGACGCAATTCCGCTTTCGCGCATGCGCAGAAGAGGTACTGGCAAAACTAAGGGCAGCGCATGCGCAGTGCCGGCTTGAAGCCAAAGGGGGCGTGGTCTCCGGCGACGTCGCATGCGTATGACGCAATTCCGCTTTTGCGCGTGCGCGGAAACGGCTTGCCCCCTAGGGGCGGGGCTTCGGCCTCGCACGTACGGGTTACGCAGACGGCCCCGGAAGTGGGGTTCATTTCCAGCCCGCGCGGCGCGCCGCCGCGCCCGTGGCGGTGCGGAGCCTTCGCCGGCAGCCTGGAAGACTTTCGGGCCGGGACGTGCGGCGGCGCGCTGGGTGAGCGCTCGGCCTGAGGGCGGGCGGGCGGGCGGGCGGGGGCCGGCGGGCAGCGGCCGAAGCGGGGGGGGCGGGGCGGGGGATGCGGCGGGCCGGCGCTCGGCCGCGGCGGGGAGCCCCTGGTGCCGGCGGCGGGCGGGCTGAGGCGGGCGGCCCGGCCCGGCCCGGGACCGGCGGGGCTGCCGGCCGTTCTCGTCTCCCCGGCAGCGACGGTGGTCAGCGGGCTCCTCACGGTGCTGCCTATTTTGGGCTGGGTTTTTTTTTTTTTTTTTTTTTTTTTTGTCTCTCGGGGCTGCGCCGCTACCTCAGCGAGGAGGCGAGGAGCGGCGGCGGGGCGGCCCCGGTGCTCGCCGCTTGTGGCGGCCTGGCGGGGCCCGGGAGAGGGAGGGGTCGGCCCGCGGCGACCTGCCGCCCCCCCCCCCCCCCCCCGCCGCCTCTGGGCTGCCCGGGCAGCCGCCGCAGCTCTGCGCGGGGCTTTGTCTTTCCCCCAGCCGCCGGCCTGAGCCGCGGCAGCGGGCTGGGACTGGAAGCGCCCTGCAAGTCTGACGGGGGTATCGCTGCCGTGCATGTGGTCTGCCTGTCTACCGATCGTTCCTGCCTCTTGTTCTGCTGGGGTAATTCCTTTGGGTAACGCGTCGGGCTCCGAATGGAGTGCATCCTGACTTCCTCCTGACCCCTGCGAGACGTTACCGGTGTTTGCCTTCCTCGTGTTTCACAGGGCCTCGGCTGTCGCGTGCGGAGAAGCTGTCAGCCTTGTCAGAAGAGAGCGTGTAGCCAGCAAGCGCGTCGTGGTGCTTCGGGACCAAGCTGATACCGCAGGCGTCCCTCTTTTGTTTGCGAAAAGGGATCGCGAGGAAACGTGCCGGTCTCGGAGGGGGAAGAGGTAGGAGGCAGCTTTCAACCGCTTTTAGGCTTAACTCCTGTGTTCCTGAGAACGGTTCTGGGCTTTGAGGGGTTTGCTTTTGGCTTTTTGCCTTAAGCTCGTCCTCCGTCACCGCTGTCGGCGTGCGCCGAGCCGCTGCTTAGGGAGCGGTGGCGGTACAGGCTGTGTGCGTGCCGACCGTCCTCGAGGCTGTAGCTGTATCCTACCCTAAAAAAAGCTCTCCGTAATACCCTGCTTCCGTTAGGACGCAATTTTCTCGAGTTCCCCCCCCACCACCACCTCAGGGTGATTTTCCCACACGCCTGCAGGCAGCAGGACTAACGTCATCTCCTTTTGCCCGCCTGGGCTCGGACTAAAATCCCTTCCCTGGCTGTTCTTTAGCTTGTACAGCCTTTGAGCCTTCCCTCGGGCCTGGCTGATGGTCCTTTGCCATTTCACCCCGTTCACAGCCAGCGTGAGTTTCGGTACCGACTATGTCAACGAATTTCAGCTGCACGACAAACCTGCTTTTTTGTCAATTAAATTAATCTCAGCCTTTTAATTGCTTTCGAAGGGAACTACGGGAGATCCTGTCGGCGTGGTGGCCTAGCGTAAGCGATGATGGAGAGGCGCATCGGATGTGACCTCCGTGTCAGCTCGGTGTGCCTCAGACAGACTGCATTTGGCACTCCGTGGCGTGCTGCGCAGCTCCAGAAATTCACGGTAGGGGAAAAAAAAGGGGCGAAAATGACAGTCACGTAGAAACACGAGTTGGGAAGAAATGCTGTACGTGAGGTCTTTCCGTTGAGCGAGGCAGCTGGTCTTGCTTGTGGATCTTTGGGGTACGAGCCTGACGCCGAGCAGCTCGTTTTTCATTTGACGTGCCTGGAGTTGTTTTCAAAGGGATGGAAGAGAAGCTTATGAAATAGGATAGGTTACCGAGTCTTCCTAAAACGCTCACGACAGTTACGTAGAAAGCCGAAGCGAAGGACGAGGGAATAAAGTTCTGTGCTTCCTAAGTAAATACGGTACGCTTAAAAGTGATCTCCGTGCAGGGTCCTAGTTGTTTCTGTTTTTAAAATCAGAAAGAAGTTTAAGAAGTCTCAGCGGTTAGTCGTGTGGGAAATAAATGGCTCTTCCGCAAAAAATTCCACGTCAGCGAGGCTCTTTGAACGATTCTTCTCGCAATCGATTCCGACTACAGCCAGTTCATGGTTTAATGTCGAGGTGTGTGCTCGCTCTCCTCTAAAGCAGTATTTCGTTTGCATTTCAGTCCTGTGGGTCATGACAAATTTGGGAAGAACCCGAAGGAAACTTTTCATCCTGGGACACAGAAGGTAGGAGGTGAGTTGTTTTGGGGGTTTTTTTTTTTTGTTTGTTTTGTTTCTGTTTGGTTTTTTTTTTTTGGTTGGTCGGTTGTGGCTTTTTATTCTTCTCTGGAAAAATAAGTCGTTACGTAGAAATGCTAGCGGTTTGTTTCTTTCTGTAGCAGGATAATAAGGAGGAGTAGAGTTACAGGTAGAGAATCGGCTGTCTTTATCAGTTGAAGTGGCTACTTTGAAATTAAAACAAATACAGGAGCACATTAACGGGGGGTTTTGCGCTGTGTCTTCGGTACCGGTGTGCTAAAGATGTTGTTTTGTTTACCGGATTCATTGGCTGTCGAAGAGCGAGAGGTAAATGTAAACTTTTCACTCCTAGCACTCACTCGGTGACGTGTACCGACTGAGGTATCAATTGCTTATTGCAGTGAAAAACTGCGGCGTTTCTGTGCAGCGTCTGAGATCGAAAATCATTTCAGGCACTGGCATAACCTATCGTACTAATAGATGACCAGCTTTAGTAACGTCATCAAAAAATCGTAATCTGTGATGGAAAGCAGAGTCTGAGGCGTCTGCTACTTGAGCATGTAACGGAGCTGGTACGAAGCGTATGTTGCCGTGCGTAGGTCGTGTACAAAAGATGTATCTAACAGTCCTTAGAGGAAACCTTATTTGAGGTCTTTTGTTTGATTGTCTGTTTGTCCTGTAGTTTTTGGTTTTCTTTCTCCGGGACCTGTGAATTTTGAATGTGGAGTCCTGCATGCTAAGGATGGGCAGCTTACAGACGAGGAAACGTTCGGCGCCGGTGAGTTTTTCACCTTTGTCTCGGCTGAGGGTTGCCTAAGGTGTTGAGCTTCACTGCGAGTACAAACATGCACGGTCCTGACCCTCTTAGGCTTGGTCTTGGGAGCCTTGAAGGCTTGTATACCAATCGAATCGTTACACTGAATAAACTGTTCCTTTTTTTTCTAGCGGGCGTTCCCAGAATGAAGCGGTGTGGAGCTGAAGGGGACTACGATTTCAAGGTTGACGGAGCCATTTGGACCGAGTCTTGAAGATCTCTTCGGTGTTTGTTCAAGGAAACTTAGTCTCGAGACAGTCCTCTGGCTCGCTGGCGAAACGGTAGGAAACTGCTTTGTTGATCCTGACGGTGCAGTCTGTTGGAAAGTAAAGATTCCTTGAGAGATCAGAACCACGTCCGTTGTTTCTCTGATTTAAAGGTGAACAGGCCTGTGTCGTTCAAGGAAAGACTCAGCGTTGGTTTTGTTTCTCTGAAACACAAAGTGCCCCATCTAAAGTGATTACAGAGTCTGAGTTGATTTTTCAAAAGCAGAGACTTGTGCCGTTTGCAAACCGCCTGTCGCACTGCTCAAAGACAAAAGACGTTCACCCGAGAAAGTTTTTGGAAACGAATGCCAAATAGACGTGGGGAAAGAGCTGGAGAGGTTTCTGTCTTGTCTGTCGAATTACCTTCTCTTTAGTGCCCTTACATTTGACAAGAAAAGGTTTCATTGCCTCTTTTATCGTGAAGACAATGTTGCTGGTGTTTTTATAAGGAAAAAAAAAAAAAAAAGTGTATGCCTGGTCTCTCGAGTGATTCTTTTGTTTTTTCTTTTTTTTTTTTTTTTTTTTTTTTTTTCTCTTTTTCTCTAGACTGGTGGAATTGAATATGTTCACTGGAAGAAGTTGATCCAGCGAGATGTGAAGCCGGGCGACTTGCTAAGGGGCCGTGGGCAGAGTTCCCTTCTCGCTTCCATTCGTCTAATAAAGGGTGCAGTCTGTTAGGTAGACTGGCTGCAGTACCCAAATTTTTTCGCCAGGCGGCAGCAGCGTGGCCGCCCTGCAGAGTAAGGGCAGCGCATGCGCAGACGGGGCTTGAAGCCAAAGGGGGCGTGGTCTGGGGGAGTAGTCGCGTGGTGATGACGCAATTCCGCTTCTGCGCATGCGCAGAAGAGGTACTGGCAAAACTAAGGGCAGCGCATGCGCAGTGCCGGCTTGAAGCCAAAGGGGGCGTGGTCTCCGGCGGCGTCGCATGCGTATGACGCAATTCCGCTTTCGCGCATGCGCAGAAGAGGTACTGGCAAAACTAAGGGCAGCGCATGCGCAGTGCCGGCTTGAAGCCAAAGGGGGCGTGGTCTCCGGCGACGTCGCATGCGTATGACGCAATTCCGCTTTTGCGCGTGCGCGGAAACGGCTTGCCCCCTAGGGGCGGGGCTTCGGCCTCGCACGTACGGGTTACGCAGACGGCCCCGGAAGTGGGGTTCATTTCCAGCCCGCGCGGCGCGCCGCCGCGCCCGTGGCGGTGCGGAGCCTTCGCCGGCAGCCTGGAAGACTTTCGGGCCGGGACGTGCGGCGGCGCGCTGGGTGAGCGCTCGGCCTGAGGGCGGGCGGGCGGGCGGGCGGGGGCCGGCGGGCAGCGGCCGAAGCGGGGGGGGCGGGGCGGGGGATGCGGCGGGCCGGCGCTCGGCCGCGGCGGGGAGCGCCTGGTGCCGGCGGCGGGCGGGCTGAGGCGGGCGGCCCGGCCCGGCCCGGGACCGGCGGGGCTGCCGGCCGTTCTCGTCTCCCCGGCAGCGACGGTGGTCAGCGGGCTCCTCACGGTGCTGCCTATTTTGGGCTGGGTTTTTTTTTTTTTTTTTTTTTTTTTTTGTCTCTCGGGGCTGCGCCGCTACCTCAGCGAGGAGGCGAGGAGCGGCGGCGGGGCGGCCCCGGTGCTCGCCGCTTGTGGCGGCCTGGCGGGGCCCGGGAGAGGGAGGGGTCGGCCCGCGGCGACCTGCCGCCCCCCCCCCCCCCCCCCGCCGCCTCTGGGCTGCCCGGGCAGCCGCCGCAGCTCTGCGCGGGGCTTTGTCTTTCCCCCAGCCGCCGGCCTGAGCCGCGGCAGCGGGCTGGGACTGGAAGCGCCCTGCAAGTCTGACGGGGGTATCGCTGCCGTGCATGTGGTCTGCCTGTCTACCGATCGTTCCTGCCTCTTGTTCTGCTGGGGTAATTCCTTTGGGTAACGCGTCGGGCTCCGAATGGAGTGCATCCTGACTTCCTCCTGACCCCTGCGAGACGTTACCGGTGTTTGCCTTCCTCGTGTTTCACAGGGCCTCGGCTGTCGCGTGCGGAGAAGCTGTCAGCCTTGTCAGAAGAGAGCGTGTAGCCAGCAAGCGCGTCGTGGTGCTTCGGGACCAAGCTGATACCGCAGGCGTCCCTCTTTTGTTTGCGAAAAGGGATCGCGAGGAAACGTGCCGGTCTCGGAGGGGGAAGAGGTAGGAGGCAGCTTTCAACCGCTTTTAGGCTTAACTCCTGTGTTCCTGAGAACGGTTCTGGGCTTTGAGGGGTTTGCTTTTGGCTTTTTGCCTTAAGCTCGTCCTCCGTCACCGCTGTCGGCGTGCGCCGAGCCGCTGCTTAGGGAGCGGTGGCGGTACAGGCTGTGTGCGTGCCGACCGTCCTCGAGGCTGTAGCTGTATCCTACCCTAAAAAAAGCTCTCCGTAATACCCTGCTTCCGTTAGGACGCAATTTTCTCGAGTTCCCCCCCCACCACCACCTCAGGGTGATTTTCCCACACGCCTGCAGGCAGCAGGACTAACGTCATCTCCTTTTGCCCGCCTGGGCTCGGACTAAAATCCCTTCCCTGGCTGTTCTTTAGCTTGTACAGCCTTTGAGCCTTCCCTCGGGCCTGGCTGATGGTCCTTTGCCATTTCACCCCGTTCACAGCCAGCGTGAGTTTCGGTACCGACTATGTCAACGAATTTCAGCTGCACGACAAACCTGCTTTTTTGTCAATTAAATTAAT
Source organism: Falco punctatus (assembly GCF_963210335.1). Classification (NCBI taxonomy): domain Eukaryota; kingdom Metazoa; phylum Chordata; class Aves; order Falconiformes; family Falconidae; genus Falco; species Falco punctatus. The sequence goes on from NC_137590.1 coordinate 38,972, forward strand.
CTCAGCCTTTTAATTGCTTTCGAAGGGAACTACGGGAGATCCTGTCGGCGTGGTGGCCTAGCGTAAGCGATGATGGAGAGGCGCATCGGATGTGACCTCCGTGTCAGCTCGGTGTGCCTCAGACAGACTGCATTTGGCACTCCGTGGCGTGCTGCGCAGCTCCAGAAATTCACGGTAGGGGAAAAAAAAGGGGCGAAAATGACAGTCACGTAGAAACACGAGTTGGGAAGAAATGCTGTACGTGAGGTCTTTCCGTTGAGCGAGGCAGCTGGTCTTGCTTGTGGATCTTTGGGGTACGAGCCTGACGCCGAGCAGCTCGTTTTTCATTTGACGTGCCTGGAGTTGTTTTCAAAGGGATGGAAGAGAAGCTTATGAAATAGGATAGGTTACCGAGTCTTCCTAAAACGCTCACGACAGTTACGTAGAAAGCCGAAGCGAAGGACGAGGGAATAAAGTTCTGTGCTTCCTAAGTAAATACGGTACGCTTAAAAGTGATCTCCGTGCAGGGTCCTAGTTGTTTCTGTTTTTAAAATCAGAAAGAAGTTTAAGAAGTCTCAGCGGTTAGTCGTGTGGGAAATAAATGGCTCTTCCGCAAAAAATTCCACGTCAGCGAGGCTCTTTGAACGATTCTTCTCGCAATCGATTCCGACTACAGCCAGTTCATGGTTTAATGTCGAGGTGTGTGCTCGCTCTCCTCTAAAGCAGTATTTCGTTTGCATTTCAGTCCTGTGGGTCATGACAAATTTGGGAAGAACCCGAAGGAAACTTTTCGTCCTGGGACACAGAAGGTAGGAGGTGAGTTGTTTTGGGGGGTTTTTTTTTTTGTTTGTTTTGTTTCTGTTTGGTTTTTTTTTTTTGGTTGGTCGGTTGTGGCTTTTTATTCTTCTCTGGAAAAATAAGTCGTTACGTAGAAATGCTAGCGGTTTGTTTCTTTCTGTAGCAGGATAATAAGGAGGAGTAGAGTTACAGGTAGAGAATCGGCTGTCTTTATCAGTTGAAGTGGCTACTTTGAAATTAAAACAAATACAGGAGCACATTAACGGGGGGTTTTGCGCTGTGTCTTCGGTACCGGTGTGCTAAAGATGTTGTTTTGTTTACCGGATTCATTGGCTGTCGAAGAGCGAGAGGTAAATGTAAACTTTTCACTCCTAGCACTCACTCGGTGACGTGTACCGACTGAGGTATCAATTGCTTATTGCAGTGAAAAACTGCGGCGTTTCTGTGCAGCGTCTGAGATCGAAAATCATTTCAGGCACTGGCATAACCTATCGTACTAATAGATGACCAGCTTTAGTAACGTCATCAAAAAATCGTAATCTGTGATGGAAAGCAGAGTCTGAGGCGTCTGCTACTTGAGCATGTAACGGAGCTGGTACGAAGCGTATGTTGCCGTGCGTAGGTCGTGTACAAAAGATGTATCTAACAGTCCTTAGAGGAAACCTTATTTGAGGTCTTTTGTTTGATTGTCTGTTTGTCCTGTAGTTTTTGGTTTTCTTTCTCCGGGACCTGTGAATTTTGAATGTGGAGTCCTGCATGCTAAGGATGGGCAGCTTACAGACGAGGAAACGTTCGGCGCCGGTGAGTTTTTCACCTTTGTCTCGGCTGAGGGTTGCCTAAGGTGTTGAGCTTCACTGCGAGTACAAACATGCACGGTCCTGACCCTCTTAGGCTTGGTCTTGGGAGCCTTGAAGGCTTGTATACCAATCGAATCGTTACACTGAATAAACTGTTCCTTTTTTTTCTAGCGGGCGTTCCCAGAATGAAGCGGTGTGGAGCTGAAGGGGACTACGATTTCAAGGTTGACGGAGCCATTTGGACCGAGTCTTGAAGATCTCTTCGGTGTTTGTTCAAGGAAACTTAGTCTCGAGACAGTCCTCTGGCTCGCTGGCGAAACGGTAGGAAACTGCTTTGTTGATCCTGACGGTGCAGTCTGTTGGAAAGTAAAGATTCCTTGAGAGATCAGAACCACGTCCGTTGTTTCTCTGATTTAAAGGTGAACAGGCCTGTGTCGTTCAAGGAAAGACTCAGCGTTGGTTTTGTTTCTCTGAAACACAAAGTGCCCCATCTAAAGTGATTACAGAGTCTGAGTTGATTTTTCAAAAGCAGAGACTTGTGCCGTTTGCAAACCGCCTGTCGCACTGCTCAAAGACAAAAGACGTTCACCCGAGAAAGTTTTTGGAAACGAATGCCAAATAGACGTGGGGAAAGAGCTGGAGAGGTTTCTGTCTTGTCTGTCGAATTACCTTCTCTTTAGTGCCCTTACATTTGACAAGAAAAGGTTTCATTGCCTCTTTTATCGTGAAGACAATGTTGCTGGTGTTTTTATAAGGAAAAAAAAAAAAAAAAGTGTATGCCTGGTCTCTCGAGTGATTCTTTTGTTTTTTCTTTTTTTTTTTTTTTTTTTTTTTTTTTCTCTTTTTCTCTAGACTGGTGGAATTGAATATGTTCACTGGAAGAAGTTGATCCAGCGAGATGTGAAGCCGGGCGACTTGCTAAGGGGCCGTGGGCAGAGTTCCCTTCTCGCTTCCATTCGTCTAATAAAGGGTGCAGTCTGTTAGGTAGACTGGCTGCAGTACCCAAATTTTTTCGCCAGGCGGCAGCAGCGTGGCCGCCCTGCAGAGTAAGGGCAGCGCATGCGCAGACGGGGCTTGAAGCCAAAGGGGGCGTGGTCTGGGGGAGTAGTCGCGTGGTGATGACGCAATTCCGCTTCTGCGCATGCGCAGAAGAGGTACTGGCAAAACTAAGGGCAGCGCATGCGCAGTGCCGGCTTGAAGCCAAAGGGGGCGTGGTCTCCGGCGGCGTCGCATGCGTATGACGCAATTCCGCTTTCGCGCATGCGCAGAAGAGGTACTGGCAAAACTAAGGGCAGCGCATGCGCAGTGCCGGCTTGAAGCCAAAGGGGGCGTGGTCTCCGGCGACGTCGCATGCGTATGACGCAATTCCGCTTTTGCGCGTGCGCGGAAACGGCTTGCCCCCTAGGGGCGGGGCTTCGGCCTCGCACGTACGGGTTACGCAGACGGCCCCGGAAGTGGGGTTCATTTCCAGCCCGCGCGGCGCGCCGCCGCGCCCGTGGCGGTGCGGAGCCTTCGCCGGCAGCCTGGAAGACTTTCGGGCCGGGACGTGCGGCGGCGCGCTGGGTGAGCGCTCGGCCTGAGGGCGGGCGGGCGGGCGGGCGGGGGCCGGCGGGCAGCGGCCGAAGCGGGGGGGGCGGGGCGGGGGATGCGGCGGGCCGGCGCTCGGCCGCGGCGGGGAGCCCCTGGTGCCGGCGGCGGGCGGGCTGAGGCGGGCGGCCCGGCCCGGCCCGGGACCGGCGGGGCTGCCGGCCGTTCTCGTCTCCCCGGCAGCGACGGTGGTCAGCGGGCTCCTCACGGTGCTGCCTATTTTGGGCTGGGTTTTTTTTTTTTTTTTTTTTTTTTTTGTCTCTCGGGGCTGCGCCGCTACCTCAGCGAGGAGGCGAGGAGCGGCGGCGGGGCGGCCCCGGTGCTCGCCGCTTGTGGCGGCCTGGCGGGGCCCGGGAGAGGGAGGGGTCGGCCCGCGGCGACCTGCCGCCCCCCCCCCCCCCCCCCGCCGCCTCTGGGCTGCCCGGGCAGCCGCCGCAGCTCTGCGCGGGGCTTTGTCTTTCCCCCAGCCGCCGGCCTGAGCCGCGGCAGCGGGCTGGGACTGGAAGCGCCCTGCAAGTCTGACGGGGGTATCGCTGCCGTGCATGTGGTCTGCCTGTCTACCGATCGTTCCTGCCTCTTGTTCTGCTGGGGTAATTCCTTTGGGTAACGCGTCGGGCTCCGAATGGAGTGCATCCTGACTTCCTCCTGACCCCTGCGAGACGTTACCGGTGTTTGCCTTCCTCGTGTTTCACAGGGCCTCGGCTGTCGCGTGCGGAGAAGCTGTCAGCCTTGTCAGAAGAGAGCGTGTAGCCAGCAAGCGCGTCGTGGTGCTTCGGGACCAAGCTGATACCGCAGGCGTCCCTCTTTTGTTTGCGAAAAGGGATCGCGAGGAAACGTGCCGGTCTCGGAGGGGGAAGAGGTAGGAGGCAGCTTTCAACCGCTTTTAGGCTTAACTCCTGTGTTCCTGAGAACGGTTCTGGGCTTTGAGGGGTTTGCTTTTGGCTTTTTGCCTTAAGCTCGTCCTCCGTCACCGCTGTCGGCGTGCGCCGAGCCGCTGCTTAGGGAGCGGTGGCGGTACAGGCTGTGTGCGTGCCGACCGTCCTCGAGGCTGTAGCTGTATCCTACCCTAAAAAAAGCTCTCCGTAATACCCTGCTTCCGTTAGGACGCAATTTTCTCGAGTTCCCCCCCCACCACCACCTCAGGGTGATTTTCCCACACGCCTGCAGGCAGCAGGACTAACGTCATCTCCTTTTGCCCGCCTGGGCTCGGACTAAAATCCCTTCCCTGGCTGTTCTTTAGCTTGTACAGCCTTTGAGCCTTCCCTCGGGCCTGGCTGATGGTCCTTTGCCATTTCACCCCGTTCACAGCCAGCGTGAGTTTCGGTACCGACTATGTCAACGAATTTCAGCTGCACGACAAACCTGCTTTTTTGTCAATTAAATTAATCTCAGCCTTTTAATTGCTTTCGAAGGGAACTACGGGAGATCCTGTCGGCGTGGTGGCCTAGCGTAAGCGATGATGGAGAGGCGCATCGGATGTGACCTCCGTGTCAGCTCGGTGTGCCTCAGACAGACTGCATTTGGCACTCCGTGGCGTGCTGCGCAGCTCCAGAAATTCACGGTAGGGGAAAAAAAAGGGGCGAAAATGACAGTCACGTAGAAACACGAGTTGGGAAGAAATGCTGTACGTGAGGTCTTTCCGTTGAGCGAGGCAGCTGGTCTTGCTTGTGGATCTTTGGGGTACGAGCCTGACGCCGAGCAGCTCGTTTTTCATTTGACGTGCCTGGAGTTGTTTTCAAAGGGATGGAAGAGAAGCTTATGAAATAGGATAGGTTACCGAGTCTTCCTAAAACGCTCACGACAGTTACGTAGAAAGCCGAAGCGAAGGACGAGGGAATAAAGTTCTGTGCTTCCTAAGTAAATACGGTACGCTTAAAAGTGATCTCCGTGCAGGGTCCTAGTTGTTTCTGTTTTTAAAATCAGAAAGAAGTTTAAGAAGTCTCAGCGGTTAGTCGTGTGGGAAATAAATGGCTCTTCCGCAAAAAATTCCACGTCAGCGAGGCTCTTTGAACGATTCTTCTCGCAATCGATTCCGACTACAGCCAGTTCATGGTTTAATGTCGAGGTGTGTGCTCGCTCTCCTCTAAAGCAGTATTTCGTTTGCATTTCAGTCCTGTGGGTCATGACAAATTTGGGAAGAACCCGAAGGAAACTTTTCATCCTGGGACACAGAAGGTAGGAGGTGAGTTGTTTTGGGGGTTTTTTTTTTTTGTTTGTTTTGTTTCTGTTTGGTTTTTTTTTTTTGGTTGGTCGGTTGTGGCTTTTTATTCTTCTCTGGAAAAATAAGTCGTTACGTAGAAATGCTAGCGGTTTGTTTCTTTCTGTAGCAGGATAATAAGGAGGAGTAGAGTTACAGGTAGAGAATCGGCTGTCTTTATCAGTTGAAGTGGCTACTTTGAAATTAAAACAAATACAGGAGCACATTAACGGGGGGTTTTGCGCTGTGTCTTCGGTACCGGTGTGCTAAAGATGTTGTTTTGTTTACCGGATTCATTGGCTGTCGAAGAGCGAGAGGTAAATGTAAACTTTTCACTCCTAGCACTCACTCGGTGACGTGTACCGACTGAGGTATCAATTGCTTATTGCAGTGAAAAACTGCGGCGTTTCTGTGCAGCGTCTGAGATCGAAAATCATTTCAGGCACTGGCATAACCTATCGTACTAATAGATGACCAGCTTTAGTAACGTCATCAAAAAATCGTAATCTGTGATGGAAAGCAGAGTCTGAGGCGTCTGCTACTTGAGCATGTAACGGAGCTGGTACGAAGCGTATGTTGCCGTGCGTAGGTCGTGTACAAAAGATGTATCTAACAGTCCTTAGAGGAAACCTTATTTGAGGTCTTTTGTTTGATTGTCTGTTTGTCCTGTAGTTTTTGGTTTTCTTTCTCCGGGACCTGTGAATTTTGAATGTGGAGTCCTGCATGCTAAGGATGGGCAGCTTACAGACGAGGAAACGTTCGGCGCCGGTGAGTTTTTCACCTTTGTCTCGGCTGAGGGTTGCCTAAGGTGTTGAGCTTCACTGCGAGTACAAACATGCACGGTCCTGACCCTCTTAGGCTTGGTCTTGGGAGCCTTGAAGGCTTGTATACCAATCGAATCGTTACACTGAATAAACTGTTCCTTTTTTTTCTAGCGGGCGTTCCCAGAATGAAGCGGTGTGGAGCTGAAGGGGACTACGATTTCAAGGTTGACGGAGCCATTTGGACCGAGTCTTGAAGATCTCTTCGGTGTTTGTTCAAGGAAACTTAGTCTCGAGACAGTCCTCTGGCTCGCTGGCGAAACGGTAGGAAACTGCTTTGTTGATCCTGACGGTGCAGTCTGTTGGAAAGTAAAGATTCCTTGAGAGATCAGAACCACGTCCGTTGTTTCTCTGATTTAAAGGTGAACAGGCCTGTGTCGTTCAAGGAAAGACTCAGCGTTGGTTTTGTTTCTCTGAAACACAAAGTGCCCCATCTAAAGTGATTACAGAGTCTGAGTTGATTTTTCAAAAGCAGAGACTTGTGCCGTTTGCAAACCGCCTGTCGCACTGCTCAAAGACAAAAGACGTTCACCCGAGAAAGTTTTTGGAAACGAATGCCAAATAGACGTGGGGAAAGAGCTGGAGAGGTTTCTGTCTTGTCTGTCGAATTACCTTCTCTTTAGTGCCCTTACATTTGACAAGAAAAGGTTTCATTGCCTCTTTTATCGTGAAGACAATGTTGCTGGTGTTTTTATAAGGAAAAAAAAAAAAAAAAGTGTATGCCTGGTCTCTCGAGTGATTCTTTTGTTTTTTCTTTTTTTTTTTTTTTTTTTTTTTTTTTCTCTTTTTCTCTAGACTGGTGGAATTGAATATGTTCACTGGAAGAAGTTGATCCAGCGAGATGTGAAGCCGGGCGACTTGCTAAGGGGCCGTGGGCAGAGTTCCCTTCTCGCTTCCATTCGTCTAATAAAGGGTGCAGTCTGTTAGGTAGACTGGCTGCAGTACCCAAATTTTTTCGCCAGGCGGCAGCAGCGTGGCCGCCCTGCAGAGTAAGGGCAGCGCATGCGCAGACGGGGCTTGAAGCCAAAGGGGGCGTGGTCTGGGGGAGTAGTCGCGTGGTGATGACGCAATTCCGCTTCTGCGCATGCGCAGAAGAGGTACTGGCAAAACTAAGGGCAGCGCATGCGCAGTGCCGGCTTGAAGCCAAAGGGGGCGTGGTCTCCGGCGGCGTCGCATGCGTATGACGCAATTCCGCTTTCGCGCATGCGCAGAAGAGGTACTGGCAAAACTAAGGGCAGCGCATGCGCAGTGCCGGCTTGAAGCCAAAGGGGGCGTGGTCTCCGGCGACGTCGCATGCGTATGACGCAATTCCGCTTTTGCGCGTGCGCGGAAACGGCTTGCCCCCTAGGGGCGGGGCTTCGGCCTCGCACGTACGGGTTACGCAGACGGCCCCGGAAGTGGGGTTCATTTCCAGCCCGCGCGGCGCGCCGCCGCGCCCGTGGCGGTGCGGAGCCTTCGCCGGCAGCCTGGAAGACTTTCGGGCCGGGACGTGCGGCGGCGCGCTGGGTGAGCGCTCGGCCTGAGGGCGGGCGGGCGGGCGGGCGGGGGCCGGCGGGCAGCGGCCGAAGCGGGGGGGGCGGGGCGGGGGATGCGGCGGGCCGGCGCTCGGCCGCGGCGGGGAGCGCCTGGTGCCGGCGGCGGGCGGGCTGAGGCGGGCGGCCCGGCCCGGCCCGGGACCGGCGGGGCTGCCGGCCGTTCTCGTCTCCCCGGCAGCGACGGTGGTCAGCGGGCTCCTCACGGTGCTGCCTATTTTGGGCTGGGTTTTTTTTTTTTTTTTTTTTTTTTTTTGTCTCTCGGGGCTGCGCCGCTACCTCAGCGAGGAGGCGAGGAGCGGCGGCGGGGCGGCCCCGGTGCTCGCCGCTTGTGGCGGCCTGGCGGGGCCCGGGAGAGGGAGGGGTCGGCCCGCGGCGACCTGCCGCCCCCCCCCCCCCCCCCCGCCGCCTCTGGGCTGCCCGGGCAGCCGCCGCAGCTCTGCGCGGGGCTTTGTCTTTCCCCCAGCCGCCGGCCTGAGCCGCGGCAGCGGGCTGGGACTGGAAGCGCCCTGCAAGTCTGACGGGGGTATCGCTGCCGTGCATGTGGTCTGCCTGTCTACCGATCGTTCCTGCCTCTTGTTCTGCTGGGGTAATTCCTTTGGGTAACGCGTCGGGCTCCGAATGGAGTGCATCCTGACTTCCTCCTGACCCCTGCGAGACGTTACCGGTGTTTGCCTTCCTCGTGTTTCACAGGGCCTCGGCTGTCGCGTGCGGAGAAGCTGTCAGCCTTGTCAGAAGAGAGCGTGTAGCCAGCAAGCGCGTCGTGGTGCTTCGGGACCAAGCTGATACCGCAGGCGTCCCTCTTTTGTTTGCGAAAAGGGATCGCGAGGAAACGTGCCGGTCTCGGAGGGGGAAGAGGTAGGAGGCAGCTTTCAACCGCTTTTAGGCTTAACTCCTGTGTTCCTGAGAACGGTTCTGGGCTTTGAGGGGTTTGCTTTTGGCTTTTTGCCTTAAGCTCGTCCTCCGTCACCGCTGTCGGCGTGCGCCGAGCCGCTGCTTAGGGAGCGGTGGCGGTACAGGCTGTGTGCGTGCCGACCGTCCTCGAGGCTGTAGCTGTATCCTACCCTAAAAAAAGCTCTCCGTAATACCCTGCTTCCGTTAGGACGCAATTTTCTCGAGTTCCCCCCCCACCACCACCTCAGGGTGATTTTCCCACACGCCTGCAGGCAGCAGGACTAACGTCATCTCCTTTTGCCCGCCTGGGCTCGGACTAAAATCCCTTCCCTGGCTGTTCTTTAGCTTGTACAGCCTTTGAGCCTTCCCTCGGGCCTGGCTGATGGTCCTTTGCCATTTCACCCCGTTCACAGCCAGCGTGAGTTTCGGTACCGACTATGTCAACGAATTTCAGCTGCACGACAAACCTGCTTTTTTGTCAATTAAATTAATCTCAGCCTTTTAATTGCTTTCGAAGGGAACTACGGGAGATCCTGTCGGCGTGGTGGCCTAGCGTAAGCGATGATGGAGAGGCGCATCGGATGTGACCTCCGTGTCAGCTCGGTGTGCCTCAGACAGACTGCATTTGGCACTCCGTGGCGTGCTGCGCAGCTCCAGAAATTCACGGTAGGGGAAAAAAAAGGGGCGAAAATGACAGTCACGTAGAAACACGAGTTGGGAAGAAATGCTGTACGTGAGGTCTTTCCGTTGAGCGAGGCAGCTGGTCTTGCTTGTGGATCTTTGGGGTACGAGCCTGACGCCGAGCAGCTCGTTTTTCATTTGACGTGCCTGGAGTTGTTTTCAAAGGGATGGAAGAGAAGCTTATGAAATAGGATAGGTTACCGAGTCTTCCTAAAACGCTCACGACAGTTACGTAGAAAGCCGAAGCGAAGGACGAGGGAATAAAGTTCTGTGCTTCCTAAGTAAATACGGTACGCTTAAAAGTGATCTCCGTGCAGGGTCCTAGTTGTTTCTGTTTTTAAAATCAGAAAGAAGTTTAAGAAGTCTCAGCGGTTAGTCGTGTGGGAAATAAATGGCTCTTCCGCAAAAAATTCCACGTCAGCGAGGCTCTTTGAACGATTCTTCTCGCAATCGATTCCGACTACAGCCAGTTCATGGTTTAATGTCGAGGTGTGTGCTCGCTCTCCTCTAAAGCAGTATTTCGTTTGCATTTCAGTCCTGTGGGTCATGACAAATTTGGGAAGAACCCGAAGGAAACTTTTCGTCCTGGGACACAGAAGGTAGGAGGTGAGTTGTTTTGGGGGGTTTTTTTTTTTGTTTGTTTTGTTTCTGTTTGGTTTTTTTTTTTTGGTTGGTCGGTTGTGGCTTTTTATTCTTCTCTGGAAAAATAAGTCGTTACGTAGAAATGCTAGCGGTTTGTTTCTTTCTGTAGCAGGATAATAAGGAGGAGTAGAGTTACAGGTAGAGAATCGGCTGTCTTTATCAGTTGAAGTGGCTACTTTGAAATTAAAACAAATACAGGAGCACATTAACGGGGGGTTTTGCGCTGTGTCTTCGGTACCGGTGTGCTAAAGATGTTGTTTTGTTTACCGGATTCATTGGCTGTCGAAGAGCGAGAGGTAAATGTAAACTTTTCACTCCTAGCACTCACTCGGTGACGTGTACCGACTGAGGTATCAATTGCTTATTGCAGTGAAAAACTGCGGCGTTTCTGTGCAGCGTCTGAGATCGAAAATCATTTCAGGCACTGGCATAACCTATCGTACTAATAGATGACCAGCTTTAGTAACGTCATCAAAAAATCGTAATCTGTGATGGAAAGCAGAGTCTGAGGCGTCTGCTACTTGAGCATGTAACGGAGCTGGTACGAAGCGTATGTTGCCGTGCGTAGGTCGTGTACAAAAGATGTATCTAACAGTCCTTAGAGGAAACCTTATTTGAGGTCTTTTGTTTGATTGTCTGTTTGTCCTGTAGTTTTTGGTTTTCTTTCTCCGGGACCTGTGAATTTTGAATGTGGAGTCCTGCATGCTAAGGATGGGCAGCTTACAGACGAGGAAACGTTCGGCGCCGGTGAGTTTTTCACCTTTGTCTCGGCTGAGGGTTGCCTAAGGTGTTGAGCTTCACTGCGAGTACAAACATGCACGGTCCTGACCCTCTTAGGCTTGGTCTTGGGAGCCTTGAAGGCTTGTATACCAATCGAATCGTTACACTGAATAAACTGTTCCTTTTTTTTCTAGCGGGCGTTCCCAGAATGAAGCGGTGTGGAGCTGAAGGGGACTACGATTTCAAGGTTGACGGAGCCATTTGGACCGAGTCTTGAAGATCTCTTCGGTGTTTGTTCAAGGAAACTTAGTCTCGAGACAGTCCTCTGGCTCGCTGGCGAAACGGTAGGAAACGGCTTTGTTGATCCTGACGGTGCAGTCTGTTGGAAAGTAAAGATTCCTTGAGAGATCAGAACCACGTCCGTTGTTTCTCTGATTTAAAGGTGAACAGGCCTGTGTCGTTCAAGGAAAGACTCAGCGTTGGTTTTGTTTCTCTGAAACACAAAGTGCCCCATCTAAAGTGATTACAGAGTCTGAGTTGATTTTTCAAAAGCAGAGACTTGTGCCGTTTGCAAACCGCCTGTCGCACTGCTCAAAGACAAAAGACGTTCACCCGAGAAAGTTTTTGGAAACGAATGCCAAATAGACGTGGGGAAAGAGCTGGAGAGGTTTCTGTCTTGTCTGTCGAATTACCTTCTCTTTAGTGCCCTTACATTTGACAAGAAAAGGTTTCATTGCCTCTTTTATCGTGAAGACAATGTTGCTGGTGTTTTTATAAGGAAAAAAAAAAAAAAAAGTGTATGCCTGGTCTCTCGAGTGATTCTTTTGTTTTTTCTTTTTTTTTTTTTTTTTTTTTTTTTTTCTCTTTTTCTCTAGACTGGTGGAATTGAATATGTTCACTGGAAGAAGTTGATCCAGCGAGATGTGAAGCCGGGCGACTTGCTAAGGGGCCGTGGGCAGAGTTCCCTTCTCGCTTCCATTCGTCTAATAAAGGGTGCAGTCTGTTAGGTAGACTGGCTGCAGTACCCAAATTTTTTCGCCAGGCGGCAGCAGCGTGGCCGCCCTGCAGAGTAAGGGCAGCGCATGCGCAGACGGGGCTTGAAGCCAAAGGGGGCGTGGTCTGGGGGAGTAGTCGCGTGGTGATGACGCAATTCCGCTTCTGCGCATGCGCAGAAGAGGTACTGGCAAAACTAAGGGCAGCGCATGCGCAGTGCCGGCTTGAAGCCAAAGGGGGCGTGGTCTCCGGCGGCGTCGCATGCGTATGACGCAATTCCGCTTTCGCGCATGCGCAGAAGAGGTACTGGCAAAACTAAGGGCAGCGCATGCGCAGTGCCGGCTTGAAGCCAAAGGGGGCGTGGTCTCCGGCGACGTCGCATGCGTATGACGCAATTCCGCTTTTGCGCGTGCGCGGAAACGGCTTGCCCCCTAGGGGCGGGGCTTCGGCCTCGCACGTACGGGTTACGCAGACGGCCCCGGAAGTGGGGTTCATTTCCAGCCCGCGCGGCGCGCCGCCGCGCCCGTGGCGGTGCGGAGCCTTCGCCGGCAGCCTGGAAGACTTTCGGGCCGGGACGTGCGGCGGCGCGCTGGGTGAGCGCTCGGCCTGAGGGCGGGCGGGCGGGCGGGCGGGGGCCGGCGGGCAGCGGCCGAAGCGGGGGGGGCGGGGCGGGGGATGCGGCGGGCCGGCGCTCGGCCGCGGCGGGGAGCCCCTGGTGCCGGCGGCGGGCGGGCTGAGGCGGGCGGCCCGGCCCGGCCCGGGACCGGCGGGGCTGCCGGCCGTTCTCGTCTCCCCGGCAGCGACGGTGGTCAGCGGGCTCCTCACGGTGCTGCCTATTTTGGGCTGGGTTTTTTTTTTTTTTTTTTTTTTTTTTGTCTCTCGGGGCTGCGCCGCTACCTCAGCGAGGAGGCGAGGAGCGGCGGCGGGGCGGCCCCGGTGCTCGCCGCTTGTGGCGGCCTGGCGGGGCCCGGGAGAGGGAGGGGTCGGCCCGCGGCGACCTGCCGCCCCCCCCCCCCCCCCCCCGCCGCCTCTGGGCTGCCCGGGCAGCCGCCGCAGCTCTGCGCGGGGCTTTGTCTTTCCCCCAGCCGCCGGCCTGAGCCGCGGCAGCGGGCTGGGACTGGAAGCGCCCTGCAAGTCTGACGGGGGTATCGCTGCCGTGCATGTGGTCTGCCTGTCTACCGATCGTTCCTGCCTCTTGTTCTGCTGGGGTAATTCCTTTGGGTAACGCGTCGGGCTCCGAATGGAGTGCATCCTGACTTCCTCCTGACCCCTGCGAGACGTTACCGGTGTTTGCCTTCCTCGTGTTTCACAGGGCCTCGGCTGTCGCGTGCGGAGAAGCTGTCAGCCTTGTCAGAAGAGAGCGTGTAGCCAGCAAGCGCGTCGTGGTGCTTCGGGACCAAGCTGATACCGCAGGCGTCCCTCTTTTGTTTGCGAAAAGGGATCGCGAGGAAACGTGCCGGTCTCGGAGGGGGAAGAGGTAGGAGGCAGCTTTCAACCGCTTTTAGGCTTAACTCCTGTGTTCCTGAGAACGGTTCTGGGCTTTGAGGGGTTTGCTTTTGGCTTTTTGCCTTAAGCTCGTCCTCCGTCACCGCTGTCGGCGTGCGCCGAGCCGCTGCTTAGGGAGCGGTGGCGGTACAGGCTGTGTGCGTGCCGACCGTCCTCGAGGCTGTAGCTGTATCCTACCCTAAAAAAAGCTCTCCGTAATACCCTGCTTCCGTTAGGACGCAATTTTCTCGAGTTCCCCCCCCACCACCACCTCAGGGTGATTTTCCCACACGCCTGCAGGCAGCAGGACTAACGTCATCTCCTTTTGCCCGCCTGGGCTCGGACTAAAATCCCTTCCCTGGCTGTTCTTTAGCTTGTACAGCCTTTGAGCCTTCCCTCGGGCCTGGCTGATGGTCCTTTGCCATTTCACCCCGTTCACAGCCAGCGTGAGTTTCGGTACCGACTATGTCAACGAATTTCAGCTGCACGACAAACCTGCTTTTTTGTCAATTAAATTAATCTCAGCCTTTTAATTGCTTTCGAAGGGAACTACGGGAGATCCTGTCGGCGTGGTGGCCTAGCGTAAGCGATGATGGAGAGGCGCATCGGATGTGACCTCCGTGTCAGCTCGGTGTGCCTCAGACAGACTGCATTTGGCACTCCGTGGCGTGCTGCGCAGCTCCAGAAATTCACGGTAGGGGAAAAAAAAGGGGCGAAAATGACAGTCACGTAGAAACACGAGTTGGGAAGAAATGCTGTACGTGAGGTCTTTCCGTTGAGCGAGGCAGCTGGTCTTGCTTGTGGATCTTTGGGGTACGAGCCTGACGCCGAGCAGCTCGTTTTTCATTTGACGTGCCTGGAGTTGTTTTCAAAGGGATGGAAGAGAAGCTTATGAAATAGGATAGGTTACCGAGTCTTCCTAAAACGCTCACGACAGTTACGTAGAAAGCCGAAGCGAAGGACGAGGGAATAAAGTTCTGTGCTTCCTAAGTAAATACGGTACGCTTAAAAGTGATCTCCGTGCAGGGTCCTAGTTGTTTCTGTTTTTAAAATCAGAAAGAAGTTTAAGAAGTCTCAGCGGTTAGTCGTGTGGGAAATAAATGGCTCTTCCGCAAAAAATTCCACGTCAGCGAGGCTCTTTGAACGATTCTTCTCGCAATCGATTCCGACTACAGCCAGTTCATGGTTTAATGTCGAGGTGTGTGCTCGCTCTCCTCTAAAGCAGTATTTCGTTTGCATTTCAGTCCTGTGGGTCATGACAAATTTGGGAAGAACCCGAAGGAAACTTTTCATCCTGGGACACAGAAGGTAGGAGGTGAGTTGTTTTGGGGGTTTTTTTTTTTTGTTTGTTTTGTTTCTGTTTGGTTTTTTTTTTTTGGTTGGTCGGTTGTGGCTTTTTATTCTTCTCTGGAAAAATAAGTCGTTACGTAGAAATGCTAGCGGTTTGTTTCTTTCTGTAGCAGGATAATAAGGAGGAGTAGAGTTACAGGTAGAGAATCGGCTGTCTTTATCAGTTGAAGTGGCTACTTTGAAATTAAAACAAATACAGGAGCACATTAACGGGGGGTTTTGCGCTGTGTCTTCGGTACCGGTGTGCTAAAGATGTTGTTTTGTTTACCGGATTCATTGGCTGTCGAAGAGCGAGAGGTAAATGTAAACTTTTCACTCCTAGCACTCACTCGGTGACGTGTACCGACTGAGGTATCAATTGCTTATTGCAGTGAAAAACTGCGGCGTTTCTGTGCAGCGTCTGAGATCGAAAATCATTTCAGGCACTGGCATAACCTATCGTACTAATAGATGACCAGCTTTAGTAACGTCATCAAAAAATCGTAATCTGTGATGGAAAGCAGAGTCTGAGGCGTCTGCTACTTGAGCATGTAACGGAGCTGGTACGAAGCGTATGTTGCCGTGCGTAGGTCGTGTACAAAAGATGTATCTAACAGTCCTTAGAGGAAACCTTATTTGAGGTCTTTTGTTTGATTGTCTGTTTGTCCTGTAGTTTTTGGTTTTCTTTCTCCGGGACCTGTGAATTTTGAATGTGGAGTCCTGCATGCTAAGGATGGGCAGCTTACAGACGAGGAAACGTTCGGCGCCGGTGAGTTTTTCACCTTTGTCTCGGCTGAGGGTTGCCTAAGGTGTTGAGCTTCACTGCGAGTACAAACATGCACGGTCCTGACCCTCTTAGGCTTGGTCTTGGGAGCCTTGAAGGCTTGTATACCAATCGAATCGTTACACTGAATAAACTGTTCCTTTTTTTTCTAGCGGGCGTTCCCAGAATGAAGCGGTGTGGAGCTGAAGGGGACTACGATTTCAAGGTTGACGGAGCCATTTGGACCGAGTCTTGAAGATCTCTTCGGTGTTTGTTCAAGGAAACTTAGTCTCGAGACAGTCCTCTGGCTCGCTGGCGAAACGGTAGGAAACTGCTTTGTTGATCCTGACGGTGCAGTCTGTTGGAAAGTAAAGATTCCTTGAGAGATCAGAACCACGTCCGTTGTTTCTCTGATTTAAAGGTGAACAGGCCTGTGTCGTTCAAGGAAAGACTCAGCGTTGGTTTTGTTTCTCTGAAACACAAAGTGCCCCATCTAAAGTGATTACAGAGTCTGAGTTGATTTTTCAAAAGCAGAGACTTGTGCCGTTTGCAAACCGCCTGTCGCACTGCTCAAAGACAAAAGACGTTCACCCGAGAAAGTTTTTGGAAACGAATGCCAAATAGACGTGGGGAAAGAGCTGGAGAGGTTTCTGTCTTGTCTGTCGAATTACCTTCTCTTTAGTGCCCTTACATTTGACAAGAAAAGGTTTCATTGCCTCTTTTATCGTGAAGACAATGTTGCTGGTGTTTTTATAAGGAAAAAAAAAAAAAAAAGTGTATGCCTGGTCTCTCGAGTGATTCTTTTGTTTTTTCTTTTTTTTTTTTTTTTTTTTTTTTTTTTTCTCTTTTTCTCTAGACTGGTGGAATTGAATATGTTCACTGGAAGAAGTTGATCCAGCGAGATGTGAAGCCGGGCGACTTGCTAAGGGGCCGTGGGCAGAGTTCCCTTCTCGCTTCCATTCGTCTAATAAAGGGTGCAGTCTGTTAGGTAGACTGGCTGCAGTACCCAAATTTTTTCGCCAGGCGGCAGCAGCGTGGCCGCCCTGCAGAGTAAGGGCAGCGCATGCGCAGACGGGGCTTGAAGCCAAAGGGGGCGTGGTCTGGGGGAGTAGTCGCGTGGTGATGACGCAATTCCGCTTCTGCGCATGCGCAGAAGAGGTACTGGCAAAACTAAGGGCAGCGCATGCGCAGTGCCGGCTTGAAGCCAAAGGGGGCGTGGTCTCCGGCGGCGTCGCATGCGTATGACGCAATTCCGCTTTCGCGCATGCGCAGAAGAGGTACTGGCAAAACTAAGGGCAGCGCATGCGCAGTGCCGGCTTGAAGCCAAAGGGGGCGTGGTCTCCGGCGACGTCGCATGCGTATGACGCAATTCCGCTTTTGCGCGTGCGCGGAAACGGCTTGCCCCCTAGGGGCGGGGCTTCGGCCTCGCACGTACGGGTTACGCAGACGGCCCCGGAAGTGGGGTTCATTTCCAGCCCGCGCGGCGCGCCGCCGCGCCCGTGGCGGTGCGGAGCCTTCGCCGGCAGCCTGGAAGACTTTCGGGCCGGGACGTGCGGCGGCGCGCTGGGTGAGCGCTCGGCCTGAGGGCGGGCGGGCGGGCGGGCGGGGGCCGGCGGGCAGCGGCCGAAGCGGGGGGGGCGGGGCGGGGGATGCGGCGGGCCGGCGCTCGGCCGCGGCGGGGAGCGCCTGGTGCCGGCGGCGGGCGGGCTGAGGCGGGCGGCCCGGCCCGGCCCGGGACCGGCGGGGCTGCCGGCCGTTCTCGTCTCCCCGGCAGCGACGGTGGTCAGCGGGCTCCTCACGGTGCTGCCTATTTTGGGCTGGGTTTTTTTTTTTTTTTTTTTTTTTTTTTGTCTCTCGGGGCTGCGCCGCTACCTCAGCGAGGAGGCGAGGAGCGGCGGCGGGGCGGCCCCGGTGCTCGCCGCTTGTGGCGGCCTGGCGGGGCCCGGGAGAGGGAGGGGTCGGCCCGCGGCGACCTGCCGCCCCCCCCCCCCCCCCCCGCCGCCTCTGGGCTGCCCGGGCAGCCGCCGCAGCTCTGCGCGGGGCTTTGTCTTTCCCCCAGCCGCCGGCCTGAGCCGCGGCAGCGGGCTGGGACTGGAAGCGCCCTGCAAGTCTGACGGGGGTATCGCTGCCGTGCATGTGGTCTGCCTGTCTACCGATCGTTCCTGCCTCTTGTTCTGCTGGGGTAATTCCTTTGGGTAACGCGTCGGGCTCCGAATGGAGTGCATCCTGACTTCCTCCTGACCCCTGCGAGACGTTACCGGTGTTTGCCTTCCTCGTGTTTCACAGGGCCTCGGCTGTCGCGTGCGGAGAAGCTGTCAGCCTTGTCAGAAGAGAGCGTGTAGCCAGCAAGCGCGTCGTGGTGCTTCGGGACCAAGCTGATACCGCAGGCGTCCCTCTTTTGTTTGCGAAAAGGGATCGCGAGGAAACGTGCCGGTCTCGGAGGGGGAAGAGGTAGGAGGCAGCTTTCAACCGCTTTTAGGCTTAACTCCTGTGTTCCTGAGAACGGTTCTGGGCTTTGAGGGGTTTGCTTTTGGCTTTTTGCCTTAAGCTCGTCCTCCGTCACCGCTGTCGGCGTGCGCCGAGCCGCTGCTTAGGGAGCGGTGGCGGTACAGGCTGTGTGCGTGCCGACCGTCCTCGAGGCTGTAGCTGTATCCTACCCTAAAAAAAGCTCTCCGTAATACCCTGCTTCCGTTAGGACGCAATTTTCTCGAGTTCCCCCCCCACCACCACCTCAGGGTGATTTTCCCACACGCCTGCAGGCAGCAGGACTAACGTCATCTCCTTTTGCCCGCCTGGGCTCGGACTAAAATCCCTTCCCTGGCTGTTCTTTAGCTTGTACAGCCTTTGAGCCTTCCCTCGGGCCTGGCTGATGGTCCTTTGCCATTTCACCCCGTTCACAGCCAGCGTGAGTTTCGGTACCGACTATGTCAACGAATTTCAGCTGCACGACAAACCTGCTTTTTTGTCAATTAAATTAATCTCAGCCTTTTAATTGCTTTCGAAGGGAACTACGGGAGATCCTGTCGGCGTGGTGGCCTAGCGTAAGCGATGATGGAGAGGCGCATCGGATGTGACCTCCGTGTCAGCTCGGTGTGCCTCAGACAGACTGCATTTGGCACTCCGTGGCGTGCTGCGCAGCTCCAGAAATTCACGGTAGGGGAAAAAAAAGGGGCGAAAATGACAGTCACGTAGAAACACGAGTTGGGAAGAAATGCTGTACGTGAGGTCTTTCCGTTGAGCGAGGCAGCTGGTCTTGCTTGTGGATCTTTGGGGTACGAGCCTGACGCCGAGCAGCTCGTTTTTCATTTGACGTGCCTGGAGTTGTTTTCAAAGGGATGGAAGAGAAGCTTATGAAATAGGATAGGTTACCGAGTCTTCCTAAAACGCTCACGACAGTTACGTAGAAAGCCGAAGCGAAGGACGAGGGAATAAAGTTCTGTGCTTCCTAAGTAAATACGGTACGCTTAAAAGTGATCTCCGTGCAGGGTCCTAGTTGTTTCTGTTTTTAAAATCAGAAAGAAGTTTAAGAAGTCTCAGCGGTTAGTCGTGTGGGAAATAAATGGCTCTTCCGCAAAAAATTCCACGTCAGCGAGGCTCTTTGAACGATTCTTCTCGCAATCGATTCCGACTACAGCCAGTTCATGGTTTAATGTCGAGGTGTGTGCTCGCTCTCCTCTAAAGCAGTATTTCGTTTGCATTTCAGTCCTGTGGGTCATGACAAATTTGGGAAGAACCCGAAGGAAACTTTTCGTCCTGGGACACAGAAGGTAGGAGGTGAGTTGTTTTGGGGGGTTTTTTTTTTTGTTTGTTTTGTTTCTGTTTGGTTTTTTTTTTTTGGTTGGTCGGTTGTGGCTTTTTATTCTTCTCTGGAAAAATAAGTCGTTACGTAGAAATGCTAGCGGTTTGTTTCTTTCTGTAGCAGGATAATAAGGAGGAGTAGAGTTACAGGTAGAGAATCGGCTGTCTTTATCAGTTGAAGTGGCTACTTTGAAATTAAAACAAATACAGGAGCACATTAACGGGGGGTTTTGCGCTGTGTCTTCGGTACCGGTGTGCTAAAGATGTTGTTTTGTTTACCGGATTCATTGGCTGTCGAAGAGCGAGAGGTAAATGTAAACTTTTCACTCCTAGCACTCACTCGGTGACGTGTACCGACTGAGGTATCAATTGCTTATTGCAGTGAAAAACTGCGGCGTTTCTGTGCAGCGTCTGAGATCGAAAATCATTTCAGGCACTGGCATAACCTATCGTACTAATAGATGACCAGCTTTAGTAACGTCATCAAAAAATCGTAATCTGTGATGGAAAGCAGAGTCTGAGGCGTCTGCTACTTGAGCATGTAACGGAGCTGGTACGAAGCGTATGTTGCCGTGCGTAGGTCGTGTACAAAAGATGTATCTAACAGTCCTTAGAGGAAACCTTATTTGAGGTCTTTTGTTTGATTGTCTGTTTGTCCTGTAGTTTTTGGTTTTCTTTCTCCGGGACCTGTGAATTTTGAATGTGGAGTCCTGCATGCTAAGGATGGGCAGCTTACAGACGAGGAAACGTTCGGCGCCGGTGAGTTTTTCACCTTTGTCTCGGCTGAGGGTTGCCTAAGGTGTTGAGCTTCACTGCGAGTACAAACATGCACGGTCCTGACCCTCTTAGGCTTGGTCTTGGGAGCCTTGAAGGCTTGTATACCAATCGAATCGTTACACTGAATAAACTGTTCCTTTTTTTTCTAGCGGGCGTTCCCAGAATGAAGCGGTGTGGAGCTGAAGGGGACTACGATTTCAAGGTTGACGGAGCCATTTGGACCGAGTCTTGAAGATCTCTTCGGTGTTTGTTCAAGGAAACTTAGTCTCGAGACAGTCCTCTGGCTCGCTGGCGAAACGGTAGGAAACTGCTTTGTTGATCCTGACGGTGCAGTCTGTTGGAAAGTAAAGATTCCTTGAGAGATCAGAACCACGTCCGTTGTTTCTCTGATTTAAAGGTGAACAGGCCTGTGTCGTTCAAGGAAAGACTCAGCGTTGGTTTTGTTTCTCTGAAACACAAAGTGCCCCATCTAAAGTGATTACAGAGTCTGAGTTGATTTTTCAAAAGCAGAGACTTGTGCCGTTTGCAAACCGCCTGTCGCACTGCTCAAAGACAAAAGACGTTCACCCGAGAAAGTTTTTGGAAACGAATGCCAAATAGACGTGGGGAAAGAGCTGGAGAGGTTTCTGTCTTGTCTGTCGAATTACCTTCTCTTTAGTGCCCTTACATTTGACAAGAAAAGGTTTCATTGCCTCTTTTATCGTGAAGACAATGTTGCTGGTGTTTTTATAAGGAAAAAAAAAAAAAAAAGTGTATGCCTGGTCTCTCGAGTGATTCTTTTGTTTTTTCTTTTTTTTTTTTTTTTTTTTTTTTTTTCTCTTTTTCTCTAGACTGGTGGAATTGAATATGTTCACTGGAAGAAGTTGATCCAGCGAGATGTGAAGCCGGGCGACTTGCTAAGGGGCCGTGGGCAGAGTTCCCTTCTCGCTTCCATTCGTCTAATAAAGGGTGCAGTCTGTTAGGTAGACTGGCTGCAGTACCCAAATTTTTTCGCCAGGCGGCAGCAGCGTGGCCGCCCTGCAGAGTAAGGGCAGCGCATGCGCAGACGGGGCTTGAAGCCAAAGGGGGCGTGGTCTGGGGGAGTAGTCGCGTGGTGATGACGCAATTCCGCTTCTGCGCATGCGCAGAAGAGGTACTGGCAAAACTAAGGGCAGCGCATGCGCAGTGCCGGCTTGAAGCCAAAGGGGGCGTGGTCTCCGGCGGCGTCGCATGCGTATGACGCAATTCCGCTTTCGCGCATGCGCAGAAGAGGTACTGGCAAAACTAAGGGCAGCGCATGCGCAGTGCCGGCTTGAAGCCAAAGGGGGCGTGGTCTCCGGCGACGTCGCATGCGTATGACGCAATTCCGCTTTTGCGCGTGCGCGGAAACGGCTTGCCCCCTAGGGGCGGGGCTTCGGCCTCGCACGTACGGGTTACGCAGACGGCCCCGGAAGTGGGGTTCATTTCCAGCCCGCGCGGCGCGCCGCCGCGCCCGTGGCGGTGCGGAGCCTTCGCCGGCAGCCTGGAAGACTTTCGGGCCGGGACGTGCGGCGGCGCGCTGGGTGAGCGCTCGGCCTGAGGGCGGGCGGGCGGGCGGGCGGGGGCCGGCGGGCAGCGGCCGAAGCGGGGGGGGCGGGGCGGGGGATGCGGCGGGCCGGCGCTCGGCCGCGGCGGGGAGCCCCTGGTGCCGGCGGCGGGCGGGCTGAGGCGGGCGGCCCGGCCCGGCCCGGGACCGGCGGGGCTGCCGGCCGTTCTCGTCTCCCCGGCAGCGACGGTGGTCAGCGGGCTCCTCACGGTGCTGCCTATTTTGGGCTGGGTTTTTTTTTTTTTTTTTTTTTTTTTTGTCTCTCGGGGCTGCGCCGCTACCTCAGCGAGGAGGCGAGGAGCGGCGGCGGGGCGGCCCCGGTGCTCGCCGCTTGTGGCGGCCTGGCGGGGCCCGGGAGAGGGAGGGGTCGGCCCGCGGCGACCTGCCGCCCCCCCCCCCCCCCCCCGCCGCCTCTGGGCTGCCCGGGCAGCCGCCGCAGCTCTGCGCGGGGCTTTGTCTTTCCCCCAGCCGCCGGCCTGAGCCGCGGCAGCGGGCTGGGACTGGAAGCGCCCTGCAAGTCTGACGGGGGTATCGCTGCCGTGCATGTGGTCTGCCTGTCTACCGATCGTTCCTGCCTCTTGTTCTGCTGGGGTAATTCCTTTGGGTAACGCGTCGGGCTCCGAATGGAGTGCATCCTGACTTCCTCCTGACCCCTGCGAGACGTTACCGGTGTTTGCCTTCCTCGTGTTTCACAGGGCCTCGGCTGTCGCGTGCGGAGAAGCTGTCAGCCTTGTCAGAAGAGAGCGTGTAGCCAGCAAGCGCGTCGTGGTGCTTCGGGACCAAGCTGATACCGCAGGCGTCCCTCTTTTGTTTGCGAAAAGGGATCGCGAGGAAACGTGCCGGTCTCGGAGGGGGAAGAGGTAGGAGGCAGCTTTCAACCGCTTTTAGGCTTAACTCCTGTGTTCCTGAGAACGGTTCTGGGCTTTGAGGGGTTTGCTTTTGGCTTTTTGCCTTAAGCTCGTCCTCCGTCACCGCTGTCGGCGTGCGCCGAGCCGCTGCTTAGGGAGCGGTGGCGGTACAGGCTGTGTGCGTGCCGACCGTCCTCGAGGCTGTAGCTGTATCCTACCCTAAAAAAAGCTCTCCGTAATACCCTGCTTCCGTTAGGACGCAATTTTCTCGAGTTCCCCCCCCACCACCACCTCAGGGTGATTTTCCCACACGCCTGCAGGCAGCAGGACTAACGTCATCTCCTTTTGCCCGCCTGGGCTCGGACTAAAATCCCTTCCCTGGCTGTTCTTTAGCTTGTACAGCCTTTGAGCCTTCCCTCGGGCCTGGCTGATGGTCCTTTGCCATTTCACCCCGTTCACAGCCAGCGTGAGTTTCGGTACCGACTATGTCAACGAATTTCAGCTGCACGACAAACCTGCTTTTTTGTCAATTAAATTAATCTCAGCCTTTTAATTGCTTTCGAAGGGAACTACGGGAGATCCTGTCGGCGTGGTGGCCTAGCGTAAGCGATGATGGAGAGGCGCATCGGATGTGACCTCCGTGTCAGCTCGGTGTGCCTCAGACAGACTGCATTTGGCACTCCGTGGCGTGCTGCGCAGCTCCAGAAATTCACGGTAGGGGAAAAAAAAGGGGCGAAAATGACAGTCACGTAGAAACACGAGTTGGGAAGAAATGCTGTACGTGAGGTCTTTCCGTTGAGCGAGGCAGCTGGTCTTGCTTGTGGATCTTTGGGGTACGAGCCTGACGCCGAGCAGCTCGTTTTTCATTTGACGTGCCTGGAGTTGTTTTCAAAGGGATGGAAGAGAAGCTTATGAAATAGGATAGGTTACCGAGTCTTCCTAAAACGCTCACGACAGTTACGTAGAAAGCCGAAGCGAAGGACGAGGGAATAAAGTTCTGTGCTTCCTAAGTAAATACGGTACGCTTAAAAGTGATCTCCGTGCAGGGTCCTAGTTGTTTCTGTTTTTAAAATCAGAAAGAAGTTTAAGAAGTCTCAGCGGTTAGTCGTGTGGGAAATAAATGGCTCTTCCGCAAAAAATTCCACGTCAGCGAGGCTCTTTGAACGATTCTTCTCGCAATCGATTCCGACTACAGCCAGTTCATGGTTTAATGTCGAGGTGTGTGCTCGCTCTCCTCTAAAGCAGTATTTCGTTTGCATTTCAGTCCTGTGGGTCATGACAAATTTGGGAAGAACCCGAAGGAAACTTTTCATCCTGGGACACAGAAGGTAGGAGGTGAGTTGTTTTGGGGGTTTTTTTTTTTTGTTTGTTTTGTTTCTGTTTGGTTTTTTTTTTTTGGTTGGTCGGTTGTGGCTTTTTATTCTTCTCTGGAAAAATAAGTCGTTACGTAGAAATGCTAGCGGTTTGTTTCTTTCTGTAGCAGGATAATAAGGAGGAGTAGAGTTACAGGTAGAGAATCGGCTGTCTTTATCAGTTGAAGTGGCTACTTTGAAATTAAAACAAATACAGGAGCACATTAACGGGGGGTTTTGCGCTGTGTCTTCGGTACCGGTGTGCTAAAGATGTTGTTTTGTTTACCGGATTCATTGGCTGTCGAAGAGCGAGAGGTAAATGTAAACTTTTCACTCCTAGCACTCACTCGGTGACGTGTACCGACTGAGGTATCAATTGCTTATTGCAGTGAAAAACTGCGGCGTTTCTGTGCAGCGTCTGAGATCGAAAATCATTTCAGGCACTGGCATAACCTATCGTACTAATAGATGACCAGCTTTAGTAACGTCATCAAAAAATCGTAATCTGTGATGGAAAGCAGAGTCTGAGGCGTCTGCTACTTGAGCATGTAACGGAGCTGGTACGAAGCGTATGTTGCCGTGCGTAGGTCGTGTACAAAAGATGTATCTAACAGTCCTTAGAGGAAACCTTATTTGAGGTCTTTTGTTTGATTGTCTGTTTGTCCTGTAGTTTTTGGTTTTCTTTCTCCGGGACCTGTGAATTTTGAATGTGGAGTCCTGCATGCTAAGGATGGGCAGCTTACAGACGAGGAAACGTTCGGCGCCGGTGAGTTTTTCACCTTTGTCTCGGCTGAGGGTTGCCTAAGGTGTTGAGCTTCACTGCGAGTACAAACATGCACGGTCCTGACCCTCTTAGGCTTGGTCTTGGGAGCCTTGAAGGCTTGTATACCAATCGAATCGTTACACTGAATAAACTGTTCCTTTTTTTTCTAGCGGGCGTTCCCAGAATGAAGCGGTGTGGAGCTGAAGGGGACTACGATTTCAAGGTTGACGGAGCCATTTGGACCGAGTCTTGAAGATCTCTTCGGTGTTTGTTCAAGGAAACTTAGTCTCGAGACAGTCCTCTGGCTCGCTGGCGAAACGGTAGGAAACTGCTTTGTTGATCCTGACGGTGCAGTCTGTTGGAAAGTAAAGATTCCTTGAGAGATCAGAACCACGTCCGTTGTTTCTCTGATTTAAAGGTGAACAGGCCTGTGTCGTTCAAGGAAAGACTCAGCGTTGGTTTTGTTTCTCTGAAACACAAAGTGCCCCATCTAAAGTGATTACAGAGTCTGAGTTGATTTTTCAAAAGCAGAGACTTGTGCCGTTTGCAAACCGCCTGTCGCACTGCTCAAAGACAAAAGACGTTCACCCGAGAAAGTTTTTGGAAACGAATGCCAAATAGACGTGGGGAAAGAGCTGGAGAGGTTTCTGTCTTGTCTGTCGAATTACCTTCTCTTTAGTGCCCTTACATTTGACAAGAAAAGGTTTCATTGCCTCTTTTATCGTGAAGACAATGTTGCTGGTGTTTTTATAAGGAAAAAAAAAAAAAAAAGTGTATGCCTGGTCTCTCGAGTGATTCTTTTGTTTTTTCTTTTTTTTTTTTTTTTTTTTTTTTTTTCTCTTTTTCTCTAGACTGGTGGAATTGAATATGTTCACTGGAAGAAGTTGATCCAGCGAGATGTGAAGCCGGGCGACTTGCTAAGGGGCCGTGGGCAGAGTTCCCTTCTCGCTTCCATTCGTCTAATAAAGGGTGCAGTCTGTTAGGTAGACTGGCTGCAGTACCCAAATTTTTTCGCCAGGCGGCAGCAGCGTGGCCGCCCTGCAGAGTAAGGGCAGCGCATGCGCAGACGGGGCTTGAAGCCAAAGGGGGCGTGGTCTGGGGGAGTAGTCGCGTGGTGATGACGCAATTCCGCTTCTGCGCATGCGCAGAAGAGGTACTGGCAAAACTAAGGGCAGCGCATGCGCAGTGCCGGCTTGAAGCCAAAGGGGGCGTGGTCTCCGGCGGCGTCGCATGCGTATGACGCAATTCCGCTTTCGCGCATGCGCAGAAGAGGTACTGGCAAAACTAAGGGCAGCGCATGCGCAGTGCCGGCTTGAAGCCAAAGGGGGCGTGGTCTCCGGCGACGTCGCATGCGTATGACGCAATTCCGCTTTTGCGCGTGCGCGGAAACGGCTTGCCCCCTAGGGGCGGGGCTTCGGCCTCGCACGTACGGGTTACGCAGACGGCCCCGGAAGTGGGGTTCATTTCCAGCCCGCGCGGCGCGCCGCCGCGCCCGTGGCGGTGCGGAGCCTTCGCCGGCAGCCTGGAAGACTTTCGGGCCGGGACGTGCGGCGGCGCGCTGGGTGAGCGCTCGGCCTGAGGGCGGGCGGGCGGGCGGGCGGGGGCCGGCGGGCAGCGGCCGAAGCGGGGGGGGCGGGGCGGGGGATGCGGCGGGCCGGCGCTCGGCCGCGGCGGGGAGCCCCTGGTGCCGGCGGCGGGCGGGCTGAGGCGGGCGGCCCGGCCCGGCCCGGGACCGGCGGGGCTGCCGGCCGTTCTCGTCTCCCCGGCAGCGACGGTGGTCAGCGGGCTCCTCACGGTGCTGCCTATTTTGGGCTGGGTTTTTTTTTTTTTTTTTTTTTTTTTTGTCTCTCGGGGCTGCGCCGCTACCTCAGCGAGGAGGCGAGGAGCGGCGGCGGGGCGGCCCCGGTGCTCGCCGCTTGTGGCGGCCTGGCGGGGCCCGGGAGAGGGAGGGGTCGGCCCGCGGCGACCTGCCGCCCCCCCCCCCCCCCCCCGCCGCCTCTGGGCTGCCCGGGCAGCCGCCGCAGCTCTGCGCGGGGCTTTGTCTTTCCCCCAGCCGCCGGCCTGAGCCGCGGCAGCGGGCTGGGACTGGAAGCGCCCTGCAAGTCTGACGGGGGTATCGCTGCCGTGCATGTGGTCTGCCTGTCTACCGATCGTTCCTGCCTCTTGTTCTGCTGGGGTAATTCCTTTGGGTAACGCGTCGGGCTCCGAATGGAGTGCATCCTGACTTCCTCCTGACCCCTGCGAGACGTTACCGGTGTTTGCCTTCCTCGTGTTTCACAGGGCCTCGGCTGTCGCGTGCGGAGAAGCTGTCAGCCTTGTCAGAAGAGAGCGTGTAGCCAGCAAGCGCGTCGTGGTGCTTCGGGACCAAGCTGATACCGCAGGCGTCCCTCTTTTGTTTGCGAAAAGGGATCGCGAGGAAACGTGCCGGTCTCGGAGGGGGAAGAGGTAGGAGGCAGCTTTCAACCGCTTTTAGGCTTAACTCCTGTGTTCCTGAGAACGGTTCTGGGCTTTGAGGGGTTTGCTTTTGGCTTTTTGCCTTAAGCTCGTCCTCCGTCACCGCTGTCGGCGTGCGCCGAGCCGCTGCTTAGGGAGCGGTGGCGGTACAGGCTGTGTGCGTGCCGACCGTCCTCGAGGCTGTAGCTGTATCCTACCCTAAAAAAAGCTCTCCGTAATACCCTGCTTCCGTTAGGACGCAATTTTCTCGAGTTCCCCCCCCACCACCACCTCAGGGTGATTTTCCCACACGCCTGCAGGCAGCAGGACTAACGTCATCTCCTTTTGCCCGCCTGGGCTCGGACTAAAATCCCTTCCCTGGCTGTTCTTTAGCTTGTACAGCCTTTGAGCCTTCCCTCGGGCCTGGCTGATGGTCCTTTGCCATTTCACCCCGTTCACAGCCAGCGTGAGTTTCGGTACCGACTATGTCAACGAATTTCAGCTGCACGACAAACCTGCTTTTTTGTCAATTAAATTAATCTCAGCCTTTTAATTGCTTTCGAAGGGAACTACGGGAGATCCTGTCGGCGTGGTGGCCTAGCGTAAGCGATGATGGAGAGGCGCATCGGATGTGACCTCCGTGTCAGCTCGGTGTGCCTCAGACAGACTGCATTTGGCACTCCGTGGCGTGCTGCGCAGCTCCAGAAATTCACGGTAGGGGAAAAAAAAGGGGCGAAAATGACAGTCACGTAGAAACACGAGTTGGGAAGAAATGCTGTACGTGAGGTCTTTCCGTTGAGCGAGGCAGCTGGTCTTGCTTGTGGATCTTTGGGGTACGAGCCTGACGCCGAGCAGCTCGTTTTTCATTTGACGTGCCTGGAGTTGTTTTCAAAGGGATGGAAGAGAAGCTTATGAAATAGGATAGGTTACCGAGTCTTCCTAAAACGCTCACGACAGTTACGTAGAAAGCCGAAGCGAAGGACGAGGGAATAAAGTTCTGTGCTTCCTAAGTAAATACGGTACGCTTAAAAGTGATCTCCGTGCAGGGTCCTAGTTGTTTCTGTTTTTAAAATCAGAAAGAAGTTTAAGAAGTCTCAGCGGTTAGTCGTGTGGGAAATAAATGGCTCTTCCGCAAAAAATTCCACGTCAGCGAGGCTCTTTGAACGATTCTTCTCGCAATCGATTCCGACTACAGCCAGTTCATGGTTTAATGTCGAGGTGTGTGCTCGCTCTCCTCTAAAGCAGTATTTCGTTTGCATTTCAGTCCTGTGGGTCATGACAAATTTGGGAAGAACCCGAAGGAAACTTTTCATCCTGGGACACAGAAGGTAGGAGGTGAGTTGTTTTGGGGGTTTTTTTTTTTTGTTTGTTTTGTTTCTGTTTGGTTTTTTTTTTTTGGTTGGTCGGTTGTGGCTTTTTATTCTTCTCTGGAAAAATAAGTCGTTACGTAGAAATGCTAGCGGTTTGTTTCTTTCTGTAGCAGGATAATAAGGAGGAGTAGAGTTACAGGTAGAGAATCGGCTGTCTTTATCAGTTGAAGTGGCTACTTTGAAATTAAAACAAATACAGGAGCACATTAACGGGGGGTTTTGCGCTGTGTCTTCGGTACCGGTGTGCTAAAGATGTTGTTTTGTTTACCGGATTCATTGGCTGTCGAAGAGCGAGAGGTAAATGTAAACTTTTCACTCCTAGCACTCACTCGGTGACGTGTACCGACTGAGGTATCAATTGCTTATTGCAGTGAAAAACTGCGGCGTTTCTGTGCAGCGTCTGAGATCGAAAATCATTTCAGGCACTGGCATAACCTATCGTACTAATAGATGACCAGCTTTAGTAACGTCATCAAAAAATCGTAATCTGTGATGGAAAGCAGAGTCTGAGGCGTCTGCTACTTGAGCATGTAACGGAGCTGGTACGAAGCGTATGTTGCCGTGCGTAGGTCGTGTACAAAAGATGTATCTAACAGTCCTTAGAGGAAACCTTATTTGAGGTCTTTTGTTTGATTGTCTGTTTGTCCTGTAGTTTTTGGTTTTCTTTCTCCGGGACCTGTGAATTTTGAATGTGGAGTCCTGCATGCTAAGGATGGGCAGCTTACAGACGAGGAAACGTTCGGCGCCGGTGAGTTTTTCACCTTTGTCTCGGCTGAGGGTTGCCTAAGGTGTTGAGCTTCACTGCGAGTACAAACATGCACGGTCCTGACCCTCTTAGGCTTGGTCTTGGGAGCCTTGAAGGCTTGTATACCAATCGAATCGTTACACTGAATAAACTGTTCCTTTTTTTTCTAGCGGGCGTTCCCAGAATGAAGCGGTGTGGAGCTGAAGGGGACTACGATTTCAAGGTTGACGGAGCCATTTGGACCGAGTCTTGAAGATCTCTTCGGTGTTTGTTCAAGGAAACTTAGTCTCGAGACAGTCCTCTGGCTCGCTGGCGAAACGGTAGGAAACTGCTTTGTTGATCCTGACGGTGCAGTCTGTTGGAAAGTAAAGATTCCTTGAGAGATCAGAACCACGTCCGTTGTTTCTCTGATTTAAAGGTGAACAGGCCTGTGTCGTTCAAGGAAAGACTCAGCGTTGGTTTTGTTTCTCTGAAACACAAAGTGCCCCATCTAAAGTGATTACAGAGTCTGAGTTGATTTTTCAAAAGCAGAGACTTGTGCCGTTTGCAAACCGCCTGTCGCACTGCTCAAAGACAAAAGACGTTCACCCGAGAAAGTTTTTGGAAACGAATGCCAAATAGACGTGGGGAAAGAGCTGGAGAGGTTTCTGTCTTGTCTGTCGAATTACCTTCTCTTTAGTGCCCTTACATTTGACAAGAAAAGGTTTCATTGCCTCTTTTATCGTGAAGACAATGTTGCTGGTGTTTTTATAAGGAAAAAAAAAAAAAAAAGTGTATGCCTGGTCTCTCGAGTGATTCTTTTGTTTTTTCTTTTTTTTCTTTTTTTTTTTTTTTTTTTCTCTTTTTCTCTAGACTGGTGGAATTGAATATGTTCACTGGAAGAAGTTGATCCAGCGAGATGTGAAGCCGGGCGACTTGCTAAGGGGCCGTGGGCAGAGTTCCCTTCTCGCTTCCATTCGTCTAATAAAGGGTGCAGTCTGTTAGGTAGACTGGCTGCAGTACCCAAATTTTTTCGCCAGGCGGCAGCAGCGTGGCCGCCCTGCAGAGTAAGGGCAGCGCATGCGCAGACGGGGCTTGAAGCCAAAGGGGGCGTGGTCTGGGGGAGTAGTCGCGTGGTGATGACGCAATTCCGCTTCTGCGCATGCGCAGAAGAGGTACTGGCAAAACTAAGGGCAGCGCATGCGCAGTGCCGGCTTGAAGCCAAAGGGGGCGTGGTCTCCGGCGGCGTCGCATGCGTATGACGCAATTCCGCTTTCGCGCATGCGCAGAAGAGGTACTGGCAAAACTAAGGGCAGCGCATGCGCAGTGCCGGCTTGAAGCCAAAGGGGGCGTGGTCTCCGGCGACGTCGCATGCGTATGACGCAATTCCGCTTTTGCGCGTGCGCGGAAACGGCTTGCCCCCTAGGGGCGGGGCTTCGGCCTCGCACGTACGGGTTACGCAGACGGCCCCGGAAGTGGGGTTCATTTCCAGCCCGCGCGGCGCGCCGCCGCGCCCGTGGCGGTGCGGAGCCTTCGCCGGCAGCCTGGAAGACTTTCGGGCCGGGACGTGCGGCGGCGCGCTGGGTGAGCGCTCGGCCTGAGGGCGGGCGGGCGGGCGGGCGGGGGCCGGCGGGCAGCGGCCGAAGCGGGGGGGGCGGGGCGGGGGATGCGGCGGGCCGGCGCTCGGCCGCGGCGGGGAGCCCCTGGTGCCGGCGGCGGGCGGGCTGAGGCGGGCGGCCCGGCCCGGCCCGGGACCGGCGGGGCTGCCGGCCGTTCTCGTCTCCCCGGCAGCGACGGTGGTCAGCGGGCTCCTCACGGTGCTGCCTATTTTGGGCTGGGTTTTTTTTTTTTTTTTTTTTTTTTTTGTCTCTCGGGGCTGCGCCGCTACCTCAGCGAGGAGGCGAGGAGCGGCGGCGGGGCGGCCCCGGTGCTCGCCGCTTGTGGCGGCCTGGCGGGGCCCGGGAGAGGGAGGGGTCGGCCCGCGGCGACCTGCCGCCCCCCCCCCCCCCCCCCGCCGCCTCTGGGCTGCCCGGGCAGCCGCCGCAGCTCTGCGCGGGGCTTTGTCTTTCCCCCAGCCGCCGGCCTGAGCCGCGGCAGCGGGCTGGGACTGGAAGCGCCCTGCAAGTCTGACGGGGGTATCGCTGCCGTGCATGTGGTCTGCCTGTCTACCGATCGTTCCTGCCTCTTGTTCTGCTGGGGTAATTCCTTTGGGTAACGCGTCGGGCTCCGAATGGAGTGCATCCTGACTTCCTCCTGACCCCTGCGAGACGTTACCGGTGTTTGCCTTCCTCGTGTTTCACAGGGCCTCGGCTGTCGCGTGCGGAGAAGCTGTCAGCCTTGTCAGAAGAGAGCGTGTAGCCAGCAAGCGCGTCGTGGTGCTTCGGGACCAAGCTGATACCGCAGGCGTCCCTCTTTTGTTTGCGAAAAGGGATCGCGAGGAAACGTGCCGGTCTCGGAGGGGGAAGAGGTAGGAGGCAGCTTTCAACCGCTTTTAGGCTTAACTCCTGTGTTCCTGAGAACGGTTCTGGGCTTTGAGGGGTTTGCTTTTGGCTTTTTGCCTTAAGCTCGTCCTCCGTCACCGCTGTCGGCGTGCGCCGAGCCGCTGCTTAGGGAGCGGTGGCGGTACAGGCTGTGTGCGTGCCGACCGTCCTCGAGGCTGTAGCTGTATCCTACCCTAAAAAAAGCTCTCCGTAATACCCTGCTTCCGTTAGGACGCAATTTTCTCGAGTTCCCCCCCCACCACCACCTCAGGGTGATTTTCCCACACGCCTGCAGGCAGCAGGACTAACGTCATCTCCTTTTGCCCGCCTGGGCTCGGACTAAAATCCCTTCCCTGGCTGTTCTTTAGCTTGTACAGCCTTTGAGCCTTCCCTCGGGCCTGGCTGATGGTCCTTTGCCATTTCACCCCGTTCACAGCCAGCGTGAGTTTCGGTACCGACTATGTCAACGAATTTCAGCTGCACGACAAACCTGCTTTTTTGTCAATTAAATTAATCTCAGCCTTTTAATTGCTTTCGAAGGGAACTACGGGAGATCCTGTCGGCGTGGTGGCCTAGCGTAAGCGATGATGGAGAGGCGCATCGGATGTGACCTCCGTGTCAGCTCGGTGTGCCTCAGACAGACTGCATTTGGCACTCCGTGGCGTGCTGCGCAGCTCCAGAAATTCACGGTAGGGGAAAAAAAAGGGGCGAAAATGACAGTCACGTAGAAACACGAGTTGGGAAGAAATGCTGTACGTGAGGTCTTTCCGTTGAGCGAGGCAGCTGGTCTTGCTTGTGGATCTTTGGGGTACGAGCCTGACGCCGAGCAGCTCGTTTTTCATTTGACGTGCCTGGAGTTGTTTTCAAAGGGATGGAAGAGAAGCTTATGAAATAGGATAGGTTACCGAGTCTTCCTAAAACGCTCACGACAGTTACGTAGAAAGCCGAAGCGAAGGACGAGGGAATAAAGTTCTGTGCTTCCTAAGTAAATACGGTACGCTTAAAAGTGATCTCCGTGCAGGGTCCTAGTTGTTTCTGTTTTTAAAATCAGAAAGAAGTTTAAGAAGTCTCAGCGGTTAGTCGTGTGGGAAATAAATGGCTCTTCCGCAAAAAATTCCACGTCAGCGAGGCTCTTTGAACGATTCTTCTCGCAATCGATTCCGACTACAGCCAGTTCATGGTTTAATGTCGAGGTGTGTGCTCGCTCTCCTCTAAAGCAGTATTTCGTTTGCATTTCAGTCCTGTGGGTCATGACAAATTTGGGAAGAACCCGAAGGAAACTTTTCATCCTGGGACACAGAAGGTAGGAGGTGAGTTGTTTTGGGGGTTTTTTTTTTTTGTTTGTTTTGTTTCTGTTTGGTTTTTTTTTTTTGGTTGGTCGGTTGTGGCTTTTTATTCTTCTCTGGAAAAATAAGTCGTTACGTAGAAATGCTAGCGGTTTGTTTCTTTCTGTAGCAGGATAATAAGGAGGAGTAGAGTTACAGGTAGAGAATCGGCTGTCTTTATCAGTTGAAGTGGCTACTTTGAAATTAAAACAAATACAGGAGCACATTAACGGGGGGTTTTGCGCTGTGTCTTCGGTACCGGTGTGCTAAAGATGTTGTTTTGTTTACCGGATTCATTGGCTGTCGAAGAGCGAGAGGTAAATGTAAACTTTTCACTCCTAGCACTCACTCGGTGACGTGTACCGACTGAGGTATCAATTGCTTATTGCAGTGAAAAACTGCGGCGTTTCTGTGCAGCGTCTGAGATCGAAAATCATTTCAGGCACTGGCATAACCTATCGTACTAATAGATGACCAGCTTTAGTAACGTCATCAAAAAATCGTAATCTGTGATGGAAAGCAGAGTCTGAGGCGTCTGCTACTTGAGCATGTAACGGAGCTGGTACGAAGCGTATGTTGCCGTGCGTAGGTCGTGTACAAAAGATGTATCTAACAGTCCTTAGAGGAAACCTTATTTGAGGTCTTTTGTTTGATTGTCTGTTTGTCCTGTAGTTTTTGGTTTTCTTTCTCCGGGACCTGTGAATTTTGAATGTGGAGTCCTGCATGCTAAGGATGGGCAGCTTACAGACGAGGAAACGTTCGGCGCCGGTGAGTTTTTCACCTTTGTCTCGGCTGAGGGTTGCCTAAGGTGTTGAGCTTCACTGCGAGTACAAACATGCACGGTCCTGACCCTCTTAGGCTTGGTCTTGGGAGCCTTGAAGGCTTGTATACCAATCGAATCGTTACACTGAATAAACTGTTCCTTTTTTTTCTAGCGGGCGTTCCC
The DNA here is from genome assembly GCF_963210335.1 of Falco punctatus. Lineage (NCBI taxonomy): Eukaryota > Metazoa > Chordata > Aves > Falconiformes > Falconidae > Falco > Falco punctatus. Next base: position 72,570 of record NC_137590.1, read on the forward strand.
AGAATGAAGCGGTGTGGAGCTGAAGGGGACTACGATTTCAAGGTTGACGGAGCCATTTGGACCGAGTCTTGAAGATCTCTTCGGTGTTTGTTCAAGGAAACTTAGTCTCGAGACAGTCCTCTGGCTCGCTGGCGAAACGGTAGGAAACTGCTTTGTTGATCCTGACGGTGCAGTCTGTTGGAAAGTAAAGATTCCTTGAGAGATCAGAACCACGTCCGTTGTTTCTCTGATTTAAAGGTGAACAGGCCTGTGTCGTTCAAGGAAAGACTCAGCGTTGGTTTTGTTTCTCTGAAACACAAAGTGCCCCATCTAAAGTGATTACAGAGTCTGAGTTGATTTTTCAAAAGCAGAGACTTGTGCCGTTTGCAAACCGCCTGTCGCACTGCTCAAAGACAAAAGACGTTCACCCGAGAAAGTTTTTGGAAACGAATGCCAAATAGACGTGGGGAAAGAGCTGGAGAGGTTTCTGTCTTGTCTGTCGAATTACCTTCTCTTTAGTGCCCTTACATTTGACAAGAAAAGGTTTCATTGCCTCTTTTATCGTGAAGACAATGTTGCTGGTGTTTTTATAAGGAAAAAAAAAAAAAAAAGTGTATGCCTGGTCTCTCGAGTGATTCTTTTGTTTTTTCTTTTTTTTTTTTTTTTTTTTTTTTTTTCTCTTTTTCTCTAGACTGGTGGAATTGAATATGTTCACTGGAAGAAGTTGATCCAGCGAGATGTGAAGCCGGGCGACTTGCTAAGGGGCCGTGGGCAGAGTTCCCTTCTCGCTTCCATTCGTCTAATAAAGGGTGCAGTCTGTTAGGTAGACTGGCTGCAGTACCCAAATTTTTTCGCCAGGCGGCAGCAGCGTGGCCGCCCTGCAGAGTAAGGGCAGCGCATGCGCAGACGGGGCTTGAAGCCAAAGGGGGCGTGGTCTGGGGGAGTAGTCGCGTGGTGATGACGCAATTCCGCTTCTGCGCATGCGCAGAAGAGGTACTGGCAAAACTAAGGGCAGCGCATGCGCAGTGCCGGCTTGAAGCCAAAGGGGGCGTGGTCTCCGGCGGCGTCGCATGCGTATGACGCAATTCCGCTTTCGCGCATGCGCAGAAGAGGTACTGGCAAAACTAAGGGCAGCGCATGCGCAGTGCCGGCTTGAAGCCAAAGGGGGCGTGGTCTCCGGCGACGTCGCATGCGTATGACGCAATTCCGCTTTTGCGCGTGCGCGGAAACGGCTTGCCCCCTAGGGGCGGGGCTTCGGCCTCGCACGTACGGGTTACGCAGACGGCCCCGGAAGTGGGGTTCATTTCCAGCCCGCGCGGCGCGCCGCCGCGCCCGTGGCGGTGCGGAGCCTTCGCCGGCAGCCTGGAAGACTTTCGGGCCGGGACGTGCGGCGGCGCGCTGGGTGAGCGCTCGGCCTGAGGGCGGGCGGGCGGGCGGGCGGGGGCCGGCGGGCAGCGGCCGAAGCGGGGGGGGCGGGGCGGGGGATGCGGCGGGCCGGCGCTCGGCCGCGGCGGGGAGCCCCTGGTGCCGGCGGCGGGCGGGCTGAGGCGGGCGGCCCGGCCCGGCCCGGGACCGGCGGGGCTGCCGGCCGTTCTCGTCTCCCCGGCAGCGACGGTGGTCAGCGGGCTCCTCACGGTGCTGCCTATTTTGGGCTGGGTTTTTTTTTTTTTTTTTTTTTTTTTTGTCTCTCGGGGCTGCGCCGCTACCTCAGCGAGGAGGCGAGGAGCGGCGGCGGGGCGGCCCCGGTGCTCGCCGCTTGTGGCGGCCTGGCGGGGCCCGGGAGAGGGAGGGGTCGGCCCGCGGCGACCTGCCGCCCCCCCCCCCCCCCCCCGCCGCCTCTGGGCTGCCCGGGCAGCCGCCGCAGCTCTGCGCGGGGCTTTGTCTTTCCCCCAGCCGCCGGCCTGAGCCGCGGCAGCGGGCTGGGACTGGAAGCGCCCTGCAAGTCTGACGGGGGTATCGCTGCCGTGCATGTGGTCTGCCTGTCTACCGATCGTTCCTGCCTCTTGTTCTGCTGGGGTAATTCCTTTGGGTAACGCGTCGGGCTCCGAATGGAGTGCATCCTGACTTCCTCCTGACCCCTGCGAGACGTTACCGGTGTTTGCCTTCCTCGTGTTTCACAGGGCCTCGGCTGTCGCGTGCGGAGAAGCTGTCAGCCTTGTCAGAAGAGAGCGTGTAGCCAGCAAGCGCGTCGTGGTGCTTCGGGACCAAGCTGATACCGCAGGCGTCCCTCTTTTGTTTGCGAAAAGGGATCGCGAGGAAACGTGCCGGTCTCGGAGGGGGAAGAGGTAGGAGGCAGCTTTCAACCGCTTTTAGGCTTAACTCCTGTGTTCCTGAGAACGGTTCTGGGCTTTGAGGGGTTTGCTTTTGGCTTTTTGCCTTAAGCTCGTCCTCCGTCACCGCTGTCGGCGTGCGCCGAGCCGCTGCTTAGGGAGCGGTGGCGGTACAGGCTGTGTGCGTGCCGACCGTCCTCGAGGCTGTAGCTGTATCCTACCCTAAAAAAAGCTCTCCGTAATACCCTGCTTCCGTTAGGACGCAATTTTCTCGAGTTCCCCCCCCACCACCACCTCAGGGTGATTTTCCCACACGCCTGCAGGCAGCAGGACTAACGTCATCTCCTTTTGCCCGCCTGGGCTCGGACTAAAATCCCTTCCCTGGCTGTTCTTTAGCTTGTACAGCCTTTGAGCCTTCCCTCGGGCCTGGCTGATGGTCCTTTGCCATTTCACCCCGTTCACAGCCAGCGTGAGTTTCGGTACCGACTATGTCAACGAATTTCAGCTGCACGACAAACCTGCTTTTTTGTCAATTAAATTAATCTCAGCCTTTTAATTGCTTTCGAAGGGAACTACGGGAGATCCTGTCGGCGTGGTGGCCTAGCGTAAGCGATGATGGAGAGGCGCATCGGATGTGACCTCCGTGTCAGCTCGGTGTGCCTCAGACAGACTGCATTTGGCACTCCGTGGCGTGCTGCGCAGCTCCAGAAATTCACGGTAGGGGAAAAAAAAGGGGCGAAAATGACAGTCACGTAGAAACACGAGTTGGGAAGAAATGCTGTACGTGAGGTCTTTCCGTTGAGCGAGGCAGCTGGTCTTGCTTGTGGATCTTTGGGGTACGAGCCTGACGCCGAGCAGCTCGTTTTTCATTTGACGTGCCTGGAGTTGTTTTCAAAGGGATGGAAGAGAAGCTTATGAAATAGGATAGGTTACCGAGTCTTCCTAAAACGCTCACGACAGTTACGTAGAAAGCCGAAGCGAAGGACGAGGGAATAAAGTTCTGTGCTTCCTAAGTAAATACGGTACGCTTAAAAGTGATCTCCGTGCAGGGTCCTAGTTGTTTCTGTTTTTAAAATCAGAAAGAAGTTTAAGAAGTCTCAGCGGTTAGTCGTGTGGGAAATAAATGGCTCTTCCGCAAAAAATTCCACGTCAGCGAGGCTCTTTGAACGATTCTTCTCGCAATCGATTCCGACTACAGCCAGTTCATGGTTTAATGTCGAGGTGTGTGCTCGCTCTCCTCTAAAGCAGTATTTCGTTTGCATTTCAGTCCTGTGGGTCATGACAAATTTGGGAAGAACCCGAAGGAAACTTTTCATCCTGGGACACAGAAGGTAGGAGGTGAGTTGTTTTGGGGGTTTTTTTTTTTTGTTTGTTTTGTTTCTGTTTGGTTTTTTTTTTTTGGTTGGTCGGTTGTGGCTTTTTATTCTTCTCTGGAAAAATAAGTCGTTACGTAGAAATGCTAGCGGTTTGTTTCTTTCTGTAGCAGGATAATAAGGAGGAGTAGAGTTACAGGTAGAGAATCGGCTGTCTTTATCAGTTGAAGTGGCTACTTTGAAATTAAAACAAATACAGGAGCACATTAACGGGGGGTTTTGCGCTGTGTCTTCGGTACCGGTGTGCTAAAGATGTTGTTTTGTTTACCGGATTCATTGGCTGTCGAAGAGCGAGAGGTAAATGTAAACTTTTCACTCCTAGCACTCACTCGGTGACGTGTACCGACTGAGGTATCAATTGCTTATTGCAGTGAAAAACTGCGGCGTTTCTGTGCAGCGTCTGAGATCGAAAATCATTTCAGGCACTGGCATAACCTATCGTACTAATAGATGACCAGCTTTAGTAACGTCATCAAAAAATCGTAATCTGTGATGGAAAGCAGAGTCTGAGGCGTCTGCTACTTGAGCATGTAACGGAGCTGGTACGAAGCGTATGTTGCCGTGCGTAGGTCGTGTACAAAAGATGTATCTAACAGTCCTTAGAGGAAACCTTATTTGAGGTCTTTTGTTTGATTGTCTGTTTGTCCTGTAGTTTTTGGTTTTCTTTCTCCGGGACCTGTGAATTTTGAATGTGGAGTCCTGCATGCTAAGGATGGGCAGCTTACAGACGAGGAAACGTTCGGCGCCGGTGAGTTTTTCACCTTTGTCTCGGCTGAGGGTTGCCTAAGGTGTTGAGCTTCACTGCGAGTACAAACATGCACGGTCCTGACCCTCTTAGGCTTGGTCTTGGGAGCCTTGAAGGCTTGTATACCAATCGAATCGTTACACTGAATAAACTGTTCCTTTTTTTTCTAGCGGGCGTTCCCAGAATGAAGCGGTGTGGAGCTGAAGGGGACTACGATTTCAAGGTTGACGGAGCCATTTGGACCGAGTCTTGAAGATCTCTTCGGTGTTTGTTCAAGGAAACTTAGTCTCGAGACAGTCCTCTGGCTCGCTGGCGAAACGGTAGGAAACTGCTTTGTTGATCCTGACGGTGCAGTCTGTTGGAAAGTAAAGATTCCTTGAGAGATCAGAACCACGTCCGTTGTTTCTCTGATTTAAAGGTGAACAGGCCTGTGTCGTTCAAGGAAAGACTCAGCGTTGGTTTTGTTTCTCTGAAACACAAAGTGCCCCATCTAAAGTGATTACAGAGTCTGAGTTGATTTTTCAAAAGCAGAGACTTGTGCCGTTTGCAAACCGCCTGTCGCACTGCTCAAAGACAAAAGACGTTCACCCGAGAAAGTTTTTGGAAACGAATGCCAAATAGACGTGGGGAAAGAGCTGGAGAGGTTTCTGTCTTGTCTGTCGAATTACCTTCTCTTTAGTGCCCTTACATTTGACAAGAAAAGGTTTCATTGCCTCTTTTATCGTGAAGACAATGTTGCTGGTGTTTTTATAAGGAAAAAAAAAAAAAAAAGTGTATGCCTGGTCTCTCGAGTGATTCTTTTGTTTTTTCTTTTTTTTCTTTTTTTTTTTTTTTTTTTCTCTTTTTCTCTAGACTGGTGGAATTGAATATGTTCACTGGAAGAAGTTGATCCAGCGAGATGTGAAGCCGGGCGACTTGCTAAGGGGCCGTGGGCAGAGTTCCCTTCTCGCTTCCATTCGTCTAATAAAGGGTGCAGTCTGTTAGGTAGACTGGCTGCAGTACCCAAATTTTTTCGCCAGGCGGCAGCAGCGTGGCCGCCCTGCAGAGTAAGGGCAGCGCATGCGCAGACGGGGCTTGAAGCCAAAGGGGGCGTGGTCTGGGGGAGTAGTCGCGTGGTGATGACGCAATTCCGCTTCTGCGCATGCGCAGAAGAGGTACTGGCAAAACTAAGGGCAGCGCATGCGCAGTGCCGGCTTGAAGCCAAAGGGGGCGTGGTCTCCGGCGGCGTCGCATGCGTATGACGCAATTCCGCTTTCGCGCATGCGCAGAAGAGGTACTGGCAAAACTAAGGGCAGCGCATGCGCAGTGCCGGCTTGAAGCCAAAGGGGGCGTGGTCTCCGGCGACGTCGCATGCGTATGACGCAATTCCGCTTTTGCGCGTGCGCGGAAACGGCTTGCCCCCTAGGGGCGGGGCTTCGGCCTCGCACGTACGGGTTACGCAGACGGCCCCGGAAGTGGGGTTCATTTCCAGCCCGCGCGGCGCGCCGCCGCGCCCGTGGCGGTGCGGAGCCTTCGCCGGCAGCCTGGAAGACTTTCGGGCCGGGACGTGCGGCGGCGCGCTGGGTGAGCGCTCGGCCTGAGGGCGGGCGGGCGGGCGGGCGGGGGCCGGCGGGCAGCGGCCGAAGCGGGGGGGGCGGGGCGGGGGATGCGGCGGGCCGGCGCTCGGCCGCGGCGGGGAGCGCCTGGTGCCGGCGGCGGGCGGGCTGAGGCGGGCGGCCCGGCCCGGCCCGGGACCGGCGGGGCTGCCGGCCGTTCTCGTCTCCCCGGCAGCGACGGTGGTCAGCGGGCTCCTCACGGTGCTGCCTATTTTGGGCTGGGTTTTTTTTTTTTTTTTTTTTTTTTTTTGTCTCTCGGGGCTGCGCCGCTACCTCAGCGAGGAGGCGAGGAGCGGCGGCGGGGCGGCCCCGGTGCTCGCCGCTTGTGGCGGCCTGGCGGGGCCCGGGAGAGGGAGGGGTCGGCCCGCGGCGACCTGCCGCCCCCCCCCCCCCCCCCCGCCGCCTCTGGGCTGCCCGGGCAGCCGCCGCAGCTCTGCGCGGGGCTTTGTCTTTCCCCCAGCCGCCGGCCTGAGCCGCGGCAGCGGGCTGGGACTGGAAGCGCCCTGCAAGTCTGACGGGGGTATCGCTGCCGTGCATGTGGTCTGCCTGTCTACCGATCGTTCCTGCCTCTTGTTCTGCTGGGGTAATTCCTTTGGGTAACGCGTCGGGCTCCGAATGGAGTGCATCCTGACTTCCTCCTGACCCCTGCGAGACGTTACCGGTGTTTGCCTTCCTCGTGTTTCACAGGGCCTCGGCTGTCGCGTGCGGAGAAGCTGTCAGCCTTGTCAGAAGAGAGCGTGTAGCCAGCAAGCGCGTCGTGGTGCTTCGGGACCAAGCTGATACCGCAGGCGTCCGTCTTTTGTTTGCGAAAAGGGATCGCGAGGAAACGTGCCGGTCTCGGAGGGGGAAGAGGTAGGAGGCAGCTTTCAACCGCTTTTAGGCTTAACTCCTGTGTTCCTGAGAACGGTTCTGGGCTTTGAGGGGTTTGCTTTTGGCTTTTTGCCTTAAGCTCGTCCTCCGTCACCGCTGTCGGCGTGCGCCGAGCCGCTGCTTAGGGAGCGGTGGCGGTACAGGCTGTGTGCGTGCCGACCGTCCTCGAGGCTGTAGCTGTATCCTACCCTAAAAAAAGCTCTCCGTAATACCCTGCTTCCGTTAGGACGCAATTTTCTCGAGTTCCCCCCCCACCACCACCTCAGGGTGATTTTCCCACACGCCTGCAGGCAGCAGGACTAACGTCATCTCCTTTTGCCCGCCTGGGCTCGGACTAAAATCCCTTCCCTGGCTGTTCTTTAGCTTGTACAGCCTTTGAGCCTTCCCTCGGGCCTGGCTGATGGTCCTTTGCCATTTCACCCCGTTCACAGCCAGCGTGAGTTTCGGTACCGACTATGTCAACGAATTTCAGCTGCACGACAAACCTGCTTTTTTGTCAATTAAATTAATCTCAGCCTTTTAATTGCTTTCGAAGGGAACTACGGGAGATCCTGTCGGCGTGGTGGCCTAGCGTAAGCGATGATGGAGAGGCGCATCGGATGTGACCTCCGTGTCAGCTCGGTGTGCCTCAGACAGACTGCATTTGGCACTCCGTGGCGTGCTGCGCAGCTCCAGAAATTCACGGTAGGGGAAAAAAAAGGGGCGAAAATGACAGTCACGTAGAAACACGAGTTGGGAAGAAATGCTGTACGTGAGGTCTTTCCGTTGAGCGAGGCAGCTGGTCTTGCTTGTGGATCTTTGGGGTACGAGCCTGACGCCGAGCAGCTCGTTTTTCATTTGACGTGCCTGGAGTTGTTTTCAAAGGGATGGAAGAGAAGCTTATGAAATAGGATAGGTTACCGAGTCTTCCTAAAACGCTCACGACAGTTACGTAGAAAGCCGAAGCGAAGGACGAGGGAATAAAGTTCTGTGCTTCCTAAGTAAATACGGTACGCTTAAAAGTGATCTCCGTGCAGGGTCCTAGTTGTTTCTGTTTTTAAAATCAGAAAGAAGTTTAAGAAGTCTCAGCGGTTAGTCGTGTGGGAAATAAATGGCTCTTCCGCAAAAAATTCCACGTCAGCGAGGCTCTTTGAACGATTCTTCTCGCAATCGATTCCGACTACAGCCAGTTCATGGTTTAATGTCGAGGTGTGTGCTCGCTCTCCTCTAAAGCAGTATTTCGTTTGCATTTCAGTCCTGTGGGTCATGACAAATTTGGGAAGAACCCGAAGGAAACTTTTCGTCCTGGGACACAGAAGGTAGGAGGTGAGTTGTTTTGGGGGTTTTTTTTTTTTGTTTGTTTTGTTTCTGTTTGGTTTTTTTTTTTTGGTTGGTCGGTTGTGGCTTTTTATTCTTCTCTGGAAAAATAAGTCGTTACGTAGAAATGCTAGCGGTTTGTTTCTTTCTGTAGCAGGATAATAAGGAGGAGTAGAGTTACAGGTAGAGAATCGGCTGTCTTTATCAGTTGAAGTGGCTACTTTGAAATTAAAACAAATACAGGAGCACATTAACGGGGGGTTTTGCGCTGTGTCTTCGGTACCGGTGTGCTAAAGATGTTGTTTTGTTTACCGGATTCATTGGCTGTCGAAGAGCGAGAGGTAAATGTAAACTTTTCACTCCTAGCACTCACTCGGTGACGTGTACCGACTGAGGTATCAATTGCTTATTGCAGTGAAAAACTGCGGCGTTTCTGTGCAGCGTCTGAGATCGAAAATCATTTCAGGCACTGGCATAACCTATCGTACTAATAGATGACCAGCTTTAGTAACGTCATCAAAAAATCGTAATCTGTGATGGAAAGCAGAGTCTGAGGCGTCTGCTACTTGAGCATGTAACGGAGCTGGTACGAAGCGTATGTTGCCGTGCGTAGGTCGTGTACAAAAGATGTATCTAACAGTCCTTAGAGGAAACCTTATTTGAGGTCTTTTGTTTGATTGTCTGTTTGTCCTGTAGTTTTTGGTTTTCTTTCTCCGGGACCTGTGAATTTTGAATGTGGAGTCCTGCATGCTAAGGATGGGCAGCTTACAGACGAGGAAACGTTCGGCGCCGGTGAGTTTTTCACCTTTGTCTCGGCTGAGGGTTGCCTAAGGTGTTGAGCTTCACTGCGAGTACAAACATGCACGGTCCTGACCCTCTTAGGCTTGGTCTTGGGAGCCTTGAAGGCTTGTATACCAATCGAATCGTTACACTGAATAAACTGTTCCTTTTTTTTCTAGCGGGCGTTCCCAGAATGAAGCGGTGTGGAGCTGAAGGGGACTACGATTTCAAGGTTGACGGAGCCATTTGGACCGAGTCTTGAAGATCTCTTCGGTGTTTGTTCAAGGAAACTTAGTCTCGAGACAGTCCTCTGGCTCGCTGGCGAAACGGTAGGAAACTGCTTTGTTGATCCTGACGGTGCAGTCTGTTGGAAAGTAAAGATTCCTTGAGAGATCAGAACCACGTCCGTTGTTTCTCTGATTTAAAGGTGAACAGGCCTGTGTCGTTCAAGGAAAGACTCAGCGTTGGTTTTGTTTCTCTGAAACACAAAGTGCCCCATCTAAAGTGATTACAGAGTCTGAGTTGATTTTTCAAAAGCAGAGACTTGTGCCGTTTGCAAACCGCCTGTCGCACTGCTCAAAGACAAAAGACGTTCACCCGAGAAAGTTTTTGGAAACGAATGCCAAATAGACGTGGGGAAAGAGCTGGAGAGGTTTCTGTCTTGTCTGTCGAATTACCTTCTCTTTAGTGCCCTTACATTTGACAAGAAAAGGTTTCATTGCCTCTTTTATCGTGAAGACAATGTTGCTGGTGTTTTTATAAGGAAAAAAAAAAAAAAAAGTGTATGCCTGGTCTCTCGAGTGATTCTTTTGTTTTTTCTTTTTTTTTTTTTTTTTTTTTTTTTTTCTCTTTTTCTCTAGACTGGTGGAATTGAATATGTTCACTGGAAGAAGTTGATCCAGCGAGATGTGAAGCCGGGCGACTTGCTAAGGGGCCGTGGGCAGAGTTCCCTTCTCGCTTCCATTCGTCTAATAAAGGGTGCAGTCTGTTAGGTAGACTGGCTGCAGTACCCAAATTTTTTCGCCAGGCGGCAGCAGCGTGGCCGCCCTGCAGAGTAAGGGCAGCGCATGCGCAGACGGGGCTTGAAGCCAAAGGGGGCGTGGTCTGGGGGAGTAGTCGCGTGGTGATGACGCAATTCCGCTTCTGCGCATGCGCAGAAGAGGTACTGGCAAAACTAAGGGCAGCGCATGCGCAGTGCCGGCTTGAAGCCAAAGGGGGCGTGGTCTCCGGCGGCGTCGCATGCGTATGACGCAATTCCGCTTTCGCGCATGCGCAGAAGAGGTACTGGCAAAACTAAGGGCAGCGCATGCGCAGTGCCGGCTTGAAGCCAAAGGGGGCGTGGTCTCCGGCGACGTCGCATGCGTATGACGCAATTCCGCTTTTGCGCGTGCGCGGAAACGGCTTGCCCCCTAGGGGCGGGGCTTCGGCCTCGCACGTACGGGTTACGCAGACGGCCCCGGAAGTGGGGTTCATTTCCAGCCCGCGCGGCGCGCCGCCGCGCCCGTGGCGGTGCGGAGCCTTCGCCGGCAGCCTGGAAGACTTTCGGGCCGGGACGTGCGGCGGCGCGCTGGGTGAGCGCTCGGCCTGAGGGCGGGCGGGCGGGCGGGCGGGGGCCGGCGGGCAGCGGCCGAAGCGGGGGGGGCGGGGCGGGGGATGCGGCGGGCCGGCGCTCGGCCGCGGCGGGGAGCGCCTGGTGCCGGCGGCGGGCGGGCTGAGGCGGGCGGCCCGGCCCGGCCCGGGACCGGCGGGGCTGCCGGCCGTTCTCGTCTCCCCGGCAGCGACGGTGGTCAGCGGGCTCCTCACGGTGCTGCCTATTTTGGGCTGGGTTTTTTTTTTTTTTTTTTTTTTTTTTTGTCTCTCGGGGCTGCGCCGCTACCTCAGCGAGGAGGCGAGGAGCGGCGGCGGGGCGGCCCCGGTGCTCGCCGCTTGTGGCGGCCTGGCGGGGCCCGGGAGAGGGAGGGGTCGGCCCGCGGCGACCTGCCGCCCCCCCCCCCCCCCCCCGCCGCCTCTGGGCTGCCCGGGCAGCCGCCGCAGCTCTGCGCGGGGCTTTGTCTTTCCCCCAGCCGCCGGCCTGAGCCGCGGCAGCGGGCTGGGACTGGAAGCGCCCTGCAAGTCTGACGGGGGTATCGCTGCCGTGCATGTGGTCTGCCTGTCTACCGATCGTTCCTGCCTCTTGTTCTGCTGGGGTAATTCCTTTGGGTAACGCGTCGGGCTCCGAATGGAGTGCATCCTGACTTCCTCCTGACCCCTGCGAGACGTTACCGGTGTTTGCCTTCCTCGTGTTTCACAGGGCCTCGGCTGTCGCGTGCGGAGAAGCTGTCAGCCTTGTCAGAAGAGAGCGTGTAGCCAGCAAGCGCGTCGTGGTGCTTCGGGACCAAGCTGATACCGCAGGCGTCCCTCTTTTGTTTGCGAAAAGGGATCGCGAGGAAACGTGCCGGTCTCGGAGGGGGAAGAGGTAGGAGGCAGCTTTCAACCGCTTTTAGGCTTAACTCCTGTGTTCCTGAGAACGGTTCTGGGCTTTGAGGGGTTTGCTTTTGGCTTTTTGCCTTAAGCTCGTCCTCCGTCACCGCTGTCGGCGTGCGCCGAGCCGCTGCTTAGGGAGCGGTGGCGGTACAGGCTGTGTGCGTGCCGACCGTCCTCGAGGCTGTAGCTGTATCCTACCCTAAAAAAAGCTCTCCGTAATACCCTGCTTCCGTTAGGACGCAATTTTCTCGAGTTCCCCCCCCACCACCACCTCAGGGTGATTTTCCCACACGCCTGCAGGCAGCAGGACTAACGTCATCTCCTTTTGCCCGCCTGGGCTCGGACTAAAATCCCTTCCCTGGCTGTTCTTTAGCTTGTACAGCCTTTGAGCCTTCCCTCGGGCCTGGCTGATGGTCCTTTGCCATTTCACCCCGTTCACAGCCAGCGTGAGTTTCGGTACCGACTATGTCAACGAATTTCAGCTGCACGACAAACCTGCTTTTTTGTCAATTAAATTAATCTCAGCCTTTTAATTGCTTTCGAAGGGAACTACGGGAGATCCTGTCGGCGTGGTGGCCTAGCGTAAGCGATGATGGAGAGGCGCATCGGATGTGACCTCCGTGTCAGCTCGGTGTGCCTCAGACAGACTGCATTTGGCACTCCGTGGCGTGCTGCGCAGCTCCAGAAATTCACGGTAGGGGAAAAAAAAGGGGCGAAAATGACAGTCACGTAGAAACACGAGTTGGGAAGAAATGCTGTACGTGAGGTCTTTCCGTTGAGCGAGGCAGCTGGTCTTGCTTGTGGATCTTTGGGGTACGAGCCTGACGCCGAGCAGCTCGTTTTTCATTTGACGTGCCTGGAGTTGTTTTCAAAGGGATGGAAGAGAAGCTTATGAAATAGGATAGGTTACCGAGTCTTCCTAAAACGCTCACGACAGTTACGTAGAAAGCCGAAGCGAAGGACGAGGGAATAAAGTTCTGTGCTTCCTAAGTAAATACGGTACGCTTAAAAGTGATCTCCGTGCAGGGTCCTAGTTGTTTCTGTTTTTAAAATCAGAAAGAAGTTTAAGAAGTCTCAGCGGTTAGTCGTGTGGGAAATAAATGGCTCTTCCGCAAAAAATTCCACGTCAGCGAGGCTCTTTGAACGATTCTTCTCGCAATCGATTCCGACTACAGCCAGTTCATGGTTTAATGTCGAGGTGTGTGCTCGCTCTCCTCTAAAGCAGTATTTCGTTTGCATTTCAGTCCTGTGGGTCATGACAAATTTGGGAAGAACCCGAAGGAAACTTTTCGTCCTGGGACACAGAAGGTAGGAGGTGAGTTGTTTTGGGGGTTTTTTTTTTTTGTTTGTTTTGTTTCTGTTTGGTTTTTTTTTTTTGGTTGGTCGGTTGTGGCTTTTTATTCTTCTCTGGAAAAATAAGTCGTTACGTAGAAATGCTAGCGGTTTGTTTCTTTCTGTAGCAGGATAATAAGGAGGAGTAGAGTTACAGGTAGAGAATCGGCTGTCTTTATCAGTTGAAGTGGCTACTTTGAAATTAAAACAAATACAGGAGCACATTAACGGGGGGTTTTGCGCTGTGTCTTCGGTACCGGTGTGCTAAAGATGTTGTTTTGTTTACCGGATTCATTGGCTGTCGAAGAGCGAGAGGTAAATGTAAACTTTTCACTCCTAGCACTCACTCGGTGACGTGTACCGACTGAGGTATCAATTGCTTATTGCAGTGAAAAACTGCGGCGTTTCTGTGCAGCGTCTGAGATCGAAAATCATTTCAGGCACTGGCATAACCTATCGTACTAATAGATGACCAGCTTTAGTAACGTCATCAAAAAATCGTAATCTGTGATGGAAAGCAGAGTCTGAGGCGTCTGCTACTTGAGCATGTAACGGAGCTGGTACGAAGCGTATGTTGCCGTGCGTAGGTCGTGTACAAAAGATGTATCTAACAGTCCTTAGAGGAAACCTTATTTGAGGTCTTTTGTTTGATTGTCTGTTTGTCCTGTAGTTTTTGGTTTTCTTTCTCCGGGACCTGTGAATTTTGAATGTGGAGTCCTGCATGCTAAGGATGGGCAGCTTACAGACGAGGAAACGTTCGGCGCCGGTGAGTTTTTCACCTTTGTCTCGGCTGAGGGTTGCCTAAGGTGTTGAGCTTCACTGCGAGTACAAACATGCACGGTCCTGACCCTCTTAGGCTTGGTCTTGGGAGCCTTGAAGGCTTGTATACCAATCGAATCGTTACACTGAATAAACTGTTCCTTTTTTTTCTAGCGGGCGTTCCCAGAATGAAGCGGTGTGGAGCTGAAGGGGACTACGATTTCAAGGTTGACGGAGCCATTTGGACCGAGTCTTGAAGATCTCTTCGGTGTTTGTTCAAGGAAACTTAGTCTCGAGACAGTCCTCTGGCTCGCTGGCGAAACGGTAGGAAACTGCTTTGTTGATCCTGACGGTGCAGTCTGTTGGAAAGTAAAGATTCCTTGAGAGATCAGAACCACGTCCGTTGTTTCTCTGATTTAAAGGTGAACAGGCCTGTGTCGTTCAAGGAAAGACTCAGCGTTGGTTTTGTTTCTCTGAAACACAAAGTGCCCCATCTAAAGTGATTACAGAGTCTGAGTTGATTTTTCAAAAGCAGAGACTTGTGCCGTTTGCAAACCGCCTGTCGCACTGCTCAAAGACAAAAGACGTTCACCCGAGAAAGTTTTTGGAAACGAATGCCAAATAGACGTGGGGAAAGAGCTGGAGAGGTTTCTGTCTTGTCTGTCGAATTACCTTCTCTTTAGTGCCCTTACATTTGACAAGAAAAGGTTTCATTGCCTCTTTTATCGTGAAGACAATGTTGCTGGTGTTTTTATAAGGAAAAAAAAAAAAAAAAGTGTATGCCTGGTCTCTCGAGTGATTCTTTTGTTTTTTCTTTTTTTTTTTTTTTTTTTTTTTTTTTCTCTTTTTCTCTAGACTGGTGGAATTGAATATGTTCACTGGAAGAAGTTGATCCAGCGAGATGTGAAGCCGGGCGACTTGCTAAGGGGCCGTGGGCAGAGTTCCCTTCTCGCTTCCATTCGTCTAATAAAGGGTGCAGTCTGTTAGGTAGACTGGCTGCAGTACCCAAATTTTTTCGCCAGGCGGCAGCAGCGTGGCCGCCCTGCAGAGTAAGGGCAGCGCATGCGCAGACGGGGCTTGAAGCCAAAGGGGGCGTGGTCTGGGGGAGTAGTCGCGTGGTGATGACGCAATTCCGCTTCTGCGCATGCGCAGAAGAGGTACTGGCAAAACTAAGGGCAGCGCATGCGCAGTGCCGGCTTGAAGCCAAAGGGGGCGTGGTCTCCGGCGGCGTCGCATGCGTATGACGCAATTCCGCTTTCGCGCATGCGCAGAAGAGGTACTGGCAAAACTAAGGGCAGCGCATGCGCAGTGCCGGCTTGAAGCCAAAGGGGGCGTGGTCTCCGGCGACGTCGCATGCGTATGACGCAATTCCGCTTTTGCGCGTGCGCGGAAACGGCTTGCCCCCTAGGGGCGGGGCTTCGGCCTCGCACGTACGGGTTACGCAGACGGCCCCGGAAGTGGGGTTCATTTCCAGCCCGCGCGGCGCGCCGCCGCGCCCGTGGCGGTGCGGAGCCTTCGCCGGCAGCCTGGAAGACTTTCGGGCCGGGACGTGCGGCGGCGCGCTGGGTGAGCGCTCGGCCTGAGGGCGGGCGGGCGGGCGGGCGGGGGCCGGCGGGCAGCGGCCGAAGCGGGGGGGGCGGGGCGGGGGATGCGGCGGGCCGGCGCTCGGCCGCGGCGGGGAGCGCCTGGTGCCGGCGGCGGGCGGGCTGAGGCGGGCGGCCCGGCCCGGCCCGGGACCGGCGGGGCTGCCGGCCGTTCTCGTCTCCCCGGCAGCGACGGTGGTCAGCGGGCTCCTCACGGTGCTGCCTATTTTGGGCTGGGTTTTTTTTTTTTTTTTTTTTTTTTTTGTCTCTCGGGGCTGCGCCGCTACCTCAGCGAGGAGGCGAGGAGCGGCGGCGGGGCGGCCCCGGTGCTCGCCGCTTGTGGCGGCCTGGCGGGGCCCGGGAGAGGGAGGGGTCGGCCCGCGGCGACCTGCCGCCCCCCCCCCCCCCCCCCGCCGCCTCTGGGCTGCCCGGGCAGCCGCCGCAGCTCTGCGCGGGGCTTTGTCTTTCCCCCAGCCGCCGGCCTGAGCCGCGGCAGCGGGCTGGGACTGGAAGCGCCCTGCAAGTCTGACGGGGGTATCGCTGCCGTGCATGTGGTCTGCCTGTCTACCGATCGTTCCTGCCTCTTGTTCTGCTGGGGTAATTCCTTTGGGTAACGCGTCGGGCTCCGAATGGAGTGCATCCTGACTTCCTCCTGACCCCTGCGAGACGTTACCGGTGTTTGCCTTCCTCGTGTTTCACAGGGCCTCGGCTGTCGCGTGCGGAGAAGCTGTCAGCCTTGTCAGAAGAGAGCGTGTAGCCAGCAAGCGCGTCGTGGTGCTTCGGGACCAAGCTGATACCGCAGGCGTCCGTCTTTTGTTTGCGAAAAGGGATCGCGAGGAAACGTGCCGGTCTCGGAGGGGGAAGAGGTAGGAGGCAGCTTTCAACCGCTTTTAGGCTTAACTCCTGTGTTCCTGAGAACGGTTCTGGGCTTTGAGGGGTTTGCTTTTGGCTTTTTGCCTTAAGCTCGTCCTCCGTCACCGCTGTCGGCGTGCGCCGAGCCGCTGCTTAGGGAGCGGTGGCGGTACAGGCTGTGTGCGTGCCGACCGTCCTCGAGGCTGTAGCTGTATCCTACCCTAAAAAAAGCTCTCCGTAATACCCTGCTTCCGTTAGGACGCAATTTTCTCGAGTTCCCCCCCCACCACCACCTCAGGGTGATTTTCCCACACGCCTGCAGGCAGCAGGACTAACGTCATCTCCTTTTGCCCGCCTGGGCTCGGACTAAAATCCCTTCCCTGGCTGTTCTTTAGCTTGTACAGCCTTTGAGCCTTCCCTCGGGCCTGGCTGATGGTCCTTTGCCATTTCACCCCGTTCACAGCCAGCGTGAGTTTCGGTACCGACTATGTCAACGAATTTCAGCTGCACGACAAACCTGCTTTTTTGTCAATTAAATTAATCTCAGCCTTTTAATTGCTTTCGAAGGGAACTACGGGAGATCCTGTCGGCGTGGTGGCCTAGCGTAAGCGATGATGGAGAGGCGCATCGGATGTGACCTCCGTGTCAGCTCGGTGTGCCTCAGACAGACTGCATTTGGCACTCCGTGGCGTGCTGCGCAGCTCCAGAAATTCACGGTAGGGGAAAAAAAAGGGGCGAAAATGACAGTCACGTAGAAACACGAGTTGGGAAGAAATGCTGTACGTGAGGTCTTTCCGTTGAGCGAGGCAGCTGGTCTTGCTTGTGGATCTTTGGGGTACGAGCCTGACGCCGAGCAGCTCGTTTTTCATTTGACGTGCCTGGAGTTGTTTTCAAAGGGATGGAAGAGAAGCTTATGAAATAGGATAGGTTACCGAGTCTTCCTAAAACGCTCACGACAGTTACGTAGAAAGCCGAAGCGAAGGACGAGGGAATAAAGTTCTGTGCTTCCTAAGTAAATACGGTACGCTTAAAAGTGATCTCCGTGCAGGGTCCTAGTTGTTTCTGTTTTTAAAATCAGAAAGAAGTTTAAGAAGTCTCAGCGGTTAGTCGTGTGGGAAATAAATGGCTCTTCCGCAAAAAATTCCACGTCAGCGAGGCTCTTTGAACGATTCTTCTCGCAATCGATTCCGACTACAGCCAGTTCATGGTTTAATGTCGAGGTGTGTGCTCGCTCTCCTCTAAAGCAGTATTTCGTTTGCATTTCAGTCCTGTGGGTCATGACAAATTTGGGAAGAACCCGAAGGAAACTTTTCATCCTGGGACACAGAAGGTAGGAGGTGAGTTGTTTTGGGGGTTTTTTTTTTTTGTTTGTTTTGTTTCTGTTTGGTTTTTTTTTTTTGGTTGGTCGGTTGTGGCTTTTTATTCTTCTCTGGAAAAATAAGTCGTTACGTAGAAATGCTAGCGGTTTGTTTCTTTCTGTAGCAGGATAATAAGGAGGAGTAGAGTTACAGGTAGAGAATCGGCTGTCTTTATCAGTTGAAGTGGCTACTTTGAAATTAAAACAAATACAGGAGCACATTAACGGGGGGTTTTGCGCTGTGTCTTCGGTACCGGTGTGCTAAAGATGTTGTTTTGTTTACCGGATTCATTGGCTGTCGAAGAGCGAGAGGTAAATGTAAACTTTTCACTCCTAGCACTCACTCGGTGACGTGTACCGACTGAGGTATCAATTGCTTATTGCAGTGAAAAACTGCGGCGTTTCTGTGCAGCGTCTGAGATCGAAAATCATTTCAGGCACTGGCATAACCTATCGTACTAATAGATGACCAGCTTTAGTAACGTCATCAAAAAATCGTAATCTGTGATGGAAAGCAGAGTCTGAGGCGTCTGCTACTTGAGCATGTAACGGAGCTGGTACGAAGCGTATGTTGCCGTGCGTAGGTCGTGTACAAAAGATGTATCTAACAGTCCTTAGAGGAAACCTTATTTGAGGTCTTTTGTTTGATTGTCTGTTTGTCCTGTAGTTTTTGGTTTTCTTTCTCCGGGACCTGTGAATTTTGAATGTGGAGTCCTGCATGCTAAGGATGGGCAGCTTACAGACGAGGAAACGTTCGGCGCCGGTGAGTTTTTCACCTTTGTCTCGGCTGAGGGTTGCCTAAGGTGTTGAGCTTCACTGCGAGTACAAACATGCACGGTCCTGACCCTCTTAGGCTTGGTCTTGGGAGCCTTGAAGGCTTGTATACCAATCGAATCGTTACACTGAATAAACTGTTCCTTTTTTTTCTAGCGGGCGTTCCCAGAATGAAGCGGTGTGGAGCTGAAGGGGACTACGATTTCAAGGTTGACGGAGCCATTTGGACCGAGTCTTGAAGATCTCTTCGGTGTTTGTTCAAGGAAACTTAGTCTCGAGACAGTCCTCTGGCTCGCTGGCGAAACGGTAGGAAACTGCTTTGTTGATCCTGACGGTGCAGTCTGTTGGAAAGTAAAGATTCCTTGAGAGATCAGAACCACGTCCGTTGTTTCTCTGATTTAAAGGTGAACAGGCCTGTGTCGTTCAAGGAAAGACTCAGCGTTGGTTTTGTTTCTCTGAAACACAAAGTGCCCCATCTAAAGTGATTACAGAGTCTGAGTTGATTTTTCAAAAGCAGAGACTTGTGCCGTTTGCAAACCGCCTGTCGCACTGCTCAAAGACAAAAGACGTTCACCCGAGAAAGTTTTTGGAAACGAATGCCAAATAGACGTGGGGAAAGAGCTGGAGAGGTTTCTGTCTTGTCTGTCGAATTACCTTCTCTTTAGTGCCCTTACATTTGACAAGAAAAGGTTTCATTGCCTCTTTTATCGTGAAGACAATGTTGCTGGTGTTTTTATAAGGAAAAAAAAAAAAAAAAGTGTATGCCTGGTCTCTCGAGTGATTCTTTTGTTTTTTCTTTTTTTTTTTTTTTTTTTTTTTTTTTCTCTTTTTCTCTAGACTGGTGGAATTGAATATGTTCACTGGAAGAAGTTGATCCAGCGAGATGTGAAGCCGGGCGACTTGCTAAGGGGCCGTGGGCAGAGTTCCCTTCTCGCTTCCATTCGTCTAATAAAGGGTGCAGTCTGTTAGGTAGACTGGCTGCAGTACCCAAATTTTTTCGCCAGGCGGCAGCAGCGTGGCCGCCCTGCGCATGCGCAGACGGGGCTTGAAGCCAAAGGGGGCGTGGTCTGGGGGAGTAGTCGCGTGGTGATGACGCAATTCCGCTTCTGCGCATGCGCAGAAGAGGTACTGGCAAAACTAAGGGCAGCGCATGCGCAGTGCCGGCTTGAAGCCAAAGGGGGCGTGGTCTCCGGCGGCGTCGCATGCGTATGACGCAATTCCGCTTTCGCGCATGCGCAGAAGAGGTACTGGCAAAACTAAGGGCAGCGCATGCGCAGTGCCGGCTTGAAGCCAAAGGGGGCGTGGTCTCCGGCGACGTCGCATGCGTATGACGCAATTCCGCTTTTGCGCGTGCGCGGAAACGGCTTGCCCCCTAGGGGCGGGGCTTCGGCCTCGCACGTACGGGTTACGCAGACGGCCCCGGAAGTGGGGTTCATTTCCAGCCCGCGCGGCGCGCCGCCGCGCCCGTGGCGGTGCGGAGCCTTCGCCGGCAGCCTGGAAGACTTTCGGGCCGGGACGTGCGGCGGCGCGCTGGGTGAGCGCTCGGCCTGAGGGCGGGCGGGCGGGCGGGCGGGGGCCGGCGGGCAGCGGCCGAAGCGGGGGGGGCGGGGCGGGGGATGCGGCGGGCCGGCGCTCGGCCGCGGCGGGGAGCCCCTGGTGCCGGCGGCGGGCGGGCTGAGGCGGGCGGCCCGGCCCGGCCCGGGACCGGCGGGGCTGCCGGCCGTTCTCGTCTCCCCGGCAGCGACGGTGGTCAGCGGGCTCCTCACGGTGCTGCCTATTTTGGGCTGGGTTTTTTTTTTTTTTTTTTTTTTTTTGTCTCTCGGGGCTGCGCCGCTACCTCAGCGAGGAGGCGAGGAGCGGCGGCGGGGCGGCCCCGGTGCTCGCCGCTTGTGGCGGCCTGGCGGGGCCCGGGAGAGGGAGGGGTCGGCCCGCGGCGACCTGCCGCCCCCCCCCCCCCCCCCCGCCGCCTCTGGGCTGCCCGGGCAGCCGCCGCAGCTCTGCGCGGGGCTTTGTCTTTCCCCCAGCCGCCGGCCTGAGCCGCGGCAGCGGGCTGGGACTGGAAGCGCCCTGCAAGTCTGACGGGGGTATCGCTGCCGTGCATGTGGTCTGCCTGTCTACCGATCGTTCCTGCCTCTTGTTCTGCTGGGGTAATTCCTTTGGGTAACGCGTCGGGCTCCGAATGGAGTGCATCCTGACTTCCTCCTGACCCCTGCGAGACGTTACCGGTGTTTGCCTTCCTCGTGTTTCACAGGGCCTCGGCTGTCGCGTGCGGAGAAGCTGTCAGCCTTGTCAGAAGAGAGCGTGTAGCCAGCAAGCGCGTCGTGGTGCTTCGGGACCAAGCTGATACCGCAGGCGTCCGTCTTTTGTTTGCGAAAAGGGATCGCGAGGAAACGTGCCGGTCTCGGAGGGGGAAGAGGTAGGAGGCAGCTTTCAACCGCTTTTAGGCTTAACTCCTGTGTTCCTGAGAACGGTTCTGGGCTTTGAGGGGTTTGCTTTTGGCTTTTTGCCTTAAGCTCGTCCTCCGTCACCGCTGTCGGCGTGCGCCGAGCCGCTGCTTAGGGAGCGGTGGCGGTACAGGCTGTGTGCGTGCCGACCGTCCTCGAGGCTGTAGCTGTATCCTACCCTAAAAAAAGCTCTCCGTAATACCCTGCTTCCGTTAGGACGCAATTTTCTCGAGTTCCCCCCCCACCACCACCTCAGGGTGATTTTCCCACACGCCTGCAGGCAGCAGGACTAACGTCATCTCCTTTTGCCCGCCTGGGCTCGGACTAAAATCCCTTCCCTGGCTGTTCTTTAGCTTGTACAGCCTTTGAGCCTTCCCTCGGGCCTGGCTGATGGTCCTTTGCCATTTCACCCCGTTCACAGCCAGCGTGAGTTTCGGTACCGACTATGTCAACGAATTTCAGCTGCACGACAAACCTGCTTTTTTGTCAATTAAATTAATCTCAGCCTTTTAATTGCTTTCGAAGGGAACTACGGGAGATCCTGTCGGCGTGGTGGCCTAGCGTAAGCGATGATGGAGAGGCGCATCGGATGTGACCTCCGTGTCAGCTCGGTGTGCCTCAGACAGACTGCATTTGGCACTCCGTGGCGTGCTGCGCAGCTCCAGAAATTCACGGTAGGGGAAAAAAAAGGGGCGAAAATGACAGTCACGTAGAAACACGAGTTGGGAAGAAATGCTGTACGTGAGGTCTTTCCGTTGAGCGAGGCAGCTGGTCTTGCTTGTGGATCTTTGGGGTACGAGCCTGACGCCGAGCAGCTCGTTTTTCATTTGACGTGCCTGGAGTTGTTTTCAAAGGGATGGAAGAGAAGCTTATGAAATAGGATAGGTTACCGAGTCTTCCTAAAACGCTCACGACAGTTACGTAGAAAGCCGAAGCGAAGGACGAGGGAATAAAGTTCTGTGCTTCCTAAGTAAATACGGTACGCTTAAAAGTGATCTCCGTGCAGGGTCCTAGTTGTTTCTGTTTTTAAAATCAGAAAGAAGTTTAAGAAGTCTCAGCGGTTAGTCGTGTGGGAAATAAATGGCTCTTCCGCAAAAAATTCCACGTCAGCGAGGCTCTTTGAACGATTCTTCTCGCAATCGATTCCGACTACAGCCAGTTCATGGTTTAATGTCGAGGTGTGTGCTCGCTCTCCTCTAAAGCAGTATTTCGTTTGCATTTCAGTCCTGTGGGTCATGACAAATTTGGGAAGAACCCGAAGGAAACTTTTCATCCTGGGACACAGAAGGTAGGAGGTGAGTTGTTTTGGGGGTTTTTTTTTTTTGTTTGTTTTGTTTCTGTTTGGTTTTTTTTTTTTGGTTGGTCGGTTGTGGCTTTTTATTCTTCTCTGGAAAAATAAGTCGTTACGTAGAAATGCTAGCGGTTTGTTTCTTTCTGTAGCAGGATAATAAGGAGGAGTAGAGTTACAGGTAGAGAATCGGCTGTCTTTATCAGTTGAAGTGGCTACTTTGAAATTAAAACAAATACAGGAGCACATTAACGGGGGGTTTTGCGCTGTGTCTTCGGTACCGGTGTGCTAAAGATGTTGTTTTGTTTACCGGATTCATTGGCTGTCGAAGAGCGAGAGGTAAATGTAAACTTTTCACTCCTAGCACTCACTCGGTGACGTGTACCGACTGAGGTATCAATTGCTTATTGCAGTGAAAAACTGCGGCGTTTCTGTGCAGCGTCTGAGATCGAAAATCATTTCAGGCACTGGCATAACCTATCGTACTAATAGATGACCAGCTTTAGTAACGTCATCAAAAAATCGTAATCTGTGATGGAAAGCAGAGTCTGAGGCGTCTGCTACTTGAGCATGTAACGGAGCTGGTACGAAGCGTATGTTGCCGTGCGTAGGTCGTGTACAAAAGATGTATCTAACAGTCCTTAGAGGAAACCTTATTTGAGGTCTTTTGTTTGATTGTCTGTTTGTCCTGTAGTTTTTGGTTTTCTTTCTCCGGGACCTGTGAATTTTGAATGTGGAGTCCTGCATGCTAAGGATGGGCAGCTTACAGACGAGGAAACGTTCGGCGCCGGTGAGTTTTTCACCTTTGTCTCGGCTGAGGGTTGCCTAAGGTGTTGAGCTTCACTGCGAGTACAAACATGCACGGTCCTGACCCTCTTAGGCTTGGTCTTGGGAGCCTTGAAGGCTTGTATACCAATCGAATCGTTACACTGAATAAACTGTTCCTTTTTTTTCTAGCGGGCGTTCCCAGAATGAAGCGGTGTGGAGCTGAAGGGGACTACGATTTCAAGGTTGACGGAGCCATTTGGACCGAGTCTTGAAGATCTCTTCGGTGTTTGTTCAAGGAAACTTAGTCTCGAGACAGTCCTCTGGCTCGCTGGCGAAACGGTAGGAAACTGCTTTGTTGATCCTGACGGTGCAGTCTGTTGGAAAGTAAAGATTCCTTGAGAGATCAGAACCACGTCCGTTGTTTCTCTGATTTAAAGGTGAACAGGCCTGTGTCGTTCAAGGAAAGACTCAGCGTTGGTTTTGTTTCTCTGAAACACAAAGTGCCCCATCTAAAGTGATTACAGAGTCTGAGTTGATTTTTCAAAAGCAGAGACTTGTGCCGTTTGCAAACCGCCTGTCGCACTGCTCAAAGACAAAAGACGTTCACCCGAGAAAGTTTTTGGAAACGAATGCCAAATAGACGTGGGGAAAGAGCTGGAGAGGTTTCTGTCTTGTCTGTCGAATTACCTTCTCTTTAGTGCCCTTACATTTGACAAGAAAAGGTTTCATTGCCTCTTTTATCGTGAAGACAATGTTGCTGGTGTTTTTATAAGGAAAAAAAAAAAAAAAAGTGTATGCCTGGTCTCTCGAGTGATTCTTTTGTTTTTTCTTTTTTTTTTTTTTTTTTTTTTTTTTTCTCTTTTTCTCTAGACTGGTGGAATTGAATATGTTCACTGGAAGAAGTTGATCCAGCGAGATGTGAAGCCGGGCGACTTGCTAAGGGGCCGTGGGCAGAGTTCCCTTCTCGCTTCCATTCGTCTAATAAAGGGTGCAGTCTGTTAGGTAGACTGGCTGCAGTACCCAAATTTTTTCGCCAGGCGGCAGCAGCGTGGCCGCCCTGCAGAGTAAGGGCAGCGCATGCGCAGACGGGGCTTGAAGCCAAAGGGGGCGTGGTCTGGGGGAGTAGTCGCGTGGTGATGACGCAATTCCGCTTCTGCGCATGCGCAGAAGAGGTACTGGCAAAACTAAGGGCAGCGCATGCGCAGTGCCGGCTTGAAGCCAAAGGGGGCGTGGTCTCCGGCGGCGTCGCATGCGTATGACGCAATTCCGCTTTCGCGCATGCGCAGAAGAGGTACTGGCAAAACTAAGGGCAGCGCATGCGCAGTGCCGGCTTGAAGCCAAAGGGGGCGTGGTCTCCGGCGACGTCGCATGCGTATGACGCAATTCCGCTTTTGCGCGTGCGCGGAAACGGCTTGCCCCCTAGGGGCGGGGCTTCGGCCTCGCACGTACGGGTTACGCAGACGGCCCCGGAAGTGGGGTTCATTTCCAGCCCGCGCGGCGCGCCGCCGCGCCCGTGGCGGTGCGGAGCCTTCGCCGGCAGCCTGGAAGACTTTCGGGCCGGGACGTGCGGCGGCGCGCTGGGTGAGCGCTCGGCCTGAGGGCGGGCGGGCGGGCGGGCGGGGGCCGGCGGGCAGCGGCCGAAGCGGGGGGGGCGGGGCGGGGGATGCGGCGGGCCGGCGCTCGGCCGCGGCGGGGAGCGCCTGGTGCCGGCGGCGGGCGGGCTGAGGCGGGCGGCCCGGCCCGGCCCGGGACCGGCGGGGCTGCCGGCCGTTCTCGTCTCCCCGGCAGCGACGGTGGTCAGCGGGCTCCTCACGGTGCTGCCTATTTTGGGCTGGGTTTTTTTTTTTTTTTTTTTTTTTTTTTGTCTCTCGGGGCTGCGCCGCTACCTCAGCGAGGAGGCGAGGAGCGGCGGCGGGGCGGCCCCGGTGCTCGCCGCTTGTGGCGGCCTGGCGGGGCCCGGGAGAGGGAGGGGTCGGCCCGCGGCGACCTGCCGCCCCCCCCCCCCCCCCCCGCCGCCTCTGGGCTGCCCGGGCAGCCGCCGCAGCTCTGCGCGGGGCTTTGTCTTTCCCCCAGCCGCCGGCCTGAGCCGCGGCAGCGGGCTGGGACTGGAAGCGCCCTGCAAGTCTGACGGGGGTATCGCTGCCGTGCATGTGGTCTGCCTGTCTACCGATCGTTCCTGCCTCTTGTTCTGCTGGGGTAATTCCTTTGGGTAACGCGTCGGGCTCCGAATGGAGTGCATCCTGACTTCCTCCTGACCCCTGCGAGACGTTACCGGTGTTTGCCTTCCTCGTGTTTCACAGGGCCTCGGCTGTCGCGTGCGGAGAAGCTGTCAGCCTTGTCAGAAGAGAGCGTGTAGCCAGCAAGCGCGTCGTGGTGCTTCGGGACCAAGCTGATACCGCAGGCGTCCCTCTTTTGTTTGCGAAAAGGGATCGCGAGGAAACGTGCCGGTCTCGGAGGGGGAAGAGGTAGGAGGCAGCTTTCAACCGCTTTTAGGCTTAACTCCTGTGTTCCTGAGAACGGTTCTGGGCTTTGAGGGGTTTGCTTTTGGCTTTTTGCCTTAAGCTCGTCCTCCGTCACCGCTGTCGGCGTGCGCCGAGCCGCTGCTTAGGGAGCGGTGGCGGTACAGGCTGTGTGCGTGCCGACCGTCCTCGAGGCTGTAGCTGTATCCTACCCTAAAAAAAGCTCTCCGTAATACCCTGCTTCCGTTAGGACGCAATTTTCTCGAGTTCCCCCCCCACCACCACCTCAGGGTGATTTTCCCACACGCCTGCAGGCAGCAGGACTAACGTCATCTCCTTTTGCCCGCCTGGGCTCGGACTAAAATCCCTTCCCTGGCTGTTCTTTAGCTTGTACAGCCTTTGAGCCTTCCCTCGGGCCTGGCTGATGGTCCTTTGCCATTTCACCCCGTTCACAGCCAGCGTGAGTTTCGGTACCGACTATGTCAACGAATTTCAGCTGCACGACAAACCTGCTTTTTTGTCAATTAAATTAATCTCAGCCTTTTAATTGCTTTCGAAGGGAACTACGGGAGATCCTGTCGGCGTGGTGGCCTAGCGTAAGCGATGATGGAGAGGCGCATCGGATGTGACCTCCGTGTCAGCTCGGTGTGCCTCAGACAGACTGCATTTGGCACTCCGTGGCGTGCTGCGCAGCTCCAGAAATTCACGGTAGGGGAAAAAAAAGGGGCGAAAATGACAGTCACGTAGAAACACGAGTTGGGAAGAAATGCTGTACGTGAGGTCTTTCCGTTGAGCGAGGCAGCTGGTCTTGCTTGTGGATCTTTGGGGTACGAGCCTGACGCCGAGCAGCTCGTTTTTCATTTGACGTGCCTGGAGTTGTTTTCAAAGGGATGGAAGAGAAGCTTATGAAATAGGATAGGTTACCGAGTCTTCCTAAAACGCTCACGACAGTTACGTAGAAAGCCGAAGCGAAGGACGAGGGAATAAAGTTCTGTGCTTCCTAAGTAAATACGGTACGCTTAAAAGTGATCTCCGTGCAGGGTCCTAGTTGTTTCTGTTTTTAAAATCAGAAAGAAGTTTAAGAAGTCTCAGCGGTTAGTCGTGTGGGAAATAAATGGCTCTTCCGCAAAAAATTCCACGTCAGCGAGGCTCTTTGAACGATTCTTCTCGCAATCGATTCCGACTACAGCCAGTTCATGGTTTAATGTCGAGGTGTGTGCTCGCTCTCCTCTAAAGCAGTATTTCGTTTGCATTTCAGTCCTGTGGGTCATGACAAATTTGGGAAGAACCCGAAGGAAACTTTTCGTCCTGGGACACAGAAGGTAGGAGGTGAGTTGTTTTGGGGGGTTTTTTTTTTTGTTTGTTTTGTTTCTGTTTGGTTTTTTTTTTTTGGTTGGTCGGTTGTGGCTTTTTATTCTTCTCTGGAAAAATAAGTCGTTACGTAGAAATGCTAGCGGTTTGTTTCTTTCTGTAGCAGGATAATAAGGAGGAGTAGAGTTACAGGTAGAGAATCGGCTGTCTTTATCAGTTGAAGTGGCTACTTTGAAATTAAAACAAATACAGGAGCACATTAACGGGGGGTTTTGCGCTGTGTCTTCGGTACCGGTGTGCTAAAGATGTTGTTTTGTTTACCGGATTCATTGGCTGTCGAAGAGCGAGAGGTAAATGTAAACTTTTCACTCCTAGCACTCACTCGGTGACGTGTACCGACTGAGGTATCAATTGCTTATTGCAGTGAAAAACTGCGGCGTTTCTGTGCAGCGTCTGAGATCGAAAATCATTTCAGGCACTGGCATAACCTATCGTACTAATAGATGACCAGCTTTAGTAACGTCATCAAAAAATCGTAATCTGTGATGGAAAGCAGAGTCTGAGGCGTCTGCTACTTGAGCATGTAACGGAGCTGGTACGAAGCGTATGTTGCCGTGCGTAGGTCGTGTACAAAAGATGTATCTAACAGTCCTTAGAGGAAACCTTATTTGAGGTCTTTTGTTTGATTGTCTGTTTGTCCTGTAGTTTTTGGTTTTCTTTCTCCGGGACCTGTGAATTTTGAATGTGGAGTCCTGCATGCTAAGGATGGGCAGCTTACAGACGAGGAAACGTTCGGCGCCGGTGAGTTTTTCACCTTTGTCTCGGCTGAGGGTTGCCTAAGGTGTTGAGCTTCACTGCGAGTACAAACATGCACGGTCCTGACCCTCTTAGGCTTGGTCTTGGGAGCCTTGAAGGCTTGTATACCAATCGAATCGTTACACTGAATAAACTGTTCCTTTTTTTTCTAGCGGGCGTTCCCAGAATGAAGCGGTGTGGAGCTGAAGGGGACTACGATTTCAAGGTTGACGGAGCCATTTGGACCGAGTCTTGAAGATCTCTTCGGTGTTTGTTCAAGGAAACTTAGTCTCGAGACAGTCCTCTGGCTCGCTGGCGAAACGGTAGGAAACTGCTTTGTTGATCCTGACGGTGCAGTCTGTTGGAAAGTAAAGATTCCTTGAGAGATCAGAACCACGTCCGTTGTTTCTCTGATTTAAAGGTGAACAGGCCTGTGTCGTTCAAGGAAAGACTCAGCGTTGGTTTTGTTTCTCTGAAACACAAAGTGCCCCATCTAAAGTGATTACAGAGTCTGAGTTGATTTTTCAAAAGCAGAGACTTGTGCCGTTTGCAAACCGCCTGTCGCACTGCTCAAAGACAAAAGACGTTCACCCGAGAAAGTTTTTGGAAACGAATGCCAAATAGACGTGGGGAAAGAGCTGGAGAGGTTTCTGTCTTGTCTGTCGAATTACCTTCTCTTTAGTGCCCTTACATTTGACAAGAAAAGGTTTCATTGCCTCTTTTATCGTGAAGACAATGTTGCTGGTGTTTTTATAAGGAAAAAAAAAAAAAAAAGTGTATGCCTGGTCTCTCGAGTGATTCTTTTGTTTTTTCTTTTTTTTTTTTTTTTTTTTTTTTTTTCTCTTTTTCTCTAGACTGGTGGAATTGAATATGTTCACTGGAAGAAGTTGATCCAGCGAGATGTGAAGCCGGGCGACTTGCTAAGGGGCCGTGGGCAGAGTTCCCTTCTCGCTTCCATTCGTCTAATAAAGGGTGCAGTCTGTTAGGTAGACTGGCTGCAGTACCCAAATTTTTTCGCCAGGCGGCAGCAGCGTGGCCGCCCTGCAGAGTAAGGGCAGCGCATGCGCAGACGGGGCTTGAAGCCAAAGGGGGCGTGGTCTGGGGGAGTAGTCGCGTGGTGATGACGCAATTCCGCTTCTGCGCATGCGCAGAAGAGGTACTGGCAAAACTAAGGGCAGCGCATGCGCAGTGCCGGCTTGAAGCCAAAGGGGGCGTGGTCTCCGGCGGCGTCGCATGCGTATGACGCAATTCCGCTTTCGCGCATGCGCAGAAGAGGTACTGGCAAAACTAAGGGCAGCGCATGCGCAGTGCCGGCTTGAAGCCAAAGGGGGCGTGGTCTCCGGCGACGTCGCATGCGTATGACGCAATTCCGCTTTTGCGCGTGCGCGGAAACGGCTTGCCCCCTAGGGGCGGGGCTTCGGCCTCGCACGTACGGGTTACGCAGACGGCCCCGGAAGTGGGGTTCATTTCCAGCCCGCGCGGCGCGCCGCCGCGCCCGTGGCGGTGCGGAGCCTTCGCCGGCAGCCTGGAAGACTTTCGGGCCGGGACGTGCGGCGGCGCGCTGGGTGAGCGCTCGGCCTGAGGGCGGGCGGGCGGGCGGGCGGGGGCCGGCGGGCAGCGGCCGAAGCGGGGGGGGCGGGGCGGGGGATGCGGCGGGCCGGCGCTCGGCCGCGGCGGGGAGCGCCTGGTGCCGGCGGCGGGCGGGCTGAGGCGGGCGGCCCGGCCCGGCCCGGGACCGGCGGGGCTGCCGGCCGTTCTCGTCTCCCCGGCAGCGACGGTGGTCAGCGGGCTCCTCACGGTGCTGCCTATTTTGGGCTGGGTTTTTTTTTTTTTTTTTTTTTTTTTTTGTCTCTCGGGGCTGCGCCGCTACCTCAGCGAGGAGGCGAGGAGCGGCGGCGGGGCGGCCCCGGTGCTCGCCGCTTGTGGCGGCCTGGCGGGGCCCGGGAGAGGGAGGGGTCGGCCCGCGGCGACCTGCCGCCCCCCCCCCCCCCCCCCGCCGCCTCTGGGCTGCCCGGGCAGCCGCCGCAGCTCTGCGCGGGGCTTTGTCTTTCCCCCAGCCGCCGGCCTGAGCCGCGGCAGCGGGCTGGGACTGGAAGCGCCCTGCAAGTCTGACGGGGGTATCGCTGCCGTGCATGTGGTCTGCCTGTCTACCGATCGTTCCTGCCTCTTGTTCTGCTGGGGTAATTCCTTTGGGTAACGCGTCGGGCTCCGAATGGAGTGCATCCTGACTTCCTCCTGACCCCTGCGAGACGTTACCGGTGTTTGCCTTCCTCGTGTTTCACAGGGCCTCGGCTGTCGCGTGCGGAGAAGCTGTCAGCCTTGTCAGAAGAGAGCGTGTAGCCAGCAAGCGCGTCGTGGTGCTTCGGGACCAAGCTGATACCGCAGGCGTCCCTCTTTTGTTTGCGAAAAGGGATCGCGAGGAAACGTGCCGGTCTCGGAGGGGGAAGAGGTAGGAGGCAGCTTTCAACCGCTTTTAGGCTTAACTCCTGTGTTCCTGAGAACGGTTCTGGGCTTTGAGGGGTTTGCTTTTGGCTTTTTGCCTTAAGCTCGTCCTCCGTCACCGCTGTCGGCGTGCGCCGAGCCGCTGCTTAGGGAGCGGTGGCGGTACAGGCTGTGTGCGTGCCGACCGTCCTCGAGGCTGTAGCTGTATCCTACCCTAAAAAAAGCTCTCCGTAATACCCTGCTTCCGTTAGGACGCAATTTTCTCGAGTTCCCCCCCCACCACCACCTCAGGGTGATTTTCCCACACGCCTGCAGGCAGCAGGACTAACGTCATCTCCTTTTGCCCGCCTGGGCTCGGAC
Source organism: Falco punctatus (assembly GCF_963210335.1). Lineage (NCBI taxonomy): Eukaryota > Metazoa > Chordata > Aves > Falconiformes > Falconidae > Falco > Falco punctatus. The sequence continues at coordinate 102,465 of NC_137590.1, forward strand.
TAAAATCCCTTCCCTGGCTGTTCTTTAGCTTGTACAGCCTTTGAGCCTTCCCTCGGGCCTGGCTGATGGTCCTTTGCCATTTCACCCCGTTCACAGCCAGCGTGAGTTTCGGTACCGACTATGTCAACGAATTTCAGCTGCACGACAAACCTGCTTTTTTGTCAATTAAATTAATCTCAGCCTTTTAATTGCTTTCGAAGGGAACTACGGGAGATCCTGTCGGCGTGGTGGCCTAGCGTAAGCGATGATGGAGAGGCGCATCGGATGTGACCTCCGTGTCAGCTCGGTGTGCCTCAGACAGACTGCATTTGGCACTCCGTGGCGTGCTGCGCAGCTCCAGAAATTCACGGTAGGGGAAAAAAAAGGGGCGAAAATGACAGTCACGTAGAAACACGAGTTGGGAAGAAATGCTGTACGTGAGGTCTTTCCGTTGAGCGAGGCAGCTGGTCTTGCTTGTGGATCTTTGGGGTACGAGCCTGACGCCGAGCAGCTCGTTTTTCATTTGACGTGCCTGGAGTTGTTTTCAAAGGGATGGAAGAGAAGCTTATGAAATAGGATAGGTTACCGAGTCTTCCTAAAACGCTCACGACAGTTACGTAGAAAGCCGAAGCGAAGGACGAGGGAATAAAGTTCTGTGCTTCCTAAGTAAATACGGTACGCTTAAAAGTGATCTCCGTGCAGGGTCCTAGTTGTTTCTGTTTTTAAAATCAGAAAGAAGTTTAAGAAGTCTCAGCGGTTAGTCGTGTGGGAAATAAATGGCTCTTCCGCAAAAAATTCCACGTCAGCGAGGCTCTTTGAACGATTCTTCTCGCAATCGATTCCGACTACAGCCAGTTCATGGTTTAATGTCGAGGTGTGTGCTCGCTCTCCTCTAAAGCAGTATTTCGTTTGCATTTCAGTCCTGTGGGTCATGACAAATTTGGGAAGAACCCGAAGGAAACTTTTCGTCCTGGGACACAGAAGGTAGGAGGTGAGTTGTTTTGGGGGGTTTTTTTTTTTGTTTGTTTTGTTTCTGTTTGGTTTTTTTTTTTTGGTTGGTCGGTTGTGGCTTTTTATTCTTCTCTGGAAAAATAAGTCGTTACGTAGAAATGCTAGCGGTTTGTTTCTTTCTGTAGCAGGATAATAAGGAGGAGTAGAGTTACAGGTAGAGAATCGGCTGTCTTTATCAGTTGAAGTGGCTACTTTGAAATTAAAACAAATACAGGAGCACATTAACGGGGGGTTTTGCGCTGTGTCTTCGGTACCGGTGTGCTAAAGATGTTGTTTTGTTTACCGGATTCATTGGCTGTCGAAGAGCGAGAGGTAAATGTAAACTTTTCACTCCTAGCACTCACTCGGTGACGTGTACCGACTGAGGTATCAATTGCTTATTGCAGTGAAAAACTGCGGCGTTTCTGTGCAGCGTCTGAGATCGAAAATCATTTCAGGCACTGGCATAACCTATCGTACTAATAGATGACCAGCTTTAGTAACGTCATCAAAAAATCGTAATCTGTGATGGAAAGCAGAGTCTGAGGCGTCTGCTACTTGAGCATGTAACGGAGCTGGTACGAAGCGTATGTTGCCGTGCGTAGGTCGTGTACAAAAGATGTATCTAACAGTCCTTAGAGGAAACCTTATTTGAGGTCTTTTGTTTGATTGTCTGTTTGTCCTGTAGTTTTTGGTTTTCTTTCTCCGGGACCTGTGAATTTTGAATGTGGAGTCCTGCATGCTAAGGATGGGCAGCTTACAGACGAGGAAACGTTCGGCGCCGGTGAGTTTTTCACCTTTGTCTCGGCTGAGGGTTGCCTAAGGTGTTGAGCTTCACTGCGAGTACAAACATGCACGGTCCTGACCCTCTTAGGCTTGGTCTTGGGAGCCTTGAAGGCTTGTATACCAATCGAATCGTTACACTGAATAAACTGTTCCTTTTTTTTCTAGCGGGCGTTCCCAGAATGAAGCGGTGTGGAGCTGAAGGGGACTACGATTTCAAGGTTGACGGAGCCATTTGGACCGAGTCTTGAAGATCTCTTCGGTGTTTGTTCAAGGAAACTTAGTCTCGAGACAGTCCTCTGGCTCGCTGGCGAAACGGTAGGAAACTGCTTTGTTGATCCTGACGGTGCAGTCTGTTGGAAAGTAAAGATTCCTTGAGAGATCAGAACCACGTCCGTTGTTTCTCTGATTTAAAGGTGAACAGGCCTGTGTCGTTCAAGGAAAGACTCAGCGTTGGTTTTGTTTCTCTGAAACACAAAGTGCCCCATCTAAAGTGATTACAGAGTCTGAGTTGATTTTTCAAAAGCAGAGACTTGTGCCGTTTGCAAACCGCCTGTCGCACTGCTCAAAGACAAAAGACGTTCACCCGAGAAAGTTTTTGGAAACGAATGCCAAATAGACGTGGGGAAAGAGCTGGAGAGGTTTCTGTCTTGTCTGTCGAATTACCTTCTCTTTAGTGCCCTTACATTTGACAAGAAAAGGTTTCATTGCCTCTTTTATCGTGAAGACAATGTTGCTGGTGTTTTTATAAGGAAAAAAAAAAAAAAAAGTGTATGCCTGGTCTCTCGAGTGATTCTTTTGTTTTTTCTTTTTTTTTTTTTTTTTTTTTTTTTTTCTCTTTTTCTCTAGACTGGTGGAATTGAATATGTTCACTGGAAGAAGTTGATCCAGCGAGATGTGAAGCCGGGCGACTTGCTAAGGGGCCGTGGGCAGAGTTCCCTTCTCGCTTCCATTCGTCTAATAAAGGGTGCAGTCTGTTAGGTAGACTGGCTGCAGTACCCAAATTTTTTCGCCAGGCGGCAGCAGCGTGGCCGCCCTGCAGAGTAAGGGCAGCGCATGCGCAGACGGGGCTTGAAGCCAAAGGGGGCGTGGTCTGGGGGAGTAGTCGCGTGGTGATGACGCAATTCCGCTTCTGCGCATGCGCAGAAGAGGTACTGGCAAAACTAAGGGCAGCGCATGCGCAGTGCCGGCTTGAAGCCAAAGGGGGCGTGGTCTCCGGCGGCGTCGCATGCGTATGACGCAATTCCGCTTTCGCGCATGCGCAGAAGAGGTACTGGCAAAACTAAGGGCAGCGCATGCGCAGTGCCGGCTTGAAGCCAAAGGGGGCGTGGTCTCCGGCGACGTCGCATGCGTATGACGCAATTCCGCTTTTGCGCGTGCGCGGAAACGGCTTGCCCCCTAGGGGCGGGGCTTCGGCCTCGCACGTACGGGTTACGCAGACGGCCCCGGAAGTGGGGTTCATTTCCAGCCCGCGCGGCGCGCCGCCGCGCCCGTGGCGGTGCGGAGCCTTCGCCGGCAGCCTGGAAGACTTTCGGGCCGGGACGTGCGGCGGCGCGCTGGGTGAGCGCTCGGCCTGAGGGCGGGCGGGCGGGCGGGCGGGGGCCGGCGGGCAGCGGCCGAAGCGGGGGGGGCGGGGCGGGGGATGCGGCGGGCCGGCGCTCGGCCGCGGCGGGGAGCGCCTGGTGCCGGCGGCGGGCGGGCTGAGGCGGGCGGCCCGGCCCGGCCCGGGACCGGCGGGGCTGCCGGCCGTTCTCGTCTCCCCGGCAGCGACGGTGGTCAGCGGGCTCCTCACGGTGCTGCCTATTTTGGGCTGGGTTTTTTTTTTTTTTTTTTTTTTTTTTTGTCTCTCGGGGCTGCGCCGCTACCTCAGCGAGGAGGCGAGGAGCGGCGGCGGGGCGGCCCCGGTGCTCGCCGCTTGTGGCGGCCTGGCGGGGCCCGGGAGAGGGAGGGGTCGGCCCGCGGCGACCTGCCGCCCCCCCCCCCCCCCCCCGCCGCCTCTGGGCTGCCCGGGCAGCCGCCGCAGCTCTGCGCGGGGCTTTGTCTTTCCCCCAGCCGCCGGCCTGAGCCGCGGCAGCGGGCTGGGACTGGAAGCGCCCTGCAAGTCTGACGGGGGTATCGCTGCCGTGCATGTGGTCTGCCTGTCTACCGATCGTTCCTGCCTCTTGTTCTGCTGGGGTAATTCCTTTGGGTAACGCGTCGGGCTCCGAATGGAGTGCATCCTGACTTCCTCCTGACCCCTGCGAGACGTTACCGGTGTTTGCCTTCCTCGTGTTTCACAGGGCCTCGGCTGTCGCGTGCGGAGAAGCTGTCAGCCTTGTCAGAAGAGAGCGTGTAGCCAGCAAGCGCGTCGTGGTGCTTCGGGACCAAGCTGATACCGCAGGCGTCCCTCTTTTGTTTGCGAAAAGGGATCGCGAGGAAACGTGCCGGTCTCGGAGGGGGAAGAGGTAGGAGGCAGCTTTCAACCGCTTTTAGGCTTAACTCCTGTGTTCCTGAGAACGGTTCTGGGCTTTGAGGGGTTTGCTTTTGGCTTTTTGCCTTAAGCTCGTCCTCCGTCACCGCTGTCGGCGTGCGCCGAGCCGCTGCTTAGGGAGCGGTGGCGGTACAGGCTGTGTGCGTGCCGACCGTCCTCGAGGCTGTAGCTGTATCCTACCCTAAAAAAAGCTCTCCGTAATACCCTGCTTCCGTTAGGACGCAATTTTCTCGAGTTCCCCCCCCACCACCACCTCAGGGTGATTTTCCCACACGCCTGCAGGCAGCAGGACTAACGTCATCTCCTTTTGCCCGCCTGGGCTCGGACTAAAATCCCTTCCCTGGCTGTTCTTTAGCTTGTACAGCCTTTGAGCCTTCCCTCGGGCCTGGCTGATGGTCCTTTGCCATTTCACCCCGTTCACAGCCAGCGTGAGTTTCGGTACCGACTATGTCAACGAATTTCAGCTGCACGACAAACCTGCTTTTTTGTCAATTAAATTAATCTCAGCCTTTTAATTGCTTTCGAAGGGAACTACGGGAGATCCTGTCGGCGTGGTGGCCTAGCGTAAGCGATGATGGAGAGGCGCATCGGATGTGACCTCCGTGTCAGCTCGGTGTGCCTCAGACAGACTGCATTTGGCACTCCGTGGCGTGCTGCGCAGCTCCAGAAATTCACGGTAGGGGAAAAAAAAGGGGCGAAAATGACAGTCACGTAGAAACACGAGTTGGGAAGAAATGCTGTACGTGAGGTCTTTCCGTTGAGCGAGGCAGCTGGTCTTGCTTGTGGATCTTTGGGGTACGAGCCTGACGCCGAGCAGCTCGTTTTTCATTTGACGTGCCTGGAGTTGTTTTCAAAGGGATGGAAGAGAAGCTTATGAAATAGGATAGGTTACCGAGTCTTCCTAAAACGCTCACGACAGTTACGTAGAAAGCCGAAGCGAAGGACGAGGGAATAAAGTTCTGTGCTTCCTAAGTAAATACGGTACGCTTAAAAGTGATCTCCGTGCAGGGTCCTAGTTGTTTCTGTTTTTAAAATCAGAAAGAAGTTTAAGAAGTCTCAGCGGTTAGTCGTGTGGGAAATAAATGGCTCTTCCGCAAAAAATTCCACGTCAGCGAGGCTCTTTGAACGATTCTTCTCGCAATCGATTCCGACTACAGCCAGTTCATGGTTTAATGTCGAGGTGTGTGCTCGCTCTCCTCTAAAGCAGTATTTCGTTTGCATTTCAGTCCTGTGGGTCATGACAAATTTGGGAAGAACCCGAAGGAAACTTTTCGTCCTGGGACACAGAAGGTAGGAGGTGAGTTGTTTTGGGGGGTTTTTTTTTTTGTTTGTTTTGTTTCTGTTTGGTTTTTTTTTTTTGGTTGGTCGGTTGTGGCTTTTTATTCTTCTCTGGAAAAATAAGTCGTTACGTAGAAATGCTAGCGGTTTGTTTCTTTCTGTAGCAGGATAATAAGGAGGAGTAGAGTTACAGGTAGAGAATCGGCTGTCTTTATCAGTTGAAGTGGCTACTTTGAAATTAAAACAAATACAGGAGCACATTAACGGGGGGTTTTGCGCTGTGTCTTCGGTACCGGTGTGCTAAAGATGTTGTTTTGTTTACCGGATTCATTGGCTGTCGAAGAGCGAGAGGTAAATGTAAACTTTTCACTCCTAGCACTCACTCGGTGACGTGTACCGACTGAGGTATCAATTGCTTATTGCAGTGAAAAACTGCGGCGTTTCTGTGCAGCGTCTGAGATCGAAAATCATTTCAGGCACTGGCATAACCTATCGTACTAATAGATGACCAGCTTTAGTAACGTCATCAAAAAATCGTAATCTGTGATGGAAAGCAGAGTCTGAGGCGTCTGCTACTTGAGCATGTAACGGAGCTGGTACGAAGCGTATGTTGCCGTGCGTAGGTCGTGTACAAAAGATGTATCTAACAGTCCTTAGAGGAAACCTTATTTGAGGTCTTTTGTTTGATTGTCTGTTTGTCCTGTAGTTTTTGGTTTTCTTTCTCCGGGACCTGTGAATTTTGAATGTGGAGTCCTGCATGCTAAGGATGGGCAGCTTACAGACGAGGAAACGTTCGGCGCCGGTGAGTTTTTCACCTTTGTCTCGGCTGAGGGTTGCCTAAGGTGTTGAGCTTCACTGCGAGTACAAACATGCACGGTCCTGACCCTCTTAGGCTTGGTCTTGGGAGCCTTGAAGGCTTGTATACCAATCGAATCGTTACACTGAATAAACTGTTCCTTTTTTTTCTAGCGGGCGTTCCCAGAATGAAGCGGTGTGGAGCTGAAGGGGACTACGATTTCAAGGTTGACGGAGCCATTTGGACCGAGTCTTGAAGATCTCTTCGGTGTTTGTTCAAGGAAACTTAGTCTCGAGACAGTCCTCTGGCTCGCTGGCGAAACGGTAGGAAACTGCTTTGTTGATCCTGACGGTGCAGTCTGTTGGAAAGTAAAGATTCCTTGAGAGATCAGAACCACGTCCGTTGTTTCTCTGATTTAAAGGTGAACAGGCCTGTGTCGTTCAAGGAAAGACTCAGCGTTGGTTTTGTTTCTCTGAAACACAAAGTGCCCCATCTAAAGTGATTACAGAGTCTGAGTTGATTTTTCAAAAGCAGAGACTTGTGCCGTTTGCAAACCGCCTGTCGCACTGCTCAAAGACAAAAGACGTTCACCCGAGAAAGTTTTTGGAAACGAATGCCAAATAGACGTGGGGAAAGAGCTGGAGAGGTTTCTGTCTTGTCTGTCGAATTACCTTCTCTTTAGTGCCCTTACATTTGACAAGAAAAGGTTTCATTGCCTCTTTTATCGTGAAGACAATGTTGCTGGTGTTTTTATAAGGAAAAAAAAAAAAAAAAGTGTATGCCTGGTCTCTCGAGTGATTCTTTTGTTTTTTCTTTTTTTTTTTTTTTTTTTTTTTTTTTCTCTTTTTCTCTAGACTGGTGGAATTGAATATGTTCACTGGAAGAAGTTGATCCAGCGAGATGTGAAGCCGGGCGACTTGCTAAGGGGCCGTGGGCAGAGTTCCCTTCTCGCTTCCATTCGTCTAATAAAGGGTGCAGTCTGTTAGGTAGACTGGCTGCAGTACCCAAATTTTTTCGCCAGGCGGCAGCAGCGTGGCCGCCCTGCAGAGTAAGGGCAGCGCATGCGCAGACGGGGCTTGAAGCCAAAGGGGGCGTGGTCTGGGGGAGTAGTCGCGTGGTGATGACGCAATTCCGCTTCTGCGCATGCGCAGAAGAGGTACTGGCAAAACTAAGGGCAGCGCATGCGCAGTGCCGGCTTGAAGCCAAAGGGGGCGTGGTCTCCGGCGGCGTCGCATGCGTATGACGCAATTCCGCTTTCGCGCATGCGCAGAAGAGGTACTGGCAAAACTAAGGGCAGCGCATGCGCAGTGCCGGCTTGAAGCCAAAGGGGGCGTGGTCTCCGGCGACGTCGCATGCGTATGACGCAATTCCGCTTTTGCGCGTGCGCGGAAACGGCTTGCCCCCTAGGGGCGGGGCTTCGGCCTCGCACGTACGGGTTACGCAGACGGCCCCGGAAGTGGGGTTCATTTCCAGCCCGCGCGGCGCGCCGCCGCGCCCGTGGCGGTGCGGAGCCTTCGCCGGCAGCCTGGAAGACTTTCGGGCCGGGACGTGCGGCGGCGCGCTGGGTGAGCGCTCGGCCTGAGGGCGGGCGGGCGGGCGGGCGGGGGCCGGCGGGCAGCGGCCGAAGCGGGGGGGGCGGGGCGGGGGATGCGGCGGGCCGGCGCTCGGCCGCGGCGGGGAGCGCCTGGTGCCGGCGGCGGGCGGGCTGAGGCGGGCGGCCCGGCCCGGCCCGGGACCGGCGGGGCTGCCGGCCGTTCTCGTCTCCCCGGCAGCGACGGTGGTCAGCGGGCTCCTCACGGTGCTGCCTATTTTGGGCTGGGTTTTTTTTTTTTTTTTTTTTTTTTTTTGTCTCTCGGGGCTGCGCCGCTACCTCAGCGAGGAGGCGAGGAGCGGCGGCGGGGCGGCCCCGGTGCTCGCCGCTTGTGGCGGCCTGGCGGGGCCCGGGAGAGGGAGGGGTCGGCCCGCGGCGACCTGCCGCCCCCCCCCCCCCCCCCCGCCGCCTCTGGGCTGCCCGGGCAGCCGCCGCAGCTCTGCGCGGGGCTTTGTCTTTCCCCCAGCCGCCGGCCTGAGCCGCGGCAGCGGGCTGGGACTGGAAGCGCCCTGCAAGTCTGACGGGGGTATCGCTGCCGTGCATGTGGTCTGCCTGTCTACCGATCGTTCCTGCCTCTTGTTCTGCTGGGGTAATTCCTTTGGGTAACGCGTCGGGCTCCGAATGGAGTGCATCCTGACTTCCTCCTGACCCCTGCGAGACGTTACCGGTGTTTGCCTTCCTCGTGTTTCACAGGGCCTCGGCTGTCGCGTGCGGAGAAGCTGTCAGCCTTGTCAGAAGAGAGCGTGTAGCCAGCAAGCGCGTCGTGGTGCTTCGGGACCAAGCTGATACCGCAGGCGTCCCTCTTTTGTTTGCGAAAAGGGATCGCGAGGAAACGTGCCGGTCTCGGAGGGGGAAGAGGTAGGAGGCAGCTTTCAACCGCTTTTAGGCTTAACTCCTGTGTTCCTGAGAACGGTTCTGGGCTTTGAGGGGTTTGCTTTTGGCTTTTTGCCTTAAGCTCGTCCTCCGTCACCGCTGTCGGCGTGCGCCGAGCCGCTGCTTAGGGAGCGGTGGCGGTACAGGCTGTGTGCGTGCCGACCGTCCTCGAGGCTGTAGCTGTATCCTACCCTAAAAAAAGCTCTCCGTAATACCCTGCTTCCGTTAGGACGCAATTTTCTCGAGTTCCCCCCCCACCACCACCTCAGGGTGATTTTCCCACACGCCTGCAGGCAGCAGGACTAACGTCATCTCCTTTTGCCCGCCTGGGCTCGGACTAAAATCCCTTCCCTGGCTGTTCTTTAGCTTGTACAGCCTTTGAGCCTTCCCTCGGGCCTGGCTGATGGTCCTTTGCCATTTCACCCCGTTCACAGCCAGCGTGAGTTTCGGTACCGACTATGTCAACGAATTTCAGCTGCACGACAAACCTGCTTTTTTGTCAATTAAATTAATCTCAGCCTTTTAATTGCTTTCGAAGGGAACTACGGGAGATCCTGTCGGCGTGGTGGCCTAGCGTAAGCGATGATGGAGAGGCGCATCGGATGTGACCTCCGTGTCAGCTCGGTGTGCCTCAGACAGACTGCATTTGGCACTCCGTGGCGTGCTGCGCAGCTCCAGAAATTCACGGTAGGGGAAAAAAAAGGGGCGAAAATGACAGTCACGTAGAAACACGAGTTGGGAAGAAATGCTGTACGTGAGGTCTTTCCGTTGAGCGAGGCAGCTGGTCTTGCTTGTGGATCTTTGGGGTACGAGCCTGACGCCGAGCAGCTCGTTTTTCATTTGACGTGCCTGGAGTTGTTTTCAAAGGGATGGAAGAGAAGCTTATGAAATAGGATAGGTTACCGAGTCTTCCTAAAACGCTCACGACAGTTACGTAGAAAGCCGAAGCGAAGGACGAGGGAATAAAGTTCTGTGCTTCCTAAGTAAATACGGTACGCTTAAAAGTGATCTCCGTGCAGGGTCCTAGTTGTTTCTGTTTTTAAAATCAGAAAGAAGTTTAAGAAGTCTCAGCGGTTAGTCGTGTGGGAAATAAATGGCTCTTCCGCAAAAAATTCCACGTCAGCGAGGCTCTTTGAACGATTCTTCTCGCAATCGATTCCGACTACAGCCAGTTCATGGTTTAATGTCGAGGTGTGTGCTCGCTCTCCTCTAAAGCAGTATTTCGTTTGCATTTCAGTCCTGTGGGTCATGACAAATTTGGGAAGAACCCGAAGGAAACTTTTCGTCCTGGGACACAGAAGGTAGGAGGTGAGTTGTTTTGGGGGGTTTTTTTTTTTGTTTGTTTTGTTTCTGTTTGGTTTTTTTTTTTTGGTTGGTCGGTTGTGGCTTTTTATTCTTCTCTGGAAAAATAAGTCGTTACGTAGAAATGCTAGCGGTTTGTTTCTTTCTGTAGCAGGATAATAAGGAGGAGTAGAGTTACAGGTAGAGAATCGGCTGTCTTTATCAGTTGAAGTGGCTACTTTGAAATTAAAACAAATACAGGAGCACATTAACGGGGGGTTTTGCGCTGTGTCTTCGGTACCGGTGTGCTAAAGATGTTGTTTTGTTTACCGGATTCATTGGCTGTCGAAGAGCGAGAGGTAAATGTAAACTTTTCACTCCTAGCACTCACTCGGTGACGTGTACCGACTGAGGTATCAATTGCTTATTGCAGTGAAAAACTGCGGCGTTTCTGTGCAGCGTCTGAGATCGAAAATCATTTCAGGCACTGGCATAACCTATCGTACTAATAGATGACCAGCTTTAGTAACGTCATCAAAAAATCGTAATCTGTGATGGAAAGCAGAGTCTGAGGCGTCTGCTACTTGAGCATGTAACGGAGCTGGTACGAAGCGTATGTTGCCGTGCGTAGGTCGTGTACAAAAGATGTATCTAACAGTCCTTAGAGGAAACCTTATTTGAGGTCTTTTGTTTGATTGTCTGTTTGTCCTGTAGTTTTTGGTTTTCTTTCTCCGGGACCTGTGAATTTTGAATGTGGAGTCCTGCATGCTAAGGATGGGCAGCTTACAGACGAGGAAACGTTCGGCGCCGGTGAGTTTTTCACCTTTGTCTCGGCTGAGGGTTGCCTAAGGTGTTGAGCTTCACTGCGAGTACAAACATGCACGGTCCTGACCCTCTTAGGCTTGGTCTTGGGAGCCTTGAAGGCTTGTATACCAATCGAATCGTTACACTGAATAAACTGTTCCTTTTTTTTCTAGCGGGCGTTCCCAGAATGAAGCGGTGTGGAGCTGAAGGGGACTACGATTTCAAGGTTGACGGAGCCATTTGGACCGAGTCTTGAAGATCTCTTCGGTGTTTGTTCAAGGAAACTTAGTCTCGAGACAGTCCTCTGGCTCGCTGGCGAAACGGTAGGAAACTGCTTTGTTGATCCTGACGGTGCAGTCTGTTGGAAAGTAAAGATTCCTTGAGAGATCAGAACCACGTCCGTTGTTTCTCTGATTTAAAGGTGAACAGGCCTGTGTCGTTCAAGGAAAGACTCAGCGTTGGTTTTGTTTCTCTGAAACACAAAGTGCCCCATCTAAAGTGATTACAGAGTCTGAGTTGATTTTTCAAAAGCAGAGACTTGTGCCGTTTGCAAACCGCCTGTCGCACTGCTCAAAGACAAAAGACGTTCACCCGAGAAAGTTTTTGGAAACGAATGCCAAATAGACGTGGGGAAAGAGCTGGAGAGGTTTCTGTCTTGTCTGTCGAATTACCTTCTCTTTAGTGCCCTTACATTTGACAAGAAAAGGTTTCATTGCCTCTTTTATCGTGAAGACAATGTTGCTGGTGTTTTTATAAGGAAAAAAAAAAAAAAAAGTGTATGCCTGGTCTCTCGAGTGATTCTTTTGTTTTTTCTTTTTTTTTTTTTTTTTTTTTTTTTTTCTCTTTTTCTCTAGACTGGTGGAATTGAATATGTTCACTGGAAGAAGTTGATCCAGCGAGATGTGAAGCCGGGCGACTTGCTAAGGGGCCGTGGGCAGAGTTCCCTTCTCGCTTCCATTCGTCTAATAAAGGGTGCAGTCTGTTAGGTAGACTGGCTGCAGTACCCAAATTTTTTCGCCAGGCGGCAGCAGCGTGGCCGCCCTGCAGAGTAAGGGCAGCGCATGCGCAGACGGGGCTTGAAGCCAAAGGGGGCGTGGTCTGGGGGAGTAGTCGCGTGGTGATGACGCAATTCCGCTTCTGCGCATGCGCAGAAGAGGTACTGGCAAAACTAAGGGCAGCGCATGCGCAGTGCCGGCTTGAAGCCAAAGGGGGCGTGGTCTCCGGCGGCGTCGCATGCGTATGACGCAATTCCGCTTTCGCGCATGCGCAGAAGAGGTACTGGCAAAACTAAGGGCAGCGCATGCGCAGTGCCGGCTTGAAGCCAAAGGGGGCGTGGTCTCCGGCGACGTCGCATGCGTATGACGCAATTCCGCTTTTGCGCGTGCGCGGAAACGGCTTGCCCCCTAGGGGCGGGGCTTCGGCCTCGCACGTACGGGTTACGCAGACGGCCCCGGAAGTGGGGTTCATTTCCAGCCCGCGCGGCGCGCCGCCGCGCCCGTGGCGGTGCGGAGCCTTCGCCGGCAGCCTGGAAGACTTTCGGGCCGGGACGTGCGGCGGCGCGCTGGGTGAGCGCTCGGCCTGAGGGCGGGCGGGCGGGCGGGCGGGGGCCGGCGGGCAGCGGCCGAAGCGGGGGGGGCGGGGCGGGGGATGCGGCGGGCCGGCGCTCGGCCGCGGCGGGGAGCGCCTGGTGCCGGCGGCGGGCGGGCTGAGGCGGGCGGCCCGGCCCGGCCCGGGACCGGCGGGGCTGCCGGCCGTTCTCGTCTCCCCGGCAGCGACGGTGGTCAGCGGGCTCCTCACGGTGCTGCCTATTTTGGGCTGGGTTTTTTTTTTTTTTTTTTTTTTTTTTTGTCTCTCGGGGCTGCGCCGCTACCTCAGCGAGGAGGCGAGGAGCGGCGGCGGGGCGGCCCCGGTGCTCGCCGCTTGTGGCGGCCTGGCGGGGCCCGGGAGAGGGAGGGGTCGGCCCGCGGCGACCTGCCGCCCCCCCCCCCCCCCCCCGCCGCCTCTGGGCTGCCCGGGCAGCCGCCGCAGCTCTGCGCGGGGCTTTGTCTTTCCCCCAGCCGCCGGCCTGAGCCGCGGCAGCGGGCTGGGACTGGAAGCGCCCTGCAAGTCTGACGGGGGTATCGCTGCCGTGCATGTGGTCTGCCTGTCTACCGATCGTTCCTGCCTCTTGTTCTGCTGGGGTAATTCCTTTGGGTAACGCGTCGGGCTCCGAATGGAGTGCATCCTGACTTCCTCCTGACCCCTGCGAGACGTTACCGGTGTTTGCCTTCCTCGTGTTTCACAGGGCCTCGGCTGTCGCGTGCGGAGAAGCTGTCAGCCTTGTCAGAAGAGAGCGTGTAGCCAGCAAGCGCGTCGTGGTGCTTCGGGACCAAGCTGATACCGCAGGCGTCCCTCTTTTGTTTGCGAAAAGGGATCGCGAGGAAACGTGCCGGTCTCGGAGGGGGAAGAGGTAGGAGGCAGCTTTCAACCGCTTTTAGGCTTAACTCCTGTGTTCCTGAGAACGGTTCTGGGCTTTGAGGGGTTTGCTTTTGGCTTTTTGCCTTAAGCTCGTCCTCCGTCACCGCTGTCGGCGTGCGCCGAGCCGCTGCTTAGGGAGCGGTGGCGGTACAGGCTGTGTGCGTGCCGACCGTCCTCGAGGCTGTAGCTGTATCCTACCCTAAAAAAAGCTCTCCGTAATACCCTGCTTCCGTTAGGACGCAATTTTCTCGAGTTCCCCCCCCACCACCACCTCAGGGTGATTTTCCCACACGCCTGCAGGCAGCAGGACTAACGTCATCTCCTTTTGCCCGCCTGGGCTCGGACTAAAATCCCTTCCCTGGCTGTTCTTTAGCTTGTACAGCCTTTGAGCCTTCCCTCGGGCCTGGCTGATGGTCCTTTGCCATTTCACCCCGTTCACAGCCAGCGTGAGTTTCGGTACCGACTATGTCAACGAATTTCAGCTGCACGACAAACCTGCTTTTTTGTCAATTAAATTAATCTCAGCCTTTTAATTGCTTTCGAAGGGAACTACGGGAGATCCTGTCGGCGTGGTGGCCTAGCGTAAGCGATGATGGAGAGGCGCATCGGATGTGACCTCCGTGTCAGCTCGGTGTGCCTCAGACAGACTGCATTTGGCACTCCGTGGCGTGCTGCGCAGCTCCAGAAATTCACGGTAGGGGAAAAAAAAGGGGCGAAAATGACAGTCACGTAGAAACACGAGTTGGGAAGAAATGCTGTACGTGAGGTCTTTCCGTTGAGCGAGGCAGCTGGTCTTGCTTGTGGATCTTTGGGGTACGAGCCTGACGCCGAGCAGCTCGTTTTTCATTTGACGTGCCTGGAGTTGTTTTCAAAGGGATGGAAGAGAAGCTTATGAAATAGGATAGGTTACCGAGTCTTCCTAAAACGCTCACGACAGTTACGTAGAAAGCCGAAGCGAAGGACGAGGGAATAAAGTTCTGTGCTTCCTAAGTAAATACGGTACGCTTAAAAGTGATCTCCGTGCAGGGTCCTAGTTGTTTCTGTTTTTAAAATCAGAAAGAAGTTTAAGAAGTCTCAGCGGTTAGTCGTGTGGGAAATAAATGGCTCTTCCGCAAAAAATTCCACGTCAGCGAGGCTCTTTGAACGATTCTTCTCGCAATCGATTCCGACTACAGCCAGTTCATGGTTTAATGTCGAGGTGTGTGCTCGCTCTCCTCTAAAGCAGTATTTCGTTTGCATTTCAGTCCTGTGGGTCATGACAAATTTGGGAAGAACCCGAAGGAAACTTTTCGTCCTGGGACACAGAAGGTAGGAGGTGAGTTGTTTTGGGGGGTTTTTTTTTTTGTTTGTTTTGTTTCTGTTTGGTTTTTTTTTTTTGGTTGGTCGGTTGTGGCTTTTTATTCTTCTCTGGAAAAATAAGTCGTTACGTAGAAATGCTAGCGGTTTGTTTCTTTCTGTAGCAGGATAATAAGGAGGAGTAGAGTTACAGGTAGAGAATCGGCTGTCTTTATCAGTTGAAGTGGCTACTTTGAAATTAAAACAAATACAGGAGCACATTAACGGGGGGTTTTGCGCTGTGTCTTCGGTACCGGTGTGCTAAAGATGTTGTTTTGTTTACCGGATTCATTGGCTGTCGAAGAGCGAGAGGTAAATGTAAACTTTTCACTCCTAGCACTCACTCGGTGACGTGTACCGACTGAGGTATCAATTGCTTATTGCAGTGAAAAACTGCGGCGTTTCTGTGCAGCGTCTGAGATCGAAAATCATTTCAGGCACTGGCATAACCTATCGTACTAATAGATGACCAGCTTTAGTAACGTCATCAAAAAATCGTAATCTGTGATGGAAAGCAGAGTCTGAGGCGTCTGCTACTTGAGCATGTAACGGAGCTGGTACGAAGCGTATGTTGCCGTGCGTAGGTCGTGTACAAAAGATGTATCTAACAGTCCTTAGAGGAAACCTTATTTGAGGTCTTTTGTTTGATTGTCTGTTTGTCCTGTAGTTTTTGGTTTTCTTTCTCCGGGACCTGTGAATTTTGAATGTGGAGTCCTGCATGCTAAGGATGGGCAGCTTACAGACGAGGAAACGTTCGGCGCCGGTGAGTTTTTCACCTTTGTCTCGGCTGAGGGTTGCCTAAGGTGTTGAGCTTCACTGCGAGTACAAACATGCACGGTCCTGACCCTCTTAGGCTTGGTCTTGGGAGCCTTGAAGGCTTGTATACCAATCGAATCGTTACACTGAATAAACTGTTCCTTTTTTTTCTAGCGGGCGTTCCCAGAATGAAGCGGTGTGGAGCTGAAGGGGACTACGATTTCAAGGTTGACGGAGCCATTTGGACCGAGTCTTGAAGATCTCTTCGGTGTTTGTTCAAGGAAACTTAGTCTCGAGACAGTCCTCTGGCTCGCTGGCGAAACGGTAGGAAACTGCTTTGTTGATCCTGACGGTGCAGTCTGTTGGAAAGTAAAGATTCCTTGAGAGATCAGAACCACGTCCGTTGTTTCTCTGATTTAAAGGTGAACAGGCCTGTGTCGTTCAAGGAAAGACTCAGCGTTGGTTTTGTTTCTCTGAAACACAAAGTGCCCCATCTAAAGTGATTACAGAGTCTGAGTTGATTTTTCAAAAGCAGAGACTTGTGCCGTTTGCAAACCGCCTGTCGCACTGCTCAAAGACAAAAGACGTTCACCCGAGAAAGTTTTTGGAAACGAATGCCAAATAGACGTGGGGAAAGAGCTGGAGAGGTTTCTGTCTTGTCTGTCGAATTACCTTCTCTTTAGTGCCCTTACATTTGACAAGAAAAGGTTTCATTGCCTCTTTTATCGTGAAGACAATGTTGCTGGTGTTTTTATAAGGAAAAAAAAAAAAAAAAGTGTATGCCTGGTCTCTCGAGTGATTCTTTTGTTTTTTCTTTTTTTTTTTTTTTTTTTTTTTTTTTCTCTTTTTCTCTAGACTGGTGGAATTGAATATGTTCACTGGAAGAAGTTGATCCAGCGAGATGTGAAGCCGGGCGACTTGCTAAGGGGCCGTGGGCAGAGTTCCCTTCTCGCTTCCATTCGTCTAATAAAGGGTGCAGTCTGTTAGGTAGACTGGCTGCAGTACCCAAATTTTTTCGCCAGGCGGCAGCAGCGTGGCCGCCCTGCAGAGTAAGGGCAGCGCATGCGCAGACGGGGCTTGAAGCCAAAGGGGGCGTGGTCTGGGGGAGTAGTCGCGTGGTGATGACGCAATTCCGCTTCTGCGCATGCGCAGAAGAGGTACTGGCAAAACTAAGGGCAGCGCATGCGCAGTGCCGGCTTGAAGCCAAAGGGGGCGTGGTCTCCGGCGGCGTCGCATGCGTATGACGCAATTCCGCTTTCGCGCATGCGCAGAAGAGGTACTGGCAAAACTAAGGGCAGCGCATGCGCAGTGCCGGCTTGAAGCCAAAGGGGGCGTGGTCTCCGGCGACGTCGCATGCGTATGACGCAATTCCGCTTTTGCGCGTGCGCGGAAACGGCTTGCCCCCTAGGGGCGGGGCTTCGGCCTCGCACGTACGGGTTACGCAGACGGCCCCGGAAGTGGGGTTCATTTCCAGCCCGCGCGGCGCGCCGCCGCGCCCGTGGCGGTGCGGAGCCTTCGCCGGCAGCCTGGAAGACTTTCGGGCCGGGACGTGCGGCGGCGCGCTGGGTGAGCGCTCGGCCTGAGGGCGGGCGGGCGGGCGGGCGGGGGCCGGCGGGCAGCGGCCGAAGCGGGGGGGGCGGGGCGGGGGATGCGGCGGGCCGGCGCTCGGCCGCGGCGGGGAGCGCCTGGTGCCGGCGGCGGGCGGGCTGAGGCGGGCGGCCCGGCCCGGCCCGGGACCGGCGGGGCTGCCGGCCGTTCTCGTCTCCCCGGCAGCGACGGTGGTCAGCGGGCTCCTCACGGTGCTGCCTATTTTGGGCTGGGTTTTTTTTTTTTTTTTTTTTTTTTTTTGTCTCTCGGGGCTGCGCCGCTACCTCAGCGAGGAGGCGAGGAGCGGCGGCGGGGCGGCCCCGGTGCTCGCCGCTTGTGGCGGCCTGGCGGGGCCCGGGAGAGGGAGGGGTCGGCCCGCGGCGACCTGCCGCCCCCCCCCCCCCCCCCCGCCGCCTCTGGGCTGCCCGGGCAGCCGCCGCAGCTCTGCGCGGGGCTTTGTCTTTCCCCCAGCCGCCGGCCTGAGCCGCGGCAGCGGGCTGGGACTGGAAGCGCCCTGCAAGTCTGACGGGGGTATCGCTGCCGTGCATGTGGTCTGCCTGTCTACCGATCGTTCCTGCCTCTTGTTCTGCTGGGGTAATTCCTTTGGGTAACGCGTCGGGCTCCGAATGGAGTGCATCCTGACTTCCTCCTGACCCCTGCGAGACGTTACCGGTGTTTGCCTTCCTCGTGTTTCACAGGGCCTCGGCTGTCGCGTGCGGAGAAGCTGTCAGCCTTGTCAGAAGAGAGCGTGTAGCCAGCAAGCGCGTCGTGGTGCTTCGGGACCAAGCTGATACCGCAGGCGTCCCTCTTTTGTTTGCGAAAAGGGATCGCGAGGAAACGTGCCGGTCTCGGAGGGGGAAGAGGTAGGAGGCAGCTTTCAACCGCTTTTAGGCTTAACTCCTGTGTTCCTGAGAACGGTTCTGGGCTTTGAGGGGTTTGCTTTTGGCTTTTTGCCTTAAGCTCGTCCTCCGTCACCGCTGTCGGCGTGCGCCGAGCCGCTGCTTAGGGAGCGGTGGCGGTACAGGCTGTGTGCGTGCCGACCGTCCTCGAGGCTGTAGCTGTATCCTACCCTAAAAAAAGCTCTCCGTAATACCCTGCTTCCGTTAGGACGCAATTTTCTCGAGTTCCCCCCCCACCACCACCTCAGGGTGATTTTCCCACACGCCTGCAGGCAGCAGGACTAACGTCATCTCCTTTTGCCCGCCTGGGCTCGGACTAAAATCCCTTCCCTGGCTGTTCTTTAGCTTGTACAGCCTTTGAGCCTTCCCTCGGGCCTGGCTGATGGTCCTTTGCCATTTCACCCCGTTCACAGCCAGCGTGAGTTTCGGTACCGACTATGTCAACGAATTTCAGCTGCACGACAAACCTGCTTTTTTGTCAATTAAATTAATCTCAGCCTTTTAATTGCTTTCGAAGGGAACTACGGGAGATCCTGTCGGCGTGGTGGCCTAGCGTAAGCGATGATGGAGAGGCGCATCGGATGTGACCTCCGTGTCAGCTCGGTGTGCCTCAGACAGACTGCATTTGGCACTCCGTGGCGTGCTGCGCAGCTCCAGAAATTCACGGTAGGGGAAAAAAAAGGGGCGAAAATGACAGTCACGTAGAAACACGAGTTGGGAAGAAATGCTGTACGTGAGGTCTTTCCGTTGAGCGAGGCAGCTGGTCTTGCTTGTGGATCTTTGGGGTACGAGCCTGACGCCGAGCAGCTCGTTTTTCATTTGACGTGCCTGGAGTTGTTTTCAAAGGGATGGAAGAGAAGCTTATGAAATAGGATAGGTTACCGAGTCTTCCTAAAACGCTCACGACAGTTACGTAGAAAGCCGAAGCGAAGGACGAGGGAATAAAGTTCTGTGCTTCCTAAGTAAATACGGTACGCTTAAAAGTGATCTCCGTGCAGGGTCCTAGTTGTTTCTGTTTTTAAAATCAGAAAGAAGTTTAAGAAGTCTCAGCGGTTAGTCGTGTGGGAAATAAATGGCTCTTCCGCAAAAAATTCCACGTCAGCGAGGCTCTTTGAACGATTCTTCTCGCAATCGATTCCGACTACAGCCAGTTCATGGTTTAATGTCGAGGTGTGTGCTCGCTCTCCTCTAAAGCAGTATTTCGTTTGCATTTCAGTCCTGTGGGTCATGACAAATTTGGGAAGAACCCGAAGGAAACTTTTCGTCCTGGGACACAGAAGGTAGGAGGTGAGTTGTTTTGGGGGGTTTTTTTTTTTGTTTGTTTTGTTTCTGTTTGGTTTTTTTTTTTTGGTTGGTCGGTTGTGGCTTTTTATTCTTCTCTGGAAAAATAAGTCGTTACGTAGAAATGCTAGCGGTTTGTTTCTTTCTGTAGCAGGATAATAAGGAGGAGTAGAGTTACAGGTAGAGAATCGGCTGTCTTTATCAGTTGAAGTGGCTACTTTGAAATTAAAACAAATACAGGAGCACATTAACGGGGGGTTTTGCGCTGTGTCTTCGGTACCGGTGTGCTAAAGATGTTGTTTTGTTTACCGGATTCATTGGCTGTCGAAGAGCGAGAGGTAAATGTAAACTTTTCACTCCTAGCACTCACTCGGTGACGTGTACCGACTGAGGTATCAATTGCTTATTGCAGTGAAAAACTGCGGCGTTTCTGTGCAGCGTCTGAGATCGAAAATCATTTCAGGCACTGGCATAACCTATCGTACTAATAGATGACCAGCTTTAGTAACGTCATCAAAAAATCGTAATCTGTGATGGAAAGCAGAGTCTGAGGCGTCTGCTACTTGAGCATGTAACGGAGCTGGTACGAAGCGTATGTTGCCGTGCGTAGGTCGTGTACAAAAGATGTATCTAACAGTCCTTAGAGGAAACCTTATTTGAGGTCTTTTGTTTGATTGTCTGTTTGTCCTGTAGTTTTTGGTTTTCTTTCTCCGGGACCTGTGAATTTTGAATGTGGAGTCCTGCATGCTAAGGATGGGCAGCTTACAGACGAGGAAACGTTCGGCGCCGGTGAGTTTTTCACCTTTGTCTCGGCTGAGGGTTGCCTAAGGTGTTGAGCTTCACTGCGAGTACAAACATGCACGGTCCTGACCCTCTTAGGCTTGGTCTTGGGAGCCTTGAAGGCTTGTATACCAATCGAATCGTTACACTGAATAAACTGTTCCTTTTTTTTCTAGCGGGCGTTCCCAGAATGAAGCGGTGTGGAGCTGAAGGGGACTACGATTTCAAGGTTGACGGAGCCATTTGGACCGAGTCTTGAAGATCTCTTCGGTGTTTGTTCAAGGAAACTTAGTCTCGAGACAGTCCTCTGGCTCGCTGGCGAAACGGTAGGAAACTGCTTTGTTGATCCTGACGGTGCAGTCTGTTGGAAAGTAAAGATTCCTTGAGAGATCAGAACCACGTCCGTTGTTTCTCTGATTTAAAGGTGAACAGGCCTGTGTCGTTCAAGGAAAGACTCAGCGTTGGTTTTGTTTCTCTGAAACACAAAGTGCCCCATCTAAAGTGATTACAGAGTCTGAGTTGATTTTTCAAAAGCAGAGACTTGTGCCGTTTGCAAACCGCCTGTCGCACTGCTCAAAGACAAAAGACGTTCACCCGAGAAAGTTTTTGGAAACGAATGCCAAATAGACGTGGGGAAAGAGCTGGAGAGGTTTCTGTCTTGTCTGTCGAATTACCTTCTCTTTAGTGCCCTTACATTTGACAAGAAAAGGTTTCATTGCCTCTTTTATCGTGAAGACAATGTTGCTGGTGTTTTTATAAGGAAAAAAAAAAAAAAAAGTGTATGCCTGGTCTCTCGAGTGATTCTTTTGTTTTTTCTTTTTTTTTTTTTTTTTTTTTTTTTTTCTCTTTTTCTCTAGACTGGTGGAATTGAATATGTTCACTGGAAGAAGTTGATCCAGCGAGATGTGAAGCCGGGCGACTTGCTAAGGGGCCGTGGGCAGAGTTCCCTTCTCGCTTCCATTCGTCTAATAAAGGGTGCAGTCTGTTAGGTAGACTGGCTGCAGTACCCAAATTTTTTCGCCAGGCGGCAGCAGCGTGGCCGCCCTGCAGAGTAAGGGCAGCGCATGCGCAGACGGGGCTTGAAGCCAAAGGGGGCGTGGTCTGGGGGAGTAGTCGCGTGGTGATGACGCAATTCCGCTTCTGCGCATGCGCAGAAGAGGTACTGGCAAAACTAAGGGCAGCGCATGCGCAGTGCCGGCTTGAAGCCAAAGGGGGCGTGGTCTCCGGCGGCGTCGCATGCGTATGACGCAATTCCGCTTTCGCGCATGCGCAGAAGAGGTACTGGCAAAACTAAGGGCAGCGCATGCGCAGTGCCGGCTTGAAGCCAAAGGGGGCGTGGTCTCCGGCGACGTCGCATGCGTATGACGCAATTCCGCTTTTGCGCGTGCGCGGAAACGGCTTGCCCCCTAGGGGCGGGGCTTCGGCCTCGCACGTACGGGTTACGCAGACGGCCCCGGAAGTGGGGTTCATTTCCAGCCCGCGCGGCGCGCCGCCGCGCCCGTGGCGGTGCGGAGCCTTCGCCGGCAGCCTGGAAGACTTTCGGGCCGGGACGTGCGGCGGCGCGCTGGGTGAGCGCTCGGCCTGAGGGCGGGCGGGCGGGCGGGCGGGGGCCGGCGGGCAGCGGCCGAAGCGGGGGGGGCGGGGCGGGGGATGCGGCGGGCCGGCGCTCGGCCGCGGCGGGGAGCGCCTGGTGCCGGCGGCGGGCGGGCTGAGGCGGGCGGCCCGGCCCGGCCCGGGACCGGCGGGGCTGCCGGCCGTTCTCGTCTCCCCGGCAGCGACGGTGGTCAGCGGGCTCCTCACGGTGCTGCCTATTTTGGGCTGGGTTTTTTTTTTTTTTTTTTTTTTTTTTTGTCTCTCGGGGCTGCGCCGCTACCTCAGCGAGGAGGCGAGGAGCGGCGGCGGGGCGGCCCCGGTGCTCGCCGCTTGTGGCGGCCTGGCGGGGCCCGGGAGAGGGAGGGGTCGGCCCGCGGCGACCTGCCGCCCCCCCCCCCCCCCCCCGCCGCCTCTGGGCTGCCCGGGCAGCCGCCGCAGCTCTGCGCGGGGCTTTGTCTTTCCCCCAGCCGCCGGCCTGAGCCGCGGCAGCGGGCTGGGACTGGAAGCGCCCTGCAAGTCTGACGGGGGTATCGCTGCCGTGCATGTGGTCTGCCTGTCTACCGATCGTTCCTGCCTCTTGTTCTGCTGGGGTAATTCCTTTGGGTAACGCGTCGGGCTCCGAATGGAGTGCATCCTGACTTCCTCCTGACCCCTGCGAGACGTTACCGGTGTTTGCCTTCCTCGTGTTTCACAGGGCCTCGGCTGTCGCGTGCGGAGAAGCTGTCAGCCTTGTCAGAAGAGAGCGTGTAGCCAGCAAGCGCGTCGTGGTGCTTCGGGACCAAGCTGATACCGCAGGCGTCCCTCTTTTGTTTGCGAAAAGGGATCGCGAGGAAACGTGCCGGTCTCGGAGGGGGAAGAGGTAGGAGGCAGCTTTCAACCGCTTTTAGGCTTAACTCCTGTGTTCCTGAGAACGGTTCTGGGCTTTGAGGGGTTTGCTTTTGGCTTTTTGCCTTAAGCTCGTCCTCCGTCACCGCTGTCGGCGTGCGCCGAGCCGCTGCTTAGGGAGCGGTGGCGGTACAGGCTGTGTGCGTGCCGACCGTCCTCGAGGCTGTAGCTGTATCCTACCCTAAAAAAAGCTCTCCGTAATACCCTGCTTCCGTTAGGACGCAATTTTCTCGAGTTCCCCCCCCACCACCACCTCAGGGTGATTTTCCCACACGCCTGCAGGCAGCAGGACTAACGTCATCTCCTTTTGCCCGCCTGGGCTCGGACTAAAATCCCTTCCCTGGCTGTTCTTTAGCTTGTACAGCCTTTGAGCCTTCCCTCGGGCCTGGCTGATGGTCCTTTGCCATTTCACCCCGTTCACAGCCAGCGTGAGTTTCGGTACCGACTATGTCAACGAATTTCAGCTGCACGACAAACCTGCTTTTTTGTCAATTAAATTAATCTCAGCCTTTTAATTGCTTTCGAAGGGAACTACGGGAGATCCTGTCGGCGTGGTGGCCTAGCGTAAGCGATGATGGAGAGGCGCATCGGATGTGACCTCCGTGTCAGCTCGGTGTGCCTCAGACAGACTGCATTTGGCACTCCGTGGCGTGCTGCGCAGCTCCAGAAATTCACGGTAGGGGAAAAAAAAGGGGCGAAAATGACAGTCACGTAGAAACACGAGTTGGGAAGAAATGCTGTACGTGAGGTCTTTCCGTTGAGCGAGGCAGCTGGTCTTGCTTGTGGATCTTTGGGGTACGAGCCTGACGCCGAGCAGCTCGTTTTTCATTTGACGTGCCTGGAGTTGTTTTCAAAGGGATGGAAGAGAAGCTTATGAAATAGGATAGGTTACCGAGTCTTCCTAAAACGCTCACGACAGTTACGTAGAAAGCCGAAGCGAAGGACGAGGGAATAAAGTTCTGTGCTTCCTAAGTAAATACGGTACGCTTAAAAGTGATCTCCGTGCAGGGTCCTAGTTGTTTCTGTTTTTAAAATCAGAAAGAAGTTTAAGAAGTCTCAGCGGTTAGTCGTGTGGGAAATAAATGGCTCTTCCGCAAAAAATTCCACGTCAGCGAGGCTCTTTGAACGATTCTTCTCGCAATCGATTCCGACTACAGCCAGTTCATGGTTTAATGTCGAGGTGTGTGCTCGCTCTCCTCTAAAGCAGTATTTCGTTTGCATTTCAGTCCTGTGGGTCATGACAAATTTGGGAAGAACCCGAAGGAAACTTTTCGTCCTGGGACACAGAAGGTAGGAGGTGAGTTGTTTTGGGGGGTTTTTTTTTTTGTTTGTTTTGTTTCTGTTTGGTTTTTTTTTTTTGGTTGGTCGGTTGTGGCTTTTTATTCTTCTCTGGAAAAATAAGTCGTTACGTAGAAATGCTAGCGGTTTGTTTCTTTCTGTAGCAGGATAATAAGGAGGAGTAGAGTTACAGGTAGAGAATCGGCTGTCTTTATCAGTTGAAGTGGCTACTTTGAAATTAAAACAAATACAGGAGCACATTAACGGGGGGTTTTGCGCTGTGTCTTCGGTACCGGTGTGCTAAAGATGTTGTTTTGTTTACCGGATTCATTGGCTGTCGAAGAGCGAGAGGTAAATGTAAACTTTTCACTCCTAGCACTCACTCGGTGACGTGTACCGACTGAGGTATCAATTGCTTATTGCAGTGAAAAACTGCGGCGTTTCTGTGCAGCGTCTGAGATCGAAAATCATTTCAGGCACTGGCATAACCTATCGTACTAATAGATGACCAGCTTTAGTAACGTCATCAAAAAATCGTAATCTGTGATGGAAAGCAGAGTCTGAGGCGTCTGCTACTTGAGCATGTAACGGAGCTGGTACGAAGCGTATGTTGCCGTGCGTAGGTCGTGTACAAAAGATGTATCTAACAGTCCTTAGAGGAAACCTTATTTGAGGTCTTTTGTTTGATTGTCTGTTTGTCCTGTAGTTTTTGGTTTTCTTTCTCCGGGACCTGTGAATTTTGAATGTGGAGTCCTGCATGCTAAGGATGGGCAGCTTACAGACGAGGAAACGTTCGGCGCCGGTGAGTTTTTCACCTTTGTCTCGGCTGAGGGTTGCCTAAGGTGTTGAGCTTCACTGCGAGTACAAACATGCACGGTCCTGACCCTCTTAGGCTTGGTCTTGGGAGCCTTGAAGGCTTGTATACCAATCGAATCGTTACACTGAATAAACTGTTCCTTTTTTTTCTAGCGGGCGTTCCCAGAATGAAGCGGTGTGGAGCTGAAGGGGACTACGATTTCAAGGTTGACGGAGCCATTTGGACCGAGTCTTGAAGATCTCTTCGGTGTTTGTTCAAGGAAACTTAGTCTCGAGACAGTCCTCTGGCTCGCTGGCGAAACGGTAGGAAACTGCTTTGTTGATCCTGACGGTGCAGTCTGTTGGAAAGTAAAGATTCCTTGAGAGATCAGAACCACGTCCGTTGTTTCTCTGATTTAAAGGTGAACAGGCCTGTGTCGTTCAAGGAAAGACTCAGCGTTGGTTTTGTTTCTCTGAAACACAAAGTGCCCCATCTAAAGTGATTACAGAGTCTGAGTTGATTTTTCAAAAGCAGAGACTTGTGCCGTTTGCAAACCGCCTGTCGCACTGCTCAAAGACAAAAGACGTTCACCCGAGAAAGTTTTTGGAAACGAATGCCAAATAGACGTGGGGAAAGAGCTGGAGAGGTTTCTGTCTTGTCTGTCGAATTACCTTCTCTTTAGTGCCCTTACATTTGACAAGAAAAGGTTTCATTGCCTCTTTTATCGTGAAGACAATGTTGCTGGTGTTTTTATAAGGAAAAAAAAAAAAAAAAGTGTATGCCTGGTCTCTCGAGTGATTCTTTTGTTTTTTCTTTTTTTTTTTTTTTTTTTTTTTTTTTCTCTTTTTCTCTAGACTGGTGGAATTGAATATGTTCACTGGAAGAAGTTGATCCAGCGAGATGTGAAGCCGGGCGACTTGCTAAGGGGCCGTGGGCAGAGTTCCCTTCTCGCTTCCATTCGTCTAATAAAGGGTGCAGTCTGTTAGGTAGACTGGCTGCAGTACCCAAATTTTTTCGCCAGGCGGCAGCAGCGTGGCCGCCCTGCAGAGTAAGGGCAGCGCATGCGCAGACGGGGCTTGAAGCCAAAGGGGGCGTGGTCTGGGGGAGTAGTCGCGTGGTGATGACGCAATTCCGCTTCTGCGCATGCGCAGAAGAGGTACTGGCAAAACTAAGGGCAGCGCATGCGCAGTGCCGGCTTGAAGCCAAAGGGGGCGTGGTCTCCGGCGACGTCGCATGCGTATGACGCAATTCCGCTTTTGCGCGTGCGCGGAAACGGCTTGCCCCCTAGGGGCGGGGCTTCGGCCTCGCACGTACGGGTTACGCAGACGGCCCCGGAAGTGGGGTTCATTTCCAGCCCGCGCGGCGCGCCGCCGCGCCCGTGGCGGTGCGGAGCCTTCGCCGGCAGCCTGGAAGACTTTCGGGCCGGGACGTGCGGCGGCGCGCTGGGTGAGCGCTCGGCCTGAGGGCGGGCGGGCGGGCGGGCGGGGGCCGGCGGGCAGCGGCCGAAGCGGGGGGGGCGGGGCGGGGGATGCGGCGGGCCGGCGCTCGGCCGCGGCGGGGAGCGCCTGGTGCCGGCGGCGGGCGGGCTGAGGCGGGCGGCCCGGCCCGGCCCGGGACCGGCGGGGCTGCCGGCCGTTCTCGTCTCCCCGGCAGCGACGGTGGTCAGCGGGCTCCTCACGGTGCTGCCTATTTTGGGCTGGGTTTTTTTTTTTTTTTTTTTTTTTTTTTTGTCTCTCGGGGCTGCGCCGCTACCTCAGCGAGGAGGCGAGGAGCGGCGGCGGGGCGGCCCCGGTGCTCGCCGCTTGTGGCGGCCTGGCGGGGCCCGGGAGAGGGAGGGGTCGGCCCGCGGCGACCTGCCGCCCCCCCCCCCCCCCCCCGCCGCCTCTGGGCTGCCCGGGCAGCCGCCGCAGCTCTGCGCGGGGCTTTGTCTTTCCCCCAGCCGCCGGCCTGAGCCGCGGCAGCGGGCTGGGACTGGAAGCGCCCTGCAAGTCTGACGGGGGTATCGCTGCCGTGCATGTGGTCTGCCTGTCTACCGATCGTTCCTGCCTCTTGTTCTGCTGGGGTAATTCCTTTGGGTAACGCGTCGGGCTCCGAATGGAGTGCATCCTGACTTCCTCCTGACCCCTGCGAGACGTTACCGGTGTTTGCCTTCCTCGTGTTTCACAGGGCCTCGGCTGTCGCGTGCGGAGAAGCTGTCAGCCTTGTCAGAAGAGAGCGTGTAGCCAGCAAGCGCGTCGTGGTGCTTCGGGACCAAGCTGATACCGCAGGCGTCCCTCTTTTGTTTGCGAAAAGGGATCGCGAGGAAACGTGCCGGTCTCGGAGGGGGAAGAGGTAGGAGGCAGCTTTCAACCGCTTTTAGGCTTAACTCCTGTGTTCCTGAGAACGGTTCTGGGCTTTGAGGGGTTTGCTTTTGGCTTTTTGCCTTAAGCTCGTCCTCCGTCACCGCTGTCGGCGTGCGCCGAGCCGCTGCTTAGGGAGCGGTGGCGGTACAGGCTGTGTGCGTGCCGACCGTCCTCGAGGCTGTAGCTGTATCCTACCCTAAAAAAAGCTCTCCGTAATACCCTGCTTCCGTTAGGACGCAATTTTCTCGAGTTCCCCCCCCACCACCACCTCAGGGTGATTTTCCCACACGCCTGCAGGCAGCAGGACTAACGTCATCTCCTTTTGCCCGCCTGGGCTCGGACTAAAATCCCTTCCCTGGCTGTTCTTTAGCTTGTACAGCCTTTGAGCCTTCCCTCGGGCCTGGCTGATGGTCCTTTGCCATTTCACCCCGTTCACAGCCAGCGTGAGTTTCGGTACCGACTATGTCAACGAATTTCAGCTGCACGACAAACCTGCTTTTTTGTCAATTAAATTAATCTCAGCCTTTTAATTGCTTTCGAAGGGAACTACGGGAGATCCTGTCGGCGTGGTGGCCTAGCGTAAGCGATGATGGAGAGGCGCATCGGATGTGACCTCCGTGTCAGCTCGGTGTGCCTCAGACAGACTGCATTTGGCACTCCGTGGCGTGCTGCGCAGCTCCAGAAATTCACGGTAGGGGAAAAAAAAGGGGCGAAAATGACAGTCACGTAGAAACACGAGTTGGGAAGAAATGCTGTACGTGAGGTCTTTCCGTTGAGCGAGGCAGCTGGTCTTGCTTGTGGATCTTTGGGGTACGAGCCTGACGCCGAGCAGCTCGTTTTTCATTTGACGTGCCTGGAGTTGTTTTCAAAGGGATGGAAGAGAAGCTTATGAAATAGGATAGGTTACCGAGTCTTCCTAAAACGCTCACGACAGTTACGTAGAAAGCCGAAGCGAAGGACGAGGGAATAAAGTTCTGTGCTTCCTAAGTAAATACGGTACGCTTAAAAGTGATCTCCGTGCAGGGTCCTAGTTGTTTCTGTTTTTAAAATCAGAAAGAAGTTTAAGAAGTCTCAGCGGTTAGTCGTGTGGGAAATAAATGGCTCTTCCGCAAAAAATTCCACGTCAGCGAGGCTCTTTGAACGATTCTTCTCGCAATCGATTCCGACTACAGCCAGTTCATGGTTTAATGTCGAGGTGTGTGCTCGCTCTCCTCTAAAGCAGTATTTCGTTTGCATTTCAGTCCTGTGGGTCATGACAAATTTGGGAAGAACCCGAAGGAAACTTTTCGTCCTGGGACACAGAAGGTAGGAGGTGAGTTGTTTTGGGGGGTTTTTTTTTTTGTTTGTTTTGTTTCTGTTTGGTTTTTTTTTTTTGGTTGGTCGGTTGTGGCTTTTTATTCTTCTCTGGAAAAATAAGTCGTTACGTAGAAATGCTAGCGGTTTGTTTCTTTCTGTAGCAGGATAATAAGGAGGAGTAGAGTTACAGGTAGAGAATCGGCTGTCTTTATCAGTTGAAGTGGCTACTTTGAAATTAAAACAAATACAGGAGCACATTAACGGGGGGTTTTGCGCTGTGTCTTCGGTACCGGTGTGCTAAAGATGTTGTTTTGTTTACCGGATTCATTGGCTGTCGAAGAGCGAGAGGTAAATGTAAACTTTTCACTCCTAGCACTCACTCGGTGACGTGTACCGACTGAGGTATCAATTGCTTATTGCAGTGAAAAACTGCGGCGTTTCTGTGCAGCGTCTGAGATCGAAAATCATTTCAGGCACTGGCATAACCTATCGTACTAATAGATGACCAGCTTTAGTAACGTCATCAAAAAATCGTAATCTGTGATGGAAAGCAGAGTCTGAGGCGTCTGCTACTTGAGCATGTAACGGAGCTGGTACGAAGCGTATGTTGCCGTGCGTAGGTCGTGTACAAAAGATGTATCTAACAGTCCTTAGAGGAAACCTTATTTGAGGTCTTTTGTTTGATTGTCTGTTTGTCCTGTAGTTTTTGGTTTTCTTTCTCCGGGACCTGTGAATTTTGAATGTGGAGTCCTGCATGCTAAGGATGGGCAGCTTACAGACGAGGAAACGTTCGGCGCCGGTGAGTTTTTCACCTTTGTCTCGGCTGAGGGTTGCCTAAGGTGTTGAGCTTCACTGCGAGTACAAACATGCACGGTCCTGACCCTCTTAGGCTTGGTCTTGGGAGCCTTGAAGGCTTGTATACCAATCGAATCGTTACACTGAATAAACTGTTCCTTTTTTTTCTAGCGGGCGTTCCCAGAATGAAGCGGTGTGGAGCTGAAGGGGACTACGATTTCAAGGTTGACGGAGCCATTTGGACCGAGTCTTGAAGATCTCTTCGGTGTTTGTTCAAGGAAACTTAGTCTCGAGACAGTCCTCTGGCTCGCTGGCGAAACGGTAGGAAACTGCTTTGTTGATCCTGACGGTGCAGTCTGTTGGAAAGTAAAGATTCCTTGAGAGATCAGAACCACGTCCGTTGTTTCTCTGATTTAAAGGTGAACAGGCCTGTGTCGTTCAAGGAAAGACTCAGCGTTGGTTTTGTTTCTCTGAAACACAAAGTGCCCCATCTAAAGTGATTACAGAGTCTGAGTTGATTTTTCAAAAGCAGAGACTTGTGCCGTTTGCAAACCGCCTGTCGCACTGCTCAAAGACAAAAGACGTTCACCCGAGAAAGTTTTTGGAAACGAATGCCAAATAGACGTGGGGAAAGAGCTGGAGAGGTTTCTGTCTTGTCTGTCGAATTACCTTCTCTTTAGTGCCCTTACATTTGACAAGAAAAGGTTTCATTGCCTCTTTTATCGTGAAGACAATGTTGCTGGTGTTTTTATAAGGAAAAAAAAAAAAAAAAGTGTATGCCTGGTCTCTCGAGTGATTCTTTTGTTTTTTCTTTTTTTTTTTTTTTTTTTTTTTTTTTTCTCTTTTTCTCTAGACTGGTGGAATTGAATATGTTCACTGGAAGAAGTTGATCCAGCGAGATGTGAAGCCGGGCGACTTGCTAAGGGGCCGTGGGCAGAGTTCCCTTCTCGCTTCCATTCGTCTAATAAAGGGTGCAGTCTGTTAGGTAGACTGGCTGCAGTACCCAAATTTTTTCGCCAGGCGGCAGCAGCGTGGCCGCCCTGCAGAGTAAGGGCAGCGCATGCGCAGACGGGGCTTGAAGCCAAAGGGGGCGTGGTCTGGGGGAGTAGTCGCGTGGTGATGACGCAATTCCGCTTCTGCGCATGCGCAGAAGAGGTACTGGCAAAACTAAGGGCAGCGCATGCGCAGTGCCGGCTTGAAGCCAAAGGGGGCGTGGTCTCCGGCGACGTCGCATGCGTATGACGCAATTCCGCTTTTGCGCGTGCGCGGAAACGGCTTGCCCCCTAGGGGCGGGGCTTCGGCCTCGCACGTACGGGTTACGCAGACGGCCCCGGAAGTGGGGTTCATTTCCAGCCCGCGCGGCGCGCCGCCGCGCCCGTGGCGGTGCGGAGCCTTCGCCGGCAGCCTGGAAGACTTTCGGGCCGGGACGTGCGGCGGCGCGCTGGGTGAGCGCTCGGCCTGAGGGCGGGCGGGCGGGCGGGCGGGGGCCGGCGGGCAGCGGCCGAAGCGGGGGGGGCGGGGCGGGGGATGCGGCGGGCCGGCGCTCGGCCGCGGCGGGGAGCGCCTGGTGCCGGCGGCGGGCGGGCTGAGGCGGGCGGCCCGGCCCGGCCCGGGACCGGCGGGGCTGCCGGCCGTTCTCGTCTCCCCGGCAGCGACGGTGGTCAGCGGGCTCCTCACGGTGCTGCCTATTTTGGGCTGGGTTTTTTTTTTTTTTTTTTTTTTTTTTTTGTCTCTCGGGGCTGCGCCGCTACCTCAGCGAGGAGGCGAGGAGCGGCGGCGGGGCGGCCCCGGTGCTCGCCGCTTGTGGCGGCCTGGCGGGGCCCGGGAGAGGGAGGGGTCGGCCCGCGGCGACCTGCCGCCCCCCCCCCCCCCCCCCGCCGCCTCTGGGCTGCCCGGGCAGCCGCCGCAGCTCTGCGCGGGGCTTTGTCTTTCCCCCAGCCGCCGGCCTGAGCCGCGGCAGCGGGCTGGGACTGGAAGCGCCCTGCAAGTCTGACGGGGGTATCGCTGCCGTGCATGTGGTCTGCCTGTCTACCGATCGTTCCTGCCTCTTGTTCTGCTGGGGTAATTCCTTTGGGTAACGCGTCGGGCTCCGAATGGAGTGCATCCTGACTTCCTCCTGACCCCTGCGAGACGTTACCGGTGTTTGCCTTCCTCGTGTTTCACAGGGCCTCGGCTGTCGCGTGCGGAGAAGCTGTCAGCCTTGTCAGAAGAGAGCGTGTAGCCAGCAAGCGCGTCGTGGTGCTTCGGGACCAAGCTGATACCGCAGGCGTCCCTCTTTTGTTTGCGAAAAGGGATCGCGAGGAAACGTGCCGGTCTCGGAGGGGGAAGAGGTAGGAGGCAGCTTTCAACCGCTTTTAGGCTTAACTCCTGTGTTCCTGAGAACGGTTCTGGGCTTTGAGGGGTTTGCTTTTGGCTTTTTGCCTTAAGCTCGTCCTCCGTCACCGCTGTCGGCGTGCGCCGAGCCGCTGCTTAGGGAGCGGTGGCGGTACAGGCTGTGTGCGTGCCGACCGTCCTCGAGGCTGTAGCTGTATCCTACCCTAAAAAAAGCTCTCCGTAATACCCTGCTTCCGTTAGGATGCAATTTTCTCGAGTTCCCCCCCCACCACCACCTCAGGGTGATTTTCCCACACGCCTGCAGGCAGCAGGACTAACGTCATCTCCTTTTGCCCGCCTGGGCTCGGACTAAAATCCCTTCCCTGGCTGTTCTTTAGCTTGTACAGCCTTTGAGCCTTCCCTCGGGCCTGGCTGATGGTCCTTTGCCATTTCACCCCGTTCACAGCCAGCGTGAGTTTCGGTACCGACTATGTCAACGAATTTCAGCTGCACGACAAACCTGCTTTTTTGTCAATTAAATTAATCTCAGCCTTTTAATTGCTTTCGAAGGGAACTACGGGAGATCCTGTCGGCGTGGTGGCCTAGCGTAAGCGATGATGGAGAGGCGCATCGGATGTGACCTCCGTGTCAGCTCGGTGTGCCTCAGACAGACTGCATTTGGCACTCCGTGGCGTGCTGCGCAGCTCCAGAAATTCACGGTAGGGGAAAAAAAAGGGGCGAAAATGACAGTCACGTAGAAACACGAGTTGGGAAGAAATGCTGTACGTGAGGTCTTTCCGTTGAGCGAGGCAGCTGGTCTTGCTTGTGGATCTTTGGGGTACGAGCCTGACGCCGAGCAGCTCGTTTTTCATTTGACGTGCCTGGAGTTGTTTTCAAAGGGATGGAAGAGAAGCTTATGAAATAGGATAGGTTACCGAGTCTTCCTAAAACGCTCACGACAGTTACGTAGAAAGCCGAAGCGAAGGACGAGGGAATAAAGTTCTGTGCTTCCTAAGTAAATACGGTACGCTTAAAAGTGATCTCCGTGCAGGGTCCTAGTTGTTTCTGTTTTTAAAATCAGAAAGAAGTTTAAGAAGTCTCAGCGGTTAGTCGTGTGGGAAATAAATGGCTCTTCCGCAAAAAATTCCACGTCAGCGAGGCTCTTTGAACGATTCTTCTCGCAATCGATTCCGACTACAGCCAGTTCATGGTTTAATGTCGAGGTGTGTGCTCGCTCTCCTCTAAAGCAGTATTTCGTTTGCATTTCAGTCCTGTGGGTCATGACAAATTTGGGAAGAACCCGAAGGAAACTTTTCGTCCTGGGACACAGAAGGTAGGAGGTGAGTTGTTTTGGGGGGTTTTTTTTTTTGTTTGTTTTGTTTCTGTTTGGTTTTTTTTTTTTGGTTGGTCGGTTGTGGCTTTTTATTCTTCTCTGGAAAAATAAGTCGTTACGTAGAAATGCTAGCGGTTTGTTTCTTTCTGTAGCAGGATAATAAGGAGGAGTAGAGTTACAGGTAGAGAATCGGCTGTCTTTATCAGTTGAAGTGGCTACTTTGAAATTAAAACAAATACAGGAGCACATTAACGGGGGGTTTTGCGCTGTGTCTTCGGTACCGGTGTGCTAAAGATGTTGTTTTGTTTACCGGATTCATTGGCTGTCGAAGAGCGAGAGGTAAATGTAAACTTTTCACTCCTAGCACTCACTCGGTGACGTGTACCGACTGAGGTATCAATTGCTTATTGCAGTGAAAAACTGCGGCGTTTCTGTGCAGCGTCTGAGATCGAAAATCATTTCAGGCACTGGCATAACCTATCGTACTAATAGATGACCAGCTTTAGTAACGTCATCAAAAAATCGTAATCTGTGATGGAAAGCAGAGTCTGAGGCGTCTGCTACTTGAGCATGTAACGGAGCTGGTACGAAGCGTATGTTGCCGTGCGTAGGTCGTGTACAAAAGATGTATCTAACAGTCCTTAGAGGAAACCTTATTTGAGGTCTTTTGTTTGATTGTCTGTTTGTCCTGTAGTTTTTGGTTTTCTTTCTCCGGGACCTGTGAATTTTGAATGTGGAGTCCTGCATGCTAAGGATGGGCAGCTTACAGACGAGGAAACGTTCGGCGCCGGTGAGTTTTTCACCTTTGTCTCGGCTGAGGGTTGCCTAAGGTGTTGAGCTTCACTGCGAGTACAAACATGCACGGTCCTGACCCTCTTAGGCTTGGTCTTGGGAGCCTTGAAGGCTTGTATACCAATCGAATCGTTACACTGAATAAACTGTTCCTTTTTTTTCTAGCGGGCGTTCCCAGAATGAAGCGGTGTGGAGCTGAAGGGGACTACGATTTCAAGGTTGACGGAGCCATTTGGACCGAGTCTTGAAGATCTCTTCGGTGTTTGTTCAAGGAAACTTAGTCTCGAGACAGTCCTCTGGCTCGCTGGCGAAACGGTAGGAAACTGCTTTGTTGATCCTGACGGTGCAGTCTGTTGGAAAGTAAAGATTCCTTGAGAGATCAGAACCACGTCCGTTGTTTCTCTGATTTAAAGGTGAACAGGCCTGTGTCGTTCAAGGAAAGACTCAGCGTTGGTTTTGTTTCTCTGAAACACAAAGTGCCCCATCTAAAGTGATTACAGAGTCTGAGTTGATTTTTCAAAAGCAGAGACTTGTGCCGTTTGCAAACCGCCTGTCGCACTGCTCAAAGACAAAAGACGTTCACCCGAGAAAGTTTTTGGAAACGAATGCCAAATAGACGTGGGGAAAGAGCTGGAGAGGTTTCTGTCTTGTCTGTCGAATTACCTTCTCTTTAGTGCCCTTACATTTGACAAGAAAAGGTTTCATTGCCTCTTTTATCGTGAAGACAATGTTGCTGGTGTTTTTATAAGGAAAAAAAAAAAAAAAAGTGTATGCCTGGTCTCTCGAGTGATTCTTTTGTTTTTTCTTTTTTTTTTTTTTTTTTTTTTTTTTTCTCTTTTTCTCTAGACTGGTGGAATTGAATATGTTCACTGGAAGAAGTTGATCCAGCGAGATGTGAAGCCGGGCGACTTGCTAAGGGGCCGTGGGCAGAGTTCCCTTCTCGCTTCCATTCGTCTAATAAAGGGTGCAGTCTGTTAGGTAGACTGGCTGCAGTACCCAAATTTTTTCGCCAGGCGGCAGCAGCGTGGCCGCCCTGCAGAGTAAGGGCAGCGCATGCGCAGACGGGGCTTGAAGCCAAAGGGGGCGTGGTCTGGGGGAGTAGTCGCGTGGTGATGACGCAATTCCGCTTCTGCGCATGCGCAGAAGAGGTACTGGCAAAACTAAGGGCAGCGCATGCGCAGTGCCGGCTTGAAGCCAAAGGGGGCGTGGTCTCCGGCGGCGTCGCATGCGTATGACGCAATTCCGCTTTCGCGCATGCGCAGAAGAGGTACTGGCAAAACTAAGGGCAGCGCATGCGCAGTGCCGGCTTGAAGCCAAAGGGGGCGTGGTCTCCGGCGACGTCGCATGCGTATGACGCAATTCCGCTTTTGCGCGTGCGCGGAAACGGCTTGCCCCCTAGGGGCGGGGCTTCGGCCTCGCACGTACGGGTTACGCAGACGGCCCCGGAAGTGGGGTTCATTTCCAGCCCGCGCGGCGCGCCGCCGCGCCCGTGGCGGTGCGGAGCCTTCGCCGGCAGCCTGGAAGACTTTCGGGCCGGGACGTGCGGCGGCGCGCTGGGTGAGCGCTCGGCCTGAGGGCGGGCGGGCGGGCGGGCGGGGGCCGGCGGGCAGCGGCCGAAGCGGGGGGGGCGGGGCGGGGGATGCGGCGGGCCGGCGCTCGGCCGCGGCGGGGAGCGCCTGGTGCCGGCGGCGGGCGGGCTGAGGCGGGCGGCCCGGCCCGGCCCGGGACCGGCGGGGCTGCCGGCCGTTCTCGTCTCCCCGGCAGCGACGGTGGTCAGCGGGCTCCTCACGGTGCTGCCTATTTTGGGCTGGGTTTTTTTTTTTTTTTTTTTTTTTTTTTGTCTCTCGGGGCTGCGCCGCTACCTCAGCGAGGAGGCGAGGAGCGGCGGCGGGGCGGCCCCGGTGCTCGCCGCTTGTGGCGGCCTGGCGGGGCCCGGGAGAGGGAGGGGTCGGCCCGCGGCGACCTGCCGCCCCCCCCCCCCCCCCCCGCCGCCTCTGGGCTGCCCGGGCAGCCGCCGCAGCTCTGCGCGGGGCTTTGTCTTTCCCCCAGCCGCCGGCCTGAGCCGCGGCAGCGGGCTGGGACTGGAAGCGCCCTGCAAGTCTGACGGGGGTATCGCTGCCGTGCATGTGGTCTGCCTGTCTACCGATCGTTCCTGCCTCTTGTTCTGCTGGGGTAATTCCTTTGGGTAACGCGTCGGGCTCCGAATGGAGTGCATCCTGACTTCCTCCTGACCCCTGCGAGACGTTACCGGTGTTTGCCTTCCTCGTGTTTCACAGGGCCTCGGCTGTCGCGTGCGGAGAAGCTGTCAGCCTTGTCAGAAGAGAGCGTGTAGCCAGCAAGCGCGTCGTGGTGCTTCGGGACCAAGCTGATACCGCAGGCGTCCCTCTTTTGTTTGCGAAAAGGGATCGCGAGGAAACGTGCCGGTCTCGGAGGGGGAAGAGGTAGGAGGCAGCTTTCAACCGCTTTTAGGCTTAACTCCTGTGTTCCTGAGAACGGTTCTGGGCTTTGAGGGGTTTGCTTTTGGCTTTTTGCCTTAAGCTCGTCCTCCGTCACCGCTGTCGGCGTGCGCCGAGCCGCTGCTTAGGGAGCGGTGGCGGTACAGGCTGTGTGCGTGCCGACCGTCCTCGAGGCTGTAGCTGTATCCTACCCTAAAAAAAGCTCTCCGTAATACCCTGCTTCCGTTAGGACGCAATTTTCTCGAGTTCCCCCCCCACCACCACCTCAGGGTGATTTTCCCACACGCCTGCAGGCAGCAGGACTAACGTCATCTCCTTTTGCCCGCCTGGGCTCGGACTAAAATCCCTTCCCTGGCTGTTCTTTAGCTTGTACAGCCTTTGAGCCTTCCCTCGGGCCTGGCTGATGGTCCTTTGCCATTTCAC
This sequence comes from Falco punctatus, assembly GCF_963210335.1. NCBI lineage: Eukaryota > Metazoa > Chordata > Aves > Falconiformes > Falconidae > Falco > Falco punctatus. The sequence continues at coordinate 138,707 of NC_137590.1, forward strand.
CCCGTTCACAGCCAGCGTGAGTTTCGGTACCGACTATGTCAACGAATTTCAGCTGCACGACAAACCTGCTTTTTTGTCAATTAAATTAATCTCAGCCTTTTAATTGCTTTCGAAGGGAACTACGGGAGATCCTGTCGGCGTGGTGGCCTAGCGTAAGCGATGATGGAGAGGCGCATCGGATGTGACCTCCGTGTCAGCTCGGTGTGCCTCAGACAGACTGCATTTGGCACTCCGTGGCGTGCTGCGCAGCTCCAGAAATTCACGGTAGGGGAAAAAAAAGGGGCGAAAATGACAGTCACGTAGAAACACGAGTTGGGAAGAAATGCTGTACGTGAGGTCTTTCCGTTGAGCGAGGCAGCTGGTCTTGCTTGTGGATCTTTGGGGTACGAGCCTGACGCCGAGCAGCTCGTTTTTCATTTGACGTGCCTGGAGTTGTTTTCAAAGGGATGGAAGAGAAGCTTATGAAATAGGATAGGTTACCGAGTCTTCCTAAAACGCTCACGACAGTTACGTAGAAAGCCGAAGCGAAGGACGAGGGAATAAAGTTCTGTGCTTCCTAAGTAAATACGGTACGCTTAAAAGTGATCTCCGTGCAGGGTCCTAGTTGTTTCTGTTTTTAAAATCAGAAAGAAGTTTAAGAAGTCTCAGCGGTTAGTCGTGTGGGAAATAAATGGCTCTTCCGCAAAAAATTCCACGTCAGCGAGGCTCTTTGAACGATTCTTCTCGCAATCGATTCCGACTACAGCCAGTTCATGGTTTAATGTCGAGGTGTGTGCTCGCTCTCCTCTAAAGCAGTATTTCGTTTGCATTTCAGTCCTGTGGGTCATGACAAATTTGGGAAGAACCCGAAGGAAACTTTTCGTCCTGGGACACAGAAGGTAGGAGGTGAGTTGTTTTGGGGGGTTTTTTTTTTTGTTTGTTTTGTTTCTGTTTGGTTTTTTTTTTTTGGTTGGTCGGTTGTGGCTTTTTATTCTTCTCTGGAAAAATAAGTCGTTACGTAGAAATGCTAGCGGTTTGTTTCTTTCTGTAGCAGGATAATAAGGAGGAGTAGAGTTACAGGTAGAGAATCGGCTGTCTTTATCAGTTGAAGTGGCTACTTTGAAATTAAAACAAATACAGGAGCACATTAACGGGGGGTTTTGCGCTGTGTCTTCGGTACCGGTGTGCTAAAGATGTTGTTTTGTTTACCGGATTCATTGGCTGTCGAAGAGCGAGAGGTAAATGTAAACTTTTCACTCCTAGCACTCACTCGGTGACGTGTACCGACTGAGGTATCAATTGCTTATTGCAGTGAAAAACTGCGGCGTTTCTGTGCAGCGTCTGAGATCGAAAATCATTTCAGGCACTGGCATAACCTATCGTACTAATAGATGACCAGCTTTAGTAACGTCATCAAAAAATCGTAATCTGTGATGGAAAGCAGAGTCTGAGGCGTCTGCTACTTGAGCATGTAACGGAGCTGGTACGAAGCGTATGTTGCCGTGCGTAGGTCGTGTACAAAAGATGTATCTAACAGTCCTTAGAGGAAACCTTATTTGAGGTCTTTTGTTTGATTGTCTGTTTGTCCTGTAGTTTTTGGTTTTCTTTCTCCGGGACCTGTGAATTTTGAATGTGGAGTCCTGCATGCTAAGGATGGGCAGCTTACAGACGAGGAAACGTTCGGCGCCGGTGAGTTTTTCACCTTTGTCTCGGCTGAGGGTTGCCTAAGGTGTTGAGCTTCACTGCGAGTACAAACATGCACGGTCCTGACCCTCTTAGGCTTGGTCTTGGGAGCCTTGAAGGCTTGTATACCAATCGAATCGTTACACTGAATAAACTGTTCCTTTTTTTTCTAGCGGGCGTTCCCAGAATGAAGCGGTGTGGAGCTGAAGGGGACTACGATTTCAAGGTTGACGGAGCCATTTGGACCGAGTCTTGAAGATCTCTTCGGTGTTTGTTCAAGGAAACTTAGTCTCGAGACAGTCCTCTGGCTCGCTGGCGAAACGGTAGGAAACTGCTTTGTTGATCCTGACGGTGCAGTCTGTTGGAAAGTAAAGATTCCTTGAGAGATCAGAACCACGTCCGTTGTTTCTCTGATTTAAAGGTGAACAGGCCTGTGTCGTTCAAGGAAAGACTCAGCGTTGGTTTTGTTTCTCTGAAACACAAAGTGCCCCATCTAAAGTGATTACAGAGTCTGAGTTGATTTTTCAAAAGCAGAGACTTGTGCCGTTTGCAAACCGCCTGTCGCACTGCTCAAAGACAAAAGACGTTCACCCGAGAAAGTTTTTGGAAACGAATGCCAAATAGACGTGGGGAAAGAGCTGGAGAGGTTTCTGTCTTGTCTGTCGAATTACCTTCTCTTTAGTGCCCTTACATTTGACAAGAAAAGGTTTCATTGCCTCTTTTATCGTGAAGACAATGTTGCTGGTGTTTTTATAAGGAAAAAAAAAAAAAAAAGTGTATGCCTGGTCTCTCGAGTGATTCTTTTGTTTTTTCTTTTTTTTTTTTTTTTTTTTTTTTTTTTCTCTTTTTCTCTAGACTGGTGGAATTGAATATGTTCACTGGAAGAAGTTGATCCAGCGAGATGTGAAGCCGGGCGACTTGCTAAGGGGCCGTGGGCAGAGTTCCCTTCTCGCTTCCATTCGTCTAATAAAGGGTGCAGTCTGTTAGGTAGACTGGCTGCAGTACCCAAATTTTTTCGCCAGGCGGCAGCAGCGTGGCCGCCCTGCAGAGTAAGGGCAGCGCATGCGCAGACGGGGCTTGAAGCCAAAGGGGGCGTGGTCTGGGGGAGTAGTCGCGTGGTGATGACGCAATTCCGCGTCTGCGCATGCGCAGAAGAGGTACTGGCAAAACTAAGGGCAGCGCATGCGCAGTGCCGGCTTGAAGCCAAAGGGGGCGTGGTCTCCGGCGACGTCGCATGCGTATGACGCAATTCCGCTTTTGCGCGTGCGCGGAAACGGCTTGCCCCCTAGGGGCGGGGCTTCGGCCTCGCACGTACGGGTTACGCAGACGGCCCCGGAAGTGGGGTTCATTTCCAGCCCGCGCGGCGCGCCGCCGCGCCCGTGGCGGTGCGGAGCCTTCGCCGGCAGCCTGGAAGACTTTCGGGCCGGGACGTGCGGCGGCGCGCTGGGTGAGCGCTCGGCCTGAGGGCGGGCGGGCGGGCGGGCGGGGGCCGGCGGGCAGCGGCCGAAGCGGGGGGGGCGGGGCGGGGGATGCGGCGGGCCGGCGCTCGGCCGCGGCGGGGAGCGCCTGGTGCCGGCGGCGGGCGGGCTGAGGCGGGCGGCCCGGCCCGGCCCGGGACCGGCGGGGCTGCCGGCCGTTCTCGTCTCCCCGGCAGCGACGGTGGTCAGCGGGCTCCTCACGGTGCTGCCTATTTTGGGCTGGGTTTTTTTTTTTTTTTTTTTTTTTTTTTTGTCTCTCGGGGCTGCGCCGCTACCTCAGCGAGGAGGCGAGGAGCGGCGGCGGGGCGGCCCCGGTGCTCGCCGCTTGTGGCGGCCTGGCGGGGCCCGGGAGAGGGAGGGGTCGGCCCGCGGCGACCTGCCGCCCCCCCCCCCCCCCCCCGCCGCCTCTGGGCTGCCCGGGCAGCCGCCGCAGCTCTGCGCGGGGCTTTGTCTTTCCCCCAGCCGCCGGCCTGAGCCGCGGCAGCGGGCTGGGACTGGAAGCGCCCTGCAAGTCTGACGGGGGTATCGCTGCCGTGCATGTGGTCTGCCTGTCTACCGATCGTTCCTGCCTCTTGTTCTGCTGGGGTAATTCCTTTGGGTAACGCGTCGGGCTCCGAATGGAGTGCATCCTGACTTCCTCCTGACCCCTGCGAGACGTTACCGGTGTTTGCCTTCCTCGTGTTTCACAGGGCCTCGGCTGTCGCGTGCGGAGAAGCTGTCAGCCTTGTCAGAAGAGAGCGTGTAGCCAGCAAGCGCGTCGTGGTGCTTCGGGACCAAGCTGATACCGCAGGCGTCCCTCTTTTGTTTGCGAAAAGGGATCGCGAGGAAACGTGCCGGTCTCGGAGGGGGAAGAGGTAGGAGGCAGCTTTCAACCGCTTTTAGGCTTAACTCCTGTGTTCCTGAGAACGGTTCTGGGCTTTGAGGGGTTTGCTTTTGGCTTTTTGCCTTAAGCTCGTCCTCCGTCACCGCTGTCGGCGTGCGCCGAGCCGCTGCTTAGGGAGCGGTGGCGGTACAGGCTGTGTGCGTGCCGACCGTCCTCGAGGCTGTAGCTGTATCCTACCCTAAAAAAAGCTCTCCGTAATACCCTGCTTCCGTTAGGATGCAATTTTCTCGAGTTCCCCCCCCACCACCACCTCAGGGTGATTTTCCCACACGCCTGCAGGCAGCAGGACTAACGTCATCTCCTTTTGCCCGCCTGGGCTCGGACTAAAATCCCTTCCCTGGCTGTTCTTTAGCTTGTACAGCCTTTGAGCCTTCCCTCGGGCCTGGCTGATGGTCCTTTGCCATTTCACCCCGTTCACAGCCAGCGTGAGTTTCGGTACCGACTATGTCAACGAATTTCAGCTGCACGACAAACCTGCTTTTTTGTCAATTAAATTAATCTCAGCCTTTTAATTGCTTTCGAAGGGAACTACGGGAGATCCTGTCGGCGTGGTGGCCTAGCGTAAGCGATGATGGAGAGGCGCATCGGATGTGACCTCCGTGTCAGCTCGGTGTGCCTCAGACAGACTGCATTTGGCACTCCGTGGCGTGCTGCGCAGCTCCAGAAATTCACGGTAGGGGAAAAAAAAGGGGCGAAAATGACAGTCACGTAGAAACACGAGTTGGGAAGAAATGCTGTACGTGAGGTCTTTCCGTTGAGCGAGGCAGCTGGTCTTGCTTGTGGATCTTTGGGGTACGAGCCTGACGCCGAGCAGCTCGTTTTTCATTTGACGTGCCTGGAGTTGTTTTCAAAGGGATGGAAGAGAAGCTTATGAAATAGGATAGGTTACCGAGTCTTCCTAAAACGCTCACGACAGTTACGTAGAAAGCCGAAGCGAAGGACGAGGGAATAAAGTTCTGTGCTTCCTAAGTAAATACGGTACGCTTAAAAGTGATCTCCGTGCAGGGTCCTAGTTGTTTCTGTTTTTAAAATCAGAAAGAAGTTTAAGAAGTCTCAGCGGTTAGTCGTGTGGGAAATAAATGGCTCTTCCGCAAAAAATTCCACGTCAGCGAGGCTCTTTGAACGATTCTTCTCGCAATCGATTCCGACTACAGCCAGTTCATGGTTTAATGTCGAGTTGTGTGCTCGCTCTCCTCTAAAGCAGTATTTCGTTTGCATTTCAGTCCTGTGGGTCATGACAAATTTGGGAAGAACCCGAAGGAAACTTTTCGTCCTGGGACACAGAAGGTAGGAGGTGAGTTGTTTTGGGGGGTTTTTTTTTTTGTTTGTTTTGTTTCTGTTTGGTTTTTTTTTTTTGGTTGGTCGGTTGTGGCTTTTTATTCTTCTCTGGAAAAATAAGTCGTTACGTAGAAATGCTAGCGGTTTGTTTCTTTCTGTAGCAGGATAATAAGGAGGAGTAGAGTTACAGGTAGAGAATCGGCTGTCTTTATCAGTTGAAGTGGCTACTTTGAAATTAAAACAAATACAGGAGCACATTAACGGGGGGTTTTGCGCTGTGTCTTCGGTACCGGTGTGCTAAAGATGTTGTTTTGTTTACCGGATTCATTGGCTGTCGAAGAGCGAGAGGTAAATGTAAACTTTTCACTCCTAGCACTCACTCGGTGACGTGTACCGACTGAGGTATCAATTGCTTATTGCAGTGAAAAACTGCGGCGTTTCTGTGCAGCGTCTGAGATCGAAAATCATTTCAGGCACTGGCATAACCTATCGTACTAATAGATGACCAGCTTTAGTAACGTCATCAAAAAATCGTAATCTGTGATGGAAAGCAGAGTCTGAGGCGTCTGCTACTTGAGCATGTAACGGAGCTGGTACGAAGCGTATGTTGCCGTGCGTAGGTCGTGTACAAAAGATGTATCTAACAGTCCTTAGAGGAAACCTTATTTGAGGTCTTTTGTTTGATTGTCTGTTTGTCCTGTAGTTTTTGGTTTTCTTTCTCCGGGACCTGTGAATTTTGAATGTGGAGTCCTGCATGCTAAGGATGGGCAGCTTACAGACGAGGAAACGTTCGGCGCCGGTGAGTTTTTCACCTTTGTCTCGGCTGAGGGTTGCCTAAGGTGTTGAGCTTCACTGCGAGTACAAACATGCACGGTCCTGACCCTCTTAGGCTTGGTCTTGGGAGCCTTGAAGGCTTGTATACCAATCGAATCGTTACACTGAATAAACTGTTCCTTTTTTTTCTAGCGGGCGTTCCCAGAATGAAGCGGTGTGGAGCTGAAGGGGACTACGATTTCAAGGTTGACGGAGCCATTTGGACCGAGTCTTGAAGATCTCTTCGGTGTTTGTTCAAGGAAACTTAGTCTCGAGACAGTCCTCTGGCTCGCTGGCGAAACGGTAGGAAACTGCTTTGTTGATCCTGACGGTGCAGTCTGTTGGAAAGTAAAGATTCCTTGAGAGATCAGAACCACGTCCGTTGTTTCTCTGATTTAAAGGTGAACAGGCCTGTGTCGTTCAAGGAAAGACTCAGCGTTGGTTTTGTTTCTCTGAAACACAAAGTGCCCCATCTAAAGTGATTACAGAGTCTGAGTTGATTTTTCAAAAGCAGAGACTTGTGCCGTTTGCAAACCGCCTGTCGCACTGCTCAAAGACAAAAGACGTTCACCCGAGAAAGTTTTTGGAAACGAATGCCAAATAGACGTGGGGAAAGAGCTGGAGAGGTTTCTGTCTTGTCTGTCGAATTACCTTCTCTTTAGTGCCCTTACATTTGACAAGAAAAGGTTTCATTGCCTCTTTTATCGTGAAGACAATGTTGCTGGTGTTTTTATAAGGAAAAAAAAAAAAAAAAGTGTATGCCTGGTCTCTCGAGTGATTCTTTTGTTTTTTCTTTTTTTTTTTTTTTTTTTTTTTTTTTCTCTTTTTCTCTAGACTGGTGGAATTGAATATGTTCACTGGAAGAAGTTGATCCAGCGAGATGTGAAGCCGGGCGACTTGCTAAGGGGCCGTGGGCAGAGTTCCCTTCTCGCTTCCATTCGTCTAATAAAGGGTGCAGTCTGTTAGGTAGACTGGCTGCAGTACCCAAATTTTTTCGCCAGGCGGCAGCAGCGTGGCCGCCCTGCAGAGTAAGGGCAGCGCATGCGCAGACGGGGCTTGAAGCCAAAGGGGGCGTGGTCTGGGGGAGTAGTCGCGTGGTGATGACGCAATTCCGCTTCTGCGCATGCGCAGAAGAGGTACTGGCAAAACTAAGGGCAGCGCATGCGCAGTGCCGGCTTGAAGCCAAAGGGGGCGTGGTCTCCGGCGGCGTCGCATGCGTATGACGCAATTCCGCTTTCGCGCATGCGCAGAAGAGGTACTGGCAAAACTAAGGGCAGCGCATGCGCAGTGCCGGCTTGAAGCCAAAGGGGGCGTGGTCTCCGGCGACGTCGCATGCGTATGACGCAATTCCGCTTTTGCGCGTGCGCGGAAACGGCTTGCCCCCTAGGGGCGGGGCTTCGGCCTCGCACGTACGGGTTACGCAGACGGCCCCGGAAGTGGGGTTCATTTCCAGCCCGCGCGGCGCGCCGCCGCGCCCGTGGCGGTGCGGAGCCTTCGCCGGCAGCCTGGAAGACTTTCGGGCCGGGACGTGCGGCGGCGCGCTGGGTGAGCGCTCGGCCTGAGGGCGGGCGGGCGGGCGGGCGGGGGCCGGCGGGCAGCGGCCGAAGCGGGGGGGGCGGGGCGGGGGATGCGGCGGGCCGGCGCTCGGCCGCGGCGGGGAGCGCCTGGTGCCGGCGGCGGGCGGGCTGAGGCGGGCGGCCCGGCCCGGCCCGGGACCGGCGGGGCTGCCGGCCGTTCTCGTCTCCCCGGCAGCGACGGTGGTCAGCGGGCTCCTCACGGTGCTGCCTATTTTGGGCTGGGTTTTTTTTTTTTTTTTTTTTTTTTTTTTGTCTCTCGGGGCTGCGCCGCTACCTCAGCGAGGAGGCGAGGAGCGGCGGCGGGGCGGCCCCGGTGCTCGCCGCTTGTGGCGGCCTGGCGGGGCCCGGGAGAGGGAGGGGTCGGCCCGCGGCGACCTGCCGCCCCCCCCCCCCCCCCCCGCCGCCTCTGGGCTGCCCGGGCAGCCGCCGCAGCTCTGCGCGGGGCTTTGTCTTTCCCCCAGCCGCCGGCCTGAGCCGCGGCAGCGGGCTGGGACTGGAAGCGCCCTGCAAGTCTGACGGGGGTATCGCTGCCGTGCATGTGGTCTGCCTGTCTACCGATCGTTCCTGCCTCTTGTTCTGCTGGGGTAATTCCTTTGGGTAACGCGTCGGGCTCCGAATGGAGTGCATCCTGACTTCCTCCTGACCCCTGCGAGACGTTACCGGTGTTTGCCTTCCTCGTGTTTCACAGGGCCTCGGCTGTCGCGTGCGGAGAAGCTGTCAGCCTTGTCAGAAGAGAGCGTGTAGCCAGCAAGCGCGTCGTGGTGCTTCGGGACCAAGCTGATACCGCAGGCGTCCCTCTTTTGTTTGCGAAAAGGGATCGCGAGGAAACGTGCCGGTCTCGGAGGGGGAAGAGGTAGGAGGCAGCTTTCAACCGCTTTTAGGCTTAACTCCTGTGTTCCTGAGAACGGTTCTGGGCTTTGAGGGGTTTGCTTTTGGCTTTTTGCCTTAAGCTCGTCCTCCGTCACCGCTGTCGGCGTGCGCCGAGCCGCTGCTTAGGGAGCGGTGGCGGTACAGGCTGTGTGCGTGCCGACCGTCCTCGAGGCTGTAGCTGTATCCTACCCTAAAAAAAGCTCTCCGTAATACCCTGCTTCCGTTAGGACGCAATTTTCTCGAGTTCCCCCCCCACCACCACCTCAGGGTGATTTTCCCACACGCCTGCAGGCAGCAGGACTAACGTCATCTCCTTTTGCCCGCCTGGGCTCGGACTAAAATCCCTTCCCTGGCTGTTCTTTAGCTTGTACAGCCTTTGAGCCTTCCCTCGGGCCTGGCTGATGGTCCTTTGCCATTTCACCCCGTTCACAGCCAGCGTGAGTTTCGGTACCGACTATGTCAACGAATTTCAGCTGCACGACAAACCTGCTTTTTTGTCAATTAAATTAATCTCAGCCTTTTAATTGCTTTCGAAGGGAACTACGGGAGATCCTGTCGGCGTGGTGGCCTAGCGTAAGCGATGATGGAGAGGCGCATCGGATGTGACCTCCGTGTCAGCTCGGTGTGCCTCAGACAGACTGCATTTGGCACTCCGTGGCGTGCTGCGCAGCTCCAGAAATTCACGGTAGGGGAAAAAAAAGGGGCGAAAATGACAGTCACGTAGAAACACGAGTTGGGAAGAAATGCTGTACGTGAGGTCTTTCCGTTGAGCGAGGCAGCTGGTCTTGCTTGTGGATCTTTGGGGTACGAGCCTGACGCCGAGCAGCTCGTTTTTCATTTGACGTGCCTGGAGTTGTTTTCAAAGGGATGGAAGAGAAGCTTATGAAATAGGATAGGTTACCGAGTCTTCCTAAAACGCTCACGACAGTTACGTAGAAAGCCGAAGCGAAGGACGAGGGAATAAAGTTCTGTGCTTCCTAAGTAAATACGGTACGCTTAAAAGTGATCTCCGTGCAGGGTCCTAGTTGTTTCTGTTTTTAAAATCAGAAAGAAGTTTAAGAAGTCTCAGCGGTTAGTCGTGTGGGAAATAAATGGCTCTTCCGCAAAAAATTCCACGTCAGCGAGGCTCTTTGAACGATTCTTCTCGCAATCGATTCCGACTACAGCCAGTTCATGGTTTAATGTCGAGGTGTGTGCTCGCTCTCCTCTAAAGCAGTATTTCGTTTGCATTTCAGTCCTGTGGGTCATGACAAATTTGGGAAGAACCCGAAGGAAACTTTTCGTCCTGGGACACAGAAGGTAGGAGGTGAGTTGTTTTGGGGGGTTTTTTTTTTTGTTTGTTTTGTTTCTGTTTGGTTTTTTTTTTTTGGTTGGTCGGTTGTGGCTTTTTATTCTTCTCTGGAAAAATAAGTCGTTACGTAGAAATGCTAGCGGTTTGTTTCTTTCTGTAGCAGGATAATAAGGAGGAGTAGAGTTACAGGTAGAGAATCGGCTGTCTTTATCAGTTGAAGTGGCTACTTTGAAATTAAAACAAATACAGGAGCACATTAACGGGGGGTTTTGCGCTGTGTCTTCGGTACCGGTGTGCTAAAGATGTTGTTTTGTTTACCGGATTCATTGGCTGTCGAAGAGCGAGAGGTAAATGTAAACTTTTCACTCCTAGCACTCACTCGGTGACGTGTACCGACTGAGGTATCAATTGCTTATTGCAGTGAAAAACTGCGGCGTTTCTGTGCAGCGTCTGAGATCGAAAATCATTTCAGGCACTGGCATAACCTATCGTACTAATAGATGACCAGCTTTAGTAACGTCATCAAAAAATCGTAATCTGTGATGGAAAGCAGAGTCTGAGGCGTCTGCTACTTGAGCATGTAACGGAGCTGGTACGAAGCGTATGTTGCCGTGCGTAGGTCGTGTACAAAAGATGTATCTAACAGTCCTTAGAGGAAACCTTATTTGAGGTCTTTTGTTTGATTGTCTGTTTGTCCTGTAGTTTTTGGTTTTCTTTCTCCGGGACCTGTGAATTTTGAATGTGGAGTCCTGCATGCTAAGGATGGGCAGCTTACAGACGAGGAAACGTTCGGCGCCGGTGAGTTTTTCACCTTTGTCTCGGCTGAGGGTTGCCTAAGGTGTTGAGCTTCACTGCGAGTACAAACATGCACGGTCCTGACCCTCTTAGGCTTGGTCTTGGGAGCCTTGAAGGCTTGTATACCAATCGAATCGTTACACTGAATAAACTGTTCCTTTTTTTTCTAGCGGGCGTTCCCAGAATGAAGCGGTGTGGAGCTGAAGGGGACTACGATTTCAAGGTTGACGGAGCCATTTGGACCGAGTCTTGAAGATCTCTTCGGTGTTTGTTCAAGGAAACTTAGTCTCGAGACAGTCCTCTGGCTCGCTGGCGAAACGGTAGGAAACTGCTTTGTTGATCCTGACGGTGCAGTCTGTTGGAAAGTAAAGATTCCTTGAGAGATCAGAACCACGTCCGTTGTTTCTCTGATTTAAAGGTGAACAGGCCTGTGTCGTTCAAGGAAAGACTCAGCGTTGGTTTTGTTTCTCTGAAACACAAAGTGCCCCATCTAAAGTGATTACAGAGTCTGAGTTGATTTTTCAAAAGCAGAGACTTGTGCCGTTTGCAAACCGCCTGTCGCACTGCTCAAAGACAAAAGACGTTCACCCGAGAAAGTTTTTGGAAACGAATGCCAAATAGACGTGGGGAAAGAGCTGGAGAGGTTTCTGTCTTGTCTGTCGAATTACCTTCTCTTTAGTGCCCTTACATTTGACAAGAAAAGGTTTCATTGCCTCTTTTATCGTGAAGACAATGTTGCTGGTGTTTTTATAAGGAAAAAAAAAAAAAAAAGTGTATGCCTGGTCTCTCGAGTGATTCTTTTGTTTTTTCTTTTTTTTTTTTTTTTTTTTTTTTTTTTCTCTTTTTCTCTAGACTGGTGGAATTGAATATGTTCACTGGAAGAAGTTGATCCAGCGAGATGTGAAGCCGGGCGACTTGCTAAGGGGCCGTGGGCAGAGTTCCCTTCTCGCTTCCATTCGTCTAATAAAGGGTGCAGTCTGTTAGGTAGACTGGCTGCAGTACCCAAATTTTTTCGCCAGGCGGCAGCAGCGTGGCCGCCCTGCAGAGTAAGGGCAGCGCATGCGCAGACGGGGCTTGAAGCCAAAGGGGGCGTGGTCTGGGGGAGTAGTCGCGTGGTGATGACGCAATTCCGCTTCTGCGCATGCGCAGAAGAGGTACTGGCAAAACTAAGGGCAGCGCATGCGCAGTGCCGGCTTGAAGCCAAAGGGGGCGTGGTCTCCGGCGACGTCGCATGCGTATGACGCAATTCCGCTTTTGCGCGTGCGCGGAAACGGCTTGCCCCCTAGGGGCGGGGCTTCGGCCTCGCACGTACGGGTTACGCAGACGGCCCCGGAAGTGGGGTTCATTTCCAGCCCGCGCGGCGCGCCGCCGCGCCCGTGGCGGTGCGGAGCCTTCGCCGGCAGCCTGGAAGACTTTCGGGCCGGGACGTGCGGCGGCGCGCTGGGTGAGCGCTCGGCCTGAGGGCGGGCGGGCGGGCGGGCGGGGGCCGGCGGGCAGCGGCCGAAGCGGGGGGGGCGGGGCGGGGGATGCGGCGGGCCGGCGCTCGGCCGCGGCGGGGAGCGCCTGGTGCCGGCGGCGGGCGGGCTGAGGCGGGCGGCCCGGCCCGGCCCGGGACCGGCGGGGCTGCCGGCCGTTCTCGTCTCCCCGGCAGCGACGGTGGTCAGCGGGCTCCTCACGGTGCTGCCTATTTTGGGCTGGGTTTTTTTTTTTTTTTTTTTTTTTTTTTGTCTCTCGGGGCTGCGCCGCTACCTCAGCGAGGAGGCGAGGAGCGGCGGCGGGGCGGCCCCGGTGCTCGCCGCTTGTGGCGGCCTGGCGGGGCCCGGGAGAGGGAGGGGTCGGCCCGCGGCGACCTGCCGCCCCCCCCCCCCCCCCCCGCCGCCTCTGGGCTGCCCGGGCAGCCGCCGCAGCTCTGCGCGGGGCTTTGTCTTTCCCCCAGCCGCCGGCCTGAGCCGCGGCAGCGGGCTGGGACTGGAAGCGCCCTGCAAGTCTGACGGGGGTATCGCTGCCGTGCATGTGGTCTGCCTGTCTACCGATCGTTCCTGCCTCTTGTTCTGCTGGGGTAATTCCTTTGGGTAACGCGTCGGGCTCCGAATGGAGTGCATCCTGACTTCCTCCTGACCCCTGCGAGACGTTACCGGTGTTTGCCTTCCTCGTGTTTCACAGGGCCTCGGCTGTCGCGTGCGGAGAAGCTGTCAGCCTTGTCAGAAGAGAGCGTGTAGCCAGCAAGCGCGTCGTGGTGCTTCGGGACCAAGCTGATACCGCAGGCGTCCCTCTTTTGTTTGCGAAAAGGGATCGCGAGGAAACGTGCCGGTCTCGGAGGGGGAAGAGGTAGGAGGCAGCTTTCAACCGCTTTTAGGCTTAACTCCTGTGTTCCTGAGAACGGTTCTGGGCTTTGAGGGGTTTGCTTTTGGCTTTTTGCCTTAAGCTCGTCCTCCGTCACCGCTGTCGGCGTGCGCCGAGCCGCTGCTTAGGGAGCGGTGGCGGTACAGGCTGTGTGCGTGCCGACCGTCCTCGAGGCTGTAGCTGTATCCTACCCTAAAAAAAGCTCTCCGTAATACCCTGCTTCCGTTAGGACGCAATTTTCTCGAGTTCCCCCCCCACCACCACCTCAGGGTGATTTTCCCACACGCCTGCAGGCAGCAGGACTAACGTCATCTCCTTTTGCCCGCCTGGGCTCGGACTAAAATCCCTTCCCTGGCTGTTCTTTAGCTTGTACAGCCTTTGAGCCTTCCCTCGGGCCTGGCTGATGGTCCTTTGCCATTTCACCCCGTTCACAGCCAGCGTGAGTTTCGGTACCGACTATGTCAACGAATTTCAGCTGCACGACAAACCTGCTTTTTTGTCAATTAAATTAATCTCAGCCTTTTAATTGCTTTCGAAGGGAACTACGGGAGATCCTGTCGGCGTGGTGGCCTAGCGTAAGCGATGATGGAGAGGCGCATCGGATGTGACCTCCGTGTCAGCTCGGTGTGCCTCAGACAGACTGCATTTGGCACTCCGTGGCGTGCTGCGCAGCTCCAGAAATTCACGGTAGGGGAAAAAAAAGGGGCGAAAATGACAGTCACGTAGAAACACGAGTTGGGAAGAAATGCTGTACGTGAGGTCTTTCCGTTGAGCGAGGCAGCTGGTCTTGCTTGTGGATCTTTGGGGTACGAGCCTGACGCCGAGCAGCTCGTTTTTCATTTGACGTGCCTGGAGTTGTTTTCAAAGGGATGGAAGAGAAGCTTATGAAATAGGATAGGTTACCGAGTCTTCCTAAAACGCTCACGACAGTTACGTAGAAAGCCGAAGCGAAGGACGAGGGAATAAAGTTCTGTGCTTCCTAAGTAAATACGGTACGCTTAAAAGTGATCTCCGTGCAGGGTCCTAGTTGTTTCTGTTTTTAAAATCAGAAAGAAGTTTAAGAAGTCTCAGCGGTTAGTCGTGTGGGAAATAAATGGCTCTTCCGCAAAAAATTCCACGTCAGCGAGGCTCTTTGAACGATTCTTCTCGCAATCGATTCCGACTACAGCCAGTTCATGGTTTAATGTCGAGGTGTGTGCTCGCTCTCCTCTAAAGCAGTATTTCGTTTGCATTTCAGTCCTGTGGGTCATGACAAATTTGGGAAGAACCCGAAGGAAACTTTTCGTCCTGGGACACAGAAGGTAGGAGGTGAGTTGTTTTGGGGGGTTTTTTTTTTTGTTTGTTTTGTTTCTGTTTGGTTTTTTTTTTTTGGTTGGTCGGTTGTGGCTTTTTATTCTTCTCTGGAAAAATAAGTCGTTACGTAGAAATGCTAGCGGTTTGTTTCTTTCTGTAGCAGGATAATAAGGAGGAGTAGAGTTACAGGTAGAGAATCGGCTGTCTTTATCAGTTGAAGTGGCTACTTTGAAATTAAAACAAATACAGGAGCACATTAACGGGGGGTTTTGCGCTGTGTCTTCGGTACCGGTGTGCTAAAGATGTTGTTTTGTTTACCGGATTCATTGGCTGTCGAAGAGCGAGAGGTAAATGTAAACTTTTCACTCCTAGCACTCACTCGGTGACGTGTACCGACTGAGGTATCAATTGCTTATTGCAGTGAAAAACTGCGGCGTTTCTGTGCAGCGTCTGAGATCGAAAATCATTTCAGGCACTGGCATAACCTATCGTACTAATAGATGACCAGCTTTAGTAACGTCATCAAAAAATCGTAATCTGTGATGGAAAGCAGAGTCTGAGGCGTCTGCTACTTGAGCATGTAACGGAGCTGGTACGAAGCGTATGTTGCCGTGCGTAGGTCGTGTACAAAAGATGTATCTAACAGTCCTTAGAGGAAACCTTATTTGAGGTCTTTTGTTTGATTGTCTGTTTGTCCTGTAGTTTTTGGTTTTCTTTCTCCGGGACCTGTGAATTTTGAATGTGGAGTCCTGCATGCTAAGGATGGGCAGCTTACAGACGAGGAAACGTTCGGCGCCGGTGAGTTTTTCACCTTTGTCTCGGCTGAGGGTTGCCTAAGGTGTTGAGCTTCACTGCGAGTACAAACATGCACGGTCCTGACCCTCTTAGGCTTGGTCTTGGGAGCCTTGAAGGCTTGTATACCAATCGAATCGTTACACTGAATAAACTGTTCCTTTTTTTTCTAGCGGGCGTTCCCAGAATGAAGCGGTGTGGAGCTGAAGGGGACTACGATTTCAAGGTTGACGGAGCCATTTGGACCGAGTCTTGAAGATCTCTTCGGTGTTTGTTCAAGGAAACTTAGTCTCGAGACAGTCCTCTGGCTCGCTGGCGAAACGGTAGGAAACTGCTTTGTTGATCCTGACGGTGCAGTCTGTTGGAAAGTAAAGATTCCTTGAGAGATCAGAACCACGTCCGTTGTTTCTCTGATTTAAAGGTGAACAGGCCTGTGTCGTTCAAGGAAAGACTCAGCGTTGGTTTTGTTTCTCTGAAACACAAAGTGCCCCATCTAAAGTGATTACAGAGTCTGAGTTGATTTTTCAAAAGCAGAGACTTGTGCCGTTTGCAAACCGCCTGTCGCACTGCTCAAAGACAAAAGACGTTCACCCGAGAAAGTTTTTGGAAACGAATGCCAAATAGACGTGGGGAAAGAGCTGGAGAGGTTTCTGTCTTGTCTGTCGAATTACCTTCTCTTTAGTGCCCTTACATTTGACAAGAAAAGGTTTCATTGCCTCTTTTATCGTGAAGACAATGTTGCTGGTGTTTTTATAAGGAAAAAAAAAAAAAAAAGTGTATGCCTGGTCTCTCGAGTGATTCTTTTGTTTTTTCTTTTTTTTTTTTTTTTTTTTTTTTTTTCTCTTTTTCTCTAGACTGGTGGAATTGAATATGTTCACTGGAAGAAGTTGATCCAGCGAGATGTGAAGCCGGGCGACTTGCTAAGGGGCCGTGGGCAGAGTTCCCTTCTCGCTTCCATTCGTCTAATAAAGGGTGCAGTCTGTTAGGTAGACTGGCTGCAGTACCCAAATTTTTTCGCCAGGCGGCAGCAGCGTGGCCGCCCTGCAGAGTAAGGGCAGCGCATGCGCAGACGGGGCTTGAAGCCAAAGGGGGCGTGGTCTGGGGGAGTAGTCGCGTGGTGATGACGCAATTCCGCTTCTGCGCATGCGCAGAAGAGGTACTGGCAAAACTAAGGGCAGCGCATGCGCAGTGCCGGCTTGAAGCCAAAGGGGGCGTGGTCTCCGGCGGCGTCGCATGCGTATGACGCAATTCCGCTTTCGCGCATGCGCAGAAGAGGTACTGGCAAAACTAAGGGCAGCGCATGCGCAGTGCCGGCTTGAAGCCAAAGGGGGCGTGGTCTCCGGCGACGTCGCATGCGTATGACGCAATTCCGCTTTTGCGCGTGCGCGGAAACGGCTTGCCCCCTAGGGGCGGGGCTTCGGCCTCGCACGTACGGGTTACGCAGACGGCCCCGGAAGTGGGGTTCATTTCCAGCCCGCGCGGCGCGCCGCCGCGCCCGTGGCGGTGCGGAGCCTTCGCCGGCAGCCTGGAAGACTTTCGGGCCGGGACGTGCGGCGGCGCGCTGGGTGAGCGCTCGGCCTGAGGGCGGGCGGGCGGGCGGGCGGGGGCCGGCGGGCAGCGGCCGAAGCGGGGGGGGCGGGGCGGGGGATGCGGCGGGCCGGCGCTCGGCCGCGGCGGGGAGCGCCTGGTGCCGGCGGCGGGCGGGCTGAGGCGGGCGGCCCGGCCCGGCCCGGGACCGGCGGGGCTGCCGGCCGTTCTCGTCTCCCCGGCAGCGACGGTGGTCAGCGGGCTCCTCACGGTGCTGCCTATTTTGGGCTGGGTTTTTTTTTTTTTTTTTTTTTTTTTTTGTCTCTCGGGGCTGCGCCGCTACCTCAGCGAGGAGGCGAGGAGCGGCGGCGGGGCGGCCCCGGTGCTCGCCGCTTGTGGCGGCCTGGCGGGGCCCGGGAGAGGGAGGGGTCGGCCCGCGGCGACCTGCCGCCCCCCCCCCCCCCCCCCGCCGCCTCTGGGCTGCCCGGGCAGCCGCCGCAGCTCTGCGCGGGGCTTTGTCTTTCCCCCAGCCGCCGGCCTGAGCCGCGGCAGCGGGCTGGGACTGGAAGCGCCCTGCAAGTCTGACGGGGGTATCGCTGCCGTGCATGTGGTCTGCCTGTCTACCGATCGTTCCTGCCTCTTGTTCTGCTGGGGTAATTCCTTTGGGTAACGCGTCGGGCTCCGAATGGAGTGCATCCTGACTTCCTCCTGACCCCTGCGAGACGTTACCGGTGTTTGCCTTCCTCGTGTTTCACAGGGCCTCGGCTGTCGCGTGCGGAGAAGCTGTCAGCCTTGTCAGAAGAGAGCGTGTAGCCAGCAAGCGCGTCGTGGTGCTTCGGGACCAAGCTGATACCGCAGGCGTCCCTCTTTTGTTTGCGAAAAGGGATCGCGAGGAAACGTGCCGGTCTCGGAGGGGGAAGAGGTAGGAGGCAGCTTTCAACCGCTTTTAGGCTTAACTCCTGTGTTCCTGAGAACGGTTCTGGGCTTTGAGGGGTTTGCTTTTGGCTTTTTGCCTTAAGCTCGTCCTCCGTCACCGCTGTCGGCGTGCGCCGAGCCGCTGCTTAGGGAGCGGTGGCGGTACAGGCTGTGTGCGTGCCGACCGTCCTCGAGGCTGTAGCTGTATCCTACCCTAAAAAAAGCTCTCCGTAATACCCTGCTTCCGTTAGGACGCAATTTTCTCGAGTTCCCCCCCCACCACCACCTCAGGGTGATTTTCCCACACGCCTGCAGGCAGCAGGACTAACGTCATCTCCTTTTGCCCGCCTGGGCTCGGACTAAAATCCCTTCCCTGGCTGTTCTTTAGCTTGTACAGCCTTTGAGCCTTCCCTCGGGCCTGGCTGATGGTCCTTTGCCATTTCACCCCGTTCACAGCCAGCGTGAGTTTCGGTACCGACTATGTCAACGAATTTCAGCTGCACGACAAACCTGCTTTTTTGTCAATTAAATTAATCTCAGCCTTTTAATTGCTTTCGAAGGGAACTACGGGAGATCCTGTCGGCGTGGTGGCCTAGCGTAAGCGATGATGGAGAGGCGCATCGGATGTGACCTCCGTGTCAGCTCGGTGTGCCTCAGACAGACTGCATTTGGCACTCCGTGGCGTGCTGCGCAGCTCCAGAAATTCACGGTAGGGGAAAAAAAAGGGGCGAAAATGACAGTCACGTAGAAACACGAGTTGGGAAGAAATGCTGTACGTGAGGTCTTTCCGTTGAGCGAGGCAGCTGGTCTTGCTTGTGGATCTTTGGGGTACGAGCCTGACGCCGAGCAGCTCGTTTTTCATTTGACGTGCCTGGAGTTGTTTTCAAAGGGATGGAAGAGAAGCTTATGAAATAGGATAGGTTACCGAGTCTTCCTAAAACGCTCACGACAGTTACGTAGAAAGCCGAAGCGAAGGACGAGGGAATAAAGTTCTGTGCTTCCTAAGTAAATACGGTACGCTTAAAAGTGATCTCCGTGCAGGGTCCTAGTTGTTTCTGTTTTTAAAATCAGAAAGAAGTTTAAGAAGTCTCAGCGGTTAGTCGTGTGGGAAATAAATGGCTCTTCCGCAAAAAATTCCACGTCAGCGAGGCTCTTTGAACGATTCTTCTCGCAATCGATTCCGACTACAGCCAGTTCATGGTTTAATGTCGAGGTGTGTGCTCGCTCTCCTCTAAAGCAGTATTTCGTTTGCATTTCAGTCCTGTGGGTCATGACAAATTTGGGAAGAACCCGAAGGAAACTTTTCGTCCTGGGACACAGAAGGTAGGAGGTGAGTTGTTTTGGGGGGTTTTTTTTTTTGTTTGTTTTGTTTCTGTTTGGTTTTTTTTTTTTGGTTGGTCGGTTGTGGCTTTTTATTCTTCTCTGGAAAAATAAGTCGTTACGTAGAAATGCTAGCGGTTTGTTTCTTTCTGTAGCAGGATAATAAGGAGGAGTAGAGTTACAGGTAGAGAATCGGCTGTCTTTATCAGTTGAAGTGGCTACTTTGAAATTAAAACAAATACAGGAGCACATTAACGGGGGGTTTTGCGCTGTGTCTTCGGTACCGGTGTGCTAAAGATGTTGTTTTGTTTACCGGATTCATTGGCTGTCGAAGAGCGAGAGGTAAATGTAAACTTTTCACTCCTAGCACTCACTCGGTGACGTGTACCGACTGAGGTATCAATTGCTTATTGCAGTGAAAAACTGCGGCGTTTCTGTGCAGCGTCTGAGATCGAAAATCATTTCAGGCACTGGCATAACCTATCGTACTAATAGATGACCAGCTTTAGTAACGTCATCAAAAAATCGTAATCTGTGATGGAAAGCAGAGTCTGAGGCGTCTGCTACTTGAGCATGTAACGGAGCTGGTACGAAGCGTATGTTGCCGTGCGTAGGTCGTGTACAAAAGATGTATCTAACAGTCCTTAGAGGAAACCTTATTTGAGGTCTTTTGTTTGATTGTCTGTTTGTCCTGTAGTTTTTGGTTTTCTTTCTCCGGGACCTGTGAATTTTGAATGTGGAGTCCTGCATGCTAAGGATGGGCAGCTTACAGACGAGGAAACGTTCGGCGCCGGTGAGTTTTTCACCTTTGTCTCGGCTGAGGGTTGCCTAAGGTGTTGAGCTTCACTGCGAGTACAAACATGCACGGTCCTGACCCTCTTAGGCTTGGTCTTGGGAGCCTTGAAGGCTTGTATACCAATCGAATCGTTACACTGAATAAACTGTTCCTTTTTTTTCTAGCGGGCGTTCCCAGAATGAAGCGGTGTGGAGCTGAAGGGGACTACGATTTCAAGGTTGACGGAGCCATTTGGACCGAGTCTTGAAGATCTCTTCGGTGTTTGTTCAAGGAAACTTAGTCTCGAGACAGTCCTCTGGCTCGCTGGCGAAACGGTAGGAAACTGCTTTGTTGATCCTGACGGTGCAGTCTGTTGGAAAGTAAAGATTCCTTGAGAGATCAGAACCACGTCCGTTGTTTCTCTGATTTAAAGGTGAACAGGCCTGTGTCGTTCAAGGAAAGACTCAGCGTTGGTTTTGTTTCTCTGAAACACAAAGTGCCCCATCTAAAGTGATTACAGAGTCTGAGTTGATTTTTCAAAAGCAGAGACTTGTGCCGTTTGCAAACCGCCTGTCGCACTGCTCAAAGACAAAAGACGTTCACCCGAGAAAGTTTTTGGAAACGAATGCCAAATAGACGTGGGGAAAGAGCTGGAGAGGTTTCTGTCTTGTCTGTCGAATTACCTTCTCTTTAGTGCCCTTACATTTGACAAGAAAAGGTTTCATTGCCTCTTTTATCGTGAAGACAATGTTGCTGGTGTTTTTATAAGGAAAAAAAAAAAAAAAAGTGTATGCCTGGTCTCTCGAGTGATTCTTTTGTTTTTTCTTTTTTTTTTTTTTTTTTTTTTTTTTTCTCTTTTTCTCTAGACTGGTGGAATTGAATATGTTCACTGGAAGAAGTTGATCCAGCGAGATGTGAAGCCGGGCGACTTGCTAAGGGGCCGTGGGCAGAGTTCCCTTCTCGCTTCCATTCGTCTAATAAAGGGTGCAGTCTGTTAGGTAGACTGGCTGCAGTACCCAAATTTTTTCGCCAGGCGGCAGCAGCGTGGCCGCCCTGCAGAGTAAGGGCAGCGCATGCGCAGACGGGGCTTGAAGCCAAAGGGGGCGTGGTCTGGGGGAGTAGTCGCGTGGTGATGACGCAATTCCGCTTCTGCGCATGCGCAGAAGAGGTACTGGCAAAACTAAGGGCAGCGCATGCGCAGTGCCGGCTTGAAGCCAAAGGGGGCGTGGTCTCCGGCGGCGTCGCATGCGTATGACGCAATTCCGCTTTCGCGCATGCGCAGAAGAGGTACTGGCAAAACTAAGGGCAGCGCATGCGCAGTGCCGGCTTGAAGCCAAAGGGGGCGTGGTCTCCGGCGACGTCGCATGCGTATGACGCAATTCCGCTTTTGCGCGTGCGCGGAAACGGCTTGCCCCCTAGGGGCGGGGCTTCGGCCTCGCACGTACGGGTTACGCAGACGGCCCCGGAAGTGGGGTTCATTTCCAGCCCGCGCGGCGCGCCGCCGCGCCCGTGGCGGTGCGGAGCCTTCGCCGGCAGCCTGGAAGACTTTCGGGCCGGGACGTGCGGCGGCGCGCTGGGTGAGCGCTCGGCCTGAGGGCGGGCGGGCGGGCGGGCGGGGGCCGGCGGGCAGCGGCCGAAGCGGGGGGGGCGGGGCGGGGGATGCGGCGGGCCGGCGCTCGGCCGCGGCGGGGAGCGCCTGGTGCCGGCGGCGGGCGGGCTGAGGCGGGCGGCCCGGCCCGGCCCGGGACCGGCGGGGCTGCCGGCCGTTCTCGTCTCCCCGGCAGCGACGGTGGTCAGCGGGCTCCTCACGGTGCTGCCTATTTTGGGCTGGGTTTTTTTTTTTTTTTTTTTTTTTTTTTGTCTCTCGGGGCTGCGCCGCTACCTCAGCGAGGAGGCGAGGAGCGGCGGCGGGGCGGCCCCGGTGCTCGCCGCTTGTGGCGGCCTGGCGGGGCCCGGGAGAGGGAGGGGTCGGCCCGCGGCGACCTGCCGCCCCCCCCCCCCCCCCCCGCCGCCTCTGGGCTGCCCGGGCAGCCGCCGCAGCTCTGCGCGGGGCTTTGTCTTTCCCCCAGCCGCCGGCCTGAGCCGCGGCAGCGGGCTGGGACTGGAAGCGCCCTGCAAGTCTGACGGGGGTATCGCTGCCGTGCATGTGGTCTGCCTGTCTACCGATCGTTCCTGCCTCTTGTTCTGCTGGGGTAATTCCTTTGGGTAACGCGTCGGGCTCCGAATGGAGTGCATCCTGACTTCCTCCTGACCCCTGCGAGACGTTACCGGTGTTTGCCTTCCTCGTGTTTCACAGGGCCTCGGCTGTCGCGTGCGGAGAAGCTGTCAGCCTTGTCAGAAGAGAGCGTGTAGCCAGCAAGCGCGTCGTGGTGCTTCGGGACCAAGCTGATACCGCAGGCGTCCCTCTTTTGTTTGCGAAAAGGGATCGCGAGGAAACGTGCCGGTCTCGGAGGGGGAAGAGGTAGGAGGCAGCTTTCAACCGCTTTTAGGCTTAACTCCTGTGTTCCTGAGAACGGTTCTGGGCTTTGAGGGGTTTGCTTTTGGCTTTTTGCCTTAAGCTCGTCCTCCGTCACCGCTGTCGGCGTGCGCCGAGCCGCTGCTTAGGGAGCGGTGGCGGTACAGGCTGTGTGCGTGCCGACCGTCCTCGAGGCTGTAGCTGTATCCTACCCTAAAAAAAGCTCTCCGTAATACCCTGCTTCCGTTAGGACGCAATTTTCTCGAGTTCCCCCACCACCACCACCTCAGGGTGATTTTCCCACACGCCTGCAGGCAGCAGGACTAACGTCATCTCCTTTTGCCCGCCTGGGCTCGGACTAAAATCCCTTCCCTGGCTGTTCTTTAGCTTGTACAGCCTTTGAGCCTTCCCTCGGGCCTGGCTGATGGTCCTTTGCCATTTCACCCCGTTCACAGCCAGCGTGAGTTTCGGTACCGACTATGTCAACGAATTTCAGCTGCACGACAAACCTGCTTTTTTGTCAATTAAATTAATCTCAGCCTTTTAATTGCTTTCGAAGGGAACTACGGGAGATCCTGTCGGCGTGGTGGCCTAGCGTAAGCGATGATGGAGAGGCGCATCGGATGTGACCTCCGTGTCAGCTCGGTGTGCCTCAGACAGACTGCATTTGGCACTCCGTGGCGTGCTGCGCAGCTCCAGAAATTCACGGTAGGGGAAAAAAAAGGGGCGAAAATGACAGTCACGTAGAAACACGAGTTGGGAAGAAATGCTGTACGTGAGGTCTTTCCGTTGAGCGAGGCAGCTGGTCTTGCTTGTGGATCTTTGGGGTACGAGCCTGACGCCGAGCAGCTCGTTTTTCATTTGACGTGCCTGGAGTTGTTTTCAAAGGGATGGAAGAGAAGCTTATGAAATAGGATAGGTTACCGAGTCTTCCTAAAACGCTCACGACAGTTACGTAGAAAGCCGAAGCGAAGGACGAGGGAATAAAGTTCTGTGCTTCCTAAGTAAATACGGTACGCTTAAAAGTGATCTCCGTGCAGGGTCCTAGTTGTTTCTGTTTTTAAAATCAGAAAGAAGTTTAAGAAGTCTCAGCGGTTAGTCGTGTGGGAAATAAATGGCTCTTCCGCAAAAAATTCCACGTCAGCGAGGCTCTTTGAACGATTCTTCTCGCAATCGATTCCGACTACAGCCAGTTCATGGTTTAATGTCGAGGTGTGTGCTCGCTCTCCTCTAAAGCAGTATTTCGTTTGCATTTCAGTCCTGTGGGTCATGACAAATTTGGGAAGAACCCGAAGGAAACTTTTCGTCCTGGGACACAGAAGGTAGGAGGTGAGTTGTTTTGGGGGGTTTTTTTTTTTGTTTGTTTTGTTTCTGTTTGGTTTTTTTTTTTTGGTTGGTCGGTTGTGGCTTTTTATTCTTCTCTGGAAAAATAAGTCGTTACGTAGAAATGCTAGCGGTTTGTTTCTTTCTGTAGCAGGATAATAAGGAGGAGTAGAGTTACAGGTAGAGAATCGGCTGTCTTTATCAGTTGAAGTGGCTACTTTGAAATTAAAACAAATACAGGAGCACATTAACGGGGGGTTTTGCGCTGTGTCTTCGGTACCGGTGTGCTAAAGATGTTGTTTTGTTTACCGGATTCATTGGCTGTCGAAGAGCGAGAGGTAAATGTAAACTTTTCACTCCTAGCACTCACTCGGTGACGTGTACCGACTGAGGTATCAATTGCTTATTGCAGTGAAAAACTGCGGCGTTTCTGTGCAGCGTCTGAGATCGAAAATCATTTCAGGCACTGGCATAACCTATCGTACTAATAGATGACCAGCTTTAGTAACGTCATCAAAAAATCGTAATCTGTGATGGAAAGCAGAGTCTGAGGCGTCTGCTACTTGAGCATGTAACGGAGCTGGTACGAAGCGTATGTTGCCGTGCGTAGGTCGTGTACAAAAGATGTATCTAACAGTCCTTAGAGGAAACCTTATTTGAGGTCTTTTGTTTGATTGTCTGTTTGTCCTGTAGTTTTTGGTTTTCTTTCTCCGGGACCTGTGAATTTTGAATGTGGAGTCCTGCATGCTAAGGATGGGCAGCTTACAGACGAGGAAACGTTCGGCGCCGGTGAGTTTTTCACCTTTGTCTCGGCTGAGGGTTGCCTAAGGTGTTGAGCTTCACTGCGAGTACAAACATGCACGGTCCTGACCCTCTTAGGCTTGGTCTTGGGAGCCTTGAAGGCTTGTATACCAATCGAATCGTTACACTGAATAAACTGTTCCTTTTTTTTCTAGCGGGCGTTCCCAGAATGAAGCGGTGTGGAGCTGAAGGGGACTACGATTTCAAGGTTGACGGAGCCATTTGGACCGAGTCTTGAAGATCTCTTCGGTGTTTGTTCAAGGAAACTTAGTCTCGAGACAGTCCTCTGGCTCGCTGGCGAAACGGTAGGAAACTGCTTTGTTGATCCTGACGGTGCAGTCTGTTGGAAAGTAAAGATTCCTTGAGAGATCAGAACCACGTCCGTTGTTTCTCTGATTTAAAGGTGAACAGGCCTGTGTCGTTCAAGGAAAGACTCAGCGTTGGTTTTGTTTCTCTGAAACACAAAGTGCCCCATCTAAAGTGATTACAGAGTCTGAGTTGATTTTTCAAAAGCAGAGACTTGTGCCGTTTGCAAACCGCCTGTCGCACTGCTCAAAGACAAAAGACGTTCACCCGAGAAAGTTTTTGGAAACGAATGCCAAATAGACGTGGGGAAAGAGCTGGAGAGGTTTCTGTCTTGTCTGTCGAATTACCTTCTCTTTAGTGCCCTTACATTTGACAAGAAAAGGTTTCATTGCCTCTTTTATCGTGAAGACAATGTTGCTGGTGTTTTTATAAGGAAAAAAAAAAAAAAAAGTGTATGCCTGGTCTCTCGAGTGATTCTTTTGTTTTTTCTTTTTTTTTTTTTTTTTTTTTTTTTTTCTCTTTTTCTCTAGACTGGTGGAATTGAATATGTTCACTGGAAGAAGTTGATCCAGCGAGATGTGAAGCCGGGCGACTTGCTAAGGGGCCGTGGGCAGAGTTCCCTTCTCGCTTCCATTCGTCTAATAAAGGGTGCAGTCTGTTAGGTAGACTGGCTGCAGTACCCAAATTTTTTCGCCAGGCGGCAGCAGCGTGGCCGCCCTGCAGAGTAAGGGCAGCGCATGCGCAGACGGGGCTTGAAGCCAAAGGATGCAAATTTAGTGATGCAGGGTTTGCATTTCTTTTGGACACTGTCTTCTTCCAGAAGACATTAATTCTTCTCTTCTATCTCCAGCAATGTGCTGCTGAAAGAGTACGGTAACAGAGTCAAAAACAGCACAAGTTTTTCCTCTGCTTGTGTTTTGGAAGGATGGTTTTGAATCGCTAAGAGTTTTACTGTACTACATGTAAGTAGATGTCCTAGGTTTTCTAGCACAGATCTATACAGTTCTTTAAGTATTTTCCCATGCGAGGGAACAACAAGAAGAATGATTTTTAGGGTGTTTGCTCTCTGACTATAGTAACGGTCTTTTTGGAGGGGAGACTCACTATTTGGTCAGTCTGGTCAGCTCAACGGTCCTTGTGCTACAACGGGAAGTAGCGGGACTACAGGGCTGGAACAGGGGAAACACGAGACAACTAGTTTGCTACTTGCTGAAGCTCAGACATGCTTTTCCCCTGGATTATGGGACGCTAGCCCACACATGGTAGTATACTATGACTCCACTGCTGACTCCACTGCTTGCTTCAGGAGAACAACTTTATAGTCGTTAGCTAACCAAAATGAAGCTTACTCAGCTTCAACAAGAATGTTGGGCTGTTGTATTAGACATGTGGGTTCCTAAGCAGCGGTGGCCTTCGGTGCGACAGTCAAAAAGGGCAGGAGAACCTGAAGGGAGGGAAGTGCTTGGCAGCCTTTCCCTGACCTGCTATAGGCTCGAGACTCACAGTTTTACTCAAAAAAGGACAGATTCCCTGGGGATTTAAAAAGCGGCACACAGAATAGAGATTTGAACTCAATTTCCTTCTTCCTAGGTTAAAAAAAAAAAAAATCTATATGTCTCATAGATGAAAAGAATATGTTAAGGGCAAGGGGTAGAGGGGCAGAATGTCTTGCTCTCTTCCCCCCCTCTCCTAGCAGACGGCGACATCATTCTCGCTACAGATGCATTACGAAATGAACTGCGTTACCTTGACACACATTTTCCATTATGGTTAACACGTTATGCCTATGCACCATTTGATAATATCTCTGTATAACTTACATTCTACAAGCTTAGTGACAAGTGACAAAAGGAACCCTTGTTTTTTGCATCGTCACACTTTTCCTCCGGCCATGATAAAAACTTTTAAGCATTTTGTCCTTGAAGTATCTTCAAAAGCTTAAATGTCCTGATAAATTACTGTGATAGCATCGAGGTGCACCATGACTTAACTACTGCTTTGCTGTAATCTCCCACCGGCGATGAGGCATGGATGGCCCGTTAGGAATTACGAGGTGCTCTCTGGGAGGAGTTAGAGGAGACCCGGCACTGCCTGGGTCCTCATTCACTTGCCGGACCCTGCGGAAGGCCACAGCGGTCACAATTAGAAGGCAACACGTGATGGCTGAAAGGAGGGGAAAAACCCTTTTCCTGATATAATGTGTGTAGAAAATAGAATATGTGGCTCTCACTGTCCTGTCCATCTTACAGCTCTCAGCTTTCTTTCTAGGGCTAGCAATACTTTAAAACACTGTCTAAAAGTTTATTCATGTTAACCATCTCCTCCTTCGCTAACCTGTCTTTTCAGGTCTGTTTGTCTTAAGAGTAAGACACCAGATGTTTATATACATTCATGAGTTTGTAAATTAAGCATAACTGCAAAATCCTTCTAGGAGCTCTGACATCCTGCTGAGTTCTCCTCAGCCACAGTGAATAAATGCCTGCCCCATCCTTCCGGTGACTTTGGCCTTGGGAACTGGTTGGTCTCAGCTGTGTCGGAGTTAGGTACAACAGAGTTACACCACGATGAATCACATAAACCTGGGATGTCTCACTAGACCAGGGGTCCTCAAACTACGGCCTGCGGGCCGGATATGATCCCCCAGGGTCCTCAGTCCAGCCCCCGGTATTTACAGGACCCCGCTGCCCCGCCCCTGCTGGGGGTTGGGGGGGAAACCAAGCAGCCGCAGATGACTTCCTGCCGCGTCATCCATGGGCCAGCCCCCTGTTTAGAGTCCTCAACCTTTTTATATTGTATAAATACCCCACAAAGTATTAAATTTGCCTGTTCTCTGAAAAAGAGTTATTAAAACACTAGAAAATGTAAAGTCCTTTGAGTACCAGTTACTCGTATTTGCTTAAGTATTGTCTAGCTACTACTGAAAATACACAGATCTGTGAATCACCTGGATGAGTTGGAAACTGAGCAAAGTATACCAAAAAAGAAAAAAAATCATGGTAGTTCTCCTTTCTTGGGTAGTACATTATACTGTCATGCTTTAAAATTTGTTTTGGACAGCTCGTTGAAAGTAACAGAGTATGTCTAATTAAGGGGGTTTTGCATCCATTTTATCAGTTGCCACAGTAATGTCTTGTGGTTTTATTCGTTTTGCTTTAGGAGTATTTCATTGCTCAGCTGAGGTCAGATGGAGTTGTTCATCTTCCTCGGCGTGTTACCAATGAAATTACAAATAATACTCAATATGAATTTTACACACAAGGAGGAGTCATCTTTGCAACAAGTCGAATCCTTGTGGTAGGTTTCCTGACTGACAGAATTCCTGCAAACCTTATTACTGGTAAGAGTTTAATGAAATAAAGGTAAGACTGTTCTGTTTGAAAATACATAAAGCTTAATTCTATGTGAAGAGTTCTACTAACCGATACTGACAATTATTCCTTTTTTTTTTTCCCCACAAAGCCTGAGGTAAAAGGAACAAATGTGTAGTTTTTTTCAAATGGTTTTCTTTGCTCCAAACTTGTTTGCCTTATTTAATCATACAATTTGAAAACATCCATGTTATGTTTAGATACTGGATCATGTGTTTTTGTGGCTTTCTGATATCAGTTAGTGGCTAGAAAACAAATCAGCAGTTAAATGATGACATTGACATCGGAAACAAAATTTGGACTGGCTTTCTAAGAACAGTTGATTGCACTTGGTGAAATAGTGTCAGATGGCCTATGATTAAAACTGATTTTAGATGTTGTGTTTTGTCAGCCATGCATGCTATCTATTTTTGGCATTAACAAATCACTCCTGATGACTTTCCCTTCAAAAAGTAGCAATACTTTACTAATCTTTGTCTTGACATGCCTTGGACACTATCTAAATAGCAGTATTATGAAGTAATACTGTTATTATCACTGCAAAGATTTTGGGAATAGCTTGTGGCCTTTTTGGTTTTATGTAGAAGTTATACATGAAAGATGTTAGGTTAGCTTTTTCCTCTCATGTTCTGTTCCCCTTCTGTCCCAGCCACCATTGTTTTTATGTTCTTTTCTAAGCTGGAAACCTTGTTGCAGCCTGGAGAGCTAGTAAAATAGATCTCTAAGAGCCAGGGATGTAAGAATATTTTACTGTTATCTAAATGTTAACATCTTAATGGCTAAACGTCACTGAATATTGAACACTTAGAAGAATGTAAGTTTCTGCTTCAAAAGATGTATCTCCTTCCTTTTCGTCCGTGTAGTACAAGCTGTAATCTGTGAAACATTTTGAATTGTTTTATGCTAGACCCAAAGGACACTAGATTTTGTCAATTCTTATAATTTCTAGGTTTAAAAAAGGGAACACATTTTCTGGGCAGCTATTTTAATTTCTGTTCTTACCCTTGACGACGACTTCTTCTGCTTTCTGCCCTACCACAGAAGGAGGGGGCAGAGAAAGAAAACACACCTTTGGACTTTGTCAGGATGAAAAGAAGAAAGGCGCTAAAGATTTTTAAAAAGTCCTGTCCTATAGTGATCCAGAGCTGTTCCAGGTTTTGGATTGCCACTAGAGGTCAGCGTGACAGCAACTTTGAAGACTTGTGGCTTCATTTTAAAATGACCGGGTAACACCTGGTCATGCTGGAAACATCTGTGTGTGAAATTGCAGGACAAAATCCACAAAAAATTGTAATAGTGTTTCTTGAGGAGTTAACATAGCAAAACTGTTTCTAGGCATTATAAATGCTGTGTATAGAATCGGTGTACAACCACTTGTGAATTAGTATCTGATGAACTCATAAATCCAGTGAAATGAGGATAAGAAATTATCACTAGAGTAAAGAAGAATTATTCCTGGTGGTTCTGGCCAAATAGAAATTATGTACTTAATAGCATGGTAAAACTGATGCAGGTTGGTGTAGTAAACAGTGGCAAATTGTTCCTACCGAGGCTTACACAGCAGTATGGATGCACTTCATAAGCTGACATATGTTGGCTGAAAGTAGGGAAGTATTATGAAAAACACCTAGTCTTGCTGATCTCTTTACAAATTCTGTATCTCCTGTAATGTCCTTTGAGTCACATCTTGACAAACTGGAAGATGCTCAGAAACGAGTATGATCATTATTATGTCTTTAAAAATTTGCTTCACAGGAGAGATGGTAAAAGTATCTAGGTAGAAAAATAGCTTTTAGTGGATTATTCCATGACTCGATCGTGAATGGCTAGCAGTTATTTGGAAGTCTTTTACTTATAGATGCCTTTGCATTTGCAAAGCAAAGGCATATTAAAATCAGTGCTTGGGTGCCGAGTTGAAGTAACTTGTACAAATTAAATGCACTGTACGTTTGTCAGCTTGTGTAGGTACAAGGTAAAACTTGTGATGTTTGATGTCCTTTGCTTCCATTTCAGAAAGGCATTTATTATTCCACTGGAAGTTGCGAACGGTTAAAAGTGCCCCATAGGGCTCACCTCACCAGGGGGAGAGTGAAGAAATATAATGCACTATTTAACACAAGCATCAGGAAGCCATTGTTTTAACAGGTCTTGGCTGAGTGGAGTGTAAATCCCAGAAGTATGCACCTCAAATGCTTGATGTAGTCAAACTATTTTTTCACTTCTCTGTACCAAAATGTGCACGATAAATCTTTTTTTCCCTAATATACCCATAGCCATGAAGAAAGTTGGAGGTGTATTCATACAGTTGGCGGTGGTTTCTATCCTCAAGTGTGAAAATGTATTTCACAAGAGGGGGGAAGCAAAATGTTTTCAAAAGTTCTTTGATTATGTAAATACGTGAACTGTTACGAATGAAACTTACTTGACAGCTCTGTTATTCTAGAACTTCTCTTAACAAAATAATACGAATGTCACAATCTTGAACATACCAAACTTGCTTTGTTGTAATAGCACGTTATGTCTTATATTCACTTTTACTCCTTTTAAAAGGCTCAGGTTCAAATTTTGCCTTAGGACTAAAGAATTTTCTAAGTTATATCCTGCCACTCAAGGTTTGTTTTGGGTTGGTGAGTTTTGGGGTTTTTTTGCTAAAGATGCATCGTGAACCCAGTTCTGTTGTTTGGGGATTCCATGGCACTGAAACTGAGGAATGGCTTGGTTTGAACCCTGGAAAGTTTGTTTACTGTTGCTTTAGAATATCTAAATTTCTATTGTACTCTATTTAAGAAAACAATGTTAAAAGACAGTTTTGAGGAAAAAGCTATATAAAATTGGACCTATTTACTTTTTTGTAACTTGAAAACCTTTTATTCTGCCAGGCATTTTGGTATACAAAGCGCACAGAATCATTGAATCCTGTCAGGAGGCATTTATCTTACGACTTTATCGCCAGAACAACAAGCGAGGTTTCATTAAAGCTTTTACAGATAATGCGGTTGCATTTAACGTTGGCTTTTGCCATGTGGAAAAAGTGATGAGAAATCTTTTTGTCAGGAAACTTTATCTGTCGCCAAGGTAAGGCACCTCTTTATTTCATTGGAGAGTTAAACTTACAAAAAAAAAAAATTAACGGTGTTACAATGGGCTCCTAAAACAATGAGGTGTATGCAGTCACGCTACTAATCTGTGTTTCTTCTTGTATTTCCAAACAAATTTAATTCCTTTTTTGACAGAAGAAGAGTTCTTAAATACCCTAAACTTCTGTATTTTTTAAAATAGACCCAAACTAAATCTATAAGGGCTGAACCTTATGGTATAGCTGTCCTTTTAGCCAACAGAAATCACAGCGGAAAGTGACATTCCTAATAGCTTAAGAAAAACTTTACTGATTAAACAGATTATTTAAGCTGTGAAGTAACAGAAGTACATGCTCTCAGTTCTGCCATTCATGGAGGTATTTGTTTCCAGCTGTAATGAAACTCCATGGGTTTCTTTCTACATGTCATTTTTTTTAATCATCTTTTCCATTTATGTTGTGTATGAAGAATATGTCTTGATGACTGATAGAAACCAAATCGCCAAGATTGTGACGTGCATGAAGTCTTGTAGGAGCAGACCCACAAACAGAATTGGGCACTTAGCTGATCACCCATTCAATGCTCTTGCATTGGGCCAAGGAGGTCTGCTCATTTGTTCCTTTAGTCCGGAATGTGTTTCGCTTTATCTTAATGTACTGTTGCATTGTAAACTCTTAACAGTCTTTCTTTCGGTATCACAAAGTAGAAATGGACATAACTAGGATACAAGAGGTTGAATAGAAGCTCTCTTTAAATTTTCTTCCTTGGCATCTGAACCATGCGGAGACCTGTGGGTGCAGCATGCGGTAAGGGAAACACCTGTTGAGTTTGGGGTCAGCAGACATGGCATTTTTTCAGTCTGTTCAGTTAGTAAAAGTCAGGTAGCATCTCTATACCTGTACAACTGGATTGGCTGTAAGGGCAGTGTGTTAACGAGGACCTGCTGCTTATGATCAGAAGCTAGGAACATCACAGAATCTGCTAGTGGAACCATGTGATTCCAAAGGATTTATGAACCCATTCCAGTTTCTCCCTGACAAGATTTTTTTTTTTTGTTTTACTTTAATATTTGTTATGTGTCATAATGATGTAGGATGTAGTGCGGTAACTTTCTAGATGGTTTTCTGAGGCTCTTCCTGAGATTGCAGTCTTCACATGGGTAGAAACTGATTTTGCAATTAACTTCTTTATGTTTAAAGTAATTGTAGTTTATACAAACTTCTGATTAGTTGTAGGTCAAGCAGACGATATATGTAAATCTTAATAAGCTGTTTTCCTCTTAGACTTCATATAGCGGTGAACTCATTTTTAGAGAAGCATAAACCTGAAGTGGTGGAAATACATGTGTCGATGATGCCTGCTATGCTTGCTATTTAGACTTCGATCCTGGATATTTTGAATGCGTGTCTGAGAGAGCTCAAACGTTACAGTCCAGCTCTTGAATTAGATCTATCTTTAGAAAATGCTATTGATAAACCTTTTGACAAGGTAACCATTTTGATTGTTCAGTCAGTTATTTAAATGGCAACTATAGCAGTATTGACTGGTAAAGGAAAAATGCACACAGACGTGATTACCACTGGGCTTGCTTTAGTCACGACTCAGAGCTGGGCCCCCACCCCAGTGAAAGATTCAAAGGGGAGTGCTGTGGGTAGCAAGGGTCCAAGGGTGGGTGTCACTAGGGAAATTTCTGGGGGCCATTGTTAGGCACTTGGACTTTTGCGCATCTCCATTCTCATCAGGTCCGCAGTTAATATATGCGATAGGTTTGCACGGACATTCAAAGGTGTAATGTAGCATGTGAGCTTGATCCATTGAAGTCTTCCAGGGGAGGGTGTATATGAATGCTAGCAAGTGTCAGGGAGGACTGACATCTAATATCTATATCCTTTTTATATTCCAGGTTAAAATACTAATTACCTTTGTCTTTTGGGGGATTTTGGAGATTTTGGTGGGTTTTTGGGGAGTGTGTGTGTTTGTGGTAAGTTTAGTGCTTTATTTTTGAACGCAGCTTGTTTTCATACATAGGACCACTGTTGTTTATTGCATTAAAGGTTTTCTTACCCTGCCAGCTGACCCTCTCAGTTACTTTCGCCTTCCTTTTTGTGATACCTTTTTGTATTTCCTACAGCAGCAGTTAGTTCCCTCCCAGTAGACTTAATTCCGCCTTCTTCCCATTTTCATGTCCACTAAAATACTCTGCATAGAAAAGTTATCAACATCGGTATGTGATTATGGCTTTCCACATGACTGCCTGTGAGGAAGAGGGGAAATTCGTATCTCTTTTAGGACAGTATTTGCTGGTATTGTCACCCATGACAATGAATTGCTTATTGTCTATCTTACTCAAACAAAAATTTGAAAATCCAACTGCTGGTATTGACTGCTTTATTTATGTAGATTCAGGCCTTTTAATGAAAGATTACTGTCTCCTGCAGGTAGCTGGAAATTTCCACTTTGCACCGGCAAAAAGTTTCCAACAGTCTCATGTACATGGTGAAGTATTTTCTTTTCCTGCTTATTGTGACCTTTAGCTTCCAAGTGTTTCAGACCATTTCCTTTGAACATCTTTGCATTGCTATCTGTGGTAACAGCAGCACTGCTTCAGGGGGGAGGACACTGGTGAGAGATGTTTTGAACTATCAGGAACGAATAGAAAAGTGGTTTTGGAAGGTACTGCCACATGGGTGTGGGAGAACCTGGAGGAGAATGTATCTGGGCAGTCTCTCAGCCTCACTTGTTCTACAAAACTTTACTGCCCTGCTGTAAAACAACCTCAGGTACGGGGTTCAGTCAAGGACCTGAGTATCAGTATCTCTGGAAAGGATATTTTGTAGAAAAGCTCTTGAGAATTTCAAGGCAATTCAGAACTTTCAGAGTAAAATTTCAGTTGTGAAGGACTTCAGCTTCCTCAAGTATATATAAATACACAGTGGCTGGAATGACAGTGGTAGTTTACAGAATCATAGAATGGTTTGTGTTGGAAGGGACCTTTAAAGGTCCCCTAGTCCAGCCCCCCTGCAGGAAGCAGTGGCATCTTCAACTAGATCAGGTTGCCTACAGCCCTGTCCAACCTGACCTTGAATGTTCCCTGGCATGGGGCATCTGCCACCTCTCTGTGCAACCTCTCCCAGTTTCACCACCCTCATAATAAAAAAATTCTTCTCTCTATCTAGTCTCTATCTACCTCTTTCAGTTTAAAACCACTAAGCCTTGTCCTATTGCTACAGGCCGCACTAAAACGTTTGTCCCCATCTTTCTTATAAGCCCCCTTTAAGTACTGAAAGGCCACAATAAGGTTTCCCCAGAGCCTCTTCTCCGGGCTGAACAACCCCAATTCTCTCAGCCTGTCTTAGGAGAGGTGCTCCAGCCCTCTGATCGTTTTTGTGGCTCTCCTCTGGACCCGCTTTGCCAAGGACTCCGGAGCCGGATGCAGTACTCCAGGCGGGTCTCGCGAGATCAGAGGGACAGAATCGCTTCCCTCGACCTGCTGGTCACGCTTCCGTTGGATGCAGCCCAGGATATGGGCAGCTTTCTGACCTGCGAGCACAGGTTGCTGGCTCGTGTCCATTTTTTGACCCACCGGTAGCCCGAAGTCCCTCTCTGCAGGGCCGCCGCTACTCCCTTCATGGCGGATGCGCAGTAGCGTTACTGGCAGCCTAAGGGCAGCGCATGCGCAGAACTGGCCTGACGCCTTTGCGTAGGGGGCTCGAGCCCCGCATGCGCAGAAGCGGCCCGGCGCAGAGGCGTGCAGCTTCGAGGTCCGCAAGGGCGGAACCGTGGCGTTGCCGAGCGACGGGGAATTGAAACCGTGGAGGGGCGCAGGCGCTCCGCAACCCCGAGGTCTTCAGGTGGGGGCTTGACGCTAGGGCTTTGCAGCAGCGAGCACCCCCACGGCGCGTTTGGCCCGGGGCTGCAGCGGCGCTGCAGTTTCGTACTCCCGTGCCGAGCGCACGCTGGCAACGTGCTAGGTGGACGGCAGCGGCGCCTCCTTACGGGGAGGCAGCAGCGGGCACCGCGGCACCACCCCGCAGGCAGCGCGAGATCGCGATACCGTTAATGGCCGCCACGGCCGACTTTCGGGGCGCCACCGGGCATGCGCGGCACTGGGGCTGCAGTACCGATTTTCGGCCGCCAGGTGGCAACAGCAGCGCTCCACCAATCGGGCGGCTCCAGTACCGATGCTGGAGATACTGTATTCTGCTTGCCTCCAGGAATGATGTACTCTGTCGTCATGAGACCTGAAATGGATTGCATTTGCCATCAAATATGCTTTCTAGCAAGACCATCTAGCTTTTTAAACTTTTCTTAAAGAGGTCTCTGACTGTGCTGATGCTGTATGCCAGACCTCTGAAAATGTACCGAATCCCACACACTTTCCTTCCACCTGTTCTGGGCGCTTGGGCTGTGCTTACCGTACCATGGAGCATTGCAGTTGCTCCAGATTGCTGCTCTCGTGAAAAATGCAAGTTGATGTATCAGCAAAAAAAGTGTTTGGAGTCTTAATTGATTTTTAAATCTGGTTATGTTTTTCACTTCCCCTGTTTGTATTTTGAAACAAAGTCTGTCCACTGTGTGTTTTGGTAAAGCATTTAGAAGAATTAAATTATTTAAACTAACCCTGGTACTGAATTGGAAATAATAATTAAAAAAACATACCTAGATTGTGGCATAATATGTAGATACAATAATCATGGTGGGGTGGTTTTTTTCTTTTTAATGATCTATACAAGTGAGTAAAAGTGCTTGGTACATGAAATTATATTAGGAGTCATTTTAAGATACTGAGGAAAAATAAAATACTGTGGAGGCAATACTGAGGCAAAACTCATCACTCTTAAATCTTGGCTCTGGATTTTCTGTGGTATTGACTCTAAACTTGGTCCAAGCAGTTGGTCCAACGCTGCCCAGTGAGTGAGTGTGACGCACAGAATCAGATAGTGCAGAAAGAAAGCTATTTTATAAGTAATACATGCTGCAGGGACACATACAGCAGCAGCTCATGGGCTCCATACCCAGCTCCAGCCCCACCACCCCCCCTTTGTCTCTCCCAGCCAGTGTGGGCAGAGCCACGCCCACCCTGTGTCCCACCAAATGCAGCATTCCTAGTGCTTTGGGACCATGTCACCCGGCAACCACAGCGCCCAGCTCGTGGGGACCAGCATAAGAAGCACTGAGACCCTGGGTGGGGTTCCAGGGTGTGTGAGCCCAGGAGTGTGGCAGTGCTGGCGGGGGAGAAGCAAGCTAAAGAGCCAAGGCAGCTGCTGGCAGCGCAGAGGGCTGTTAGTTCCTGCACTAACGACCTGGCTTCAGTTTCTTAGAACTGCATCATTTGTAGAATAAAATCCTGCCTTCCACTGCCAGTGTCTCAATGAGGCTGAACTCAACATCAGCGTCATGGACCCTTGTCCTGCGAAAGGCTCCGGACCAGCGGTTTTTCTCCCAGTAGTGATGCCAGTTCCCTTCACTGTCTGCTCCAAAGCCAAATACAGAGACCTGCACACACAGCAGAAAGAGCCATCGGTGCACAGGTGCTCAGTCGCCCTGAGGGCACACAGACAGAGGTGGTATGGCAGCAGCACCTGGTCATGCTGTCCACACTCACCTGCTGGCAAGCATGCAAGGCGAACAGCAGGGCAGTGAAGCCAGTGGAGGGATACCGTCCATGGTGCTGTGTCCAGTTGTCGTGGATGTACTTGAGGAAAGCTGGGCTTAGGATCAGCACCTGAGTGGGGAGCGGAGAAGCCAGCAGTTGCTCACTGTGCTGGGAATGGGATGGCCAGCCCCCACCACCAGCACTGCCATCAGCCTTCCTGCTTGCCAGTTCTGTCCCTATCCCACTGAAAAACAAGCCTGGTCTCTGCCCAGAGGAGCCCTGCCTGTCCAGGAGGAGTGGAACCCACTGAACCCTTACCTTGTTTCTGTCAGCTTTGATGAACCGTTTCACTCTCACGTATGTGCTGCAAAAGCCAGAGGATAGCAGTGAGGGTGTGGCGCCCCTGCTGCCGGGGCCTCTCCTTCGGAGGCAGCTGGTTTGCAGAGGGTGCTGCTAGCACCTGGCCCCATGGCACCCCAGCCCCTTGGGCTGGCCCAGCAGTATCCCCTGGCCTGGCTCTGGGAAGGGTCACATCAAGGCCGTGGCCCCACAGTGGGGACAGCCATTCCACCCGTAGGAGTTATGGGACTGCAGGATGTCTGAGCCCTGTGGGGACAGGGCAGTGCCTGCTTCCCCAAACTGTGGTGCGGAGAGATGCCAGAACCCTCATCCAGGGGCCCTTTATCCCACCAGGACCATGACGCCAGGGCCCTAGTGAGGCACCAAGGCCCCCAGAACCACCCCGCACTGTCCCCAGGGTCTCTAGCACAAGAGATGCTGTTGCCCCAAAGCTGACGCACTGCGTGAGCTCTCCAGTGGAGAAGGCACTGGCCACCCACTGCAGGTCCAGTGGCTTGAAGGGGACAAGGATGAGGTGGACACCAGGCTGGAGGTTCACTGCGCTCTCTGGGTACATGAAGTGATGGGTTGTTCTTGTGCCAACATCCAGCTCAAAGCCAGCAATCTTCGCTCTGTTCATCCTAGGGGACAGTGGGAAGGCACACCCCAAAATGAAGCTGCAATGCCATGCCAGTCCCAAGCTGCTGGTCCCACCAGGCAGGGACACCAGGTCACTGTAGCCAGCAACAAAGAGGGAACATGGGCTACCCAGGGCAAACGTGTGCCCCGGGGGGGGGGGGGCTCCAGGGAGCAGGGGCAGCAGTCCCTCTCCTCCACCATCACAGGGCTTGTGTTTGTGGACTGGGGGGGGGGGGGGGGGATATGTGATGGGTGACAGGGGCACGTCAGGGCCCTGGGGAGACAGGGAGGGGCAAAGCCCTTCTGGGGCACCCACCTCAGCACCCAGTCGTGCCCATCGATCTGCAGGCCATGGCCAGACCCCTTCAGCCGCCCCGAGTTCCCCACCACTGCACAAGTCCTGCAGCGAGACGGGTCCCACAGGTCACTGGTTGGGACCCGGAAGACAGTGAAGAGCTGCTGAATTATGGCCTGGACTTGGACACTATTTGGGTGACCCTGCAGCGTCTGGGGGAGCAAGGACAGCAACAGGCAGCATTAGTCCCCCAGTAGTACCCCCAGAGGGAGACAGAACCCCAGTCGAACCAGAAGAGCCCTGGGAAAGCCACAGAAAGACCCAATGAGATAATAGGAAAAGGTTACGGGACAGCCCAGAGAGGTGGAAGCAGTGGTGAGCTGGGGTCCCTGCATCTCCTTCATCCCCCAGATTAAGACAGGCCTCTGTCTCCCTGCCCCACCGCAAACAGATTTGGTGACACTGAGAAGAGCCCTGAGTTGCCACTCATGACCCACTCACCAGCCACCATTGAACCACGTCAGAGGAGAGCTCATGGGCTGTGCCCTTCAGCAGAGGCCTCATGGCCATGTCATAGTGGGTGTTGAACCATGCAGAGCCATTGGCAACAGCAGTGCAGCAGGTAGCGGGGGTGTCGAGGAGCAGCGGAGGCCCAGGGAAGGGGCTGAGGCCATCCGTGGGGGCTCGGAAACATTGCCACAGGACCAGCAGCAGGCACAGGATGAGCACCACCTGCATGCACCTCTGGCCCAGCATTGCTCATGCCACCTGCAGTGAGATGTCAGAGGGAACAGTGGTAGTGGCACCACAGAACCCCTTCCCACCCATGCTCCCACCTCCTGGGACGCCCCTTGGCTGCTCACCAACCCTGCAGGGACCTGACATCGCCTGGTACATGTTTCCTTTTCAACCCATTCAATACCTTTATTGCTGTGCTCTGCTTCTGACGCTGTTACAGTTACTCAGGTCCAGGCAGGGCTGGCTGGCAGTATTCACTGGAGGAGGAGCTGCTCTCTGCTGCTGCAACACCTTCAGGGTCTGCAACACGGTCCTGTGAACAAGTGGCAAAGCACTGTCATCCTGGCCACAAGCCAAACTCCAGCTACCTTCCAGAGTGGCAGATGCCTGCACGTGAAGCAGCCCCTCTGCTGATAGCATGCCCTGCCGCTTTCTCCCCACACATGCTGGCACTGCAGAGTGGCCACTGGGCAGAGGAGCCCCTCAGCCTGTTTGCTGCCACCGAGCCCACACAGACGTCTTGCAGCCAGCGAAGCCAGCCCTCCCCAGTGGCCCCGGGGTTTTGCATCTTCAAGGGCACTGAATCATTGCCAGGACGAAGAAGCAGGAGGTACTAACTGCTGTCCATATGCATGAACCTTTCTTAAATACCCATATTTAAGTGACATTTCTGTTCTCCATCTAAAAGCACTCGAGTAAACCCAAAATCAGAAGGAAAAGGGTTTTCTTATCCTCAGGAAGTTCACAAAGTACTCAGCCTCTTAGGACCTGGCTCCCATGGGGCCAAGGTGAGAGTGAGGAGCAAGGATGCAGGGACATCCTCCATTCATTCCAGGGTCAGAAGCAACTGCGGGAGGTTTGGGATGGGGTCCCCTGTGTACTAGGAAAGATGGAGGGAAAACTGCTCCTGTCCTCACAGGAGCACCCTGTGCTTCCACCAGTTCCCTGGGTGCTGATGTGGGACACCAGCTTAGCTTCTCTACATTAACGATTTTCTGCAGCTCCTGCAGCACAGAAATACCTGCTTGCTGTGGTGTCCAACCAGTTGCACTCAAATCTGACTTGCAGGACATGCACCTGACAGCAAAACTGCTGCTCCTGGGGGTCCAAGCAACAAGCAGAGATGGGAGATGGGAGGTGGGGTGTGGACAATCCCAGGTGGCTGCAGCAGGTCATGCTCCCCTGCAAGCCTGTCCTTCAAAAAGCAACTGAACCATCACACCTTCTTGAAGGGAAGCACAAGCAAGCCACCACCAGCACTCCGGAAACACAGATGTGGGTGTTCCCAAGCAGGAAGCAGCCATAGTATGCTGGTTTTTTGTACCACGGGCTCAGGGAGATCCCAGAGGCCCCTGATGCTCTCCCTGCTGGTGGCTGAGAATCCCTGTAAATCCAGCAAAATGCTGTC
Organism: Falco punctatus; assembly: GCF_963210335.1. Classification (NCBI taxonomy): domain Eukaryota; kingdom Metazoa; phylum Chordata; class Aves; order Falconiformes; family Falconidae; genus Falco; species Falco punctatus. The sequence goes on from NC_137590.1 coordinate 178,664, forward strand.
CTGCAGCAGCCATGAGCATTTGCTACGATGGAGGCAAACAGTGTCCATCTGACATGCCAGTTGGGCCAGGAGCCAGCAGTCCCCCAGCAGGCTGGTTCAGGCACTTGTGGAGCCTTGGGAGTTATTAAGCTGCAGCCCATGGAGAGGTATGAGCTGGCTGGTGGCTGCATGGCTGGTGCCTGCAGCTCCATTAAGCCCAGAGCCGGGGGACCGAGGCAGCGCAGTGAATACCTTTTTGCAGTTGCCAGTCACTGGGGTGGGCAAGGCTTTGAACAGGCAGAGTAGAGCAGCCCCATCTCCCTGCCAGTGCACACACACATCCCCTGCTTTTGCGTGGGACCTCTCCACCTGTACCCGCACCCCCATGCAGCTGAAACAACACCCCAGCCCTGCACCCAGAGGTGCCCTCACCTTGAGGTCCCCCAGCTCAGCACTATCAACTGCACGACACTGTGTCACAGCCATACAGCCACTGCATCAGGCTGCATTCAGTGGCCACAGACGTGTCCCTGCCCCCACTTAGCCCCAAGAGACACTGCCAGGAACTCCCCAGCCCCATGGCCAAGAAAGAGGCCCTGATGGTGTCACTACCCCGTGGTCCCCTCACCTCCTCAAAGTGCTGCTGAGCACGGCCAGGTGAAGGTCTGCTCCCAGGCTCGGTGGCCTCACCAGTGCTCATTGCAAGCTGCAACGGGCCACCACAGGAAGAGGAAGTGTTGCACTGTGATGTGGGGGAGAACACAGCCTTGCAGCAAGTGGCATGGTGAGGTCAGGGCTGCCATCCTTCCCTCCAATGGTGCCCACCAGCCTGGCATCCCAGCACACCCCTCCCATCCATGGCAGCACCATGGTGGCCACCAGTCCTGCTGGAGCCGAATGCCCTGGACACATTCCTAGGGCCGAATCCAGAAATTCATCATTAAAATGTTCCTCTGAGAGTGGAAGAAGTTGCCTCGAGTGGAACTGCCCTCCTGCCCCCGCAGGTCCTGGTAGATGGCTCTACTTCTGCTGACACTGACACCAGCAACACAACCCATCAGCCCTGTCCTGCCCTACCCAGCCCCACAGGCAGCTGCCTGCCCCATCTCTGAGCACCCACCCATCAAGGCAACATCTGCAAGCTGTGGGCAGTGCTGGTCAGAAAGCAAAGGCGTTTGACCACGTAAGTTTTGCATCGGATGCTGCACTCAGCAGCTGGCTCTCACCCCAGCTCTATGAATTTTTGGATCCACTTATGCATTTGGCCTCCGAACACCCCACATCAGCATATCCCACAGCCTGACTCTGGACAAGTGAGGAAGCCATCCTGCCACCCACAAAAATGTCCTTTTATTTTTTTGTTCTGCTTTTAGTTTGATGCTTGTCTGGTCAAAGGGTTCTGTCCTCTCTCTGCCACGTGCTGTGAGCCTGGTATGACATACAGCCTTCCCACACAAACCTCTCCCCCTTTGCTCTTCTCCCCACCAACTAGTGCCTCTCACCTGACCCCCACGACTCATCATCAGCCTTTGCCAAATCTTTGCTTTGACTGTTTAGCGAACGCCTGAAGATGCTCACACCACTCTCCACTCACTGTGACAAATGATACAGTGATGCTTGAACAAAGGTGCAGATCCTGCAGGACCACGACGTGGATGGCCCACTCAACCCCACAGGCTGCACCCTCGTGGCCTCCCCACCCCTGCTTACCTCCTCCAAGCTGTTAGCACTGGCCTTGCAGCAGCCCACGTGGCTGGTGAAGGCAGAGGTTGTGGGGCGAGCTTAGGTCCTCCTGCACCTGCAGCACGAGGTTGTACACCAAGATGAGGGCCACCATGGTGCTGGAGCAAGGTGGCACCAGGAAGGGGAACTGCTGGAAGGAGCCATGATCATGCTGGGGGTGGGAAGGGGGCTGGGGTCACATTGCTGCCAGCAGCAAGGGCAGGAAGGAGCCCCTCGCCTTGCACATACACACACACAAACACATTGAGAGACAGACACCCCCTCAGTGTGCACACTGACACACCCAGGCACACAGCACAGCATGGCTACAAATCCTGCAATTATAAGCTGAAATATTTTAAGGAAGCCTGAGGCAGACACACTTTGAGACGCAGGGAGCCCCAGCCTGGTGGTGCAGTGGAAAGTGTGGCTAAGCACGGCTGTGAGAGCCAAGGAACTCCCTGGGGATGTGCTCTGGGCATGCTGGGGTGTGCTGAGTTATCTGGCACAGACCAGTCACCTCTGAGGTACACCAGATGGGATGTGCTGGGCACTGTTTGTGAAGGCAACATCCCACTGGACAGGCCCTGCAGAGAAGCTGGGGGTGACCCAGCAATGTCGCACTCCAGGGCCCTGCTCTAGCCCCATGCAGGTGCTCCATGACCTGAGCCCTTTGCCGTCTGTTTCATTCCCCCTGTAGCCCAAGGGTGCCCCTGAGGGGGAGAGAGGGCATCCCCTTTACCATTCTGGGGGCCCCCACACAGAAGCTAACTATGGCCCCCCTGGGGGAGTACCATGTCTGCCCCATGCTCACATCTGGCTTCAAGTCCAGCAAGAGTCCTCACCTGCTCCTTACCTGCCTACATGGCTCTGTCCAGCTAGTTTTCTCCCCAAAACTGGCTCTATTCCTACCCCATTCAAAAGACAATCAGGCAGCCATCTTGACTATAAACCCCATTGTCATTTTATTTCTTTGGAAATGCAGCGCTCCCTCTAAGCACCACCTCCTGCACCAGGAATGAGACCCCTCAGAATCTGTGGTCAAATCTGTGCTGTCAAAATTTAGGATGAAGCACCAGTACTAGAGATCAGAGCATGTCAGGGCTTGTCTGTGCAGAAGATGGGAACCCCAGGGCACCAGAGACATGCTGAGAACAAGTTTCATTTAATGTACATCAGCCCAACACCACAACATAGATTCATGCTGATGACGCCATGCCAATGCCCCAGCGCTGTGCTATCTGGGAGGGAGGGTGAAGGGGCATCAGCGAGGAGTACTTACAGCAGGCTGGCCCCTGGCTCCAGAAAGCAGCTACAAAACACAAGCAGCACAGGAGACAACAGCCAAGGAGCTTTTTTATTCCTGTGGAAATGAAAGCCAAGATGAAGTCTGAAGCAAGCCTGAATCCAACCCAGCACATGCAGGAAAAGCTGTTCAGCAACTTGTAAGGAGTGACAACTAGGAAGCCCATGTCTCAGGGTGTGCTACCACATCCAGAGCCAACTTCAACTCAAAGAGCTTTTCCCGTGCTTTTGGCAAGGCAGGAAGCTCATGGCTACCTTGGCTCGGCCATCCTTCTCCCAGGGGAGCCCCATTCAAAGGTATTCCAGGTCCTACCTCCACCAGGAGCTTCCACCATACCTGGCTTCCCCCTGTACAATGTGTTTTGAGGTCTTCAGGCAAAGGCCTGGGAAGTTCCAAGTGTTGCCTAGCTGGGGCATGGATGCCTTGATGTCCCCATCTCTGCCAGAACCACTCTCAATGGCAAGAACTGGTTTCAGCTGCCAGGTCTGTTGGGACGGACTCAGCAGACCCCATTTTCCCCACCCTCCCATGGCAGTCCCACAATGAAGAAATTTTTTCCCAAAGCTGTGACTGTCCTTCAAGGAGGTTGCCTTATTTAATAGGTCGATTACTTGATTTATTAGCATTTCATGGGTACTTAGCATGAAACACGACTCCCCAAACGCTTCTGCAAGTCTCTCATGCTGAAGGTTGCCTCTACACCTGTAGGATTTCCTTAAACTTTGTGGTCCAGTCTCAATTCCTGAAATAATCACCCCCGCCTTTGAGTAGTCCTGTGCTGGAGAGCATTTATCCATTGATGATCTTCTCACTGATGTATCCAGGCATGGTGTAGACCAAAAGAACCAGGAAGATAGTCAGAACAGCGACAATAAATAGCACAATGATGTATTTCTTGTACCGCTTCCAGATAAAGAACACAAAGGTCTTCATGGGATTCACAAACCAGTTGAAAGAAGTTTTTGGCCGGCTGGAACAGGAAAGGAAGAACAGACAAGCACAGGCTCAATCCACAGAGCAGCACACTGGCCCCTCTGTGCTGGTGCCCTGCCACCCTCATGGGTCCGCAGCTCTTCCTGCCACTTCCAGGCAAGATCAGCCTAGGGGCTGCAATAATTACAGTGCCTGTTGCAAGTGCTGGAAACAGGACCTGAGCCTCAAGATGGCCCCGCAGAGCTGTTCTGCATCCATGTGGCCAACGCATTGCGTTCATGTGGTTGAACCAGAGCTGCCCTTTTTGAACAAGCAATGTTACAGCATAGCTGCCTTCAGCACCGAGATCAGCCCTGGCCCAGCTGCTGCAGCCACAAGTCCTGCCAGACCTACTGAAGCTCTGGGAAGCCCTGGCAGCCCCAGTCCCATAGATTCCCACCACCAAGGGCCTCACTGATTGCTCTCAGCTTCCTGACAAGCAGAAGCTGCTCCCTGTCCCCATGCAAACAGCTGCTGAAAACACAGCACGGCCCATCCATGTAACACACATACTCACTTGGGCTTTTCCAGGGGTTCAGGCTCTTTTCGTCCCAAACCAACAGGACTCTTCTCAGCCTCCTCCACAGTCAGCAGCTGGAACTCTGCTTCCACCTTACCCTGGAGGGGGAACATGTCTGAGCCACAGCTGCACATGTTGCTTCGCAGACCAGTGTGCTAACCACACACCCTGCCAAGACTGGGTATTTTTCTCCCAGTTCCACTTAAAGATGCTCAGAGCAATTAACTTTTCTCTCCAGGCATTAGCTACAGTCTCACTCACTTCACAGGCAGCAGAAATTGGACTGGCCAGAAACTGTTTTGCAACCAAGGCACTGTACTGTAATGCACCCCCCCGCATATGGATTTCTTGGCAGTCTCCCAGTCTGGCACTGAGCAAAAAACTTACCCCTGGGGGCAAACAGCGGTCCACTAGCAAGGTCAGCAGCAGCCAGTCTGCCCTGGAACAGTTGGCACCTGCCCGTCTGAGGTAGGCAGAGACCCTTGGACAAGCTTTTGCTGCTGTCCTGTCTGGCTGATGGGGAGCCATGTGCTTTTTGCTTTGCTCCTCTCACTGAGCACTGCTCTATAGGAAGCTCAGAGGAAGGCATGAAGTTGAACACCCCCGCACGCCACTGCAACTGACACTTGTGGGTAGATGAAGTGCTAGGTTTGCAGAAGGGACAAGTCTGCAGGACCTTGCACAAAGTCCTGGCCAGCTAGCTGGGTCATTGCTGCATCTGTAGGTTATGTACATGCCAGACAGGTTCTCACGTTAAGGCAGAGGCAGAACACTGGCTCTCTGCCCACCTGTGCCGGCACCCTGCCTTACCGTCAGGAGGTACTTGTTGCCACTGGAGTCTGTGAACTCCATGTCCTCTGGTTTGACTGAGCGGCTCCCCTTTTTCTTCTTCTTCTTCTTCTGCTTGTCCTCCCTTTCCTCTCTCTCTTCATCCTCTGGATCTTGGAGCTTGATGAAGGGCCACCAGCCCCTCATGCGCTTGTTTCGGAAGATGGAGAAGCGAGGTATTGCATTGTCCTTGGCCATCTTGATGGTGCAATGCTCTGAGCTCTTGGCTGCTCGCACCATGTCATGCAGCTTCAGCTCGATGGAGCCTGCAGGCACAGTGAAGAGGACAGCTCATGGCAAGATCCTGAGGTCAGCCCCATACACCATTTGACTTTCTGTCTCAGCCAATAGGTCCCAGCTGCTGCAATGATCTAACAGAGTCCTGCACATTTACAGGTGGAGAACCTGAAGCTCAGCATAAGAAAAGACTAGCCCAAGAGTTAGAGACAAGAAGCACAAGCCACAGACCTTGTCTCATCTCTGACGTTGCCAGTTCGGTTTGTGTGTGGTACAGTGAGTTATCTTCATGCCTTTACCGTGTCCCACCCTTCTTTCCTCACATGCCCAAGCTCCTCTTCCCAACTCATTCCCGTAAATGTCAATTAAAAACTGTAAAATCTGGGGAACTCTTTTAAAGGTTTCAAGTCTCTCTTACACCTGAAACAGCGTTGGTTTATTTCCCTGCTTGGCCTTACGCCCCTGTCCTCCTTGGAAGGAGGACACTTTGGCACTGAGCCCTTGCAACACATCAGTCTTGCCATGTACTGGTCTGTGTTGGCAAAAGCATAGCCAGCAACCAAGGAGTGTGGGTGTTCTCCTCTGCTCAGCTCTGGTGAGGATGTATCTGCATAGTGTCCAGTTTGGGGCCCTTAACACAAGAAAGGTGTCAGCTAACTACAGAGAGTCCATTGGCTGAGATGGTTGAGGCTAGAGTATGTTCCATAGCAGGTCGGGTTGAGACCCATGCATGTTCAGCCCAGAGAAGAGAGGTCAAGGGAGAGATCTTACTGCATCTCCCACAGCGTAAAGGAAGCTATCGAGTAGACGGAGCTAGACTCTTCTCAGAAGTGGATGATGAAGGCATGCAAAGCAACAGACGTAAGCTGCTGCAAGTTAAAAAACCTGAGAATTATGAGAATGGTGCAGCCAGAAAAAGGGGCCCAAAAGGGTGCTGGAACCTCCATCCTTGGAGATACTCAAAAATCACTCAGACAAGGCCCTGAGGAACCTGACCTACATTACATCTAGCCCTACTTGGAGCAGGAAGTTGCAAAAAGACTGCAGAAGCCCCTTCTTGCCTAGAGGTTCATGGGATTGTACGTGCCAGGAATCGCTGGGATTGCTGTCTAATGCTTTCTTCAGTGCCTGAGCAGCAAGGCTGAACTAATCACCATTGGCAGTGCCTCATGGAGGTAAAGCCCTTTAAATACACCACAGAATGTTGATGAATAAAGAGAATTTTATCCTGCCCAACAGACAGCAGGGAAAAGGGGCTGCTTTTTAATGGGGAGGCCAAAGTTTGGAGAAGGGAGGGACAACTGAACAGAGTTGTTCAGTACAAACTCAGGGATGGCAGAAGCAGGAGAGAAGCAGTACCATTTGTGCTAGCATAGTGTGGGTAGAATCACCACCAGCCCAGCTTTGTCACCAGGCCCTGCTGCATGCCCAGCACATGGTCTCACAAAGGTTGCCAGTCCCTGTGCTCACAAGGTAAACACCTGAGGAAAGCTGCTCTTAGACCAAGTCTTTGAGATCTGCAGGTCTAACTGAGATCAGGGAAAATGAGCACGTTTACCAGAAAGGTTGTGAGGAAGCAGAACCTGGAAGTCCTGCAGTGTGTCAGGCCCTGAAAAAGGACACCAAGGCCCTGGCACAAGTATGCAAACTCAATGTGTCTGTGTAGGAGAGGTATGCATCTCCAGGCTCTGCCTATATCTCCCATGTGAAAAACCAGGCCAGGTGACTGCTGAGCTGAAGACTTTGATCTGATGCTCCTGGTAAACTGTTCTCAGAGAGCTGGGCCCTGGAGGAAATGCTGTACTACTCTAGCAAGGTGAGGGACAGGTCACCCCACTTCGGGCAGGTCACACCATACCTAGAAAGTCATTAGCTGAAATTCTGTCGTAATCCCAGACCTGGAGGACCAGAACAGCCGGTTCCCGAAACTCTGACTCCTCCATGGAGAAGACAGAGTCCTTCTTCTTGTAGGTGATCTCCTTCTCAGTCGGGAGATAGTTGAAGCGGAAGATGAACCTCCAGTTGAAATTGCCCTCCCCGGTCAAGGAGTTAAAGTGAACATCTGTCTCCTGCTTGTTGTGGTCAAGACCCTTTATCCAGCTGCAGGAAAAACTCAGTTATCTCCTACCCCTGTCGGCCAGCCCCAAAGGCACAGCAGAAGGCAGGAGGGGTTGAATGCCATGGGGTAGCAGGAAAGGAAGAGTCAAAGAGCCAAACCAGACCAACAACTGACCAACATCTTTGGGGGTACAGCAGTCCATGCAGGGGACTGGAGTGGGGCACCTCATGCTGAGGCAGGGAAGAGAAGAGGTTCAGAGAAGGTATTGAGGGTGTGGGGCAGGACAGCCAGGCTCTGGCCTCCCTCTGGCTCCCATCAGACCTTTTCACGTAGATGTCACTGGAAGGCTCTCCTGTCACTGGGTTGACATCATCGAGGATCACATCGTCTGTGTTCCAGATAATGACACGCAGCTCATAGCTGTGGGAAGGACACAGGGGTGAGTAGGACACATGCTCTTGCCCCCAGTGCCTGGGAGGACAGGTCAAGCCCATAGTGGCAGAGCAGCAGGACTTGAACCCTCCTAGCACTGTGGTCTCCTGCCAGGGCTCCTTTGGCCAAGCACAGCCCAGCACTCTCACTGCCATGCACAAAGCCCTCTCTGAGGGGCTACAACCCTACAAGGTGGGTTGACCTTGGCTGGGTGCCAGATGCCCACCAAGCCGCTCTATCACTCCCCTCCTCAGCAGAAGGAGGAAGTGATAAGAGAACTTGTGGGTCAAGATAAAGGCAATTTAATGAAGCAATACCAAAAGTTGCACACATGGAAGCAAAGGAAAACAAGAAGTAATTCTCTGCTTCCCATCAGCACGCAATGTTTGGCCACTTCCTGGGAAGCTTTAGTACGCATAGCAGTTGCTCCAGAAGACCAACACCATAAATAACAAATGCCCCCCTTCCTCTGCTTTTACATCCGAGCAGATGTCATATGGTATGGAATAGCCCCTTGGTCACTTTGGGTCAGTTGTCCTGGCTATGTCCCCTCCCAGGACCTTGCCCGCCCCCAGCCTGCTGGGGTCAGGGGGGAAGGTTGGAGAGACAGCCCTCATGCCGTGCAAGCCCTCCTTGGCAGCAGTCAAAGCACTGGTGTGTTATCAGCACCTTCCTAGTTTCCAATACAAGCACAGCACTGTGAGGACTGCTATGGGGCTCAGCCAGACCCAATACACATCCCACAGTCACAACAGGCAGCTTTTGCAAAGCAGATCCCTGGTATGTGGGAAACCCACACAGCACCACTTAGCCATAGGAGCACAGAAAGGCTTAGGCAGGAAGGGACGTCTGCAGTCCCTGCTCCAACCTCTTGCTCTAACTTCATAGTAGCTCAGATTGCTCAGGGCCTTGTCTGCCTGAATTTCAAGTTTTTCCAATGGTGGATATCCCAACACCTCTCTGGGTCACTCTGTTCCTATCCCAGGTAGCTTCATACTCATTGAAATTTGTTTTTCCTTACATCCAGCTGGAATCTCCCTTGCTGCAATTTGTGCCCATTATCTCTTGTCCTTCCACGTGCACTGCTGAGAAGAATCTGGAGCCTCCCTCTCAACAGCCCCATAAGATCACTGAAAACAGCAGATATCCTCCTTCAACTTCACTTCTGCAGGCACCCAGAGGACATCTGCCCACCAGCCAAAATAAAGCTAGATGAGTAGCTCTGAGCTGGGTTTCTATCACCTTCATGTCCAGACTTAAAAGAGATTAACCCTGCCCCCCACATACACTTGCGTAGCTGAAGCACTTACACCCCACCAAAGAGACCATCCCATGGGCAGAGCTGAAGCAGACAGGAAGGCTGCAGCCAGGCTACCACAGACCATCAGCCTGTGCAGGGCTCTGTGGCATATCCCCACAGGCATGGCAAGGGACAGTGACCCTCCATGCAGGCTCACCAGCACCAGCCCCGCTCCTATGGGTGCTACCTGACAGGCAGTCGTGGCTTGATGTTGACAGGCGGCGGTGCGGGGACATCATTTGGAAACATGTCAATCCACATGTGCAAGGAGCCCTATTGAGGTAAGACAGCAGAGAGACTTCAAAGGAGACCACCCTCCAGCTCTTCAAGGAACAAGGGCTTGGTCCTGCAAGGGAAGCTCTCAACAAAAAAACACCGCTTGTCTCTCTCCACCCCCAGCACTTCAAAGTGACATGTGACTGCATTTTAGACAGGGCAAAAATTAAAACTATCAGAAATTGCTTATTTCCCTCCCCACTCTGCTCCCAAGAAAAAACATTTCAGCTCAACTAAATCAGTTTCAAACAGAAGCCAACATGTTCCTCGCTCTTAACAAGCACATGATGATGCAATGCTTCAGCATAATCAAGAATACTAAGAAGTGATGAGTCTTACTCTCCCCTCCCCATGTGCATTTCCAGTGCCGAACAAAGCCAGAGTGACTGCGGAGCTCTGCTTTGTTACAGACCTCTGGTATCTGAGGGAACAGGAGATGTTCAAGTGCAGGACGCTGAAATGGTCAAGTTCAGATTGCTGCACTGCATAAAATGGAGGATGAATGTTTCTCCTCCAGCCAGCAGGGAGAACAGGGCTCTCGCAGGGGTGCAAAAGCAGCCATGACAGGGGACAAAGCAGAGGAAGAGGCAGGGATAGGCAAGGACATTCACCCACCGTGGTGCATGGTGGCAGGGCTTAGAAGGCAGAGCAGGTCCCTTGCCACCCACACAGCATCCTCATCAGAGCACTGCTACACAGCCTGAGAAGACGGGAAGGACTCTGGGCCAGCAGCATTGTGACCACAACATCAATAGACAGAGGTCCCTTAAGGAAAGGGGTGTTCAGAAGCACTGCGAGAGGTCAGAGGGTGGATCTGAGCAAAGGACACCCACGGCCAATACTTCATAGCAGGGCCAGTCACCCACAGACACAGCTCCAGTTGCCCACCCAGGAAGGGACAACGCATGAGATTCATACCATGATGAGGAAATGGAAGGACAACAAGGGATCAGCTAGGGGACTGGGAATCAGCTGCCTGAAGGTCTTTCCTCAGAGCAATGTATAGGCCGGGCAAGGAAACACATCTTACCTGCACAAGTCCAGGGTTCTCCGGGTTGTACAGGGATCGGATCTCCACATGCTCTGGTACCAGCTTGTACCCGTACCCTGGCATCTCTTCCCAGTGCTGCAGGACGTACAAAGCCTTATGTTCATCATCCACTGACCAGTTCTCATCTGACGCTCCTCTCCTGTTCCTCACAGAGGCCTCTGCAGCAGGACACAGCCAGGCAGAAGATGAAGGCATCTGGCCAGCAAGAGCCATGTCAGGACATTAGTCACAGACAGAAGTAAGAGAAGATGATGGACTGGGCAAACAAGCACCTCACCAGAAAAACAAAATGGAGAGAAGCAGGAGAGAAAGGATGAAGGGAATGAGTTCAATATGTTGCAGTGATGAGGAAAACTGTAGGCAGGAAGACAAACAAGCTAAGAGAAGTAAGAGGAAAAGGACAAAAAAGAATTTATTATGGCCCTGGGAAAAGGATGCAGGAGACACTGAGGAGGATGTGACCCTCTGAGTCAGTTTAAGTCCCCATGTCCCTGTGGTAGTGCCAACAGATCCAGATGAGAGGTTTTGCCCTATAAGTGCTCCACTTGGCAGTGACAAGCTGTGCTGTCTGTTAACAGTCTGTGCAATTGACTCATTTGGCACAGTAAAGCCAGGCAGCTCAAGACCAAATCCTGCTGCTGGAGAGAAAAGCAGAAACCAACAGGTGAGGACACAATGACCCACCCCTGTGTTTATGAAAACCACCTGCCCTTTCAGGATCAGTCTGAGACCAAAACGATCTCAAGTGGTCCCTGAGCTCAGCAGATGTTCACGGGGCACCAACTACAGCCACATCTGAACCAGAGCCAGCTTTCAGGGGAACACCAGAGAAGCACCTTGTTTCTCCCTTCTCAGCTACCCAGTGACCTGAGAAAAGGTTAAAAAGGGCTTTTGGAGGCTCCTTGCCCTCTCCCGAGCAAGATTTCTTTCCCCTTCATGACATAAGCCACAGAGGACAGCAAAAAGCTGAGGAACAGCAGCACTGAAATGAACAGAAGGTGAAGTTGGCTGTACACTTAGCTGTCCCCTCTCTGGGCAGGTCAAGCACGGGGATCATCCTTCCTACAGGCTACATAGCATTGCCTTGTAGGGCCCAGCCATCCACAGGTGGGCCACATCTGCTCCATCCTTTCCTCCAGGCTGGATTTGATTGCACAGGTGCTGGCCATTGGAGAGAATGTGCTGAGCAGGACAGACCTGTGCTCAGGGAAGTACTCAATCACTGCTGGTGGAGGGCATGAAAGGTTGATGTGTTCTTGGACATCTGTGCCCCTGGCTCAGGGTTTGTAACGTCAGTAAGGAGGAAAGAAAAACGGCAAAGGAGAAGCAGAAGCTGCCCACAAGGATAAAATCAACAGTCGTGAGAAGCCACGGGGAGTCACCCAATGCACCCAAAGCCAAGAGAGCAGAAAGCATCCCTGAATGACAAAGCCAGCCAAAAACAGGAAAGGAGACTGAACACCCCCCACCCTAAAAAATAATTAAAAAAGGATGCCAGTATCTTGCTCCTGGTGCTCACAAGCAGATGGAGTTAGAGCTTTGTGCCAGCATCAGCCACCAGAATAAGCTACGCCATCAAACCCCTGTGCACATCACTGCTGTGCAAGTGGGTTTACTTAGCTCCACCCGCTGCCCAGGAAGCCACTTTGGGACCTGATGGCCTGGATCATGTCTTCCAGGGCAACATCACTGAAACCAGGCCACTGAGCACTGAGGATGCTTCCCATGGTAACCCAGAAAGCTGGGCCATGCAGGGCATAGAGTGGGGGCAGCTGGACTGGATACTTCAGGGAAGAGAGGCTGGTATGTTCCCAGACCTCTCACCAGCATGTGCACTGCTGAGCACAGACAACTGCTTCAGGGAGCAGTCATTGTGTTCTCCAAGCCCTCTGTACCTTCAGGAAAAGCCTCTGGGGGGACCTTGAATATTTTATTGTCCACTTTGACCTCCTCCCGTCTGTACTCTGGTGCAGGGAGCAAATTTTTCTTGCATAAGCTATCCAAGATCTGTGTGGGTTTGAAAGCATCTCGCCACATGTTGTAGCTGTTCCTGCATGGAAAGGAGAACATCGAGAGCATCTTCAGCTTAGACATGTTTTTTTCCTAGGCTGTGAAATGCCCTGCCTTCCCTACAGCACAGGCAATGCCACCAAATCCCTGCTCAGATTTTCACTGGGAAAACCACGGGGACACAAAAGCTTAATGAATGAAAAGCTTAACAAACTTCTCCTCCCCGAAAGCAAGCCAGGCTTGCACCCCACAGAACCATTAGCTTCAGAGTAGTAACAGGAGAAATTCCAGCCGCAGCTTGGGAGAGAGGTTTTAGCAGTGCTGGGGACTCAACTCCATGCACACAGCTTATTCTCCAGTAGCAGGGTAGGAGAAGTTTACAGAAAGCTGGCCAGCGACACCAGAGAATCGATACTGAATGAGGCCAGAGAAAAACAGATGTCATGAATCTTGCTGCTCACAGAATTAGCTGCTACCAGAGAAATGGCCCTAATTCCTGAAAGAGCTCAAAATCACATCATTGTCAAGGGAGCGCTCTTCTCATAGAACACCAACATGAAAGCATTGAAGAATTTTTTGCTACTGTACACAAAATATGTAAGTCTGCAGTAGAAATGAGAGCTATCACAGGAAGCTGGTAGGAATCTAAAGGAGATGGAGTTATCCATGTAATTTGTAGTCAATCTGTGGAGCACCTGCTCAAAGGATACTGTGGATGCCAGCTCCGTCCTGCAAAACTGGAGGTGCTCTGCTACCCACCCAAGCAGTACATGAGAAGAACGTGTCTTGCGGCCCTAGTGTCACACCGGTACCTACATGTCATACTGAGAAGCCACTCCACAGTTGGCCCTGTGCTTGCTGTAGAATCGATTCTCCAGGTCAATCTTGGTCTCCCCAATCAGATCATCAGATCCAACCAAATCATGGTCAAATATTGCCACAGTGAGTTCTGATTCCATGGGAAAGGACACTGTCAGCTCCACAACTCTGGACAGAAGCAAATGGGGAAAGTACAATCAGCAAAGAGGATGGAAATGAAACACATGCTCTGCTTGGATCATCCTATGCATTTAACAACTGTATTTGACAATTCAAAGATAGAGTTTGGTTCTCTGTAAGTCCAGTGTGTGCAGTTTTCAGTGTGCCTGTTCAGATAAATTAGTTACTTTTCCAGGAACGTATGCCCTTGGATAGAGGTCTTAGAGCTAGGGAAAAAGCTCCCTAATGTTCTGTTGCTGCTTGGCTCGCTACTTTATCTTAATCAAGCCCTTGGGAGTACTCCCTTCCTAACCCAAAACACTTAGGGCTCCTGTGTCAGCTGGAAGCACAAGACATGCCTGGGACCTTTGTGTTACAGCACAAGATTCTCTAGCAGAAAGGAACAGAAGACCACAGATGCTAGGCCACAGCCTGAGCCCAGATTTGTACTATTCCTATTAAACCTGCTAGATGAAAACTTCCTGCATACTCTCCAAACACAGGATTGAGCTGCTTTGGGATGTATCGCTCCTTTGTGTCCTTCTGCTCCTGCCCCACAGTCACCACCACGTAGGGATCTGCCTTGCCATTGGGGTCTGCTGGAGACAGGTTCGTAGCCTAGAATACACAAGAGGTACTGCCATATGTCAGCTGCAGAGAGCAACCTGCACAAGGAACACTGCACAGGCCTGAGACCATCCAAGCCTGCTGCTCAGGTCCCTCCAGCAGCTGCCCCAGAACAGAAACAGTCACGTTTGCACACAAATCCCCACTCAACAAGCTACCGATGTCTTCAGCTGTCGGACCACCTGCTTGCCCATGGACTCAAAGCAGGTAAGCAGAGCCAAGAAACACACATCTGGATTTTTAGCACCTCCTGAAGCTATGCAGCATGGAAAGGTCCCCCTGGACAAGACACAGCTGACTTCCTCTGGGCTGGCAGAGCCTTCAAGCCAGCATCGAGTGTTTCACAGGTGCCACTGTGTATATTTACTGAGCAGAGAATGGCCGGAGGTCCACAGGAAGGGACATCACTGCCACCACCACCACCAGAGACTTACCTTAATGATGTAAACTCTTACAAGAACCTTGATGGGTCTGTTTCTTGGAACGCCCTGGGAGACCTTGGGCTTCGCACCAGCTTCCTCAGTGGGGTAGACATAGAAGGAACCCTGCAGAAAAGACATTGCAAGTAACAATCAGATACAAAAGATAGTATCTCAGACAGGATTGGAGCCACCAAGACCAGCTTCGCCTGCCAAAATGAAAGACTAGAGCCATGCAGACCACAGATACCATGGACCCATGCAGACAGTCCTTTCCAAAGGCATTATCACATCCACATGGCCCAGGTAGTCCCTGTTTGCAAGTTAGGCTGTAGGCTGTCAGACCACTGCCAATGCTGTAAAATCTGAACATTTCCAGGCACACTTTGGACTGCCAAAGGCAGGGGCACCAAAGGTTTTCTAGGGACCTTCTTAAATCAACTTCTGTAGTTGATATTTCAGAGACTTCAAGAGCTCCTGGGTGGGAAGATAGTGCCTCTTTTAAACAAGTCCTTTATGCTTCATGTTTTCTCTTTGCAAGAGCTAAAAAATCTAAATCAACTAACAAAGAACTACAGTATACAACTGCTTCAACAGGTACCAACGGTACCTGGCCATGCTGCACCGTGGCCTCACATCACCTTGCACAAACATGCACTCTCCAAGGCTTTGGTTTTCCTAAGGATTTTCTTACACATGCAGTACATATGTAATTCAAATGATACAGTACCTTGTACTTCCCCACAAAATGTTCATCCTCGTTTCCATCTTCATCCTCACTTGCTTTGCCACGATGAAGGGGGAAAATACACAGCCAGTCTTCAAAATTACCAAACTCACTTTCCAGCTCAGAGTTGTAGATCTGAAATAAGTACAAAGTAATTTTTGGGCCTTTTCCTGCCATCTTAAAGGGGAGGAGAGTCAGAAAGATCATCCTTTCTGCGCTTCAACTATTTCATCTGGTCCTACCTTACCCCTGTATTATTCAGTGCCGAGTGCTATTATTTTCCCTTATCCCCCTAGGTCCCTCCTCACGTACGCACACACATCCCAGCTTGGCTCCAAGGTCTCGCTAGCTGTTTCAAAGCCCAGCAACAATGGGGGCCCAGTGCACACTGCAGGTTCTCCTCCCAGTCTAAATTCCAGTGCAGGGAGGTGAGGACAACAAGGACAAAGAGCCGGGGTTGAAAAAGGCCAGATCTGTCACTCCAATAATCCAACAACCTGAAGGGTGGCGATGAGCTTCCTCTTGGGTCGAGCAGGTTCAGCTTCAATTGCTATCTCATCTTCTGCTTCCACATCTATGGAGTATGCATTTAAATTCCCACCTTCTAGAAATGGCAATAAGAGATTAAGAAATGCTCTGGCCTCTCCCATCATCTCAAGTATCTGTCCATAAAATAACCCCAGCAATAGCTTTTGCTTTCGCCCAGGGCTCTGAACTGCGTCAGGGTAACCAGAGCCATTGCTGTCTAACCAGGTGGCTCTACAGCATCTCAGGTTTCCCAGCAAGGAAAGCCTCTCCTGAAATAGGGTTTACATAATTTCTATACTTACTGTCTCACCTCCCCAGGTCATTCCTAGGTGTGTCACTGCTTACACCTCCACAAACCTGAGCCTGCAGCTTTAACACTGTTCTAGATCACCTGTTTGCTATTACTGTCTTTGTGTTACCTTGAAGTGAATCCTCTAGCCCAGGTGAGTACCCCATGGGCACAGAATCATGTGCAGCTCCTGAACAGTTTTGCCTCTCCACCCCACCTTTGCTTCCTGCTCTCATCTTACCAATCCCATGAGCCTTGCAGCTGATCTTTCTGCGGGTTTTTGCTCACTCAGGAAGGCACTTGCTTCAGCACAATTTTCCATACTTTGCTGAGGAAAGTTTGGTGTTTAAAGTTGAAATAGCCTTTGTTAGCCCTTGCCAATGTTTCCAGTCTCTCTGCTTCCTTTTGTGTTGTTTTTGCTGACTGTTGCAAAGCTGTTGCCTGCTCACATATCATTCCCGCAAGCCCAGCACCCTCTGGGATGGTGCAAGTCCTGACTCTTCCCCACAGAAAAGTTGGATGTTGCTAGAGGACTCACCTGCATCATTCAGGTCATCATTCTCAACATCTTCCTCATCACTGTGTGTCTGAAACACAAACAGTTACCCCACTTCCCTGACAGCAAAGATGTCTGCATCCAAGCACAGGCCTGTCAAAGCTTTCAAGCCAGGAGAGTCAGTAATACCTAGCCTGAGATCATTTAGCATTAACATCATTGCAGGATGGTATCCAGTGAGTGCCTTAATGACTTTTGCTCTTCCCCCAGATCCTCCTGCTGGTTTTTTTGTTGTCGAGATTTAAGGGACACGGGGCAAGGAAAGAAATCTGGGGCAGACCAGCTCCCATAGCACATCCTGGGAAGACAGTCAGGACAGAAAGTAAGCAGCATGAAAGCCCCTGCACCGCAGCTAAAATCAGCAATGTCACATTTTCAGGAGTGCCTCAGTAAAATTCCAGTTGCATTCTCAAAACCACTTGGGCACCTAGCCTCATGGATGTGTCAGCACCCATTGTCTGCTGAAATCAGTCCAGCTGGTGCACGCTTGATACCTGAACACCTCAAATGCGCTTGACACACAAAAGCCCACATCTTCCTGCAGATCCATGCCAGGAGGGCTCCTATGACACTCAGTGCTGTTGAAAGCATGCTCCTCAAGCCAGTGCAGCTACTTTTCCCCTCTGCTGAAAGCTATCACAAAAGGTTACCTGGTTATACAGCTCCTTCAGGGACTCATAGTACTTGGACCACCAATCCAGTTCTTCGAGCTCTGGTTTTTCCTCTTCATATTCATCCTCCTTCTTTACAAGCTTATTGATGCAAATTTTCTTCAAAGGAGCCTCCAAAGAAAGGAGAAAGGGGTTCAGAGGGAGGAAATGACCACCCAGGACACCCATGCACCCTGCTCTAGTACCCTGCGAGCCTCTGGTAGAGGCTCAGCTTTCAGGCAGAGCACAGGAGCTGCAAAGCTACACACAGCCCCAGGTTTGTGCTTTTCTACAAAAGCAGCAGTTTTCAAGGCACTAGGCAATGTAGCTCTCCTCCCTGTGCCAGAGCCTGGACATGCAACGGTGCCAATGAACAGGCAGGAGAGAGAAGTGTTTGAGTCCAGAGCAAAAAATTATGGTTGAAACCTAACTCTGAACTTCTGAACATTATTTTTTGTTTTGAATGCTTGTAACCTTCAGTTTGGCTCTCCAAACTTCAAAATTTGCTGTGTCAAACACATCACTCACCTTCACAAGGCTCAGGGGGTGAGTGCTGGGATGTGGGTCACCAGCTGCTGGGCCAATGTTTACCACAGTCTCAGAAGGAAGATGCTGGGATGAGACTTTCTGAGCTGAGACGAAGAGAAATAGTTTCAAGCTTCCGTGCATTTATTCCTACTTTTTGTCCCGTTGTTATTCCACAGGAAAACCCTCCCTGTTACCTCACTATAGTGTGATTGCTTTGAAAGCCTTTGACAGCAGACTCTACAAAAATATTACAGGAAATACAAGTACAGTGCTGAGACTGGACACCATGATCAACACGCTTGTTGCTGACTCCCAGGAATTCAGATTTATGAGATACACCTTCCGTACTTGGAAATAATCACAGATGTATCAATCCTTTGCTTCTTCCCTTTTGTACTGTATTTATTTGCATACCTCTAGATCAGGAGCTCTGGCTGTCACTATCACAGAACTATTTAGTGAATCCATTACCCAATGAACAGACCCAACGATGGGATGGGAGAGAAGTGTAAACCTTTCAATCCCTGGTCCTAGTGGACCAGCTCCCTAAAGCTTGATGGAGGCCTCACTGGGGACAGATCTCTAGCCTGGCTACACAAGGGGTTGAAACAGCTAAATACAATAGTCCTTCCCAGGCTAAACATCTCAGATTCTATACACAAACTTTCCACAGGGATAAGTTACTGTCTAGTATATAGCCCCAGCTAAACGTCCTTCTGGATAAAGATGTCTTCATGAGCCATTCTCCCTCCTCTACTTTCTACAAATGTAAGGCACACAGTGCCTGGGAAAGAGATCCCAAGGAGGTGCCACATTCACAGATGAACAGTCCTGCCAGTGCGGTAGGGAGCCAAACATTAAGCTAACCTTGGAGAAAACAGTAAGTTGCCCTTTGCCATCCCCAAAGAGGGATGCCAGCCCTTACACAGCACAACTGCTTGGCTGATGCTGCTTCCTGAACACCAGTCTGGAGACAAGTGCTACAGACCAGGATCACAGCCTGCCTCCAGCCCTACCCTGCCCCACGCTGTGCTTTTTCTGGGCATCTTGTGGATCTTGGGAGAGGGCTTTGCTGCCTGGCTAGTAGGGAGTGGAACGGCCACAGATCTCTGCCACTGGCAGAACCTGCCTGCTGCCTCCATGGGAACCTCACCAAGCAGCTCACCTTTGAGCACATATTCTGGCTCCTCCTCCAGCTCTCTGGGAGAGAATTTCATCACATCAGACACAATGTGGGTACCCACCAGCACAGTGCGACCAAACGCCCGCTTCTCCACCACAAAGATACTGAGAGGAGGGTGCAGGTAGACCTGCTCTGGGAGCTCCTGCAAAAGAACCACACATGGGGCTCACAGGAGCAAGGATGATACCCACGGCAGCCTGACCGCAGGCAGTGAGGTCTGATCGCGCACCTTGCGGCACTGCCCAAAAGCCAAAGACTTGTAGTGACAAGTGATGGCTGAGACTGCCCTTGGTGGGCAATTTCATGAAGGTTTTCATGTGCAGCTGAACCACATGGCCACGTGCGAGCAAAACCCAAGGGGCAAGCTCCCCTCCTGTTACCTTGCCACAAGCACACAGGCAGTACATGTGTGCAGGACAGCCACAGCGCACCCTGGCATGGCAGGATCCCCGTTCCCACTCACCACGTCCATGTATTTGACCAGCTCAGTGAAGTTGGGGTTTTCTTTGTAGGCCACAATCACCTCTGACTCCACCTTCTTGCCAGCACATTCAATGATCACCTGGGGCTGATCCACCTCAAACAAGTTCACCCGCTTCAGGTTCCGCAGGCCCCAGAACAGGATCTGAAGCACAACATGAAGCTTCAGAGCTGCTTGAGACAAGCCAGGCATGGCACGGCCATGCAACCTGCAACCTTTCCTTGTGCCGCAACCCACCTCACCTTGCAGGACACAGACCCCAAGAGAGGCATGAGGCAACCCTCCCAAGCCAGCTGCCCAAGGGCTCTGGCTTTTAAACTCCTGAGACTGTTTCTCCCTCATGTCAAGCACCCCCGGTTTTGGCATCTTCTCAGGCCTCAAAGGGACATTTTAGCTCCAAACCCAACTACCCCCCTAAGTCATGCCCTCTGCATAGGCCAGCCGTGCTGTCCAGTTGGGGCAGGCCGGCAGGAGCCAGCCCAGCAGAAGGCAGCGTACCTCTATGCGGAACTCCTTTAGCACCGGGCGGATGCCCTCAGGAATGATGAACCGTCCAGCATGGGGGTCTCCCAGGTAGTCAGGTTCCTTGGGCTCCACGTCCTCAGGCACCGATGGCTGAACAGGTAGAGCCAGAGCACACCAAGTGATGAAAGCCACTTCTACTCCATGCCATGCACCCTCTCCCTCCCCTCTTGATCTGTGCTCACACGCTTTGTCCCTGCAGCCTCCCTTCAGCTGAAAGCCAGATATGGCTTTCACCAGAGAATCCTCTGGTGGGCTGTGCAACAAGCTCCTCACATACACAGCTCTCCCCAGAGAGCTGGCAACCACATGCAGGTTCCTACAAGCCCGTTACCTCCAAATAACCACTGTAATCCAGTTCAATCAGCTCAAAAGTGGCAATGAGCTCTCCCACTGCTTTGGTGCCCTTGTAGAAATCGAAGAACTGCAGGGCAGGTTTGGTGTACGGCTCATCAACCAACTTCACCTGTGGAACGGCAAAGGCCTGGCCAAGGAACTCGGGAGAACCCTGCAGGAAAGAGGGGAATGGGTCAAAGCATCCCTGTGTTATCTCACCACTTCAAAGAAAAGACCACCCCTAATTCCAGCCAACCTGGCACAGTACAAGACTGCTCTTCCACCTTTGCCATCCTCTGATTTCCTCTGCTCCATCCAGAGCCAGAAGCAGATTACATGTGCCTGTAGCAGCTCCTCTTAACCCTCCTGTCCATCTCCATGCAGAACTGGACAAATGGCCTGGGACCATGCAGCAGAGGACATCTAAAGCTAGATCAGGTTTCTCAGTCTCCTCCAGCCCGGGTTTGAATGTCTCCAAGGACAGACAGCCCACAAGCTCTCTGAGGTACAGGCCCAATGTTTTCTGGGTGAAAATTGCTTCCTTATATCAAGCTGGATTTTCTTCTTGTTCCAACTTACATCCATAGTCTATCATCCTGCCCCTGGGTGCCTCCAGAAGAAGTCTGACTTCTCCTTTTCTGCCCTCTCCCATCAGGCAGCTGCAGGCAGCAATAAGACACTGTCTTTGCCTTATCTTCTCCAGGCTGAATATACCCAGCTGTCCACCTCTCCTCACTCTGTCCTGTGCTCCAGTCCCAACCCTCTTGGTGGCCTCCTTTGGACTCACTCCAATATGTCACTGTCTTGCACTGGGACCCAGGAAATGGTCCCAGGAAAGCTGCTCAGGAGAAATCCGGTGTGAGTTACACCGTTTCCCTAACAATAACGAAGGGGGTGCAGGAGAGGAGCGTGACTTCGAAGTACTAATGAAGGCAGACAACAGACTGAGGAGCGATGGAAGATGACACCTGGGAGACAGAGGATAAGGAAGGGCTCCAAGAGCTACATCACCTCCCCTGATTACAAGCCCTCTGCAATGTGAGCCTGCTGAGGAAGTGGGGCAGGCAGCTGGGAGATGTGCAGTGCTTCTCCAGAGAGGAGAGATCTGAGATCCACGAGCACTCATCAAGCCCTGGCTCAGAGCATCTCTGAGCCACCTGCACACTGCAGCCAGCAGCTTCACCCCAGCTTATAGCAGAAGTCTGCAGAAAGTCTCAGCCACAGCCCTCACGACTCACCACCACCAGTGGACCAGGATCAAGCTGCATCATGATCACACCAAACAGAGGTGTGGCTCCTAAATACCTCATGCACACAGAGCTCCTCTGCCTTCTCTGTCCTCGAAAAGACAGCAGGAGGGCAGCAAGGCCATACTTACAAATTTATTGTGGCTGAAAAGGTTGATTATAATGATGGGGGTCTCTGTTTTCAACTCTTCTTTTTTCCCATCAATAATGAGCTGGTCAAACAGAAGTAGCTCATTCCACAAGGGGCTCAGTGTCTCCTCCAGCATCTGCAGACAGACAGGAGGCCTGAGCATACCACAGCCAATGGAAACAAACCACATGCACTTTGTAAAGAGAGTAAGAAAGCACAGGCTGATCCATCCTTCCACGCAGCCACAGGCAGCTGCTGTCTGGCAGCAGGAAAGATGGTTGAAGTGTGAAATCAGCACTTGGGATCAACATGCCAATCAACCTTTGAAACCCTGTTCAAAGACACATGTGTTTTGTCAAGTGTTCCCTGAACATAGTTACACTGCCCAGGGCACACAGATACCCTGTGCCTGGAGATACAAAATTTCCAGGAAGACTGCCCTATCACTGGCCTTCAATGTGTCAGTGAGGACAAGATGACTTTTCTCTTCCCAAGTCCCCAAGAAAGCAGAGGCAAGAGTTCAAGCGGTCTCACCCTGGTGGTCTGGCAATAAGTTGAAAACACCACTCTCACAAATGGATCTGAAAGGCCATTGTCATCTGCAGGGAGTATCCCTCGAGCCTGATACAGATGGGCTCGGAGCTGGAAATAGCTGAAATCTGGCAAGAAAAAGAGAACAGACGTCCCAGTTCCCCAATCCAGCCCTGTGTGAGACCAAAAAACGCATGAAGAAAGAGGGCCAGCCAGGTAGGAGTGGGCACATCCTGCAAGGAATGGGTACCACTTCTAGGGGCACTCACTGTGGTTCTCAGAAGGCCGGCCTATCTCAAAAAGTTTGGCTGAGCAAGACAAGCTCAGCAGGCTCCCCAGAGACCTCTGGTTAGGACATGACATGTGAAATGTGCAGTGATCTGCTGTGAGCACCCTCAGGAGAGCAAATTGGACCTGCTGGTCCCAGTCATGCCTTGGAAATGATAAGCCAGGTCCTGCTTGTTGGACACTGACCCTGGGACAGGCCCTCTCACCCCTCTCCTCTCCTGCTAACAGTGAAGCCATGGAAAAGTGGCATCTGCACTCACCATCCCTGCTGAGCCAGCTGGGAAGACTGTATGCCAAGAGCTGGGCTATCTCCTGTCCACTCTCAGAGAGGTACTTGAACTCCTCAGGCAGCTCCATCAAACAGTTCTTTGCATATTTGGTTACCCCAAGCCACATGTAGATTTCCAATTTGGCAAAGATCTCACCAGTGTGTAAGCCAGGGACCTGGAAGCACAGGAAATTTAGCAGGCTTCCCATCCTATCCATGCCCCCCCTTCAGACCAAGATGATCACCATCAGCCAGTGACCGACCAGAGCATAAGAGACAGAGCACCACACAGGGAGGCAAAACGCAGTGGTGGAGCAAGAGCTGTGTTTCCTTGTGAACTCCCAGATTTCAGGAAGGAAGGCTGGAAGCAAGGAAGGAGAAGCACTGTGAAGCAAGCAAGGGCACACCGTTTTGCTACAAACCCTACCTTCATAAAGACAGTCTGGATCTTTGCACAGTCCTTGCCTTTCTCCTCTTCAACTACCGAGTAGAGAATGTTCTGTGCAGGAATTCTTGCATATGCCACACGCCTGTTGTTGCTGAGCATCCAGACAAGTACATCGGGGAGGGTGCACTGGGGCTGAAGGAAAGAAAGAGAGGAACATCACAGCAGAAGAACAGCACACATCTTGTCTTCCCTCCACTGACGCAGTGAAAGCTTCATCTCCTTGCAGGAAGGACTGCACAGTGCTTTGGAGATCCAGAAGCAAATGGAGGGCCTAATGTTGGGCACATGCTTCTGAGAGTCAGCCCTGCAGGTATCATGGTCTAACACCAGCTGGCAACTAAGCCCCACACAGCCGCTTGCTCAGCACCCTCCCAGTGGGATAGGGGAGAGAATAAAAGTGAGAAAACTTGTGAGTTAAGGACAGTTTAATAGGCAAAGCCAAAGCTGCGTGCACAAGCAAAGCAAAACAAAGAATTCATTCACCATTTCCCATCAGCAGGCAGGTGTTGAGCCATCTCCAGCATGTGTAATAGTTAGTTGGGAAGGCAAATGCCTTGTTTTGCTTTGCTGGCGTGCACGGCTTTTGCTTTACCTATTAAACTGTCTTTATCTCAACCCATGAATTTTCTTACTTCTACTCTTCCAGTCCTCTCCTCCATCCCACTGTGGGGTGAGTGAGCGAGCGAGTGACAGTGTGGGGCTTAGTCACTGGATGGGGTTAATCCATGACAGAGACCTTATTTCAATGCAAGTTTCAATTTGCAGAATGCGTCCAGGGTCAGTCCCTGGTGGGAGTGTGGGTAGCACATGTGAGACTGTTTTCCCAGGCAGACTGCCCACAGTCCCACTGCAGGCACAGCCTTGGGCTGGCCAGGCAGAAAGGGCAGGGAGGCCTGGGTGGCCTGGAGCTGGCCCAGTTCTGCCTCCAGCTCACCACTGAGCTGCTTGGAACCCTGCAGAGCTGCCTAGATTCATCCCTCAAAAGAGCTATTGCATGAAGGAAGGTAACTTCCAGCAGCTGAAACCTGGATTTTACACAGCAAGGAAAGATAGCAGAGGAAAAGCCCCAACTCAAGCTAGCAAGAGCCCTGGCAGCCAGCCCAGAGCCTTCTCCTTGCCTGTACCCTCTCCTGCTCGGAAACAAGGTGCCCTGGGAGCAGCTGTACCTCTTTAGCCATGAAGCGTAGCTTTGCCAGGATCCTCCTTGTCTCCTTAACCTTCTCCTTGACATTGGCTTGAGTCAGCCGCTGCCTCACGCGGAGCCCCTGCTTTGCATACAGGACCTGAACAGAGAGCACAGCTGTCACACAGCCTGTCATGACCCAGGCATGCCACGCTGGCACCCATCATGGGGGCTCTGAAGGGGAGCATCCATGTGCTGATTGTGTCCATCCTGCCCCATCGTGCCTGACCTCCACCACAGCTCGCTTCCCAGCTGCCGAGAGCAAACCTCCATGAACCTGTTAAAAGCCATTTAGTGAAGGGTGCCTAGAACTGGAGACTCCAATAACTCACCAGCTCTGACAATACCAGCTGGTAACAGAAATCCATGGGCTTTTGCATCATTTGGGGCAGAAAGATGTATGAGGAATAAACATTTCAGAAGCTGGTGGTCTAAGGGTCCAGATAGTGCCTGAGGGAGGCTTTGCACAAGGAGCAACTTGGGGCCACAAAAATAGGGGAATACAAAGATGTAGGAAACTGGAAGACGGGGCTAGGCTTTTATGTCCATTAGTTGACAGTGTACACATCTGAGGAAAGACTTTGTGATGAACCAAAACTAATAACATTCCTAAGGAATTCAGGGAGCAAACCCAGTATGGACGGACAAGGCCAGAAACTCATCTCTTCAGCTGGTTCTCTCTTTCAGAGAGTCTCAGACTTAGAAGAGTACCTTCACCATAACTCAGGTGATCTTCAGGGAGGCAGACAGAAGGGAGCTGGGACCCAGACATGCCTAAATTTTACTTCCTGCTGCTGTCATTGCATTTTGGTCAGCTTTTCAAAGGTATGTAGTCTGGCGGGGACTATGAATACAGCCACACTCTGCTGTGTGTGGATGAAAGGTATGTAACTGTGCTGTCATTCAGATAGCTGGTCTCGTCGGCAGGATTACAAGTGCCTACACGTCACCATCCTCAGGCAGATGGATGGCTGTTGTAGATCTTCTGGATGGGTTATCCAGCCTATGGGCTGAGTTTCCAGGGGCAGTGGGTCTCAGTGAGCTTCTGCAAAATGGTCTGCAGTAATAGCCTGTGCCAAAAGGCCTCCAGCAGCCAAATGGGCAGCAACATGCATGTGCTCAGCCACACTGGTCCCACAGGAGAGGAAGGATGGCATCAGAGCACAACAGCATGTGCATAAAACTGGAGGCAGCACGGCCAGTCCCTGCTTCTGTTCCTTGTGCTGGAAGCTGTATTTCTCTGAGCAGAGGTTGGAGATGCTGCAGTAAAAACCTATAACTGATACCATGAGTCTTAGCCCCAACTTTCCTTCCTAGTCTCAGTTCTAGCTGGTCCTCCAGAAGCATTCCCCAGAGTGGGGACTGCACAGGCTCCCACCGCCACCACCAAGCCCCATAGCTTACGATGTTGCGCATCAGGTATTTCATCCGACATCTGTCGAGGTTGTTTGGATGTGCCATTGTTTTTCTCTCTGTGCTGAGTGAATACTGCCTGCAATGAGAAAAGCTGCACAGGCTCTGCATCCCCTGCACCCAGCAAGCAGCACACAGCTCACACAGCAGGGGCACAAGCTCCAAATCCCTGGTACTAATCTGGATGTATCAGAAATCCCCCTCTCTGCAATGCCCTCTCTCCCTCTCCTCTGCAAGCTTTTTAATTCAGAAGGTACACTGGGGATCGCTCAGCACCTGAGGCTCCCTCTCTACTGTCACCATCACAAGGCTGGGGAGTGAAGTGCATATCAGACCCCAGTGGGCAGTCACAGCAATTGAAACACTAGTCCCTTGTCTGTGAAGGAAATGTCCTAACATTTAGGAAACACCCAGGAGTTCAGGAATATGGAGGCTGCATATTCCTGTGACCTCTGTGCTTCCCAGGACTGGGGTCTCCTCTCCAAGCCTGAAGAGCTATAGGATCCTTTCTCCAGGTTGTCCTGGTTTCCTTCTGCTCATCCACCTCAAGAGGACATCCAGAGAGCAGGCTGTGCACAGCCCAGGCAGAACACAATACAACCTCCTAACCTGAAAACAAGAAACCTTAGGAAATCAGGGACATGCTAACCTGCATCCAGCTACAAATTCCTCCAGCACATCTCTGAGCTGCTCTTCTGCTTTAGCCTTTGGCCTTCTCATGAGCTTCTCCACATTGTCCAGCCCCTGCTCCTGTGGGGAAAGCCCAACATTCAGGGAGCTTGTGGCTGTGTGGTGTCAGAGTGAAACATTACAAGGATGCATTTGCCAGAAATTACTTCTGCCTTTCTGCAGAGCTGGGAATTGTGAGAGTGCTGTAGGTCAGCACTGCACAGTCAGGAACTCTCTTGAGCAAGGGGACAGCCTTAACACTGGTTGTTACTCCACCTTCTGTCTCAGTCCTTGAACAGCCACTGAAATACACTTGGCAAGCTCTGTTTTTGCATTTCTAAGCCCAAAAGGGAAAGGCAAGGCTGCAGAAAGAGATCATCCCCTGCCCAATGACAGCCAGAGGCTGAGAGTCTGCTTGCAGCAGCATGTCCCCAGTGCACACCGCAGCTCAGGACTGGCAGCAGAGGAGCTCTTTGTCACAGATACAGTGTCACTCACACCTCCAGGAGCCACTGTCAGGCTGTGGCACAGCATGGGCACTAGCTCTGCACTCACTGCCCTGTCCCACGTGTCTGAAGGGCAGGTAGGACTGAGCCCTGCGAGAGACATGCACTCACACGGGGAGGGTGAGGATGTTTAAGACAAATGTCTTGCAGAGCAACTGCATGGACTACAAGGAAAGCACATCAGGAAGGACCATGCTGCAAACATAACACACTGAACACACTACCAGGCGCTCTGCCAGTTTGACAATCCAGTTGGAAATGCAGAGTCTCCAGGTGTGATCCTCCCAGTAGCTCCACACATACACGCAGGGTTTCTCGTGCGTCATGGGCAGGCAGCTATATGACCTAAGGGCAGCAGACACAGGAGGTTAGAGCTGCTGTTTGCAGAAAGTACACGCCATGTCACAATGCAGCACTTGCACACTCAGCACAGGGAGCAACATCTGGGCACTGTCGTCCTCACAGAGAACCAACTGTTTTGGGCCCTGCACCACCAACATGGTGCAAGCTGCTGGATCTGCCCTTTGCCATCCCAAACTCACACATAGAGCTTGTAGCAGAGAGCAGCACAAGGCTGACGGGAGCATGGGATGCTGCCAAGGTTTCTTACTGCTATGGAACTGAGCAATAGTAGGCACAGGGCTTGCAACACAAACACCAGGACACTGCCAGGCCTGTGGGACAAACAGGCAGCAATCACAGAGCAAACCTATCACCAGAAGAGCCTGTGTATGTGTCTCGCCTGCTCAACATAGGACAGCATATGCTGCAGTACTCCTTCCTCCTCACTAGGCTTGTCCTTAGGATGCTGCTTGTTAACCAGAAAAGGGACCGCTGTTATCAATGTGTCACAGTTTCCCTGGGATCCTGTCCTTGGCCACCTACACACATCAAGCAGACACCATAGGGCCTGTAGGGCTAATGGGCAATGGCAGCCAGCTACGCCATGGCAAGCTGCAGGGTTGCAAAGAGGAGAAACACCTGCACAAGCACTTGCATTGATGAGCTGACTAACATCTGGAATAACCAACCTGGGAAGCTGGGGCAGGACCAGGGCAGGTAGAAAAGAAGGACAAAGAAAACTCACCTGTCATACTCCATGGGCTCTGGTCTCTGGCCTTTTGTCACCGACTTGTTCAGTGCTGCTGAAGCTGGGCCCAAGGCTTCAACATTCAGCTCACCATCTGAACCAGGGTCCAGCAAAGGCTGCTTTTCTTCTTTTGCTTCTCCCTTTTCCACTCTTCTCTGTACTTTGGTCACAACCTCTGCAGCTTTGCCATAGTTTCCTTGAAGTTAAGCATTAAACAGTAAACAAGTAAGTGGGATCACTGTTAAGGAAGTTTGCTAGCTTGCAAAAAGTGCAATCGTCCTGCCAAGAGAAGCACATGAGCATGCACTACTTTTGGAACTAGCAGCTCAGTAGCATCCAACCATCAGAGCATCAGATAGACAATCAGTTCTGAGAGGGAGCCAGGTGATTGCAAGGAAGTCCTTACGTATGCCTTCAAGTTCCAGCAGCTACAGGTGCCTGCTAACTGCTATCTACATCTCCTACACTGGGGTCAGCAGCAGTCACTCAGGAAGATTTCTCAGCATCTCCACCCATCCAGCTTAGCAGGTGGGGGATTGAACCTGCTCTCCTGCAATCGCTTCCCCACCACCCACTGTCATAGCCCCTCAACAAAACATGGCCAACCCCAGTATCCCAGCTTCCCCTCTTTTGCTTTCCTCTTTCTTGCTCCCAAACCCTTCTCACCTCTTATCACCTCACCTTCCCAGAAAAACTTCCAACCACTCTCTCCAAAGAGGCAGTTCATACAAATACTGCAAACGTCCAATCCCATAGGAGAGCATCCAGACTTTTAAAGTAATTAAAGCACTGTGCGCACTCCCTGGCCTCATCCCCCATCCCTCCTGAGCTCCTGTTTTGGAGGCATGAACTGTGGAAGGGCTGGCACCTTAGGACTGCAGTGCTGACTTTGGCTGTCAGAGAGAGATTCACACTGTTCCCATGGTTTCTGGAGACAGGGCCCTAGGGAATACTCACCTATCGAGATTTCAAAGCTGACAAGCTTGGAGCTGAGAGAGGGGTCCATCATAGTGGCTTCAAAGAAGGCAGTGAAGAGGAGGAATTCCTCCTTCCTCCCCAGCGCTTTCTGAACAAGGAGACAGAAATCCACCCAAGAGCCTTGTGCACCAAAACACTGCCTCAGCAAAAATTTGCTGAGCACCAGGCCATGACCAGTGCCTGCCAGTCCCCCTAAGGAACATCAGTGGGATGCTGCTGAGGTCACGCTGGGCTGCCAGACATGGGACAACAGGTCAGTGCAGAGCCACAGCTTCGGCTGATGCTTGCATGAAGCCACTGAGCAGGTTTGTAGGCTAAGGGATTGGTACTGTACCAACACAGCTGCACCTTCCTTGCCTTTCCCAGGCCAAGTAGGGACCCAGAGCCAGCCAACAGCTCCCTGACTCCAGGGGAAAAATAGTACATGCATAAAGGCAGCTGTGTCCCGTGAAGAACACCCACATGTCCTGCTTGTGCCAGGAAGGCAGCGCATGTGGGGGTGCTCCAGCCTTACTGTGGGAGGCAGTTTTGGGGCTGTAGGTGTGGCCTCAGCCATTGCAGAGGTTCAGAAAGCCCTCAACACCCCAGCAATGGACAGGCTGGGTTTGCTCCAGACCGTTACACCAACAACTGATCCCACTGTCTCTTCCCCATGAGGACTGTGTGTGCTACAGGCCAGTGTAGGTCAGCCACACCAGCATGGCAGGACTCACCTCAGGGAGTGGATGAAGCTCTTCCACCTCCACAGTGACCTCCCTAGGCTGCTTGGCATCCTGAGAGCCCCCAGCTTCCTCCTCTCCCTGCAGCTGGTTGAGTTCTTTGGCCTTCTCCTTGAATTTCTTACTTTTCTTCTTCAGCTTCAGTTTGCTTAGGGCACCTTTCATCTTGTTCCCAAGCTTCCTCTCTGCCATGCTGAGGCTGCTGAAGATCTCCACCGTGATGGCCATGAGGATGCGCCCGCGGTAGAAGATCCCCTCACCCATGCCCTCATTGAGGTCTTTGTAGATGTCCCGCAGAGCTGAGTTCTGCGGTGAGCCATACAGGTTCACCCAGGCTGGACCAAACGTCGGGTTAAAGCCTGCAGTGACAGGGACAAGGTCTAATTACACCACAGTGTGCTGCCGCAGAGAGACCTTCCCCCAAGAAGACAGCCCAGGACACAGGGATGTGAGCATGCTTCAGCTACTCCTGCTTGCCACCACCAGGAGACCACCATGGCTGAGCAGAGGGTGCATGGCATGGGGCTTCCCAGGACACCCTGTCCTGCAGGCAGCAATGCCAGGCCTCACCATTCCTGCCAGGGTCTGAGATCTGCTGCAGGTCAATATAGTGTGTAGCAATGGCCACGTCTCCAACACTGGCATCATCCAGGACCTGCACTTTTATCTTCCTGGCCAGAGGTGGGAACATCTCAATAAAGCTGATCTGTTCATTCCACTCAGGCTCAGTGGTGTTGGTCTCCACTGACGTTTCCCCCTAGGAAGGAGAACATGTGAAAGCCATGCAGTCCCTGCTGGTAGCCAGAGTAAGGGATGCCTCAGAGCCTCTCTGGGAATGGCAGGTCCTCCTGTCCCACCTGCAGATGGTGCCAGGCAGGTTCTGGAGGTGGCAGCATCCCTGCTCCTGTCCCTGTACGAGCAACTGCTCTCTGTGCTTCAGTGAAGCCCTTTTAGTAGGGCCTGTAGCAACAGGACAAGGGGGGGATGGTTTTAAACTGAAAGAGGGTATGTGTAGATTAGGTATTAGTAAGAAATTCTTTGCTGTGATGGTGGTGAGGTGCTGGCACAGGCTGCCGAGAGCAGCTGTGGGTGCCCCATCCCTGGCAGCATCCAAGGCCAGCTTGGACGGGGCCTGGAGCAACCTGGTCTAGTGGGAGGTGTCCCTGCCCATGGCAGGGTGGGTGGGAACAAGACAGTCTTTAAAGGTCCCTTCTGACCCAAACCATTCTGTGGTTCTGTGATCAAGGGGACCTGTTACAAAGCCGTGGCCATGCCCTGCACAGCCAAGGGAAATGCTGGAAGCAAGCGGAGAGCACCACCAGATCCAGAGGTGTCACAGGGCCCCCCTGGGAGCACACCCAGGACCACCATGCTGCCCATGCCCAGGGACTGATTCTCATCTTAATGGATGTCACAGGATCTGGAACCCTGGCCTTAGGTGCAAGAAAAAGGCCACTAAAGCTCAGTAAACTCTCCCAAGGGTGTCAGGCTGAGTCCAGGTTTACACAGAGGACTTCTGCTCCAGGATTTATTTGACCCTGTCCTGATGTTCAGGGATATGAAATCTCTGCCTGCAGAGCTAGTAGCTCAGCCAGTGGCTGTGCTCAGGGCTGCAGGTGTCCCCCATGCATATCTCTGCAAAGATAAACATCCCACAAAAGACTTCTCATCCAGACACTGCACTTCCATGGCCACATGGCTCAGGTCACTGCCAAAGACGGTGAGACTTGGGTTCTCCCAGCCTGTCTCCAGTGGGACTGCTGTGTCCCACGGAGGCTCCTGGCAGTCTCAGCCCAGCACATTCTGCCACGCAGCCAAAGGAGGATCAGTCTGGCCCCATGCTGACCCCCAACAGACTCACCTGCTGCCCGCAGAATGAGACCTGCACGTACGGGTCAATAAAGACTTTTTTCTCCCCTATGATCTTGGAGAAACCACCCACGATGCCTGCACTCATGCTGGGCAGGCCCTCAGCACGATACAGCTTGATGCAGACCCTGGCCCAGGGCCTCTCTGCAGGGACTCTCTTAGGCAGCAGCAGGTTCCTGAAAGACAAATTCATATTCTGGCTCTCTCCTGGAGCCCAGAAAACACAGTGCTGGGAAATGCCCTGACTGACAGGAGGTTTGGTTCCTGCCCCATCACAGGTCTCTTTCCCTGGGTCTTTCCACACCAGAAGAGGGGAAAATGGGGCAAAAAATATAGTGCTAAGAGAGATGTGACTGTTTTCCCCAAGGCCACGCAAGACCACACTACACCTACCTTTCAATGTCCTCACCCCGGCTGCTGGAGGAGGTGGGAAGGGAGCCCACAACATCCCCACGTGCAGTGACAGAGATGTTGCACTTCACAAAGCCTTTCACACCTGCCCGGGTGTCCGTGGGGTCACTGATAACAGCCCACTTCTGGAAAAACCTGTGATCTGAGAAGGAAGAGAAGGAGTTCCCTGTGGAGCACCCAGGTTACCATTTCACATCCCAGCTACATCTGCACTAAGATTGCCCTGACCCTGCCTCTGAAGGTGCAGGAAGTGTCACCACCCCTCAGACAGCTGGGAGAAGTGCTCAGATGAACTAAGTGCTTTAAAAGCAGGGCCCTCACCAGACCCAGCAGAGCATGAAGGAAAACATCAGTTTCAGACAAAGCCAAGGTCAGGGAGCAGGTACACAGTGCAGTCAGTCCTACCTGGCTGGCTGTACACTGTTGCAATGTCCATCTTGAACGTTCCTATGCATGTTCCCAGGAATGGTATCTTCTTTGAGTGGAACACCTGCAGACAGCACAAATCCTCCTGAGCACAGAGATGCTTTCCCTTGGTCGAGGAGGATCAGGTTAGAGATCATTTAGGGAAACCTGACACCCACAAATCCATGGGAAGGCAACACTGCCCAGCACTGGCTCAGAGCAGGGCTGGGTCTCTGCTGTGCTGTGGCCACAGGGAGGCCTTTTGGTCTCTCTGCAAGGCAGATGCCTCTGGCTGGAGTACCTGGCTGGTGCTGGTGCCCTTGCTTTGCACATCACTCCCAGCACCTACACACAGAAGCATCTGGCTGTACCAGTCACTGATGAAGGATAAAGAGGAGGACTTACTTACCAAGATCTCTATGAGTCTGTGGAACAAAGTGTCCCTTGGCTCATGGAATTCGAACAAAAAATACTGAAAGAGAAAAGCAAGACAGCTGAGCTCCAGGCTTCCAACATGGCATCACAAGCTCCTCTGCCTGAGAGCAGCTGCATCCTGAGCATTCCCTGCAAGGATGGTCCCAGCCACCTGGGACACTGGTAGGGCAACAACAGAGCCTCTGTCCGTATCACATACTTCATTGTAGAAGGGGCAGTTTGTTGACTTCTGTGTTGCCGTGTGCTTCTTCTCCTCTCCAACCTTGACTACCACAAAGGGGTTAATGTTCACCCCCACCAGCTTCTGCGCTTCAATGATATTAATCCCAACCTACGAAAATGTGGGAGAAAAACCTCTGGATTAGCAATTTCCTCATTTCCAGCTCCATCTTCAGCTTGTTTCAGCAATACCAGTATGCAGCTGGGCAGGGCCCTCACCGCAGGGGTGGATGCTCAGGGCAGGCAAGAGCATGGTAATAGCTTCAAAAAAAGGATCGTAGGAAATTCCACCCCCACAAAAGCTTCCTGCTTGGTTGGCAGGACCCAGCGCTGAAAAGCAGGAGACCCAAATGTGAGTCCATGTTTACTTAGAACAGGGGAAGGATTTAAATCAATAGCTAGGCTGGGAGACCTGCCCTGAAATCCACAAGGCAAAAGATGGGACTGAACTCCATTTCCAAACTTCACAGTGGTTTGAATAAACCCGATGTCAGAGCACTAGCAAGAGCCACAGCTTCATACCAGCCTCCCAGCATCCCCAAGAAAGCCCTTGCAGCAGCCCTCCACCCCCAGCCACGTCCTGCAGATGTCCCTGGGGGCCCAGGTAAAGCCCTGGGGAAGGTGGCAGGTATCAGCTGTGCCTGGGTGCCCTCTGAAGCTCTGCTCAGGCAGTGTTTTTGCAGTAGCACACAGGGCTGGCTGTCAGGCTGATTCTCTTCTCTTGTACATCCATAGCTAGCTACATGGCCCAAAAAGAAACTCTGCTCTGGGTTGGCTGATGCTGGAGCCAGCACTCATGGATGCAATCCATTCAGGGAACCTTACACCTTGCCCAGGGAAGGCATGCAAAGCAAGAAAGTGTCTTCATGCTAGAGGCCTTGCCAGGGTATGTAGCAACTGGAGAAGCCCAGGCCTGCAGCAAAGCCATGAGGGACCAGCTGTGGGGCCAGGGGCAGCTGCAAGGACATTCACCCAATGCTGCATTACCTGGAAACTCTGCGGGGTTGGGGTGGCAAAGAGGTCCCGTGAGAAGCAAAGTCTGGAGCGGCTGCACAGAAAAACAATCTGGGTAAGCAGGTGTCTTCATCTGCATGGACCTTGGAGACTGGAAAACCCTGGCAACAAGCAAATCCCCAGCAGTCCCTGTTTGGGGCCAGTGGAGATTGAAGGTTTCTGACATTCTGCAAAAGCAGAATGCCAAGAGATGCAGGATTTCCCCTATGAGCTAGCACTTTCCATCCCAGGGCCCAAGCAGAGGCAAGAGAGAAGAACACATCATGAATACCTCCTCACAGGGCTGAAGACAATGCCAGAGACCTCCATCTCAGACGCATCATAGAAATCCTCATCCTCCTCTTCCTCGTCAGTCTCCAGGCCTTTCGCTAGCTTCCTGCCCAACACAGCAGCCCTTCTGTCCAGTTCACTTGCTCTTGGACCCTCGGCTGCCCTGCAAACCCCCTGCCATGTCACGCACCACGTCATCAGCCCTGACGAACGGGTTGTGCACTCCCTTCCACCCAGGAGGGTGAGCTGATACACTCAAGTAGGGCTACTTACTGCAGCTCCTCAAATCCAGGATTGTGGATGATTAACTCTGAACTGTAAGAAAAAAAGAGATACTTTTCTGAAAGGGAAAAAAAAAAAAAAAAAGCATGTTGTGTTGTTCACTGATGCATTTAAGTAACAATGCCACAGCCATGCTCCTACTTGACTCTTGGCAGAGACACAAGCATCCTTCTAAGTGATGCTTTTCCACTGTCCTCACTGTACGACTGCTGCTTTGCCTCTGGTACTCCAGAAGTGACGCTCCCTAGACCTTGCTGCTGCCTGTCATCCTGTCTGCTCAGATTCCCACATCTCTCCTGGCTTTGGGCACCACCTGTGTGCAGGAAGCCTGGGGTTGCTGCAGTGCAAAGCCACACTCTGCAACTTTGCAGCCACAAAGTCTTGCTCCCGTCAGCCAGAAAGGCTGCAGAAGTACTCTCAAGTCCAAAAGGACTCCCAGATCACAGAGGATCATTGCACTCATGGGCTGTTTGTAAAGACAAGGTATTTTCTTTGAAAGAGCCCTGCTCATTTATGGCTGCTGTAGAGCAGAGATGCATCATACTGGCCAGAGGTGGAAAGTAAATGAGGCTGGATTGCATCCCAAAGGCTGCCACTGGCAAAAGCACCTACATAAGCGGTATGGAAATTTGTTCCTCACAGGATTTCAATACCTGTCTTTCATTTGATAGACAAAGTCCTCTTCAACCCAGGTTCCAGCAGAGCCATCTGGAGGCAGGTAGCGCAAATCCAACTCAATGTAGATCTACAAACAGAAACTGAAACTGCCTGAGAGCTTGGCAGCCGCAAAACAACTGCAGAAATGTCAGAGAAAAGGGGAAGTGGAGCATGGAAGTAAAAAGGAAGTGAGATGCTGGTGGAAAGAAGGGGGAGGAAGGGGGTCACAACCCCATAAGAGGGCTATTTATACCAGATGCTCCTTGTCTGCCTCCATCAACAAGCTAGAGTTAACCAAACTCCCTCCCCTACAGCTTCCCAAACTCCAGGATTCACTGAAAAAAAGCTCACTCAAGGTTACAAATCTAAAATATACCATGGAGGCACCTCCGAGAGCCACCTCCGGGCATTTTCAACAAGGAAAGTGGGGAGAGCCCTGCAGCAGAGAAAACTAATATGCAGGGGTTTGGAGTGGTCTCTCTGTGGGAGGCACGAGACAGCTGGCAGAGCATCCCCGGGCATGGCAGTTTGGTTTAAAATACCATGACAGCCATAAGCACAGCCAGAGTCTGCATCACAAGACACATCCACTTAGCATTAGTGAGGAAGACAACAGCCAGAGAAGTACGGGGCATGTTGTGTATCAGCACAGCCAGCATGGGTCTGAAAAGATGGATCTGCAAACATGGATCTGCAGGTGACCAGCCTAATCTCAAACCAACACAAACGCACAAGAATTTCCAAGCAGAGGCCAAAATCACAGCCATGAAGGAGGTCACTTCTCAGTAGGCTGAAGGGGATGTACAAGCTGGGTTCATAGTTTAGTCCCTGGGAAAAAAATGTTTCTGGAAGGAGAAATACACACAAAGCAAGCAGTAGCATAGTGGCCGGGAAAGGTAGCAGCAAAGGCTGGATGGATGCAGAAGCCCAAGATAAAGCTGGGTGAATAGCTGAGGCTTGGAAAAAAAACATTCAAACCACTAGGAGAAAAAAGGATGGAAATAACTCAAGTCCCAGAGAAGAATAGGACTTGGAATAGCAGGAAGGGCTTTGTTCCCCCTCTGCTACAGGAGCAGAGATCAAAACATGCCCTTGGGGACATGTCTCTTCCCGGCTATGCTGAGCAAGAGGGCCTCAGGCTGCTCGTGGATGAGTGTCCAGCCTTGCCTGCTCTATTCTGTCCCAGGGCTGCACAATCCAAAACTTAACCTGGTAAAAAAACAAATGTGGTTGGTTTTTCTTTGGAGCAGCTCATCAGCATGAGTGCTGCTGTTAGCGCAAGGCAAGAGGCAGCCAGGGGCAAAGGATTGGGCTACAGAGCAGCTCTGACCTTACAGCAGTGTAAGTGCCCCTAGCTCTGTCCCCTCAAACGATTGCCAGCACAGAGTGCTGCTGAAGGGTGGGTCTAGTCCTTGTCTCTTTGCGGGCATGCATGTTTATGCAGTATGCTGCATCAGGCTAAAAAAT
This sequence comes from Falco punctatus, assembly GCF_963210335.1. Lineage (NCBI taxonomy): Eukaryota > Metazoa > Chordata > Aves > Falconiformes > Falconidae > Falco > Falco punctatus. The sequence goes on from NC_137590.1 coordinate 215,679, forward strand.
CACCCTGGAAATGTTCAGTTTCCACCCAGACCTGCTCCCTGATCCAGCCAGCTCAGCAACATGGGAAAGTTGTGCCTGTGGCACTTGGTCTCATGGTCTGCTGGCCACAGAGCTGCATCCTACATGCCACTGCAGGCGTGAGTCAGGCTGCCCACAAGCAGGGCAAACAGAGGTGCAGCACATTGCAAGACTGCCTGTCTCCGCCTTGCCTCTTCCCAGCCCCACCTGCAGCCCTGGCACCAAGCCCTGGTTGTCTGGCACTTGCTGAACTGTGCCTGCACACACCCAGCTGCCAGGGCACAGCTCGTAATTGTGTTGTGTCCGTTTTCCAGCAGCACAAAGGGCTCAGTGAGCCCCAGTCCTGGGGTGGGAGGAGAGCAGGACTCACTGCACAGAGCAGAGTGGCAGGCAGGTGTCAGAGCTGCTCACACTGCCCCAGCCCATTGTTAAGCTATTCAGTTAGTACTGGTGTTCAACCCAAAAGCTCACTGGGGGTCCCCAAAGCATCCTGCCACCTTCAGCCTCACCCCATCAGCTCCCCTTTGCTTGGCGCCCTGCAGCAGCGCACGTCCACGTGCTGCGTGGTGTAGGAAGCAGGTGAAATACCACCTCCTACATCCATCACCCAGGCTTGGGGAGATTTTACTAAGCCCTTGGCAGGTCTGCAGGACCCCAGGCCCACTCCACACACTTCTGGATGCTTGTAAAATCACTTGATGGATGTCAAGTGGCTGCACCCCCGTGCAGAGAGGGCACAAATGCTGCAGAACTCCCAGGTTCAAACAGCACCTTGGACTCCCCCTCCAGCTCCAAATCCACCTGGGAAGCACCACACAAGGTTTCCCACAATGCCTTCCCGGTTGCTGATAGCTAGGCCACCCACGGAGGACTTACACCAGTGACTCTGTGGTTCCTGTCGACAAGGGCCTCCCGGATGATCAGCCTGCCAGATGTCATCAGGTGCTGAAGGCTGAGGACAAGGGTACCGAGAAGCCTGAGACAAAACCAGAGGCTGCAGCAAAACTGTATATAGCATCAGCACCTACATCATGTGGGAAGAGAGTACCAGGATCTCCGCTCTCCTGCTCACAGCCCCTCCGAGATGCGGCAAAGGCCATCAAATGCTGCAGCACTTTCCATAGGAAGTCTGGCAACCAAAATACCTGAGACCCACTGACCCTGCAGCAGGTCATGCCTCCACCCCAGTCATGCCCAGGCAGCTGCCTGCAACCAAGCTGCCATCAGTGGTTAAAGGCTTGTATGGATCCAGTCTCACGGTGTGTGAGGGAGCTCTCCCCTTCAGCAGAGCTAGGCTTCACAGGAGCCAGCCTGTATGTGGGTGCCCAGCGGAACTGGGGTGACTCTTCCCAGACAAAACTGGGAAGCAGAGACTCCACACAAGGAAATACAGAAATAGGACACAAAGCCATGGCCACAGGGATGTCTGCAGCAAATCAGGCCAAAATTTACCTACTCCAAAAAGGCTTCTGTCTGAGGAAAAGTCATCTGGCTCCCTACCAAGTGGCAGGAACACATGCGGGATCACATTCAGCTGCTCCTAAGCCCACCTTGTGTTACTGCTGTCTGGAACCTGTTTGTATATCGGCCTCCATCTCCCTGTGGCAGTTTTGCCAGCAGCCGAGCTAAGTCCCACATGAAACAGAGCTTCCCATTGTCTGCTGGAAACCACCACTGGGGTGTTTCACTGCCTGCCCAGGCCCATGACAAGAGGAACCATTCCCCAGTCACCTTCAACTGCAAGCTGCTGATCTCTTGGTATTGCCTCTCACCTCTCTCTTTTCTCAGATGCAGGGCCTGCCTGATCCCCTACCCCCAAGGAAGGAATGTCTCCATCATCCCCCTCCTCTTCAGTTTGGTGCTGCTGCCGTAGAAAGGCTGCACACACAGAACTCCAGAGACCATAGATCAATACAGCAAATTTTCTCCTTCTATCCTTCCACAGTCTCTTCCTATTTATTTTTGATCATTCCAGTGCACTGTCCAACTGCTTTTAAACTGCAGCGTCTATTACCTGCCATTACTTTGCTCCCCAGCAGCAGAGGTGTGTGGATAGATGCTGTCAGTGCCTGTCACAAATGGGTCATTTCCCATTGGGCTTCTCTTCTCAGCACAATCAGGTCCTGGTGTTTTGTTACTGTTTGCTTTATTTGTTCTACAGCACTTTCTATTGACATTTCTGTCAGAAACAATTCCTCTAATCCAGCTCCCATAAGGAAAGCATCCAGTAAACAGTGACACAAAGTTCAGCCACATTTTCTGCTCTGGCTTTAACTTTAGGTGTCTCACATGTGCTGCGCTCGTCTGTTTCCTCCACACCCTCTCCGGCAGGGTTGTGATGGTTTTGAAAAGGTCTGCATTATTAGCTGCCTCTAGAAAATTGTTCCTGTTGGTTTTCCCTCACTTCCCACATTTTGCTTATCAGAGCTGACACCTTTCCCTCCATCCTCATGCTTCACTCGTCCTAGAAGGACATGACTCTGCTCCCTTGCTTAGTCTACCACCACTAAATCTGTCCCCTCTACTCTGGAGTCTCCCTGAAGTGTTTTACAACTGATGGAACAGCTGTTGAGTCCACAGCATTGTGCCTGTTGCACCTAGACACATTTTAAATTCTGGCTGATCCTTTAAATTGCTGTAATTTTTAAAGGCTAAACCACACTACCATGAGCTCAGGGCTTTTCCCCACTCGTAGGCGTGTTGAATTTGAGTGCAGCATGGTCAGTCACCACCTAGATCCATAGAGTGAGAGCAGGTCCCCACTTTGCTCTAAGTCTTGCCCTTGTAGCTCTATTTTTTAGGGCTCAATTTTACCTTTGTCCCACCTGGGGGTCTGATCTAGATCCTTACGTAATCTGTTACTGCTGGCACAACTAAATGATTCCACTTATTTAACTTAATATATACAGCACTGCTGCCCCATCAGAACCAGCTCCATCCCTCTTTTATAAAACTTGTATCCTGCTCATCTGCTTCCCATCAGATTTCCAATAAACATTTTCTACTCCCAGTAGAAAATTCAGAGGCCAGTATGTCTCTTACCCCACCTCTGCTTATCACCTGACAACCAAAGGACCTACCTGTTACTGAAAACCTTGCTGCAGTTGTAAACCTTAATGGACAGCACTTCCCCCACGACGAGCTTCCCATAATGAGGCCAGCAAAAGAGCTACAAGCAAACAGAGCAGGAAGAGAGAGTTCATTCCCAGCCACGCTCTCCCATGTTGGCCAATCTCTGCAAAATGACCGAACCAACAAGCATGACAAAAAACTGCTGCAGTGGGAAGTTACGTTCCTGCTGGCCAGGGCAGAAATGGAGGAAGGGTGGGGAGGGGAGCAAGAGCCCCTCCATCAGCACAGAGCTGCAGGTCAGCTACTAAAGAAGTTGGAGCACCATCACCCTGGCTCTTGCCAGGATGATGCTTGTGCCTGCTGAGGTCCCCAAGCCGACAGGTGGTGTGAGACGTGAGACGGGGTGTGGGAAGGTACAGTAACCTGGAGAGAACAGATCACCCAGGGCAGGGAGCCATGAGGCTCAGGCACATCGCCAGGCTGCCCCCTGCCAGGCCGCAATTCACCTGACACACAAACTGGCTGGCTGCCTTGGGGCTGGCAGGAGGGAAATGTCCCTCCTGTCCCCCAGTCCTTCTTCTCCTTTCCTAGGTGACACAGAGGCACCTGGCTGAGACAGGAGACAAGCAATGGGGAGCACCTGCCCGTCTGGCACGGCTGGGCTCTTACAGGGTTCAGGGATGCAACAGCGAAGGTGGGTGCTAGGAGGAACACTTCCCAGCCCACTCCCTGTCCCCGTTACGCCCCTCCTGCCCTACAAGTCATTAACCGAGACGCTGCCATGTCCTGTCCCTGTCCCACGGATGACACTTATGGAGAAGCCCCGGTGCTCCATGCACCCTGTCGGTGTGCTCTCACCTCCCCGAAGGCAGCCTCTGGGCCACAGTGGATCTTCCTCGTCTTCTGAGTGAAGCCTTGGAAAGGAGAGGGGAGGCGTGAGATGCCAGCAGGGCAGCACAGCCCACCCAGCTGCCACAGGGAAAGCAGACCCCATTCCCTCCATCTCTCCCTGGCCAGGGCCCACCTCGGAAGCTGAGTTGCACCTGCCGCTCGCCATGGCCAGGCAGCCAGGAGAGACGCCGGACACCAACGCTGAGCGCCATGGAGCCAGTGACAGGCAGTGCTGCCCAGCTCGCCCTGCTCCGCCTGCCTGTGGTGACTCAGCCGTGACTCGCCCGGCCGGTTTGGCCACCCGCTCCCTGCCCCAGAACCCCACGGACCCAGCAGGGCAGCCCTGGCTGCTCCATCAACCTCAACCCTGGGGCACTGAGCTGGCTCTGGGCCAGGGGACAGCCCCTGCAGGTCAACCAGCCCGAGCCCCCCGGGGCCACAGCACAGCTGGGCACAGGGGAGCACCAAGCCACAGGGGGCTCGGGAAGGCACCTCACAGACATCTGCCCCGTGCCCTGCAATGAACAGACCCTGACGGCTGTCCCCTCATGCTCCGCGGCAGGCACAGGCCTGCTGGAGACAGGGAGCTGGGGCGCACAGCGCTGGGCACTCTCCCTTCCCTGGACCACGAAAGGAAGGAGAAATGAAAATTGCCCAGCGGAGGCCATCACACAGCTGCACTTCAACACTGGACTAATGCCCTATGGGGGTGAGGGCCTTAGAAAGCCAGGACTGGAAGATGCGGGCCCAAGTGCTGCGGCGATGACAGGAGCCTGGCTCTGTTTTTGATCCCCCTCCTCCAGCACAAAATCATGGCTTCTGCAGTTAAAACCCTCCAAAGCAAACAGAGGGAGGGTGGGGAAGGGAAGCTGGCCAGGCCAGCTCCCAGTCTTCTAATGAGGAGGGCTAGGCTTCCTGACAGGAGGAAACAGCGCTCAGGCTGGCGCGTGCTCAGCAGCCTTCGCTCACCTCCCCCCTGCCCCACAGAGCAGCACACCAACACAACGGGTCAGAGCGGCTAAGCTGGTATAGGTGGGAAGCCAGGACACTTTGGGAGACAGAGGCTGCAGCCCAGGTGCTTGTCTCTGCCCTGCAGAGCTGGCATTAAAACCCACAAGCTCCAGCTGCTCCACAGAGCACTGACTCCGGCCCCCCTGCAGCAGCAAGGCTGCAGGAGGGAGGCCTGAGGCACATCATGCCAGGAGCTGGCTGTGCTCACAGCTGCACTCACCAGCTTGGCCTAATCAAGCTCATCTGCATGAGAACTAGTAAATGAGAGATCTGGGAGCCCTTCCAGGCTGGATTCAGGCCAGATTAAAGCAATTGTACAGTCATGAGCTCAGCAGAGTTTGGAAAGCATTTCTCCCTCCTGCAGGACAGCTCTCCCACTTGGTGCCCAGCATATCCATACAGAGCATAAAGGGCACCTTGCAGCAGGCCAGGGTGACTAATCCAGCTCTGCAAACACAGAGAAGTGAATCATGCCTGAGCAATGCCAGGCTGCTTCCAAGCAAGCCCTGCAGTTATTTCTCTCTTACACAAAAGCTTCCTGGAGTGCCAGGGAAGCAGTGCTGGCTGGCGGCAGTGGAAACAAGCCACGGTGCAGAGGATGCCACTTCACAGTGCAGCAACAAAACATAGCAGGCCGGCAGCATTCAGCACCACTTCTGTGAGCCCAAATGAGCAAGCCCATCACCTCAGGGCAGCAGAGAAAGCTCAGTGCACTGACCCCACACGCAGTCACCGCTGGAAGGGGGCAACAGATGTCATTTAGGCTGTTTAATGAGACACTCATACCGAAGTGTGGTACTGATGGGTGGATGAAGTATTTCCTCAAAGCTGATCAAAAGTGATTACCTCCCAATGGAGTCTGTGTCTCTTCCTCAAACACTTGCATGCAAGTGATGTGACTGCTCCACCTGAAGCAGGTGCCTTGTTTTGGTGAAACAGTCCCCGAGGGAATCAAGCATTTCAGAGCTTGAGTAGGGCCCTCAGCCCAACAAGCTGTCTGGGAAAAGGTGGTGGTGGATGGAGCATTATCTCCTATAAAGGACAGAGCTCTGTCAAGTAGCATGGCATAATCCAGCATGAAATGTCACCAGTATTTATTGCCAGGTGTCCTAGAAGCAAGAGGAACCCGCCCTGATGAGCTCCCACGCACAATAGCTTTTGATTTATACAAAGCCCCAAGGCTGAAATATCTTTGGGGACTGCTAGTACAAGGGTGCTTGCTCAATCTCAGCCAAGGCCAGAGTAAAGAGACTTCTGGGGTGTTCCCAGTGCTTACCATGGAGATAAAGCAAAAGTGTGATCTACAACAAAGGAGAGTGTGCACTGCACTGGGCAAGAATCACACGATCTCCTGAAGAAGAAAACCTCAGCTCAGGCCTGAGCTTGTCTACCTCAAGCAACAACCGTGCTGCAAATCTAAATTCCAGCTACATCCAGGGCAGCACATACCTCCCAGCCTCTCACCAAAGCACCCAGCAGCTGCCTTCACTGCCTCTGAAACTAGCAAGATACAAGAATGCAAGAAAATGGGCAAAACTGTGCTGTCCCAGTTCAGCACCTTCCAAGCTTGACCCTCCTCCCATGGCTTTTCACCTGGGCCCACACACATGAAGCTCTTGTTCTCAACTGACAACCACGGGACTTGCACTCCTTTGCTCATTCACATTTCAGCCACTAACCTGCAGGTAAACAGCATCTCCAAATTCTCCTCTGCTCCCACAGGGAGAAGAATTTCCTCAGATTTACCTCTACCATGTCTTGACCTCCTCCTCCCCAAAACAGGGAAGGTCTCTCCTACCATCAGTAAGTCCAGCACCTGGAGACCTCAGCTAGCTGCAGAACAGACAGCGACTCCACTCCTCGTAGTCAGTGCAGAGACACAGGATTCACTCTCTTCGAGTGGCAACTAGTAGAGATTTAAGAAGCAGAGGATTTCCCACTATGCATTCTACTATCTCAGAGCTCACCTTCTGCCCTCTCAAGGCTGGAGCAAAGGGAAGTCCCAACATGCTTTCAGTGCCTTGTCAAAGAAACCATCCACTGAAGCAGAGCAGTACACACTGCCACTGGTCCAAACAAGGGATTGTTGAGCCTTCAGAACTACTGCTGTAAATATTTTTTACAGAAAAAATTATTAAAAAGATAGACATACACAAAGACACTCTCTTAGGTTTTCTTGTACATGTAATACAGGAAAGGAGAGCTCTGCCTACAGGTTGTAAGCAGCTGAAAACATAAGTAAAGGATGGTGTAAACCAAAGTGCAGTTTCTCGAAAGACGAGTTGGCAGTTTTCCTCCCTCTTTTCCACACTTGTAACACATTTTAGTTTAGGCAGCCACTCAAGAACAGAGGTTGCTTAGTTTCCTTCAAGGATCTAAGTGCAAGAAAAATTTGTGCTGCAAGCTAGATGGAGGATTTCAGGAAAGACAGCCCAGCTTTCCCTGGAGGAAGCCATCTGCTGCCTGTGGAACCCAGGAAGACACACTGTGGTCAAAACTAGGTTTGAATAAAAAACTAGCATAAAAATTCATCTTTGCTCAGCAGTAGTCCTAGACCCACAGCCCTTCAAGCACAAGTTACATACTAGTTTGGTGGCAGACACCATCCAGAACAACTAGTCTAGCTGAGGATGTGGATTCAAGTCCAGGTTCTGCTTTCACACAGGTGTGTACCCTACAGTTTCACAGCCTGAATCACCACGGCAGTCTTCCCATGCATTCTCACCATATCCTGGTTTACCTGGTGCAACAGACAAGTTTATTCATAATTTCACAGTAAGAAACAGCTCATCTTACTGAAGGACATACATTAAGCAGTCTTAGTGATTAAAAAGTAACAGAAAAAACGATGATGGAAAATGTGCTCTGCTTCTGCAGCTCTTCACACTCAACCTAGGCTAACTCAGATGCTGAATCACCACCAGGCTAGTACTATAGCTAAGACCTACCATAAACCATAACATCCACATGGCTGGATGTGGATAACTGGCTAGCTGAAAAAGGTCTCATAGTCATAGTTCAGCTGGCTGGACAAAAATGCACATCGCTCCCAGCTTATCTGAAGTAAAGCAAAAATACACTGTCTTTGGCTGTTCTTGTTACACAATAACAGGAAGATTTCGGTGGGAAAAGAATGTTGCAGGTGGGAACAGATAACTACAGAAGAGAAACTAGGGGCGGGCTTGGTATTTAGGCAACTAACCAATAATGAGCTTAACTTTTGTAGTATGTATGAGCTAATTATAAGAAGGCATAAAAGGTGACTGTAAGAGACAATAAACGAAGTCTGCTGATCACTCATATTGAGTGACTGTGTCTTCCCTCCGTCGCAACAGCTGGAAAACAAAAGGAAAAGCACAGAAAGGAAATAAAAGTCCAAACACATTATGTAAGTCAAAGCAGATTATTTATTTACGAAACTGAAATTGATGACCGCTTTGTAGTGCAATGACAAGCACAAGTTTCTTTATCTCTATTTTGAAATGAACCATCCCCTGCCACCTCCCCAAACAATTGTGCTTTGTTACCATGTGATACACACTTCACATTTTTGAGGACAAGGAAGCACCTCTTTGGAGTTCCACAGATAGTTACTTTTTCATTTCATAACTTCTGTGACAAAGAAATAACTCAAATCATCTTTATTTCAATGTTCCTCGTTGCTGGGTTTTGAAAGTCACATTAATGTGACTCATTAATTCCAATCTTGATTAATTAACAATTAATCCTCATTAATCTCCCCACTAATAAGCAGACCGCAGTGTTCTTAAACTGCAACAGTGGCTCCAAGCAAGAGACTATCACAGAAGAAATTTTTGCTGATAGAAAAACGTGATTAAGAAGACTGCAAAGTATGGTCACTGAAATTTAAAAATAAACCTCTGTATACAACAATATACTGGCACTTTATGAGGGCACAACAGGAACTACCGCAGGCATCTGACCAACAGACTTCAGTACCCATCATGACAGAAGGGTCCCTGTTCCCACAGAAAAAAAAAGAAAAAAACCCAACAAAACAAACCATATCAAGGAACACACGGTAAGTATCATTACAGCAAACATGACTGCAGTACTTCTCCTATGAAACTCAGCACAGCAAAGCAGCGTTGCATGAGCAGCCCAGTGCACATGCCCATCGTGATACCATGCAGCAGATGGGCTGTGTCAAGCAATGATGCATGGTATGATGTGTCGCTGTTGCAAGGTGGAAAACCAGCAAGGTCTATTTTTCTGTGACGAACTGCCAGCAGCTGTGGGTTTCTCCTTATATACAGTTCTTCCTATTAGGAACAGGAAAGATCAAAGATACAGAGCACAAGCAGGTGAAAGAATTAGTGTGAATGGTACGATCTTGAGGCACTGAGCACTGACAGTGTGTGCAAGGGAGAGCATGGGTGCAGACAGCTTTCTTCATGTCCGTGATACAGGTGGCCAGGGTCAGGCTGCAATCTACTTCATCATTATTTCTGACCATTTCACAGGTGGCCATCCCTGCCACTTACAGTATGACACCAGCTGCTTAGGCACTTCAGCCAGAACCATCTGGGAAAGTGCTTACTGGGGAGCCCACAAGAACAAGGAGAATAAACCAGAAATACTGCAGAGAAAGGATTTATCAGCCCAGTGACAAGCACTCTTACAGAACGCAGAGCACAGCCCCCACCCCATTTCATCTCACTCCCTGTTGCAAGAGTTCTTTGCTGCCGTTTTAGCACTGCTGACGAAAATCACTTGTTCTCACCCCTGCAAGCCTAGGCTCACACAGCCTTTATATGGCCCTGATCTGGGTGGGGTGCTACCTAGCCACTAGCAATTTCTCTTATTTTGGGTTTTCATTTGACTCCATTCTTCAACCCAATTCACTGTGCAATGTGCATGAATGCTAGAGCCAACAGTGAAAGCAGGGAGGAGCTGCAGAATGACAGGATTGCTTTCAGAAAACAGGGAAGACTTGGCTTAAATCACTCACGGGACTCTCAGCATCAGAGACTGACAATATGATCTCATTTCCTTGCCTAATAAATGTTTTGTATCCCAGGAAAGATATCATCTCATCTACTCCTTTAACTCTGCAATAGCCAAGAGACAGTATATTAAATCAATGATACAAGAGCTCTTTAAGAAAGAGCTGCAAAAGAGCTGTGACTAGGCACACAGTTTCAAACACACAAGCAAACATCCCAACTCTCACTGGTATCAAGCACTGGGACAGCAATTTGAGCATGCAACTTGCTGCCTTGTCTAGACCCATGCTTATTTTTTAGATGTAATTGCTGCATATACACTGGCATCAGGACTCTTCTGAAGTTAAAGATAACTTACATTTTTTAACTGTCTGAAAGGCACAAACTGGACACAAACTGTCTTGTGCAACTGGCTTTCCTGTCAGAGACTTCAAGACACCATTGTCTCCATCAAGGAACTCCACTGCTTTGAAATCAGCTTTATCAACTCCAACAATAATGATGGACATTGGCAGCTTAGAGGCATGAACAATCGCTTGCCTAGTTTGATCCAGGTCAGTGATCTCTCCACCTGTGATGATCAGCAAGATAAAATATTGCTGAAAAACATTAGAAAGCACCCAGTTAGGGAATTCAACACCAAAGCTCACATAACTGAACGCAAATGGGGCAATTTCTTAGAGCAGGAAAGAAATTAGATGGTGCGGCAGATAAGACAAAACCCAGAACATTAAAGAAGCTTATGCTTATTCACATTTTTCATATGCGTAGCACCTTTTATTGTGCACTTAGAATTTCCTCTGTACTAGAAAAAAGGTAGTCTTAAATTTAATTTATGAAAAACAATTACATCAATTGGGAGAAAGTACTACTAAATCAATAAAGCTGCACACAGAATTCACTGATAAGATGCTGTTTTACTCACTGATAACTCAAAAAGGCTAGTATGTAGTATCCCTGCAGTGTAACTCAAAGTCATCTTTTTTTAGTTATCAGTAATTTACATTGTAAGCATTAAAAATCTCAAAATACAGCAGTGACAAACGTCATGACACAAAGACACTCTAGACATAACAAGAGGGGAAGAATACAGGACCTTTTCAAGAAGAAGAAAAAAATACCTCACACCAACAAATATGCACAGTAAAGTGTTTAAAATTTCCCTCCTTTTCCAGAGGGTAATGTTTGTACCTGGTTCTGAAATGAGCAACCACTGTTTTACAGCAGCTATCTATAGAATTCAAATGAAGACAGAAAGTGAGACACGCACAATTAAAATAAAACTGAATTTCCAATTCCAAAACCCAGTTAACACAAGGGTTACTATGGTTGTACCCCATTACTGGTTCTTTATTTAAATAGTTAGGTTTTCATCTGTAAGAAAAAATAGAGATATTTAACATATAAAGAGAAATAAGATTCCCCCAAGTGTTGGGAAGGCTGAATAATACCCTCAGAAATGTAGGAAACTGATTTCCCTAGACCAAGCACCTCACAGTGTGGGAAATTTGACATACACACAAACCTAAGTAGAACCAAAAATACTGGCACAGCTAGACCATAAAGCAAGTATCTGAGGGTACATCCAAATTCTTTCTGATCCGTCTGTCAGAAAGGAACCAGTTAAATCTATAAGGAAATAAGAGTCCTTAAGCAAAAGGATTAAGTTTATAAAGTTGAATTTTAACAGCAGCCACAGCCATGCAAGCACACAAATGAGACATGCAACACAACTGTAGGGTAGCATAGATTCTCTGCAATACAGTTAGCATGCTGATTTAACAGTTCCCAGACTCCTTTGTTAATCCGGTCCTCTAGATAACCCTATTCTGCATGCTATCATGGTGGGACAGATAGTCGGGCCCTCTGGTATTTTTCTTGGAAGCAGTCTTTGTGCACATTCTTAAAAGCAAAATTGTTTGGAATAAAATACACAGGGCCCCTCCATACTGTGTGTACTCCCTACAGGTGATAGAGCTTGGCAAGATTGGTTAGAGGCAATTGCTGACAGAGTCCAACTGGTCTCAAAGCCAACACAGCACCTCTGTATACTTCAATAGTTAAGTGCAACGCTAGCAAACTGTGAAAAAGAGAAATAAACAGCACTTGAGCAATGTAAACTAGAGTCAAATGTCTATCATACAGGTTCATACCAATAGGTATCAAGACAGTACCATTACCCTCTCTGTAGGTTGGTAAGAGAGGACCAAACTTGGGATCCTAAGGAAGGACGACAACACCACTTTACCATTCCATTCTATCCCACCACGAACACAGAAAAACAGAATCAGCCCAACGCAGATCCACAGGAAAGGGCGTGCACTCACTGAAGGAGTTCCCTGTTGTGCCCAGTGCGCTGCAAACCTTGCCACGAGGTTTATAATAGGAGAGAAATCGGTTGGCCCATAGAGTCGAATTTGAGGCAGGATCTGGTGGTAGGCACTCACTATTCCTTGGATCCCTGTAACACAAAAAAGGCAAGCTGCCAGAAGAGCTTCACAAGTTCTGCAGTAATTATTTTGTAAGCACTACTAAATAGTATGGCGAAAGGATAACAACTCTCACACAGCTGTAAACTCCTGAAGGGCAAATAAGCAGCAGGATAACAGCAAACACACAAAGCACAAGGCCGGAACCAGTGGACAGCCGCAGAGACAGGATTTGCAGATTTCTCCCCCATTCTACATCCTTCATATCACTTTGGGCATCTAACATCACAGAACTCATGGAAGTTGTGGGAAAAGTGATCCAGTGAAGGCACTGATCACTATGTTTATGTTGCCCTTTCTACCTTGCATCCAATTTGCCTAGTTTAATTGCCTATAGTCTCACTAGACAACAAGGTCAGAAGTTCTCTGGAACAGTAACTTTTCATTTTCCTCGTATGCAAGTTAGACAATGATCCCTGATTCAGGATTCAAACATTTCTGTAACAGAAATAGCAATCCCTAAGATTTTTCCCAGGTAAGAAGTTTTCCTCAGGTTAACTAAGCAACATATTTTTAAAAGTCTGATTTTAAATGATGCATATTATTCTGTGGATCCATCTAAATTGTCCTATTCCTGGCTTTTATCAATATAGCTTCATTTGCAACAACTGCTGCCTGTGTTGTTCACCATGCAGATTTTACTGCAATACCTCTCAAAACTACCACACAGGGACATTTAAAGAGCAAAGACACAGATCCCAGTGAGGCAGACAAAAATGAACTGTCCGAGGGAACGCTTGGATTTTCACACTGAATCTTGGATTCCATTTTTTGTTGGCCTTAGGCCAGAGGCCAGGTACTTTAGTCCTAAAAGGTCATAATCCGGCTTAGAGAGCAGCCATTAAAAAAAGCTGTGTGGTGGGCTGACCCTGGCTGGATGCCAGGCACCCACCAAAGCCACTCTATCACTCCCCTCCTCATCCGGACAGGGGAGAGAAAATATAATGAAACGCTCATGGGTTGAGGTAAGGACAGAGAGATGACTCAGCAATTATCATCACAGGCAAAACAGACTTGACCTGGGAAAAATTAGTTTGATTTATTACTAGAGTAGGATACTGAGACATAAAACCTAAATCATAAAAGACCTTCCTCCACCCCTCCCTTCTTCCCAGGCTTTACTCCCAATTCCTCTACTACTTCCCCCCACAGCAGTGCAGGTGGATGGGGAATGGGGGTTGTGATCAGTTCATCACACATTGTCCCTGCCACTCCTTTTCCTGCAGGGAGAGGACTCCTCACACTCTTGCCCTGTGTGGGGTCCCTCCCACAGGAGACAGCCCTCCACAAACTTGTCCAAAATGAGTCCTTCCCATGGGCTGCAGTTCTTCACAAACTGCTCCAGCATGAGCCCCACATTGCAGTCAGAAGTCCTGCCAGCAAACCTGCTCCAGCATGGGCTCCTCTGTCCACAGGTCCTGACAGGAGCCTGCTCCAGCGTTGGGCTTCCCACAGGGTCACAGCCTCCTTCAGGCATCCACCTGCTATGGTGTGGGATCCTCCATAGACTGCAGGAGGGTATCTGCTCCACCATGGGCCTCCATAGGCTTTGGGCGACAGCCTGCCTCACCATGGGCTTCACCACTGGCTGCCAGGGAACCTCTGCTCTGGCACCTGGAGCATCTCCTTCCCTCCTGCACCGACACTGGTGTCTGCAGGGCTGCTCCTCTCATATTCCCACTCCTCTCTCCAGCTGGAATTGCTGTTGCACAGCTGTGGGTTTCTTTCCCCTCCTCCTTAAATGCATTATCTCCAAAGTGCTACCACCATCGCTGATGGGCTCAGCCTGGGCCAGCAGTGGGTCTGTTTTGGAGCTGGCTGGCATTGGCTCCATCTGACATAGGGGAAGCTTCTAACAGCTTCTCAAGGAAGCCACCCCTGTAGCCTGCACCCCACCAAAATGTTGCCATGCAAACCCAATCCAGTCTGAAACAATCTCCACTAAAGGAGATGGCTATAAAGAAAATAAGCTTTAAGGACAAGCCTTTAAAAGATTACATTTGTACATAGACACACTGCTGATGAAGTAACAATGGTCTCCAACAGCCTTAGCAGATGGTCACTCTAGAAACATGACTAGCACAGGCACATTGCTGACCTGAATCCACTGCCACCTATAACATACCAGAAGCAACCAAGTTGCAGCAACAAAAATTCCAGCACAGACTAACAATCAAATTAAAACCCAGACCCCTTCACTGGAGCGTATAAAGACCGCACAGAAATCTGCATCAACACACATCCATTTTTGTCCGTATCCAGGTGAGAGTAAATCCAGTTTTCTGCATATCTTGGCGCTGCATATAGTTTTCACCAGTTATGAAAGAAATACAACACTTCAAACATCTGTCCATCTCACAGTGAAGTATTAATAAAGAGGTGTCCTCACCCTGACAACAAGGGTTGCTGGGGTTGAAGTTCAAAGCGAACTCATGAGATACCTAGGAAAGGGGACATTACAAACAGTTACGGAATGCAGACAGACAGAGCAACTGCCCAACGTTGCAAAGGCCCTACCTGCCAGCTAGAAGGAATCTGAGCTCCAAACCCAAATGCAGGAAACAGCTTGTCCCTGAAGAGAAAGGACAACAAGAAATAAGAAAGCAATTTTTCATAACTCACTACTCTGTTTTATTCCCAGAAAGCAGTTGCGGACCAAGGTTCAATTCCTGCCATACAGAATGCACGCACCATCTAGCTCCCCGTGGCCAGTCACCCAAAGGTTTCAGGCTTTGGCTTGACAGTTTCAGCACGTCTTTCAGTGCAGCACCCCACAGGACTCCTAGGAAATTTCAAAGTAGCAAAAGAAAAGCCAACCCAACCACAGCCTGGCTAAAGGACAGAACAGACAAACACGTTCCCACTGAATCAAACAGGGCATTCACGTTTGAAATGCACTGTCAGTAACAAGGGATTAGTGACCAGCTAAAGCAGCATTACAGAGTAACCCAAGGCCATAAAAGGGCAGACCTGGAGGGAGACAAACCAAGCAAATATGCCAATTATTTGCATATATTGCAAAAAATTACAAAGGGCTGCCACTGCGCTCCCTGGCAGTGACAGAAGCAGGAGAAAGCAGTAGCACCTCCTGCAGGCATTTCCCAAGGAAAGGCAGCACTTCAGTCACTCAGACACTACAAGTCAGAAACAAGCTATCAACCCTGATCACTGACACCTGCTGTGACACATTTTTGACACAGTGGCTAGATCAGTTAAGATCATTACATACATGTCATAATCTTGGACTACACTTCCCACACTCCAGATGGCATTCAGGTACTCATTATCCCATCTGGGCTGATGTAGTGAAGAGAATCTGGTGACTTGGGATCTCAGTTGGAGCCAGTGAAGTCCACGCCCACCTAACCAGCCACAATGACAGCAAGTCACTGATGCATCACCATAAGCAAATGAGAAGAACTAACCACACCCAGAAATGGAGGGTTAGACAAGGCCCACAGAGCTCCCCTTCTCCCAGGCACACAGGCAGTCCTACACAGCAGCAGGCAGATAAATCTGTGTACCTTTTCCCACTGGGGTACATGCATGTTTAATAAATACTAATCTTTTCCACTGATAGACTGAACTGATTTCTCAGAAGAAATTTAAGGAAACCCTAGTTCCACTGAGGTTGCTACTTGATCACAAAAAGTAAAAATATAACCTCATTTGGGTTTTGCAGTCTTCATCACTGCAAATAAAAGTACTAATCACAACTTCATTGCTCCTGCCACCTGTCACACCAAGAGGTACAGTGGGGAAACAACCCACTGTAAAGTTAATCTGGTAGCCTCCCATGATGTAGTCAAGAAACTAATATTGTGCCTCAATCCAGAGGAACAGAGTGTTACACCTCCTCCCCACAAGAACAGATTTCATTACAATCAGAAAATAAAAGAGAAAGAAAAAAAATCAACAAAAATCTTCCTACCTTGCAAGATTTTATCCTAATAATGTCAGAGTTTTTGTAGCTCTTTTTCTTTCTGTTTTTCTCAGGATTAATGCATTCAAATTCCACCTACAGAAAGCAAGAATGCAAGAAGCACATTCCCAAATATCTGCATTTACGACAGGGCATATTACTGAAACAGAAGTGTGTCACACATCTCACAGTTACACAAATACTGAGCAGAATTCTGAAACTTAGTATTAAAAAGGTCTGCAACTACTTTGGCTGCTATCTGACAAGTTAAACACTATGCTTTTGCTACTAGCACTGGGCAGAACACAAGGAAAGGCCTCAGAAAATCATTCTCCTCAGCAACGTAACTGTTACTCTATACGCAATTATGAAACAGTGTCAATTTTATCAGAGGGAAAAAAAAGTTGATCACAAATAAGATCATTCCTCTTAACATAATCAGGTTCTTTTTCCGTTAAGGGAAAGGAATGCACTCAAACTGAAGACGAGGCAAAACCTCAGCGTGGGATAGCCTAAATTCACAGGCTCCCAATGGCAGTGTTTCACTTCAATTAGTTCTGATTTCATGTAAGCTAGGGAAAGAGCCAAGAATCTTCCACAAACTTCAGGATTACAACCACAGAAGTCAAGCTGGCAGGCAACTGGAAGCAGTCCTAGGCTATCTGCTGTGTGGGAATTCATCTGTGAATTCTGATGAGACACTTCCACAATGAGAGTTCAGGTGCAGACAAGAGAGAAACTGGCATGACCAGCAAGTGATTCAACTTAGTCTAAACTGGATGCCCAAGACAAGGTAAGAAGAAGAGTGCCCCTGGAAGAGCTGCTTCTCTCTGTCAGCTAGAAAGGCAACCAAGAAAGGGTGACCAGCTCAAGCACAAATGTTACCTGAGACAAGCCCTACCTCTGGGCTCATCCGTTAAAACATGAACAAGCCCTTTTATTTCCACTTGACTCGGCAGAGGCAAAAGCAAGCTGAACTGCTGGCCAAAGTGGCTGGTGGCCAGCAGAAAATGGGCTCAAGGATGTCTTTAGGAAAAGGAATAGTAACAGTACCGAGGCAAGTAATTCCCACACCAGGTTTTATTTTTCCCAGATGTTAGCTTAGTAATACAAAGATACACACAGAAAAATTCACTTTTGGAGGCAACAACTGAAAATGTATCTCTGAGGTCCATATTAAAAAGGATTTCTGAAAGACTGACTTATGGACTGAGTTAGTGGGGGATTGAGAAAGCTCATCGGAGAGGCATCACTGGCTTTGTTTAGCTGAGTCAGGTTAGTTTCAAAACTGCCTATTGAGTCATGTGGCCCATCACTGTCATAATCTGCACACCGTACCTGAAAGGGAAGAGAGCAAGCAATGGGCAAAGTGTACTGCATTAGGGAGAATGGCAGCTGCTCACCACATGATCTCCCATTTCTGACAGCTTTGCAGCGATGCTAGTGAACTCCCCTATCACATCTGAACCAGTGGTGTCATCCATATCACTAACTGAAACCTGATAGTAAGAGACACTCTGAGCGAACTGCTCAAAAAGGAAGAAGTTGAATTGCTCACCCACTGCATACCCATAAGCACGCACAGTGAAAGTTATAATTAAAAGCCTTCCACAGTTTAAATATAAACAAAACCAAAAAAAACCCAACACTTCACAGCCTAGATGTATAAATGCAAGGTCATTCATGACAAGATATGCAGCTGGGGTAATGGGAAGAAGCAATTAAAAATTTCTTATCTAAGCACTTTTTGAACATACTCTTTTCTTCTGCCCAGCAATATCATCGCTTTACAAAGTAATGGCAATTTCCACAGAGCACTAAGTCTTTTTCTGCATCTTATACCAATCAGATTAGAGACAATTAATAACCAGTCACGTTTAAATCAGCATGAAAGCTTCAGAAACAGATAATGCAAGAGAGCAATGCATTTAAAAATACAAAATATGCTAACAGCTATGCCTTAGAGCAAACACAATAAGGCTTATATTATCAATAGATCCCCACAAAATCAACTATACAGGGCATTTATAACATGCAAGATACACACAACTGTAGAACACAATTCCAGAAGCAGTCAACCAAGAAACAGTTGTAAACAGCTGCTTTCTCCCCTGCTGAAATTCACATTCTACACAGATTCAAAGGCTCTCTTTTCCCATGATCTGCCTTTAGCAATCAATAAACTGATGTTAATCCAGTATAAACCACAGTGACAGCTTTTTCCTCAGGACAAAGGGACAAGATGAACCCATGGGTAACACCTGAGTAAGGATGTCTAATTCAATAGCCAGATACCTGAATTTGAGACAGTGTTCTTTTAGGACTACTTTGATTCATCAGGAATATTCCATAGGTATCAGTGGGAAACCTGTACAAAAGTCCGGTGGATTATGGCCTAATCCAGCACCTAAATGGGAAGCACCACGTCATCCTTCAGTCTCTTAACGGGAAAACAAGATCACCTTAGATTCTGTGCCCCACTTCTCCCTCTATCCATCCCAAGCCACTACCTTTCCATTCATCTCTTCTGCATGCTCCAACATGAAGCAACTCTCACCTTCCCGCCTGAACTCCACCCCACCTCTCTCAACAATTCCGACATTTCAACATCACTCAGAAGCACCTGGATTGTGTGAGGGAGGAAAACGAAGGAGGCTATCATGCTGAACCCAGGGTGCAACCTCCTGGTGCAGGGTCTGCTTTGCACAATACACCTGAGAGCTGCAGAGAATTCAGCAGCTGCTGCCTCCATGCACCTCCTCCCCACCCCACTTGCTCCCATTCCCCCTCTCAGCCACTCCAATAAAACTGTATTTAGGACCAGTTTAGTTACTAGTTCACAGCAGGATATGCCTTAAAACAAACCTCTTTTTGCAAAGGTTTTCTAAAACTGGCCGAGAATCACTGTACACAGCCCAAAGAGTGGTGCTGCTCCAAACAAAATCTTAGCAATACTGCTGGACACTGTATATAGTTATTTAATGATTAATTAATCCTTCGTAAATGAACTATCCAATATACACTATAAGCCTTCAAATACAGTCAGCAGGTAAAATGCCCCTTTCATCTACAGGAGGAGCTTCCTCACAGAAAATGGATGTGCCTTTACATATATGCCATCAAGCACTTGGACTGGCAGCTTTAGTCTCAGTACCAACACCCACAAATTTCACATTTGCTATTTCCATTTAGATAACTATGGTGGAGATATGCTACTTTCATTTGCCCCTACTGTTAATGAAACTATCAAGAAGATTAGGCTGTGTCACAAATCAAAGCTGCTCTTAACACATAACAAGGAGAACATCACTCTGCATCACAATGAATAAAGAATTACCATTGTTAGTAGCATCATTAATTTGAACCAAAGATTGATGTTCACACATATATTCGGTACAGAATCCTCACACATAGCTGGCAAAACTGATATTTAGGGGATGCATCAAAATGGCTGTTTCTACTGTGCTGCAGTACAAGTTCTCCCTTCACTGAAGACTGTTATTTCATGTAATTGTTCCTATGTAAATTTTTGGAAGCCTCAAACCAGAGGTTCAAAGCAGCAAATGCCATATGAAAAATGAAACACCAGAGTAATATTATAATCTTTAGTGCTGCTAGTGAAACTCCTCCTGTGAGCCTGGATTCCCCTTTCTGACTTCCCTAACTTCTTAAATACAAGAACAGTATAATCCTTTTTTCACAGCTGTGTTGTGAAATTTAATAGATTATTTGCATATGCATCGAGAATTTTGGCTGAAACAAACTAAGAGCAAAAATCTATCTTTTTTTAGAAGCAGTCCATTACAAAACTAATTCCAAAGGACAGAAAGCTTCTGAAAAACAAACCAACCCCCCAAAACAAACCAAAGAGGGAAAAAATCCTTCCCCCCCCTCCCCCAAAAAAATCCACCAACCACTACCACACTAATCTTTTTTGGACTATAGCAAATGCAGCCTCATATAACAGAATGCGTAAAACATGCCATCTCATGTCAGTTTTGACAAATAATAATATGCATCTTTTTGCCTTCTTTTTTCGAGGTCTGCTGCTCACTTGGACCAAGAGGACTTCTTTCTGACCTGAGACTGTTAATTCCCCAACAAGAAAAGCTCACAAACACTACTTACAACACTGCTATGCATCAACAAGTGCAGTAGACCTGAACACCTATTTATAGGTTTACTTTTACTTTTTTTTTTTACTATTTTTATATTGTATTTATAAATTTAGTATTACTGAGGTTAATAATCTCAGTAGTTTTCAAACCCATCATGCTGCACAAAATCACATTAGCACGCATGCTTTTTGCTAAACCTTTCAGATCAAACTTCCAGCATGAGATTTCTTCACAGACAGGATGAGGCAGGAAAATTCTGCAAATGGAAGGCGTTTAGGAGTTGGATAGGCAGAAAGAGGCTATAATCACATAGAACTATCTATACATTTAAATGTGTTTACATTATCAATGCATTTCTTAGAACAGAAATTAATTTGCTATCAGTTTTTTTTTTCTATAAACTTATTAAAAGATGTAATTGTTCTGCTACCACTTCCATTAAGCCAGGTCCAGAGAGAATTAGTCACTGCATGCAGGACCACAAGGAATCACAGTTCTGACTCAAAAACATTAATAGATTGGAAAAGACTTGGGACAAGCCCGCCAGTCTCATGAATGGATGAAACTGACAGATGCATTAATGTCCTCTCTTTGTCAGTATCCTAAGGCACTCAAGCTCGTACAACATAGATTAACTTCTCTGATAATTTAGAAACAGTGCTAGAAAGCCATAATTAAAAAAAAAAAAAAACAGAACAACAAAAACACAAACAAAAAAACCCCAACCAAAAAAACACAAACCACACAAAAAAACCCCACCAAACAAACAAAAAAAAAAAACAAACAAAGGAAAAAAAAACCCCAACCACCACCAAAAGCCAATCTGAAACCCTGGCCAGAATAGTGAAAAAAAGAAAAACAAACACCAAACCAATTATTACTCTTCTTATGACTAATCATTAGAAAGTATGTCACTTCTGCATTTCCTGACTTCTCAATTTGACAGTTCATAATGTTTTAATACAGACTTCAATAGACATATAATCATTTATCTGCCACACTACTATTCTAGAAAGGCAATCTAAAAATTTAAATGTGACCAGACAACCTGATAACTCATAGGTTTAACAGCAACAGAGACTGAATTACTTGTAACAACAAAGAGAATTTCTGAAGGCTGTACCTTGATAGGTTTATTAAAATCTCCGCCACAGAACATCTGCAAGGGAACACTGAATTTCCTCCAGCATGTATTTAAGTTGTTCTTAATCACCTTAAAAAAATTACACATACAAGCACAACATCATGCAAGGGATGCAGTGTGCAAGACACTAAGAAACATAACACAAGGGTTCTGTACAGCTATCTAAGAACAGCCTCAGTCAGTTCAACCCTGACATGCATAGACAGCCAAGCAAAAGCTCTGTAAGAAATAAAAGCTTTTAAGTTCAGGGTAAAGTTTAGATTTTAGAGCCAAGCCAAGCCAATCTAACAGCTCATCACCACTGAAAGGGAGAAAGAAGACTCCTGCCCTGTTCTCACTTGTTGCATGGCCACTCTTCACCGAGCCAGTGTAATCCAGTCACCAGGCAGCAAATAAACAATCTGCTGCCAGGATGGTGAGCAGAATCCATTTTTTAGGACACAAGACAACTTCTACTGCAAAACCGGTACAAAGTGTGAGCAGGAGCAGGACTCCCGCTTTTTTAAGGAATAAGCCGTCTGATCTACTCAAGAAAGACATCAGCATAGAAATACTACCTCTGATCTGTATACCAGCTGCCACATTCCAGCATCACTCTGCTTGTAAAACTCCAAAAATGGATCTGATTTACCTAAGAAATCCTGCAAACAAAAACCCAACAGAAGTAATCAGCTACCTATATTTTACTCAGATGAGAGAAGAGCTGGTTAATCAGTATACAATAAATACTTCAAACAACGAAGTCAAACAAACTGTGCATTTGTTTTCCTCTATTTTACTTTTCTCTTTTAAACTGCTGCACTTTCTAAGTCATCAGAGTTTATTACCTCTGATTCCAAGACCGCCTCCTCAGACCATTTTGGTCACTACAAATCACATCATTTTGCTGACTGAGCAGTGGTGTCATTAAAGCCCTGGATTGGTCTTTGGCTTAAAATAACGTCAAAGCAGCATACCTAAACATTCACCTTTTCTTCCTTAGTAACATTACAGAAAGCTCAGTTCACAGCTGCAATATTCATTGGAGGAAAATATATAAATGAACTGTATTAATATACAGAATATTCCAAAGCCAAAATAATCTCCTAAAACCTAAACATGGCAGTTGAGTTTCTGATTTGACATTGTGGTTTTCAACATGAAATTATGTCTCCAGTTTACTCCATTGTAAGCAATGAAACACAGAGAGCCCTTCTTCATACATGGATTACCTAGCTTAGTTAAACATCTGCAAATAACAGAGATATTCCTGGCCAAAAGGTACTAACTGTAAATATTGCAGAAGCATGCAATAGAGTTTTTTTTAAAAAAAAGATTAGTACCTTTTTGTCCAAGTTTTGGCCTTCCATTTCCAAGTGCACAACCCTGGTATCTTTGATCTCCTCTGCTGAAATCTGTACCACAGAAATTGGGGGTGGGGGGGTGGAGAGGAGTTAAACAAGAAACCCCACAGAGTTCATTGTTCATGAAAAAAACTGTGGTTACAAACACCTAACTTTTCTTGTAGAAATATAGCATCTGAAGATACACTGACAGAAAACCAGAAACGTTACTTGGTCCCGGACAACATATGAAAAATGAGAAACCATTTTTTCCACACAAAAACCTTATTTAGCGTAACAGTCCCCTTTCCAGCTGGCTTCCCCTGCTTCAATTCCAGCGGCCAAGTGAACACAGAGCTGGAAACAACCTAAGATTAAAAGATAGGTAATATATAAATAAGAATAAAGAACTACTCAGGAGCAAAATTTTCAAACTTTCTTAAAAGATTTAAAAATATTTAAATACATTTCCAACAGCAACTGCCATCAGAGTCTGTGCTCCCTAATAGCTGAAAATTATCTCTTCTCACTATCTACAAAACAGTACCCACTACTGTGTCTCCAAACTTAACTTTACCCTCTTGGTTTTGCTACCCCCAAACAAGACGCAATAGGCATTTTCATTATAAGTAGCCAAAAAACGCTAATAAACAACAGAAACCTACTATCAAGTCTTTCTTTAGTAACATGAACCCCACTTTTCCTCTCATACCTAGCTATACAAACTCTTCCCGAGGAAATGAATACAGAATCTTGTATAGCTTTATTTCCCTAAATTTAATGTCTGATGATCGCTTCGCGGAAAGGAAACTCCATCAGGGCTCCCTGCACACCATGCCTTCCTTACTCCTGTACTACTTTCAGTTTTACAAGTGCTTCCTAACTTAAAAAACTAATTGCAAACCATGGACACCATTAACCTTCACTTTGTGACTGACACAATTATTTCTGTAACTAACGCAAGCTAACCTATTCGATGTTTTCAAATTTGAATGTGTTAAAGGATTTGATAAAGCAACCTTTCACCCCATTTATCATAATAATCCCAACACTTGCTACGACTTTGTACATCACTTAACATGCCTCTATGCATACCTGTCCCAGGGTGAACTCGATCCCTCCCAGGTAGTCATCGTCACTTAAATCAAAGCACTTGTTATCAGTATCATACACTCCGAATTTCAGCTTCTGCACTTTCTCAAAGTAGCAGTCCACAACGAGGTTCTTGCAGAAATCCAGGTTTTGGCAGTTCTGGATCCTCTCTGTGCGATCTAGCTGTGCAAACACAGAAGCAAAGCCACTGGTGGTGAGCAAGAGGGGCTGCCCTCGCACTCAGCTTCTCACCCACAGCCCCTGCCCCCAGCTCACCCATGAACCCAGCCACTGCCACCCAGCCGAGCCACAACTTGCCGGGAAAGGGAGTTGCACTGGGCAGCAAAGGGCACCACAGGGAACATTCTGGGAGTTAAGGGAAAAGAGGCTGGTGAAGCGCTATATGCTGGAGCGCGTGCTCTGGGGTACAGGGAAGTGGACAGGCCGTATCACACCAGGGAGGCAAACAAACATCTCAACACAGCTCTGAGCAAACGTGTAAGCAACAACGCCAATAAACGTCAAACCCTAGAGTTTATGAGCATGGACACTGCTTGCTGAATGCAAGCCTGGATTTGATGTATCACACACCTGCTGGGAAAGCCGGTGGGACGGAAAGGGCAAAAACCCAGCGTGTTGGCACCCGAGGGCAAAGCGGGGCCGACATCCGCCTTACCTCAACCCATAGGCCTCCACCCACCTCCTGCAGCAAGACGCAGAGGGGGATCCGACCTGGAGCCCAGGTCCCTGTCGAGGAGGCTCCGGCAAGACACCGACAGCTCCACCCTGGACACGCACCCGGCCATCTGCGGGCAGAGCACAGTGTCACCCGCCGCCCATCGCCGCTCCCGCCCCACAGGTGCTGGCGGAGGCACGGGGGGGCGGGGCCGGGGCGCCTCGCAGCGCGCCCGCAGCGCCGGGGCGGCGGGAGGCTCGGCCCCGCGGCCCGCTCGCCACCGCGCGGGCGCGCGGCCTGCGCGCCGCCGCCATGGGCCCGGCGCCGCTCCCCGCCTCTCACGCCCGCCTCTGCCTCGGGCTCTGCCCGCAGCTCCCAGCGGCCCCGGTTCCCCAGGGCCGGGGCGAAGGGCCCTTCCCTCCGCCGGGCGCGTCTCGCTGCCGCCCTGCGCTCCCCGGCGGGAAACGGCCTTTTAAACGCTGTCGCGTATCGTCGCTTCGCCGGGGCAGCGGCCGGTGACGGCAGGGCTGGCGCGCAAGGCCTGCCCGCGCTGCCGCCGCGGGGAACGGCGGCCTTACAGCCCGTGGGCCGCCCGTGCCCGGCAGGGGCTCCCGACGCGGCGCAAGAACTGCAGAAGCGCCCCAGCCTGCAAGACCTCCCTCCCCGCCAGCCTGACACGATCGGCCACGGCAGCTACCGAGCCCGGCAGCTGCGGTGCTGCCTTCAGGAAAAAACGGTAGCGAGCCTGTCACAAGGGGACAGCTAAGCTTTGTTGGACACCAAGGTGCAGACACTTCTGTTCCAGGAACAGCTACAATGCTCAGAATTGAATTTAGAAGATAAGCCTCCAGGTATCAGAACGCTCGAGAGACTGGACAGCTGCAGAGCTCCAACAACTACTTTAAACATGGCTGTTTGATGGAGAAGCCCTCTCAGGAGCTCAGAAAGCAGGGAAGCAATTGTTTGGTCTTTCCAGTATCCAAGTAGCTACACTGCTTTCTTATACTTACAGGGTGTAAACACTTATCTCAATGAAGAGATGAGCTTTTATTAGACAACATTTAGTCCCTTAGACCTCCCAGTGCAAACTATCCCAGACAGATGTTAACGATGTCACTTAATAAGCTACTGCATGGCACTCAGATACTCCAGTGATGGTGGCAGGGCAAAACCGGTGCTCAGCAATAATTAGCAAAGCTTTAGGCAAAGAGGATCATAGGTCAGCTTTCTACCAAGGTCGTCATCATAATCTGCTTTAATGCCAGCACTTTCAAAGATGCAAGTTTGAAGTAGTCGGGTCAATTGTTCAAACTACGAGTTAGAGCCATCCATCTTCAGCTTCAAGTTGCCTTCAACCCCAGAAGAAACCACTGCCTTTAATACATACATTTCTCCTAAAATCACAAGTCACAGGTATCAGGTTTTTTCCTTTACCTACACATAGTATTCTACCAGACCAGCTTACATCAGTCTCTCATCTGCACGATCTGCAGTTCTACAGACAGCCATTCACATTTGTATGACAAGACAGAAGAGACCAGGACTGCCAGCCTTGGCTCCTGTGCCAACACTTCTGTTTTTCTCTACTGCAACAGGGACTTCTGTACCAAGAAGAGACAGAACCAGGAGCCACCTTTCCTCCCCAATAGAACACAGGACCAGGAAGAGTAAAGTTAACCTCAAATAAACTGCTCCTTGTAAGCTTTAGCATCCCCAAAGAGCAGCAATCCCTTTCTGGGAGGAAACCATTACTACAGGTCTCAAGCTGCAGGCAGGACAAGTCTGTACATATTGGTGTCTTTGTAACATGCAATAAATAAGGAAAAGTTAAAAGTTTGAGATTGGAATTGTTAAACCACACAACAAAGCCAGGAAGTGAAATGACCCAAGTCCTCAAACCTGAGGACCTCCCATCTACTATAAAAATCTCTTCTCCAGATCAGTAACAATGAAATCATGGTAATACTCAACTGTTTCAAGAATTTATCTTTCAATACACTAATACCCTGAAGGGTGTCTCACCCTACTGTTTTGGATTTAGTAATGGCATAGAACTTCCCTTTAAACACAGCCCAGATATTCTCCTGAACTCCTGGCAAGTTACAAACCACAAAGGACCCTTTCCCACTACATCCTCCTGCTGCACCCAGAGATCAAAGGTGCATGTCACAGCCAGGCTGGCAGTGTAGAGCAGCAGAGCAGAAACTGTTCTTCTAACAGGCTGTACTCCCTCCTCACCAACTCGTGGGATAACAAGAAAGCAGGTTTAACAACTATAGATGGAACCCTTATAGAAAAAAGAGGGATAGCTCCTTAACAGATTCAGATTTTAAAAATTCACATTTAATCTGAAAACATCATGTTCAACCTCAGACAGCAATTGTTTATATATTGCTGCCTACAGACATTCTTGAAGAGCCCACACAAAGATTTTTTTCACTTCACAGCTTTCCAAATACGCTGTATGTTCTCCAGTTTTAATCAATTCCTTGAATATTAGCAGCAGAAACTCTTGATCATAGACTAGTCTAGGTGTCCCAGGAGCAAAAGCAAGGAGTAGGTGGTCTGTTAAGACACAACATCCATTTCCGTAAAGCCTGAAGATCTGCTCAACCTATAGGTAAACACCATAACCCAGTTACCCTGCTTGTGCAGTAAGTGGGAGAAGCACGAATCTCTTGAAACCTGCCTGCATCAGAAAAGCTTAAGAAAATCAGCTGCTTAATAATATTTTCACTCCAAACACACACATTCAAAAAAACTGAATGGAGAAGAAAGGAGTTTCTCAGCAATTAGGAAAACTAGGCCCAACTTCAGTTATCAGCTGTTTCTAAACAGGATTTAGAAATGATGAGCACTGGCTCAAATACTCTTTTCCTCCCTAAAGCAAGAATTCTGTTTTTTTTAAAGGATTTTTTTTTTTTATTAAAGGAATTCACTTTCATTCTTCATAGTAAACTGCATTTTACTATAGCATTTCTCTTCCTATTAAAAAAAAGAATAATTGTTTATGTGAAATGTATCAGTTGACTTTCATCTGCACCTCTCTCCACAAAGGCTCTGTTCACTTCCTTCGGCAGGAGTGACAGTCCTGCAAGCTTTGAAAATGCCAGCAGTTGGCACCTGTACTTAGAACAACCCCATGCCTAATACAATGTCTCATCCTGTTTCTCTTTAAGCAGAAGCCTGCAATGCTTTCTCTTTTCTCTTAAGATTCTGTGTTCTGAGCTTTCACACAACCCTGCAGCATCTTCTTGATATTTCATCACTAAGTTTCCAAGCTGACACATGCCAGCTTACTCCCAACCACTGCACCATCAAGTATGGTTTTGAATACCACCAACCAAGCAGTAATGCTTCATCACTTACCAGAGCTGTGTAAAAGACACATGATGAGAAAAAGGTTTTAGTGGTTACTGTGCTCAAGCAGTGCACAAAGGCTCTGATCCCAGGCTATGATTACAGTTTTGTGTAATTAAACTGAAGTAACTTGGGGCTTTATTATTTTCTTAAGAGCCTTCCTTTTTTCCCTGGCATGCACTCAAAAGAACACCAATCTCATTCAGCTTGCAGATTTGAGTCAACATTTCAAAACCAAGTTTCACATTGTTTCACTGAGTTTTTGTAGAGCATACTTATATTTATATCCATTCATACACATAAATTTATCTTAGACTTGCAACAATTAATCTTTACTGTGACAGAGTATTATTTATACTTGTTATGTAACATTCAAATTTTTCTATTTTCCAACAGTTCCAGAAACTCTAAAGATCATTGATTTCTTATTCTCTCCCTCACAACCACTCTTGACATCCATTATTTGGAACTTCTGGTTTACAGAAGACACTGGCTATTTCCAAAGCAAAACCAGCAACTAAAGCAAACTGCTTTCCATAAAGGTATGAAAACACATTCAATTTATAAAGGATTTATTATAGACAGAACCTTAACAGCTTGCAAGGACTACAATTTAATACACAATCTCCCCAATCTACTCACCTCTGGCAGATTAAGTTACAGCATGGTCTGGAAGTCACAAAACTATTCTAAAGCAGAATTTCCGTTTGCCAAGTAGAAAAACTCCCAACTGTAATAATAAATTCAAACTATTTAAAATGCATAAAACAGAGCCACTGGGTGCATCCCAGCATAGTGGGTTCAAGAGAAAAGGCAACATACCAAAGCCACTGGGTAAGTTCTGTTGTTAGAAACAGCCTGTAAAATCGTAACTGATGTTATGTTATACCCCCACAATCTGCAACTTATATTGACAGTAGCCTCACACATCTGACCCAAAGCTCTCGCAACACAGGGGTCTCACTTTTGAGAGTCATCACCTGTGATGTTTCACCTTGAGCTGAATTCTGCACATTCCTTTTGCAAGGGAAGAGTTTCCAACACTCAGCTTCAGATCCATCAGGTACCTACATATTTTGCCTAGAACTGCACATGACAGAACATGACAGTTTGAGGAAAAATAATACATCACCCATGTTATCCCTATGAACGCTAGAGCAAAATACTATCCACAGAGGTCTGTGAGATCCTGAGTGCATGCTTCAGAGAAGTCTTTCACTGCTCAACCAGATGTCACTCCCAGTTATTCAAGCAAAAGACAGAATGGCTCCAGACTAAGTCCGCTTTAAGAAGTGCTGAGACAACTAAACTGAGGTCCAGCTTAAAAAGTCAAAATTATTTCTGCTATGCATACCACTTCTTCCCTGTACAGAAGATCAAAAAGTCCAATAGTTTTGTAATACACATGGAAAGATAAATCTTGTATTTCCAAAGTTGTTCTACACAGAACTGGAAGCGCACCAGTAAAGAAGTTGGTCCTAAATAATCAAACCAAGACCAAAAAAATGCTGCATTCCAGGAAAATCACATAGGAGATCCATGTTACATATTCATAAGAACTACCTTCTTAAGTTTTATATAAGCATTTCAGAAGTTCCAACACTTCTCACATTTTCTACAAAAAATCAATTTCCTTTCATACAGAACATTCCCCAATGTAAACAAAACCAACTCTACAGATAAGTCTGATATTAATTTATAAATATTCTTCAGTGATTCAGCTTAACCAAAGCTTAAAAGCAAATCAGATGTAGAGAAGAAAATACTGTCCACCTAGGCTTGAAGAAAGCTCCAGAACAAGAGTGCTAAAAGATTCAAACAGTCAGAATTCAGAGCTTTGGAGGGTCGGGGGGGGGGGGGGGGGGGCATTTCCCCAAAATGCCACATATAAGTGTCTGAAGCATAAACCAACTCCTCTGTACTTATACCTCTGCAGTAGGAATGCCACCATTTAGTTGACTAAATATCAAGTGTCGGACTCCATAAGGTGAGAATTACTGAATTACAACATTTGTTTTTATAGGCTTCCATACTGCAGTAAGCCTGAAAGCCAGAGGGTCCCCTTTCCCTTTAGGCTGGGGAAGACAGGATGAAGGGCAGCACAGTACGAGAATGGAGGCTGTGACTCAGAGCACCCCAGTATGGCAGATCATGGAACCCATGGAGTCACCCAGAAGACAGGAAAAATCTCATGGCATCAAACACCACCAGCAGTATTTTTAGTAGTGCCAGGAGTTACGTTTTCTGGAGAGAAAATGTCAGCATTATTGCAGTATCCAGTTTGTGGGTCAGCCTGGTTTCACTGCTCCATGTAAGATGGAATATAAGCAAGGATTCAGCACAAGAAAACCTGCAATTTGTTCCTAATCACACTAATAAATTCTCATCAACCACATCACTCTACAGGATACCCAACATGCTGTATTTCAGCATACACCAAATATCACACATTAAGAACTTGGTTAACTCAAGCTCGAGGCTTTAATACATGTGCTTAAGGACAGATGATTTCCAATGAGCTTATTTTGTACCAGATTAATTATAGCTTCTGTCTTACATGCTGCTTACAAACACAACACAAATGCCATCGATCCTGCCAGCAGTATGTACCAACTGAAATTTTCACCATCTTGGCCTTATGTTACCGAACAACTCAAGAAATATATCCAACACATCTAACAGACCATCCCAGTTAACGAATCTTTCACTTCCCAACAACCTAACACAGTCCCCTCCTTGTCCATTGTTTAGTTTAATCCCACATCTTGCAGTTATCACCCTACTTCAAGAAGGAAGTTTCTGCTGTGATCCCTGAATATGCAGGCCATCAGAAGCAATGCTTTCTCTAATTACTAGCTCAATTTTCAGGGGGCAGCCTGTTACATTTCAGGTTTTGATATTATAAAGGTGATGCTGGTGCCAAGGCAGCATCAGCATCACTTTCTAAATGGATCATCAAAATAAAAATTCTCATGTGATCCTACTTTCTTGAACTCCAAAAGGCTCTTAAAAAAAAACCCAACCATAAAACTAGGTTTTATCACTAGATGAACTAAAGAGCATCTTAATTTTAAGACAAGATTACAAGAATCTCACAAGAAAGACCACAGTCCACAAAAATTATTAGTAAATACAGCCTCCTTCCAGCATACCAGCTCTTCCATGAGCCACAGAGCCTCATCCCACAGCCCAGAAGCTCTGCAGGGAATATCAACGGCTACAATTTTTTCTACCATTTTATTATTCCTGGGCATTTGGAGCGGAGATGCTTAAGACCAGCATTACTACAGGCAGATAATAAATCAGTATTCTCTACACCATGTTCTAAAGTTATCTGTCATCATACATTTTGATGGATGAATCAAAACTTTGCGGGAAAGGGGGTTAATTAACTGTTCTTAAAAATTTGATGTAAGACACAAAACAAAAGGCATCTCCTAACTGGTAAAAGAGAATCAGAATACTGAATACTATTAAGAACAACCTTTCTAACCAAACTGCTTTGGAAGCTTGATTAATCCTGGTAAGACGTGTCCATGTTCCATCAGACAGCCTTAATTTCAGGGACAAGAACTCCCAGGGACTCCAAACCACGACCAGCCACCAGCCCAGACACCCTTTTCCAAGCTCTGAACATGACTACAAGCTTTATACAAAGGGGTTATCGACTATTGTGCACCTAAGGCACTACTGAATATGCATGGAAGTTATGGCCTAGCTCTACTCACAGAGTTGTCTGTCTCCACATGAACCCTGAAGCTCCAGTATCACAAGAATTTGCAGGTTTTGTATCTGAAGTCAGCCCATGGGTACAAAAGCTGAGCATGCACTGTGGCAACCTGACCTCCAAGACACTCACAGAAACCAACTAAGAACACAAAGCTACCGTTTATGATTAAAAAAAAAAAACAAGTTTAGGACAGTTAAAAAAACCCACTGAAATAAAGCACAAAAAATCATAAATGAGATTGTGATTTCAGGCAGAAAATGCTAACATGAATTTCAGTCATTTCATCGTATTTACTGTAGCTTCCCCCCTGCCCACGATGAACAAGAGCCAAGTCCCAACTCTAGGGAAACACTACCTTTACTTTTACACTGTTCAACATTCACCTTTAACTTACGCATTACTAATATCCCCCCCTTAATCACAATCACCAAGCTCAAAGAAAGGCCTGTGCATGCCTCTACTATACATATATATATATATTCTTCACTTTTTTGAGAAATAAGTGAACAAACTGATAGGTCAACGTTGATTTAATTTCAAATATTAGTTTGTAATTTATTAAATTACAATTAGGTTCAAAATAGCAATTGAACTTAAACAAAACCTAAGTTACCTTTTCAAGCTCTTCATACAAAAGAAAATGTGTTTCAAAGTTTTTTACATCATTTAGTAGCAGAATAAAAAAAACCAACCAAACAAACAAACAGTTCCTTGAACAACTAAAAG
The DNA here is from genome assembly GCF_963210335.1 of Falco punctatus. Classification (NCBI taxonomy): domain Eukaryota; kingdom Metazoa; phylum Chordata; class Aves; order Falconiformes; family Falconidae; genus Falco; species Falco punctatus. The sequence continues at coordinate 248,217 of NC_137590.1, forward strand.
CAGCTTGGGAGCTTTGGAGTCAATTATTCATTTGGCTTAAGTCAAAACAGTAACTGCAGTTCTAGAAGTGGTCACTCATCTCACAAAGTAAAATTTTTTCATTCCTTTCATATTTTCATTCAGCTGCTTCCCCCACCCCGCATGATTCTCAAGTATTTTATTACTGAAACGTAAAGAACTTAATTGAAAAACAGACATAAAAGTTCAACCACACTGAACTTTGTAACAACCCAAAACACACCGTTTTACATTGTAAATCATCTTTGCCTTTCTCAAGTAAGGCCTCACTTTTCCTTAGAACTCTGGAGCTCTTCCCATCTTGGGCACAAACAGCTAAACATTCTGTCCTATGCCTCAGAAACTCTGCTGCCTATGGCTCAGTCCTCCACTTCTCAGTCTGAACTCCTTAACAGAGACTGAACACTACACCATATTCCTCCTCTTTGGTTCTTCTACTACACTGCAGCTTCACCTGCAAGTACCTCAACATACCACTCCTTATTTACACACACCTACAATTTTTGCAGCAACATCTTGGCATTAATTCTGCTGATCCCTTTTGCAACCTCTACCCTGCCCAATGGCTGGAAATCTAAACCATCTTGTACCTACTGCAGAGCCTTCGTGATTATACACATTCCCCCAGACACAGCCATGACATTACACAGGTGACCAAGGCAGAAACTTATTAAGGCCCATCTGTCTAGACCAGTATATACTGTATGAACACCATGAGTTCAGGAGTCAACTTTAAAAAGATATATGCCAGCAACACATTTTACCAATCTTTGCTGTTTTATCAAATGCACATTACACAAGAATTTTGCTGACTACATAGCACCAATAGACACGTAATGAAAAGTTTGCCATACTTCTTGTTTGCCTTGCACTGCTAAATGATCACCAAAAAAAAAGGCTGAGACACCCCAGATGATTTCCTCTGTTCTCAGTTGCCCTGGAGTTACTACTGCACAGTGACAACTCTTGCCAAAAAAAACTACGAGTAAGCAGAAGCAGCCTTTTAAGTTCCCATGCATTACAGAATCACACTCTCTCTCACATTCTATAATTCAGGCTTTCTTCTTGGTGGATTTTAATCTTGAATCTAGCTCCTCATGAAACATGATCCTGGAAAAAATGCCCTAATATTCCTTCTGCAGTACTCACAAGAAATTGATTGGATTTATTCATTGCAAGTTCAGCCCTCCTTATGCCAGTGCTGTCTGTCATTTATTTTTTCTCCTTTCGAGTATTTGCTTCTTTATAAGAGATTCACACCCCCATAATACTTTTCTGCCACTTAATTATTACCACCTGCAGTACGAACATCTTCACTTTTCCATCCTAATCTGTTACAGAATGATGCTTCAAAAAAGAAAAACATATTAAAAAAGGCACCACGACAAAAACCTGACATCAAGGTAGCAGAACAAAGGAAAGGATAGGGCAAGGGATTTTAAAAGCTCTTTTTTCCTCTCCCCTACCCAGACTAACAAAAGTATTTAAAGGCCACAAAACACCACACTGACCTCATGCCCCTTTCCTGTTCTCCTCCAGATCCAACTTCTGCTGCCAGGGTACCTTTCCAAAAGCACAAACCCATTGCTACAACAGATTCAAGCTATTCTGCTTGTCTCAGCACCAAGTGGGCCAAAATAACCAATCTCCCTGCATTAAGGGAGAAGAGATTCCACAACTGCAAACGTATTTTTGAGTGCTTCTTCCGTGTCTGCTATCCACAGTATATGTACTGCAATACTTTTCAACATATACCCTTTAAAAGCCTGTTGTCATTAATTTTGACTTTGCTACAAAAGTATTCCACACCCTTTAGAAAATATACCTCTGCAAGTTCAGAATCTGGAAAACACTATAACCCAATACTGGTAAGCCTCAGATACTCCCACGGTACGCATCCTTATTTTCTCAAAGTCAAATTAACAGTTCCAACACATTTTTAATAAACATGACAAAACAAAGTCAGAGAGAAGTTCTCTGTGCAAAAATCCCTCTGTCGAAAAATCCCGAGTAAATTTAACAGCCATAGAAGCATGAATTGAATTACATTTACTCTAAATAGAGAGACTTGGAGTTATCACCATTAGGTGGAACCTGGAAACTGGTTACAAATAGTACCTTCTCTGTTCAGCACTGCGCTATCTGCAAAGTAAGCGAATAGCTGAGTAACTGTGACAGGCAGCAGTCAGGACCAAGCATTAGACAGGCTCAGCACCTTACCAGTCTGTTGATGACAGATTCTTCACCAACAGGGCTTTTATGTGTACCTAATGCAGTAGCAGAGGGATCTGAAGACCACAAAAGGATTAAAACGTTATCTGGTTTTGTTACACATGTAAGTGACCTTGGGAGTGTGGGCTGCTCTAAAACATTCAAAACAACAGGTTCTTACCACCTTTTCAAGACTAAACAAGATTGAGAGGAAGGTTATATACTATACCACCATACCATGGCTGGTGCAAAACTCTGATAGCAGGGATTCCTGTCACCTTTCACACTAACAGAATTAAATGATGATACTATGGTCATATTCAGCCAAGTCACTGCACTGAAACCAGCTGATATTTCATACAGACAGAACATTGTCCCCAGGCTCATATTAGGATTTTTATTACATTGCTTTATTATCGTTTTTCTTTAAACCAAAGCATTATTGGTTTCAGAAAACTTACTCTTGTTTCTGCTTGAAGTTATTTTTACAGGCACAACTAAGGATAAATTTTAACATTAAAAGTAGCACAAGCCACCCCGCAGAAGGAAAACACTGTTTGCACACTCTCCTTTCTGCTCCTGGAGAAATCAGGGTAGCCAAGTACTACCTTCTCATTCAAAGAAACAGCATGACATACTGCTTGCACTGCAAGGAAGAAATGCCATTTGCATTATCGCCTTAACAAAACCATGGTGTCAGTTACCCAAAAGGAGTGGTAAATGTCCAGATGACAAAAGGCCTTAAAAAAATCCAGGACATTTGAGCAGTATGTCATGGTGGTGTGTACATAATTTTTCAGATGTATTTGAAAAGTTTTTTCTTTAAGAAATGCATCCAGCTTACTCAAAATGTTTTCATATGCATACAGGGGTTATCACTGACTTAAGTGACAACCACCAGTTGTCTTTAAAAACCTTAACACAGACTTGACCATAGAAAGCAACTTTGATTTACAAGGTAAGAATACAAAATAATGTGCAGGGCTCACGTTTAACAGCAAATCATTTAGATCAATTACATCTCATACATTCCATTATTAACAACTGAATTTAAATTTCAGATTAATTTAGGAATTTAACTCACTGTTTTATTCTGCTCCTTTTCACACAAGCTCAACACTGAAGTCTCTGAACCACAAACATTCCTCATTAGATGAGGATATCCCTTGGTTGTTTTTAGTAAAGTTGAAGACTGAAAGTTTGGCCTCAGAACCTTTCAACCTCAACCCTATGCCACTTCACTGAGGTTAATACTGACGTGCCTTTAACATGAGGATGAAAACACTCTCCCACTGGCTTACTAGTTATTCAGAAACAAATGAGCTATACACCACCCTGCATACACACCTCTTAAAAGCACTCAAGTCCACTGATGAAGAGAGCTCTAAGTGCTATAAAACTCATTCCATTTATCCATGAGACTGGACCTATAACACAAGACTGGCTCTGCAGCAATGCTGGAATGTAGTGGGGTAATCCTAAGCAAGTGAATTTGTAATATTTAACTTGCCTCCCCTCCTTAGAGAAGGGGGCTTCCCCTACCTTCAGTCAATGAACTACCAGTGCCTAGTTTTACTTTAATTAGCCTCTTTGCTTTTGTAGCTGGTTGCATTAGTGTTCCTCAAGAACACAGGATTTAGAAATAGTGCCCTTTTATTAGAAACATTTGGCTAATAATGAAATAGTAACCATAATTTTCACTTTTAAGCTGAGCTTCCTGTTCAAACAAGCAAGGACTTCACATTCCATATCCATCCTCCTGTCAAAACAAGCAGCAATGCTTTGGTTATATCGCTGAAAACAAGTGTCTTGTAAAAAGCTTGCATTATGGAGCATCACCACAGCAAGGTAGCTAAGCAAACAGATGCTACACAGAGGTTTGAAATCTTAGTGACAGCGGTCCTGTGAATTTTATCATAAAAACCAAAGTTACCTAAAAGAAATTATTGAAGTTGTTTAGGTTCCGACTATGTTACTGTTTTCCTCTGCAAATCTGAGCGACTAGAAAGCATTTCAAAGCTTCCTACTGTCACACAGAGCAATGCTACATCAACATAGTCACATTTAATGGGAAATGGTTGAAATTAAACTATTTGTTCAAAACTATGAAATAGCTGGAAGTTCCACTGACCTTCAGGTGATCAGAAATCTAGGCAATACCATTCTACCGATTCTTTGGTTAACAATACTATACTGGTCCGAAAAGCCAGGCTACGCCAACCAAGAGAGTTTTAGGCAGCATCAAGTCCTGGTTTCCCTGTGCAAGCCTTCCAAGTCCTAAATTTTCAGTTCTGAACTTTACAGGGGGTTTTATTCTCTAACCACGCACTGTAAAAGCAATCCCCACTCTAACATGAAGTTATCCTGGCTGTGATCTGTTATCAACTGAATAAGGAACTACAGTCTAGTTCACTGGTAGCTCACAACAGAAGACCACCCTAAAGTTGGGGGGAAAAATGAAGCTGGTGTAGGAATAGTAAATACTGAGTTACAAAATTAACTTTGTGGAAATTGGACTCATTAAAAATATATTCACCAGTTCTGAAAGCTTACTTTAATATATCAGGGAAGCACCTAGTAAGACCATTTGAATTTAAGGCTACAGACATGCGAGCATACAAGAGAGAAACAGTCACAAAGGAGTAAGCTTTAACTCTGCAGAAGCAGAAAAGGAACTCGGGTCAGAATTCATCAGGTTGTTTCTCTTCTAAGCTGCCATGCTATGAATACATACTTAAGAAGAATAATAACAAGGGAAGCTGCACAGGAGTGAGCGTCAGCAAGTCAAAAGTCACAGCTAAACCATCCAACACCCACATTCAGTCTGCAGCTATGGACAAGGAACACTTTTAGGGTTGCTCTCTTACATACGGTATTTATACCCACGAGTGAAGAGTATCCCAGTCAAGAAGCTGGAAAGCACACCCTACACAAACACCCCCCAAACATTTCATGTAGTAACAAAGCTCCAAGAAAATTACTGACAAAGTCATCTGTATAGAAAACAAGCTGCAGTATACCTACCTGATCATAAGATAGGGAAAGAGTAGCAGAGTTCAGTACGCAGCCACAAACCTTAAGCTGAATGCATACTACCAACCAACAGATTTAATTCCATGGGAAAGCCCTATCTTTCAACTACAATCACATTCTCACTGCCAAAAACAGATGGGAAGAGAACCCCTTGAAGTTACTCCTCCTGAAAAAGCATTTAACCATCAGTTTCACTTCCACCAGGAGTAAGAGTCATTTGTTCTGTACACAAACTCTAGCTCTGTTTTCCCAAAACCATGAAAGAACATACAGTCACAGAACAGAAGGAAGCATCAGCAAACCTGCAAAAGGGCACACATGAGCAAACATATTTGATACCACTGCTTCCAGGCCCAAGGCACTGTTTCTGAAAAACCTTTTAAAGCAACCCGAATTCAGCATCTTTTTTCTTCTTAAAGACCTGCACAATATCTACAGAAGCAAACTGACATAAAACTGATCTGTGTATGTCTCTAGCTTCAACTTAAATGTCTCCTAATATACCAGTCCAGTTTCAAAACCGCTTCCTTCCAACCAATTATCCTGTCAAAGACAGAAACTAGTCTTCTCCTTGCACTACAGTCTGTATTAAACAGGAACTGTAATCCTTTGATTCAGGGTCTAATCCATACATTTGGATAATCATGCTAAAACAACTGCTCTCAGAGTGGCCCGTTGTCCTGCCAGAGGCTTTAAGTGGTCTATAATAATGTAGTAGTTTCAATTTTGCAGATCAGAAGGCCAACACTGTTCAGAGGCACACACTGCCCAACAACAAGCTGACGACTGACAGCATTTGCTGTAAGAGCAGCAGCTTTGGAACCACCACAGCAGAACCAAGGCGGAACAAAATACAGAAACTGAAATAGTTATTTAGAGTTAATGCACCACTGGTGTGCCTAGGTAACTGGAAAAATACTTTCTACAGTCTGCTGTCTTTAGTGCACCAAAATACCCTCAGCAAAACAAGCTGGTAATTTCACACAGTACAACTTGAGGACAGCCTGAGCAATTTCACAGAACTGACCAGCAGGTACATTGTTTAGATGGTAGACCTTCAGTGTCAACTGGCACATGGCTATAGTCTTCAGTATCGCATTATCTTCCTCTCCACTAACAACAAATTAAGAGCATAGACATTCAAGGAAAACATTAAATGCTATGAAAGGAACATGACTTAGAATAAAAAGAAGTATCCTTCAGGTTTTTTTAAACCTACAAACCTTCAAACCTACAAACCTTCAAGCCTCTCAAATCTACGTTTAGAACATGGCAACAATTCATCAATAAAGAACTGGCTTTAATGTTGTCTGTGACATTACAGAATTAACTTGTGTTGAAAACAACATCTGTGACATTCACGTGTAACTGCTTGAAAACTCAGTAATTTTAAAAGCCACGCCTTCATCTAACCATTGCAGTTCTTCCATATGTCACAAATTTATCATTGAATAATTATATTCATACTTTCTCTTATGAATGGGATGACAAAAATATGTACATTTAACAGAAATCACATCGTGAATGTAACACTTTACCACTTAGTTTTTTAGAAGTGGTACTTAAGACACCAACACTTGAAGAACTGCTAAAAAAACCAACTCAGCCAGTTATATAAACACAAGTACCTTCTTTCCATAACTTGAAGAAACTGGGGACATCAGTGTCACAGACTGTATTGCTCCAACGAGGCTAAGCAGGATGTTAGTTCCTGACACTCAAAACATCAAGGCCAAAACAACTGCAAGTATGAGCAGTGTCCATTAGCTGATTCTTTCTGTTGCTACCTCTTGTTAGCAGCCAGCCTTGAAGTGTGTATGCAAGGGCGGTTACATACCTTTCCACATTGGAGATGGGACCTCAGAGGTCCTACCCCTTATTTTTAAAGCTGTTCATTACTATAGAAATACAAAGTAAGCAATTATATCAAATCTAGCCACAAAGTCTGTTAATGCAACAGTACTCCTCATAATTTAGCACAACATGCAGTTTAAGGCTGCTTCTAACATGAAAGGAAGTTGTTACAGAAAACTTCTTCCATTTCCAAGTTACACTTGGCAATGCACTGCTCTATATAAGCTTTAAAGAAGCAACCGTAACTATTTGGGACAGCAGCTGTACTGCTTACGATACATACAGAAATTCCAAATATGCTAGAACTTCCTATTTTTTCCAAGAGCCTACTCTCAAGAAAGAGCAGATACTTACTAATTTACTACTACTTTATGCTAAAATACATGGAGCATCAACTGCTTGGCAAATAAGAGCCCCTTCCCCACCCCAAATCCTCTACTTAAGCATTCCATCCGTGTCAATGTTCCCAAAACCAATGGCTTTTTGTATAGGTTTGCACTTTTTTTTTTTTTTAAGGTAAGCATTTAAACATCTTTAGACCATACAGGAAAAAAAAAAATAAAAAAAATCAAGAATCAGGAAATGAAAGATTTCCAAAACAAACCTGCACTTTTATAAAAAGTCCAAAGGAACAGGCACACAAGCATGTTTTGCAGCATATGCCGTGTCTAACACAAACACTAATAACCCTGTATCCATTACCAAGAGGATCAAGAGGTGAAATCAAAAGACAGTAACATAGAACTGTGTATCTAATTCCAGACACCTGTAGTAGAAATTATATTTCACAACAAGGCAAGCATTGTTGCGATTCATTTGATCTTGAAAAAACAGTTATCACCAGTGTCCACAAGTCAACACACACTAAAATCTTAAATCAATTCTGTGAACAATGAAGCCAAGTTTTCCTTTTCATTAATTTTATTCTAATGTGAAACATGAAGAAACAAGCACCCAAATAACTCCAATATATATGAAACTTTAATAAAAGCTGTTTAAAAAACAAAGAGTAAAATTTTAAAAATAAACTGAAAGGCTTGACTCCTAATCACACATCTTTCTGACATCAGCAAGAGTACTTTCAGACTTTCAAAGAAAGAAAAAAACAACAAAAAAACAACCAAAAAAACAAATCTGCTGTTGAAACATCACTCCCAAAGACTGTTGAAACGCGTAACATGAAGCTTCAGAGACAGACAGTTTTATTAACAGGAGGCTTAATTTTAAACAGTATATACAAATCACATTACTTTTCCAAAGTTGGGACCACCTAGTAATCTGTCAAAACAAAATTACGCTAATGAATTACAGAAGCATCTGTATAATGCGACCGCCTCTTTATTGAAGTACACCTTTATACAATCCTTCCACATATTCCTGTACTGTGAAATCCTCTCAGGATGCAGCGCTGCACAGGTTTTCAAATCTCTCCTACACACCACATGAATAAAACTGTTGCCACTTGCACCTCTCAATTTTGCCTGACCATACACTTCAGTGTTCCATGATATGCAACACCAAAAGGCACTGTTTTTCTCTGTCCAAAAAACAAAACATTTCAAAGTTTACTATGTTTAAGTACAATGATTTGCAGGGAATAGCAAGATTTTTCAGGCAATGCCCAAGACTTCAAATTTATCATAAACCAAGCAAGGATGAACAAAAAAAAAAAAAAAAAAAAACCCAACCAAAAACACAAACAGAAAGTCTACTTTTCACTTGTGTCATTACTTCCTTTCCAATTCTCTGTTTTTTTTCATGGAAGGTTTTACTGCACAGCAAAGAAAATGGCAACTCTTTACAGACTTTGAATACAACAGCACAACTTTATTGGAAAAATATATTGTAAACTCAGTATTTTCAAGTTTTGGAGAAAAATAAACTCAATCTCTGGATTCACTCATAGCAGTAATTCACGACAGAGTTGCTGAAGTTAAAAGTTTCTTTCATATATAAACTAATTTAAAACTTTAGCTGGACTCCAATCTCCTACTAATCACCACTTTGATTCTCTTAGCAGAGACTATGTAAGGAGTTCAAGAGACACATGAGAAATACAACATCGATATCCAACTAGTGTCAGAGATCCTATGCCAACTGATTCACATAATCCTAACAAATCAAGCTACTTAAACAATAATGAGTATTTTCAAGTTGTTACTTCTACTGCAAATGTTTTATAAGTGTACTGTAAAACTCATAATGTTTGAGGTTAGCTATACTTGTGGCAAAAGTCTTATTCTGCACAGTTATAATTGCAATATATAAATAACTAAAGGTTATTCCACAAAGAACAGCTTGAATTTTACAGAACGATTCTGCTCATACTTATAGGAATTAGTTTGGTAGACACATCAGCAATGGGCATAATTCAACTGTTCATACAGTGAGAATCTTGGAAAAAATAGATACATACACAAAACAATTAATGTGTGTACACTGAGAATTCGTTCAGTTGCAGAGTAAAATCAGGACTTTAAACAAAGCTTTGACCTGTAAACAAAGCAAATTCAGCCAGCTTTTAACCAAATCTAGAAATAGCTATCTATTTTACAATGGCTTACAAGAGCACCCACTGAAGAGCTTCACTGACTTCATCTTTTCCCTTATCCAAAACTATGTAAAACCAATCTAGATTCCTTGATAAGCACGGTGTCCAGTCTAGTTTACCAAACTTCTACTATGAATAACAATCTGTCTAGCTTCTCCACATATTTGTACGGGAAAATCCACTGCACATCTATCCTCACACTGTTTCTTATGTAAAGGCTAACCCAATGCTCCGTGTCTCATCAAAACCAATCTGTTTTACAATTTAAACAATCCACAGGTTCTATCCTGGAAATACTATAAAAACCAATCCAGATGCATTTATCACACCACTATGAATACCTATTCTACAACTACTTCACATTAACAGCTACCCTAAAACAAGTTTTACTTTTCTGGAGCCTATAGGCCTATCATTTAAATCAACAACAGCTGCCATAGCTTCATCACGAGACTCAAATGCAACCATTGCTTCTCCAGTGGGCATGCCTTTTTCATTGTATTTTAAGCACACCGAACCAGGGATCACTTGGTAACCGTAAAAGAAATCCAAAATTTCATCCACTGAAACAGTAAAGGGCATATTTTGCACTTTGATGACAGTTGGTCCTGGCTTCCCAGACCCTGTACCAAAACCTGGGGGTCCACTAATATGTATATTTCCTGGTCCAGGTCCAAACCCTGGAGGTCCACTTAAGTGTCCAAGACCACCAGCAATTCCTGGAGGACCAGCCCCAAAGGCAGGGGGTCCACTTAAATTGCCAGGACCATTACCAAAAGCCTGAGGAGCCCCCGCAAAACCTGCCGGTCCACTCAAATTACCAGGACCACCTGCAAAACCTGGGACTTCAATACCTGTACCAGGTAAACCACTAGTTGCGACTGTAGGTATTCCTGGTCTAGAATCAGGAAAGCCACTTATTCCAGGTGGTGGTAGAGGGGGACCAAATGTGCCAGACCCACTGAAGTTACCAGGGAAATTAAACGGAGGACCATTGCTTGTATCTTTAGAATTTCCCCCCAAGAAGGCATGCTCATCCCCACCAGCACCCTGTGCTCCTGGCACAGTCGCATTTCCTTGTATCGGTATTTTCAGTATCTTTTTCCCTTGAGATGGTGGGTTTCTCTCAATATCTCTCATTTCTTCTACAGTTATCAAACGCAAAACAACATCTCTTCCATTCAGTTTTTTACGGTGCAAACGCTCTGCCTTACGAGCATCATCTTCAGCTTTAAACTGAACCAGCGCTTGTCCTAAACCTTGCCCGTTATTATCAACAAGAATCTGTACAGAGTTTTCTTCTACTGCCAGTCCCTCTAGAAACTGAAGGATTTCCATTTTTGTTATGTTGTATGGAATATTAGATATATGTGCACACAGTTTTGGTGAGCCTGGCTCTCCCTCAGCATTCATGAGGATTTCTCTCTGGTCATAGTTGAAGTTCTGCAGTCTTTTACGAATCATGTCTATCTTTTCTAACATTGCCTTTTTAGTAATTGGATGAACTTGAATAAAGCGATTCCCTATGTACTGCTTATGATGACACAAAGCTGCTTTATAATCAGCTTCATTCCTGAACTCAACAAAACCCTCTCCAATTGCCTTCCCATTAGGTCCATAAGCTATGTAAATGCTGTCCTCAACTATGTCCAGCTTTTTAAAAAAGTCTATCACATGTTTGTTCTCTGATTCAAAGGGGAGACCTTTCAGATAAACACAGAAGCCCTGCTCATGGGGAGATCTTGACCGTGACCTTTTCTGTCCACTAGGAGATTTGGACCTAGAATGAGCCTGGGGAGGAGGAGGGTGAGACGGCCCAGAGGGACCCATGGTTTGCTTGAAAGTTATGTGGCCTCCAGCAGCCACCCACTGTCTCTCTGTTGCAGGACTAACTTCAACATAGCGCTGAATCATCAGCATTCTGTTTCGTTTCAGTGCTTCAAATGTATCTTGAGGAGAAAAAAACTTAACTAGTCCATTTCCATTATTTCGACCTACATGATCCTTCAGCATATGGACTGCATCCACACGGAGCCCAAGGAAAAAGTCTTTCACATCAGATTCTGTTGCAGAAAAGGGCATTCCATGAACGCTGACATACAAATCATCTGGATTGATTGGAATCGGCTTGACACTACTTTGAGAATTCATCTGGATAGGATTTACAGGATTCATGGGACCAATAAACAATGGATTCAAGCCGCTGTTCATATTCACTGCTGCTCCAGACCCATTCATTCCAGTGGGTAAAGGTGCTACGGGTGGAGGATTCATAGGAGGCATTCCTGATATGGGAGGCATAGGTGTCATTGGAGGTACAGGGGGCACAGGGGGTATCGGAGGAACTGGAGGAACAGGAGGTAGTGTGGGTACAGGAGGAGGAACAGGTATTGGTGGAATAGAAGGCATTGGCGGCAAAGTTGGCATAGCTGGGATCGGAGGGATTGGTGGAGGAGGTACTGTGTTCATAGGGGATGCTGTGCTAGGTATAGTTGAGCTAAATGTTGGGCTACCAAAGGTACTCCCAAGATTTGGAGGTGCAGTCCCCATACTGGCAGTAGAAAACGTGGATATGCTTTTATTGCTTTCATGCACAGTAGTAGAAGCGGTTACTACACTAGAGGGATTATTGAAGTTAGGTACAGTAGTAGGTAAGTTAACCCTTCCACTCATTCCAGAACTAGGTGGTGGTCCTGACCTGCTAGCATTTGCTGGTGGCATATCTAGATTGGCAGTTTCAAAACGCCTACGACTGAGTTCTATCATGTTCTGCATTTCAGTTTTACTACTCAGCAATAGCGTTACTTTTGACCCTTTAATTGTACCACCTGTGCGCATCATACCAAGCCTTGCATCTTCATCAGTGGCAAAAACGATGAAAGCCTCACCCAGTTCACCCCCTACAATATGCACGCCCCCATCAGGAATGGTCAATCCAGAGAAGAAGTGGCGAATGTCCATGGTCCCCGCCACAATCGGGAGACCTTGCAAGCGGATGACCACAGCCATGCTGCGCTGAAACAACACACACCTGCAGATGAGAAAAGGCAACGGCTATGTCAGACTACTGTTTATGACACCATGCAATTACCTACAGACACCATCTACTATATTTGTTTATATATACCTAACAACATCCTGCAAACATTAAGCATGCTTATATTCCAAGTTCCTTATTCATGTTTACTTCATACAGATTGAAGTATTAAACATTTACCAACACAATCAGTATACATTTTGCACTAGAAATTCCAAAATAACTGTTAAACTAAGACCCACAAACATCAGTAAAAAAAACCAGACAATCTGAGGAACATCAAAAATCAGAACTATTATATCAGTAGTTGAATATTTAATGGAACATAAGCAAAATGAGTAGTTTAGCCAAACTGAATTTACCATACACTGATATGGTATCCACTGTACCTGGCAAAGTGACTGCAAAAAATTCTGCACACCTATGGGAAATAAACAGTTGTCTTTCATTTGGGGAGGGATTTTACCTCCTGCCAGGTCAAGACAACTAGGAACGTAACAGTGGATTGGTTACAAACAAAACCCCATTATGGACAGCTAGCAACAGTGAGACTCACATGACATCCTGAAAGGGACCATCTAGATTACACTGATCTTGTCTTTTTCTCAAAGCAAAGGGAAAAGGCCTAAGGTGACCATGAAGCTAGCTAACAGTTATAAACAAGCCCCAGACATTTTGTGACCATACAGGCTTCACCTAAAGTATATCCTAGCTAGATACTTGGCCTTTACAACTTTCAAGAACAATGTGTAGTTTCTAGTAGTTGCAGGTGTTCTAAGATTACACCTTCTGTCACGAGCACAAGTAAATGACTTTTACCTCTGCAGCTGAGGTTAATGGACACATCAACTGTTAACAGCTAGATCTTGACAGTTCTCTTGCACACATTCTACAAAACAGCCTGAGGTTTTCTCAGAAGTTCAAGATAAACAGAAAACTAGGTAATCCTCTCTTATTCTTGACAAACCTTCAGTAAAGATTAAAAGCATCATATTAATACTAGCACAATTCAGCAGTTCAGAAGTCAAGTCTCTCACACTAAACCATGAACAGCAGTACCTCATTTCACCTGAGCCACTTAATCTCTGAAACTTTTTGACTTCCTAAGCACAAGCCAGTTCAGTATCTGTAGGGAAGACCTCCAAGGCTCCAAGTAGTCACATACAAATGGTGTTAACTAAACATTTGAAATGAAGAATGAACCAGATCACATAATTGTTCAGGTTGGAAAAGACCTTTAGGATTGAGCCCAACCAGATGATACAATGCATCACCAGACGGCAGTGCACTGAAGACTTCTGGCCACATACCAAAGCTGTGACCAACTACAATCAGTAACTAACACCCAATATTTCACATTCAGCTAAGTATTGTATCCCAGCATATAGTCATGTCTTTAAGCCAGCTGCGTTTGCCTATGTCTCCCAATCACCCTAGAGTAGACATGTCTTGAAAACATCCTTAACGACCAGGTAAAGCCACTATCCAACCACATAACTATGCCAGGTAAGGCTGAATTCAGTACTTAAAACAGGAATAACATTTCTTCTACAGAGGGAGGAAAAAAACAGCAATTCTTTTGTCTGCATGACAGAACTTCAGATTACTCAAATGGGTACTTAAGTATTGTATTGCCCAATAAACCACAGCTAACCCCTTCCATACACTAATGAACTCAGGCAACAAACTGGGGTATTACAGGACATTGGCCCAGATCTAGCTGACACCAGAAAAATGCAGAGAACTTTTCTCCCTCAGGGAAACAGCAGACAAGCCCATTGGCAAAAAGACAGCTCTGCTGCTCTAGCTGCTGCGAATGAACATCTGATTCCTGACTAGACCATCCTGAAAGAGAGACTGGAACTTGCAAAACAAACATGAGAAGGTCTGAACAAAAATTAAAATTCAGCTGTGCATACCACTAAGAAAACCCCTACTCCACCAAGGGACAGCAGCAACAGAAAGCGGGGTATATACTAAACTTCAGGGATCATTTTTTTAAAAAGCAACTTTCCCATCTCCATGGCAAGGTAACAAAAGCAACATCCTTGCATTTCTCTTGCAGTGACACACTTAACTTGAAAATAAGAGTTCACTGCCCAGTCATATTCCAACAGCAAAATATCTCGCCCATGTGAAAAAAAACAGGTCAAACTAAGAACTACGCTATGTACACATCTAAGTAAGTATGTAAGACTTTTTGCACCATTTCTAAAAACAGCAGTATTTCTCAATGATTCTGATTTTAAATTTGCCTAACTTTGATAGCAATCTCTGAAACTAAAGTTAAAACGAAAATTCTGCCTACTTTAATGAAGCCATACCAAATGGTACTGTAAAACTGAAGTTTACTACATTATGCTACAGGACTGCTTCTGAATTAGATTATCCTCAGGCAAGCAAGTGGTATAAAAGCATCCCTGGTTTTCTACCTATACTTTGAAAACTACAATACTACTAATAGCAAATCTTGCTGGGAAGCTTACATTTTCGCTATTATTTATACAAAGAAATGAGTTTCAGAAATTTTCATGCATCAGGAGTTAAGACATTTAAAGTGTTTTGTGCTAAATGGGAGATAACTTTTAGTTATTTCTTTACTTATGTAAAAAGGGTGACAATCTAATAGAGCCATTAGTTGAGGAAAGGCAAGATAAGTCAGCAGGTAAGGTCACAAAGAATTCGTAAGACTTCAAGCATTTGAACATTTACGTAACTTCTAGGATACTGCAAGCATTTCAATCTTGCACTAAATTCAAACTTAATTATAAACACTAAAGGTATCTTTAAGTTTTATTACTAACTAGTCTATTCAGATCCACTAAATCACTACTGTCAAAAAAACCCCAAACAGCTGCTTCGACCTACAGTTGCTAGAAAAGCTAGCTGCAATGAACTTCTGTGTAGTTAACTCCATGCATGATATTAAGCAAGTGCCTGCTATTAGGCAAAAACTAACAGTAATATGAATAAAAAGAATTTGAAGGACTTTACTCATCAAATATTTTTGGCAAAAGAGTACTTTGTCAACTCAGCACATAACTGCCACAATTTTTTCAGGATTTCAGTGCTTACCTGAAGTATTAGTTTAACTTCTGTGATTTAAAGAAAAATCACAAGGACCAAAAGGGCCAATTTTTTCATTTCTGAACACTCACAAGTCTGATTTTTTCCAAAATGCCAATACCCACTATAGGACACAATAACCCACTCACTCAATTTTTCCAACTAATAAAAAAGCAAAGCTTGCCGAAATATTTTATTGTTCATTTGTCAAGATCAATATACATGCAGAGGCAACATCAGCTTCAGACACAGGATGAGCTACACGCCTGTTAAGTGTGCACTGAAGGTTTTTTGGTGAGCTCTTAGCAGTGTTCTCAGGCTGCCTGCTTTTCCCCCTGTACAAAAAGTTACTTAAAGGCAAAAGCAAGTTTTGGTGTCATTTTGCATGTCTGGTATATATATGTCTGTCCTATAGTTGTGCTAAAGACAATCCATCCCCATTAGCAAGATGAGATGAAAAATGGAAAGGGCTGCCAACAATAAATCTGACTCAACTCATCTAATTAACCTTAACAGCATCTTTGTCTTGACTGAAATGTCCTTAAAAACATTGATGTTACATTTGAAAAAGGTATACAAGATTATTTCTTGCACGTATGTGCTAGTCAATAAAATAAGAATAATTTCGATCATATGAATAAATTAATAAAAACACCAGACTAGCCTTTTAAAATACTTGCATTTTTCGAGTTGAGGTAATTTTGGAAGATTCAGCCTAGTCCCTGGAGAGTGTTAAAAGTATAATACCCACACAATACACGCACACACAACATATCTGGCAATTCTTGGACGAAGACTGGGAACTGGAATAACACCAGCATTGTAGGAGGAATTTTAAGTATCCAGGCTGAGACTGTCTAGCAAAAGCTGAAACTGCAGACCACAATTTTGCCTTTTTTTTTAAATCACTTTTAAGAAGGCTAAAAATCAACCTGGTAGATTAAGACAGCCATCTCTGAGCTAATTTGAAACTCTGATCCCTTTAAATGCTGCAAAATCTAATAAGAATCAACTGCTGCACATTTCTAAACTCCCAACAGTTAGAAACATGCAGACCTGTGGCCTGCCGCAAAGTAGCAACATTTTCCAACAGTGCAAAATAATCAGGAGAGTGTCCCAGACTACCACGTGTTGATGAAGCAACAAAACATTAGTTTGGCTGAAAACTGTTTATAGGAACAACACTGCCAGAACCTCTATCAGCGCAGTGGGAATTAAAGAGACTAGCTACATACTACTTGCCCCAAGTGTTCTGATACCAATTCACAGATTCCAAAAGCTTCAAATATTTCTTAAGATATACTCAATATGCATATAAAGAAGTCTTCAATTCAAAGGCTCTTACCTGCAAAGACAGATGTTTTTTTCTTAACAAGTAGCAGAAGCCAAGCCAATCCTGTGGGCAACCAATTAAAACCAACTTTTAGACTGCAATAAAGAATAAATGGAGGCAAAAATCAATGCAGGCAACACAACAGCAGTAACAGTCCACAAAGAACTGTATATATAGAAAGTTCAAACCTGAGACCACCACAAGGCACTGCAACATAGAGCAACCACAGGAGTGCGTTTTCTAATACCTTATCGCTGTGTGACTTGTTGGCAACTGCACTGCACAGGTTTTGTATAGTTTCAAGACATGAATATGCCTTCCACAAAGAAGGTAAGACACCAGAAAACATTCAAAGGATCTTTCAAATTTTCCCATCACCAATAGGCAAACAAATCACTCTTTCAAAGGCAAAAAAAGGTAATTAAATACTTCAAATCCCTGAATTTTAACAAACCCTTGCTCCACCATGATGTTCCCTTCCTCCAAATGCAGATCTTCTTACTTGCATAAAGCAACGTAAGCCAAACTTCAGAAAACCTCCCTATAGCTGCATATGAGTAATTTTTCAGGAGTGACAAAAACCGGTGAAACTAAGTGACATTTCACAGCCACCTCCAGGCACTCACCTCCACAGAGCACACAGTAAGAACTGCCCACCAAGAAATGCCCATTTTTTTCATCCCTCTATAAAAAAATTGTCTGCCTGGGATTACAACTCAACAGAACAGCCAAAATTTTAAGCAGCAACATATGCATTTAGTATTTAAAGAAGGGATGGAAAACTCTTATTCTTTCACTGCTTAGTAAACCACCTCAGACTAAAATTGTGATTCTTTGGAAAACTACCTAGGAATGAATCACACCAAGAACTGTTAACTGCCGCCTCCTCACACAACCCAAACAAGCCATTTTCAGTTATAAACATCATTACCAAAGTGAACTCAGAGAAAGAAGTACTACTAAACCATCCACAAACTCCTTAAGAGAGAGAATTACACCAGATATTCACAGATCTTCCAGGACATTAAGAACAGAGTTACAAGTGAGAAAGATACAACTACACTCTTCAGACTTACATTACAAAGGCAAATTCATTTAAAAAAGAGACGACCTTGGGGCTTTTTATTAGAACTTTAAGAGAAACAAGCAATCCTGTATTAGAAGGAAACAACTATATACTTTCATATATAGTGGTGTCAAACAATAGCTTACAATGCAGGAAAGCATGTAATCACCTGAAAAACAGTTTCATGCAAACACACACCTGCTTCAAAAAGCACATAAACCTGTCATGCACAAGGAACTTTCCATTTAAAAGAAAAACCCAAATAATTTTATACATTTCCAGTACAGCAACCACAGTGTTGCACATGTTCCTCTTCATGACTCTGAAAACAAGCTGAAGATTTGCAGTGGACTAAGACAACATGCTATAATGTGAAACAACATAAACAAAACCAAGCACCATTCTTCAGAAAAGGTGCAAAGCTGCACTCTGCTACGTTTAATCTTTCCACCAAACACCATCTACTTTCGTTTGCAAGTCTCTATTCTCTCAACTTTAAAAGAAAGCCATCCATCACTCTCGTAGATGAAGACATCCCTTCCAATCAACCGATGCGCAAGAGCGTATTAACTAGGCAAACATCGACTTGAGCACAGGTACTCCCCACACAACGCCGACGCCACTCCTCTGGGACTTCATAGGAGAGAATCTCCGCAGCACCCTATCAGCTATACAGAAAGAAGCACCATTCCCTGGAGACAAAACAACTGAGGAAATTACAAAGAGTCCACCCAGGAAACAACCTGCCGACTTTTCTGCTTAACCCCAGCAGATCGAGATGGGTAAGAAAATTACTAGAGGAGTAAATTTGAGTAAAACCAAGGCCAAGAGTTTTTTCAAAAGAAAGCTCACACAGACTCCTGGTAGTACTGGGACCCCCTCCAACACTAGTTTGGGGGGGTGCGTGTTGGTTTTGTTTTACAGAGCTGATTTTTATTAGTAGAGAAGAGCACTGCGTTACGTTACTGCACGGCAACTTCACTGGCTTTTACAGGGTAACCCCAAAGAGCTGCGGCAGCGCCACAGGCCCCAGGGACCTTCTTCCCCACGAAGTGCAGAGCGTTTGCCTCGCTCGCCTAGCCTCCCGGGGCCGGGCGAGCAGTCACCACCGGCGCCCCGCCGAGCGCCCCCCGGGACCGGCCCCGCACCGCTTCCTCCCGGCCGAAGGGCGAGGCGCCGACAACGGGACCGCGCCGCCGCCCCGCCGCTCGGGGCCCGCCAGGTGCCGCTCCCGGCCTGCGCCACCCCCACACCGCCGTCGCGCCCGCCCAACACCGGCCGCCGCCAGCAGAGCCCCCGCGCTGCGGCCCGGGCTCCGGCCCCGGCGCCGCCGCCGCAAGGTCACTCGGCCGCCCCCGCCGGCCGGGCCCTCGGCGCCTGCGCCCGGCCCGCACATACTCACCTGCCCGCGCCGGCCGCGCAGCTCCGCGGGCCGCCGGGCGCGGGCGGAGGCGCGGCGAGAGGGAGGGAAGGAGCGGGCGGCCGGCCGACGGCGCGGACCGGCGCACGGCCCCAGCTCCCCGGCCTCGGCGCGCCAGGCCGCGGCGAGGCGGGTGCGGCCCCCGCTCGGTGCCCCGGGCCGGCAGCGCGGGAGGCGCCGCCCTGCCCGGCCCTTTGTGCGCGGGGACGCGTGCCAGTCGCGCCGCGCCCGCCCGGCCTCCCTCCCCTCGCCTCGCCACGCCGCGGGCCCGCAGCGCGGGGCAGGTTAGGCGGCCCGGCCCGCCCAGGCGCCGCCGCGCTCTTACCGAGGGATCTGTACGAGAAAAAGGGCTAGAACGGAGCCGAATGGCCCCAGGCCCCCCTACGCACCGAGCCCAACGCCAGCGACCGCGCAGGGCCACAAAATGGCCGCCTCGATGCGGCGCCGCCAGGGAGGGGCGGGGCGGCTCGAGGAGGGCGGAGCCCGCGGCTCGCGCAGGGCTCCTGCCGCTCGCGCTGCCTGGGACGCGGCCGGCGCGGGGAGCCCGCGCGCCCGCTCCGCGCCCCGGAAGGCAATGGCACAGCCGGGGGCTGAGGGGAGAGGGGCGGGGGCTGAGGCTGAGGGGAGAGGGGCGGGGGCTCGGCCCGCAGCGGGGCTTTAGCACAGTTGCCTGTGGTACAGCAGCGACACGTTGACGGTTTGAGGCATTTTCTGGAAATTAGTGGTGAGGAAACCTGGACTCCAAAGGAGGCGTTGATCTTCCAGCGAACAAAAAGCCCTGAGAGAGGTTGTGTCGTCTTCTTCACATAGGACCAGGTTGCAGAATTAAAATGAAAGATTACCTTGGGCCAGTGCCCTCTTTGAGTGTAACTGCCCTGCGCTGTGTCTGTCCTTCGTTCGCTTGACCGAGTACATGTGCAGCACAAATGACTGTCCCACACTGAAGCATGGCGATGCACAGCTGGGGAGATGCCCCACCACATTTCAGCGGATGCGGGTGCTGCAGCAGCATCCAATTCCAATGAAAAAAAGAGCCTGCATAGTCTGCTGCAAGAAACTGATGAAAAGAAATCATCACCTAACATGGCAAAATGCTTTTCCAGCAAATCTGGGCGTTCAGCAATTCAGTTTACTTAGTTGTTTTTCACCACTGAACAGAAACTAGGGCTGAGCTGTGTGATGGGTGTGCTGTCTGGAGGCAATGGGATCAGGTCAGGCCTGGGGCTGCTGGGCCCCACAGTAGCCCCCACTCCATGATTTGTTTCCCTGTATATTCCCTGTTTCTACTCTCAAATTCTCCTTTACCACCCACATCCCCTCCCCAAAAAAACAGCCCACGCTTGCTCATCTTCTTCCTATAATCCCTGGGTTTACAGATTTTGTACTCTATTTGGTATTTATGGTAAAGGTGCCCTGAAAATGCATCAGTTCCATCGAGCTAACACATCCTTTCTGTGTTGCAACGTGTGCCACCTGCTTACACATCACACTGATGGCTATAAGTAATATCCAGTAATTTGTAGTTTTATCACACTGGGCAGGGTCAGCTGTCAGCATGCACCCCTCAACATAACTGAGAGAAGCAGGTGACTGAAGTCACCAGCAGTATCCACAGCCAGGCTTGGCCAAGATACACAACTGGGAGCAGGAGCACCTGCAGCTCAGAGCCTCACTCTGCAGCACTTCCCAAGCTGTAATAGCCACGCTGCAGTGGGAAGAAGATATAAGATAACAGAAAAGCAGCACTGGAGTATCCCAGGTCAGAAAAAAAACCTAAGACTTTTCAGCTTTTGAGAACGTGATGAGTCACCACGTTGCTTTTTATCGCTGAAATAAAGTCTGGTGGAGAGACTTGTGACGTTTACTGTGTGGACCAGCAAAAAAGCCAGGACAAAACCACATAATCTTCAGCAGGCCTCTAGCCAGCGTCTGTACTGACTCCACAAAGGTGCACTGAAAAGCAAACCCTGATGCTCTGGACAGCTGCTGCAGATCATCACGTGTCCTTGCACCTCAAGTGTTCTGGTCTATGCTGCAGCTTAGCTGGGGCAGTCTGAAACAAATGTCTGCGACTCAGGTTACCTGCACATGTCTCCAACTGCCTCCTCAGCCATACCCCAATTTTCATGGGAAGTAAATACATAGTTCACTCAAGATTAACAGAAACAGATTTACTGCAGATTGTATGAGGGGGAACAACATCCTGGACTAGTTATTAGGAGCATGCCTAGTGACCAAGGGTACCAAAGAGGAGTTGGCAGCATGATGCAGTTAGGTACCAATAGCAGGGGGAAAAGTGGCTCTGGAAAGCAAAACACTGGTAGGCAGGTTAAAAGACAGGGATCATAGGTAACAGTGTCCAATATGCTCCCCCGTAATATGCACATGGTGGAAGGCAGACAGAATGCTAGAAAAGAATGGGATTTGCCTTTATTAGGTACGAGGAAACTGTTGAGAGAGTGCCAATTTATCTGTCTCCCCCACCTAAACTGAAAGTGAAGCAGGATGCTAAGTACATAACAGGGGGGTAGGGGTGGCGGTGTGGAATTTATACAGGATGCTTTAAAGTAAAGTGTGAGGGAACAAACACCCATTGTGCCACTAAGAAGAACGAGTAAGTTTGAGTAAAACCAAGGCCAAGAGCTTTTCGAAAGAAAGCTCACACAGACTCCTGGTGTACTGGGACACCCTCCAGCACTGGCTTGGGCGGGGTGCATGTTGGTTTTGTTCTACAGAGCTGATTTTTATTAGTAGAGAAGAGCATTGCGTTACGTTACTGCACGGTCACTTCACTGGCTTTTACAGGGTAACCCCAACAAGGCCCCAGGCGTTTGCCTCGCTTGCTTCACCTCCTGGGCCAGGTGAGCAGCCACCACCAGTGCCCTGCTGAGCACCCCCCAGGACCTTGGGTTTACTTCTTTCTGTCATGGAGAAAAGTTATGTCCACTATAAATTTTTCCTCATCTTGCTATACAAGCATTCTCAAACAAACATTTTTTAACAGTGTGAATGAGTTTCCCAAGTCTTTATATATAGAACTGATGTTTTATATCTTAGTACATAAAAGAGGTGGTGAGAATCTTCAGGATCTGGGGCTCCCTCTTCTCAAAATAATCATAAATCTAAACTATTTGAGTTTTTTTTTAAATTAGCTCAGATCAGCCATTGAGTTTGAGAAGAATGACTCATCAAAAGTCAAATGCTGACTTGATGCCAGAGTGAGTTTCTAACAGTGTTCACAGAAAACTCAGGAGTTCTTTCTCTATTCTCTAATAAAAGGCTACACTTTAGCCACTTACTGATAATGCTGCATAATTCAGCCAGAAAGGCAGATCCAAAATGACTGGAAGTAGCCAAGTTTAAGTCTTCTCTATAATTTTTTATCATCCATGAAATACAAAGAACAATTTCACAAACATATAGATCTAAAACATGCTGGCAGTGTTATCAAGTGCTTAACCCAGGAAACAGTACATATAACACCTCTAAAACCTATTTATGCATATGGTAGTTTCAAAAATGTTTTGAAGAAATAGGTGCCAGCCCTACAAAATTAAAACTGCCAAAGCTAATAATTTCCAATAGAACAACTGAGGATTAGCTTTGCGTTATAACCAACCAGATCCATCCCTGGTAACAAAAAAAAAAAGCAAACAAACCAAGCTTTTGTAACACAATCCACCTTGTGAGACTTAGCTTCAGCTTTTACGTTACATGGTTCATCTTCGAGGTAGATACCATCCAGACTGGAGGCTTACTGTCTAAAGGGTATATTAAATTCAGCAGCTAATACAGCATCTGTCAAACAAACTACTTTGAGAGCTGTCAGCTTATGCAACTGAAAAAAAGGCACTTTGTAATGCAGGGTTACGTTTCCTACTGCGAAGACCAACAAAGGTAAGAAAGGAGAAATGATACAAATTAATCTCATCAAACCCTTTTTAACAGACATTCCCCCAGCATTTGCATGGAACAGGAAACGGATTCCCATGCAAGTCTCTAGTGAGACAGAAGTACAGACTGTCATGCAGAGACAACTCCAGAGCCTCACGTTCCTGTCTCCAGGTAAAATATACAGGCTCAACTGGGCAAGACTCCCTAAAGTGATAGAAGCCAACAGCCCACAGGCAAACTCTTGAGTAACAGCAAAGGACTCATTACAAGGGGAGGAAAAAAAACCCAACAAAACAAAAAAACAGACTGCATTAAGACTTTATCTGCTCTCCCCCACCAATCATGTTCCAACCCAACTAGTGCTGCAACTGAAGCTTGCATATTCTGCCTATGCCACTCCCCCAATCATTCAACTTGTCTTTCCTTACTTAGAAAAACATCGCATGGAGAAACACAATGGAGGGGACAGCAAAGTGCATCATCATTGTACATAAACTGTGTAACGCTGAAGAATGTTTTAGATTAATGCACACTGGTCTGTACAAGCATCACCCAAAAAAAGGCTAAAACCAAGGCAAAAAGAACACAAAATACTCAGTTTCGGGTGAGGGAGTTCTTAACTGCACGTACACCTCAACTGTGAAGGCACACAGCCATGCTGAGGCATCCTTTTCCTCTAGAAATGCCAAGCTTCTTCCTATCTGAGAGTTTCTCAGAGTACAATGCATTTGAGCAACACAAAACCAGCGACAGGATGTCCACCTCAAAATAGAAAGAGCAGGAGGCCTGGCAATAGGTCTGTGCTACAAACAGAACAGCTACGCAGGATGTTTTACACGGAGAAACAACCACCTCTCGCCAGGATTCCACTGGCCCAGAAGTAACACACTGATTTAATTTCCTTATTAGAAAATACATTTCCAAATAAATTATGTTTTAGCATAAACTGCTGTGAATCAATATAAACACAGTGGGTGTTATATCATCCTGCCTTTCTTCAGGATAGTCTAAGAAGCCATAAATTAAACTAGTCTTTGTGATCAGAAAGGGTAGTTTTCCAGCCAAACTGCAAGTGTCAAAAACCATAAGTGCTGCATAATTTGTTCAAGAATGTACAGAAAACGCATTTTAATCCACATCTGCATCTAGTCCATGGGTAGTGATGTTTTCTCAGTGCTGACTCCATTTAATGCTTTTGAGGTCAATTCCATCCTGCACCATTTCCCAGAGGGGGCTGTAAAGAAAGGAGAAGAATGAGGACTAAAATGTACAGGACAATATCAAAAACAACCACCAAACAGACAGTTTCATCAACTACACAATAAATTAGGACATACCCATCTACCCATCTTCTTCTGGAGGTCAGGAAGCTTCAGACAATCAGTCCTCAACTGTGTCCTCACCCCAAAATACAAGAGGTGAGAGAGCAGGGCACCTCATTTCCTGCCCCCATTTTAGGCATAAACTACTGCTGTCTCTTAGAGACTGAGCCCTCACATTTGACACTGTCCAGATGAGTCAGGAGTCTTTCAGTTTCACCAAAAAAACCCCCCACCAACCTTATTGATACATAAACTCAGTAATATCACCTCTGGCTTAGAAACTTCTAGGTATTGCCCTACATCCTTGCCCTACTCATATTCTTTCCCTGACAAAGGCAGGATCTGGGAGAAGGTTTGTTACCAGGTCTGTTTCCTTCAAAAATTTCTCACTACTGTTAAAATCAGGCTCACTACCCACTCTGGCAATACCACTCGCTTATATACAGACACCACCAGATTTCTGAAGCAAACAATTATTTTCAGCTAAATCCAGCTCTTCAAATATTACCATACTGAAGTCTTTACATTCAGTAAGATGGCTCACCTCATTTCCCTCAGCCTCCTAACATGCTGTATGCACTTCTGCACCGTATAATCCACTTCTTCTTCTGTAGTGAAACGACCAATGCCAAATCTAAACCAAAAGAAAACCATTAAGGACTAGAATAATGTGCATATGTAAGGGTGGAACAAATCCATCACCTACTGCTAGCAGAAAAGAAGAATGTTTGGAAGCATTAGGGAAGACCACTCCACGCACCTTATAGATGAGTGAGCCAAGTCTTCATCTGTTCCGATAGCCCGCAAAACATAGGAAGGCTCCAGAGAAGCTGATGTGCAAGCACTGGGGACAGGGAAAGCAGGCAAGTTTCAAACTTCTCTTCATATGCAGATGCTACACTGAAATAACACTTCACTAATCTCCAACAAGGAACAGGTCATTTACAGGCATTTAATATTACTGTGACCCTACAACAACCTGTACCAGCTTCCTCAGCCTCTTAGAAACCACCAGTGAATACAAGCAAGAAGAGTGGTATTTCTGCTCCTGAAGAATGGAAGGAGTGGGCATTAGAGGGGAATGAGTGTAATAAAATAGGAGCACAAAGTAAGAAGAGAGAACGCATAATGCAGGAAGAATAAATACAATGCCAAACAGAAGCAGCAAGAATGCAGACTAAGAGGTAGCTGAAATGAAAGCCATGAAAAAAGACAAAGGATCAAAGACAGAATTAGCCAGAGAAGGTAACATACCAACAGAAACATTAAAAAAAAAAAAAAAAAAAAAAAAGGCTTCACAAGCTGTTGTTTTGCAGCAAAACAATTAAATGAAACACAGCGTGCAGAGGAATCCAGAGCAAGATGACCTAGTTATAGTCATCACTAGAGAAAACTTCCATCTTCAAGCAGCAGGCAAAACTGGTTATATGTTGTTACTCAATTTTTACAGGTAGCAACATGCAGCATGAACTGGAAAGCCATTTACAGCTCTCTGGTGTGCAAAGCAGAGCCTCAGAAGAGATTTTTAAATTACAGAAGTGTCTGGCTTCAGAGACAGTCATGTGCAGACTTGTTCTTCCTGTTCACAGTGCCAACATATTTCTAATTAAAGACACACTGACCACTTTGTTCCCAAAGGTTAGGAAAGGAGGGCATCTTGACACTCAGTTACCTTCATCACAACCATCAAGTTCATCTTAGTAACAGAAACATTACTCATCACTCCTGTAGAGCCAACAGAGCTCCATAAAAGCATATTCAATTTTCTTTCTGCTTTTGCATTAAACACAGGTACTAGAAGCTAATTTAATTCAGATATTTGCCCAACCTCACTAGATTCTAGTTACTATCTGCCACTTGTGTGTAATCCTGCTGAAGGACAGACGCTGCTCAAATGCTGGTAGCCTTTAGAATGAAAGCGTCACGGGCAGTTACAAGTCAAGGCTACTCAGGCTGCATTTAACCAGTCTGCAAGGCTAGCAGGTAGGAATTTCTAGGCTGTTATTTTCTGGTGGTTTTGGAGGGTTTTTTTGTGTTTGGGTTTGTTTTTTTTTTTTTTTGCTTTCAGTATGAGTAAATTAGACCTTCATTTAAAATGTGCCACTTAAACACCATCTTAGAATGCAATCAATGTCAGGCTGACTCACTAACCAAATACACAAATACATGGCACAGAGGAGATCACTCCTTACTTTGTACATCCATTAGCAGATGTTATTTTCTCACCAAAATGTACTGCTATCCTCCCACACATTCCACCTTACCTTCCTGAAGACAGAGCCACATCTTTCAAAGCCATCAGAAGACTCTCCCCTTCCACATATGCAAAAGATAAATTGATGCATCCTACACACAAATAAATGAAATAGAAAAAAACTTCCATCAACTGAAATCTAGGGCAAATCCTACCCCACATGGCAGTACTTGCAAAACATGTAGCTGAAGTGCATTATTCAGTCATGGTCATTAACACTGAGGAGCTAAGGGGCTCTGGATCTTGCTAATGTTACCTGGATAGCGATGCTCTCTATCTCCATTCATAAGCACATCAGGAACTTCAGTCATTATTTTTGTAACCAGTCGTTCTGCCAGTTGAGAGATTCGCTTATGGTCGTACTAGCAAAGAAACCAGAAAAGAGACCAAAATAATGAACAGCGTACAGTTTGACCTCACTCGAACTGCTTTGTGTCACCAGCCATGAGCAAACTGAAGTAGTTGGGTTTGTAGTTTGGTTAGACTAGGGAGAGAACACATCTGAAACTTAAAAAGAAACTGTCAAACTTTGCCTACTCTACAGACTGTTTTAGAAGAGAACTACCAGCTTGGTTCTAGCTAGCTCAGCCTTCAAAAATATTCCAAACCATTCAGAAAGATCTATATATACACAAGCTGCCAAACAGGCTTTCACAAAAGCACAGAGTCCTTTACGTTTAAAGACAAATTAGGCAGTGCATAAGATGACACATTTTGCAACAGAAGTGCATCTATTATGGTAAGTGCCCCTTATTTCCCTAGGGGCTCTCAAACTATACTACATAAACACATGGACTCGCAAATTACTGTGAACTCAACTTGGCAATGAGAACTGTCCACGTGCACTGTCTCGTTCCAGACTAAAAAATGAGGTCACTTACACTAAAAAAAACCAGCATTAAGGTACGGTATCAGCTCTGGTGTAGAGAAATGGCTGGATGCACACATGCAATGCATGCTTATAAAAAGAGGCTATCTCAAATGTTACTTGGTGTACAAATGCCAGAACTCTGCAGGCAAGGAATAGAATCCAGATCTGAGGATCATGCAGAATTCAAGCTCTGCAGGCTCTCCAATCTTTAACAAGGCTTCCCTAATCACCCATCTCAGATGGAGATCTCTGCCTGCCCCCCAGGAAGAAGCTTGATCCTACATGTACAGGTATCTGGCTTATGCATCCCACTGGCACTGTATTAGAGGATTTTTACATTCCAGCTGTAAGGAATGGATTGGTGCCCACAAACAGATGTAGCAGCACACAAAGGCTTAGTTAGAGACCAGACCTAGCAAATAAAAACTCTACTGTCCAAGCTAGGAAAAAAAAAAAAAAAAAAAAGTAGTAATTCTTAGTTGCAAAGCTGCAGTAAACTTGAACTTACATACATTTAACAGGTATGATAATGGACTCTGGAATTTTTATTTTTTTCAATATAGATTACACAAACATGGAGTTATACCATTTCAGAGATGCTGCTAATACATGTGCACAGAATGGAGAGATGAGTGTAAGCACTTAAAGCTGTATTTTACTAGAACTGTCAACAATAAACCTGTTGTAGAAAACCATGATTCAAACCATTTCAAGTAAAAAAGAAACTTAAGAAAGAACTTCCAATTACCCAAAAAATCCTTGAAAAATGCCAAAACATTTACTTAATGTTACAACACGAAAATCAAATTTAATTCATGCACATGGACACAAAAAGACCTAAAGAATCTAAGACTTAACTGGCCCTCTAATATTCTTTTCTGGAATCCAAAACAAATATCTCCTCCCACATACCTCCATCTCTTCCTGTGCCACTTCACATGCTGCCCCCAGGCCCACTGCCAAAGGAGTAGGCACAGTCCCAGACCGCAGTCCTCTCTCCTGGCCTCCCCCACTTTGCAGGGGTTCTAGCCTGACGCGCGGTCGACGGCGAACATAGAGAGCACCAACCCCTTGAAAACAAGGAAAGCTGTTTTAGTATGCAACCACCATTCTGAAATTATGCAAAGGGACTCCAAGGTTTGGAAACATTCCTTATTTCCACAGCAAACACATATTTGGACACCTCACTGGAAGAAAAAAAAAATTAGTGAACATATACAGAAGCACAGTATTTTCTAGGAAATGCTGTTCGTCCCCATCATTCGCATTTCTCTTTGCTCAGGCTCCCAGAGCTTTAGCCATGGGAGAAGCTCAGTTTCCACCAGCATGCTTCAGCCACCTAAGGAGTCCGTACTTCCCTTACTTCTCAATTCCTGTGCACAGCTGAAGTTCATCCCTTTGCACTGAAGTTTTTATGTGCAGGTATTTCATTCATATATGTTCCCTTACTGACTTCCAACTGAAAGCTCTAGAAGAACTCCTTTCTCTGGTTTACCAGGCCACCACTAGTCCCAGTTCTCTCCCATCCTTATTAGGGAGACTAATCAGTGGCACCGATTTCCAACAGGCAGATTAGATATGCCAGCCAGTTCCACTGTCTACTCTCCTCATCTGTGAACTTGATTTCCATGTCTTCACGTGCCTTGGCATACCTAACAAGTAACTGTCACCACATGAAGAATGTTTGCAACTTCTGTTCATAACAAGTTGTGAAAATTTATGTCTGTCACCTGCTCAAAGTTACTGGTTGAAAACTTAGTCCTCATCCAGAGAGGACTTCAGCTCTGAAGAGAGCTCATGCATAAAGAGACAACATATTGAAAAAAATAATTTTGTCTTTTGTTTCTGAATAGCACACAGAATACAGCAAACCTGCTTTCTGTCTTTCTGCATCCAGTGTTACAAACTAAATTGATCGTGACAGTGATAATAGCTGAACTTTTACTATTTGGGAACCAACTAAAAAATCCATAGCCAGATTTTAAACCCCACTCCGCAAAGAAGATGCACAAATGGAGCTGGGGGGGAAGAAGCCATTGGAAGTACAAGACAACCAAAATGACTAAGCATTTAAGCTTTCCAGTTACCTTTTGATCTCCCCATTGCAAGTTACACTCAGGACTAAACATTACCATGTAACCCAATCATTTTATTTCAACTGTTTCAGCATCAATAGTGCTTCACACCAAGCAGACAACTCCTGAAAAGCCACTCCTCCTAATGCTGCCACCATTATAAGATACTGTTTCTTCCTTCAGTGAAACGACCTCACAACCCATCTGCACTGAAGATCCGCACACCACAGCACAGCTCTAAGTCTGGCAGTGGTGCCTGAACTACTCCAAAATCAGTCCAACACCAGTCTTAGAAGATATTTCCTGTCACTAAGACAGGTAGGTTTTACTTCATACGCTGCATAGTTACCTTAAGGTAGGCAGGCATGGAAGCAACAATTCTCTAGAAAAGCATTTTGGTACGTACCTTTGGGCCCATAAATTTTATGGCCACTGATGCTCATTAGATCAATTTTCATGTTGTTGACATCCATAGGAATTTTACCAATTGCTTGTGCAGCATCTGTGTGGAAGAAAACCTTATGCACACGGCAGATCTCACCTGTAATAAACACACAAAAGCAAAAAAACCCCATGTAATCTCATCTAATGGTTATGATTCCAATGACTCCAACAATGAATCTAAAGCATCAGTTTATAGCAGGGACAGGTTCTAAGGTGACAAAGGAAGAAACAGGCACTGTCATGTTTCTTTTACAGTAGCGTCTAAAGCTGCATAGGAGCTATTCTGGCTGGTGCCTAGCTGGGCACAGGTTTAGGCAGGTCAGCAGGTAAGACTGCAGTGAATTTCTTTCAGTTAAGTAGTTAAAAAAGCCTGCTGCTGCTAAGAAGTAAGACTGCTTCCAAAACCACACCTACCAAGTTTAAGTACAAATGGCTGCATGGGTTCATGACCATATACAACATTACTGGGGGAGAAGGGGTGTCCAAGTGTGGTGCTCACCATCCCCTCCAGCCCCAAATTCTGCATATTTCTCTTCTTAAACACTACAAGTCCACAAAGTCTACAATAAACCATTATAGGATGTAAACTCAATTTGGCCAGTTACCTGTGCAATTTTTTCATCCATCAATGAAACTAGAAACACTGCAGCTGATCTGTACAAGGCTATAATTGCTGCAATACTCACTGTAGAAGTACTATATTTCATCCTTATTTCCCCTTTAAAGTAAGTTTTCATTTGGGACAGCATTATTATTTATTCCTTAACTATACTACATCTAATTTGTTGCATCAGTAGTACTTGGGTATGAAAATATTAAGTAAAATGAAGCAGATGTGACATTAGTTGGCCTCTGGAAGCCATGGTGTACTTACCAATGTCATGAATTGGCTGCTTTACTCCTATTTCATTATTCACAGTCATTACAGAAACCAAACTTGTATCTGGCTGGAATGCATTCTCCAAATCCTGGTGAAATATACATACAGAAGTTGTGACTAATGGCAGAAGCAAGATTCCTGTGCACACCGTCAATTTGCTAGCAAATCTTAACCACCAGCCTCCTAACTAGCACGTTATGGAGAAACCCCTTGGGTTCTGACAAACAGTCCTGGCAAGAACACTAATCCATGTGAAATTCCTGTAGGAAGAGGAGCACGATCAATGATCAATTGCATTTCTGCATATCCTAACCCTGGTATGCACTGTGCCACCTGACTTGATTTAATCACGTCAGAACAGGCTTTTGCCATGTCTTGTATATTCCTCTGAACTATTTTCTTTAATAAATTAACCACCCACAAAACAGCTTAAGCCACATCTAGACAAAGTGGCTGGCTATAAAGGAACTGCATTATATACAAGAAAGCATTGTGCAAAGAAGGAGTCTGCCAGCAAAGTTCTCAGAGAACACAGCTAAGACTCCTGCGCCTGCAGGCCTAATCCCTCTACCCCACCACATACACACAACACCTCTCCAAGTCAGATGACAGGGCTAGAAATAAAACTGACGCTGTCCTGTATTACAGGACACAAATCATGAAATAAGCATATACAACATCTAAATCCCAGGACTGCAGCCAGTACAGCCAGAAGGGTCAGTTCATGGACAGCAATCAGAAGGGAGTATGGTAATCACTGATGCCTTGAGTAGCTCAGGTCATGGAATTTCACCAGTATCTCCTGCATCAAAGCCAGCTCCATCCTAGTCATGTACTGGGCTCTCTATAAGGGTATGCACAGCTCCACCTGCATGGGTGTGAAGCATGAAGGCACAGCAGGTGAACTATGGGATGAGAGATGAATGTTTTGGTTGAGAAAAAGTCTAAAGCAGACAGAATAGAATATCTTTCCCCAGCCGTGACAGATTTGACTGTGACCCATTCCACATTGTGATATTTACCATCCTTTCCTCTTTATCATCACGAGGACACAAGGCCCTCTTAAGCATCAATGTGAAGCAGAAACCTCTTCTATTTTCACTTTCTTTCTGTCAGTAAACAACCTACCTTCAAATCTATAAGCCCATTCTTTTTAACGGGTAGATATGTGACCCGAAAACCTTCTGTCTCCAAGGAACGGCAAGAATCCAACACGCACTTGTGCTCTGTTTGTGTAGTAATTATATGCTTTTTTCTGGATTTATAGAACCTTGCAACACCCTGTCAGGCACAATCCATCAACAAAAAAATTGCTGTTAGATCACGGAAGAAAGCGAGCTTTACACAAAACAATCAGAAATAAGAAATCACTATTCAGATATAATTCATTTGGATCTTCCCCGTTTTCCCCAAAGTGATGAATCTAAAAGGTAATGACATGCAATTCACACTACATATTTCCATCAGCACTCATTTTTCAAAAGGCCTGCAAAAATGTTAGCCAACATAAGCTCTAGACACTATTAAAATAAATACTTTTAAAAAAAACATTTGCAATGGAGTCCTATACAATGACAAAGTCTGAACAAGCACACACTAAAGGTTAGAACACTACCTGATCCTAGTCAGAAAAAGGTTTGTGATCAGCATCTCCGCTATATTTCATTATAAAGATTTTAATTACGTAAGCAGAAGGACTGCACTTGGTGCATATAAGGTAAACACCAAGTATTATACTCTGTCCTCAAAACCATGTCCTGGGCACTAAAACACCCCAGTATTTTCTCCACTTACGTAGTAGAGTACCACAAGGAATAAATCCAGGAACTTGAATATCTGCTAACTGGGCCAACATATTAACACCTAAACTATTGAAAAACGCATACAGTTCTTAAGAGCATAATCTTAACAAATAACTATCAGCATAAACCTTTTACCTTTATTGCCATATTATTTGATTCTGTTGCACCACTGGTAAATATAATTTCCCTTGAATCAGCTCCAATTAAATCTGCAACTTGCTGTTTAAAAAGAAATACAAATTTGACTTGTTAAGATAAAATATAATGAACTCATCAGAGCAAAACACATGCAAAATGTTTTCAAGAATCCACCCTTGCGCCTGTCATAAAAAGAACGTAAACCCCAGTAAGTATTGCTTCCCCCAAAAATGACAGACTCACACCTAAGACTAGCAGAATAGATAAAATATGGAGTTAGCTCAGTTATTGCAGCAGCATGCTTGTGACCTCAGGAAACCAAAAATTTTGAGGCACTTTCACCTTAAGTATTGGTTTCTGCCATTTCAGTTGCTCTAACCTCATTATTTTTTCTCACAACAAATCTGCTTAAGTACAACTATGCGAAGAGAAAGCTGCTATAATACAGCCCACAGAGAACTAACTAACTACAACAGCCTTATTGTTAATTTTGATTTTCTTTTGACACTGGCATTTGCTCGCCAGCAGGAAAACCACTAGGACTGCAGAGAGCTGAAGACTCACCTGCCTTGCTTTCTCCATGGCAGCCTCACTCTCCCAGCCATAGGCATGGGTCCTGGAGTGGGGATTGCCGTAGTAGGCTGTCAGATATGGGAGCATGCTGTCCAGGACTCTGGGATCCTGCAAGACATGAACCACACAGACTTAGAAAAGGAGAAGGAAAAGCATCTCTGTCCCCTCTACACCCCCCTGATCCCTCTGTCCCAGGATTCGCAGCACTTCTTCTGCAATGTCTAGATTTAGCTCAGGCCAGACCTTGAAAGCTTGAGGTTGTTACACCTTATATACAACGCTGCCTCCAGTGAATACAAGCATCTGGCAATCACGTTCTGCACCCTCACACGTAACCTCGATCTGCCTCAAGACAACCATGCAAGAATAGGATTTTCTGGGCATACAGAATCACAGAATGGTCTGGGTTGGGAGGGACTTTACAGACCACCTAGTTCCAACCCGCTGTCCCAAAGGACACCTTCCACTAGACCAGGGTGTGCCAAGCCCCAACCAGCCTTGGCCTTCCAAGCAGAAGCAACACCAAGTCTTAAAAAGTCAGGAAAAACTACGCAGGTAAGCATCTCGATCAGATTAACTCCTTGCTGCCCCTAAAAGCAATACTCGTACCCGCAGCTGCCGGTGCGAGCTCTGCCGTGGCTCCCACCGTGCGGCGGCCCGGCAGAGCACGGAGCGGGCACCGAGCCTCTGTACAGCGGCGGCGAGGCAGGAGAGCAGGGCCGCGGCGGGGCTGAGCTGCTGCCCAGGCGGGAGACCGGCGGCGTCGGAGCGGCGCGGCTAAAAGGCCTGCGGCGGCCCGGCCTCCCCGCCGCCGCCCGGCCTCCGCCGTTACAGCTCCCTCTAACTGACGCTGCTTCGGGCGCGGCCGCGAGCGCAGGGAGAACCTCACGCCCGGGAAGACGCGGCCGCGCCAGGGGGAGGCAGAGGCGGCGGAGGGCGAAGGCCGGAGACCGGAGCAGAGGCTGGGCCTCCCCTGCCCCGTGCCGCCTGCGCGCCGGGCGGCGCCGTAGCTTCGCGGGTCGAAGCAGCGGCGGCAGCAGCGCGGGCGGGGGAGACGCACTCTTACCAGCGGGGTGGTGGCCTGCACGTCCATGTAGAGCGGCCGCAGGGCGCCGCCTCCATCGCCGCTTCGTCCCGAAGAGGGGGGGGACGGCCGGGACGGTGCTTCACCGCCCCCCCCCGGAGCCTCGGGCGCCGCTGCCGCCGCCTCCGGCCTGGGCAGCAGTTCTGCCCCCGCCGCAGCCCTGCTCGGCGCTGGCGCGACCATCGGAAACCACCGAGAGGCGGGAGCCGCCCGCAAAGCCGCCAGGCGCCGCCACCCCGACATAGCCTCGGTGCTGGGCGCACCCGCCCCTTCCGACTACGTCAGGGCACGCGCCGGAAGCGGAGACCGGAGCGGGCAGCGGTGGTGGGTGCGGTGCGGCCGGAGGGAGCGAGGTACGGGCGGGGTGCCGGCCCTCGCCCCTCCCCAGGGGGTTGGCGGTGGAGGCTCGGGTCTCCGGGGCGGGGTGCGGGCGGCGGTCGGAGCACCTGCGAGGTGAGGCGGACGTGGAGGGCCCTGGTGCGGCGGGGGCGAGGCCTGGCGGCGGGCGGGAGGCGGAGGCCGCCCCTCCCGGGGGGGCCGCAGGGCCGTGCGCAGCCTGAGCCCTCGCCTCGGCCTCGGGCCCTGCGGGGCGGGTTCGCTGCCCCGCTCCGACGTCGGTGGCAGCTCCGGAGGACGGGCCCGGCAGCAGAAGCATTGCTACGTGACGCCGTGCGCTGCTCACGGGGAACTGAAGAGCACGGAGGGGGGTCCTAAACAGCTCTCGGAAACACAGCGGCACTCCCCGGAGCTTGCCGAGGGCGAAACAGGGCCGTCATCGAGGCACTGGCATTCCCTTCCTGCCTTTTCCTGCTTGATGAGTGAGGAGACGAGCCTGAAAGCCTGCAAACCATCCGACACTACACTTAGGAGACGCTCGGAAGTGTGCAGGCTGGCTTTCCAGCCCAGTTTGGTTATAGAAGTGTTAGTCAAAGCAGTAAATCCATGCAGGTGTTTTGTTTTCTTTTCCAGATGCCTGTGACCATGGGCCCATACGGGCAATCGCAGCCCAGCTGCTTTGACAGAGTAAAGATGGGTTTCATGATGGGCTTTGCAGTAGGCATGGCAGCAGGAGCACTATTCGGCACGTTTTCCTGCCTCAGGTACGCTGAGGAAACAGCTTCTGTGAACAGGTCATGATACAGCGAGAGCCAGAGAAATGCTGCCACTGTGGGATTGGGAAGGGAGGTGCGGATCTCCGGGTCCTGTGTCATCACACAGGTGAAACTTTGTTAGTGGCTACAAATTAACCACAGTTGAAGAGCCCCTTGTCAGCCCTAGCCTCAAATGAGAAAGTCTAGTGGTGGTGGAGCATCACCTCTGGGTCAGCTGTGTATGAGGAGGTCATGGTTTCACTGACCTTTTCCTGCCGCTTGTAAGGGGGATTGCATTGGGAAGCTGAAGCTGGAAGATCAGCTCCAGGAAGAGCTGGATGAATTGGCTGTGCAGATAAACGTGTAGCCCTCTCCTTGCTCTAAAGCTTCCTAAGGTATTCTGCAAGCTCTTGGGTATGGGCATCATGGTTGCTTTGGGTGTCCCATCCCCCTGCATGGAGACAATCACTTATATGGACCCCGAGTCTTAATTGCAAGAGTGTAGGCAGAGCTGTGGATGGCACTGGCACAATACCACTGTGAATGAGAGAGGGACACCTTTCCCCAGCACTCCCCGGCATGCTGGCAGGGAAACAAACAATGCTCGCTGCTCCAAGATAGCCCTTGCACTGCATACTGACTGGTTTTGGCACGCATCATCTGTGAAAAGGAATTCCTGAAATAAGCTCTTTAATATTTTGCAGAACGTTTTATGCTTGAGGTTTTTCATCTGTGATTAAATATGGGCGATGATTTGTTGTGAACCTAAAAGGAGGAAAAGGCACAAAGTCTAATCTGATAGTTTAAAGAGTTTTCTGATCTCTCTCAGGTTCTGGAGGGTATTTGGAAGTGGTACAATGCTAGCAGAAAATACAGATTTAAGGTATTCAGAAGAAGCAGTGACAGTGGTTCTATCGTACTTAAATGACACAACTACGTTACTTCTGCTGTACCGTTTTTGAGGGGAAATCTCCATGTTTAAAAATCAGGTGCATGAAGTTCCTTAGACTGTATAGTCACTGCCGTGCTTAGAAGTCAAATATCATGAGAGCTTCCTGAGATGGAACAATTTGTTTCAGTCTGACCTTAGGTAAGTGGGAACTGGAGAACAGAAATTCCTCTGGACACCTCTAGGCCTTTCATGTTTCTCTCATATTAAAATATGGTGTCAGCAGTGAATAGGAAGAGTTTACAACATGATTTTAAGTTGGTGATACGGAAACCAGTGCCACTGCAGCCAGACAGGATAGTAATGCAACAGCCTATCCCCTTTTTATTCTCTGGCAAGTCAAATATTTGAACAGCACAATTTTTTCCCAAAAAAATTAAGGGTATTTAGGGCACTAGAAGGTAAAGCTGTTCCTGCTAGTGGTGTGGCAGGAGGGTACAGCATCAGGTGGTACTGCTGCAGGAAAAAAACCACACATGGGCCATTGGCGAGGGTCACTCAAGTGCCCAAAGAGTACAGCTCCTTACCCCACCCACCCCCACCCCCTGCCCGCTGTAGCTCAGGCACAGGGCACTGCAGCCAGTCTCGTTGTGAAGGCAGGAGTATCATTTAAATTTAGACTGAAGAGGAGGTATTTGATTTGGGCATTCAGTCTGCATGTATCAGATGTTTCCTGTTGCAGATCTGTTGTTACCTGTCAGGCTTCAGCTTTTATGTAATTTCTTTGTTTTTCTTTATCTCAGGATTGGCATGAGAGGACGAGAGCTGATGGGTGGAGTTGGCAAAACCATGATGCAAAGTGGTGGGACCTTTGGGACATTCATGGCTATTGGTATGGGAATCCGCTGCTAACCTGGCACTTGGGTTTTATCTTGGAATGCCCCTGTCCAGCCATTCCTTCTCTGTACCATAATAAAATCTTTAGATATCTAGAAGTGAGAGCTCTTCATGAAACAGTGAAGCACTGTCTTCCCTGCTCTTCTGACTGTAAACATGCTTTTAACCAAATTTCTACTTTCCTCCTATCTCAGTCTCATGACAATGAGAATTAATAATGCATTGTACTATGTTAAAGTTCCTATTTCACAGACATAAGTACAGCACACACATTTCACCCTTTGGTACTCGGGCAGCTCACCTTCCCCGTGTGTCAAGGTGGAGCTGCTCTGGCTAATTCAGATCAACTATCAAATTCCTCTCTTACTGCAAAAATAGGGGGATTGAAGCTTATCCCATTTCCAAGTGCCAGGTAATATGGGGCAAGTGCCCTCACAAAGAGCAAGGGACCCCAGAAGGACTTGGGCAAGTCCTTCTCCAGCTGAAGGCAAACTACAGCAGCCTGGACACTTTCCAGCCAGCCTGGCAGCACATGGGTGCAGGAAGCAGCCATGGAGCAGCACAGAACAGTTACAGCTGTGTTGCTGGAAACTGTTAAAATTGCTGGAAAATGGGAAACTGCTTGTGTCACATGACAGGTAGTTAGTGATGAGTCACAAGGATGACTTCAACACCAGACATGGGAGAGGTACTCCTTGGTCAGGCCTTGAGTGACACCTTTCCCAAAGCTCTCCCTTCAGGACTAGCTGTGCTGCAAGTTGCTGTGCTATTGAGCACAGAAGAGGACAGCCTGACTGTGTTGCCTCTCACAGCTCTGAAGGTCCAAAGGGTGCAGTCTCGCACACCTTGTGAGGGGAAGGGCATGCTGCTGTACAGCCCTTCTGGAAAAGGGATGGGCAGAAGTGGTTGCAGCTGCCTCCAGCAATAGGAACTTGCAATAGCTTTTTTCCATTCCCTTAGCAAGGGCAGGGGGCTTCTACCTGTAGGAGACCTGCTACTAGAAATGAGGTCTTCTACAGCCTGCCTTAACAGGCCTACAGGGTGCTCAGTGCTTCCCAGGGAGAACAGACGATTACTCCCTGCATCTCTAGCACTGCCTACAGCATAACTATCACATTTAGTGTTGCAAGCCCCTATTATCTGCCTTTTGAAACAAGGCTTATCTTTGCTCCTTTATTTCTGTTTAAGGATAGGACAGGTTAGCAGCAGAACCTCAACCAGCACTTGTACAACCTTTACTTGGTATGAGTGCCATCCTCCCAGTTTTTCAGGGAGAAACACAAATCTGCCACTAAAAGCGTGTTCTGTTGGCTGTCAGGTTGACTTTGTAACCCCTGAGAAACTGTGCCAATCATCAAGCCAAGCAACACAGCTGCTCTGGAACAGCTCAGGTTTTACTCCAGCTGGCACAGATGGATTTAATACTGGCAACTAAAAAAATATGGGCAGACAAAAGGGGAGAGCAGCTTTGCTTGGCTGGCTTCAGTTTTGTCGCATACATATTCTTCAACCAGTATGTTCCTGCCTCCTCCCCACATCTGCCTTTATGCTACACCTAGTTGCCCAGACCCATTTTCTCCCATGGCTCGCTCCTGGACTACTGGAGATTGCCTCCTGCCATACTGCAGCTCAGCCACAGCCACACACCCCCAAATGGACACTCTCAAGGCCAGAAACCAGCCACCACAACATTCCATCTCAAAGCACTGGCAGCATCCCTGCGTAGCCCCCTTTCACCCACCTGGGTGGAACATATACTGTCTACATCTTTGTCAAACACAGCTTTTGTTAGCCACTGGTTAAAAATGACAGAGAGGTAGGGAAAAGGGTACTAAGAGGGCAATCCACTTGGGCAGGCTTCCCTACAGAAGCCAGACTAAAAGCCAATGTACCTCGCTTGTACATCATACCTTACTTGTACATCCCTGTAATTCACAACCATTTGAGATGGGGGCAGAGGCAGGCAGGGGGGAAGTGATCTCTCTTTTGAATCTGCAGCAGGCCCAAGTAAGGGCAAGAGCTGTCAACGGCCCAGGCAGCAAGAAAACCCACAGGCCCTTCACCACCCACTTCTGCAGTATGCATAGGGTTTCAAACAGCAGGAACCAGCTCCTGCATCTCCTGAAGGAGTGGTATTCCAAACACCCACCCTCCTTCCCAAGCATCTTTCGCTCACCTCCAATCTACAGCACACACTGCTTAGTCACATCAGGAGAGCAGAGAAATACAAGATTCATGAAAGCCTTTTTAAGAGAATTTTATTTGAGTGGTTCTTACAAAGATTGTTGCAATATGAAAGTCTTTGTTTGATAGAAATATCAAGCTGTCTTGTCAAACACACTGAAGTAACCCAAAAATATATTTCAGAGCTCACAGAGCTTAAAAAGAGCAAAGATTATATGCAACCAGAACAAAACATGTTTCTGTATTTCCTACCAATTTTCAGACTCTACTGAAATCCTTCAACTGTGCCACACCACATACATAGAAACTTACTGGAAATGCAGAGATTGTTTTGTTTGGAAACTTAGACACACCTCACACAGTATTTACAAAGAAACTTTTACAGATACATTAATCAAAAGTTACCATCAAGAAATAAAACCCTTCAATCCTTCTATTCTTACCAATTATTCAGCACAGAGCAAGCTGAGTGGCTGCCTAGAGTCAGCTTTCAGTAGCCTTTTGAATCTTCTATTTATACAAAACACTAAGTATGTCCCTTCATAAAGTCTGTCTCTGATATTAACCTTTAGCAGATCACCTACATTTAGTGAAATGTAAAATGTAATTGCTGCATTAAAAGAAAGGCTTGTGAAACATTAAAAATGTCATCATGTCCCATCTGCCTTTTACAGAGAACTTGTTTTCTATTAGCTACTTCTCAGTTCCTACAGATCACCTTAGTCAATGTACAAGAATTACAAGGCAGAACAAGAAGTCAACAGCTTTGTATACAGTGGAAATGCTAGTTAGGGAGAATGAACACACTGCATTTCTGCTTACTTCATTTTATTTTTAAAGGTAGCAGGAAGTGTACACAAAATGACATTAAATCCTTTCCTTTAGTTTTATCTAAATAAAAGATAACTCAATCTTCCTCCAAAAAATAACTATGTACAAAACTGACTAAATCCATCTTCATCGTCGAACAGGAACCAGTAGTTGGGTTGCAGTCATAGAATCTGGGAAAAGGCTGTGGTATGTTGGAAGAGGTACATACGCTGCTGTAATCATTTTACCTGATCAGAAGATAAAGAAGTTAAATCAGCATTTGGTCATTCCTGCAATTAATCAATCAATGCAGTTCTCTACATGAAATCCACTCACCTGCAAACCACCTCCCATGCAACGCATTTACAGCTGCAATGGCAGCAGCAATTGAAGGACATTTGACATACACGTTGCCCTGTAATACAGAAGTGTTAAGAGTCTATTAGAAGCTTGAGAAACACCCCACAATATCTGTTCTCCAGACACTTCCTTGGCGTGGCTGCAGTGGAAGCAAACCTGCCTCGCTATGTTCCTACTGGCATCAACTGATAATGCAGAATAAGCATGAAAAAACGGGAGTAGTGGACAGGTTTTTTTACTGACTGGCATTACCATACATCTTGGCATTAAAATTTTCTAAATAGGATTTTGCAACACAGACCAAACGTTGATTTCAGATCAAGCTCACAAATAACCGATTGCTTATTTGGTCGCAATAACCCTTCCAATGGCTCCTGACTGCAAATCTCGTGTGAAACAGGGAAGTGCAAGGAGTTTGGCTACCTCTACTGCAGGCTAGCCATCAAGTCCTGTAAATCACAAACTTTAACCACAAATGCTTAAATAGATATGCGAGTTCACAGCCTGGTTTTCAAATAAATGGGTTAAGCACTCCCCATTCCCTGGGGCAAGCACATTCAGCACTTCAAGGAAGACTGGTACTGTAAAAATTCTCCAACATGAAAACTTTAGTATGTATCTCAGTCCTCTGTTCCAGTAAAGCCCAAGATGTATCTAACATGAATGACAGACTGATCTTTTAACTTCACCAGATATCTGAAGTTTTCTGTCTGCAAATTAAGCACTAAAACAGCCTAATCCAGAGTACTGCAATATTCACATTCAACAACTGCAAGATGTACAGATGCTCACAGTAGTGTGAATGCATTTTCCTGGCTACCTACTTAAACATAGACTACTACCAGTAATTTTTGAATCAGATCAGATTCCAGCTGAAACGGATTTTACAGGAAAAGAATATGTTAAGAAACCAAATCCAGCTTTCCCTTTAGCAGCCTTCACCAGCCTGTACTAACTGTACAGTTAGAAGTGCTAACTCTTCTCAGTGCAATCTAACTCATTCCTTCACAGGGAGAAACCTGAGATTAGGGGCTCATGGTTAAGGGACTAAGCAACCAACACACACAGTTCTGTTCTGTCTCCCCCTGCACAGGCATCCAAGCTGCTTAAACCTTGAAATGAGATACAGCAACATTAAAGCTCTGTTTTCCTTAACATACCACAGTGTAGACTGGTGTGGTACATGAGACCATGTATTCAGCTGGGACTGCAAAATTTTACCCTCAACAAATTACACCTTCATGGCTGATTACTGATGGCCCTTAGCCTGGGAAGTATGGCTGTCTGGGAAATAACCCTAAAAAGATGGGAGATTAAACACTTAAAAGATAATATTACCAGAATCTAATCCTAGAAAACAGCACAGCACAGTGGAAACTTCAAATACAGTGTTTTTAAATATGTGTGGGTATTTTGTATCTGGGTCATTGCTATTCTATATGAAATCTGTTTTGTCACAGTAACAAACAGCTAACTCATGACATAGTAGCTGTAGTTTGTTTTTTTTTTTCTTTTAAATCCACTTGCTAACATGAGCCACATATGCAGCTCTATGTGCTCAGAACCTATGGGAGGTATGTTACTGGCTGTTGCATTCTCTGGGGTTTGGGGGTGGTGGGTTTTTTGGGGTCTGTATGTTTGGTTATTTTGTTGCTGGGTTTACTTCTCCCCTCCCTACTCCCCCATCTCCTGAGGGACACTTTGTTTCCTCTAAGATAGTAATAGACTAAGATAACTGTGGGAAAGGTTTCTACCTCCCATTAGCCCAGATTAAAAAATGCCAGGGAAGACTGTATGTTGTTTTATGTACTAGACTGCAGCTCATCTCTCATCTAATCTCTCGGTAATCCCCATTAAAGGATTTCAGGTGACAGGAGTCTTCTGTAGAAGCAGCACAAGATAACAAAGGTTTGTGAATGCCAAGTGCATTACAGAGCACAACAATCCCATCTAAGCAATACTGAGAAGGACAGTAGTGTAGATTTCAGCCTTGCACAATCAAATGGAACACAACAGAACACTTCCAAGGTCTGATGGCTGGAAATTAATCTGACTACAAGAGCATTTGAAACCTGTGCTTCAGTTTGGGCAGTAAATTCCATATAAAAAGGGTTCTAAGCCAATCTGTATTTACAGAGCTTCCACAGTTTATATTCCAAGAGCTGAAGTACAAGGGAAGAGATAATCAGTCTGGGGATTGCATAAACAAAGTGAACACAGAAGAAAAATGTATTAGCCTTTTTAAGATGCAGGCTGAAGAGTCCCTCAAACAGGCGCTAACCTGTAACTAAGTCTGCATCAGTAGCCCTTTTT
Source organism: Falco punctatus (assembly GCF_963210335.1). Lineage (NCBI taxonomy): Eukaryota > Metazoa > Chordata > Aves > Falconiformes > Falconidae > Falco > Falco punctatus. The sequence goes on from NC_137590.1 coordinate 291,687, forward strand.
CTTCTCCTCCCCGTTATAACTGCAGACACTTACACTACTAGTGAGCACAACTGTTCGCAAGTGTGGTATTATTAGGCAGGCATTTAACCACATATCAAGTACGCTGGAGCAGGGTGTCCTTTGTGCTAAAGCCTGTCTTCTCCAGAAACAGAAGAAACTGGAAGTCCCTGGCTTTTGGGAAATGCACAGCTTAAGGGAGAAGCCAAATGCCAGAATGAAAGTGGTTGCTACTCTTCAGCCTGCGTTTCCACAGTAATTTCAGCTGTGTAAAACTCTAAGAGAGGACTGCAGCACCAGAAAACTGCTCTCATATCTGCATTTGAGCTACACACAATGGTTCAAAACAGGGGGGAACCACCTATGTTCTGCAAAAACTGCAAAGCAACTTCAAGAAATTTAGATTCAGTTTAGAAAAAAAACCCACAACCCAGCAGTATTTATTTATTATGCTCCCTCTATACACTACAAAGCAACAAAACTCTCAACATACCTGAGCTGAGTTTTTGTCTACATAGATGTGGATAACTCCTCCATGTTTGTTACACTCCTCAATCACATCATCTTTAATTTCTGTATCCCAGCCAGCTTCTTCTTCACTATAGGGGGTGGAAAAAGAAGAGGACAAAGATGGAAATGTTATCACTTAAACAAAACCCATGCTGAAAGTCATCAAAATAAGTTCTGCAACATTCCGATTCCTTTCTCAGATGTTAAAGTCATCAACAAATGCCAAACAGAAGCACACAACGGTAAATCACTTACGTTTGAGGATTAAACATGTTGGAAAGCTGGAAGCACTGTGTTGCAAGTGGTTGTACGGAAGCAGCTGCAGCCAGAACTGTTGTAATAGGAAAAAAAACAGTACCAAATCTAAGAACCTGCTATGCATGGCTCCAATTTAAATCAGTATCTTTACCTATTTTTTAAAATCACAACATTCAGCAGTAACCGCGGAAGTTTAAACAGAAAACAAAAACCAGGAAAGCAAAACTCATAACTAAACACTACATATTATAGAGAAAATTTTAATTGATCAATGCAGAAAACAGCACAGATGCACTACAGTTGAAGCTGAAAAGTGTTAAGATAACCCCAGGCACTTTTTCTGCATAGATTTTCAGTATTAACATTTAAATGCAGATATATGCATCTTCACATGCATCTAAAAATTCTGCCCGAGTTGTATGCCAGCAGCACCTTTAATTTTTTTTCTCCTCTTGGAAGTCAAGCAGCAGCTCAGGGTGGAGTGACACCACCCCATTAGACTCCACAGGAGTGACATAACATCTTACGAGAGTTCTCAAAATGTATTTTAAGCATGTTGAATTATCCTTCAAAAAGTGTATCTATACTTTTGTCCCCTGGAAACGCGTAACTTAAGAAATACTTGACGACTAAAATTTTAAACATTTTAGCTGTAGAACAGATTGATACTCTTCCCCAATAACTGTGAAATTATTTGTCATTTATTGTTGCTCATCACAGTACATCTTATTAAAGATAAGCACAGTCCTATAGGCTGCAAGCTTCTCCTAGTTTAGTTGAAATATGAGTCACCTTCTCTGTACATGTGCATGCATTAAGGTTTGACCCTCAGAGTAAGATGATGACTAATACTGGGACAATAACACCATCCTCCTGATTCTCAAATGACTCCTCTAGTCCCTGCCCTGAAGGCAGTAAAAAAACCCCAAACTCAACCACACTAAACCCATAAAACCCACAAAAATACAAACCCACACATTTTCTAGGACTAACATATGGCTGGGGAACATTACCAACACTGAGGAAATGCTACAGAAAGGCAAAAGTGTTTTCACATACGTTGTTATTTTCAGTCAATAATCAATATGTAGTATGATTGCTACAGACAAGTACAATACAGTTCCTCGGGCTGCTGGCAAACTATACCAGAAGCATTTAATTTATAGACATCTGCAACAAGAACTACTTGTGACAGGTTATATCAAATGCTAGTTTACCTTCATTCTGCTGAGATAGTCTCGTTTGCAAATCTAAAGAAAAATATACAGAAGTTGATTAGTGTGCTTTCTAGCATTATTGTATTACCTGTCAGCCAGGTGGCTCAGCTTGTATTTTTGTGGTTAAGAGGTTGTTCAAGTACCTCAACCCACTCTCACTGTTCCTCTCTAGCTGTGAGTAGTTTCACTCATTTCAACTTCTCAGATAGAATATTCTGTACTTGACAGAAATTCCAAGACCAAAGGTAAGCATACTTTAAAAAGAAACAATACCTTAAAAGGAAAGACATGACCATGTCCTTTAATTCAGTACTATCATTTCCACCTTGCCTTTGCTGTGCTTGAACTCTTCATAAGATGTTATTTTGTTTCACAAGAAAGTAATTACAGAAATCCTTACAAGCATTAGACATTTGGCATCTTTACCAACAGAAAGCACTTATGCACAGTTACCCAAACATGACATTTTGAAAGCAGTTATCAAATTTAATTTTCAGTAGATTAAGGTAGTATTTCACCTGTTATCTTTTCATATAAACGTCGTAACAACATGAGTTAGTTTGGCATTTTTCAAACTCAAAACATATTCAAGTGTTAAGAACATATAATTTGCCAAGAAAATGCTAATTACTTGTTTAATAACATACAACTGACTTTCTACCTACTTCCAAGTATATGACTCCAATACTTAACATCTTTAAACCACAGAAAAATTCAGAATGCAAGAGATCTTAAGCATGAGCCTCTTCATTTATGTTCCAATTCAATCTACACAAACACAAGGAGTCAGAACCATCACCTTAATTCACTTGTTTAGCAAGCAGTGAAGTGCTGGACCCCAAGTAAGCTTCCAAGCTTACTGGGAAATACCTGAATGTATCAGTTATCAACTTTCTAATAAAGCCTCCTCCAAAACACTGGGGGACCAACAGGAGGGCATCTTTTTTGCTCTAAGTATTAGGCAGTGAGAGTCCCAAAGACAAGTCTTCCTCAAAGTTGCCTTCCCTAGTGACTTGCACAGAAAAACACATACATACTCAGAACCATACAGAAAAAGTAAGAGATGGAAGGAACAAGTTCTGAAGGCTGAGCTGTAGCAAGAATTCGTTATGTTTAGCACGTTTTCCCTCTGGATCTGAACACAAAGAAATCCTCAACTACAGAGTAAGAAATACCATAATGACCAAGACTGTCTCAGCTTGTATTCTCCACAGAAGCTGCATGGATTTGGCCAAATCCATGCAACTAATTACCTAGCAAATTAGTATCCAAACTTCTTTTGCGAACAAGTGTATTTAAGAAAATTGCAAAAACCCTGATCTCATAAATCACTCTAGTTAGATGAGAGCAGAAACTTTCCCTCTGCAATTTTGACACAATTGCACATACACATCATGTACAGCCAAACTCACCAAATGTCAGTCAGCCTGGGGCTCTATAGCCAAATGCTCCAGGCCACCTGCAACCAGATCTGCACGGATTCTCAGTTCCAGTTCTGTCTAGGGCCAAATCTCAAATTGTTATAGTAAGATCAGCTACCAGTATCTCGGAGCAACAAGTTTCATGGGTTAATTATCTACTACCTCTGAAACATAACCCGCAGTCCATCAAATCTTTCATCAACTAACTGCATTTTCTTGTTGCTCACAACTGAATAATGGTTCTCTCTCCCACTGCTAAACGCACTCAGAATTTAGAAATTCATTGTCACTCTTCACTTTCAACTCTTAATTCTTCCCTATGTGTCGTTTTAAATAGTATACGGAAAATAGAATACATCTGTCAAGTAAAGATCAACGTAATAGCAGTGACTTTAGCATGATGTAAGAATGTGCTTAGTACAGAGAAATCAGGAATACAGAAACATTTATCAAAGCATTTTGTGTTTTAAAACAAAATGAAGTTGTGGTTTATTTTGAAACACAGCTAGCTTTAAATAAGCAAAAGCCTGCCAAGTATTCTCCAGTTTAAGTAATTACTTGCAACAGTACAGCAGATCGAATGGAGGTCCTGCACATTAACACCTGTTCATCCCTCTCCTGCACCACACTATCTCAAATCTTTTTCAGAAACAGATAGTTCCTTCTCAAAAGTAAGGAATGTTTTGTCCCACAAAGCATTAGAAGAATGCACTATTGCTTTGTGGTTATTTTAAGACTCAGATTTTCAGACAGTATTTACTAGAGAACAGAAAGTATGCAGCTACAACTGTTTAGCTTAAGTTCTTTTTCCTGCTGGATATTATTCCCATGGAGAAAATTCAAAGTTCTCAGGTGTCCCGTGAAAATAACCCTTTAGCTTCCTGATTTTAGTTTGATTGAACCCACCTTGAACATGGCTGACCAAAACTGTACACGAATGCATATGTGATCTCAGATGCTCAAGTACTCTACCTCTAAGAACATAGTTGCCCTTTCAAACATGCATCACCCTGAAAGCTCATATTTACTCACTGATGAACAGTAGTATTCAGGTAATTTCCTCCTCCTTGACAATCTTTCACTGCTAAGCTCCCCAAATTATATAACTAGAATTTATTTCGATCCTGAATAGATGAACAATGCACAACACCCCAAGAAACCATCACTTCCAGCATCTCCATATTTACTCACCTCACTCCTACTGTTGTTGACTATTGTTATTTATGCAAATATTAACCAGTATCAGCCCAACACCTGAATGTTAGCTTCAACAACAGCTTCTAACCTTCTCAGGTTTCACCTTAAAAAAAACCACTCCTCTTCCTTTGAGCCAGCTTTCCCACTCCCACCCCCCCTATACAACTTGTACTTCCCAATGCTCTAGTTTAATAACTTCCAAATGACACAACTCAACAGCAGTTGAGAGAGGTGAGTTCTACTACTGTTCCTCTGCCTAGGAAAGCCCATTTTAGCAAATATTGTTAGTCTTTAAATGCTATACTTTAATAACATTCTGCAGTTTGCCCATCTTTAGTATGACTTTTGAGTAAGTGAAGTCAGAGTAACAGGACTGAAAACTGGCCAGATTAATTCTAGATTGCCTTCACTTAAAAAGAGAGAAGAAAATAATGTTCCAGCTGTGTCACAGACTTAAAATATTCATTGACAATACCAGATATCAGAACTCTATTTTATATACCTATTCCTCACAAATTTGATGGGAGTTTTCTTACTACTCTGAACTGAGTATGTTCAGCTATTACTTTTAGCTTTGCTTCCACCTTGTGAGTAATTTCCTTTTTTTAAAAAAAACAAAAAACAAAAAAAACCCAAACAAACCTATGTCTAGCTTACCTTCCTCAAATTGCAAACTTTATGACCAGTGCCCCTACTACAACCCAAGACAATGAGATTCTTTTGAAACATCTCAGGAATATTTTTTTCCTTCAACCTCAGCCCTGCTTCCTTTTCGTTCTCTTCAAGAGTTGGTAAATCTTTATCTATGCTTTCACGTCTTTTACAAGGTCTAACTCAATCTGACTGTTGGCAGGTAATTTTCATTTTATCTATTTCCCAAACTAAAAATCTTGGTTTATTGTCAGTCCTTTTTCCTATTCTTCACAGGCTCTGTGCTCATTCCTTATTTCTTTCAAGGTAGTTAACCACCCAGTTCAGTGTGGAGCCCATTTCTAACAGGACTGTTTCTTCTTTCTGTGGAAGACAGATCCAATACGGCATTAGCAATTTGGAACCGAAGAAACATTCGACATCCTGCCTGTTCAAAATACTCTAGTTAGACCAGATGACTTTATTGCCCTGTTTCTTCAACCACCACTTTTGAAATCAGAAGCCTTAGTTACAGACCTGTTTTGTTTATCCTCCCATTTAAACTTGAGCAACTAATGATCTCTCAAGTCAATGGTCATTTCTATTCTCATCCATAACATCTTCATTACTTACCAAAATGAGTTTAAAATAGCATCCCCTCTTCATGAGTCAGTGAGTGTTTGATGAAGAAATTTGTCGGATATCACATCCAGGAATATCTGGGCCCCACCATTATTACTAGCATTTCTTCTCCAATCTGTATCAGGGAAGTTAAAGTCTCCCATAATGACATAATTCCTGGTAGTAATTTTCTCTAACAAGAGTAAAGAGATCTTTAATCCATAACCAAATCTCACTCTGGGGATAGCTCATGACTATGGTTGGAAAAAGATAAAGCTTTTTACTAAGTTACTTAAGTTGCACATCTGCATTATTCCTTTTGTACAATACAAGTAGAATAAACAGTGCTGTTCCTACCAATTTCTACAGGTACTAAACATGCATACTCTTCAAAAAACCATATTCTGCCTTATCATTTATTCCTTCACAGCCATGTTGTCTCATACTGATTCCATGCTATCCCAACAGTTCAGTTGTGTCAGACAGTTTTGGCCATGTTCTTGATTTGGGGAGTCTGGATTTCTTTGGCTTGTTCATTTCAAATATGGGGGTGGGGAAAAGGATCGGCATTTTATTTTACAACTATTTCTGTCACAACACTTTATCAAGCACATTAAAGGTGATCTGACTTCAGTGTTGTTTATCCATCCTTCTCTTTCTGGACTAGATAGGAAAAACTATCTTTGTCTTTTTCATCTTTTCCTTCTCAAGTAGAAAAACCTCAACCTTTCTTCCTCAACCCAGATTTTTCTTTCACTAGCCAGTTCCTTTTCCTTCCAAGACTGTTCTCTATAAGAAAACCCTATTGCATTCTTTTAGCAAGTGTCTGCAAGTTTCATGTGTATGCTCTTCTCAAAACTACACCTGAACTTCAGTAACGTGATCCAGGTGTTATCTTAAGACTGAATCCCTTGTCACAAACTCTGCTGGAAGACAAACAAACCAATGCTACCTATTCTTTGTTGATTTCCTAACACTTTTCACACATTCCAGCCTCAAGTTATTTGTGATATTCAAGTCTTTTCTACTGCTATGACAGTTTCATGCCCTTTATTCTCATATTAATAAAAAACTAAGAGCAAGACATTCCACTGTACATTACTTATTTCCTCTAGGACACTACTCATGGCTCCAGTTCTGAAGCCCTCTTGAAGAGTTTTGTTGTTCAGGCCACCTATGAACTAGCAGCAGCCATCATATGCTCAGCATCATTCCCTCTCACAACAAAATAAAGTCTCAGTGACAACTTCCAACATACCCACTTGCAGAACAGTCAAACTATAGCAAATTCCAAGCAACACACAAATTCCCTAACACAGTGTCCTTCCTCACCAGGACACACGCTGTATAAACCTAACACTACCATAGTCTTAGTTGCCATGTCTCCCATGAACCTTCTTGCTCCTGGCACAGCTGTTTTTTCAGAGGGGTCAATCCCCTTCGAATTATGAGCCTACCAGTTTTAAGAGTCAACATTTACACTGCAGTAGAACATAAAAGTCCCCATTAGTACAGGGAATAGTAAAGATAGAGATGAAGGTTTGGGATGAATTAAGTAAACAGACTTGCCAAAAATAATGCTAAGTGAATCACGCCCATCAAAGCTGTCATACACTGTCACTTTTCATTTGCTCGTGGATTTGCAACATTTTACAGTTTGTAAAACATGCTGCAATACCTATGTTCCCATTTTAAGAGATCACAAAATACATGTCTGTATCTCGTCTCAAAATTATAAAGCATAAAGTATTTCTGAAAAATAAAACGGCTAATTGTTTCTTACCTGCCACAGCTCCAAAAGCCAAAGATCCGCTCATCTGCAGAGCCTGCTGTGCAGCTGGGGGAATCTGCAAACCAGTACCTAAAACAGAACGTGAAAGTACCTTGTAGCAAGCACTTTTCACTCAGTTAGGGATGCAGTAACATGGGTATCAAAAACTGTTGTCAAAAGTTTAAATACACCTTCCATGCGTTCAGCATAATATTCTGTGGGGTATAATAATTCAAATCCTGTTAACTTCTGTATTTTCACACCTCTATTAATTATCATACATACCTTCTGCAAGTCTTGCCATCAACTGAAGGCGACCAGTTGTTCCCAAGTCAATTCCAGTCCGTTCCAACTCATCACTGTCCAAAAATGAACTAGCACTGGAAGCATCAGTGCGCTCAGTTACATGTCCAACTTTCATTGGCCTACCAGCCAGCTCAAATCCATTGAGCTGCTCCAAGGCCTTCTTGGCACACTCAGAGTCTGAGAACTGTAGATTAGAAAAACATAAATTCAGTAATACTGCCTACAGGATTCAGCAACAATTCTACTGCATGTTTACATAACTCTGGATATTAACATGAGAAACACTAAATTTAAGGTAACAATAGCTACAGGCCAACTTAAGTGTGCTCCATATTTTCCATTTAAACCAAACACACACAAGTTTGTACATTTATTTTCTCATATTTAGATAAGAATATATTTAAATATGTATTATCATTGGAGTTCGAATTACCTAGATCTTGCAATCAACAGAAGTCATAACTACAGTTCTCTTTCAACACTCTCCAAGAATGACAGTCACCTCCTTTGTAACCTTGTCACTGCCATACACTTACTGGCTATTCCTAACAGATGTTGTGCTTTATGCTGCTTAACACCAAATTAAACATACAAATATTTTGTCACTGTTAAAACCATCAAATATTAGCATACATTTAGTTTGGTTTTATTTGTCTCCAAGTGCCAGATGATCCAAACAAGACTTTCCCCCCCCCGCCCCCCCCCCCATGACAAACAGTCAAGAAACCCAAGTTCACAAAATTACGTACCTGAGGGTAAAGAGGAAAGATGTTTTCAACTGATTTTAGCCTCTAAAATTTTACTTCCTCTAAAAAGCTCAAATTCAATAATTTTCACAGCACTGTGAAAATGCCAGTCTTTACTAGTATCTTTGCCTGCAGAAGACAGCATTGCTTTACCAGGCAGTGATTTCAAAGTACACTATTCCATTCTGAACGTGTGCATTGTTCAACCACAACATGCACAGAGGGACTGGCAGAAACAAAGAAAAAGGCCAGTGTTGCATGCCCTGCAACATGATGTTTCTAAGCTGAAACTTAAGATTAAGCACTACTTGGGAAGATTACACTCAAATTGTCTAAGTTGTCTGGCAATTCTAGTCATACCGTAATAAATCCATATCCTTTTGAGCGTCCAGTTTCACTATCCATCATCAGCTGAATGCTTTCGATCTAAAAATAAGAATAAAGCTATTTATTATCAAGACATTTTGGAGCAAAGCACAAGATACAGCCTGGCCAAATGTACACATACGAATGTGAAATCACTTTTTTTTTTTTTTTTTTTTTTTTTTTTTTTTTTTTACAAAAAATAATCCATTCCTCATTCCTTCCTCAAGTCAAAATTAGTGTATAGGCAACCAGATACTTATTTGATACCAAAACAGAAGCATGATGTACAATTTATCCTTTTGAGTCCAGCTACAGGCAGAGGCTTGGTCCTGATGCAACATTCCAGCAGACAATGAGCATGCAGACATCATCAAATCCTAAGTGAAACACTATAGTCATGGCCTCTTGTATGCTGCGAAACTCCTTTTTACCCAGTAAGAAAAAAGTTGCATGACTTTGACCAGGGGCTTAAAAAAAAATAAAAATGCATATTTGAAATAATTATTGGCATATGGGAACTCCTTGAAGTCTAGAGTTACCGAATTTAAAACATATTAGTAACTCAACCATAAGCCATCAAACAGTGTTTGGAAGAGACAGCAACACAGAAGTAAGAGAAATTTAGTTCTTCAAGACCGGAGTACATCGAATCAAGAAAAGGAAACACTTTCACAGCTCTACATGTAAGCCTCCTAAACTACATTAATCCCACTGCCAGACCTTGAGAGAAAACAAAACAAGAACACCCATGGAGATTAAAATTTAATGAATTACTGCAATTTTGCAGGCTTTTGCACAACTGAACTAAAGGTATACACATACTGAATCCGAATAAAGCCCCTGACAAGTACTGTTACAGTATGTATGAAGCAGGGTTAATATCCAAATGGGGGGGGAAAATCAATGCACTTAAATAGAAAAAATAAGTTTTAAAACCAAGCAGCATATTAAATATATTACTTTTTCCCCTAGGTCATCTAGGTAGTAATGATATACCCATGATACCTTAGTTAGCACAGTGGGGCTAATATTTATTATAACTCCCCTGGGAACTTCAGATTTGATCTGCTCACTTTCATAACTCTCTCTGCAAAAACAATACTATGCAGCAAACTGGGGCCTAATGATCAGGAGTGGAAGGAGCCTTCTGTCAGAGCTGTATGGGATATACCCTAGATCACTGTAGTAACATGAGCTGAATCTTCAGCAAAATTCCTCAGAAACAGATGAAACCATGACATGCACAGTGAACAGAACTCAGACCCGATTCTGTTCTTTGTGCTTTAACCTATGATATGCAGCCCCTACTCACAATCACATAGCAGGGGGCAGATACTTACATGCTACAGAAGCAGGATATGACACAGGGATTCATTCCTTTTGTTTGTTTTGTTTTAATAATTTTAGGTACTCACTGAATTCTCAGTTTTCCTTTGTAAAGCCTACCATTCAAAATCACTGGACAACACCACAAATCAGGGTTCTCATTTGTTCTCCAGTACTAACTATGGATCTAAAGCCTTGTGGATGTAAAAAGCACTGAAGAGCAAGAAAAATAAAGAAGTGTTTTTGCAGGAGTGAAGCCAAATTGTTTCCAGAGGTTGAGTGCTCTGCAATTAATCTAGGTTTTCCAAATAAACTACCGTAATGCAACATGCCAAATTAAAATTTACCCTGCCAAATGGCTCAAAAATTCCTCGAAGCATATCTTCAGTTATGTTGAAGTGTAACGATCCCACATACAGCCTCATAGGACCAGCACTGCCCTTCTGCAGGTTATTTGCCATTGCTGCTGCTCTGTTTTTCTCTGCCTAAGGAAAAAAAAAGAAAAACTCACCTTCTATAAAAATCTAATTAAAAATCCTAACATAAGCAGTATACATTTACCAGATTCACCAAGATACAAGCTGTTTTCTAATCTGCACAATATCCATCAGACTCACTTAAAACCTACAAAATCCAAGACCACAACCAAGTACAGAGGGCACAGCTTCCAAATTGCACAACCTTATGCAGAATTCTGGCTTCTATCTAGTTAACACTTTAATTTGTACATATGCTGGAAAGCGTACATAATAGATACTACAATCCTGTAACACTATTAGTTTCCTTATTACTACCTTCTTAACATCTGTGTTTTCAAAATTCATTTCTATCACTTTGAAATGCTTTCATTGCCTGTCAACTATGGGAGGCAAAGGTCCATTTATAATGATCTTCAATAATCATTCTAGTTAAGGTTTTCCAAACATTCAATGATAACCAAATTTTCAAACAGTAAGTTTTCCGGCAAGATAGAGGAACCAACTCAACATGAATAAAAATGAGGTTTACAATTCCTTACCTGTGATGCTTGTACTATGATTGGTACACCCAAGACTCTCTGACCAGTTAGTCCTATTGCCAGAGGCACTGAACTAACATCAACAAATTCTACATAAGCAATTCCCTTTGAACGCCTGGAATTTCTATCTGAAATCATTCGCACATCACGAACCTGAAAGGCAAGTACAGAAACACTTTTAGAGAAAAAGGAAAAAACAATGCAGTCCATTTCTCAGAAAGGTATTAATAACCAGAAAATTATTTGCCAAGCCAATGGCTTTGTAATTATGCTGCAAAAATAGAACTGCATAAAGCTATAACGAACATATCCCAGAGGCAAGCTAGCATTAAAAGCTGCTGTTCAAAGTCAAATCTAGGATGCTACTGGAACAGCAGCAATAGAATACTTGCAGCACTGTAGTGCTTTAAGCCAGAAGTTTACAGCTGATGGAACAAAACAAGTTCAAACTGGAGGTTAAACACATTTTTAAATTACACTGTAACTGGCAGATCTATCTGCAAAAGACTCAAACTTCTAAAAAATGAAGTTGCTGGAATCAGAATTCAATTGCCATGTTTTGCAGCACATCATATGCTGAACAATGAACTCCTGATAAATTACTTTTTAATGTTCAGTCTTTATGAATTAGTTGGTAGTTTCGCCCTTTTCACCTAGATAGAAAGCCACTTGCTTACAATTCTGCAGAATATTCTTTCTGTACCAAGACAGCATGAAGAAGTATTCAGAATCATTTCAACCTCCCTATTATTTACCTTCCCTACTGTAGAGAAAAATTCTTCCAGGTCTCTAGGCCGAATTCTTGCAGCCAGCTGCATGCAGAATACTGTTCGAGCATCCCTCTCTTCTGGGGTAAGATTATCAATAGGTTCTCTGGAAAGAGGAAAGTTCAGTTAAAAAATAATCTGATTTAAGAGAAGTCATCTCTGGGCCATGCATTAAACTTGAAATAATCAGTACTTCAAAACCTGATGGGGGGGGGGGGGGGGGGGGAAATGCCTGCCATATTAAAAAAAGGCAGGGTCAAGATCTGAAGGAAATACCCCCAATATTAACACATTTAATTCCTCAACATGACTAAACATCTTGTTTCAACTGTAAGCATTAAACATGACTGGAAATCTGTACAGAGACCATAAAACTGAGGTGCCATTTTGCTACTCTCCAGAACAGCTAACAGTACCACTATAGAACTTGCAGTCAAAAACATGAGATGAAAGGACAGGAAAACAAAGGAAAACAGGATTAATTACAACACACTATCTTTCTGAACTCTCAGACAAGTAGCATGAACTTTTTGTGGCTTTGCAAACTAAAATCTTACATCTATGCAGTCACCTCAGTCACTACAGCCACCACAAACAATACATCTCTACAAACAGAGCTCCCAGTCCTCATTTTATAGTCTCAGCTTGTTAACCCACAAATAAGTATGAATTGTGAGTAATTATGCTCATCCTCGACACCAGAAACACTAGATTAATTTTATTTCAATACTGAGGCTAGCTGGAATTAGATGCATTGCTTTTGAGGTGTTAAAGCTTCAAAATATAAATTAAGTACAGGACGGAATTAGCATGCCAGATCCTCAACTAAATTTCCAGTCATGTAATAAGTATTTACATTTTTATAAGGGGGGGGGGGGGAAATCACTGAGAATACAGAAGAAAAATTTAAACTAAATTATCTCAGTAAGAGTTGGCTAATAGTTAAAAGAACAAAGCAAGATTGGTTAAATTTAACTGCATTAATTTAAGAGAATAATCTCATTAGCAGCTATCTAAATCCAATTCCCTTAAATAAGAAGCCTAAGAATGGATAAGCACCTCGTGGATTTTAAAAGTACCTGGCTTCTCTATAAATAACATTAATACATACTCAATAGGAAAAAGAAGCATTTGTACTATACTCTTCCATTCCATACTTAAGATTCTTAAGTAAGATTGTGCAGAAAAGCTAGCTAATTTAAATGTCAAGTAACAGGGAAAAGACTGAGAATACAGAAACACAAAAAAACATGTGTTTTGCAAACTGACGTTATTTACAATTGCACACAGTTATTGGCGGGGAGGTGGGGAGAAAGCAATGTATCTTGAATACTCTCCTCTCATGGGCTTTCTGAATGAATCCCTGCATTACTTGTGAGCATAAGCCACAAAGCAAGTAGGCATGCATTATTTCAGCATTACTTTTCCAACTTCAATTGGGAAAAAAAAAACCACAAACAAAAAACCCACAAACCCAACCCTCAAATGTACATAAAATTCCTACCTAACAGGGCTCTTGTCTTTTCTGAAAGGACTTTTGCTTCTGGAGCGTCGTCTGCTATAAAGAGATATCAAGAAGATAAGAAAAACTTTATCAGTCCGATTTTAAACAAAACCTATTAACAAAGCAATAAAAAGCAGAGAAAACTCAGAAACCTTAATTTGATGCTGTGAGGCAGACCAATCTTCCCTCTGATGGCACTGTTGAATTTTGGACCAGAACTACGGCAGAAGCAAAGACAGACATTACTCACCAGCATACCTGCAATCAGTATTTCCTGTTTGTATTCAAATTCCACTGCAAGTGCTCACCCACCCTTGCACCTGACTTTGCAAACATTTTCCATTAGCAGCACCCACAGCATGCATAAGCTACATGCAGTACTCCAAACCATAAGGCACAGAATATGCTCCCTGCTCAGTTTCATCTGTATCACAAAATTCCAGAATATGCAGGACTCCAAGTAAGAACTGAATCACGAGCCAGCCAGACACATCGAGCTGTATGTGCAGAATATTCTGGGCTACAGTTACTGCTGTAATCTTCTTTACATGTTTTTTTGTCCACATGCCTATTCTACCTACTGATGACCACCAAAGTAGTACCTTAATGGCCTGGAACTCAGTCTTGGAGTTTTAAGCAAAGTGATACTGACAGGACTATTTGCTCCAATGTAGCATTTTAAAACTGAAAGTTTCATGAAGCGTAAGGCACAAGTGGAAACCAAAGTAGCCTCCAGCAGACATCCGCAGAGGACACATTCGCTAATGTCTCAGCTCTAGCCACTTAAGTGCTACGTATACATAAATGCAGCTTCCTTTAAAGTTCTTAACAGACATCAAAACACATAATCATTTAAGCCAGCAGTAAACTTTATACAGGCAGGTCACCACAGAAGGAACCCAATCTGTTGGCTGAATCTAATTTTAGTTCTCCAGACTTCAGAGGCTGTTAGAACAAATGGCAACCTGCCCACTGCTTCCATGTAAGACAGTTCTCTTGCCAGTTACTGTGGCACAGGCTAACAGACTGTGATGTGAACAGCAAGATTCATCCTATCTCCCTGAACTTGATCCTTGCAGATACAAGGCAAAGAACACCACCTGTTAAATTCTTCCTGTGCTTCCACCAAACAGCAGAGGCAGTGCTGCAGACTGAATGCTAGGGGGTTTGCCTTTCCACCTGCACAGAACTGATTCTTTCTGCTGTAGCTATAAATTGATGTGAAAACACCCTGAAAGACACAGCAGTCTAAAGACATTAAGTGGCCCTTCACTAAATTCATTTAGCCAACAAATTTGTCTGAGAAAATGTCTTCTGGCTACTCAGAGGAGCAGCAATGCTTATAGTTTAACTCAGCATCCACAACAAGGAGGAGGATGCCCATTTTTAAACATGTTATGGGGAAGTAGTGGGCCAAGATCCAAAGCCATACTTGTCAGGTTAAAGCAAGGGAAATAAGGCCCTGTGTAACACTGGGGAAACAATAATAATAAAAAATAATTTAGAAACTACTTATTAAGATAAAATAAGACAAAACCCACGCACGTGTTGAGATGAGATCACTATTGATCAAAAACAGGTGGTTTTTTTCCCCTAGGATAAATTATTCCATTTCCTACTCAAGTTCAAACAAATGACTGCTGAGAGGATCCATTCACATTCTCCAATGTCTGTGACACATACTGCCAAAAGCTGCATCTGGAAATGCTGATACTAATTCCAGAAGCTGGCTTCTTATCAGAGATAGGATTACCTTGCATCTTCACACATCCTGATATAGAACATTGTGTTCGTCTCAACTCAAATGCAGCAAGGCAAACCAATTACAGTGACTCCAGAATATTAACATGCAGACCAACTAAATTATGGTCAGTAAGACCACGAGCTTTTAAGGAAACCATGGAAGAAACGTTCTATTTGTCTAAACCTAATGAAAAAAACCTGAGAGGATACACAGTACCAGTCTTCAAATGTACAGCTTCAGGGAAACAACAAAAAACTAACACAACTCCAAAAGTATCTTTCAGGTTTCACTCTTGACAAACAAGTAGTACCTTATTTACATGACTTCATGGGAGAAATATTAAAAAAAACCCAGCAGACTGAAGTTGTAACAGACCACTGGAACAGACCGAGCACCCAAGCTACCTTCTGAAGATCCTTTTTTAACAGTGTCCTGCAGGACGGTTTTTCTATAGAGAATTGCTTGCACCAAGTCACAATTGATTTATCTTTATGTCTACGGGTTATCTTCTTTATAAGCCAAAGTGCACTAAGTCCTGTGTGCGGCCAAAGCACAGCTAGGTACACATTTTCCTAACCCTATGTGATGCCATGTGGCCCCAAGAACAATAGTCAGGTCAGAAGACAGACAGTAAAATATCAGCTTTCACCTGCTCAGTCATATCCAAGACTTTCAACAAAAGAGACAAGGCAAGCTTTGGCTAACAAGAGTCCAAGAGAATCACAACAAACTTTCAGTCCTCATGTCATGACCCCATTTTCCTAGCAGCTTTGCCCAAATTCTGGATTCTAGAATAGCAACAGGACAGTGACTTCTACTGTACATCAGCAGTAGCTGGGATGTCAGATAGGTGTCTAAGCAAGAATACGTGGTCCAGTTCTTCCTCCTAAGAGTCCTAATAATAACTGTAGAAGACATAAGGGACAATATATGCGAGAAGAGTAACATTTAAAAACCCTGTGAACACAAAGCAATGCAAGCCAATCACTCCATTTTAAAACATTATAACATTTAATCACTGTCATGTTTAAGCATAAGATAAATTCAAAGTCCTCAGGTACTCTGTAAGCACTCGTCTCCTTTTCCTTCATAATCACCTATACTACACCCTCTCTTCCCACTACTGCAGATGCTTCCACATCACCCCCAACAGCAAAAATAACTCTGCTTAGAGCTACTGGCTTGGAAAAGGGCCTTTATAAAGCAAAAAAGATAACAAGGATGAAAGAGGAGTGAAAAAAAAATAAAATACAGCCATCAAGCATTTTGAACTAGATGTTGTAGTCAGCTACAACACTTCTTGCAGTAATACTGACTCAGAACTGTGTGAAGAGCCCCAAGATGAGATTCCAGATACAAATTCTCCAGTCAGTGAGAGCATCCTCATAGTCACTTCTGAAACACCGAGTTGATGGTGCTGCTATGGAGACTGTTTGGTGATACAGGAGGCTTAATCTCCAGAACTTGTGTCTCCCAGAAAGTCAGTACCTGTTAAACAGCTTTTAAAGGCAAGTCTCTGCATTGAAGAGTCCTGAACACGAAATTAAGAGTTCTTTTCCCTCATATCTTCTGCGGTCCTTCTCCTTCACACCTTCTGAGCCAAAACTGGAATTTTTGAATACTTTAGCATGTGTATCACTTCAACAGCATCATCCGTGACCTACAAGTTAGCAACAACCAACTGTTGGCTACACAACAGTCAGCACCAATGCCTCTGGGATGCATACAGTCATCCTATACCAGTCTTCCACTAAGCTATTTTAAAAACTAAAATTCTAATTGGTTAAATGATAGCAACAATTCAACAACTGAAGCAGAGAACACAAGGTTGCCAAACCAGTAAGTACAACCTTGTATCCTCAGAGGATACTAGATTATTTCACCTTTTTGTTCACTGTCTCTCAATACCAAAGAAATTGCCTCAACAGCTATGGAAGAGTATCAGAACAATGAAAAAGACCCCTCATAATCATTTACCCTCCTGGCACAACATACCTTAATGCATTAAAATGGGCATGGGTTATTGCAGTGATGTCCAGATTTCAACCTCTACTTGAGGAAATTATTTCAAAGACCCAAAACACTGAAACTCCCAAATTTCTCCAGGTGAAGAAAATTCTCACCCAGTGACAACAGAAAACAAACAAACAAAAAGAAAACATTCCAATAAAGCTAGGAGAATGCAGCAACTCCCAACCAAGTGATGAGATAAAGGACATCCTCTCCACAAAACTCCACATTGGAGTTGAGAAGACTGGCAGGTTCCACATATCTTGATCAAGATCCTCTGTTTATGAGGCAGTCTGGCATCAGTGGCACCAGCACAACTCAACTAGCTACTGTAATCTTACAGGTAACAAAGAGCTGTAGAAAACATGAACTGTGCACAGCTGAAGCTCAGAGCAGCTTCACAGAGGCCCTGACAGGCCTGATACTTGAGACAGAGTTAAGAGCAGGGCTGATATGCTCTATGATCCCCAAGCACACACTATTGATGGAAACACAGGATGCCACTGCATCTTAGCAGAGCCCAGAGTTGCATTATGTTGCATTACAAAAATGCCAACATCCAGATCACTTAGTGCAAAATGAGACCCTGAGATCTCAGGCAACTTTTGTTTACATTCCATGAGTACTAAAAGGAATGCAATGAGACCCAGCCACTTAGAAAAACATTAATTTGCAGAAACCCATAGAAGTTTGCAATGTATTAAAGGTAAACACCGTCTTCTCAAATATCTCAAGAGATTTCTCCATCACATATCACGTTACATGCCACGATTTAAAAAATAGATCCTTTTCATACGCCTGCCTCTGACACGATCTTGCATTCTGAGAACTGACAGAAGTTGAGATGAGACCCAGACAAAAGCAGACACAAACAGCAGCCTCAGGTAAACAATGAAAGCCAAGCATACAGCCCAGTTCTCATTGTTTTTCTACTTTGAAGGCAAAAAAAAGGTGATGGGGAGCAAATGGGAGAGCAGGAGTACAGAACAGCAGAATCACAGAATAAATACCAATGAAGAAATGTTTTGAGAAATCATTTACGACTGTCAGGGACTACCTATAGCAGAACTTCTATCAAGCCACAGATCTGAGAGGAACTGAAGAATCCTTCCACAGCCTCTGAACAAGTCTGAGAAAAAGCAGGGCAAATATGCAATGCATGGGCATTACTAAAACAAAACACTTCCAGTCTGGATGCATAAACACAGCAAGTGCTTATGCAGTAAGTGTTTAAGAGCAGCAACCCAGAAAAACTCTTCACTAATGCAAGCAAAAGGATGTATGAGCTTGTAACCAATGTCAGATGACTACTTATTTTTTGACAGTTAAAACTGTCAGATCCGTATAGTGAAGATAGTTAGGACGGGAAAAACTTACTATTTTAATTCTGTGACTAACTGTTTTTCAGTCAGTTGTACACATTCTTTCACTTGCTTTTGTATCTTTCTGTGTTCAGATAAGAATGAAAACTAGCAGGAGGAAGTGGATACATTACTGTCCTCTTTTTCACTCTATACTTCTTGACACTCTTCAACCTTAACCTCTCACCTTCTTTTCTGAGATGATTCACAACCAATTTAGAAAGAGTGAAACTTTAAACTTCCACATCAAACACTACAGCAGCACACATTCAACACTACATAAATAACCTACTAAGGACTTCTATAGCGGCCTCTGAATCTGCGATCTCTACTTCTAGAACGGCTGCGTCTGCGTTCTTTGCTTCTGCTCCGTTTCCTTTCCCGGCTTCTGCTCTTTTTCCTTTCCCGATCTCGGCTCCGTTTGCGTTCCTTACTTCTGCTCCTCTTCCTGTCATGGCTTCGACTTCGGCTCTTGCTCTTTTTTCTCCTGAGAAAGAAAAACACATCTTTGGTTACACATGTAGCTCAGTGTTACTATCGACATCACATGCCACAGTTCCTCTAACCTGATGTCACAGACACCAATAGGAAAAAGTATAAAAGTTTATTTTGTTAAATAGGTGGTTAAGCACATCAGCAATCTCTTAAAAAGTATAATGAGCAACATAAAGGGCTCCAAAGCACTTTTTTATTTTAAATTTTGTAATTATTAAAGAATGCTTCCAGGAAGAGTAAAAAGGACTCTAAGTATTTACTGCATTAGATCTAGTATATACTAAATACAGTACTTCATCTGTCTTTCAAACATACTTTAAATTCACCATCAAGATGCTAAAGTGAAACAAAACAACAAAATAGAAAGAGGCAAGTCTGAAGGAAAGGAAGGTTGTTTTCTCTTGATATTCCCTGCCACCAGTCTTAAACTGCCTACAAGTTTTGCTTCCAACTTGTTACTCCCATTCATAAGCCACCTACTTTTTCAAGTCTGTGGCTCTTACAGGTTTGAGGCAAACTGCAGATCTTCATAATCTTAACCACTAAAAAACTAAACTTCTAAAATCTCCAAGTCAATTATACTTCATATTTGAAAGCCAGTGAGCCACTGTTTCATTCTTGGCAGACTATTTTTGGGTTATTTGCAACTTCCTTTTTTCCCTCTCTATCTCAGTCCATAAAAACTTACAATCTCCTGGTTTTTAAAATACATGTATATGTATACACAAAACACACATTAAACAGATGCTCAAGCTCAAGCAATTACTTCAGACAGTAATTTATCTCAAGCTAGATTTTGGGAATAACAAACTTTGCTAAACTTTTGAAATTCAAAACATCCTTTGGTATTGAATTTTTCCTCTCCTCCTTTTGGGCCTTCTGATTACATATACCATCTTTTTTCCAAAGTGGTCACTCATACACTTAAAAATTATGTATGCCACCCCCTCCTTTTTTAAAAGCAGTTCATCCCTGTTACTTTCCATGGCCATGATTATAATCTAAGACTTCTAGTTATTTTCAATCACTAAAGTAAAAATCTCTCAGCTACCACATCTAACTAAGCCTAATCATCACTGGCAGCTTTTCTCTCCAAACTCCACCTTGGGAGACTCATTAAAACTATCTTAGTATTGCTCTCACAAGAAGCATCTTGTGACTTGGTTTTAAAAACTGGAATATTTTTAATTGATTATTCATCTACAGTACACTATCAGTTTCTCTAACGTTTTGTATGGACAGAGAAGCTGCTGAATCAAAGCCAGATTATTCAAAAGCTTCACAATCTCTGATGACACCACTCAAATCCAGAATGATTTACATCAACATCACTTAACTACACTTCCTACTGTAATGCACTCTGTGACAGGCACACATAGTCTCTCTCCTCTAGGATCCATCACTTCCTACTATCTCCCCTAAGTTAAAACCCTAAAACACTACCATTATAGCTCCAAAAATTACTAACTTGTAGCTCAATATACTGCCTAGTACCAGTAGCTAGTAACCGCAGCTAGTCTTCAGTAAAGACAGTAACTATTCAGTATCCAAATGTGAGCTGAGCCCTCTTTGTATGCAAAGACTCCCGACAGTAGAGATCTACGTTCTGCCTTCCAATCACAAATAAAACTGGACATACAGCACAGACTTCTAGTAAAAATGCAGATTCTTAATCCTTCCAAGTCCTAAACCAGAACGTATCATCTGGTTGGGCTCAATCATCTTAAAGGTCTTCTCCAACCTAAACAATTCCCTTTGACAATTATCGTAAGCTGTGAATCAAGCATTATTTTTTAGTTGCTGATGTTTGCCACGGATTACGGTTTTCCTGACAGTTTGAATCTTCTTTCAGTGTTGCCCAATTGCAGTATATAAAGACACTCCAACAATTTCATACATAAGCAAAGCAAGAAGTCTTGTAAAGCCTATATACACCTTAGTCCTCAGCAAGAGTACACTGTCAAAAGTCACATAAAAAAACCTGGAGCGGTTCCCTTAAATCTCTAAAGAACAAACAACAGCCATATCAAATCAAAGTTCTCAGACAAAAAGCTTCATATTATCAGAGAACTGCAGGACAACAATAACATTCCAGTAATTGCTAACCCAAAAACTGGAATCAGGAGATACCACTGGAGCAATATTTCTGAACACAAGGGTACGATTAGGAAAGCAGAAAGAGATGAAACTCCACACATCAAATAACATTGCAAGACTAACACCTTGACTTTCCTGTATTTTACAATGTAATTTTTTTCCTAAATTTAGTTTACTGTTTTTCTGAATTAGAAATGCAAATTCAAGAGTAAACAGGTCCCACTTGAAAATGGGACTGTGGGCAGAAAGATAACTAATGTAATTGCTTAGCAACTAAGAAAATTAACCGAAATACGTTCCAGTGTTCTCATCATTCTACCATGAACCAAGGTCAGAATCAGTTGTAAAATTTAAAAAACACTGCTTTTCTTTTAGATCCCCGTTTATATTTTGAGACTAGTCATCAAAACAGAAGCAGGGTTTTACATGCCATGTAGATACTTTTTAAAGCAATAAAAATTCAGAACTTAAAAATACTGAGAGGTGCTGCCTTTGATGAGGTTTTAGGGGTCTCAGTATTTAGCAAGTGAATAATGTTCACGGTATTTTTTAGAACGCGGATATAATGTACAATCAATGCTACATTATTAAGAGTCCGACGTAAGGCTGACATTGGAACTGAACTCATTTGCCAAATATTTATATACCTAGAAACGAATGTTCTTTGTATTCCTTCAGCATTCCATCTGTATGATTTCAGATCATGACAACAGCACACAAGCTGACTTAAGTTTGCTGTATATTACAAAAATGCACTGGCTACTGTTTACTCAACTATCAAATTCATATTTAGTGTTCCTATATCAACTATCTCATCACCAAATGATGCCTGTAAGGTAAGGAGTTTATTTGACAGACTTGAAAAATCTTCCATTTTTGAGGGATGTTTAAGACATGCTACTATGCAAGGCACTTTTCCTCAAACTTCAAATTTGATTTCAGACTGTTTAGGTCATCATCAGATGTGCAGACCCCAGAATTATGCTTCTTGAAACGTATGCTTGTACTCCGGTTCTTTAAACAGGTTATAGTATAATTTAATAAAATTTAGATTGGAAACAAAAAGTTTAGAAGATTTTGGAGCAGAAAAGGATAGAGGGAGGGGTTCCAACACCCCACACCTTTTCAAGAAGGCACCAGTATCTTTAAATGTTTTTAACTGTTCCAAATCACATAAAATGGTACACCAAAGACATTTTTAAAATGCAATTACACTCCATTGCTAAAGCAACAAAAAAGAAACTAAGTATGTTGAACCTACCAAGTCTGTATATTTATCTGCTAACGTTAAATGTTTCCACAACTTTTATGACATCAGTGACAACGGCATAACTACATTTGTAAACAAAAGAAAATTTCAAAATCGCTGTGGTTGCAGCAACTACAAGTACCAAACTTACCCATTTTTCCCTTTTATTTCCCTAAACACTACTGACATGCATTCACAAGTTCACAAAAATCAGCAGCCTCCCCCTAAAAGCAGAGAATTGAGAAAATACTTACTTCTTGCTGCGTTCTTCATGGCCATTGGCACTGCTCAATTTGTTCTCATCCTAAGCAGGGTTGATAGAAGAACATCGTGAGGACGAAGTGGAAACATTTCAAGTGGTCAAAGGGTAATGGGAATAGGAATAAGAAAATACAAAACAAAAATTTTAATACTAAATTACTTGTTTACAGTTTAATGTGGAAAGATTTAGAAAATTTAGGTAGGCATGTTTAACCACTTTGCTGCTTAAATTTAAGTCATACAAATACAAAATACAAGACTTACATCGTTTAAAAGTGTGTATTAAATTGTAGATACTTCCTTACATGCTTCAGAGAGCAAGTTATCCTGTAGAATTCAGCACTCAAGTGGTTAAATGTTATTTCTATAAAGTGTAAGAGGAAGTTTCAGGTTTGTGTGCCCCTCTGATCAGTACCAAGGCTATCTCTGCCTAAGCCCCAGTGGCTACGCTAGCAGCCAGCCACTATGGTTTTCTTGTGACCGATGCCATTCCCGAGATCTTCACTCATTTTCGCTGAAGGGTTGTAAGAGCTTGATGTCACCTCTGTCACACATCTCGCCCTGAAGCAAACAGGGATTCACACTGCTTTAGTAAGGTCGACTCCCAAGAAAGTCATCAATAATCCACCAGTCCAGCCTAAACATTCCCTATTTCCATACCTGTTTACATGGAAAATATCCATGTTAAACCAGGACACAAGAATTTTAACATAATTTACAAATTTCTCTTCAAGATTTTAACGTAACTGCTAAATATTACATAAACTAAATATACCACTTAAAACTTACAAATGCTCATCCAAAATTCATGACATGGCTGTAATAAACACTGCAGAATAGACTAACAATAGCTGCTATATAATTTATATACTTGCTTTACAGTTTAATCACATCAGTTACATCAAAAGTACAATTCCTAAGTGACTTAAACTTAATATACATTTCTTGCGAAACCAGAGCTAAAGCATGCATAGTGTTAACACTTCACCATTTGGTGAAAAACAAAAAAAGACAGTATTCATTTGCTGCTGGCTTATATAAGACATCGCTATGCTAATTGATAAAAATTTTGCATAAGAATTGACATTTCCTAATTAAACAACTAGGACAGAATACAAAAGCTTATTTTAGAATGATACCGCAGACTGTGATACTGTCTTTTGCTTGCTAAGAACATTCTATTCAGGGATCCAAGAATTTCAGTAAATTCGTTCACTCAGCAATTGATTTTCATCTGCCCTGTTAAAAGATTAACCGCCACCAGTCTTCTGCATTAAAAGTAAGTCTCACTCTTCTTGCACCGAGCAGACTGTTCAAGTATTTACTTGCCATGGGACTGGTGAAAAAGTTATTCTTGGAACCCTGCTGTTTTCCCAAACCACTGCATTCACCTTGTTGCTATACCAAACTGGACGTGGCAATTTTAGGAGAGATTTTTGCGGTTTTTTGTTCTGGGGGTTTTGTTTTGGTTTGTTTTGTTTTGGTTGGTCGGTGATTGTGTGTTTTTGTTGTTGTTGGTTTTGGTTTGTTTTGTTTTGGTTTTGTGTTTTTAAACCTAGGGGACCACGGTACAGCGATACGTCACTCAATTACTACCTTATGATTGACAGTTCACACTGGAATCAAAGGTGAATTCATGGGAGTAGAGGTGAGATATCGTTAGGCAAGTCTACAAAGAGAGATAGATGGGCATTTATTCATCACGCTGAAGTGAAACTACTGCACAATATAATTACATTAACAGTATATATTTACTTGTAAGTTACATGTAATGCATCTCCAGTAAGATAAATCATGAGGGCTCCAGGGATGTTAGTTTACAGTTCAGCAGTAGTTTCATGAATAATGCTAATTTAAGGTAAACAGGACCCCACTGGCACATCTTCCTCACCTTCTTGTAAGGAGCTTCAAGCATTGCTTCAATATCAATATCATCAGCCATTTTTCAGGACACCTGAAAGAAGAAGCAAAATCCACTTGAGACAGTAAACACCCCTGTGCTTTAGATCCCAAAGGCTTTTGCCTAAGAGGCCATCACTACAGTAGCTCAAATTCACAGAGCAGTGTCTCAGAAGACGTTTCCATTAAGAACTAGAATGAAGCTTTGCCCAATGAGATAATAAAAGAACATGACACAAAGCAATTGTAGCTGTAAACATCAAAAATGCTATTCAACACAGTTAGCCAGTGGAAACCCGAGAGGTATTCCACCTATTTCTTTCAAAACAAATCGCACAGATCATTTATGGTACAGAAAGGATGGTCTGGCAGCCATCTTGAGAAGTACTACAACTTGACCAAAGGACCCAAGAGAGGCATGTAAAGAACACACACATTCAGGCAAACCTGTTCATAGCTTCTGAGCATTTACTACCATCACATTTAGTAATCTGTGGACTTAAAAGTGAACACTATGGCCTTTAAGAAATGCAGCTTCCTGTATAATGGGGGGGCACAGAAGAAACAGTTATGATTCAAGCATTAAGAGCTATTAAAGCATACGCAAGATCCATCCAGTCTGAGATCCACCATGCCATGTAACACTAGCCACCACAAAGTTGTTGTTTTTTTTTAAACATCATTGCTCTTATTTTTCAACTTCAACCCCCTAATAAAATTTTGTGTTTATTATACTCTGGATCCCTTTGACCTTTGACTTTCTTTCCCTATGCAGGTATGCTGTAAGTACCTCTCAAGACTCTTTGCATTAGAGTATAGAGACTCAACTTCCCCAAATCTCTTATTAAAACAGACTCTCTCCTTTTTCTTTAAGCTCAAAAATGGCAAGGCCTCTAGATCCAGCTCAGATGGCCCAAGAGTGAAGATTCTCCTGCATGTGTGCCATAAAATGAATTTTTAATCATACAAGTTAATTCTTGCACCTTGGTTACAGGCATTGCCACATAACTGTGCTGTTCTGAGACTTGACCAGTATAATGAAATTGCTCCAACATTCAAAGATACTTTTAAGTTGTTCACTCACAGCCTCATAACAGAGTATTATACCAGAGCTATAACACGTGTAAGAACCAAGTCATTCCCCCACTTACATCTGATCATCACCCATTAATACAATCAAGAATAAAACATAATCCTTTAGCAATATCAGAGCACTGGAAGTTCATACTCAATTACTTAACCAAGGTACGCTAATCTTATTTTCAAGTTATTACCTCTCGGGGTATAGTACTATCACAAATACAATCCTCCTTAGTTTATGTAATGGCTCAATTTTACTTTTCACTGCAGTATTTACATACAGCTTTTGAAGTCACCTAATTCACTACCATTCTACTTGTATTTGGTATGAACAAGTATATCAGTATGATTAAGCACCATGAAACAGCACCAGGCCAAACCCAGGATTCTGCAATGAAATTCCCACCAGTGACCCACAATTGTATTTTCATGCATGTAATTTACCTAACATATCTAGCTACACCTGGGGTGGGATTCTTCATCCTGAGGAGGGGTAGCCAAAGGATGGGATGGGGGCCATTACAGAGACTGCCAAATCATGAGTGGCTTAGAAAAGTGAATAGGGAATGACTATTGCTGCATTCACCCAAATAGTAAGAGTGAACGAACTATATCATCCAGTGGGTTCAAAACAAAGGTCCTTATTCACACAGCATTTAGCCATGGAATTCACTGTTATAGAGCACTGTGGATGCTAACAAAGAAAAAAAAACACAGGCAGGGTTAAAAAAAAAACCACACAAAATCTCACAGAAAAAGCTTTTAATTAAACAAAGACATGCTTTGTGACCCTGAACCACAGCTAGCTGACAACTAAGAGCAGAGAAAAAAGTATCACTGTATGATTGCCCTGTGTTTGTTTTTTCTTATGCACTTCCTGCTTGCCACCATCACAGTCAAGATTCTGAGTTACACGGACCTTTGATCTCGCCCCGTGCAATATGTGCCCTTTGTACGCTGTACAAACTGAGTGGTACACTACCACGTTTTTGTCACACCTTCTGTTCACATGACACAGACCTACTATCGATGTAATTAATGTAATACATATAACGATGCTCCACATAAAGCTGATTTTTTAAAAAGAATCACAAATAGAGTTCAATTCCAAGTGAGCAGAATATCATGACAAGTTTTCAAGTATCTTTCATTAAACACTGAAGAAGCTCAAAATAATTTTAGTAAAAGCCCTTCAGCTTCAGAAAAGCTGCATATATCTGACAACTCTATACAGAAAACAAACATCACCACCCCAAAACAAAAACCAAAACCCAGCGACCACCTCTCCCCCACCAACATCAAAACAACCAAGGGGAAAAAACACTTGAAACTTTGTGGGCCTACAGAAAACCCAAAGGGACGTGAAATTTATTGCTACTAATCTAGCCACTATTTACGGCTGATTTCATTTATTTTTGCTGTGTTGTATTAGATAAAGGGAATTAAAAAGTCCTCTTGAAATTATCTGCTTTGGAAATTGCACGAAATGACAATTCCACACTTGGTTTGCAAGGAATCTGCTGGAAAAGCATCAAAAAAGTTCAGGGAGAACGTCGATGGGAGGCGAGCTCAGCTCTCAGCAGCACACGCACCTTTGTTCAGCAGGTTCCCGCCAACAATCCTCCGCACACTCCCTACACCACCGTAACATAACGGGTTCGGGTCCTCAAACAGACTGCTGCGCTAGAACCAAGCCTCTATTCCGCCGGGGCACCTTACCCGCACACTCCAAAGGCCTTCAGCCCCTGCGTGCGCCGGCCGCCAAGCCCCGAGAGCCGCCCGCTCGCGGCGGCCCGCCTCTCGCCACTCCCCGCCCCGCGTCCCAACGTAAACAGCCCAGAGCCGCTCCCTGCCGCGCCGCCTGGGCCGTCAGCTCCGGCCGCGATAGCGGC
Organism: Falco punctatus; assembly: GCF_963210335.1. Taxonomy (NCBI): domain Eukaryota; kingdom Metazoa; phylum Chordata; class Aves; order Falconiformes; family Falconidae; genus Falco; species Falco punctatus. The sequence goes on from NC_137590.1 coordinate 319,430, forward strand.
AGCACGGCCGGAACCCCGCGCCGGCCGGGGCTGGCCGCCCCGCACAGCGCCATCGTGGGGGGACTCGGGGAGGGACAACGCCGCGGCGGAGACAGCCGGATTCGCCCGCTACGTGGCCACAGAAACACCCAAACCCCGCACGGCCAGGCCGCGGCCTTGGGGCGGGAACAGCTCGCCCGGCGCTCGGGCCCCAAAGGGGCGCGGGGCGGATACCGGCGGGGAAGCCAGGAGCGACCCTCGCGGACGAAGGACGGGGCCGCCCAACCAGAGACGCGAGCATGGCGGCGGGAGGGGCGCAGGCCTCCCGGGCCTCCCTCAGGCCAGGCCCACAGCCCTCCGCAGGCCAGGCCGCGGCTCGCCCAGCGGCGGGGCCCAGTCCCCCGCCCGGCAGTTACCTGCGCTGCGGGTGGGTGCTGTCCTCGTTCGGGCGCCCGAGGTCCAGCGGCGGCAGAAACGACTCCCGGTTCCGGCGCTGGCTGTGCTGACGTTGGGGGATGGGCCTGAGGACTCAGGAGCCCTCTCCAGGCGTCTAATCCCCAGATGAACGGCGCCGCTCGGCCAGCTCCGAGGCGGCAGGTGGCAAAGGGCGGCGCGACCGTGGCGGGCAATCCCCGGACCCGGGCTGGGCCCCGGCTCTGGCACCTGCGGCTGCTCCCCGAAATGGCGCCCGCCGCGTCTCGCCGCTCGCAGACTCCGCGCACGGCACGGGGGCGCCCAGCGCACGGCGCAGGGGCTCTCGCGAGACTCAGGGCCAGACAAGGCCCCCTGTGCCCGCCGCCTCTCGCGAGATGTCGTGCCCGGAAGGGGTGACTCAAGCGCTCGCGAGACTTGGGCAGACAGGAGGGGCTGTTATGTGTTTTTGCGCTCTCGCGAGAGCGCTCCCGCTCTCTTGTCTGGGGCGGGGCGGGAGGGGGGTAGTGGACGGGTGGGTGGGGTACTCCCTCGCAGTCATTCTGAGGGAGGTCTGCGCCGTCCTTGGGCCAGCGAGTCCCTTCCCTTGTGGCGTCGGAGTGCTGCGGCTTCCACCCGGCCCATGCCCAGTCCCCCTCCTCCCCTCGGCGCCTCTGCGGGGCGGTGTGGGGCCCCGGGAGTCACCCCATATGTAGCCCAAGTATAACTTGTCAGTGACCTGGCATTCTGGTGCGGCTTTTGGTCCAAGCCTCTGCAGGTTACTGGAGCCTTGAAGCTGAAAGGTTTAACTCAAAAAGTAAGTAGTGTTTTGTGAAACAAAACCTGCTTGTCTCATTAGCAGTGCTTTTTTTTTCCCGTGGGTGCCCAGAAAATGTCTCATTTTTATTTAAATTTAATAATATGCAGTAAGTTTTTGCCAATTGTTCACCATAGTACAGATAACATTGGGTGGGTGTCCTGTTGAAATCAGCACAAAGTAAGCAATAACGGCTGGGGGGTTTAGGTTATTCCTTCTTTGTCCTGCAAATCTGAAACAGTGTAAAGAGAACTTCTAAACAGACTTTGCCTCCTGAAATTATAATTTTGCTATTGCATATGGAAATATTTAAACCAATTAAGGTGTAAGGACTCAAGCCCGTAGATTTCCGAATGAAAACCTGTTTATGAGAAACTCTTAGGCTACTGCATCATTTAATGTCATTTCTAACAGAGTTCCTGAAATGTCAATAGCTTGAAAAGTTCCAGAAGCTCTTGCACAGTTTCCATGTCTTTCTAAGCCAGGGGTCCTCAAACTACAGCCCGTGGGCTGGATACAGCCCCCCAGGGTCCTCAATCCGGCCCCCGGTATTTACAGAAACACCCCTCCTGCCCCCCCACCCCCCCTGGGGTTTGGGGGGGGGGGGGGGAAACCAAGCAGCCCCAGATCACTTCCTGCCACTTAATCCGCGTGCTGGCCCCCTGTTTAAAAAGTTTGAGGACCCCTGTTCTAAGCTGAACTGGTCAACTTGAGTTTGGGGCAAATGGAAAAATGAGCTGTTCAAAAATAAAAAACCAGCATGACTATAATAGCTATTCCAACCTAATCATGTTTGTACAGTTTGGTTGTAAACAAAATTAACAATTTTCTCACAGGCAAAATGAGGTTTATTGTAGTTGTTCTGGTAGCACTGCAATGGCTGCGTGTCCCTCACTGCACTGCAGTTACTTGCTGCTCCCAGTCAGCCACCCAAAGGTCAGGTCTAACCAGCTCCACATTCCTTGTTCCCTCATTGTATGATTGTGACTGAAGTATGTGCTTAGGCTCATGTTGGTGCATTTTCCTAAGGGTTTTCTCTCACATTGCCTGTGAAGCCAGGCTCTGGAAGGAGGCCATGGGAGGTGTCTTTTTTTGTCTACTCCATGCGCACACCCTTCACCCTCAGCTGATGCTCTGGCAGTGTGGGAGGAAGGATGAACCCAACACACATAGGGTTGAGTTCTTACAGGGTGGGGGTGGCTAATAAGGGACCTTGACTGGCAGGCAGCTGCACCAGCTCCGTGTCCAGCCCCGACCCTGGTATGTTGTGCTACCCTGGCTGGCTGGCTGTGGATGTTCAGCTCTGCAGGGCTGATGGCATGGTTAGTATGCCTCTGGCTGGATTCGCCTCTGGAGATGATGGGAGGGCCAGGAGGAAGCTCTCAGTAACACATTACCCAACAGAAGTTTACTCCCGGTTGTAGACTGGCTTGATCTGTAGGAGAGACTGGCTCTGCAGTGCTGCAGGGGAAATGCCAGCCATGGCTGGTGTTTCTTCATCATCCTTATCTCTACTGTGAGCACCAGGGTGTTCACTTAATGGACTTCCCTGGGCAGGTGCAGGGAATCCGGTGTGGGCGTCGTTCATGTTACCCCGTGCTGCAGATGATGGAAGGCATCTCGCAGAATTAACAAATACGGGGGGGTGGGGGGTGAAAAAAAAACTGTCGTTTCCCACACCGGGAGTCGAACCCGGGCCGCCTGGGTGAAAACCAGGAATCCTAACCGCTAGACCATGTGGGACTGCGTAGTACTTTTCTCGCACCGCTTCCTGTCTCTTCGGCCGGCCGCGCTGCTCGTGCTGCCTGCCTGCAGAGCGGGGGTGCGCAGGAAGTGCTCCCCCTCTGCAAAGGCTGCGAGAAGCTGCGCTGGGACGCGCTTTCCCCCGCAGACGTGCCCGAATGAAGTAATTAACCCTCGGGACTGAGGGTGCCAGGGAGGTCCCGCTGGCAAGAGCCTAAGCGGGTTGTGGGGATCGCGATCGCGTCGCGGGAATAAGGGCGCGAGCTGCTCCTGCAGGAGTCGGGCTGCCCACGCTTCACCAAGTTACAGGGGATTTTTTGAACTAAGTGAAGTCGACTGATCTGAAAAACCCCACGAAATTTAGGGTCATCCTTCTCGAAGTTATTAAAATGCTCTTAGTTAGAAGATGAGGATGGAGGCTGACAAAACCGAAGCAGGAGGACATGACCAACGGGAGGATGAACAAATGAAGTCCAGCCAAAAAAAGGTACAGAAACTGGGTAACAGCAACAAATGTGCTTCTGTACAAATTCTAGCAATAAAAAATAAGCAGCAATAACTGGACTACCCAGTTTTGACTGAGAACAACCTTATCAGAAATTGGTGCAAGGCAGATAATCAGTGGGACAGTGCAGTAGCAGGCTACAGGTTATACATGAAGAACCAACTAAATTGTGCTTGTGGTGATGCTGGATGCTAAAGAAGCCTTGTCAATGTGCCTAAACGATTTTAATCTTCCAACATACAACACTGAACCCCTATAGTTAAAAAAATCACATCTTGACGTGGTTTAACCCCAGCCAGTAACTAAGTACCATGCAGCTGCTCACTTACCCTGAGGGATGGGGAAGAAAATCAGAAGGGAATGTAAAACTCAAGGGCTGAGAAAAGAACAACTTAGTAATTGAAACAAAATAAAACCAACAATAACAATAATAACAACAATTATAATGAAAAGGCAGGAGGAGGGGAGAAGAATGAAATCCCAAGGGAATGGAGGAAAGAAAACAAATTATGCACAATACAGTTGTTTACCATCCACTGACTTAGGCCCAGCCAGTCTCCAAGCAGCAATCACCATGCCCCAGCCAACTCCCCCCAGTTTATATACCCAGCATGATGTCCCACAGTAATGAATACCCCTTTGGCTAGTTCTCCCCACCCAATTTCTTGTGTCCCTCCAGCCTTCTGCCTGGCAGGGCCTGAGAAACTGAGAAGTCCTTGAGGTACTATAAACATTACCTGGCAACAGCTAAACCCATCAGTGTGCTATCAACATTGCTCTCACACCAAATACAAAATACATCACTGCACCGGCCTCTAAGAACAGAATTAACTCTATCACAGCTGAAACCAGAACACACAAATAGTTTGCTCTCAGTAAGTTTGCAGACGACACCAAGTTGGGGGGAGCATTGGTGTCCCGGCGGGGCAGGAGGCTCTGCAGGGGGCTCTGGGCAGGCTGGGCCGATGGGCCAAGGCCAAATGTATGAGGTTCGACAGGGCTGAATGCCGGATCTTGCCCTTGGGTCACACCAGCCCCAGGCAGCTGCGGGCTGGGGGCAGAGCAAAGTCTGCTTGGCAGGAAAGGGCCTGGGGAGGGGCTGGCTGATGTCCGCCTGAACGTGAGCCAGCAGCGTGCCCAGGTGGCCAAGGTGGCCAGCAGCATCCTGGCTTGTATCTGAAAGTGTGGCCAGCTGGTGCAGCCGCATCTGGAACCCTGTCTGCAGGATTGGGCCCCTCGCTGCAGGGGGAACGCTGAGGGGCTGGAGCATGTTCAGAGCTGGGCAGGGGGCTGGGGAAGGGTCTGAGGCACAAGGCTGGTGGGGGGTGGCTGGGGGAGCTGCGGGTGCTCAGCCTGGAGAGGAGGGGGCTCAGGGGGGACTTTGTTGCTCCCTACAGCTGCCTGGCAGGGACTGTAGCGAGGTGGGGGTCGGTTTCTGCTCCCAGAAAAGTAGTGACAGGCCAAGGGGAAATGGCCTCGAGCTACACCAGGGGAGGTTTAGACTGGACATTAGGAAAAATTTCTTCATGGAATGGGTGGTCAGGCCTTGGAGCAGGCTGCCCAGGGAGGCAGTGGAATCACCATCCCTGGAGGCGTTTGAAAAACATGTAGATGTGGTGCTTAGGGGTAGGGTTTAGTGGTGGACATGGCAGTCCTGGGCTAACGGCTGGACTTGAAGATTTCAAAGGTCTTTTCCAACCTACATGATTCTGTGATTCTATGGGATGCACGCATTCAGGTTGTCAGCAGCCAGCCTGTGTGTATAGTACTCAAAAGACAAGAACATGTTTGTTGAGTTGGTCGGCTTAGTAGATAGTGAAGACGTTTAAAAAACTAGCAAAGAACAGCTTTCCAAGTGGTTTGCCTAAAGCTGAATACCTGGATGCTGAGAGGAACAGCTCACCTGACAAATCATAGCAAATGCAAACAGGGACATTTGGCATCACAATACTGGCAACCACATGTTCAGAAACTTCTCTCTGCGGTTATGTGGTAGAGCAATGAACTTGCCACTGTTCCCACTGACTTCAGCAGGAGCATGGCTGGTCCTCAAACTCTTGACTGTATGAGAAAGGATAAAAGATAAAGAGTAATAAAACCACTTCTTGTGCTCATCATAGGAGTTTTGGTTATCAGTATGTATTGGTAAGTAGGCAGTTTGCAGTCAGAACTCAAGATACTACCTGAGGGCAAAAGGAATTAAGTTAAAGTTTTAAAAAATCAAATCTGTATTATTTCACGGAAACAATACAGTGAGAAATAACAGCCTGCAGATATTTCAGTTGGGGACATCTATAAACAACAAAATAAAGCAAAATATATATATTTTTTTTTTTTTGGTGGTAGTTAAGAAGAACAGGAATAATGGGATGAAGCTGAGAAAACTTAGGCAGATTATAATGCAAAACACCCTGAGAGGACCTCAGATAGATGTCTAAATAATTGTCCCAGGAGACAACAAGGCCAGCAAGGAATACCCCCAGAAAAGCCTCTGCACTGGTGAGAAATGCTGTAGGCGACCTCGCAAATTCCCATCTTTCTTTAACTCCCGAGTCCTGACTGTGGGACTTTCCTTCCAGCTTTCTCACAGAAATGGAGATTCAATTAATTTGTCAAAGCTTGTGAGAAAAAAACACCAGACTGCTGGGATAGCTTGAGGAATTACAAGTTCTGTCTGTGGCTTAAAAATAAACTCCGTTCTTGACAACTACCTACAACAACATTACATAGTCTGGCACAAACAGCCACAGCAAAGCCAGGCAGCTCATGCAGCCTGGTGGGTGAGGGAGCAGGGCGTTACAGTGAGGTGGGACAGCTGTGCCAGCACCACTCATGCTGCTGTTTGGGTGCATGTGGTGGTGACAGCTCAGTCTCATGTCATCAGCCTTGGCCACCAGCCTCTCAGCAAGTGTCCTCTGCTCTGGGCAGCTGTCCCTCAGCTCAAGACAGCTGACGGTGGGACTCATGTGGCCAACCCACACAGGTTTGTGTTTTCCAGTGTATTACCTCTTCTGTGAGGGAGAGAGCACCATTGCTCAGCTCATGCATTTGGACAGATTGGTAAATCCTTAGAGGATATAGGTTGAGAGCAGCAGAGCTCTTATCAGACACAAAGAGGTGTGAAAGGCTGTGATAGAGCTGAAGTCCTTTGGGAACCTGTAACTGATATGATGACAGTGACATATGCACCTTATTTTGGAGAGTTTTCATCCCACAGGAATTTTGAAGCAATGCAGGTAAACCTCCACTGTGGACAATTTCCTGATCTTCATGCCACCAGCCTCAAAGTTTGGCTCATAGAAAGTGACCTGGGAGCATGGACTTCCCCTTCCTGTGTATGCCTAGCTTTGGGACAAGGACTTCCCAAGACAACAGAGTTATCTCCTGGCTCACAAGGGACAGGCCCATCTCTATCTTCCTCCCCTGTTCTTCCCTCCTCCTGGCCCATTCTGGTGTGTGGCTCTGCTCCTCCTCCTTGTCCCAGTGCTTGTCTGATCATCCATCAGGCCAGTTCAGGTTACTAGCCTGGCAAAACACTGCTTTTGTTTTGTGCCAGTTTAATGAGCTGATGTGGTTCACTCGGGCCCAGAGAACAAAGACTCGGACCAGTAAAAGGGGCAGGACTTGATGCATGGGGAGCCCTCTGCTCAGTTCAGCCATCTTGCCCACTGCACCCTTCTTTCGCCTGTGAGGGCTTGTAATCATTGCATCTGATGTCCTTCCCACTTTGCAGCTCCCCTCCAAAGAGGCAGAGCTCTCCTTTGCTGTGGGGAGCAGTGACACCTGCTAGAGCTCATCCCATAGCTTTGTCAGCAGCTGGGGAGCCACGGTAGCAGGGAAGATGGCAGAAACCTCTCCCGTATGTTTTTAGTCACAATCTGTTTTAGAAAGCAGGAGAGGAAACAGAGCATTTGCTGCTCCATCTGTCTCCGCATCCCATGCTGCCAAGGTTGGGTTACAGCCAGCTGCTGCTGTTGCCAACTGGTAACACAATAGCATGGCTGCTTACTTTGCAAGGGAGCTAAAGACAGTAAGATGGAAAACATTAGGACAGGATGACTTTAAAAAAGCCCCATTGCAGAACACCTGGCTTGTTATATAAATTTACATCATGCCCACTATAAAGAAACCTGCTGACTGCTGCTTAAAAACATGTATTTTTACAAATAGCCGAGTATCTCCAACTAGCCCTTCCCATAGGACTGTCCTGGGCTATTTGATACCTTCAGTCAGCTTCAAAACAGAGACAGGGTTAATTAAGAACAGGGATGTTTTTTTCTTTACCTCATACATGCCAAGACCATTTGTTGGAGAGGACTCTCACTGTGCACAATCCAGAGAACTTCAGCCAGCAAGTCTTGTATCCAGGTCAGCCTGGTCCTGTTCAATAAGGTATCTGAGACATTTGGTAGAAGATGTCTGTGTGCTGAAATAATGGAGAATTCACCACATCTGCCTGCTCAGCTCAAACCTCAAGCCCCTTGACACAGAATTACAGATGTGTTGATTGGAAAGGCCTTTGGAGGGCATTAGCCCAAACTCTTGCTTGAAGTGAGACCATCACCGACACTAGATCAGGTCAACCATGGCTTTGCATAGCCAAATACTGAAAATATCTCTCCAGGGGCGGAGATCCCACCACCCATGTGTGTGAACTATGTCCCTGGCTCAACCTAGCACTTTATGTTTCCTGTTGCAGCAAAGAGCTGCCCACAGGAAGAAATCTTGCCCACATGCAGGCACTCACAGTAGTAGCTTGGTGGTAGTTTGACCTATTTAACATACGGCTTTCACAGTACACAACTTTTTCTGGTATTATTCACTTCCTCAGCACAAGAGTGCACAGAGCCACTCCTGCTCCTGTATGGGGCTCCAGCCATGGGGGCTCATGGTGCTGGGGGCAGTAGGAGGTGGCAGGCAAGCTGGAATGAGGTGACAGCATGGCAGCGCCAACCCACCATGCAAGAGAAGCAGAGGAGGTTTGGTGATGGTAACAAAGGTCAGCCACATTTGAGCAACTGCTGACCAAGTTGGTGGGTTGCACTCAACAAGGCGCCAGGCCTGGCACAAGCTTCACTGGAACATAGTTCAGGTGGGGCCAAGGGTGAGGACTTTAGTTTTGACGCAGCTCCCGAGCAGAGCAGGGAGCCCCTGGTGAAGAATCTCCTAGCTCATCCTCCCACCCTCAGTAGTACCCTGGAAGGCTGCAGTGGGTCAGTGCTGGCCATAAGCCCAGACAGCCAAATCTTGCCAAGCTTTTCAGGTGTCTACTCCCAGTATCACCAGTCTCTCCTCAACACAGGGTTTGTTCACACCTGACTGGAGCTGTTACTTCCCCCTTGCCTGTATAGGGAGACACTTACCATGGGGCTGGTACTGGGCTGGGCTGGTTCCAGGCGCAGTCCAGTCTGTTAACAGAGGCAGAGCAAGGGCAGTGCCTGCTGGCCCAAACCTGCAGGGCACCATGCTGGCTGCGCTCACAGCGGTAGCACATCTGCCTGGGCGCTGCCCCATCTCCCCAGCCCCGTATCTGCAGGCAAGGCAGTAGCAGCACGATACCGAGCTTTCCTTACCTTTAGCATCCAGTTCTTCCACACCCACAGATAAGGAAGACCCCTCATGCAAGGTCCTCCACCTGCCATTTCCTGACATGGAGTGCATGCACACGTATGAACATCCACCAACTGAACAGCTTCATGAGAGGGGGGTGGGTGTATGCCTCCAGATCCGGTTTCTTCCACCTGAAGAAATGATATAGGCATGATCTCATGGAGCTGGCTCCTTTTGCAGTTCTTCAGTGCCAGCTGTAGGAAATATCCTTCAGCCAAGAACAGGCAGCAAGGGGATACTTTGGCCTGGAAACACTGATCATACATCTCCTTAATTCATCTTACAGTGATTTGTTGTTTACAGCCTCACAATTCATGAAGGCTGTTTCTTCTTGTAGGCAGTGTGGTTTTGTTATTAGCAAAAGAGCCAGGGTTTATAACCCTCTGTTCTCAGACACTGTTGCATCTTTGCCATGCTCTCAGACTATTCAGACACTTCACATTCACCTTCTGCTGCCATCTTTGGTGTATTGATGGTAGGCATCATGACTGGTGGGCTTGATCTCCCATGTATGTGTCACAGAGTAAGCCACCCGCATCTCTGGCAGAGGACCTCCTTGTGTGATTGTACAAGCTACTACTAGTAGAAGTTTTCCCCAGCCTGTGACTACCTGCAGTGTGAAAGCCTCTGAAAAAGTCACTTCAGAGATCCCACAAAAGTTTTTCCCTTAGCTGCTTCATTTTTCCCCTCTGGGATTTCTCTCCCCCTCCCTCAGTCACTGGTGTGGACACAGCTCATGTCCACCAGCGCCCTCTAGCCCTCCTGAAAAGGTGGACCTGGTCTGGCAGCTTTGCACTCGTGCAACATGCAGCCCCACAACCATCTGTTGTGCCTGGTAATTGAACCCCCATTCACCAAGCTTTCCTCTTCCAGCAGTGGAGATCTCTGCTCCCAGGAGCGTCCTTGGTAGCCAGTGGGTCTGTGACCATACTCTGGTGGGAAGGTTCTGCCTTCTTCGTGGTTTCCTTACTCTTCATTTTAATGCCCTCCTGCTGCATGACATTGTGCAGGACAGCACGGGGCTGCTAGCCCATGAGTAGGACTGATCTCAGATGTCCTCTGTGTCCTTGAGTGCCTCCAGCTCACCTGCTTTGGCTTGAAAAGAGAGGGAAACTCTTCAGCACGCTATGTGCAATATCATGTCCCAAGAGTTTTAGCGGCACCAGCTATGCAACAAAGTTACAGGTTCTCCAGCAAGCCTGCCAGAGCTGTAGGCTGAAAACAGCTTACACATTATCATCAAGCCCTGAATCACACAAAACAAAATGAGAGCATTGCAGAAAACCTGAATGTTTGTTTGGTCCCTCCTGTAGCCAACTTCCTGTGTACTGTGTCAGGTCACTCGTTTTTGGGGGGGGCCCTGAAACTGGGGCCTTTGCAATCTCCCCTCTCCCCAGCTTCTGTTTTCAGTCTGTCCAAAGGCTGTTGCTAGCACAGTAATGTCAATCGTGTTAAAATTTTGATACACCAAGTCTGTATCTACAAAAGCCCTTGAACAGAGACTGTCAGGCTGCTATAAGCACTTCCCCAGTATCACTGTTTCCCTCAGAGGACAGATACAGCCCTTACTGGCAAAGGCAAATAATAGCTGCATCTCCACAAGGAAAGCTGTCAATTTAACCTCACTGGAGCTACACCAGCAAACTTTTGTTTCCAGCGCAGACCTGGTTTAACTCTTCCTTTCTTTCCCAGCTGGCCTATGCCTCTGTCCCCAAACTGTGCAGCCCTGCAAAGCTCAGCCTTCCCTGCCTGCTCGCCTGCATCATGGGCATCTCCAGCAGCTTCGAAGCCCCTGCGGGGCCCCCCTCTTTCTACCGCCCCCCGCCACATGGAGCCCCCAGTAAGCACAATGCAGCTGTGTGTCCAGCCAGTGAGTGAGTGGCCACGATCTCACTGTCTCTCTATTCGTTATTTAAAAGTGCACTGGGACTTTCATGTGAATGTCTTCAGATTAAGTTACTCTGAAGTTCTTCAGCAGTGCCAAAATGCCTTCTGTGAGAGAGCACCGTGAGTGCGGGTATCACTCTGTGCAGGGACCCCATGCGCTGACTCACCTGGGGTGATTAATGAGCTGAACAGACTCATTTCTGACTGTAGCAGAAATTTGCTGCATGGTGTGATACGGGCCAAAAATCACTGTTAGTAGCAAAATTCACTGAGTATCTGCCAAGCCTTGCACCCCCAGCTAAAGGTGTCTGAGGCATCCAGGCAGCTCAGCCCCCAGGATTTGTCTCTGCATGGTGTTGTTCCTACTCTGGAATAACAGGACCCAATATGAGATTCATTGGGAGCATTGCCATGTTGCAGCAGTCACTGAGATAGCAGGGGCTCTGCTGTGCCACTGCACCAAGTGACATACTCCAAACTGGTGACTGGCAGAAGCTGATCTACTGGAGCTGTCCTTTAGTGCACAACTTGTGTATTTGGACTGCTGATGCTGCTGGAGGAGTAGGGCTCGCCACCCTTTCCCAAGGCCTCTGCGCTGCTGTTTCTATGTAGACGGTTGACCCATGCATGTGTGGGGGACAAATCTGTCTTCCCGCACAGCCCTGACCAGGCTGCTACAGGCTCGAACACAGAAAGTCCCTAGAATCTGCCCAGACAAAGCTGCCGGGGCACGGAAGAGGGCACATCCGGGCAAACGCGGGCGTGTGGCAGCCCTGCACCACGGGCCAGCCTGGTCCCCCATCGTGGGGACAGGCGATTTGCCGGGGCAGCAGCGGTCCGGGTGCAGGGGCGGGCTGCGCCTGCGACCCGTACCAACTCCAAGCGGTCTCCGGCCCCTATCGCGGGGGAAGGCTCCTGGGCCGCCAGGGACGGTGTGGCTCCTGCCGCGAACGACGCCCTCCCTCGCAAGCCTGGGCACGGCAGCTCAGCGCCGCCGCGGGTCTGTAACTCAGGTAACGCTTCAGCCTCCCCGGCACGGAGCTCCCGGCTCCGCGCCCTCCCGCCTCGGGCCGGGCCGGGGCTCTGCGATGCCTGAGGCTTGGCGGGCCCGGGGAGGCCCCGGAACGGCCGCAGCCGCCACCAGGGGCTGCCCTCGGCCCGCGGGCCCGGCCCCTGCGCGTCCCTCCCGCCCCGACGCTGCCCGGCGCAGCGGCCCCAGCAGAGGGACCCGGGGAGCGGTCGGGGGTCCCGGCTGCCGGGCCGGACCGCACCGCCCCCGGGCGGGGCCGGGGTCGGATTTCACATCCTGCCCCGCTCGCAAGCAGAGCGGGCGGCGCTGCCGAGCGGACCATGGCGGAGAGGTGAGTGCGGCGGCCGCGCACCTGTTGAGGCGAGGGAGGGGGGCGGGCGGGTGGGTCTCGCCTCGCCCGCCCCGTCGTGGCCTGCAGGGCTGCGGCCCGGTCGGGGGACGCCACTGGTCGGGGAGGGCGGCAGCCGCGGGCCCGGGCCGGCCCAGCCGCGGGCCCTGAGGGGCAGGTGAGGGGCGGCGGGGCCGGGCCCTGTGGCGGTGGCGGGGCCGGGGCCGGGCCGGGCCGGGCCGGGCTGGGCTGGGCTGGGCTGGGCTGAGCTGAGCTGAGCCGAGCCGAGCCGGGCGGCCTGTGCGAGGAGCGGCTCCGCCGCGGCAGGTCCCCGGGCCGCTGCGGGGAGCAGCTCCTGGCCCCGCGCGGCTGCACCCGTCCGGCCCCCCGCAGGGCCCGGCTCCCGCGGGGGCACGCCGGCCGCGGCCCAGCCCGTTCGCAGCCTCCGAGCAAGGCAGTTGACTCCGAGGTCTGTTGAGCGGAGCTGGCCCGACCCCGGCCCTCTGCTGTCGGGGCGCTCGGGGTCCGGCGGGGCGGCGGCCGGCAACATCGCCCCCCGGCGGTCGCGCAGGGCTCTGCCAGGCGCCGCTGCAGCCGCGCGGGCGCGGAGGCGTGCCTTCTGATTCTGTGCCTGCCTGGGACCTGGTTGGCAGGCTCCGAGGAGGGCTGCTTGAGCGGGTTGTCTGCGTCGCTTAAAAAAACCAAACGCGGTGACAAAATAACAGTGCTTTAGTGGTCAAGCACAGGGCTGGCTCACCTGGGGTCAGGTAGGGAGCCAGGATCATCTGTTGGCAGTGAACGTGGAGGGACGGGGAGCTGGGCCAGTGTCCCAAGCAGCATCCTGCTTCCGACAAACGCAGGAAGATTTCGTGGCTCCTCTGAATAACCCCATTCAAGGAGAACAAAGTCCTGCTTGCTCTCTACCTTGGCTCATCGGCCAGAAGCGGTTGAATTAAGTTTGGCTCTGCTGGAAGGTATGCTGCACACCGTGGCAGGAGCATGGTCCTCGCTGGGGCTGATGCTAGTTGCTGTTGCGCTGTTTGGCCAGCATTTTTTTTTTTTTTCATCCTAGATGAAAAGCTCAAAATGATTTAAAGTTCGATTTAACATTCCTGGGAGCACAGCTCTCCCCCAGGGGCACCAGATTTCAGCTGGCTTTTCACATTCTCTTTGTCTGGTGGAGAGGAGGGAGGACCATGCTGGCATTTTGCCCGGTACCTCAGTGATGGTGCAAGGTGTTAAGAATAATTTTTTCATTGCTCTTATATTTGCAGGTGTATTTTTCTCTTCTGTCTCTTCTGTATCTTCTCCAACAGAATGTGGTTTGAGTTAGTCTGTAAAAGTGTCTTGGGAAGGGAGAGCAAATGTCCTTGAACATGGATGATGGAATACTAGAATTCATCCAGAGCAAAATGATTAGCACAGCAGTGTGCTCTTGGCCTGCTAGCAGCAGCAAGTCATAGTCGCTGCTTCTGCTTGTGACAGCCAAGGGCACTTGGTGCTCAGGGATTGAGGTTGCAGGTTGCTCACTTCAGGGGATAAACTGGAAAACCTGACAAAGCCATGTAGATTTGGAGCCGTCGTTCTGCTAGCCAGTGTAGAGGAGTACAGTGCTTCTTGCACTGGATTTCAGCGTAAGTTTTCCAGCGTATCCCCACTGACTGGAGTATCTCTGATGCTTTTTGGGTCTGGTGTTTGCTGGGTTGATGAGACGGGTTTTTTCCTGTCAGTCAGATGGAGGCTATTTGGAGTGATGATGATATCAGAGTGGATTATAGGAATGCAGATTTTGAAGCCAGCTTTTTGGTCAGATAGTTCACATGTTTTCTGTATTTGCAACAGGTTTGCTTAGCTGAAACAGATGTCTTGGCCTTAGCTGGAAGCACATAAGCTACAGGGAGATCTAAGTGTAGTGGCCTGGTATGTTTTGTAACCAAGAGCATTTTATAGTTGCCCTTGTGATGCAAAAGACAGCTTTTGGCCTGACCCTTGCTGGGTCCGCAGCTGAAAACCTCATGAGAGACTTGCATGTTTAATCTACCAACAAGACATGTAGAATCTGGTTTGTTGAACACTGCCCTGCTTTGGGGGTAGAGAAGGCAAATGTGTCCTGTTCAAATGATTTTCCTGATCTGTAGAAAAATGTAGTGTGCTGTGGTGCAAAGATGAGAGGAGGAGAGACTGAGACTCTGTAGTGAACTGCCTAATGTATAAGAAAATCTTGCAAATTTCAGTGTGTTTGTGTCTGAGCTTTGAGTCATTTCTTCAATCAATTCTGTTATTCTTCTGGGTTTGGCTTCATAGGATTGGATTGGCTGCTTGCTGGCAACCAGGTAAAAGTTTTGTAAACCAGGGAACAGTTGAGTTTCATTTTTTTCCCCACAGAGCCATGGAGGAAGAACTATTAGCATCGTGGAAGGACTATAAGATCTGAATCAGCTTTAATAGAATCACTTCTGTAATTAAAGATAACAAAGCATAAACTGCCATGGGATTCTGGCTTTTTGGCTCATGAGGGTGGGTTTTTTGTTTGTTTTTTTTTTTTTTTTTCTCCTGGCAGTGCAGTTTAGTAAAAATTCATATTCATGAACCCTTTCTTTGCAGTTGTGAAAAGATGTGTCAAAGCTGTATTTCTTGATAGGTAAAAACATTAGTAAGAATACTACTTGGTTGCCATTTTACCTGTGGAGAAGAAAGCTTTTCAGTTTGGACTTAGAGTTTTAGCAGCATGTTTTTGGCTATTTGCTCATGTCCCGAGGCTGTTTAATTCAGAGGGAGATACTCCAGCCTGTGCCAGAAGTACTGGGGATTGCTGAAGTCCTGTTAGGTGGGTGGGTAGATGGTACTGAGCGTACTTGTTCAGTGGGAAACCTCCTGGTCTGGCTGGCCGTTTTAATTTGGTTAATACAAAATATAAAGGATTAATGTGCTTCATGTTCTGATTGCAATGAAAACTCTTAATTTTGTTATTGAATCTCAGTATCTTGAGTTTGTTGCATGCAGTTGATTCATATTAGTTAAGGTTTTAATTTGTCTTTGCCTGAATACTATTTCTGTGGTTTTTTTCAGAAGCTTTAATTTAGGAACAGGCCAGAATTTCCACACTTCATCAGCCTGCCCTGGAGCTGCTGATTGACTCCTTGTGTCTGCACTCAGCCGTGGCTTTGCAGCATAGGGGTTTTCAGGTTTTGGCAGAGCACCTGAATATCCTGCTGTTTGGTATTCAGTGCAGAGCCCCTCACACCTGCTGAACTGGGTCCATGTGCCCTGTCCTTAACTGGCTTAAATAAGGCCATAAATATCCTCTCTGTAGCTCACTGTGACCGCAGGACAATCTTCTGCTCCCAGTAGGTTGTCCTGCTGGATGAGCCTATTCCTGGATGATGAGCATTGTGGTAACTCACTTGACAGTAGATGAGCTGGGGTAGTGAAGGGCTCTGTTTGTTCTCGGGCATCACCACTGATGTGATAACCTCTCTCACCTGCCTTTATTGGCAGCCTGACCTCTGCCACATGCTCCTGGTGTTGTCCCTGCTCCTTTGAACATGCTGCTGGAGCTATTGGTGAGCTTGCCAGGGCAGTTGGGATGAAAGACCTGGCTTTAAATGAAACCAGGGCTCTGTTTTTGCTGCAGTAACTCTGCTGGCAGAGGCTGAAGAGGGGTGATAAGCTGTGGAGGACAAGGTAGTCAACTTGTCCACTATCACTGCCATATCCTTTTTAAGCTGCAGCCCTCAGCAGGCCCAGCACAGCCTGGAGCTAGCTCCTGAGGTGGAGTCGTGCCTTCAGTTACAGTGTTTGACTCTGTACAGGTAGAGCCTGGTCCTTGGGAAATGCCTTCAGACACACCAAAGTCTTCTGATGGAAACTAATCAGAAATTCAAATGAAAGAAGCTGCATTTCCTCCTTCCCTGTGGTCTCCTTTCCCAGTGTTTCCATTCCTGTTGTGCTACCAAGATGGCTTTCTCAGTGGATGATGCAATTAGGAGGAGATGCTGCAAGCTTTCAGCAAGTAAATATGTCAGAATTTGAAATGCTTTGTTTAGGCTCCGTCAGTCCTTCCCAGGTGGAGCCCAATTATTTGTGCCTTGTTGTGACATGTATTTGCTTGTGTTTCTTTATACAAATCTGCCTGGAGGGCTTTTTAATTAGTGAAGTGCCTCTTATTTGTAATAAAAATAAATTCCAGAGCAGACACTGGGATTTCGGTTTAGCTGAATTCATAAAGGGTTTCTGAGCTTTTCTGTCATTACTTAAACATGTGATGTTAATTTTTGCCTGTGTCAAGGTGCGCAGGAAGGCATCCTCTGTAGGAAGGATGGCTTTAATGACCAAGCAATTTCTCATGCTTTTTAGTAGCTCAGTCCTAAGTGTCCACTGAAGCAAGCAGTCGGTCTAATTGTGTTTTTATACTTTTCATGGGGAAGAGTTGTCTTCTGCTTTGGGCAATTTCTTAAAGCAGTCAGTTTTTGGAGTGGCAGAAAAATATTGACTAAAACAGCAGGTGTGAGGTCCATCTTACTTGTACATCTGGAACGAGATACTGTAGGTAAAGAGAAACTTTTTTTGCACTTGGTCTTTGTCTCATGGGAAGATGAAAAAAATACCATTTGGGATATATTCTCTCATCCTAATTACCATTCCAAGCATTTGAGGTTACTTATATAAGGAATAAGTGTTTTGTCTTTCCAGTTGAATATTGACCAGTGAATTCCAGTGTAGTTGGTGTCAACCATCCTCCAGCTACTCTCCCAAGCTTTTTTCTTTGTGTGTTCTCAGCTGCCATTTTTTGTTTATGCAATGGATAGAGCCAAAAGATGTTTGGGAAGTTTATAATGAGGATGCTGAAGATCCACATTACTTGTTTGCAGCTAAGCATGGGAGATGGAAAGGACTTAGTGATCCCTGGGGGGAGCATTGTTACGGCTTGTGTAGCAGCTCGAGGTGTATCTGGCCTCCCACAGTTATACACTTCAGGTGAAAAGAGGGGGCTTGGGTTGGATAATATCAACTTCAGAAAATTCCCCCTGGAAAAAAAAAAAAAGCTGAAAGACCAAAGCACTGGAGATGCTGAGATTATTTTTTTTCAGGCTATTCTGTCTTTTTGGACTTAAGGTCTTGTATGAAATTCCACAGAGCACTTTATGCTGCAGAGCGCTGGGGAGCTTCTGAAATAGAGAGGTCCAAATAAAATTATTCATTGGCATCTTCGTCAGCCATCAGAGGCAAACAGAAGGCAAGTTCTACATAAAGGATGTATTTTCTTCCCCCCGCTTGTATTCTGGTTGTGACCAGTTCCCCAAGCCAAGCTGTCACTGCCCTTGGCCTTGCTTGGTGGAAACCGCTCTGGTAAGAGATGAAACAAAGATGATGGTGAGCACCCCATGCTCCCCAGACTTGCTGCACATTCCTGTCACAGCCTGAAGTGGAGCAGAGCAGTCCTGGTCCCCTCTAAACTGACCTTTTTCTTAGCCACAGGGTTTATGATCCACCAAAACCAAACAACTCAAGCAGGGGGGAGGGCGGGGACAGGACAGGACGGGACACACATGACACCAAACCTGTGCTGGGCTCATTTGTGTAACTTGACAGATGTGGGACGCTGCCATAAGGCACTTGGCTTTGGCAGACAGGGCTGTTTCCTACCGGAGCAAACAAGTTCACTGCTTTCTGACTGGAAACCTGTTACAGAAGCAGAAAAGACTCTGTGTAGTGGGATTTTGTGTCATCTTGGACATCGTGAACCAGTGGCCCAGGGCCAGATGCACTGTAGCAGGGATGCCTTCTTTGTTCTGTAGCTCTGGTTTTTCTGTTTGGTTTTGTTTGTGGCTGTGTGGGTTTTCTCCCCAGAAGAATGACAAAGAGGCTTACTGTCTTCATCAGCAGTGATACCAAGAAAAGCCCTGCACACTGGTGCCTGACAAGTTGGAACTGAGCTCAGCAAATCCCCTTTAACCACATGGAGTTCAACTGTCTTGGTTTTTTTGACTCTGAGGCAGTACAGTTTCTTGTGCATGAGTTTTCATGTGCAGCAGCAGCTAGGGCTTGGTTTAGAAGGAAAAATGGCATAAAATATTTCCGGTAACGAAGTGAAGTGAGAGAAAAAGTTATCTGAGGAGACTTTATAGCTGATTGAAATACAGACCCAGGGAACGCAATGGGTGAGCAGTGTTGTGTAGTGTTGCCTGGAAAGATGCCACTCCAGAGGCTGTGGCCAGACCAGGTGGTGGGTGTTGGCTGCAGTTTCCAGCGCGTCTGCACAGGCTGCTGGGCCATTGTGGTGGTTGGTTTGGTTCTATTGTCAGGACTCCGACCTGCTTTAGCCTACTCATCCTGGCTACCCCAGCTGCTCCAGTGCCTGGTCCTCACCCATCTGCTAATCTGCTTGTACAGTTGTGCTCCCACACACAGCCTTATCTACTCTGGGCTGGTCCCCCATGTGCTTTTGGTGCTGTGTAGGAAATAGCAAGTGCAGGGTTGTTTCCAGATGTGAGGTAAGCTGTGGGTGGTCACACACTGTAATCCAGTCTCTGACTCGCACTTACGTGCATTTAAACAGTAACTCAGTCCAACTGTTAATTTTAACATGTTTGGTCTGAGGTAAAACTGTAAATGCCATATTTGGTCCTCTTGTGGCCCGGTGACTGTTTCTTTCTCATCTATACTGTAGTTCTTTGATAGTCCTTTGATAGCTACAAATATCCAGCTGTGTATTAGCCACACAGTTTAGCTTTTCTTTGCTCCCTAGCTACAGTAATTAGGCTTGGGTTTTTTTTTTGTTAGGCCATTCAAGCATTGCTCTAAGTTATGGTGAAAGGAGAAGCTCCAAGTGTTTTATGAATTCTTGGTAATGAATCAACATCAAGCAAAACAGAGAGATGGCAAAAGGGCTGTGAGCTGAGGTGCAGAGCCTGGAGTGCGTGTGGCATGAGAAACACTTAATGTAGGCCTAAGGACAAATGCTAAACATGTTGTAATATGAAAGTAAATTTTCTTAGCAATTTATACCGTTGTAATACAATGGATAGTTTGTCTGGGGTATGGCTGAGTTGCATTTAGTCAGTACAGTAAAATGAATATGAAGCAAGTAGTATTAGGGCTTAGAGGGCAGCTTTGTGCTTGGGTCAGTGCTGCCCTTGGGCTCTCACCTGCAGGCCTGCGTTAGAGCACAAATGGCAGAAGAGTTCCAGTTTTGGCTTGGAAACTCCTTAGAAAGCTTGGCCCTGAAATGAGCGACTTCAGTTTTCATTAGATTAGTTTTAAAATCACTGAAAATGAGGGTGAAAAGCAGGTGTTGCGTTCCTTTCTGTACTGCAGGTTTAGAAGCTGCTGAGGAAATGCCTGGTGGTCTGACAACTCTGCCAGACTGCACTGAAGCTGTAATTTGAAATTAGTTTAAAACAGAGGTTTGAGGTTCTGGAGACTGAAGGCTTTTCCAAAGCAGAACTCTAGTTTTGGGATGGCAATAAACATATAAAAGATCAAGATAGTGATGATGTTCCAGGCGTGAAGCTGTGCACTGCCACCCTCTTTTTTTTTTTTTTTTTTTTTTTTTTCCCCCCTCTCTCCTGGCCCTGGGTCCTTTTCACCAGGATAGTTGAGTTCACTAAAGCAAGAGAACACTGGCTGCTTTTTAGTTAGCAAGCTCCATGAGGTATTTGAGGAGCTTTAGTGTCCTTGTGTGAGGAGTGCCGGGGATGCACCATGGGAAAAGAATAGGGATGAATGGGCATGGAGGGGGCCCCCTCCTTCCAGCAGCAGCAAGGCACTGGATCCATTCTGTTTTCAGTGTACCATGATGTAATTCAGTTCCCTCTCCTGTGGTTCATCGGACACTGAGCTGCAGGGGTGACTTTGGGTATGTTGCTGAGACTTTGTCCTTGAATGTCAAAACCTTACTGTGAGCTGGAGGCTGGCAGAGAGCTGCTGCAGGGCAGAGCTTCCTTTAGTGGAGGACACTTGTTCAGGTTGCCTTTTTTCTGGAGAGGAGGAGGGCTGGATGGAGTCTGGCAAAGGGCGAGGTGTTGGTGATTCAGCCTTTCGGGCTCCCCAGAGCTCTTCTGTGGCAAGGCAGCCTCTTGGGGTGCGGTGGCAGAGTCCCTAGCTGGCCATCCAGCACTGCCTGTAACATGTGAGCAATTGTGCGCTTAAACGTTATGCGGTCTCGGTGGGATGAAATCACTTGTTTTTGTCTCTATCTGGATAAGGAAAGCTTTTGCTGAGCTGCAAGAACTGTCTGTACTTGGGGGAGGAGAAGTTTTTTGGTAACCCAATGTGTTCAGTGCAAGGCATGCTTGCTGCAGGGCTAGAGGGAAATGTCATGTTGGTCTACTTTCTGGGTCTACCCTGCTGTCTCTGGAGCACAGACTGCAGGTGGTAAAGGGTGAACAGTGTGGTGATCACCAAATGGCTTAGTGAAACAGCCCAGAGTTCAGCTCAAAATATAAAAATGGGCGACTTCCAGTAGCTGATGTGCTCATTCCTACCTGGCCTGGATGGCTTGGGTGGTGAGCTGCACTTGTGGCATGTTGATTTTGGGCTGCATCTTGCACCAGAGGCTCTTTGGGGAAGAGCACTGTTTCCTATTTGAGAGTGTTCCCTGATATGTGTACATCTTGTACTCTGGGCACTGAAATGAAATAGCCCTTGCAGCTGGCCGCAGCAGCTCCCATTACTGCAATCCTGGCAGCACGTGCAGCACCTGCCCAAAGCAGAATTTGGCCCCCAGGAGTGGCACGCTGCAGGCCCTTGGCACAGGCAGGGGAGGGCATGTGTTTAATTCCTGTTATGTTGCTTAAACCTTTGCTGTTTGCAGCAGCAGCCATTTCTTCAAGTGAATGTGTGGGGATGCTCAGAGAACAAATTTATTGTGGGGCTGCCTGTGATGCTGCTTTCTTGCCCTCCATGTCCTAGCCAGACCTGGGTTAAACCTGGAGGTTCCATGGACAGCAGAAAGGATTTAAGGGGCTTGACATTGAGTTAACAGTATTCCCCTGAAATTGCCATTTTGGGGCTATTACCTGCAATAGGAATTTGTGCTGCTTTGCCTCAAGGGATATAGCTCAAAACCCTCCTAATGTTGCAGCTGTTTTCCCTGGGAAAGGCAAATGACATCTGTGGGCGTAAACATAGCTTTAATGGTGAGATGTATCTGTATTAGAGCTTGGACTGTTTGTTGGTCCTTGTGGAAGTACAGCCTTTCGTTAGGACAGGCAGTACATGGGCCTGCAGATGAAGAGCAGTGTCAGTGTGGCTGGCTGTGAAAAGTGGGTGCTGCTGGGGGGGACATGTTCAGCCAGCCCCTTTCTGGGCTGTGGCCCTGTCTGTCATGACAGAGCTGTCTGTACTGCTCAAGATGCAGAAGAGTATCAGGCTTCATCTCTTTCAATTTCACACCTGCTAAGCTGTGACAGTGAACATCAAGAGGAGTGAACAGCTGGGCAGTGCAAACCCTCGTTTTTCCTGTGCTTCAGGCAAAAATTGATCAGTGAATTTTTTAATTTTTTTTAAATTAAAACCTGTTGCTCACTAAACCTGTTTTGCAGTTTGTTAGCAATTTGAGCTCTGCCTCTTGTCTCTGGCAGGAATGTGGCAGGAGTTGGGCAAGCTTTGACCCTTACAGCAGCTCTGTGTGCTCAGCAGTGCTGAGAACAAAGGAGAAAGCCCAGGCTGTGGCTGTTCTGTGGAAGGGAGACGTTGCCACAGAGCACTGCTCTCCTGGGATCTTGGCTGCCCTTTGATGTGGTCCTGTGTTCCCCCAGGAAGGAGTAGCCTTGAACCCTGTGCCTCTCATGTGGTGGGTGCCTTGGGAGGTGCTTTGGTCATGTAATATGTTTCCGGCTCGAAACCTATCTTCAGTTTGGGCATCTGGAAACTGGGAATATGCAGCTGCCTGTGAAAACTCAGTATGTATGTGCCCAGGAACAATCATGATAACACTGAGCTTGTGGTTATGATGGGCACTGTATGACTGGCAGCATTAATAAAATTAATGAGACTTAATGTCTGCTGTGTTGTAGAGGTAGTGTTTGCTCCCGAGTTTGCCAAAAATGGGCTGTCTGTTTCGTAAGAGCCCTGATACCGTCTGTCTTGTACAACTGTCCCTCTGCTAAAGAGTAGCTGGTAGGACCAGAGGTGGTATGGTGACACTGGCGGCTCAGAAGGAATGGATGCGCCTCTACTGAGAAAGTATCAAAGTGGGTTTTTTTCCCCCTGTTGTTTTTTGGGGTTTTTTTTGTCTTTTTAAGAAAGATGGAAAACAAAAGGAAATGTTCAGGGGAAATAAGGCTAATGGAATGAGAAGGATGTTGGTCAAAAAGGGGAAGCTGAGTCCTTACAAGAGGACCAAAAAAAAAGTATATGCTTCAGCAGATCACATGTAAAATCAAAATGAGGCAGGCCAGAATAATACTTGAAGAGTGAATTTGCCAATATGATTACTTGTCAAATATATCAGAAACCTTTTGGAGACAGGCAGAAGAAGGGATCAGGGTGTGAGAGGTACGGAAGATAAAGGCATCACAGAAAGATCTAAACCATTTTTTTGGCTGTCTTGACTCCTGTGGAGGAGCTTTGTAGCTTTGAAAACTACAGGCTCTCTACATAAGAGCTGTCTGAGAAGTTGTCTGACATTGAATGTCAGTAGAAATGGCTTTAGAGCAAACAGAGGAACTGATAAGAAACTGTAAGGAACAGATAGTGTTTACTCAAGAGTACTATAGGTTCTTAAATCTGAAATTGCTGAGATACTTTTGTGTGTATCCTGTTGCTTAAGTGCCCTTGGTATCACAGAAATGGATGGTGGCAAATGTGATGGCATTTTTTAA
The DNA here is from genome assembly GCF_963210335.1 of Falco punctatus. Classification (NCBI taxonomy): domain Eukaryota; kingdom Metazoa; phylum Chordata; class Aves; order Falconiformes; family Falconidae; genus Falco; species Falco punctatus. The sequence goes on from NC_137590.1 coordinate 342,566, forward strand.
AAGAGGGGAGTCTTGAGGAAATTGGGGAGGTACACATCAGGTAGCTCAATATCTGTGCCAGGCCCACTGCTAGGGAAGGGCTGTAGAGAGGATCCTGGGGACCACAGACCAGTGGGTCTGACCTCCATGCTTGGGCCTCTGCACAAGATCACTGAAGGCATGGCCAAGTGCGGTCTCTTGGAAGACGGTTAACAAGGCTAACGTAAAGGCATGCCCTGCCTCATCGATCTACCAGAGGCTGATGAGCACGTGGGTGGCAAGCCCAATAGATTTCCCATATCTGGGTTTTCAAACAGCCTTTGACAAGGTTCTCCACCAAAGGCTTTCAAGAAGCTAAGTCACCATGGGCATGGGGGAAAGGTCTTGTTATGGACTGAGAGCTAGTGGAAGATTAGGATGCAAAGAACAGGGCTTAATAGCCTTTTTTCACCGTGGGTAGGAGTCAGCAGTGAGGCCCCAGGGCCTGGTGTTGGGACTGGTATTCATTCTGTGGGTGACCTTAGGCATGGAGGGGTGCGGTGAAGTCCCCAAGACTGCAGAGGACCCTCGATTCCTTCAGGTGTTTGGATACCTCATTGAAGGTAAAGAAATCCAGAAGGACTCACAGGACTGAGCAAGTGGATGAATAAATGGCAGAGGAACTTCAGTGTAAGATGATGTGGGGTACTCCCAGGGGAAAATTACCTGTACCAGGCCTGTATGATACTAAACCTGGAACTGGTGGTTACAGCTCGGGAAGGAGCTCGGAATCATCAGCTCTGTGTGTGTGAGCCAGAAAAGCCAATGTATTTTGGTCACCATCAGCAAAGGACATAATAAAAAGACAGAGGGCATCATTTTGACCCTGTAACACCTTGGTGCATATCTTAGGGGCTGCATGCAGTTCTGGTTTCTGCATCTTGAGAAGGACAGTGGTGGTGGAGAGGCTGTAGAGAAGACAGTTAAAATGGCTTGAGAGACAGAGCACCTGTCTTATGGGGGGTGAGGGTGGGTGGAAATCGTGACTCCCTGGTTTGGAATAGAAGTCTGGCGTAGCATATGATCAAGGTATACAAAATCATGAAGGCACTGATTACGTTGAATTTTATCTACCAAATCTTATGGCACTAGAACCAGGGGCACTTGATGAAACTTGATACAGGAGATTGGTTTAAAGTAGGTAGAAGGAAGTACTTTTATTTTATACAATGTGTGCTGAAATTCTGAATTCTTTGTCCTGGGAGGCTGTGGATGCAAAAGGCATCAGCAGGTTTAAAGAGCATTTGGGTAAACTTATGGGCAGCCAGTCTGAAACAGATACTGGGAAGAACAGGCAGGGATATACCTATAGCATCCATAATACAAGTGTGGATTCTGGGGGAATAAGGAAGAAGCTGGAGATGAGGGCATGACTAGACTCATGTGCTTTGCCGAACAGTTCTCTCCTGTTGGCCTGGCTGTAGGCAGGATGGAGGAGCAGCTGGATTCTAAGGTGTGTATCTTAGTTTTAGAAAGTTTCCAGAAACTGACATTAAGTAGGAACAAAGGTAGATATGACATGTTGCGGAAGAGCCAGCATGGCTTTTGTAGACCAAAATTGAGCCATATGACTCCTTTGGTATTTGGAAGGTGTTTGTGAGAACATGGCAGGGCTGATGCAGTGGAGTGGTCTAGGGGACCTCTCTGAAAGGTTTCAGCATGGGGTATCCAAAAGAAGTCCATCATGGGATGCATGGGTGAATAAATGCATAAAAGATAGGCTATGAAAATGAGGAGTAGACTGTCAAACCTCACAGTGGAGGGAAGTCCCTTGGGGAGACAGGCTGGGATCTCTGCTGCTCACAGCATTTGTATGTGACCTAGAAACGGGGATGGTAGTGATGCCCGGGGAAGAGCATGCTGTGGTCCATGTGCACAGTGATGGGCTCCAAGCAAACGAGGGAAGAAATTTTGAGCACTGAAATTCAGGAATGAGGTCAGGGGTAACAGGTGTTTCTGCGGAAGTACGGGCCTGCGTTCAGCAGCACTGCAGAAAGGGAGGAAGAGATTGTGAACAGCAAAGACGGGAGCAGTGGACAGAATGAAAAAGTCATGACACCACTCTGGTCCTCTGTCATGTTGAATATTGAATATCAGTTCATCCCATCTTAGAAAAGTCCTTGCTTCTAACTGCTGGAAGTAGAATAAGTGCCACTGTGGTTTTTTGCTCTTTTTTAATTTTTTTGTAAGTGAAAAGCTCAGTTTTGGACTGAACACAAGCTAATAAATGCTAGGTCTTTTGCTGAGAAAAAACAAAAGAACTTGTTTTGGGCACCAAATCAAAAAGTAAATTGTTCTCACACCACTGTTCACTGTTACCATGTATAGCAATTACTGCCATGGCAACAGATATTTTCAAGATCCAGCCAAGATCTTCCAGGGCTGCAGTGTAACTTTTCATACTTGCTCATTGTGGTGCTATTAATAACCGTAGCCAGGAAGTTTCTTCTTCCTCATGTACCATGTACCAAGTGCGAGGGATAAGCTCATTTTAGATCAGTTGTGGGGAGAAGTGACACTGAGGGTTTCCTGGATTTTTTTTTTTTTTTTTTTTGTTCTGGAGATTCTGTCTAGCGCTGCCAGCTCTGCAGCTGCCTCCTGAACTAAGCTGTGTCTCTTGTGCTATTTCTAAGAAAGCAGAGTCTGATTTTTTTATTCCTTTTCTTTTTTCTGCTCTGCCTTCCCCCGCCCCCCACCCCTGACAATTGTGACACATATTTACTCTTCCAGCTATGCATGGAAGCTTAAGTGTTTATTTCAGGCTGACTTGGTCAAGGGGAGAACCTGCTGCCAGTTAAACATGATCTGGGCCAGTCTCTGGTCTGCACGATTTCTTAACTTATCTCTCAGTCATTTAAGCAAGATAAACCATGTGTATTCAAATTTGCAGTTCAACTGTCCTTGGCAGTAGTTGAATTTAGCTATGTTTAAAATCTCCAAGTGCACATCCGCTTTTTCCCAGCCACGTTACCACACCCGGATGAATCTCCTTTGAGGTGGAAGTGTGTCAGAAATACCACTGCCAGGTCTTTTGGCACCTTCTGAAGAGCTGTGGAAAAGGTCAGACTTGTCTTTTGCTTGTGCCGGCAGTTCCTCTTGAGCCTGAGCATTTGTGATGCACTGCAGTGGATGGGCATCAGGATCATGAGTCTGTCCCCAGCTCTGGTTCAGGTAGTACACAAGTCACAGCTGTACAGTCACCCACTTTCATCCGTGTAAGGAATGAGTTGTTTTGCCAGGCCAATTGCCTCTTCCCCAGGGAGTTTGGTTTTCTTCCTCAGAAGTGTAGCTGTTAACTGTAAAAGCCTCACTGCCCCCTTTCCTCACCAACTTGAGAGTTAAAAGGAAAATCAGAGTGCTCATAGAATGTGTTCCTTATTTTACGGCGCTGTCGAGTCTTGCAGCTTCTTCTGATGCAACAGTTTTTGACGTCACCCTTCCCCCAATCTCCCGAACCTGCTGGATTGACAGCTTAACATTGTAACAGAGAGAAAAAGACTTAATAGAAAACACAGCATCTTTCATCCTACCAGCCTCCATGGAGAAACTGAAGAAATGAGCATATGCCCTGCAAAAGCTTGGTCCAAGGCAAGAAATAATTCAGTCTTATCTGCAGGGAGCAACTGGATCCTTCTTCTGTTGCTGCCCTACCTGTTTCTTGGGAGGTCTGTTGAACGCAGTAGCACTGGAGGCGCTGCCTACGGCTGCGGCTCCCAGGGGGTGGCTGCACACGCAATGCAGAGTTCAGCCAAGTGAACCTGGCTGGGATGGTACCAGCTCACACAGCCCAGCTGGTTTTTCTCATGGATGCCTCCAAGAAATAACGTGACACCCTTTTCGAGAGCCTTGGGTGACTGACACAACTGTTCACCAATAACTGGCTTATTTCTGACTCTTAGGAAGGTTAATTCCACCTTTGCTTCTTTGACATGAGCAAAGGTGAGCTTCTTTGATGTGAGCAAAGGCAGATTTTGGGCTTTAACTAATTGCACTTTGTTCCAACATGTGAGGTTTCAGAAATGTCTAGCTTTAAAAAGGCTGTGACTGCGTTGTAAGGCAAGGTTGAGCGACTCTGTCTTTTTCTCATTAAATCAAGCCAGATCCTGTTAATGACAAAGCATCAGAACTATACATAACTAGTATTTTTGTTTATTTGGAGTTCGAAGGTGTTGCTGTAGCCACTGCTAACCCTACAGATGCAAGTGTGTCGTGCCCAAAAGCAGAGGTTGAAATGCAGCTCACGGGATGTGACTCCTACCTTCACCATAACATTTTGAGACAATTAGGAAAAGAATGTCAGTTTGGAGAAACACTTAAACATGCCTTTCCTTTCAGAGGAAACTTTTTTTTCATTGTTCATTACATCAGAATTAAAAACAATGGAAAAAATCAAGGATGGGCTGTGTTTTTCATACAAACTGCTAATTCAGTCATCAATAGGTGAGCTTTTTGGGGATCAAGGTGTGCATGGAGTAGGGAACTGTGTGCTGCTCCATGGGGCAAGCATGCAGGAGGGGACTGGTGCAGTCCAGTTCATTGGCTTTGCAGCGTCCTTACTCTGTCATGTCTGATGTGCTTTTTGTTCAGTGAGTGCTGTAGGCAAAACAAATATAAGAAATTAATTTCTCATGGAAAAGAGGTTTTTTTGCTTATTGTTTTGTGAAGGGTTTATGAACTCTGTGGCTGCGGTTTTCAGCTGTTTATTTACTGCCTCTCTTCCCTTGCCAGAGGAAATTAGTGTGCTTTGGGCTGGGGAAAATGACAACTCTGAAGCAGCTTTTCTGCATGGAGTCCTGTCAGGATGAGTTTCCTGATGGCCGCTCTGGGCGCAGGGGAGAGGTAATCGTTTGTGGACTTTGTGTTTCCTGTTGCCTTTGACTTGATGCCAAATTCCTTTGCCATCCCGGCATTGTAAGGGTTGAGTCATTCTTAACAAACTTGGATAGCTAATACTTTCAAGAGCCCCTCTGTTTGTTCCTGCTTAGTTTTCTCAACAGAGTCGGCAGATAGCTGCAGCTAGAGAGGCTTGCAAGAGACGGGAATGGCTTTAAAATGTTATGATGAAACACTGTTATCTTTGTTTTATACTTTTAGTCACCGTTGTCTTGTAGGCTCTGCTAGCTGAGAAAAATAACCTGGTCCCTTGCAAACCGTGTCTGTGTTGTGCATGAATTTTCAAGGGACGCTGTGTTTCAGCTAATAAATGACTGGCAGCCCTTTAAATGAAAAGAGACAGAGGGCCATTATTTTGCTAATGCCATTTAGGAATGTAGCTGTTTCAGATATGTAGCTTTGCAGGCTGGTGCTTGAAAGCCTTAGGCTCTGCAGTCTGCCTGTTTGTAGGGAGTCAGCAGCTGGCACCCTTGGTGACACCAGGCCATTTATTTATGGCCTTGCCTTGTAGGTGCTCTACCCTCTAATTACAACCTTGGCTTCCTCCAGCCCCCACTGCTGCTGGCTCCTGTGCCTCCTTTAGGAAAGCTGAAGTTGTGGGCTTTTTGTGGTCTGGCAGGGTTATTTTAGACCTGAGGTGGGTGTCTCAAGAGGTCCATTCAGTCCCCATCCCTGCATGCTCTTGCTAAGGTGGCGGCTCGGTCCCAAGATGCCAGCTGACGGTTTCCCTTTTCTGGCTTTGTAGGCTTCTTTTCTGTTCCTGTCTTCCCAGTCTTCTGCATCGGCCTCATTCGGAAACCTCTGTAAATGTTTTCTTCTTGTTGCTCAGTATTCCCTTGTGTAGAAAATGAATGTCTCTGGCACTTGGCTGTTTGCTCTTTCATGGTTGCTATGGACTCTTCCCTTCGATGAAGATAGTAGAAAAATTATTCTTTTCCCCTCCTATATCGGGAAACTACATGCTCTGTAGCAGTGCAGTATGTCTGTGGCTGTGCAATGCCTCTCATGGTTTCACCAAGCCTAGGATGATCTATCCATACACAGAAATGACAAAAATCAGGTGACTGCAGAGCCATGTTCCTCATGCAGCGTGAGTGACTTGGGCTGCTGCTGGGGTGGTGGAGCAGTTACTGTGTTTATGTGGTGGGGCAGCTTTTCCTACAACGGCTTCTGATTGTGGAGCCTGCTGTTCCTGGGCTAGTCTCCTTGGCATCAATTGGCTGAGGCAGCAGCTGCAGGGTCCCTGTCTGCAAGGGCTTCATGGTAATGCTGGGAGGAATCCCTGGAATTGGTAGTGGTGACATACGAGGCTGTGAAGAGTAAATATCAGTTCTGAAGCAGCTGGGCAGCAAGCTAGATAAATCAGGACCGTTGTCAGTAATTCCTAGAATGACAGAGAGGGCAGCAGGTGCTGCTGTGTACTTGAAATAGCAGGGATACCATCTGTGTGACATTACTTGCTTTGGCTTCGGGAGAGCACTTGATGTGTGCTGCTTCTCCAGGACTCTGGGCTTTTGCCCTTCATCCTTTTGGCAGGTACATCTTCTCTGCCTCATTCCTGCAGTGGTATCAGCAGAAAGCTCTTTGCCCTGGGCACAGCCTTGTCAGCATTGGGAAATGTCGACCTGCTTAGGTCTGATGAGTGTCTGATGAGTCACTGCTCTGGTGAGAGGTGGAGGGGACTTAGGGGTCCATGGAAATAGCAACAAGCCATGTTCAGCTTTCTGGTCACTGACCAGGGTTTCAATCAGCAGGGAGCCACATGGTGCTGGAGCTTATTGGGAAGGCAGGAAACCCATGCTCTGTCCCTCCCTCCTGTCCTGTATCCATCCTCATGATAAAAATGGGAACAGCCTAGGCTTAATTTTGGGTTTATGTTCATGCTGGGGGGCTCTTAGGTGCTTTGGGCCCTATCTGGGGCAGATCCTGTATGACTCAGTGCCAGCACACACTCCTGGAGGTGGATTTATTTATTACTCCTAGCTCTGCTCCAGCTGGGAGCATCTGTCATAGTTTGGTGTGTCCCAAGAAGACATAAGGGGAAAGCAGATGTGTGAGCTTCAGTACCTCACTGCAGAGATCTGCATGCCTGAAAGGATCCAGCTGGTGCAGGCCTCATGTGAATGCTGGCTGCCTGCTTCAGGGGGTCCATGTACAGGTGGGGTGGCAGCAATGGATGCTCATCAAGCTGTGCTTACAGCATATGTGTCCGGGCAAATCCTCCCTGAAACCAGGGACATTGTCTCTGGGGCCAATGGGAAGGCTCCAGGCTGCTGCCCGAGGGCTGAGCTTCGTATGCCTTGGTGGGGCAGCACTAGGGGGTGGAGGAAGGACAGGATACTTCCCAGCCATAGTGGTCAATTGTTGCTGAACTTGCAGGTTGTCCCCTAATACTTTCACCTAAGCAACTGTGAAGTATTTCCTCTCTAGGATCCTGCTAAAATTGAGGATTTCCCATGTAAATCCTGTTTGTGGGGACAAAGTCTGGTCACGAGTGTATTGAGATGGAATACAGTCACTGTCTTGAGTGCAGTGCTGCTGGTATCACTCTTGAGTCCCAATGGCAACAGACCTGACCACGTGTCCTGTGGCTGTACAGGCAGGAGGACAGCACCAAGCTGCACCAGGCCTCAGCTCCCCTACAGGGCACCCAGTGCCCCCTGGCTGGCACCAAGCCTCCCCCACAGCAGCTGGGATGTGGATGGGCCTGTGGATCCATGCAGCATGTTTGGAAGGAGAGAGAGGGGGTGAAAACTGCCAGGACTCTGCCCGCCGCCCCCCCCCCCCCAATTCCCCCTTGTTCTCAAATGCTCAGCCCTTATAAGTAAAAATGACTCTGCTGAAGCCTTCACTGAGCTTAGGAGGTGCCACTGCAGCTGGGGCAAAGCAGAGCTTCAGGGCAGATGTTTAAGGACTGGGGGTTTGGGCTGTGGTCTGATGTACAAAACATGATGTCAGGAGTGATCCAGAGAATGCTGTGGCAGCAGCTCAAGGGCTGGATGGGTTGTCTGGGCAGATCCTGTAGCCCAAGGAAACTTGTCTCACTGCTCTGTTGTGGCCAGGGGCTCAGGCTCTCCAAGGGATTGGGTTGTCTGGGACAGACACAGGAGAGGCTGTCTGGCCGGATCCATGTCCCTGGCCAGCTTGGGGCCCCTTACAAAGAGCAGAGGGAAGGGCTTGTAACCATTTTCACATCTTATGCCTCTCACCTTCTGCCCAGGCTGCAGTGGCCACAGCTGGACTCCAGCCATAATACACTCCATGGTGCTCATCCTCACTGACAATTTGGGGATAGAGAGAAGTGGGAGGCCCTTGGTCTTCAACGGAACAGTGGGTCCTTTCCCCAGGCACAGCAGCCAGCCCTGCTTTGTGCCTCCAACAGGGGAGCTGTGGCAAGAGCCTGTGTTTACCCTAGCTGTGCAAGTGCGGGCAGAGCTATGTACAGTCTGCATCGTTGAGATTTTGTTAATGGGAGCGGATTTTACTTCTCCTCCTGCCCTCAGGTGCAGTTTCCTTTAGTGTTGGTTTGTGCAGTCCCCTGATGACTGTGTCTGCATCTCCAGTGCCTGAACTCCTGTTCTGTTAGAGCCCATTCAGCAGGTGCTTCATGCTCTGTCCCAAAGCCATGAAAAAAACGAGGATGTTTCCTGCCCCTTGCTTTTCCATCTGTTGCAGAACCCCTGTCCTCTGGAGGAGGGATGGAGAATGGGGTGGGGTTGAGCAGCACTTCAAGTCTCTCTGTCCTTAGCTTCCTGTGGGGTGCCCTATGCATGACTCCAGGACTTGCCTGGGAGTGGTTTCAGGGTCCAGATCTGTATGAGCCTGGGGCTGCGCAAGTCCTGGTGGGTGGTGCTCAGTGCAGAGTGGATGATGGAAAGCATGAAGGTTGGTGTGGTGGGAGTTCCTGTGCTGCCCTCCCTTCTCCCAACTGAGGTGCAGTGCTTTGAGATGCCTGTGCATCCGTCCCACCCAAGGTGCTGGTGCCAGGCTGTAGGACCTTATGCCTTTGGGGCTGTTCTGGGCTTTATTTTAAGCTGATTATCTTTGTAGTGTGACTTGGCATGATGTCTGTCTTCCCTCAGGGAAGATTCCCCTCTGCCCCTCCAGGTCCTCTTGTAGAAAATCTCAGTCATGTCCTGAACGGCCTTGTTACTTACTACTTTCTCTCCAAGACAGGACCTTAGTGGGATCTTCTATTAATTTTGGTGCTGCCCTGACTCGTTCTTGTGGGATGAGCTGCCCCATTGCTCTCAGTTCTGCTCTGGAGCTGGGGTGAATTGGGAAACTCAAAGCAGCAAAATAGGAGCCAGCAGTGCTGGTACAGGGGGTGGGGGAAAGTTTGGGAACGACCAGGGAAGAAGTAAGAACCAGCAGGGTCTGAGCAACCAAAAGGCCACAAAGTTTCTCATCTGACGTCTTTATCTTTGAAAATACGACTTAGCAGAAGGCTTGGGGCTTTGGTTGTGTTTTGGTGGTAGTGGGTTTTTTTTTGTTTTGGTTTGTTTTTTTTTTTTTTTTTTTTAAACTAAAACCACCAAAGTAACAAGATAGTTTGTGTGACAGGACCTCTTCCAGACTTTTACCTCTAACTCATCCAAGTCATGGTGCTGTGCTCTCTTCTGCTCTCTGTAATGTGTTGCTGGGCTGCACTCTGCTTTCAGGGGGCTGTCCCCATTCTGCTCTTGCTGGAGCTGAGCACATGTGTTCAGGCTTTGAGCAATTGCAGCCATTTGTTCTGTATTTTCAGTCTGGTCTGTCTCCTGCAAAACGGAGGTTGGTTTGTTTGCATAATACTTATTTTCAGAAGCAGAGGAGTTTTAGGAATAGGCTGACATTATATTTATTTTAGTTCCTCTATAATTTTTGTTTTGAAAGATGCATGTGTATTCAAAAAAAGTTCATATATATATGGGTGAGGAGGGTTGTTTTGGGTATTTTCATTCCCCCAAGTTCTAAATGACAGCTTTTCTGGACTTGGCTGAGAGAACGCAGTGAGTAAAGCCTAAATTGACTGGGTCAGCTGGTGGAGCATTGCCACAAGGAGCTGGTGCTAGAGGCCTTTTTGGAGGCCTTCTCAGCTCCAGGATACAGATGAGTGTTAGGGTCTTGTCCTGGCTTTGTGCAAATCTGAGCAATGTGGGGCCCCCCAGGGGTTGCACTGTATTGCTCAGCATCTGCACTGAGTGACATTTTTCTAAAGGGAGTCCATCTGACAAGCCACCCAGTGTGCTGGGATGCTGTGCTGGGGTGGCTTTGCCTGTTGTGCAGAAGGTGAAGGGGCAAGCACAATCCTCTTGAAAGCTGTGCTGATGTTGGGGTGCTTGAGCACAGCCCGTCTGTTCTTCAGCCAGCTGGGAGCCTGGACCTGCATAGGAGGACCAATGTCAGCAGCTTTGGTGCCTTTGGGCTGGTATCCACTCCCTGTTCCTTAACTGGTTTGCCTTGGTCTGCTACTGGGGCCTCCCTTTGGAGCAGTAGGGGTTGTAAACATGGCTTTGTTCTCTGTAAGGCTGCTTCTGCTCCCTCTCGTGGGGCCCCTCGTCACCGTTAGCAGCAAATGAAGGAGGCTCTGAACTCCCTGTCTCTGTAGGACAGGTCATTTCAGATGCCCGTCCGCATCACCCCAGCTGCTTGCTGCAGTAAGGAGCTCTGGGCCCCATGCACATGTCCCTGCCCCTGACCAGTGTCACAGTATGACTGGTCTCTGAGAGTTGTACTTAAGTCTCTGTGTGTCTGATGACGAAACTCTTCATCCCTCATCCTCAAGGAGGACCACTTAATAGGTACTTGGTCTTGGTATTGACGTGCCCTCAGTTAAATGACCTCTGATGATGGGATCTGCCTGGTCCTGGGGCCCCACCACCCCCTGGGGCTTCACAGAAGCTTCAGCATCCCTGGCTTGGAGCCATAGGCAAAGAACTGCAGCTCTTCGTTCGAGGACACAGCAAGCTGCCTGCCCCTGCAGGGCATGGTAGCAGTGCCTTGTGCATGCGAGGTATGGAGATACAAAGGAAAGCATCAGCGCTCATAGAGGTCATATTGGCCTACGGCCCCTCAAGTTCTTCAGTTTCGTGCTGTCCAGGAAGGTCCCCTGTCCTCTGAGTGCAGCCACCCTTCTGTGATATTAAGTACAAGATTGTACACTGGCTGTGTTCAAACTTCTGTTTCCTGGAGGAAGAGGTTAATTTCCCAGTTGCTTGCTTTTGTGTTGGGGCCACCTTTGAGCAGGCTGCAGGCTCCCTTTGGGAGCATTAGTTGTCAAAAATCCCTCTGTATGGAGTTGTGTTTGGTTAAGAAGGACTTGGTAATGCCCCAGCTCTCTTCAGGGCTCATCCTAAAGGAGGGAAGTGGGGTGAGGAGGTGGGATCTTGACTCAGGGCACAGAAACCCAAAAATTATAGAATATGGAAGTGAAATGGCAGATCAAGCTGGAAGAGCTCTTCTTGGAGCCACACGGAGGGGTGTACTTGCAGGCTGGTTGAAGCTCCCTGAGGCAGGGGTTTCCTGTGGCTTTCCTTGAGGCCCCCTCACCCTTGTCAGGTGAATGCCTCCCTGAGTTGTTGCTGAGCAGTGCGCACAGGTAATGGGTGGAGAGAAGGCTTCATGCAGTGGGCTGGGTGATCACATCGCATTGGTCTGAAGCTGACAGCTCCGTTTGAGGAAACATCTCTCTACTATTCTTATCTATGGATGGTCTTGTGAAGAACTTGTGGTGTCCAAGGACTGTGCTTGGCTGTCCAGGCTGTGGTGTCACTTGGGTGATGGTGGCAAGAAAACCAGCTGTCCTGTGGAGTAGTGCCTGTTCAACAACTTGTGGTTTCTCAGCTCTTCCTGTAAGTGACTCTTCTCTTCTGTATCTGGTCCCTTCCATTTCTAGTCCTGCTTCCTTCTCTTTAATTAAAACAATTTTATTCTTTCTTGGCCCTCGTGCTAACATTTATAGCCTTTGTGAGAAGATCTAATCAGAAGATGCTAGCAGGGTGCTCTTTCAGACTGAAACCCTTTTTAATAACTTAATAATATTTTTAATTCTCAGGCAGGACTGGCAGCCAGGAGGGACCAAAGCTCTCTTTGGAGGAGCAAAGTTTGTGAATGTCTGTCACCTCAGTCCCAGAGGCTGGCAGGACAGAGCACAGCTGCTTGGCCTCTTACCTGCTCTTTCTATACAACACTTAAAAACCAAGCTGCTGACCTGCGAGGACTTGAGCCTTCAGGTGGGAACAAATCTGTCTGCCCATGTGAGATGAAGTTGTGCATAAAAAGCCCTACGCTTCCTCCTGCTTTTTGCATGCCTGGTGTACCATACCCCTCATGGCACCTCGCTGCTTGGGGACTGAGCCTCCCCCATAGCCTCGCATCCCTCTGAAGAAAGAGCGAGCCCAAGGCAAGTACCTTTGCAGTCAGGTGGGGCTTGGGCTACTTGGATGAGCAGCTGGTGCTGTGGCCAACTTACAGGCTGCAAGGCATTGAAGCTATTTGTGTATTTGCTCAGGACACAGAGGAAACTCCTGAAATCTCTCTGACAATGCAGGAGGGTGCACACTGGGTATGTGGGCGCACTTTTTTTTCTTAAACAAGTGGGGGTGTTGAAATTGTCCTGTGTTGTGGCCTCTGGTGACCAGGTTAGTTCCCTGATGCTGTCACAATGCCAGTGGGCTGTGTGCCCCCATGCTCGGGCTGTAGTTGGAGGGGTTTGGTCTGGGTTTGCAAACTGGGCTTGCGGGGAAATCCTGTGCCTGGGGCCACTGAGTCCCAAGAGGTGAGATCGATTGAAACCACCACAGCGATCCCCCCATTGTGACCATGGCTAGGCACTGCCTTACTGGTGAGAGTGGATACAACATGCTCCATGGCTGCTCTGTTGCCCAGCACTTGGAGCTGAGAGGACAGGGAAAAGCGTTATTCAGACGTTTGCCAGGAAAGAACTTCTTGAACCCTGTGAAGGGGAGCTGGAGTTAATTTTTTTGATCTCCAAGTTACAGCCTTACCTCTCTGTGATCCTGGGTTTATCACGTTTTTCCAGAGTTCCTGATGTTGTGTTCAAGCCTTGTGTGGCAGCCTGCAGCTGGCCCTGCTCCAGGAATGTGCTCCTTGCTTTTCCTTTTCTGTCTTTACATATGAATGTGATTGTACTTTGGTATTTCAATGTGTCCTGTGCAGTTTTTTTCCCCTAGTTAAACTCTACCTCAGTCATCCTCAGCCCCTCAATTTTAAGGGGACCAAACAGGTCACCAACCCAGGTCATCCACTTACATGTCTTTACATGCAAAGATAAATGTAAGCTTATTAAAACAGAAGGGTATAGTTAGCAACATATGCTCAGTCATGGCCAAGTGCCATCAGAAGAATTCATTATTTTCAATAGCTTGCACTTAACAGAAAATAGCTGACTTTTCCTCTCTCCTGAGGAGCAGCAGTGGTGGTATAGCAGTCAGTGTTTCGGAGTGTTGTTAATCCAGGTACTGGCAAAACAGATCAAAACCAGTGTGCTCTTGAACGTTAAAAAGATTGATCACTCAACTGTCTTGATCACTCAGCTGGGCCTTGCAGAGTTGGTTTGTTGTGTTTTGGTTTTTTCCTTGCTGCTCCATAAGTACTTCCTGTCTCCCCCAAGCTCATCAGTGTGTGTGTGTCGCTTTTGCAGTGTGGCGTGTCCCACCATGCCTGCTCTCCTGCTCCCCTGCCTTTCCCCTCCCGAGGACAGTGTGCCGTGCTCCCCTTCTTTGGGTGAAGCCTCCCCCCTTCCCAGCGGCAGCCCCTGCTCAAGTTGCCACTCTGCCACCTGGGTCTAAGTCCCCTGTGCCCCACTTCCTAGTGACTGCCTGTCCTTGTGAAGAGTTATGGTGCTCTCAGAGGTTGCTGCTCCTCATGTCCCCTCTGACCTGTCCCTTGGACCCTCTTTGCCAGTTCCTTATCTTACTTGCACTTCTTTGCTGCTGTGTCTGTGAATGTGTTCATCTCTTCCCAGCACTGCTGGGCTCTGCTGCTGCCCTGGTTTTCTCCTTTTATGCCATTTATGGATGGCGTCTCTTTACAGTTGACAATGCCCTTGATAATGGCAGTGACTTGCTGATTTGATCCTGTGTCTATGGTTTGTCATTGCAACTGCATGGAAATAATCAGGCTGGCTCTGTGATTCCTACCCCAAGCCATGGCATGAGGTACTGGTACAGCTGTTTCTTTCACCTTAAATCAAATAGGAGAACTGACGTAGTTTTGACCAAAAAATACTGAACAACAAACCAGATGTTTTCTGGACACAGGGTTTCCCAAGTGGGACGCACTTGCAGGCATGCTCTTGGCAGCACCCTGCCCAGCTCTGGCAATGGTGGGAGCCCAGCAGGAATCGGTGCCATGGGGAAAGGTGACGTTCTGTGTTCCCAGCTGCTTGTTGGACCAGTGCAAATGCTCGTGGTGGTAATAGCCTGGGCTGGGTGAGCAGATCTGGCTGAAAATGGAACTATACCACAAAAAAAGTGGCTTTCACCTGAATCAGCTTCCCCAGCCAGCCTGTCTGGTAGCCTGAACATCAGCCCTGTGTGAGACTGCATGGAGGTCAGCATTACACGGTAAGTGTTGTGGCAGGGAGAATTGCACCTTTTCAGAGGCAGTTCAGGTTTATTTTGTGTTGAACTCACACTGTACTTGGCAATTTTGCATCCTCAAAGAGCTGAGGAGCAGGCTGCTTTTCAGGGGTGCGTGGCAGACTGTTCAGCATTGAATGCACCCATGGTTTTCCTAGCAGGGCAGTGTGATCTGCAATTTAAATGCTCTCCCAGACTTGACTGGTGGGATGGGACATGCTGACCTTCCCCAGAAAGCCCAGGCAGAGCCGAGGGCTGTGCTGCCCTGCCAGCAGATGCCTCTGCTCCCATGGTTGTGCCAGCAGGGCCGAGTACCAAGCTGACATTTCAAACACTGCAGTGCTGCCACTGTCAGCCCAGATGCCTCTGAGAAACCGCAGACCAGCAGCAGAGGGTGTGTGAGAGGGATGCAATGGGATCTCCCTTCTGCTGTTCCTCTGGGAATGGCTCCTGTTGCCTTGCCTTTGCCAGGGAGTGGCTGGAGGCTGTCAGGGCGAGCCCCCAGGGCACCCGACAGGGGTGGGTTTCAAGGATGGCTCTGAACCTGTCCTGTTCACATGGCTTTTATTAATAACAGAAATAACTTGTGTTAAGTCCAGCCTCCTTCCTGCAGCCTCTACCTCTGTGGTGAGGAGGAGGAGGGTGGAGGGCCAGGACTTGGCGTGTGCGAGGAGGTGCTGGGGGGCACAGTGTAGATCTTATCCCTGTTTTCAGCTGCACACTTGAGCATACTGCCAGGGGTGAGATCACTTTAGTGGCAGCATCTCTCCCATGCAGGAGGAGGTCCTGTTGGCGTTTGCACCTCCTTCTTCTTTTATCTGGGCTAGCCAAAAATGTTTTGGCTACAGCACCATGGAGATACTGGCTTTGCTGAGCTCCTCTGCTCTCACCTGGGCCAGCTTTTTGGGGTAGGTGGGTTACTGTTGAAGGCTGATGTGCCATGTATGAGGACTTAGCAGGCCAACACCTCTGTTGCCACAAAACCATCATGCTGTTCTGCCTGAAAACCAGCCCTACAGCACTGCCTGCGTTGCTTTCTCGCTAAGCCCTAGGCTGGGCCAGCATGGGTGCTGGTGAGGGGCTTCTCTGGGCAGCAGAGGGGTATGGATCAGTGGCAGGCTGTGCCTGTCCTTTGGGTCACCTTACACCTGAAGGGTCACCAAGGGGGGGAGAGGAGGAACCTGCAGTGGAGATGCTCTCATCCACCAGTCACTCCCCATGTATATCTTTTGGCCAAGCGAGTGTGGGCTTCAAGCAGGGACTGGGTGATCCAGAGATCCCTTCCAGACCTGTGGCATGTGAGCCCTGCAGACAGGCACTTGCATGGGCAGGCTGCCTGCAGGGTTAGGAGCCAGGGGTTTGGTCTCCCAAGGTGGTATTGACAACAGGCTGCAGCTCCCAAAAGGAGCAGATCCTGCCTTTGCAGAGCCTCCTGCTCTTGAGAGTGAGTTTCCCTGTACATCTCACCAGGCGCCAGCACTCCTGCATGCTAGCCCTTGATGTGAGTTCTCAGAGCATCAGCAGGTGATGTTCACCCATCCTGTGCTGCTAGACCCAGACTTGTGAGTGGTGTGAGCTGATGTCAGGGCTGGACTAGGTGGGGAGACCTCCCCTTCCTTGTGCCAGGGAGTTGCTGATTCGGCTCAGCCCCATCTCTAACCCTTCCCCTTGTTTTTCCCCTGAACCCCTTAGTTAGATTGCTGGATTACTGAATGGCCCTAAGCAATGCTTTGATCTGTAGCACAGCTTCCTGGCCTAGAAGCAGCAGATCTGTAGGACTCCCAGACAGCCCATTTGCCTCGAGCCTCTGGCCCAGACTAATGCAGCTTTCTTGTTCCTGCAGCTCGGATTGGGTGGAGATCATCGAGCCCCGCTCCCAGGAGCGGATGTATGTTAACCTGACCACGGGTGAGTGTGGCTGGGAGCCTCCTCCCAACCTGAAGGTGCGCCAGTCGGACCAAAAGCAGTGGTGGGAGCTCTTCGACCAAAACAACAGCCGCTTCTACTACTACAATGCTATCACACAGCAGACAGTGTGGCACCGGCCCCAGGGCTGTGACATCGTGCCCTTGGCACAGCTCCAGGCCATGAAGCGCAGCTCCCAGCCTGACTGCAGGGCCCAGCAGCACCGGGGCAGCACAGGCAGTGATGGCAGAAGCACCCCAATCCAAACGGTCCTGTTGCAGGAGATGGAAAAGGGCAAGAGGGACTGTTCTGCAGAGAAGAGGAAAGAGCCTGGCAGGTAGGGAGAGCTGTAGCCCTCTCTGTTTGTGTTTGATGGGTGGCTTCAGTTGCCATGCAGGCACCTGCCTGGCCAATGGGCTGGGAAGCCATGCTGCCCCGAGAGGGTGCAGTGCTGGGACAAAGTGCTGCCAGGCCAGTGATCACCACTGCGTGCCCTCTTCCCAGAATACAGCTGTACACTTTCACCACTGTGGTACCACTTGAATGTCCCCAGTCTGGGCCAGGCCTTGTTTGTGTGAGGCACCACAAAAACACACATCAAAAGATAATTGTCACTCCAGAGCCCTTTGTGCTGAACAGAAGGAGTGGGGATAGGCAAGAATGTTACACAGTGACGAGAGCTCTGTCAGACGCTTATGATGGGGTTTGCTGGGATGGCTGAGCCCCTGTGCGAGGGGTTAGGCTGCTGCAGAGTATGGGTAAGCCTGGCTGCTCTCTTTTCCTCCCCATTCATTTGTCTGCTTGCATGTGCTTGTAGCTTCAGCCAGGGCAGGAGGTGGGGCTGCGGGGACAGAGTTCCTGGGCACAGTTATTTGGTCTGTCAAGCCTGGAACGATAATGGGATGCTAGTTTTTTTTTTTGGCTAAAAGATCTTCTTAAACTCAAACCAGTCTGACAACAAGGGGGGGGGGTGCTGGTGTATTGAAACTTTGCCAGCTTCAGCTGCACAAAAGCATCCCGTCCCCAGGCTCTGTGGGGTTGGGCCATCTGCCTGGGCCACTGCCTGGGGCTGCGCTGCATCCTTCTTGCCATGTCTGGGTGTCGTTCTGCCCTGGAGAATGTGGTACCAACAGCTGGGGAGGCCATGCAGCAAGCCCAGTTGAGTCACGCTGAGAAGTGACTCACCCAAGGGCTAGAGCAGAGCTCAGGCTGGGACTTCTGCTGTCTATGCCAGTGCTCCTTGTCCCCTCTTCTGGGTAATGCAGTGAGCCAGGCTTTTTTTAACAGCTTGGGTTTTGAATTGAGGTTGTCTCTCTGTGTGCCTGGTGCAGTCAAGGAGATAATAAAAAAGTCAAGATGATAAAACCCGTGTAGGATGGTGATTCTGGAAAATACATACCTAGAGTGCCCTACGCTGAGATTTATCGCTTGTCTTCTGCCCCCTATGAGATGCTTCTGTATTCACTTCAGATCTGCATGACTGGGAAACACTGGTGATGCACATAAAGTGCCTGTGATGCTTCCATTGCCTCCTGCCCCAGGAGCTGCCCCTCTGAGCTTCAGACCCATCCAGAGCATGATCCCTGCTCTGCCAGGAGAAACCCAAAGAGTGAGAAATGCCTTAAGCTGAACCTCAGTAGCTCCCAGTTCCCTCTGGTGTGTGTCCCCCGCCAGTGACCACAGGCACGTGGGATTTGCCGTGAACCGACTGGCTTCCCCTCCTTGTCCCTCTGCAGCCTGGTATTCTGGGACAGTTGGGACAGGTGCCAGCAAACTAAGTCTTTCCAGAGGGGCGAGTACAAGGTCCTTGCACAGGGCGTAAGATACCCTGAGCTATGCGGGGTCCAAAATACTTCTGATTTGGCTCTCAGGAGGGAAACATGGACTCCTCAGCCTTGGTCCAGGTAACAGCTGTGCCTCAAGGGATAAGCGATGCCAGCTCTGGCCCATCCCTCAGCTCTCTGGCCCTCTTGGCAGGGAGGACCCCATGCAGCATCCCTCATATAGGAGGAAGGGGAGTGAGGTGATGTGGCCAGCAGTTTGCTTTACTTTTCCTTGCCAGCCAAACTGGTGCCAGGTAGCATCTTGGGTGTCCCTGCTGGTTCTCCTGCAAGTAAGGGGAGTGGGAAGGCGTCCTCCCTCACTCCATTCCAAGCCCAAGTTTTTGCAGCAACCTTGGGGCACTTTGAGCCTGCAACAAACTCCGTTGAAAGTCAAGCACTGGGAAGGGTTTGAGTGGCAGCTCGTCTGGGGAACTAACAGACTGCTTGGACATGTGAGGCTTTTCCAGATCCTTGCACCGGTATTTGCCTGTGGAAGCTGCTTTCTTGGAAGCAGGAGACTGAGCACTGTTTTCTTGCCCATCCATCATGTGTTGTCACCGCTGTTCGTGAGTGGGGGTTGCATGTCTGGTTATGGTGCAGAGAATGATTTCCCTACCTGAGTCTTGACACCCAGGGAGAGATTTCTTCCCTTTTGCTAGCTTGTAAAATGTTGAGTAAAGAGCTGAGCCTAAAGCAAGTGTTCCCAGGTGGGATCTAATGCCCTTGCTGGTGTGCTTTTGCTGTTACTAGACAAGACACCTCAAGCTTGTCAGCTCTGCTGTCTGTGGTGCTCTCCAAGGACAAAGTGTGTCCTCTTCCCCTTCTTGGCAGGGTTGCAGCTCTATAAACAGAGGGTGAATACGTTGAATGCTGTTGGTAGCATCTGACTTCTTTATAGGTACCTGTACCCAATATAGTTTTGTTTTTGTCTCTAACAGGAGCATGAAAGATTTGTTCTTCTTCGCTATGTTTGTCATTCTGTGATAGATGAAGAGACCAGCATGGTCCCCAAGATGGGCCTCCTGCAAGCACATGCCACAGGGAGCTGGGGGAAGGGATTTTGTCCTTTTTCCAGTAATACTTTGTGGTTGAGTTTTTTTTTTCTTTTAGCAGACTGTTTTTTTCCCACCCTTCTTCTCTCGTGCCTTCTGTCAACACTGCTAAATCTGCTGTGTCCGCTGCCATGTTTCAGTGCTTCCAAACCCTCTGCACACTGTTTTCAACAGCCTCAGGCAGAGTGGAGACACTCCCCAGACAGGTGGATGCTGCACTGCTCTGCCTTGCTGCCTGTTCCCTCAGTCTACATGCCAATCCCACCTTCTCCCTCACCACCCCACTGCTTGATGCTGCTCTTGCAGCTCTCTGAAGCACACCAGCTTGGAGCAGCCTTCTCTAGACACTGGCCCTTGGCTTCCCTGGGCAGATGGGTAGGTCGACCGCCCCCTGGGAAGTGGCAGCTGCTTGCTAAGGGGGAGATGCTGCTGTGATCCCCAGAGCCTCTTGGGGAAGCTCTTCTGCCCATGCACATACTCTTGTTTCTGTGCTTCCCGCTGCTGCCCAGCCCAGTGCCAGTTCTGTTCCTCCCTCACCAGAGCAAGGACAGTGGGCAGCACTTGCCTTACAGCTCCAGACCCATCCTGAGCACTTGGGATACTAGCAGGAGGGAAGACTGACTCTCTCCAGGGATGATGGAGGCCAAATGCTCCTTTCACACACTGGAAAGATCTCTAAATGATTGATGTGTTCCCCTGGGGACTGTGAGACCAGCCTGGGGCTGAAAGCAGTTGGTAGCATTCTGGGAATGTCTTGTGAGCCACTGCAGCCATGCTGGCGTTTGCTGAAGCTCCTCAGGCCTCATGGATGAGAAGGGGCTGGGCATGGCAGAGGGCCGAGGTCTGAAGAGGACAGTCTTGCTGGGAGCAGAGCCTGTGTGCTCGTCTTCAGCATTAGGGCATGCCACCAGTCAGGGCTGCAAGTGGACTCTGCCATCCCCAGCTCTGCTGTCTGTGCAGACTGGACTTTTTTTCTCCTCTTCCCATGGTTCTCCCTGGGTCGGGGACTTGTTTTCAGAGTGGTGTTTTGAGGTTCCCCTTGCGATAACAATGCACTTCAAAGTCGTTCAGGTCGAAATCCGCTGTCCCTAGGAACATCCTGTCCCCCAGAACAGGAGAGGCATGGATTCCTTCTGCATGGGCAGCAGACTGTGCTGCCTGTCCCCTCCTCACCCACCTTCCCCGCAGCTCGGCATCCAGGGCTGGGACGGAGAAGGGGCTTGGTTTCACTGTGCCAGGAAGGTGTGCTAGAAGCAGGGTCAGAGGGGTTGTGTGACACGAAGCCTGTGAAGGTGGTTATGAGGGCACCTCTGCCTCTTACAAGTCTGGTTTGCCTCATCATATGCTTATGTCCCTTGAGGCCCTGTGTAAGTAATGCCAATATTAAGTTCTTTACAATCGGGCAAGAAACACCATAATGCAGCCTTGTTTCCTTCTTAAGCTGCTGGGCTTGGGGCAGGGCGTGCAAACACAATGCACTTTGCACAGGTCTGCAGAGCTGTCCTCTGGGCCATGCACGCCTGGGTTTGGGTGGGTTGCCTCTATGGGGTCTCTATCCCTGCCTCTGGCGTGGCCATCGGAGGCAGCAGCAGCAGCGCCGCAGAAATACAAACATCCCTGTTCATCTGCCTCTGTCAAAGCACCAGGAAAACGACTGCTGGAAAGGACAGAGCTGAGGTCCAGGGCCTTTTCTCCAGGCTTCTGGGAGGGAAGAGCAAACAATGGAGCTCTGGAGCCTGGGAAAATCTGCCGGATACACTGGGTCCGCTGGCGCTGGGTGCGGACTGGGAAAGCCAGCGCTGGGTTGTGGTGTTTATATTGGAGCTACTTGAAAGCATTCCTCGAAGGAACCATCTTGGGGAGCTCCACAGGGTCTCTGCTGCTGGTGGCTGAAGAGCATGGCCGAGAGGCTGCACTGGGAGATTTCTCCAGTGCTGGCTTTGCTTACTGTTAGGGCTTTCACTGCCCAGAAGGACAAGGCTGGACCTTTTTCCGTGCTGGGGAGTCAGGAAGTCCCAGTTCTCTTCTGCTTAGTCTCTTCAACAGCAGGGGGAAAGAACTGAGGGAAGCTGTATCCGGACATAGCCTCAAGGGATCATTCATGGCTGTGGAAACAGTCCTTTCAAAAAAGCTTCTATGCTGTGATGTTGCCTCTTTCCTCTGTCTCCAGCCGCCCTGCCACTGGAGATCAGCATGTTGTGTCCAAGAGGAAACTGACAGGCAAAGTGGGATAGGGCACACATTTGGAGGTTTCACTTCTCCATCATGTTCACTTACAAACCTTCTGGTCAGGGGGAGCATGGTGGTCATGGTCTGGCTGGAGCTTGGCTCCCTCTTCCCTCAATGATATTGGACTGGTGGAGCTCTACTGTCTCCTCTGGTCCTGTGAGGCACCACACACACCCTTCCCGCCCCCCCCCCCCCCCCCCCCCCCCCCCCCCCCCCCGATATCATGGTGGAACGATGCAGGGACACTACCATGTCATGAAGAACATGCCTGAGTCCCACACAAGCCCTGAAGGCAAAGCTCCGGGGTGCAGTACCCTCTCCTTGAAGTAGGAGTGCCTGTGGGCATGCAGAAGGCATTGGAGAGCTCTGCGGAGGTACCAAGGAACCCCTGGCAAATGCTTGTGTTCCTGGACTGCTCCTCACATCCTGAATTGTGGCCCCTTGCTTGTCTCCTGCTTCTGACTGACAGCCCACCTTGCTTGGTTGCCCTACATGGCCATCATGCAAAAGGTCCCTGTGCCATCATCCCCCAAGAGCTGCCTGAGCACTGCTGGGCTCTGTCAGCTCCAGGAGCTCGCAGCAGTTGGTCTGAAACAGTGTGGGATGGGCTAGGTCCTAGCGCAGGCTTTGCCTCTCAGCCTAAAGGAGGGAGCGTGAGTGCAGAGGTAGTGGAGCCCGTTTCTCTGGCCTTGTTGCCTGTCAGGGCACAGACTGCGAGTGCCAAAGCCCTGCTGTAGGGCAGCTTGCTGCTTGTGACAGAACCCATTGTCTCATTACCTTGCTGTGGCCTTCCGAATAACCTGTCCTGCTGGCGGGTCTTGGGGCATCCGTGGAGCTGGCACAGGGAGAGCCCTGTGTGAGGATGGGGCTCCTGCTGCTCCCCACTGTCCCCCATCCATGGACTGAGCCGATGCTGGGGCCCCACCCCGTCCTCCCATCCCGGGCAGGGCCAAGGCATGGGATGTCTTCCTCCCACCCCAGCGAAGTGACTCAGGGCAGTGAGGAGCTGTCGCGCTTTGGGCACCCTCGCCTTCCTGCTAGCAATGGGTTACAGGTAGGCATCTTGGCTTGTCCTCCAGGAAGAGTCTGTGAGCACAGCACCCCCTTTTCTTTTCCCTGTTAAATGTCTCATTGCTCATCTGAAGACCAAAATGTGGGCTTTGCTCTTTTACACAGATGTGGGGGTGGGGAGGTCATTACTAGCTGGGGTCCCATGGCACCCTAACATCATAATGCCATACTGGGACAGGAGCCTGTCTCTGGAGGCCAGGCTGGTGATACTGCTTGGCTATTCAGCCCTGCACCTGAGCAGGGACAGATGGGGCCACGTGCGGCGCTGCAGTGTGGGTGTGAATTGACAGGACTGTTACAGCTGATCATGCAGGAGGTGGTGTGGCTGCCAGCTGTGCAGGCAGGGAGAGGCTGCTCACTGCAGCGCAGCACTGAGCGAGGAGGTGGCAGGGCTTCAGGCTGAGCTCCTGCTGCCCCACGTCAGCGGGTGTTTGGCAAGTACCGGAGTGGCATGCACTGGTGGGCCTGTCGATGCCATGTAGCACCAGCACATGCTGAGCCTGTGCGGTGGGACGAGCGTGGTCGTGTGGTGCTGTGCCTGCCAGGCCTCCACTGAGTGGGTGGTTTAGCTGTGCATGGAGCTGGCTGGAGGTGCAGTATTGGAGGTCAGGGAGAGGAATAACACTAGGCCGGTGGCTCACAGTATGTTGGGTCCAGTGCCTTCCCATAGAGTGCAGGGTTATTTTCCAACCATGCTAGGGCTGAGGATCTCTGAAGGCAGGGGGATATGCCTACAGCTCAGGGGCTGCGGTGCTGCTGAGCTGTGGCTGTTCTCCCCTGAGATCCAACAGCTGGGTAGTGCTGGTCCAGATGCAGTGCTGCTCCAGCCGTAGCACTGTGTTAAAGATCACTCCTGACCTGCCTGCCAAGTCAGGAGCCTGTGAGTAGCTCTGTTCTGATTGTCTTTGATGTGGTTCTTTACCAGTTTCACTTCCCTGCTGTGAAATGAGCTGCTGGTACAGCCAAGCAGGGGGATAGGTGAACTAGTGTTAGAAATGCTCATTTAAAAGCCTACCAAATGTTGCTGCTTTGGTTCTTCCCATTAGTCCGGGAGCTCTTCAAGGAACAACTGCGTCTTTAGCAGCACCTGTGGTTGGGATCGGAGCTTGGCCGTGTGCAGGAGGGATGCATAAGTGTGAGGAGCCTCCCCAGGGAGGGATGCCTGGTGGGTTGCAAGGCCACGTGTGCTCAGGAATGCCACCCCTATCCTGCCATTACTACTGGCCATTCCCTGCCCATGTCCTTGCCTAGCGCCGCTGGTGTGCTGCTTCAGGCATCGTGCCTCTGGGAAGAAGCACACACAGGATAAGCTTCTGATAGCAAAACAGGAGTTGGAAGAGCAGGGGCTGTGCTTCATGGCAGCTTGGGCAGGTGGAAGGAGGCCAATCCCAAATCCCTCAGTGTTTCCCAAGCAGCTGCTCTTGGGACAGGGCTTGGGTCAGTCCTGAGCAGTGACGCTGTGAGCAAGAGGCAATGACTGCGGGACAGCCCTTCCTCATAGTGATGGCATATCATCTTGAAGTACTGTCAGGAGTTCCCTGACAGGACAGGGCATGTGCAACATGGCCTCAGGACTTACCCAGTCACAGCTGGGAGCAGATACATGGAGGGAGGGCACAAAATGAGGCCAGGTTCAAGGGGACCTTCCTGGGAACAATGGTGCCTTTGAAGACCTGGAAGCTCAGGCTGATTTAAGAGCCTTTCCATTCCCTTTTTGCCAGAGCTCATGAACACATACCAGCTATAGCCACTGCAGAATGTGCCTTTGGGACTGGGATGCTGCAATGGGCACGGTGGGTTGTAGTGGATCCTGAGTAGTACTACCATGGGTCAGAGGATACTCCCAGCAGATGAGGATTTCACAGCCGTGAGAGCTGAGCAGGGCCAGTAGGTTTGGCCAAGGGAACCAGATCTGATGGCATCTGGACTAGACTGGGAGGATCCCTACACAGAGGCTTGGTGGGTTGCATGGGAGTAAGCCAGGGACATCAGCCCCTGTAAATCTCCCATTGATGTTGTAGGTTTTTCTGCAAATTAAATATGCATTTGGAAACTTAGATCAAAAAAACAATATGGTCTGTAAGGACTGTCATTATAGTTTGACAATCTAAAGGCAGGCACTTGGGATTATTTTCCAGCTTGAGTGGTCCAGAATAGTTTACTGGTCCTTAGCTGGTCATTCTGGGTGCTGTGCTAGCTAATGAGCCTTGGGAAGTGTAGGCTGTTTCCTATCTCAGTGCTGCTGATACCAGATGGGTTATAGTATGATTAATTTGTTTCATCCCAGTGTTCTGCTGTTCACAACTCAGAAATTTTTCATGTGTGTAACAATGATGTGTTTCTGTTTCAGGAAGGGGAATCTCTAGGGAAAAATGAGGAGTTGATATAACTTGCGGAATCTCCAGGCACTTTGAGATTAACAATCTGATATTTGGGTAAAAGTGCAGGATAATTCAGTTAATATAATTCATAAATAATTCCCTGTATTTCTATCTTTCTTCCTTTAGGGAGACTCCTACCCACTGGCAGCCTCTGCCAGGCACGAAAGCAGCCATGTTGGTCAAAATGAACAGTTTGAGGAAGATGCAGAGCTCTTCAAACAGTTTGCTTCAGCTGCAGAGTGCTCCAGAGCCCAACAGCCAAAAATCTCTTCCAAAACCAGCCATATATGCTCAGCCTCAGTCCATGTCCCAGAGCCCTGGTGCCACAAACCAAACGCCTACAGGAGAAACACAGCAGTCTATGCAGGTCAAAAAGACAGAGAATGGTGGGTTTTGCCTGGTGCTGTTGAATGGTCCGACTTCTCGAACACCTCCAAGGAGCCAGACAGGAACACCCCAGCCTACATCCCCCAAGTATGCCTCCCCTGCACCTATATACGATGAGCCATCTTTAGAGTCTCCAATTTATGATGAGCCACCAGTAGATATGGACACTGAAAGCATTGGTATCAGTAGGATTTCTCCACCAAGGTCACCAAGCAATAGCTTAAAAAAGCAGCTGCAACCAACCAAATTATTACAGTATCCAGGTATGCAACAGCAGCAAGCTGCAAAGAAGCATGCAAGAAATCCTTCTTCAACTGAATACAGTCCAGCTGGCAAAGAATACATAAAACACATGGTCAATGTTGATCAGTCTTGCAAACTCTCCCACTCTTCTACTGCAACATCGGATGCCTCTACTAAACTGCCTGGTCAGCTTACTTCAAAGGACAGCTTCAAGCAGTCTTGGAGGATCTTGGAAGCCAACGTCCTCAAGAACATGGAAGCCCTCCACAGTCGGCAGAGCAGCCTGCAAGCTCAAGAGTACCCAGCTGGTATAAGCCATCAGGATTCTGGTTATTCAACTGGTCCTTCTCCAAGTTTGAGAAAAAGGAAAGGAAGGAGGCAAGGGACAGGTCAAGGAAGACCTGGCTCTGTGGGCAGCAGTAGTGAGCTCACAGCTTTGAATGATAAGCTCATCGCTGAGATGCGTGCTGTGGTGGGCAGGTCAGCAGCTTGCAGGGGAAGCAAAGCCAGCCTTGATGCTGAAAGTCTGGAGAGCAGCATCACAGCAGAGAGCAACAAAGTCAGATTTCAGTCTGACCACTTGAAAAAATGCATCAGCCAGAGCTCAAGGGACGACGTCTCAGCTAGCAATAGGTCTCTGTATAGACAGGGCCTGGACAGCAGGGGCAGCTTTCCCAATGAAGTGGCTGCTCCACAGGACACAGTGAGGCAGAAGAGGACTTTTGAGAAAATAGATTCTTTAGAAAAAAATGTGACCAGCCAGACAAGCTTGGCTTCATCAGATGCTACATGCCACTCCTCCCAGGTACCTCTCCATCTACACTGGGTTAAATCGCATGCCTTTGCTGGATGGTCGTGGTGCAGAGCCAGATACCTGGTCTGCTCCCGGGTGGGTTTAGGGGATGTGCTGCAGGCAGAACATGTCTGTGCCTGCAGAACAGCAAACAGGTCACAGAGCCTCACAGGTTTCACAGAATCACGGAACGGTCAGGGTGGGAAGGGAGATCACCTAGTCCAACCCCATGCTGAAGCAGATTATCCTAGAGCTGGTTGCACAGGATCATGTCCAGGAGGTTTTGAATGTCTCCAGAGAAGGAGACACCACAGCCTCTCTGGGCAGCCTGTGTCAGCACTCACTCACCTTGGGTAAAGAAGCCTTTCCTCATACCCAGATGGAAGTTCTCATATTGCAGTTTGTGCTTGTTGCCCCTTGTCCTGAAAAGAGCCTTGCCCCTTCCTCCCGACACTCACCTTTAAGACATTTGTAGACACTGATAAGATCCCCTGCTCAGTGATCTCTTCTCCAGGCTAAACAGGCCCAGCTCTCTCGGCCTCTGCTCTCAAGGGAGATGCTCCAGCCCCCTCCTCATCTTTGTAGCCTCCGCTGAACCCTCTCCAGCAGTTCCCTGTCTCTCTGGAACTGGGGAGCCCAGAACCGGACAGAGTGGTGGAGACCCCATTTCAGGCCAGTGGTATGAGAGGAGCAGGAATTGTGCCAGAGTTGCTGGGGTACAGGACGCAGTTGTCAGAATTTGTATGGCCACGTGGGCAGTGTTTTATGTTTTTTCCTCTCTCTCCTTTTTCTAATAGTTCCTCTTCCTGTGTTCTCCCTCCCAGTCATTCCTGAGCATTGAATGGAAATATTCAGAAAACCAGTGACAGTGACCCTAGCATCTTCTTGTTGGAAAAGCTATTTTAAAACCTACTTGTGTGCCTGCACAAGTGAAGCCGTTTTTCTCTGTAACACAGCACTCTTGCAGAATTTAGTTTGCCATCTTTTCTCCTGTTTTCTCCCATGATGGAAACTTGTCCTTCATGGTTTTAGTTAAGATTTAGGTTCTATATAAGTGACTTTTATATCCTGTGAAGGTTTTGTCCTTTTCCTCTTTGCTCACTCTTCCGACTATTTGACTCCTGCTGAACAGCCTGAGTCTCTGCATCTCCTCTGTGAGGCACAGCTGATAACAGTCCTCCAGAGTGAAAAGTGACTATTTTAATGTGTTGTTGTCTTCTCCTGTTTGCTAGCACACAACCTTTAATGAAGAAACTTGGCAAAGCTGCTTGACCATTTCAGATTGCTCCATTTCAGTAGACATGAGGTATAACTTCTCTCTAAAACTCAGGCTGACACCTCCCCACTGTATTGGATTTATATGTATTCGTTCTCCTCTTTATCGTAATTTCTGATCAATAGGGCCTTGCTTTCACCAGAAACCCTTTTTAAAACTGATGTCATGTTCTCACGTTTTCTGTTTTTCAGACACAGGGCCAGTTTGAGTTTACAGAACTCGCACGTTACTGTTCATAGTTCAGCAGTTTCATTTCACAAGCTCTTTAGGCTTCTTGGAAGACTGCTGTCCAGTGCTCAGGATGTGTTACACCTTGTTGCATTGATGGGGAGAGCTGAGACTTGATGTCTTGATTATGCACAGGAGGTGGTGGGTTGGGGATAGGCTGTGAATGGCCTTGAAGATGCAGAAAAATTTTCTGTGTGGTAGGATGGAGAAGGAGAATACAGTGGAAATTGTAAGAAGATGGATGTTGTGGTAAAGGCAACAAGTCAATAAATAGTGTATTTACAGAAATACTCTGAGTTGTAAGGGTCCAAGTAAGGAGGGGAGGAGGCTGCAGAGAATACGGCAGCAAAATCACTGCCTTGCTTGAAAATGGCAGTGCGTGGCTTGAGTCACCAGCAATGTCCTGTGCTGGGCCTGCACGATGGAGAGGAGAATTGGGAGACAAGGAAGTTCTGCCCATCCTCCTTGGATAATGAAGTTCTAGGACAGGCTGAACAGAGGTGGATGTGTCTTGTCAGTGCAAAGATAACAGCTGGGTAGTTGCATGAATGAGATTTGAGAGATAAACTCTAGAGAGTATGAGGAGGTGGATCCTCAGAAGTAATGTGCTGAAGGAGCAGTTAGGGTGGTAGGAGGAAAACCAACCCTGGGCATGGAAGGTGGAGTGAAGGAGATAAAGGATGGAGACAGCAGAGAACTGCAGGCAGGGATTTTTAGTTAGGGTGTTGAGTGAATTCAGAGAGGGTGAGGAGGGAGAGGGGTAACTCAAAGGGTAAAAAACCAAAACAAAGTAGAAAAGCAGGAGAAATGATTGTGCCTCAGACTGGCAATAAGAGGTGGAGTGTGATGTGTGCTAATCCTGCCATCCACATGTAGGTACATGTTAGGTGTATGATATGGAAGGGTTAGACTGCACAAGCCTTTGATGTGAGTTCAGCAGTTCCTCCTTACTAAGAAAAAAACACTGACTTACTCTAAACATTTAAGAACTAACATGTATTTTGGAGTTGCCTGTGGGCAAGGACTGGAATGGAGCATGGCGCACAAGTTAAAGGTGATCTGCAAAGAAGGAAAATGCATGTCTTATTTCACTTTTTCTATTGCCAAACCAAAATTTACAGGATTTTTGTTTCTTTATCTTCCTTTAAAAACCAAAAATGTCAAGATTATCTTGTTTGGCTTTTTCCTATTTACTGGAGATCTCCTTGGAGAACACAATGTGAAGTGTTTTAGCTCTTAGTTGCTGTATGTGGGAATTTCAAGTCTAACAAAAAAAGTCTGTTTCCTAAAACAACTTCTTGGGTGTTTGAGTTCAATATGTGTCCCAGGCTGCCACTTCCATCCAAACTAGAGAATTCTGGATGGGCAAAATAAGTGTCTTAATCCCACAAGTAATTATTACACACCATTTTCTTGGGATCAGTACTACCAAAGCTTTAATTATGTAGTTATCTGTATGGATCGCTGGGGAAGGATGGACAAGGGCTGCATGTAAAAACTGTGTCCAAAGTCTGGAAGGAAGGTCTTTGTCTCTGCTGCTTGTGTCTGTAAACTTGTGATCAGTGAACTTGTCCCTGGAGCAAAGGAGTTTGATGACTGCAGGCTGTGGACGGGGAGCTGCTGTCCCTAGTTCTCCGAGAAGAAAAAACAACCCAGTACTTGTGAACAATTCTGATTTGGGGAGGGTTAAGCCTGTCTTGGATAGGAAAACGTGGTAGGAGCCCATCGCAGGGGTGCACTTGAGTCCAGTGCAGTGGTACTCACAGATGCATTGGGTCTGTAGCCACAGCCTGTATCTTCCCCGTGGATGCTGAGGATTTGGCAGGAGGCTGCGCTGCATCTGTAGGGTACGGTGAGAGCCAGCTCCGTTGGTGGTGGAAGTTGACTGATGCAGATATCCAGTCTCCTTCGCTTCACCAACTCAGACATGATTTATCCTATCTGGGTGAGAGCCTAGCCATCAAAATAACTGTGCCCATGCTCCGCTGAGCCTCTCTTTGCTTCTCCTGCCCCATTTGTGTGTCTGGCCAGTGTTTCCATTAGGAAAGTCATGGTGGAATGGAGATGCATGTTTTCAATGCCTCAGTGCAGAGGCTGTCCAGGCACAGGCTGCCCAGAGGTCAGCAGCTCCTCATGGCTGCCAGACATGTTGATTTGGTTTTGTCTTTCTTGGTTTTTTTCTTGCTAGAACTTGGGAAAATAGTAAAGGCAGGAACCATCTATGGGATTGTAGTGGCCACAAAGGGTAAAGGTGAGAGGAAAACAGTGCTAATAGTGCTGCGGCTGTCTAGTCTCTACCACCTCCTGGTGTTCCCTGCCCACCTCCTGGGCTCCTGTGGCTCCACAGAAACTGAGACATAAAGAGTGAGGAGAAACCTGTGGCTCCTTGGTGCCACAGAGCTGTAGTGCTTCTCTGGGAGTTAGCCCAGCTCCTGCTTGGGCTGTCCTCTGGAGCTCTGGGACAAGCTGGACAATCAGGCCTGTTACTCCATGTCCCAGTGCTTCCCTCAGGGACAGCATCAGTGTACAGCTGTGCCAGCCAGGCTCTTGCAGAACTACAGATGTCAGACACCAATTCGTACAAAGTCATGTTTTGTACAGATTCAATGCTTTGCAGTTGCTGGTAGCTTTATGACTCACCGCTGATAATTTTCCTGGCAGAGTAAGGGGTCATCTAAGTTGCTTTTAACATGTCTGTTCTCCATTGCAGCCCAGGACAATAGAATTGGACACCAAGCAGGAGAGCAGTGGCCAGCCTGGTGGCTGTGTAGGATATAATTTCCCTTACAATACTCTACGGAAGCCCATATCTCAGAGCAGCATGGCAGACTGGGCTTCTAAAAACCTGAACATGCACACGCAGGGAATCTTCCGCCGAAGGATCTCTATCTCCAACATGCTGTCCTGGAATGGTGGCTCTATCAAAAAGCCAATGCTTATCACTAGCAACCACACCATCAAAAAAGAGGCATGTGAGATGTTCAAACTGGTACAGAGCTACATGGGAGATCGTCAGACTCGCATGGACCGCAATCATGTGGCATTGGTCACAGTCACCAAGTGCTGGAGCATGCAAGGTTTACGGGATGAACTCTACATACAATTGATCCGGCAGACAACAGATAATACATGCTACCGAAGTCTGGCATGGGGCTGGGAACTGATGGCCATAAGTTTGGCCTTTTTCTCCCCATCACCCAAATTTCAGTCTTACCTGGAAGGTTACATTTATCGCCACCTTGACAGTGATGAAAACAGTAAGTGCCTCGTGCACACGGACTCCGTCCCCAGCAGCATTCTGGCAGGTTGTGCCACTTACTCAGGGTTGTCTGGTTTTTAAGACTACAGGTAGTCAGTCACCAGCCAGTGCTGTCGTTTCCATGTGTTGGGCGAGAGCATCATGTGCTGGGCAAGTTCATCCTTCCTTGGTGGGATGAAGCTGCCACCAGCTCATGTCCCTGTGGTTCTCACTTGTGTCTGGCAAAGAAATGCAAGCCCTAGACTGTGCTCATCTCGCCAGTTAGTATGGCAGGATCAGCACTGAAAAGAGCTTATTTGGACCTGCCATGGGCAGAGTTTCTTTGGGTTCTCCAAAGACATGATTTACCTCAAAGTTCCTTAAAGCAGGCAAAAAAAAAAAAAAAAAAGAATGTTAATATAAAAATTTTTAAGGGAGCCATTGCAAACATTACAAACAGATCTTGGCTTGGCAAATAGTTGGGGATCCTGAAGGATGCTGGCTTTTGTTGTAAACAGGTGCAATTTATCTGCCTTTCAGAAGCTTTGGGGACCAGCCCAGCATATATTCAGTTATTAGCTCAATCGTAAGTTGCTATAGCACCCTGGGGGGGAAAAACAAGAAGAAGAAAAAAAAAAAAAAAAAAAGCCAGGTGCCAGTCTGGAGGGTATTTATTGGCTTATTTGTCACTGTTTCAACAGTGGACCCTGTGTCTTGTCCAGTCTCAGGTGAGAAATCAGAGCATCTATTTCCACTTGGGGCTTCAAACGCAGGTTAAAGTCCCCTCAGATCTCCAGGGCAGGTTCTGCCTGCCCTGCTAGTTCTGCCCTTGCTAGTGAGTGTGGCAGTGGAGGTGGGTCCTAGGGGCAGCAGTGGGGCAATGCCAACCTTTGCTTTTCATGCTTGTAGCCTTAAGGTGGGGTTCCTTCTCTGAACTGCTGAATGGGCAGCACTGGTTTAGGTTTTCATGAGGATCGTAAACCCTTTTCCCTTCTCCCCAAAACACTTCCCTCCAGCTACACTTGGCCCAGGAGCGAAAAATCACACTGCCAGCACCAGGGTCCAGGCAGCAAGAAGGAGTAATCTGAACTATTTGAGTGGGTTGTTCCTTCCGCTGGTGTTTAGACAGTTAAGTTTATTTAGGTATAAGCTTGCTTATATATACACCCCTTCTCAGCTATTTTGCCTTTTGGAGAACTTGGCTGGTGTTCTGGGCCCCTCACTTGTGTGCGTTTGGAGCTGGCTGTGGTACAGGACCTTTCCCCTAGCAGACCTCCTTGTGCTGGAGTTAGGCTGGCTACCGTGTCTAAGGGCAGTTCTGGGCTTTGGTATTTTATTATTTCACATTATTAATCCAAAGCCTCTTCTGAATTTTCAGTTGCCCAGCGCATCAAGGAGCTTGTGGATCTGAAAAACAAGAAGAACTCAAAATCCAGGAAAAAGAGGAAACAAAACACCGAGGATGAAGGTAAGGGGAGGCAGAGCATGCAGGGAGCTAAGAGGGAGGACTGCACTGACATCAGACAGGCAGGGATGCTGAGCTCCACTGAAAATCAGACTGTTTCTTTAACTGCATATATTTAGATTTGGGAAACTTTACTGCAGGTAGCTGGTGTGAGAGGTTTGACCAGGGCATAGGTGAGCAGTATGAGTGGTAGCTGGGCAGCACATGGGACAGGTAGCAGTGTGGTAGCAGGGGAGGACCCCTTTCACTCACAATTGTGTGAGAAAAGGGATTTTAATTTGAATGCAGACCTGGAACTGTAATTCAACTGGTCTGTGTATGCCATGGAGTTTCCTATAGCATGTTACAGTGCTAAAAGCCATACAAGCCAGCCCGCTGAAAAGAACGTGTCTCACTTGTAGCGGTGGATTGTGTAAATCACCACCCAGCCTGAGGACCTTCAGGGAGGACACTGATACCTGGCAAAGAATACTGCCTTTTTCTGTCCGGTATTGGCTTCCCCATGTCCACACTTCCTGGACTCTGCAGTCCAGGGCTTGCAATAGCATCTCTGCTGAATGAATAAGAGCTCACATATTCCTCCAGCCTCAGGTTTTAACTGCTGACTGCAGGATAATACTTTATCTGGCTAAAGTCTTGCTAGACAAAGTCCATTCAATTTTTTTTTAATATTGCTTTCAGGAAGCTTGAGCCAACCCTGTGAATTCATGTCAAGCAGCAGTTTACATCATGTGGCCTTGGTGTTTTTAATCTGGGAGAGCTGGAGTCCAGCTTCCTGCATTGCTTAGCCTTACCTGATGCCAGCAGGCAGGTGTGTGAAACACGGACACCACAGCTTTGCTGTCCTGCAGTGCCTTCCTTGTGTCACTGCTCCTCTGAGGCAGCTGCAAGCCTGGGAAGTGACTGAGGAGGCCCTTTGGTTGCAGCCCCTCCAATAAAAGTGTCTTTTGCTTCTCTGTCTCCAGTGGCATTCAGAGCAGAGACCTGAAATTGCACAGAGGGATTATATTTGTGATAGGGTTATGTCTTTTTGCTTTCTTGTTCAGGCCCAGGAGAGGTCAGCTCATTCTGAGCCTTTGAAAAGTCATTTTGCATGTACTTAGACGGACTTTGAGCTCTTTATGGGACAACTCCCTGGAGATTGCTCTGTGCAGGGCATGCTCTGTCTGTGGGCTGAGCAGGTTCTTTTGTGCAATTGCTTGTCTGTATTGCATGTGCTGGAGTTGTGCTTAGGAAGACAGAGGTAGTTTTTACCTAAAAGTAAGTTTTAAATTAATTATGTATAGGTATATGAAAGTGCACCACGATAACTTCATAAAGTTTCCAGAACGAAAGTCAGAAGTGCCTGTGTGGCCTCAGCTGGGGCTCTGGTGACAGGTCACACACTGTTCCCTTTGCTGGACTGTGTCTGCTTTCTGGCACACAGAAGACAGTGAACTGGCAGTGAATGTGGGCTTTAGAATAAATGAGCTGGTTTGCAGGTTCCTGCTGGCTTCTGCAAAGATGGCAAGGGGCACAGCAAAGGAGGCAGGAGGGCTAGCAGGTCACTTAAACCAGCTTTTTCACAAGCGACCGATAACACTGAGGGTTTTTTCTGGGGCCTGACCTCAGAGCTGCATCTGAAGTAAGGGGAGGTCCTGCAGGAGCATGCCAGGTTCTTTCTGCTGCTGGCAGGAACCGTCCGGCTTTCCCTCGGGATACCTATGTCTGCTCCAGCAGCCCTGCTTGCCAGATGTGTGAGGGGTGAGTAGGATGCAGTTCTCTGACGTTGCAGAGCTGTTGTGAGAAGTTCATTATTAGCTCTGAAATACTTGGATGCTTATGGCTGTAGCAGTAATTTAGCAGACACACAGAGACATCCTTAAGTGCAGAGGCTTGTAAAAAAACACTCGCGTGAGTACATTTACCATCTGACATGCACCCAAAGAAATAGTTTTGAAGTTTCCCATGCTTAATCTTTGTTTTCTAGTGTAATTCTCTTCAAGTAAATGAAATGTGAAGGTGGTGCGAGATCTTTCCATGGATCAATAACCCACTGAAAGGCAGAAGAATAGCAGGTAGAAATAAATGATGTGTTTTCAGAAGGAGTATTGTCTGTTGATCCTGCAGGAATGTAAGCAGGGCTATGGGTCTATACAAGGAAGCAAATAATGAGCTGGCAGCTCAGTGTTGGTACAAAACTATTCAGGATTATAAAAACTAAAGGTGCAGAGGGATCTTGCAAGGGTAACTGAGCAATCAAGCAGCAGAGAAAGTTGTGTCAACAAAAGCAAAGTATTGGACATGGGGGAGATGTCCCTAACTGCATATGCAGCATCAGGCTGCTACGTAGCCGATTCTAGGAAAAAAAGACATTTTGCAGCCCATATATGAATTTCCAGAAATGTATACATGGTGCTGGGAAGCAGTTAGAAAACAGGGTTAGAAGCTTGTAGAAAAGAGACAGAGAGCAAATTAACACTTGGCTGTAGTCATACTGTGCCCGCTCCGCACAGTGGTCTCTCCAGGGCTGATGGATGTGGTAGGGGAAGCCTCACAGGAGCTCGACCTGGAGAAGAGGGGGAGAAGGTCAGTGGGTTGAAACAAATGGCAGGTCATCTGTGGGGAAAGCAAGATGAAGAAAATTTCTCGTCATTTATCTCAGCAGAACAGGAAACTGCCCAGTTTTGTTGTGGGCAGCAGGCTTAAGAGCGCTCTGTCCTGAAGCACAAAATAAATCATTAAGAGTCAGCAAAGCAAGCTGTTGTGCAAATTAGGAGCATAAACAGGTTTAGGAGGAAATGGGACAATTCAAAGAAGGGAGGTCTGTCAGTTGATAGTTAATGGTCCAGGTGCAGCACTGCCTCGGGGTATCTCCCACCTGCTGTTAGCCAGGAGATTTTCACAAGGCAATATTAATTTTTGAAACATTATTTCTGTTTCTTATCCTCCTGGTGGCAGATGCAGGCTGGTGACTCATAAGGCCCTTCAGGCTGACAAAGCACAGCATTTCCCGCATAGGGAGTGGTGATGGAGCAGAATTTGGGATGGAGAAGAATGACTGGTGGTGTAGGAAGAGGGGCCAAACCAGTGCAGTAAAATGGGGATGCTTGGGCAGATCAAAGCCAGGAGAGCGGCACTGGTGCAAAGCCCAGCTGAGCTGTTCAGGAGGTGCCTACACCTGTGGGGAAGAGCACAGCAAGATGGGCCCCCAGTCTGAGAGCCTGCACTATGCCAGGCTGATGCCAGTGAGAGGCCACGTTAGATCTGAGAAATACCAAGACAGCAGCTACAGCTGTGCTAAAGTATGTGTCCCGTGGCTAGGTCCTGAATCCACATTGTTTGCTGCATTTTTTAAGGCATTTTTTGGCAGGAGAGTGTTCCGGTAGGTATGTTCTTGCATGTGCCCTGCCTGGATTTTAACTTGTTATAAAAGGAGAGGTTCTTTAAGAAGCTCTTCACATGTGTTTCTAGGCCAGCATATGGAAAAATATTTTCCTTTGCAAACTATTTTTCACTGTGTGGTTTTTTAGTAGTCTTCTGTTCCCAAGCTCCTGGGGCTACTGTGGTACCACAGGAAATAACAGGTCAGCTTGGATTTCACAGATCCATGATGTGCTCAGAGAAGTGGAATTGCCTTTAGTATTAGCCCTTTCCAACCCATGTAGGCAGAGCTGCTCGTTCCTGCACGAAAGGGTGTGAGCTGGGGAGCAGAGGGAGTACCTGGCCCACTTCTTAGGAGAACTGACAATGCACAGTAAGCTAAATGCCAGGAGCCAGTCTCTAGCTGAGCATTTTAAAAGCAGCCAGATGGTTGACTCGGTCGCTGGTTTCAAAGAGTGGAGGCTAAAGCTAAATTCTGCCTCTCCCTCGTGTTTCTCTCTGCAGCTCACTGGTTGCCTCCCAGCTTCTCCACATCTCCTTCACCCATCTCACTCGGCATGTGCCCTGGGAGCCGGGAGCGCTGGTGCTCGGGCAGGTGACTTCCACTGCGTAGCAGGGAGGCTGCACGCTGTGCGTTTAAGGTGTGAGCCCCTGTGGGAGCCATTTGTTCTTTGCCCGCTGTGGCAGTGTGCCGGTCACCCCATTCCTCAGGGCTCCTTCTACTTTTTTGGTGATTCAGGTCCATGGGCAGTAATCAGTCCAGCCCCTTGCATATGGGGCAAGTTTAGTTTTCAGTTTATTTGCCTGAAATTTGGTCAGCTCCACGCACGGCCCCAGCAGTCTCCTGTGGGTCGGAGGCTACAGCTTGGTTGTCACTGGGAGCAGGATGCCTCGCTGCAGACTGTGCATGATGCAGGTTTTAGGTGTTTCCCAGGATCAGGGAACTTTCTGAGAAAGTACAAAACAGGCTTCAAGCAAACATGTCTGGCTGCTGCCCATGCATCAGCCGTGCAGGCTCTTCAATGCAACCAGTTTCTTTGCAAACCTCGTTAAACTCTTAGGGTGATTATGAGTTTCATGGTCTAATTACAGTGTGAAAAAGCATTTCCTATTACTAGTTTTGAATGTGCTGCTTCCTGCGTAATTGTTGTGATGCAGAGCCACAGTCCAGTCTTTTCCCCATTCCCTCCTTTGTGAAGTGGATGCCACTGCAGTGGGGCGTGTAGGTGTGTCTGCGCATTTTAACAACAGAAGCCTTAACCTGGAATAGGGAAGCATCACCAAGCAGCTGACTGGTTTTGTTTTCTTTAATCCTTAAACATTTCCAGTATAAATAATGCCTGGGATTAGCAGGATTTTTGCATATGGGGAATATTTTGCTTTAGATGTTCCCAAGAGAGAAATTCTTAAAACTAACTTTCGTTCCCATTGTCTGCGGGAGTGGGGTATGCTGTTGTACCTCCTTTGGCATTGCTCCACTGTTACGGAGAGGCCTCGCTCCAGCTGTCAAGCAGATTGATTGAAGTGGGGGTGCTTGTTCCGTTGTGGGGAGCCAAGGACTGTGGTTTGTCTGCAGGATGAGAGGAGAACAGGTAAAGCACATCTGTCACCTTTGTGACTTGTAGTTCTGCTTGGGAAGAGCTTGTCCTCCCTGTGCATTGAGAGGATTTGAAGAACTCCAGGCTCCTGACCAGCTTACCTAAGCTGTAGGGTGTGTGAAAGGCTGATCTGAAACACACAGCATCTGACCAGAATGTAGATTTTTAAAAGCCACAAGTATTTTGAACTCTGCTGCAAGCTTTGAGCCTGGCAGGGAATCAAATAAGGCAGATCTATTCACTGCTTTCAGCAAGTAATTTGGACTTGACTCAAAAAAGAACAAAAGGCCAATGGTTTTGGGAAAACTCTCCCAGCAATCAGTGCAAACATTTCTCTTGGGGATTAGCTCTGTGAATCCTGGCTCTGCTCATCCTCAGAGTTCACTGAACCAAACGCAACCGGAGCAGCCATTCTTGCAGAGGGCTGCAGCTTTTGCAGTAAAGTTCCCAAGTTCTGTTGTGTCTGATTTTCATCATATTGCAGAGCATGCCCAAGCCTCACAGTACAAGGTTAGGAGGCTGCAGGCAGAAGAGTGAGGAAGTCTGCAAGGCTTTGAGAAGACGAGAGAGACCCTGCCATCTCCCCACGCCTTGCCTTGCATCCTGAGCTCACTGCTGGTGCTGCCTCTTCAGCCCCACACACCTTTCTGTGCTGCTGTCTCTTTCACTAGCCCAGGACTGCAGTTCTTGAATCATAAGCAATTTGTTTAAAACGCTTTGAAATCTTTCCTGGCAGGAGGCTGGCTCTGCATGCTCCTTAGCTGAGATGTGGCAATATGTAAATACCCAGCCCTGTGTCTGGGAGCCATGTAACTCCAGCCATGATGCTGGGAGCAAGACCTCACTTTTGCATGCACGCCCGGGCTGTGAGTGTTGAGCATGTGCCTTGCATTGAGTCAGGACAGGGTCAGGCTGCCAGTGTAAGAGGTGGAGATCTGCAGGAGCGGGGCTGGGAGGTGCAGAGCTGTGAGCCTTGACTTAGAATACTAATCCCTCCAACCCTAAGCACCAGCTTGCACTGATGCTGCCTGCCATGGGACTGCAGGGCATTTGGTGTGAGGTTTTGACAATCTCTGCCCTGCCCGCACAACAGGCTGTGCAGAAAGGGGTGGCTGTTTATGCTGAACTGCTGCACTGGTGCTCTCTGAAGGGCTCTGGTGTGGTGGGTGCGCAGTGCTGTGGGCTGACCACTTGTTTCTCCTTCCCACCAGGCCTGCCCATCAGCACCTATGCTAAATACTGCTACCGGAAGCTCCAGAAAGTAGCTGTCACCGGAGGCAAAAAGGTGAGCAGCTGCCCCAGCTCCAGGGCCTGTGGACTGTGTGGCAGTTTGCTTCCCAGACCCCAGAGCAGTCAGTCCTGTGGCTCTGGGAATTCACCACTGATTCAGTGATGGTAATAGCAGATAGAGTGAGCGGTGGAGGCTTGCTCAGGGCTTATCTCTCCATGAACCTGTGGGAGAAGGTTGCTGCCCAGGTCCCACCATCCTCCTGGCAGACAGCAACGCAGGCCACGCTGGCAGCTGCGTGGCTGTGTGCTTCCTGGCCTTGGGGACGTGGGGGACAAACCTGATGTTTACTTGTTTCCAGGGTAAGAGGAGCTGTTGGTGCAGGGGATGCCCATCATTTGGTTTCTTCAGGTGAGGGAAGAATCTTTCTCTGCCATAGAGAGCTTGGATGGGCCAGGTCTTGCGGCTGATTTACTGCAGAGTTCCCACTTCAGAAAATCACACAGTGGAGGTGGCTAGCATGGAGGGGAGCCTCGGTGCTCTGCATTATCTGGAAATCCCCCTCTTCCCTTTCCTCTGCATGGGGCTGTGAAAGCTGGCAGGTGGCCTCAGCCTGTCCTAGACCTCATCCTGGGTCTTCAAGCCAGATCCGGTCATCTTTTATTTCTGCAAATCCCTCTGAGGCCTCCCTGCCATCTCGATTCCATGTACAGCAAGCATATAGCTAAAATACCTCAGGAGGGGTGAAGGCCCCTGGCATCCCTGCAGGGATGGGACAGGAAACCTTTGGACACTCATTGCACGCAACTGCGGCCCTGGCAGCTGCCGCTCTCCAAGGGGCTGGTGGGAGCTTGGCCCTGTTGCGTCTCTTGCTTGGATGCAGAGTCACTGCCAAGTAGCCACTGCAGTGGGCAGCCTGGTGCCCCGCTGGCAGCACTCTGCATTTCTCTGAATCTCTGCCAGGAGAGATTCAAAGCCCCTTTCGAGTGTCAGTGTCTTTCAGAAGCAACAGGCCCCAGCATTGGCTTTCTAGAGAGCTTTTGCACCTCTAAGAACAAAGCTTTCCCTGGAGCTGGACATACCTGGAATTCCCTTCTCCAAAGGGCTGTTTTTCAGCTGTCAGCAAGTGGTCATCCAGTGCTGGGCTGGTGTACATGTGCTGACCTCACTATGGCCAGGGGCAGGCTGGGCTCCATTCTTCCACCTGCCATGCCAGCAGGTAGAGCTACAGCTGGAGTTGTGCAGTGTGCAAAACAGCAACAGAATCCCTGCAGAGACAGCCCAAACTCTCCAGAACAGTATTCTGCCAACAGGCAGCAGCTTCTCCACTCCTCTTGGGCCTGATGAGTTGACCCTCCCCTGATTTTAGGAGGTAGAGGCTGCAGAGAGAGAACCATGCTGCCAGGAGGCCAGAAAGGTGTCCACGTACGTGGGTGGTCCTCTCCATCCTGGCCACTCACTACCACTGTCCCTAGGTCACTGTTTCTCTGTGGGCTGGCTGCGCCACAGGTGCACTGAGCTCTCCTCTGTCCTCAGGGCCTCCGTAAACCAACAGTGGAAGAGATAACACATGCCAGGAATGCCATCGTGACTCCATCACTCTTTGGCAGCTCCCTGGAGGAAATCATGCTACGGCAGCAGGACATGTACCCGGGTAACAAGCTGCCCTGGGTGCAGACGCAGCTATCACAGCAGGTGCTGGCTCTGGGAGGAGAACAGACGGAAGGGATTTTCAGGTGAGCTTTTGGGCACTGTATTATTTTTGAGCCACCCACATGTCAGTTCTCAAAACCAAGCAAATACTGGCCTCCACATGCTTCCTCTTCCCTGAGAATAGCACTCTGGCACAGAATGGACAAAACCCCCACCTTTCCCATGTTCAGGAATCACCTCTTAAAGTAGCATTAGCCATTTACATACATTAGTACAGAGGGGACAGCATAGATGTGACTTGAACTATTTAGGAGAGCATGTACACGGGCAAGGCACTGAACTTTCATCAGCTTCAATGCTGGTAGTTGTGGGGAAGAGATAAGCTCTTGGGTCCCTGGCAGAGCCACTCATCAAATGCAGCACATCAGCCTTGATGATGGACCAGACATGAGGAGCTGAGAGACACATAGAATCCATATGGTGAATGTAGGGGATCCTGGTTTGGTGTTGGGTTTTTTTGTTTGGGTTTTGGGTTTGTTTTTTTTTTAATTTAGATTTGTGCTAGGTAGCTAAACTTGATTTAAAGTAGCTAGCAAAAGATTCAACTTTGCCTTGAAAGGGTTTCTAATATCTTGGTATGTTTAGTCAGAGATGCTTCTTATCTTTGGACTGAACATGCTGCAGAGAGGCCTAGTTACAGAAAATAATCACTTCTGAGGACAGAACGATAGTTGATGCCTGAGCTAGTGGGAAGGAGACAAGTGTTTCTTCTACCCCTCACTTTAAAGCTGTGTCTAAAAACAGGCAACCTGTTCTTTGAGGATCTGCTTCTGTAGCTACCACTGGTGTGTGTTCCCTTCTCCCTGGGGCCCCAGAAGCAGATTCAGAGCCACCGGCTGCCACGCCAGGCACATTGCCCTGCTTGCTCTCTAAAGCATCTTTGCTGCATCTCTGTTCGCAGGATACCTGGTGACATAGATGAAGTCAATGCATTGAAGTTGCAGGTGGATCAGTGGAGAATCCCAAGCAGCCTTGGTGACCCAAACATCCCAGGTACGGGAACGAGGCTGGCATGTGTGCTGCAGCCTCAGCCTGGGTACAGTGCAGAGGGGAAGGTACAGGAGCCGCCCAGGAAGTGTGCTGCTGCTTGGGGATGCGTACACAGGGTGTCTTCACCAACTGGGCTCTCAGTCTGTGTATTTCCACTGCCTTTCCAAATACTGCCTATAGAAAAACACCGGGGGCAGTGGGGGAACCTTTGCCTCCAGCTGGCTCTGGCGCAGTCAGGCTGTGCAAGCTAAGCAGCATGCAGAGCAGCTTGGAGTCATTTAGGAGCAGTGCTCTAGCTCCAGGGTCTCATTGTCCTCTCCTTTAGGCAACTTCAGAACCGCTTCCTGGAGGAGCAGGTAGGTAAGAGCTAGCATTTCCCTCTAACTGGCCAGTTTGGCTGCCTGAGCATTTTAGAGCCAAGACTGAAATAAGGTGAAACAGCATGAGTGCAGAATCCCTTCTCTGCCCTCTGTTTCCTGAGACATTGAGTCTTGCTGACAAGTTTTGCCTCTGAAGGTGGTGGGGAGGCCACCAGAGCTGTTCTCATGCACCCTGCTTTCTGCCCAGCCTCTCTTCTCAAGCTTTGGTATCGGGAGCTGGAGGAGCCTGTGATCCCCCAGCAGTTCTACAAAGAGTGTATCAGCAACTACGAGAACCCTGATGCTGCTGTGGCCGTAGTGCAACTTTTGCCGGAGCTCAACAGGCTGGTGCTGTGTTACCTCATACACTTCCTGCAGGTAGGCAGCCCCTGCTGCCAGACAGGAGCCTGGAGCCCGTGGGGCGTGGTTACTGGGAAGGCTGTGGTGGGCAGTCAACAGGTTTTTAGGATCTCTGACGTGTATTTAAGGTGGGATTGATGGAGGGCAGTCTGCTGGCCTTGTCCCTTATAGGAGAAATAAACCATGTTCCTGATCTTGTAGAGCATGGGGCCAGTCTCAGAGGTTGAGATCAGCAAGTTGTTCCCTGTCTGCTGAGGCTCCCACACTGCTGGCTATGTCAGAGCACAGTGGTGGTCTTCTGTGAATGTTTGGCCATTGGGGTATTGACCTTCAGGCAGGGCACATCTCTGCTCTCCTTGCATCTCTTCTTAGGCCATGTGTTTGGAATCTCTTGCCCTTTTCTGCTGCTTCCGCTGAATGTCATCTTCTTATCTGCAGATCTTTGCTCAGCCATCAAATGTGGGCAGAACGAAGATGGATGTGAATAACCTGGCCATGGTGATGGCCCCCAATTGCCTGCGCTGCCAGTCTGATGACCCTCGCATTATCTTTGAGAACACACGCAAAGAAATGTCTTTTCTTCGCATGCTGATAGTGCACTTGGACACAAGCTTCATCAAAGGACTGGTTTGAGCTGCTGGCCCTGGAGTCCAAAACACCGCTCTGGGGAGTTGCTGAGTGCCCAAAGTATTCTCCCCTTCACTTAGGTTTCTTCCATTGTCCTTGTTGTTTATCATACCCTGGGTTAGCCCCTGAGCATCTCCCAGCATATGACCTGGAGGGCAAGGACTAGACACTCTTGGAAGGCTCAGGCTGCCTTCCAAGCAGCACCAGGTAGTCCTTGGACATGCCAGGCCAGATTTAGTGGTTCCTGGCCTTCCAGTGTGAGTCAGAGGGGGGCAGCCCTCCTCAGAGCCACAGAACTGGTTGCTCATTGAAAGGGCTGTGATGTCCATGAGAAATTGCTGCCTGAGGCATTGACACTCTCCATCTCCCTTCTGGAGGCAGAGTTGGCTTTGGGTCGGAGGATATCACTCCTGCATTGCAGCATGAGCTAGTCATGGGTGAGATGCTGCCTATTACTGGGGATAATCCTACTGCTCTGGAGCCAGCCTGGTTCACCTCTGCATACTGTTGGTTGGAGGCATGAGGATTGTTCTGACACCCCATGATGCTGTTGG
The DNA here is from genome assembly GCF_963210335.1 of Falco punctatus. Taxonomy (NCBI): domain Eukaryota; kingdom Metazoa; phylum Chordata; class Aves; order Falconiformes; family Falconidae; genus Falco; species Falco punctatus. The sequence continues at coordinate 385,944 of NC_137590.1, forward strand.
TAGAGGAGTGTGAAAGTGCAGGGGGTTCGCTGAGGCAGAGTCGTTCCTTGGACTGCCCTGGTCAGTGGGAGCATATTGCAGCTCAGGGAGAGGAGGTGTTTGAACCTCTGCTACTGGTGGCTGGATAGGCAGGCATTCCACAGCTGGGAGCCCTGGCAGGCCAGATCTACATAGCGTCCACCTCGCCTTCTCCTTTAGGCAGCTTCAGAGACACACAGATGGTCAGTGTGTGGGACCAGCCCTTTGCTGAGCTAAACCAGCACACACCTATGCTGGAACCTGACAACAATCAGATAAACAATCTCTTTGGCATCCTCCTAATGAGGGCCGTATCCTCTGGAGGGGTAACCCTAGCGGTCTTGCAGCATCCTTCTGCTACAGGCAGTGTGAGCTGACACCAGCTTTCCTGAATAGCATCTCAGCTGCTCAGAGCAGGCTCCACAGCTCTGGCACCGCCCCTTGCTGGTACCACATCCCTCTCAGACTGCGCTGCCAGGGAACTGAATACCAATTTTGACCACCTTCCTGGTTCAGCCCAGGTCTAAAGGTAGCTGGAAGGTCCCCCAGCAGGTCAGACTGTTGACCTGGAGTCAACTGTGGCACCTGTTCCCACCAAATTCCCACCAGAGTTGCAGAGGGGTTGGGAAGGAAGGGAAGAGAACGGCAAGAGGCAGGTCTGAGTGGCTGATGTGTGATGGAGCCTGCATAGGGATGGTGTGAGGTAGGCAGCTCAGCGTTTTCACTGCTGCTGGTAAATCCCTGCGACTTTCTGTGTGCCCCCAGAAGCAGGGCATGGCAAGGATAGTGTCTTTCAGAGGAAGCACCTGGATTTCCCTGCAGCCTCTGGATTCTATTGCATGTTCCTTAGCAAGCAGCAGATTCTAATTCTGTGGCATCCTGGTGGTACTCTTCCTTTGAAGTGTCTTCCCTGCTGGAGGCAGGGCTGCTGCTGAAAGCTGCATGTTGGGATTACTCATGTGATGCTAAGTCTGCCGGTAGCATCCAAGGTTGCGTTTGCATTTCTGCAGCCCTTTCCCTTTAAAGTGGGGACCTGAGATCATCCTTTCTTGATTGCAGTGGGGACCCAAGCCTTCCTGGCAGTGACATCTGAATCTGTACCAAAATTTTGGGCACAAGGCACCACATGCAGAGAGTGCCCCAAGCCTGCTGGCTGCTTGGATCTCTTAATGTGAATGAGTGGGGTTCCCAGGGCGCGTGTTTGCTTGGATGAACTCCACAGTAGTTCAGTTTGTGCCCAGGTGAACAGGAGTCATGGTTCCTCTCCTTGTACCAGATGCTTCTGTGGTCCAGTGGCCCATTAACTCTTGCTCCCATGTCAGGATTGGCTCTGTCAAACATGCCTTCAAAAATGTTTCACCCACCCATCCCCTCTCATCCCATGCCATCCCAGTGCTTCGAAGCCATTCATCTTGGTTTGGCCTTCTAAAGAACTGAACGATTTGTACTTCAGGTGTGGAGCTACTTTCCCAGAAATGTAGATACAGAGCATTACCAGCTCTGCCACATTGTACTGAAGTTTGAATTGTTGAACAGGCTTGGGATGCTGTGTCCTTCCCTGCCGTGGGCTGGAGCAGCCGTGTGGTGTTTGCCCTCCTTTTTGGGCTGCAGATGCATGTTCCTCACCTGCAGCCAGCCACTGCGTAGGTGATCTAGGTTATTCCTTGCACTTAGTGGTAGCAGTCAATCAAACCATAGGCATCTGCTGCCATTGCAAATGAATGCTTCTTGCCAGGGCTGTAAAATAGGCTAATAAATGACACTGGATATTATTTTCTTTGCCAACAGATTTGTAAATACAAATCAGTAAAGCAGCCTCTTCTCTGTTATGATAATAAATACAATCCGCATGGTTGTCTCTTGTCTTTTTTGTGAATTTCTGAAGCATGATCATGTCCACCTGGAGCTGCAGATTTTAGCATTCACGAGTAACGTTTGGGAATTGGCAGTGACGTAAGCACTTAGAAACCAAACCGTGGGCTGGTTCTGCTGTTCTTAATTAGGCAGCTACTAAGGGGCACTCAATGAAACTTGGAAAAGAATGGGTTAAACCAGAGAAAGGGTAGTACTTGTTTACACTGGATCTTCTGGAGCCTTTCAGAGAAGTTTGTGGGCAATAGGTCCACAAATGGGCAGTCAGAAGATGAGAGGGACACTGCTGATGTCCCTTACCTCGCAGCAGTGGGTGCTGCAAGTGGACTGCACGCACGTGCTTCCCCTTTGTAGTCTGCTGTTGGAGATGTGATTAGACAGGCTGCCAGGCTGACCTACCCGGGACATTTTTATGTTCAGACTGGAGGATTCTCTGATGTTTTCTCCATCCTAGCTCCAGGGAGCAGCTGGGAGCAGTCTGTGTTGGTGCTCCAGACTTGCACTGGCTGTACTCTGCGGTGGGGCTGCAGTGCAAGTGCTGGCTGTGCCACTTCAGCCGTGCTGGAGGAGGCACCTGCAGCCTGGAGACTTGCCACCAATAGTGGAAGTGTAATGTGTCCTGACGGGGCTGGCATCCTTGCAGTGGTGGGTGGTCTTCCGGGTGCTGCTGAGTGTCTCGCTGGTTTTTTGTCTTCTCTTCACAGAGCCTGGTGTGAGCCTTTTGCCATCTCTGCGATTGTGTCCTAGAAATCTGCAAACAGAAATGGTAAAAGCAATTCTCCCAGTTGCTGGTTGCAGCTGATAGGTGCCATGTCCTCAGGTCTGCCGTCCACACTCCACTCCAGCTCCTGAAGAGGTTGGCAGCTGTTGGGGAATCACAGGTGAATTTTGGACCCGTCTAGGTTCAGCTTGAGATGGAGGAAGGTAGGGCTCAGCTTTGGCAACTGCTTGTTGTTTTACAGGACATGGTGACCAGGAGGCCACCCCTCCTGGTAGAGAAGCTTCTGGCAGTTTCTCCTCTTGCAAATGTGAGAAGTCTCCCTCCTGGCCCACCAGAGGCACTCAGAAGCTGTGCCACCTCCCCAGAAATCCAGGGCAGTTGGAGGCCAGTTTTTAGCCTAATTCTCATGTAGTTTTTTTTGCCTAATCCTCATGTCGAGCTTTGCACTAAATTGGCCCTGTGGGAAGACGGAGACCAGAGGAACAGGCAGGCCTGGGCCAGGAGCCCTGCAGCACTAGAGGGAGGCGGAGACGGGAGGATCCCTGTCCTGACGCTGCCCCAGCGTGGGTTTGACATGAGCTCTGCAAAGCACTGGTGGGTTTAGCAGGACAGGCTGGTGGAGCTGAGCTGGGGCTCTGCAGAGCAGGGCTTGGGCTGCGGCACACCCACTGACTGTGGCACAACCATGGAGAAGTCTGGTTTAGCAGCTGAACATTGCTGCTTTCAGGGTTCCCGATGACCTGTTGCATTTGTCAGTCATGTTAATGGTGGAGAGAACTAGGCATGGGTGCAGGCAGCTGGGGATCCATCTCAGACAATTGAGAGAGGACAGGGAAAAGCCCAGGTGTTCAGAGTGAGGTAGACCATGTACAGACCCCGCTGGAGTTGGGTGCTTCCAGGTGGCTGTGCAGGAAAACTTTTGGGATGTACTGAGGCACTCATCAGCTGGACTTTTCCTTTCAAAACAGAGGCATCAGCTGGAGACTCTGCCCAGCCCAAAAAGGTTTGAATCTGCATCTCCCAAGGGCTCCTACTGCCCTGGCCTCTATCTCTCTACCTGGAGCTTCTCCTATCTCACCATCAAAATCATCCTGCTTTGTCTGAAGCATTTAGTGTTTACTGGTGCCGTAAAGGGAGCTTGTGTCTGAGGGCTGAGGACTTGAGGACTGTGCAGCCTCAGCTAGTTGGGCTTGGAGGCTGGCAGGATTCGGGGCCCAAATCTGTGATGATATTCACAAGCCCGAGCCCAGGGCTGGTCTTACAAACTACTGTTCTCCAAGGAGAACTAGTGACTTAGGTCAGCTTGTCTCCACTCATGGCCCCATTTTCTCCATCCTGTCTATGCCAGGTCTGCTGCTTCATTCAGATCACAAGCAACAGGTGAGACAGAGTGGGTTGCGGGGGGGATGTGGGCGGCAGGGTTTGGAGGAGGAGCAGGGCCCCCTCTTTCAAGGCAGTGAGCTGTTGGATTGTTCCAGCTGTGAGGTACAGCTTCCCCTGAAATGACCCAGCCTTGGTGCCTGCTGGGGAAGACGAAGGTGCTGCAATTGCAAACAGTACAGCACAAAAGGCTGGAGCATCCCTGTGGTGTGTGCTACCTCCCTACTCTCAGGGCAGGATAACTGTTCAGAAGAATGCAGGACAGCCAGACCCTATGGCCCCAGGGACCACAGAAAGGCCTATGAAGCAGAGTCTCTATTGCCCGCAGGCAGACAGCCCCCAAGAGGAGGAGACAGAGGGGGCTGCAGCCTCTGAATCGGCAGGGGCGGAAGTCTCGGTGCATGGATGCAGCAGTGCCTGCTTGCTTGCCTGTCTCTCTCACATGGTGCCATGGATGGGGCTGTGCCTGCCCTGACCGAGGGCATAGGCTGAGGGTGGACATCCTTCCCTGGAGATCTGCAGCCAGTTCCCAGCCTCTCTGGATGCTCTGGCCAGTGAAGAAGAGGTGAGAAACTGTCCTGAGGTAGAAACTGCCCAGATGCGGAGTGCTGTTGTGACAAGGGCACATGGGCTTGGTGAGTCTTATCTCCTGCCCTCATGTGTACCTTGGGGCCAGGCCTGGACGTCACCCAGACTGGTGGGGGCCTCCAGTAAGGCTCTGGCAGGAGCTGGTATGAGCATGGTGAGGCATGGCGGGGAGAGCAGGACATGGACAACTCATCCCTGGACTGCTGTACATACTTTGGTGCAGAGGGCAGGGACTATGCCCAGATGAGTCCGCAAATCCCCCTGACCCGTGCTGGCCCTCACCTAATCCCCACCAGGGCTGATGAACTATACAACACACCACCTCTGCGCAACAGAGCAGCCAGCTGCTGCAGTCGTGCAGATGGCGGTGACCCTGGGTGGGCTGTGCAGAGGCAGGTGGGGGCTCCCTGCCTGTGGCTGGCAGAGGCTCTTGTGCAGGTGAAGATAAACTCCTGTGTGTACAGAGCTGCCCCTTCCCAGCTGCCATGCTGGCCCCTTGGGGAGCTGGTCAGTGAGGAGGGGAGAGTCTCCCACAAGGGACTACTCCAGCCAAGTGCCAGAGCTGGACTTGCAGATCGGTCGCTGGTGCTGGGTTGGCCTCCTTTTATAGTCAATGCAAGAGGTGTTTTCTGAGCACATTTCCTCTGGTGCCAAAGTGGAAGCAGAAAGCTGGCCAGCTGTGTTGCCCTTGCCACGTGCCTGATTGTCTATGTTGAGATACCAAGAGGCTGGCCAACAAGCCCGGCTCTCTGCAGGCAAGGGAAGTGCCAGCAGAGTGGCTGCCCGCACTCAAGGCTTCGATAGCACAGTTGCAGAGCTGGCCTTGAAGGGAAAGAGCTGGAGGACACCTCACCGGAAGCTTCCTTCCTCTTTCCCAGGAATGTTGCCTAACAGCAGCCCCTTGACCTTGGGTCTCTGCCCAGGCTGGGTCAGCCATTCCTGTGCTGATCTGGACCCTGACCCCAACCCACCAACCGGCTTCCTTCCTTGACCTCAGTCCTGTCTCATCGCTGTGGGACTCGCATGCTCAGCTTGTCACTGTCACTGGGCGTGCTCTGCTCTCACTTACTGCTGGCCTGCACCGTGCCACTGCCAGTTTGGCTCCAGTTCACGTGCCTCGGCACAGCACCTGACTCCTGCCACTCCCCAACAGCGAGCCAGGTGGTGTTCATGGCACTGCTTACACTGAACATAAATAAAGGCTTTGCAGGCGAGACCCCAATTGCTTTCCAGAGAAGGCAGGCAGATTCTTCCTGGGCTGCAAAGCTTAATTTGTCCACATTTATGTTTTCCCTGATGCATGGGGAAACACTGGATCCCAACTGATCCATCTGAGCCAAGCAGAAACTCTTGGATGGGGCAAGGATCTGTGTGAGACACAGCCGAGAGGAGGCAGAGGCAGCACTGGTGTTCATGGTGGCCGCCAGCACAGGAGTGCATTCCCTGGGAAGGGCTGCCACTCCGTGGTCACCCAAAACGGGCAGGTATGTCTAATGTCTGAGGATTTCTGATAATGTTAACCATGGATGCTGACATCAAATACCGACGCTGGAGTCCTGGACAGTGCACAGGGGGGAACATCACGAACTGGCACAGACACATCCTTGGACTGCCAAAAGCTGTGCACTCTCAGTGGGAACAGCAGAACAAAGGATCACTTCCTACATCGCAAAACCAGTGGGTTCTAGCAAGACATTTCTGTGGAGAACAAAGTGGTTTCTGACATGTGCCTTCTCATGACAGATGTGCTCAGATTCTGTGTTTTTTTTAATTTTTAAATTATGAATTTAAACTCCTGAATGAAATACAGCGCACTCAAAAAAACCCAATACACAAACACTATGCTGTTGTTTTGATAAAAAGCCAATAAACACCTATTTCCCTCAAAACTTCCTAATTGCTTTGATTCCTTCTGCAGTTTTTTCTTTTTCTTCTAGAAACCTGCAAGGTTAAATCCCATGTGGGATTTCCAGGTTAAAAAAATAAAACCAAACTGAGAACTACACTTTCTGCCACAATTTTGTTCCTGTCACCGTGTTTTCAGCAAGCCACTCTGCTTCCAGAAATTCACAGTACACATCCAGTGAAGCATTATCACACAAGTTGCTTGAAGCCATCCTTTGGACTGTCCATGGCGCTGGGCTGAGGCTGCTGTTGGGGAACAGCCAGATGTGTGCAATGACAGCAGTCCTGGCTGTTCATGGGGAAGCAGGGAGGGGAGAAAAGTGCTTGCGCTGGGGGCTGTGCCCTCCTCAGCGACCTGGCAGCACCCCAGCCCTGCTTCTGCTACTCTTTTGATACTGAAATCTGGCGGGCAACAAGCATCTGCTGTTCTGTGGCGTCTAAGCAGAAAATGATGGATTATCCCAGGAAAACCACCTGAACTGGAAGCGTTCATTCACCCCGTGACAAATGCTCTAACATTTGGCGTTAAGAACCTCAGCCTGCAAAGATTCTTTGCTCCCCTGTGTCCGTCTGGTTTTGGCTTTAACCTAGCATAAACTAAAATAAAAAAAATTTAATTGGAAACATTACTTGCCCGTGTACAGCCGCGTATCTGCAAAGGGCGGCCCAGGTCCTTGTGGGGCCGGCGCTGCCGAGGGCCCGCGGGGGGGTTGTCTGTGCAGCCCGGTGCAACGGACGCCCGCGCAGGCGCCGAGACGGGCAGGGGAGCGAGTGGGCGAACAGGAGACCGAGCAGGAGGCGGCGCGGGAGGGGGGGCGGGGCGCAGCGCCACACTGCGCGGTGCTGGCCCGTGTGCCGCCACTGCGGGGGCTCCCGCTGCCCTGGCACCCCGCCCGCTGCCGCCCGTAGAGCGCTCCGCCAGAGCCTGCCCCGCGGGCCTCTCCCGGGCCCGCCGCCCAGCTCCGGGCAGCGGCCCCCGCGGCCCCCGGCCCGTCGCGCCGAGCACCCCGGGCGGCTCCGCCGCGGCGCCGCTGGGACGTGGCGGGCGGCTGGCGCCACGGGAGGGCGGCAGCGCCGGCGAGGTACCGGCCTGGCCCGCCTCGCGCCCGGAGCGCGCGGACCCCGCCCCCCGCAGGGAGAGCGCGCCCCACGGCCGCGCGGAGGCCGGGCCAGCTCCGCCCCACCCGCCCCTCCCTGGCGGCGCCGCATCGAGGCGGCCATTTTGTGGCCCTGCGCGGTCGCTGGCGTTGGGCTCGGTGCGTAGGGGGGCCTGGGGTCATTCGGCTCCGTTCTAGCCCTTTTTCTCGTACAGATCCCTCGGTAAGAGCGCGGCGGCGCCCGGGCGGGCCGGGCCGCCTAACCTGCCCCGCGCTGCGGGCCCGCGGCGTGGCGAGGCGAGGGGAGGGAGGCCGGGCGGGCGCGGCGCGACTGGCACGCGTCCCCGCGCACAAAGGGCCGGGCAGGGCGGCGCCTCCCGCGCTGCCGGCCCGGGGCACCGAGCGGGGGCCGCACCCGCCTCGCCGCGGCCTGGCGCGCCGAGGCCGGGGAGCTGGGGCCGTGCGCCGGTCCGCGCCGTCGGCCGGCCGCCCGCTCCTTCCCTCCCTCTCGCCGCGCCTCCGCCCGCGCCCGGCGGCCCGCGGAGCTGCGCGGCCGGCGCGGGCAGGTGAGTATGTGCGGGCCGGGCGCAGGCGCCGAGGGCCCGGCCGGCGGGGGCGGCCGAGTGACCTTGCGGCGGCGGCGCCGGGGCCGGAGCCCGGGCCGCAGCGCGGGGGCTCTGCTGGCGGCGGCCGGTGTTGGGCGGGCGCGACGGCGGTGTGGGGGTGGCGCAGGCCGGGAGCGGCACCTGGCGGGCCCCGAGCGGCGGGGCGGCGGCGCGGTCCCGTTGTCGGCGCCTCGCCCTTCGGCCGGGAGGAAGCGGTGCGGGGCCGGTCCCGGGTGGCGAAGCAGGCAGAAGCCTCGCCTGGGGCGGGCGTTCACCGAGGCCCGGGGCGGTTTCCGTGGGCTGTTCCGCCCGCTGGAGGCTTCAGGCCTTTCTGCGTCCCACAGAGTCTGGAGCACAGACTCATCCCGTTGCGTTTTGTCCCTTCAGCATGTCTTCAGGGAACAGAAATAACGGTATATCGTTGCACTAACCCGAAAGCTGCTTCGTGTCATACCTGCTTTAATGCATAGGATGGGGAGGCACCATATTCTTTTTCCTGACAGGCCTAGGTTCAGACAGGGCTCATTGGCCCTGGAATGGATTGTTGTCCCAGGCGGTTTGGCATGGGCATGCAGGCTGTGGCTGTTAGTAGGGCTTGGTTAACTGAAGCAGGGTGTTAGTACAGTTTTGGGAAACAGTTATATCTTCTTACTGAAAACTTTCCTAGTACCAGAGGTGTTCCTGTGATCTCGGGTTATTGTTTCTAGCCAAAATGCTTGAAAGTAGGAGGGATAGCTGAATGTCGATGAATCTTAACCTGAATAAAAATAAATGTTGTCTTTCTTTGTACAGAACTTGGTATTGTACGCAGCAGGAGGATAAAACCAAATGTTAAAAACAATGCTAATGACTTGAAGTAACCTTTTGTATGTATCTGTACAGAAACTTGTAACTGAGCAGCTCTGTAACAGAAATGCTTTTGACCTGGGTTCGTTTAATTTTCTGTATAATGAGCAGAGATCCTTTCATAGGGCCAGTTTCCAAAAAAAAACCAAGTGAGGAGACTTGCAGTGAAGATCGCTCATAGTATAGTTTAATTTTTGTGTGACTTTTTAAATGGTTCTGGAATTGAAGGTGGCTTAGATGAATGCTCAATTGTTTGACCTAAGTCAGCCCGTGGAAGAGTTTAGTTTACATTCTTGCTGATAACATTGTTGATCTCTCCTGAATGGAAATACAATTTTGCTTGAACAGTCTGAGAGTAAAATCTGTTTGCCTGTAATCGAGAGTAATTAATTAAGGTCAGATTGGGAATGAGGCTAGAATAGTAATTGCTCATAACAGTGCTGCCTTGACTGAAATGTAAGAAGCATGTAATTAATTCTTACCTTTAATTGGATAAATTCTCAGAAGTGCTTTCTTCTGTTCCTGTAGTTCCTGCATAACTTAGGCAATGATATTGACCTAAATTCTCCCCCTTGGTCAGGAAAGATGGGTGCAATCCCCAGTGTAATTGTAGGGGATGAGAAATACTCTGTAACTGCATATTTTATTTGTAACTGTGCCTCCAGAAGCTCCGTATTGTCTGTACCTGTAATTTGTTAGACCTTGACAGGAGCTGACACTGTTGCTGTAGGAAAGCTGTCCTGCCACTTGTCTCGTAGTTTCTGCCCATATGGCACCATCCTGCACAGATGTGAGCATTTGTGCAACAGTGTTGTGAGCCAAGCTAAAGAATGTACGTGAGGCAGGGGGGAGGATTTACTGTTCAGCCCTGCAAGTTGTTGTCATCAGTATTTAAACTCCATTCTTGATGGTTGCCTAATTGTGTGGATGCAGTGGGTTTTTTAAATTGACGAAAAAATAAAACCTGCATATACTTTGGACTTACTGGTACGGCATATTGAGAAGTCTTGTGAAGTGCTTGTAATAGTTCAGTCAACAGTTGAACAAGTTTGCTTCTTTCTTTTTTTAATTCAGTTTGTTCCTTATCATTTTCATACTTAAGTTCCTTGCTTCCCTACAGGTTTATTTTGACTTCTTGTGCTCCCTGTAGGAAGACTTATTTTTTTCAGGTAAGAAATAGCAACTTGGAACTCTTGGTTTATTCTTGTGTCAAAATACCAATAGCTACATGGCCTATAGATTCCAAAAAAACCTTTTGGAACTGGTGGCTTTTCAGGTTTTTCTTGTGGATGCAAGCACCAGGCTTAAGTGATAGTGCACATGTGGGTGTGTATGTTCATGTTGACCAACTGCAGATCTGTGTGGCAGAGAATAATGCATGTTGGAATATAATTATTTCTTTTTGAGGCATGTTTGTTGACAGGCCTTTGTGTGACATGTCTTTGTGTGGTTTTACTGGGCTTGAGAACTTTCAGCCAGCCTTATTTCAATATAGCCAGCTGCAGTTTGCCTTTTTTTAAGAACTCCATTTTAGGTAGGTTTATGAAGTTGGTTAAAAAGAGGTATAACTGTCTCCATCTGTATCTTTAGCTAGGTAGCCTCTATTAAAAGAAAGAAGGGAAGCACTACTGCTTTGTGTGGGGTGGGGTTTTTTTTCAGTATGAAGTTAGCACTGAAGAGCTTTTTTCTTGCAGTTGATGTTAACATACTAGTTTCACAAGGGACTTTTTTTCTGCTACTTGTACTCAGCACTTCTTTCCCAAGGAAATGGAGAATATACTCTTGTTTCACATAGTGCTTGAGTCAGGAAACTTAAACACCTCTAGTGCTCCAGATGTAGAACTGAGCATCCTTAGCCTAGATCTGTGCATCAGTGGCACAAAGACAGTGGCATTGATAGGGTCTGAGTTAAGAGTTTTTGGTTAGTCTTAAAGCCAAGGGCTTAAAGTTTAAAGGCTTCTGTTAGCATAGCAGACTTTAATGGCTTTTTCAATATAATGAAGGTTCCCAGTGGCTTTTTTTGTTATGCGATCCCCTGTATTTGTGTCAGTTCTTTGCGTAGATTGCAGGTCTGTTTTCTCGGTGTTGCTGTTACCAGTCTTGGGAAAAGATGCATTGATTTTTTTTTTTTATTATTATTTTTTTTCCATCTGTCTGTTTTTCCTGCTGTCCTGATGAAAATCTCTGAGCTGGGCAACAAGTCTACAAGCAGCCATGAAGTGCCCCCCTTTCTTTCCTTTTTGAAATAAAATGGCATAGTCGCATTATTCTTACCACGTGGCACATACACAGATGAAACATCTGCTTAATGCATTATTTTAAATGAAGACATAATTTTTTCATCAAAGCTCATGGCAGTGTAACTTGCAAGATTTCCCTTTATTTGGCTGCCATGAAAATACCCTCTTCTTTATCAGCAAGTAGGGTAGATTTGGTCCTGTTGAGTCAGAAAACAATTGAATAATGAAACTGAGAATGCCACGTGCAAGTGTCAAAACACTATAGGCTGACTGACTGGAAACAGTAGGACTTTCAGTGGCCAATATTGCAGGTTCTATAAATTATCTGTGGAAAATGTTTCTAAAATTTTTTTTGAATGATTGTTTTTACAGGTAGACCTCTTAAAAAGAGTCAGAAGTCCAAGTCCAGTTACTGCTGCAGGTACTGTTAACAAATAATTTTTGTGATTTCGTCTTGGCTCCTTCCATTTTTGGTCATAATCTTTTCCCCCAATAAGTAAAGTACATGTTGGTGCTCATTGCTAAGAAATACAGCAGATTGCTGAATCTAAGGTGAGTGTATAGTGTGCTACTGGAACACACTTGGAGCAACCTCAAAGCCAGGGGAAGCACATCTGGTCAAAAAGGAGGAATTAATTGGCCAGTTTACTGACCAACACATAGCCTTAAGTATTAATTTCTGTCTCAGATCTAGACTTCTATTCACCTAGAATACCAAGGTGTTGCTTTCAGAGAGGATGTAGGCGGTAATACTTTAAAGCCACTTTGTATCCAAATGTTTGTACTGACTTTGAAACCTTGGCATTGAGTGCAAAATGGTATTAACTCAATAATGTAAGTGTTGTAGCCTAGTGGACAGTAGTGTAGGCAAATAGGAGTCTTGTTGTTGGATCCCACCCATTTCTTAAAGGTACACTCTTTTAAGAAGAAATCTGTTGTCATTGCAAAAGTGTGAAATTGTCATACAAGTTTGTGAGCCCATGTGTGGTTCCTTTCCTCGTATGTTGAGCAAAGACACTCTGACAGCACCTTATCCAGGGCTGTCCAATAGGTTCAACCTTAGGCTGCTGCCACACCACTCTAAACCAAATACTTAGATACAGTCCTACTGTAAATAAGTTTGTCCAAAGAGCCCTGTGGGGTTTTGTTGTCCTTGCTTCTGAGGGAGTATAGAATGGCAATGAGAATCAGACCACTTCTTACCTTTTCTTGATTTCATTTTTATTTGACAAAGGAGCTGTAAGCCCATAGGTACCCATTATACAGGGCAGAAATGTCTTTTTGAGGACAGTTGCACTAGGTGCATTCAGTATCATGAAGTGGTTTTATACAGGTTCAGTTCAGATAGAAAATCAGGAGAAATTGCGTTGGGGTGCCCAGTCTGCAGGCTAAATTTGGCTTCTCAGGACAATTCAAATGGCTGTAGCTTGTGTCTGCCGCTCCTGCAGTCTGGAGAAGCCTTACATGTATTGACATGAATTGGATTTGTGGATGAAGGTGTTTTGAGAAACTGTTCATTGATTTCTTGTGTGACTAAAATGCATATCCTTCTGCCATGTGATAAATGCAGTTTATCCAGCTGAGGATGTCTTGGTTGACGGGAAGGACTGTGTTTGGTTACCTTCTCTTGTGTTTGTTCACATGGGTAGACATGCATGGATTGACATGGTAAACTGTCATGAGAAGAGTTCAAAACTCGATTTGGAGGTTGTGCTTCCATAAGAAAAAACACAGCTTGCTTAAGCCATCTGCAGTCTTTTAGTAGTGAAACATTTTAACTCCTAATTTTCTTAAGAGAATCTTGATGCCTGATGTATTAATTTGCATCTTAAAATATCCTGCACACTAAGAACATCTAAAACCATAGATTTTAGTTTAGAGTCTTAGGTTGCTAGAAGCTTTTTCAATGAAAGAAGTGTTTCATGTAATTTTTTCCCCTGTTTTGTTAAGCTGCCTTTTTTGTGGCAATTGGAATTATTTTTGTGTGCAAGAAGGGGTTTTTTCCCCAGTCTCTGTGAATAGTTTAAAAGATGTTTTTAAATATTCAGAAAGCATCAGTCTTACCATTATATATCTTGAAAAGCCACGCTTGTTAACCAAGAGTGTGTCTGTAACTTGAGCTTCTTGAAAGCTTATATCTGACCTGGAGTTTGGATTGGTTTTTTGAAATAACCTGTACTGCAAGATGACTTCTTAAAGCTTTTAGCCACCATGGTACTGCAGCAGAAATCCACCAGTATGAGTAGAAATTGTATGTTACATCAGAAGTGATGACTTCAGTTGTGCAAATCCCAGTCTGCTGTAATTGTTTTGCAAAAGAATTTTGATGTACTTCCAAATCTAGAACACTCAGGCATTTTGACCCTATGACCCAGATCTGGCAGTTTTGGTTTTGTTTATGGGTGGCTGCTTGTGCTCGGTATTTCAGAATTTAAACTTTTTATTATTTTAGGTATATCCTAACAGTTAAAGACTGTTTGGGCAATTGTAGTATAATTGATGCAATGATACTTGTGTACGTTTCTCAGCAGTAGTTCTTGTCAAAATCCTGGGAGGAAGAGAGGGGTTTAGATTTGGGGCAGATTGGGTGCATTTAAGTATTTTTGAATGTTTCGGGTACATTTGCTGGGAGAACAGTTAAGAATTTCTGCAACTTGGAGTAACAGAGAAAGGGAAGACAAGAATGAGGTGAATAAGATGAAGGGGGGTGGGGACACACAACAGTAGGAACTCTTGTTTTCATATGTAGCAGTCCATTGGAAGATACGGTGAACTCATGATCATCTGTGCTGTACCTTTAGCCTGTTGTTTTCACCTAGAATCATATATTCTCCATGTACAAGATAACTGACTGTAGGCTGTAATTTCCTTCAAGCAGCTTGGCCCATAAGATCGATTTAACGTGCCGGTGATCTATTCTTCAAATGCCTGCGGACAGTACCTTGAATTTTGAGTCACTTGAATATACAAGGCTTGGTAGTTATGCTGTCTGCTTACTTAGTTAATGGATTTATTCTGAAATGCCTGGTGTGCCAAAGTAGGAGTAATAATAAATTTAAAAACTGATGGCTTCTGTTTGGCAAAGGGTAAATAAATGATGGACAAATTTGTAGATATGCAGAGGGGTGTGTGTCTGTGTGTATCTAAGGATCTTGAAGTTTCTCTAATTTGGCTTGCAGCAGCCTGCTGACTATGTGTTGAAATAATTTCAGATTAAATGAATGTTCTAGAGGTGTTACTGTATGATTGGGATATCGTTGGTTGTAGAGAAAATATTTTTTTGAACTCTAAACTACTTCTAGTTTCAGAATTCATGTGACGTATGTTTTTCCTTCCCTATAGTTGTACAACAGTGTTTGGAATGTTTGCAGCCGTATAAGCAACGAGTTTCTTCTTGGTGAGTATAAGCATGGACACTTGGTTTTGTTAATTGTAGCTTTTCTTCAAGCTTTTGAAGTTTTGCTTTAAAGTTCAAGTTTTCTTAATTCTTGCAGAGGCACTGTGGCTAATATTTCTCTAAATTAAATCTTTACATTCTTAATACAAAGGCTGCACATTTTCAGTTGGAAAAAAAAATAGCAGTTTCAAGAAAATCTACTTTAATGAATGTTATTTTATTTAGGAAAAACCTGCTTTATTTCATGTGACTTAAATCCTTTTCTGAAATCTTCTTGCTTGTCCAGTGTTTAAGAGTGTTTGTCCTTTACCTTTAGTGTGTTACAGGAAAAGAGGGGAAACCAGAACAGCCAAATAAGAGATGATCAAATGATTGAAAAAAATTCCTTTCAGTAATGAGCATTTATTTCTTTAATTGCACTTGGTAATAGGTTTTATTATAGCAAAATTTTTTTTTCTGTTCTGTTGAATTGCCCATATCATAATTTATGCTTCCATGTTGGCTTGTCCCAGTCTCACCGCCAATTTGAATTAACAGCACAAATACATGGGATGTTGGTAAGAGGATGAAAATTACATTCTCAATGTCCTGTAACCTTAGGGAGAGTGTGAGGATCTTGATCTAGGGCGGGTAAATGTTTGCTGACATGTTTTTATTTTTGTCACAGATCTTGATTTCTGCTCTAAGAGGAGAGCAAATGTAGACTTCTACTGGTGTCAGTTTTCTTCGTCTACTTATATAAACTAGAGGAAAAATAGGAGTCTGAAGTTAAATACTAAGTCTTATGTGTTGAGGGGAATGTTTCAATGTTGAGGAATTAGCTGTACAGTATTACTGTTATGGAAATTGTAAGTACTGGTTCAGGATCCAATTTGTGTTGTCTTGCTCAGACAAAGAGTTTGCCTGTGTAGTTGTTGATTGAATCTGGAAACTTTTAAAGCAAGAAGTGAGTGCTGGTTAGGATCTAGTTGAGGATCCTACGTGGTGGAAGTAAGAACTGTGTGTAGTCCAGTGTCTTGTTTGGAATGTGTCTTTCAGGTAGAAAAAGGGAGGTGATGCAGTATTTCTTGGAATTTTTTGCATTGTCTGATGGTCTTCACATCCAGTTCAAATTTTTCCTGTTACATTAAAAAAACCCCACAACTTGACTGAAGATCTGAGGCATTGTGTTTTGAAGTACCAGTGCCAAGGACATATTCTGGAACTTAAGGTTGTGTCCTAAAACATACTCCTCTTGCTCTGAAGTGGTATGCATAAACAAAACATGAGACAGGAGCATAGAATTCATTAGATGAATAGCTACTACAAAAGCTGTTTCTGGGTTAATACTTTTAACCTGTGTGGAATTCTATTTCTGTTTTTATATGTAGGGTAGAATACGGTAAGGCATGCTTCATGTTAGCAACGCTGCTGTAGGCAAAACCTGGTAGGCAGTTGTTTTTTTATCTGCAGGCAATTAAAGTCTCTTGTAATCAGCTTCCTAAGTCAGGGCCCAAACAGTTTTTCTAAGTGGTGTTTATATGTTTGTGAGACTTGTACTTAGTCTTCATAAGATGCCATTAAGATTGTATAATATAAATGGTGTCTGTAAATACTGTTTTGCAGTCTGATATAGCCATTACCTTTTCTTATCTGCAGGTGTGTGTTTTCAGCACAGCATGGCTGTGGTCATCCACTTGCAAGGTCTTCCGATTGTGGTGGGGACCATGGACTTCTCTGGATTGACCATTCCTGATGGGGGCGTGCATATTGTAGGGGGTGAACTGGGTGAGGCTTTCATCGTTTTCCCATGATGAAGACACAAGGCTTGGTATCATGTGTGCAGATGGTATAAGTAAAAGGTCAAACCTAAATATTGCAGAGCCATGAAAACCTTACGTGCAAAATGTGATTGAACTTAGTTCGTGACATTTTCAAAATGGGTACACAGATTTGCTAGCAGTTTTGGAACACTGTCTGGTGCTGGAGTGAATGGCAGAATCAGCTTAGCCTTTCTGGAATTGACTGTAAACCTGTTTTGGCATAGAGAAACTGCTTATATTGCTATATGTGAAGGGAACAAATCAAACTTCTGTCTTGTTGCTTGAATAGGAACTGCAGTTCAAATCTTGGAGCTGCCTTCAGTATACCAGTTTGATTATACCTGTGCTGCATCTCTGGTGAACACAGGACAACCTCTTGCTAGTTGCTTTTCCTCCCTGGTTTTGCCAGTACTTTTTATTAACCCACTAACTGTCCTACCATGTTGTCCTGCAGAATCACCAGTGATATAGAATGCCTCATAGGAATTGAACAGAAAGCTTACCGTCCAGAATAAAACTTAATACTATTTTGCATTGAAAACTTATATTTATGCAAATGGTTAAATTTTACCATGTTTCTTTATCAAGTCAGGGATCTATGGTTTTTCATGGGGTGCCTCTTTTTTCTTTTTTTCCCCCTCTATTGTGCTCTGCTGGCGGGGTGGAAGGGAGGGGAATCCCTGGGTTTGGCACAGATAAACTAAAGAATGAAGGAGGTAAGAGTCTGAATTGTGAAAGTTAGTTGCCTTTCTTCTGAGCTGCTCATGAAGTACTGAATTGAGACAGTACAAAGTTCGGAAGTGGGACTGATGTAAACGCAGGGGCTTTGGCGTGCTAGTATGTAGGAAACTTTAATTATACTTATCAGTGATTTTGAAAATAGTGTTTGCAAAGGTAAGTAAGGCTTTAAAAAAGGCTGCAGTAATTCTACAGTTTCCAGAGAGAAAACAATAGAGGCTGTTATTTATTAGTGAAAGAGAAAGTTTGCCATTAACTGCTTGGTTTTGCTCAATATGACAATGTGAAAGATTTCTCCAGTTTCCAGAGGAACCCTTTTCTGTTGGAACTTAGTGATGTGCCAGGTTTGGGGCTTAGCACTGACAGAGCCGAAAACTGAAGAGTAAGAACATGGTTACAGTTGTTGGTATACAGGACCCACACTGTTAGCAGTGTAGAAAGGTTGTTTTAAAATACAAAAATCACGAGCGCTGAAGGAATCAGTTTTAATGTAAGCATGTTCTCCTCTGCATTGCCCTAATATAAATGTGTCTTCCTGATTGGTGCATGACTGGTGAGTGTCTGAATAGCTTGAATAGTCTTTAAAAGCTAGATTACTTCATGGTGACTTCTATGGGGAAGAGAAGGCTCTCCCTTTTAAACAACAGATGTGTACTTCCAGTGATGTAGATTTAGAAATATTTTCTGTTGGAAGTAGTGACTTGTCTAAATCCTGGATTATTTGTTCCTGAAACAAGTTAATTCTCATAGTGGAATAAGAAGTTTTGGAGAAAAGCTGTATAGCTTTGGGGGTAAGCGTAGTAACTACCCCTTGTTTTAATCGTGGTCTTAGGCACTTGAGAAAAATGGATTCCCACAGTTACTGAAGCGAATAGCCTGCTTGTGTGTTGGTTTAGTTACCAAGTTACTGTAAATTAGTTTTCTACTGAGGAAAACTTTAGAAGAGATGTTAAAGTGAAGTGTTCTTATTTCCAAGTTGTAGCTATGACTGTGTCTGATTAGTCTGGGGTTGTTTGTTAAACGTTGTTTTGATGTAGTTCAAGGTTTTTAAATAGTCCTTGCAGGAGAACACGGAGCTGAAACATAAAATATCAAAGCAGAGGCAGTCCCCTGTGGTGGGTGCTTTCTTTCTGAGAAACCAAGTTCTCCGTGTGGTCAAGGTCATGCTGGTGAAATGTGATGGACTTTCGTGTTGCCTGTTGGCCTTGTTTGTGGACAGCTATGTGATGGCTCCCGGTGAAGACTGTATCATATGGTTTCAGACTTGCTCAAAGGCTGTGTATTTCAGGGTAGAATTGTTGAGATCCTCTTTCTTTCTGTAACTTACCTTGTGTAATACTCTACCAGGTATGTATCTGCCTGAGGAAGTTGTTCCTGAAACTAGCTGCAAATGAAGACAGCATGCTTTGCGAGGGGGCATGCTGAGTGTAGGGACTGCTGGATCAAGTTAAATCCAGTTGCAGAATGTGAGGGAGAACCCAAAGCAGCTCAAGTTTCATAACTTGGGAGGGGAGAGAAAGGAGGACTTTGCGGGAGGGGGCAGTGATACAAGATTTTTGCCCATACAATTTCTTCTTTCTTCCAACTTTCTAATCAGCTGCTTTGTAACAAGCTTGGCCAAGTTAGTGAAGTGCAGTATGTGTGTGCTCTGACAAATGCTGGTTTTCAGCTGACTAGCTGTAAAGTAGACAGAGTTCAGGGTTTTTTTCACAGAATTTGCAGCCTCTGTAAATATGGCTAAATGGCTTTTGCCGTTTTTTCACATTTCCCTTTAGTTGTGAAGGCCTTCCTCACCAAAATTGGTGTTTGTTTATAGAAACTGTATTGCATGAGATCCTGTTACTGAAGTCGGGAGGTGTGTATGTTCCTCTTCAGCCTCATGTAGGTTAGCTGGAATGATTCCTGTTCTTCAAGATTGCAGCTGTTACCAAAGGGGACCACTGCAGAGAGCTTCAGTAATGCACTTCCAGTACCTCTAGGAGTACATTGTCTTTGTGTGTCCCTAGTTAGCAAAAAGGAAAAATAAGTTTACTAGGACAAGTGTCATCTTGCAGCTGTAATATATCCTGCAAGTGTTTAGCAGACTGTGTGTCTGCTCTATATTTGGAGGCATGAAATTCTATTGCTAGTGTGAGAAAGTGATGTGTTAATGATGTAAATCTGCAGAGGCAGCAGTAGATGTTTGAGGTGTGGGTGAATAAATATTTAAAAAAGAAAATGTAGTTTGCACTTGATGCTTGGATTTCCAGGTTTTCGTTTTTTTATTCTTATCTATCAGAATGTAAAACGCCAACCATCCTTACTCTTCCTTAATTTCCTTCCCCTTCTTCTTTCCCAATTAAAAGTTAAGGATGTGGTAGGTAAATTCCTCCTGCTCCAACCTCTAGCCATATTAGAAGGCAGTAATTCCTGGACTGATCCAGATCCATGCTGGGTACACGCATGGTTTGCTACCAGATACTCTAGAAAAGTAACTTGTGATGTTTCTCAGTTCCTAGGTGGCTAAAATATTTTTTTTTCTTTTGGTGTGAATCACTGTGTTGTGAATTGAACTTACAGGCAATAGCATTTGGGTTTTTTTCCCCATACTGTTGGAGGCTGCTTTAATAGTAGTGAAGATAAGTCCAAAAGCAGTGCTTTAGAGGAAGACAGCAGATCATCTGGTAGAGAAGTTTCTTTGCAAGGTGGTTACGATAGAGGTGGTGAGGGAGCCTCCGTGGCCAGCCCTTGACAGATGGTCTGGTTTAAAAAGTGTGTCAATGGAGTAGCTTTTCCTTGCGATAAAAACTTTATGACTTTCCTAACGATCTTTGATTTCTGAACCACACTTGAACTTAGAGTAGTTCTTCATAAAATAATGATAATCCTTTTATATGTAGCTCGGTTGATATCACTGTTGGTTATGCATTGTGTGAACCAAAATGCTGTTGCTTATTTCTGTTGCCTTTTCATGTCTCCTTATTGTAGTGTATGGTGAGAAGGTTTTTTAATTTATCTTGCATCCATTTTATACATCTTTAATTGAATCTTCAAGATATAGCCTTACTGTAAGGAGGACAGTATTGAATAAAACGTACTTGTATTTTTGGATTTTGTGAGCTTGAAGACTGCAGGAATGGGTTATAATTAGTGTCTTAAAATTTTGCAGAACAGCTGACAAAAATTTGGGGAAAATGGCTCCCGATCAGGCTTTCTGCTAAACATACCTTGAGGGAAACTACTACTTCGAAAAAATTTCTTAAACCTTTATATTATATGTTAAAAACATATCTTAATGAAGAGTATTCTTATTTTCTGCTTAAAATGGTGGAGACATGGGAGGAAAGCAATGCAAATATGCAAGCGGTATATACAGTCTTCTCCAATTGATTAAAAAATCTACGTATATCTAACATTTTTGAACTCTGTTGCATTTGTAGTGATGAGGTGATGTAGTATTCTTGAGTGTTTCACTAACATGGTAGCTGTTGAAAGATTTGTTACTGTGTTTGGGTTTGCCCACTTCATTTCTACTGGATTCCTTGTTTCCATTTAAAGCGGGAGGGAGGGAGAGAATATTATGAAACTTCTCAGTTGTTAATAAACATTGGGTTGCAGAGTTGTTAATTGTCCTGGAACTTGGACCAATGGACAAAGGTTGAGCTTCAGTGTTTTGTGGTCCAGTAGCTACAATTTCGAACACATTTTTTGAATAATTCTGCACACTGTCACTTGGGAACCCTTGTTTAAGAGATAATTGCCCACATTACTTTCTGCAAACCAAAAATACAGAGGTCCAACATCTAGCTTTTGGGGATTATGGTGCATAAGCTTATTTTGTGTATGCCTTGATTAGTGATTGATATTTAATTGCATTTTTCAGGGGAATAAAATCAGCAGTGTTGATATTACAAAATGACAAAACATCCTCCGAATAGAAGAGGGATCAACTTTGAGGTGGGAGCCCAGTTGGAAGCCCGTGACAGATTAAAAAACTGGTATTTTTTTAAAACCATTCATATTGTATTAACTCTTAAGTCTTTAATATCTTAAACATTTTGTATTGGTACAGTATTTAGAGTCCTGGTCATTGGTTTGTAGGAAAGTAGTTAATTTATAAGAGTTTATAGACCAGTGGTTGAAATGGGCAATAGATGCTGATATGTTGTGCTGGTCCTTAAAAAGAAGTGTACTGGTGCTATCTGTGCCTGGGAAATAGGGCTACTCATAAATCTAGCGGGACTTCAGGCTCTGAATTCACACCATGTTCTGTGCTATATACAGATTGCAGAACAGACATCATGAAGACAGAAATCCTTTGCAGTACCGAATACCCAGGGTAGTTCCTCACTGCTTCCTTTTGCATTGCTGTTGTGAATCCATAGGTTTTAAAGTCAGACTGAAATTGTTATGGCCTGTGCTCATTTGCCAGAGGTCAGCTTTAACTGGGTGAGGAAACACATTCCGCACCGAGAAGTCTGCTTTGGCGCAGAGAAGTCTTGCAGACTTCAGTTGTGAGGAAGAACGCTTTTCTTAATTAACCACTGCAGTAGGAAGGGGGAAAAGGGCCTAAAAGTTACTTGGGCTAGCTTTGAGACTTCTGAGAGTTCATTTTAGGAAGTTAGCTCAAAAATTAGCATTTAACAATGCTCAGTGAATGAGGCATACAGTGAAGATTGTTAGAGGCAAAGACTTCTTAAATACAGGAGTTAATATGTTTTTGTTAGCTTCTTAAGATACCTTCTCTCCTGAAATCAGCTACAGTTGATTTTTGTTTTAGAATATATGTGGGTTAGACATTGTACATTAGGATCTGGAACCTGCCAGCGCCTTAAGTGTGCGGAAGTCAGTGTTGAAAACCATCTGGACATCCCAGAAGGATGGAGCGCTGCCTTAGATTCAGCAGACTTGTTCTAAAGCATCTTGGTTGCATGCAGAGTATTTCTCTAATTTCCAGGTACCAGGGGATTAGAACTATGAAAATGAGTGAAACATAGCTCTTTGTGGAAAGAACATGAAGTATCAACATTAAATCATACTTTGTTGTAATGTTGGCTTTCGTGTGTAATCGAGAGTTGTGTAGGTAGGGCTTTGATCTGAATCTGCATGCATCTTTTGTATTCTTGAGCTTTGTTCATGCAGTGAAAAAAGCCACATCTACAAAAATGAGACTTCTTAGCCTGCCTGTAATGTAGGGTTATTAAAGATGCAGTTTATTACAGACTGTGTCAGAGTAAGGCTAATAACTGACATCTGTGACTGTTACCATTCTGACATGCTTGGTCAACAGTGTCTTGAAGTATGCGTACAGCTCTTACATGGGAAAACTTGTGTGTGTGTGTAATTTGACACCTGCTGTACTTTCACACACCCCTTGGCTTAAATTTAAATTTTGAATATGCTGCATGTCCAAACTCAAGCCATGCTGTTTGTTTTCTAAATACACTTGATCTTAAATGACCTCTCTTATGCACAGTGTTTCGGTGACTCTTTGGTCTTGCAACTTAGTAACCAGCTCTCCAATTCTGAAAAGTTTTCTTTTGCTTGCTAAGCTTTTGAAACCAGGGTCAGAAAGTCCATGTCTCCTTGACTGGTGATGTGTGTGTTTTTGTTTTCAGGGTTTGTGAACCAAAACTTTTAATAGCTCTAGGGGCATATTTTCTCTTCGCAGTATCAGTAGTGACAGGCTGACACACCTCCCCAGGTGTGGATTTGTAGAGGACAGCAGGCTTTTTTCCTCTGCTACTTTTGCCTGCCACTGTGAACAGGACCACTCTGGTGTGGTTATGATGCAGTCTTTTTGTGTGGATACAAAACTTCCCATTTGCTGATACTTGGTTTTCCCAGTATTGGACCTGCAGAGGCCTTTTTGTTGCTTTTGTTGTGATGCTGGCACTTAAACATAAGCAGAAGTCTCTTGTTTGATCAGAGGGCTGGCAGTGAGTTCTTCTGTACTCACTACCAGACATACCAGTCAAATTCATGGGCCAGTATTGCTTCTCAAATGACAGTAGTGTTTGGGAATGTATTTCATCTCAGAGCCCCATTTACCTGCCTTTCATGGCAGTGGCTTGTGCCCTGAAATGCTAGTTCGGGGCTTTCAGGGTGTGTGGATGTGATGTCAACCCTATTGAAGAGGAAGATGGCTTGTGTAAGCCAGCAGAGTTGCCAACACAGAGTCCGCTCCTTGCCAAAGTGCATTTTGCATCTTCAGAGTTCTTATCAAAGATTACTTTGTTGAATCTGGAATGGTAATTGGAAGTGCAATTCAATTCCTGGTGCAGTTGTGTGTTACCTCATAGACTCAAACTCTGGGGAGTACAGTGAGTGCTTTTGGTGCTTGGCTTAGTTTTTAGGGCGTGGTTGATGCATCAAAGCTGTCATGAAAGATTTGTGACAGTGTCTGACCTGAGGGCACTAAACGGGGAGAGCTCTGGCCATCAGGCAGTTCCTCCATGCATGCTGAAAGGTTTTGTGGTACACAGAGTTCAGAGGATGGAGTAGTGAGACTGCTCCAGTAGCGCAGTCCTAAATGGAGAGATCCCAGAGAGGCTAGCTGTGACAGTGTACACGCACACACCATCCCAGCTGAATTGCATTCTTAAAACTTTTTACATTGAATCATTTAAACTTTTCAGTGCTGCCTAGCCCTTTTCAAGAAAGGATGACTGCACTGGATGCTTGCAGTAGGCAAATGATGACACCTCTTGTGTTACCTTACTGTAATGACACCTCTTCAAGTTCCCCTATTTGTTGTGTGAGTAAAATGGATTTTAAGATATTTTTTTTTTATTCTGGCTGAGGCTCCTAAGTATTGAAAACAACACTGGTATTGTTACTGTGCTACTCTGTTAAGGTTTAGGTTGTCGGTCCCATGAGCTTAATTGCACATACTGTCAAAAATTTGTCTCAGTACTGGAAAAGATGAAACTCCATAGCTGTTCTTCATAGTGCTGGTTCTCCTAGATGCTTCCTTTCTTCTCAGCGTTGCTCTGACTGCATTAAGCTTGTCCCTGCCTAGCTCCAAGAGAGGGGGTTTACACTGTGGTGGTTTATAGGAAAGGAGAAGGGAAACAAAGTAGTCCAAGACTGAGATAGGAATTCCTTCAGTCAGCACTCTGATTCTGAATTTTCAGATATTTACCTCTTCCCAGAAGAGGATGGTTTTACACTTGTGTCTACAACAAACCCATTTTCATATTTGCTGTGGTCTGACAGCAGTAGTCTAAAGTTGCAAGTCATTGCTAACCCATCTGTGGAGAGTTATGCTGTTTGAGCTTTTGATTGTTGCTTGGGTTCTTAGCAAAACTAATGCCGGGAGTTTGGGGCATTAGGAAGGTGTTCCCTTACTGTTTAGCCAGTGCAAAAAGCCTTGAAAGGTACAGGCTCTTAATTCCTTTTGAATTGAGCTGGAAAACTTTCCCAGTGTATTGCAAGAAGTTGTGTCTGATTTCAGTGTGTTCCAGTGTGATTTCAGTTTTTTCACAGTGTGTTAGATAACTGTTCAAATCAGTACCATGTGAGGATTTCTTATACAGCATCACTTAACTGTTTTGAAAACCTATGGAGTCAGCTAAATGCTGCCTTTGTGATTTGGGGGAGGATGTGTTTGACCATCCCTGGACACATGGTAGTTGTACTCTTTTTCAGGCCTTAGTCAGGCTTTAGCTATTGGCCTTTCACTTTATGTATACTTCTGCAGTATGTTTTCTTGATAAACAAGTCTGAATTTCTCATTACCTCTATCCCTTGGCATATTCACAGGCCTTTTGGTGCATGTGTGTGAATATGCTGTATTACTTGTCTTCTGTATTGATCTGTGAGGACTTGTGTCTCCTGATGTGGCATGCTTGCTCAATGCTTTGAAGGCTAGGGTACAAATGTTGAAGGAAGGAAGCTTGCACTGTTGATGTGTGTTGCTCAGAGCTGTTGAGAACCTATGAACCTTTATTTTTTGTTTTGAAGTTGCTAGAGCTGTTTTGCATCTGAAAGGAATGGTAGGGGCTGTCAGGGAGGGGGCTGTCAAAAGTTTGTGTATAGATCTAGTTCAGCTTCAAATAGGTTTACTGTTCCAGTCGAGCGCTGAACATATGTTTACTTGTTGGTTGCTTCAGAAAGAGATGATTTGTTCAGACATTTTATCCTGGAGCTGGCTGGGAGCTCCATTTCACCCACACTGGTTCTCAATCAGACTAAAATTTGGTCTTGTCAGTTATGTTTTTCTTGATAAATCAACATCTCTTCCCCATCAGGGAGTCTTTAGAAGGTGAGGTGAGATAGGTGCAGATGACACTGGTGCATGGTTCTGGGATGATGGTTTTGGTGGAGGAGGTTCTTGTTTTACTGGATATGAAGCAGGGAACAGTCTTGCATCATGGAGTTAGCTGGCTGTTGTCACTTAGGCTTGTCTTTCCCCAGTGGCAGAAAGTTAGTGGATTGAGTTTGTTTTCCAGAGGTGGTTATCTGCGTGGACTGGATTTTTAGCTAAATGTTGAGTCAGTACTCTGTCATTTTTATGTGCTTCCCTCTTGATCTTTGAGAATCTGAACAAGCCCTAGGCCCATTGCAACCCTGATGGCAAAAGTGTCCTTTTGTCTAGTCTCTTGTTGGGAGGACCTGGGAATCCCTGCTCCTGTTTTTGTTGCACTTTGTAGGGAACTGGATACTGATTTTTGTCATTACCTGTACTTGGATATCTCAGCAACAGCTTATCACTAAGAATAAACGATGTGTAGTAGAACTGTGTTGTTATATGTGGAAAGGCTATGAATATTACCTTCTCATGAACCTGTGTAGGGCAGTGCTTGGAGTTATATAAATATGAAATAACATTGACTGGCACACAGTTACTTCCTTCCTAGGAAGCTGGTAACCAGTTAGAGGTGTCCCTGCCATAAGTATCTCCCATTTGTCTTCCTCTCCTCCACAGCCTTTACTGTATGCCAATAATATATTGGGACGAACTGGTGGCATAGTTTGAGGCATGTGGCACTGTGTTAAACAGGGCCTTGGTCTGTGGTTGCAGTGTAAGTCTATAGTATGGCCTGTGTGTAGCTCTTCTTGAACAAGTCATAACTGGACATGTCTTAGATCTGCTGAATAGTATCAGTTGTAGGTAGCTTTTCATCTACATAGGATTGTAGAATGGAAGTCTGTGTTGCATTTAAGTCTTAATTCTGACAGGTCTGGGTTTTATTTTTAGCATCAGGCTTGATCCTTTCAAGATGCGGTTTTTTTTTTTTTTTACCGCTTGTTCTATCTTTTTAAGTGTGATTTAACAGGTAAAGCATACTTGTGGATTTGGGCTTTTTTTCTTTGGCCCTTTGTTCAGGAATTCAGTGGGGCCTTGCCTTTCTTTCAAAAATAACCAAAAACGCCGAGAAGTGAAGATCTTTCTCTTGGCACTACTAGTGCTGAGGGGAAAACGTCAAAACGTCAATGCTTGAAATGTTATCTTCAGTTGGGATAGTGAAATATATTATTTTTCTATTTACTGAAGTTACAAATTACCAATGCAATTAAAGAAATACATAGTTTTTAAGGTCTTTGTGATTAGAAACAACTGAATTTGAGACTTGTCAGAATTCTTTATTTCTAATATACTGGGAGATTTTTATTTAAAAGTTATGGGACTTTGCAGATTAAATTTAAATTTTGAGAATCTAAAACTTAAATTAGGTTTAGTGTGTGTGCTAGACTTCGGCAGTTACACTGGGAAAATGATTCATGATGCATGTTGATGGGTATCTGAGAGAAATGAGCGTGTTGACCTCTAGCTACTGCTGGTAAGAGGGAGCTAAAGCGGTCAGCTTTGTTACTGTGTAAAATTTCTAGGTGTAAGGAAGGCTTTTCTCACTTCTTGATCTGTAGTTACTTTTTTTTTCCCACCTCAGACTACAACAACTCCTTTGTGGTTTCTTCTTCCCACAGCCAATGTTTGCCTTTGCTGTTCAGTTTTGGGATTCATCCTGTGCTGAGCTTATTCATTACAGTAGTATCTTTATTGCTTATACAAGTGATACATCAAATGTTAAGATTGTAGAAACCACAGGTTGTTAGACTTAGTTACTCGGCTGCCCATCACACTTGATCAAGCAGGTCTTCAGATGTTTTGCTTTTGATCATGCAGGAGGCTCCATTTGTATAATGTTTTATATTGTAGTTAAGTGTCTGAGGCAGCTTACCTTATTCTTAAATGAAGTATTTTAATCTACCTTTTGACCAGGTATCCAGCTCACATTGAAGAAATTGATTATGAAGAAGGAAAAGTACTTATCCATTTCAAACGCTGGAACCATAGATATGATGAATGGTTTTGTTGGGACAGTCCTTATTTGCGTCCCTTAGAGAAAATACAGTTAAGAAAAGAAGGATTACAGGAAGAAGAAGGTTGTGCAGTAAGTAAAAAATAGGGGACATCTGAGTGTGTAAGTTTTAATGTGCAGTTGTATGAATTTATGACCATTAAAAGGCTTCACTGTTGCTGTGTTGCCTGCTGTACAAGTTTTATGATTTTAAATAATGGGAAAACTAATAATTTTGATGTTTTAATGAAGTTGTATGTTTCAGTAATTCTCAGATGAAAACACTTAACTACTGTCTTGTAGGGATTTCATATAAATGATCAGGTATTGGCATGCTGGTCTGATTGTCGCTTCTATCCAGCCAAAGTTACTTCTGTTAACAAAGATGGTAAGGAGTCACTTCTGGTTTTGTCATTCTTGTTAGTATGCATTTCTATATTGTTTTCTAACTTTTTTGTTTAGCTGGAGAGAGAGTGCAGCAGACAGAACTGTGAATACTTTTATTTTCAATTACATATTTTAATCTGCCATCAACTTTTTTAACCAAACTTCTGATCCTTTTCATGAGATAGAAGAGCTTTCTGCTGGGATATCCAGTCAGTAATTGCTTTAATATATTTGGAAAAAGTTGTTTCTTCTTAAGTTTATTGTTGAGGGGTGCATGTAACAGCAGTAGAACTAGCGTCAGAGCTGCAAAAACCCTTGACAAATAGGAGAGAGAAAGAAAAAAGAAACAAAAGGCACAGCAGTGCTTCTTCTTTTTGAATGTCGGTGAGGAACTATGAAGGACTTGTTCTTGTGCTGTGCTTTCTTTAGATTGACTATATGTTATAAGGTCAAGGAGAAAAAGTCTGCGTAATTATCTACTGGAGTACTCCACTAAAAATATTTTGGGGTCTTGTGAGGAAAGTATATCTAAGGAGCAGTTCTAAGCTTAGACATGCACCTTTATGCTTACCGTAATTATTTTTGGTAACTTCACTGTTTCTCCCTTACCTGTCCTGTGATAAGACCTCTGCTGTTGAAGTTTTTGACAATGCAAATAAGGCAGCTTTTATCTAGAGCTAAATATGCAGCTAGAGTATTGGAGCTGTTAGCAAATGCTCTGTTAAGTAACGTCAGATCTTTAAGCTCTTATGCTTTATTTTCAAATTTTAGGTACATACACTGTGAAATTTTATGATGGTGTAGTTCAGACTGTCAAAAACATTCACGTCAAAGCTTTTTCCAAAGATCAGGTAAGTATTGTGTTCATGCTACTAGTGTATTCTAAAATTGACAATTAAGATGGCTAGATTTGATTAATTATAAAATAGGAACTGAATGAAATATTGCTATTGCTAACATACAATACCTCGGAAATAAAATCCGTTAAAAAGAAAAGGTTATACAAATCTTCATGGTATGATTAGCTAAGTGCCCAGGTTCATGTTGTTATGAATGCACCTGTTGAGCTAAAGAAGTCATAAGCATGTAAATAAAACATTGTAAAAATCACTGGAAGATTCAGGATGTACATACTAAAGCTAGTGGTAAGTTATTGAAACACACTTTAGTTATTTCACCTGTTTGAGATTAGTTTAAATAAATGAACCTTAAAAAATAAAGGGATGGGAACTATGGAGTGGACAGAAACTCTTCTTCCCCAAAGTAACAGCTTGATTGTCTTGAGACTCCTGAGGAAGTTATCTAGTAATCTTTTACCTCACAACTTTGAGAAGATAAGCTTTTTGACTAATCAGTGTTCTGCTTCGATGGTTTGGCTGTTCTACCAGCCCTTCACCTGGTCAGTGCTGTGGCTTCAGCCTTCAGCCATTTATAAAAAAACCCAACCAACCAACCAAACAAAAAAACTGTCCTGCTCATGGTGAGAAGGAAGTAGTATTGCTTTGTACTTCAGTTTTCATGTGTGGGCGTTTTGTAGGAAAGGCTGACAAGTTCTAGTCCTGCGTAACTTGGTTAAAACTTCTGAAGTACCTGCTTCAGAGTAATTTTCATTACAGGAATGGTTTTAAGTTTGGGATCTTGCCACACATTTCTGTATGGCAGCTGTAGTCTGTGTTTTTAGTTGTGCCTTCTGCTTTTAGTTTTCTGGAACTTTTAAGTTTTAGTAAAGAAATAGAATTCCTTCCCCCCAACATGCATCTTTATTCGTTATTGGAATGTGTATTATTGATGGGTACAATTTAAATCTGTTACTGTTGTGAAGAGACATGCCATTCCTTGGAGATCTCCACATTTGTGTATCTGCCAGTCTGGAAGGGAAAACTATTTCAGATTTGCCACAAAGTACTCTTAATAGCTTTCAAATGGTAATAATTGTCCCTGCTTGTTGGTTTGACTAATTTGAGTATTTGACTAATACTCACAAGGGAACTACCTGAAGAATCTTCATTGCCATGAGAAGTATTTCTACCATATTTAAATACGTGAAGTTGAACAATCTTTAAAAATACTCTGCTTAAGAAAGGCAAAGTATTTTCTTCTCCTTTAGGGACTTTCATGTTTCTGCAGAGCTTTGGGTAGGTTTTGAAAGGAGTTTTTAAGTTTTCTTCTCCATTATAACCACTAGCTGGGAAGATTTCTCTTAACCCAAGAGAAGTTATGCTAGAACATCTTGTTTTGTCCTTTTGCATAAAAAAGCATAAAGGGCGTATTTCCTCATGAGCTCTGTTTACGCAATCGGAAGTGAATTTTAAATAAATAGACAACTGGAGAGCTCAGGATTCACTTCTGAATGTAAGTTACTTAAGGTGTAGATTCAGACACAGCATGCTGGTGGTGGAGGGAGAGTGTGGTGTTCCTGTTCATCAGTAGGAGAGACCGTAGCCATGAAGATGTGCATGGCACATGTCTTTCATAACTTAGGGTTTCTTTAAAAAAAGAAAGAAAAAAAAAAACCCCAACCCACAAAACCATGTGCTGGTCATCATTGATGACAGTATTACTCTGTCCCTATCTTGAAGGTGTAACATGCTTTATTGAACAGTGATGGTAAAATGCTAATTCACAGTGTGAATGTGCTTCTGCAAGGACACACAGTTTTCTAAGAGTTCAGTAACATCAAGAGGTAATTCAGATGTACTA
This sequence comes from Falco punctatus, assembly GCF_963210335.1. Taxonomy (NCBI): domain Eukaryota; kingdom Metazoa; phylum Chordata; class Aves; order Falconiformes; family Falconidae; genus Falco; species Falco punctatus. The sequence continues at coordinate 416,523 of NC_137590.1, forward strand.
TATGGTTCAGTTTCTTGAGAACAATTTGATTAACATGGTTCATATGTGTTCACTACCATTTAAATTTAAACATCATGTGGCTCCTGATGAAGCTGGTGATTGCAGCTGTTTTATGTGATTCTTCACTTAGCGTGGAGTGTTCTGAAGTGTCACATTTCAGTGGCAGTGTTAATTACAAGCTAAATACTTGGGGTTTTTTGAGTGAGACACTTTTATGAAAGGAGAATGGTTTCTGCATCCAAGTGATTGAGCTGTTTGCCCTTTTCTGTGCTCATGACTCCAACTCCTTCTTGACTGTCCCAGGTTAGGCTTTAAGTAGTACTGCACAAGCTAGTACGGACCTAATTTGCACGTGAGAACAAAGAAACAGCAAAACTCAGGCCATTGAGTTGTGAAATGAGCGAATCTGTTGCACTGTCCTGTTGAGGCTGCATGGATCCTTGAACAGTTTAAGTGTCTCTTAAGTTTTGATCTATGAGTTGCAATAGAGTATACACTCTTATTTGAAAAATTGGACAGGGATGCAAGTCTGCTAAATACAAAGGTGGGAGAGGACTTTGAGACTGCAGTAAGTTAATTTTTATATGTCATTCTCTTTATTCTAGAATATTGTGGGTAATGCGAAGCCTAAGGAAAGAGGTAATGAAATTCCGTCATCTCCTGAAAAGCGGGAGAAATTTAAAGAACAGAGGAAAGCAACAGGTAATGCAAAGAAAGACAAGGATGAAAAGACATTAAAGACTGAGAAAAAAGTGAAGCAACCTGATAAAGAAGGAAAATTGATAGTCATCTCTGAAAAAGGAAAGGTCTCAGAAAAGAATATATCTAAGAATGGAAAAGAAGATAAAGAGAATATATCAGAGAATGATATGGAATATTCAGTAGATACACAAATTGAGAAGAAGCCTGAGAATGACAGTGTAAAGAGTTCACAGGAAAACACAAAAGAAACTAAACGAAAACGTGGAAGACCACCGATAACACCTCCAACAGGTATGTAGCTAAACTCAAATGGTTAGGTGCTATGTCAGAACCCATTTAAACTTACCTAAAGGAATTAAAAGTATCTTGCTGTTTCACAGCCTAAGCCTGTAGAAACTTTGAAAATGTTCTGAACTCATCTTTGTTCAGGCTCTGTTAGGACAGCTGAGAGTTACTGGGTTTGGAGCTTCAGTGGTTTGGTGAGGGGTTAGATTTAGACAGGTAATCTTCATATATTATAAAACATGTTTGCAGTAGGATTAAATGCTAGTATGTAGACTTTGGAAAGCCAGGTGAAACTCTGTTTATGCAAGTCCAGTATTTCAATTTGTGAGGCTTGGGAATTTTTAAAGAGTTTTTCAGCTTCATATCCAGACAACTTGTTCTCTATCTAAATATGTAGAGCCAAGTCCTCAGACACTACAGCCCATAACTTTGGAGTTAAGACGTCGGAAAATACCTAAAGGAGGTGAAGTTCCATCAAAGCGTCCCAGGATTGAAAAAAACTTGTGTGAGTATTTTTTGTTATTTAAGTCTTGCAGTATAAGTTCTTAAAGCAGAAGGGGTGGGGGGGGAGCACGGGTGCGGGGAGTCTGGTATTAACCTTGAACTGTGATAAATGAAATGACTGAAATGCAGCACCTGTTGTTCTGGGTGTTTTTGGTTTTTTTTTAAATTGGCCATTCATACCTAGCATCACCATGTTGAAATTCCCTCCTAAATCTTAGAAGCTTGGTTTGGATGGAGGGAGCCACAAGCTGTGAGTCTTGATGCAGAAATTCATAGATGCAGAGGAGGCAGTGATTATTTTATTTCCTCCAATGCATAGAAGGCTATAAAAGCCTTTTTCTATTTATAGAAACTCTTTAGTTACTAGATCGAGGATCTACCACATTGCTTAGCAAAGAAACCTTAAACAGCAGACATGAATATTTGTTTAATATTAATAGCTTCTGCTTTATCATTGTATACTGTGTAGTGATGTTGAAGAACTTGAATGCATTGATGAGGAAGGAAAACTATATTCTCTAAAGTAGTATCATGAACAAGGAGATGAACATCAGAAGAAGGCTGTCTTTCCCTGCCTTAGGACCTCAAAGTCTTAAAACTTCAGTGCACATATGTTGTCCAGCTTACTGTCAAAGTTGCTTGTGTGTCTGAATTGTCTCATCAACTTCTGGCATTACTTATATCTGTGAGATGGTTGCTGTTTAAAACAATGTTTTACTAGTAAAATAGTGTTCTGTATTCTTACTTCAAATCTGTTACTAAAAGAAGTTGTGACACCTGTAAGATAGGCTTTTGCTCTATTTTTATGCTTATTTGCAAGTGTTAATATGACTGTAGCTTTTACAGAGAGGTTTAATCACCAGGGCTGCTTAGCTTTTGCTATTAAACTCAGTCCTTAAAAAAAACCCCCAGACTTTCAAACTGCTACTGGGAGGGGAAATCTTTAAAACTTGCTTTTAAGCTATTTGTAATCTTGTAACTGCATGGTACCATTAAATTTGTCTATTCCAGCTCAGGAAAAATTGAAGAATTCTTCAGGTAACCTTGAAAGAGACCAGATCAGGAGACGATCTTCAAGGCTCTCGTCTAGTATTAGCCATGAGATTTTAAATGCAGATCATGTCACAACTTCGACAGAAGTTCAACATTGGAAAGATGTGACATCTAACCAAAAGGAATCTGAAAAGGGTAAGCAGCTTCCTGATATGCTCTGGACTTGTGGTAGCATGGCAGTCTACTTGTTGCAAACACTGTATTTTTACTTGCATAACGTGTAGGCTGTATATGTGCAATTAAAACCTGATTTCATCAGCAAGGCAAGTTTCTCTCTCTTTGCTGCCCTGATTGCCTTTTGCTTTTGATTCCTCCTTCATCAGTAACCTTAGCATTTCCCTTGCATGGGTGGGAGCTTTTCCAGTAGAGGGGTAACTAGGGTTGCAAAAGGAGAGCTCCACAGGCTGTAAAATAACTTAAAGGAAATACTGTCATTGGTTTTTGTTTTTTTTTTTTGTGTGGGTTGTTTGTTTTGGGGTGGTTTGTTGGTTTTTGGGTTTTTTAGGAGATGCAGGTTATGCTTATGAAAATGAGGTAGTTACAAAGTTTTAATGCTTTTAGATTGAAGGCGTAACCCAAATACTAACCTTGAAAGTTTAGTTGAACACTGAAAACATCAAATGGGATGCTTTTATTCTTAGACTGTGTGGAGATAATGCTCCCTTTTTCTGCTCTGTGCTTCACTGCATTTCCCTTTCAGGGTGAGCTATGGTAGTGGCTTGAGGAGACCTGTGCTATTTTAGGCTGTAGGGTAAGCAGCCTGTGTGTTTCTAAGCAGGTCTAAATTTAGAGGGTTGCTACAAGTAGCTGTGTTACAAAACCTTAATTTTTTGTTAATACAACAGCAAGCAGTCTGAGCACAAATTGATTTTTTTTTTTCCCCTTCATTATAATGTGATGAACACACATCACTGTTTTGGAATATGCTCTTGTGTGCATTTTACTCAAACAAAATTTTTTTCCTCCATTCTAGTCCAGTTAGAAATTCCTGTTGAATCTGACCAAAGTTTCAGTGAACAAGGATCTCCTGGAAGCACATCACATAGCACAGCACTCGGTACAGATGCCAGTTTACAGGAAGAAAAAGTTGAAGACACGGAGTCTTCCTCTGTTACTGTCAGGACTCAAGAACCTTCTGTTGATACAGGTTCGTTTTTTGATTTCTTATTTATTATTGATGTGTTCAGGCATCTGATGCTTGGTATTGCATGCTTGCACAAGTGTCACTAACAGAAATTCTGCATTCTTGCAATGTTAACCACGATGGAAAGTGCTTATTTATATTCATTATGGGCTCAGTTTTGATCTTATGCTTTGGAGATGGATGGCAGTCTTCCAAAAAGTAGAAATCATAATTTCTAAATGACTGAATGTAATATATTTGGCATGTGAATGTTGAAATTAACAAATACTTGTTTTCAGATTATAATTTGATGTTTGTAATTCTAGATTAAGTTGGACTAACATGTTAAAAGGTCATTGTTTTGTCATTTCTGTGCTGCTTGTATGTGGTAGCATTGATGTTTGGGAATCCTGATTGTGCATTTCTTTTCTATATTCTTACATTTTGGCTTCTCTTGTACTTAAGCCCTAGACTATTAAGAGATTTTAGTGCTGATTCATGAAATATTAAGACAGACACTGAAATGTTTGAACTAACATATATGATCTGTTTTCTCTTAGCTGGGGAGTGTACTTGCCTTTTTCAAACTAAGTTTTCCTATATGGATTGTAGACTACTCCAAAACACAGTGCTGTCCTGTGGTTATTTCTTGTAACTTCAACACTTGTATCTGCAGCTAAGTGGGGAAACTTGAACTATGAATTCACTAGTTTATGCTCTATCAAAGAAGCTTAATTTTAAGTGGAACAGAGCATTTAGAGGGACTTACAGTTGCTCAGCATTGCTAGAGTAATCTTTATGTGCTAGCTTTCATTCTGATTATTGGTTATTCCAGATTTACCCTCCTGCTTGCTTATGTCCTCTTTTATCCACTGGTATAACTGTACAAATGAACTGTCCTCTCCCTTTGCCACTGATGTACGCCTTCAGTGCATGAAGGAATTTATCTCTTTGCGTTTGCTCAGGTTTGACGTGTGAATTGTCTTTTGCTATTTAAAAATTAGAGCACTCTTGATCTTGCTCTCCTTCCTAACCAGGCTGATGATATATCCACCTGTATTCTGACTATGGTGTATCCATAGTCTTCAATTGATGTCTGTTGGGGCCATGCCTTTCCTTCCCCCTGTTCTGGCAGTGAGTTCAGACCATGCAGAGTGGTTGCAGTTTTTTTGCTAGTCAGGCTGGTGTGACCTTTTCAGTCAGTGAAGTACTTTTGGGTTTAACACTTTTTTTTTTAAACTGATGGGTTGGCACTTACTTTGGCTCATGAAGGCAAAACCACTGTTTGCTTGTACCTGAACAGGTCATTAATATCTCTGATACCAAGGAGATGCCATTACTGTCTGTATTAGCTCCAAGTACATGAGCTGTTTACAGCCTTCATGCAAATCTCTGAAGCAAAGAAAGGATGTAAAAAGTTTTGCTACTTCCAGTAGCTATTAATTTGTTCTTCCTTTTCTTGTGGCAGATACAACAAATTGAATTTACGTTTTAAGTTGAATACTTCCTCTGAGTAATTGCAGTGTAATATCACTGGTTTCTTTAAGGTCATGTGCTAACAACTGGTGAAGCCCCTCACAAGTGCTTGTCAGGTAGTGCTGTAATAGTCTGCTGTCCAGGTTAGCTAAACTGGTACCCTATTAGAAGTGTGCAGCACCAGCAATGTTAGCTGATGCTGTGCTTTGTAGCTCTTCCCTTTGGAATTTAAAGTTTTCCTGCAAGGTGCTCTTGAAACTGAACAGGCATCCTTGAATGTAATTTTGTTAAGATGAACAGCCATGTCTTGTTCACAGATTATCACCCTGGAGTAGCTTTTGTGAATTGTAGGAGGGTCTGGCAGCTATAGCAGTAAAGGAGCATTCATTTTTTTCCTCCTTCATTGAATCTCTGAAGGATGTCCCTGGAGTTCTTAATAGAAAGACTGCAGACATTTGTGTCACAGGGAGTGCGACAAAATGCTAGAAAATAGTGATGCTGCTTGGTCCTGTTGGGAATCTTCTGCTTCGGGCAGTCAGAGAGTAATGGCTGTTGTGACTCCAGTCTTAAGCACGTGAGAAGGTGTGCAGGTACAAGCATGGCTCCAAACAGGTGCAGTGAACTGAATTGCTTTAAGTTGAAGTTTAAGAAGAAGGACTTGCACGTTAAGAGACAGCTCTTCTAAGAGAGACAGAAGATCGTAGCAGTTTTGAAAATTGAAAGAATTTTCTAAAATCTAAATAGTATGTCTGAAAATATTTGCTTTTCAGATTCTGTCAAACTATTTGATAGAATATATGGCAAAACTTTCCACTACAGTGGCTATAGTCACCTTTTGGACATGCTTTATGTAGGAAAACAGTATGATAAAAAGCGTTTTAACTTGAGTGATTCTGCATGATAAATATACTGCACTTCTTGAAGCATGTGTTTTAGCTGACAACCATTTAGCCTTTTATTTTGTAAATTCCTGCAAATACTCAGTTTCAAGTGTAGTATTTTCAAGGTGACATTTATCTCTTGGAGGTACTTGGTGAACTACAGATTGACAAACCCCAATTTTGGCAAGGTCTGAGAATTCAGAGAAGGTAAATCTTGGCTTTTTGAAAGAACACACTGTACTATAAGTATAGAAAAACTGTGTTAATTATTACAGATGTTCTCCAAACAGTTAATGCAGTATTAAGAAGACATTTGTTGCAATTAACTTCATAAAATAATCCAGAAGTAGTCACAGAATATTTTGAAAAATAAAGAAGTTTTTACTTTGTACTGTAATATGTATAATCACAAAGCTTTGAGGTTAGTGGTCAAATACTATTAAAAAATGCCTCCTGCAGGGTCATCTACTTTTCCAACTTAAATACTCATTTGGGGTGCAGAGCTTTTCAGGGTGTTTCGCAATGTTTTAGTTTCAAGTAACTGTGAAATCAAAGATGTGTTAAAAATCTTTACTGGTGTGTGTGAACTTGGGTGTTGTAGCTGCATGGTCATATTACAGAGAAGGCTTCCTTTTAAAAAAAAGTTTGGGGATCCGAGTTTAGGGCTATAATGTAGTGAGACCTAGTGTGTTCTCAGCAGTATGTGTAGTATGTGTTAGAGGTTACAGCAAATAAATCACTCCTAGTGACTATGAAAGAAAATAGACAGAACAGACTTGGTCATGTAAAAATGTTACTTTTTTTGTGTATTTGTTGCTGATGGGGAAATCTCTTCTCCTTCTATGAAAAAACTTTAAGGGAATGATGGGTAGATTTAAAGGTTTAAGTTAAACTGAAATAACCAGCAGGTGTTTTTCCTGTACTTGCATACTTATTCTGTTTCAGATTATAAATGCAGTTTACAGTTGTCTTTGTTTTATCCCCTTGAGCTTGTTTAATAGGTGTTGGGGTGAGATGCTCTGTTTTGTAAGGGAGGAACTAGGGAGAGGGATTTGCTTGTACATTTGAAATTTATGAAGTAATATGTCTCAGTTCTGTGTTCAGCATTTGGGGAGCTTCATTTTGGTGGTAGATGGGGCAGGACACCAGTATAATGCTGGTGTGTGACTGAAACATGGGGAGTTCAAAAAACTGTGAACCCTTTGGATGTCTTGCTGTTGTTGCCACTTCCCTCTGTCTGTCTTATATATATATTGCTAAGCATTTGTAATTTGGGCTTCAATTGGGGAGAATTCCAGCTGAATGTGTAATACCTACATGTGTGTTGTCAGTCACACTGATGTGATGTATGGGATAAGCTTCTCCTGAGCTTGCTTAATGGGATACAAGCAGTAAAGCTGTGGGAACATAACTTCGTTCGCTTACTTGCCTGAAGCCTCTGGTATAACTTGAGTGCTCTTGACACTGGCACTTCTGTCAGTACTCGAGCGAGCTGGATTAAAGTTAATTCAGCAATATGCATTTGTACTGAATTCTGACCTGAAGTTCAGCACTATGGGTGGTACCTGAAAATCCACAATCCTGAGCATGGATTTTGTTTCATTTAATTTAAGCCATCTCATTTAACATTAGAAACGCTAGACATTCAGCAAGGTGGGCATCCAGATACAGGAAGCAGGTATTTTTATTGGAGAAAACTCTTTAAGGATGGGGATTAAGAACTGTATAGGGTCTTCTTGAGTAAATACTGTCACCTGAAATCGATATTTCTGTACTTAACAGACATTAAAACAGGTGGTTTCTTGAGAGCAGAGTTTTTACAAATCCATAGATCCTATCGTGGATAAAACTTCTATAGTTACAAGTGGATCTGGATCTGTGTTTTCCCATACCTGCTTTATTCTTACTTGAGGGATTGTGCCTCTATACTGCAGTGCCGATGAGCTGCCTGATGAGGGAACAGTAAGACTTGGGCTTTCACCTCATAGTAGGGTGTGTGTGCAGCTTGACAGAGGCGCCTCAATGTGGGATCTGAAAACATCTCAGAAGATAGCCAGTGGCTTCCTGCTCTGGGGAGTGCACGTGTGTTGGAGTCTGAGCATGCTGTCCTAAAAATAACTAGTGTTGGAGGCTGAAAGCTGAGTTAACTTACTCTGTGGGTAGTTATGATGGGAACAGGTATCTCTCCAAATCTGTGTGTCAAGCTGTTATGTTCCCAGACTGCTGTGTGTATTAAAGAGATTTGGGGATTGGAAAGGGGAGAAGTTGTCAGAGTAGGTGGTGTGGGTGGAAAAAGGGGTATTTCTTCTATACAAGATTTGCACAAAATACAGCAAGGAAGCTAAGGTCAAACATATTCTAAATATGAGAAGTTAAGTGTAACATTGTAACCCAGTACTAACTTTTTCTGTCTGTAGGCTTTAATTGTAGTCTCTTGATGGGAATTCATTGTCTTACTGCAGAAAAACATTACAAAACAAAATTGATAGCTTTCATTTTCTTCAGTGTCTTGTGTTACTGTTTTTTTGGCATGGGTGAGTAATGCACCCTGGTAGTACTACTTTTAACTTGCATGATGTATAGGAAGAACATGGTTTTTATAGCATTTGAATATTAAGAATTTCTAAGGACAAAAGCGCTCTCTTTAAAGAGCGTTTTTCTAGTCATCATTGGAGGATGAATCAGGATCTGTAGTAGTTGCAGGTATTTGTAATGGCAAATACACATTTTAAAACATAACAAGCATATAAACATTCCAAATTGTATGTAATGTGTTTTGAAAGGGCAGTATAGCATTGCTTGTCAAAACTTAAGATCCTCTCTCTAAAATTTTCAGCAGATTTCTGATTAATTACATGTACTGAAGGATAAAAACCCTGTTCTGGCTTTTGGCTCCTCTAATGTTTAGGGACCAGAATTGGTGATTAGGATTTCAAGTTGTCTTTCAAAAAAACAGTGACAGCCTGTTGGCAAACTTCTGCAGCCAGTTAAAGCTCTGTTTCATATCTGAAAACAGGCTTTGAAGCACTGTACAGCTGTTTGTGTGGCTTTACTCTTACGAATGGATTTGACTCTAAAGTTAAGCTGCCTTTGCTTTGCACTGTTTTGTTGTAGTGTTTGTAGTTGTGTTTCTTGGAACACTCTTAAGGTTACTTTTTTATTTGCATAGACATACGTCAGGGATTCCATTTGCCTTATACTTACCACATTTTTCTAACTCGTCACTTTTAGCTTTGGGTTTCGGTTAAGGAGAAGCATAATATCTCTGCATCCAGTTTGAGAGAGCAGCTGTTTATCCTGCAGCATACCTAGGTAGGATTTGATTCCTTCAAGGTAGTTTTAAAAACTGTCATTTTAAGCCTAACATACAGTATGTAAAGAAGTCCGTCCTGCCTTGCTCACTGAAAAGTTCCTTGCAGCCAGACACCACAATCTGGAGCACAGTGTTTCAGTTACACCTCAAAGTGCAGGTAAAGCCTTCACATCCACCCAGCTGCTTGCCCCCTCTAAAGGTATGTTGAGACTTGGCATTGCACGCTTACAAGCTTTTTGTGCACTACAGACTTCACTGTTTTTATTTTTACAAATTTAGTGCCAGCACAGGGAGGAAACAGTGAGTGGGGGATCGTATGAAATACTGTCTTTGAGTAGCTTTTGCAATATCAAGTAATGTTTCAGGCTCAAAAACCTCAACTTCATAAACATGTAGTGGTCCATGATTATTGATGCCATATGTATGTATTACACCAAGCATCTGCTTGAGTGGATTCTGGACACGCTGGAAATGCTTGGATGCTGTCTTTGGGTGAAGTACTTGAAGAAGAGCAATTGGGCAAGATGTTCTTTGTTTCACAGCTGAGATCTTGAAAGACAAAATTTATTGAAAATAAAGGAAGAAACAGAGTTTGCATGTTAAAATGATGGACAGGAACACCTTTGAGCACAAGAAAACACAAGATTTCAGAAGAAATAAGACCAAAGAAATAGGTAAATTAATGGGGAGGCTGACGCAGTGGTGTGAAGTGATCCAAAGCACAGTGTAAAAACTGTTAGCTCAAGAAAGCTAGTGGTAACAAACAGATAATGTTAAAAATAATACAGATGGAAGCACTGGAGAACATATGTTCTAGAGAGACTTGATGTGTGGTGTATGAAGGTGTGGACTCAGGTTGTGGTGCAACTAGAGACACTTTATTGTACGTAGAAACTCATATTTATATCTCTGAGCCCGGATACAAATTCCATCTGTATAGAGGAATGAAGGGTTAATTGAAATTGATAATATACAGCTGTGGGCTGGCTTCAGGGGCGGTGGGTTGGCTGACTGGATAAGGTGCAGCTGTGGCTGGTTCCTGCTGAGTAGTTAAATGGCTCTAAGGGAGATGGGAGAGGAGCACTGGATGAAGAGAGACCTGGAAGAAGCAGAGGGAGGAGAGCGAGTGCCCTGGATGGAGGAGAGCTAAGGAGAAGGACGCAGCAAAGGCAAGAAGCGGGGTGGACTGGCCTGAAGAGTCTGAAGAACCAGCACGGATAGTAATGACCTTTAGAAAGCTTGTGGGGGATTGGTGGCTGTGCTGGGGCAAGGTGTGGGAACTACTTACTGAAGTTAACTTGGTATGGGATGGTAAAAGCCTTGCTGCAGCTGGCTAGTTTTGAGAGTGCTGCAACACAGCTGTATGTACCACCAGGCTCATTCATGCAGTTATATAGCTGTATATCACTACAAGCATGCAGACACCTATTTGCTACTAGATAACTATGTTTATCTATCTTAATCTCCTTCATGATACCCAGCTGTACTCTCATCTCCTGCCAGGTCAGACATTCTCAATCCTCTGCTCATACATCTCTCTTCAGACATTCTCTATCTTTCTCTTCCACATTGACGTGTTTTAGTTTAACAGCAGGTGAAGGGATAATGTGATCTTTGCTTAGTATTTCTGTGGAGACCAGGAAATAACAACTAGAAGTCTCATCAGTTTAACAGGCAGTTGTGTGTGAAGATCTTATGGCTAGAAGCTGCAGCAAAACCAGCTTTAATTGGAGGAAAATGCTATGGGCACTGTTGCCTTTCTGGGATAGTTTACCAGCGTGTGGCAGAAGATGCCTCAGGACTGCAGACCTTTTTCAGTCAAGATACTGTGCTGCTGCCAAGCATTCCTGTCCCAGCAGGAGTCAACTGACACAAAGAATTGTGGGGTGGGAATCTCAGAAACTTCACACAGTGACATTTTACTGTAAACTTTCTGCTGAATGTGGCCATAGCTTGAACCTTGGATAATACAGCACAATGAGAAATGAGACAGGTTGCTGACTTGAGTGCTGAAAGGGTGTTTTTCCTCTGAAGTTAAGGTTAAAGGAGACTGTTGTTTGACCTTGAGTCTCTGTGCTTTGTATTGTAATGGCTAATTGAATGCCAAGTGACAAATTTTTATTTTGGTTATAAATATGGAAGAAACAGCAGGTAGCAGGTCTGTCATTAACTTTCCTCTGTACTTGGAGAAAACAGCCATGAAAACTCCTCTGAAAAGGCAAGTGTCTGAAAATCTGAAGGTAGCACAGCAGAACTTTCTCTTCATAGAAGCTGGTTTCAGAACCATGTGTCGTAAGCAAAAATTATATATATGTGTAGGAGTGGGAAGTTCCCCCCTTTAGTTGCTTGTGTAATGAGTCTGCTTTAGAGTATTTGGCTGGGAGCACATGCTCTTTTGGAGGCTCTTCTGGGTAGTTGAGTTGGGCATCAGCTCCCTGCTGTGCCTTGGTGGCAGGGAGTTCTGTTGTGTTGATTGCAAAGAAGTAAAATGCCCCCAAATGTGGTGGTGATGGCAATAATTTTAGCTTTGTTTCAAACTGCGTGGGATTGTCTCTGTTTTTATTACTCCGAGTAGTTTCCTTCTGCATACATTGCAGTATGGTTTTTTTCTGCTTTCCTTCCCTTCCCCCAATGTCTTTGTTACTACTGTTCCTTAACTTCAACTAATGTGATCCTGTGCTCCACTTCTAACTTGTATCTGATCAGTTAGAAGCCATTCCCTGTATCTTCTCCAGAATTTGTCCATCTCAATGAAGGGGAAGTGCTCCAAGCTTGGATACAGGACCTTATTCATGAGTTGTGTGACGGTATAATAGTTTCCCTTGTCATATTTGAATTTTTTTTGGCCAGATCTTCAGACTGTTACCCACTTGTGCTGTGTTAGTTTTATTATCTTCATGTTAGTTATTTAATAGAAACAAGTTCTCTTTCATTGTCCTGAATTCGGGTTTTGAGCTTTACAGTCAAGAGAGCCTTTGTGGACTTGCTTTCACTAAATACACAGGTCATTTCACTGACTGTTCCTGAAGTATTTTTTCATTACGAATCCAACTTTTGCCTGGTGTACAGTATATTTCAGTTTGGTGTTACAAACTTTGTCATTCTGTAAGTATGATCCAGTTGTCTGGATTTGTTGCAATTTTATTACCATCCCTGTCAGCACGTTCTTAATAGGGCTATGCCAAAATGTCTTTGTCTCTCCTTGTTGTTACCTTTGTGAAACACCCAAAAGCAGTGTCTTCATTTTCACTATTTTCTTCTCAAAAATTAACTGAATATTGTTTCTTTTGACCAGTCTGATATGCGTATGGAGTCTTAATGCTTCAGTGTACATCAATCTCCATAATACCATTACTTGTTTTTTCTCTATGAATGACTTTGAGTTTTGTTTCTTTGTCGTAACTGTACTTAGCATCCTAGATAGCTGTATCTCAAGCACATTCTTTTTTTTCACTGTGACATATCCTTTAAGTGTGCAGCTCAGAAACACTCAGCATTTTTATTGCTATATACTAAAAACTTCTGAACAAGCTGTTCTGTGTTCTTATACTAAGATAATTTTGAGACTACCTCTAACACTCTCATTCAGTGTGTTCCTACATATGTGCACTTATGGGAAGCCTTACTCTTTCTGCACTTACTCTTAATTGTAATGTGTCTGGATTCTTCTGTGTGTTGTTTTTTGTGGTTTTTTTCCAACTACTTCTAATTTCTTAATTTTCATTCATGTGCGCATACCTTCAATTCTGCATCACTGCTGCTATGTCTGGGTCTTAGCTTTAAACAGTTCTTCTTTCTTAATACTCCCAAGCTTGAAAATACTTGTAAATATGGAAATAATACTTCAGTACTGGCAAAACAAAGGGAAAAATAGTATTTGGAAGGTCTTTTGTAAAAATGACCTTTCCTTTCCATTGCCCTCATTGGTGAGGGATTTTTTGATGCTCTGTGTGTATTGGTGATGGATAATTGCCTGGATCTCTCTTATATTTCTGTGTGTTTCCAATTTTCTACCTCTCCTCTGTCCTCTGTTGTGTTGGGTACAGATACTGGTGATAGTGATGATGTACTCCTCAGTTCAGTGTTCTTCTGTTCATTTCTTAGCAAAAACATGAAATAAGTTTTCTGAAATGCTCAAAGAATAAACAGGAATTTACTAGGTCAAGCTTAGGTATAGCCCTGGATTGCGCAGCAGTGCTCTAGAACAGATGCCTTCCAATGTTCTTCTGTTTGAGTCTGAAGACTTTCCTTTTTTTTCTTTTTGAGAAATTAACTAATTAACTAGAGCTTGTAGAAGAGATTTTGTAACAGATGCAAGCAATATTGCTTTTGCTTAGTCATTCATTCTTCTGTTGCTACTTGAAATGTAGTTCTGACATACTGTTTCTGTTGTTCTTGGAAGTAACCAGACTTTGGTGGTAGGACAAGGCATCCAGAAAGCAGGTAGCAAACTAGTTACAAGCAAAGGAGGACTGTTTTTCTTGGAAAGTGCTTTCACCAAAGATGTGAAGAGTTATAAACAATTAAATAAATACTTGATACAATGTAATATTCAGTGTTCTGGCTAAAATACACCATCTTTATAATTCAGTCTGTTATCTATAGTAGCACTATGTACAGCGATACTAGCTGTTGGGTAAAGGGACTCATGGAAGCAAAATGCCATTTTCTAACAACTCATTCATAAAACCACGGCTATCATGACAACTGTTTTTTAACAGCACAGTAGGGCAGAATTTTCCCTTAAAAGCTATTGATCTTAAAGGCAGATACAGCATTGAAATTTTATTTTTAGCATTTCATAGCTAACATGTTTGAATGCGTGCCTGTTTCTTAACTTTTGTTGTTTTAAGTTTAGGAAACCATTTGATAAATATAGCAAATGCATGGGGGAATTTATCTGTTTTGTTCTTACAGTAACAAAACCTTATAGGAGAACAGATTTTCTTGCATCAAAAAAAGCTGCAACTGTTGATCAAGATCACAAGTTTAGATGCAAGTTCTTGGACTGTTCAAAATCGTTCCGCAAAGCCAAGTTATTGCATTATCACATGAAATACTTTCACGGAGTGGAGAAGGCTGCAGAATCACAGCAGAACAGTGTAAAGAGAAATATTCAAACCAGAGCTGCTTTGGCTTCTGAAAAAGCTAATCAAGAAAGGTCAAAGAGAGGACGGACAGCTGGGTCATTGTGTAAGTATGTTGCTGATCTCTTCATTTTTTTAAACAGCAGCAGGCAGGACAAACAGGAAAGCAGAAATTTATTTTCTTTTGGGCTGAAGGAGTCTCTTTAGAGCTCTATCTTAGCATATTTCTTTGTGGAGAAGCAGCGTAATATGTGTAAGCATGACCTTTTAGAGAAGGTAGAACTGAAGAAATTCCCTCATCCAGAAATACAGATAATGTTCTGTAACGAACAAACTATGCAGCTTCTCTTACTCCTTTGTAACAGCCCACTTGAGTATTAAACTTCTGTTCTTTTTTTCAGAACGATTCCCTGAGTTTGAGTCTCCCCACTGGTGCTGCCCCGCCCCCCCCCCCCCCCCCCCCCCCCTTTATTTTTTTTTTCCTTCCCCTGGACAACACTAATTTGACAAGTACCTAAATTAGTGTTCAAAGACTTTTGTTTATTAATGGAACATTCTGGGTAACTTCAGTTCTCTCCTGTTTCTTACATGGTCTTTACATTTCATGATCTTGACTTCAAGAGTATACTTGGCTAGAAATCCAGTACCAGTTTCTGCAGTATTTACTCTGACCTGTGGGGAAAAAAAGTTGTAGTATTTAACAAATGCAGTTGGTACAGCTATACTTGAAAAAGATCCTCATGCAACTGATGGGTAGTTGAAAGGAATGAAAACTTAATGGTTAGGAAAAATCAATGCTTAAGTTATAACTGCTTTGCAGTCTTCAGAATGATGTTAACTTCTGCTTCACCCTCTTGTTCTCTGAAGTGCTTTCTTCCTTGTGTCTTGCATAACATCAGAGTGACAATCTAGGTCTAGCTGTGAATTGCAGCGTTGTTGAGAACCTATTCAATCTTTGTTCTTGTGGACTGACTTCTCGTTGTACTGCAGGTCCATAAAAATTGTCATCTCTCATGTCTGAGCCTGTTGTATAAAATCTGTCTTTTTGCTGAATTCTCTGGTGTTTTTTGTCTTTGATCTTTCATTAGTACTCTGTTTAAGAATTTGAAAGTCTTGCAGGTTGTTCACTGAGCTACAGCTTGCTACAGCAGAATATATCTAGCCTTAATTTACTTCATGTCTGCTTTTCCTAATATGCCCAGCAAAGGTTTCCTCATTTGAGGTGCTACTGCCTGTTCTTAACACAAGAAGTGTGCTTTAATGTACTGCTACTACTTGTAAACCTCTGCACCTCAGATTCTTCTGTAACTTGAAATCCTACACCTTTGCATTATTTAGGTAGAGGAAGGGGTTTTTTTAACTGTGTTAGGATGTGCCAATTTGTGTGTATTATACTTTGCATGCAGCTTAAAGGAAGCCCAAGCACTGCCTTGACAAAGGCGCTGGAGACAAGTGCTTTATGAAGAATGGCTGCTAACAACTGCACAGTCATCAAAATAGACTTTTTCTATGTCGTGCTTTTCTGTAAACAGACTTCTCTTCTGCTTTCTGTAACTGCATAATTATTTCTGTTTGAGAAGTTTTCCTGTGATTGTCTTGAATGAACTGATCAGTGACTTAAGATCTTGACCCTTTCATTTATCCTTTTCCCCAAGTGCACGCTGTTGGTTTGATGTCATCATCTTGGCTACACTGGCAGGTGATTTTTCTTTTTTTTTTAATGGTGCTGAGTTGTAACCATATTTGCTTATTTTAAGCTTCCACCCCTTTGATTCCCCATTTGTGGATGGATACTCTTAGCCTGGATTGTTTCGATGATGTACTTCATAGCATATCCCTGCAAATAGCCCTGGGGTTGTGCTGACAGCTGTTGAACAGTGCATCAAAGTGGAAGGCAGACCGTAAAGTTTTCAAGTCACCTTCACTGTCAAAGCCTGCTATTGTGGAGCTACAGTAAGGTTTTTCTTGATGAGAAAAAGTAATGTTGTCATATATCAGTTATATCGTGTCTGATGTAGTGCCATTTGGGTTTTAACTCTGTGTGTTCTTAAGTCTTGTAACTCTTGTGGGGGTACCACACAGTCTAGAGTTAAAGGGGTTTATGAGCTCATACTGTTGCATTTTTTTTTTCTTTTCTCCTGTATTTGCGCACATCCCTTCTGTTCTTAATGGCATGTACAGAAAGATAGCCTGCTTAAACAAGACTTTCTCCATTTCTACTGAACACCTTATATCACTTTTTTTAAGAAGTTTTTTCAGGATGTACTGCTAGTGGGGGTAAAGGCTTTTGAATACACAATTAAATATGGTACATGGTGGGTTTAGTTTTTGTTTTCACAATCATTGTGCGAGCAAAAATTCTCCTGTTCAAAGTGAATATATTTCAATCATTTTACTATTTTGCCTTTTGGTACAAATGTCCTTTTTCCCCTTATACTTCCCTATATTAGATAGGGTGTAGTGCTTAAGAAAAGGCACTTTTTAAACAGATTTATTTTCTAACAGACTTCAGAAATCATGAGTCTTATCTCAAAGCTTGTGGAATAATTCTTGCTTTACAAACTTTCATACTTAAGTCCTTGTCTCACAAGTTTTATTTCAGACTTCTGGGACTCCTTACTGTTTCTGCCACACATTAAATTCAAATAAATTGTAGGGGTGGAACAGGCTAGACTTGAAGTGAAAATACCTACTGTTCCTAAAGTTCTAGGAAATTATGCAATACTCAGGACAGTAGCAAAACCTTTCCCTTGTAGTGCTCAAAACTAGAATTTTGACACATAAGAAAGAAGATAGATGTAAGCATTTAAGTATAATTCCTTTGCACTAAACTGGAGGCTGGAAATTTCAGCATCTGAAATGTAAATTGTGCCACTTTGGCATTGGCTTCAAAACATGAGTGAGCTGGAAAGGTTAACGTGGAACTGATGTGTCCTGTCCTTCCCTTTTCCTTAAGAAGGGTTGTACCTTTGCAGTGGCAAGCTTGACAGATACCTCTCTAAATTCTGTAGTTGCTCTTCATTGAACAGAGGGGGAGGAACTACCATTGCCTAGCCTGTATTTTAGATACACCTTACTACTCTGAACAGAATGACTCGGACTTAAATGGCTACTGGATACATTCAGGCAATACCTTTTGTCTTTAATCAGGAAATATTATGAGATCATTATGATGAAACAGCTCTTCCCCCAGCCATGTGTTACAGTGCTTGTCTCTGAGTTACAATGCTGTTTGGTCTTTACTGAAAGAATTTTCCCTATAGAGAATAAGGCAGTTCATTTTGCGTCCCCCTGGAATATAGGAGATGCAGGCATTTCTGCTCTCAGCTCTTAGATTGCATTGTGTTTCTGCAGGTGCATTATAGAGCCACCTGCAGTCCTTCTGTTAAAGAGGAGAATCAAGACCTGCACAAATGTATAGGGATGCATAAGCTTAAAACAAGCTTTTTGAGCATAGGCTGCAGATGGCTTCTCAAAGGTTGCCTTGCAGGAGAGAGTTGCTTAAGCTTTTGACAGTTCAGATTGAGATGTCAAATTTATCACTTGGAAAGTAATGTGGTGTATTATCTGTTAAAATTTTTGACAGCTAGTCTCTTGATTGCTGTAATAAAAGGAGTAGAACCACATTCTGTGTCCATATGCATTAATCTTAAGCCTTAAGATACACTTTTTTTGTCTTTGTGGTCCCTTCTCTTTTTTTTCTGCACACTTAGTTTGCTGCTAAAGTACGTCATCCCATAGTGTGACTTACGGACTACAAACACTTACTGTAAATAACTTTCTCTGAAGGTGCTTGTTTCAGATATGTCCGTCTATGTTATGTTATGTGAAGTGCCTGCAAAAAGTTATTTTTAATAAAGTCTGTTGTTTCCTGATGTAGGCCACTCCAAGGGCGCAAGGCATGAAATAGATTAATTTCACCTGCAACTCATAATTTGAACATCTGTACATGTTGACTTTCATTTTCTAGTAAAATCTTTTTATTTGGAGGTGTGTTGGACAAATTTTCTGAAATATGAAAGTCAGCTTGTGCCTGACTTCAGTGCTTGCATGGCTGTTGCATCTCGCATCAGACCTTGGAGAGGCTCTATACTTGGTAGGTAGATAGGTACTGAAGACTTGTCAAGAAATTGCAACCTCTTTAGTTGTGAACAAGTAGGGCAGTTGATACATGTGTGCAAGGAAATGCTATCAAAACCTTGACTAAGGTGACTGGTGTACTCTTAATGCTCCTAATGGCCACTTTGTAGTGCTGACAGTCTTGATACTGCCCTCAGCACAACTGTCGTGCTGGCAGGGACTTAAATCAGTTGATACCCTTATGCTCCTAGGACATAGTTCAGCTCCCCTGAGGAGTTTTGCTCTAATGGAAGTTAAACCTGGTTCTGAGACTTTAAAAATGCTGTGCAGTATTAGGCGGCAGGTTTGGTATGTGGGTATATAATGGCAGCCTCTGTTGGGCAAGTTGCTGCCAGTCTTGGCTCTACTGTTCTCCTTGACCTGAGGAAAAAGAGAAGGCAACAGGCCTGTGACTTACAGTTCAGAGACTGCAGAAAATCTGTTCCTACTGAGGGGTCCATAAAAGGTGCTCAAAGGAAAAAAAGAAAAAGGCATTTTGTAAATAGGCTTAAATTTTTGTACATTACCTCATTAGAAAACTCTGCCTACTCAAAGTTAGTTACAGTATGTCCTGTTACTGCATATGTGTCTTAATGTCAGGAACAACATGTGAAGAAAAAAGGGGTCTTGACTTGTGTTACTGATGAGATCCTAACCGTACATGTATAGGGAGTAGGCTGGCAAACTTGCTTTGACAGCTTGAACATCTAAGGCATCCAGTTGTCAATGAATAGGTGTTAATATGTGAACTCCTGCCATGTGGCTTAGTGATTTCAGGGGATCCTCTGGGGCCTTTCCTGTTTCCTCTGAATGTTGTCTGATGGGTGCCTCTTTGCTAGGCAGTGGGATGTGCATGGGTGACCTACAAACACAGGGTTTCTTCTTGTAGTAGGTGGAGATCTACATTAATGTCCTCTGGGTTCTGTGGAATTCTGATCCCCTCTGTGGCTTATCCTCAAGAATACTGCATTTCGTTTGTGGAGGATGGCTGTGTGAAATACTTCAGCTATAAGTCAAGATGATATGTGGCCTTTCAGTTCTTGAACATATCCATGGATATTGTCAGCAAATGATCTCACGGCTGTGGGTGGTGCATATTGTCTCATTCACTACGCTTGGGAATTCAGTCTCTGCTTCTTGTGAAGGCTGAATTGTCATCTTAACTGGGGTCTGATATCTTTTATGTTCTGTTGGGCAGAAAGCTATTGCCTTGTCTGTCATGGAGTCTTGGATGTGTTTAGGTATAAGTTCTCTTAAGGCTCTGTCATGGCTTCTGCATGGTTGAGGTGGTTTCATCTCTCAAGTCTGTATCTGTTAGTTTCTAAGATCCTTCACTGCTTCTGGGTCAGCTCTTTTATATGGGAAAGGATGCTTCTCCCAGGCTTAGAGGAGGCCTGAAAGAACTGTTTAGAAGGCGGCTATGGGAAGTTAACCAGCAAGCCTCTTCATCTCCAGTTTTTTATGAACATATTTCTTGTTCCTGTTAGTGATATTTAGTGTCATATGAGCTAGAAATTAATCTGCTGGTGCTTAGTTACACCGTCACTGTTCAACAACAGTGAAACTGCTGCCCTGGGGGTCAGGAGGGCTTTTGTCATCTGTTTGTAGAGAATTGTGTAACTCTAATGATGATTAATGATATTCTGTATCATAGAGGTATTAAAAGGCACTAATACCTGTTTTGATTTTTTAGTTGTAATAATCAGGAGTGTGTGGAAGTTGTAGCTTAGGTGCCACCTGTGTCCCTCAGGATATCTCCAAGGCAAGTGCACATTGTCTTCATGGGACCTGTATAGACAGCTTTAGGAAATGCCTAGGAGTTCTCTGTGCACTTCCTGATTAGATCTATATGAGCATAGTGCTGCTGTTCACTACAGACTTGTGATAGTCACCTTGTTGCCTGGTAGTAGAGTGCTTACCTGGAGAATTGACTTGCAAGAAAAGATAGTTATAGCACTAACAAAAGTTGAAGGTGTTGCTTACGTAAATACAGTGCATTGTGCACTCTGTGTTGGTCTTTCTTGAAAGTGCAGATCAGGAGTTCTGACGTTGGGAGGAGGCAGAGCGGTAGGAAGTGTTCTTCAGTGAAGGTTGGCTCAGGGAGTCAGGAGGATGAAAGCACGTGGCACACGGTAGGTGGTGCTAACACCGAAAGTCTGATCCCCTGGGAATGTGCAAGCTGCAAAGTAATATGCCTCAATACAGGTTCGTGGTTGTGGTATTGCTCTTTGTTCTCTTGGCAATTTTATGTTGCCCTGTCTGAATTATACTTGAAAATGTTGTAGTGAGAGGAAACAGGATGCCAAATGTGGAAGGCTTAAAAGTTTGGGTCTTCATGGCACAAGTTTCAACACATCAAAAGTTTAGAATAACTTCCCAGTTTCTTAATCTCGTCGTCTTCTTACATTTTAAGAGTTGAGTTTAAATTTATTTGAGAGCTCAAAGACCTCACAGGCCCTCTGCACATTTCTATTAATAGAACAAAAGATGTTTCAAAGCTTAACATACTTGTTGATAACTATTTTTTTTTGTCCGTTATTGAAGAAAAATACATCTGGTGTATAAGAGTACCCTTTAAATTCTCTGGGACAGTGTTACTGGTGGCTCAAAAATCTTACAGAAATGTATTAACCTTTATGTGTCGTAAAAGATAAAACATATTCTTGGTGAACGTCTCTTTAAAAATCAGTCTTGCAAAGCTAAAAAAACTTAATGGACACAAAATACAGGGTTTTTTTCCCCCAAGAGTATATGTGCACAGCTCTCAGCCCACAGGAAGACCACATGCTTTGGGCTCTTTGAAAGGCTGGTGGGATCGAGGTGGCTGTGGGGTTCTTCAAATGCTAATTGATGAAACTTAGTTAAGCTGTTGGGAGAGGGGCAAGTTAGGAGGCTTAAATGAAGGTTGTCTGATTTGTATAGATTTTTGTATTGTAGTTTTGATTTTCTGTAAATAATTTTAGAAGTTAATGCAGAATGGTAGACAATCAGGAAAGCTCAAGGAAGGCTTGTTTACATAAATTATCACCCTGTACTGCTAAAACAGATTGCATTTCAGAAAGTTGGTTAGGGTAGTGGTGTTCCTAAACAGGATATGAAGTACCTTAATTTTATTTTTCAGTTACTGTGTACCGTGGGAAGAAGTCTTGTCTGTCTGAACTGATGCTGTCTTGTTCAACCCAGTAGTCCTCAGATGAGCAAATTCTCTTAGCAGGAAATTATACAAAAATAGACCTATATTAAAAACTAACAAAACCACACTCAAACAAAAAAACTGTCTTTATACTTTTTCTGCAAGATGAGAAGTTGAAAATGTAAGGCCATAGTGCAGTATGTGTTACGTTATCAAGTAGCATTTTCTGGTTTTGATACTTTTGCATACTGAAGTATCTTATCAAGGAGTATCTTCTGGTTTTGGTAATTCTTCATGGGCAAACCATGCTACTTTCCACAATCTTGCAGCTCTTGAGATAAATGAGTACCCAGGGAAAGGCAACAGTGAGTTGCCTGAATGGATAAAAGGTACTTTTTGAGACAGGCTTGTGTGGAAATTTGGGGGTTGGTTTAATTCCTGTCTTGTGGCTGCTGTAAAGTACTGTGGCAGGTGACTAGAAGGTAATTATTTGGTTACAGAAAGTTACGAATGGCTCCTATTTTTATTTTTTTTTCTTCAAGTTCAAATGCAACTTTGGAGTGAGAGGACCAGGGGAAAAGTCATCTGATGGCCTTCACATTTTTTTGATCTTGGAGTTTCTTTTGCATGAAGAGATCCACTTGATTCTGAAAGCTCCATAATGACAGGTCTTAATGTGCCTTGTTATAGCTTCAGCTTGAAATGTCAGTCAGGGCAGAGTACTTTATAATATTTCTTTTCCTAAGTATGCTCTCTTGGACTCTCTTCCTTCTGTTTTCACTCATTTTCAGGTATTACAATTATGTAGAGGTGTCCAAGTGAAAATCCAGCTGTCATGTAAGTCTTCAGACAAGAAGGAGGTTGCCTTTCATATCGGCTGAACTTCTGAGATGCTTATGATGATAGAATGGAACATTCTTGACTGAAGTCAGCAAGCTGTTACTTTTGGCTGCTGGGTCTGATTGGCCAAGATACTTGATGTCATACGCCAAAATGGCAGTGTACTTGTCTCATTTAGTCTGGCTGTCCTAGATGCCTTAGCCTTTATCAACTTCACCTGTCTTACCATGTCCAGAAAATTTTCAATAGGACTTGCTAGGTGTGGCTAGGAAGATGAGAACTATTTGACTGGACTTAAATAGTAAATGGAATCTCAGATGAAGTTATATCTATATCTCATGATTTTTATGAATTTTAGGTAGTGATCCTAAATTCTTGAGTCTCGCCCTCAGTTGAAACACTTACTTTCAGTGATACTTGAAAACTGCCCTTCCTTTAGATGTGCAGAGCTTCTCTGTGGCACTTTTATATGCCTCATTACAAAGCACACTTTTGAGAAGAGGCCAAGTGGTTCCTCTAATTAAATCAATAGCCCCCCGATTGCTTAAAGAAAATAATAGTAAAATTTATCTGACCCATATCTCTGCCAAACTGAACTGTTTCTCTTTCCATCTTTCTTCAAAGCCACAGTATTTCTGGAAGAACCAAGCTTTGAGGAATACCTTTGCATCCACTGTTTACTTTTTGGGGAAAAAAACCCAAACAAACAACCCACAAAACCAAACAAAAAAAACCCAAACCCAATAGCAGCACTACAGGTTTAGCCTTTAAGTTGGCTTCACTTTAAAAGCTTTTACAAGGTTAAGTTGCTAGGATTGTGAGCTGAGCAGAGCATCTGATCTAAAACATTCCACATGGACTACCAGAACTGCTGCTGGTGGAGTAGACTTACATTTTGAAAGTATTTAAAGCTTGGACTTCGTCTTTATTTATCTCTTTGTAGATACTCCTCTACACATAGCCCTAAGGAGTACCCCATATAGAGATGAAAAAATAGAAAAGAGAAGAACTTCAACTCCTGTAAGTGTATTAAATAGTCACCGACATTCTGTTAGAGAACAAACCAAGAACCACATAGCAAGATCACTGCGGAAGCCTCAAGAAAAAGAAAGAGTTGAAAATGGTATGCTTATTTAGTTTAATGTGAAAAAGTTAAACTTGGAGAAGTCTTGGAAAGTTTTAAGCACTGTAAGGAATTAATAATATTGATAGAAAGTATTCTGTATGCCACCTTTAACAGTTCAGTTTTTTATGAATGTATAGTATAAAATGTAAGTGGTGTTTTTTCACTGTTTCTTTGCCATAGTTTCAAATGAAGGATCAGTATAGGGAATTTCCTAAGTTTTCTTGCTATATGCTTTGGGGTTTATTCTTCCCAGCCAGTGTGTAATATTTTTAAAGTGTAAAAAGTACTAAATTATTTAAGGGCATGAAAAGATTCCTGCTTATTTTTGCTTGTTTAATACATAAGTCTTAATTCTGTTAAACTCTTGGTTGTCCAAAGCATTAAATACTTCTAAGTAATCCTGAACTTGTTGATACCTACACTTGACAAAGATTAAAAAAAAAAAAAAAAAGGGGGGGGGGGGAGGGGTGGGCAGGACGACCTAGTCTTTTGTTCTGTAGATTTTTATACCATCTGACTACTTCTGGTACTCGGCATTCTTTGTACTATACTCTGAACAACTTTACCACTGAATAGTCAGTTATGAAGTATACTGTAAACCCTGTTTATACTGGAATCTCTTATAGGTGGGTAACAGCCATATGGGCCAGTGGGTGTGTATGTATATATAAGTACACACATATATAAATAATGTTTTTTAATGTAAATTTTATACATATATGCACACAAAAATATTTATATTTTATGTAAGTATAAAATACAAAATTTCCAGCATGCTTCCAGATCTACTACATCACTACTTTTCTTCAGATATGTAGTGAGATTTTTCAAGTCACAGTGATGAGGCAAACACAAAAAACCTGTTCTAATAGGTGGTCTTTGTTCTGGTGACAGTCTTGAAAAGGTCACCTTACTTGACTGTCACTGTACTGTTCTGTTGGTCATAATAGTCAGTACTTAGCACCACTGTTTATTCTTGGGCATTCTTTGCTGCCTTCCCTTGCAGGATGGTTTGAATAAGAACTGTTAGTGTCTTATCACGGGGCTCACTCAGTGGGACATTTTGTACTTGAGAGGTATGGCATATAGAGATTAGAATAAACTTTCACAGTAGGGGTGGAGGATGTGACTGAGTACTCATCCTGGTCCTCACTACTTTCTCTGCCATTCAAGGAAATTGAAAGGGCTTAGGTGTATGTTTTTACCAAAAAAAAAAAAAAAAAAAGCCAACCAAACCTTTTCAAAATATGCAGTTGTTTTATGGTGAATTTTTAGGATTGTATAAGGCAATTTAACTTTCTTTTGGATCACGTGAATCTATGAGGATGCACTTAACCTACTTAGCCTCCTCATTTGGTCTTTTTTCAGTGACAATTCAGACTCCTTACAAGAAACCACTTGAGACAAACAGGTTCTTCAGTATAGAGTTTTTGGAAGATCTCTTGTAATACTCATTCTTTGCAGGTTGTTTGTCTTTTTTTTTAAAAAAAACCAAAAACTCTGCATTAACTGTGTTGTGTAGTTAAGATAGCTGTACACAAATTTGCAAATACTTGGATTGTTTTCAGACTTTTCGAAGATGTTCTGGCAAGCTCAAGGGAAAAACGTGTGTAACAAAGTGACTGGGGTTTGTCATATTTATCACAGATACTTTGATAGTGACTGAAATAGCATACTTGCTACTTGGATATCTTAAAACAGATCAGACAATCTTGACTGTACAAATCTCGGTTCCCAAATGAAACACTGCAAAATTGCCCTGCTTATCTTGACCTCAGTTATTCTCTTTCCTCTTCTGGAATAATAGTGGTGGAACTTACTTGCATGCCTGTGAGCAGGGAGAAGGAAATGGTACCCAAAGGATCCTGACCCCTGAAGGACTAGGAGATAAGGACAAAGGAAAGTAAGAAGGAAGTTGGGGGAGCCCTGTGCTGAGACTTAAACAAGAACGGTTTTTCTTTTTTTTTTTTTTTCTTTTTTTATCCCCCTCAGCAAAGGGTAAGGGAAAGGGGTGTGAAGTTTGTCTTTTTTTCTGCCAGTCATTCTGCCTTTGAAGGACATGTAATTGGTATGGCAGACTGCTGTGGGTGTCAGCAATGGGGCTGCTGGCAATGCACAATTATAGCAGCCATTGTGCTGTTAAGTGGTGAACTAGCAGGAGATGTTCAAGGACTAAGAGGATGGGGAGAATATAGAGCTGGAGATCCTCATGAGGAGGAGCTAATGCACATGTCTCCTGCGTGCTCATCAGAGCTGATAAAATGTGATTGAGATCTCTAATTTCTTAGAGTGAGCTGTTTGTACGATAAATATGTAGCCTTAGACTGTTAATTGGGCAGTTTACTATTAGCATGTATTAGAGGTTAACATAATACACTGGTATTGCTGGTTTGCTTCATGAGTTACAGAGCAGCTAGCGTTCTTAGATGCTTCATGTGGGGGAAGATTTCTCACACGCTATAGAGTGTCTTTAGGTGCTTATTCTGGTATCAATAATCAGAAACCTATTTCAGTTTCTAAATGGGATGGTGAGTGGCTTATTCAGCTACACACTCTGAGAGCAGAGCCATTTTGACTTGCGAGGCATCCTTCCATAATAGATTTTACAATTGTACCTGTACTCTTGGCTGAGTCAGGATAATTTACTTGAGGAACTGTGTAATTGTCTAGAAGTTGTGCTTCAGGGACCTAAATTTGAAAAACAGGAGTTTTAAACAAATGTTAAGATCTGGAAAGCAAGAATTTGTGCGCATTACCTTGCAGTGGGGTTACACTTCTTGGCAAGTGCTCTGGAAGCATGCTTTGAGGATGGACTTGATTTGAATGATTAGGTGATACCTTTCAAAGTTGTCAGGTTTTTTTTATTCCCATAAAAATAGGATGGAGAACAGATATTGAGAGAATAATCGTTAAAATGAGCTGAACCAGTTGTTACACCATTTTCAATGAAAAAATATTTGAGAAACTGTACTAGAGTTTTGGGGGTTGTCCTTTTGTTCTTGTCAGACTTCTGTCACAGCGCTACTGAAATGCTCAGCCATTATAATTTAGAAAACAGATAATAAATTCCCCAGTATTTTCTTTTTTTTATAGTCTCTGAAGCATGTAGTAGTAAATGAACATTGGTGTACAGTTGATTTCTCTCATATGCTATTGTAATGTTGTTACAGCACAATCAAATTAGGACTTAAAACAGACCATTCCAGTTATGAGAGCTGGTAATTGTTACAAATAAGTTTGTGTTTTGTTTTTTTTTTTTTAAGAGAACTGGCCCTAATTGTCCAAAGAAACTGTGGAGATCTTTAAGAAAATTAATAAGTAAAATAAGTGTGTATATATATTAAAAATTTAGTTGGAATGTTGTCTAATTTCAGCTGTTAAAGAACATGAGAAGAACAAAGAAAGAAAATCCAAAGGCTGTGGAAGGTCCAGGTCAAAGAAAAAGAAAAAAAAGAAAAAGAGAACTAAGCCTGGTAAAGCTCTTTTTTTCTTCTTTAGAGGAAAATGGCTTCACTGTTTTGTTTTGCCTGTTACCCAGTTAAGATCGGTCATTGCAGATAAGACAGGTTAATTCATCTGTTGACTTTAATTTTATTAATTGGTTATTATTATGATTGGTAATACAACTTATTTCCTTGTTGAGGTGCATCATTAATGCTAGCTTGTAGTAATATTTGTAATGGTGCAGTATAAATCTAACTGAAATGGATATGTCAATCCAAGTCTGGCTTTTCATTAGCAAGTGTACTTGTATGCAAGTTTTAACCAGTTAAAGAAGACGGAGATCCCCTTGATTAACAACCAGGTACTCCATATACCAGATGTTCTCAGTTATATGAGTGGGGTTTGGGCCTCCTGTGTGAATGATAGAGTTTGGAAATGTTGATGGGTACTCTTCTGCTGCTGTTAATCTTACTTCTTAAATCTTCACTCAATATTGGATTTCAGAAGCTGTGACAATGAACTCCATTAAACCTGTTGCATCTTAATATTTTTTTTCTAAAAGATAAATTTCTCCTTTCCTGGCAAGATAAAGTAAAAGCCTGATTTAAAGTCTATACTCATGCTGTGTCCCTCTGTTATGTCTCGTAACGTGCTGTTCCACCTTCATTAATAGGGTTGTAGCAGAAACATGTCTTCTCATTTGGTGGTTCTACAGAATCTTGGGAAAGCTTTCCTTGGGCTCCTTCACACTTTAAGTGTCGTAATATGTAGGCCCAGGTGTTTCTGCTGATTGGATTCTTCACTTCTGAAAATGTGGAATTGACTCTGAAACATTTCTCTAGTAAAATATTTACACATCAAGTCTAAACTTTCTCTGCCACTGATGGATGTCTAGGATCATTAATGCAGCCCATTTCAATCTGGTATGCATAATTTGTTAAACTAGTGATCCTTATGGAGGGGTTTCTGAGGCAGGAAAGAAAATATCTTTACTTTTTTGCTTGTTACCATGAACAGGGTGTGCTGTCATGAAAGAGCAGAGGGGAAGAAGGAACCACAGGCAGACTGATTCACAATTTACTGAAACAAATAATTTCAATGAGCTTCTGATTATATGGTACCCTCAAATATAATGATAATATGCAGAGTATAATTTGTAAATTTATGCAATGGTTGTTCAAATAGTACCCTCAGACTGCTTGTTGATCTACCCTTGGGTTTTAAAATGTTGCTTGCCTTTTTTTGATGTTGCCCGTGTGGTTCTGTGGTCCAGGAACTTTTTGAAGGTTTTCTCCATATAACTGATCAGAGAGGTACTGCTTATAACTGCAGACAGCCTTGGTTTATATACAGTCCAGGACATGATGAATGGGTACTTCACAGAGGAGAGCTGTTCTAGGTGTTTTCTCCACACATTCCTAATTAGGACTTTTTTTCTACCCATGCATCCTATTCTGTCCATACACTAGGAAAACAAGAGATGCTTTCTGTCCACTTTGTAGTCTGTGAGATTAGGGAATATGTGAGTAATAGTGGAATGTGAAAGAGGGGTCTCCAGTACTTGTGTAGAAGTACCTGTAATGCAACAGCGTTTTTAGACATACTCATGCTCAAGGTTAGGTTTCAGTAACCATTTTTTTCTCAGCCTTTCTTATTTACATCACCAGTGGAGAATAACTGAGCTGCATAAGATTTTTCTGGTTCAGACAGTAACTTCCTTGCTTCTAGAAAGCTTGCAAATTTTTCAGCAGTGTAGTGAAGTCCTAGAGTCTTAGCATATTGGAGCAGACGCTTTCTCAGTGAATTATACATGCCTACTATGGGCACTCATGGTGCTGGTTTTTTTTTCTTCTGTCAATTTTTCTTGACCACAGACTTCTAATAATAATTTTTACAATTTTACAGAGTACTCTGGCAGTGAAGAAAACACAGATATTTCACAGGAGCTTTCTACTGAAAAATCAGTTATCACAAAATGTATTTCTTCAAGTAAGTCGTCTGCCCATCCTAGCATGCTGCTACACTGCTCTGATTCTGGACAACACAGAGGGAAATCAAAAATAAATGGTAAGATGACTCTTCTCTGTGGCTTGCTGGTTTTGTCATGTGAGCTGCACTAATATATACAAAAGCTAGTACTCATGATGTAAATTTGGCTGTTCTTACACAGACCTGTGTGCATTTCCTTTCCCTTGCATGAAGAAGTTGAATCCAGTTCATTTGCCAGAGCTTGATGTTGTTGCTTTGTGCTTTGAGTTTACCTTCACAGAAACTTTAAGACTTGCCCTTATTTTCAGAAGTCAAACTCATTTTGCACCTTTTTGCAGTACCTTATTATCTCTATAATAAAGTGTTCAGCCTTCGGTAATCAAATTTTTCATATTTCCAAAGGTTTCTACAAAGTAATAACTCAGAGTTAAAAATAGATGCTAGGCAAGTTTTGGACAGTAAGTGTGCTGTATTTGAGAAACAACTGGATGTGGTTGTGTGTAGCTGTGTAGATACAGTATGATGCTTGGTTATAATGACTTTCTAAGTTTCATGATAATAAGCTCTTGAATAGCTATTTATTAGTGTCTTCATAGTGCTTCATAAACAGAGCTCATAAAAATGTGGCTGCTGTGCTCCAGCTTTCATAGTTTTTAGTATCTTCATCTATCTTGCTATTTACTGTCACAAGCTGATACAATAAAAAAAGGAAGACAAATAGATGTTCTTTCTGTTATTCTTAAAGCTCACAAATTTGAAGAAAGTAAGAAATGTGTGGCACAGGAACCTTATTGTACAGATCGTGAACATTTCATATTATTTTTTGACACAACTGTATTATTGTTTGGTATTAGGCAAAGTATAAAAATTAACTTCGGTTCATTACATTATATAGGGAAAAGAGGAAACAAAAAATTGCGGAAGCACACATTGTAATACTGTCTTTGTTTCTGGAGCATATTACTTGCAGTTAAGTAACTTGAACATCGGTTGCTCTGACTTTATCAGTTTGGAGACATGGAAGGAGGTGAAAAAGTATTGGAAATGGTTTTATCTCATCCTTTCCACAACTGCTTTGCTACTTTTTGCACCTGCAGATGGTGTAACAACAATAAAAGCAGTGCCTAGATGAACAATATCTGGTTTAAGTAACAGTGCAACTCTCGTGTAGAATGAAAGTGCAATGTGCTTAACCTGTTGCTTCCAGGAGTACTTCAGTGTCCTGTCTCAGTGGAGTAAAACTTGTAAACGTGAAAATTAACTAATGCGTTGGGTTCTCAGCCCCTTAAATCTGAGATGTTTCTTCAAAAGATCTAGTCTATACCACAGACTGGTTCTTCTGTTTCTACAGGCTTGTTTTAGGGTCTAAGTGATCAAATTAGTTCTGCCCAATATAGGTGAGAGAGAAGAAGCTACCTGAGTGACTGAAAGTTTTTACCTTCCACTCTCCTCTAGCTCATTAGAGTATTTCCCAAATAATTAAAATCCTTCTCTTCTTTGTCTGATTCTCCCATTCTATGCCTAAGGGAAGTATAGACATTGCATTGATATTATTGAGGTAAGCATCCCAATTTAGCATGTTAATCAATGAAGATTTTCTTGGCATGTTTGTTCAATCCACAGAATTGCATTAATGTTTTAAATAGCATGGGAGCATTCTTAAAGAATACTTTGGTCAGTACACTGCCCTGAATTGGTTAGTGTCCTCAACAGGAGACTAAATGAAAATAATAATTTCTGAAGTAGGAGTAAATTAGGTGTTGGACTCTGACTGTTTCTGTAATGGAGACATTACTTTGTGAGAGCAAACGGGGTTTGTAAGACAGAACCCTCTTAGATCTTTTTAGGAGCTCTACACTTAAAGCATAAAGTCACAGTTCTATAAAAATTGAAGCAACTCGTATGAATCCTGTTTGAATTTATAAATCTAGCTTTGTTATACTTTGTGCCTTTTGTTTGAGGCACTTTATGTTGAGAGTAAAATTTTAATGATGGAAGCTGTTAAGTTGGAATAATTTGAAAAAGCTCTTAATGAGACTAGAACTTCATTATATGGTAATATTGTGTTGTTCCTTAAATGACACAGTGCTTTTAGGAATGCGTGTCTGCATACTTGGGATAAAATCTTGGGAGTTATTTGGCCTTTTTGTAATTACCCAAGACTTTATCTCACTACTTTTTGTACAGAGTATGACACCCTGAGTGAGTCATCTATGGATAGCTTGCTTTGGAGTGATGATGACTGCAGTCAGGATGTTGATGTAACCACGAACCCTGATGAAGAAGTTGAAGAAAGTGATTTTGAGATTGTTCGATGTGTTTGTGAAGTAAAAGAAGAAAATGACTTCATGATTCAGGTATGAAGTGGAGGGTGAAAGCACACTTCAGTGAATACAGTGGAAGGTGTTTTGTAGAAATACACACAAGTATGTTCTGTACATTAAATAAACTATTGCTGTCCTCTGAAATGATAAAAATTTTTAAGGTCACCCGTGAGGGTGAGCAGCTGCTATAATAGGTAGAAAACTTCGCTTTTTGATACTATTTGTTAGTTCCTTTTAATCAATAGGAAGTGGAGGAACAGGGACAATTCTATACAAGCCACTAATGGTTGGTTTGTCACTTGTGGATTTGCATTTTTATATTAATTAGAACACTTCCTAGGTTTAGAGAATACGTATTTAAAATTAGTGGCTTTTAATTTGGCTTTTTTGCTTCAGTCTTGTTCTGAGCATGTTCAGAACATTGCTATGAGATGGTGGTACCCTTCTACTTCTCTGCTCTGGCTTGACTTAAACATACAATTTTCTAGATAGGATGAACAAAACAATCATTACTCGAGTCTTTTGTTGTGGAGCAGAGCTGCATTCATCCATTCTGCAGCTTCTTCTGTAGTCTGTAAATTCCAAGTTCCTTATCTGTGAAAAGACATCTATTCTCCACATACATGCTTTTCTTAAAACCAACTTTATAGAAAACTGTTTCCAACCACAGCGGTGTCTATCTCTTCTGCTTAAAACTGTTGATAAAAGCCTCTTTGGAATTGCCCTGGCTGTTTACTTTTACTTTTTGAGAGGTTTGTAAATAATGAGGAAACCGTTCCCCACATAGCTGCTCTGGGACTTTCCACCCAGTTCCTATTAGTTTCAAATGGTGAAGTCAAACATACCAAATAAAAAAACTTCTTTGGTATTTCTTGCTCTAGTTCATTTTGCCATTGCTTCTTACATGAGCTGTCAGGTCCCCTTTGGTGATTCCCAGTGAGTCTTAGTAGAAGTATATGCAGGGGCTTAGGTGTGTGCTACTCTAGACCTGAGATGATGAGCTTTTCATAGTTGCTGTTCTGAAGAAATGAGGGTGGGGTTTTTTGTTGTGTGTTGTTGGTTTTTTTTTGTTGTTCCTGTTTTGGGATTTTTTTTTAGGGGGCTCCCACCCTTCCTATCTAGGTAACATTTTGCTTGTTGTGGGACCTCAGTTTAAAGTGACAGTAGTATATAGCTTGGCAGCTGTTCTCATTGCGAATTTTAAGGTAACTATTGCGTTCTTTTGAGGAGGTGGTTTTACTTGTGAAAGGAGATGTCATGACACTGGCTTTGGAAATATTTTTCTGGCACACAAAACTCAGCCCCATCTGCAGCTTCTGAATTCACTTTCCAGAGCATTCAGTTGCTAGTTCTTGTGAGGTTTGAATTTTGCTTTATGGGACCCCTTACTGGAATAGTTCCTGGCATGTTACTGTGAACTGCATTTCTCTCTGCTGTTTGGAACTAGGAGGAAAGATGGAAGCTGATCAATACTTAGCTCAGCCACTGCTGATTTTTTTGGTGGACTTTATTGCTTGAATGGAGGCAGAAACCTGTTATGGAGAAGAGGGAGTGCACTGTAGTGTGAAGAATTCTTGGCTTCTGCAGCAGGACAGTAGAAACACCTGTTTTTTTTCTCTGACAACAGCCTCATTTTAAAAATTTTTAATACGGCTAGCTAACACAGCTAAGTTTGGGGTTTTTTTGTTCGTTTGTCCTCAACAGTAAGTGTAACAGCTAACTTTACTGATGGTTTTCTTTGGCCTTTCATGCCGTTTTATGGAGATTTGCTCTGGAAGGTATGATGCTTTTTTCTCAGTGCTAAGTTCATTTTGATACACACCTTTGTATTAGTGTTGGGTCATGACAACACAGGATGAAAGATACCTTTTGCATTAGTAGGAAAGGGCACAGTGATGGACAATGGCTAAAATTAGATAAAAAGTGTCTGAGTGTATAGGAGGAAACTGAGTCTTAACAGTTGGTAATAAAGGGGGTTGCTGCTTTCTGAGGACATAGCTCAAAAAAACCACGAAGATAGTTTGGAGTATAATTTTCTGGCAAAAGTAGGCTCAGCACTAGTTTGCAGAATGCAGAGCACTGTCAGCTAGCTGAGGACATAGTCTATGGATAGCTTTCACCTAAGTTTTTGTGGGCTGCTTCTGAGATTGGTTTTCTATGTTGAACTAGTTTGAGGGAGGGCTTAGTGTATTGCAAAGTTCTAAACACTGTAGCTGTGTTATGAAAGAATTGTATAGGAGAGTTTATTGTCCCTGGGAATAGATTCAGATTAATGCAGGTACTCACCACATTGTCAATTATGGGAATTGAAGCAATAGGAATTGAAGAGTGAGGAGCTGGTAACAAGACTGGGGAGGGAGGGGGTAGGTTAGGTAGATGGTTTGCTTAATGTATCAAATGCTGTGCTCCCGACACCTTTCTGTCAGCCTGTAGTTCTTGGGGAAAATGTTTTGAACAGTCAGGTCTTCTGTTGATACAGAAACATCTGAGTTAGCATCTTTGCCTTGTATTAATGCTCTGCACTTAAACAGCTATGTTAAACAGCTATGGAATTATGATAAGGGGAACCTGTTTGCAGCTTTTCAGAGGTGTAGTGCGGAGATAGATGACTTCATAGAGTGAAAGTCCTGTTAATTGTCATAACTTTATAAGAAGGAAGGACTTCTTCCCTGTTTCCTACTCAGACTTTGACACTTGGAAACGCGAATTTGGAAGTGTCAGCCCTAAAGAACTTGCATTTAGATTTGTCCTTTCTTCCTGAAAATAAGTAGTTTTGCTCAGTGTATGGGTTTTTAGAAGAATATTCTTTGCACTTGTCTCCATTGTGATGTTGATTCTGCCCCAGCTTATTGCTCTTGACAAGTTCTGACTGAAATACGCTGATATTCGGGGTTCTTGCTTGAGCGTGTGCCCGTGTACCAATCTGTCTTGACTTTGTATCAAAATTAAGGGGCCAGGGCAGTTTCTCCAAGCACATGACAGGAAGTTCATTCCCCCCTGGATATATGTATGATGCCGTGTGACAAGAGGGAAAATGGTAAATCATTTTCTCTTTGAACTGTACTCATTTCCATGAACATGCCAAATTTAGAAATGATGAGGAAAGAATGTTAATTTTAAACGCAGTCAGCACCTTTATTTTTCCTGAAAGATTGGGGACCATTAAGGTTTAATGAAACTCTTACACAGTTAAACAGAGAGTTGGTTCCATTTAAGTCTTTAAACTAATAATGGAAAGTAAAAAAAAAAAAAAAACAAACCACCAAACACCCCCCCCCCCCCCACCTTAGAGATTCTGCAAAAAACTCTTATGCTGAACTTGCCTTAAGTTGTCTCAAGCAATTTGTACATAAAGAATGCCATTTGTTATGCTAGGCTATAGAAACACGGGTTTGCATTTAATGTAAGTACCTGCCTCAGTTAATAGAAGTTAAAACTGGGAAAAAATATATTACCACTGGTCAATGCTGTGTCATCCCAGTCTCTAACTTTGCAGGGAGTTTACTATATTTCATTTATGGAGCCTGTGTAAAGTAGCAGCTTAGCGTTGCCGTGTGTTACTTCTGCAGGCACAGCACTCCCTTTTTAGGTTGAGACTTGGGCCCAAAACAGTCTAGACAAAATGTCATATCCCCTCCTTTTTTATACCTAAACATTGGTGATTTGTATGTGATGTAGAGAACTTCAGGGCTGGATTTGGTGGCCTTGGAGGGCATGGATGTAAAGGGACTTGGGATATTTTTGTTCTGGTAGATGTAAAGCTGCTTACATGTCCATAGGGTGCGGTTATTTTTTTCACGCTTTAGCTTCAATTTAAATGTTGCACAACTATGCATGTTTTTTCCTATTCAAAAATCTCTTATTTGGCTTGTTTTGAATTTCCCTACTACTGCCTAGCTTCTATGTGGCATGTGTCCAGTGCTATAAACCTGTAGCCTGGCCAGCCAAGCTGTGAAGTAGAATGTGCAGGTAAAAGGAAGGAGCTGTGCTCTCGTGGGATGGATATTTAAATATCAGTTGAGTAAAATAATAAAAGTCAGGATGCTTCGTTACAGTTCTGGGCAAGCTTGCATAGAAAATCACTGAGTGTAGCTCTGTGCCATATGGCACATTTTACAGGTTGCAAGTGTAACTAGGTCCAGGAGCTCCCTTCTTACTTTTAGCATGCAGTCTATTTTTCTTAATTTGTTTGCTTTGTTTTAGGACACTGGCTCCTACTAACCATCTTTGTGACGAGGATGGTGTCTCAGCCTTTTTTGAAAACATTCCTTTACTGCTTTAGAACTGTTCACCCATTTTGTGAAGCAAAGCATTGTTAGTCCGGTCTTTTAGAAAGCTGTTTCTTTCTTAAGTTTTACATTGTCTGTTCCCAGTGCTTATACTTCCTCCACACCTAGACCACTGCTTTAATGCAATGATGCATTCAAAAACTGGTGGTCCCTTTCTGTCTCTCCTAGCTTGAGGAAAGGCAGTAGTAGATAAGAGCATTGGTGAAAGTTGTATAGGTGGTGCTTGACACAGATGTTTATCAAGTTGGCGTGTTTGTAGGTCAGTGAAAGGCAGCACCTAAGGTTGCTTGAAGTTGCTGTTTGTGTGTGTTTTAGCTCATTTTGAAAACCTTTACCAATATTGACAGGGTCCCTGTATGAAGCTTTTGGCTTCTGCTCTGGGAATTAAAGGTTGTGATCTGTTGTCTCACTGCTTGGCAAAATAGTAATTCTGAACTGGCACCACGGTTTCAAATCAAAATTGACATAATATTCTTATGTGCAGTTTCGTCCCATGTTTCAGTGGTCTTTAGGCTACAGCTGAAGTTTTGTCTGCTTGCAAAAGTGTGTGTGGGGGGGGAAGTGACAGAAAGAGAACATGTGGATATAGTTTTTCCTATCTAAAACTGGATGGTTTTCAGTACAGTGATTGCATTTTAAATATCATAACTGTGCTAAAAAAGTAGGGCCAAATTATATTCAGTCTTTGCCAAATATGATTGCCCACGCTTGGAAGTATGTCAGAAGTTTTTAAAGCTAGTACAACTGCATCTGCACTTTTTTTTTTATTAGTAGAGCTACCTTTGAAATATGTAAAATGTTAGATACAAGTATCAGTAAAACGTAATACTTGGCTAGTCCTATGTGACAGAAATACTCCTTGGATTTTATAATTGAACGTGATTTACTGTTTGAGTGGGGAACCTTTTAATTCAGAAAACTTGATATATTTTGGTACAGAAAGCTCGACTGCATATTGTTTTCTGTCCTAATTACATGTGCATGCATCTTCTGAAAGACTTTCATCTTCAAAGGGAACGTTTTTGCACTTTTCAGGATCTCTGCTTCTGCGTTGTAATTGTTGTCATTCTCCAGAAATCCATGTGAAAAATGTGTGGGAAGGGTTCAAATTTTATTGTGATCTGATTTGTCCATGTATTTGCTTGTAGCTGGAAGAGGGGCCTGGGGATTAATACAGCTTTTTGTCTTAAAATATGTAGATTATGTGTCTCTTAATTGAGGTAATCTTACTGAGCTCCTGTAGGCTTCATTTCTGTTGATGTGCACTTCTTGACTTTAAACAGTGTGAAGAGTGTCTATGCTGGCAGCATGGAGTCTGTATGGGTTTACTGGAAGATAACGTACCTGAGAAATACACCTGCTATGTTTGCCAAGATCCTCCAGGTACAGAAATTTAAGGTTACAGAGCCTTCTTACATAGGTTTTAACTTTATTAGTAATACATATATATATACACACACACTACAAAGATCAAACTTTTTGTTTGCTTTTTGGTTTTGCTCCCCTATCTGTGTTTGTCATTATAGGTAATTGAGTTCAGTTATAGATACAGAAGGTTTAATTAACATGAATGTAAATAAGTCAGTGTTGTGGAAATACAGGTGGACAGGAATGGAAATGAATGTGTTAACTGTGATGACCATTCGTCACATGTTTGACAGTAATAAGGATTGTATTCTCTGCCTATGGAAAATTAATTTAGAAGCATTTGGGGACCTTAAGCAGACTCCACATGGGCATATCTTACAGGATGTGACTGCAGCTTTCCTTCAAGACCAGGCTTACACATTCTTTAAAATAAGCCAGTGAGCAGCTTGCTGGTTCTCAACAGCTGTGGAACTTACCCATCTGACTGCATTACCCAAGATAACTTACATTTATATTTATTTTAGGTAATGCAGTCAGAGCTGATTAAGCAATACGTTCTCTGCTCCTAACTATATCTTTGAAAGTGTTTGCCTGCTGCATTACATGGACTAAAAATTACACTTATGTCCATCTTCTCTGAATTCCAACTCTGAATTGTAAAGCCTTGCTGAATGTGGAAACAGATGAGGTTCAGGCATGAGTCATATTCGTAAATAATGAAAAAAATGAGATCTCTGCCTAATCACAAGACTTTTTTTGGGTTTTGTATATATTGGGATTGTGATATCTGCTTTTCTTGGGTGTTTGAAAATACCAACTCTTTCGTAGCTTTAACTCATTGTTTCATGTAGTTTGTATACTAATGTTTGTATTCATAGCAAGGAAGACATGCTATACTTTAGTAAAAAATTTTAGCACTTATTTAAGGGTTTTTTACAGCATCTTGTATCCAGGATTTTAACCCTCTCTTTTCAAGATATTTTGCTTTGGTTTGTGTCAGTCTGAGTTACGTGCAACTAAAGTGCACGTGCAAACTGAAGTTGTGCCATCACACTTGAACTGTTTGTATTTGGTAAGAAACTTCATCAGAATGCTTTTTGGTAAAAACAGATTACAGCTGACACTTGATTTGCTTAATTACTTCTATTAACTATTGCTCTGATGATCCTGAAACTTGGCATGTATGTTTGGTTTTTTATTATTATTTGGACTTAATATTTACCTCTGTCTTGGGAAAGGAAAATGTACCAACTTTTTGACTGCAAAAGTGGCTTCTCAATTTCATTGAATGTGCTGTTGGCTTGAAATGAGCAAATAGGCTTTATGAAGGTGCAAAGAAGTTGCTTTTAAAACTGGGAGTGGGCCACTTGGCAAACTTACTTAGGAGCTTTCCCCAGCTTAATGCTAGGACTTGTAACAGCACCATTCATATTATTGGAAATTAAAGCAAGTTTAGTGTAATTTATGCCTAAAAATTGTACCAACTGTCATTTTGGACAGGTTTTTTTTGAGTCACGTGAAGTTTTTAAGAGATTTGTTAACTTACCCTTGCTTAAACATTGCCAGGATGCTTATGATGTGACAGATACATTCAAGCCATAGAAAGCATCCATTGCTGGATATTGTCTTGTGTCTTCTCTTAAGCTTACACACTTAGAAAGACAGCACTTAATGTCTTTGAGTACAGTTAAGTGAACAATGCCATGGATGGGCTTCAGTTGGATAATCTCAGTGTTGTTCAGATGATCATGGAGTTCTAAAATTCACGACTTTATCCTTATGGACCGAACTTCATTTTCTGTCACAGATGGTAGCTTCTCTAACACAAAAATAAATATGTCGGGGTTAATACAGGTATGTCAGGTATGTCTCCAAAGTGGTTCTGGCCATACCTGAAAGATCTCTTGCTTGATACAGCACATATACTTGAAAAGTTGAGCTGTCACAGCCTTGAAAATTTGTTCATCCCTGTGTTGATTTCTGTTTGAGATTTCT
Organism: Falco punctatus; assembly: GCF_963210335.1. Lineage (NCBI taxonomy): Eukaryota > Metazoa > Chordata > Aves > Falconiformes > Falconidae > Falco > Falco punctatus. Next base: position 455,574 of record NC_137590.1, read on the forward strand.
TGGAGGTCTTGCCTCAAAACATCAAGTATTGTCCTATACGGCCTTTTGGCTGAGTGTGCTTACAAGCGCACTCATTTGCTTTTACTCCTTTAGCGAAACAGAGCATCAGTATTGAACTAGTTTGAAAATGTCCTTTATGTCCATGGATGTTCATACAAGGCATGATATGGAAACAGTTTTGCTGCTGTTCTGTAACTTGCCATCCAAAAGCATGTAAGCACCTGTGACTCAAGTTCTGCTCGCTTCTCAGTACAGCTTCCAAAGAGTTGCTTTGCTTCACTGTGCCAAAGTTAATAGCATGGGCAGTGATGCTACCTAATAGGCCTGTAGTGCAATCCCTGGTTCTTCTCTGCTGCCTAGTAACTCTTTATCTTATTTTTTTTAGCTTCTTCTCAACTGCTGAAACTTCAAGTTAATATTAACCTGCTTATATTGGAGACTTCTTTGGTGACTAACGTTCTGAGTCTGTGCCCCCCAATATTATCTCTGATTTTGTAGCTTTGCAGCTGGGCTGTGTATAGGCCAGTGAATGGTGTTTTCAGAAGACAGCTCAGCACCCTGAGAAACACATCTGTTGTAACAATACATTTTACAGGGTGCATGGGGGCTTTTGTGGGGTTTTTGGCTTGGCTTCTTTGTTTGTGTTTTTGCAATCTAGCAGGCTTGTCAAGTGTTACTCTTTCCTGCTAATACCGTTTTGGTTTGCTTCCTAAGTTACTTTCACTGATGCATTTATCACATTTAACATAATTTCATTTCAGCTGTTGTGGATACTCCAGCCTCTTAAGCTAGAATTAGCATTAGTAATAGCTGACTTAGGCAAGTTCTCCATCAGAACCTCATCACTGATTCATTTTAAATTTACTTATGAATGATTGTACTAATACAAGTGAGATGCTTAAAAACAAGACCACGTGAGAAGGGAAGTTCACCACCTTTTGCTGTGTTTTGCTGTCTGCAAAGAGCTGTGTTCAAACTGTAGCTTTAGTCAAACCATGGTTACTAGACAGTGTGATAGATACCCTGCTAAAGATACACTTTTCTCTGTGCATCAGCTGCAGTTACCTGTTGTGGATGTCCTTTGGCATTTGGAGTCTAAATGCTTTTACAGTTGGGCAGAGGTTTTTACAGAGATTATCTCACTTCCCACTTTACAAGTTCTTCATGCCTTCAGGGTTTTGTCTGCTACTGTAGGATCTTTATTGGTACTGTTGTTAAGAACAAATAAGCTGTTGCAAGACCTTGAGATAATCAGAACTACCAGTAATGTTAACTCACCATACATAGGTAATGCTTCATTTTAACACACTCATTACTGTTGCTTTAGGTCAGAGGTCCAGCTTAAAGTACTGGTATGAGAAGGAGTGGTTAAGTAACGGTCACATGCATGGCTTAGCATTTTTGGAAGAAAATTACTCCCACCAGAATGCCAAGAAGATAGTAGCCACTCACCAACTTCTTGGTGATGTACAGAGAGTGATAGAAGTACTGCATGGACTGCAGCTGAAGATGAGCATATTACAGTAAGCGGTATTTAAGTATCAGTTGGCATGTTCTCAATGTGAATGAGATTTCAAATACTAGAAAAATAACCAAAAATTCAGACATACTTTTGTGCTTCTTTGTGGATATATAACTACATAGTTTGAATTGCTAATAGATCTTGAAAAAGGACCTAGCTGCTTAAAAACCGTTTAAGTGTCTTGAGGAATGTAAACTGAATTTGTGTATAAAATGGCTGGGCAAGTATGCAGGAAAGAGGGAGAAAACTAAAACCAATTTCTCCTAAAGTACTTACATAGATTTAAATAATAAGAAATAATGTGTGTAACCTCTGGCAGCATTCTTAAAATACCTGCATTCTCCATTCCAGCAATTCTAAATCATAGCTTTTCCAGCAGAAATCACATCTTTTTGTTTGACATAATGTATTGCTCTGTTGTAGTGGGAGAGCAGTTGCACCTTCAGCAACCTGTAGCAATTAATTTCTATGTAAAGATTATTACAGATATGTATGAAAAAATAACATTCTGTAATCATTGTAGAAATAATTTTCTGCATCTCTGTTTAAAGTCATCCTTGGGTTCTGATAACTGAAAAACTTTTTTGTACTCAAATCCAGCAGTTTTAAATTTATTTACTTCCATATTTATAATTTATTAGTTGATAAATTGCACAGCAGCAGCTATTTGGAAAGCAAAGCTTTTAGTGTTTCCAGTGTTCTTTAGAACTTTTTCCCTTAAATTTAATCTGGTGATGCAGTAGGACCACTGGCAGTACTTGAAATGCTTAAGCAGTGAAGTAACACTTAAAGCAAGAGAGTAGTAATTTTATCGTAAGGTTTTGCTTTTCCATTACAGTACCCTTTAGTCAGATCTGCAAGTAATATCTTTCTTGGAGAGGTGGAACGTAAATATTTTAAGACCAGTCCTTAGGCAAGATAGTAGAGTCCTTACTCTAGATAGTAGAGTCCAATTTCCAATTGTAGAGTAAATTGAGATTTGCATAGTACTAAGGTATGTATGGAGCACCACCGGGCAAGTATGTGATGTCTGTTACAGACTTTGTTCCTCTTCTGTCCTGAAGCTGGTGTGGTGACCGGGTTTAAAGATGAGGTGTGGTCCTGTTAGGATCATCTTGTTAAAAGCTATAGGCCCTGTTTTCTTTACATAAATCAGAAAGGATTTTAAAAATCGCGGAATTAAGAATTATTGTTGATGCAAAATCACCTTCTAGGGGAGAGGAGATGACTTCATAGTTGCCTGAAAGTATTAGGAGAGTGTCGCTCAGTATTTCAGGGAGGTGGCACAGGATTGCAGGTGACATTAACAGCTTCAGTGCAATGGGAGGGAGAGCCAGCCTTCAGAAGGCAATAGTTAAAAGGTTGCTGAAGTACTAAGTGTTTTGAATTTTCATCCTTATGTAGCTGGTGCATCATCTTCCAGTTTTCTGTCTTCTGTAAACATTATCCCTTGATCTTTGCTGAGCAAAATAGTGCTTTTAGGTGTAGCATATCAGTGGAGCTGGAGTAGAAAGCTTTAAGGAAGACTTGGCTTTCAGTTTTCAACTTGTGCCTTCAGGATTGCTCACCAAGGATATCACAGACATGCAGTCACTGCAGATAGAGGTGCTTGTATAAAGTGGTCTGAGCAAGTCCTTGGCAGTTGTACTGGCTGTAGTTTCCTCTGATAGACACTGAAGAAACTTGAGCTACTGTAGAACGGATTAAAAAAGCAGTTAGTTTGGAAGTAAACTGATCATGTTCTGTTGTTTAGCTTACATTGGTCCAGCTTTTCCAGCTGTAACAGAGTAAGTCCATCTGCCTTTGCAAGGAAGCACAGAGGGGGATTCTGGGGCAGACTTTCCATGCAGCTGAATGCAGGTGCTTTAGGGTCAGTATTTGCTTCTGGGGCATTCTTGCAGCCTGTAGCAGATAAGCTGCCTACCCTTTGAAGATAAGCAGAGGCATTCTGCTTTGCTCTCCTTTTTACTGCTGTTTTAATGCCTGACAGACATGTGGAAGAAGAATATCAGTTACCACACTAAATTTTTTTGTTGTTTGCCTATTGTGTCTGTGTAAGAATCTAATACCTATAGTTGTCCTTGCTGCTGGAATAAATAATGTATTAGTCAATCTGAAAAAACTGAAGTAAAACTCTTTATAAGAAGCAGGTTGCGGGGCTGTGGCATGTTGGTGTTGCAGGCAGTAGAATTTGCTTAGCATCTTGGTATTTAAAGGGAAGTTGAAGTTTTAAAGGAAATAATAAAAAAGTTCTATATCGCCACCACTCCAGGTCCCCAATTGTTGTTGTTATTAGAGGGCTATAAAATATCAGTGGATTGAATTTTGACATTTATTTTGGGGAACTACAGGCTAAAGTTTGATACTGAGTGGTTTGAGGGGGTCTTTTTGTTTTACTGATGTTTAAAATTGTTAAAACCTTAGCTTAGCTTCAGTGTGACTTACCTTACTGAAAATAGCCCAGTGCAAATGAGTTTATGCTGTTAATAAATTTCAAATATTGAAGCAAAATACTCTAGGGGCAACACTGAAAATTTGTATATATCTATTTGAAACTTACTCGTCAATCTTTTTCTTAATGCCAACACTTGGCTTACATACCATGTTATAGAAATGAAAATAGTAAACTTAAGAAAGCATTGTAGGAAGAACCACAACTGAGGTCAGTGAAATTACATTATTTCAGAATATTTGGTTGTTGTTTTTTTTTTTTTTACTGATTATGATGACTAAAGCATGTAGTATTTCAAATATTCTTAATTTCTTTACATAATGGGCCAGTTTGGTCAGTCGCTTTGTTTACATTTGGGTGTTTTACCTTTTTTTTTTTTTTTTTTTTTAATGTTTGAACAGAAATAAAGAACATCCCGACCTAAAGCTTTGGTGCCATCCATGGAAGCACATTACAGTAGATGAAAAAATTCATACAAAACACATCATTCACATTGAGGAAAACTGTTGCAAAGAGGAAATGGCAGGTTATAGAACTTGGAATGGGACAGTTGAGAAACCCTCAACCATTCCTTCTGTGGAGGAATCTTACATTACGAGTGAACACTGTTACCAGAAGCCTCGGGCCTACTATCCTGCAATAGAGCAGAGATTGGTTGTGGAAACAACAGGTTCAGCTGTGGATGATGGAGTAAATAGAATAAGGGAAAATGGGGATGATGCCCTGTCAGAGAGATTTGGCTGGAATCTGGACCGAGAAATATGCAAGATGGAAAATGAATCCAAACACAATTACTCTAAGGTATTTGTACTAAAATAACCTCCTCTGTATAGAGGATGTATTTGCCTGGCATGGTGCAAAGCTCAATCCTTTTAAATAGTTTTTAGTCATTTCTTTGTTTGTGTTTCGTTTTTTCCTATGCTGCTAAAGTTGCCAATTCACATTAAAATTAGAGATGATCAACACTTCCATTTCAAATAATTAAAAAAGCAACAATTGACAACTAGTTTGAAGAGGACTTCTGGACCTTGAATCATCCGCACAGTCTGCGGAACATGCATTATGATTCATTGCTGCTTACTTTTATGTGTGCTAAATGTAAAAAACCAAACCACTAGCAACAGGACAGAGAGAACAGGGCAAGCGTGTATGAAACTACCAAATACACAGGTATTTCACCTTTTAGTTATTTCCATCTTGTTGTCATGTTTTTTTTAATAGTTACCTTAACTAAAGTAATTCCAGGTTTTTCAGGCAGCATTTCATGGTGGGGGAAAATAAAAGTAGCAGCCTGAACTGATTTTTAAGAATGAACACTCCATTGATTAGCCATGTATCATCTTTGTACTGGAGCACTCTAGTTCTATTTTTTCAACTCTTGATTCTCATTGTCAGGTCTGTCACAGGCCTTTCTTTCTACACCCCAATGCAGAAGTTTTGCTTCAATTTAGTTAGTGTCAAGTCATACAAAATATGGTCTGACAAATGTTAGAAGGCCTCTGGGAAATACTGACTTCCCTTTTTTAGATTAAAAGGTTGTTTAACTTTTTTCATGCATATATAAGCTCTAATTTATCTTTTTTAAATTCTCTATCAAATCAGTTGAGATTGCTTTGTTTCCCAGAAAGGCATATATTTCAGTTCTTCAGTCTTCTAGGAACCTTTTTCTAAATCCTGTTGTATTTCAGCAGAATGCTGAAAAAGTAGGGGAGTATAGTCAAGACTGCTGACAGTGTAGTCAAGTTTTATAAATGGTGGTAACGTTGGGTTTTTTTCTAGATGCCCTGATGAAGGTTTCAGTAGAACTGACATTAGATTCCTTCAGGGAAAATACCTGCAAAACCATTTGGTCTGTACTTGATCACTGTCATGTTGTCACGGTCCGCTCAGTGGACTCGTGATGGTTCGTTCCCTGTGATCTGGAAGCGCAAAAATCAAGGCGACCACGCCGAGGGGTTATGCTTCAATCGAGCAGCACAATCTTATTGTTTGCCCGTAAAGCGGCGTGCGATAGACAGAAAGTGAAGAAAAGGTAAAGTGAAAAGGAAAGAGGATTATAGCGACCACCACCGGTCCAAGGCGTCCCTATGGTCCCAGGTCCAGGCAGCGTCCTGCCGGTCCTTCCGGGCGTCGTGATCCTTGGTGGGGAAGATCTCCAAAGTTCAGTTGCTAAGAAGGCATCTTTTTATGCCAAGCAGCACACCTTGCTCCTCCTCTGGCCCATGGACTGTTGCCAGTCTCCGCCTTCTCAAGCCAGGTTACCAGCATGTCCAAAGAGGGGTGCCCGAGGCGTGGTTTGCCTTAGAGGCGGGTGGCTTCAGACCGGGAGGTGTGTTTTTGTATTATAATGATATTATAATGAAGAAAGTTCACCTGAAGTTCATGTTTTCTGGTTCGTTGTTACGACCACGGTTGTCATCCATCTTCTGGGCAGCTGTTATGTGGCCTTATTGTAGTCGTTCCTTCCAGTCCCAGGTGGCAGGGAGCGGCACAGCACTCCTCGTACCGTGCAGTTCTCCTTCCCGGGGTCTCTGGGTCTCGGTGTCCATGAGGAGCACATTCCATCTCCAGGTCTCTGTTAGCAGTGTTGAGACAATATCGTTCTCTTTAGAGTGACTCTTACACATGTTGAAAATAGCTTTAGTGTTCCCTAGAGGATGCACAGATTAAGTGCATTATTTTCCAGTTGGAAGCTGGCAGGGAGCTAGCTATGTGTATGTATGCTGTCTTTTGAAAATCAGATGCTTGTGAGGTGCAAAGGATAGGTCTTAGCAAAATACCTATGAAAGTATGTCTATATTTAGGCAGTCTTGCCCAAACCCTTAATATTTGTGTATGGTATCTTCTCAGCATGTCTCTGTCCCTCCACTAGCTTAAGATTAGTGGGCTTTTAGCTTGGATAACTGTAAGGACCCAGACAGTCTGGCCCGTCATTCTACTTCACTGTAACAAATACTCATGTGTGTATTTTTGCTAGGTAAGAGAGTCTGTCTCTAAGAAAGTCTCTCCAGAGGAAGCTATTGAAATGAAATTGCTGGAAAAAGACAAAGAAGGAGTTGTGAACTCGCAGCTGCAGTGGCAGCTTAATCTTTTAGCTCACGTGGAATCTCTACAAGATGAAGTTATACATAGAATGGATTTCATTGAGAAGGAGCTAGACGGTAGGTAACACTTTTCTGTTCCAAAAATTAACTGTATTTAACAGAGCTACCAGTTCAAAACACGTTAACTTGAATTTTACTTCTGCAGACCTACAAAGAGATGAAAGCTGCTTTTTCATATTTACTGCATTTGCTGATAGAAACTGGATGTGTTGTTGATGTTGGGGGTGGTGGTGGATTTTAAGATAGATCAAATTAAAGCTAAGCAGAATTTTATCAAAAATGTTCTGGTTAGATCACCTCTAAATACTTATATCAGATATGTAGTGGAATATCTTCCATGTTTTTTTGCGTTCAGGTTTTGTCATTCTCCATAGCTCTTCTGTGTATCTGAACTTCCCTGTTCTTCAGGGGCTTGTTGGCTGTGTTAGCCTACTCTAGGTGGCCTCTTCAGTGTACAAGGTGCTTACCTCTTCCTGTCACTTCCAAATTCTATACCTAAGTGTCTCCTGAAATTTTTTTCCTAGTAATGGAGAACTTCTAAACCCTTTGTGTTACATTAAAGAATCCAGGATAGTTCTTTTTCTTGACACCTTGAAGTTTGACCATTGGTTGTATAGTGGTTACAGCAGCAGCTTTTCTTGCAAGGGTGTTGGGAATCTAACCTTTGCCAAAGGGAGAGCCCTCTTTGTATTCAGTAGGGTACTGAAGAGTTGAACAGCTAAAGGAGTATTTCAGGTAATGAAGGCTAATCAGGCCTGTAATCGTAGTGCCTATTTCATGAATGAAGAAGCCCTGGTGCACAAAAGTCAGGCTATTTCTATCTGCTGCTGAGCTGGAAGGCCACTCAGAACATTGCTACTCTGATCAGGATTTTTCTTACTTCAAGGCTGGATCTGTTAGTAGTTGGATAATACCCAGTTCTTGGGCAGATACAGCCCTTAGGTTAAGCTAGCCTATTGATCTAGTTACTGGCAGTGGCCACTGCTGCTTCTCTTGGCAGATGTATTCTGTCTTCAAGGTTTCGGTCTCCTTCCTCGATACTGTCCTGTCCCCTGAACTCATAGTTCAATCTGACCACCTTTCTGGTGGTTGTATTACATTGTTGCCTGACTTGTTTTTCGGTCAGTAGTATTTCTGGTTGTTCTTTCCCGCTGAGAAGCTTTAGAGCAAGAATTATTTTCCTTTGTGCAGTAATCTGCTGTTTGTGCTTTTGGATTTTATCCCCATTTTCTGTTACCCAGCTTTTTTTCTTGGCCAATTGTATTCTGTATTAATGGCAGACTTCTTTCATTAGCTTAGTCCTATCCTTGTAGAATCTTCAGTTGCATCTATTGCTAATCTTAAAGGTATTTTGATTGTATAAGCTTCCTGTACTACAGTGTTAATGTGCTGGGATTGATATAGATCAGAGGAAGTTTAGCACCAGATTTCACAATAGTTCTGAGTCTTCCTCCCCTGCTTTCTCCTAGGAACATAAGGCTGGTTTTCTCTTACCCCTCAATGTGAATTATTGTCATGTGTCAAAAGCTTTTTGCAAAGATTGGTGTGAGTAGCCTCGTTTTCTGACTTCTCAAATACCATGTATTAAAAACATTGCCCACCGCGCTCTCAACATTCACAAAAGATTGTGACTTAAGGTGATCTTATTTGCTGAGAACTGGAATAGTGACAGTTTTGTTTTTCTTTGCAGTTTTGGAGAGTTGGCTGGATTATACAGGAGAGCTGGAACCACCAGAACCACTAGCTAGACTCCCACAACTCAAACATTGTATAAAGCAGCTTATAACGGACCTAGGCAAAGTGCAACAGATTGCACTTTGCTGCTCAACATGAGACTAGAAAAAGTTGGAGACTGTTGCTGAGTGCAAAGTTGGAGCATCTGATTTGAACAGTTCTGTATATTTGGATGAAATTAGCATGCTGGTTGCATGTGATGCAGATTGACTTCAGGGATTTGTGAAGAAGTGCTGTTCAAAGAACAGCAAAAAGGTTATTCCGGGTTTATTAGGCAATTATAATGATACAGAAGAGGTCATACTGTTGTCTTCAGAGGTTGGGTGTTGGTTGATAAATTATACTTAAATTTTCACTCCTTACAAGTTGTTCATTGAAACAGTAGACTTTTTCATTATTAAATTGATTAAAAGTTGTGCCACTGAAGAACAGAGTTCTAAGAGCCAAAAATGTTTCATTGACAGAGGTTGTAAATAACTTTGCATAGTTTAGGTGACTTGTGTCATGTTTTATTCCTTCTGGTTTATGCATAATAGCACACAGTATTTAATCATTAGGGAATGTTATAACAGTTTTCAGACTTAGTAAGTATGAATGTCCAGCTCTTAACTATAAAGTGTTATGTGGAGGTTTGCAAGTAACAGTGGCCTAAACCCCACTTCTATTACGTTAAGTAGCGTAGCAGAAGGTCGTGGGTGGATTGGACTTACTTTCAGGATACATGATTGTTTTTCCTATTTATCCAGTCACTATCACATGACTTGGTACGGGGGAAACCCATTAACGTTGTGTTTCTGTGCATTCTCGAGCTCTTAAACATGGCCGTACTGTGCCTCCTGAAGCAGTGCTAGTGGGGACACCCTTGTTGTGGCAGTATGAAATACTGCCGTGGAAAGACTGGAGATGCAATCAGAGTTCCAGACTTAAACAAGGTCTGTAATGGATGTTGTGTAGTTTTCTACCCATTTGTTAATAATTGCCATTCCGGTTATATTTTGAAATGTAGACTTTTTTCGATACTCTGAACGTGTTCATTGTAAAGACTTACTATGAATGTGTGGTTTTGGGAATCAGTTTATTTTATATTTGTGTAAATAAAGCCTCAAGGTCTATGCATGAGGTACTGTCCTCCCAGACAGTGAGTGGGTTATTATCTTAAATAGTATATGTTCACAAAGTCCCCTTTTATACCTAAGTTTTAATTTTCTGGTTTGTATTACTTTGTGAGAGCGAGGTGATTATGCTGCTTATGTTCAAGTCACATTATACAGTACCTTTTTGAAACGGTGGTGTATTGTGTTTGAGACGTTCTAAGTCTTTCAGCTGCAGATCACAGCTCTATAAATAATGGCTGTGACTTTAGTTTTCCTTCCCAAATGTTGCTGAATTAAAAGTTCACTGGGGAAAATGGCAAGCTGTTTTTGCAGTGAGAGGGTGTCCTTAAAAAGCTGGATTTGTTACCTTGATTTTATTTCGCATGTTGGTACCACCAAAGGGTAAAATTTAAGCACAGGCCCATAACTGTACAAATCACTAATTTTGAATATGAATGCTTGTATACAACAAAGAATAATTGTAAACTTGAAATATCCAAAATTATTGTAGGAGTTAACAGTATCTACACAGTGAGTATTTTATTTCCCTCAGAAAACAAAATAACCAGGCTGTTCTAGGTAGTAGCTAAGGCTTTTGTGCTAAGACTCATTTCAGGGAATAATTTGTCTCTGTTTTATAGTACTAGTTGCTATATAGTGAATACAGCATATGTACAGCAGAAAAATAAACTTATTTTTCTGTAACACAATTGGAATAAAGCTTACATGATATTTAAGAATCACTTTGCTCTCTGAAGGTGAGACCAGTGCTGACACCTTGTCTCATACCTGTTAATAATGACAGCTGAATTCATGTATGCCCCAGACAACTGAAGGTTTTGGGGTTTGTTAGTTGATCAACCAGAAACGCGTTCCGTGCTTGAAATCTGTAAAGTTAGCACTCTGACCAGGTATCTCTCAAAGAACATAGCTATGTTGCTAACGAGTCAGCTGTGCTTACAGTTCGAGGGGGTGAAAGCAGTTAAATTCCTGAGTACTTTTCACTCCAGAATAGAACTTCTCCTTCTCAAGCAATTGCTTTTTGTGTGTTGGTTTTATGTTTTTGCTTTGCCAGTTTATTTTTGCTCAGGGTGGTACTTAAGATTTGGAAGAAAGCTTGGTTCTGGTGGGTGAATCAAATGGCAAATACTGGAAGTTTGTTTTCCTTTAGTAGAGCTAGGGAAGCCCTTGCAGAAAAAGACTGAAAATATTTATTAAAAATAGAGTACCATTTCTCATGTTCAGGAAATATTCTTTGTTGTGCTCTGTCTGGATTCATTTTTTTCCCCCAGTTTTGCAAGTTTTCACATAGTTATTTCTTAGTCTGGACCAACTGTTTGGTCTGGCAGGTCACTTTTTTATTTCTTTAAATCACTGGTAAGTGAATGCAAAGTGGAGCCTTGATGAAATGAACAAACGTTGCACTGCAAATACTTAAATATATTTGTCCTTGTTTATGCACTATTAGATCTGAGGGCGCTGTATATAGATTTTTTTTTTTTTTTTTTTTATTTGGAGCAATATTTGCAAAACTTGAAAACTTCTGTATCTTGGTGTTTGGAATAAATAAATAGGTTTTTGTTGGTTAAGTCTTAGTAAAGTCTTTGTTTCAATTCATGATTATTAAATAAAATAATTTGGGGCATTTTTCTTCACATACCATTGAAATGCAGGTACTGTATTTGACAGGAGTATAGATCTTAACTGTTCATAAAGTATGGAAATGATTGTTTTCCAGATCTGTCTGACATAAATATTCTTAATAGGTAAACTGTTGGTTTATGTTGGGTGTTTGTGAGGAGCTTCTACGTTTTATTCCCAAATCCTAATATATGTAATATACGTAATGTGACTCTAATTTTTGTTCCTATTCCGGCAGCTAGCCTACCAGGGCTGCTGCTGAGTGCTTGGCAGCATTGGTGAGAGAGGGGCAGCTGTCTTATCCCTCTGATTCATTTCACAAAGGATGAGTGCTGTGGGTACGCAGCTGCTCTGACCAGAACAGCGTAGCACTGTAGCATCTGGAAGTGTGTGTATGAGACTTGTGCTGGGGAGACAGGTGTGAAGCCAGGATGCTCATACCAAGAGTACACAGATCTGAAGGCATAGCACCCCAGAACGATTCCTGAGACCAGGTGAATTAGGACAGGTGCCGTCAGCTGTACAGTGCAAATGTCATAGAGAAAAAATACATAATTTCTATACAGTTTTCAGGTGGAAATGTGTTTTGCCCATATGCCCTTGCAGGGGGCTAGCAGTTGAATTTCTGGTAGGTTAGGTAGCGAGGGTGGAACTGGAAGGGAGCAACAACGGATGCTGTGCCTGTGCTGTTCTGAAAGCTGCCAGTGTGCTTCTGGGCATCAGCAGCAAGCTCGGTGTAGAAGCTGCATGCTTGCTGCATGAGGAGGTGCTGCTTTAGCATTAGTGTGAAGGAATGTGCTTTTCATGTCCTTGAACAATCTATACAGAGAGAATGCATAGGCACGAGAAGGGGAGGAGCTAGTAGGTGCTGGAGAGGGAAGTGTACCTGGCACAGAGTGTGCATGAAGGCAAGGGCAGGTATTGTGTGCCTTCAGATGCACTTCAGGTTCCATCTCTTCCCCTCTCAGTTTCCCCAGTAGGAGGAAAAGAAGTGTGTTCCCTTGTCGTAGCAAACTGTCCCTTCCTAATTTTGTTTCTAAAACAAGATTCCTGTAAAACTCCTGGATTTTTAAGGCTAGAGTGTTCATCACTGCTAGAGCCTGGCTTGTGAAGCCTGGAGAAACTTTTGCCACTGACAGCAGATCCAAGCATGCATTTCATGGTTCGATCAAATTGTGTAGGTCTTTGCTGATCACTTTACTTACACATCAAAATCAGATTTTGAAAGCGTCACCTGAATTTGAAATAATTCAATGAAATGCGTGCTGTGGCTAGCTGTGTTTCTGGGATTGTGTCCCTCTGAGTTTTGGGGTTTTTTGTTTTGTTTTTCTTTTTACTTTATATTAAGGTTGTTGTAAGGGCAGACTCTCATCAGGAGGCAGTTGCCAAGTCATCTGGCAACCTTCATGTGGTAGATCCACCTTGAAGTTCCTCAGCCTAAGAAATCTGACAAAACCATTTTAATATTCTTGCTGTTATTTGACTATATTTTGTCTCTTCTAATTACATAATCTACTGTTGATAACATTCCAGACTGTGGGTCTTGGTCATACTCACTTTTGATGCTAGAGTAGCAGCTTCCTGCTGCAGCACTGGCATTTCATCAGATTGCAAAAGAGTTTGTGACTGATACTGATCTGTTTTTTCCAGTGGTGGTGTTGAGCACCTTAAGCTATTACAGTTTATTTTAGAAGGGTATTTTTCATCTTCCTACTAATCCTTCAGTGTTTGCGTAGCAACTCTCTTGTGAAGGAAAAAAACTACGTAGTGCTCTTGTCAGGTTAATACCTGCCACAGCTAATCCAAAAAAAGTCCATGTTAAAATAGGCAAATAATTAAAAATAGAAAATGCCATGTTTTTTTCCTATTAGAATATATATTCAGACAGTAAAACTTAGAACAACAACAACAAAAAAGCTGGAATTCATAATGTTCTGCCTGCAGGGTGTTTCTGCTGGTGGTGCTTGTGTGCCATTAAGGTGTTTGTCAGTAAAAGCTGAATGAGGCCAAAAAGTCTTGTTGGTTAACACTCTACACAAAGTTATTAAGGACTTTTAGGAATGTTGGGTGCATTGGGCTCGGGAGGAGGAGAGCGAGAGTTGTGTGCACCTCCTTGAGCTTTCAGACTGATGGTTTTGAGTTATGCAGATTGAGTACACATGCTGTTGCAAGGGGACACCAAGGGAAGAACCTGCTCATGAAGTGGTGGGCTTCCATGCCCTCGTGTGTCAGTCGGAGTAATGGTTTGCTGAAAGCCGTACTGAATCTGGGCTCTGGAAATAGCCGTGTCCTCTGAATACACGTCCAAAGCTATTGCAGACACTCTGGCTATTTTGCAGCTTCTCCAAATACCTTCAGAAGTCCCTTTGATCCCAGCAAATGCTTGGTGGCTGCTCTTGTGCAAGAGATGCTTGGGCAGTTTGGTTTCAGGTGTGTGAAAGGGCAAAGCATAGGCTTATGTGGCAAGGTTGCATATCTGGATGTCACTAAGTACTTGTCACCAGCTTCCTCTGAAGCGACAAAGCTCTTGGAGGAAGTCAGTGCTGTCCACAGTATGGCTGATCTGGCCCAAGTGGCCGCAGCTCTTGGCAAGCTGAGTGTGCTGTCAACACACAGCGGAGAGCGCCTGAGGAGCTCCTCTTCCCACGGGTATCCTGGGCACTCAGAATACCTCTGGTGAGCGCAGGCATCAGCCCTGGTCCTACTGGGTCTCCATGGCCACCCACCCTTGGGTGGCTGTGGCAGCTGGCAGATCCTCTGCTGTACTGGCACTGGTAGATCTCATCAGGGTTTGTTCTGTCCCTTCACAGCCTTAAGTGTCCCAGTCCTGTGCTGGCGGGGGAGCAGCCCTGCAGCCCCTGCCTCTCTGCCCTCCCCTGTCTGGTGTGAGAGCTGCTGCAGGGAGGGCATGGCAAGACCTGCTCTCTGCCTCTTTTGGCCATTAAAGACCTTGTTTGGCATCTGACTTTGTGCCTGTGATGGTAACTGGGGCCACAGTGTTTTTAACAGTGGGAAGCAGGGAGTGGGGTTGGCAGCACTCGGAGCTAGGCGTCCTGGAATTCCCCCCAGCAGCAGCCTCTGCTGCCTGGGGTGCCAGCACCCTGCTGTTCCAGGGACGTGCAAAGATGTTTTCCAGGATGAGTGAAGTGTGCCCAGAAAAAGGAGCTATTGGGGCTGGGAAGGAGGAGGGCTTGGTGGTGGGTGGCACTGGGGAAGGATTTCCATCCAGCTATTTCCTGTCTTGCCAGTCACCAGGATACAAGTATCAGAGCAGTGGTTTCTTGACTGCAGCTGCCTCCAGTCTGAGGTACAACCATCACTGGGATATAAAACCAGGCAACACATCTGGGGTGGAGGTAAAAGAAGGAGGTCCAAGAGTTGGCTTTCATTCACACAACATAGATTAATGGGAAAAATAAAGGAAGCAAAACCCTCTGAGCTGCCTCAGGAGTGACGGCAGTGGGCTCGGCTGGCTCTAGAGCAAGGTCAAGGATGAAGGATAAATCCTGACCTGTGTCCTGTGCTGAAAAGATGTCTAGGCTCAGGGCTGATGGCTGAGCAGGTGTGTGAAGCTCTGGGCTGCTGTGTGGAGGGAAGTGAGGAAGTGACGGTGGGTTTGCAAGAGCAAGTGTGTCAGAGGTGAAAATGAAGAGAAAATTTGAGCATGTCAGAGGCAGGAAACCTGCAGATTAGGGGGGGTCCTGCCACACCAGCCTCCGGGTGCGGGCAAAGGAAGGAAGGGATGTTGCCAAGCAGCGAAATTGCTTCTGCACTGGTTCTCGCTGCAGAGGGAAGCATTGTGTGCTGGCTGATAAGGGGCTATTGAAAGCAGCGGCTCAGGCTTGTTGCTGTTCTGAGGCATTTCTGCTGATTTTAGGGCCCCCTCTGGCTGAGAGGTGCATCTTAGATTGGGATTGGGCATGAGTATTTGTATTCTGCCTTTTCGGATCACCTAGTCGTGGCATGGACCCATTTCTTTCCCTGCTTCAGTTAGAACAGCAGTTGTGATCTTAAAGACTTTTAACACTCTGTGGCTCATTTATTTGCCCTAAGCTCGCTGACTGAGGACCAGGCCTGACCCACAGCCATCAGCTCACCCCAGGCTGGGAAAGCTGGCAGCAGGAGCAAAACCCCCCAGGCATGAGGCTTCGGTGAGTGGAAACCTGCCTGGCAGTTGCAGCTTGCAGTTCGTGATTTACTCACAAACCCTCAACTGTGAATGACGTGCTCTTTAATTAAGATACTACAAATGGTTATTGCTGCATGTCCAGCAGGATCCTGTTTTATTGACCTCAAATCCTATAAAATACACATGCTTGAAGATTTAAAAATCAGCTACTTCGGGTGCAGTAAGAGGGTGGTTTCCTCCTGGCTGCTGCAGCGGGGTGAGTTATGGGTGCGTGAGAGCAGGAGGGTCTGTGACTGCTACTCACAGGCCCTTGTCCTGCACAGACACACTGCTCCAAGAAAGTTCGTGCATGGACTTAAGGTGTGCGACAGGGTCAGGCTGTCTTCTCACCTGGGCCAGGCTTTGGCTTGTTGGGCATTTGCATCCTATTTCCCCGCTGCTGTGGGAGCGCAGACACAGCAGGGCTCCATTGCAGCCCATGGGGCAGGCAGCGCTCCTATGCGCAGCCTCTGCCATCTTCTCCCGTGGGTGTGGGGTGATGCTCAGGGTGCTCAAAGATTGCTTCCCGGAAAGTCTGGCTCTGGAGAGGACAGGCCCTTGGGCAGCCCCTTCTTCCAGCATCAGCAGTTGCTCCTCTGCACCTTGATCTCAGCTGTCCTGTGTCCTGGTCACTGGCCCCTGGGTGCCTGGCTCCCACAGCATCCACAAGTGTTTGTGGCTGTAACGAGGGCAGGTGTCTGCCGAGGGGCTGTGGCTGAGCAGGGCCCTGCCCTTAGCTATTCTTTCCTTTCCCTGCAAGGCCCTGTCTCTGTCACCAGGAGGTAAGAGCTGATGGCTTCCCTCAGGCCCAGGCTGATGGGAGAGTCATCCTCCAGTGGGGCTGTGGCCTCTGAGAACAGGAGGGAGCTGCGTGAGGGTGGACAAAGTGGTCAGCAGGCAGCCCCCAGACCCAGTGGCTGGCAGGGGTCGTGGATAGAGCCCAGCCCCTTCCCTGACTGTCTCTACCTGTCAATCTTGTCCCAGTTGAGTGACGGCTTCTTCACGACAGCAGGCATGGCAGGGACCGGGGCTGCCCTTGCCCCTTCCATAGAGCAGGGCTCCCTGAGGGCACAGCACAGCCCCTCTCCGAACTCTGGGCGGGGAGGTGGCAGTGTCAGCAGGGTTCCCCCCTGCCCTGTGCCCCAGCCCTGGGGGCACCTGGGCAGATGGGGAGTGGCTGCCACCTTTCCCCCCTCCCTCCCTGTAAGGCGCAGTGTATTCCCCCCCACTGCCCCACCCCAGCTGAGGGTGCTGGGGAGTGGTAAGGTGTTACCAGAGTAGTGGTCCACCAGGTCGTGCAGGCTGGGGAAGGTGAGTCCAGGTGAGATGTAGACCCAGCCATTCTCCAGGCGGTGGATGCGGTAGTGTGTCACTGAGTCCCAGGAGGCGCGCTCACTGCGGCGCACGGACAGTGAGTAGCAGCCTGCCAGGGCACGGGGCAAGAGGCACATAGCTGGGCTGCAGTGGATAATCCACCCTGCTTGGCCCCACTGCCTGCACTCTCCCACCGTGGGGGTCTTATCGCCCCACTGGGGTGACTGGCAACATCCTTCTCCCCATGGGGCTGTGCAGCTGTGACCATCCCTGTGCCAGCCCCACACCATGAGCACCTCTAGGATGTGGGTGTGCTGGGACATGGGGCGACCTGGGTAGCTGCTGCCGTGTCCCAGGCACCCTCACATTGGGGTCCTGTGCCCAAGCCTCCACTTCTTGGTGTTGTGCAGGGGTGGCCCAGCCCTGTGGCCCCCTCATTGCCCCGGCAGCTGCAGGGCCGTGCAGCGCCATGCCAGTGCATCAGCCACATGCACTGGGGCACCTGGTGGGATCTCCCCACAGAGTTCCCTCAGCATCTTCTTGTGCTGGGGCCCCATTTCACTTGAGAGGCTGAGCCTTTTCACTTCTCTGTTTAACCAAAAGCTGCAGGAAGCCTGCTGGTGGTTTTCTCTTCTGAGGCCCCTGTGGCAGAGACTCAGCACGAAGTGTGTGGAGCAGAGGTACCGAGAAACCTCTGTGTGGGGTAAGCCATTGCCACCAGGTGTGAGCAATGGAGCATCGGCCCCACTGGGGCCCTCAGCATGCCAGTGGGGATGGCTGGGAGGGGGTATAGGAGATGGGGCAGGACCTGAGGGCTCTCACCTTGCCTGGTCTGGCTCTCTCATATCAGGAAGGAGCCGCTGCGGTTGCCCGGCTGGAGCAGCAGCTCCTCTGCCTTCTGCCGGCTGATGCCCTCGTACAGCCACCTGCGCAGCGCAGACAGCAGGCGCTGGCATAGCCTCTCCTGGCTGTGCAGAGACGCCCAGCAGTGCCCCAGGGCCTGTCCTGCCCCACCTGGGGCAGAGAGTGCAGCTTGCGGTGTGGCAGTGCACAGTTGCTGTGCTGCCTCCCCAAGCCCCAGCATTGCTCCACAGCCCAGGGAGAGAAACGGGGCACGTTGTGCTGGCACAGGGGCCAGGGTTTGTCCTTGGAGTTGGCCAGGCTCTCTGTGGTAGGGCCGTGTCCTCTGGGGCCGATCCTGGGACAGACCCTTCCCATCACTTGCCTGTACCTGATCTTGGCCACGCAGCTGCTGGGGATGTGGCACTCCTTGCCAGACACCTCGGACACCACCAGCCACCACTCCCCATCCCTGCAGGTAAGGGGGATGAGCCATTCTGAAGGGCTGAGGCTGTCGGGCACAGGGAGGGGATCCCTAGGATGGGTGCTGCCATCACGGCATTGTGAGCTGCGCCCTGGCTGGGAGCACCCACTCAATGTGGGGACTTACTCAGAGAGGATGCGGAGCAACTCCCCCATCCTCAGGACGGCGGCCACCCCTGCGCCGGAGGGGAAGTCACAGAGGGCCAAGGCCAGGAAGCTGCTGGAGGCTGCTGGAAAGGTGAGGGGACTCAGAGCTCCCCCAGCCCCAGCTTGGACAGGAGGACTGAGCACACTGGGGGTTGCTGGCCCAGCTGTCATCTGCCATGTGCTTACCTGCCTGTGTGGGCAGTGGGGGCTGCGTAGTGTCAGCAGCTGCCGGTGGGATGCTGAGTGGCCTCTCCCGACTGGGCAGGCTCCCCATCCCCTGGCTTCAGCACGTGCCCGTAGCCCCTGGCCTTAGCTACTGTTGGCTGGGAGAGGAGAGGTTTAAGCCTGGCACCGGCAACACCATGGGTACTGGGCAGAGGAGTGGACAAGCTGGGGGCCCTCTATGGGACAGGGCATCACATCCCCACGGTGGGCAGCACCTGGCCATGCTCACCCTCTTAGTGCTGCTGTCCTACACAAGCCCAGCATCCCCAGGTGTGTGGGGTGCCCTGTCCCAATGCCCCAAGCTCTCAGTCCCCGCGGGGAGCTCAGCGGCTGTGGGGACACCCCTCTGCCCGTTTCAGTTCCTCAGCCACAGAGAGGCGCAGCTGAAGCTGTGTGTGACCCAGACCTGCCCTGAGCTGAGCCCGCCTGCCCCAGACACGCTCCTGTCCTCGGTGGGGCTGGGGGGCAAACCCTGCTTACCTGCCTCTGGCTGCTGTCACCGTTGTGCTGGAGCCATCAGGGCTGGGCTCTGCTTGTCCAGTGCAGTGGGTCCTCAGGGCACCCAGGGTGCAGGGGGTCCTGCCAGCGCAGTGGGTCTCTCTTCTGCAGGGCAACCCTTGCCCTTGCAAGCTCTGCTTGGCTCACCCTTGTCCCTCTGCTCCAGGGCTGGGTGCTTTCAGGTACTGGAGCCAGGGCTGCTCCGGGCCGCGCTGCTGGCGAGGGGTGTGAGGTGCCGGACTGGGGCTGCTGCTGGTTCCTGTGCCTTGCGCATGCGCCGTGCGCAGCGCTTTCCTTTTCTCACTCAGCCAACAGGTTGCTCAGCTGGGCCCCTCGTGGGCCCTCGGTACTGGGCGCAAGGCCTAAGAAAATCGCTGAGGGTGCTCAAGGCACTGTGGTCATCACATGGGATCTGGGAGTGGGTGGCACATGGGAGTGTGAGCCAAGGCAGCCTCGGGACAGGAAGGCTGAGGCTGGACAAGTGCTGTCCTTGGCCAGGACGAACCACTGGGGCTCCCCCGGGCTGCTTGTGCAGCGCCAGGGCCACGTGGTGCCCTGGGGATTCTGTACTGGGTGTCGCCTGGAGGGTGGGGTGCTGTGCAGCTCTGTGTCTGTGCCCCCCCCCCCAGCTCAGTGCTGATCGGCTCCCAGCACTGCTGGCCTCCGGCTGGGTTCTGTGGGAGAGCCCCAGCTTCACCCCTGTCCCATCCTTGGTCCCAACTCCCACCCACTCACATACCGGCAGCTGCCGCCTCCATGTTGGAACAATTTCCCGAGTGCCTGTGGGTGACAGGTCGTTTTTCAAAGCAAATGGGGTATGGCTGAGCCAGCACCCCCCTGCCACCAGCTGCTACCAAGGCCAGGACCTTCTGATGCAGGGCCCCTGCCCGCCTCCGTGGCCAGGACAGTCCTTGGGATTTGCTCTGGGCAGTGTCTGTGCTGCCCCGCAGGGTGGGACTGGCCATGCTGTGCTGGCTGCGGAGCACTGTCCCCCTGTGCCTCCTGTGGTGCCCCTGCTGTGGGGCTGGCTGCTCCGCGGCCTCCTGTTGCTGCCACACCACCACAGCTCAACATCCTGCTGCTATTTATTGCTGTGCCCCTGAAAGTTTGTGGTCAATTGTAAACCACTGTGACGGTGTGAAATGCAGGCGAAAAGCGCTGTTACGGAAGCAGCTGCCCGCTGGGGCCTTGTGTGGCTGCTCGGTTGGGGGCTGCCCGCCCCAAGCCCCATCCGAGCTCAGACGTGGCTGGCTTGCAAGGGGTTGCTTGCGTTTGGGAGAAGATCCGCTTGCTGCTGGAACTGGCGGTGAAGACCCACTGGGGTCCCCGAGGATGGAGGTGGGGACAACCCTTGGTGGGCCGTGACCTGTGCCAAATGTGGCTCAGCACCCCAGCCCAGCTCTGTGCTGCCCAGCACCTTCTCCAGTTAGTGCTGGTGAATAAAATGGGCCCCCCTGTCACCCCCTCCCCAGGTTGGGCAGTGGGACTGAGCAAAGGGCTGTTATCTGAACACAGGGGTGGGAATGGAGCATGCAGGGCTGGCAGGAGCGTTAACCATGGGCTTCTCTGGCCATGGGATGCACCCAGGAGCAGCAGCCAGCCCTGCAGATTGTTTCAGGAGTCAAGATCAAATAATAGACATTTGGCTGCAGGGGGGCAGGGGAAGGAGCCCCCGAGGTCCTCAGGCCTGCTTCTTCCTCAGTTCATGTCTGACACCAGCTGTGCCAGCCTGGCGGGGGCTCCAGCTTGAAAACCTCCAAGGACACAGAGCCGGCTCCAAAACTCATCCCGCACCCTCCTAGATTAAAACCCCACCCTTGGTTCTGAGCCTCCCAGACCAAAATTTTTGGCTGTTACTCCTCACAGCAGCATCTGGCCACCGCCAAGAGAGTTTGACTCCACCACCTCTTGCCAAGGAGCGTATCCAGGTGTTGCGTGTGCAGCCTGCTCCAGCCTGCGCAGGGAGGGGCTGCGTGGGGCCAAGGGGTCGGGGCCTGCACAGCGAAGCCGTCTTCGTGCAAGGACCATGGTTTTCTGCATAATGTACAGCACCTGCCAGCACAGGAGGCACTGCAGCCCAGCAGCCGCCTGGCAGAAACCTCAGCTCATGGCTGTGAGAAGTGCTTTCCTGCCAGTGACCCCAGAGAAACCTTCAGCAGCTGCGCTCAGGGGGACTTGGCCGGTTCGGCCAAAGAAAAGGATGCACGCTTTTACAGCCCGAAGATTTGAGCTCTTGGGCTGGCGCATGCAATTGAATGAGCTTGTCCCAAGGTTTTGACTAACTGGGAATCTGGTCCCAAGGGTGTGGGAAAGCTGGAAAGCAGCACCAGCCCCATCCACCTGCCCATCCCTTGGCTGAGCCCCTTCCCTGGGCATCCCAACTCCAGCTGGAAGAAAGAGGTCTAGAAAACACTGTTATTTTACAGGGCCCAACCCTAACCTCGGTGCTGCCTCTTGAGGAATGCTCATGCCACCCAAAGAAATGTTTTGTTCTTTATTAAACTCGTATCTTAACTTATACTTACCTTTGGGGTTTTGTGTTTTTACTAGGAAAAGCACTTGCTTATGTGAAAACAAGTTTACTTTTCCCAGTTATCCTTGGGGTAATAAAATATATGACAGACCTCTCTATAAATCTTGTCTGGCTTATCTCTGTGAACCACCATGGCAACAAAACTCTTTTCTTCATTGCCTCCCTTCCAAACTGCTAAAATCTTACCTATTTCACTCCTTGTCCACAGGCAGCCTGTAGCTCTGAGCTCTCCTGCTTCACACCATCGTGAACAGAACTCGGTAAGCTTGCAGCAACCCCTGCTGTGGTATTATTTTCTCTTAACTCATTTCATTGTCATTTTAATATTGTTTGCCTGCCTTTTGGTCTGTTGCTGTATTTTCATAAGGGAACTCAGGGAAGACTTGTTTCTCATGAGTAGTTAGCTGGCATTAGAGCACAGTGCTGCATGTACATCAGCTCTTCTCTAGCGTATGTTGCATCCAGCACTTGTTTTTAACAGCAATGAACTTCACGTAGTACTTGGCAGCCAAGTGTCCTTGATAGCATCCTGTCTTCCTTAGACTGAAATGTACATTTTTGTTCACTTAATCATTTTGTTGCTTCATCACTTGCTCATTAATACAACTTGACAATTTTTCCCATTTCTCACCTTACACACAGTTTGTGATTTGTGAAAACATTTTGTCTTGCTTCCTGCCAATGACCTCCTCAAAGGTCTTCAGAAAGTTGAAGCATGAGGCTGACCAGGGCTATCTGTGACCATGAGTTTAACCCCTCTCCAGCCCCAGCTAGCTTTCTGTGAAAGTGACGATGACGGACATCTGAAACTTGAGAGCAAAAGCTGGATCTGAGGAGCGGAAGATTAAGAAATACTTGTGTTAAATGACTGGCTGCTGCACATCGTTCCACCAGCATGTGGTGCAGGGAGCAGATGTGCCAACCTGCCCCCTGCCTTTTCCTCACAACTTTGCAGGTTAATTTTGTGTTATACCCATGAAACATGCCAGTGCAGAGCACCATCTGCCAGGGAAGGCAGCTCCCAGTGCTCTCCTTTCTTTGGAGGCAAGTGGCGATGTGCCCCTCTCCCAAGTCTCCACCCTGTCAAAGCTGAAGGTTTTTTTGCATTGCAGCTCTCCAGCAGCTTTAGACAGCCTCTTCCAGTGGATGCCTGACCACACTGCTCCCACAGGGCTGTCTCTTACAAGAGATGGCCAGTGCTACCCCTTCCCCAGGAAAGAGTTTGCCTCTCACACTACGAGACACCAGAACTGACAAAACCAGTAGGGGCATCTGGTTGTGCCAAAAGAAACAACATGAGTAACGCAGGGTAACAATGAAACTCAGTTATAGCTTTATTTAATAACTGGTACAAAGTCCCCCTCAGGTAGAGCCTCCCAGTCCCATTCCCTACCTGAAATGGAGCAGAACATGAGTGTGATCCTCAGAGGAGCTGGCTCCCAGTGAGTCAGGACTGCTCAACAGTTACAAAAGGATGTTTTGCTCATCTATTGAGGCCTGTAGTAGCCTGACCACTCTTCCCTTTTCTCCCATTAACAGCTAGACCCTGGCACGCAGCAGGCATTTGCCTCCTGCCCTTTATGATCTGGCCAGATGTAAAAAGGCAGCAGAACTGTGAATTCCACGAAGACAGTAAATATTACCTGCACAGACTCATTCGCTGCTCACACTTCTGACCTGACTTGCATGGACAAACATGTGCCTGCTGGCTGTCATTAACATTTACCAGTATTTCCTGAGCCTCAGTTAATACCCTCTGCAGATACCCTGCCTGGGGCTGGCAGCAGTGGGAAGCAAAGCTGGCAGTGCAGATTTCTGGATATCCACCTGGTAAGAGGCACTGCTGCCTGTTTCACAACATACTTGAGGTTAAAAGATGCACCTGTGCCAGGGCAGAAGAGTGACTAGGTTTTAACTGCAGCTGGCCCTTCTGCAAGAGAGGCCAAAGGTCAGCAGAGGTGGTTTGGAAGCCAGGGCTGCTGCAGTTTAATGCCTTGTACTCGGTAACAGTGCATCTCAGTTTAGTAAGTTTACTTGTTAATTGCTTTGCCCTTTCAGGAGGCTCCAGTAAGAAATCACTCTGCTCCTTCTTAACATACATACAGAGATGAGGCCAAGACAGTATTTCTGACCATTTGTTTTCCCCATGGCTGCCTGGCATGCCAAGAGTCCTGGGAGCACAAAGACCTTCTGATCAGTTCTGTGCTCCAGGCACAGCTCTGTCAAAGAGCATCACCTGCTCCAGCACCTGGAGTTTCAAATCATCACGGTCTTGCTTTCCCATGTCCCACAGATGCCATTCCAGCTGCACCACAAGGGTCCTTTAGCAGAAGCACAACTAGAAAGCAATTCTAAACCTCACAAAGCCACAGAAATTATATTTAAATGAAGAGGGGAGACAATGGCTGTCATCTGGATCGATATACAGCACAGACAGGAGATGGTATCAGCATGTACAGTAACGTGACTTACTAAGACTGCGGAATGTTAACGAGTTTTAAAGAGGCTCTGATGCCAGGAACATACAGAAAGGACAGTAATGCCAAGTACAGACTACTAAGGAGGTGGCAGCTCAGATGGGCATGCACAAGTTAGAACAGTTAATGCCATGTTGGGTGAAATGCTAGATTCTGAGTGGGTTCAGTGGGGGTGAGTGGAGTTGTCTGAATCCAGAAGAGGGGCTCCTGCCTAACAGGATACTTCCATGGTTTGAGGTGCATCCTGGAGATCAATTCCTTCTGGGGTTCCAGCACTTCCTTCACCATGGTTGCTAGTATGAGACCGGCTGCGGACACTCTCACCAGAGCCCACGCTAGAGGAGGAGTGAGTACGGGAGCGCATCAGCCTGGTCATACTAGCTGCTGGCACTGCAAGAAAGAACAGGCACAGGACTTAGAAAATGAGGAAGTTCCTAGGGCAAGTATCACAATCACTCGGGTATGTGTCACTGGGTAAGCACAAAAAAAGAGCTATACCCTCAGGAAGAAAACTGACTCTTCACTGCCAAAATCAAGTCTTTGCACATCTAAAGCAGCATGTTTAAGGCCCAATTTCAAAAGGTCCAAGGTGAGCAAATTCCAGAAGGGTAACTGATCATTTGCAAGTGCAGTCACAGTAGGTGTCTGTGCAAACCAAGGCAGCTGTTGTACAGATGACCTTTTGAAGTCAGTCTCGTCACTCTAGAAAACCACAGAGCTGAAGTCATGCAACAATCAACAAAATACAAATGAAAGGTGAAAAACCATAGTGTACAATTGATCAGCCTAGCCCACAGCAGGCCAGCAGGACATGCTGAGACAAAGCAATGCACCCAAAGAATCATTCAACTCAATACACAGACGAGCCAAGGCAGATGCACAGTTGAAGGTACCTGACTCAGTGCTTAGGTGGCTGAGTTGCACATAAGGGACTGGAAACAACATGAGACAAGGAAAGGGATGAATACAGGGAAGAGCCAATTAGTTGCAGTGTGTGACTAGCAGCTGCACTGCTCCTGGGATCCCCAGCTACGTTCCCTTCCACTCCCAGCTTACACATGGTGCTGAAAGTTCCCAATATTTGTGAAAAAAAGCTGCTAGTGAGCATCTCGGGGAAACCAGGGTGACTCAAAACGTTATCAGGGCCAGATCTCTTCAACGTCTTTAGCTGGAAACCTGGTGACCCTACCCCTGCACTGTATACACCACAACTGCTGAACAGAGATGTCATTTTCCTATGGCAGGGAAAATGGGGTATACTCTGTAACTCCAGATATGCAACAGAAATTCATGTCTTTCCTTGAGTTGACAGCATCAGATTTCTGCTACAAGCCTCTTCAAGACATTACCTTCCACCTGCAGTGTCAGTACAGGCACGTCCAACAGTTTTAGCCAACGTGCAGATGGCACAAGAACAGCTGTTGAGGAACTGGCTTGTGCATTTCTAGAAATGGCAAACTGCTGATTTGCTTCTCTTGCTCTCCCTGAAAGAGGAGGTCTTGCTGGCCAAGATCAGCAAGGCCAACACAGTCTTGCTCACCACAGTTGGGAAACCCATTCTGGGATTAGCCACTAATTCTGGAAGCAGAAAATTACCCGCTGTCCTTCCCCAGTGCTGTGCATCCTACTTGCAAGAGATGTGACCCTCAAAGCGCTGCTGAAGTCCTTGCTGTGATGACAGCACTTGCTGACTTAACCAACACTGGGAACGTAAGAGACGTTAATGTTTAAATGCTCTCAGGCTGTGAGGCTGAGGGAACCTTCTCACATGACACCCTCCTCTGCAGGACCAGGCCCTTCTGGCCAGCCTTGGAGAACCCCGTTGTCCTACTACATTCATGTCAACTACACACAGCTCTAAGGAAAAGCTTCTTTTTTAAGGAAAAATCCTCACACCCATGAGGTGGCAAAGAACTTCTGGCTGTGTGGAGACCACTAGGAGTGTCACAGCTGCCACAGTGGCCATGCTTAGTGGTTAACCAGCCACATGAGCAAACTCCTCCCATAATTCCAGCTTTTGAAGGTTCATCATCCACAGAAGGGAACTCCTAGCCCTGGCAGGCAAGACAGAACTGTGCCAAGGTGCCTGCAATAGAGACAGAGGTGTTTAGCGCACTGAGAAGGCCTTCTGAAGTCCCCCAGTCTCTGTACTCCAGAGGGCAGGGGAGCTGAACAGCTGTCAGTCTGACACACTCAGGAGACAATGTCTTCTGCCTCCAAGCACAAGGAGGAAGCCATAGGGCAAGGCGTGCACTCTGGGCTCCCCAAGTGTCTCAGAGGTCACCCAGCTGTTGTACCAGGTGTCTCAGAAGACACCCACCTCTGTACTGCCATTAGAGGGTTTCATTCTGAGATACTGCTTAACCCTTGCGAGAGTGTGAAAGAGACAGGTATTGTCTGAGGGGAAAGGAAAGAACTCTCATGTACCGATCACAGCCTGGGAGGCTTGTACTGCCAACTCCTTCCCCTCCAGAGAAGGTATGCACAGAAGCTTTCAGATCATTTACTGTTCTTGGGAACACACTCTTCTGGACTGGCACAAAGACAGACTTAAAAGGTTTGACCAACACCAACAACCAAAAGGGGTCACCACTCCAGCTGCAGTGCAGATTAAACACGTTATGGAACAACACTGGTTTACTAAGGCTTGTTAGCACACTAGATTTTCCAGCACGATGGGTATCTTGGCAACCACATTAACTCATGGGTGGGACACGGATGCCAATGGGCTCAGATGGACCGGAAAAGCTGAGTCTCCTTCACAACAACCCTGCCCCAAACCAGAAAACTGTGTTTGCCACTTACTGTAGCCCATTCCCTGCACAAAGTACTTGAAGGCTTCAGTCAGCTTGCCAGGCTGTGGAAACAGAACGTGTGCCTTTAGTGTGAGCAGAGCTGTACAACCCAAATGCCATGGGAAAGCCAAGAGGCATTTCTCACCTGAACCACCTGGGGCAGGCCTCCACAGTCAGCCATCTGCAACAGGAAAAAAAAGGGAGCTTGAACTGTCCTTCCCACCGAGGGAGGACAACCCCAGAACCATGCCAGCACTGCCAACCCCACCATGGCTGATGGCACCAGGCTGCACCGCTACATGAGGCACACTCCTATCATCTTGTCTCTAAAGCCAAAGGAAGGCCTGGTTGATCTGTCTTCTGGGAACCTGTTGCTGAAGGAACCCAGCACCTTGAAGGCCACACTACCAATTGATCTCAGGCCATACTCTAGAAGCCCAGGAGTAACCCTCCACTATCACGGCTCCTCCTGCCACTGATCCCAAACCTCTCACTTTGCACTCCTACACAGCAGCTGTCTGGTACACTGGTGGAGCCATCGGTGAGGACGGGAAGGACTGGTATAAAGCCAGAAAAGGTAATGTTGCTGGCAGAGAGCAGGGTGGAGCCCAGGCACCTCTGCTAACTCACAGCAGGTCCTCCCTGTCAGTTGAAGGTAACACAGAAGTGGCCATAAAGCAGGGATTCAGGGACCCCCTGACAAACTCTTCTCTTCCAAGCCTGGCTCCACACAGGAGAGAACACAGCCCTGAATGTCCGCAAACTTCTTAAAGCTAAACGTATGGAAGGTAAAAACCTAAGTGCAGCTAGCCTCAGCAAAAATCATGCCTCTGTGCAGGCTGGAATGATTCTGGAGCAGCACTCACCTTCAGAAGGGTAGTTTTGGTTGGGTCAAGACGTGAATTGCATTCAACCTAAAATAAAAGGAGGAAAGAGGGACATGATATCACACAGAAAACTTGAAGAGTTACATGTGAAATGCAGAACAGCTGCACCAGAGGCAGTGGCTGTCTTCAGCAGTGGGAGCTTCTCTGGGGCCAAGAACTGACCAAGAAAGCAGAAAGCATGTAGGAAGAGAACAATGAATAAAAGATGCAGGGAGGAAAGGCAGGTGTTCCTATCCAAAGGGACCTTGTGGTGAACAGAATGTCACTGTTCTGAGATGCAGCTGTAACTTCAAGGGAAATCATCCCCTGGTTTTGGGGATGCACAATGAACCCCTTGCAGCATCTTCTGGGCTCTAACAGCAAGACTGGGAGGGAAGGAGACTTCTGTGCAGTGCAGCACAGAGGGAGATCACTCAGTCCCCTGGCCAGCCGAGGAGGCCATGGCCACCTCTTCTCTGTAAGGCTGCTGCGAAAAGGAAACAGGTTGGGGTCCTACAGGAAATGTAATCCCAGCAGGAGAGATTATCACAAGCTGGGAACCTGTGCAGCCAGGCAGGCAAGCCAAGATCCAGAAGACCCTACCCTGTTCCCCACTGTGGCTGGGAAGCAGTAAGAATCCTCAGGGATAGTATCCTAGCAAAGTCAAAACTTGCAGAATGTCTCGGACTTCCAGACTAAATAGACTGATGGAAAGGGATGAGGCCATGACCAGAAAAAGCCCTGCAGCAGTTCTCCATGCGCAGCTCCTAGGCCCAAGCTACTGCTTTACAAGACTCCTACACTCTTCCATGGTTTCTTAAGACAACTGCTTTTGTTCACAAATCCCTGGTCTCCCCACAATCATTTGCTGAAGGGAAGAAGCAACAGCCACCTCAACCACACTGCACTGTGCCATGCCCCATTTATAACTGTGCTGGGAGGGAAGTGGTTTATAGGCGTCTGCAGAGAACAACAGGAAGGAGATGCTTCTCAGTACTGCTTTCCTATGATGCAGTGCTTTTGCAGGGCTCTGTGTGACTCTCCACCACAGGAACTGGAGTCACACTGCTTTTTTTTAAACCCCAGGTAGCCTCAGTACAACAGCAAGAGAACAGTCAGTCATGACTTGAACTAACTCTAGGCAGCAGCTTGGCACAGCTTGGGGAAAGACGCAAGTTCCTGAAAGGGGTCCTCTGCATCACTGTTGAGCAAGGTGCTTGGGCACAAGAACTCTTATTCAGATCCTGCCATCCTCACCTTAGAGCTGCCCTGCAGGGCCATTAAGTCTCCCAAGCCTTGGCTCTCCCACTAGTGCCTGATAGGTCTCAATAGCTGGGGGACTGGAAAAGAGCTTGTGACAAAAAGCCACTTTCTGTGACTGGGCAAGGTGAAAGCGCTGTGGGGTGAGGCAGGTTTGCTAAGTGATTTGTGGGGCTAATGTCATGAGAGGAAAGAGTTCACGTATACATACCACTGCTTCCACAGCAGGTGAGTTGTCACCAACAACTAGCAAGGCAGGGCACCTGATCAAAAACCAGAAAAGAGATGTTACAGTGCATCTAAGAGATTTCTGAGAAGGTTGAGCTCTGTGAACAAAACAGCCCCGTGAAAGGTTAACAACCCTCAGCAAAATCCCTACCTGCCACCACACCATGGCATTTTGTTGTACCAAAACATCCTCCAGGGCTTGCACACGCATCCATACTGTCCCCTGCATTCACACTCACTTCACTTAATATGTGTACTGTTGCACACATATTAAGAAATAAGCCTAGGGCTGGGAGATACACCATCCCAGGCTGCAAAAGGCAGCATGCTCTCTGAAATGAACATCTGTTAGGAGTAACCACATCCAAGAAAGTTTAATGCCTCTGAGGCTGCCTAGTGCTCAGCACTGTATTTTGGTTTGGATTTTAGAAAGAAACACAAAAGATGTTGGGACATATATTGAAAAATGACACAGTATCAGAGCCTCTGTTGGCAAATCTGTGCCTTCATATCCATTTTTATATGTATTGTAATGCTAGAAGAACAATTAACATTCAATGTGTAAAACATGCACAGGAGATCACTGACCAATTGGCTGTGAATTTACACTACTCATTTGCAGATCAAGATAAGAAAGGGTTGACTCAAGGCTCCACTTTTTTGTGTTGACTAGATGAAAAAAATTAGACTAGAGGGGCTGTGAGCCACAGACCTCAGAGCCAGTGGAGTACCACCTCTAAAGAGACAGAAGATCTATAATACAAGTCTACTGGCACAGAGACCCACACTTACACAAGAACTATTTTAAGGGTCTACAGATCCCTGTGAGTCACTTGAATGGACAGATAGTGCTCTGTGGGTTACAGCTGTCTGCATGACAGAGCAGCATGACTGGCTTTGCCTGGAGACCAAGCAGGGAAATCCACCTCTTTTAGGTTAGTCAAGACCTAGAGGGTTTGGCTGTGGATGCCTGAAACATTCCTGGGACTGGCAGAAGCAGAAGTGCATACAATTTCCAAGGAGTAAAGAGCAAAGCGCAAAGCCTGGGCAGCAGTCTCTGAGCCCTGGCTCAGAAGTGCAACTTGCAACCTTCTTGTGCTTTATATGATTATATAAATTATATATTATATGATGGAGATAATTGAACTTTTTTGCTTTCTTGCTTGGAATCTGAAAATTTACTTATACTTTCTCTGTGCTACTTATCACTAGTTCTCCAGCGTCTGTCCCTTCTCAGCTGTACCCTGCACAGACTATCCCCTCCCAGATGAAAGAGTCATTGCCAATGTGGGAAAACAGCACTGCATTCAGAATCCACTTCCATCTCTGGGAGATTTGTGCAGGTAATATTTTTCAGCAAGGTGGCAGAAGGCAGCGGCAACAAACAAAAACCTGCCTCCCTCACTTTTCCATGCAAAACAACCAAACTAACAGCTCAGAAAGTACAGTGAGTGCTGGATAGATACACTTATTCCTCTGACCCTGTCTTCTGAAGAATCTCAGTGTGTTCTTAATGAAAGGCTTTCCAGACACCTCTCTGCCCCATTCTCGCTGACAGCACTGCACCACAGCCTGAGACTGACTTGGACAGTTTTCCTGATGCTTAGGCTTGTGGAGTTCTTGCTGAGTAGCAGCAACAGCTTTTCTGCTGAAAGGACTGCACAGTAAAGTAACTGAGACAGGCTGATGAAAAGCAACTTACTTGAGTGTTTTTGCAGTATTTTCATTGATGCCAAGAGCTGGTCTCTCAATTTCCAGGTCTCTACGACTGAAAGACAAAATAGAACAATTCTCCATCAAATCAGCAGAAGAAACAGGTTATCACTTCCTGTGTCATGCCACGAGCAGGAGCCCCAGCAGTCACCACGAGAAAACAGGATCCATGCTCTCATGGCAAGCTTGCTGTGTACCTAGAGATGACCTACTGAGGTGTGAAAGGGTCATCCAGACATGAAGGCTGAGCTTGGCACAGGACACAGGCTTAGGACAGAGGTTCATGTGACATAATATCCAACAGAATAATACATATGGCAGCAACTCTACTGAGCAGGGAAGCTACAGGAGCAATCTAGCAGGCAAAAGGTATCCTGTACCTGTTGTATGAGGTGAGGAACAGCTGAAGGTTATCTTGGTTAATGTCCTGCGCAATATGAAGCCTGTATGTTTGGATCAAATCTAGATTTGCCTGCAGTTCCTCCTGTACAACAGCAGAAGAATTGAAAGACAGGGAACATCATCTTTTTCACAAGTAAAGACATGATACTCATAAAAATACTGAAGCATTAAACTGCCTCCATACACGTTCATTCCCCTGTGAACAGTAACACAGACGGCACTGACTCCAGACAACAGTAGTACCTGGGCTACACAAACTGTTTATGTGACATGACTGTTACGTGCCATTCTTTGGTAATGTGACTACACTTCCACAAATGGCATTGCACGTGCTGCTGCAGGAGTACAAAGTATCTTGGGATACCTCTTGAGTTAGCTCCTGAGCCTCAGTTAATGCTTACAAAGATACAAATCCCTCTGTTTTAGGAAGGTCTTCTGCTTATGTTTAATGTTAAAGCAGCAAAGCTTTATAGGTAAGCCCCAAGAGTGGGACCAAAGGAAAATTTAATCCCAACACCCAGTTCTACAAAGAAACTGCTTCCAATCAGAGCTAGAGAGAGACAGAAAAGGGAATGCAAGGAAACACTACCTATAATGAAGCAGCCTGAAAGTGGGGAGAGAACAGCTTCAATGGGCCTAAGCAGGAAGAACCTACATGACTCCTTCCAGTGCTGATGTGTGATGTTGCAGGAGGGCTTTGGGTCAGGGACTGATCTGCTGCAAGTCATATATAGTGTCCATGGGGCACAGACCCTTTCAGTTGCCCAGTAAGCCTGCTGGTTGGGAGCCAGCAAATCCCAAACAGAAGGCATTGCTGTATCCAAAGTTTTTAGGAGGGGCTGGTTTGCCTCTGCTGAAACTGAAGGGGAAGGCGAAGAACAGAATGCAGCAGTTCAACATCTGGACATCAACAACTCACTGTCAACTCCCAGCTGAGCTGTGCTCTACCTACAGCCCAAATGCTTCCATGCTGGCTACAAAGAACTGGCTGCCACTGGTTTCTGCAGACAGTTGCCTGGGCACCAAAAAGACAGGAATTTTAGCACTAGTGTGTGGGAAAAAGTTGTAGCTCCGTGTATGGTTGCACTGGCAACATTAACACCTGCTGGGTACTTACATGGCCAAAATGATGCGCCAAGACAATATCCACTATGTTGGTTGTCCAGCCTGAAAACTGAAGAGTGACCATGAATGAGAAGGAGGGAGAGTAACTGAAAAATGCAGTTTCATTACAAATTTCAAAGCACCTTCTCAGGGTAAAGAAAATAACAAAGAAACTATTCAAGCAATACAAGAAGCAAATGCCTGAAGCTTGAGATGCCATACAAGGCTCCAAAGAAGCCCATGCACACACAAGAAAGAGTTCTCCAGAAACCCGGAACCCTGAATAACTGCAAGTGGCCAGAATACCAATTTATTCAAATTAAAAGATCCATCCAACCTCAGCCAAATGAAGCCTGCAAGCATGAGTACTAAATCAGAGGAAAGCCCAGCACTCAACAGCCACTCATTTCCAAGCACTTTACCAGGCTTGCTCATTCACATACGATCACACCCACCACTGCTCCTATGATGGAGGCCATACTACACCCAGACTAAAAGTGCAGCAGGGACAGAAGTGAGATTGTACAGTTTTTGTCAGAAACCTACAAATTCCTGTACCCCATCCTTTTTCTTTTTACTCTACCCACTGTTCGTTAAGTGCTGCGGAGAGATGTGCAGGGGAAGGAGAATCTCACCTTGGATGCTGCCCAGTCAATCCAGCCCTTTGCACATGGATCAACATTAATGAGAACAAGTCCCTCCACTAGGTCTGGGTGGCTGAGCTGTGGGGAGAGAGCACAGGCATACTCAGAAGGATGATTCAGCCCACGTGCTGGTCAACAGTGTGCAGCAGCTGGAAGGCTTCTTGCAAAAGGGAGAGAGAGTGAAATGAAGACTAAGTGGGAAGCTCCTGTGCCAGGCAGCCAGTGGCCTTTTCAGAGCTTTGCTTAAAGCTTGCTCCCAGCCACACCTTACTTGATTCAGTTAT
The DNA here is from genome assembly GCF_963210335.1 of Falco punctatus. Taxonomy (NCBI): domain Eukaryota; kingdom Metazoa; phylum Chordata; class Aves; order Falconiformes; family Falconidae; genus Falco; species Falco punctatus. The sequence continues at coordinate 489,102 of NC_137590.1, forward strand.
TGGCACTGAGGGACTGACTACTCACACAGCACCTGCAGCCTGCACAGACCTCAGCAGTGCCTTCTGGTGACCTATGCATCTGGCGCAGCTGCAGAACCAGATCAGGATCCTGTGTATTACAGGGCTGTAAGCAGTGCTCTCCAAGCTGGCACCTCTGGGAAGGACCTGGACAAACTCCTGTGCCTGGAACACACCTCCTTCCACTCCTCAAAGAAGAGGCAGTCTCCCAGCGGAGATGTGGCAAAATGTCAAGATTTGACAAATGGCACAGGAGTTGGTGCTCAGGCCCTGTAAGCATGGCAGCCTGAGCAGAAAGGCCTGAGCTGCAGGGGCACTTGGCTCAATGCAGCGCACCCCTGCTACCCCCCCAGCCCACAGGCACCCCTTCCCCTGCTCCAGCCCAGCATCCCCAGCACCCTGCAGTTTACCTTAGGCTCTGTGTGTGTGGAGCATGGGTACAAAATACTTTGAGAACCACTTGCAAACACAAACCCAGCCATCTAACACAACCAGAGAACCTTGAGCTCTAGGCTCACTCCAAGGCTGAAATTTTACATTTGATCTGCTCCATTGTACAGATCAGCACTGGTTAAGTAGAAGGAAACAACTCTGCCCTCAGCAGGAAACTGTCTGCAATCCAGGTAGCATGGCAAGGGCTTTCTGGCACTTCACTGAGCTGAGGACAAAGGCTTACTTGCATGACCTTCTCTTTAGCAAGACTGAAAACTACACAAGGTACAAAAGGCAAGAACAGAGCAAACACCAGTGCCTCACTCTGCCCCAGGCTCAACCCTGACTTGAGGAAATGGGAAGGAGAGAACTTTTTGTAGGAAGGGCAGCTGCACGGTGAAGTGGCTCTAAGGAGCAATAATGCCCTAAATCATTGGCAGCTCTCTGTGCTCAACAACTTCAAGTGAACTTTACTGAGAATGTGAGATTTCTGTTATTTTTTTTTAACACTATCTCTGAAAGATTCAGGCAAATTCCTGGGCTGCTGAACTATGTCCACCGATTTCACACGCTTATAAACACTCCACTAGAGAGAAATGTACAAGTAAGTAACAAGGTAAAACTAGCATTCTCTCGTCAAAGGGTGGCATGCAAAATCTACTTCCTTCCAACAAAAAAGGACATTCTTATCAGCACTGGTTTACAGCACATCACCAAATCAATTGTTTGGTGTCACAAACACTGGAAGCACCATACAGTAACACAGCCAATCTTTGTGAAAACACGAGGCTGGATATTCCTAGCAGCAAGGATGGGCTCTGCTGACTCAAAGATATCACATTACAATCCTTCCATGTCTGGCACAGCTTCAGAGTAACCTTGGCTGCTCCAGTTCAACCATTTGGATGTGAAGTAGCTCTCACATGCCTCCCTGCAGGCCTACTGTATTTACTGACTGCTACTTTGCCCATGCCACGCAAATGGTCTGTTTGATCAGTGGAAGACCACAGCTCATATAAATCACAAGGAAATGAAGAGATACTTACTGCACACCTGCTGAGGACATAAGCGCCAGCTCCCAGTCCAATCCCAATGAAGCTTTTCAGGCTGAAATACAGGCATTTCACAATCAGCAAGGCTAACTTAAGCTCACAGCCAAAGCATCCCTAGAGGCAAAGCATTTCCCCTTTCTGCATCCAGCTGTTCACTTATGGTTCATTTTCAAAATGATCCAGCAATGATGCAGCAGCCATAAATTGACTCATGTGGCAGACTGTTCACAGCATAAGAACCAGACAGGGTTACTCAGGTTAGGAGATGCTCAGGCCTCTTGGGATAATTTAGTGAGCATATCAGATGTTGCAAGCAGAGATAGAAGTAGGTGCTGGAATGGCTACACCCAGCTGGCTCACCCCATCACCTTTCAGAGACTTACTTCAGGTGTGTCAGAACAGCGGGCAGCATTTCAGCCAGTTCATCCATACTGGGATACTGGTACCTGAAAAGGAAAACTGAAATCAAAGCACCTCCAAATACAGCTCAACAGATGTTACCTTCCAGTTCTATCCCATCCCTCAGAGTGAGACTAGCACAGAGCTGTGTATTTTTGGGCAGTCAAACATCTGTGGGAGGACAGACTGATGGAGCAAGGAACACCAGCTAGACTGTAGCATACTGGGCTCACACTCAAGTCAGAAAGATGGTACCAGCTCTCACCACTAGTGAAGGGCTTTACCCATGCCTCACTAAGAGGAGAGTCCCCTGAATGCCCACTGGGAAGCCTCCTCATCTTCCCATTTCCTCTGCTCCTGAAAGCTGCCTCCCACTACACTCAGCCTGGCAATCCCAGTTGGCTTAAACTGGGTTCTATCTCAGTCCAGACTGCAGTTCAGACCACATATGGAACAAGGGTCTCTGCAGAGCTCTTACCCAGATGGGAATGGGGGGGCTCCTTCCTGCTGGCCTGGTGCATCGACATGGCACACAGCAAAATGCTGAGTGATCTCTTGCATGTCTTCGAAGTTAAAGAATGCATTAAAACAGGATTTGTCTACAACAAGAACAACAACAAAAAATGAGACACTTCCTGAAGCTTTACTGAGATCCACCCTCCAAAAACCACGGCACACACCTGCATGAGTCCAATGCCCCTGCTGAGTCTGTGAGGCAGTGGAGGCACGGTGATGCATGCTGCTGTGCCCCTGCTAACTGCAATGCAGCAGCCAGTCCTAGCAAAGTAACTGCTGCGACTGGAGGACAGGCAGACAAATGGCAGCTGGCATGCATGTCCAGGAAAATGGGGCCTTGCAGCACTTGGGTACTCACAGCACATACTGAGGAGCACCTGTATGAACATAACAGTACATGTTGGGTGGGAAGATGTGTGAAGAGCAACTGAGCCCGCTAGAAACATTAAACTACTACTGCAGCCGTGTAGGAGGGACTTGCTCACCTTCCCAGCAACCACGGAATAGATGACTTGTGGGAACTCTATTGCACAGTGCAACAAGTCAGCTAGAACACTATAGTGTAGTGGGTGGACCTACTTCCACCTTGCCACCTTGGCTCTACCTTTCAGAGGCTGTTGGAATGGACAGAGGAACGCCACATGCTCTCTCCTGCAGACCTTTATCGTTTTACCCTGGAATGACCTGTTTCATCTCAGCTCCAGGCCAGTCCTGCTGGTCCCCACACTCAAAAGCAAATATCATGAACCACTGCTTTTTCAGGGTCCTGGGAACACAAGGGCTTACGGTTGAGGCCAATGTCATGGTATGTGAGGATGACAGGTCTGTTCCCCTTGGGTGTGCCCCGCATGGTGACATGGACCACTCCAAAAGCTGTCTCAATGTCATGTTCCTGCAGAGAGAGAAGAAGGAGCCTCAGTGTTATGTGTGCTGCCTGTGCTACAGCGATCCCTAACTGAGGGCCCACAGCAAGGGCCTCATCCACACTTCAACATTCCTCTCGTACCCACAACTGGTGGCTCAGTACAGCTCTTGCAATCTGCAACTCTGTCAAATCTCTCCAACCACTGCCAAAAGCAGGTTGCTTTTGTACAGATGTGTGATGGGTTTGGGGCTGTGTCTTTCTGTGACCAAAATCTCATTTCACTGGCCTTTAGTGATGTTACTGCACCATAGCAAAAGCCAGGTATCACATTTCCATCTGTCTCTAGTAGTTCATGGCATCACAAATGCAGCTCCACTCCCACAGCCAAGCTCTCGCTCCCCAGCTGGTATCCATCTCCCTCCAACCCCCCAGCCCGCAAGTCTCTTTTCACCGTGGCCCCAACCCACACCCCTGGGAAGTTCCTGTCTGCAGGCAAGCTGATGTGAGGGGACACAGCAACATCTGAGAGGCAGCCCCAACCCCTGAGGACCATGTACCAGAGCATTTTGGCAACAGTATTGACAACATAGGGCAGGCAGATGGCTGGGACGGCAAAGAGACTCAGGCTCTGCAAATCCAGTCACTCACTGGCTGCCTGGGAGGTTGTACCCATCCACAGGGGAGCGGGTGGCAGCTTTTGCTTTCAGCAGCATTATAAATGAAAGATACAGATCCACATGTACCTGTTCTCCCAGGCTGCCTGTCTACTGCAGCCCTACCTTGGCCACTGGCCAAGAGCCCATCAGATCTTGACCATACTGCTGCATTAATGTCCACTGACCTGTCACCTCAGGGAGGGCTAAGCATTGTGCCTTAACTGAACACATTTTTCCCTGCTACCAGCTTTGGTAATGTGACAGTAAAACACCCTTAGGCTCCTCTAGCAGCTGGCACAGATACAGAAAGTTATGCAGGGTATCAGTGGAGCAGTTTCATGACCTGTTTCATGATTATTTGCCAGCAAAACTATGTGCCTTTTCCCAAGCAAAATATTGAGGGCTTTTTGCACTGTACCTTGCATAAGAGGACCATGAGGCCTCTGAATACCTCTCCAGTACTTGTCCAGTGCAGAAACAGAAGCCACAACCTCACAATGACAAACACAGAAGTGCCCACAAACTTGTCTGAGTTTAAAACAGCTGCAAATGCATTTAGACAAACACTGATCTGGAGTAACTACAGACTTTGGAAAAGCTGTGGAGATGGCAGTATGGCTGGGCACACTATGTCATCTGTAAGTACTTTCTCTTGTCTATAGAAATCAAAGGAGGGATATCTCTGACTTACACTATAAAAAGCACCAGTTATTTCCCTGATATTAAAAAACACAATCTGCTTAGGAAATAGCCTCATGGTCCAGCCTGAAGACAGGACAGTACACCCTCAAAAATATTTCTTACTAGTTTAAGCAAATTATGTGATTTTTTTTCTTAAATAGTAATCTCCAATAACCTGAAACGATAAGGCCAAATACAGGACAGGTGAGAGTACCTGGCTTGCAGCACATCAGAAATTCACCTTGCCCCTCCTTTCCAGGCTCTCCCTAAGGCTGGCTGTGGGTCAGGCAGATTTAGTTCTTGCAGTGAAAGATTGTCATCCCCCAGACTGTACTTCTCTGGGGCTCCAAAGCCTCTCCCCTTCACCCAGAAGCATGGCCACAGCCAAATCAGCAGAGGCAGCTTGAAGCCTTCTCCAGCTTGGCTTTGAAGGATATAAAGACACCTCTGACTGCCCTCATCCTCAAAAAGGGGTGGGGTTTTACCTGCATGCAGCTGTTGCATTGTGCACATGGAGAAGCTAGAGTACCTACAAAGCAGCAGTCACCTTCCTGCACTAGAGGCAGGCAAAAGAATATGGCAGGTGAGGTTATCTAGCCTGATTCTCACCTGGCTCCTTTTTCCTTAGGAGGGGGCTGCGGGCCAAGGCATCCTGTGCAAGCAGGAAATGACTAGTCCATATGTGCAAAGGGAGTCTGGGTCCACACAGCAGGACTGCCTGCCCTTGCAGCAAGGGTGCACAAAGAAGCCCAGGGCACTGCCTCAGTCTCCTGAGCTCTGGAAAACTACTAGGTTCAGCCCCCTGCCTGTCTTCTTGGCTCCCTGGGCTGCTCTGCTAAGCTGGGCAAAGTCCTGTTTTGTACTCCAGTGGGACATGTTGTGCAACCATGGCAGGGGCCCTGATTTCAGTGTTCTCCAAGTCAGCAGGTGTTAACAAGTCCTTTAAAAGAAGTGGCAGCTTTTGGATGAAGTCAAGGGTGGTGACTGGCAGTGCACGGGGCTGAAACTGGAAAGCACAGCAAACTCATGGAAGTGGAAGAGCCCAGTGAATGCTAAAGCAGCTGAAGCTTGCAACCCCCAACTGCACTTCCCTATGCATCTGAGCTAGGTGGCTGACTGCCATTAAAAGCAGGTCTCTGCCAGCTCTGGTAGTTGTCAGTTTCTTCCATAAGCAGCTTTAACTCACTGACCTGGCAGGAAACGATCCAGCTGCCTTTTATTTATTTTAATCTTACTTTCTTAGATTGCTGCTAGGTCAGTGAGGTAGGAAACTCCCACAGAGGTCTAGCAAACGCTGGTCTGGCAAATGCTTAGAGCCGGAGGGCACTGCATGGGGTGGTAAAAGAAATAGCCCTGCCCTGAGCATAAGGCCAGCTAAACTGACTCACTTCTCATGAAACTGCACCTCCAGAGGACTAGGGAGGGTTTTATAAGCAGCAGCAAAAGGTTGACTATCAAACAGAAGCAAAAAACTCAAACTGAGCCAACAGTGAGAAAATCACAGAAATCAACACAAGAGTTGATGATACTAAAAAGTCAGCAACACAGTGCCTCTTCTGGAATTACATTCAAACTTACTGCTAAGGTCACACATGCTTCCACTAGGTAGAATACTGGACAAGGTACTAGAAACAGAAACACCCATCTCTCTTCAAAGCTTTTGTTCAAGCACCTCAATGTGCTTCATATTGCAACACCCTGCACTTTTGTTTCCTGAAGTTGAACTTGGATCTTGACTCAGTAGTAGGGAAGGGAAAAGAGTTTCCTTGAGCTAAAAATCAATCCTTGCTCTCTCACTTACTTTGACTCTGCAGATTGTGTAAACTGCAGTTTGGGGAAATGAGATAGTTTGTTGAGAAAAGGTTTTTCATGTCACCACTGGGCACCGGCCCAATCTGAAGGGTACTCACCTTGCTACTCCTTCAATCACATTAGTGATTCAAATACAGGGAATAACCCCTGAAGACGGAAGCAACTTGAGAAAACCCATTTTTAACAAATCTCAGTAAGCAGCACTTGGAAAAATTGAAGATGCTAAATCTGCAAACTTCTTACTCTACCCTGCACAGTGACAAAGCCTTAGGCTTTTCTTTTTTCTCTTGCTAGTTCCCAGACAGCAGCTTGCCTCCTCTGCTTCCTCTGGTTAAAGCCTTTTACTTTTTTAAGGCTTTTTCCAAACTACAAAGCAAGCAGCACATGTTTGAGATAAGGGTTTCTACATTGACTTTTTTAGCTACACATTGCAACATCATACTGACCTCCTTTTCAAGATCACCTGCAGAGATAAGACTGAGTTTTACCGCTAGCTTCCCTACAGATAATTCTATGTCCATTTTCCCAGTGAACTTTATTTTCTCTGAAACTTTGCCCTGTAGCTTTAGGGCTTTTATTTTGACCTATGATTGCAAAGGACAAAAACATTTTCAGACATCACACAATTACAGCACACATCACTTCAATGTCACCTGCTTTTCTCCAAAACAGCTCTCTCCCACATATCAAAGCCAAAGGACAGCAAATGCATACAGCATGTAAGTATCATGCTTAAGACAGCAATGACAGTCTCTACACTTGTAACATACATCTGCTACCTTGAGTTGGCCAAACCCCCATTATTATTTCATGACATCATTACTGGTTTATTACTCTTCCAAAACGCAGAGCAGAATAACCCAGTTACAACAGGTACCAGAGTACTCAGTGAGAGAACAGCAGCTTCGCAGGCTTCACCCTCTGTCCTTGCCAAACATGCTTTCTTCATGTCCTTCTTGTAGATACACCTTCCCTGCCAGCCACCCAACAAGATGACACACTGCCTCCGTAACCACTGCCCACCTGCAATTCTGCATATTCTCTCCTAATATTTGCCCATTGCTCATGTAGAAGTGTAGTGTTGGAAAGTATGAGACATCATCTTTATTTCTCAGGCACTGGCACACTTTGTTTCTGGTCTCTGTTCAGGCCAGCTTTGATACATTGCAGCAGGATAGCTTGAATGGAGATTCAAGGATTGTTACCTTGCAGGTGTCTACCTCCAGCTACGGTCTGAATGCTGATCTGGTCCACAGTGCAGGGAAGCAGTGATAGGAGAGGGCAGGTGGAAAAGATGTGGCCAGGAAACAGCCAGATTTTAACAAGTGTGCAGTCTGCAAAATTAAGGAAATGAATGCAAGAGAAGATGATGATCTGCAGTTATGTTTTGAAAAGCTTGATAAAATGTAATTTTCTCTTAGGGACTGGAAACTTTATCAGAGGTTTCTCTGAAGACATTTTATCTTCTGCCCTTATTTGTACAGTAGGTAAAAAATAAACAGCAGCTGCAGACAACCTGTTGTAAATAGGAACTCAACAGCAGAGGCAGCCTGCTCTTTCTGGCCACAGGCACCAAGCTTGTGACGCACACATGCCAAACAGTAGTGTGCTGCTGGGCATAACAAACAGAGACATGAGCCCTGTGCAGGCAGCTACTATGGATCAACTCAAATAAGCTGGGAATCATTGCTTCAAAAACTAGCAGCTCCCTCAGGGCGCAGGTGAGAAGAACAATGATGGAGGAGGATCAGAAGGTATGGAGACCAGCTGTAGCTGGTAAGACCAAAGGTCCAGCTAGCCTCCTGGTCTGCTTTTAAGAGCATGTGCTTGTGGAAAAATAAAATAAAGCAAGGATGTAGTGATACTTCCTCAAACACTAGCATATTTTAACAGTTTCCATTAATTTTCCCAACCTCCAACAGTCAAAAGACTTCCTGAATTGGAGGTGTGGTCTTCACTTTGACCTTCTCTTCTGAGAACTGGGCAGTCACACCAACCCCCCCCCACCACCACTACCAGCTATGCCTCTGGCATCTGCCTCACCCTGTGACCATAAAAGCCAAGGCTTAACAACATGCAGGGTAGAGAACCACTTTGTTCCCCACCTTGTATCTGCTGGATTTGCACAAGATACCCAGTCCTTGATTTGGAAGATGGAGAACAACTGATCCCATTTCCATAAGCCACAGCAGTAACAACCTCACAAGGTTGCTGTGATTCCCCTTCATGTACCCCTTTCTGGGCTGATACACTCTGGACTACCTGGCCAGTCCTGGCACAGCAGCTTTTGCCCAATTTTACTGCTGTTCTCCAAAACTGCCCCTTTGTGCTCTGTCCTTTCTGAGAGGAGGGTGCTGGCAGTATGTCAAACATACATGGGTGTGCTGTGGATTTACAGAGTAGCACAATAAGGTTACTTTGTTCTCTGTTCCTGATAAACAAGAATTGATTTGCTTTGTTGAAAGCCATGAGGCCCAAGCTGACATTTTCATTCATCTCTTGTAATGTTAAGGTCTTACGCCTCTGGGCTATCATTAGCCCTGAGCCTGCCCTTTTACATTCCATTGTATGACAGTTTTACTCAATGTGCGTCACACTTCATGTTTACCCAAAGGCAGATGAAGTTTGTCATTGCACCTTCCATTACTTTTTCCAGATCACTAAATTTTAGCATTTAAGCAGCATAGGTCCCAAGACAGATATCTAACATGCTTCTCTAGTGATTTCTAACAACTGGTAAAAATAATTCCTGGGGTTTGGTTGGGTTCGGTGTTTGGTTTTTGTTCCCTGTTTTTTAACCAATATTTCATCCATGAGAAGACTTCTCCTCTGACTGCATTGCCACCTGAGTCCCTTAAGACATATGTCTTGGGTCCCTTTCAGTAAGGGGTCTTGTCTTTTGGAAATCCAAGCAGGCTACATCAAATGAATGGCTGTTATTTATATGTTTACTGACTCCTTCAAAAAATTCCCCTTTACAAAAACCACAGTGACCCTTTCCCAATATTTACCCTTGTAATTCATCCACGATACTCTCTGCTAGCTTTATCCGTCAGTCTGGTACAGCTGGTTGGTGAATTCCCAGAACTCCTCTGGAATCTGTTTTAAAAATCGTGTTACAGGTGAAGCACTGCAGTCCTTTGGCACCACGGCAGCTTCAACAGAGGATCATAACCTCTCATTTAACTATTTCATCCTCAGACTCATTTAAAACCGCTGGGTTGACAGATCCAATCCTGGCAACTTGCTATAAAAGCATGTATTTTACCTTTTTTACAGCCACTGCAATAGGCACTGAGGTTTAAGGCAGGGGCTCCGCTGACACCCCACAAAGAGCATTCCAGCACAGTAACCTCTGTGAGCTGCTCTGTGGCAAGCCTGAGTGTGGAAAAAAAAAAATTCTGCTATGGCTAGATCTTCCCCAACTCCTCCTTTCAGAGTCTGAGCAGTCAGTAGCATGCTCCAAACTCTCTCACATGGTTCCACTTTTGATAGGTCTGAAACAGGACTGTCATTTTTTCCCCTTTGCAAGTCATCTCTCAAAATCCCCTTTTGCCTGCTTTGTTCTGTTCATATATTTATTTTGCTAGAGTTTATAACCTTTTGCATTTTCTTCAGCTTTTTGAAAAATGCTTTTCTGTTTTCAAGTAGCCTCCATGCCCTTCTCTTTAGTCATTCTGGCTTCCCTGCACCATTTCTCATGTCTGCTGTGATAGATGCCATGCATTTGCTCTCTGCTTAGCTTATTTTCAATAAGCTTCTCCATTTCTGTGCAGTTCTTGGTTTGAACTTTGAGTGCAAAACCAGTGAAGCTTTCTACAGTTTGGTTGGGTTTGGTGTCTTTTCCCCCCCCCAAGGTTGTTGATCTGGAGCACATTATGTTTCCCATCACAGAGCAGCTCTTTGAAAACATTTTTTGAAGTTTTGAACACACTTCTCTGCCCTTCTCATGTTAATAAAGGCTTCTCCTTATTGGGGGCTCCCTAACCTGCTGCTCTGTAGAAGTTTGTGGCTAAAATGGAATATTGGTGTCATGTCCCACAGCCACATCTGTCTAACGCAGGGAAGCTGAAGCTTCCTACCCTTGTCCTGTCTTCTAGCCTTGTAGCTTCTCTGATCACCATCTCAGGCACTCACACAATTGCAAACAAAACAGAAGTTTCTTATTTAGGCCTGGGATTTCAGTCTAAGGGGAATCTAAGTTATTCACTGACATTAGTTAGAGCCAAATCAGATCAACACACTTTAAAATCCACCTGTATCCTCTGTCTCCACCTGCATCTACCCTCTCCTTCCTGTACACTGTATCCACGTATTAGTGTTCCACTGTCAGTGTCCACCAAGAGGGACCTGAACTCCCTTCTGTGATCTCAGACAAGAATACAATAACCACTGGCAGAAACAAAACAAAACAGATTTTGAGTGCACCTTCTTGTTACAAATGGGTTGACTAGATGATAAGGTGCTATCGAAAAGAGTGCTGCTGCTCTCAGCCCTCTGCCCTGCCCCACCCCATGTCCAGTGAGCTGATAGTCTCATGGAAACCTCTAAGTGGGAGTGCAGGGTTTGGGTTCACTGTCTTCCCACTACATTGGGAAACCATAGCAACTGACCCTGCAGCCATAGGATCTCTCATTCAGATGGAACTTAAGCACTGCAAGTGCACACACAGTGGCAGAGGCACTGACTTGCCTTAGCTATACTGTCAAGATACACCTTCAGGTAGGCCTGGGCAGAAGAACAGACAGTAGCCTAAGAAACGGGACCAATGCTACTGACCATCTCTGAAAGCCCTGGGATTTTTGCTATATGCTTTACAGTCCCAGCTCCTGAGAATAAGTGCTCTTAGTCAAAGAGCCATACACTTTAGAAAATAAAATATGCATGAACCACAAAGGCTCAGACACCACAAGGTAGTAAGACACAACCCAAAAGCAGCTTTTAAACATTTAAGATTAGACAAAAGCAGGAACTGCTGGGAGATGTTCTTTGCCAGGGATTTGCATAAAGTCAGACTAGATTGGGACATTATCCTATGTGGCTTTACCATCTTTTAATGATTCTTAAACTGAGAAGGAAAACACACTAAAACTATAACTGCAAAAGTCTACATTTACTGTGGGACTGACCAGGGGAAGAAGTGGGCACATGCCCCGGTGGCAGAAGGTTCAAATAGGGGAACTATCTCTGACTGTCACTCTCTGCCTTTGGCTGGAAAGGGAAGCAATGACAGTGCCACTGACAGATGCCACAGAAAAATTCCCGTATTTAATAAAAACACATTTCTGAGTGAAGCAATGAGGCAACAGCAGCTCTAGAGGTGCTAATGCCTTGAGCTCCAGAGACTCCCAGGCAGCAGATGTAAACCTGGGTGCCGAACTACAGCAGTCCAATTATAGCCACGTTCCCTCAGCTCCAGGTCAGAGCATGACCCAGAGCCTAAATTTTAGAGATTATTAATGTCTGAAGTAAACTATTTGTTTCACAGTGGGATTGATTAATGATGGAAATTCATACCATCAGTGCTTTTCACAACTAACTTACTAAGCATCTTTTTTGGCATTACCAAGTTGAGTTTTACTCCCAATGTGAAGCCGCTTGAAGTTCAAAATTAATTCCCTGGAAAAACTGAGAATTCATTTCATTTGGAGACCAGTAATAAAGAACACATCTGTGAAATCCCTTCAATTTATTAATATTCAAATCTGGCAGTACACACAGCATCAAGGTGTCTGTTGCTCAAATTCTGCTCAAACTTCTTGAATGTCTGCACTAGCAGAGGGCTAGAAACATCTCAAAAACCCCTTCAGCTTAAGGACACTCAGGTCCTGGTTCACTTAAGGCAAAGAAAACTGTCACTGCTGCTTTGCTACGAGGTTGAGGAGATGCAGATTACTCAGGTCAGGTTTCCCTCTTTTTCAGTGATTCTGTAACTACAGCTATTATTTAGTTTGTGTCATCTTTGCCAGTTTTGGCAAAGGTGGAAAACAACTGCAGCATGCTCCTCAGGCAACCTATCACAGCTATTAACCATGAAGAGACTGAAGTACAGATTCCATTGTCCTGCTCTTTGCAACAGCTGCCCTCAAATGTCTCAGATTACTGGAACAAAATAAACTATGACTATAAACGAAGAAAAAATACTGTAAGACTATGTAAAACATCACCATCTGGTAACTCTTACCATTACAGTACTCCTGGCCTTAATGCAGTTGGTAGGTAAGTATTTACCACCTCCTCTCTGTGCAAAATTATTTTGGAAATAGTAGAGCTGAAGGAGACTGCTGTGTGGGAAGCAAGCCTAAATCAGATCTAAAGCAACATCTTGAACTAAATTATTCATTTCCATACAGAGCAGAAATGTATTAATAGAAAAGACAGTATGATCTATGCAAACAGGCAATGGTTCCTAGTACTTCATGTAATTGGATTAAGTCTTAAATTACAGAAATGCTGGGTGAGAATCAAGAGCAGCAGAAGAATGAGGTATGTAATCTGGTTAAACACAAAAGCATTAGGAGAAAGGTGCTGCTGGGCTATCCCCAACCTACTGTTGTATACACAAATAAGTATTTGCGTGTTCCTATTCCAAAGGCCCATGATGCTGAAGGACAGGCCTAGTGCTGATCCGTAATCTTTTCTAATGCTCTGTATCAGCCAGAGAGAAACAGCAAGTCATCTCCAAAACACAGATTCTGCTAGAGAACAGATACTGGCTTTACAGCCTCAATGACCTACAAGAGAAGTACAGTTGACAGGTTGGGTTTGTGCTCCCAAATCAGAGGTCACAAACTCTTACAGCCACGCAATATTGAGACCAATAAGCAATTAATGAAAACACCTACACGTCACAGATGGAGCAAGATGTACTCCATCCCCTGCTCTGCCCACGCGTTACAAGAAGCTGTTAAAGCCACAACCTTCTTGCACTCCAGTCAAGTATCCAATGTCATGAGCAAGGCACCCAGCACAGATTTAGGAATAAATGGTGCTTTTTACTCCTGCGCTGAGGATAACCCCTGCCTTCCCCAGCTAATACAGGAAATTGGACCTGCCTAGATTTGTAATAGTTTGAAGTGAATTAAACTGCTTGCAGCTCAGCTCTCATCTGCCCAAGTCTGGCAGTGGGGTGTTTTTTTCCAGCACTGCACCACTATTTTCAGTCAGTAGAGCAGCAGGTTGCAGCCTTCCCCATGGGCTGCAAACAGAACAGGCTGATGGCTCTAGTGCTCTTCCATTCCCTGGACAGCAGGCTCAAGATGCCACAACCTGCAGATACACAGTCATTGTAAACCTGCGTCTTACACAAGGAAGATCTGAATGTGCTAATACAGAGGCAAGTCTAAAAATATTTTGTGTGACTGTGGAACTCCAGATCATCTTAACCCCTAAAAGCCACCTGGAAGATAGGCCAGTGTCATGTTTCCAGCCAAGAACAGTCCACCAGGTAACATGATGTGCCAAACTATGTTTCAGTATCTTGCTGAAGACCATGAACATCTTAAAATCTCTGAAAGAAGAGAAAGCAGGGTCATGTTCTGTGTCTCCTGGGATCCAGAACTAAGTCTAACTGCACTGAGTTATAACTAGTATTGCAATTACTCATTAACTGCTCTGAAATACCATAAATGGGTGCTGCATAACAGATGGAAACAGATCAGTCACTGCTGATGGAAAGGCACCATTCATTTTTCTGAGGACAGGAAGGAGGCAAACCCCTTTCTCAACCTAAAGCACGTACATTTGCTTTACTGTAAGAACTCACTGACAAGAACAAAAAAAAGCACAGGAACATCAAATACCACATCTGCATAATCAGCCTCTTTAGCACACTGTTGTCACAAGCATACAGAAAGCAAAAGTAATGTTTAAGTAAACCCCATGGAAGGAATGTGCTCATATGTTTAAAAATAAAAATCATGTTTCGGTCCAAGTCCAGCTAGCAAAAGCTTTCCAGAACTCAACACTGCAGTTTTATAGAAAACAGTTTTTAGATGGAAAGTCAGTGATGGAAAGAATCAGAGGAAGAGCTTCCCAAGAAATACGAATAATGAAAAAAAATTTCCAAAATAAATTTGCAATTTAATAATTTTTAGCTTTAGAGTATTTGTTGCTCTGATGTCAGCAGAAGTCAAAACCAGTACTTTAGTGGTGACACTAGCTGTAGTAAGATTAGAAGCTGCTACTAATTTAGCAGCCATTGAAAAAACTTGCTTTCTAGATCAAAACATCAGTGACATAATTAATTTCACTCTAGCACTTTGAATGAGAACAAAAGAACTCACTGTACAAATCAGAAGAAAATGGTCCTCAATATCCCAGACAAAAATTTCAATGTTGGTCACAACAGCTCCCCTGTTATTCATACAGAAAAAGCAAACCTTTCCTCAAAACGCTAATGTTTCACGTTATTTCATTACAATAACCAAAAGATGCTTTAAAACGTCTTGTATTCAATGTCACTGTGTAGGAGTTACAAGCTGGCTTTAATGATTTCTCATTAAAAATAACGAGCACAGTTTAGATTCAACATTATGACATCAGCAAATGCACATGATAGCATATTTCAATAACATTTCACTAGCAGAATACCATCTCCTACTGCACAGCAAGCAAAAATAAAGCAGAGAGATAGGGCAAGGATAAGCAAACTTTTAAAAATGCGGATTAAGAAGCTTCAAACAAATGTACTTGTGGAAGAACTTCTCCAAAACTGAATCAGAAAAGCATGGGCTTATTGAAAAGTTACACTTTCAGTGAAAAAAGTGGCAAAAAAAATCCTCACTGAGGTCTGCTGTTCACTCTTCAAACATTTTGCTGTGTTTTACTCTGGGCACAAGGAACACCAAGTAACTCTACATTTTCAATTAATTCCAGCAACGCATAGCAGGTTGTTGTATAGGGAAGCTTTAATTTCCTCCTTCCATGGGTTTGCGCATGTCTTGTCTTTTCTGTTTCAGCTGAACTCTGCATATTCCAACTTACTTATTCCCACCTCTTTCATACCTTGTGAGCTTTCTGCAAATACTCTGCCAAATCTCAATCCTCTTCTGCATGGTGTATGCTGGAGAGCAAAACACTTCCCTCCCCGTGGGTGGGAGGAAGCAGAGGGGAAGTACTAGCTACAGATCAGATCAACTGCTTGTCTATTCCAGACTGAAACATAATGCAGATTTATTTGGATAATTTTACAAATGTATCAGCATATTCCTTGATATTCAAAGCAAATCACCTGAAAAAAGGGGAGAGATTTAGGCTAACACAGAACACCTACTTCTCAAAGCAGCTGAAGAGGGTCTGCAGATGATAATAAAAGCACAAGCACAGCTCTATTAACCATGCTGGTCACTATGGCATCTGTCTATCAGCCACCCAGATCACTTAATCCACCATCTGTCCATGAACATTAAAAGAAGCCAAGCCTAGATTTCATTAGGGTTCATATAGCCTTCAAGTAAGACACAGGTCTCAGAATTAGGTTAATACATTTTATTTCTGAGAACAACCTAGATTCATATTGATAAAGACCCTTAAGCCACTGTGCTAGCTCTTCTTTTTATCTCCATTGCAAATGGTTATCAGATTATGTGGAGATTGTTTTAACTGATGCCCATGCAATCTGTTATTTGTCAGGGTTAATTGCGGTTGCTTGTAGATGAACAGTTTAAAAAAAGACAGGGCACCTGTATCTGAGTCGGCTGTATCAGAAAAGCTAAAAGCTTCTTCACACCACATTCACCCAGAGTAACAATTTTCAGAAGCAAGGGGATGCCCACTCCGTTGACTTTGTCCAGATCTGATTCTGACAAGTTATTCAAAAATAAAAACACAAACACACCAGGAAATTAAAAGAAATTCACAATGGCATCACCCACTTTCCCCAAAGTAAAGAAAGATATTATAAAACTTTAAATATATGTTACTTTGAAAAGTAACACATGCCAAAGCTTTACAGAAAACAGCATGCCTAACCTGTGTGCCTAGCATTACACAACTCACGGAGTCAGTAACACTGCTAACAACATGCCTGTGAGCTGGAATTAAACTAAACACTTCTCCCAGTCATAAGCATGGATCAGCTGCAGAAAGTTTTTTTAAACTCCAAGTTTCCAGCCAGGAGGAGGTCTAGAGGCACCGCAGGATGAATGAATGCTGAGGCTGGCCATGTTACTGCTCCAGCTGTATCAAGGGCAGAGCTCTGCAGGGGGCATCAGTCAGTCCTAGCAGGAGCTGGGATGGGCTTACAGCAAGTCACCTCATAGCCAAGGGCACAGAATAACATAGATTGAAATAAAACAAGAGTCATTGCAGTATGTCAGTCTTGTACGGGGCAGCTCAAACCGGACCTGCACTGTCAACAGGGTTGCCACTAGTGCTGACAGAGGGCACTGCCTTCCCTTGCCCTGCTGGCTGCTGCAGCCTTGCAAGCACAGCCCAGGATGTGGTCGGCCCCATGCAAAGCCACAGCTTTATCAATTTAAAAGAGCCTTTTTCTGACTATTAGAAAAATAAAAATGTCTGAAATGCAGGTCTTGCCTCACTGATGCCATGCTCTCATACTGCAAATGCTACACTGTATAAGATAATGTAATCCATCCCACAAACTCCCTAAATGTTGTCTTAAAATCTACCGTGTCCCTTGCAGATGTTACTGCTATTGGAAGCTGATCAAGAACTTCACTGCGCTGTAACTGGAAACCATCTCCCAGTTATCAGCCTTCATGAATTTGTGGGCAGTTTGTGTCTGTACTTGCAAAATTGAGATCCTCCCCAAGATTCTTCCTCCCTCTGAAACTCTGGACAAATTAAACCCCCACCTCAGCCTAAGTGCTCTTAAGTGTCTCTTTATGCAACAGGATCTCCCTTCCTCTGAAAGCCCTACCAAATTTCTTCACTTTGAACTCCCCCTTCTCAAACACTGGTAAGTAAAGTCACACCAATTTTGCAGAGGCCTGAATGTGGCAGCCAGACCTGCTTTGACAGATTATGAAGCAGCAGTAATTTTTCACAGGACAACAAAAGAGCTCAACTTTCAAGTTTAAGTACTCTTCCTGGTATTAGCAACTGAGGCAGAAAAACCAAGGACTCTCCCTGACAGATTTCAAATATAGACTTAATCCAGCCCTTGGGGGTAATTTCCAGGTAGGATGGGGGACCAAGACAGCTGTGTCCCGAAACCACACCTTGTAGGGAGAGATGCTGGAAGAAGGGGAGGCTGGGACAACATCTACAGTCATGAGAGACACCATGTTAAGTACTTGCTAAAAAAATAATATTCTAAATGAATTACCAAGAGGGCTCCTGGAAGGAACATCTTGTCTCCTGCCTAACTGTTGCCATGGCCACCAGCTCTCTGCTGATCTAAATCAAAGCACAGAGAAACAACAAGCAGGTCCGTTCTTCCACGGCCCAGTGCTCCTGAGAGCCCCTCTCCCTGGCTTTTGGGCTGCTCAGCAACTCTTCTCACAGCTTAGCCCTGACAAGAACAGGACATGCTAATCGCACCCAAGTCCATGGTTGCAGCACCATGTTTCTTTGAGGCTCGCACAGCTTCAGATTTGGTCTGTTTTCTCAAGAAGGGTGCAGAAAGGCTTTGCTTGTTGAGGGAAAGCACTGTGCAAAAAGGCAGCAGCAACACACAGTTCTGTTACAGGGCCTCCCTACCTTCCCACTTTGCTTCAGCTCCCAAGCCCATACTGCTCAGAGGGCACAGACAAACGCAGAGCTTTGTTGGGTCATTAGAGAATTTGCAGTGAAGGCTACTATGCTCAGACACTGTATATTATATTCTTCCCGATCATAGCAGACTGGCCTCAGTAGGCAGTGCCTGTCCTACCCAACACTTACTCAAAAGCATTGCACCTATTTTTTAGCCAATACTGATCTGCCAAAGGAGCACGCTGTACCTCTAGAAGAGATGAAGATGCAGAAAGACAGAGAGACAAGACCGTAAAGGGAAGTGTTTTAAAACCATTATCTACCTTTATTAAAGCAGAAAAATCATTGCCTAACACTTGCCATTTCTGAGACTAAAGTTACAACGTGCTAAGATTAGTAATTTTTATACGTATAGGCCTCAAGATATAATACTAAAACTCACAATTAATCAAGCTAAAGCATTACAGTGACATGTGCCTGCTCAGATAGGGCATACTTCCAGTGTCTGATACGAAGAGATGGAAAAAATACAATCTTCTTAGGACTGTATTTATTATATCCTGTTCTGCAAGCACTTGCAGAAGGTTTTCTGGAATCATCTACATCAACAGACTTTTATTAAAAGCTATCACGTGATGCTGACAGTTCTACCCCCTAGCCGCACCACTGGTGTAATACAGCAGTGAGAGCCTGTCCTGTGCTAAGCAGAACACTACAGACACAGCAGCTTCCTACAGCCGAAGAGAAAGAAAAGCTGCTATCTGCACATCAACACGCTGAGCGGGAAGCCAGCAAAGTAATCCGGCATGGTAAATAAACCTACGCTCTACAAAACCCACCACCTAATCTCAGTGCTGTGCTCTGCCTAACAAAGAATGTGTCCTCTGTCTTCGATGCCTGTTACACAACTGATCCTCTAAAAGGATTATTCCTATAGCAACCAGAGCAATAGGTCTCATCTCCACACTACTGTCAGGTGAATAACCTCCCAGAAAATGACCATGGCTTTGTCATGACACAGGCCCAGCAAAGCAGGAGTGCTGTGTCTTGGGCAGCTTTGTGTCTTCCATCTCCTCTTGACACAAATAGAACATGCAAGCTCCTCTCCTAGCCAGTGAACCAGATGGGATGTGACAGAGCTGCAGCTCTTCAGCATATTGCATTTTTCCAAGAAACTGCTTTTCAGACCAGTCATGCTGCAAGATGTCATGGAGCCTCATCAGAGCAGCCCAGCTCTGTACCTCAGAGCTCAGAACAACATGCGCTGCCTGAAAGGGTAAAGGGCAATTTTTGCCAACTGGACATACTCAAGTTCTTAATGATAAAAACTTAACAGGAGCTAAAATTAAGATACAGAGCTTTTTCATATCTCTCAGCATTACTGATGGGCCACGGGGGAGAGTTCTGCCCACAGATCCTTGACTCCTGCATGTGTCTTACCTGACAGTCGAAGTCCTGGAAGTTGCGAGCTGCATTCTGTTAACAAAACCCGGGGGGGGAAGAAAAAAAACAAGTTCAGCACAGTACCCCAGAACACACCCAACATCATCATGACAGTTCCCCTGAGACCTCTTCAGCATAGTCTACCCTGACTGGAGTCAGGACAGCAACGAAATGTGAGACCTATATAACAAAACTCCATGCAAGTTCTGCCCATTACTGTACAGCAAGGTTGCTGGGGGCTGTCCCAAGGCTATCCATTAACCTGTGGACACAGCTGAGAGTTGAGAGCATTTGAGCAGGGATATGTGCACATAGGAAGGACCCCGACCAAAGTCAGGCTGTTTATGAGGTTGGGTTTTGTCTGGTCCTGGTGCCCATTAGCAATTTGAACACAAAACTCTTGAAAGGACCACCACTAGGATCTCACATAACGAGCATAAGAAAACAAGCTATGCAGTTGGCTACTCTGCATAACTGCGTGCAATGTATTGTTCCACAGCAAACACCATGACCTGTAAGTACTGAAACCAGAGTGCATAGGAACTGGGCTCAGCAATTCACAACTGACCTTCCCGAGGGTGACACCACACATACAGGTAAGCACAGTAACTACAGCACACATCTGGTGTACTGCAGGTTTGGAGGTCTGCAGCAACTTGCCTGTATGCCCATGTGCTTCATAAGACTCTGTCTCTGATCAGAGTATGTTATGCTACTGAGTGCTGTCAAATGCTGCAAAAGGCTGAGCAGATCATTTAAGACAGCATTCTAGCTTATGTGTTTTAGGCATAGCACCTTACTGCTAAAATTACAACTAGAACCACACATGCACAACAAACACTCCAAATGTTTCTTCTGCCTGAACACTCTAACTCCTCTCCATGCGTAAACAAATAGCCCTGTTTTCCTCCCCCACAAAGCTTTGCCACATTAGCAAGAGCACAGGTTGCTACAATGATCTTCAGTCTGAGACATTTAAGCTGAGATATCTGCAAATCTCTCTTAAGCATCCCACTGGTGTTAAGTATTGAACTGCATCAGTGTTTCGAACATGACATGGCACAAAGCACAAAACCCTCAAGTTGAGGGAAAAGGAAAAAAAAAAAAAAAAGCAGTCCTCTCATATTTCAGAGTTTGAGATCCTGAAGTTAGCTGAGATTTCTGACAACTCTGTCCATGCCTCTTTCCGTGCTCTGTTAAATGCAGACAGTAGAGCCTTCTCATCTACCAGGTCATAAAGGTCAATTCAGTCATCCAATGCCACAGTGATCAAGGACTATAACAAAGCCTACGAAGAAGTGAAAAATTTCCTTATCCAGCACTGGACTTCGACGGTGCATGCTAAGTAAAGAAAAGGCTGATCTGAATTTGTACTGAGAAAAGCGTCACATTCCCTGCACATGGAGTGGGGAGGAAACAACACAAAGCAAAAAATGAAGGTTTGCAACTGTGTTGCCTGTTCTTAGGGTATACCATGACACACAAGCAGCACTAAAGATTGACGTGACCTGACTTCTGGACACTTGATTTCAACACACTGACATTTGACTTTAAACTATTTATTCACTGTCTTAGCTTCAGAAAGTTTAAGATTAAGGCAAGTTTTTCAGGCCTCTGAAGGTGAGATGGCTGCACTTCAAAGGCAAAGAGCTAGAAGGAACAATGCAATCCAGCCTAAGGGCTGTCCATTCAATCTCCTGAATTAAGCTGTTGCATATCAGTAACTTTTCACTGAGGTTATATTAACAGGAGTCAAAAGTTCCAGAATACAATCAGACAGAATAATAAAATGTCACTGGGATAAGTTTTCTGATCAAGTTAAAGGCAGTATTCTATTTTTCTCTCTCTTTTAACTAGATGGGAACACAATCAACTGATTTTCTTTCCCAGTACAGTCACTGCATTTTAGTGAGCCCAAATGAGGTGAATATATATAGCCTAATGTATTTTACTTCCTTATCTCTCTGTACTTGCCGTTAGGCTGAAGTTACACATAAGCACAAAAGTGGTTTTATTCTTTGAAAGTCAGGCTTGTAATTTTTTGCTGACTTCAATTTGAGACAAAACAAAGCCAGGACTCAGTGGTTCCCAGTGGAATTTCCTGCAGTTCAGACAAGTGAACAAGGTATGACCCACTTCCATTTCCCTGGCAATTCCACCAGTTTTAGTACTCAAGACACTACAGCTCCTTTTCTCTGTACAACAGCCTTTGTATCCGAAGAGTTCATAAACTCTTACCCACTGGCACCTTAAGAGTTCTACTGTACTATTTCTGGCCAGGCTGGCTCAAACTCCTACATGTGCAGCAGGCTGGTCACTAAAAATCTTTAGGGAACTGCCAACTCAGTACTTTTTGGATTCTGATACACTGCACGGAACAGCATGTTACGCTACCACACCCACATGCTCCGTAACTGTTTAAAAAGCATCTGTATTATTTCAAGCTTGAAAGCATTAGTGAGGGCCAGACCTCAGTGATGGTAGCCCCCTGAGGCACTTCTTTTGTTGAAACAGTGTAAAAAGGAGCCCCGCAGTGCACACCTCTTCCCATGCAGTGCTGAGGTTGCTTCTGGAGGCACTCTACCTATTTTTTCCAGCTGAGATAGTATATACTTCCTGTAACTTCAAAACAGAGTCAAGGAAACCAAGTATCACTTGTACCTGCCCTTCTGTATGCTGGTTAACACCAGCTGTTTAGGTGAACACTGCATTTAAACCAGAACTGTCCCAGCGATTAGGTAAGTGGCTGTGCAGATGACACCACAGCAAGGACCTGATGGGACTGATCGGGCAATACTTGACACTTAAAGGGAAAAACACCTAGTTTTGGCATGCTTCAGTATCTCCTACTTAGGTTGGCTCACTGAAGCAAGGAACATCTACCCTCTTGAACTCAAACATGGAAAATCCTGAGAATCATAAGCAAGATCTGGGGCACTGCATTTAGGAAACTCATCTTCTGTAAACATTTATCTTATTTTGAAATCATAAACTGTTTTCAAGGCCTTCCTGTATTTTTATCTGCTGGTCTACACTGAATTTGTTCTTCTAAGACTCACCCTCCCGAGAAACATTTTAAAAATATATGTTCAAGATATGGTGGAAGCCTAGTAGTCAGCAGTAGACTGTAAGAACAGGCAGCTGGACTGCAGATCTCAGCTGAATTGTTAGATTTCAGAGACCCTAAACAGATATGCTAGCACACTGAAGAAATCAGCAAAAACTAAGCAGCACAGACTAAAACAGCAGAATTTCAGAGATTTCGCCCATTTTGTGTGAGAGTCTGCACTAGACGGTGCAGTCTTCAACAAGTACACATTGAGTGGACTAAGTACCATATCACTTTGGCAGCACAAGGTAGTTCTTGATCTCACCATTAAACAGCAAGCATTGGGGACTGTTTCACATGCCATCAAACTTGGCTGTGAGGTATGGAAAGTGACCAAACCGCATTGCCCACAATCACAATTTGCAGATGCAAAATTCTAGATCTTGTCAGGATGGCTCATAATGACAGGCACTCAGAACAACAGTTTTTGGCAGAATCCAGTAAGGCTAGGGCTTTCCTGAAGCCCAGATGGCTCTCCTCCATCCCACAGGAGACAAAGTGAAACCCCTAAACAGCTCCTGCAATACAATGATTTTACAAAATTTCAGTATTGCATGAATCTGGACTGCTCTAGCTAGGCTCTGCAGATACTAACAGGAAATGGCTCTCCGTTACTAAATTCCAGGGAGTTAGGGTTGTTTTGGAGGTCAAAACACGAAAGGATAATTTAAGATAAAAGATTTTAAGAAAAAAGAAAAAGAAAAAAAGATAAAATGGGATACAATCCAAGGTTTCTCTAACAAGCAGGAACTTATCAGAGGTTCTACAGCTCTGCCAGGTCACAAATGGTATCACCTTACCGCTTCTGCCCTGACTTCGTAAATCCTCAGGACAGGCATGACATACTGTTTGGCCAGGACTCCAGACTTCCCTTAACTGTGGTGGTCTGTCTTTCCCTGAGACTTTGGAAGAGTATGTGGTAGTGAATTATCAGTGTGGGGAAGCATTTACTGTTTTTCAGTACTTAAGGTACTTCAAGCTGTAAACAGATCCTGGCAATCAGGGCTCCTTGTCAGGCACAAAGTCAGCCAGAGTACACCTGTGAGAGCAAAGCAGCAGCTAGCATTACCTTATCATTCAGGAGCGGTTTGATCTCTGTCAGCTGAACATCCTGCAGTTCATCCATGATGCTGTCAGTGGAGCAAAGTAATCCTCAGAGCAGCAAATGGGTGATTCTGAAACAAAGTCATACTGTTAGAAACAGTATTACAAGAGATGCTAGCCAAAGAAAGCTTTAAGATCCTTCATTAGACTTGTATATGCTCAGACCGAAGCCTGAAAGAAGCTAGTTCTCTGCACAACACAAAGCACCTGTAACTGCACAAGGCAGACAGCCATGCTTGCACTGAGCATTGTCAGTTATGTCCACTCCTTACCCTGCACATTGCCTTGCCCATTGAAAGCTGCCCCTTAAAAAAATCAGGTGTTTTCTACTGAGAAAGACTGGATCCATTTCCACGCATTGCTGGTACTTTAGCCATAGTCTGCCTGGAAATGAACTCTAAATGACTGAATCAGCAGAGTGAAAAACTGCGTTCAATATGCAGGAATACAGGCATCTCACTGCTATGCCAGACACACCTTGACCACAGCATCCAGCCACTAAAGACAGGGCTGTACCTGTAACCCACAAGACGTGCAGCCAACCACTACATTTGCGCATGGGAGACAGAGGTGTGGAGACCCAAGCACCTTGCTGGCAGAAGATAAGACAGCCCATAACCCAAGGCAGCCCTTGTTTTATGAGGTGGGATGTAAAAATGGCCCCCAGAGAGTCCTGATCCAGTTGAACATATGCAGGGTAACACTGTTAACTGAGCAGCCCGAACAATCATTCTCCATCACATGGTGCAGAGTCATTAAAAGAAAGAAAAAAAAGTAATAAACAGTGTGTGAGGTTGCCATATGCCTATGGGAAATCACTGCTGCCACAGTCTGAGGAGAAATCTTCTAGTATAAATACAGCAATGAGGATGGAGTTAAAATAAGGCAGTTTACCAGGGATTTAGTTTTTATTCTAGAGGCTCTACCTGTGTTTCTAGACAGGAGAATTTCTAGAGCAGACAGTTGCAGCATGTAGTTGGATTGGACAGTTGCACGAACAGGGCTCTGGCAATAGGAAATGATCATGCCTGATGGTGCTGATTATTTGGTTGTTCAGGAAAACTATACACATTACTGTAGATGAAATAAAAAGTCATGGACATAAGTAAGGACAGGAATAGGCATGTGGTGGGCTTCCTGGGCGTTAGCTGAGTGTGCTAGAAAAAGACTCAAAATACTGTCACAAATCAAATTCTTTGTCCAAGATAATATATTGCTTCTAACCACAGAAGAAAAAGAATACTGCAACTGTTTTTCTCCAGTCACCATAATTCCACACAAATATGCACTGCCCCAGGAAGGAGGGGTTCCCCTCATCCCAAATGCTATGCAAAGCTGCATGTTCTTGTAACCCCCCTTTATGCCAGGACTAATATTGGTGTTGCTGAAGTCAGTCTGGCACAAAACAAATTATAATGCCTTTTCCCTCCGAAAATCAGACATAGCAACTCTCATCTCTAGATTTAGCTCCTTTGCTTTGGGAAACTTGAAATTATTCTTCTTTTCCCCATTTTTTTTTCTTTTTTGCTATAAAACACATCAGCTGTGAGAGTTCCAAGAAACCTGTTAATTCACATGTAATGTCCTGGTTACCCCACAATGAATTTTTATTCAGAGAAGCATAGAGTCATATAATGCACTGTAAGCCCCAGAGGAAGTGCCAGTTACTGTAGTTCTGATAAGGCATTATGGAGACCAAAAAAAAATATTTTCTGCTAAGGAATTACAATTTCATTATACGCTGGGACTGATTAAGAGCTCAGCGTCTACCAGATTCTCTCCAAAGCAGCATCCCACAAGGTTACAAACACCAAAGGAGTTTCAAACAAGCCTTACAAAGCTTATCTGCAATGGGTGGCAGTACTAGAACCACCACCTTATTACCTTAAGAGCTGATTTCTCTCGTTAGTGCTCCTTTGAAAAGACACCCACCATGCCTGCCATCATGTCCAAAGGCGATGCTTATTCTTGGGGTCACCTAAGAGACCAAGAAGTTGTCCACTCTACCCAAAGGGATTAAAAAACTGTGCACACACCAGCCACCTTTCTCTGTGGGTTTTTATATACAAGAAAGTGGCGAGTTAAACTTGTTTTGTGGTTCATGAGTCCTAGGCACACCTAGCATTTTTGCCTAAAACAGAGTCTACAGTGAAGCAGGGCATCTCAATCACTCTCTGCCGAGCTTTGTCTGACCAAAGAACAACTCAGAGCACCAACTGCTCTGTTTTTTGCTAAAGCTTTGCAAATACTCCTCCGCGCAACAACTCCCAGACAGCCCTAGGATGTGTCCTGCATAAACCTGCCCAGGGACAGCACTGGCTGCTGATACAAGCATGCCTGCCTGTGAAGTGAGTAAAGTCTAGGAAGAGGGAGACAAATGCATTTTTAAATCCTATGCACTACTTTAAGTACATTAGTTATATGAGAATAATAAAAACCTAAGTAGGTGTTTAAAGCAAGGATTATCAAATGCTTTCATCTCATCAACCTCAATTTCATACTTAGTCTCTAGATGTAACTACAGTACACACAAATAACATCACTCTGAAATTAATCTGATGCTTATTTTCCTGGTCCACTATTGTTCCAAATACTGTTTCAGGGGAAGGGGGTCTCTAGGGGCTAAGGCAACAAACTGCTGTTATACCTGCACTGTGGGTTGCTCCTTTGTTAAAGCAAGCTGGGCAGCACCAAGAAAGGCTGCTGTTTCAGATGCTGGTCTCAGAATTAGGTGAAGCTTCTTTCAGACAGAAAAGACTATCTTCCTTAACACCAGCTGAGCTCATGTAGGGGAGAAAAAGAAAAAATCTGTAGGGGAACATGCAGGAAAAGAGAGACATGCTCTGCAATGAGTTTGCAGCACAGTCATCCTGGGAGACTCTGGCTCAGAGCAGACTCTCACCTAGGCTGCAAGAGTGAGAGCTGGACCTCCAAAAGAGACAGAGGAGACTGAATGCAGAGGTAAGCCAGGAAGCCACTGAAAATTGCTGAACCGAGAGCAAGATCAAGACGGAATAAGCCTGCACAGTCACAAACAGCCAGATGGTGGATTCCTTTTTCAAACCTTTTGATTCTAAACTGCTCATCCAGCAACTTAACTTTTTTCAGCTTTCCTAGAAACTCAAAGCTTTTTGAAGGTTTTTTGAAGGAAAGGTACAAGGGGTCCCCATCACTGCTTGCAAGCAGCTTTTTTTAGATTGCTGAACCAGCTCTTCCAAATCCACTCACTTGTGAACTCTCCAGAAAACAGCTGTCACTCACTCAGGACTTCATTTCAGTTCTTTCAGAGGGGATTCTATAGGCAGATACATGCACTTTTCTCAAGGTCTCAGCAAGCTGAACGTGATTGCCCTGGACCAAGTCTGGTTAACTTGTTATTACAGCACGAGATCTGACTTGCTGTACACGATCATTCACCACAACTTCCCCTGAGCACCCTGGCCTTCCGCTTGAAGCAAGACAAAGACGCACATTTGTCCAAAAAGGGCCATAAAAATTTCTCTAAAAAGAATGCTTTGTAGCAGAGAGCTGGTAAAGCACATCTCCAAGTGCAGAGGCAAAGGGAAGGGTGGGATATTGGTGAGCTGAGCTATCCTCCTCTGACCACCTTAAAGACTGACTCGTAAAAGATCTGCAGACAGGTCTGCCCAGGAAAGAAACAATTCTCTCACTCCACCCCTATGGTTATTTAGAGAGACAAAGACACCATTCCATAAGCTGAAAGAAAGTTTAAAATATCATAACAAAGCAGCCTAAATATTCATAGCACACAGAAGAGCTCTGCAGGACACAGGCTACAGGCAAAGCAAAAGGTTTGCCTGGAACGTTCTGTGTATAAATTATACATTTTTCTATAAATGTCCCAGTACCACCTCCTTTGCAAGTATTCCTCTTGTCTCCATTTATATATTACTATAAATACACTCAAATACCCCAATTTACACCATCCCTTTTCAAAGGCTTCCCAAAGGCTGGAGTTGACTCAATTCTCTTTGAAAACACACAGTAAGACACAGTATCTTGTCACAGTAAGACAAGAATCAAGGAAAGACATTCGGTGAATCGTTAGTACAGAGACTAGAAATCATGGTAGGACACAGAAGGCTGCAAAATACCACAGCAGGTGAGCCTCTGAAACAAACCATCTACCTCTACATAAGATCTGAAATGTGTGCTCACATGCTTACTCCAAGATAAGGGTGCTCTAAATTTACATCATTTCAATATATAAAAATAAAAAAAAGTTGTGTTAAAATAGTTTCAGTAAGTCAACAGTATGAGTACTACAGACCTGCACCTACAGAGCCAGCAGTGCAAACTCTACCACCTGTGGGTGCTTAGGCTCTGGTTTCTAGCTGGCAAAGTTCTAGCAGGACTGCTCCTCACAAGGTTACAAGCAACAAGAGTTAGATCCTGAATCCAACTCTCTGGGCACCTCCTTGAATACCCTGTTTTATTATGGAGGTGCAATCTCTCCACACCATTTAGGAACTCAGTGCAACAAAATCTTGTATCCAGAGGCTGAAAATTCTTGTTCATTCACCTCAGCTACAGCTTCTAATTTGTTAACCTGCTTTGTATATTAACTACATTGAGGCAAAATTACACAAGAGAGTTATCAAGCTACACACTACAAAACACGGTATTGAATGTACGTAAATATATGCTTCCTTGCTCAGCTGCCCAGCAGAAGCAGCCTCCTCTCTAGGGACTGACTACACTTACAGTCATGACAATCAGGGTTAGGTTTCCCATAACTGCTCTCTGAATACAGCTACCCGCTTCTTACAAGATATAAAGAAGAAATGCTGCTCCAGGGCATGCAAAGGAAGACAGGCACAAACTCATTTGCAGCCAGTGCAAGAACTGAAGTACACTACCTATAGTCCTCAAGTTTGCAGCTCAAGCTCTCTCATATACACCGGCAGACAAGCTGCCTGATGAGGCTCCTCAGTCTGGTCGGGCAGACCGCAGTCTTGGCACATAGATCTTGACTAAAACAAATTTCATTTATGGGCTTTGAGATCTTTGGGCATTTGTGTTATGCTGCTCCTGCATCCTTTCAAGCCTCTGGACAACAGTGTGTTTCTGAACCACCTGCATAGTCTACTCTGTTTTCTATACTGAAATGCTGGCTCAGATGGTAAGCTTCCAGCAAAACAGGCAAAGGGTCCAAATAAACTTTCAAAATATTTTCCTAGGTTACTCGCTTTGCGTTCCAGCTCATATATTTTTGGGAACACACCACATGGTGCTCCACTTCCAAGACAAACTGCAAGCTTGCAGAGAGAAATTACGTTCTGCTTAACCAGCACAGTGCCAGCTACTGCACCCGAGCAATTGTAACACAACATGCTTTTACCTCCTTTGAATCTGGGCTACACTCAGGACAGAAACACCAGCTGCTAAATGTACTTTCTAAGGAGTTTAAACAAGACGTACATTTAACAATGGTTTTGTAAAGAAAAGGTCCATGCACAGCTTTCATTAATTTTGGAGAAGTCCAATTCTGTCTATAGGAAGCATCACATTGTCATGCATGTAATTGAGCTCAGCCAGCAGAATATCATTCTTAGCCACCATTTTAATTAACAGGCATCAACTATAGGGCTGATTAAGCAAGAATGCAAGAAAACGTAAAAGCTTCAAATTATTTTGAGTTACCTGGACCACTGCCCATGAAAACACTGAACCAGGTTGAGCTCCCCTGTACAGCACAATCCAAGATGTTTTAGAGTGAGAATACCCAGGATACACACTGGAATTAGAAGTTTCTCCCACAAAAATTATGCAAATTATTGTCTCTGAAAGAGCCTTTTCTGGTCACAGTCTCTCTTTCAAATAGCTTTGCAGCACCTCCCTTAAGCTGTTCTCCCCAGTGAAAATGAAATAAGCAGTGGCTATTATTGTTAATCATGTTATTCACACAATTTTCCCATTACTCTTTCTTGCCCAGTGGCACCACACTAAAGCACTACCTGCATTATCAAGTATCAGCAGCTCACACAGCTCAGACTAAACCGTAGAGCCATTTTTATCAGTTTTATGGTGAATGACATGTTCAAATGGATCTGTTCAAAGATGCTTTCCCCTCTCTGCTTCCACAACTCCCACAGTTCAGGAGGCCCCACCCAGGCACGGGTGAGGGCTCTTGAAGGCTCCAGTTGGACACTTGTCCCAAACAAAACATTCATAGTTCTTCATCAGCACTGTCTACCATCATGGCATTCACCACAGCTTCTCCCCATATCACCTCCTCTACCCGTCCCGTGACAACTTCAAACTCTCACCCACACAGAGGCAGTACGTATAGCTGAATGCACCCATCTTCCAATCTGACACAAGGCAAGTGGGGAAACTGGTCTCTTCAGCAGCAACTTACTCTTAAGCAGCTTATGACAAACCTGACTGCTTTCTACCAGGTCCTTTGGTACCCTCTGCAGTATTATTTTCAGGCTTGTTCCTGCTTTGTTTCAATCATGCTTCCCACTAACTGACTCTGTGTTTTTAGATTTTAAGTGAAAAAAATTAATTAAGATGTGAATATGTATCCCATTGAGCAAAATAAAGCATTCCAGAGCAAGAAAGCTA
Organism: Falco punctatus; assembly: GCF_963210335.1. Taxonomy (NCBI): domain Eukaryota; kingdom Metazoa; phylum Chordata; class Aves; order Falconiformes; family Falconidae; genus Falco; species Falco punctatus. Next base: position 519,438 of record NC_137590.1, read on the forward strand.
GAAATCTGTTTAAATGGGATCTTAACAATTTATTTTTATCATCAATTTACTGAAATGCTAATTTTCCATTTTATTTATCTTATTGAAAAAGTAGCATTTTCACTGGCTACCAAACATTAAATTGCATTAATAAATATAACCTTTATACCCAGCTGAGCCTTCTTGCTACATGGAAGGAATCATCATTTAAGTCATGGTATAGCTAAACAAACTTAGTCAGATCTCAGTTTTTGTATTTTGTAATGCAATTGTGAATTTTTTTTAACTCGTTTGTATGAAGTGCTATTGGGATGGAAGAAAAATACTCAGATCAAATGCGTAAGAAGTTCGTAGAGTCACTTTCATTTAAAAAAATAAAACTACCTTGAACTTTCTGTGTTCACTCATATATACAAAACGTACAACCTAAACCTGACGTAGTAACACATATTCAGCAGTGAAGGAATTGTACGAGGCAGTTTTAGTCACATCTCTTGGCACGTGCAGTGTCACATTGCGCAGCCTCGATAAACCTAGCTTAAGGTGGGTACAGGAACCATCATAGATGCGCAAAGCTCAGGAGAAATTAATATATTCTGCTCCTCAGCAGCTAAGACAACACAACTGCTTCTGGTATCAGCTCATTCAGGTAACTAACACCCTGTCATTGTGCTGTATATGTATATACATCTAAAGCACTTCTACTAATGTCGTCACAGAGCAAAACCAAACTTTTCTTCTTACTTCATTCAAATTTGAATAAATGGATTTGGGTGATTAGAAAACCGTATACTTGTAGGCAAAAGCTGATCAAACATTTCAACACATCCATTCCCAAGTTACCCACCAGACATGCAAGAGACCTTTTAAGTTTTATCAGAGCACATACATATTGTTCAGTATTTAGTAATTATGTGTATTGAATATAAGAATACAGATGTACACAGAAGACTGATTTAACTCTCAAGATGCAATTTCACTATTTTAGTCTGCTCTAACCTCAGACCACTTGCAAAAGGGGCTTTCACAGGATTGACGTAAATTTTAAGCACGCCTATGCATTATATGAAAAACAAATTGCTAAAATTAGATTTTTATTATATGTCTTTTCTCCCCCTTCCTCCTCATTAATTAAATGCATCTTTCCCTTACCCATGTAGCATTGTTCCTTGGAGCTTCCCAGAACAAGCTCCTTCCGTTTGGCTTACTGCCCATCCTCCATCATCTGAAGGACAATCTCTTCTGAAGTATCAGTGTCATTACTTCATAACTATCACAACTGCTGTACTGCTGTCCCTTCCATCGTTTCCAGTCTGTGAATTAACTTCCAAGCAGAAAACATCCTTGTATGTGTCCGGCTGAATTTTATGCCCCTTCTAAGGCAGCTAGCCAGTGCAGGAGAGGCAACTCAGATTACCACAGTTAAAACCAGTAATGGATACAGAGCAACCCAGAATCAATTCAAGATGTAATTTCATTATTCATTTCATATACTTGTGGGTTGCTGCCAAAAGGCATGATCCCCACACCAGCCAGAAATTTCTTCCTCTCCTTCCCTTGCACCAGGTCAACAATCACACAGTAATGTGGCAAGTCAGGTCTGCTTAACTGCCGCCTCAATTGTTTTTTCCAGGACTAGTTTTCATTTGTATCAGTGACTAGTTTTCATTTTATCAGTGAACTGACTGATGAAAAGGCTCCTTCGGTTCCTTGTGCACCACCTTTTTTGTAAATCTGTGAAGGCCTTGCTTTGAGATTTGATTGTAAGAAACTGGGTTTTCTGGCAGTGTTACCTCTTCAGTTGAATCACAGAGCAGATAAAGCACATGCTCAGGACACTGCCAGATGATATGCAGGGGCCTGCACTTAGCTTCAAGTTATGCTAGTTCTAATCAATTTAGACAAAGTGTACACAGAATATAAGACAGAACTCAGTTTGCTGATCAGTTTCCTTGTTGTAGGGTAATATTTCAGGACACAGAGGAACTAAAATCTTACCTCACAGCCTCTGAAAAGGAGCATCAGATCCTCCAGCTCTCTTCTTTGCTCTGCTCTTTCGTCCCCTTGCAGCCATGACCTAAATGATGCCTTAGGCAGTGTCTGGCATGCTGACTGTAAAACGAGCAGATTTAATGCTGACTTTTTGCCAGGCTAGCTTTCTACTGTTCTAGCGAACTGAATGAGCCGATCACACAATCGCATGAACATCATGACTGGCTCGCGTAGGGAGGACCAGACATGTAATGAGCTCTGGAGTCTGCTCTAAATCCTGCAGTCTAAGATGAGGATCATGTATAACATACAGAGTAGGCAAGTTTACAAATAAAATGGTTAACTCACTACAGTCTTGCTGCAGCGTGACAGAAAGGCACCAAATCTGGCTCATAGACACTCAATATCAAGAAAAGGAACTACACAAAAAACAAGGCAACTTGTCAAAACAAAATTCAAAAAAAAAAGGAAAAGCCACAAAAAGAAGGAATCCTACAAGGACCTTGGAGACTGTTAAAAATTCTGTTTGGGAAGCCCAGATAATCTGTGCACCAATATGCAAGCATAAAGACAGAGCCACCTTATATGCAAATCCTGCATGACTCGATAGGAAATTTAAGGAGACTATCCTGGGAACAGCTGGAATCTAAAAGTAGTGGGAACCTTATCCAGATGAGCAAAACAGGAAATCCCATAAAGCACAGCAAACCAAACGCAAATGGGAAACTAAGAAAATTCAAAGAAAGAATTCTAATGGTCTCTTGGCAAAGGATTCTCAAATTAATAGTTTGCATTACTTGTTTACTTGCTAACTATGTTACTCAAACATGTCACAACCAGGAAGCCAGCTATAGAGTGGGTGCAATACCCAACCACCACTATGAACAAGGGGTACTGCGGAGTGGCAGGGCCGTTGCAGGCACCCAGTGAGCACCTGGCATCAGCCACCACTTCCAAAGCTGTCAGGAAGTCCCACAACAGCATGTTTCGTGGTGAAGAACGAGCACAGGAGTTAAGAGCATCCACAAAAACATCAGATGGTTCACTACTTGTGAAAAAGTTTGAAAGTTAAAGAAGAGCTTAATTTTAAAACCATGTTTTTATTCTTGCTGTATTTGTAAAACTTGGGAGTCGGGGATTATTTTCCTAAGGCTCAAAGTTTGCTTTCTGCTTTTTTAGTGAGTTGAAGCACCTCACCCTGTGATCACAAGAGCAGTGGAGCCAGTGCAATGGTGGGAGTGAGGAGAAAGGAGAGGGGGATACAACCCACCTTTGAGGAGAACTATTAATAGACCTCAAACAGTCAAGGTTTTGGAGATAAATAATTTCAGAAGATTTAAAAAAAATGGTTTGATACATTCAGGAGAATAGGTCCATAAACAGATACTAAAAGGGGAAAATATAATAAAATGGCTATATCCTCCAGTATCCATAGCCCAACTTTTGTGAATCCTGTAAAAGCACTCACGGAAGGACTGGGGTTAGAAGGGACCTCTGGAGATCACCTAGTCCAACGGGTTCTCCTAGAGCAGGCTGCACAGGATCATGTCCAGGTGGGTTTTGAATGTCTCCAGAGAAGGAAACACCACAGCCTCTCTGGGCAGCCTGTCCCAGCACTCACTCACCCTGAGTAAAGGAGCCTTTCCTTGTACCTAGGTGAAAGTTCCCATGTTGCAGTTTGTGCCTGTTGCCCCTTGTCCTGTCACTGTGCACCACTGAAAAGAGCCTTGCCCCTTCCTCCCGACACTCACCCTTAAGATATTTGTAGACACTGATAAGATCCCCCCCTTCTCAGTGATCTCTTCTCCAGGCTAAACAGGCCCAGCTCTCTCAGCTGGGAGATGCTCCAGCCTCCTCATCATCTTTGTAGCCTCTGCTGGACCCTCTCCAGAAGATCCCTGTCTCTCCAGAACTGGGGAGCCCAGAACTGGACACAACACTCCAGATGCGGCCTTACCAGGGCAGAGCAGAGGGGGAGGATCACCTCCCTTGACCTTCTGGCCACACTCCCCCTCATGCACCCAGGATTCTGTTGGCCCCTTGGCCACGAGGGTACACTGCTGGCCCACAGGCAACATGCCATCCACCAGCACTCCCAGTGCCTTCTCCACAGAGCTGCCTCCCAGCAGGTCAGCCCCAGACTGTGCTGGTACGTGGGGCTGTTCCTCCCCAGGTGTAGGACCTGACACATGCCTTGGTTGAACCTCACGAGGTCCCTCTGCACCCAACTCTCCAGCCTGCCCAGGTCTTGCTGAATGGCAGTACAGCCTTCTGGTGTATTCAGACACTCCTTCCAGTTCATATCATCAGCCAACTTGCTGAGGGTATACTCAGTCCCTTCGCACAGGTCAGTGATGAATAAAGTTGAACAAGACCAGACCCAGTGCTGACCCCTGGGGAACATGCTAGCTACAGGCCCCCACCCAGACCCTGCACCACAGATCACAGCCCTCTGAGCTCTGTCATTCAGCCAATCCTCAATCCACTTTGCTGTCCACTCATTTCACCCATGCTTCCTGAGCAGACCTATCAGGATGTTATGGGAGACAGCATCAAAAGCCTTGCCTGAGGTCAAGGTAGAAAACATCCACAGCCCTCCCCTTGTCTACCCAGCCAGTCACTCCACCACAGAAAGCTATTAGGTTGGTCAGGCATGATTTCCCCTTGGTGAATCCATGTTGACAACTCCCAATACCCTTCTTTTACTCCACATGCTTAGAGCTGACCACTAGGATGAGCTGTTCCATCACCTTTCCAGGGATGGAGGTGAGGCTGAACCACCTTTAGTCTCCCGGGTCCTCCTTCTTGACCTTTTTGAAGGCTGGAATGACACTGGCTTTCCTCCAATTGTCAGGCTCCTCAGGTCCTATAGAAGATTCTTCCCCAGTGCACTGAAACATCGTTGTTCTTTCTGAATACAGAAGTTATTTATTCTCAGGCTTTATGCTGCAGAAAAAACAGTAAGGCAGCCTTACCCATGAAATCTAGTTTGGTACCTCTGTCCTCCCCTGACAGTCACAAAAATTATGAACATCTTTACCTATTACACACAGAGTATTCTTTTATCTCAACTTGGCAAACAAAAAAATCAGTATGAAGTAACATACTCTGGAGGGTAAATTAAAGACCAACGCTTTCCACAACCCACTTTAACAGCTCTGAGCAGCCACAACTTTCCAGAAGTGTGTGTGTGTTTTCCAGAGAAGGACTTTCCCAGTACAAGGCCCTTAGCAAACAGCAAGTGTTAGAACACCAGCCCTGACCCTAGAAAAGCCTGTTGATAATCTCTAAAGACAGGCCAGCTTGCCAACACTCACCTGAAGAGAAATGATCAAATATTTTTACCTAGTTTCATTATTTCCTTCCTGTAACATTACATGCACATTTCTCCCATATTAACCAAACAGAAATTAAAGACACTGCTGATGCAGTCATTTTAGAACTAAAATGAGGGCTCTAGTTAGTTCTGGATTGATTTTACCCACTCTTACATTACTTTTTTGCTCCCTCCCTCTCCAAGTTTCATTTTCTTAACCTTTTGGAAAACATCCGATGTATTTACCTACCCCATGTCCAGTACTGCAATGTTACAGCCGTAAATTCTAAAGAAACACTCAGAAGAGATTTAAAATGTTCTGAAGAAAGGTAGTCATATCATAAGGTGTAATTAAGACAGTATTAGTCAGGTGACTTGTGGTACTAACAGGTGCAAAACCCAACTGTAAAGAGTATCATATTAGTTTAAACCACCATCAGGGAGCTAAAGTATAGATTCTCTTTTGAGCCTCCTCCACAGCAACTTAAGCTAATGAGTTTTAGCTGACTTGTAGAGAGGTCTAAGAGCACCACAGAGCATAAATCAATAAGTTCTCTGTTAAGCCCCAGTAATCCAATTACTCTGTATCATACATAATACTTTAAAAGTTAAATGATAATAACCCACCTTACCATGGAATATTCCCTCAGCATCTCAAGAGCCTGACAGTCTCAGGCACAGCATTTACAATGGAGAGATTACCTAAGCAACACCAACAGACCCCATCACTCCTCTCCTTACTTTTTCAACCTCCAAATATCTCAAAGATTTGCAGATTGACATAGTATCTTTTATTTTACTAGCTGGAAATAATTACAAGCTTTCATGACCAGAAGCCCTTCTCCAGTTCAGGAGCAGATGTTAATCTGAAACACAACCCAAAGCACAATTCACCTGACCAGTCTATGAGTTTAAGTGATATCTCTCTTTACAATTAAGAAATGTTTAGCAAGGTGCTCTAAATTGGCCTAAACCAGCAATAAATTGACTCTGTCAATGAGAAGTGAACACAACAAACCACAGGTGGTAAACCACAAATAAACAGCCCTTTTACATTGGAACCACATCCAGTTTCCATGAATCCAAAACCTCCTACTCCAGTCTGTCCTTTTCTAAATCCTACAGAGGAACCCCAAAATACACTACTGCCACTGGTTAGTATTTTATTGTTGTATTATTTCTCCAGTAGCTAAAACTACTTACCACAACTGTAAGAACATGCCATCTGTCAGACAAAGAGCTTACATTAGCTTTTGCTGTCAGAGAAGTTTTAATATTCCAGTAACAACCCCAAAATACCAGACAAAAGGCTAGGCTGCACGTTGTGAACTGTACAAACTGTATTTGACTTTACTGGGTATTTCTACCAAACCACTTTGTTGAGAAGCTGCACTGATTTTGCCCAGTGAAAAATTATCAGAGGGGCTGTTTCAGCCTGCTAGGCTTCATATCCCTACTCCAACACTCAAAAGGATTTCTTTTATGAACAGAGCTCTAGAGCTAAACTTTCAAAGCCCTGCGAACAGCATTCTGATGAAGTGTTAAATGCAGAATAAATCAGCCTAAATCCAGCAAATTGTTCCAACAGATTAAAACCTCAACCTCAAAGAGAAAGGAGGAGGTCCTGTTCACACTTTATAAATATCTCACTTTGTTTTGAGTCTGCCACCTGCTGCTTTGGTGGTCTTAGCCCTTTTATCGGAAGGGACAGTGAATAATGGGCTCATATACATGCCACGCTGCTTAGACTTCATGTGCTTCTATCACACCCTCCTCAAAGATATCTTTCTGAGACTAGAAAGTTCTGATCTTCTTTACAAGGAACACGTTTCAAACCTTTGATCATTCTTGTCAATCTTTTCAGGATGTCTCCCAGTTTCACTGGGTCTTGAAGAGCAATGAGACCAGTACTCATGCAGCATTCACAACACAGGTGCACTATGGGTTAACACAGCATTATGTTCCCTAGTTTGATCACTATTATTTTTCCACAAGCACCTAACCTTTTTTGATAACCTAATTTGCTTTTCCAGACACTCATACAAGATTTTGACAGAATTGCCTATTACAGCCCCAAAGTTTCATCTACAACTGGAAAGCCAATTCAGAACTTATCACTGTATACATACAGCGAGTGCTGCTCTCCAGGTGCAGTACTTCACCACACTGAATTTAAAATGCTATTTTATCACTCGGTGCCATAGGAATTTTCCATTTGCTATCATAAATTTATTTTTTTAATCTACAAACATAGTCACCTTTTCTATTTATTTTTCTAACTTTGACTTTTCTGCACTTTTGGCCTCCGCATCCTTCTCTGGCAACAGCTAACTAAATTGGCCAAAAAAAAGTTGTGAAAACACTCTATGAAATCAATCTTCCTTCTGTCCAATTTCCAGCTAAATTTTTATTGGATGTCCCAACAGTCCTCATGCTCTCAGAAATGTGACTTATTCTTTACTCACCTTCCGTGCCAGTCATGCTTTCATAAAGCTTTATTACTTTCTTTTGTCCTCCAAGTGGCTCCTTTCCAAGGTGCAAAGTCCTAAACTGTTTAATGTCTCCTTTCTTCTAATTCCATGTCTTTGCTCTCTCTAGTCACCTCTCACTTTTCTAGCTCTCTTATACTTGAAGAATTTGCCAGAATAATTACGCTGATAATATACACTGGAGCTCATTATATCTAAGACTTTACTGCTCTGCAGGACCCTTTTCACGTTTCCTCAGGGAGATATGTCAGAGTTCCTCTTCAGAAACGTGCCTTAATACTGCCACATACCTTCATAAATGTGCAGGCAACTTTCTACATAAAGCCCTGCTTCCACCGCCACTCCCAAAATTGGAATTTTGTAAAAGACAGGTTTTTATTACCTCATTTTACATCTAAGCTGCTCGTATTCTTCTCCCTTGACCTCAAGCTGACCTCTATTTTTTTAATTAGCCCCTTTATGTATATTTTCTGCATTTGTGTATGAGCTATACCAGGTTAGCGCCTAGTAACTGCAAACAAAGAGACAAGTTTCCATCTGCTACAGCAGCAGAGAAGTCCTATACTCCTCTACTTATTCAAGAGCTTCAATCAAAAAAAACCACAGTAGGAGTCATTACAGGCTCAAGCATTTGTTTCTTTTCAAAACAAGATCTTGATCTGACTTAGTTTCAGTAGTGTATCCTAATTATTTTTGCTGTCCTCTTGGTTTTCTTGGACCCTTCAAGTAATGCTTCTTATGTGAGTATTATCCAACACAGTGAAGTCAGAAGAGATCAGTTTCATTCATCTGTCTGACCCTCCTGCTTAGCACAGGATAACAAATTTCTTCAAATAATTCCCTCACCAAACCACACATGCTGGGATCGAGCAGTGCTGTTTCTCTTGGGACCTTTTGAGTCAGTACTGAATAACTTTCTGTGTAATGAAAGGACCCACACCTTCCATTGCAGCTCAATACACAAGGACCTGATGCACTCCTCCTGTTAAACATTCACCTCAGGTAGAGTTCAAAAGTTTTCGTTTTCCTTCAAAAGAAGCTGTAATCAAGGGAAAAACAGGGAAAGAGGTAAGAGCTCCAAAGCCACCTCCCCTGCAATGACGCTGCATCCAGCCCAGAGTAAAACGGAAACCCTCTCCTTACCACCACTGCCCTACAGACAGACTAAAAGCAGTCCTCTACCTTTTATTACCCATTCACCTGTGACAAAACTTGTTGTTCTTCATCTAGCCACTACAAGAGAGAGAAAGATAGCACAGCATTGCTCAATCAAGCTCCTTGCTAGGCCAATGGTGATGGCAATCACTAAACTGTGTTAATGCAGGTGCTCAGCAGCAGCTGCCATTTGAGATGTGACTGCTCATTCCTTAAAGATCATGAGTATTCAGGCTTGCAAGTAAAAACAGGATGGAATTTTGCAACAGCTGTACAGAAATCACCACAGTCCTTGTCTGTTTGGCCAGATAACAGAAAGAGATCCCCCTCCTGCTACAGCTGCACTCAGGCATTTGGAGGCCCCAGAGCTTCCAACCAGTCCCTGGAAGCACAGCACCTCTGCTCCCCACACCCTGGCCTTCCCTGTACCTTTGATTCACACAGACGATGGAACCATGCTGCAGGGATTCAGAACCCAAGAGTGCAGAACAAGTCCCTTAATTTACGGAAAGGTCAGTCCAGTCTTGAACACTTTTCATAGTCTGCAGCCTTAGCTATTTGGAGTCATTGCTGCTGGGAAGACCTGGGGTTCTCTCAAAAATGCAGAAGAAAATTTGAGTCTAGTGAGTTATGATAGAATAAAAATCCTTCAGACTTCACTAAAGGAAATGTTTCAAGACCAGGATTTAAACTCTGTGAGCCCTTCCTTATTGAAAGCTTTGACAACAGCAAGACTGTATTTGCTTAAATCATTTTTAGGCCAACAAGGTAACGGATGATGGCTTCTACATAAGCAGTTCATTTCAACATGGAGACATGATAAAAATAGCAGCATACAGTGCCATGTTTACATTTAATCCACAGCCCAGAATGACATTTGAAGGCTAGAGATCTGAGAAAACAATAATACATCACATCAAAGAAATCAAACTACAAAAGAGCAAGATACCTGAATGACAACACTTCTCAGTTCAGGCAATTAAAGCTTAAGTAATGAATTAAGCTTTCTGGTGCATAGTTTCAAGCCATTTCAATTTTTTCCTCCAACAAGTACTACCTACCAATCAGAGAAAGTACAGAGATTTATGTTCTGGAGACCTCCATAAAAGGCTGATTAATATTTCTGCCTAAACAGTTCTTATTTGATGAAAATCAAGTACTGACATTATTTTCCTGCCTTTATGTATAGCCTTAAATTCATACTCTGCTACGAATTTCTTCAAAGGTTACTAAGCCATACAATGAACTATATTCTATTTCTTAATTTTTCCCATTTTCTTCCCTCCCCCCCCCCCCTTTTTTTTTTCTAAAGACAGCACAAGCTTCTCTGGCTGCTTTATTACTTTCATTGTTAAGAAACTGCTGTCTTTATTAAAGAAGAATGAACCAATTAAAGGGGGGGAGGGCGAGGGAGGCAGAGCAGTTATCTTGTGAAAGGCCAAAGGAAAAGCCTACACTATCCTTCTACTGCTGACAAAAAAAAAAAAATCTAATGCTCAGTGAATACCTTCATCATCTGAGAAATCCTGTGCAACACAAAAGCTGGCATTTGAAGGCTGTCTTGTGCTTGTTTTGCAGCCTCCGTGAACCATTTTTTAAGCGAAGGGGAAAAAAAAAATTTTCCAGACCAAAACAGCTTTTCAGGATAGATAGGCGCAGCTCAGCATCCATGCTGCAGTATCACTGCACACACCATTTCTGCTGGAAGCCCAGCAGAACAGCACTGCCTGGCAGCAGAGCAGAGGATGCTGTTTGCAGCTCGGTTGCAAGCAACACAAGCAGACAGCTTGCTGTCCCTTCCAAAAGTATCTTCTGCTCTGCCTCACAGCGTTACAGATATCCATCCATTCTTCACTGTCAAGGTTTAAGTGCCCTCCAGGAACTCTACTAACCTTCGGATACCACAGTTAAAAAAAAAAAAAGCAGGATGGCAGACTACTTTAGAAGTCTTTAAGGTCACTGCACTGCAAAGAAAAACTGAGATCAGGGAGAAAATTCCTAACATCCAAAAACACTGCCAAAAATGGAATGCATTCATGTGGAACCAGCACATCCCCACCCTGAGTAACCAACTGGCGAGCTCTGCAAATTGTTTTAAAGACATTTTTATACTGGTGAGACTGGCAGCATATATAATTACAGTGGCCTAGAACTACCCCTGAAAACACTTCATTTAAGCAATTACTACCAGCCATAACAATAAAAGCCATTTCTCACAGTGGAAGCTTAATCACTATCAGAAGGGCTTGATGGTCTCATTATACGCATGTGACCAGTAGCCCTGGCACTGAAGCTGTTGCTTCCCAGATTTCAAAGGACTGCTGAAACACCCAGGTACAGGAGTTGTTATAAAGCAAATAATCCTCTATAACAGCATCTGCCAGGCTACACAAAATTTTGGAATCATTGCCAATATTCCTATGCATCTGCAAAGAAATAACGAAGACAACATGGGAGTACACGTCACACAAAATATATCAATTCACATTCAACATGCATGAACAGGAAAGGAAACAACCAAAACAGCAAAATGCATTTGGTAAGAAGGGTGCAAGAAGTTTCCATCACTATCTTAGGCTAGAGAGGGGCCAGAAAAGCTGCATGCATCTATACCCAGTCAGGTAATCTTTATTTAACATTTAATGTTAAAAAAAAAAAAGTAGTCTTCGGTTCACCACCCAAATAGTTATTTTGGAAAGTAAGAATTTTTGCAGGGGGGAATGCTGTTACTTATCCCCGCACCTCCACCACCTATGCTCTTCAGCATTCCACTGTGAAGTTCCTAAGAACCAGGATACCCCCTAAGGAAATCATGTCAGCAAAAATCTCCTGACTTCCTTGCAGATATAGGGTGGAAACCTGGAACACTGCAGTACAGCCAATCACTCTTAAGGCAAGTAACACCCTCTGATCAAGAATCACGTCTGTGACTGCTCCCTCTGTTAAAGCATGTCCACAGAAAAATTAGTCAGCATTTACTTGCATAAAGCAGTCTGGACACACCGTCTCACCATGTGCAATACATCCAGACAACCCTATATTCAAATACAATGAATAACTGAGCTAAAGGACAACAAAATCAACCCGGCTTTAAGCCCCATTAGCTCCTCTTTTAAGAAGCATTTTCCAACTGCAAGCATTACACAGCAGTTGAACTTAAATAACTTTTTGCGTGTAGAAACCAGGAGAAACACTGAGAGTTTGTTTTCTATGATTTGGAATATCGCTGAAAAGATCAAAGAGATCGCTTTTGTGCCCAAGAGACACCACACAAGCATTGGGTGTTTCCTGAAGCTTGACCAGCAGCAGAACTTAAGAGTCTGCGTTGTTTGCAGCATTTTATAAGTTTAGAAAAGCCTTGTGATCCTCTGGAGTCACAGTCGACTCATTTACTGCTTCATGTGGTCAGCCCCATGACCAGAACAGCAATGAGTTCCAAGACCACTTAAAAACAGTTACAAATGCACAAATTAAGTGTCCAAAAGGTAACAAACATCGGGGGACCACCAGCTGGCGCAGGTCAGTGTGGTCAAAAGAATTTTTTAAACTTTCGCTCTCTGATGGCAAGGCCATACAAACTGCAAAGCTTCCAGGCTGGGGTACAACTGAGTCACTACAGCACACAGACCTATCTCCACTCCTCCCTGGGGAGCGAGACCTCAGAGTTTTTTGTTTGTTTGTTTTTAATATGCCACTGAAAAAAACCAAAGCAAAACATGACACTTGGCTCTCCAAAAAACAAATTGCTTTAGCTTTATCTTGGAGGCAGAGACGACTTGAACTTCTTCATTAACTCTTCTGTACAGACAAAGCTACAACCTCCTCTGTGCTTTTGTACTCACTCTGTTGGAAAACTCCAGCCATTTTGGCAATTTAGACATCTATGTTGAAATCTTCATGATGCTGTGCCAGTAACTGAAAAACTGCAGTTGACAGTCCTAGATTACACTGACTCCTCAGTCCTTATCATTCAATTATATGACACAGCAGTATGAAGGAGCATGGCACCCAAAACTACAAAGCAACAAATGTGGCAGTTGCAGCCAGGGAGACAACGTTACACCCCAGCATTCACAGACTGATACAGGCGAGTGCAAGGTTGGACTAAGGAGACATGCTGACAAACAATCTTCTAAACAACTTCTCCTTCCTGTTGTTGTGGTGTTGGATGAAACAAAAGCTATAACATTTGCTTTATATAGGTATTATATTGTGGAAAATGCTGAAGAATAATATACCTCCTTTTAAAGCAATGTCCTTGCTGCAAACCAGAACCCAGCAGGCCTGCGGTCCCACAGTTCAGCTCCCAACTCCAAAGTATCCCCAGACTCCCCATGCACCAAGATCTCACAGCAGCACAACTGTGCTCACCTTTGTGGGAACAGAACTGAGAGGCCACCTGCTGCCAGGACATCCAGGACATATGGCAAATTCTTTGATTGATTAGCCAATATGATTCTATTAATTGATAGAATACCTGCTGGGTGTTCCATTCATTTACTGCTAGAAGTAACCAAAAACATTTAGGCCATACAAGCTTTCTTACTGACTTTTTTTTTTTTTTTAATAATGAATGTTTCCAATTAACTATTTATCTTAAAAATGTCTGGAAAGTATTTTTTTTCTGTGGCTGAGCTAATCCATGCGCAGATTTTCACCAAGCCCTGTGCCCTTCTCTCTGTCAATCCATGGATAAAGCTCAATTGCATTGCAAAATGGGAGGAAAAAAATCTTCCCTGGCTTTCCCAGGGACCATAAGAAACATATTTGGTAACCTTTTCATCCAAACTGAAGAAAAAAAGTTGAAGTTGTAACAAGGACCATTTATTTGATTAAAACCATTTCAGAATGAACTATATGAGCAAACTAACAATAGTAAGAGTACTACACAATGGTTAAAAATGCCACTTTATCAACTGATGAGTGCGTGCTTGCTCAACACTCCCAACACTGTTGCATTAATTCTCCACCCATGGAAGGGAAACTATGCAGCACCTGAACTGGCAGCACAGAGAAGCAGACTTAAATCACCCCTCAAGCCACCAACTTCTACCATCTGGACAACAAAACACAAAACCACATATGAGCCCTCCTTTTCTGGAAGGAAATACATCTATCCAAGTCATATAACCGTATATTTATGCAAATCAAGTTTTTCTTTTTGCCTATGCAAAGGTAGAAACACGTACACAAATGGAAAAAACGCAGACCTTATTGGCTAAGCAATAAATTTCAAATCTACCACGGCCAAAAGAAACTGTTAAGAACAAAAGCATCACATCTAATTTCAGTTCTCCACACAAAGACAACACAAAAAAGCCCTCAGCAGACAACTGTTATAATGTATGACAACAGAACTGGTGACTCTGCATATGAATTTTCAAGAACACACCTGAAAAACCTATGCAGTGAACAGAAATTTCATTAAAGACCTACATCCTTTGTATTTAGGAAACTTAAATGTAAGCAAATCCCAAAAAATTCTAGTATTTACAGAACACTACAAGGGCGTCAGTAGCAAAATTTGTGGATTTCCAGTTATGTATTTATGATGCACATGTTCCTAATAATTCAAAATAAAGTCCATATATAGGATAAAAGTAATACTAGATCACTATTGATTTACATAAATGCTCTAAGAAACCTTCCTTATTCACTCTCCCCAAGGAATTTCAGATATTAACCCACAGTCAGATTGGTTTTTCTGCCTCACCACAGCAAAAACTTCCAAGAAGCAATCACAAAATCGCTTGAATTAGTACCTAGGTCAAATTCACACACCAAGTCATACTAATTAACTACAGCATCAAATTCATGCTAATTTGAAATAAAAAGTGCAAGTTTGTGCACAGACACTGCCTTCAGTCTAGACTACAGTTGAGCCTGTAAGTCTCAACTCACAATTTCAATCATCAGCAGCAAGCACAAAAATACGTACTTATCTAACTGAATTCATTCTAGTTAAATCGAAACAGCAACACAAAATCAGCATTGATTTATAGTTTGTTGGGTTCATTCCAGCCATATGTGTTTTCAGACTGAATTCACTGCACAGCAGCAGAGTGCTGGAGGAGAGCAGACAGGGCTGCGAGGACAGGCAGAACCTCTCAGCAGGGGCGTTCACAGGCAAGCGTTTATAGCAATGACTACAAAACATAATTCAGACAGCTGCCGAACTTCCACAGCTCTGCAGCTAAAGCATAAACTGGAAAGCCCTTGCCTGGACTAATAACTAGCTGAAAACAGACAACAGAGGGTAGGCATAAATGGTCAGTTTTCACAGGGAGGGAGAGGGAGGGAGACTGCCAGGAGTGTTTTGCAGTGTTCTGCTATACACCATACTCATAAACAATCCGGAAAAGGGGCAGGGAGTGGAATGAGTCTCCTGAGGATATAAGCTATTCTGACAGTAAAGAGAAGGCCTGACTGAAGACCTGCAGAAAAACCCTATGAGACTGAATGATCGGGAAATAAAAACAAGAAATTCAGTGCAAACAAGGTAGCACTCTGAAGAAAAATTATCCTAATTTCACATAGTGATGTACTTCAAGCTGGTCATTAACCTTCAGAAAGTCTTGCCGGAGTCATGACAGACTGATAAAAGCATCAGCTCACACCCATTAAACATAAAAAAAAATATCTAATGTTAGGAAATTATTAGTAATTAAACCATCATATAAAGCTATATAACATCTGCAGCTTAAATCCTAGACACAGTGCCTGTTCCTTCATTTCAAGAGGACATAATGAAGGGGGAAATATTTCTGAAAAGGAAACAAGGTTTGAAAAGATTAATAATAAGGAATAATCAATTAGGCTAGGGTTCTTCTGCCTGGAAACAGAGATTACTGCCGTGACATATTACAGAAGCCTATAAAAATCATCAGCTGCGCAGAGAAGGTAAATAGTGATCAGTTGTTCACTGTTTCCAAACAACGCAAAAGCTAAGAGATACGAGATGAAGCTAGCGGCTGTCAAGTTCAAAAGAAAACAAGCAGAGGTGGTCAGCACCTACAAAATTATTTTGTGCTCTGGAAGGTCTCCCTCAGGATGTGTGAGTGCTATATATTCAAATGGACTGGGGACACAGGCAAATTCACAAAAGAAAAATGCATTAACCATTAACAACGTAAATGCAAACAACATCTACCTCTTGAAGTCCTACAGCATCAGGAGACAAGAGGGCTATCAAAGGTTTATACAATTTGCCCTGACCTTAAGCTCTTTGGAGGAAAGAACATGGTTCCACCTGATTCTATGGCTGTTCTTACACTGCAAAATCAATTACATCTCTGGTACTCCTCAGCCCTTCTTTGAACTCACTCAGCTTGCTTACCTGGCAAAAATTGATCTTCTGGGGAGGTGGGGACACAGAGGGGCTGGATTAGCGCCCTGCTTACTTAGCAAACTGAACTGGTTCTGGAAAACATCCAATAAATGCTGGAGATGGTACAAGACAGAGCAAGAACACAACCAGCCCTTCTGCATGCCAACCAGTCATTAGATCAGTTTAAGATGTAATGTGCAGCTTCATCACCAAAATACATACAAAAAGGAAGCAGCAGATTGCCTATATCCTCTATTTGAACACACAGAGACAAGCCACAATTCTAGCTCTTCTAGGGGGGACAAAAAAAGGGCCAGTTTCACATTTTTAATCCATCTGGTAATTAGGAAGAGATTCTGATTTATACATGACTGAATAGTAAAGGTTACTTTACAATTAAACATCGCATTTATAACCTTTACTGTATTTATACAATCTAAAGTAATGAATACCCCTTCACCAAACTAAAACCTGTTGTAAATACAGAAATGCATCCAAGCCTGGTAAGGACGATAGCCAAATGAAAAATAAAGCTATTCCATCGCAGCACCAATTTGATTATCACATTAAATGGTGCTACATCAGTCACAGAAGCCAAGGGGATATGACCAGATAGAAAAAGGTGAATGATCCATAAGTACGCATTATTAAAAAATCCAGCAAGTCCCATTCGCAATTCAGAATTTACAAGAACAGAACTGAAGACCAAGTGAGATTATTCAAATCTCTCATCAATTCTGATTTGCACAGTAGAAGGCACAGTCACCTAGTCCTTCCTATTATTAGGACCAAATTACTACTGCTTTGCTTAATAACTGACCTGATCTGACCAGAATACTAAGAATTCCCAGGGAAAAGCAATACAGAACTTTATTATTCTTCCCAAACCACATTCATATGAAAATGAGACTACTGAGATGCATCAAAACATGTATCAGTAACATAGTCTTTAACATTACACAGAGAAACAGCAAAACACTCCTCTGTTCTCCTTTAACTGTCGTGGATTAAACCAGGCTATAATAATTATGGACACAAATACTCTTAACCTGTATTGCGCAGCTGTCCAATGCTAGGCTTAAGAGTTGCAAGCAGTAGAGACATACTTACTTATATCCAAAACACAGCTGGCAGATGATGATGCACACAAGGTAGACCCTGATAATGGAGCATTATGGTGTCAGCACTGTCTACAGAAACAGAACTCACTGAGTGTTTGGCTTTCCTTTTTCCAGGAAGCAACAGCAGTGGCAATCCATCTGAGCTATTATTTGTGAGAATAAAAGTAAATAATTAAAATTTAAAATCCCTATTCTGTTACATATGAAAACCAAACCTGAAAAAAGTTTTAAAGCTGATTTGCCTCCTCCAATTTTTATTATTTTTGTGCTTGGACTATATTATGATCGTAATTTTTTAAGCTTCTTACCAAAATATCTGTATATTACTACTACACTATAGTGTTTACCTTAAGCATGCAACAGAGGAATGTTTAAGAAAACTATCCTAGAAGCATCTTTAAGAAAAATTCCTAGTACATCTTTAAGGAACCAAAATACACGTTGTACGTAATAGAGCCCCTGAAATTTAAATGTACCAGTACACTTATGCTTTCCAATGAAAAACACTAAAGACCCTGTCATATGTGATGAATGTGAAATACAAGCTGCAAACAGAATCACCAGAGGGTTTCTGAAGGTGATCTGAGTAAGAAAATATAAATTATACAGGTTTGTTCAATTATTTTAACCTTAAGACACAAAATGAGTAGCTAGGAATATAATTAGTCTCCAAGAACACTGCTTCCAGCAGCTGTTTAATTTCCATTTTATAACATTTCCAGCTTCTAAATTTGCAAACATGTTAATACAAGCCAAGTATAGCCCACACTAAGCTTCTGCACTCAAGAAGCCTCATGTGCCACACACAAGCCAAGTTTCAAAATTCCAAATAATAAATGAAATTGGAACAGTCATTGCCAGTCCTGAACCCACTCCACAATCCCAGTCCAATGGCCAATAATCCAAATGAATCCTAGTGATTGTCTTGCTTCTTCAGGAGTGTTGCCTCAGTTCAGTGAGACACATTTGGTAAGCTCTGCTCCCCTAGTCCAGTAAATTGTGCTAGAAAAGCTCCACACTGATTTTAAACTCAGCTTTTAAGACTACATTTCCTTTTTACTTTTCAACATAAACTGAAACACTGGTGCTAAACACAGTCTAACATGCTCCAGGATCTGAAAGACTGTCGTCCTCTTGTGTCTACAGAAAATGAAAGGCAGAAGCTGAAGTAATGAGCCGCCAAGTCCTCCTATCTGAACACAGAAGACTCATGAGTGTGCCCGACATGGCAAGCAGCAGCAGATTCTTCTCCACTTGTAACCCTCATCTCATCACCTCAGCATTCAAGGACAAAAGCTCTTCTGGGTTTCCCAGATGCAACCCCCTGATGCTTAATAGACCTTTCCTATTCTCCAGAGCAAACACACATGTGACTTAGTCGCCCCAGTTTTGCTACAGACTTTGACTGTGATTCACACACTGCGACTGTGCTGTCACGGCCTTGATCATGCACACCCGGTTCCAGACTCCTTGTACTTGACAGGAATCAGAAAACAGATCAGACACCAGGCTCTCAACTGGCAAAGCAAACCCCAAGGCACTGCCGCCAAGCCAGCCAGCAGCACTCCCAGCGCTGCCCGGGAATCTAGTGACAGTACTACACAGCATCAGTTGTTTTGTAATGTCACGTTTTCTGCACCAGACTTCATAATGATGATTCTTAAGATAGTAGAAGCATCTGACTTTGCTACTATGTTTTGAATTACTCCCTGTGACTTAAATATTTTAAAAAGAAACAGACATTGACTTAAAATGATGATGCAAAGCAACAAAAAAAAATATTTACAAACTATTCCTTTCCCGTTTGCACACTGACAAGACTGTACCGAATCAAAGAAAACCACCCCGTTTTCGTTGTCCAAAGCAAATAACGCAACTGAGAATTCCGAGACCTAAATACTAGAAAGGAACGCTACAGATAAGAGAAAGCACTAAAGCCCAGAGCACTCCAGTCCATTATTTAAATGAATTAAAATTTCAGTGAAAAAAACCGGGACAGATGCAAAGCGTTTCTCTTTTTCTCTCCAACGAAGCCGGGTATGACGAGGGATTATTTCCTAAATTCGGCTCCGTGAGGGAGCCGTACTTTCCTCCGGCGTCTCGTAACGGCAGCGGAGCCCTCCCTTAGCAGCGGCCTCTCGGCGGGAGACGCCGGAGGCAACGACCGCCCAGGCCCTGCGGGCTGCGGCCGCCTCAGCGACACTCGCCCGGGGAGTGCCCCCCGGCCCACGCGGGGAACCCCTGCCGCCTTCCCGCTCACCGCCGGCCCCCCAGGACCGCGGAGCGGCAGCAGCAGCCGCGGGGCGCAGGGCTCGGCGAGTCAGACGATGCCCGCGGGCGCAGCGAGCCGCTGACCCCGGCCCGCCCGCCGCAACGGCTCCCGCGGAGCCGCCGTGCGGCACCTGCCGCCGAGCGCCTCAACGGCGACGCCCAGTAGCCGCGGAAGACGCGCAGGGGCGGCTCCGGGGGTGTCCGGAGCCGGGGCCAGGCCCGCGGGCGGCAGCGGGGCTCACCTGGGCGACAGGTACCTCAGCAGCTCCGGCTGCCACGGCATGTGGGGCGCTCTGCGCCTGCGCGCTGCGCTGCGGAGCCCGCACATGCGCGGGGCCCATTCGGGGGCTGGGACTACAAACAAGATGGCGACCGGGCGGCGAGCGCCATCTTGGGGCAGGTCTCGGCGCATCGCCTTCCGCCCGAAGGGCTGGGCCCGGCCGCGTCGCACGCACCGCCGCTCCCCGGCCGGGCCCGGCTCCGCCCCGCCTCCTCGCTCTCTCAGCAGTCCCGTGAAAGCTCTGAGCGAGAGGAGCTCCCCAGCCGGCTCTGCTAGCGCGGTCGGGCAGCAGCGCCGCGCGGCGACCCGGGGCTCGTCAAGGCCAGAGACAGGCCGACTGCAAGCTGAGGGAGCGTGGCTTCAGCAATCCTCGGAGCCACCCCGAAGCACTTCTTGTGCTGGTCGGAGGTAAGATTAAATTGGTAGACCAAGCAAATTTGCTTGTTCCTTTCCCCCAGGAGGTTCTGGCAGCGTGCAGAAGTGAACGTTGGCGGAGCCCTCCCCGAGGTCACAGCACCAGGGTACCCTGTCCCGGGACCTGCTGCCTGAGCCCCAGCCGCGCTCTCCACGAGGGTGGCTGTCCCGAACGGGCAGCGAGCTCTGCGCCACGGCGAGGGGCGTGCGCCATCCTCTGCCCCCTGCCGCCTTCGCCCCCTCCTCAGGCAGCTTCTCCACATTCAAATACGTGGTTCCCAGGATAGCGTGACATCCCCAGTGCCTCTCACCTTACCTCGGTAGGGCCCTGCCCAAAACATCTAAAACCAAGATATTGCCCAAACTAAATGCATATTCTGGTTTCTGGTGCCACCCAGTGGTCCTGTATACTGCTTCTAACTCGGTCCGTTAACAATTAAAAGTCCGTTACTAGACAGCAGAGGAGGGGGAGCAGAGCTGCGATGGTATGTAGGTAAACCATTCCCGAATGCATTCCCAGTAGAAGAGAGCAGCACTGGGCCATACTGCCACTGCGGTCATCCCAGCCCTGTGCAGCGCCGTTGAGTGCCCAGTGCTCCCCCCTCCTTCTTATCTCTGAGCCCCAGCCCTTCCCCACATCACTCCCCTGAATTGCCTGTGAAATCCTGCCACTTACCTCAGCACCAGTTGCTACTTCTATCACCTTTTCCCACTTACCTGTTACATCTGCGCAATTTGTCTGATGTCCAGCTAGCTTTACATCGGTCCAGGGCCTTCTCATTTGCCAGCAGTCGCCCTCTTTGAGGTGGTATCAGAAGAATCCACCTTAACTGGGAAACATCCAACTCATGCAGTTGCAAGTAGCTGCAGTCCGACTTCCTGCCACCAAGACCCAGCGAGGGCAGCACAGGGAACACACAGGGAGGCATTTTAGGTAAATAACACCCCTGTAAACAGGCAGACAAGCCCAGCTCTTTGGCCTTGTTAGCCACATAATGCTTCCCCGGTGTTGGTAGCAAGGTGGAGCACATTTGTTTCTCAGGCTCCTGGTGCTAGAGTGAACCCCATTCTTGCCTGAGTCTCAGGTCTTCAGAGACCACCCTGCAGATCTGAGCAACCCACCCCAGTGGTCCACTTCATTGTAGGTCACAGTATTAAATGTCAAGTCTTCCTGAGAGTCAGATTAGGTTCAGCACCACAGAGTTAGGCAATGTTACATGCTCACTCAAGTCTGGAGGCAAGCAGTGCTCCATTTTGCCAACAGATTGGATACAGCCCTCCCAACGTACCTGTTCACTTACAGTGCGCTGTTGCCTGGCTTTGCCAGGGCTATATACTGAAATTCCAGGGGCTGTGGTGACCATTTCTTCCATAAGTTTACTAGTTCAACTTGGACACCTTCCCTTTCTTTTAAGAAACTGTCAACAAGAAAACAGGATCCAAGATGAGTGTGTACCTGCCAGAGAACAGAGAGGGCTGGCTGGTCCCTGAGGGATGGGGCAGCTGGCCAGGGCAGAGGCCTTGCCAGCCAGAGCACCATCCCATCATACCCAAGCAAGCTGAGCAGAGCAGATCCAAAAGTGATGGCCAAGTTCAGTCAAGAGTCCAGATCACGAGGCACGTTTGTGGTGATAATGTAGGTCCAAGTCAATCTGCAGGTTGGAGTCAGGTCTGGTGATAAATAACCAGCATCAGCTGCAGCCTAGTGATTGCTGGGCAGGTCCATGGGGACAAGGTGGGTACACAATCAAGCTGGAAAATCAGTCCACAGCTCAGGATCAGCTTGGGCCACGCATAGCTGAGACAAAGCTACAGAATGGTTCTCCTATAACATAGCTCAGGCAGGGACTAGAGACCCCCTGAGCCTCATTAAATGAGACTCCTGAGCAGGGTGTGTGTGGGTAGAAGCTCATGTGAGGCTGGTCAGGACCATTAGGGCCTATTAGTGCATGGAGGGCCCTGGCAGTACCTCCCAAACCCATGTGGGAGTACCTGAAGTCTGATACACACTCCCTGCTCCACACACCCAGAACTGGCGGATTCCCCTCGTGCAGCTCCCTCCTGGGGAGCCCGGGGGCCCTCCAACAAATCCCGGAGCAGTTCAGGCAGTCAGCACTGGCTGTACCCGCTGTACCTCACCTATGAAGACAGTGATTTTCTTTCAGATCTCTCTCAAGATGTGAGAAGTGTTCAGTAAGTGCTCACTGGGAACCAGCCAGCTCCTAAATGTGTTGGCTAAGACAGTCCTGTGATGGACCTCAGTGCACCAGCAACAGAGGCTTGAGTGGCCCCTGACCAACCTCCCTGGGGGGACTGCTGCCCCTGGGAGCCCCGCTGCAGCTTGGCCCTGGGCCCTCCCTCCCTGGGCTGTGGTGTAGGGGTGCCTGTCTCCAGCTGTGTCTTTTGTCATGGCATCTGATGGGACCTTGGCTGTTAAGAAGCTTGTCTCTTGGGCAGACTCCTTCAATACATTAATTAATACAATAAATTATAGCCCACCAACCTTATCCTGAGCAATTAATTTTTGTCTTTTTTCCTTTTGTTTCATATCAATACTTTTTTATATATAAGCTTATATATATATATACTTTTTATATAAAAGCATTTAAGAAATAGCTGCCTAGTGGTGTCTGCCCCTCTTCTCACACAGGCCCAAGCTTTTCATGATACCTTTGTGTTTGCTTGGGCTGCCAAGAGCAAGAGGGGAAGGAAGAGGGGTAAGTGTGGACCTGTGCAGGCACTATATGCAGAAACAGTCAGTAGCACTCCTTAAATTTGTAGGTATTATGTAAACTAGATTGGCTGTTGAACAGAGGTGGAAAGAGTGGAATTTCCTGCCACAAGACTGTACAATCATTGCAACAGTCCTCCAGCCTAGGATGTTGGTTTTAGGCTCTCTGGTGTGGCTGGTCCCCATGCTGTGCTGGCTGCTGTCAATACGGCTTATTTCATCTGTACATGTGCTGCGGCATAGCAGTCCAGGACCTGCAGAAAGCAGCAGCATTTGCCCTAGCTAGGCTAACACCACCTCCTTCCATGTGTTTTTAGCTGACCTGTGTCTTTTTTTTCCCCCACAGTCCTCACAGAAGACAGTATTACTTCCTGTTTTTCTCAGAGAAGACGCTAATAAAAAGAACTGCTAAAAATTACTTACAGAACTGTATGCTGTTGCATTGAGGATCCAACGTAGTAATAAACCGTATTGTGGGCATAAGTGAGGGCTGGGAAGCAGAGGGCTCTCTGACTGTAAGGCAGTCAGCCTTGGGGCTCCCCAATGCTTTTGCAGTCGTTCAGTTTCATATCAGTGTGAGTGCCCTGTGCCCTGGCACAGTGTGGCTTTGGCCTAAGGCACCAACTGGGTGCTGGGGGGGGCTGATGAGGCAGCTCTCAAATGAGTCCTGGGTGGGCCACCTGACTTCACACCAGGAGAACACGGGTCGTTGTTTATTTCGGAACAAGCAGGGTATAACTGCAAACCTTCTCATGTCAGCCTAAACCCTTCACAAATCTTTGGCTGAATGTTCTTTCTTGCCAAAATCTACAGTGTACACAAGCTGATCTTGGAGATCAGTAGCAGTGAAACAGCTACTCTACCCACCCAGGGCTGTAGTTCAAAATACTAAGGCAGTCTTGAAATTGCATTGTATTTTAATTACTTTTCAAGCTTTCTAGAAAAAATAATTGTTCACTACAAAGTGATAAAACTGTCTTAAGCCAACTTAACCCTCATCCACCGCTTGTGAAATATGCACATTAAGTGCACTAAATACTTGGAGTGTTTGCATTCAGAGGAAAGTTGTATTTGGAAAACAACAGCTAGAATTCAGACTGTCCCTGTCAACCTCTTTTCTGCCTAATCCAAATCAGATTTCCCCAAATACTACTGCTTTTTTTTTGCAGTCGAAGACGTTAGAGCATCTTCTCTGCATATTTGCATTCAGCTGTCTCCACAGAGGGTATCTGCCAGAGCCACCAGCTTTGGCAAAACAGACTCCCCCTCAAAGCATCTAATTGAACTAAAAAGCTGCTGTGAGCAGTCTGATTCTGCAAGTAGTTCAAAACTTAACATTTCTCCCTCTGACAGCTTTAGTGACAGCACAAAAAGAAGCATGCAGCATATGCAGCTGCAGTGCAAGGTAAAGGGAGCCTATTCCATTATTTTTCCTACTCATTTGAATCATTGGGGCCTGTCCTGGGTGATGGATGGTGCATTTCCATCAGACACAAGGGAGGGACAGCAGTGAACAGCCTGGGGCTGGCCCTTGGCAGGCACCTCTGTTTTCTGTTAGAGTAGCCAGGGGAACAGTGGGCTACGAACATAACTATGCCATCTATACATGCATGTGCCTCATCGGGTTCATCCAGATCTGCTGGGCTGGTGTGATTTCCCATGCCTTTCCAGTTTTATGAGGAGAGCAAAGCTGCCTGGATCCAGAGGGCAGAGCTGTCCCAGCAGCAGCTGGATCCAGCTCTCCCGCAGAGGCAGCCCACTGCCGTGCCTGGCTGTGACAGCCTCTCCTGCTGGCTGTGCTCTTCAAGCATCTTCCCAGGCTACAGAAGTCATAA
Source organism: Falco punctatus (assembly GCF_963210335.1). Lineage (NCBI taxonomy): Eukaryota > Metazoa > Chordata > Aves > Falconiformes > Falconidae > Falco > Falco punctatus. The sequence goes on from NC_137590.1 coordinate 544,348, forward strand.
CTGCTCATCTCCAGTCACCAATGGGAAATGAAAAAGGGTGCTACACTGCAAGCCAGAGATACACGGAGAATGGGAAATCTGTGAGGCAAGTTGTGCAAGAGCCTGATGTAAGGGCATGTGTTTCCAAAGCAGTGGCCTGTTCGAGCCTGGCAAGCTCACTGCATGGTGTGCTGGCCGCAAAATGAGCCGTTGGTTCAAGCCGCTGCTCAAAGAACTCCTGCAAAAGGCTGCTCCTTCTCTGTAAGACACAGCACTGGAATGTGATGCTCCGAGGTTGCTCAGGGTTGCCAAGCTGCTCTGCACAAACCTCGTTTCTTTGTACTAGAGCCAACGATTCCCTTGTGTCTTTCTGGGGCCTTCAGGGAAGTGGAGGAATGGAAAGGAGCGCTCTGCTTACTGCACAGGCATGTTGGAAAACACCTCCCACATCACGCTACACATCTGTGGCACTGACCATTTACTGAGAAGTTTGAGTGGGGCAGCACTGCTTGCTGTGCAAAAAAGGGCAACACTGAGGCCAGCCGCTCTGTTTTCTCAAGGCACAAAGCCACCTTGCATAAGCTAGATGGTTCATGGTTGAGGGGCACTGACCAGGCGTGAAAGGACCATGTACCTGCTCAGAAGCTCCACTGAACCTGAAGGGCTCTTCTGCTCATATTCAGCACAAAACCCAGCAACTGGGAGTGCTGCTTTCTGTGTGCAAGTAGGGGTAGCTCTGTATCTTCCAGCTTAGAAAACAGACCACATCAAATTATTTTTTCTTTTATAAATCCATGCCTTTTCTTCAATAAATATTTACTTGTTTAGTATTTACTTTTTAGTATTACAAGTGCTTCACTTCCTAGGAGGTATTAATCGAAACTATAGCAATGAATGCTAAGCATGACTGAAAGTGTATCTGTGTGTTAGAGGTGTGCAGTGGAAGTAATGGGAAATGTGAGAATGTAACTGATGGGCAACATGTTTTCACATTTTTTCTGAAAAAGCTCTAAGTGGGACAACAACACTAGGATGATAATAAAAGATGTAAGAAAATCTTCACAAGACACCTGGGGTATTCTCTCGACACAGAAGAGCAGGCTGAGGAAGTAGCCAAAATACTCAGATTAAAGCTATACATGTATATGTATATGTACATAAATGAATGGTCATGATTATAGGTATGTTATTTATGATATATTAATTATATATTACATGACTACATTATGATATATGGTGAACTGATGTAATATGGATATAGAATTGACTGAAGGCATGGTCCTAGAGACTGAGTAGTTTTGGCTGGAGCTTCGGACCGGAAATATGCTCAATGTGTGGAAAATAATTAATGAATTAAAACATGAATGATGGAAGACAGCCGGTAAGAAAACACACAGTGCAGTGTAATAAGGAACTGATGAAATGTTTACAAAACTGAGCTCTAGCTTATATATGAGCTCCTGAAGCTCAGACATCAGTGTGCTGTTCAGCTGCAGCACAACACTTGCCTGTCTACAGGACACCTGCATGACAAATTCAGTGTCTTATCAAGCTGGGCGGTAGTTCCTCACAGGGTTCCGGGCTGACTCTGAAGCAGGCAACTGTGGGCAGTGGTTGCTTTCTGGGCGTGCAGGGTGGGATGGTGCTCCCAGGCTTTCTGCCCAGCTGGGCACCAGGAGTGGGCAGGGGGAGGGGGAGAGGCAGACCCTGAAGAGAGCAGCTGGACACAGGTGCGATGACAAGCTTCTCTGTGAGGTCCAAGGTCAAAGCAACCTCCATCTCTGTCTCTTCACTAAGTGCATGGAGGTTCATACCAAGAGAAAATTTGAAAGGTTTTCAGAAGCCAGCCAAAGCCTTTGCATTGCTGTTTACTACAGAATAGCTTCAGGCTATTCCCTGGCTGAGGTTTTTCTTTATGAGGAATGAATCAGCCAGACAAATCTGTTTAAAACTGAAGTAAGTAGAAAAAATCTTAAGACAAATTGCTCATAAGAAGAAATTGCTAGCGCTAGATCATACTTGCTCCTGTGTTGTAGACTAAACAAGAAATTAGTCGCCTGTCTGCTTATGTAACCATAAAACAAAATGCCCTTGATATGAGAGGAATGGGATGTGGCAAATGCAATTCCACTTTTTAAAAAGGACTTGGGGAACTACGAGCCATTGAGTCTAGTGTCTCTATCAGGCAAATGTATGGAAGCTATACCAAAGAATGTAATTGATAGAAGTAGGAAAAAAAATAATGGTAAAATAGTGATGAGTCACGATGATTTTATAGATGGGAAAGTGCTTCACTGGCAAGGCAGGGAGACTGGAGGCTCCCCAGCAAGGGAGGGCAGGAGTCCATCTGGGTCCCAGGAGACAGAGCAGAGTGCCTGTCTGGAGAGCAGAGAGGCCAGGGCTGAGCCCAGTTCCCTCTTCCTGGCTGGGCTCAGCCCCCCTGCAGCTTGCTCACTGCCTGCTGCACAGGGGCGATGGGAGCTAGCACTCGGGGTGCCCCAGCTGTGCTGCTGGGGGGGAAGCATGAGAGCGCTGGGGAGGGGTGCAAGGGGTGATGCCCCCCTGCCTGCAGCTCTCAGTACCGAGTGACTGGGCAGGGAGAAACCAGCGACTCCAGATGAAACCATCTCAGATTTGAAAGTGAGCCTTGAATTTTGAAAGGAGGTTTTCAGAGAGAGTTGAGAACTGCATTTTTACTTCCCCATTCTCAGTTGAGTTTAATTAATATCCCATCCCAGTTACTGCTGCATACAATTTAAACCACAATGGGGCTTCTTGGAGAATGTAACTATTAGACCAGAGTCTTAAATTTAAAACAAACCTTTTCTTTTTGTTCTTTGAGTGCCAATGGCCTTTCTCTGATGATGTCCTTTCTTTGAGAACTGTTGTTCAAAATATGGATGAAGACTGTTTGCTGAGTGCTGCTGTCTTCTACCTGGACAGCCAGGCTTGTGTTTTGAAAGCCCACTGTAAGATCCTCGTTGGCCAAAGGGTAAGAAAACAAGGCTAGTGCAAACTGCTGCTACAAAGTGGTGATTACAAGCAGTTTTAAGCTAAACCGACAGATGTGGGAAAAGGGAAAGCTTACCTGATACCACCCCAGTTTTCTGTTTGTAATCCCCTGGCCCACCCAATTTTGTCCCCAGCACACAGTTTTTCCCTGGAATCCCTTTGGGGTTATTGTCCCCACACATGTGCTCCTGGGAATTGGGCCTTTAGTTCTGGCTTTCCAGTTCTGTGGGTGGCATGCTGGTGTTTTGCACAGCATAAACACCAAAGGCTGCCCCAGTAACAGTGGCTTGGAGCCATGTGTGGGAGCCTCCTCGCCAGGCACAGGCTTGGTCTCTCCTTTGCATGGCCAGAGGGTGCTTCTCGGTCAGCCCACAGGCCTGGCCCCAAGCCCTGGACATGTGCAGGTTGTCTGCACCCCGTGGGGTCAGGACTGCCCCACAGACCTGCAAACTGTGGTCCCTGAGCTTGCCTTTTCTTATTTCATTTTTCTGTTTGCAGCTAAACTTTGAGTTCACCTCTTATTACACAATCTTCTCATGGATACACTTTTTTATATATTTATGTTATGCAAATAAACTATATAAAAGTGCATCTGTGTCTTTATAACGTATTTTACATATTTGCACAGCTCTGTAAAGATAGGTTTGTATATATAAATATCTCTATAGCAGGGCATGTAGCTGCCACGACGGAACCCACCACCCTGTAGCCTGCATGGCTGTCATCCTCTGCTACCCACCTCAGGCCTGTGCTTGCTGCCCTGGTGCAGGTGGTCATGTAGCCCCTGGAAGAAAGGCACTCCAGTTCTGTGAGGAATCAGTTACAATATCCTTTACTGGAGAGAATATCAGAGGGAAAAAGAGGATAGCAGAGACAGCCTTATGGCCCTGTCATTGTGGTCTTTAAGGTCTTAAAGGGTTTTCCTCAAAGTAAACAACTCCGTAATTTCTGCAGTTAGGCAACATGCTGTTTGATGAAAACACACTGCTTTGCTTCAAGATAAAGACAAGGACAGGCTGGTGGCATCATCGCCACGTGCTGTGTAGGAGCTGCATGCAAGCTTCTCCAGTACCATCGGCTGGCAAAGCCCATCCTGTGGCCAGGGGCTGCGCACAGCCTGGTGGGCAGCCCGGCATGGGCCTGAAAACGGAGCTCCCCACATGGCATACACAGCCTGGGCAGGCCAGTGCCCTTAAGGTCTGTGGTCGGGTGGGTCACCAGCCCCTCAATGCTCAGCAGTATCCCATCAGATCAATGTGGGCACTGGGGATGGTGATCTTCCAGCATGCTCCAGGAGCACTGATCTCCAAGCACGCTTTGGCTTGGCTTTGGAGAGGGAGCCCTGTATGGACAGGGAAGGAAGGGACAATGATCTTAACTTTCTTTACACACGAATACAGCTAACGTGACAATGGTAAGGTGTGTGAAACTGTGCTAAGATACAGAGAAGACAAGCAGCGCAAACTGCACTGATCTGGGGAAGCAGTGCACAGGTAGCAGGCAGCCCCGAGGCCATTCTCAGTGGTTTTGAAAACCACAAGGAAAAGAGCAGAAAGGTGGCTCACCACAGGCTGCTGCAGATAACCCCCAAGTTCTTTTCCTCTGCTGCTGTCAAGCTTAATGTAGGAGGCCAGAAGGAGCGTTTGCACCCCTGATACGGCTGGCAAGGGGCCGAGAGGCAGATGGGCTCAGCAAGCAAACTGTGGTTTGGGGGACAGTGGATCCATGAGCCAGCTCTGCATGGCTTTAGTTGCATCATGTCTCCGCAGGTGTGTTTGTCGGCTCTGAGCCTCTCTGCTTGTGCACTGAACTCCCTTTCCACACAGCCTTCTCAGCCCTTGCTGCACGTACTGCCACCGCAGCCTCATCTCTCCAGAGCATTTTGGTTTGGGTTTTTTTTATTTGTTTGTTTTGTGGGTTTTTTAAATTTTATTTTGTTTGTTTGGTTTTTTTATTGGGCACCAGAGATTCATGGTTGTGTCCTGTAAGGGCCCCCCTCTCCCCTTGGGGCAGATCAGATTTAGAGCACCGAGCAAATCTTTACTGTAAACATCTTGCCCCTCGCCATCAGCAGCTTCCCGTGCAGAGGGCCGTAGAACAGAGGCCTCGCTGCAGGGCAAGGGCATGGTCTGCACTCGCTACGCGGGCAGCGTTGTGGCAGGGGCGCGGAGACCCGGCCCCGTGAAGCAGCCCGTGAGGCCGGGCCGAACCCCGGGGGTGCGGGATGAGCGGCGGGAGAAGTGCTGAGAGAAGAGAGGGGGCAGGCAAAGGCCTACCCGGGACTGGGGGCGGCGGGGAGCCGCGGGGACAGCGCGGGCGGGCGCGCGCGGCCCCTTTAAGAGAAAGGGCAGGACGCCGGCGCCAGACGCGACAGCCGGCGGCATGCGCATGCGTGCAGTCTTATCCCGTGACTTATTCGGCGCTGCTGGCGGAGGGGTCGCGTACCAGGGTGGGGCGTTATGTTCCAGGGTGGGTGCGCGCATGCGCATCGCGCCGAGGGGCCCGGCCGGCTGCTGTGCGCTTTGTGGCGCTGCCGGAAGTGGCCGCGCGGAGTGGGGCCGAGCGGAGCGGGGCAGCGCGGAGCGGCGTCTCCTCTGTGTCGTCTCGGCTGCCGCGGGCACCATGGAGCCAGCGGCCTGAGGGCGGAGCGGCCGGCCCTGCCCCGACATGCCCGCCGGGCCCCTCGGCGCAGGTAAGGCGGCCAGGGCCCTCCCGCCGCGGCGCGGCCCGCGCCCGGCCCGGGCCACTCCTGCCGCCGGCGGGGCCTGTGGCGGCGTGGCGCCGCCCGTGAGCCTCCGCCGCGCTGACTGACCTCAGCACTGCCCGCCGCGGGGCCGGGCCTGCGGGCGCGACGGGGCCGGAGCGGGCGCGGGGCGCGGTCGCCCGCCGGGGTTTCCGCGGTCGCCTCGGGCAGCTGGCGGGGGCCCGGCCCGTGCCGCGGAGCCGTCGCAGGGTGGGCGGGAGCGGGCCTCGAGGGGCCTGTCGCACCGGTCCGCGGTCCTCCGCGGCCTGTGCCCTCTGTCCGGCCCCGGGGGAAGAATTTGGGCCGCGTTCCGGGTCTCCGAGAGGAGCGTGAGGTGTCGCCCGCGGCCCAGGAGCTGCGTCCCCGGGTGCCAGGGTCCTGCGAGCGGGAGTGTGGTCGTGAGGGAGGAAAAAGTTTTTGTCACTGTTTGCTTGTGGACTTTTTTACAAATAATTCGGTGGTGCCTGGCTGCAGATTTCCTGGGCTTTGCCATGATTCTGCTTTCCCTTGTTTATTTTTAATGACATTTGATCTTCAGGGCCTGTGGGCAGTAGATCACATTTCTTTTGGGAGGTGGTGAACAGCAGCAAAAGCACAGTGAGGCTTGGTCGCCGGGCTAAGGGGGCTTTCATCTTCAGGGGATCCCTTCCTGGCTGTGCAGCTTGTAGAGTTGCACAAGGAACCGGACTGAGGAAGAAGTGCAAGTGTGAAATAAGCCATTGAGTAGAAGTGGGAATAACTCTAGGTCAAGGAAACACATTGTTTTGCAAACACACTGTTTTGCAGTGGAGTTCCTTATGTGGTTTTTAGCACAAGTGAAGGATGTGAAAACTCCTTAAATTCTCAGATGACCTGCCTGGAAGGTAATTTTCTCAATCATGCTTTTAAAGAAGAAGATGATAGAAGGAAAGTAGTACTAAAATCTGAGTAATGAACTTGAAAGCAGAGTAATAGCCAAAATACTGCAAAAACAACAGCCAATTTTGTTTCTTATTGCTCTGTTAATCTTCAGATACGACAGTTTGCAACTTTTAGGCAGCCACCTTCTCTGTGGCAGGTGCCCTGCTTCCTTCTTTGGGAAGGGTGGTGTGCAGCAGCATTCCCAGAGACCAGAACGGTGATGGGGTCTCAGAAGTCAGTGAGTTGGGAGTTCTGGGGACAGTGACACCCAAGCCTTGTGGCTTAAGTGGCACGTTTAAGTGGTTTGAGACCCAGCCTTCCCTGTGTCAGATTCATGCATTAACTTCTGGTACAGTTGGGTGATAAAATCAGACATTCATCTTCCTGGGGCAAGCAGAGCTGTGATTCCCCTCTCATCTACACAGTAGCACTGTGGCTGAATGGCCTGGGAAAGGATGACATGAGTTCCTGTTTTTGTTGTGCCTTATCTCTTCCTGCCTTGACTTTACACTTTTTTTTTCCTTATTTACTAGTAATCCTGACATGCATCTGTTTGTTATTTAACAAAATACTGACTTAAAATACCAACTTTCTTCTAGTGTTTTACTTGGATGCATCTTTTGTTTGGCTCTTGCTTTTTTTTTTATATCTTTGCCTGCTATTTGCTCTGTTGTCCTTTACACATGGTGTGTGCCTAGGACAGAGCCTACCCTTTAGATGGACTCCAAAGGTTACCTGCCTGGAGGAGTCTGAGCTTTAGTTCTGGTGGGCTTAGTATGAGAGGGGTCAAGTTAGTCTTGGCAAAATCAGTCACTTGCTCCAGGATAAACTTTAAGGGCAGAGGAGCAGCAGCAAGGTGGGACAAGTGGACATGTGGCAGTTGTCCAAGGTCAGGATGTCCATAGGCCTCAGGTGGCTTGAAAAATTGCTCATAAACCTCTTTGGTACATGGTCCAGGGAAGACAAGTTGTGGCAAGGTGGCTTTCTGGCATTAATTGTTGCCTCTAGAAAGCAGATGTCAGTACTGTCGGTGTAGTAGGGGTTGTATTAGAGAGAGGGATCACTTTTTTTCTGTGAAATACTTGTGAAGTACATCTAATATCCCAGAACTTTTATGGTATAGACCCTTAATGTTGATGCTTCTCTAGTTTAGGCTCTCTTAGGTCTTCAGCCTTCCTTGGGCGTCTCTCTACTGATGGTCTTTGCATCTACTCTATTAACAACAGTTGCCTCTGCTTTTTTTCATTCTGATAAAACCCAAGTAGCATCCATTTTTGGGACAATTTGTCTTTGTGCTTGAGATGCTTTTGCATTGTATGTGCATATTTTGTTTTATGTATGCAGCTGCTGAGCACAAAGGGCTACAAGGTCACATTTGCCCCCAATACTTCCCTTGCTCAGCACACACTTTCTGAGGAATGCTTCGTACACCAGTATTAGATCTCTGACCTCTCCCCTGCATACACTCCAAAAAAACCACCTTTTCTTTAGGCTCTCAGCTCCTGCATATTCCTTCAAAGTAACTGCAGAATGTGGGTCTGTTAGGTAATTCCCACTGTTTAACTTATCCAGGAGTCAAAATACTTTGGTTGTAGCTGTTCATATTAAGTCTATGGGGACTGGAAATAGAACTTTAAATATTTCTATTTTTTAGTTTTATGGGCTCCTTCGTAAGTTCTTCCGAGCTCACTAACTTCTACAGTGTTTATGAACAGAGGATCTTTGGTCTTAAATGCTGAAACATCCATTTTCAGGTTTATATGGTGATAGCTACTATAATTCCTAAGCTGAAATGGATCCTGAGGGAATATATTGAAACTCAAATTATTTACCATGCTAATGAATATTGGAATTTTGTTCAGTTTCATAGTAGATGGTAAATATTTTGTCTTAATTTCTCCATTGTTCTGCCAGTGTTAATGCTGACAATTTCTTTCCAGATCTGTCTGTCTGTGAGAATCTGGGGATGTTTTATTTAGTGCAGCCTCCAGGAACATAAACATAGGTTGACACCTTTCCAAACTTGAGAGTGTGTAAAACTGCTTGGTAAACTTAAGGGTTTTATTTATTCTTCTTCCCACCCTTCCTCTTAATTAGGTTGCTTGTCATTCTGAGAGTTCTTAGTGATTTGAACCTCAATAAGACATGTGTTTATGTGAAATATGAATATTAGTCAGCTGTGTGAAACTTAGGATATGTTATTTGGGCCAGTAACAGTGCTTTTTTGAAGCTGAAATGCAGAAGCATTGCAAAAAAAAATAAAATCGGGGTATGCTGTTTGTGCAGTGTGACAGTCACATTTTATTTTTTTAATTTGCTGTTTAAGTTATTTGTGATAAATACAGCCTCCTCTGAGGGAGCAAGTCGAAGCATTAGGTGCCTTTTGTCTAAAGCAAGTTACAGACTGTCAGTATGTTGAATCTGTTGAGAGTACTGAACAGATACAGTTGTGTGGAGAGAGTTACCAGACTTTTTTAAACTTATGTCCAGTTATGAGAAGCTTCATAGTAGATGGGTTTAGCTATGCCCCAATCCTAACAGATGGCAGCGCTTTCAAGTTCGAATGGCAGTTGAAGGGGAGTCTTAAATGAAAAGTAACCTCTAGTCCTTGCAAACAAAAACTTAGTGCTTGCTAAATGTAGGGGATGAATAAAACAATACCCTAGGAAATCCCATCTCAAAAGGATTTTACATCTGAAGCAATTGTTTGTCAGTATTCATTGTATATTGATAAAACCAATAGATTATTTCTTTTATGGTAAGACCAAAGGAAGTGTTGACGATTAACAAGATGCAGATTTGATCATTATGTTTATGTATGAAGATCAGGCAGCAGGCTGAGTGCATGTGGTATCAGAGGCTTTGGCTACCCTGCTGCTGCTAAACCTCTCTTAAACATGGCATATTATATCTATCCTGTATCTGTTACAAGTGCTGCTCTTCTTGGAAGTGTGGAAGGGTCACCCAAAAAAGCTTTGCTTCAGCATAGCAGGGAGCTGCATGAAGGCAGGTGGTTGTATCCTCCCATTGCCTTGCCCTAGTGCAATGAGGGTTTTCCAAAATCCAGAAGAATTTGGGAATCCTCATCCTCTCTGACTCTTGTCTTCTAGACAAGAAAGACCCTGCATAGGTGCTGCCTACGATTTCTTTGTGCTGTGTAACATTTCCATGCTTCTGGAAACCCTGTTCTGGTCTAAGGGCAGCTACAGTAAGTGCATTTGCCGTTATCAGCACTCGGGTAAGTTCCTGCCATGAGCTGTTAGCTGCTGGTTCTTCCACTGGGGTGTTGTGATGGAAAGTACATGCTGCTTTATCAGTTGAAATCAGTTTATTTAAACCAATGCTGCTGCTGAAATGGTGTTATGTGCTTCTGTGCTGAACTTGAGCAATAAATGGGAGGGATGAGTGCCTTCACCCTTCCCTTGTGGTGAGCAGCAAAGCTGGAGGGGCAGGGGAAAGGGGTGCACTGCTCTTGTGGTAGAAGCAGTGCTGTGGGCCCGAGAGAGGAAAGGGTACTCTTGCAAAGGGGATGATATTTCACTTCTGTCCCTCCTTCCCCTCCAAACACAAGCTGGAGACTAAGGGAGGTGGGGCAGCAAGGGAAGGTTCAAGAGGCCTTATGGGTATAGGATATGAAAGGAAAAGATAGCAGTAGGGAAACCTATATAATGAAATCAAGCAGTGACTGAAGCCGTCACTAAGGATTGTGGGTCATGTTCATTTTGTTTTTCTTGTTTGTTTTTTTGTTGTTATTGTTGTGACTTCTCTGTGTCCTAAGAGCTAGTGTCTTGGAATTGTTGTTTTTCTCTAAGCCTAAGGGTTTTGACCACAGTGGCACATACCCCCTGCCCCTGCAGGAGAGAAACTGCCTAAACTTCCTGCAGGCTGTGGCTGCTCTGATTAATTTACTATCAGATGAGCACATGTAATTGCCACCTCAAACCAGGAAGTACACAGTATGGAAAACTAAGATCTTGCTGCCTTGTTTTCGCTCCTCCCTCAAAGGGAATCGTTGGGCTTTTTATGTAGGTTTTTGGGTGTAAATAAACATTCACAGAGCCTGCTAAATAGGCGGACTTGTTTAATGGGGGTTTGTCCCTGAGAAGGTGCTTTCCAGGCCTGGCTTCTTGTATGGTTTTGGGCCGAGGAATGTCTAAGGGAGGCATTAAAAACATTTCCTGTGTAACTAACAGTCTTCCAAAATGTGCCAGCTAAGTGTAGTTGGCAAACGGTGCTTGGGGTGCCATTTGTGACAGCTTGAGCTGATCTAAGCTGTGGCTGTTGTACACTTCTTGCTTTTCTTCTGTGCCAACCCTCATTTCCTTGGTTTCTTGTCCACATGGTCAGCTGGTTCAGATAACTGATAAAACTGCTGGTGTTGTTGGGAGAGAAGGGAAGAGGGAGTGTAGTCCCAATTCTGATGGCTTAGGCTGCCTTGGTACCACCTGTTTAAGCAGCAGTTGTAATGTTGTTGTGAGTAGGTACAAAAGCCTGCTATTGCCCGAAGAGATGCTCCTGCCACCCCCCTGGCCATGTGTCCTCACTGCTCCTTTGTGTTGGCACACGTGTTCATTGTACCTGAGTTAGATCAAATCTTGATCCAGCTAAAAACTGTCTCGGGTGACAAACCTTTGTGCTGGCTTAGCTTTCCGAAGGTTTTGTGTAGATGAAAACCGGCAGTGCCTGGTAGATCTCCTTGACCTGCTCAGTGCTGCCTGGTGAGACTGGACAGCTGTCCTATGACTAGCTGCTGGTTTTGTCACACACCATGCCTCCCTGCTGCCTGGGGCTGCTTGCTCTGGCCAAGCTTTCAAACCTGTTTCTGTCCAGCAGGTAGCTGTGTGTGTGGTGATGGTGCAGCATGATCGGGGAAGAGAGGCATACCCTGACATGCTGCTGGGCAAACTGCAACACTGGAACTTCCATCTGGGTACGAGGAAAGGCTTCTTTACTCAGGGTGACCAATTGCTGGGACAGGCTGCCCAGAGAGGCTGTGGTGTTTCCTTCTCTGGAGACATTCAAAACCCGCCTGGACATGATCCTGTGCAGCCTGCTCTAGGAGAACCTGCTTTAGCAGGGGTTTGGACTAGGTGATCTCCAAAGATCCCTTCCCTCCCTGACCATTCTGTGATTCTGTCAAATGCTGGCTGAGAGTGACTGTGGAAGCATAGCTTAACTTTTGCTGCTTTTAATCCTCCTGTCTTGGTTGTTGTTTCACCACAATGCCAAAAAAACCCTACCCCAAAACCTGCCACTGCAAACACCTGGTTAGTTTGCTGTCAGCTTGGCTCCCTGAGCTGGCTTAGTCTGCAGTAAGGAAAAATGTACAATTGCAGTTGAGTGGAGGTTGTTGGTGAAAGGAGAACTCTGTTTCTCCTGTCTAATTTGGGGGGGGGGGGGGGGGGGTGGTTACCTGTGGAAATTTTCTACTGGCTTTTCTACCCTGAATCTCTGGGACAAATTTAGGTTAAGGAGTGACTGTGTGTGTATTGACTTCACAAGGATTTGGAATGCATTGGGGCATACTGTAATGCCTTAGGTTTGGTACCAGTATGTGCTGCTATAATGAAACTATAAAGTAATACTGGGTTTAAGTTAGTGATCCACCACAGCTCAGTCAGTCCTGAAATTACTTCAGATAAAGTGCACTCTTCATTATCAATCAATCAAATTTTTCAACTACCAGTTCTGAGTAGTGCATGCTGTAGGAGAAATACTTCCCAAGTGTAAGAAGAGGCAGATTCTTTTTTCTTCAAAGATGACTAAGGTTTTCCTGAAAATTTCCTTGTATGTATTTTTAATACTATTGAGCTGAAAAAGGTATGAATTAGAGCCATTGCTTATATGAAGAAAATACTTGTAGAACTGTTCTTTCTTTAGCCAAAGATGTCATGTAAGTAAGAGCAATTTTCCTGCAAGGATGGCACAAACAGAAGTTGTGAGAGTTGAAGTTGCTTCTCAAGTTTCAGTGTCTCACATGGGCAGCTAGTCCCTAACCAAAACTTATTGTAATCTTTTTAAAAAACAACCCCCCCCCCCCAAAAAAAGCCCCCACAAGCTCACATTTTATATATATATATATATATATATATAGGTTGAAAACCAGGTGTTGAAATCTCTTCCAGGTCTTCAAATGTATGACACAAACTTGAATTTACAAGGTTCCATATCATGGCAAATAGCCTCAGTTTTGGTAACTCATATTATAGACATTTCTATTAATTATGTGTCTTTTTTTTTATTTCCTTGCCCCACAGGTGTTATTTGCATTGTAGCATAGAGGCACTATGTACTCAGAGTGGAGATCCTTGCACCTTGTCATTCAAAATGATCAGGGTAATACCAGTGTACTTCACAGCTATCCTGAAAATGTGGGAAGAGAAGTGGCAAATGCAGTGGTGCGTCCTCTTGGACAAGCTTTAATTACATCATCTGTTGGAAATGAGAGTTTACTGAAAACAGACAAAGAAGTAAGTGCATTTCCTTAGAGATCATAGTTTCCTTCATGCTAGAGTGGCAACTCAATGTTTTTTTTTTTCTTTTTTATAGCCTCTTCTATTTTCCTGTCTTTAAGAGTCCCAAGTTTTATGAAGTGTGCTATATTTTTAGGTTAGTAATCTACATAAGGCTTCTAAAAACAGCTAGTTCATAGCAACAGTGTACTTCATGACCTAGTAGTAAGTATTTATCTAAGCTACTGTACCAGGAAGTTCAGACTAAAGCAAAACAGCCCTCAAACAAAACAACACCACCCCCCCCAAGAAATTCAGCAGTGAAAACACTAATACCTTCATTTTTGAACCAACAGTATGTGACTTAAGAAAAAAAAGGTTTTGTATGGTACAAGTATTTACTAGAATTGGAAAGTCTTCCATTATGTCAGCTCTCGTGTGTTCTGAAGGGTTCTCTCTACAGGTTAGACTAAAGAAATTCAGGATTTAAGAGTGATTTGCCATTTGTTCATGATGTCACATACAAATTCATGATTGGGCGTTTTCTTGCAGTGTATGTTAGGTAGAATTGCCTGCACCACGTAATTACTGTTTTGTTGAGTTAGAACTGATGTGCTCTGAGCACTGTTTCCTTGCGAACTTTTATTTTTAATAACTTTTGATTTGTTTGGTTAGGTAAAATGGACTATGGAGGTGGTTTGTTATGGACTGACCCTTCCTCTGGATGGCGATACTGTGAAATACTGTGTCGACGTATATACAGATTGGATTATGGCTCTTGTATTACCTAAGGACTCCATTCCTTTACCAGTTATTAAGGAACCAAACCTTTACGTTCAAAGCATTCTCAAACATCTCCAAAATCTCTTTGTACCAAGGTGAGTGTTAGGGCTGGGACACTCCTGAGGGACAAGAACTCGGAGCTGTGGTTGGCAGGTAACCTGTCAAAGAGGCCTGATGAGCCACAGAGGCTCCTGATTAAAATAAGACTGCTTTTGTTGCAAAGTTAGGAGGAAGGTGTCTCTCCAAACCTGTTTTGTAATTTTCTGTAGCAAAATGAATTGTTGCTGCTGTGTTTAGGTAATTAGAACTAAGATTGTTCATAGACGTGAATATTTACTGTTCTAACAACTTCCAAGAACCATTTCTATTGGATGACTGGAGGGTAGAGGGAAAGGTTAAATGGCATCACTGTTTGCTTTGTATTGTGGAAAACTGAGATAACTTAAGAGCACATCATGGCAATCTCATGCTTTGTTTACTCAAGACTTCACCACACTTCCGATGTGCTGGAGGATCTTGCAGCATGTGGCTGCTTTGTAACTGCATCTTGCTGCTTGTTAAATGGGCATAACTATGCTCACTGTCTTTCACTGGTATTTTCAAAAGAATCCTGCAGAGGACTCCTTGCTGTCTGACAACCTGGTATTACACTAGACAACCTTGGATGACGATGTTGATACACATACTTCTATGTCTTGGACAAAGTTGTATTGTCAGAGTGCTCAAACATCATACTTTGTTTTGACAAGTTTACCTGCTTCTGTTGAACACATGTATTGGATAAGTAAGAGGATATTATTTAATAGTTCCCTATGAAAGAGTACTTAAATATTAGCCATCTAGAATTACTTCAGATCAATGTTTAGTGTATGTCTGTAAGTACCAGATCATCTGCTTTTGTCAGTATTAACAATGTATCACGGCAAGTGACCTGACCTTCAAAGTGCTTTGCTGCACTTGGATTGCTTAACTTTACCTGCAGGCTTTGTTATTAGAGGGCTTTGAATAATAACTCACACAAATTCAGACAAGGAGTTCATTGCTATTTATTGATTGCTTCAAAGTCTACCACTCAACCTTAGTTGTTGCTCTTCTTGTAGTGAAAAAGGCATTTTAATTTGCATTAAAAGATGGTCAGGGCAATAGTACAAATCTGAGGAAAGCATGCTTCTGGATTAGACTTCTACAGAAGGTTGTCTCTAAGCTCCAATATGTGCAGAATAGTCTACTGTCAGGAAACCTTTATACCCTTGGCACAGTAGAGAATTCTTCACTAGCATATGATCCCTTGACTGCTTTCACACCAGGGACTCTGGTAGCAGGCAGTTTAGTAGTCCTGTTTCTTGTATGCTGTTGGCACAAGTTGCCATTCCACCCTTCTCTCCCAGCCTTGTTGATGAAGCTTGATGCAAGGTGGTAGATTGCCCTTGATGAATGAAATAATTAACATCCAGAGACAGAGGGGGCTGGAAAAATAATGATTTTAAACACTTCCCCCCTCACCACTATGTCGTGTGCATCATCCGTTGTTGTGTCCCTCCCCCCTCCCCCCGTATATCTGTTGCTTTCCTTTCAAAAACCTCTGAGATGTATCTGAAATGCTGTTTTTTTTCATGGCTGCTGCTGTCAACACTTGATGTTAAAAGTCCCTACTCTTTTCAAGAAAAATAACTTCAAGTTTTGTCCTCTGTAGAGCTGTGATCAGAATTCATTCCAGCAACTGGAAGACATTCTGTAATGGAAATGAAATGCAGAACTGAGTTGTGCACATCTTGCTTGAGTGAAAGCAAAGCTCATATTCTTCTGTGCCTGGGGAATGGAAGAGGAGAATAATTTCTGGTTTTACCCAGTTGATGCAGGTTACTGGTGCTGATGGGCTCCTGTATAATACTTGCCCAGGAGCTCTTGTAGCAACCTGCATTGAACTATCTCCTGGAGAAATCTGTTCTTGTGTCAAAACCACTAAGCCTATGTCCTGTGGTGGGGTGCGATTGAAATAGCTTCCTCCTTCATCCTGATTTCCTGGAAACAATGTAGCTGTTGGTTTGGCTGTCTTAAAAGTGGTGGTCCAGAGTTGTGGTGAGAGTTTCAGACCCTGATGAGGACGTGTGTTTGGAGTGTGAAATGCAGTAGCCTTAAGTGGGCAGTTCAACCTAAGTAGCATCTCAGGAACATGTATACATCCAGTACAAAGCAGGTGTTTATAAATCATTGTGGTTTGAGTGCTCAGCTGAATCGAGTGAGAACATGTATAGTCCTTGAAATAGTGTGCTGAAAAATGAGAACAGTGAAGGGTGGATGAGTCAAGTTGACTTTCCCCTGTTTGCTGGACCAACTAGAGAGAGGGTGCTTGCATCCTTCCCTCCAGCACTGACCTTCCGTCCACCCTGATGAAACAAGCAGTTCTTTTCTTGACATATTTGAGCATTCCCCAGGCAACCTACAGGCTTTCCATCTCTAGCAACCCTATGATATTCAGGAGGTCTTGCAGGTTACTTAAGCAGTAGTGGTAGTTACTGTTGTCATATAAAATTTGTGCCACAAACTGTTGAAAACACAGAAAGGAAGTAGGAGAGCTCTCTTCCACTGCTTCCTGTCCGAGGAGACTGAGGTGTAGATACCAGCATCTTCTGTACAACTAAAACATCTGGAATTGCTTGAGAGACCATAGAACACGTGGCTGTCCAAGTATAATGGACTTGTTTTTGTGGTAACAACACTTCTTGTATGAAATCATGAGAACAATTCTTTGTTGCAGAGAAGTGTAACTTGTGGTTTAACCCCAGCTGTTTGCTCACTTCCCCCTCCCCCTGCTGGGATGGGGAGGAGAATTGGAAAAAGGTAAACAAACCCCTTGGGTTAAGACACTTCAATAGAAGTAAAATATAATACTAATAATAATTGTAATGAAAAGGGAGGTAACAAAAAGAGAAGAATAAAACTGAAGAAAAACCAAGTGATGCACAATACAGTTGTTCACCACCACTTGACTGATGCCCAGCCACTCCCTGAGCAACGATCAACAGCCCCTGGCCGATTCCCCCCAGTTTATATACAGAACAGGATCTTCTATGGTGTGGAATATCTCTTTGGCTAGTTTGGGTCAACTGTTCTGGCTCTGCTCCCTCCTGGCTTGTGCACCTGCTTGCTGGCCAGAGCATGGGAAACTGAAAAGTACTTGACTTTGAGTAAGCACTACTTAGCAATAACTAAAACATCGCTGTATTATCAACATTATTCTCATACTAGATCCAAAACACAGCATTGTACCAGCTACTGGGAGGAAAATTAACTCTGTCCCAGCTGAAACCAGGATAGGAACCAAAAGGCCAAGTTCTGTAGAAATCCAGGTGTGAATCTGCAAAATGCTGCAACTAAAGTTTGCCATTCAATTGACTTTGTGGACAAGAGGAACTGTTAGATAGATGAGAACTTCAGAGCTGCCTTTATCAGATTAGCTCAGAATTACCCCATTAGTCCCCTTGCATATGAAACTCCTACATGTAAGCCTGCTTCTTATAGATCCCTTAAATTATTAGGGGAAACAAGTCTTGAAACAGCCTTTGAAACTTCAAGCCTGATCAAGATTAAGGCTATCTTTTTATGAGAGTATTTACTCTGTTGTTGCTCAGGGGAAAAATAGTGCTATAACCAAGCCAGGGCTTACTTGTTCCAAGCTTTGTTGTTCTACAGAGACTGTCTGTTAGGATCTAGCACTAGCATCAAGCGACCCACTGAAGTCCTGAGCTGTGACAAGCAGTCTGCAATTTTGCATTAGATATTCTTGTCTCTTTGTAATCTTGTTTCCAGCACTGTAATGCAGCATGTATTCTGTTAAGGTAAGAGATAGTATTTTTAGAATGTGTCTGTCAATAAGGGATCTTGATGCAAACTACTATTCTCTAAGAAAAGCGTCTCTCTCTCTAGTGGATCAGCGTGTTCTTGAGGTGCCTACCATGCAGTGTGACTTGTGGGTTATACCACATTGAAATTGTCTGGTAGGAATCTGATGATACTATTTACTACTCCAGTGGAAGGTAGTATTTTTAGGATTTCTTTTTTTGTTATCCCTTCAGAAAGTGGTAGGAAGGCTGAGGAAACAGTGTACAAGTTAAAATATGGCTTGCATATATTGCACACTCTAATTTGTAATCTCTTCTTTCACCTTTTAAATGTCTAGGCTTCCTCACTTTGTTTACCATTGTCTTCAGATACTGTCCGGAACATTTGCTGTTACTCTTTTGTACCCATTCTGCCTTGTCCCAAATTGACTGATGGGAAGAGAGCATGTTGCTTTGTGCTGTTTCTGCAACACTTCATGTTGAGTGACTCAGCAGTGATCATGTGGAACTAGTTGTTACTATAGGGAGGACCTTGATAATATCAACTTATTCCCTTTCTTGCTTACTTTTCCCATCATCCTTTAGTCTGATTTTCCTATTTCACGACCCTCTTCTAGATTTCTCTTTTTCTAAATCTAAAGAATTGGGGGTAAGAGTTGGATCTACATTTGCAAGGCAAAGAACTAGGAAGAATTTAAATTCATTTACTAACAATATTTTCTCCTAATTTTGCCCCTTTCTTTCTGAATTTTATATGTAACAACTACTGATGTCTCAACTACATTCTTATTGTTTGGTCTAAGGTGAACTCCTTTGAGGTAATGGGTTGTACTTGCTTCAGTTAGTGTTCACTCTGGCGGTGACTTGTGTGTCATGTAGTGAAGAGTGTTACAGTACATCTTGTGCTCATTAAGGCAGAGTTAAGATGCTTAGAGGCAGTGTTAGGGTGCATAGAAGCATATTATCTCATATGCTTGGTTCTTGTTCAATAATATTGATGTTTCCTCTTGTAGTTGCTCAAAGTTCAGATTCTTGTATGTATAACTTTATCGTTCTTGTTTAGAGACTCAAGTATTATTTTCTTCTCTTGCAGGCCAGACCCAGGATCTAGTCAGATGAGACTGTGCTTGCAGGTTTTGAAAGCTGTCCAGAAACTGGCTCATGAATCGACAATTATGGCAAGAGAAACCTGGGAGGTTTTGTTGTTATTTCTTCTTCAGATCAATGACACTCTTCTAGCAGCTCCAACTGTGCAAGGTTCATGTGCAACTTCCATTTGGTACAATTATGGGAAAAACCTTTAGCTCTGCTTGATGTTGAACTGCCAGGGGGATGGGAAAAAACTGTTAAAAGCTTTTAGTAGCCACCAAAGCACAGTAGCTCATTCCAAATTAGTCTATAATATTCTGAAATAAAGCATTGTCAGAAAAGACTGAATGATTTAGAGCTGAGTTTTCTTAAACATAGTTTTGCAGAACAGTGATCTGTACAGGACCAGTTCATGGTGAATGGTTTCAGACGATGTTGTTCCCTGGTTGTTTCACTGAAGCTCCTATTGTCTTGCTGTTTGGCCTGCCTGCTGGAAAATAGCATCATCAGTTTATACCTATTTTTTAAAAAAAAGACATCAATATAGATAAAGGCAATAGAAGACAGCCTCAGATCAGCGAATTCCCAGTGTCCCTTGGCAACGCATGTATGTGGCTTGTCTTTATATATTATGTTTCGTCTTGTGAAAAGAGTAGTTGGCCATAGGAAGCCATCAGGAATCACTCTTAAATAAAAAATGATAAAAAAAAAAATAATGGACTTAAGAATCTTTACACACTTAAACTGAGAGCTCCTTGGGGAGGTATTTGAAGTCATTTAGACTGAATACTCACTAAAGGCATGCTTTATTTCTGTTATAAGGTGGTATTGCTGAGAATCTGGCTGAAAAATTAATTGGTGTGCTGTTTGAGGTGTGGTTACTGGCTTGTACACGGTGCTTTCCAACACCACCTTACTGGAAAACTGCCAAAGAGATGGTGGCCAACTGGCGACATCACCCTGCAGTAGTTGAGCAGTGGAGCAAGGTCATCTGTGCCCTTACTTCCAGGTAGGAGAAATCCCATGGAAACAAACGCACGTATAGGGATGATCACTGTTATACGTGGCTTTTCTCTACAGTTTATTTTTGGGAGGCGCAGCAATCCAAAAGTGACTGAGCAAAGCAAAGTGAGAGCTCTTGCTAGTATCCTTGGCTTTTACTGTTTGTGTGTGTGTCTTCATTCTGCCAGCGAAGATCTGAATTGGATCATCTCTGTTATTGTGTAAATCTTAGCATCAATCTGATATTTAATACTTCATGGTGTGTGTATATTAGTCTCCATCACTGTGACTTTCATCATGTCTAGTGAATAATGAGTCATAAATATTAGTGTAGCGGTATAGTCTGTATGTTTAATAGTGGTCACCACCAAAAATATTAGGTGCTTGTTACTACTGCACGTTGCTTATTTGAGGTAGCTCTTCGCCTCTGCCTCTCCTGCCCTGCGGAGCTGTGTGTGCTGTAGCTGCCTGGCTCTTGTGCCCTGGCAGTGGGGAGGCAGTGGGCCAGAGGCAGGCTGCAGGCTCTACTCTGAGCAGTGGCAATCTCCTCCAGAGTATTGGAGGAGATCTGTACCAAGCACTGCTAGACATGGGAACAGTGAAGGGTTCTGTGGGCTGCAGGAGAGGTTAGGCTGTAGTAGAAGGCCCTGAACGGTGAGGGGAGTCTCAGTACCCTCAACACTGTGGTCTTTGTGGTATACAGTCTTTGCAGGACACATCTCAGCCTTCTGGAGGAAAGAACTAAATTAATTGTTGAGAAGCAGGGATCTGGGTCTCTTCCTTCCAGCGACACCAATAGCCATTTCTATGGAAGTTCAAAGATTTATTAAAATTGCTGCACTGTGGAAAAATTCAACAGTATGCTTTTCTGCTAGGGTTTATATTAAATCCGAAATCTTTTGCTTTTAAATTACCTGTCAAAATTCCAAATGTGGATGGATTTTTCCAAGTTATGCAGCTACTTGTTAAACCTGCGGGAATAAAGCTGCAATACAAGTTCTGCGGATTTCCCATGCTATTTCTTTAGCTATTTTTAGTTCATTAGATATAACGTTGCATAACAGAAAATATTTTCTGATTCACTGATCTGAAAAGAACAGTTCTGTCTCGTGCATTGGTGTTCTGCTCCATGCATGATGCCCACACTTTCTTCCACTGTTGACTAACAGTCTTAGTTCTGCGGATGCATAGTAATCTGCAGGTTTTCTGTAACGTTTTAGTCTGCTGTTCAGTAATGTTGGTTTATGCCTAATGCATAGAAAGCTGAACTCCTCTGAGGCTAACTAAGTTCAGTGGTATTTTAAATTGCACTTTTAATGCTTCAGTGGAGCTCCAGCTTCAAACAGTTAAAAGTGTTGTTTTTGTAAACTGTTTTCTGTATTGGGTTATTAGCAGTAAGCTGAGAGTGAACATCTCAAAACTATGGAAAATTATATTTGGAAATCTGTACACATGTGCAGTGTTAATCTTACGGATATGACTTCATAGCAGGATGAAACTAGGGTCTTACTTGTGTTGCTATACCAGTAGATATTATTTTTACCCATTTAGGGTGCTTTAAGTCTATTTTAACTGCCTTGGATGTGTGGATTACAATTTATTTCTGTTTTCAGTCATTATTGAAAATGTCCCAAAGTTCAGATAGCATTCAGCCATGTTCCTTGGAAAACTGATTTCTTGCAGCTCGTAAGGGGACAATTGAAGTAGTGCGGTCTGCTGCAGAACAGAGATGGGGGGCATGACTTTGCATGGGGTTTGCCCAGACTCTTCTGGGTTTATCAGAGCTAGGTAATACCTCAGCAAAAGTCTTCTATGGGGTGACCCCTCTGGGGCACTTAATGTAAATGGGTGCTGGGCCATACTGGAAAGCAGTTACTGCCTGGTACAGGTGTGTGTATTTCTGGTTTGGACCTGAAGAAGGCCTCATGTCCTAAAGTTCATTTACTTTTCTGTCCAAGCTAGTTACTGTGGTAGACTGTGATTCTAAACACACTTTGAGTGTTTTTTGCATTAGTTAGCTGCAAGTTACTGTGGTGCCCAGTGCTGGGGGAAGTGGAAGACTGTAATTCAGCCTATTTACAGCTGGCCTCTAAATCCAAAGTTACACTTTTGCTCTCCTCCACTTTCTCCTTGTTGTAATGCCCTTATCTCTATAAATCTATATGGCTTTATAAGTGGGCAATGACTAATGGGACGTTTCTTGTCCATTACAAGCAACTTAAGCTTTGAAATAAGGATGTGAAGCAAAAGATGGTGCTAAAAGTGAGTTTACCTTAGGAAAAAAACTGATTTCTAGGAATTCTAGGGTATTGAGGAAGTGCAACTTGGATCTCTTCCATCCTTTTAGGGAACACCAAGGTTATATTGATCAGGGAAATTGATCTCTTAAGTTTGCAAAGCTGGGGATGACCAGGGGTCAAATCAGACAGCAGTGGCTCAATGCAGCTTATTGGTGACTGGTCAGGTAGTTATAGCACTTCCAGAGAAAGATCTCAGTTTATCTAAGCTATTATCCTCATGACATTGCATTGCTGTGAAGCCCTCTCCGGGCTCGCTCTTCAGTGTTCTGCAGCTCCCAACTTCTGCAAAACATAGTGTATCTTTGTGGAAGAGCTGGCTACTCTGTGGATTGTAAACCCCATGCTACTTGTAGGATGGCATCGAGTGTTGCTCAGTGTGCTGGTGTAAATTTTAAGTCACCAGTAACTTGGAATTTAGACCTGTAACCTAATGTGACTTGCTGGTGTCATTGAATGCTTTAACAAGCCTTGAGGATAAGGGCTTAAATTCCATTATTATTCCCCCTCCTTATGTAGCATCTTGTCAGTTATGTACGTGCTGCTGTTAATTGGTAACACCCCTGGGTAGACAGATGGGAGAGCTGCTATAGGGTGTTATGACTTCACAATTTTTTGATTTGGTTGGACATTTGGGCAAGCTCCAAGGCATGTACCCTTCAAACCTTTAAGACTGCTAAATGACTGTAAAATGGGGATCTCTAGGAAAAGTTGGGATGTTGCATTGTTGCTTGTGGGCTCATCTGTGGACTGCTCATTCCTTTGTGGCTCGAATGCACTGTTAAATTTTTGAGGAGTATTAACTGAATGACAGATCTGTCTTGACTTGCTTTCTAGATTGCTGCGTTTTACATACGGACCTTCGTTTCCTCCGTTTAAAATTCCTGATGAAGATGCTGGTCTGATTCCTCCTGAAATGGATAATGAGTGTGTTGCACAAACTTGGTTTCGCTTTTTACATATGCTGAGGTATTGTAATTACAGCCATCCGTTGTTTGTATTCTTGCATCATTTCTATAAATCTGCATGACAAATGAAAAATTTCTCTGGAGATAGCTGAATGAAGTGCAAGAAACTTGTTGTGCCAGTGCCCTGCAGCAGTTCAGGGCAAGGCTGTGAGTTCAACTTTAAACTCTTTGACTCTTTGAGAATGTAAACCGGTTCATTTAATTAAAAAGTTTATAGCTATTTGGCATTTTGGAGGATCTGAAAAACAGGACTTCAATACAATTTTGTTTCTCAGAGGTAGTAAACAGGAAAAGCAGAACAATAGCTCCAAGAGATGTGTAATGCTTCCATTTATTCTCCAGAGTGTTATATTTAACCTACAGAAAATTATGTTAAAAATGAATGTATCTTTGTTTTTATGAAGAAAGCTATACAGTTAATTTTAAACATCCATGTTATTTTTCCTAAAATACACGACTGAACTAAGTGGCATGCTTGTTTTCAAAGATTCTTGAGAATGGCATTGCATTAATCTTCTGAACGGCCAGAATATTAAACTTCTCATCTAAAATGTTATTTACTAATTAAAGCTAGATAAAAGTTAGACTGTTCAAAGTCTACTTCTAAATAACTACAAAAACTCTGTTTTTCTGCATTTGTGATGGTAACATCACAAGTACTCTACTCTTCAAATCTGGAATTGCTGTTACAGGATTTGAATTGCTTAGGAAAAATTGGTCAAACTTTTATAACCCACTCCCTTTCTTGTCAGTGTTTCCTGGCAATATTTAATTAATTGCTTACCTTTTAAAAATAATTTTGGCCGTGTAAGAACCTCTTAAACTGAGTTCAAAAGACATCAAAAGTAATTAGAATAATCCCACAGTTGCAGTAATATTATCAAGTGTGTGCTCTGGTTCCTTGGATCTTAAAATTAAGTATATCTGGGTAACTTTTGAAGTGAAGGCAATTAAGTACTGCCAACACAGAAAGTGAAAACTGCCTTCCTGTGATAGAGTAACAGCTAAAAATGCATTGGTACTGGATGTGTTATTTAAATGTCTTAGACTGTTATATGAAGTATTTTTAGAATCCTAACAGCCATTCTTAAACTGACTGAAATATATTTTGTTCTTTTTGTTTGCAGTAATCCTGTGGATTTGAGTAACCCAGCCATTATTAGCTCTACCCCCAAATTTCAGGAGCAGTTTCTGAATGTGAGTGGGATGACTCAAGAACTGAATCAGTACCCCTGCCTTAAACATCTGCCTCAAATATTCTTTCGTGCCATGCGTGGGATCAGCTGTTTAGTGGATGCATTCCTAGGTAATGTTTTTGTCTTACTATTCCTAGCTATCCACAGGTAACTTAATTTATTCCCTTTAAATCTGTCTTCTCCATAGATACAGCCATAACAATTTATCATTTGCAGGTGTATCCTGGAATTAATAAGGAAGGGACCTCAGGTCACTTTCAAATAACCGTCTGCGTACACAATAGTGATACTTGAATGCACAAAGTTGATGACCTTAGTTTCAAATGCAAAACAAAATGATAAATCTGAAGTCCAAAATAAAACCGGCTGTCCCTTCCCCAAACAAGGCGGCTTTCTTTTTTTCATGTAATCAACAATGCAAGTGTCACACTTTTAGCGTGTTGTGAGGGCTGGCCACTGTATTTATAAACTTTGTGGCAACACCTCTGTGTGATGCCTGTTTTCAGAAGGTACTGAATTTTGACTGTTATTTTCAGATCTTTATATTACAAGTGCCAGTTTCACATGGTTTACAATTAGTGAGTCATTAGTACTGCTGAGAAGAAAAGCTCCGTTTCTCTGTGTACTGGTAACTGAGTAGCTCAGATTTAGCTGAAAGGTAAAGTAGATGTAAGCACTGACTGGTGAATTTTAAGTAACACCATATAGCACCTGAAATCTAAAGTGTTATTGTTGGTATGCTTCAGACTTATTAAAAATTACTTAAAGAAAACATGCTATTGTAAACTCTGTAGAGCTGCCTGTCTCCTACTGCTTTTTTGCTTAAATGTATGCAAACAAATGTTGTCATCTGTCAGAAGTGCGAGCTGATGTGAGACTGCAAAAGACTTGAGTAGATACGTAAACTGTTCAGAAAAAAAATTGGCTGTGGAATTACTGACAGCTTTTACATGCTGTTTGTCTTTTTAAAAACCTGAATGGTTTAGTCCTTTTAAGCAAAGCATCTTCAGTGTCTCCTGTCTCACTGAATTACAAGATTCTGATCCTTTTTACAAGAAATACATTCTTTGTTTCTTAAAAATATTGCAAGGAGAAGGTTCATCAGTACCCTATTCCCCATTGCAAACAACTTTTTGTCACTGTGGATTTCACTTTTGTAGAAGTAGCTTTGTTAAAAAAATTACAGTGATGTAAAAGAACAAACAATAATTTTTCTTAAGCTGTAGTATTGAACTTTGAAGCCTCTTGTGTCCGCAGTTCTTCCACATGTCTTGCCACCAATTTTAAGGAATTTTAATGATCACATTTTACTGGTAACAGATGTAACACAAAATATTCAGTAGTCTGTCAAATTTATATCATGATTTGTTAAAGGAGGATTCTATATAGGCAGTATGTGGCCTAATCTCATGAAAACAACCTCCTTGTGTTACTCCGTCAAACTCTGTCTTCTTACTTATGATAATAGGATTTGGCATTCTGCACTGAAACAATTTAAACAAAAAAGAAAAGTTCCAACTGAGCATTGGTAGAAGGTGTTCCTCTGAAGTGTCTTTTATTGGCTGTGAAAACTGAATTGAATTTAAAAAAACCCCAACTGTTAAATTGAGTATGTATTGAGGAAAACCATGCTATATCCAGAGGTTTTGTGAAAGTGTGATTGATAATTAATTTACAGTGAAGAAAACAGTTTGTAATGTAAGACTTGTGAAGGGGCCATCTTGCAGTGGAGGCAGAGGAAGAAGCCTCTGTTAGCTTTGCACAGTGCATGCACCTTTGCTGAGATGGCTGTTGCAGTGAATTCCTCTTGGACCTTAAAAATAGTCTGGGCTTCTTATCTGAGACTTTTAACTCACTAATGGTGTGGTAGTCCTTTTTGTATTCTGCATCTGGGTGCCTGAAACTCCATTCCCAACGGTGATCACGTACACAACTCCTTGCCTGGATGCAGTGGCAGGGGTATGTGACTATATTGGGCATTGGAGTCTTCCACACTGACTGGCTGTGGAGTGCTTCTGTGGTCCCCTGGCAGGCCAAACTCTCCTGTAAGCATGCCAGGAGCTTTGCTGTCTACATGAGCTTCACATAGGATGTTGAATCAGAGACTTCAAACCTCTGAAGATCTCATGTAGCAAGATGAAACACCTACGGTGATGGTAGTTCACAGGCAAAGACTGCAGACTATGATGCACTTGGGCACAGGAGAGCTTTTGGTGAAATTAAATTCAAGCTGTAGCTGTGGATGTGAGTGGGCTCAGGCAGACTTCAGAGCTGCAATGTGGACCCCTTCAGCTAAGACTAACAGGAGATCTCATTGCCTTCTAAGCCAAGTGCCAAAGCACATGGCGTTCATCTTGCATTGCCTGACATATTCCTACATGTGTGTGTTTGGCAAAATGCTGCGTCCTTTTTTTCCAAAAAACTGTACCAAATCAGTAAGTTTCATAGTTGACACTCTGCTGTCTGCGTGGAGTGTAACACTAATGGTTGTTACGCGTGAGGTGTAACACTAATAGTTGTTCCATAATGTGTTACGAAAAGTACTTGTATGCTTTAACATGGTCGAAAGAATCTGTGTCCAAATCTTCAAGCACACTGCAATTCCACCCTTAATTTTTCAAATTGGATGTGAGAGTGGTGACGTTCATTAAAATGGGAAGAGGTGGTGTTTGTCACTTCAAATTTTGCAGAGGGCTAGTTGCTTCTGATTCTGATTGGGAAGAGTAGGTTTATACACCACAAGTATTTCCCTGGAGCTGGGTAAAGGCTTATCTAATGTCCTGTTGCTGCCAGAAAAATTATAGCTTGTTCTACTGTCTTACCCTATCTCTTGTCCTGACTTAGTATTTGACTGTTTAGCAAGCAGATTCAGCTCGCCAGACTAGCAGAAAACTGCATGGTGGATGGGTTTCATCTTAATTTAGTGAGCTAAATTGGCTTTAAAGGGTCAGACATCTTAGGGATGTCTCAGAATGGGGTGTAGGAGATGTGGGTGGAAAAGAAAGGCAAAGGTGAGAGGCATCTGAATTTTGGCAGGAATGAGCTGTTAACTTGGTTTTGGCAAATGAACCTTGCCCCTTTCCCTCTGCCTGCTTCTCGACTTGGTCCTTCCGTGCGCTGTTTCCCATATTCTTAAGGTGTGGGATTCTTTGGTGTTTTTTAATCGTTTGCTTATCTAATGTAAATGGGGGTTTCTTTTGCTTGTGCATTTATTTCTGTTAATAGTAAAAGGGGAAAGATGTTTTTCTTACTGCTGTTGTTTTGGGGGGGCAGGGGGGAAAGACAGTATTATTTACAGAAGGCCCAGATGTTTACTAACTGGGCTGCTGTGTGTAAGTGTATGGAATTCTTGCTGAAAGCTTGCTTTATTTCTTGATCTGCAGGCATTTCACGACCCCGGTCAGATAGTGCACCACCCACGCCGGTAAATAGGCTGAGCATGCCCCAGAACGCTGCTGTTAACACCACTCCGCCCCATAACCGAAGGCATCGGGCAGTGACTGTGAATAAAGCAACAATGAAAACCAGCACTGTAAGATTTCATATCCTGTGTTTAAGTAGCTGACCCTTTTGGTAGCTTCCTCGATTAGAAGAAGTAATTTCCTTGTATCTGGGAGCTGATATATTCTTCTGTTCAAATAGATAACTACTGCACATGCTTCAAAAGCGCAGCACCAACCCTCCTCTACTTCGCCACTCTCTAGCCCAAACCAGACAAGTTCCGAGCCACGGCCACTACCAGCTCCTCGCAGGCCAAAGGTTAACAGCATCTTGAACCTCTTTGGATCGTGGTTATTTGATGCAGCATTTGTTCACTGTAAACTTCATAATGGAATAAACAGAGACAGCAGCATGACTGGTAAATATTACTGAAAAATATATGTACACTATTTTGTTGTTCTATAACATTTCCTACCTGCAAGATTAACATATGCATAATCAAAAAACAACCAACCAAAAAAAATAATAATCTGAAGTGCTGTATTGTGGTTAACCCCTCCCAGCTGAGACAGCACCTGTTATTAGCCAAGCAGGTGTCTGGGGGCTTTAAAATTTAAAAAATTCACTTTTTATTATTAAACTCTCCCTTGCTGTAACAAGTATGGCAGTTCCAATTATGCTAGTGGGGAAAATTTTATTAAGTGAAGGAAATAATGTGATAAGGGTCCACTTCATAATTTGAAATGTGCTTGAGTATCTCTGAGTAATAGCAGCTTTTTATAATGCCTCTTCAGTGTTTGAAAAATTGTCAAACATCACTTCAGATGCTGCACAAAGTGGTACTTCTGCTTCTTTTTGGAGTGTGTTATGAAAACAGATGTCCTTAAAATAGTGAAGTTGCTGCCTTTCAGTGACAGTTGCTACATGTTTCCATATATGGCCCAATACTTTGGTTGTCTTCAGTCTTTAGCTGCTAGATTTAGTCTCCTATGCTTTGCTCAAATTTAGGTGTTAGATGTTTTGATACGTGATGGCAGAATTAATGTGCTCTGCTCAGAGAGGATGCTTTTAAGCACTCTTCTTCCTTTTGGGGATAATATTCAGGAAATAATAAACTTTCCTTTGTGTTTTTCCTGTTCTTCATGTAATATTTTGAATGTCTGCTAAATTCTTTCAAGAGATCTATCTATCAAGAGCTCGCTGGCCTAAGTAAGAAAAATAGGAGGAAGAGGTTTGTTGTAGCAAGTTGGGTTTATAGTGGGACTTGACAGCAGAAGTTAAAACTGATGATCTTCCTTGTTTGTTTTGTTACAAATCCCTGTTGGACGCAATGGGTTTAGGATTTGGGATCTGTTAAAGATATTTTTAGGTACGCAGCACATGGTTTTTGAAAGAGTTCAGTCATGGATTTCTGTGGCAGGAGATTCAAGTCCCTCTGTAAAAGGCCCATGTGGCATTAGTAGGAAAATAACTGAGCTTAGGAAGGAGTAAGGCGTAATTTGAGGGTGTGTTCAGTTCCATATGCAGCTAATGTATTTCTGTATCTAATGCTTTTCAGATTGATTGGATCGTGTTAATTTTAACATAACTTGTATCTTGAGCAGTTTTGATGAGGTGCTTGACCTGAAAAGGATGTCAGCTGAGGTGCTGTACAGTGTCAGCTGTAAACAGAGGTGTTATGATCCTAGCAGAAGTACACAGTCATCCAAAATCAAAATGATTTGATTTCTTTGAAAGGGGTTCCAGGGCCTTCTGTTTATATGTGCAGTGTCTTAGGTCTCCTAACAGCAGTCAGAAAATTGTCATACTGGTAGCCTTACAAAGAGACTTAACTAGCTCCCTGAAAACTAAAACAACTATTTGGAAATCACTAGATTCTGTTCCTCCTCCATGCCCTTCAGAGCTGTCCATAGTGAGAGCAGTCTTTGCATGTCACGCATTCTGCCGTTCATTAGTAGCAGTAGATCCACGGGAAACGTTGATGGAGACCCAGAAAACTGGCTGTGTTATGTCCTGATTTTCTAGCAATTTGTAAGATGGAATTAACTTACAGAATTCAGTGCAATGTTTTCTGCCCTTCCAGGATGCTGTGAGTGTTGTTACTGCTGTGTAAAGTACTGGTCACAGCAACTCTGTGGCAGGCTATCAGAAGGAGAGCAAACTGAAGGTGGACCCATAGTGCTGAAACTGTAGAGACGTGCCAAAGTCCAATTGCCTGATTAAACCTTTTGTGTAAATCCTTTTGCCTAGCCTTTCCCTTAGGTGGGAAAATGTAGCAAGACTTGTAAAGGGCTAGGCTCCTGCAGTTTCTATTGACTTGAAGCATCAGTATCTTTTACATCAGGTTTAAGTCCAAACTGAAAAGCTTCTGTTCTGGGAGTCTGATCTGTGAAGCGTGATGCCTCCAGGTGAAGTCTTTTCCTCCTTGAACAGTGTAAGGCAGGAGGTACTGTGCTGGACTTATGAGGTGGGCCAGGAGGATTGTGTACTGTGGTTCCCCTCCATCACACAAAGTGGGGCCCATCAGTGATAATCAGACCTGCATGTTGTGCCCGTCTGCCTATGCTACCCAATATAGATATGGCTTGAAGAAAGAGGGCAGCAGAGAGAGGGGACAATGAGCTGCCACAATCCCTGCCATTAGGAGAGAGGACAAAAAGAAATCTGCTTCTTTTTGGCTGCAGGTTGGCTATATCTGTGTCTCATGGTCCATCTGCTGTCCTCTGTAGTCTAGTAGAGTAACGCTTTTGCCACTAGCTTGAATGTGCTTACTATGTTTGACACTGCTGTTGGTAATCTTTGCATTAGTCTCAGGAAATGTAATTATTTTTATGGATGCTTTAAATATTTTATGATTGGGAAGTTTATGCACTTAAAATCAGCTTTGCTATGTAGTGTTGTCTCCCACTGGCCCACACGCTCTGTTTTTCTTTTAGGTCTGGGACTGCAGCTGTATAAGATCTCAACAGCTTTAAAACTTCCTAATGTTCAATTTGTTTCAATGCCATGCAGTTAGGAACTTACTCGGTCATAGCTGTCTGTTAGGATTTCTCTATTTTGTTGCTGGCTGAAGGACTGAGGACCACTTTGAAAAAGGAAGAGGTGAAATACCTTGACACAGATTGCTCCTTGGTCCTGCAGAAAGATCCCCTTCCCTGGGACACCCTTCTGGAACACTGCATTTTCTAGTGTGTGTTTCTCATTCCTCTTCTGTCATGTGATGCGTTCTCAATGAGTACCCATATGACATGATTTCTAAAGAGGTATTAATGAGCTAAATGTGAGTGCCAACCAATATGTTGGATGAGCTGCATTCCCAAGTTCTAGTTCAGAAAGTAGTTCAGTTCTTTAAATGAACCCTGCTGATTCACATGGCTAGCATATTGTCCTTCTGCCATGTTGCAACACAGGTCTTTTTGATGAGCTTTAGGATGTAAAGAGCAGTTGATTCAGGCTGATGTGAATGAGTACCTGTCTACCCTTGCTTTTCTTCTTGTCCTGGAGCCTTACACATCTTACTACGTGAACTATTTAACCTCCAAAAAGGAAGTAAAGAAAAATGACTGGTGGAACAAATATGCAATTTCTTGTAGGTTCTGAGATGAAAAATATCTGGATGGATGGAGGTGTAACCAAACTTGCTCTGCTTGACCCTGCTTCGCCCAGGGGCTGACAGTATTATCACCAGAGGTCCCCTCTAGCCTCAGCTCTTTTCTGATTCTGTCGGTTTAACTGCTGCCCCACTATTGTTCAATCTTCTGTCACCTTCATTGGTAAACGTTTTGTACCAGCCCTTGCATGGTTCATGGTAATTGTTGGTGTTTCACATTTGTGGTTGCTGTGGTTTTGTCTGTCTCTGTTTGGGAAGAGAGAGAATTGTTCTCTCCCACAGGATTTGCTGGAGGTCATCTGTTGTACTGACTTGAGTATTGATAGAGTTTATTACCTGGAAGGCAGTCTTCCTGTTTGCTCTTTGAGTCCTGTCCTTCAAGACAGTCTTGTGGTGGTGTTTGGATTCTGAAGCAAAACAGCGATCATGTCATCGTTGGTGTAATACTTCTGTGCCTCAAGTGTCCTATATCAGGTTTTAGTTTCTGCACTGAGACCTTGTTGGGGAAGCTTTATGGCTTTCTAGCAGGCAGATAACAAACATTACTCTGTATTATGGTGAGAGAGGAAAAAATGTGTTTGAAAATGCATAGTTGGTTTGAAAGGAGTTGGATCCCGCTGATGTAGTCTTTAGAATTAGATGGCTGCATGGTACTTATTTAGCTGTTAGTGTAGCATAAATTGCTCCCTATGATTGGTACTGCAGAAAACTCCTTCATATGAAATTATCTATGAAGCCTTTGTGAAGTTAACCCTGAATATGACAGCTCTGGGGTTTGTGTACATGTGCCAACTGTAATTTCATTGTCAGGATGTGCTTCAGTTAGACAAGCTTGGCCATACACTGCATGCTGATGTTAGTTGCTGTCCTCAACAGCTTGTGAGAATTGGAAGAAACTAATACCTCATGCCAGAATTTCAGCAACTGAGTCTTCCAGTCTGAGGGGCTCACTGTTAATCCTTGTACCAAAAGAAGACAGTCATAAGCCTGCCAGCTGCGTGTTTTATAGCAGCTGAAGGAGTCTCACCTAGGTGGGTTGCTGGTATTGCCCAGGTGCTGTTGGCAGTGGGGCAGTCTTGGGGTATAGTTTTAACCTCATCTCTTCTGGCTCTGTCACTAATATTAATGTCCCAAAGAGTATTTCTGCAGGTCTAGGAGCAAACTATGAGAAGGCTTGGTTAGGGCCATGCTGAGTGTTGCTGAGGGGCTTGGTCACAGGTCTTGATCTGACCCTGCACATTCAAACAAGCAGCTGTTAAGAGGTGGTGGCATTCTCTCCTGGTACCTGGCTGCAGGAGCCTTTCCTCTCTTCTTTTTCTGGAGATTGTTTTTGAGATGATGATATTTCTGGTAGTGTTCTGCCTTCTGCTTCAGAAGATTACTGATTGAACTGGTGATCAGGGGAGGTATGCTTGGGTATCCTGGTTGTTAGTAACTTGCCTTAGGGAAGATGAAGCTGTAACACCGTCAGGAATTCATGGTTTGGAAGCAAGATATTGCTGTGAGGAGGCTCTGCAGGTAAGTAATGTTCCTACTACAAGACGTACCCTAAGTCAAGGAAGCCTTAGGATAGCCTAGGGTATACTCCATATACAGTGCAACATAGGGAAATGTACTTGAGCTGGGAAGGGTTAATACATCCTTTTAAAGAACTGATGTACACTGATATGAACAGCTCCAAATCTTGGTAGTATTTTGTAACTTTTTGTTCATTGTTTTGCATGGTACTTTCAAAGCCATAATTTTGGACCTGAATGCAAATTTCCTATGTGTTTAACGAGCTTGCTGTATCATAAAGCTTTTAATCTATTTTTTAAAAAAGCTAAAAGCTTCTTAACTTATATTACAATTTCACCATCTTAAAAGTATTTTATAACTACTGCTGTCCTTTGATTTGTTTCCATTTTATTTCTATTATCTTGCAGCATCTTTTATCCAAATTCTTCTTTCTTATAAATCTTGTAAGTAGGAACCAGTAGCTTTTCCTTAATTGCGGTCATGCTTTTCTTTTTCCATAATCCCATATTTTATTTGTAAATTCATTCTCATTGTCTCTTGTAGCTTTTGCACTTTTACTTGAAAAAGACAAGTAATCTTTTTGTGTGTGTTTTTGAATGGGGAGGATTGTTGGCAAAAGCAAATTAATCTGCCTGAATCAGTCCCATCTTTTCTGTACTTTAGTCTGTGATCATGTCATGAGTTTCAGGACTTTGCACTAACCATGTTTGTTTGTTTTTTGTTTTTTTTTACTTAAAGCTTATTTTACAGACCTAGTGTTTGACTTGTATGCATTGTGCATGTAGTGTTTTTTTCCAACTACAATATATTGCTGGATAGCTTATTTAGGACAAAAAATGGCTCATGGGAAGATGCATAAAGATTTGTGCTTATTTGTTACTTATGTCATGAAAATTTGCAAGGTAATAATAGGTTAAATGATGAATTTAAAGGCAAAAACCGAAGAGTAGGCACTTATCATTAGGACGTTTCCTTTAAAAAATAAAACAAACAAACCCGCATCTGTAAATTAACAAGTGTTCCAACTGTCAAAGTGTTAATGGGCCTCTGTTTGCAAGACTGATTGTGAACCTCATTTTCCCCAGTGTCCCAGGCTTGAGATAGAGGAGGTTCTCTGGTACTGATAGAACTACATTGGTGTGATTCAGTTAGAAGCACACTTTATCTGTTGTGCTTTGTAGCTTATAAAAGTTTTGAAAATCAGTATAGTCTTAGCTGAAAAATAAAAAGGAAAGTGCTCTTTATGCTGTTAGTAATCCAAGAGTGAAGTTGTCAAAGGAAAAAGAAAAACTAAGGAGCGGGGAAAAAAAATCACATTGAGAGCAATATTTTATTTTTTTTTTTTTTTTGATTGCCCTCCTGGAAGAAAGGATGAAGCCAGCAAAGCAAGTAGCCTCCTGCATTGTATGCATGTGATATGGATAGTGTGAAAGGGGGACCAGAAATCTCTGTAGAAAGACGTGAAGTTAACTGGCTTGGGCTGGTAGAACCCTCCTGCGGGGAGCAGGCAGCACAAAGCTTGATAGAGCCATATCCCGTATAGGTAACAGTGGGCTCAGAGACTTCTGTGGAGCATATTGTGGGACAGGGAGTAGGAGAGGGCCAGCCTCTCTGGTAGCTGTGGTCTGGAGGCTGTCTAACCTCAGGCTGATTTGGCAATTGCAGTGGTCATGTGAGGAGAGGGGGACGAAGTCAGGAGAGCAGGTTTCAGCAAACTTCTTTTTCTGATATGCATCCTTAGAATTTTTTTAATAAGTACGTTTATACAACAAAATTGGATCAAAACAGGTTGGTGTTCAGCACAGCATGAGAGATTAGCTGAAAATTAAGCACTTGCTTGGAGGTCACAGTAATGACACTGTCTAAATGTTTATTGGTATTTAAGGTGGTAAGGCAAGTTGGTACTTCATTTTTCTGGAGATGAGAACTAGGTGAGAGAAGATCCTTGTCCTCCAGAGAGGGTAGGAAGCTAATATTGGATGTAAGTGTACTCTTCCCAGCAGAAAGTTGAGACAGGCTGTAGAATGTGAAGGTCAGTTGTTGTCATCTGTATAAAGAAAAAGTTACACCCAAAAATACTTTCTAAACAAGAGACACTGGCTCAAATACAGTCAACTAACAGCTTCATGATAACTACTAAATTTGACGTGATCTTTGTGTCCAGGATCCCATGAGCCTATTATATATGTTAACACACAGAGTGAAATGCTATTTTTTCTCTTCCCAGCTATAGCAACTCAAGCTAGTGTGGAATTTCGCCGGAAAGGATCACAAATGTCCACAGATACAATGGCTTCCAACCCCATGTTTGATGCGAGTGAATTCCCAGACAACTATGAAGCGGGAAGGGCAGAGGCGTGTGGGACACTGTGTAGGATATTTTGTAGCAAGAAGACTGGGGAGGAAATATTACCAGCTTACCTATCCCGGTACTAACCTATCTTCCAGTTGCTTTATTGCTATAACTTTATGGTGCAAATTAATTCAGGGCAAATGGCATTCAGTTACTGTCTGAATCCAGTGTTGCCAATTCAAAAGAACCTGGTTAGCCTTCAGATGCTGTAGGTGGGGATTCCTGGCTAAACAGAATAGTGACTTCCTTTAGTCTTCTCATGGTGTTGGTTTTTGTTGAGTTTTCTTCAAGTCTCAGTTGAAGGGAAGTCCCTCACACAACATAAGTGTTCTCCAACAAGGAACTGCAAAAGAAACTAAGTGCTTTAGGATGATGGCCAGCTAGGTTCCTGCCTCCCAGCTTTTTCATTTGAGCTGGTTATGTTGCTGACCAGCATGTCCTGTCTATCCTGTCCCCCCTGAAAGATTTTGCAGTATTTTTCTTCTGTTGAGGAATTAAAATCAAGGTCTTACTCCCAGCCTTACATGGGAAGGGAGTAGTGGGAGAGTATGTGATCCAAGCGGTGTTACTAACTGTCTGGGCTGTATTTGCACAGCTTCCAGTCCATGTGTTGCAACAAGTCAGTGGTTTCAATAAAACTGTGCTGCACTGGCTTTCTACATGAAATACATGTGATTTGTGAGGGGGTTTTTGTTAAGCTGGTTAGGTGCATTTGCCTGTGCTTAAGTAACTTGGGGGGGTGCTCATATAAACATTTCCTTGCACTGGTTTTGAAACTTAGTCTGTGGCTGCAGATTCTTGTTCATGTGGAATGCTGATGCTTTTTATGTGGAAATAATTTCATCTTATCTTTCTTTGTCAGATTTTACATGCTTTTAATTCAGGGTTTGCAGATAGCAGATTTCGTTTGCCACCCTGTTCTTGCCAGTGTTATTCTAAACTCTCCTCCTTTGTTCTGCTGTGACCTGAAAGGGATTGATGTCGTGGTTCCTTATTTCATTTCAGCTCTTGAAACTATTTTACCTGACAGGTAAATTGCTATTTCCATATCAACATAATCATAAATGTGGGGAGGTGTTTGTCATCGGTGGTTTCTGTCATTCCTGAGTAGTTTTCACTGAAGGAATTCTGTAATGTGGGCCCCATGGTGTGTATGTATTTGACAGTAATAATTGTGGCACTTCATAAGCTCTAACTTTCAGGTTTTAGTGCAATTTTCTTTAAAAATAGTGCTTATTTTAAATTAAATGCGTGTTGTGTTATCTACATATTCATTGACAGAAAGCAATTTCTGTAAGAAAAGGTAAACGAGTGGTTTAGCTCAAATATATTGAAAGCTTACTGATTTTTAAGTACAATTCCACAAGATATTAATTAGTGGCTGTTGTTGCAGTGAATTCATTAAGAGAGTGATCTTACATATCATTAAATAGAAAAATTGATAATTTAGACTGGTGAAATTGGAGTAGGTTCTTAAACAAGATGTAACCTTACTTATCAAAGCCTTACAGATTTCTGGACGTTTTGCTAAGTAATGCGCCTGATGCTACTCTGTGCATACCTTCTACAACATATGTTTTATGTTGTGATACTCCATTTCATTTTGAAGTTTATGCATAGCACTTATCTTCTGGGCTTAAATCTGAGGCACTGCTGCTTTTGGGTAGAAGAATTTGCTGGTAGCTACTGAAAAAAGTTGATCTGTTCACTAAGCAGCTTGTGTTTTATGCAATATGCACATGAGCATATTCTGCGGATCTCTGATAATCCTGGGTGGATTTGAGTTGTAATAAGCCAGTAGAGGCTTATGATCAAAACTTCTGTCTTTGAAGATGCAATATATGAATAATGCTTTCATCAGCCTGTTGCTTTTATATGGGGATACAAAATCCTTAGCAAGTGATGGTTCTGGCATGAATTCGTTGTGTTATTGCTGCTGTTTAAAAGAAAGAAAGAAAAAAAAGAATTCTGAGTCTAGAAAGAAACAGCTGCGTTGTGTGCTGCAAATTATTTAAGAACACTGGGTGGTTGTATATTTAATTGTAACTTAATTTGGCTTCAAATTCCTGTGAAAAGTTGATTAACTGCATGATGCTTTAATTTGCAGAGAACTCTCAAAGTTTAAAATCTATGTAAACCCCACAGAGCTAAGAAGAGCTTCGATTAATATCTTGCTGTCTCTGTTGCCTTTGCCTCATCATTTTGGAACCATAAAGTCTGAGGTAGTAATCTTACCATTTTGCTTTACAATTCCGTTTTTGTTTTCCTGGTTGTTTTGGAATGGGATTTGAATGACTTGTGGGTTGTATTTGGTGTTTTGTTTAGCACTGAAACTCTTACAGTAAGTCTGTGTTAGTAAGACTATATTACAAATTGTCAGTAGCAATGTGTGCTGTGGATATTGATTTTTGAAACCAGTACCATGCTGGCAGGATCTCTAATGATAACAAAATAAATGTATTTTTCCTTCAGGTTGTCCTGGAAGGGAAATTCAGCAATGACGACAGCTCAACGTATGATAAGCCAGTAACCTTCCTTTCCTTGAAGTTGAGGCTTGTGAATATACTTATAGGAGCTTTGCAAACGGAAACAGATCCCAACAACACTCAAATGATACTAGGTTATTTCAACTTTTTTATTTACTAACTGTGTTATAGAGGTGTCTGTCTTAATCTGTCCTGGAATAATATGGGTTATTAGTTATGTGTTGCTTTGCAAGGAAAAAGATGAAGTTTCTGACAGGTTGTCATCTGTATAATCTCCCTCATAATACGAAAACATCTTGAAAAGCTTCATATTTTTGTTCAAGTAATCTTTACAGATGTGGAATAGTACTTGAAAAATAGAGGTGGGAGTAAAGCACTTTCTAGCAGGAAGTCAGTCATAACTAGGAATGGAAATAGGAGAAGATACTGATTTAATGTTGGGAAGGATTCTTGACTTAATGGTTTACAGGGAACATTTTAATTTTTGGCATGATTAAGCCTAGAAACAAATGGAAATACTGGGTGACAGGTTGTCCAGCACTGACAAAATACAGATGCATTTATTTAGCACTGTGTCATCAAATCCTCATATGAAAGCTTTGGAATAGTCTGGAGATGCATTGTAGTTTGGCAACAAACTATTCTTTTGAGGCAAGGAGTGTATTAACATTATTCTGAGTACTCAAGAGTTAGTCAAAGCTAAAAACTTGAATAGTGCACAGTCTGTCAAGTTAATACATTTTCAGACAAGTAAAAATATACTTGCCTTTTATATACTCCCCGCCCCCCCTTATTTGTTTTTCTTTAGATGTGCCTTTTTCCGCGTTATGATGTTCTTGTCCTTCGTAATTACAATACCACTTTCCTTTTGTATGTTGGAAAAAAGAAACAGACTTGCACTGCGGTGGGAGGTGTCTGCCTTGTTTTCGGTGACAGGGAGCCTACCTGATTAGGAGAGGGTGGCAAGAAAATAGCATGAGCAATGAAGCGAAGGGAAACAAATTCAGTCTGCAAAGACTGCTGGAAAGTTTCCTTGCAGTGATTGAAGCACTAACCCTACTACTAACTACTACTAGCAGAAGATTAGAGGAAAATAATTTGAAATAATGGTATGCAACCAATATTGGTGAAGGGATGAGGATATTTATAGTTTAAAAGTGATCCTCTAAGCAAGACCCACAGACCTTTGGTGCATGGGCATTGCATCACCTCCAGAACTGTGGGCTTGGCACCCTGTTAAATGCTAACCATGCATTCCTGTACCTCTATGCTGTGAGTTGGTGTTTGCATCCAGCTGGGTAGATGCTCTGCTTTGAGTGGGTATTTTACTGTTACTGTTTCCATGATAGTCCATACCAGTTCATCTGCCCTGTATTCCTGTTGTTAAGCCCGTTTCTGTATATGAAGTTATTTCCTGCTGGCTTTCATTGGAGAGGACTCAGGAATTTCAAGTTCAGCACGAGATTCTCACATGTGCCACCAGCTTCTCAACAAAATCAGTTTGTTTTGAGCTGCTTACTAAAAGTTTGACAGTGAGCAAATGTCTTTGTAAAAATAAAACTCCTTGTGTTAGTGGTTTGGAGGTTTGTTTCACTGCTCACTAATCAGTATGAGAACAAGTGTCATCCCTTGTGCTGGTGTTTTAAGGGTTGCTGAATGGACCAGGCATTATTCACTTTATCTTCCAGCAGTTTGCTGTATATACTAGTAGTTCGTTAAGATTTGAAAACATGTTCTTGTTTGCCAGTCACCAGCTGTCTTTTGGCTCCTAATGGCCAAACTGGGGAAGGGAGCCTCTATATGCCAGGCAAGAATTTAGCCAAGGCCTGGGGCTGTATAACCCTTGGGGGGGGCTGTGGAGTATACAGCTCATTTTAGCACTCTGTTACCTAACAAATACTGTTACTTTGTTCACAGAATCCTTAAATGTAACCTGAGTTTTTAAATGAGCACAATCTGATGAGAGGCAAGGAATGATTCCAGCCCTTCTATAAAACCAAAATCCTTCTGAACTGAGGAATTTGAAAAACCCATGTTCAAAGCATTTTTAAAATAGCTGAAAGCACACTCTATCTCAGCTCGCATCTGCTTCAAATGGCTAAAATGGCTAAGCCTGAAGCAAATCCTGTGCTTTATGAAACTCTTTTTAAGAGTTTTTGTAAAACAGGATGGCAATCCTGTATGTTAGACCTTCAGTGCTTCTTTGTAAATTTTAGCACTGAATATTCTACTGCAGCCTTTAGTTACCTTCTTATATCTGATTCTTCAGGTGCAATGTTAAATATTGTTCAAGATTCAGCACTGTTAGAAGCCATTGGCTGTCAAATGGAAACGGTGAGTATTTTTTGTTTGTGAAGTTACCATTTCAGAAAGAATGCATTACTCACCTTATCTGCTATTGTAAGATGCTCAGTTAGTATCCTGAGGTTTTTTTTGGTCCGTCCCCCCCTCATTCTATCTGAGGGCATCCTCTGCTATCTTCTCATTGCTCATAATTGACTTTCAATTTGCAGAATGGTGGTGAAAATAACCTCTTCAAAAGCCACAGTCGTACTAACAGTGGCATTAGCACTGCAAGTGGAGGCAGTACAGAGCCCACAACACCAGATAGTGAGAGACCGGCACAAGCCCTTCTGAGGGATTATGGTAAGGACAGCTCTTTTGAAAAAACTCTGTCATTATATGCCAGGTGATGTTTTGGGGTTTTTTTTCTGTTCCTTGTTCTGGCTAATACACTAATTTTGCTTGGGTGTTTTGATCCCACGGTGGATAGCCCCTTTGTTTATTGCCAGTTTGTGCTCATATGTGCCCTTCTGGTGGTGGTGGTTCAATCCTACTAAAGGACTCTGTTAACATTTTAAAAATAAGGATGTAAAAGCTTACGAAAAAGATGTTTGCAAACCACTTTAACATATATTTTCAAGACACTTAGTTTTCATGAATAATGGGATAAATGTACACCAAGTGTAAATTGCTTCCTTCATTTTGGTAGCAATCCAAATGCTTACCTGACTTTTGCAGCACCTTTTCTTAAACTATTTAAAGAGCATTTGAGGGACTTCTGGTTTTGTACAGCAAATAAGCAGAATGCTTGTGATGTGTCATTTGTTATAACAAGAATTTAGTAATTAACTTCAGTCTTGTGCTGTGTATTTTTGAATCTTTGTAATAAAATCTGTGTTCTTCTAAATTGGTGAGTAGTAAGTTGGCCACATGTTGAGATCCTGGAATTTCATTTGCTGCTTTGGTCTTCATCTGTTCAACTGATGTTGACCAAGTAAATGTGAGATCACCTTTATTGTATCATAGCTTAGGCTGACAACTCTGTTCTCACCAATCAAAACTGTGGGGTTTTTTCCTCTAGTCCTATAACTAAGAGAAGCAAGATCAGCAGGAAAGACTTTAGTATATTCTAAGGATTCATAGAAACATGTTGGTGCTTTCCCTGCAGGGTTTGTTTGTTTGAAATTATTAAAACGCTAGTTTTCAGCACACCATTTGAATTGTCTAATTTGTATGGTTTTTCATTGACAAGTGCTTGTAAAAATATCCATGTGTAAGGTTAAAAAAAAAATCTTTTGACTAATTGACTTCCTGAGTCTTTAAACCATGACATAACTTGAAAGATATTTTTGTAATATAGTGATTTTATTGCATTTTTAAATTTCCTGTGCACACAAGGTAAGGTTTCTTATGAAACTTCTGAAAAGAATTTCTGTGTTTCTACTGGATGCTTCAAACAAAGAGAAAATTGAAAATGAGATGGTCTATTTTTACTGTTTAACTGTAGCAGACACTTGAATCTGCTACTAGTGTAATATTGTACTTATATCGTATTTAACACTGAAGAGCTAAGTTTTGGGAAGGATATATCTTAGCTGTCACAGTTCTCATGTCTTTTTGTACCTAGTCAATAGCAGGTTTTGCTTCTGAAAGTAATTTGCCTACTTTAGTTTTAACAAGTATGTATAGTATTTGTGTTCC
Source organism: Falco punctatus (assembly GCF_963210335.1). Lineage (NCBI taxonomy): Eukaryota > Metazoa > Chordata > Aves > Falconiformes > Falconidae > Falco > Falco punctatus. Next base: position 586,003 of record NC_137590.1, read on the forward strand.
TAGTATTCTGAAATGAGAACTGATACTAAAAACATTTTCTATTTTTAATTTTGAGCTAGAGGTTCAGGAAAATTAAAGGTCTAGGAATAATTGCATCTTTTTTTTTCTCCAGGACTGATTCTTTAATTATCTATACTTATCTGACTAGTACAACTTTTGATAAACACTAGGTACAGACAGAATGGGTAACTTCTGGCATAGATACCTGCAGTTACATATTCTCTATTAATTTGTTGCTGGTGCCTAAATATACAATTACTAATGTTTAATATACATTACCAACCCCTACATTTTTCTGAGGCTACAAGGCATCACAGCAATTTAGGCACAATAGCAGACAACAGCAAAACCTGAGGCTAGCTGTTCTGCTACTGAAATGCAAGCAGAGTGCTGAGATTATCCAACGTGTCTTTCTAAAAAGCTAAACATTGAGATAAGCTAGTCTGGATGTATTTGTATAATGTCTGATGGTGTATATAATGGAGTTAGCCTGTGCAGAAAAGAGCAACATATTTTCTAGATTCTGGGTTGTGTATAGTTTTCTGTGTGTTGTGGCTGCTTTGGCTTGTGCCTGTGCTTTGCTTATTGTCACTAATGCTTAGTTATTTTCCCTCCCTGTGGTATGTGGTATTGGGGTTATATCCTAGCTCTTAATACAGATACAGCTGCTGGACTTCTGATACGCAGTATTCACCTGGTAACTCAAAGACTCAACTCACAGTGGAGGCAGGACATGAGTATCTCTCTGGCTGCACTGGAGCTTCTGTCTGGACTGGCAAAGGTGAGAGGTGAAGTTTTGTGTGCTCTGGTCTGTTCTCAAAGGGTGATTATAGTCCTGTTTAGGTGAAAATCATGCCACCCAACAGATTCTGAGTTTATCAGCAAACGTTTTGTTTGTACATGAGAGAAAACAGTACTCCTTTTGCACTTCATCTTCTAATGTAAATGCTCTGTGGCTCAAATGATGTGTGCCCATTAAATGCCTGTTGGCTGAAAGTGAAGCTCAGGGTGGCTTCTTCAGATACATATGGCTTTACTGTACAGTTCTGGCTGGTTTTGTTGAGCCAGCTGAATGGCTCCTAACCTTTCTCATGGATTCCTATGCGTGTCTGGTTTTGGTTTTTGTTTTGGTTTGTTTTGCTTGGGTTTTTTGCACTACAGGGTTTGCACTTGCCATATTAGGTTGCATAGTTAAGGAAAAACTTGCCCCTAAGCTTCCAATGGCAGTGCAGAGGCTTGGGCCATTAGTTTCCAACCCTGCTGCGAACCATTTGGCATGGCTTTGGTTGGCTGGGTGGCTGGTCTGTCTGTTCACTGTGTAACCGGACTTAGAAACAAGATTTTTTGTTGCTGTTAGTTGGCAGACTGCAAATATGCCAGAGTATTAAACAACTTAATTGCCCTTTTTTACAAGTGTTGTACATGCTTTTGCCCTTCCGTCTTGCCTTGGAAATAGTTTTCTGAGCTTAGAAGATGATAGTGTATTTCTAATATGAGGGTGTCACCTTTGTCAGAGCTTTATCTGTACATAGTTCCTTGACTCAGCAGCAAATAACTGAACTAAAGCTACAGGGGCTGGTGTGTGTGTGCGCATTTTTGTTGAGAAGTAAAATATCTTTTTCTGCTTGAGGGCTCTTGTCCCTAAGCTGGACTTCATGGTATTTGTTTAGCTGAAGTCCTGTGTGTTTCTGGCAACCACGATGACCTGGTGTGACAGTTCAGCATTTCCTGTCATATTCCCCTGAGAACTCAACCGATCTCTTTGAAATACGCATGTCTCAGGCTTTTTTAACATGTGGAGTCACCACTGAGCCATGTTGGACTGGCTGCTTATTTTACTGCTGCAGCAGCATGAGCTGAAGGATGCATTTGAAAGTGTTCTGCAATGAATTGATGTATGGTTATTGGGTCTTAAAGAGCATCATACAGAACTAGAGTTCCTGCAGCTTGTGTGGTTAAGACTGTTTTGTTGGTGGGTGGGTTGTGGGGGTTTTTTTTGTTTTCTTTTTCTTGGCTTGCAGGGATTTTCTTTAATATAATTTATCTTTTCAAATGCCTACCCAGGTTAATATTAAATATTGTAGTCTTTGTATAATTCCTATGCCATTGAAGTAATTCTTCCTCTGGGGTATCTTGGATATCTTTCCCCTTTGTAACAAAGTGGGTAGAAAAAGATAATCTCTTACTGCAGAACTGCAGAGTGGAGAACTGGTTCTGCTTGTGCCTTTGGAGGTGACAGTTCCCAAAGCCCTTCTCAGGCTAGGGGCTCTTCTGTCTTGTGTCTGTTCAGCACCAGGTTATGAGTGGGACTTAGTAAAATCAAAAATCCTGTTTCCTGCAAGAGTGCTGGCTCACCAACCTGTTTTTCATAAGCCTGTCTTGAGGGGATCTTATGCTTGTGAAGGAAAGGCTGCCTTCATCCTAGGGCTGTGAATTTTCACCCCCACTTTGTAGAATACAACTGCCTGGCTCTGGTGTTGTCACCAGCAAGGCCATCTGCTTTCCTGCTTGGATAAGGGTGTACCTGAACCAATAAAGCTTTATATGGCATGGTAAAATGCTGCAGAGTAGAAAAATCCAGACTGTTCCTGTGCCATATCGCAAGCTTGGAAGTAAAGAGAAAATCAGTTATTTAGTTTTGTAATGGAAATCCTCATGCCTCAGTGTACCAGGCTCTTCACTGACCCTCTAGTCTGGAGCCTTCCTCTCTGAAGCCCTGAGGTGGGAGAGAAGCTGAGGAGGTGTTATTGCAGTGAATTTGAGGGAGGGATTATGGGGTTCTTTGCCAATCAGCTTGTCTGAGGATGGGTTTCCTGTTGACAAAACATGTTAACAAAGTATGTCTAGTGGAAAGTTATGTGAGCAGAATAAAGCCTCATGGAAGGAACACTTGGCAGTAAGTGAGTTCTCAGAGGTACAGAATAGGTTCCTATAGCTGAAGGAGAGGTATTTGCAGAAAAGAAGTTTTAAATACTAATTTATTCAGTTTGCAATTAGTTTCTTATCGAGCTGTCTTGGAAACCAAGCCATGCAATGCAGTGGCACCTCCACACAGCTTTTCTTTCCTTTAAGTTTTGATATTCATCACTGTTAAATACTTTCACCTGCAGCTTTTAAACGTAATCATAAAAGAGCTCAAATCTTTGTTCCTGTTTCTTAAAACTGCAATTAAAAATGCTTTTTAAAATTGTCTCCTACAAAGATTTTTGTGGAGGAATTCTCATCCTCTCCTGCTTGCTTTACACAGGTGAAAGTGGTGGTTGATTCCTCTGATCGGAAGAGAGCTATCAGTTCAGTGTGCAGCTACATAGTGTACCAGTGCAGCCGCCCAGCCCCACTCCACTCCCGTGACCTTCACTCCATGATAGTGGCAGCTTTCCAGTGCCTCTGTGTTTGGCTCACTGAGCACCCTGACATGCTGGATGAGAAGGTAAGTGACTCTGGTGTACATGTTTTGAGCACTCTGAATTGTAATGCCTTTCATGCCTGACCTGCCTGTTCTTGATACTTTAAAATAAGGTGGTTGTCTTAGTTTTCAAAAATACAGTAGGAATTTCAAAATTTGTTTCTCTGCAAAATAGTTTTGAATTTTGATTGTTGCTCTTTATTCACCAAGAATGTTTTTGGCTTTTAAATTACATTTCATATTCCTAAGAATGTCTTGATATTCTTTCTTTGTGAAACTAGAAGAAGAGAGAAAAAAAGAAAATCTGAAAAAACAGAAACTGGAAATTTGGGAATTAATGGTATATATAGCATAGCTACCTGCTGCAGATGAACTTCACTAAAATCCATGTTTCTTCTCATTTCTCAACTCTTACCTGAGTAAACCATCTTTTAGACTTAATGGAATTCCTTTGATGTTAATATTTTGATAGTCATAGTTTGTTTCACTAAGAAACCAGTTTTCTAGAAACTGAGCAAGGCATAGCTCAATCCAAAATGAAATTTGCTCGGGAAGCTTGGAAGGAGCAGGAAATGAGATGCCTATTTCCAACAGACTTCTGTCCTACTGTTTAAAAAACAAATTAAAAAAGAGTGCATATTTTCATTGTTGATCTACTTGCAGAGACAGCTGGGTCATCTTTCTGTATTTTTTACAGAATAGCTAGTAATTTGTATTATATAATATTTTAATATAGTTTTATATCTAACATTTTATATATTGTTCTATGTTGTTTCTATATTCTACAGCATATTAAAATGTGTATTTTTAAAAATGAAAGTGGAAAGCCCACCAGCAGGACTTTAAATTCAGATGCTTTCTACCTATGCTTTGGGATACTGGCATGACAGTGGGTGACTAGGATGGGATGGCTTCCTTGGATGTGGCACAGCATGGGTTTATTCAGTTGCATAATGCTTTATTTCCTTTCATTAAGTGGGTTTTTAAAAAATTCTTAATTAACACTAGATATCGATATAGTGTTACCTACTGTGTGTAGTATGTACTGGACTCTTAATAGCTCATTCCTATATCATGATAATCAGATGGGAACCTTTCATTGCAATGAATATAAGGCAGGCATACATATATATTATGTATATATACACAGGCCAAGGTGTAGAACTCTGCCTGGCCTCTGGTGGTAAAAACCACTTCCTTGTGTTCAGCTTTTAGCTAGTTATTTCTTCATTACAGTGCTTCCCTTGTTATTCTGTAGCTCAAGCCATGAGATTCGAACCTTTCTGCTAGCAATCCAGGTATTTTCAGCAAATGATTTTGTAATGAGCAACACTTGTGGGTCATACCTGCGGTTTTATAGAGCATTGGCCTATCTTGTAGTAGATTCATTGGAGTTTTGCTGTGTACTTTTAGAATATTGTTATTTTTCTCTTGATGAATTAGATGCCCTGATACGTTTTACTTATAAAAGCTGTTGGCACTTGAAACATTTGGAAAAAATTCCTTGCAATTTTCCAGATGAGTACATTCTTAATGCGCTTAAACTTAATTAAGAGTTCTGCAGAGAGTCTCAAAATGCATTTGCTATCTCTTTAAATATGCTTACATTTTTCAATTGCATTCTTAGTAGTCATCTTGGCAATTTTGTACATATGTGGTGGAATATATTGTGTGTACATATTCATTCAGAGCACTTTCCACCATCAGAATACAAACATAAGTAGACATCTATAGATTAATACCATTCCTGTAGCAAATGTGATCTTATTCCAACACTGTCTGTTAGAATAATCTTCTGCCTTTATTTCTGAGCTCAGATTACCAGCAAGTACTTTATTTTAACCAATTGTATGTCACTGTTTCACTGAGGTGTTAGAGACATTGATTGGAGTGCTTCTGCTTTAAGGTAGTTCCTCTTGTGTTTTAGGATTGTTTAAAAGAGGTACTGGAGATTGTGGAGCTGGGCATTTCGGGAAGTAAATCCAAAAACAGTGAGCAAGAGGTCAAGTACAAAGGAGATAAGGAGCCAAACCCTGCATCCATGAGAGTGAAGGATGCTGCTGAAGCTACACTAACGTGGTATGTGATTTGTCAGAGCATGTTTACTGTTTAGGGTTGCCTTGTGTGAGAGTGTTTTAATTAGGAGTTCCCAGCTGGTGAGATCTCTGTGATGTAGCAAGAGCATTTGAAGTCAGCCAGAAGCTCCCTCTGGTTTGCCCTTTGAGCAGGATTGTCGAGTGCTCTGCCTTAGTTGTCGTCCCCTTCCCATGACAGGTGTTCAACAGAAAAAAAATCTCTGTGATTGCTGTCTTCCCATTGTGCCTCTTCTCTTCCTTGGAGAGCAAAACCCAGGCTCTCCTGCAGCTCCTGGTGTTCTGTTGTCAGCCAATCGTCTCTGCAGATGGCAGTTCCCTCCAGCTCCCACTTGACCTAGTGATCCTGTTTTTCCATTCCCCCTTCTCCTTATCCTCAGCCTGACAAGATGTGCTGTCCCCGCACTGACTGAGAAACTGATAGACACTGTCCCATATGTAACATAGCAGGGAATGGCATGTGCAGCAGATATAAGCTGGTGCAGGACGGGATGTCAGTCTGCCCACAGCATTGGGTTTGCTTAATACATTTGAGAAGTTCTGCTGGAAATGCAGTAACAGTTAATATGTAGGTAGGGGTGGGGAAGCACAGGGAGGAAAACAGATTTGCTCCAGAGAAGTTGAAAAGGAGTGTTTTAATGGACAAACAGCATGATGGTAGACAGGCCGGCCAGATAGAGTAGGATAAATATGTTTTGCAAAATGTAATAGCTGCTTTCTTTTTTGCTCTGCTTTGCAATAAAATTGTTATAAAACTTTATCTTGGAAATCACACAGCTGCTTTTACTAACAGTAAAAATAATTACTCATTGAAACTTGTGGACAAACATTTATTGTTGCCTGGAAGTGCCTTTTTTCATTTAGAGAGATGAAATGTTGCAGCACTATCCAAGCTAGCTGGCTGCAACAAGGTCTTTTACCATCACATACCATCATACTTTTCACACCAGTCCCTCTGCTGCCTTCTCCTAGTCTCTCCTCATCTAGGGCTCATGCTCACTCTCTCTCTCTCTCTCTCTTCTCTCTGCTTCTTCCACCTCCCTCTTCCTTGGCTGCCCAGCCTCTTAACAGAACCAGCCACAGCTGCACCTTATCTATATCAGCCAACCCACTGTCCCTGAAGCCAGCCCACAGCTGTACATTATCAATGTTAATTAACCTGCCTTCATTCCTCTACAATGAAACTATCAGTTCTCAGAGTAAAGTTGAAATGTGTGTGAGGAGGACTTCAGTAAACTTACTTTTGGTCTGAGGGGTGGTGGTAAGAGTAAAGCCCTGAGTTAGATCCTATGATCTTCAGTCTGGTACTTGACAACTCTCATTATTGGTTCCTGCCATAGAAATTTTCAGTTTCTAACAGTACTGGGTAGATCCTGTACAACTTCAGATGATTTAAAACTGTACTTTTAGGAGCCTACTGGGGCCGTGGCTCCAAGGAGATGGGCATTACTGGACCACACTTGGGGGCTTTCTCCCAGGGAAGGTTGAAGGGGTTTAAGTTAATGTAATCTGTACTTGAAAAAGCAAAGACAAGACAGTTATAAGTAGTGCATCTACCATACCTGCCTTGCTTGTTGATATGGGTGGGCTAAAGTATGGGTGATAATCTCCAATCATGCATAATTTTCTCATAAGAATGAACATAAAGAAAAGCTGTGGAAGGGTACAGATCTTTGTGCTTTGAAGCATGTCTTAATTAACCTAGGTTATAAAGAATCTAATTCTGTAGGCAGAGTACCCTTCTTTGTAGGTTTTCATGTATGTTTTCCTGAAGTTACTGGTTCTGTTTTAAAACAAGCTGATGGGGGAGGGCAGGTTTGCCCTGATAGGAGGACAACTCTTATGTCAAGATACAAATGAAGAATATGAGTGAAGGTCTGTGCTGGGGTGTAAGTTTGTTGTCTTTATCTATTGTAACTCTTAACTTTTTTCTCACTTGCAGTATTATGCAGTTGCTTGGAGCATTTCCTTCTCCCAGTGGCCCTGCTTCTCCTTGCAGCTTGGTGAATGAAACCACATTAATTAAATATTCTCGTCTACCTACCATAAACAAGCATAGCTTCCGTTACTTTGTTTTGGATAATAGTGTCATCCTGGCAATGTTGGAGCAGCCTCTAGGGAATGAGCAAAGTAAGTTCATACTTCATTTCCTTCTTTCTCTCGTTAAAACTCTGTATGGAGCTGCAAAACAAAGGTGCTTCATCAAGTGTGTCTCATGTTTCAGGGGCTTACCTGTTCTGTGAGTGTGCGATTGAGCAGAGTGTTGTTCTGGGAAGAAGTGGTAGGAATTAAAATGTCGCTGTTAGTCAAACATGTACAAGCCCATCAAAATTGTTCACACAGTTGTCTTTGTCTTTCACCCAGTTAGATCAGATACTTGCAGTTGACTGCCATCTAAATTATTGCTGAGGGACAAAAGCAACAGCATTAAATTTTGAAGACATTCTTGTTCATAAAAGAATGAAAATACAGAAAGTATAGGAGGCTTGATGGGGATAAGTGCTCAACAAAGGTTTGACGTGACACCTTCATGCTTGCACAGTTGCTTTTGATTGCTTTAGGTCTCCTGTTACTTAATGTTTCTTTGGGTGCTTTCAGCTCAAATGGTTCTTAGTTGCTTAGGAGCTGTTGTAACTTTCCCATGCACAAGTATGTCAGATCACTTTTGAGGGAGATCACTGAAGTGGATGATTGTGTGGAGCTAGTTTGGTTTGTCTGTATGTGTGCTTCCCATGAAATACTGAGAAAGGAATATGTATCTCGTTAGTTACCCGATAGTGTCAATTTAAATTTTAAAAGAAAAGCTGTAGAAATATGGTGATCCCTCTTCCAAGGTGGCTAATATCACTGGCCTTTTAAGTCTCAAAGGAGGATTGAAATCCCTGCAATGTTAAAACCATCTTTGTGCAAGCTGAAAGGCACCTCAGGAATCTACAGCCTAACCACCTGCTCTAAACAAAGTCAATACTGAATTCAGAGCGGGACAGTGCTACTTGACATTGTCCAAATAGATCTTGAAAACCTATGAGGACAAATTCTCTGTGTCCTTATTCCTTATGGTGAAAAACTTTCCACTTTGTGAAGTCAGAATCTTCACTGTCTTAGTTTGACCATTATCTCATGTCCTTCCACTGTTCTTATTGCTGCTATTTGTGTGGGACCTTTACAAATGGTCATGGAAATATCATGGAAACTGTGTCTCCATGTGGTCATTTGTCTTACCTAAACAGGCAGTGGCAAGGCAATCTTCTTTCATTTCCTGGAGATAATTTGGAGAGAAAGAGTGATCTGCATGAATCTGGATGAAAGCTGCTTTTAATAATGAAACTGAGCTGGAAACTAGCGAACAGACCACAAAGTAGTCTAGTACTTCCCTGCTGCAGAGAGGAGGATTGCTTGTTCCTTACCAGGAATTGTCTTCAGGGTCAGGGAGGAGTTAACCTGGAAAACAAAATCTCAGTCATCATGCCTGTGTTTCTTTCTGGTTAAATTTATTACATAGTGAACTGTTTGCAATTAGTGATGATGTATTATTCTCTTAACTCATGTGCTTTGCAGATGACTCTTTCCCCTCTGTCACGGTTTTGATCCGTGGGACATCTGGAAGATTTGCATGGGCCCAGCAACTCTGTCTTTTACCAAGAGGAGCTAAAGCAAATCAAAAGGTCTCTATCAAAGCCTGTAAAGAAATCTTTAACTTAGAGATGTTCAGCAGAAATTCCACTAATGTGAGACAGCCCCACAGAGCTGGTGATTATACATTAAGGCTGAGCCACGGGGCCTTTAGCTGTAGGTAATGTGACACATCTCTGGTGACTCTTTATGACTTGTGATTAATATTCAATACAGGCTGTGAAAGTGCTGTTGCCTTCTAGACTTGTTTAAGGGGAGGGACGTTATCTTTTTTTTTTCTACCCACTCCTCACCCCTGGCTGCCAAAAGCATCTTCTGAGGTGATGGGGCAATGGGCAGTGTATTTAGTGTGTAGGCATGAGTGTTGGTGCTGATTTTAGGTTGTCAGGCAAAGCCTTTGCAGCAGAGGGAGTTAAGTCTGGAGGTACAGAATGAGATGCAGCAGAGAGAACAGCTATTCAAGCTACAAAGATTTCTGTAAAACCTGCCATGAAAGAAAAAAGTCTAAATGAACTCTGGAATGGCTCTGGAGAGGAATAGTGGAGGAGAAATACTCCAGTCTCACACTACAGTAAAATCTCATATTGCAGTTGTCTAGTGGAGGATGTCCTTGTGTTACCAAAATTTCTGTCTGTGAACAACTCCAAATCTTCAAACTCTTTGCATGCCCCTCAGTAAAGGAAATAATAATGTAGCTGAAATAAGTGCCTGTCAGTCTCAGCTGCCAAGTTCACATTTAGTTGAATCTGATCTCTGCAAATCAGCCGTTGGGAAGACCCTCTTGTGTGATGCCTCTGGAGCTGCACTGTCACTGAAGCTGAGCCTTTTCACTCAGTAGCGTCAGTCAAGTGTGCTACCTCCCACACCAAAGGAGAAGTTGTGTCCTGACCACTGACCTCCTTCCTAGTTTTAACGGGAACTTTTCCAAATTGAAGGCATTCCAAGTTTAATGTTAACAGTTTTGTCCATGTGAAGTGTAATTGGTAGTAAATAAGTCTATAAAGCAGCACTCAAGATTTAATTAAAGGTCTTGCTTGCTTGGACCTTATGCACCTGCAAACCTGCACTGGGATCTTTTGTTGCTGTTGTTGGTAACTTCAAGTCCTGAATTCCATACTAACAGATTAGCACATAATGTAGTAGCAATGTCAAAATTGCATTAGGATACACTATTCAAGGCCTTTCGCTATTCTGGCAGTGCATCTCAGTTCTGACCCACAGCATTGCTGCTGTTCTTTTCCAGGACTCCTCAGCTTGATTCATGGTGATCATCATAGTCAGCAGGGTTAAAATGGAAGCTTCTCAAACAATTGGTAGCTTTTGCTCAGTACAGCTACAATGGGTTGAAAATAGGATGTTGCCATGTAAGCTTGCCATTTTTATTGGGATTTGCAACTGCTTAGAGGTTAGATGGTAAGCAGGATTCATAGGTTCCAGGAGTGCAGCCACAAAATTGGCAGAACTGTGTGTCTCATAAAATTTACAACCACATTTTTAATAGAAGTGTATTAGTTTAAAGTCATTTTGAGTGGTTTTTTTCAAGGATGCCTCTCACTAATAGATCAGTGTACTTCTGGTGGTGAGGGAGGAGGGACCATTTTCTATCTATTACAATAAAGTGTTGTCTAATGGTACTATGCCTTGAATGTAAAACACTGTCCTTTTTTTGTCAGACTTTTGTACCAGAACCCCGACCACCTCCTAAAAATGATGTTGGATTGAAATATAATGTGAAGCACCGCCCTTTTCCTGAAGAAGTAGACAAGATCCCATTTGTGAAAGCTGACTTGAGCATTCCTGACTTACATGAAATTGTGAATGAGGAAGTAAGTAACTCCTAGTCTCTGATTTAAATTCGTTCTTGGGTTTTTGTCTGTTCAAGAATCGTACACTAATGTACTTACTGTAAGCTTGACTAACTTCATGTTAATGGAATAATAACCTCTGCGAACTATTGAAATCCGTGCACTGCTCCAGGAAGACAGCCATTCCTTGGATGTGTTTTTTGGGAGGCACTGTTCAACATGTTTTGTTACAGATCTTAATGTCCTGGTACTGCTAGGAAGCAATGACTTACATTTTGTTGCTGCTTCTAGAAAAACAAAAAAAGCTTCTTTTTGAGACCTCCTGCGGAGGGAGGGGGGTGCATGTCTCTAATATTTTCAAGTTTTCACAGTGCAAAATGTGTTCTAGTTTCTGTTCAGTTAAAAGGGAGAAGCTGTAGTTGATACCTCAATTTGTAACAGCTCTCCTATCCAAAGAGGGTGTTTACATTTTCACTTTGTAACATTGTAAGGTCTTGTTGATCGTGCTTTAGTAAAGGTCTTGGTGGTGGAGTGCAGCTGCTGCTGTACCTGTGACTTACAGTTTTCCAGATGATGGAGCCATTTTCTTGGTGGATATTAGTGATCTTAGTGGAATCAGCATTTCACACAATGTTTTTCAGCTTGAAGAGCGACATGAGAAGCTCAGGAATGGCATGGCCCAGCAGATTATTTTTGAGACTTCCATAGATCAGAAAAGTGAAGAGGAGTGGCGGAAGAAGAACTTTCCCGATCCGATCACGGAGTGTAAGCCCCCACCACCGGCACAGGAGTTCCAGACAGCACGCCTGTTCCTCTCTCACTTTGGGTTTCTCTCACTAGAGGCACTGAAGGTGACTTGCTACTTCTTAGTGTTGTGCAAATGCCCTCAGTACCCATATGGTCTGGCTTGGTAAAGGAAGAAAACTTAACTTTTGTTAGTGGAAGATCTTCTGTATAATTCCACCTACTGTTAACTACTGTCAAGATGTAATCTAATCAGATAGAGTAATGGATTCCAGTATTCTAGGATTGAGAGCCGGATTGTGAAAGGCCATGCCTCAAGTTGAGCATGCTCTGAATAAGTGGCTGTGTCTTTATTTTTGCAGTGGGTACATAAGCTATCACATTCATGTGTTCATACTTGAAATCATTCCCTCAGCTTGAATTAGGTTTTGGAGTGGTGCTTTAAGAGTTTCTGAAATAAGATTGCCTTATTAGCTGTGCTCCAGAGGTGACTGTGCTAAAGGGGTTTGATCACACATAAATGCTGGGAGTACCTATAGATTGTAAAGCTTTCTTTTTAAAATTAAAATAATAATAGTTTATAGAGATGATCCATATTCTGAATCTGAAATTCTGCGTCTTGCCTGTGGATGCTCACTTGTTGCATTTCCTTCCAGAAAGCTGTCAACAAAAGTAGACGGTGGAGCTTTTGTGAAACTGTCTCAGAGTGCTTAGTATTTTATATATTACTGGTATATAAGTTAATAAATATCAGTCACATGTAGTTTCATATTTTTGTGATATTTTCACAAATTTCACATGGGATATTTTGGAAGCATCTGCTGCTTTTGTTGTGGTAGCTAGCACTCTTTCAGCAAAATGTTATGTCTTGCTGGCAAAATAACAGTTTTATTTAATGAGGAGAATAGAATGGAACAAATTGTCTAACTGTTATGCTTGCTGTTACTCATTTACAGTAACAGCATTATATCAGAAATTTGTGTGTGATTTTCCTCTTAGGAGAAAAGAGAAATTGTCTTTTTACATTTTAATGGACTATTATTGAAGCCATAAAGACCTTTGCAGTTAGGAAAGTGGTTTTTTAAGCTGTTGAACTCTGTGTATTGGATAGGAACCTGCTAACAGTCGTCTACCTCCTCACCTGATTGCACTTGACTCTGCTCTTCCTGGGTTTTTTGATGACCTTGGCTACTTGGACTTACTACCATGTCGTCCTTTTGATACTGTTTTCATTTTCTACATGAAGGCAGGCCAGAAAACAAGCCAGGAGGTAAGTGAAAGTGTAGAGTGCCAACTAGCCTATATTGTCTTGTTTCTAGTACTCCTCAAGTGAATGAAGCATCACAGCTAGTGACTAGAGCAGAGTATCAGAACCAGGGCTTCTGGGCTTTGTGTTTGTTTACAGTGTGAACTATAACAAGTCACTGTGTACTCGTTTCATCTGTAGGTTGAAGTATATTACCTGCGTTTAGGACTATTGTAACATTTTTTTTATATATATATAACTACTTTTATACGTGTTATCTGTTCTGTCCTTCTTGTCCTTATTTGTGGAGTTCAAAGATTTGTATTAGAAATTCATTTCAGATTTGTTGGCTCCGCTTTCAGGGAAGGTTGCAGTTTGTTCCAGCAGTGTGCAATGTCCAGGTAGTTTGGTTTGATTTTAATGTTAAACACATGTTAAAGGAATGGAAAACTTTCGCAAGTAAGAAAGTATTATTGCTTTGTAAGTCTTTACTATTTACATTCAAATGCAATTAGGTTAATCAGGTTAATTTGTGCAAATCTAAATCATGACTTCTTTAGACTGTGACCTAGAAACTCACTAAGGCAGCTTATGGGCTCATTAGATAAAGTTGTTTCTACAGTACCTCTTCCTCATTCCATGCGTAATTGTCATAGTAAAGAGTAGAAGTGTAGCTTCCATAATAAATTATTGTGCCATCTCTTCACATTACTGTGAATGTACTGTTGACAGTACACTGTAGCGCCTTCTGCTTCTGTGTGGAACACACTAATTTTTGAAACCAGGTTCGTGCTGCTTTTGAATTTTCGAGTTGAAGTTCAGAGTAGCCAGTACACAGTCTTTCCATCTCCAAAGGCAGCTATGAAATAACATATACAAGGTTTGCCTTCCAGCTGAAATGTGCTCTTGCTGAACTAGTGAAATGCTTTTTTTCCCCCATCTGATGCTTATATGCTCTTATGAATTTAGACAGATGAGATTACTTAGTCCTGCAGAGCTTTCTCACCTTTGGGAACCCAATTAGCATGAGTTTTGCCATGAAGATTTAGGAAAATCTTATATTTGGGAGATTCTGGAGATCTTTAGATGCAGTACAAAGATGGCAGTTCTGCTTGAAGATACCCAGACATCTTGCTGTGATTCCTAAGTCTTTCAGGTTGTGCGAAGTTGCAGTGGCAGACAAGTTTACTGGTCTCTACTGGACCTGAGCTGAGTGAGACACTGATACTGCTGCCATCTTTGAAAAGACCCGTAACTTATTTCTGTCCCATTTTGTTTTCAATATTGACAATTAAGAGAGTAGGACAGCAAAGCCAAGTTGTGACACAGTTTCTGCTTTGAGCAGGGCTGGCTGCCTGGTCCTACTCAGCCGTCCCTGTGTGGGTGATTTCACACCACCTCAGCTCAGAACCTCATTCTGTTCTGAGAGGTGACCCACACTGTCCTTTCACAAGGAGTAGTGTCAGCTGTGTTTTATCTGATGCTGTACAGCCCAGAATAGTGGTATCTAGCCTGCTGGTATTGCATTAGGCCCAAATTTTTTTCTGTGGTGGTAGGCTTTTACAGTTGAGAAGGGTCTCATGGCATTTATTTATATGGGGTAATGAAACTGCCCACACACTTTGTACTTCACATCATTAAATGTCCTTTGAAAATACCCTTTTGCCCTTTACTATAAATTCTTTTTTTTGTAATGGGCTCAGATATAAAACCATATACTTGTATAAAGCATGAGCTTGCCTATTTTCTGAAATTGTCTTCTGAACTGCACTTAATCTGTATTCATTCTGAAGCACAGCTATAACTTCAGTGTGCTCAGTAATGAGATTAACATTAATATTTCAATGCAGTGGATCTAATCACTGCTGAATATTATACAAGGCATTAGGATGGGATGCCAGGACCATCTGGAAGCCTTCCTTCTAGTGCCTGTCCCTGTCCCTGCAGTTTCTGCTCTGCTGGAGCCCGTGTCTCAGCATTACTGCCCCTGCAGAAACCAAAATCAAAGATGCTCCTACCACAGAACAAATTCTCACGTGGCCCAGAAAGGATGGATACATTGCACAGTGTTGTCTGTTCCACAGATCCCAATGGTTCTGGTAGACCAAATCACAAATCATCTGTGTTACCCTGCATACTGTTTGGTGAAGGTCTCCACTTTCACTTGGTCACAATGGGATGAAAATTGCCTTTGGATGTGGAAACATCCCAGATCTTTATAATAAGTAGGATTAAAGTTTCAAGTGAACAGTACAGTGTGACATTTGATTAAAGTGCATGCTTAATTCTGCTGGAAATTGTTTTGCAAAATCCGTTTCATAATTCAATGCACCACAAGACCTGCAGTCTAAATTGCTGCATGTCATGTACAAGTGAGTAGTGATAAAATACCTTTCACCTAAAATGTAGTAGTGAAAACTGTACAGAAAATTCTCATGTTACATTTGGTGCTAATCTAGTTCCTGTGTTGAACAGTTCTGTGGTTTACCCCTGATGAGTATATAAATCTCAAAATTGTCATTTCTAGCAGTTTGATTAACTGTTTTACAGGCTTTGGCAATGATGGCAGAAAGACAAATTGATTGATTAGGACATTGCCAAGCAATGGGAGGATGCTGGGCAGCAGGGAGTAGTGTCCTTGTAGAAAGTCTGGGGTTCCAGGCTTGTTGAATAGCTCTATTTAGGCTAAACCACATTGGTGACACAAAATTTTAATTAAAAAAAGTGGGGAGGGGGAGAGTTGCTTCCCAGAGTCTTCTGTACCTACCATGGTGCTACTGGCTGTTTCAGATCCTGAAGAACATGGAGTCTTCCAGAATTGTCCAGCCACACTTCCTAGAGTTCTTGCTGTCTCTTGGCTGGTCCGTTGATGTGGGGAAACACCCTGGGTGGACCGGCCATGTCTCAACAAGCTGGTTGATCAATAGCTGCAGTGACGAAGAGGGATCTGAACAAGGTAAGGCATAGTCAATGGTGTAATATTAAATTAAAATGTTCAGGCTCCTTTAGGAGACAATCAATTTAAAATTTCTTGCTCCTGGATACCTATCTGAGCACTTTTATATTTTTGTCAGATAAATACTGATGTTTACTAGATAGGAATGTGTAAATATTAGATTAAGCTTCAAGGCAAAGTGAGCAAAACTATTGTTTGTACATTGTTGGGAGGAAGTAGCTTCAGCAAGAAGTACCTCTGTGCTATGTTTTTAGCAGACTTGATGAGTCTTTAATGTATTATCCAAAACCAGTATTCAGGTGAAATTCAATATGGATTGCTGCATATTGGCCAATAGACTTGAAACACTGCAATTTTTAGTGTTCTATAAGTAGATTAAAATGAGGTGGTGACTAATAAGTTACCCTTGTAATAATGCTTAGTCAGAAGTAATGAAGAACAAGCTGTTGTTTGTAGGTCACAGTGGTTGGAGCTCACACACAGCTCTTCTGTCCTGCTTAATTTACTGTGCTTTTTTCCACTAGAGCAACTCCTCTGGGCTTGTCATGTACCACCCTTTCCCCATTCTGTCAACCAAAATGATCCTCAGGGTGGTGAACTGGAGGTTGGGTTAGTTTCTACCTTGAACAACTTGATCAGATTACGTGGGTTTCTGATAATGTCTGGGTTGGTTTCTATGTGGTTCATGGTCACTACTCCAAGGGTCAGGCCTTTTCTGATGATTTTCAGAGCCTCAGCTTTCTGCTGTGGGCCACACAAAGGCATTGAATAGGCTGGTCCAGCTTGTTCAGCGTCTTTGATCTGGCATTTACATCAGGTACAACACCATTACACCATTACTGCTGCACTTGCTTAAGCAGTGCTCTTGATCTGCTTTCCATTCCTGTGCCTTAGAAATGCTCTTCACTTATAACTACAGCCAGCCTAAAGGCTTCTCCATTTTGTAGAATAAAACTATAAATGATGGAAAGCTTGAAATGTTGGGGAGATGTTAAGAGAACAGAAGTGTGGCTTTCTGTGAACAAGCTGAGAGAGCTTACAAAATGCCCAGGGTCTTGGTCTGATTTTCCTTTGAGAACAGGGTCAGACTGTGCTTTACTGAAGCCAGAGCCAGAGCCCTCTCCCTTTCCTTTGCAGCTGGCTTTGTGTGGCTGAACAGAAGGCAGTGCCCTGAATTAGTGAGGTAGCCATGTTTTGATTAAGGTTTTTTAACTTGGATTTTTTCAGCCATTTGGATTAGATCAGACCACAAAATAGTGAACTAATTCAACAAATTGGGGTGAAAAAGGAACAGAAAAAACATTCAGAGAATGAGACTGAGAGCTACTTCTGATCTGGTTCTGCTGTTGGAAAAATCCATGAGTGGAGTCATACCTTTAGCAAACAATGGCTAAAAAACCTGAAATGGTAGATTTAAAGTAGACTTGTGAGGATTGCTTGATTTGTTTTCTCCTCCAATTTTTGCTGTGACTAAAGCTATTTAAGTTGTTAAATGTATTTTCTCTCTGTGGATGGCTCTGATGCTTAAAAACCCATTCAGGAGTCTAGCATCCTGGCTTGTATCCACAACAGTGTGGCCATTAGGACCCAGGCAGTGACCGTCCCCCCTGTACTTGGCACTAGGGAGGCTACACATTGAATCCTGTGTGCAGTCTTGGGCACCTCACTCCAAGAAATATTTTGAGGTGCTGGAGCCTGTCTGAAGAAGAGCAATGAAGCTGGTGAAGAGTCTAGGGAACAAGTCTGGCAAGGAGCAGTTGAGGGAGCTGGGGATGCTCAGCCTGGAGAGAAGGGGGCTCAGGGGAGACCTTCTTGCTCCCTGCAGCTGCCTGAAAGGAGGGTGTAGCAAGGTGGGGGTCCATCTCTTCTAGAAAACAAGCAATAGGATGAGGGAAAACTGTGTCAATGTACCAGAGGAAATGTAGATGGAATGTTAGGAAAAATTTCACCAAAAGGGTTGTCAAGCATTAGAACAAGCTGCCCAGGGAAGCAATTGAGTCACCCTCCCTGGAGGTGTTTAATAGACATATAGACACAGTGCTTAGGGACACGGTTTGGTGGTGGGCCTTGGTTTATGGTTGGACTCAATGATCTTAAGGGTCTTTTCCAACCTAATGTGATTCTAGTATAACTTCCAGTGAGAAGTGTTTAAAATAGATTCACAGGCATATGCTTTGGGTTTGTTTCCCTGCACACCCCCAATAGCAAAGAAGTCCTTAAACACTTGGGTTCAGGTTGTGGTGCTGCTCCTCGAGAGCTATGGACTGGAGATGTAGTGACACTTCCCTGATGGCAAAGCATGGCTCAGAGGCTCCCGCCTGCCTCTGGCCACCTCTCTGTCAATGTGCTGAATTTCACTGCCCTGTTAGTTTCACTGAGGCAGCTGTCCTGGGAACCTGTCTGTAAACTGGACCAGAGACATAACTCAGCTTAAAGTCCTTGCTCGTGCTTCTGGAGCTGACGTGTGGAAGGAAAAGGTGGGGGAAGTTCTGTCTGTACTGTGAAGGCCTGGTGTGCTGGCCAAGCTGTAATGGGGGCTGAGAACAACGAGCTTTCTTGCATTTGGTTTGGTTTAAAAGAGCATTTTTCTGTCTCTCCTTGGCAGAAGAGAAGACACAGAGGACAGTGTAGAAACTGGCTTGAATTCTAGAATAGTATCGGACTGAAGTTATAAATGTTGAAATCCTTTGGAAATGTAATGACTGAAGGAATTATGTCTGTTTAGAGGGAACAGTTAGAAAGAACTACTAGATGAATTCTTGTGGTAGACATGCTTACTACACTACTCAATCTGAGGGAAATGGAGTATGCAGTACAATGGAAATATGTTCAAAATAGATCCTGTTCCAACTCCAAATGCCATTTCCTTCAAGGTAACAAAAAATTTATCTGGGAATTGTTGTTAGCCATGAGATTTGACTGTGAAATCTTCTCATTTTAAAATGAGATTTGTGTGATTTCTTCTCACTGATTGCACCTTGTATTTGAAGGCCTTTTCCTGAGGCAGCGTATGAAGAAGTAGAGCTCCCTTTTGACTAAACTTTACTTTTATGTCCATTCCAGATGATCTAATTATTTCAGAAGATGTTGGGGCAAGTATCTTCAATGGACAGAAGAAGGTGCTGTATTATGCAGATGCCCTGACAGAAATAGCTTTTGTTGTCCCATCACCAGTGGAGTCCCTAAGTAAGATCACTTTGTATATGCTGTTTACAAAACCCAAAACAACATTTTTCGTTAGCTTTTTTCAGAAGCAGAAGATAAATAAGCAAACTAGTAGTGTGTCTAGCAAGATCCCCGTCAGAAGGCTCCTGATGTTTAAATTACAGCATCCTAATCCTTAGACTCCTTCCTAAGATGGTAGCTGCTCCATGCGCCTTTTTCTCAGCCGAAGTCTTAATATATGTTCAGATTTGCACAGCAGTGGTGGTGTTGGGTCCAACCTGATGGTTAACCACATGCTGGGTGCATTAACTGGTGATGCTTCCTGCCCCTGGCTCCTGTCTTGATGGCATGCTCCTGCAGCACATGGCAGAGCACGTGCACATCTGCTGTGTAGGTGTGCAACACTTTTCAAGACATCTTTTACACACTAAAACCAGTGTGCAAAAGTTCCCTAGAATAAAAGGACTGTGAGGAAATGATAGCTATAGGAAAGAGGAGACTGTATTCTGTAGGAAATGGATGGGACACTTCCAGATCCTTAAGGAGTGTTTTAATTGCAGTCTGTTTCTGAAATAACTGCCAGTTGTCCACTCTTGAATCCTCTTCCTGCTTTTGAGTGCTGTATTGACTTGACTGTAAATCCTTATGTTTAATTTCAAGAACCTTACAGTGTTTTTTAGTTTCAAAACCTTACATGTGATGACAGCTTAAGTTTTTTGGCAGAAGAAAACACAAACCCCACCTCTCTTCTGGTTTACAGCTGATTCACTGGAAAGCAGTGTATCTGACCAAGAAAGTGACTCCAACATGGACCTGCTGCCCGGAATATTGAAGCAGCAGTCCCTGACACTTGAGCTCTTCCCCAATCATACAGACAATCTTAATGTCTCCCAGCGGGTAAGGCAAAACTTGCATTGAATAATGGCTTCCCACCCCCAAAGAAGCACACTGGCTATGCTACAGTGTTTTTTTGATAGTATATAATCTGGTTTCCTAGCATTTGGAGATACTTGTTCTTAGCTATTAATCTTTTTAACATCTGCTTTGGTCCTGCCAGAATTTGCATCTGCAGTAGGAGATTGCAAGATTACATTAATTAAATACAAAACTTAAACATGCGAGGTAGTAATACTCTGCATACTGAAATCTTGAAATGCACGCAGCGAAAAGTATACACAGTATATACAAAGCAATACAGACCTGAATCCATGCTTGGAAATGTAGGGTGGATAGACACGAACACTTTTCATACCTACCCAGTTTAAAATAGTATGTGTCAATTGTGTCTGAAGTATCAGATGTGAAGTTGTTTTGTATGGTAGCAAAGCAGAAAATCATTAACTGCTGTAACTTTAGTGAAGGATTTACAACTGCTTATTTCTTGATAGAATTCACTTCCAAATGTGTATTTAGTTTACTGATTTAGGATCTTTGGGAACATTAAGAAAAACTAATCAGGCTTTTTAAGACTGGATATATTAATTTATGTTTACCGTAAATATTGTGGAGATCCAGATTACTGTTTCTCAGTGGGTAGTTCCACCACAGCTGCCCCATCCCAATAGCTGGCAGAGCTTGTACCTGTCTGAGATCTGAAAGACTCAGGAGCAGCCTGGAAGTGTTTGTTGGATGCGTTACTGGACTTGTGATGTTTGCAAACACTACTCTTCCCTTGTGTTCAAAACAGCTCAGTCCTACTTCCAGATCCAAGAGGATGCCTCAGGGCCGGACTATTCCACCGATGGGACCTGAAACCAAAGTGTATGTGGTCTGGGTAGAACGTTATGATGATATAGGTGCGTAGATTTTTTATTTTTTTTTTATTGTTTGCTGAAGTAACAACAGGGCAGGAACCAGAGAACAAACTGTTCCATTCCTTTCTAGAATGCTGAATCCTTATTGATGTCTGTAACTGACACTAAGATTCTAAAACAGTTCTTAATATTTGAGTGGTGGTCCGTGGGGTGTACGTGAATCAGTGGCATATAGGACTGGAGATTTTTAGCTCTGGCAGTACATGTGAAATGCCATCATGCACCACCTTCTTAAGGTTAACGCACAAGGCGAGTGTGCATCCCTGTTTTTGAGTTCCCTTCAGCTGCTGTCTCCTCAGAGTGGATCTGTTGTTCTTCCTTTACAAAATAAACACAAACAAACAAACCTATGACACCTGCTGCTTCTGTGCTGAAGGCATCATTATCCTTCTTGGTTTGATGGTACCTTTTGAAACTGTTGTGTTCTGTCTTGCAGAAGGGCTTGTTTATTCTGTGCTCGGGGTGTCTGTTTCATGCTATGCAGTCCACCTTCCTTTCTGCACCTTTGTTTCGGCAGCATCCTGCTCCTCGTGCAATTTAATGTTTCTTAGTTTAGCATTTCCTCTCTGCAGCATCATTTCCTTTTTCAGACATTGGCCCAGAGGGTGTTTCCCTTACCTCCAGGAGTCACTTAGCCAGTTCAGTTCCCAAACTGGTGTCCCTGACCCACTTCTTTCTTGGGATGGCAGCTAAAGCCAGCTCACTGCAGAGGCAACAGTTGTTGTACACAAGCACGTTTCTGCTTGGCTGCTTCTTTCAGCAGCCGTACAGATCTTCCAAACCTCTGGGCCTGAAGCTGTAGAAATGAGTTTGTGAGCCTCAGTAAGCATGGCAGCTGGGTTTGTCAGAGGCGCTCCTGAAAGTGGCTCCTAGCCCAGAGGCTTTGACTTACATTCCTTATGTCCTTGGGTTTTGCCTTATGCTTCTGGTACACCTTCAAATCTGGACAGTGGAAAAACTATCACTGCAGTCTAGGCTGTCACCCCTGTGCCAATTGCCTGCCCCCTTGCTCCATCTCAATGTACTTCCATGGCCGTCCATGCTCTCCCTCTGCTAGCTCCAGCTTTTGTGTAGTACTCTTAGCATCCCAGCTCTGATGGCAAAAGGTGGTTTGGGGCCTTGCACTCTTTCTTCTAGAAGAGGCACTGTCCTGTTGTCTGAGCTGTAGTTTTGTGGATGACTCTCAACCTCTCTCAGTTCCTGCCCCTGAACCAAGGTAATGGAAAAAGCCACATCCCCTTCCAGAGATCCAAGTTCTTACTTCCTCCTCCTGCACCTTCATGATCCAGTCACTTGTTACCAAGCGCGTGGCAGTAGAGTTGTAGGTTATGGTGAAGATCTACAGAGCTTGGATTTGATGAACATGCTGTATTTGTTGGAGCAGGGCTCCAGGGAACTGTAGATGTGAGTGGTAGTATTGTTTGAAATACCCAGCACTGTTCTTGAGGCTGATTACTTGTGGATAGGTGAAGATGCTGTTGAATAATGATTTGAAAGCTTTTAATGATTACGTACTTCACCACCTTCTGGCTTTTGCTGTTCCTTTAGAGACTTTTTTTCCTTTGAGATTGAGAGAGTTGAGGGTCTGGGACCTGTTACGTAGTCTGTTGGGCACAGGATGGCTGAGGTGTGTCTGTACACTCCAGGAATGCTTAAGCTTATAAACAAAGACTGCATCACTAGCAGTGCAAGAACATTCCTTGTATTGGTGCTTGAGGACTGCAGGTTTTGACTGATAAATAATATTTCTTTGTGCAAAAGCAAAACAACAACAAAAAAAACCCTCAAAATTGGGGTAGATAAACCTTATTCAGTGCACCCTGTTCTTGCAGAAAACTTCCCCCTCCCTGATCTGGTGTCTGAGACCAGCACTGGTGTGGAAACTATGGCCAATAGTAGCACTTCCCTGAGGTAAGACTGCTCTTACTTTCATGATTTTTCTTGATTCTTGTGAACAACATTTCAGGCTGCACTTCAGAGGAAGTCATGACTGAGATATTTGCCTTCTTCAGCTTTCACAGGCAACGCTGAAAACTCTAGGCAGTCATGTTAAAAAAAGATAGATGAATTTCCTCAGTGAATTATTTTGTTGAAAAAATGAAAGAGCTTTTCATATCACTGCAGTTTAAATGTAAAATAAGGAACAGAAAATGTGTACGTTTTATCTTTAAAAGTCTGTGAGTCTGTGATTAGCCTCCCTCCTGATTTACTCCCCTGTGAAGCAGTGAAGGCTCACAACATGTATGCAGCATTAAAGCCCTGTCTGCAGGACTCTCACATTCTGTGGTGACAATCATAGAAACATTACAGTTGATACAATCCTCCTAAAATCCAGAGGATGCACACAGAAGTCCTGCTGGTTTAGCCACAAGACCTTTTGTAACATTCTTTTAACACTTGAAGTGGTTACTTTTTAATTTATAGATTAATTAAAACAGTGCTATAAAACTGATTTAACAGTTGCAGTTTTTCCCTTAAGATCTGCCATTCCTGAGAAGGAAGTTCCTGTGATCTTCATCCATCCTTTAAACACTGGCTTATTCAGGATAAAACTACAAGGAGCAACTGGGAAATTCAACATGGTTATCCCATTAGTGGATGGAATGATAGTCAGTAGGAGAGCTCTTGGTAAGCTGAAGACTTCTAAGAACACTCATGTCTTGATCTTTTTGTTTTCCATAATAATAATATATCTGCAAAATAAATGGTCTGCAATCTTTCATTGGAAAAACTGTTAGGCATGGCAGAACACAACAAAAACATGCTTTTTTCAAGAACAGCGCTAGCAGGAACAGCAGAGGGAGCAGGTGGTCAGCACTTGGCTGACAGCAGAGCAGGGCTCCACTGCAATTGTAGTAGGAAAGAAGCGAAGGGTTGGAACTAGTAATGGTGGAAGGAAAAGGTAAATGCTTGTTATTTAGGTAAGAGAGATCAGAAACGTGACCGTAATGTTTAGCATTGAGAGCCAAGGTGCTAGTGCTAGTTGACTGCCAGGGGGGTACTGCTGAATTTCTGGACTGTTTTAGAAGGCAGATAGTGATTAAAAGCCACAATAATTGAGGATTTTCTAATGAGTTCAACAAAAATACTTAACCTACTACGCAGGCATGTGTTAACAGGGGTCCGTGTGCGCTGTCTGCCTTTTCTTGTGTTCCTGGATTGATTAATGGATCTGTCTTGGTATCTGTGCTACTGTAGCTTCAATAACTGGAAATCTCACTCCAGTGAGAGCAATTCACAAGACGGAGCAAAATGAATGAACAAACATTTAGGATACTTTTACATAACTGTAAAACTAATGTTGTAGGGGTCAGTTGTGGGTGACTTTCAGGTTCTGAATTTTGCATGCTTAATTCAGTGATGGGGAAATTAAAGCCAGACTGGGCCTTTAAATAATATTTCTAAATTCAACTGGTGACAATGGCTTGTACTGGAGAAGAATCAGGTGTGTGTTCTGGGTTTTTTAGCTACATCAGGAATATTAATGTAATGAAATTTGTCTCTTCAAATTTAGCAGATGTTTGTGTGCAGTCAGGAATCAAGTCCTCTAAATGAGGAAGACAGTTTCTGCCTCTAAGAAAGTGCTTGTGAAACAGCAAAGGGGTTAATGGACACTTACCTCATTAGAGGCATATGAATTTCATTTCAGAGTAAAATAAGATAAAGCTCACTTCCAGCTTTGACCAAACGTTACTGCTTTGGTTCCCAACCTTCTCCTCCCTGCCATATACAGCAGTGTGAGTTACGGGGAGGTAATAACAATGGCAAAGCAGCAAGGGGAAGAGAAACCTGTTTCCAGCCACAACCCATAAAGTCTTTCCACATCGCCTGTTCCAAGGGGAAAGCTCCACAGGTCCTACTGGAAAAAAGTACTGATGGGTACTTTATTCATCCTGAAGGCTCCCCTGGCACTACCCATCTGCATGTCCTTGTGTGGCTTGGCCTGGGGCTGTAGCGCTGCAATTAGCTGCCCTGGATTCCTTCCCCTCTTGGTCCTGATAGTGCTGTTGTGGGCTGTTGCTTGGCTCTGGTAAAGCAGAGAAATCTTCCTCCTCCTCCAGCCGCTTTAGGGTACCACTGGCTTAGTCCGGGGTTTTTTTATTTGTTTTTCACAGTAAAATGTCCTTACAGGCCTGAGGACCATGGTTAATCTGTTATCAGCTACTCACTGAGAAAAGTTCTTGACTGGTGGTGCTGAGCATCTGCCCTGGGTTTCTAGATGGGACAGAACCCAAAATTGTTTTTAGCTGTGAAGCCAGCAAAGGCATGCAAACTTGATTTGTTTAAATTTGATTCAAATGTTGTTTCTTTTTCAGGTTTTTTAGTGAGGCAGACGGTAATAAATATTTGTCGGAGAAAGAGGCTGGAAAGTGATTCATACAACCCCCCACATGTCCGCCGAAAACAGAAAATAGCAGACATTGTCAATAAATACCGGAACAGGCAGCTGGAGCCAGAATTTTATACCTCACTTTTCCAGGAGGTTGGGCTCAAGAACTGCAACCCCTAGGTCATTATCCTTCCAGGACAATTAGATCAGAGCTTGGTGGCTACAGTAATGAAAACAGTTAATAACAACAAGTTTCCTCAGCCCTCTGGAATTCAGGAAATCATATTCTAGCACAAGTCAGCAGATACCGTGTGGGAGGAATGAGAAATGAAGCCAAAACATTGCAGTTGGGATATTGACTTAAGTCACCTACCCTCAAAAGATTACTTAATTCCAGTCTTCCTGGATGCTAGCAACATAATCTCTTCACTCAGTCATCTATTGCAGACTAATTAGGAACTCTAAGTGTCTTGTTGTGTGAGAGGAAAACAATCAAAAAGCCATCTCTGCATATAAGGATGGAAAACCAAATACAAACAAACCTGCCTTCAGACATCTTGCTACACCCACATGTTAAAGGAGAAGGGAGCAGGATCTCTTCTCTGCGGAAAGAGTCTTTTTCAGAGTAGTAACTGTCCCTGCAAGACCTTAAAAGACATTTTCAGCCCCCTTGAGAGCTCAGAAGAAGATCCTTCACTGCTTGTAACCAATTTGTGTACCAAAAGCAAGAGGAGGAAAATTGCTTGGAAACACTAGGTCATGAAATTCATAGCCAAGATGCTGTATTTCACAGTTCCCTCTGTGGCTGGGAGTGAGTCCATCTACTTATGAGATTTGTCACACTAACAAACAATACCTGAAATTACCTGACTCTCCAACATAAGTTGTTACTAGGTAAGAGCTCTTGGTTATATAAAAACAAGGTTATGACTTTCAGGTCTGTTGCAAAATGTCACATTTAAGTTTAGTAGCTCGATTTTATTTTTTTTAATGTAACTACTTAATTTATTTTGAAGTGTCTGCATCACCTACTCACTGCTTCCATAAAAAGCATCCATAAACATCACTTGCTTTCCTTCCATTGGATTGAAATCTGAGATTCTGGGGCTGCCTCCTGCCTGGTATTTATAGCATAAGCAGTTTTCGCAGCTTCTACAACACTTTTCAGAAGCTCCTGTTAAACAGACTAAAACAACTCTAAATTAAAATTCAAGAATTCTTCTTTTTCCCCCATTGACTTGCAATTCCATGAAAACCTCGTTGGAATTATAATGTAAAATTGTTTTGTATCTACTGTGCTTTCTCATGCTGAGCAGCGGTGGTTCCCTTTCACCTAGGTCAGAAGTTTTCATTTTCAGACTGTGGATTTCATATCTTCAGGACTTGAAGGTTGTGCTGGGAAAAGATGTTTACAACTACAGATTTAATATTGTGAATATAAAAGCTGCAGTGGGCGCTGGCAGCCTTGGGAGCGTTTTCAGGCTCCCCATGCAATCTTAACTTGCGTTGCAGTAATGAATCATCACTGGCATTCCTGGGTAGATGCAGTTTGTGACTGCTGGCAGCAGCACGTGTCCTTTTCCTTCCAGTAAGCAGGTAATGTATGAGTGTGAGCAGGAGTTTGGGGAGCTCCTCACATTATTCCCAAGTGGTTTTATTAGCTTTCTAATATTGTATTGCAGTAATACCTGTCATTTAGTTTTGACGTTTCAGGGTTACTTTTTGCAACAGTTCTGACCTGAAACAGTCTTAATTGTTTCATTACAACTTTTACCTGCCAAGGACCTACCCTGCTCGTCTTTTCATGTGGTTTTTCACAAGAGTTATGGGAAGCACAGGCCCCTAAAAATACATGTGAAAGAACTTTCAGGATGTCAACTAAAGGGGGTTTAGGTGACAGGAGCTTGTTGCAGGGGACAGGCACTCTACTAGCCTCTCAACTCAGGAACTCTGGATTTTGATCCAGATGAATCACAAAAACAAAACCACATAAAGAAAACTACTGCAGAAGGAAGCATCATGGCTGGCCCTCGCTTGCATGATGCCCAGGCTGCCAATAGAAGGAGCAGCTGCAAGGCAGCATTTGGTGTATATGGGCAGTGCTGTGAAGGGGAACTTTTACAGCTCCATTCCTCTGCCAAACTCTTGCCAGTATCAATTTAATGCACGGGCACTAAATTTACCCACATTTTGTATGTACCTATTGGATCTAATTAATGGCCAAACACACTTTAGTCCACTGATTTAAAAGGCATGATGAATGCATGTGTAACAAATAAACATACTGAGCAATCAGATGTCTGCACATCTTCAATAACGTAACAACAAAACCCACATACCATAGCTAAGTGTATGTTACATGCAAAGTCATTGGTTTATATAGTAACGAGCTTCAAAAGAAACTTCTTTCAGGCATTTGGGTACAGTCAGTAATGTAAGGACATGCACATTTGGGGAAACCCTGGATGTTTTCTGCTAAGTCCAAGGTAGCCAAATGGACTGCCTGAAAATTTACTTTTACAAAAGGCCTGTGCTTGGCTGAAGAATAGTCTTAGGTCTGTTTTCATGTTTATCTAAAACATGGGTATGGCACCCACTTGAGTGGTAACAACGGTGAAAGCAATGCCAGTTTTCAGGAGTCTTTAAAGAAGGTAACTTTTGTGTGCGCTGCTGCTGCTGATCCCACCGCCAGGGGAGTAGGCATTTAATACGTGCTTAACTTGGTTTGTAAAACTGGCTGGTTGATCTATGACCTGGACATAAGTGTTGGGTTTTGCTATCTGGAAAGGTGAACCTTCAAAAGGTTGCAGTTTAGTACAAAAATGTTGCGATTACAGAAATGCATTGCCATCCCATTGGTTTGGATGCTGGTCGCGGCAGCAAGCACCCTAGGCAGACCTGTGCCGGTGGAAGGTGTCTGCAAGGAACATCCCTCCTTCCTCTGTGTGCGGAGAGGTCTCAGACTTCATAACAAAATGTAAAACACCAATGTGGGAATAAAATCCTTGTCCTGTCAAAGTCGGTGGCCAAACTGATAGCTTTAGCTAGTCCAGGGTACAGCCTTGAGCTGCTTTTCCCCCCAAAAAGGTTAAAGAAAATGAGATGTATTTCAGTTGTGATTGCAAGAACACGTAAGTCAAGAATCCAGACTTTTTGTTTTTTCATCACAAACTGCTATATTGAGTTTTCAACTTGATGACTTGTGTGGCTTGGGTTTGAGTTCCTGTTCATCAGAGGTGATGAGTATTGGCCACTTGCTTTGTGCGTAGCGTGACATTAGTGTAGACTCTGCAGGTAACGTGGCACTGCAAAAGCAGAGTTGCAAATGTTGCATAATAACTAAACTGAGACTTTCTCTTTTCATAAGACCTTTCTGTGTGGGTTCATAATTCTGCTTTAAATGATGGCATACTTTTAATGGCACAGGAAGAGCAGGGACCATTGTCACCTTATTAAACAGTGTTGAAATTACAGAAATTTTAGTACCTGAATAAAGACTCTTCTAAAGAAAAGCATTTTTCTCTAAAGGTACTTCTAAAATAGGCATTATAGCCTTACAGCAAATGAGAGATGGGAAGGATAGTGCCTCTGGAAAGTAAGACATCTAGACGGATAGCAGTGTGTGCATGAGGCCATAGGGAAGAGCAGCTGCTCAACCGGCTATAAGTGCTGGATTCTCCATAGGTAACTGCATTTCTTACCCGTAAGGTTCTGCATGGCCAGAAAGACAAGAGAACTAAATTTCAATCTAACAGACAAATTTGATGTGATTTAATGATTGTGTAATTGAGTGATGTCTTGGAAAGCAAACAGACCTTTTCCATGTGGATTTTAGCAGGAGCAATTAGAAATGAGAATGCCAGATATCATGTGCTTCAAATCATATACAATTTGTATGAATTTCTGTATGTTGCCAAGACATGATCTTATTGTTCTTACTGTATTTTCTGTAAATATTCCTGGCGCTAAGTTGTAAAGTAAAAGCGAAATGTAAATATGAAGATGTGAACTATGTTCCCTTGTCTCTAGTACTTTATCTCTTATTTGTTTAGGGAAGGCACACAAAGGCTTGTTTGTATTTATGCCAATTCTTTGTCCAGGAGAAACACATCAAATATTGAATGTAACACAATTAGTCCAATAAATTTTAAAGATTCTTATCTAGTAACTTGGCAGTTGTCAATTTTTAAAATTTCAAGCAAAGGCTTTGGAAAATAATCAGCCACTAGAGATGTTTCCCAGGGAAATAGACGGTGGGGGGAATGAAAACATGGAAACGCAGCTTTTAAAGAAGACCTAATGTTCCTGCAATGCAAATGTCCACTTGCTCAAGTGCGCCGCTTCCAGTCTTGGGCACGGGCTCTCTTGGCCGCGTGGCCAGCTCTGCTGGCACCCTGCGCGTGGCACTGGGGACATTGCTGGTACGAAACCATGCAGCTGAAATGCAGCGCAGGGATGGGGCAACCGGCATGGCCGCCCCGAGGGATGGCATGGGGTGTCTGGGGGGAACTCCCGGCAGAAATAGGGGCTGGTGGAGGTCTGAGAGCATCCTCCCAGCCCAGGGCCCTTTGGAGGAAGGGTGCTGGGGAAGGATCTGCCGCTGCTGAGCTGTTTCAAGGAGCTGGAACGCTCACCTGAGGCCCTGAGGCTGACGGTGCCTTTTCATCAGCAGAGCCAGTGTGAAGAGGAGGTGGTGTGTGCGCAGGGAGGCTGTGTTGAGTGTGTGGTGGTGACCAGACCTCGGCTTTCGAGCTAGCCCAGGAGCTCGGAGGCATCTCACATGGCTCCTCCGGTGCACAGCTTCCTCGGGGCATGAGAGCCAGGCTGGGAGCAGCACCAAGCAGCTCTTTGGGTGACCATTTTTTTATTAAAGCTCCTCTGATGCACCGAAGGTGTTTGATGCCGAGGCAGTAAACAGGGTCGTGAAACTGCCATAGTGTGCCCAGGCATCGTTTCTCAGGCACCACGCAAGCGATTGCTGTACAAACAAGAGCAACAAATACAGGGTGGAGGCAGGAGCGGCTGCGGTGCGGAGCAGCCCAAAGAGTCAGTCTCACACTCCGCCACAGCCAAAAATAAGAATTAATTTCTGATTCACTGTTAATTGAGGGGAGCTGCTCCATGGTGGGGGGCACACAGCAGTCAGCAGCACCCCACAGCCATCCTGGACCCCATGTCCTGCCCAGCCCAGGTGAGCAGAGGGGCAGATGACTTGCCCCTGGCACCCTCAGTCATCCTCTTCATCAACTCAATTCCGAGAAAAATGCCAAGCGGAAGCAGGAGAAACACTGCATGCTGATGCCAAATACACCCATTTTTCTCACCACAGCATGGCTAATTCTGACCACAAATGAAGCCAAGTTGCATTACAAATAATTTTCCAGGGTGAAATGTAATTTAGTTACTGCTTTAAGCTGAGAAAATATTATTTGGCTGCTGGCAGTGAGCATGCATCTGTCAGGGGCAGGGGTAAGAGGCTGAAGGTGGAGCTGAGCTAGGCTGTGACTGCTGGCATCCTCCAGCACAACTGCTTCGGTGAGGGGGTGCCAACAGGGCGTCCCCCAGGCAGTGCAGGTGCCGTGGGCATCCCTGGGCTGTGGGTGCCCCAGGGTGTTCCCTGGGGTGTTCCCAGGCCACACAGGTGCTGATGGGGTGTCCCCGGGCTGTGCTGGTGCTGCCAGAGCATCCCTGGACCATGTCAGTGCCACTGGAGTGTCCCTGGGCCACATCAGTGCTGCCAGGATGTCCCTGGGCTATGCCAGTGAACCGGAGTGTCCACCGGCCAGACTGGCAGGGCATCCCAGGGCTGTGGGTTGGGTCATCGCCATGACAACAGGCCCAATCACAGCATCGTGGAGGAGGGCAGTGTCTTGACACAGCAACCAGGAGCATCCCAGGGATCTCTCTCTGGCGACAGCACGGCTTTGAATGCTGCTTTGGGGGAAAACCCTCATTCCCAGCACTGTTCTAGAAGCTGGGCAGCACCTGGGGCTCAGCTGTGGCCGCGTGGAGCTGGGCGGAGGCTCACCTGGGCGCATGTGAGGTTTAAACCTGCTTTCTGCTTTCCATGAGAGTAGTGATATTTTCCCCTTTATTATATGCGCTGTGTCAGAAACACCTGCCCCGCAGACAGGGGCAAGCTCAGCCTGCAGCCCAGGCAGGGGGGCAATGGGGGCGACATACCATGGCTCTGGGGCTCACACCAGGCTTTTTTACGAAGGTTTCACCGGGGAAGGCAGAGATGGGCCAGTTCATCCCAGCAGCTGAGGAAAAGGCTTGCTGGGCTGCCCCTGGAGCCGGTGCCAGTTGGACCAGAAGGGCTGCAGTGCATCGCCACCACCTTCACCAGCTCCAGGGCAAACAGGCGGCTTTTGTGGGGTGAAACCGCTCCCCGGGCACAGGGCAGAGCCCCAGCAGCAGCAGGGGTGTCCCAGAGGGGCTGGGGATGTGGGGCTGGCACAGTGGTGTGACGGGCACTGGCACAAGGGCCCTCTGCTCCCCTCCCCATCGTGTCCTGGCCCAGCCCCACACCGCGCTTTGACTCCCCCCACAGAGGCCCCCTGTGCTGCCGTGCCCACCTCCAGCAGCCCCACAGGCGCGGTTCTCCGCCAGCGCCAGCCTTTCCCCCGGCAGTGCCACGAGTGCCCACGGCCCCACGCACGGGCCGTGGCGAGTCCTGGGGGGCTCCGCTGCCAGTAAGGCAGAGGGGCCCAGGGCAGCCCCCACGGCCAACCCACCAGGAGGGTGGTCTGCTGAGGCACCCTGGCTGGGCACTCTCCTGCCCACGGGCTGGGGGCGGCTGGGGAGGGGCTGGGGCAGCCCCCCCCCAAGTGCTCCAGCCCCCGCAGCCCGACAGAGGCTTCCCTGAGCCCGTGCCGGGGCCCGTGTCCTCTCAGGCAGGGCCAAGGGCCAAGGGCCTCATGCTCCCCCAACAGCCCATGGTGGAAGCACATTTGATGGCATTATTAAATGAATCAGTGCGTTTTCTGCCTCTTAAAGTACTTAATATACGTGTCTGTGTGATTCATTATTAGTATTATCTAATAAAAGATTATCTGACTCACTTTCATGTTTCTTCCAATTACAAATTGAAATTGTTCCCACCATGACCTTGCAGCTGCTAGATTTTCTAAAATTAGCCATAATGATGCATTTTACTAAGATAATTAATTAGCTAAACTGAGAAAATTGAGTAGTAGAACTGCTTCACATGCTGCTAATTATCTTTTATTATGTCATCTTTACATGCAAATAAAGAAATATTGTGATTATTTTAAATACTGTTTTCATTAGCTAATATACTTGTTAGCATAGCGATGGCTCGATTCTTCCTCAGCAGCAAGAGCCCTTGGGGACTCTGCTGCTTATTGACTGCAGGACTCTTCCTTTCAGATTAAGAAAATACAGTTAAGGTCCAAATTAGGTTTATTTTGTCGATTTATTTTAACTGCAGCGACGGCCAGCAGGCGGGAGGGTGTTGGAGGCAGCGGGAGGGCCAGGAGCACCAAGGGCTGCTGCTGAAGGTCGGGGGGCTCCCAGGTGGGGGGAGGGGGGCGCAGGAGTGCTGCCCTCCCAGACTCCTCTCCCCAGGGGCCCTCGAGCTCCTGTCACCATCCTGGAGCCTGGGAGCAGTTGGGTGGGTGCGAGGTGGGTGCTGTGCAGACACCCTTCCGACCTGACGCTGGCCCCAGGCACGGCAGGGCAGCAGTGTCGGTGCGGCGGGGAGCCTCGTGTCCCCCTGCTTCCATAAGAGCTTTCCTGCTCCGAGAGCCAGCTGGTCACTGGTCGGCAGGAGCTGGCGGGGGATGCCGAGACCCACCGGCTGCTCCCCAGCACCCCTGTGCAGCACCTGCTGTGTCTTCTGCCCCCGGTTTTGTTCTGTCCCATCTCCTCTGTCACCAGCGTCCAGGCGGGCTCCCCTCCCCATGGACCCAGGGCTGGGTCCCCTGGCTGACAGGTGGGAAAATGCCACCTTGCCCCTTCGGCAGAGCCACCACTCTGAGGGTTTCCCCTCCAGGGAGACAGACAGAGGTCATGGGTGGAAAGAAAACGGCCATGCCAGCGGCCCAGCCTGGCCCCTTGGGTGATGAACCCTGGCGGGGCAGAGCAGAGGTGCTGCCAGCCCAGCCGGCACTGGCTCCTTGCAGCAGCTCAGGTGGCAACAAAAATGCCTCGGCAGTGGCCACCTGCCAGCTGCCATCCACTGTGACTGCTCACAGGGATGGTGCCCCTGGGGGACAGTGCTGATGTCTAGCGATGCGTTCAATCCCCGTTATCT
This sequence comes from Falco punctatus, assembly GCF_963210335.1. Taxonomy (NCBI): domain Eukaryota; kingdom Metazoa; phylum Chordata; class Aves; order Falconiformes; family Falconidae; genus Falco; species Falco punctatus. The sequence goes on from NC_137590.1 coordinate 619,473, forward strand.
CACTGTGGCCAACATGAAATGATTTTCTTCTGCTTGGTGAAGTTGGGTTAGTCAGGTGTCTATAACTTTGTACTGATGCCTGTGCCCTTGAGGGAGAACTACAAGCCTGATAAAGGGGACATCCTACCCCAGGAGGTGCCAACAGCCAGATAACTGCAGCAAAGACAAGAAATCAACAGAATGTAACTAAGGCAAAGGGAAAGGCGGCAGGGGGACATCACGACCACCAACACAATTCAGGACTAAAAGACTCATATCCCACCCCCAGACATGAGTAGTAAATTAAAAATACACTGTAACTTTAAATCAAAGCAAGAACTATACAGACAGCAGAAAACTATGGTGCATAGCTAATCACCAAGGTAGAGTTTGGAAAATACATATGTATAACTAGCCTGTGTAAATATTATTCTTGTTCCTCTGAGTTTTGGGCTTGCTTTGTGGAGCACCACCTCGCCCCTGCCTTCATGCAAAGCAGTAATAAAGAAATACCTCGGCTCTGTGAGTTGATTGGCACTTACACCCCAGGTGAACGATCCCACCTTTTGGACAACAGTGCTGACAGGGATGCTGAACGCTGGGATACGCTCATGGGGATGGTGCTGCGGGGACCATGGCTGCAAACTGCTGAGATGCACCACCATGACTGCTCCTGTGGCAGCACAAGCCCCAGCTCGCAGCCAGATGCTGGCTATAAAAGCCACCAGTGTTTGGAGGGGGGCCAGCAGCTGATGAGCTATGAGCTGATTGGCTCACTGGGTGCCACATGCCAGCCCCCTCCACACAGCTGCAGGAACCAGGGTCACCCAGGACAAGGGGGACAGGGAACACGGGGTGTCCTTTGGCGAGCGGTGGGGCAGAGTGGTGGCTGGGAGCACTGTGGAGATGGTGTCACAGGTGTTCTCCCACATGTGCTGCAAATTTGGGCTGAGGTTTGGGTCCTCCTTCAGGGTCCCTCAGCCTGAAAGAGCACAAGGGACACCCCAAAGCTCACCCCCAGATCCCCCTTGTGCTCACCTGGAGTTTGTCCTTGCTGAAAACTTTCTAGAGGTGGCTGCTCCTCACACCCCTATGCCTTCCCACCTGCCTGACTGGTCCTGCTGGAAACCTGCACTTTTGCCCCAAAAACATGTGTCTGAAGTTTTTCTTGTTTGCTTTTGCCTTGCCCTGTCCCTGTTTTCCTCCTCCCTCACAACTATCTGCTTTGGGTGAAATAAAGCCTGTCCTCCCACCCTCCCTCCTCTGGGACTGGTGCTCCCTGTGATGGCACCGCATCACTGTCCCCCTGGGACAAGTTCCCCCCGTTGGGGACAAAATGGGGTGAATGAGGCCCACGAAGGATGCCAGCACCGGGCTCAGTAATGAACTAAGTTATATTGCACTTACGACTCAGGGTGTTGCTCTTCCCAGCGGCTGGTACTTAATGACCCCTCAGCACAGCCGTGCCCTCAGCATGGCCATGCCCGTGCCCTCCCAGCACAGAGCATTGGGATTGGGCCAGGGCGCTATTACCCCAAGCCTCCCACTGCTGGGGGGACAGAGATGCTGCCAGCAGCTTCAGCCTCACGACAGGTGTGTGGGTAGGAGATGACAGCCTGGCTGCTCCTTGACTCAGTTTCCCCATCAGCAACACACAGCTGATGTCCCAGGGCCATGCCATGCACCCACCGGGGCTGCACAGTGCTGGGTGGTGCCCTGGTGGTCTTGGGGTGCTGTTCCAGGGCACTGCCTGCAGCAGGACCTACGGGGTCCTGTGCCATGCCAGGCATCGGTCACCATGGGTGCCAAACCAGCCCCTCAGCCGGTGGTGGGGACAGGGCAGCATTTAGGCAGATTGCCCACGTGGAGAGCTGGAAATATTCAGTGCCATTAATTTCTGCTAAATAATTCTGCTGGTTCACCACCGTTTGTAACAAAATCGCTATTCCTTTCAGTAGTAACTTCCCCGTCACACAGCATTCGGCTCCAGCACAGCATTGCTGCCCTAAAACATGAGACCTCAAAATATTCCTTTATGAGTTTCTTCTCTGCTCATCTTCCCCGGAGCGCCCGGCTCAGAGGATCACCGGGTGGCTCACGGGACCTCTGGGGGTCTCCAGCCCCCGGCTCGCCCGTGGTCCCGGCCGCAGGCGGCCCCCGGGACCGCGGGGGAAGGAACCCCCCCGGAACGCTGAGGAAACCGCGGCCCGGGGCGGCGCGCAGGGCTCCGGGCTCGCCCCCGGAGGGCCGGTGTGTCCCGACGGCTTTTTTCTTCTCGTCAAGGCGCTGCAGCACAAGTGAGGTTGGGCAGCGGGGGCTGCCCAGGCCGGGGGGCTGGCGGGGCTGCCCGGCCCCGTGTGCGCACAGCCGAGCCCCCTCCCTCGGCCCGGGAGCCCCGCTGAGCGGCTCCGCTCAGGCAGCGCCAGCCGGGGGTGGCCAGCGCGCCCGTGGGTGCCGGGCACACCGGGCCCCCGCAGGTACGTCCCCTGCCGCTGCTGCCGGCAGCTGGGCAGTCTCTGACCCCGGGGGCCGGGCGGTGGGGTGGCACCGGCGGTGAGACCTGACCCCGGGGGCCGGGCACGGCTCCGCAGGCCGCGCTGGCAGCGTCGCGCCGCTGGCGGCTGCTCCCGGCGGGCTGGGGCGGCCGTGTGGGCAGCAAAGCGTGAAGCCCCGGGAGAGGAGCAGCGTGCCCAGCGCTTGGATTTACACCAGGTACCTAAAATCCGCAAGTAGTGCCTTGGGGTTAGAATAACCCAAACCTGGCTCTTCCCGACGGCAGTGCTGCGCTGGGTCTGCTGCAGGGCGAGATGGATGCTCCTGCCACGGGCATGTGTGCGCACACACACACAAACACACAGACACAGAGACACACAGATGCACACACACAGAGACACACAGAGACACGCACACACACAGAAACACACACACAGATGCACACGTGCGCACACACAGAGACAGATACACACGGACAGACACACACACACACAGATGCAGACACAGACACACAGACACACAGAGACACACACAGGCACAGAGACACACACAGATGCAGACACAGACACACAGAGACACACAGAGACACACACAGGCACAAACAGACACCCCCCGACACCCCCCCCCCCTTCCTTGCAGCATTACTGACTGCAGCCAGCACAAAGAGGCCTGGGGGGACCTTGTCCCTCCTGCTGGCCCCTCACTGTGATATGGGGGCTGCTCTGTGGAGCCCGACAATGCTGACAGCCCAGCTGGAGGGCTCACTGCTCACCTCCTTCTGCTTCCCCTCCGCAGCTGCCCTCACTCCACCTCCTGGCACCAGTGATAGAGGAAGGAGGGGTGCCAGCCTTGCTAGCCGCAGCGCTGCCCACATCCCGCAGGACTGGGCCTGGGCCGGTTCTGGCACATGGATGGGTTTGCAGTCCCACGTCTGCAGCTGGAAGTAGCTGCAGGTGACCCAGGAGGTGGCATTTCCAGCGCAGCCCTTGGGCATAGAGGAGGACGGGGGGTCAGCCCACCACATGCCTGCCCCATTGGGGCACTCAGGAGGGATAAACAAAAGGAGCTGAAAGTCTTAATGCATGATCAAGATTATGATTTAATTGGCATAACAAAGGCCTGGTGGGCTCAGCTACATGGCTGGAATATTAATATGGAAGGATGCAGCTTGTTCTAGAAAGACAGGCAGGGGATTAAGGAGGAAGGTATTGCTTTGTATATTAAGGCTGTGTACATTCAGTTTGCAATCCAAGGAGAACCTAGCTGCCACCCTGCTGCAGCCACCCCGCTGCACACCAAGGGGTTTTCTCTGAGCAATTGTCATGCTCACCCAAGGCCTGGAACGTGATGGTGATAGAGAATGTCCCTACCCGAGCGGCCTGTGTGGAATCAGGACAGCAGGGACAGGCTGTCGAGCAATCACTCTGAAGGCATTAGAAGTGATTTTTTTGGGGGAGGGGGAAGAGGTGAGCACAAGAGAAAGGCTCTGGCTTTGCTTCTAACTTCCAGGGTATGGGTGCAGAGGGTGGGGGAAAATATGCGGGGTGAATGTGGCCAAGACATGAAGGAGCACCTCGTCTCATGGAGGGAAAGAGCCAGAGCCTGGGACCAAGAAAAGGTACCTCCATGGATGCCTGGTCTAACATGCTGCTTTGAGCAGGGCCAGTTAGATCAGGGTGCTCGAGGCTTTGCTCAGGGACAGTTCAAACTTCTTCACAGACAGAGAGCCCAACCCTCTGTGAGCCCTGGGCTGGCCACCCTCATGGGGAGAGTCTTGTCCTTACACCAAGTCCCCTGAGCCCACTGGGTCTTGTCCTGCCCCTGTACACCCCAAGTGTCCTGTGCTCCAGCTGCCTCCTACCCCCCATTGCTGGCCATTTCTGCCACCTGCATCTCACCAGCCTGGCTGCAAGGAAGCTACCAGAGACCATGCCAAAGGCCACGGCAAGCTGAAGAGCATCCCATGCCCTCTCTATATGATAAGCCTTGGACTGTGTGGCTGGGGAGTGGCCAGGAAGCAGGTGGCCAGGTTTGAATGTAAATGCATCGGCTTGGAATGCAAAATCAGGAAGGCCAAAGGGAAATGACAAAGGATTCAGCAAGCAAGGCAATGAGAGCATGTAAGGAGGAAGGAGACTGGGCAGAGCTGGGCTGATGCTGCAGGGTGGGAAGCGGAAAACCTTGATAGGGATGCTGCAGTGCTGGAGGCATTCACTGCCTCAGTGCATCAGCCTGGATCAGCTGAGGTATGCAATTAGCACCTGTGAAAGGGCAGCAGCTCTGCTGGGAATGGCTGGGGAGCTTGGAGAGACTGAGTGGTGCAGGCAGGCCAGGCCTGGCTGCCCTCTCTGTGGATGCAGGCAGAGCTGGCAGCAGGAGAGCCCAAAGCAGGAGTGCTGTGGCCGAAATGGTAGAAGGGGGGGGCGAGGGGCTGGAGCAGCAGAAGGGTGATGCTGTGTGGCTCTTTAAAAAGAAGAGAAAACCACAGTGCTCAGTGCAGCTTTGGTCCCCTGGGAAACACCAGGACAAGCAGCAAAGCAGTGGCAGGACCCCCCAGGACAGTACGTGGCGGAGCAGCCACAGATGCCAGCTTCTCATGGGCAAACTGTGGCAAACCCAATCTGATTTTCTGCTTTGACAGAAGAATGGGAAGTGCAGTGTGTATGTCTTGATGTTTGTAAGACTTTTGACACAGATTCATAAAAGAAGCTCAGAAGCAAGCTGCAGATCATGTTCAGTCTAACCCTGCTATAAAATGAGTGCTGGTCCCAGCTCAGATAACCACCTCCAGGCTGCAGCTGCCAGCAGGTGAGATAATGGGATACAGGACTTGCAGAAAAAATAGGAAGATAGGAAGAGTGGGAATTATGTTGGAAGGCAGATTCCTGACCCCAAAATCTCCCTCCATGCCACCCTCACTGACAAATCAGATAGGCTTGGGGAGCAGGACACCATGCAGCACAGCACAGGGCCAGCAGCATCCCAGCATAATCATGCTATTGTATAAACAAGAAATGGGGAGCAAGAAGGGAGTAATTCTGGGGGGAAGGACCTGACATTCTCATAAATCACAGCAGACCAAGGGGTCAACAGCAAAAAAGGGGCAAACATGATGCCAGGATGCACAACCAGGAGGGCGTTGGAGATGCTGGAGAAGGCAGCTCTGTCTGGACATTGCCCTTTGGGCCAGTTGGAGAGGATCTAGGGAAGGATGTCAGAGACCTGGAAAACATGACCAACAAGAAAAACTGACAAGAAGTGGGACTGCTTAATTGGTAGGAGAGAGCAGAGGGGGCTGCAGCAGCAGTCTTCAGGAATGTAAATAATTCCTGCAACAAGGAAAGGGTTAATCTGCCCATGTCAGATAATGGAAGGAGAAGGAGGCTTAAATTATCACAGGGAAATTCAAGGTAGACACTGGGAAAAAAATCTTCCCGGTCATGATGGGGGAGGGGCTAGAGTCTCCATTACCAAAGTTTCTGTGAGAGCCGGGTCCCAGGAGGGTGGCATTAGCTGGCATTAGTATTAGGTGGTCCCAAATGTTCCCTCATTTCTGGGTACAAGCATATGGAAAACCCTTAAAGCACAGGCCTGGCTGGCTTCACAGCCTACAAAAAAGGAAAGGCAGGACAACTGGGCCAGCCCTGAGAATAACCCCTAGAGACCTAAAGGGATGAAAGGGTCTGGGGGCCCTGAGGGGCACACTGGTATCATCCCACAGAGCCACACAAGGAGGTGCTGGGACTCAGATGCCAAACCAGCTTTGCCTGGAAACTGACAGTAAAGCCAGGGCTGGAAAAGTCACATGAATGGACTTTTGGGGTAGAGCAAAGCAGGTGAAGCTCATGTGGGCAGCAGACCCCATGTCACGCTGGGTGCTCAACAGGAGCCTGGGGAAAGAGAAGCATAGTGAGGAAACCTGCCTGGAAGCAAAAGCAGTTGGCATTGGTGAGAGCAAATGTGTCAGGGGAGAAATAGTGTTTAAAGAGCTGAGGGCTGTGTAGTTTGAATTTGTGAAGTTATTTCTGTTGTCTCCACTCAGGGGTGGTCATGGCCAGTGGCTCTGCTTTAGTTGCACACACAGGCTGAGCAGAGCTCACATGGGAGGCAGGTGATGGATATTCAGGGACCTGGCTAATGATGAGCAGCTTGTTAAGCACCTTTCACTCATTAATTGGAGGGGTGATTAGAAGCACCTGTGAGCTGGCAGCTCTGAAGCACAAGGAGCTACAAAACTTGAGCAGAAGGTAAGTCTTGGGGATTTTACTGAGAGCACCAGGAAAACTGCTGTGGGCAAATCTTCTTCCTAGCTAAAGCAGCTGCCTCTCTAGAGGGTGGCTCTGGGGTTAAGTTTGACCAGATGAAGATGACAGCTCCTGCCACCATCGCTTGTTGCAGCAGTGCTGTGTGGGGTCCGTAAGATAAGGGTAGTGGGTGCCGATGCAGTGTGGGGCAGGGGGCACATCACATCTGCCTGCTCAGGCCTTTTCTTCCCAGCCCAGAACTGCAGCCACAGAAAAGCAGCAGTCAAAGATGATTAAGGCTAAATTCTCCACAGATGTGAAGTTTCATGTGTAATTCGTGCCCCATATGTATCTGTGAGATGAGGTGGGCTGTGATATAGTGTCCCAGGGATACCCTCCCTCAAGGTGTGTGTGGGGCCTGTGGGGAAGGAGGCTCCTGGGTCCTTGCTGCGTGATCCATCACAAACACCCACACCATGAGTGGGGTGCAGTGTTGGACAGTCCCCAGGTTTACAGCAATGCCAAAGCAGAAGGCTCATCACAGGGCCAGGGTGACTGATGGCACCAGGCATGGCAGCTCTGTGCCAGGAACCACGATGGTGTGGGGGACTGGCCAGGAAATTCCCAGTTCCTGGGAGCACTCAATCTCCTGTGATATCAGTCATCTGGGGCAGCAAAGCCCAGGAAACTGGTTAATAATCCCACAGGAAAATTGACAATAGCAATCATGTAATTTAACTGACAGAAGCTCCTGAGGGCAGGGGAATTTCCTCAAATAACCATATCCAAGGAAACTTCCATCCCTGAAGGTGGAGTTTCCAGATGAAGCTTGTCTTACAGACTCCCTAGCCCAAGGCTGAGGAAACACCGGTCCCTGGGGTCCCCTGTGTAGGCTGGAGGTCAACTGCTCCCACTGCAGCCTGGCAGTGGGGAGCACGGGCAAGGAGAACCCTGCAGGCAACAAGCAAAGCCAGAGCCAAGAGGCATCTGGGCTGCGTCATCTCCAATCCCACGCATTGTTTGGCCTCTGCTTCAGCTGCCCATGGAGGAACCTGCCACCTCCTTGCTGTCAGCTCCAGCAAAGGACATCTGACATGCGGGAGTTTCAGCAAGGGTCATCCCAGGAGGACTCCTGGAGTCAGGGGGCCCTGCAGTGCCCACAGGCCTGAGCAAAGGCATCCAAGCATCTCACCTGGGTTCAGAGCTGCTTTTCGGACCTTGCCCTGGAAAGTTAGCCTATTTAAACCTAACCTGCCACACTGATCTTTCAAATACTGAATTCTGCCCTTCTGCTAACACTGGTTAATGAGCCATGCTTGCTTACAGGCTGTGCAGGGTTTTTGGAAGTCTTCCCCCTCTGGCTGCCTGCAAGCTCTGTATTTCAGAGGGGCATAGGTGTGCTTCAACAGCTGGGAAGGGAAGGAGTGTGCTGCTGCTCTGGAGTAACCCCTTCTCCATCCTGCTGCACTGGAGCCGGCCAAGATGTGACCACTGTGGCAACTGGTGGAAAGGGGGTTCCCTGCCTGCTCACCCTGCACACAGCCCGCAGCTTGCCAGGGTAGCTCCAGCCCCTTTCTGGTTTGCTGCCTCACCAGGGACGCTCAGCTGTTGAGCTCTGCTCCTCACCTACTTTGCAGCATGGCAGGGGCTTGGCTGACACCCCCTTTCCCAATGGGACCTGGCAGCTGGACCCCTGTATCTCCCTTGTCCAGGTTGCTTGGATGTCACTGCCCACTGTCAAGTGCTCCCAAGCAAAATCCTCCCCAAAGACCTTTGTAAACATAACTGATGCTTTCGCTGCCAGTGTTACTCTGCGGCCTCCATCTCTGTTTCCTGGCTCCTGGCTCTGGCATGGCCCCTGCTCCCCAGCTGCTGAAGAGGACCCATGGCTGCAGCCGCTGGACTCGTGCACAGGAAGGGCCACCAACACAAGCAGTGTGTATTGCTTTGAGGATGTAACAGCATCGTCAGTGAGGGCTGGTAGGTCTTGCTGCGGTCTACCTGCAGAACCCTGGTTGAGCCTCACAGATGGTCGGTCCCAGGCAGTTCTCCCTGCGCCTTGCACTGGGCTGTGGTCCCATGGATAACACCCTTTGTCTTTGGTGCCAGAGCACAACTTTGGAGCACCTTCCCACAGCTCTAGCCTTTGGATGCTCAGCATTAGAGAATATCCCCTCCTAGGGCATAAGAAGGTTGATGCAGGCAGAGACAGAGTTAGCCAAATTGTTTCCCAAAGTAATTGATCTTTGCTTCAGGCAGTGCAAACCTTTGCAATATCAAAATCGCTTTTGTGATGTTCCTGAATCGGCTTAAGAGAGTTTGTTCTAGGGGAAGAGACAGACACATTAAGTTTTGCTCTAAAAGATGTGATTTTATATGACCTCTGGCAAGTGCTCCTCAGGCCAGAGACCAAGAGGCTCACCAGCCTCCTGAGATGGTTCTGCATGGTGTCTGGTTCACAGGCACAGGGCTTATGTACTGGAGTATGTGTACAAACCCCATGACTTGCGTTAGGCCTTCTGTCAACGCCTGAACCATTGAGGTAGAAGAAGAGCAGAGGCTGAGCAGCCCAACAGCCCCATCGCACTCAAAACCTGAAGTGACAGACACAAGTCGTGCTTGTGGTGTGTATAGGGGGGAGGATGTTTGAGGGTGCTTGAGCTGTTCTGGCTGCTGGGTGCAGCACACCCAGGCTGACCGCAGCCCCTTGCTATGCCAGAACATGGTCCATTCACACCAATGACTCCAGTGCAATAACCTTGGTGGTTTGTATCAGCGTGAGCAATCTGTTTTGAGATTCGTTGCTAGAGAAAAAGGATGCGGTAAAACCAGAACTGTCTGCGGATGTGCATCTGATCAGACTCTAAGGTCCAGATGTGGAAGCAGTCTTGTACATCTACTATAAAATCTGCAGGACAGCTTCTAGACAAAAATACCCCTCTGCCTTGCTTTACAAATGGACCATCAAAGAGGGATGGGAGAACTGAGGCTCCTGGTCCTCAGTTCCTGCTGACCTCCCTCTGGAGGGCCTGGATGGAGGTCATCATCTGGTGGTGATGCGAGCTGAGCTTCCTTTCTAGCATGGAGCTGGCACTGTGTGGCCAAGCCATTGGCATGGGAGGATGCACAGCAGGAGCTGAAGGATCCTTCACTCACCTTGTGCTGGGACAAACGTCCATGGCAGCTCGGGAAGACTGTCTTGTGTGTAAAAGCTCCAGAGCCCCAGCAAAGCCACTAGCTTGTGAGGAGGCCACAGATAACCATCGGAGACAGCCAACCTCCCCAGAACCAGGCAAGTGGTTTGAGATGTGCAAACGTACAGATGGCCACAACAAACAAAGGGCTGCTACATCAGCAGCTGAGACTAATTTACTGAGGTGGACAAAGCCCTGTGTCCCCTGTACCCAAAACCACCCCGTGGCTAACAGCAGCCAATTGCTCCTTCAATGACCACTTCAGACCACTTTGGAAACCTGTGGAGTGGCTGCCCTGTTCCTGGGTGAGGGCTGCCACTGTGGAGAATATTCTTTATCTCCCTCAGCTTGTGTAGTGGGGTGGCACAGCAGCAAGAGGGAAACCACACTCGCTCTGCCTGCCCGTGCCTGCGAAATGGGCACAGACCCCAGCAGCCCAGGCTTCGCAGCACGCAGGCGGGCATGTTTCTTGCAGGCAGTGCTGGAGCATCCCCCTCTGCAAGAGGACAAGTTCAGCAGGGAAACACTTGGCATGTCTTCAACCTCAAGGGACTCCTTTCTTCCCGCTGCTGAAGCTGTCCCTGCAGCAGCCCGTGCCCGCCCCTGCCGCGGCAGCGTGCCTAGCGTGGCGTGCATGGCTGCCCAAGGGCTGCACAGACCTGCGGCACGCTGGCTTGGGCACACACAGCCATCTAGCCGAACACACCGCAGCACGAGGTGTGCCTGGGTAATCTGTACCGCCACTGAATATTAAGCAGGTATTGGAAATCTCTGGGGCTCCTGTCCAGCAGAAGGAGTGCAGTCAGTACTAGCCTGCAGGCAACGGCAGGACACTGCACTGCTGCTCAGCCATGGGGAGGCTGCACCTTCTGCTGCAAAATCTGCATCTTGGATAAATCAGTGACATTTGCAGGAGTCGTGTGTGGTGTCAGAGGTCTCTGTCCCTGGTGGCAAGCTCAGACCTGGCTGCTCTTTGCCTGCCCAGGCACAGACACACTGCACGTGGTGGCCTGCGGGTGGTTGTGCAGTGGTGGGTGCTGGTGTGCAGCACCTGCTAGAGCAAAGTCAATGTCCCAGTCACACAGGGGACATGATTCAGGTCACACCCACCAACCTTGGGACATAGCCCAGGAGGTTGTGCCCAACTCCCTACAGACCTTGGAAGTCTCAGGACCTCTCTGTTAAGAGGAGTACACCTTGGGTACCACCAGGCCCCAAATGATGCTGCTTCTGCCACTTCAGGGACACTTGCCAGGAGAAAGGCGTAGGCACCTGAAGAGTTGATGTCCCAGCAGGAGGGTCGGCTGCAGATCAGCCTCTGCCTCTCCCACTGATGTTCTGTGAAAGCCAATGAAGTGTATTATTTCTTCACTTTCTTTTGCATTTCTCGCTGTTGCCTAGCTGAGATGCTGTGAGCAACCAACTTCGTTTGCATTTTGCTTTTCCTGATTCCAGTTAACATTGGTTTCAAGGTAAGTACATAACAGTAAGACATTTCTCCTTCAGGGTGGGGCACATCTGTAAATCAGGGCCACAGTGGGTGTTCATGCATGCAGTGGACAGCACAGTATCCTCCACCTGCAACATAGCAGGTATCGATGCAGGTAACAACGGCCCCTCTGTGCATCCTCATGCAGAGCTGGCCGTGCTCCCCAGGAGGAGGCAAGTCCCCTGTGGACAGCAAGGTACCGCAGTGTCCTGAGCAGAGGAGTTTGTCCAGAGAGTGTCACAATCCCTCTTTATAGGCACAAATAACAACAGCAACAGCAGTGACAACAATAATACTGTTTTTATTACTGATATAATATTATTATTTCAAATCAGATCAGAAGGCGGTGGTCCCAAAGGCTGGCAGGAAGGTGTGGCTCCAGGTGATGCTTGATCCCAGCTCTGTTCAGCTGAGCGTCCTGCATTCATAGGTGTTCGCCCTGCGTGCAGGAGGATTTGGGACTAGCTGAGCTTGGGACTTAATCCTGCTTTCCAGAGCAAGAAAGGATAAATGGGAATGCTGCAGAGAAAAATTCCTGCCTTGCTGGGAGGAGCACAATGCTATACTGGTCTATGCAGTGGACCTGGAGGAGGCATGGCATGGGGTGTGTGTAGCTCTGTGATAGAACTATCCCTTGGCCATGTCCTCTGTATTTGATGTACATGTGTGCAGTGACAGGCATCCCCAGAGCGTGCCAACACTGCCCAGAGGTGCTGCCTGCTCTGCCTGGGAGCCCTCCGTGACTGGCAGAAGAGCTCTATAGCCAAGGGAACAGCACCTGGGGAAAGCCGGGAGGCATAAAGGGAATGTGCACGATGGACAGCACAGGACATCAGTGCCAGCCGGTGCTGAACAGGCCAGGACTTCAGCGGCTGCAGCGCAGGGCTGTGCCAGCACCACCCTGGGGCCCAGCAAGCAGGATGGCTGCACTCAGACGGCACTGCACTCGGTTAATCAGCCCAGAGTCCCAGCAGAGCTAATTAGCTCCAGCAGAGTTTACTTCTGATGCCGGAGAGAACTTGCTCAGGGCATCTTTCTATCAGCCGGGAGGACAGCGTGCCTGCAGGCTGCCGGCCCGGCGGCCCTTCCCCAGCGGGCAAACCGCTCGCGTCCCCGGGCCCCGGCGGGGCGCGGCCCCGCGGCCAGGGGGTGCTGCTGCTCGGGCGCCGGGTGCTGAGCAGGTGGCGCCGTGCGAGCGGGCCCAGGCGCCCCAGCCAGGTCTACTGGTGCGGGGCCGCGGCGGGCCCGTCTCACTGCCAGCCGCCCCGGGCCCGGCCCTTGCCGGGCGGCCCGTGCCCCGGGCCCGCCGCTCCGTGCCCCGAGGCCGGCGGTCCCCCGGACCCGCCCCCGCGGCCTTTCCGAGCGGGCCGCCCGGGCGCCTTCGCCACCTCCCAAGGCCTCAGGCGAGCCCCGGCGCCGCGCCGAAGGGGAGGGCGGCGCGGCCCGGCCGCAGGCCGCACTCAGCCCCGCGCCGTCCGCCGCAGGCCGGGCCGGGCCGGTTCACATCCGGGGAACGGATAGCGGGCGCGGACGTGGAGGGCGCGGGCGGGGCGGCGGCGGCGGAGGGCGGTGCGCGGGGGCGGCGGCGCGGCCAATCGCTGCCGCGCTCTCATCGGTGCAAACAGGAGCACAATGGAGCGAGCGGCGGGCGCGCTGCAGCCAAGCTTGGCGCGGGCGCCGCGCGGCTGACGGGCCGGCCTACCAATGGACACCGGCGCGCGGCGGAGGGCAGCCAATGGGCACTAAGCGGGGGCGTGCCCGGGCGAGGTTAGGGTGTCCTTGCAGGGTGCTGGGCTAAACTTCACCAAATAATAGCTGTTTGTATTTGGGCGGCCGAGGAGCCATTTTAGGTAAGTTCTGCCCCGAACTTTTGGGTTCGCCTGCCCGGCGCGACCGGGGGCGGCGGTGGGGCGGGGGGCGGCGGCGGGGCCGTGCCGGGGCGGCGCTATGAATGAACTCGGCGGCGGTGCGGGCCGCGGTGCGGGCGGCGGGGCCGGGGCGGCCGCTGGCCCTGTCATGGCTCCGGCCGCGCCCCCCCCCCGGTCCCCCTCGCCGCCCTCCCCCGCCCCCCGGGCGCGAGGGCCGCCGGTGGCGGCGGCGCGGGGGGGGGGCCGCGGCCCCGGCACCTCTCGCCGGCCCGACCTGCCGCCCGCCCCCGGCCCGGCGGGTGCGGGGAAGGCCGGGCCTAGCAGGCGCCGGGCCGGTCGGTCCGGGCCCCCCACGCAGCCGCGGCGGCCCCGGGGCGTGCGGGGGGCCGGGGGCGGAGGCGGGGCGGGCTCCCCCCGGCGCTGCGCCGAGGCTCCTCCCGGCCGTGGAGGGGGGAGTGATGTCCCCGGCCCCGCGCCGAACTGCGCGGCCGCCCCGGCGGGGGGATGCGGGGTGCCCGCGCCTGCCCGCGGGGCATCTCTCCGCCGTCATTCCGGCCGCAGTGCTCAAGGAAATCGATAATTGAGACTTTAAACTTGGCGGGCGGGGGAGAAGCAGGTCCCCGTGCGGGCCGGAGGCCCCGGGGCGCGGGTTTCTTGCTGCGCGGCGCCCCCCGGGGTGATGAGGAGGGAAGGGGGCAGTGGGGGCCGGGGCCGCCCCCCGCCGCTCGGCCTCGCGGTCGGGGACCCGGGCCGCTGCGCGCGGGGCGGGCGCGGATCTGTTGTGATATTGCAGCCATGTCACAACAGAGGCATCGCAGTCACGTTGGAGTCGCGTCTCGTTCGCGCTGCAGTCATCTCGCCGTCGTCACCCTGTCCAGCCTCGTGTGCGCTGTTTTGGGGGCTTCGTGGTGGGCTTCGCCCTGTGCTCACCAGTGGCTTGGGCTGGCGATTGAGGTGGATTTTAGCCTCGATCAGTGAGGTTTGTAGGGTAAACGCAGTGAGGGAAGTGCACGCAAGCAGAATATGGAAAGATGAAGAGAAATGGCCTGTGAGTATTGCTGCCTAGCGTGCACACCCCGTCTTGGAGGTGCTCATGTTTTCTCCGTTTATCGATTTGCCTTCCTGACAACTACTCTAAACTTGCAGTGAAGTCGGGGACCGCGGGGGCCTGGCAGGCTGCCTCGGCACACAGGGAGCTGGTTCTGCTTGGTCTGCTGCTGGCCTCTGATGTGATGGAGCTTTTCAGTAATTTTGCTATGAAAAGTGCTTGGTTTATTTCCTCAGTGACTTGGGATGCATTTTAGACAAAAGCTCAGGCGTTTTTGTTGTTTATCTCCTACATGGGAAATGCAGCAAATGCTTTTGGGGTTGGAGAATGAGAGGAGGTGGTGGAGATGGTTCGTTGTGGTTGCACAAAGCATCCCATAGGTCTGTACAGAAGTCTCCAGCACCCCTTTGCAGTCCCTGGCCTCCCAGGGCCTCCAGAGGGTTCTCGTGGGCAGAGAGATGTGGTTGCAGTTGCTAGATGTTTGGTTATCCCTGACCCCTTCGGTTGCAGGGCTACAGGTATTTGGTGGCTGGTGCTGCCTGTGTCTTTTTAACTGGTGTGGGTTCAGTTGGATTAGGATGTTGCCAGAGGGAACGCTAAACTCTGTATTTTCCTTGCCGTGAAGTGTTGCTGTTGCTTTTGGGCTCTGTTCAGGTGATGGCACAGGAATATGTGCAGCCTCACCTCTCCTCGCCTTTTGTTTAACTCATTCACACGGGAGCTCTGCTGTGCTTCTTTGCAGAGAAATTGTTGTTTTGGTCTGGCTGTTATGAAGCAATAACAGCATATTTTTTTCTCTAGGAGTAAATTCTTCCTGGAGTAAATAGGTTGTTTCTCTTGAAGCTTCTGGCCTCTGACTGGGTTGGTTTTGTTCAGGGCTGCCACTGGGTTCCTTTCCCACTTGTTTAGTGGAAAATTGATTCCTATTCCCCAACAGAGCTCAATGTTGTCTGTTTGCTTTTGGAAAGCTAGTTCTGTCCATCATCTCCAAATTGGTACAGCTGCCTAAACTTGCAGGTCCTTCAGGAGTGTTGGATGTGCTGCTGAGTTTCCTTCTCTGCAAAGATGGGAAGCATGCGGCAGTGGCAGGGTGAAGCTGACTGAATGTTGCCCCTCAAGTGCTTCAAGCTGTAAAGCATGATAATTAGTAGAGTGGCATCTGATCAAAATGTCTGTGTGTACCTTGTGCAGCAGAGCTGAAAGTATGTATTATTATTCTTAAAATAAAGGCCAAAGTCAATGAGGGGACTTGAAGAAAGACTGATTTTGGTTCACTTTCACTTTTGTAAAGTTTGAAGGCCATCCCACAGCTGTGGCTGTTTATTTCTGCCTATTGTCTCATTCCTCCAGGCAGAAATGTTGATTGCCCTGTTGCTGAGAAGGCAATTGCAGCCCCTTGCTGCAGGCTGGTATGGATGTGTTAAAAACTAGCTTGTGTGAATCTGTGAAACTAAGGCAGCTCTTTTGCTGTTTCTCAATGCTTGCAGTGTGTGGATAATGTGCATTTCTTGCAGAAGGTGCTGTCAGGGGCCCTTGTTACCTTGTTCTGAGCGCTGCTGCCTGGTTTGGTAGTATATGCCTTTTTGTCGGCTTGAGTTTACCTCTCCCTCCATCGGCCTGTGTGTTGGTGTTAGGGGAGAGTGGCTCTGTCTAAGCTGCTGGTCTTTGAGCAGCTGGCCCTGGATGTGCCAGTGTTAGCCCCGATGGTCAGTACTGTGGGTATTTTCAGGGTCTGTTGATTTCTAGTGGCTTGGTGGGGGAGGCTCTCAGAGGAATGTCTTGTTTTCCTGATTGCTTTTTACTACGGTTTTTTTAACAGGAAGCAAAGCTCTGTCTTCCGTCGTTGTCCATCCCCCCCCCCCCCCGAAGTGTAATCACAACCTTGATAGATCCTTTCAAATTTTCACAAGAGCTTCTCCAAAGACATAAACTTTTATAGGTGGATAATGTAAAGTGTTTCACTTTAATGGTTTGTGTTGTTTCAAGGGGGGTTTGCACAAGCAAGTGAGCAAGATGGCAAGGCTGAGAGCTCAGCTGCCAGAGCAGGCCTTTGTTTTTTGCATGAAGCTGGTAACCAGTGTGCAGGAGTAGCTTGCCCTTGCGAAGGGGGGGAGAGGGTTGATCAGCCTTGCACTGCGAGTGAGCCCTTGGTGCAGGAATGTGAACTTGGTGTGTTGAGTCTGGAAAGCAGGCACATGTGGAGAGGTTTCTCTGAAATTGTCTTTAAGAGACACTGGCAAGCACAATGGTTGGATGTCTCACTGGGCTTCAGGGGAGCTGAGATGGCTTGTTTTCATTGCTCCTGTAAGTAGCTGTGAAAGCATTTCTCCTCTCTTGTCCCCGCTTTCTTACTTGGGACAGTGGAATCGGTCTGTGGTGTTGGTGACTTTGTCATGGTCTGTGAAGGCAGAAGCAGAGCTGTTGTTGGGGGCCACCAAGCTGTGTGAAGGGGAGAGATGATGCACTGGGTGAATGGTCTATATGTAGTTGAGTAGCACTGGTTGCTGCGGGCAGAGCATTGGTGACAGTGCGCAGGGTTTGTATGGTGGGTTCTCAGCTCCCTAAACCCCCGTGAAAGCAGAGTTACCCTTCACCCTGGGAACAGTGGCAATGTCAGTGCCTGCGTTGCCAGCGTGGTGGTGGTGGAACCAAAATCCTCTAAGAAAGTGCATTGAGCTGCAAATGCTGTGCTGAGTAGCAGCTGCCCCAGTCAGCCTCCAGTGATCCTCAGGCACGAGCCCCTGGTGGAAATAACAGAGCTGGGAAAAGCTGACCAAAGCATCAGCAAAAGGGGAAAAACTTGGTGCTGTGAGTGTCAGCTTGTGACACGAGGATACTCGGGTTTTGCGTTCTAATATCTTGGGCTGGTGCATTATGTTTTCTGTGTGATAGGACAATGCCTTCAGCTTTCCCTTATATGGGAAAATCTGGTATGCAGCCTAGCAATCTGCCAATACGTGGCTATTAATTTTTAGTATTGTTATGTTGGATGTGTCCTGTCAGCCTAAGAAGTAGGAAATACCTGGCACGCTGTAGCTGGGCTTTAGTGTGTGAGGCAGGTCCCTGACAGTTAACCTGGGGAAAGGATGTAGCTGTGCTCTGGGGAATGCCTGAGCATGCTCAGCTCCTCGGGAAGTCAGCTAAAAGCTGGGAGAGTTTGGTGCCTGGGCGTAGGGATCCTGCCCTAGACTGCCCTTGGGCCCAGTGCTCGCTGAGGAGCTGAGGGCCTTGGTCACATTGGCACCAAGGAGGTCAGTGGAGCACTTGACCGGACCTTTGTGCATGGACCATCCCCCTGCGGAGGAAGTGCTGCCTTGAGGTTAAGGGGTGCCTGCTGTTTTAGTGCTGCAGCCTGTTGCCTCTAGGGGATTCCCAGCCTGTAGTGAGCACAAATCCTGCTCTAACAGGAGCAAACCACTCTTTTCAGCCCAGAAAAGAAAGTGAGAAGTGTGGGAACCGAGTCCCAGTCCCTATTTGTTTTCACATGGGTGCTAGAAATGTACTTGCGGAGGTGCGTTGGGTATGGATCAAGGAGTGTGGGTGTTACCATGATGATGAGATGTTGGCTTGGCCATGGGGTGTACATCACATTTTCCAGCCCTGATTTCCCTGTGAGGGATGCTGCTCAGTAGCAGTCTGACAACGACATTATTAAAATTTATCCTAAGAGGTACAGCATGCCTTCTGCAGTCCTGCCTTTGCCCTAACTTTATGCAGCTCTAAGCAGCCTGGTCTGGTGGGAGGTGTTCCTGCCAGTGGCAGGAGCATTGGAACCAGATGATCTGTAAGGTCCCTTCTGACTCAAACCATTCAGTGATTCTGTAAGATTGCATTAATATGGATAGTGTTGTCCAATGGGTTGTTTTGGGGTGGTTGTTTTTTGGATTGGTTGTTTGTGGTGGGTTTTTTTTTGTTTGTTTTTTATTTGTGATTTTAAATTTTTAATTGTGATTTTTTAAATTGTGATTTAGACCTCTTCTAGTGAAACTTTCTGATGCTTGTCTGGCTCTTTCTGCTGTTTGGCTCAGTTCTTATGGGAAGTCTGTGTTAAAATACAGGTAACTATTGCTTTCTTTTGGGGTGACTGTGCCGAAAGCAGCAGAAAGTTACATTTGGGGGAAGTGACACTTGTCAGTGTCAATTTGCAGAGTATTTGCATTTCCTAAACGTTTCCATAAAAGTGTGAGATTTATGGAGCCCTGCTTTGCATTAGAGTAACAGGAGGCAATATCTGGGGTCTGGCTGGTGGTGTCCCAGCCCTGTGAATGGGCTACATATCCCTACTAACGTGCATGTCATTGCAAGGGGAGGGATAGGTAGGCAGTGGAGGTGCAAGGTTGTTTCATTCAGTATCTCAGGTGGTCCTAAAGCATGTGTTTAAACTGTGGCCTGGGAGCTCTTGCACTGATGCGTAGGTAGAAAAGCATGAGCATGCTGTGAGGGACCCCAGGCCCTTGTCCTGTTGACACTGGCCTGCTGGCAGTATGCCTGGGGAGGAAGGAACGTCAGACCTTACTTCCCTGAGGGTTGCTAAAACTCCCTAGGCTCTAAGACCTTTTGCCCCTTCCCACCCCGGGAGGTATCTCATTTGCATTTCTTTGAAGGCAGAAGCAGGACTTCAGCTAATTGAAGGACTTCAGCTACCAGGCCTTCCAGGTTAGCAGCCACTGCTGGGAATTTTGGTCCCTCTGCGCTAGAAATAGACATTTGTTATGTGGATGTAGTTGAGTTTCCTTCATAAAACTTCCAGTTGTTACATCTCCCTTCAGAAGTCATGAAGGTAATTTGATAACTAAGCTCTTGTATGTGCTTTCTGGTTTTCATTTTGCATTTTAACTTACGCTCAATGGCTACTTTTGAAGGTGAAATCCAGCGTTAGCAATAACGTGCTAGTGTGCTACACAGGAACAAGAGTGGTGCAAAGTTATGGGGAACTTTCACTTTTTTGACATATAGGTAGGTGAAGTATTGGTTCTTTAAGAAACATTAGTGCCTTGTTATATATGTGCATTGAGGCAGAATTAAAGTTAGTCCTAGATACAAGAATAAACATTAGTGCTTTGCTATAGACATGCTGTGAAAGCTGCTATTTTTGTGTGAGCTGCTGCCTTGAGTTCTCTAGGTCTTGTGCACAGAGCACCTTTAACCCTAAATGGTTCCTCCGCTTTGGTTGAACTGAAAGTATACTTAAGATAAAATGAAGCTTAAGTGTTAGGTGTCTGTTAATTGAAGATCAGAGAAGAGAGATCCATTCTCTCATGATGACTTCTATATACGTGCATGGTGCATCCTTGCTGTACCGTGTGCTCACTCAGGCTGGGAAGGAGAGCAGTGGGGTGTGGGAATGCACAGCATATTGCTCTTATTTATATGCTTCTCTGCTTGTTGCTTTAGGGCAAGCAAAGCCCGGTTTCTCAGTGATCTTTCTCAGTCCCCGTAGGGTGCCCCTCACCAGGGTATCTGAGCTTTTCCCGGCATGCACTTTTGTGCATACATAAAGGCAGGTTTCTCTCCTCCACCGCAGACAGCAGAGACTGTGCTGTTTGTTCGCTGTGCGGTAATGATGTGGGGAGACTGACTGAAACAAGGCTTGCGCTTAGTGTGAAGGTGCTGAGGTTTGTGGTTACTCTGATTTCTTCAGAGAAGTGGTTACAGATTTGTGGGCCAGTCACAGTGACTGCTCCACCTCCTTGCTCCAGGGCAGGGATTTCTGTCTGAGAATAACATAGCTGTTTTGGAGTTGGGCCAGTCCCACATTGTGCTTTGGGAGTGAGGGCCAGGGTCCTGAATCCAGGAGCGGGTCACTGTGGGCACAGGCTCGTTGAAGCTTTTGTAGTTGTAATTTCAACAAGAGTGGCCTCTGCAGGAGCCCTGTAGCAAGGTGTGACTCTGCAGGCTTGCAGGCCATGTGTGTTTGAATACATACAGCTGTGCCTACATCTGACAGGGCATAGCACGCGTGTGTGGAGATGTGGTTATCTGCAGATGCTGCTCTCTGGTGTCTAGAGAGGCTCTCTGCTGGCCACTTGGAGTGGGCTGTGATATTGGGGCTGAGGAGTTCTGAACAGTGCTTGTAAACCTTTCCTGATCCAGCTCTACCTCCTGTTCTTTCTGTGACCCTGAGCTGGGGGAGAGAGATGTTTGACAGAGCGGAAGTGGATTTCTGGACTTTGTTGCATGCTAGTTCCTCCAGAGATGTCTGTTGAAGGAAGGGGTCAGAAAATGAGTAGCTCATCTAGCTACAGAGGGAGAGGAGATCTGAAAACCATGTTGGCATAGACTTCTGACAGGTACGTGCGGTAAGAGTAGGCTAGGACATGAGTCTGTGGGACCCACGCTCTGCTGCTGTGTCCAGAATTTGCTTGCCTGGTCTTCATGTTCCTGTATGTCAAAGCAGAATGACATCTGCAGGCCTGCCAGGTGGGCAGGGACAAGAGTCTCATGGTAGTTTGATGCAGCTGATGCCACATGCTTGCCTCCTGGCTAGTTGATGCCATGAAGATGGTGCTGGTTAGCCAGGAGAGTCCTGGACATGGTGGGTATCTTCTGTGTCTGCCCGGAATTAATGCAACTTGACTCCAGGAGAGACCCATAGCAGCTCTGCCCATGTGCTGTTTGAAGGGGATTGCTGTGTGCAGAGGTCCCAGCTCTGCTACAAAGGTGGTGCTCTGCCGACAGCGCCGGTGGTTGCAGCTTGGGCATGCTCTGACAGGACAGGTGGGTTCCCTCCCTGTGCAAGTGTGGACCTCCAGCCTTGCGAGGCTGATGCTCTCTCCACTGCTCCCTAAGCTGAAGGGCTTTATGAGCTGGGACAAGAAGGGGCTACTTCTCCATATGTGCTTTTGGTAGCATTTTACTTGCGGCATGTCTGGGCAGGGCTTTGGGTGCTTGCTGTGTAAAAAGGCTACCCAAGTATGTTAAAGAATTGCCCTGTAGCTGAGGAGGGAACCAAACCTGGCATTGCTGAATGCCAAGCACACAAGGAATCGATTAATCTCTATTTTGGTGCTTCTCTCTCCCTCCCATGCTGGCGTGTTTCTTGGGATGGTGCAAAGGCACAAATGCAAGGAAGCATTATGATGATTGAGAGGAATGTTTCCTTACAGATGGCATCTGGATTCTGGAGACTGTTCTTCAAAGTAGCTTCAGCTGACATCATGGAGAACTTTTATCCTAGAGAGTTAAATTCAAAATAAACTGGAAGCCCTTGGAGGTAAATGACGGAGTTACAGTCCTCGCAGGGCAGAGCACTTGAAGTGGAGGTGCATTGTAAGGATGTGTTCCTGAGGACTGTGGGGTAGTGACACTGCTTGGGTAGTTAGCTACATTTTGCTTTCTCTCCCTGTTCTTTAGATGCTTGGGAAAACAGGTCTGATGCTTCAGTGTGAAAGCTCTTGGGCCTCGGGAACAGCAGATTTTTGTCTGTTGCTATTTTGGGCTGGGGTTTGCTAGTTGCTCTTAGGATGTACAGGCAGAACAGATGCCATGAGCTGTGGGACCTCACCACAGCATACAGTAAACTCTCAGGCTGTGATTGTTTGGGATTTTGCCTTCCTGGGTGCTGAGGAACAGCTTGGCTTCCCCAGTGCCTGGCAGTGTCACTGGCAGGGGTCTTGCCAGCCAACCTTTCTGCCCTCTCCTGGGGCAGGGTGGCCTGGGTTTGCAGCACTGGCAGGGCAGTTGCAGCCTTTGCATGTGCAGCAGCTCCCCTCCACAGGGCAGCATCAAGTAAGTGACCTCTGTAAACTGCTAGTGGAGATGCCCTGTATTTGGGGAGTGAGCAGTGTAGCAAAATGTCATTTTACTCCTGGAGGTCCCTTCTACTCCTCCTCCAACCTTAGTCTGTGCTCTCTCGCATACAGTTGAGCTGAGCTTCCTTTGTCACCTGGGTTTTGAGACCCCTAGGACCAAGATGGCAGTGCTGCCTAGCCTGAAGGAGAGCTGCTCACTTGCCACAAGCCAATGTAGCTTCGAATCAACCTTCGGTGCCTGTGCTCAATAACTGTGGCGTGAGATGTGGCCACGGTAGGCCAAGCAAGGCAGGCCCTGAGTTCGCTTCATGCACCGTACACCCCTCCCTGTTCCACTTGCTGTACATGGACAAGGCATTTGGCAAAACAGTGGCATCCATCCTGCTTCTGAGGCCCTGGAAAAGCACTGAATGTGCTCTCGTGGCCCAGCTGCTGGTGGCTTGTTCACAGTTCATTCAGGTCTTGACTTGGATATGTTTCTTAGGGCACATTCCCATGGGCTATTCAGTAGATGTAGCAGGGGCAGGCTGGCAGGAGGGTGTAAAGCCTCGTTCACAATTTTACTGTGGTTATAGCAAGGGGGCAATAGGGAATAATACAAAGCCAGCAGGTAACAACAGCAAATGGGGGTATGGGGACACCAGCTGCATGGTTGGCAGAGGTAAAGGTGATCTGCTATGGAGGTCTATGGCAGGGAGTTTCAACTGGAGAAGACTGACAGAAAAAACGAAAAGGATGATTTTCATCAGTACTAGACTCTGCAGTAGGGTCTCTGGCACCATTTGGATCTGTGGCTGGTGATGCTGTGCCATCCCAGCAGAAAATCTGCTCTGGGTGTCAGTTGTGCTCTTCATGTATATCTACAGCCAAGTCTCGAGGTGCGTTGCAAGTGCTTGTTCATCCTCTCAGTAGCTCTGCTGTGAAGGCTGATTTTTACCCCCATTCTACAGTTGGAAAATAGAGGCACAAAGGGCTCTGATTGCCTTTGAGTAGCTGTTTGCGTTGTGGCAAAGCTGTTTTCTGACAGCTTGACTTTGCTGTGCAGGATATTAACAACAGCAAGAGGGGAAGATCCATACTTTCAGGAATGCCATCTCATTTTTTGGCAGTCTGCCATGGGATAGCTTGAGTTTGGTGCTCTTCAGTGTGTATAGCTCTCAAGCAGTAACCTTATAAAAGGTTCTTTGAATTGTCCAGCTGTCAAGGTCTACTGGTTGAGCTGGCCTTTGTATACCTTTTGTACTAATAAAGGTGCTGTGGGCTAAATTATGTGCCTGGTGGCATCTTTACAGGGCCAGTGACCTTGAGGATGGACTTGGGCAGCTAAGTGAAGTTCCGAGTGCTTGTGCATGAAAAATAAAAGGCAGCAGGAAAATGTGCAGATTGTGCAGGGTGCTGGTTTCTGCTGAAATCTCTATATCCCTCCTGATAGCTGGAGAGCAGCTGAATGGTTTGCCCTGTTGCAAGAAGCCTCTGAAGCAGCTGGCAGTAACCCCTGTGCTCCCAGGGGCCCAGTAATTCGGAAGAGGCTTTTCTTATGCTACTGGGAAGTCTGGCTCCTCATGACCACTGGTGCAGGAAGGCAGTAGGAGCTGATCCCACTATCCCATCTGCTCGGGGTAACAGCCAGACACTTCAGAGAAGAGAGCCTGCTTCTAGCACAGAAAGTGTGTCCTCAGAGCTACTTTGTCTGTTTCCATCTAGAATGTAGCTAGGCTTGTGTTGTCACTCTGACCTGACACTTTGCAGAGTCTACTTGGCAGCCACAGCACATACTCCCCTTGGTATGCAAGGCTCCTTGCCTTGTGGAGGAGCAGGCTAAGGAAGGGGAGCTGCCCACCAGGCATCTTTTTGGTTACTGGCAAGCTGGTCCTGCAGCTGTGTTGCACTGCTGTTATGAGGACTGCGCTTTGGGCTCCCGGCAGGCAAGGAGAGAGGCTGCGAGCTGCCTGCCTGCTGCCTGCAGTGGGGTACCGGAGGGGTAGGAGGGCTCCGCGGGAAGCTGTGGAAGTGGCAGTCTGCCATAGGCTTTATGGGCCTGTGCAGCTTGGGGCTCTCCTGTAGCACATGGATACAGGTACTGTGTTTTCCCTTATTTTAAAGTAGGAAATTAAGTACTGGAAGTGTGATGGGATAAGTGTGAAGGCTTTATGGCCACTGGCACAGTCTGTTCCCTGGAAACCCCGTTCATGTCCTTCTTTGCTGGCTTGCTGGTCAACATGATGGGACTGGTGAATAAGCAGAAGGAAAACTTGGCACTGGTGATGGGGAAATGGCTTGTTAAGATTTGGCAGACAGGGCAGTTAATTTGGCCTGTGTGGTGGACAGGGTTGAATGCCACACCAGAGCGTGTTTGTGTTTAATGGGGAGCAGAGGTCTGGAAAATGTCACATCAGTGCGATGGGCTTTGCTTATGTGGCAGGAGCTTGAGCTGCTGATGCTCTTGACAGGGCATGCAAATTGTGCTGGTGAGGTGCCGCCTTACAAGTTGCTGCTGCGGTCCCCTGCTTGTGCAGGAGTGCTGCATGTGTTCATGCACACAGCAGTGCACCCTCACCCATGAAATCCTGGCTGTTGACACCGCCAAGGGTGGTCACAGGCCTGCTTGTCTGTAGGAGCCCAGCCTGCTCGGTGCCAGCTATGAGGCTGGGCAGGCCTGGCCTACCCCCTTTTTCTTGTCTGCATACGTACTGAACTGTAGAGATGTGTTCTATTTTTCCTCTGGTTTTTGCCTTGCTGATGTTTAGGATTAAAATCCACTGCCTGGGGCTTATTAGTAACTGTTTAGAGTGAGATTCTTGGCCTGCTGATCAGAAGACAACAGACATAGGCTTGAGAAACCTGTTTCGCTCCTGGCAGCTCCTGCACACCAGGGCAGCAGAGCGATGGTGTGGGAAAGGTGTGCAGCTAATGCTGGGTGCATACCATGGTGGGGAAGGGGATGCAACTAATGGTGGTGCATCCCCACTCTGCAGACGGCCACCCCTCAACCCCCAGTGTCACTTGGGAGTGGTGTGTCCCCTCGTCTTGAGCTGTCCCTGAAGCTGATGAGAGAAATACATTGTAGGGTGAGCTCAGATCTGGTTTTCCTCTCTTCAGCAACAAGCTGGAGTGCCATGTCTTCGTGCGCATGCTGGTTGGCCAGACATGGCTTTGTGTGTCATGATGTGCCTGTGCTGAACAAAACCAAAGGTGTTTCCAGCCATTCTGTCGTTTTCTTTCCCCTTGTGCTGTTGGTCCCTGCTTGTCAAAGTGAGTCCTCAGTTCTCAGCCCTGTGGCAATATGCAGCTTTGAAATAACTGCTGAAGGTCATTGTAGTTATGGTCTTGGGTTAGGAGCTGCATTTGAAAACTCTCCAAGAAGGAGCTATTGCTGTTTCTGCCATGTGAGCTTGTCATGAGAGTCATGAAGTACAGCTGATTGAAGCTGCGTTACCAGGGGCTGTAGCCAGCTTGCATGTGCTCTCTTGCTTGTTGGGTGCCAACAGAGCATCCTCTGTGCACAGGCAGTGGCACAGTCCCAAGTGTCTCCCTGGGGTCTCTGACACGGCTGTCATTTTACAGCTGCGAGCTTGCTTGGGAGGGCTTGGGAGCAGAAGTGTCGGTACTGAGCAGGCATTTTGCAGGGGGAATGCTGTGCAGCACTGCTGTATTCCTTGTCACATGGAGCAAGTGGCTAGGAGGTTGTGGCTATTTCTTGCTTGCCTGTCAAGGTCTGTTGCTTGTTCCCTGGTGGTGTAGTTGGGTGTTCTGGGAAGGCTCTGCATGGCTTGGCTGGCAGGATTGCCATGTGCACTGGGTGTCATCAGCAGACTTCTTGGCTCTCCTGGCCTCACAGAGAGCATGGTTAATTACCCCCACTGCTTTCTTTGTTTAAAGGTTAAAATATTTTCAGAACAGAAAATTGCTTGGAGCACGGAATTGACTCCTCTGGGGCTGGCTGTTGGTGTGATGCTCTGCCTGGCCTGCCCTGGATACGTGCACTCACCTGAGGGGTGTTTGCTCCCCGACTTTGGGTTATTTGGACGTGTTTGTATGCTGCTTTCTCCCCTTGCTTCCTTCATCCTGCAGTGTGTCCTGCTCAGGGAACTGGGGCCTGTGCCCTTCCTGTCTGGGCCAGGGAGCATTAGGGCAGCTCTGAAAGAAAGAGCATTTGGCCGCTTAGCGAAGCCTCTGCAGTTGGGATGCTGAATGGGTCTTGCTTTCCGTGTGTGCAGAGCTGGGAGGCTGCCTCTCTGCAGCCTCTGCTTGGGAAGGAAAAATATATGCCGTGGCTGCCTCGCAGCAAGCTCACAGGCTCCCCAGCCCCCTGCCTCGCTGCTGCTGCTTCTCTCTTACTAAACTACTGGGTTATTTTTAACTTGGAAAAATTACAACCCAAGATTTGCATTCTCTACCCCCAGTGGAGGGCTGGAGGCAGGATGTGGGGGAGGCACTGCGGAGAGCTGGGAATGCGGCTCACCGCTCTGGCAGGCCTGTTTCCAGGGGCTTGTGCCCCCTGCAGCACTCTGCCTGCTGGGCTCCGCATGCTCACCGAGCTGCGAGGCTGCGCAGAGGGGAGGTGGGGAGGCTGCTTCTCTGCTCGACGCGGCTGGAGTTTCAGCCTGGATTCCCATGGCGAATGCATGGAGCAGCTGCAGACACATAAACAAATCCTGCTGCAGCAGACTGTGGGGAGAGAGATGGGTTCTGGGCTGCCAGGCTGCTTGCGTGACAGCCTGCAGACGGGTGGCTTCTGATGGGGGCTGGATACCTCCTTCAAAGGGTATCCCACAGAGAAGCTCTTGGGTGACTGAGCATGTTGTGGAGGAGCAGCCGGCTGGGTTGCTGCTTTGTCCAGCAGAGGAGGCTTTGCTGGGCCACACAGCCCTCCCTAATTCAGCTTGCTGAGAGTAGGTTGGGAGGAGCCAGGGAGAGAAGTGTCACTCTTGTGCCATATTTCTCTTTCTCCCTCCCCTAGCTCTACCCCTTCAGTGTTTTACAGGCGGTTGTCTTGTCAGTGCTTGTCTCCCCTGCCTAGATCTCCTCGAGTGAGCAGGAGCACCTCTCAAAATCCGATGGTGGGGTGATGTCCCTGCAGAACCCCTTCTCCATGCAGTCCACAGGAATGTAGTTGCCTGAGTCCCTCTGGGTTGCACCACAGATACTCAGGCTTCAGGCTCCGGTAGCTCTGTCGGCTGAGACACGTCCATGCAGCCCTGCCTGGAAACAGGAATTGATAAGGTAGTGAGAATCAAACAGCACCAGGGGACTGCAGATGTCTCTCTTTCTGCTGTTCGGTGCCTTTGGTCGAGCCAAGTGGATGAAGGACAGTGCAGGCACTGAGTTCTGCTTTCAGTCTGTCCCAGCTATTCCTCTCCTGCTGCTCACCTGTGGCATGGATGCATCAAGTAGGGAGGGTCGCTGATGCCTGGGCCGTGGTTGGTTGTCCTCAGGCTTGGTGTCTGCCATGCCAACACAAAGCTACTGAGGGTGGAGAGTGCTCTGGAGGCCTCTTTGATGGGCAGGTGCTGGCAGACCCTGGGGACCTCTGCTCCATCTTGCCTGGGAGAGCCTGCCAGAGTCCGTCAGTCCTGGCCTAGTAGTTATCTGCTACTCTGTAGTGCTCCTAGTGATTAGGGCAGGGGTAGCAGAGCAATGCAGCAAACCTTTTGGCAGGCAATGGCCAGTGTTTATTTCCCCCATCTGTCTTCAGGTGCACACAGGCACCCTTGCTCCTTTGGGAATGATTTGTGTTTGCTTGCCAAGGCTGGTCCCTTACCCCCACCGCACTGATCCAGCTTGGCCTAACACGCTTCTGGTCAGTGTGCTGATGCAAGAGGCTCCCCAGTCTGTGGGATGGGGTACGTCGTGAGATACTGTGCCTCTGACCAGTGCAAAGTTCCAGGACTCTAGGAGTTCCTGCTGGAGCAGCAGTATTAATGCCTCAGCTCTGCAAGAGGCCTGACATGATGCCTGACCCTGATAGAAAAATGACATGGCTTGGTGTCACCTCTGCATGGTAGGGAATGGCTGCTGACTACTCAACCCTTTCCTGAAGGCTGTAAGGTTTGTTGTCAGGCATGAGACTGCTTTTCCATGGTTGAGCCAAGGGCTACTGCCACAGTGACAGCGGTGGTGGGGAGCAGAGCAGCTCTCAGGCTGCTGGGCTGGAGCAACACCTCTTTCCCCTAAAGAACTCATTTTGCAGCTCGTGTGAGGCAATGGGCATGTCCCCACCACCACAGAGTGGTGTGTACAGATAAGGACAGCTGCTGATGCTGACATAGGGGCTGGTGGTGTGGAGCAAAAGAGCGAGCAGGACCCTTTACTTGTGAGACACTCTTCTGAAAGTTCTTGGTTGCACCATTGTGTCATGCCCTTTGTTGCTGCCTTGTGTCTGGAAGGGATAGGCAGGGCCCGTGTGCTGTGGCTGTGGGAGCTGGTGGCAGCTCTGTGCTGCTGGGAGTGCTGGTTCCTGTTCTAGGGAGGTCTGAAGCTTCTCATCAGTCTGTACTCTGACATCTGCCAGCCTTTCTCAGGGCAGATCAGCACATCTCCTGGTAGCAGAGCAGCAAGGGTGTGCTGAGCCTCCCTGGCTCTACCTGGGCTAGCTGCAGGCCAGCAGGGTTGGACCTGGCACCCCTGACTGATCTCTTTTCCTTCAAGCTGTGCCCAGACGCTGAGGAGATGCAGCACTTCCTGAGGTGTTTCAGTGGAGCAGACCTGCTTTGTCTGAAAATCAGTGATTTCATGGCACAGCTGTGCAGTTCTCTGTCTCGCTGCCTTCCTACTTGTCCTTTGGGGCTGGATGTAAAGTGCTGTGCCTGTTTAGGATCTGTATTTTCAAGGGATCCTTTCTGTAATCAAAACTAAAGGAGGGAGGAGAAAGGCCACATGATGTTGAGGAGGCGAGTGAGGCTTGCACCCCTCATCTGGAATGAAGTGTCACCACAAGTCTGCTGACAGATAGAGGCTGGACAGTTTTTGATTCTTCGATCTCAGAGGAGCTGATTGCAGTGAGACCTCGTTCTTGGGCATGTCCCCGGACCCTGAGCCTGCTGTGCTGTGCCTGGGGAGGGGGCCCTTGGGCCACAGGAAGCATGGCTGGCAGACAGGGTGCATCTCCAGTGGGTCCAGTGCCAGCTACTTTGGGGAATGAGTGAGAATGTGTGGAGCTGGATATACTGTTCTAGAGTACTTCTCTGGTTTGTAATAAGCAGAACGGCCTTCAGCCTGAAGTGTGAGGCTTGTGTTCCCCTTGAATATCTCTGAACCACAGAACAAGTTCATCTTCCAGTCTGCTGTGTAAGAAAAGTGTCTGGGAAAACCACTGATCTCTAAATGAGGGCTTTTAGCTCCTGGTGAGGGTGGGCAGCTGAGGCATGTATCCCAGCTTGTGTTTTCAGAGTGATTTAAGATAGTGTTGTGAGCCTGCGGCGTCACTGTGTGCTCTCTCAGCCACAGTGCAGGCAGACTGTGCTCCTTCTGGACCCAGCTTGCTTTGCTTCAAGAGCGGGTGTCAGGGGCTCTCACTTGTTGCCTGGGATCCAAGTATCCCAGAGACCTGCTGAGAAGCAAATGCAGTATTTTTGGTGGATTTTTATCACTTCATTGAGATATGGAATGCTCGTGCAGGGTGCTAAGTGGCTTGGTTGTGTGAGTGAATGTTTGCTGTGGCTGTGGTCTGAAAATTGGAATTGAAATGTTTCATGTAATGGCACACATCACCTTAGAAGTGGCTGTTCGTGGTGCCTGTGGCTGCACCCCAAGGCTGCTTCCTGTTTCTGCTCTTTGCTGTGGCAGCTTTGGAGGGGCTTTGCTGCAGAATTCGTACTTGGACAGTGAAAAGAAAGACTGCAGGTTGCTGAGTGTATTATCACTAGTGTTTCTGGCACATAGGTGGACATGCCCACATGCACCTGTGGGTGCCCCTTGTACTTCAAGAGGTGGGTTGTGAGCATTGCTTGGTCTTTGAATCCCAGCTCCTGTTGTGCTTTGTTCTTCCCTT
Organism: Falco punctatus; assembly: GCF_963210335.1. NCBI lineage: Eukaryota > Metazoa > Chordata > Aves > Falconiformes > Falconidae > Falco > Falco punctatus. The sequence goes on from NC_137590.1 coordinate 649,529, forward strand.
GGAGAAATCCACATGCCCCTTTCACTCATCCTTCTGGAGAGAATCGACAGGTCTCTAAGGACCTGATGGCTGGGTGTTGATTTTTGTTTTAACTGCACACATTGTTTCCTGGCTGCAGCTTATTTCTACAGATAAAATCTGTTCTTTTTCCCCTTTGAAGAAGGAAGCCACCTGCCTCTCTCAGGCAGCTGAACATCACACTGTACTGCAGGGATGTGCTCAAATACAGTAAAAACAACAACAAAAAAATCTCTGCTATGCTGAATAAGGAGATTTCTTGGGCAAATGCTGTCAGTTTCTGCAGATGCTGAGGCAGGCCTCTGCTTTGACTTGAGTTTGTAGTCCTTTCGAGTTGTGGTGATAAGCCTGCAGACACTACCTGGGGGGAACAGGCAGGGCTGAGCTGGCCTTGGAGGAGCCTCTGAGCTACAGCTGTGTACAGCTGTGTGGGGGCCTGGGCGCACTGGGGCAGTCAGAGGAGAGAGGGGAGCGCAGGGCTTGAAGGTAGTAGCCAGGGGAACAGAGCTTGGAAGTGAAGGCAAAGCAAAAGCAGGGCTGCGTTCAGAGCTGCTGGCTCCCACCTTCCTTGCCATGCTGCAGATGTGATTTCCCTGCAGGAAATTAAAGTTGCGCTTCGAATAAAGGCTATGAATAAACTTTCAAAGTGCCTTGGTGTGACTGAGGGGCTGTTGGAGCATCTGTTCATGTTGGGACACAGAACGCTTGAAGGGATATCAGTGAAAATCTGCAATGGCGGAATGTCAGCCTGCGATCAGAGATTGTATGTCTAAAGCCATCTGTGGGGCCCATCCTTGTTAGTGCTTGTGTGGGTATCTTGGGAGCATGTGCAGGAGCTGGGGAGAGGGAAGGCTGGATGTGTCCCCAAGGGAAAGGCAAGGGCAGCCTCAGACTGTGCCATGTGCCTTACTGGTTTTGGGGACTGTTCCCAGATTTTATAATCCATAGGATCACATTAGGTTGGAAAAGACCCTTAAGATCATCGAGTCCAACCATAAACCTAATGCTACTAAGCCCACCACTAAACTGTGTCCCTAAGCACTGTGTCTATGTCTTTTATACACCTCCAGGAACTGGTGACTCAATCGTTTCCCTGGGCAGCTTGTTCCAATGCTTGACAACCTTTTTGGTGAAGAGATTTTTCCTTTTATCCAGTCTAAACCTCCCCTGGTGCAACTTGAGGCAGTTTCATCCTATTGCTTGTTAACTTGGGAAAAGAGACTGACACTTACCTTGCTACAGCCTCCTTTCAGGTGGTTGTAGACAGTGATAAGGTCTCTCCTGAGGCTCGTTTTCTCCAGGCTAAACCCAGTTCTCTCAGCTGCTCCTCATCAGACTTGTTCTATAAACACTTCACCAGCTTCATTGCTTTCCTTCAGACAGGCTCCAGCACCTCCATGTCTGTCTTGTAGTAAGGGGCCTAAAACCGAACCAAAGCATCATCCCTCTGTGCTATTCCAGTGAAGTATTTGTCCTGTTGGGACCCTGAGAACTGGCCCTGTTTGGCTGATCCTCACCTCCTCTGTTACATGGAGGATACCTTTTTTGGTGATCAACGAGCTTATATTAGTATAGCCTTTTTTTTTGGATGCACTGCAAAATCAACTGGCATTTCAGATGTGAGAAGCTCGCCAGCAGATGCTCCTAAAGGGCAAGTAGGACATCAACTGGGAGTAACTTGGATAGTGCAGATTCATCCTGTTGCAGGCTCTGGAGTATGTAACCTGTGGGCACAGTCCTCTTTTGCTTGTTAAGACATGCTACGTTTTCAGCTCGTTGGCTGTGGAGATGGTCAGACTTGTGGGCCAGTCTAATTACAGTTCATTCCCGCATGATACATTTTAGCGTAATTCAATCTTTAGGTGGTATTGGTGCTCTCTGTGATGAAGCTCCTCTGTGCAGTTGGCATGATCCTTGTCTCACTGTTTTGCAGTGCAAATCTTTGCAGTGCCTCAGGCTGGCTTTTTTGTAAGGTTTCAACAAGAACGGATGTTGTATTTGAGAAAGAGGAAAAAGGCAAAGTTTGATCTTTTACCTGTTCTTGTAAAAATTAAGCCAGCCTCAGCAAAGCACCAGCCTCTGAAAACAATCATTTGATTTAAAAAAATGCTGTTTGTCACTGTGCTCTATTCTCTTTGCACCTACCTGAATGAAGTAGGGCAGAAGCCTGATACCATGACTGTCTTTGTGTTACCTTAAATGGAGAAGTCATCCTTCTCTCAAACCTAGTCCTCATTCTCCTGCTGCACCTTAGACTAAGAATCCCCAGGCATCGCACAGGTAAAAATTTCCCCCATCCTGTGTCTTGGCAGCCGCTTTCCAGCCCTACTCCAACAACAGCCCTTATCCTTCAGTCCTATCCGTAGCCTTTGTTTTCTTGGGAATGAGCAGACATGGCCCTGAAGCCATGTTTGCAGACCCAGAGACTTCTCCTAGTGCATGTCTGCTGTTTCCTTTTGGCAGCCCCTCTCTGCAGCTCCAAGCTTTCTCTCAACCCTAACTCTCCCATGTCAGGGGAAGCTGTAGAGAAGGCTGCTGAGCCATTTTCCAGACAAAAGGTTTCTCTAAGCCCCAGTCTCTTTGCAGGCCCCCTCTTTGCTTTGGCAGCCCATTTCCATCCCTGCTCCAGCTTTCCCTTTTCATCATTGTTACCCTAACCTTAATTTTATTGCTGAACCTTTTGACAAGACCTGCTGTACAAAAGATGATTCCCAACCAAGGTTTTTTGGCAACCTAAAATAATCTTTGGCAGCCCATTTCTAACCCTGTTCCAGCTGAAACCTTAGCCTTTTGCTTTCTGTCAGCCTTAACCCTAGTTCTCACTTTGCATTGGAGCCTTGGACATGGAAACCCAGATGAAAGAGTTCTCCCAGCCCAGGTCTCTTTGCAGCCCCTACTTGGCTTTGGCAGCCTCTCTCCAGCCACAGTCCACTTCAGCTCTAGGCTTTCTCTCTCTCTCTGCCCTAACCCTAACGCTGGCTATAGCTTTCATTTTCCCACAGAACAATAGAAAAGGCCCCACAGCCATTGCCCAGATGAAAATTCAGACCCAGCCCAGCTCACTTGGTAGCCTCTGCTTGGCTGTTGAAGCCCCAGCCCAGGCTCAGCTCTAAGCTCTCTCTGTCACTCAACCCTAACTCTTAGCTTTTGTGAAGAACTGTAGGGAAGACCCCTAACCCACTGCGCACACCAAAGCTTTCTCTCAGCCCAGGACCCTTGACTTTGACAGCACCTTTCCAGCTTTGCTCCAGCGATAACACCAGTCTTTCTGCTTCCTAACTTGAACCCGTGTAAGGAAGAGCCCCCCAGGCACTGCGTGGCAGGAAGTGTCTCACACCCCAGGTCTCTTGGCAGCCCCTTTCCAGTCCAACCACAACTGCAAGCGTAACCTTTCAGTCCAGACCCTGACCCTAGGAGCTGTTTTCCAGCTGAGCGGTAGGGAAGGCCTCTGAGCCATTTTCCAGCCCAGTTGTCTTGGCAGCCCCTTTCCCTTTTGGCAGTCCCATTCCAGCCCCACATGAGCTTTAGGCTTTCTCTTTCTCTGAACTCTAACCCTAGTTTTCCAGCTGAGCCTTGGCCAAGCCCCCCAGCCATTTCCCTGATGAAGGCTTTCTCCCTTCCAAGGTGAGGCCTCTTTGCAGCCCCCATTTTGCTTCAGTGAGCCGTCCCTTGCCCTGCTGCTGCTGCACTTCTGGATTTTCTTTTTCTCAGCCATAACCCTGATTTTCCTGGGAAGCCATAGAGAAATATCCTACTGATTACCTGGACCAGTGACTTCTCCCAGCCCAGGTCTCTTGGCAGCTGCCAGATACTTTTGCAGCCCCTTTCCACCTCCACTCTAGATGCAGCTCTGGATTTTGTCTCAGCATTATCACGGCCCTAATCTTACGACTCAGCATTGGACAAGGTCATTCTTGTGGAAGGTTTCTGCAAGCCCAGGTCTTTTAGCAGCCCCTACTTTCTCCTAGTGAGCCTTTTCAAGCCCCTCTTGGACTGCAGCTTTCGTCTTTCTCTCAACCCTAACCTTATTTTTATATCTGACCCCAGACAAGGCTGCCAGATGAGTCTTCTCCCAAGGCCAGGTGTTTTGGCAGCTCCCACTTTGCTTTGGCAATGCTTTTGCAGCCCCGCTCACCCTGGCTGGCCTGTGCACCTGGAGGTCCCATTCCTCAGGCTTGCTAGTAACAGAACAGAGTTGAGGTTAGCTGTAGTTCCTTTCCTGGTACCTTAAAATTTTATGTGCAAATTTCTGGATTTTTTTTTTTAAGTCAGAAAACTGCTATTTCAAAATTGAACAGTTGGGACAGGTGTTGTGCAACATTAACTCGCTTCCCTTTTCCCCCTTCCTTCTCATTCGCTCTCAGGGGATGGCACAGCAGCCGTGCCTCCTCCTGTCTGCAGGGCTGATGAAGGATGCAGATGCTAGTACAGACAGGCTGCTCCTTCTTAGTTTAGGATCCAGGCTTTGGATTTGGATTCTGGCATTGCTGCTACCGTGCAGTGTTGGTGGGCAAGGTTTTTCTGGTGGAAGAGCTGCCTGCAGAAGTTCAATTAATAGTGCTTGTGCAACCTTCACTGTAGCATTTTCAGGGTTTTGAGTGCTTCCATCTGTGGAATCCTCTTGAGGTGTGAGGTGGTGTGGTTGAAATGCAGCCAAGACCCATGAGCACCTCAGACCCCAGGCTCCTGGAGAGGAGGGAGAGGTGCTACTCAGTGGGGTGGGGAGCTCCTGCTGCTGCCCAGGTGTGGGAGTGGTAGTGCTCTCTGGAGGTAGCATCGCAAGCTGCCCTAAAGAATGTCTTTATGAGCACAGCTAATACTGCAGCCTGTAAAGTAGTTTTAGGGCTTTTATGTGGCTTTTAAAGGTGACCTGCAAAGGTTTCACAGCAAAGGAGCTAACAGCAGATTGCTGCATGCCTGTGATGAGGGGTACAAGCACTGAGGCCAGCTCTGACCCAGGCTGCCCCCTCAGAGCCTGGCCCACAGTGCTGCATGGCCCTTGCTGTGTCCAGTGGCCTGGGGAAGAGCTGCTCTGGGCAGAGTGGGTGTGTGGGAGATGTCAAGATTGTGCCTCTGGGGGAAAATCTGCATATTTTGTTTTCCTGGTCTGAAACTGCAGCCTCTGAGTCTGGAAAATGGTTTCAAAAAAGCAAGTCTGAGATTTAAACTCTTCTTGAAACCCTTTCCTTTTCTTGGGAAAAACAAGACTTTGAAAGAGTGTAACAAGCTGCAAACTCTTCCTCCTGCTGGGCTGGGTGGCTAGCACTCTTCCTCCCCTGCAATTGCTCACCCCCAGCCCAGCAATGCTCCCAGAAAGCTGAAAATAGTTGGTGCTTCCCATCCTGAGACAACTACTTGATCCGCTGCAGCTGATCTGAGCTATTCTTGGAGCTAACAGCTGGCTTGGGCAGGGTCCTGGGTTGGGGGCTGTGCACCCCTGGAACCTGGGCTGGGTTCTGGAGGGAGCACATACATAGTAGCTTGGACTGTGAGCAGTCACCCAGCCAGCCACCTGCTCCAGCAGTGCCCCATTAGCAGCCCTCAGTGCTGGGCTTCCTTGGCAGCGCCCGCTCCTGCAGTGCACGTTCCCATGTGCACAGGCTTGTCCATGCTGCCTGAAGAGCTGCAGTTCCTAAAATGAGCTGGATGTATGAGCAAACTTCATGCAGACCTCACCATCACTATCATGCAAGGTGATGAGATTAGAAATTATTTATTCTTCTGTAGTAATGTCGGTTTTGGAAGCAAGGTTATGGGGGCTGGCCCATGATTAGTGTCTGTCTTGGACCTTGGTGCACCCCTAGCCACTGCATCTTGATATTCCTCCTGGTTGTTCTTAGCTTGAAGGTTAGGAGGTGTGTGTTGCAGCAGATGTCTTCCCAGGCTGACTGAAGCAGCAGAGCAATGCTGCTTGCTGTGGTAACAGACCACTAGCTATGCAGTATGTAAATGAAACTAGTATTAGGGAACATTGTTTGAGAGTTTGTTGTCTTTAAAGTTTCAAAACCTGGCCAAAATTATGCTTATCTTAATTTGGGGGACTTCTTTGAGTCGTGACTGAGACTGCTATGGCGTATGCCTGAGGTTATCTGAGATCTATTTGGTGGGTGAAGGGAGACCCTGAAGAACTGGGTGTTTTAACACTGTTGCAGGCAAGCTAGCATTATTAACTATTTTTGCAGGCCACATACTAGGGATTCTTTGGTGTCCTGTAACAGTTTGTCTTCTAGGTTTCCTGCTTCCAGCACTGTGACTTGCAACATGTCTTACAGCCTTGGGGTCCTAACAGTGTTGCAGAGTTTCTCCATGAGCCTCATGTGTCATTGCAATGGCTATGTGGGAGATGCTGCAGGCGGGTGCCGGTGAGGGCACTGGGGCACACTCAGAGGGCTCTGCCACAGATGCCTGTTAAACCAGACCTACTGTTGGCCTGAGGACTTCTCAGATTGGATGGTAACAGTGATGTTTAGGACATGTTCAGCTCTTTGGGCAGATGTGGGCTTGAGAGCAAAGTCTGCTGGATCTGCCTGACCTTGCAGTAACTCTGCCGGGGTAGGTCAGACTCACAGAGGGGCTGTGAAATGTTCTCTTGGGCTGGTCCCTGCTCTGGGCAGGCAGCGCATCTGGGGATGTGCTTCTGGAGGCTGAGTGAAAGAGCTGGGATACTTTTTGCTGGGGGATGGCTCTGCAGAGTTGGAGATAAAAGGGTGGAAGCTGTTCTTGGTGGGGCTGGCTGCTGGGGACTGGCTGGGGACCTCCTCTGAGTATTGTGCTCTGAAGCGAGATGCAGTGGCATGCTGGACAGGGTCCCAGTGTCCCCTGTGCTGGACAGACATATCTGGAGAGGAGCTCTTCTTTGCGGACTGTTGGGTACAGACTTCCCTGAGCCTTCCCTAGCCTCCTGAATTTGCCCCATTTGCTGTCAGTTATGCCAGCTCTTGCAGGCATTGGATGTGCTGTGAAATTGCTTAATCACCCCAAGCAGAGTTTTGTCTTGGATTTTCCTGGGGGTTGAGTGCAGAAAGGGCGAGTGCCGCATTATTTTCAGCATCAGTCCTCTGACTTCAGGCTGGCCTTCCTCAAAGCACAGCCTCAGGCATGCAGAGCAGTAGCAGAGAGCCAGGGCCGAGCTGCACACAGCATTCCGCCTGGTTTTGCAGCGTGGGGCTGCCTGCCTGCTCTTTTTACCCCCCTATCTGAGATATAAATATAATATAAAATAATAGGAGGAGAGAAGCAAGATAGGTGCAAAAAGCCAAACTTCCTGTTCCAGTGCTGGCCTTCATGGGAGCTTGGGGGACAGCTGCGAGAGGAGGCTCTCTGAAGCGCACATGCTGTGTGACATATGGATGGCCCTGACAGGAGCTTTGGTGTTGAATAGTGCCATAGCTTGGCTGTTGGAAGATGTCTGGGGAGAGGGAACATACACGCCCAGGCTGGAGCGTCAGCTAGGCAGCAAACTTCAAGGGAACATGGTGGTTTAAAACAATGGAGGAAGGTGTGGGGAGAACTGCAACCCATGTGAACCTGCCTCTCTGAGGTGGTTTAATCCTGTCAAGGTATTGTCTGAGCACCTACTGCTTCATTTCCATGCTTCAGAGCTTTTTATGTGTAGCTGTAAAATCCTTGCCTGGCACATGGGAGACAGTGCAGAGGGTGCCCTGAACACCCTTTGCTCACTGTTGTGTTTGCAGAAGTGCACTTTCCTGTGGGGTGCCCAGAACAGGCAGCTGAGTAGAGTAGGACCCTCAAGAGCTGATGTGGCTGGCTCTCTTGAGCAAGCTAGTCCTACTAGCTGAGTCCTGCTTGCCAAGATCATGCGCTTGGGGTACCTTTTCTGCTGTGGTCAGGGATGAATCTACCTACTCGTTGCACGCTGTACACTTGGTACCTGCTCCTGCTGTGTACAGAAGGATGTATCTGCTGCTCTAGAACATCTGGCTCTGCCTCATCCAGGTGCTTCTCATTCTCCTCAGTGGCTGTCTGCAGGCCGGGTGCAGGAGTGCATGTTTCCTGGTCTAATGGTGGTGTAGCAGCTGCATGTACAAATGGAGTCCTTGGTGCTCTGCTTATGTTGCCCAGCTTGTGCATCAATCACAGATTGCACTTAAGGGTGAGTGCATAAGTGTGCATTTTGTTTGCTCAGAGTTAGATTTTCAGCAGATGGTGTTGAGGAAGTAAGAAACTGGATGCTGTGGTGTGGATAAGTGTTGTATGGTGGAAAATTTGGAGAGGTGCTTTGGCTTTTGTGCCAGAACCCTCCTCTCCTTCTGACATGCAACAGGACGTATGCAACTTTCTATCAGGTACGATCTTGAAAAGCATCCTCAGCAGCAGCCCATCTGTGATGGCTTTGTCTTAGTCAGTCCCTGGGGCTGCTCAGGGCTATACGTGATAGTGCTGAAAAGCAGTCCTAGCACACAGTGTCTCCCAAGTGCTGTGGTCTCAAAATGTGCTTTTCCTTTGTCTCTGCTAACATGAGTGAGTTAACGTGTGACATGGGTAGTGGGTGACACGCTGAAGCCAAGGCTCTGCACTTTGTAGGCTCCAGCTCAGATGCCCTGCAAGTGCTGTGCCTAATCCAGGCCAAGATGGACTAGTTCACACACGCCCTTGGGTATATCCCTGTTACCGCAGTAGATTTTTATTCCTTTTCCTTGATACATTGACTTCCTCCCCCAAACTTGGCTAGCGTGATTTTGAAATGGATGTTAAAAGTTCTCCTCTAGCCCTGGAGAAGATCTGTCTCTTTACAGGTTCACTAATCTGGGCCACTGTGGCTTCTCCTTACCTTTGTTCTCAGCTCATTTTCAATGGCCCTTTTTCTCCTCCACCTGAAGATCATCTTGAAAAGATCTTCTCCCATTTCTGATGGAAGATGGAGGTGGACCACTCCATGGGGAGACATGCGCTGATGAAACTGTGTGTACAAATGAGATAGATGATTGCTCCCTGAAATGAGCTGTGGTTGCTTTCACAGAATGGTTATGTGTGCAGGTTTGTGGGAGTACCTGAGCCACATGTTAGTGAGTCTCAGCCAGTAAACTGGGAAAATCAATCCTGCAGCTGCAGAGGAGTCTGGCCGCTCTTGTGGGAAGGCTGGCAGAAGGGGAAGAGCACATGGTCACTGCTTCATTTTGGGTTGGTGTTGGCTCAGATGTGGAATTTCTGATATTTTTGGCTTATGCACAGATGCTGCAACTCCTGGAGGAGCTCAGGCAGGAGTGACGGGAAATACTGGCATGATGTGGACTCAGTCTGGTGTAGGGATGTCTTGTGCTTTTAGAACAATAAAAATAAATCCAAGAGGGGAGGATAGTAACCTGATGTGCCCCAAACTGTGGTACTGAAAATGTCATTGCTAGCAGCAGATGCTTTGTAGAAGCCATGCCACAGCAAGTTGGTCTGCTTATGTAGAGGGACAAAACGGCTTTCAGTACCGTTTGCTTGTCTCTTGAAATGTGAGAAGACAGCTCCTGAGTGCATGGTCAGCCTGCCAGCATGGTGTGCCATGTTGGTGTGCTTGCCGCTTGTGTGCAGTGCCCGGTGGCAGCGAGTTTCAGAGGTAGTCCCATGACCTCATGAAGGAGGACTTACCTTTGGCTGTGGCAGCTGAAAACAATGGCGACCACCTCGTGCTGGGAGTTTTGCAGGCTGGCAGCACTGGTGTGATATGTGCATCAATTGTCTTGGGTTAAAAAGGCATAAAAAATTGAGCATGAAGAATAAAAACTTCCTGCTTGTGACAGTGGCAATAAAGCTGAATCTGGCAGCCTGGAGCACTTGCATGATGTGCTAGTGAGAACATGTTGATCTCCATATGAAAACCATAAGCTCATTTAGAAAATTGGGCTGTCTTATGTGAGATTAGAGTTTCTCTTTAATCTGCAAATACTTAATTAGCATGGAAATGGCTAGTTAAATGGAGTTCTCAATGTATATATTGGCATGCCAGTGTGGTGGTGCTCCCTAGCAGGTGGTGTGTTTCCTTTCAGGATGCTGGACGAGTTAGTTCCTGGCTCTGAGGCCAAGCAAGATGCTCTAGGTGAAGTGGGCAGAAGCAGTCCACAGCACCATGCAGACATGGATGTGTCTCCTTTCCTCCTCTCCAGCTTACCATCTAAGAAGTGATGGCAGGGCATCCTTGCTCTACAGGATTATGAACAATATGACGTGTTAAATGCCCCAAGGTTTGCTGGTGTCTGGCTGCTGCAGTGACTCTGGTCCCTGGCCAGCAGAGTTTAATGCAGCTTTCCACTAACCAGGGTGGCACATCATCCTGGGAGCTGCAACAGGGCCCTGTGAGGACCTGGGGAGCTGCCATCCTCACAGGGTAGCCTCTCACTGTGGCTAGCTCTGTGTGCAGACAGGGGACCAAGCACTGTCTCCTAGTACCTGCAATGACTTTGCTGGGCCTCTATTGGCACTCTAATGACTTTGTACATGGTCAGAGTAGGTATCTCTGTTAAACTGTCTCCTCGGGTCTAACTGGTATCTCAGCCTTGTTTTATCCACACAGATGCACACGCTGGCTTCAGTGCTATAGAAATGCACAGGTGTATGGTGGGGGTGCATCTGTCACCAGTTGGAACAAGAGGACAGAACATGAAGACCTGTCTGCTAATGGTTTGGGACTGCTGCTGAGTGTGGAACTGCCCTGCCCTGGGACTGGCCTGGCCCGGCCCTGGCCCTGCTTGCTGTGTGAAGCAGCTGGGTTCTGCCTGCGATGGCACGTGAACAGAGCAGGTGATAGCTGTGTAGAGCTTGGCACGTTCAAGCTGCTGTATGTGGGGACAGACAGAAGAAGGCAGACCTGTAGATGTTTCCTCCTGGCTCTTTGGGAGGGAGCTGGGTGAGGAGGGTCTGTCTCTTGGAGGGTCTTCCCACTCCATTCCTGCCTGTCCCTTGCCAACTGTGGCCTGTGCTGAGCGCTTCTGGGGCACAGTCTGTCCTGGGCTGTGGCCTGCAGTGAGGACTCCTGGGCACTTGCCCTGCCAAGGGCCAGAGTGACTCCATTTGCAGCTGTGTGCAGCCCTTGCTGCCTAGGTGAGGCGGAACATGGCCTGTGAGCTGCATCCTGCTGGTAGCAGAGTGGGCAAGACACGTCCCTAGGTTCAGTTGTGGTCTTCCACAGTTCACCTGTGGGTGTGAGTCTGAGTAGAAAGAAAGGTGTGTGCCGAGAAGTGACAGCTCTGTCTGCTTTGGTCACAGAGAAACCTCTTCTTGTGCTCTGCTCTCCCATGTCCTTTCTTGAACGTGTGCCCTTGTCCCCTCTAGTCCCAGTGCTCATTCAGAGCGTGCCAGAGTACTAGCTGAGAGCTGCTTCTCCTTTGCTGTATGCCAGTGCTGCTGGCTCTGGCTTGGCTAGCCCAGCAGCTGGGCTTTTGCTGTGCCCCTTGTAAACACCTTAAAGCCAGGGGTGGTCTGCAGCCTGCTGCACTCGGGGAACTGCAAAAGTCCTTCCCTGATACTATAACCTGATAAAAGTTGTTCGTGAGTCATGTGTGTGCAGATGAGTCCTTATGCACTCCCTGGGAAAAATGGGTATTAGGAATGGGTAGCCTGCCCTGCCACATCCTGGTCCCAAGGTACCCCGGGAAGGAGAATGGCAGGCTGTAGGCAGAGGGCTGCTTTGGCAGCAGGATCCTGGCTCTCATTTCTGCTGGAGGGCCCAGGAACATCCCTGCTCTGTACAGCCACTCCTGGGAGCACTGGACCTGTGACATACACCAGCTGCCTGCTCGCTGTCCTAGCAAAGAGCCGGTGTCTGGCTTCCTGCTGATGGAGGAAGGCATAGCTGATCTAAAGCTCGTTCCCCTGTGCGGCTTGCTTGTAGCACTGGCTGCTCTTCCCTGCCTGCAGGTATCACCCTGCTGGCCCAGTGTTGCGTGGTCTGAATCCTACTGTAGCCTGAGTATTTGGCACCTGTGAAGTAACAGAGGTGTGATGCGAAAATAGCAGCTGATGATGGCTGTGGGACTGAGCCACTGAGGCCGATGGCAGCAGAGTCCAGCAGCCCTTGCCTGGGCTCTGAGGAGGCAGCAGCGTTGGGCCAAGTTGCCCACTGTGGCAACAAGCTTCCTGGCATCCTTTGGCCCTTCTTGTTCAGCTGCTGGCAACTGCCTGTTACCACTGTACAGAAGGCAGTGAGCGAGCAGGGACCTAGGCCGCTAAATGTGTGTGATCCACAATAGATGATGTTTGTTTTATTTTAATGAGAAGAAAAAAAAAGGCTCTGAAAATCTAGACCTGAGTGATGGGAGCAAGCTCTTGTAAGGCCGTGTGATGAGAGACTTCCAGCCTGGGCTAGCCCAGTGCTGAGGAACTTGTAGCAAGGTATTTATCTTGACTTTTTGCTTGCCAGAAGTGGTGCTGAATTGGTGCCTTGCAAACATCTGAGCTTTTCTCCTTCCCTGACATCTCTTGGGTCTCAGTGAAACTGCCTGTGTGCTCCACTGTGGGGCCCTGGCTCTGCTGGAGTAGGAGCAGGGGTCGAAGGCCCAGGATCCATCTTCTGGGTTAGTCCAGAAGAAAATCGGTGAATGAAAGACTGGGAAGCACAGCCAGAGCAGGAGCATCTCCTGCCTTGGGAGCTGAGAGGGACTGGATGGGCCCTGGCAGGACCTGCTGGGCACCCGCTGGGGCTGGCAGATGGAGGCCAGTGTGCTTGCATGCTGCTGGTGAGGAGGGGTAAGCTGAGCACCTTGGAGTCTCCTGTAGCCCAGAGGCTTCTGTGAAAGCTGAACTGAACCCAGATCTGCAAGATTTCTGGCTCTGAGCAAACCCTTGGGATGGGACTGCTCTCTGCTGGAGCCTGGCAGGATTGTTCTGAGCTGCAGCGGCCACTGGGTCTGAAATTTCTGCCTGGTCCTTCCTGGAGAGCACCACTGCTACAGCTGTATGCATCTTCCAGCTTGGCTTAGCCCCTTGTTCTCCAGGCTCTTCTGGGGCACGTTTGGAGGAGTACAGGAGGAGCTGGCAGGCTTAGTCATGAGAAAGAAGTTCTGTGTCATCCTGTCCACAGATGCCACCAAAGTCCTTGCCACTCAGCGGGTGGCACGGGCTTCCTTGCCTTACTGCCACCAAGCTTGACTTGGACGTGGGAAGTGCTGGCCTGGCCCATGCCATGTAGCCAGGATCAGAGTTAGAAGCCTTTGCCTCTTCTCCTTGGTGTGGTGGTTGTGAGCCATGGACCAGCATCATCGTGCAGAATTGGTCCGCTCTTGCAGTGGCCTAAGCGCTCCCCACCTGTAGAACCCGTTGGGCTCTCCCCTTTGCGAAGAGAGGTGTGAGGTCAGGGGAGAAATGACTCTGGGTTTTGGTAAGGTCTGGGCCTAGCAGGGTGCTCCTGCTGGGGAGGGGGGACATGCTGGGGGAGTCGCTGGGCCTTGCCTGCAGTGCCCTTGTGCCAAGCGAATCTGACAGCTGCAGTAGCAGGGGAGACTGTCGCATTGCTGTGGCTCATGGAGTAGGGTTTGCATGGTATGGGAGGGAAGCAAGAGGCAGGTGTTCGTGGGATTTGTGTCTAAATCCCACTTGTCAAATACTCCTGGGCTCTTAGGCGCCTGTTGTTGGCACTGTGGGAGCCGACAACTGCCGAGGGTTGGCTCCCCAAAGGGCATCTGCTGCCTGGAGCAGGGGGCTCTGGGCAAACCCTGACAGCTCTGTTGAGTGTGCCATGCCTGGGGCTGCTGTGGAGAGGGCATGGAGCTATAACCTCACCGTGTCACCTTAACTGTCACAGCTGGTGAGCATGTGCATCCTGGGGAGCTGCAGCAATGCCCCGTCCACCCGGGATTGGTGCCATTTCCAGTGCTGACCCTGCGTGTGGCGGGGTTACTTCTGGCCTTTCTACTGACAGCACCAGCGGAAGGGAGGCAGTGGGCCCAGCTTTCTCCTGCCAGTGGTAGTGGCCAGCCTATGTCCGATACCTGGAGCAGCTGGGCCTGGGCAGGTGTGTGCCTTGCTCGCCAGCTGGGCCCTGTCCTGTGGGCACATGGCAGCCGGCGGAGGATGCACTGCTGGCGTGGCGTGCCTCTGCGTTCGGGCATGGCTGCTCAGGCAGTGCCTGCAGGGAGCTGCAGCTATGGGGGAGAGACCAGCAAAAAGGTGCTGCTGGCCGAGCCAGACTACTGCCACCAGGTGCAGGGTGCTGAGCTGTGGTGCAGGGAGCCGGAGGGAATGGTCTTTGTCCCAGAGAGCTGTCGGGGTGCTGCGTGGCCGCAGATTCCTTGTTGGCCCCCTCCTCTGGTGGGGCACAACGTAGGGGCCTGGTCATGAAGGAAGTTCTGCCTCCGGCACTAAGGTGCTGCTAAGAGCCGGACTTGCAACTGAAGCTCCTTTGGCCAGGCCTGGCGGGGGGGGGTTTGCTCTGGAATCACCCCTGCTAGAAGCCCCCCTTCCTCCTATGGGCTGCGAGGTGGGTGCCGCTTCTGCAGATCCTCCTGCGCTGCAGGGACACAGGCCTGAGGAGGCAGCCGGCCCGCTGGCCCTGCCCCAGCACTGCTCCGAGGGCTGCTGCCGCTCTCTGGGGAGACGGTGTCTGCCAGCATGGCTCTTCCCCCTCCTTGCTTGCTCCATCCTCATCCCCCTAGCAGCAACTCTTCCTTGGTAGTAGGGCTTGCAGCCACCTCAACCTCCTGCATCCTCTCCACATCTCTTTCTGCTGTCATTGCTACTTGGCAGAGGCTGGTTTGTTTACTGCTTCCTTCTGCTGCTGCAGGGTTGGCAACATCCAACACATCTCTCAGGGGTGCCTGGGGTGGATCTGGGGCTCTGGGGAGGTGGAGTGCGTCTCCTCTAGCCCTGGGTGCACCGCTTCATGCTGGACCGCCACTGCGAGGTTGGTCTTGCCCAGTGGGGTTCGGGTAGCATCCAGCTGTGGGGAGATCTATGGTCAGAGTCCTTGTCGAGGCTCAGCAGAGCACATGTCTCTAAGTTGGTCCCTGAGAACATTTCCTGTAGCTGTGTTGCTCTGAACAGCACCGGGGCTTGACCTCTTGGAGGGATAACGTGGACAGGTTGAGCACCTTGGTTTCACCAGTCTCTTTATTGTGAATTATTCTTGTGTGTTGTGTCTTGCAGAAATAACATTCATCCCAGATTTGATGATAATGAAAATACAGAAAAAAGAACAGCAGGTTTGTGACCCTCTCTCTTTCTCCCAAATCAGCTGGCAAGGCCTGGGGACCATGTCCTGTGTGTGAATTGTTGCAGTTGGTGTGTGGTGGGAAGGAGGCCAGGGGAGGCCTTGCATTTCCAGACAGGGCCACAGCTCAGCATGTCAGAATTTGACCTCAGCTGCAGCCTAGAGCGGATGAGGCCAATGTGGGCAATTGAACAAAAATAGGGTTTCTCTTCAGTAATGGAAATGCTCTTAATTTGGTTCTGTTGCTGGTGGAGGAGCAACTCTTTCTTTCCCTCAAAGTCGCTAATACTGGTTCCTGTTTGAATCTCATTACATATATAAACTGCCTGTTTACTGTGATTGCTGCTAATAACACGATACTCCAGGACTAACACCAGCAGGGAGGTTGGGGAAGACCACATCTGTGGGGGATTGTGAGAGCTTGGCCAGGGAATCTTCCTTTGCTTGGAAATAATCCCAATGCACCAAGCCTCCATTTCTGAATTGCCGCGTCAGTTCATAACTACCTGCTGCTCCCAGAGGAGATTCATGAGCCAATGGTCTTTGTATTAACTGTGTGCAGAGAAAGAACCTGACCATCAGTGCTTTGATAAGGAGAAGGGACCTGTTACGTGCATGGAGACTTGCTTTTTCTGCTGGGGTGAAATATGGCTGGAGGTGTAAAACAAACTGGTCCACCCTGAGCTGATTTTTTGTGTCTGTGCTGCTTTTAATGGGAAACCATTAAATTGAATACTGAGCTAAGGGATAAATCTGTTCGAGAGCACGAGCTGGTGCCATTTCTAGCCAGCTCTGAAGCTCTGGCATCTTTGTGCTGCTCAGGGCAGCTGCAGATGGCGTTGTCATGGCAGGTTAACAGGGAGGAGGAAGGGAGGGAAGGGTTTGGAAAAGGCAAATGTACTGTTCTGAACTTGCAACAAGCCAGATGCTGTGGATATAGGAAGGTGTGTGTACAAAGCACTGATATTATAGGAAGTAGTGAGTTTATCAGTGTGTCCTAAAGGTGCTGTGAAGCTGAGCCTGCCTCAGGGTGAGAAGGAGGGGAGCATGGGCAGGTCTTGGGTACCAGCACTGCTGGATCACTCCTGCTGGGGCAGGAAGAGAGCAGGGCGCTTTGGGGCATGGGTGAGCAATCGCTCTCCTCTGATAGTGAAGCCCAGGTAAGAAATTCCCACCACCCTATTGAGGTAATATAGCAGATTTGGCCTGCTGAAATGATGTGGATTTTAAGTACAGCAAAACTGTCCTCCAGCATTCAAAGATTTTAGAGGGCTCAGCTGCCAAGTAGTTTTCTGTAACTGCTTCTGCAGATAAAGGGAGATAAAGGCATGCCAGTGTGAGCAAGGAGGGGTGGGGGTCGAGCTGCTCATCTCCTGAGCTTTCTGAACTGGCAGCAGTGTAGGATGATTCTTGCAGCATGTCACGGAGTGGGCTGCAGCATCCCTGGGGTCACCAGCTCTGCAAGGGCTGTGCTGGGATGTCCCCAGAAGGGTCTGGGCAGCAGTCAGGAATGCTGCTGTGAGTTCAGAGTTTGGAAGAAAGCCTGGTCAAGCAGGGCTCCTGGCAGTACTCTGGGTTCCTGATTGATGTGAAGGGGTTGACTGCTCCACAGGGTGGGTGGCTCCCTGCCATGCTCTGCAGAGCCTGCTGGGCAGCATCAGAGGCAAAACTAGCAAGAGGTGCCATTCTGTGTCCCCCTGGACACCTGAGCCCAGGAGCTCTCATACCTTGGAAACAGACTCATCATGGCTGTTGCCTTTGAAAGTCCTTTGGGCAGTCTCTCTGGAGAAGATGAGATGCTTGTGTGGTTCCCCAGGCTCCCAAGGGCCACACATTTTCTGTATGTGTCTCCCTACCAGCCTCTCACCTGAAGAAACTCCATCTTGGTTGTCATGTTGGTGTACATTCAGGCCCGTGGGTACAAAGGCTGGCAGAATGCTGACACCTTTCATGTTGGTGACGGATGACAGGAGAACTGTCAGCTTCCTTTGGGAATGGTTTATGGATGTTCTTTCTCCTTTCTCAAGTCTGTGGCTGCCCTGAGCAAGTGCCTTGTCCTGCCCATCTCCACCACCAGTGGATTATAAAGCCTGGGCTGGAGAAGCTGGGGTCTCGCAGCAGGCTGTCCTGGAAGGGGCTTCTCTCTCTGGCTCCTTGGTGTTCCCTGCAGCAGTGCCACCCTTCCTGCGTAGATTGGAATGGCTTGGCATGCCCAGCACTGCCTACTGGTGGCACCAGATGAGGGGCTGTTGTTAGCACAGGCAGGGTCTGTGTTTGCATGAATGCATGAAAATCTGATGGATTTGTCACCAAGCTGTGACTAACTAGTGAAACCTGTCGCTTCCCTTGTGACTTACGAGGCTTTGTGCCAGGGTTCCTTGTCTGCTGGCAGAGGTGGGACAGGGGTGTCCAGGTACCCCAGGGAGCAATGACAAGAAATGGATTTTCTTTGAGGGTGCTCTGGGCTGCCTCTGTCTGTATCCTGCTTCTCCTTGGGCACTGAAGGGTCGTCTACTCCTGCTTATTTCTGCCAAGCTCTGACTTGTTGAATAACTTGAGAAATATTGAACTAAAATAAATGCAGTTATCCCACAGTGCATAAATCTTATCCTATAGCCATGGAGATGCTCCCATCCCACACAGACTGTAAGAGCAGAGTAGCATGACTTGCCTCTTGGAGAGGGAGGGGATGGGAGACCCTGTGACCCCTTAGCTCCTGCCTTCTCCGGGAGGGCTCTTCTGACTTTTCAGTGTGGGCTTTGAGGTGGTGGGAATGGCCTGATCCCCAGTGGTGTGTGGCCAGCGGCATTGGGAGGCAGCAGGGAACAGCCTGGGGCTGCAGGCGCTGCAAGGCATGGCTGTAGTGCAGCCCTTGCAGCGGGGATGTATAAAGGCACGCAGGCCCCCAGGACTATCTGTGGGAGCTCTGGTTACCTTTGTTTCAAGCATTTGCTCATAAAATGAAGGTTTTTCCTGAATTTTATAGATCTGTGAGTGAAGCATGAGCTTAGGTGTCTCATCTGCTGCCAAGGGCTGTTATTAGAGCTCCCTGGGGTGGGAGCAGAGTCCTGACAGCAGTGGGAGCTGGTGCAGGGGAACAGGGGCTCCCCCAGCTTGTGGGTACTTGTGGCTCTGTCCCAGGCTGTGTCTGTAGGCTTCTGGCCCATCTTGGGCTTTTTTTGTCGTGGTGGGACTGTGAGATGCGATGGCCCTCAGTGCCAGATGCATAGAGGAGTTTTGCTCTGCCAAGCAGCATGTGGGCACCCACTCTGGTAAGGATGAAGGGCAGGGGGTGCAGTGAGCTGCCAGGGTGCCCTGCTTCTCCACCCACAGCCAGGAGTGCTGGTCCTGGTCCTCTCACGTGGTCCCAAGGGCACCTGGCCCTGCTGCCTTGTGTGGCAGCACACTGCTGCACAGGCCCTCCTCTTTCCATGCTCTTTCCCTCCCTTTCTTCCTGCCCTGCCAGAGGGGACTAGGTGGGGAGGACAGCCTGGCCAGCCCAGGGCAGCTGCCTTGCCCTCTGCCCCCACCATGCCCTGTGCCAGGGTGGTGTGGACTTGCTGCCAGGGCTGGCTCGGCCATGGGGTGGACCTTCCTGGCTGTAGTTGTTGAGGGCTGTGTCTTGGTGCAGCTTCTCAGAACGGAGCCAGGCCCCGCCTCCATCACGCACATCCCATGGCAACTGCAGAGCCTGCTCGGAGGAGGCATGACAGAGGGTGGCACTTATGTATTTTTAGCTTCTGCTGCATTGCATTAAGAGCTGGAAGTGAGGGGTGTGGACACCCAGTGACTAGAATACAATGGCCCATGCTGTGCACACTGCCAGTGGGGACTGCAGCTGCCAGAGAGGGTGGCTCAACAGCCTGTTAAACACTGCATGTAGAAGCAGCTGCCTTTTCTGCTGCCGTTGTGGGGCTCTGCAGCCTGCTGTGCAGATAGACTGGGCCAGTGGCTGCCAGCGTGGCCGTCGTGGGGAGGCAGAGCAGCGTGATGGTGCCCATCTCAGGCTCCTGGTGTGGTGGCAGCCTGGCTGGTGGCTTTGGTCCATGCTGTGGGGGGAAGCTGAGCAGCAGGGGTGCTGGGCTGCCCCCGGCCATCAGCCTCTGTCTCAAGAGCATGGACACCTTTGATGACCCCTGTAGTCAGGGTCCCCATGGATACTCCACATACGGGACAGACCTCTGCAGGGTTTGAGCTGTGCCCTAGACCCAAATGCTTCTGCAGAGGTGTCCTACTTCTCCTGGGGGTCTGCAGGAAGGCCTGGCTCAGCCTATGCAAATGTGGTTGAAAATGGTGCTGGTGTTTGCATGCAAGTTGGCATGTAGCATGTGCATTGCTGCTGGCTTTGGTCACACTGCCCAGCGAGAGTGTGTTGTGTGGATGCCGTCTCAGTCTGGTAGCCAGGGGAGCTGGCTTTGCTCTTGGCGATGACCAGGAGAAGGGCTCAAACTGTGATCTCCTCGCAGGTCAGAGCTGCCATTCAGACCCTGAGGCTGTGGCAGAGTTTTGTGCTGCTGGGGGTGTTGTGTTCCTTTGGGTAAAGCTTGCAAGGCTCAGGGCAGGGCCTTGAGGCACAGCATGGGCTTCAGAGTGGACATCATGCTGTTGCTCCTTTCCGCTTCCCATGCCCAAACTCATGTGGTACTGCAGGGTTTGGGTATGAATCAAGAGTGATGCTGGCTGGCAAGGAGGCCTCTGTGCCCAGCAATGCAGATGCAACGTCCACTTCATCCCCACCACACCTCCCAGCAGTACTGGCCTGTGACTTCTGCCAGTTGGGTCCAGGGAGCTTCTCTCTTCAGCCTTTCCCGGGTATCACATGCAAGTGCACAAGCTGTACAACTGGTGCTGTCTTTACGGGGCAGATGATGATGCTGGGCTGCCCAGCCATGTTGGGGGGAGCCCAGGAGTGCTGGAGGCAGGGAATGTGATGTGGCCTCACAGGCTGTGGAGGGAGCAGGGCCCTGGGTATGTGATGGTTCCCTGCTGGCTGGGCATAAGGTGTAGGATCTTCTGCCCCATCTAGCCAAGCCAGACCTGTTCTGCTGTAGCTCTCCCAGGTGCTTGGGCCCAGTTTTCTCTTGTCTTCACCCAAAGCTGCCTGCTGTTCTGCTTCTCACTTGCTCCTTAGGACTCTCATTCCATAATGTCCTAGTGTCATCCTGGCACACAGTAGTCCTAGCTGCCCTTTCCCAGTTTCCTCCCTCTTCCCCTCCCCACTTTCTCTGCTGTTCCCCCTTGTTCCTCTCTGCTGTTCCCTTGGCAGGTACCTGGAGCGGGCAGGACAAGGGTGAGGGTTTCGGACCTGGCTCATACTGCAGGCAGTCCTGCTGGCCCTGGGCTACTGCTGAACTTCACTGCTCCTGAGCTCCCTGCACAAATGCCAAGTGGAGTTTTTAACTGTTCCTTCAGGTCCCTGTGATTCCAGCTCCGCTCTTTGCTGGAGGGCTTGGAGAGGGTCGGGGTGCTGCATGACCCTCGTGGGCCAGGGTGGCTGGTGCATCTCACAAGCTTCACAGCTTCGCCTCCCATTTTGCTGTGATGCTTTCCCCGAAGTCCTGAGCAAAACCTGGGAAGTCAAATCAAATGGGGATTACAAATGAAACTAACAATTGTAAGTTAAGGAAACGCACCATTAAGGCCCACCTTGACCTTGGCTTTGCCCTCTAATGGGGTCATACAATTATAAGTGCTCACTGTTCGCCTTCATAGCTCTCTGGGGAGATTTTAAACATTTTTTTCCCCCGACCTTCTCTTTGACAGTAGTTAGACACATGGGACAAGACTTCGTATTCCAGCTGTTGCTGAGGGACTTGCTTTCCTGTATGAAATGTACTTTATAGAAGATTCTTCTGGGAATAAAATAATGTACAAATGTTACATAAAAGTGTATTCTGAAAATGTAAAATTGTTGCAATTGTCACCAAAAAAAAATTCCTGTTGAGAGACAGTGCAAAGACACAGCTCTAAGGATAAAAAGCTTACTGGGTGTCTGGAGGCTGCTTTGGTATGATATCAGAAGTTCAGAGATGGGCATCACCTACCAAAACCTAGAAGTCATCCTCTTTACATTCCACTCCCCTCCAAAGTACCCCAGAAACAACAAACTTGTGTGGTTAGATGGGCATGTAAGAAGACGTGTAGAAGAGGCTGTTGAATGTAAAATTATGTTTCTCTTTAGTTAAAAAAGTTGGAGTAAAAAAAACCCCACATATTCTGGGAATTTAAAAGTAAATCTCTAAGAAGGCAGGACTAAAAAGTTTTTTAGGAACCACTTGCTAAAGACACAGGGTTTGATAATAAGGTTTTTTTTTCCCAAATATCTTGGGACTAAAAGGCCTTTAAAAGAGGAGTCACAGGGTAAATACGCGGTTGAGGTGTCAAGTGAGTGCTTGTGGAAAAGGGACATTGGCAGAACAGCTCAGTTAGGAAGGCTCCCAACCCAGAGCCATCCCCAATGCCAGGCGCATCACATTTTTGAGCAAAGTAACACAAGTCACCAGGCTTCAATGGTGTTTACTCTAGAATTGTAAAGGAGCCTGGTAAGAATTTGGGAATCACTAATAAATAGTGTTAGGGGTTGTCACCCATCAGGGCCACATTCATGGAAGGGGAGCTGTAGCAAATGTGGAATTAAAAGATCAGTAGGTTTACTTGGGTAGTGGGTAAATTGTTAGGAACTATAATAGACACTTTATTTATGAAAATACCATAGTGGTGGATAGCATGGCTTTTGTACAGCGAAGTTAGTCCTTGCTCTCTGCTGGGGATTTTAAAGATAGCTGTATTGTGTGTATGAGATTGGTCTGGGCTGATACAGTGCCCTTGGGCTCCCAAGCAACTGTTAGGCAAGTTTCTCACCAAATGCTTTTCAAGAAGTTAAGCATTGTCCTGAGAAGAGGTCATTCTGTAAACGAGTGACTGGTTAAAGAATAGGAAGCAGAGTACAGGAAAAACATTTCTGCTTTCAAGGTGTGCAGCAGGGAAGAAGGCACAGTTGAAGAAGTCTTAAGATGTGCCAAGTAATGTATATGAGGGAACCTGCTCCTGGAGGAGACTATAAAATGCTGACGGAGGGTTTGGCAGCTGTCTACGGGTTGTCCCAGAGGCAAGTTTAGCAGTTAGGAAAGGGAGAAGGAACAGAGCAGAAACCCTCCTGCTGCTGTGTGGTATCTGGCTGATATGGCGTGCTTTCCTGCTGCCACCCCAAAGCTGATGGGGTTAGAAGAGGTGCAAAGAAGGGTAAGGGAGATGGTCTGAGAGCTAGTCCAGCCTGCCTGCAAGGAGACCGTGACTTGTCACCTGTACCTTAGCTGGGCCAAGAGAGCTCTGCAGGGGAATGGTATGATGGAGAACAGCAAAACAGTGAACGGGAGAGAGTGATGACAAGGAGATCCTCCTTCTCACTCTCACCTTGAGAATAGAAGCCACTTAGGAGGGCAGCACAATTTAAACAAGGTTAGTGGTTTTTTCAGCTTGTAGTACTGAATGCCACCGGGTGCTTTGGCACCCGTGGTTGCAAGTGGGTTTGTGAAGCTGTTGACTACCATAGTCTGGATGCAGTCCTCCTGCTGAAGCTCCCAAGCTTTAGCCAGCTTGGGCAGACAGGCAGGCAGAGCATGCTGCCTGCCCTGCCCCACTCCTGCCCACCCTCAGGGTCAGAGCACTGGCCTAGAGCAGCCCTTGGCTGATCCAGAGCAGCCTGCTGCAGCAAGCGTCCTGGGCCTATGATTTGCCAGGTTTAGGCTCCTGAAGCTGGATGTGTTTCTCCCCTGTGAAGGGATTCTGAACGTGGTAGTGTCACTGCTGTCTGTTGCTACAGACACGGTGGCCAGTAGCCCAGGCAAGCAATGGGCAGCCTGATGACATGTGGAGGCGTGTGTCTCAGGCCACTCTGCCTGGAGGTTGCTGCTGCAGCAGAGCTCCCTGCGGTGCTGTGTGACAGCATCAGTGTGACATGGGCCCTTCTCCTCTCCATTTGGAAGCAGAGGTGGTGGTTCCCCGCGGCACAGTGACAGCAGCTGATGCTCCAGCGCTGGCTGCACAGGGACAGTGTGCTCCTGCCTGCCACAAAGAACTGGCTAGGCTGTCACAGGCAGGCTGTGAGTGTGCTTTAAAGCCATGCAGGAGCACAGATAATGCTGGCACTGCTTTCTCAGGATTTTCCTTTTGATAAGAAGCCAGGATAAACTGAACCTCATGAAGGGGAAGTAGGAAAAGCCCATTCCCTGGCTTGCAGCAGTGTGCTGAGCTCTGACTGCAGTTTTGTACTCGGCAGCGCTGTCCTGTGTGGGTGGCAGGAGCTTGCTGTATTGTAAAAATATGACATGGAACCTTTTCCCCTCAAGACAAACAAAACAGCCTTGGGTACAGAAGTGGTTTTGGGTCTGACAGTACCTTGCCCGCAGTCAGTGTGGAGGAGCCTGGCTTCCATGCTCCTCTGTGCTTCGGCTGCCTGTGCAAGCCCTGGCCACAGGCTGGTGTTTGATAGCCCTTTCATGGCAGGGCCTGTGCCATAAGCTTCTGGCTGCTTTTGCTGGAAGCAAACGCTGCTGACTGGTACAGACACTGCTTCCCAGACGCAGCAGACTGTGACGTCTGATGTGACATCCCATGGCAAAGTGCTGGTGCTGCTGGATTTGGGGGCCTGCAGTGCTGCCTGGGGAGTGTGCTGGGGTGCTCCCACCATGACAGGCTTGCCTAGAGGCTGGAGGGGCTGTTGGCAGCCAAGAGGTGATGCAGGAGGAGCCGAATTGCTTGCATTTTCACAAACCTGACAGCTTGTGGTTGTTTCTGTAAAGCATTTAACTTTCTGTTGCAGCAGGGCTTGTGGCAGGCTAAGATGTCTTCATCAGCAATCACTGAAATGCCCTTTCTGATGTGCCTAAGCAGCACAATGCAAGCATGAGGCAGACCCCACAAAGTAGCTCACTGTTTGAGACCTGCTTTCCTGACAGCTTTATCAGCCCATCTCATGCAGTAGGGCCTGAGGCTCCTGCCAAGCAGTGGATGTGCCAGCGGGGAGCGGGACTTGCCTGGGCTCTGTAGCATGGGTTGGAGCTGCAGATCCAGACAGCAGATGGGGCAGGGCAAAGCTCTGGACCACTTGGCTGGTGTGTGGTTGTGGAAATACAGCACTCCCTACTCCACGCTGGTTTGCTGGGAGTTGCTGATGCATGTGATGAGAGGGACCCAGGTCTCCATGCCTGGCCATCATGGCTCAGCTCCCCCAGGCACAGACTGTTGGGGATGGAGCTGCTCCAGGTGCTCAGCACCGCTCCCAGCCCGGTCCTGGTCCAGTCCTGTGGGTGAGCTGGGGAACCCTTCTCTGGCAGGGCCGGTGATATCGGCTGCTCTTGGATGGTACCAGAATTGTAGTATCCAGACCTGTTGCTCGTTGGGTCATCTGCCTGGAAGTGGGCAGGCCCTTGCCAGACTTAAGGCTACAAGCTGTGGCTGGGAGGGAGTAGTTCACCCTCCTGCTGTGCCAGGGTGCTGAAGTTTTGCTTTCCATCTGGTATCTGCACTTGGCTGCTGATCAGCACAGAAGCAAAAGGAGATTCAGGCTCTTGGGGGTCTGTGAGCTTTGTAGCTAATGCAGTAAATTGTTCCAGCTGATCCCCAACCTGCAAGATCTGAGAAATGCAAAAAGCTGGGACTGATTGTGTTGCTCAGTGTGTGGGCTTAGAGGCAGCATCTGTAGCGCTGAATTTTTCCCAGCCCAGAACAGGTTCCCCTTAACTGCTTGGGTGCACTTTGATGGCTTGGCCACGTGACAGGACAGCTGCTCACCCCTGTCCCAGGTCGAGTAGAGCAGCAGCAGGGGCCAGGGCAGAGTGCTGGAGGTGGCTGCATGCAGGCAGAGGTGCTGGTGCAGCCTGCTCGGCTGATGCCAGATGTGCCAGCAGACCCACTTGCAGATGGCTGCAGGGAGACTGAGGGTACTTTTCCACTTTGCAGCCTGTTTCATTTAATGCTTCCATCTTAATTCAAATCAGAAATTTGACCATACAGAGAGCCATGTGCCTAGACCACCCTAAATAAGCTCCTTTCCTCAGCCCGTAGGATGTAAGTATTTACATTCTCTCCTGCAGCTCTGGGGTGTCTGAAGAGGTAAATAGTGCTAGGGTTCCAGGGGCCAGGGCATTACTGCTGGAGGCACTGGTACCTCAGCACCGGGGAGGTGGCTTGTGAAGAAACCAGCATCCCTGGCCCAGGGCAGCCATTGGCCCAGGGTGAGCATTACCACTGTCAACGAAGGCATGCAGCTGCCTGCTGCCTTCTGGGCCACTCACCAGCTGCCCCACAGCTTCCCTCTGAGGAGGTGTCACCTCTGGCAGGATGGGCCCGGCGGGGGCTTAGTCCCATGCCTTGTCTTGTGGGACAGCCACCAAACAGCTGTCTGCAAGACCAGCTTTCCAGCCCTGGTCATGCTGCTGGGCTCAGTCTGGTGTTGATCTGCCAGCCAGCTGCCAGGCTGGGTCTGGCTGGCCGCAGCTTCCCTCTGGTCATGGTTGAGCTGTGCATTAAAAGGAGGAGTTAATCAGGTGGTTGTGGGTGAAAAATTTGCCATCTCCTGCAAAGGCTACTGGGTTTGCTGTCCTGCTGCAGGGCCAGAGGAGTAACTCAGACTGCCCATGCTGCCAGGGCGGTGGGCAGCGGCAGACTCTCAGCAGTACCAGGAGGGAGCAGTGCTGGCCATGGCCTCAGCTGCCCTCCGGTGGCACCCCCCCCCCCCTTCCCCTGATCACAGGCAGAGGGGAGGGGGTGCAGTGAGCTGACTAACTGTGCAGGCAGAGGCAGGTGCTGCCTGTACCAGAGCACTGGGGATGGGAACTAACAGGTAAAGCTGCTGAAGCAGAGCCCAACATGTTACTTTCACTGTCCTTGTTGCACACAGCTACACTTCTGCCCAGCTCTTTGTGCATCCCTTGCTCTCTCCTCCTCTGGCAGCTGCTGCAAGGAAAGTTTCTGGTCCCCTTTACAAATCTCACCCCCAGCTCTTTTCCTGGGCTTTCCCTGGCCAGCTCTGATGGCCCAGGTTGCTCTCGAGGAGCCAGGGTCGCTGCTCATGAGCCTGGGCTCCTTATTGCAGACACTCCTGCTGCTGCTCAAGCAGAGCTAGGCCTTTTTGTGCCGTTTTCTGTTTGGGCCTGCTGCAACAAGCAGAAAGTGGCCTGGGTATGTGAGTTACTCTGGGTCTCAGCAGAGTTGGGTGTGGACTGTGCGATCAAAGACAGGACTGTGCCTGGGGACACGCTGCCTTTGCCCTGGACCTACATGAGCTGGTGGGGAACCAAAACCCCTCTCTAACCTGTCAGTCTCCATCAGGCAGGGAAGAGGGGAGTCCTACCCTTTGAGCTGCATCTGTGTGTCATGGCCACTAGCCATCGTCCCCCATATGTCAAGGGATGTTGCTTGCGCTGCATCCAGGATTGGAGCCTCACTGGGGCTGCAGTTCCCCTTAGAGCGCCTGCTATTTCTATATGTGGTATTTGTTTCACACACTGCCTTTCTGTTCTCTCTGCAGCTGCCAAGCTTAAAAGCGCTGAGCTGCTCCCCAATGTCGGATGCCTGGGAGTGCAAGGCAGAGGACCCCTTTGCCAGCAGCGAGGAGCAGAACAAGGTGCCCCGCCAGCTGACAGTGACAGACACAGACACAGGCAGCCAGTGCCAGTGCCCGGAGGAGGAGCCCAACCGGGCTCCCCAGAAGCGGATGGGCACTCAGAACGGGATGCAGGACAGTGGGGGCGGGGGCACAGGGGTGAAGAAGAAACGGAAGAAAAAGGATCTGGGAGAACAGGAAGGGGGAGAAAAAGTGGCTGTGGAGGTGAAACCAAAGAGGAGGAGAGAACCTAAAGAACCAAAAGAGCCTAAAAAGGCTAAGGAGCCCAAGAAACCGAAGGAGCCCAAGCAGAGGGAGGTGGCCAAGAAGCCCCGGAAACCTCGGGAACCCAAAGCCCCCAAGGAGCCTAAAGACAAGAAGACTGGCTCTGAGCCTGCCCCCAGAGCAAGACTCAAGAAGAGCAGGTGGGTGATGGTGTGACCTTGTCTCTGTGCCTGGTGAGGATGGGGCTGTGGGTTCGCAGGAGCTTCCGCCAAGAGAGCTGCCCTGGGCCACCATGCTGCAGGGTGCACAGGCCCTTCATGCTGAAGGCTAGATGTGCCGGTCAGGAGGCCAGGTATAGCTCTCCAGCCATGCAGAGGCAGGACAGGCAGGTGCCCTTTTTGGGATGAGACCCTGTGAAACCTCAGATCCAGAAGAGGTCAAAAGAGTGGTGTCCTCTCCTTGGCCTGGCCTTTGTGCCAAGTGTCCTGGGGGGGCAGAGGGACCTTTTGGAGGTGTCTCACCAGGACAGTGAGATGCTGTGTGTCAGAGGGCCTGGGCTGAGGGTATGTGTGTGAGACAATGTGACCCTGGTCTCTTTGTGCAAGCAAGGGTCCTTGCACACCTGTGGGCTGGTAACCTGCTTTCCTTTGGCTCAGGTTTGGGAGGATGGTGGAGTACATACTGTCTCCTCTTCCTCTGCTGGGCAGCAGGACCTGTCCCTTGCTTGCAACTGCAGAGCTGTGCTGGCAGCCCGGGCCAGCAGTGGGGGGAGGCCTGATGACTCCCTTGTACTGCACAGCCCAATGCCACTGCCTCCGGTAATTGTTCATCCTTTTAATTAACAGGGTGATTGGCCAGAAGCTCTGATTTCTTAGCTTTGATTTCTTTTTAATTGGGAATATGTGCAGATAGCAGAGCAGGTCTCAACAGCACCAGCGTTGCTTTGTTTACTGTCATGGATTGATGAGTAAGTGTTTTTGGAGAGTCCTGTACAAAGCAGGCCTATTGATTGGAGCTGGGACCTCCTCATGTACCGTAAATAATGCATAGGATGAATATATTTCTACTGAAAGCAGAATTAGTACAGGAGCCAGCTGGAAATTTTTCAGCAAAACCTTTCTTTGTTAGTTTGGTAGAGCTGCTTGAGGGCACTTTCCTGGAAATGGTCACCAGAGTGCATGTCCCAGGGCCTGTGGGACCCAGCTCCCTTCTACCATGGCTGCCTGCAGGACACGTGTGCAGGGCAAGGACAAGCCCTGGGTCTTTCACAGCCCTGCTTCTTCAGAGCTTGCTGACAGCCAGATCCTGGAGAGGCCAGAGCTGCGGAGCCAGCGCCAAGGTGGCCATTAGTGCCATTGGCACGGGCTGGTGCTGAACAGAAGAAGGCGTGGAGCAGCACAGCTCCCATGCCAGGCTGGTGGGGAGCTTGGCAGGGTGAGAGCTGGGCACCATGTCCCCAGGGGGGTCCCTGAGCTGTGCAGCACTGTCACTTCTGGTATTCCTCGAGCCTGGGGCTCTGCACATGCGGAAGCCAAGCTGTGTTGTCATGGGCTGGTGAGCTGGAGCAGATGGGGATGGACAGATCAAGCAGACAGTGTCTGGAGGGTGAGGGAAGGGCTCCTCAAGGCCTCAGGGAGGGCTGCAGCACAGGGACTGGAGGTGGAGAGGGAAGGCGGGGCACTGCAGGCTGCATGAAGGGAAGGATGAAGCCCATGTAAATGCAGCATTGGGCACCAAGTTGGATCCTGGGATGAGGGATGCAGCTAGCAGCTTTTCCTAATGACACCTCTGCTCCACCAGTAATAAACTGCCATACGGGCAGTTCATGGTTCTCTGGGACTAGAACAAAACAGGGGAGACCTGGGGAAGGGCAGACTATGGAGGCTTGGGCTCCTGGAGGCACTCGTGGCTTTTGTCCTGGAGCTTGTTGCCACCCTAGCGGGTTGCTTGGCTGGGTACTAAAAGCAGTCCATGACAGTGACCTGCCATGAGTAGCTGGTGGGCAAGTCACTCTGCTAGACGGGGGGATTGTGGTGGGGTGACCCCAGCTTGCAGAGCTGGAGACCCTTGTCCCTCCTGCAAAGGCATGGCAGGGTCTGGGGGTACCAGGAGTAGGGCTGAAGAGGGATCCACTTGCTGCACTGGGGGCCAGCATGTGGATCCCTAATGAAGGGGTCGCTTCATGCAAAAGAGACCAATTAGTATAACTCCATAACACATGCAGCTAGAAGAAACCGTATGTGGTAGTCTGGGAGGGCCACAAAGCTTTGCACTTTCCTTATGCCCTGTCCCAGTGGAGCCTGAGCCTGTGGTGCTTCCTCCCGCGCATGTGCATCTTCCAGGAGGACCTAGGTCCACCCCTGCTGCTTGGAAGGTCCAGCCCATGGGTCCTGCTTGCAGCTTCCCCACCTCCACAGCCCCTCTTTGATCCTCTCCTTGGACTGTTGCCTCAGGGTCAGCCACCAGCAAACCCATCCATGGGAGGAACAGCCTCTGGGTGGAAGCACCCATGGGTGTCAGGGTGGAAGCTCTGCAGGGAACAGGGCCATGAGTCCCCTTGTGCCCACAGCCTGGGACAGACATGGGGAGGTGGGCTGGGGGCCCCTGGCAGCATGGGGAGGGAGAGTCGAGTGGCAGGCAGAGTAAGCACTCCATGCAGATGAAATGATTGCTGGGAGTCCTCTAAGTGACAGATAATGGTGGCATAATTTTTTCTAAATTATTTCTAATCATAGCTAACTACTAGTTCATGAATGAAGCAGTTGTTAATTGTGACTTACAAATCAATATCTTGGGAGTTATTGCTCAGGTGGAAGCAGTGCTTGCAGTACATTTTCAGGGCCTCTAATTGAAGTGTGGGTGCACAGCCAGGGCATTTTTGGCCTGAACAGCAGACTTAACTGCTTGGTTTTTGCTGGTCCCAGGCAAGTAGTGATTTTTCTCATGAAACGAGGGTAAAACCTCAACATGGCTTTGAAACTAACTGTTTCTGTGCTGCTGTGCAGGTGGGGAATGTGGAGGTGCTGGATGGTGGGGCTCTGAGTGAGGAAGGGGACGTTGCTCAGCCCAGGGGCAGGCACCAGCTCTTTGAAATCTTGCCCTTAATGGTGTTCCTTGCAGAGGGTGAGGATGGCTGGGCACATTGAGAGCAGTCGTTTCTTACCCTGGTGAGTCCTGGGCATGTTCCCTTGGGCAGGCATGTTGTGGAGGGTGCCACAGGGTGCTGGGTGGCCCGGAACCCAGGAGCATACCATGGGGCTGCACTGCATCTTCACACGTTCTGTGTTTGCAGGAAGATGGTGGGATTCATCAGGAGCAAGGCTCAAATCCCCTCCATGACTTGAGCATGGAGGACAGTTGCCTGGTGGTACAGAGCCTGCTGGCAAGCCCTTGGAGGCAGCAGTGACCGCCGTGGTGGGCCATGGTGGGCCATTGTGCCAGTGGGAGTCTGGGACCTGCATCTTCCACGAGTTCATGGCAATCACAGGGCTTAACTCCTTCTAGCCAAAGGCACAGACCAGTGTCTGCTCAGCTGCTGTCTTGGGAGGGGACTCAGTGCTGTGGCTCAGGGAAGACAAACCACAAGCTGGAGCAGCTTCTGCCTCAACACTGGTGTAAAGTTTAACAGGATCTGACAGGGTTTGTGGCACACACCAGTCGTGGCTGGCAGGGTGGCTGATGCTTCTCAGACTGGGCTAAAAGGTTTGTCTCCGGGGTGCCAGGAAGGAGGTTGCCTCTGGAGCTGCTGAACTATACTCCTGACTTTGGACGTGTTTGTGAATGCTCAAAGCAGGTACCTTGTTGTCCTGGCCTGCTGGCGTTGTTGGTGGGGAGATCCTCCTTGTGCCTGCACTGGATATAGGTCCCTGTCTTGGTCTCCCAGCTGGGGCAGAGGCTGCTGCACTCCAGTGCAGGACCTGCCTTCACCGTGGAGACTTCACGATCTGAGGAAGGGGTCACCCTGCCTGGCGGGGAGAGACTGGCCTGGTTACTCCTGGCTCATCACCATGCCTGAGCCACTATCCAGAGCATCCTGACCTCATGCAGCCAGACCTCCCATGCCGAAGGAGCCATGAGGTCTGGCCATGGGCTGAACCCCATCTCCTGCAGCCCCTGTGGGGCGGTTCCTCTGGCTGGTAGGAACACCCAGCTCCTTTCTGTCCCACACCAGGCTGGGGCAGGTGGACCCTTTCATCCCCATGTACTGGAATTGGATGGAGAAACACTTGATGGTGATTAATGAGCATCACTCGCTGGGGATCCCCAATGTTGGGGGAAGCCCTAGGAGCCGTGAGCTGCTTCTGGGTGATCCAGTGGGAGCGGAGCCCTGTATGGGTGCCTGGTGGCTCTCTTCTGGGATCCCTAGAACAAGATCTAACTGTCAGTCTGTTGTCTGTCTTGGCAGCAAGGACACCCCTGTGGAGAGGAAGAAGAAAGGGAAGAGGAAAAATGAGATACCAGTGGACAGTTTGGATTTGGATCAGGATCTCCTGAGCCCATCCGTTCAGAGCCCAGAGGAGTCTGCGGAGTCGGCTGACAGCCAGGTATGTCTGAAGCCCTCATCTGACTGCCAGTGGAGGAAATCCTGGCTGCCTCTGAGTAGAAGAGCTGGGCCCTGGGACGCAGTGATCAGAGAGTGCATTCAGCAATGCGGCTGCAGCCAAGGTCTACCAGCCAGACTGCTTAAAGTCAGCTGGTGGCCCTGGGTTGGGTGCACGCTGCTGCCCTGGATGCTGCACATCCCTCAGCCTTGAGTCTCCCTTTCCTCCATGGCTCCTGGCAGCTCCTCTTTCCTGGCACAGTGAGGCAGGGCAGGTCAGCCCCACAGGGCTGGAGAGCTGCACATATCTCCACAGAGCTCCTGTGCTTCAGGTCTTGGGCTGATGGGGCTGTGTGGGTCAGGCATTGATGGAGACTTTGACATGGCAGTGGGTTTATCCCACCACCTCCATCCATGGGGCAGGGGGTGGGCTGAAGAACAGGCAGCCCTGGGGCTTCCTCTCCTCCACTCAAGCAAAGAGGAGGTACTTGGTCTGCCCATCTTCCCCATGACTGCCTTTTTCATCCCATACACAGAAACGCCGCTCAGGACGGCAGGTAAAGAGGAGGAAGTACAATGAGGACCTGGATTTCAAGGTGGTGGATGATGATGGAGAGACAATAGCCGTGCTGGGAGCTGGGCGAACCTCCGCACTCTCCGCCTCTACTCTGGCATGGCAGGCAGAGGTAGGGCTGGATGTGGGACTGGGGTATTGGGGCCTCCTGCCTCCCCCCAGGGTGTCCCAAGGGTATCAGTACCAAGGTTCGAGGAAGTGGGGGATCCCAGCACAAGGTTGGGGTGAGAGCATGCCTGTGTGGGAGCGTGCAGGGACTGAGAGTGCACAAAGGGAAGGACAAGAGGTTTGCAGGTCCTACTGTCCCTGTCCTGCTTGTAGACTAAAGCGTCTGGAACATGTCCCTGAAGGCATGACCCACCCATTGCCCATGCCGTCCTGCGGCTCCTGTCTGTGAGGTTAGTCTGTTATTTTGGCTCTGCCAGCTGAGGGCTTTGTAGGTGCCAGGTCCTCATTTTCTGCCCACATTGCTGCTTTCCATCAGCACCTCGGAGTGTAGAGATGTCCAGCCTGACACCTGCCAGCCAAACTGATCTGCCAGACAGTGTGGTAGGGACCAGCCAGTGTCACTGCAGTTTGGGACATACTGACCTGCCTCTGCCCACTGGTTCACCGCTGGCTCCTGGTGGGTGCTGGCAACTCCTTCCTGCTGTTCTGTTTGTTGGATCCTGCATCTCATTCCCTCTCTCTGGTCGCTGACAAAGCTGCCAGATAGTAATAATAGTCAATAATTGTTTTCATAGTGTTACTGTGTCTCTCGTTAGTCCTATCTTCACAAGGCTTTCCGTGTGGGTATTAGTCAGCTCTGTTGTTAAGCCAGTAAATAAGGCCTGGCCTGGTGCTCCCTGCCTTGCCCAGAGGGCTGTCACGCACCCACAGGAGATGCTGCCTGGGCTGCTTCAGCTGCTGCCCAGTGCTGTGTCCCAGCTGGGCTCCTGGCAGTAATCTCTCCAGAACAGCAGGTTGGAATGGGTTGCCTCTGGCATGTGTCCATGCTGCCACCCTGCTCTTGTCTTAGTGCTGGACTTCCACCTCATTTTGTCCTGCTCCAGATGAATTATCAAGGCTGGTGTCTGATGGCAGCAAGGCTGTCCGCTGAGTGGCTGCTCTGGCCTCTTGCCAGCAGGCTTGGCCGGGCCTGTCTGTTGCTGCTCCCAGGGTCAGAACTGACCCAACAGGGCAAGATAGGAGTGCTGAGGCCTCAGGACAGCTCTCCCCATGGCCTGGACTTGCAGCTTTCCCCCCTGTATCCTAGCCACATTCCTCAGCAGCGCTGTGGGGCGGTGCAGGGCTCCGCCAGCAGCCCACAGGCTGCCAGCAATGAGCCACAGACTTGTGTGTGCCAGCTGGACTGTGGGTCAGTGTGGGAGCTCCCAGCCCAGGGGTGCTGGCAGCGGCTGTGATGGTAGCACTGTGCCCCTGGCCATGTTAACACAAACCCTTTGTGGCCAGAATCAAGCTGGAGCCCAGCAGAGCCAGGATGGGTGCCTGGGCATGGGGAAACAGGCACTGCACAGTGGCTGCAGCGGAAGCATCTCTGCATGCTCCACCTCAGCCAAATTACTCTGGCGTGGGGCAGAGCTCTCCAAATAAGGCAGAAATCCCACCCTGGGCCACAGGACTGCAGTGGAGGGGCCCAGACAGAGCTGCTGTTACCCTGCTCACTGTGTTGCCGTGCTGTGTCCAGCATCCTGCCCCACACTGCAGGGGGAGTGCTGAGGCAGCTGGTCAGCTGAGGGCTGGGGCATGGAGGGGTTGCTGCAGCCTTGGACACCACCTAGGCTTTCCCAGACCCTTTTGGATGAGTGATGTGGGATGTCCTGGTTGTCTGTCCCTCCCCAGCTTGCCCCATGCCTTTCTTGGAGGGGTCTTTCTAGTCTGCGAAGGAACATCGCAGGGCTGCTTTGCCTTGGAACAGACTGCCTCTGTCTGAAGGGGATGAATAGAGTACTTCTCCTTTCTGCTTTGCCCTTTGCTCTTCCCCCTGCTGCCATACCATCTCCCAGCCAGGGCAGAACTGATCCTCCTAATGCTCAAGCAAGCTCCATATTTTTGCTGTCTGTCCTCTCCCCTTAATCTTTCTGTGCCTCTCTGCTACAGTGCAGACAGGCACAAGCCCATCTCTCTTGTCCCTTGGCATTTGGTGGGGCTGGTCCTGCCACAGCATGTGGCCAGTAGAGTCTTGACCTCCCCACTTGCCCTGGGGCTGCTGACTTGGAGCTGGAAGCAGCAGTATTAGGGCCACCTCCAGCAAAGCTTGTGTGCTCAGTGTGAGGGAGTGGGGTGGGAGCCCATGGTTGGTCAGCAGAAGGTCTCTGCGGGCCTCATGGGGTGATTTCCTCATGGCAGTCAAAGCCTGTGAAGGGAAGGAAGCAGCACTTTGGGCTTGCTGGGAAGAGCTGCGTGGACAGTGATGGGGCTGAGGCTGACCACGGACAGGCAGCAGCAACAGAGAATGCCTGTGGCAGGGGCCTGATAGACCCACTCCCTGCTCTGCTGGGGCCCTTGGGGCCATTCAGTACTATAGGGTTGTATAAATGCCAAGGTAAGTCAGAGAGCTGGCATGGAGAGTGGGTGGGAGCAGGAGATGTGCACATTTTGGCATATTTCCTTCCTTGAGTCTCAGGGCAGAAGTGCCCAAGCTTCCTCTTCTTTTCTGGGAGACTTGCCACCCTCTCTGGCTGCCCTGGTCTAGATGGAAGGACCTGCACAGTTAAACGTGATGGTGCTGTGGCCTTGGTGGCCAGGGGAGCACAGGCAGAGGGTGAATGTAGCTGGGCTGGCAGCACCTGCACCCTTGCACCCAGAAAGGGTTCCCCAAACACAGCTGTCCCAGCTCCCACTGTGCTGGTTCTGCCTGCTCTGGTGGGCTGGGAGGGGGAGCAAGCAGCTGTCCTGTGCTGGGAAGGTGCCAGAGGCCAAGCCACACAATGAGCTGGGAAGACAGCACTCTGCTCTCCTGTCCCCAGGAGCCTCCCGAGGATGACGCCAATATCATTGAGAAGATCCTTGCCTCCAGGATGGTGCAGAAGGAGGTGAGTGGCAAAGGTGTCGGTGGCAGTGGAGGTCCCTGGGCAGAGGATAGATGGGACCTGGCTGCCTTGTGCAGCAGGGACATGAGATGTAGCAGCAGTCAGTGCTGCCGTGCCATTCCTTGCTCTTTGCATGGTGTTGTTGGCATATGCCCAGGCTGGGCACCTTTCTGGGTTTGGAGATCAATGTGATGCCTCTTTGGCCCTGGGCACCAGAAAGCCTCTGGAGAAAAGTCAGGCCTGGGCTGATGCTCAGGAGGTGTTTAAGTCCCCCATGCCTAAGGCTGGGTTTACACCACATTCCCCAGAGCCACTGAGCCTCCAGGGCAGGCAGCAAGCTAAGTGCCTGGCCATCCTCAAAATCCATGGGGCTCAGCCTGCCTGGAGCGTGTGGCCAGGCAGGAGATGCCTGTCTGCACCCAGGTCACGGAGGATGCCCCCAGCAGTTTCTGCACAGGCTCTGTCACTAACTCTGCTTCCCTTGGTTTCAGGCACATCCTGGAGGCCTGGCATTTGAGATGGAGGAGTTCTACGTCAAGTACAGAAACTTGTACGTGCGGTCTTGTGGTGCTCTGTGTCATGGTAGTGGGCCCTATACATGTGGGAGGGAGGGCTGTGCGCTCCCACCTCTGTCCCAGCCCCAGCATCCCTGTCTTGCTGCCCTTGTCCTGAGCCAGCCCTGGCAGTTGAAAGCAGGAGAGCTGCTGCTGCTGCAGTGCTCAGTCTTGGCCTGGACCTAGGCCACGTCTTCCTCCAGTTTGGGGTTTTGCTTGGCGAGGCATAGGCTGCATGTTCTCTGGGAGATCCCTGGTGGTCTGCGTGGTGGATGGGATCGGGCCCAAAGGCTTCTTTGGTCACATTCTGTTGATTTTTTTTTTTCTCTGCAGCTCCTACCTCCACTGTAAGTGGGCAACTCTGGAGGAGCTGGAGAAGGACCCCAGGATCTCCCAGAAGATAAAGCGCTTCCGGAACAAGCAGGCTCAGATGAAGCATATTTTTACAGAGGTGAGAGCTGAATGCAGCAGGCAGCTGTGCCTGACCCTGGCATATCTGGGCCTGGTGTGGTGACTGAGCAGGCCAAGAGCTGAGCGTTGCCTCTGATGCCTCCCAGCCCAGGTGAGACCAGCTCCAGGATCAAAATTCCGGGCTGGGAGTGGGCAGGCAGGGCTCGCAGCAGCAGTGCCTGCCCTGCCTGAGCTCTGCCATAGCTCAGTGATGCTGGGGTGCTGCCCAGAGCACGGCCTGTGTCCCCTTGCTGACACCGTGGCAATGCCCAGGAGGCTGCACAGGACCTCAGGCTTCCAGGCTAGTTTGAACCAGGTCACAGCACAAGAGGGTGAGCAGGTGGGGATGCTGGAGCCAAGGGGACATGACAGTGCCCTGAACTGCCATGGTGTCACTAGCAGAGGTATGCGCAGGGTGACAAAAGTCACTTGCCAGGCCTTGGAAATTTTGCTCACTGGGCAGCATGCAGTGCTGGAGGTGCTTTCATGTGAAGCAGAAGTGCTATGGGAGAGGGGGAGCTATAAATAGTTGGGCTTAGGGCA
Source organism: Falco punctatus (assembly GCF_963210335.1). NCBI lineage: Eukaryota > Metazoa > Chordata > Aves > Falconiformes > Falconidae > Falco > Falco punctatus. The sequence goes on from NC_137590.1 coordinate 686,218, forward strand.
GCTCCTGCCCACTCTGTTGTATAAGCAGATTAATCTTGTTTAAATGAAAGGTGTTCTGTGATTTATCTTATATATACTCTGGAGACAGTTGTTGGATCTCCTCAGACTGCCCCTTACAAGTGTAAATCAGGCCAGTAGGCTAAGGCAATTTCTCTGTGGATGTAGTTGGAAAGCTGGGGGTGTGTGTCAAATTTCACACTCCCGAGTGTGTTTGGGGTCTTTCCCAGAATGCAAAGAAACAGCATGTGTTGACACACACTGTACCACTAACAATTTAGCAAGGAGCAAATGCTCTTTCCTGTGACTAACTGGGGCCTGGGGAGCTGTGAACATAGAAGCCTGGTTTTGCTCCTTCCCAAAACCTAGACAGTGTCTCTCTAAGGACCACTGCTAGTCTAAAGCCCACTCCTCCCAAGGTGTTCCTAGCAGGGGGATGAGCCCTTCCCTCATGAGCAGTTGCTGCTGGTGACTGCTAAGCTGAAGGGAGGGAGAGAGAGAGGCAGAGACAAAGAGCAAGGTGTCATCCCGTGGAGTTCAAGCATCCAACAAGGAGTGGAGTTCATCAGGTGCTGTGTGTGGCTCTGTGCTGTGGGAGTTGCAGCTCTGGATGCTGCACATAAGCTTGGGGCCAGATGGGCTGGAGAGGCCATTCTTGCCTCCCAGCAAGCGCAGCATGGAACCCACGGCTGCTCTAAAGCAAGAGCTTTGCCTTCTGCAGGGCTCCTGCATCTTCCCTGCCCAGAGACAGATGTCAGTGTACCTGTGTCCAGGGCACTTGGTGTGCTGTGCACAGCTAGCAGCATCCTAGGGACAGATGCCCTGAAGCAGTTTACTCATTCCCACCATCTGTTTAACCCTGTAATCACCTTGAACTTAACTCTTTTTACTCTTTGCTGTCACAGCCTGATGAGGATCTGTTCAACCCCGACTATGTGGAGGTAGATCGAATTCTGGAGGTGGCTCACACAAAGGATCCTGACACTGGGGAAGTGAGTGGCTGCATTGCTTGTTTGCCCCATGGGAGGAGGGAGGGAGGCTTGGCAGGAGGCCCAGACCCACAGTGTGCGTTGCAGGTCGTTCCTGAGCACCCTGAGGCCTTACTAGCCTTTTGCAGCCTGAGCCCTGTCCATGGGCACCCCTTGGCACAGGGGTAGATTGAGGGCCGCTGACTGTCCCTGTGACTCGCTCTCGGTCGAAGTTAAGCTGGGGCTGAGTGGTCATGAGCCCTGCGCTGTCCCTGAGCCAGTCTCTTTGCACTGCAGGAGGTGACTCACTACCTGGTGAAGTGGTGCTCACTGCCCTACGAGGAGAGCACCTGGGAGCTGGAGGAGGATGTTGACCCAGGGAAGATTAAAGAGTTTGAAGCCCTCCAAATCCCTCCAGAAATCAAGCACATGGTAACGTACCCAGAGGTAACGTACCCAGCTGGCAGCTCGCTGCCCTGGGCAGGCAGGGACTGTCTGTGTCTTGCCAAGGCCCAGCAGTGCTGACCTTGTCCCTGCTGCTGCATTGCAAGCCCCATATCCTCCCCTGTGGATGGGTTAGTTAGCAGGATCTGAGGGTGGGATCCAGAGGCCAAGACCTTGCTGTGAATCAGCTGTTAGTGACTGTTCTGAAGTCTTGTCCTGATGTGCAGCCCCAGAAGCAGGGTCTGGCCTTGCTGAGCATTAGTTTCTTCCTCTCCATGGACATTGCTCCTGCTCTTTCCTCCTAGGAGCGCCCAGCATCTGAGTCCTGGCAGAAACTGGAGAAGTCCCGGGAGTATAAGAACAGCAACCAGCTGCGGGAGTATCAGCTGGAGGGAATGAACTGGCTGCTTTTTAACTGGTATAACAGGTGAGGAGGGGCTGGAGCCCTGTGCTCCCGTGAGGAGTCCTGCTGGCAGTGGGGCCGCCCTGGTGTGTGCAGTCACGGGAGCAGCAGAGCTGGGGGAGCAGAGATGACAAATTGGGGGCCTGACAGAGGGGCCACGGAGACTTTCCAGTGCTGGAGCTGGCAGGCAGCTGCCAGGAAAATTGTGTTTGTTTTAGCTTTGCAACTGAGTCTTTAGGAATGTTTCTCACCAGTAAACGCTGATGAGTGTTGGAGACAGTAGGGCTTAGTTACGGCTCTAAGATACACCTGATTTTTGGTATTGGCCAGGCTACTGATGAGCCGTTCCTGTGGCAGGAGTGCAGGAATATGTATGTTCTCAGCTGCAGCAGGCTGTCAGATGCATCTTTCACTGGCTAGTGTGCACGCAAAGGACAGCATTTTTCACACTAACTTTGAGTCCATCATCTTGCAAGAAGTTGGATGGTCTGGCTTAGCCAGACCAATTTGGGCCACTGTACCAATGTGCCCTCGCCCCCCATGCTGCGGGGTCAGAGAGATGTGGGTGGAGGTGATGTGCCTGACATCCCATCGAGGAGTTGTTGACAGGGTGGTTCCTGCCCCTGAGAGCGTGTTCACCTGTACCTGTCCATCTCTGCAGGAAGAACTGCATCCTGGCTGATGAGATGGGGCTGGGGAAGACAATCCAATCAATCACCTTCCTCTCAGAAATATTCCTGATGGGCATCCATGGCCCCTTCCTCATCATTGCACCTCTCTCCACCATCACCAACTGGGAGAGGGAGTTCCGCACCTGGACAGAGATGAATGCCATCGTATACCACGGCAGCCAGATCAGCCGGCAGATGATCCAGCAGTACGAGATGGTGTACAGGGACACACAGGTGATTGATGCACACAACACTCCCAGGATGTGCCTCCCAGTTCTGGCTTCCTTTGATTGGGAAGCAGTGAGCTGCATGTGAAACTCGTGGTTCATCTGGAGAGGGAAAGGTGATCTTTTAAGACCTTTGCTGGCATAGGCTCAGGGTGCACTGTGTATGAGTGAAGAACAGGCCCAACTCATGCAGAAAGGGGAAAAATGCAGCAGAACCCCAGCCCCAGTTCTTGTGCAGTCCTGTTTGTCTGCCCTGAAGCAGTGTCTGGTTTGGAGAGATGAAGCCTGTGGCCAGGGAAGGAGGCTTGCAGGAACCTGCCTGCTGCTTGAGAGAGATTAATCTGGGGAAATCCCAGCTAGGAGCCAGATGCTAACACTGATACTGTCAGACATCCTGTCTGACAGTGTCCTGCCACCCTGCAGGAGTCAAGCGCTGCATATGGTTTATGTCTCCCTAGGGTAACCCTCTCCCTGGGATCTTCAAGTTCCAGGTGGTTATCACCACCTTTGAGATGATTCTTGCTGACTGTCCAGAGCTGAAGAAGATCCAGTGGCGCTGCGTGGTCATTGACGAGGCACATCGCCTGAAGAACAGGAACTGCAAACTCCTGGAGGGGCTGAAGCTCATGGCCCTGGTGAGCATGTCCTGCCCAAGTTCATGTGAGAGCAGGGTGGGCCAGAGATGGCCATGCCTAGCAGTCAGGAGCCACTGCAAACTGCTTAGGCCGAGTGCCAGGGATGAGAGCTCCCTGTCAGAGGGAAAGCCATCCAGGACCCATCAGGTTGTTGAAGCAGTGCCAGTGACCAGGGCCCTTTGATGGATGGGGGGCACTGGTGTCCTGCAGCCATCACAAACTCCTTTTTGCTGAAGTGGAATATTAGCCCACAGCAGGCCAAGCGCCCCCATGCCTTCCCATCTGTGTGCACTCCCTGGCAGAGCCCGGCCTGGCCTTGCAGCACAGCTTAGGCTGCTGCAGGACACAGGGGCAGTTGCTGACCAGCCGTGCACAGCATCCTCTGGCCGTGGTGTGCTTTGTACCCTGCGGTGAGCAGGACTGCAGTGTTGAAGCTTTTTTTGGTTTCTGCAAATATGAGACCAGTCTGTGCCAGGGTTGGGGGCACAGGACTGTGCGTGGTGAAAAAGGGATCAATGAGCTGCTCTGAGAAATGTGTTTGGATGTCCAGCTCCTTTCCAGCCCTGGGAAAGGCAGTGCTGCTGTTTGCTGGACTGAGGACCATCAGGCTTTTGGATCTCCCAGCCCTACCCAGCTTCTATCACACTCTAGCTGGGCCAGGCCTCCGAAAATTATTAGTCTTATATCTCCAGTTCCCAAAGACCCATATGTTTCCCCCTGACTTTGTGTCTTATGCAGGTCCCTGCTGGGTTGTGAGAACCCTGGGGCAAAGCAGGATTGCTGCTGGCCCCGCTTCGTAACCATCGCCTTCCTCTGTACAAGTCTTGTGGGAACCTCACACCTTTAAATTGCACTTCTTTCATAGCTGGTGGGTCTTGGGGGCATTCTTTGCATTAGGTTGGACAGGAGGATTAGCCTGAGCAGTGAGTGAGCACCCGAGTCTCTGGCACTGCTGCGACAGAGTGGCTGGTGCAGCTCAGAAGGCAGCACCTGATGGTGCCTGAAGCCAGAGCCTGTGGTGTCAGCACATGGGAGTGCATTCCTCTTCAGGGGTCATCCGCTCCTCACACCCCCAGATCTTGGAGGGGTTGTCTGGACCCCTGTCTCCTTTTACTGCACACATACCTACATAGTGAACCTCTAATAAAAGCTCCTTCTTCTTCCCAGTGCACACTTGACAGAGTCATACGTGCCCCCGCTGATTTCAGAGCACCCTGCTCACGCTGACCCTAGAAGCAGGTGCCTGGGTGCCCCTCGGTGTCATATGTCACTGAGCCATGTTCCCAAGCCCTGAAGAGGGATTTCCCCCCGGTGCACAGAGGATTGGGCTCTGTCAGCATCCCTGTCCGGTGCCAGCACAGCCCTGCCTGGGGGTCTTGTTCCAGGGCGGGGCTGAAGCCTGGGAGGGTGTGGGATTCTCAGTTCTGGCTGTTGTTGGAGTGGGCCACATCCAGGGGAGCATCCTGGGAGCCACAAGACAGTGTTGCGTGGCAGTGGCTGGGTCAGGGCTGGCACCATGGCCAGGGGAGCCTTTCAGGGAGTGTGTGTTCCCACAGGCCACCCAGAGTGCTCCTGAGGCTGGAAGACAAGGAGCATTGCGCTCTTGGAACACCTTGGACCCAGCCGGTGGATCTGAGCCTTCAACCTGTTTTCTGTGTATACCCAGGAGCACAAGGTGCTGTTGACAGGGACCCCCCTGCAGAACTCGGTGGAGGAGCTCTTCAGCCTCCTGAATTTCCTGGAGCCACAGCAGTTCCCCTCAGAGACAGCCTTTCTGGAGGAGTTTGGAGACCTGAAGACAGAGGAGCAGGTACCTAGAAGAGTGACACTGGTGACTGTTAGCACAGGCCATTGGGACATGCAGTCACCAAGCCAGGCACACACTCAGACATGTGCTTCATGGAAATGAATAGGACTCCTTATGCTTGCAGAAGCAAAGTTGTGACAGAGCCCCCAATGCTGCTTTGGAGAGGGGAGACCAGCCTGTGCCAAGGCAGTGGTCTGCTCCCTGCCTAGCTCCCTACTGACCCTTGCGTGCCTGCGCAGTGCAGCTCATCTGGCTTTCTTACCTGGTCTGTCCCTGAAACCAGCAGGAGTGTAGGGGGAGTGAGGAGATCAGTAAGTCCTTGTGTCAGTCACCCTTGTCAGGTTCCCCTGGGGAGCCATCCTCCAAAGTTACCCTTGAGCGTGGGCCATGGAAAAGAGCCCAGTCCCCTGGGCTGTCTCACTGCCATTTGAATTGCCATTTGGCTTAAGTGGGGATTGCACAAAGATCGTCATTCTGAGGGAGCAGGCACGGGCACATGAAGCATCATCTCAGCTGCTATCAAAGCTCAGCTGTCCTGCAGCAGACGCAGTTATCCAAGGCTGCCAGCAGCAGAAGCGTGTGGAGTTCATGGCCCAGGGCTGGTCCCTCACATGCCTGCCCCAAGGAAGTCAGACTCTGAAGTTGTCCTGGCGGTCAGCAGAGCAGGTGCTTCAGGGTCATTTGTAGTGGGTTTCCAGCCTGGGGAGGCTGTAGCATTGCAGGCCCTTCCGCTGTTGTCAGCGCGTGCTTGCTGTGTTGGGAGGGCAGTGAATCTCTACGCTTGCTCTGGCAGGTGAAGAAGCTGCAGTCCATTCTGAAGCCCATGATGCTGAGACGGCTGAAGGATGATGTAGAGAAGAATCTGGCACCCAAGCAGGAGACCATCATTGAGGTGGAGCTGACCAATATCCAGAAGAAATACTACCGGGCCATCCTGGAGAAGAACTTTTCCTTCCTCTCCAAGGGTGCCAACCAGCACAATATGCCCAACCTCATCAACACTATGATGGAGCTGCGGAAGTGCTGCAATCACCCGTATCTCATCAACGGTGAGGGCTGTGCACAGCAGGTGTGGGGGACACTGCAGCATTTGCTGGTCACTACCTGCAGAGCTCACGTGGCTTGGGAGCCAGCCTAGACCCTTATGCCATGTGCTGCTGGTGTGGTTGTGCATCCAGGCCCAGCACAGGATGCAGTGATCTCCCTTGTTGCCCTGAGGGGCAAACTAGCTCCCTGCAAGTGCTGCTTGCTGGTGGGCACCTCAGGGTCTTGTGAGGCTTGCTATATTTGGGGGTGTTCTGGCACAGGACCCTCTCCAACATCCCAGCCTGGCTTGATCTGCCAAGAGCTGGTGCAAGCCGTGAAGAAGTAGAGTCACAGGAGTGGAGGGGCTTCTGGAGGTCTCTAGCCAGCCTCCCTAGACATGATCAGCTACATGGGTTCTGTTCCTTGTGTGGTGGCTTGCTGTCGTCCTGGATGGGAGGCTGGGGGCAGCTTCACTGCCAGCCTTGCCAAGAGCTCACGTCCCTTCTCACCTGGCAGGGGCGGAGGAGAAGATCCTGGAAGACTTTCGTAAAACACACAGCCCAGAGGCACCGGACTTCCAGCTGCAGGCAATGATCCAGGCGGCCGGGAAGCTGGTGCTCATTGATAAGCTGCTTCCCAAGCTGATTGCTGGTGGGCACAAGGTCCTCATCTTCTCTCAGATGGTGCGCTGCCTGGACATCCTTGAAGACTATCTCATTCAGAGGCGGTTAGTACAGGCTTCAGCATTCACCACAGCTCCTCCACATCACCTCCATCCTGCACTGTACATACAGAGTAGCAACAGCCCAGGGTGGGGATTTGGCCATTCTGTGCTCACGTACCAAAGGATCCAAGTTACAGGCTACTGCCGATGGGTGCAGAGACCCCAAAGCTGGGCAGCTGTGACCTGTCCCTTCTGCATTGCCCAGGGCTAGTCATAGGAGTGACCAAATGGGAATAGGCCCTTCCCTTGGTCCTGGTTCCCATGAGCCCCATATGCATGTGCCATGGACGAGGTCATGGTTTTGCCATCATAAGAGGAATGACTTCTGGGAACAACCACAGTGCACGCACACAGGCTGATGAGGCCTGAGCCTCCACCTGTGCACAGGTCCTGCCCGTAAGTCTGGGCTGCCTGCATGCCCACACACAGCCCAGGGGAAGGAGCAAGAAGGGGTTTGTAAGCCACAGCCAGTTTGGGCCCTGCTGTGACCCTGCTCTCATCTTCTCCCGTCTCTGAGCAGGTACACCTATGAGCGCATTGATGGGCGGGTGCGTGGGAATCTGCGCCAAGCTGCCATCGACCGCTTCTGCAAGCCCGACTCAGATCGCTTCGTCTTTCTCCTGTGCACGCGGGCAGGTGGGCTGGGCATCAACCTGACCGCTGCCGACACCTGCATCATCTTTGACTCAGACTGGAACCCACAGAATGACCTACAGGTAATGGGCCAGAGTGGGACAGGCTGCCAGGAGGTCCTATGGCATGGCTCCCGTCACTCATGCTAGCTGGGGAGGGAAGGGCAGCAGTACCCAGCTGTACTGGGCATGGGGTGCGATGCTGGGAGAGCTGTCAGGAGTGCAGGCAGAGGGGACGTGTCATGGGGAAGATCACAGTGTGGATCTAAAAGCATAAGTGGGCCACAGGTGAGGCAGCACTTTGTCCATACCTGGTGTTGGTGGGGCTGAAGTGCTGGGTGCCCCCATCTGCTGAGATCCAAGGCTTTAGCCTGAGCCCCATGTCCTTGCCTGGGGGTGCAGGGGTCTCTGATTCCTGCTCCACAATTGCGCAGGCCTGGCACTAACCAGCACCCGCTGGCAGAGCCCTGCCAAGTCAGCCACAGGCACTAGATGTGGCTGCTCTGGTGGGTGGGAGCTGACTGTGGCTCAGGTGGGTGTGTGGTGGGTGGTGTTGCAGGGTGCCACAAGCCACATGATCCCCATCCTTCCGAGCTCACTGTGCTTGATGCTGTGCCCTCTGCACTCCCAGGCTCAAGCTCGCTGCCACCGGATCGGGCAGAGCAAGGCAGTGAAAGTCTATCGCCTCATCACCAGGAACTCCTATGAGCGGGAGATGTTTGACAAGGCCAGCCTGAAGCTGGGCCTGGATAAGGCTGTGTTGCAGGACATCAACCGCAAGGGCAGCACGAATGGGGTAGGTTGGCTGTCAGAGTGGGGCTAGGTGGGAGGCACTACAGGAGAGCTCACCTCCTTCCCCTGCAAGTCACTGCCAGGTTGGAGCAGAGACATAGGCAAGCTTCTGGGGAGGGAGAGCCTGGTCCCACACACTTGCATTGCTGCTGTTTGGCCTGGCAGGCTGCCTCGGGGTTAGGGGGTGCATGTGGTGCTGTGCCTGGGTGACATGGACTGGAAATTCCTGACAGTCCCTCAGGCAGCGTTTTAAGTGGCCTATGCTGTAGCATCGGGAGGTCTGGATTGGCCTGGGGCATCTCTGCCCTCCCTCCCTCCCAAGGCAGAGGGAAGAGTCTTCTCCTGTTGTGCAGTTCCCAGGGAGGCTGGCCAGTTTGGTGATGCCCCCATGTTTTGGGCAGGTTCAGCAGCTCTCAAAGATGGAGGTGGAGGACCTGCTGCGGAAGGGTGCCTATGGCGCTCTGATGGATGAGGAGGATGAAGGATCGAAGTTCTGCGAGGAAGACATTGATCAGATCCTCCAGCGCAGGACTCAGACCATCACAATCCAGTCTGAGGGGAAGGGCTCCACCTTTGCCAAGGTGTGCTGTGCTCCATCGGGAGGGAAGGGGGACTCCCCCCAGGGTGGTAGGGGACACGCTGGGAGCATGCAGAGCAGTAGTGGTGGGCTGACCTCTTGCCTGTGTGTTGAGACACGTCTGCATGGAGGCCAAGCTCCTGCCTGTCCTCCTGCACCCAGGAGTGAGGCCTGGCTGGGGCACAGCAGCAGTGTGGTTTCCTGTCTCACTGGTGGTTAGCAGAGCATTTGAGGAGGGGGCCGCCAGCTTGGGTGGGTGCTGTTGGGGCTATTCAGGAGGGTTTAGCTTGCCAGTTTCCACTTTCCCTTTGAAGCCGCTCAGGCTGGTAAGAAGGCAGAGCAGGGGCTGTCCTCCAGGTGCTGGGCATTGCCAGGCTGTGCGCTGTCACCAGACTGGCAGCGTGGAGGGATGCAGAGCTGCTCTTGTGTCCCAGTCAGGGCATTGCAGGGTTTAGGGCTTACTCTTCCAATGGGCTGAGGACTCCTTGCCATGGCAGTAGGCCATGCCCAGAGCTAGACCCTCTGCCTGGTGCTGTTGTGGGCAGAGTTGTGCCTCTCCTTGGGGAGGATGGATAAGTTCAAAGCCTGGGTGAGATCCAGTCCTGAGCTGGGCTGGTCTTCTTTTCATGGGTTGAGCTTATTTCATCCAGTCTGTCACCTCCCCTGCCCTTCTAGACACCAGTGCTGCCTCAGTGTGGTGCTTTGCCAAGCAGAAGTGCAGGTGGTGACCTGGGCTGCTGGTGGTGTAGGAAGGAGTTGTGGTACCTTCAACACAGCCCTGCTGCTGCACAGCCTAGCTCTGACTCCAGCCTTGCGGGACCAGGCTGCTGGCCTGCACAATGCTTGAAGCTGGGCGCTGCTGTGCCGGGGAAGCTGTGTGCCATGTGGCCCTGACATCCCCACAGGAGAGAGCCCAAGGAGCCAGCTCAGTGCTGTGCTTGTGTCCTCTGAGGGCACAAAAGCCATCTGTCCCTTCTCGTCTTGCAGGTGGCACAGCCCAGGCTCTGTTTCCAGTGGCTCAGGTGGGACTGCAGAATAGAGGGGTTCAGCTCCCTTAAGCAAACAAAGAGCCCTCTGGCATGTATCAGCATGGGGTGTAACACCTCATGGCAGCAAGACTGTGCACTGTAGACATGTGTTGGGGAACTGTATGGGGGAAGGCACATCTGGATGGTGGGTTGCACCCTGTTCACTCCTCTTCTTCCACTCCCAGGCCAGCTTTGTAGCATCGGGAAACAGAACTGACATTTCCTTAGATGACCCCAACTTCTGGCAAAAGTGGGCCAAGATAGCAGAGCTCGATACAGACGCCAAGAATGAAAAGGTAGGATCCAGCTTGTGGCCTGTGTGCCCCACAACTGGTCTGACACCACGTGGCATGGTCTCCAGGAGGAGCTGCGTGCTTCTGCTGAGCTTGTGAAGGGCTATGTGTTGTGCATCAGGAATTACTGCAAGGGAAGACTGACCCATGAGTGCTGGCTAAAGCCACCATTACTTTGGCCACATGGTGGGCTGCATCTACCTGGTATTTCAGGGTGCTCAGTCTATGCTCCCAGCTACTCCCAGACCTGGTTAAAGGGCGACAGTTGGGGCTGGCAGCATGTGAGGGGAGGAGAGGATGAAACAGCATGCCTGTGAAGCCAGCAGACTGATGTGACTGCCTGTGCATGAGTTGGAGCTGTGTTGGAGTTCTGCGCAGGACAGGCAGGTATGAGTGCCTCCCACTGCCTGCCAAAGTTGGGTGCAGACTGGGCAGCTGGGGCTCCAGTGTGGAGCAGTACCAGGATGACCCGATGCTGCTGTCCAGATGCCAGTTCTGATCTTGGATCCCTGGCTGTCTCACCAAGCCCAGAGACCTTCAGTAGCTTGAGGCACGCCAGGGCCAAGCTGCTGTGTGCCTGGCAGGACACAAAGGGGCCCAAGTAGCAGCTTTTGCTGTGGCTGGGGATTGGTGGGGTGAGCAAGGCTCTTCCCATGCTTGGGAGAAGCTGTGTAACCATACCTCAGCCTAAACCCAAGTCCATGTGAGCCCTGGAACCTGGGCAGAGGGGAGCATTTGGCCTGGCAGCTCTGGTGGAGGCCTGTTGAGCTGACATGAGTTAGTATGCTCCAGCCCCTTCAGCCCTGGAGCTCACAGTGCCAGGCACATTCATTTCACTGCAGCCCCCTGCTCCCACCACCCCAGGTCTCCATGGTTAAGGAGGTGGTATTTGTCATGGTGAAACACAGCAGGGCACACCAGCTCTCCCAGCAGCGGGCAGAGAGGAAGCTGTGCTGTGTGCAACTGTACTTGCTGGCCCAGGCTCCGTCTCCTCTCTCCAGGTGGCCCTCTGGGCCCCTAGCAGGGCCACAGTATGCGTGGGCCTGCTCAGGGAGCCTTTAACCCAGCAGCAAGTCCAGCCATTTAGTGACCTAGAAGCAAAGAAGACTTGCAGTTAGTTGAAGCTGGTGGGGGAGCAGGTAGTATCTCAGTAGGCAGGTCCCTGCAATCAGTTGTGCATCACATGGTCCTGTTTAATGCCAAGGTAACAACCATAATAACCACACTTCTCTGTTCTGATGTATTCGTAATGTTTAATGTGTGGGTTTCAGCAGCAGCACGGGAGGATTTTGAGGAGCTGCAACACTGATGATCAAGAGGCATGTGCCAGGCACACTGGCACCCTCAGGTACCAGCCTGTCACCGGCTTCATGGATATGAGGGCACCCCTGGAACTGGGGGCCCTTGCTGAGCAAGTGGTGTTGTAGTGGGAGCTGTGTACTGGCTGGGCTGCAGCAGGTGGTGGCTGGTGGCTGGAAGGCAGCACCTCTTTGCAGAAGAAATGGCTCTTTGTGGTGAACACACCAGTACTGTGAGGGCTCTGAGGTGCCATGCTGCTTCCTCTCCTCGTTTGTGCTCACAGATGAAGGCAGGTTGCAGGGAGGTTGAATGTCATGGCTGTGGCACTGGGTTTGTCAAGAGCATCACTGTGTGTAGATGCTTGGTCTGGTTTGGGTCTCAGCTCTGTCCTAGATCAGAGCAAGCTGGGGAGGGGGCTACCAGGGGCGCAGCACCTCAGGGGATGTACACAGCCCTGTGTGGTGCCTGCAAATGCTCCCTCTTACTCAACTTCTCATCTCTGAGCAAGAGGGTGCAAGCGAAGTTGTCTGGGCCAACTGGGTTTGGCCCTGACAGCATAAGGGGTGTCACAAGAGGAGCTCTGGCTTGGGCAACTCTGCTGGTACTTACCCTTTCTTACAGTGTCAAATGTTCCCTTGTGCTGCCTTTCCATATCCCACTGAATATCAGTCACGTTCACCGAAGCCTGGGGAGTTGTTCAAAGACTGTGCGGGTCAGGCTCAATATCCACACGTTGCTTTAGAAACAAATCTCTCTAAAAGCTCTATATGAATAGGGATCAAGGGAGCTGCCCAGGGCTTCTCCTGGCTCAATGGAGCAAGTAAGGACAGGTTTGGATTCTGCCACTCTTACCTCCATCAGCGTTTGCAGCCCTGCCTTCAGGGATGGGAACAAAAAGTAAAATTAAGTGAATCTGGCAGGCCCATCGCCATGTCTGGGTGAGGGGATTGCAGACTGTAAATATGCTCCTGAAGTCTTGTGTTTTGCCCTTATTGGCAAATTGGCTCATTCCCAGGAGCTCTGGCAAGCCAGTGCTTGGCTTCTCCTGACCTGGTAGCAGAGCTGCTGGACGTTCCCTGTGTGCCTCTGGGGAGCATCTCGTGGGGGCAGCATCCTTGTTCCCGGCTGCTGCCTGCTCCGCCCACAAAAGGAGCTCTCTAGCTGAGCACTGAGGAGCTGGAAGGGTTTGGTGACTGCCTGTCGGGAGGCAGGAGTGGACAGATGGGGTCTCATCTTTCTGCTGGTCCTGCAGAGCTGGTGGGCTCGGCTGCAACCTATGCCCCTCCTGCCGGCTCCTCCATTGAGCGCAGGGTGCTGCAGCTGGCATCAGTGTGGCCCTGGGGCCTGCCGCAATTCCAGCTGAGGCGGCAGCACTGTAGAGACAGTGTTCACAGCAAGAGCGAGGCCCCATGGCCCTGCCGAGCTCACCGCTCTAGCAGGAGAATGGGAGAGGGTGGGTGGGTGAGTGGGTGGGTGTGTGTCACATGCATGAAATCCATCAGATTGAGATGACATGGATTCATTCGACAGGGTAGGGGGAAGGAGAGGAGGCAGGTACATGCAGTTTAATTTCATATTGCTCCCTCCTGCACCTTCTTGGGAGCTGCCTTTCCTCTTCCAGCCCACCTGTCCACCCTGACATAGAAATTACACCATGTCCAGCACAGCATTTGGTGCATGCAGCACTGGAGGGGGGCAAGAGTGTGATTCAGAGCTGAATCAGCTGCTGGTGTTCAGCAGTTTGCACCCAGAGGGCCTGATTTTCCGGCTGTCATCATTCAGGCTGAATTCTGTGCTGTCCAGGAGTTCTCTCGTGTGTGCGGGCAAAGCTGCATGCAGGTATCCCAGTGGGAAGGATGTGGCTGGCCACGGGGCTGGTAAGCTGGAAACCAGAAGTGTGAGCAGAGCAGGGTGACCATGTGAAGAGGACATAGTGTGCCCTGATGGAAGGCAGGTGCTTCTGCCCATACCTGAGCACGTTCTCCTCTGTCCCTCATAGGAGAGCCTGGTCATCGACAGGCCCCGAGTGCGGAAGCAAACCAAACACTACAACTCCTTTGAAGAGGATGAGCTGATGGAGTTCTCTGAGCTGGACAGTGACTCGGATGAGCGACCCACACGCTCACGGCGCTTCAATGAGAAGACACGACGGTACCTGCGGGCTGAGTGCTTCCGCGTGGAGAAGAACCTGCTCATATTCGGGTGAGTGATCCCCTCCCAGAGAGTACGGCCACAGCCTCCAGCTGCCCCAGTGTGCACGTGGGCCACTCGCTGCCCCAGCCACTTTCTGACAATCCTGCTTGCAGTGTCCCCTCCTTCCAGCAGTGACCTTCCTGGTGGGACCTGGGCTCTAAGTGAACATTTGGGATGGAAGGAGTGTTAGGGGGGCAAAGCATGAGCTGGCAGTTGGTGCTTCCAGAGTCTGCTCCTGCCTCTGATCTGTTCAGTGCTGGGCAAACCTCACCCCTCCGGGCTTCCTGCTGTTGTGGGGGCTCAACACCCCTACCCAGGGGAGCTGGCGGGGCCATGCCTCTGAGTGAGCTTCGTGGAGAGAGATGCCAGTGAGGTCTCTAGTTGCACAGGAATGTTTACTCTGTTCCAGCTGGGGACGCTGGAAAGATATCCTGACCCATGGGCGGTTCAAGTGGCACCTGAATGAGAAGGACATGGAGATGATTTGTCGGGCCTTGCTGGTCTATTGCGTCAAACACTACAAGGGGGATGAGAAGATTAAGAGTTTTATCTGGGATCTCATCACACCGACGAAGGACGGGCAGAACCAGGCTCTGCAAAATCACTCAGGTATTGCGTGTTCTCTCTGCCATTGCACCTGTACCCACCGCCACTGTGTCAGCCTACGGGACCAAGGCTGCAGAATTCAAAGCAGAGCTGACTGAAACAGCCATCAAGCAGCTGTGCTTGAGCACCATCACTCTCTCTGCACAGAGAAAGTGGCTGCCATGGGACTGACCTCCACGCTGACCCTCAGAGCCAGCAGCAGAGGCTAGCTGGGTGGGGAAGGCTGTTTTCTGGCTTCCAGTGCCATGGCTGGTGCAGAGAGAGCCTTGTAGTGGGAGCAGAGATGCCGTTCCACTCCCACACGGTTTCCTCTGGCCTGTGAATACTGTCAGGGTTCCCACACACAGGGAAACACTGGGCAGTGAGCTTGTGGGGTGCTGGTGACTGTATGAACACATTGGGGGTGATAGATCTGAGGGTGCTTATTCCACTCAGAGCGCAGACCTGCCTGACTGTTCCTCAGGGTATCACAGGACGTGGTGTGGATCGTTGTGCAGGGACCTTACCTGTGCCTGTTGGCAATCCCAGCCCTAGCACCAGGCGTGGCACTCATGGCTGCACTGGGGAAGCTGGCAGTGCAGTCTGTGCAGCCATCTCATGCCAGGTCACCAGCTTGTGCCTCCTCTCATCACGGTTCTTGTCCCAGACCTACTGGTCTGCAGTGCCTGCCCTGACACATGGAGATCCAGTGTTGGTTTGTCCTGAGACTTCTGCATTGCAGAATCCTACCCAGGTGATGCTGCCTTCTCTGACTCCATCTAGCAGGACCCTTTATCTCAGGTTTGGCTGGGCCTTCCCTGGTCAGAGGACTCGTATGCTTATTTTCCATTATGTGTGAGTGCCACATATCACACCACATGACCAGTCTGTAATTGCGTCTGCATTCTGTTGTGTGGAGGCTTCCACTGTATCCTCAGATTCTGACAGGGACCACCCAGAGCCTTCTCCAGCCCCTGTCTCTGGCTCTGCCTGGGCAGCAGGGCACTGCAGATTCACCCCCTGCTTGCAGTGTCTGCTCTCTGTCGGCATCCCTTGGGGCTGGAGCAGCATGGCTAATAGAGCCTGCCATGCAAACAGCATCGTGCAGCCGCAGTGGCTTTTGTCTTTAATGGTACAAAGACAGAGCCAGTGCTGGCATCTTGGATCACTGCAAGGTTGTGGCGTGGGAGATGTGATTGCTGCCCGTTCTGTGTCAGAGGATTCTGCACTGACCTAGCAGCACAGTGCCTGCATCCTGCGGCTTTCAGGACAGGTGAGTTGTGCCAGGAGGGCTGGCAGGGGGTGGGGGCAGGCCCAGCTCTGCCTCAGAGTGGTCAGAGCACCATGGCTGTGTGCTGCTAGTTGTGCACTTGTGATCTGTGGCACAAGGTGAGTAATGAGGAGGCTGGGACTCTCCAGCCTGCTTTGGGCATCAGGGAGCCAGACTGAGACCTGGCTCTCCTGTTTTGAGGTGGTGGAGCACAGGGAAGGCTGTTCTGGAGTAGTGCTGTTGCTGAGCCCTGAGAACACTGTGTGTTACTTGGCACTTAAAACCCAGCATCACCATTTCCTTCTGTCTGGAAATGTCTGACTGGCTTTACAGTGTGAGGTCTGAGCACATGGCCTGCCCAGAGTGGTGCTGGGACTGGACTTGAGAGCCCTGTGGGGACCAGAACAAGAGTGAGAAATAAACTGACTGATAGGAATGAGCTTGATTTGGATAATACCAAGTAACGAACAAGCTGTGGTTTCAGTGGAGGGTCAGGAATGCTTGAGTGCAAGAGCAGCACAAAAATTGGATGTTTAGCAGAGGGAAGCAACTGGGAGCTTCTGCATGACCTCTTCAGAATGGCTTTTCCCACCAGTGAAATCTCCATGTGGTCTTGGCCAGAGGGATGATTAAACCGTTTAGCCTGACCTCAGGAGCTGGAGGAGAGCAGAACCCTCCAGTGCAGAGCAGCCACGTGGCAGGTGCTGCTGTGGCTTGCCAAGGAGCCTGAGGTACCACCCACGTTTGCAGAGAGCTGACCAGGCAAGACAAGCTCTGGGCGTCCCTGATGTGCAGGAAGCAGCAGAAACCTCCAGCCTTTGCTATAGCACATCCTGGGACTGTTTCTTCTCAGTCCCATATCTGCGTGACTACGAGGGGCAAGCGCAGCATGTGGGCAGCCCAGCTCGGAGCTCTGCTGTGATTCAGCACTGTCCTGCCTTCCAGAGGCCCAGCTGCTGAGGAAACAGCGTTTGCCCAGAGTTCGTCAGGCTGATCCAGTGCTGGGGACAGGAGCCCTGGTGCCCACTGCAGGCCTCCAGCAGCCACCTGGGCTGCAGCTCTGGTCCTGTCATGGAGCTGCAAAATTTACACAGGTGTTGGGGACACGGTGACACTCTTTTCGTCCTTGGTGTCACAAGACCAGATGGATGGGACAGGGTTGCTGAGGCACTTCTTTCCCCTTTGCACACATAGGCAGGAGAGGACATCCACAGGACCCTGCCTTGGAGGCTGCTGCCCAGGGAAGCAACTCATCCCTCTTGGAAGACCCCAAACAATAGTGACCCTACCAGGAGTTGTTTCCACGTTCTGCATGTTATTTCAAGGTTGAAAATGTGTTTAATTTTCAGCTCCAGCCACAGGATCTCATTATCTTTGTCAGCCAGCCGGGCCTGCGTCCCTTTTCCCTTTGGTATGTTTACCAAGTGTAAATGCCCTCTGCAGTGATCTGGTTCCCCCACAGCCCTCCTCCTGATGCACTGAATGGGAAACAGCCCTTACAGATCAGATCATCAGGATTTCTTCTGGTCCTTGATCATTCGGGAGTCTCTTGTTTGAACTCTTGTCCCAAATCATTTTGTTGTCCCCATAGGGTAAACGTCAGAGCTTGCTGTAGTGTCTAGGTAGGGCTCTAAGAGTCGTGCCCAGGACCAAGGTCACTTTCGTGCTTCTGTGCGATATTTTTATATGTCAAGGGGCCATGTTATCCTTTGGGCTCAGCGTTGCACTGAGAACTCTCAGCAGTTCAGTTTCTGTGGTCATCCCTGAGTTTTTCTTGGAGACGGAGCCTCCCATGCTCTGTGTTTACCGTGTGCATTTCCCCCACCCTGGCTTGCCAGCCTGCAGCCAGGAGCTTTGCAGCAGCCTCCTCCAGCTCCCCGGCTCTGCTGCCTTGTCTGGGCACCGCAGCACCAGAGATGCCTTGTGGTGGTGCTTGGCCTGGCACACGGTGCCCATGGTGCTCACTGGCTGCCACTTGCTGCTACAGGCTTGTCAGCACCAGTGCCCAGAGGCAGGAAGGGGAAGAAGACGAAGAACCAGATGCTGCTTCCCGAGATAAAGAACGCGGACTGGCTTGCCACCTGCAACCCTGAGGTCGTCCTGCATGATGACAGCTACAAGAAGCACCTCAAACAGCACTGCAACAAGTGAGTGCAGGAGCCCACGCCAGCTCATGGACACCGTGGGCTGAGGGCTTTTAGCATGAGGAGGGTGGGAGGGAGCTGCAAAGGGCTCACAACCCACGCAGGATCACTGTGCTCCAGCTGCTGCACCACTCTCAGAAGCTCCTTCAGTTAATGGGAGACGTGTCCTGACACCAAATCTCCAGCCACAGGGCCCCAGCAGATTGCAGGGCTGGGCACTGTGGTGTGATGCCACGTGGCCAGTGCCCATCCTGCTTTGAGAAGGTGGGCCCTCCCACGTGGGGAAACACAGCGTCGAGCAGGTTTCCCTGGCCTTGCTGACTCTCAGAGCATCCCCCTGCAAACACTCTAGCAAGAGCTGTTGGGCCAGACCCTAGGCTGGCATCTGAGCACTTGCATGCTAGCATATGTTCCTCTTTGCTGCCCCGGGACAGGGTTCTGCTGCGGGTGCGAATGCTCTACTACCTGAAGGCTGAAGTGCTGGGGGAGGCTGCAGACAAAGCCTTCGAGGGAACCCCTGCCAGGTAGGGACCTTATGGTGAACCCCTGCACTGCTTCTCGGGGAGGTGGTGGCAGTGCTCAAGCACTTCCACAGCCATCCAGCCCAGCCACGCCTGGGCTCGCCGCAGCTGTGGGTGAATCAGACCCCATGGTTAAATCCCCAGACCTTGCTCAGGCAAAACTTCATCCTTAGATGGCAGCTCTGCTTGAGCAGGGACTGCAGCCATGGCAGCCCTGTTGGAGCAGCTCTGAGGCTGCAGTGCCAGTCTGGGGCGTGCTGAGGCCACTCAGGGAGACCCTGCAGCCTGCATGGCCTCTAATCCAAAGTGGGAGCCCACAGAGATTGGGGGACAGGCCTCGGAGCAGAGCGTACTCCATTGCTGTGGCCTGCCGTCCCTTTCCAGCACAGAGGACAAGGGGACCAACAGGCTCTGTTAATGCCACTGAGCCCGCAGCCTGTAAAAACTCTGCTCTCAGTGCTTCAGAGAAGTGTGTGATATGCCAAGGAGTAGGGGCTGCTGCCTTCCCCAGCACAGCTCCATCAGCGTGAGCCTGTACAGAGGGGATGTTGCAGCCCACCCCACCAGACCTGCTATTCTTCTGGGGCTGGTTTCCCCCAAGAGATGCTGTTCAGATCAGATAGAATCTCCAGTCCTGTGCTGTTGCTTGGGTGGGAGAGGAGAGGAGCTGTGCAGCCTCCCCATCTCTAGAGAAAGAGGATGGGAAAGGCAGTGGGTTGCAGTAGAGCCAAGGCTCCAGCTCTCTGAGGCCAGGGAGGCGTGCATGCCAGGCCATGGTGGGGCCCTAGGCCAGCCTTGCATTCATTAGTTGTCCCCATGCCAGCGAGTGATGGCTTCTGTCTCCCCCCTGCCCCTGCTCAGCAGTGCCCAGTGTGCTCCAGTGTCTGGTGAGGCTGGGAGAGGGGCATTCATACCTTGTCTGCCACAGGGAGCTGGATGTTCTGCTGCCAGACATTGACTACGTGGAGATCCCGGTGGACTGGTGGAATGCCGAAGCTGATAAATCCCTGCTTATTGGCGTCTTCAAGCATGGTGTGTACCCAGCTTGTCTGGTGGGTGCTAGTGCACGAGAGGGACCCAAATGGAGCATCTGGCCAGAGCTCCAGTACCTGTAGGGGATGTCACGTCAGTGCAAGGGGAGCAGAGCTGCAGCCATGCACCACAGCCACACAGTGCTAAGGCAGCTCTCCCCAGGTGCTGGCAGCTGCGCTGCTGCCAGCTCATTTGGGCGGTGGAACAGGCGCACTGCGGTGCCCAGGGTGGCCGTGCCTGGACTTGTGGCAGACTCCTCTAGTTTGCCAGGAGCAGCATGCAATTGCCCCCTGAGGGTGAGGAGGAAGGCACAGAGCCTGTCTGGGCATCCTCAGCCTTGTCATGGAGTCCTGCTGTGGCTTCCAGGAGGCGTGGGGCTGTTTGCTTCCAGCTGCAGCCTGCCACAGTTCCGTGCACCCAGCCTACTGAGCAGGGCTGCCTGGTAGGATGGAAAGACTGACCTGTCAGCCTGCTGCCCAGGGGCTGCAAAGCAATTAGCAGCTTTTGGGAAAGTGCTCTGAATTTCTGAGGGTGAGAATTGCTCTCACAGCAGCACAAAGAGTGAGAGCCAGGTGGGGAGCTGTGTCCCACAGAGCAGGAGGTTTGCCTGAACCAGGCTCAGGCCTGGCTTTTTGTTGTCTTTCTTCTTGATGGCCTGTGGCGGCTGGCAGGTTACGAGAGGTACAATGCCATGCGGGCAGACCCGGCGCTGTGCTTTCTGGAGAAGGTGGGCATGCCAGACGAGAAGCTGCTTTCTGCAGAGCAGGGTGTCAGCGATGGGGCCCAGGATGCTGCTGAAAGGTGGGTAGGGGATGGAGCCAAGCTCTCCCGGGGGGCTGTCTGGCTCACTCTTGGGGGCCATGCTGGCAGTGAGGCAGTGCTGTGGAGTGGGCTGTGCGCAGGGAGGAGGAAGGAAGCACAGTGGGCAGGGGAGAAAGTAGTGGGGAGCTGGCTCCCCAGTGTGAGGTGTGTGGGGGTGGCACGAGCACCAGTTCTCCCACAGCCAAGAGGGCTGTGGTGCCACTACCAGGGACTAATTCACTCTCTTGCCCAGGGGCAGCATGGAAAAGGAAGACAGCAGTGGAGAAAAGCTGGAGGGGCTGCCAAAGCAGGAGGTGAGTGGGACTCACAGTGGTCCATGCCCATCTGCTCTTGCCAGGCCTGTCTTGCTGCCCTGCAGTGCAGGCTTGGCTCTGTCAGCTCTGCTGCGGGGCATGGGGGAACCAGCGGTACCAGTGACCCTGCTGTGTGGCGGCTTTGCCATTCTATGCATGGGCTCTGCCTCGTGCTGTCTGCATTGTCTCTGCTTGCTGGAGCACAGCTTCTGCTGTTGCTGCTGTGTTCTTCCTGTGGACCTGGGCAGCATCCACCTTGTGGGAGCTGAGGGATATTGAGGGCTGGGGATGGCCAGGGGTGCTGGCTGTCACGCTGTGCTTCAGGAGCCACGTGGGACCCTGGCAAAGGATTCGGGGATGTCCCAAAAGAAATAGTCCTAGAGGAGAGGAAGAGAGTGAACAAGACTGCATGGGAGGGTGCAGGGTTCATCTGAGCAGCAGAGGCTGTCACACTGCTGCTGTCTGCACAGCGGCACTGCAGCCTGTGTCACTGTGGTGGACCCCCTCCTCCAAGCCAAAAATGGACAGCGCTGCCCCTCTGAGCCGTCATCTCCCCTGTCTGTGCTGCTCGGATCCCGTGTGCTGAGGGCAGCCAGCAACTGCAGCCCGAGGACACAGAGCATGCAGCCCTGCCCATCCTGCCACCTTGTACCCTGCCAGGGCTGGGTGGGGTGTGGGTACAGGAGGTTCTGTGGGACTGAAGAGCCCTCTCTGATGGTTTCTTTCTGCAGGACGTTGTGGCAGCTGGGGTGGGCGAAGCCAGTGAGAAGCGGGACGAGCCAGTGGCAGGTGAGGCTGTGTCAACTGTAGTGTGGACCATGCCTTCCCAGCGGCAGGCACGGTGCAGCTGGAGCCAGAGCGGCGAGGCCGGTGCTGTGGGGTGGGAGGGACACTCTGCTGGGTTGAGGGGGATGAGCCGCTCTCTAGGGGGGGGTGAGGTACCTTAACCCAGGCAGACTTTGGTCAGGGCACCCCCATGCAGAGTCACATGTGGCCCAGAGATGGGCCCTATGGCAGGGCAGCCAGTGAAAAAGTTTCCAGCCAAAGCCAGCCAGGGGTGACTAGAAGCCATTAGCCTGCCCTTGTCCATGCAGCTGCCTTCATGAGATGAGTGTGCAGGGTCTCTACAATGGGCAGTGCTGGTGGATGCCATGGGCTGGCTGGCCTTGCTGCTGAATGGGGAGGTGCAGTCCTCCCCCCTGCATGGCCTAGCCCAGTGTCATCATTCTGCCCTGGTACTGCCTCTGGGCTCTCTCTAAAGGAAGCTCAGAAATGGTGAGGCTGTGAACCAGCAGCTTTTGAGGTGCAGAGACCCAGGGATGGTCAGCACAGCTGCCCGCTCATGACTGTGATCCCTCATGTACCCCATGGAAGGGGGAAGGCAGGAGAGAACTCTCAGAGGCAGCCAGAGGGATGCAGGAATCTGTGGCTTTGAGTGTGCATTAAATACTAATGTCCTTGCTGATGTTTGAAGCCCAGGATGGCTCCGACTCAGACAGATCCTGCTGGCCTGTCTCATCTGCTCTCACAGCCAGACTGCGGAGGCTTGTCACCGTCTACCAGCGCTGCAATCGCAAAGAGCTGCCTCCTCGTGCCGAGATGCTCATGCCTGGTAACCATGGATACTGGCTGCAGGACGAGATGTTCAGGAGAGCCTCTGAGATGGACTCGGTGAACAAGGAAATGCAGAAGAGGTAACACAGCAGAGCATCCTTTCCAAAGCTCATTTAGGCCAGTTGAAATCCCTGCCCCCCTGGATTTACCCAGGTAGATGCCACCATGGCTGTCTGAGTAGCCAGCTGCCCATGTGGCAGAGGTGCATGGGCCCTTGCTGGGTGGGGAACACTGCTCCCAGCCGTGAGGGAGCCTGGTGGCTCAGGCAGCCAACCCAGCCAGGGAGCAGCCTTCACTGTAGTTTGTGGGTAGCAGCTGGTGACATGGTGAAAGGAAGCAAGGAGACAGCTCTTTAGGGTCAAATCCAGTGTCTGCTGGGCCAGGGATCACCCCCCAGCCCCAGCAGAGTGGGTGCTGCTGAGCAGTGTTGTGCACTGTAGATGAGGGCTGATGGATGAGTCCTGTCACAGCCCATGTGCATTAGCCTTTCTGACCCTCATGACTCTTATGCCTCTGCGTTAGCCTCCTGCTCATGACCTCAGGAGCCCAGTGGTGGCATATCCTGGTTGCAGTGTGCTCCCATTTCATTTCCATCCCAGTAAGTGAAAGGACATTGAGGCCATCCTGGCACTTTGAGTGGCTCTCTGCAGAAACCGGGGAGGGCATGCAGCAGGGTGATGCTGCCTTCTTCACTTCCAGTTCCCAGTATGCAGCCCTGGGACTTCCTGAACCTCAAGGACTCTCTGCGGTCAGTAGTCCTCAATGGCTTTTGTCTCCTGTGAACCTGTCCCCATTGAAGGAACCCACATAACTGCTTGGTATCAGTGCTGCCCTGCATTCTCTGTTCACGGCCTTCTTGTATGGAAGCTGCTCCAGCCCACTGATATTCCTTCTCCCTCTGGACCCCTTCCAGTTGTACCGTCCCCTGTTCAAGGTGGGGGCATCAGTGGTTGTGCTGTGAGCACCACAGCGGCCTGGTATTTCCTGCTCTTTAATTCTGTGGGCTTTGGGGTTTTTTGGGTCTCCTTGCAGGAGTGTCCTGAGCAGTTTCCCACCAGTCTTTAACTTGAGGCCTTTCAACAAACTCCCTGCTGGGCTCCTTGGTTTGGATCATTGATTTTTTTATTAACTTTCTTCTTGTTACTCTCCTTTTTGGAATCACATATCACTTGCAGAGGACTCAGGCCCCTGGGAGCAGGGATGGACATGCTGGTCTATGTATTTTGGTCAGCTGGGGAGTGCTGTGGGTGCTGTCACCCTGTCTGCTCTCCCTTGACATGTCTGAGCTGCTTGCTGGTGCTGGCTCAGAGCTGCAATTCAGAGGAGCCGAGATTTGACTTTAAGCTTTCTTTCGCCCACAGCACTCATCTTTCTGTGCTGTCACCTGCTCCTGTGCTTGCCCTGCCGTTTGCACCCTGGTCTGTTCTCTGTGACCTGTTTCTCTGCACTCTGTTTGCCAAGGGCTGTATTTGCCCAAGATGCTTTTCATCTTCTCTGTCCTAGATCATTCCTTTGAGTGATACCCATGAGGTGAAAGCTCAGAGGGTCCAAGCCAGAATGGAAGTTGTGCTCGAACAGTGCTGTAACTGAAAGCCCCCATCACCATGGCTGCTTTCCTTCAGTGGGGAAGGGGTGACACTGACCCCTGGCACCCAGGAGTCAGTAGGGTGGATAGTGTTTGTTACTGGGACCCTTAGGCAACAAACCCCAGTCCCAGTTTCCCTCTGGAAGAGGCTGGATGAAAGCTCTGCCTGCAGGACCTTCCTTTCTAATTCCTGGTACTAATTTCAACTCTCCGTTGGCCTTTCCATGGAGGTGATGATACAACTTGCAGGAAGCAAGTAGGTGAGATGGGTTTGTGCCTCCATAGAAGCTGCTGGAGCCTGCGCTCTCTTGGCAGCACAGCCAGGAGCTGCATCTCGTGTTTTTTTCAAACAGCCAAGAGTGATTTTTTGACAGTGAGCCAAGAGCCAGAGTACCCATGGCCTTTGCTTCTCACTATGTGCCTTAAGGCAGAGGATCTCGGGTTGTGGCGATCTCCCTGGTGTGCTCCTCCTGGCAGCTCCCCCAAAACTCATGGGCAGTAACTAGATGGTCATCTTGGAGCCTCCGCCTGGTGCCTTGCCAATGCTGGGACCGGAATGTGTCTCAGTGGTGTTCATGTCTCCTCCCTGTCCCACAGGTGGACCAGGAGGGAACAGGCAGATTTCTACCGCACTGTCTCCTCCTTTGGGGTTATCTATGACCAGGAGAAAAAGGTCTTTGACTGGGCCCAGTTCCGAGCGATCTCTCGACTGGAGAAGAAGACAGATGAGAGCCTGGAGAAGTACTTTTACAGCTTTGTGGCCATGTGCAAGAATGTCTGTGGTCTCCCACTGTGGAAAGAGGATGGTGAGTGGAAACTGCATGGCCTGTGGAGGGGTAATGGTAGGTCCATGTAGCCATAGGTTAGAAAAGGTCCCACTGCTCTTGTGGAGCAGGAGAGCAAGGGCAGAGTTTCAGAGACAGAGGCAGCAAGATGGCAGGCAGAAGGCTTGCGGAAGCCACGTGCATTTCTGGCTGCCTTGTCACCCATTGTGTACCACCTCCCCAGCACAATGGGAAGGTAGGGCAGCCCTGTGGGTTCCAGCCCCTGCTCTCACAGGTCTCACAGAGCTCTCCCATGAAATCACAACCGATTTTATACAAGACGGCAACCTCTAGATGTGAGGGAGGAGAAGTAGAGAAGCAGCAGATCACAGCTCCTCCACACTGGAGCTTGGGATTGTTTGGGTGATATGTATAGCTGCTTTCTTTCTGAACGTCTCTCTGCTGGCACTGGACAGAGTCTGCACAGTGCCCCTGCTGTGGCATAGCTGACCAGAGAGCTCTGCTACAGGGTAGAGGGAGTCTGAACCCACTGCAGGAGGCTTGGGAAGCCTGACCAACAGACAGGGCATCCATTTTGTCAGAGTGCCCTGCAGAGCCCCAGTGCATTGGCATCATGCAGGACATGGCAGATGAAAATCTGCTTTGGGGCTATTTAAGCACAAGGTGATTTGCTTCTGACAGCAGCAGAAAGGATTTTGTCTCATATCTGTCAGGAGGTCCGGTCTCAGGTGCAGTTCCTTGCATGTGTGTATTAATGCCTTAGGTGGGTGTTCCTCATCAAAAGAGCTGCGTGAGTTGAAGGACTCCTTTCCCTGAGAAGCTGCTGAAGGGCTACCAGAGGCTCAGACCCCAGGGAGCTGCTGTGCCAGCAGGTCCAGGCAGCTCCAGCACTGGTGGCACTGATGGAGCAGAGTTCAGACAAGACTCTGAAGTCCTCTGCAGCTGAGTGCCGCTCTTGATCCAGCTGCTAAAGTTGAGGGATTTTACTCCCATGTGTCTGTTTAGTCATTTAGGCAAATTAATGGAAAGTGGTGAGACTGGGAAAAGTAGCCTCAGCAGTGGCTACAAGCACTCCCCCCACTTCACGTGCAGTCTGAGCAAGAGTTAAGACTCATCTTAACTCATCACTGCCTCTGAGAACATCAGTCTGTATAATGGGGCCCTGGCTTTTCTGTCCCTGCTGTAGGTCCCCCAGACCCCGACATCTACGTGGAGCCCATCACGGAGGAACGTGCTGCCAGAACCCTCTACCGTATCGAACTTCTGCGAAAGGTGCGCGAGCAGGTGCTCAAGTGTCCGCAGCTCCATGAGCGGCTCAAGCTGTGTCGGCCAAGCCTCTACCTGCCGGTGTGGTGGGAGTGTGGCAAACATGATCGGGACCTGCTGATCGGCACCGCCAAGCACGGCCTGAATCGCACCGACTACTACATCATGAATGACCCCCAGCTGTCTTTTTTAGATGCATACAGGAACTATGCCCAGCATAAAAGAACGGGGCTCCCAGGCCCAGAAACTCTGTGCTGCCTTTACCAGACTAACTCCAAACTCTACAGTTCCCCTTTGTACAGCCAGGTGGACCAGGCTTGCGAACCCCTGGAGAATGAAGCCGAGAGTCAGATCAAGCTAGAAACCATAGACAGCGCTATGTCTCAGGCTGGGGGCAGTCCGCCGGATGCAAACTGTGACAGATTCATGTCTAAAGTCCAGGACATCATTTCCAGTAACTTTGATGAGAGCTCTCTGCCAGACTCATTGGTGTGCATGATGTATGATGAGAAGGCCTGTAACAGCGAGCAGAGCTCCCTTGCCCGAGACAGCCCAAGTTGCACAGACGTTGGAAGCAGCATTGCTAAACTCTCTGAGGGCAAGCTAGAGGGGGATGAGGATCCATCCAGCTGTGATGCAGACGCCATGAAAGAGACTCCCTTCCTAGAGGGTCTGCAGGTGGGTTGTGACCAAATGGACAGTCAGAATGAGGAAGCTGAGCCTTCACCTTCTACCCCTGAAAGCGACCCTTCGCAGAGCATCCCAGCAGAGCTCTGTGAAGCCTTGCAGCAGAAGAGAGACCTCGCCAGCCCTGAGACAGTGCTGCCTGAGCATGGTGCCGTGGAAGGGGTCATAAGCATGGGGCTCTACAGTCCCAGTCTTCATAATTATGAAATAAAGGTTCCTCCTGAGCAGAGGTTCATCAATCTGCTGCAGGAGAAAGGAATAGAGGCAAAGTCAGGGCCAAGTCAGAGCCACAGCGAGGAAGATGAGGAGGAAGAAGATGACGATGATAACTCTGAGGCAGCAGCAGATGTTGTGGAAGGCTTGAGCGGTCCTGAAACCAGGGCTGGTTGTGATCCCGAGGCTAATGAACAAGGGGGCGAGGAGCAGAGCTCTGGCCTCCCCACACCTGAGGACACTTGCCCAGAAGACATGAATGGAGAGAGAGAGTCCCTGGAGCTGGGGACACCCAAAAGGCTGCGGGAGCCTGGGCCAGAGGGCAGGGAGGACCATGGCCTGGACGAAGAGAGCACCCTGCAGCACTCACCGGCTCAGGCTCAGAGCCAGGCTTTCAGCCTGCCTGCACCTCTGCTGGGGGCCCCAGGAGCAAAGCCCACCCGTGCCAGGGGGGAGGCCTGGGGCCGGGGGGCTGAGGGGCAGCCAGGCTGCAGAGAGGCCCTGCACCCTGAGCCCCAGGGGATGAAGCAAGAAGAGTGTGAGAACAGAGATGAGGGGGAGAAAGCCAGCAGTAACCAGTGTCAAGGTATGGTCCTGAGAGCTCCCTGTGGTTGACAGTCACCTCTGGCTGGGGTGGGAGGGACCTGGTGTCCTGCCTGCAGAGCCCCTGGAGCCACCTCCCTGTAGAGACAGGAGCTGGGGTCCCTGTAGCTGATGCGATTGCAGAACAAAGTGTTGGTGGCTGTGTTTGACAGCAGGACTAGTCTGAACCCCCGACCCTGAGCCCCAGCTGCCCTTCTGCTGTGAGCATCCCATGGAATGCAGGATGCCCTTCCCTTCCTGGCACAGGGCACTGCCTGGCAAGCAGCTCCTTCTGGAAATGCATGTGTCCTCCTCTACACCTGCCCAGGCTATGGGGACAGTCAGGGGTGGGGGCCACTGCAACACAGGATCCCCAGGCTCAGCCCAGGGGAGAGCTGGCCTTCCGTGAGCAGTGTGGGCCACCTGCTGTGACCCAGGGCTCCTGTGTTTCTGGGAGTGGCTGGCTGAGGAATGGGACCCTTGTGGAGACAGACAGCAGGGCCTGGGGTGGGAGGGTCAGGGGAGTTACTCCTGGCTTGAGAGGGCAAGAGAGGCAGGGTGGTGATGGGCTCTGTTCTCTGTCACTTTCTCAGATGGTCCAGAGAAGTACTTGGAGGAAGAGAGCAAGAGTTCTGCTTCTGTCCTGCCTGGGGAGATTGATGACCTTCAGGATGCCCGGGCACCAACCATAGCCCAGCTGCTGCAGGAAAAGACGCTTTACTCGTTCTCTGAGTGGCCTAAGGTGAGTTTAACACTATTTGTACTGCAAGTGTTACTGTGTAGTTGTGAACAGCAGTGGCTCACACAGCCCCAGCCCTGCCTCCTGGTCCTTCACACACGCCTCCCCATGGATGCTTTAATTGGGGTGCTTTTCCCAAGCACCTGTGCTGTGGACATGCCTACCCTAAAGCAGTTCCCCATCAAGCTGAAGTCATCAGGGCTGAGTTTGTCTTTGACTCGTGTATGTCATCTCAGGATTAGTCATTCGAGTCCCAGCTTGCCAC
Organism: Falco punctatus; assembly: GCF_963210335.1. Lineage (NCBI taxonomy): Eukaryota > Metazoa > Chordata > Aves > Falconiformes > Falconidae > Falco > Falco punctatus. The sequence continues at coordinate 714,337 of NC_137590.1, forward strand.
CATCCAATTCTGTTTGCAGGACCGTGTGGTCATCAACCGCATTGACAACATCTGCCATGCCATCCTGAAGGGCAAGTGGCCCTCTTCCAGCCAGCAGTTCGAGACACAAAGTCTGCTGACAGCTTCAACAGTAGCCAGCAGTGCTGGCAGCAGGAACAGCTTCGCCGAGTCAGAAGCCCCTGATCCCAGCTACAATAACGGGGTGTTAATCTCACAGGTACAAAAGGTGAGGGGGGGCCTCAGGCAGGGACAGGCTTGGGACTCTGGGGTGAAGCTTTGCTCGGAAGTGCTCAGGACTTTCCCAAGCAGAGCCTGAGTTTTCACTGCCTCTTGGTGCCACTTGTGGTGTACAACACGTGGCTTAAGCCACTTGGTCCCCTCCACTGGGGGCTCCTGATGAGGTCCCCATACTCTCAGCCCCCCACCAGCCCTGCTCCCCTCCTAGGAAGGCAGCTGTTCTGCAGCAGCTCTGTAGCATGTGTAGCTGTAGAGGTGCTTCCAGAGTCACCGCTGCAGCACCTGGAGTGGTGAGGGAGAAAAGGGGACACTGCCCTGGTGTCCCAAAGGAAAGGGTGCAGGAGAGGGAACTGCCCCATCAGTGACCAGCTCTCTCTCACCTCTCACCGTTGGACACAGTGCAGAGACAGAAGCTGCTGGCTTGGGACTCCAAGCCTGCCTGCCCAGCAGCTGGCAGAGCACCCAGGGTTATAGCACCTTGGGAGATTGAAGTGTGTGTGAGGGTGCTCCTGCACTGTCCCCACACAGGGAAAGAGAGGTGTGATGTGCCCAGGGAAAGGACATCCTTCAGGGCTCCTGTGTGCATGCAGAAGAGCCTGACCATTAGCTCAGTGTTGGTTTGAAGAGCTGTGGTCCCTGGGCACTGCGTGAGCAGCCTTAACCCTCTCCATGGCTTTGATATATGCAGGAAGGTTTCCTCACCCCTGCCATGGCAAAGGATGAGCGGAAGCACAGGAGGCCCTATGAATTCGAGATGGAGAGAGATACCAAACAGAGGAGCTTGGAGCAGCTAGCAGCAACCCATGTTCATCCTCCCATTGTGCTGAATGGCTGGCGTGACGCAGCGGTGGACTTGTCCAGAGCCTCTGATGGGTCCCCGGGGAACTCCTCTCCTTTCCCCCTGAACACAAACATGCCCAAACTGGGGACCGTGAACACCCTCCAGGGCTCCCTGGGCATGGACTTGTCTGGCATCCTCCAGGCAGGGTTAATCCATCCTGTCACAGGACAAATTGTAAATGGCAGCCTCCGAAGAGACGATGCTGCCATGAGGAGGAGACGGGGCAGGAGAAAAAATGTAGAAGGGATGGACCTCATCTTCTTGAAGGAGAGGCCTCTTCCAGCCAGGCTGCAGGTGGGTTGATGCTCCCCCCATTTCACGTGGCCCCAGTGGAGTCAGCATGATCTGTCTGATGGTCCAGCTCTCCCCTACAAGCTCTGTTGCCCATGACAATGTGGGACCCTCCCCCCAGGACAGCTTGGCTTGTGCTGGAGCAGGCAGGAGCAGATACTACTTCAGGGAGGAAGGGAGGTTTCCCTCTGTCTTGCAGCACTCCACCTGAGTGTTTGAGTCCTGCTAAGCATTATCAAGAGCAGCTATCACACCTCAGAGGTTGTCTAGGGTTAGAGAACACGAGGAAAGATCCTGGACTGCACTGGAGCTGTGGGCAGGAGCCTGCTGCACCCTTTCTCCTTCTGCCCTGGGATCCACTCAAAGAAGAATGGGGCTCTGGGAGCAAGATCAGTCCCTCTTCACCACTTTTAGGAGTGATCTGGGGGGAAGTTGGTCCTCATGGTGATTAGGGTGTTTCCAGGTGAGTTCGGAAGCATCTCCCAGCTGTCTGTAATGTGTGTAATGTGGTGGTGGGTAGTGATTTAAGGAACAGACACTGAGAATATGTGGATTAATCTGTGATGGGAGCAGATGACCTGCTTTGGGAGCTCTGCTTATCTGGGTGCCTGTGCATCACCACATGCTGCTGATGGGCTCTCCCTTCTCCTCCCTCGGGCTCTCCCTTCTCCTCCCTCCACTTCAGGATGTTCAGGAAGACCAGCCACAGCCCTCTCAGAACAGTCCCCTCCCTGATGGGCCGGTTGCTGCTACCTCAACTCCACAGCCAGTCCCAGCTGCAGGCAGCCAAGCAGAGAAGGCTGTCCCGAATAAGAGTCTCCTCGACTGGCTCCGTCAGCAGTCTGACTACACAGTTGACGTTCCCGGCTTTGGCACAGTAAGGGTGGCCTTTGGTGTGCACACACACGCGCGTGTGTGTGTGTGTGTGCGCACATGCGCGCAGGTGTGTGTATGTGCACGCGCCCGTGTCAGCCTTGTGTATTGCCCTTTGTGTTAGATTTTCTGCAGCTGCTTTTGAATTCAGGCCTTCCACAAAGTGTTTCAAAATGGAACCTTTTCCCCTGTACCATGGCTTGTGGTGTTCATCAGGGCTCTGTGGAAGGTTCGTTACACGTCTGGGAGGTGGGCACAGTTCCCTGTACAGCAGTGAAAGGCACTTGCTGAGCTTGACTTGCTGAGCAGGAGGGTCCTCCTGCCCCAGGATCCAGTCTCCAGTTCCAGTGCATCCATCTGCCCAGTGCACAATGAGTCCAATGTCTTCCAGAAGCAGCAGGGATGGGGAGAAAAATGGGAAAAAGGATTTGGGATGCTCGGGGTCTGCCTGTGTTGCTCCCTTTCACCTGAGGGCATTTTAGGCAGTGCTGTTGTATTAAATAAGGTCCCCAGGCAAGAGGAAACCACCTCGCTTTAAAAACTGGACTGAGGCAGCTGTGCTGCAGCCACTGCAAAGGCCTTGGCTGCACGGCCATGGGTGCTGTCAGAAAGTAGATTGGCAGAGCTGGGGGGCAAAGTCTGTCTGATTCTTCTTGCCATCTCGTAAGCATCCACTTCTTGGTTTCACAGGTTGGTTTGCTCCAGGTTTCAGCTTATTTAGCATATTAGACCGTGTGGTAGGCAGAGCATGGGGTGTAAAACAGGGCAGGAAGAAATGTGGTAATTACATGACTACATCTTGGTCCTGGAGGACTGCGTGCCTGAGGCAGGGATTCCCTGGAGCTTGGAGTACTGGCAAGGCACTAGTGTTTTGGAGCTTGTTAAGAGATGAAAGATGAGGAGACCAGCATTTGCTCAGGCAGGATGGCCCTTGCTTTTCAAAATCCAGAGATACATGCAGCTCTGCATGCAAGGCCAGACTCCCAGGAGCACTCCAAGAAGCAGTCAGATGGTGGAGCAGGTGCCATCCCACTCATTCCCATCGCCCCTGACTTTGTGGGGGCTTGCTGGAGCTTGCCTAGTCTGGCCATGCTGCTGGTGAACCTCTTGCTCCCAGTAGGCCCCCAGTGCCCTAGCCACCCTGCAGGATCTCCCCTGTCAGGGCAGGTGTCCTCTCTCCAGGTGGGATAGATTGAAAGCTGCTTTGGGGTGCAGCAGCAGCTCAGCTTTTTGAAGGACAGACCACGCTCAGGGTCTTTGACTCTCAGGAATCGGAGCCTGCAGTAGCTCATTATAATGCTACATCCCTGCAGGCACGTTGACACCCAGACTTGGTGCACACGGTGGGTGTGCAGGAACTCGGCCTCAACTCTGTAGGTTGCGGTCCTGAAGGGCTCTGATCCCAAAGAAACATGGTGCAGCAGCTCTGCGGTGGGAACAGCTGAAATAGGAGTGAAAGAAAGCACAAATGAGCTGGCAAGAAGCGGGTAGCCATATCAAACTGACAGGAGATGGCACATACAGACCTGTTACCTCTCTTTCCTAGCTGTAATTAGCACCTCATTTACAGATGTACATACAGATGAAATGGCAGCAAGTATTGCAGTTTTAGGACTGGAGGGGAATTAGAGAGGGCTGGAGCAGTCTAAGTGGGATACACTGAAAACCCCTTTATACCTACAAAATCAGGTTGTGCTCATTTGAGAGCTGGTCCTGTGGCAGACCAGCATGTGCCGCTCGTGCTGCTCCCGCCCAAGTCTGCAGGGACCCTCTGTCCCTCAGGAGCTCATCTGTGCCACTCCCTGCAGGGCTTGTAGCCGTCCAGGCTCACTAAGCCATCTAGTCTCATTAACATTGTCTTGTTTGCACTCCAGAATTTCTCAGACAAGCCCAAGCAGAGGAGGCAGCGCTGCAAGGACCCCAGCAAATTGGACATTAACTCACTCACGGGAGAGGAACGGGTGCCTGTGGTACATAAGGGTACCGGACGGCGGGTAAGCAACGGCCTGTTCTGTGCTCTGCCCTTGGTGTCTTGAAATGCTTAGCAGACCCTGAGCTCACCTGGGGGGAAATTTAAGCCAGAGAAGCCTATGGATGGGAGAAAAGCCTGGAACGCGGGCGTCACTGATCCATGCCTTCCTGTGACGCATGTGTGCCCAGGGGGACACAGACCTGTGGAATAAGTGTTTTTTCTCTGTGAAGTAAGGAAAGTCTGAGTGTTCACCCTCGCCAGGGTATACAGACCCCGCAGTGGCAAAGGAATTCATCCTTTGGCTTTAAAGCCGCCATCGGCACAGCCCTGGCTGGTGCTTCCTGTTCCTGGTTTGTTTGTTTCCCTTGAATTCACTGCAGTATGCCACAGATTCTAATATTGCCAGACAGATATTTTTGTTTTATTCCTCCTTATGAGGTGCAGGCAGAACATACCAATACCCAGGCAGGTGCTGGGCACGCAGGAAGTGGAGGATTTGAAGGGCTTTTTCTTGCTTACTGAGCAAGGACCACAGATTTACTTGTCTGCAGTTTAATCTGCATGTGCACTGATGTTCACCTCTCTGAATGAGAAGGGGCATTCAGGGATACTTTCCACTGAAGTCCGGTTCTTAAACACACCCAGGACTGCACCAGGTCAGAAGGTGATGTGACATTAATCTTATCCAAAACCAAAGCTAAAGAGTAAGGCAGAAAGAGGCTGTTTCAGCCACATCTGTGTTTCCCTCTGTTACATGCACGATGGCCGTTGGAGACCTGGGTGAATTGGTGGGTTTGTCTGGTTCTGAGCACGGCTTTCACAGAAGCTTTGTCCCTATCACTTGTTCATGGGGAGGGCGATGGGGCAGGCCACAGAGGCTGAACTTGCCTTTTCTCCCTGAGCTGTGTCTGGAGGCAGCAGGTGCATACAGAGTCCTGCAAAGATGTGTAGCAAGGGAAGAGTCTCTGCCCTAGCCAAACTGCAGCCCAAAGCAAGGAGCTAGGGGAAGTGTATTCATATTTCTTGTATTATTTTACATAACTCTTTCTGCAATAGAGGTCATCCTTCTGCTGTGTTTTATAGTTAGGGGGAGCCACGGCACCAGCATTGAAGGAATTGCCAAGGTGGCTTGATGCAAACTTGGAGTATGCTGTTGCAGCTGACTGGGCTGACATTGTTAAGCTTTCAGTAAGTTAGAGCTTTTGGAGAAATCTGTATCATGTCATCTTTTCTTTCCCCTCCCCATCCCCACAACCTTTCTCCAGTGAGGATCCGGGCGCTGTGAGGCAGGACCTCAGCTGCGCACATGGGAGGGGGTAGCTGCAGGGCCAGCAGCACTGGGGGCGCTTGCGCAGCAGAGAGGGCGGTTGGGTGCGTGCCACAGTCCAGCGGTGCGGCCAGGGGAAGGAGAGAAGGAGGTCAGCGCCCTGGGAATAGGGCTCAGCAGCTCGGAGTGACTGTCCAGAAAGCCTTGGAACTCTTGGAAATAACAGGGGCAAGGGAAACACCCTAGGAGTGGTAATCCACCTTGGGTGCTGAATGGCAGGGAGTGGACAAAGCACATTCTTGTGGGTCAAATTTTAAAAAATACCCTCAGCTGAGGCTTTTTATCAGTTCCTGCAAACTCTGCCTGTTGCAGCCCTAGGCCTGCCTGCTAAATGGCCTGCAGGTCACCAGGCCTGAAGGCTCGAACACTGCTGGCAGGGAGAGGGGCAGGACGGAGCCTCGCCTCTCTGTGTTCATTCATCCTGTTTGTCACGCCACTCCCTGCCCCGGTGCGTGGCAGAGCCTATAGAGGAGAACCTTTCTCCTCCGGCACACGGCTGCTGCCAGATCGCCCTTCCCCACCCTGCGGGCTGGCATTACCCAGGCTTCTCCCTGCCGCCCCTCTTGCCTGCTCCCCTGTTTTTGTGGCTGCAGTGGTTTGCGTGATGCCCTTGCAGCAGGCTGGAGGGGGAATCAATTGGCTGAGAGGTTTGTGCTGCTCTCAAATTTGCTTTTAATTAGCACTGGAGATTTGGCATGATCTGTTCCACTCCCCCCAGAAACAGCTCCAGGTCTGGGCTGGTGTCAGCACCCGTCTGGGCAGACAGCACCCATGCGAGCTGGCAGCTCTTCCTTGCCTTTGTTTGCAGGGGATGGTCTCTTTGCTGGTAGGAATAGCTGTGTGCCTGGCCACTGCCCTGGGCACCCGCCCATGCGCCCTGGTTTGGTGGCTGCATGCCCGTTAGCGTTCACACCACCGAGCTGCATCAGCACTTTGCTTTTGGCTAGTGCGCATCGGTCCTGGCACGTGCATGTGGAGGGGTGTCTGGCTGCTCTGGGCGCTTGGGCAGGCAGGAGCATGGGGTCAGCTGCCCCACAGAGCCCAGGCGCAGTCACGACCCCATTCAGGTTCTCCCACATGACAGTGGGAACAGAGCAGAAGATTCTCCCTCTTTGGTAATAGCTGTGCCGTGCAGACCGCCAGGGTCATCGGATTCAAGTTTCTGCACTGCAGGTGTCAATGGGAAATACTTTTCCTACCCGAATCTATTAATTGGAAATGATTCAAAGAGCAGTGATACTGAAACTCAAGGGAGCCACAAAGGGAAATGCTTAAATGTCTGTGATGAGGGTGTTGAAAAATGGAGTTTTAAACTGTGCGGTGGATTCCCCCTCACATTGCGCTGTGTAACTGGACAGTCTTACCCAGTTGTGGCTGCTGGGTTGCGGTCCCGTAGCTGAATGCTCAGAAGAACCTTCCTGGTGTCTCAGCGAAGCTCTAACTGGGAGCTTCTCAGACAGCATGTTCACTCTCTGTGTGTCATCCCATGCGGCTTTGCTGTCCTGCAGAGCATTGAAAATTTGGCTCTTCACATCTAAAATACATGATTTTTCACCTGCTGCTGAAGCCAGGATTAAAGCTGGGAGGGGAGCTAAGCTGGCATCTGACACAGAGCTGCCCTGGTGCTTCTCATGTTGCGAACAGCCGATGCTGAGGGCTCAGGTGAAAATGCAGGGGGAAAAAAAGTGCTTCCTCCTTTCCTCCCTGTGCGCTTTGGCTCTGCAGTATCATACCAGGGCAGAGCAAGGGTGTTTTGCATTTGGTAGCATCCCTTGGGGAAAAGTTGTGCTTACCTCTCAAATTCCATATCATGTAGGCAAATATTTCTGTGCGGACACCATCTGAGATGCAGATGCAAGCACAGAAAAGCCGTATTTCCTTTGATGCAGTAGTAACTGTTAGGTGTTTTCTGTTGTGTGTGTTTCGTTTCCAGGGCTACTTACCAGAAAGCAAATTCAATCGCATCCTAACTGAGCCTGTGCTCCGAGATGCGGGGCCCCGCCGGAGGGGGAGAAGGCCCCGAAGCGAACTCATTAAAGGCCCCAGCGTTGTAGCAGATTCTTCTTCTGGAATGGGACCATTGTTCATGAACGGACTGATTGCTGGGATGGATCTAGTAGGACTTCAGAACATGAGAAACATGCAGGGGATCCCTCTGACTGGGCTGGTTGGATTTCCTGCTGGATTTGCAGCAGTGCCCGCCAGCGAGGATGTTAAAAGCACCCTGAGTATGCTGCCCATGATGCTGCCGGGCATGGCTACTGTACCACAGATGTTTGGCGTTGGAGGACTTCTCAACCCCCCCATGACAACTACTTGTACTGCTACTGCTCCAACTTCGCTAACAAGCACAACAAAAAGTGGTACAGCCAGCGCAGAGAAAGCTACTGAGGATAAACAGAGTAGCCAGGATGTGAAAAAAGAAACTCTCTCAGAAGATAAGCCTGGTCCTAGTTCGTTTTCTAATCAGACAGAATCTGCAATAACTACCAGTAGTCCTGTAGCTTTTAACCCATTTCTTATCCCAGGGATGTCTCCTGGACTGATCTATCCCTCAATGTTTCTTTCCCCTGGCATCGGCATGGCGCTACCCGGCATACAGCAAACCAGGCACTCGGAGGCAGCGAACCTGGAAAGCCAGAAGCGGAAGAGAAAGAAAGCGAAAGGGGAATTTGCAAACCCAGAGCCAGAAACTGTCTCGCTGCCAGAAAAAGAAGCTGCAAACAGTCAAAACTGTAGAGAGCAAACACCGCCTTTGTCGGCAGAGAAAGAGCAGAATGGACCAGCAGAGGAGGAACGCGAAGCGGCTCGCGATACCAATTAGAACTTTTGTTTCATTGAAAAAAAACCACACAAAAAGATTGTGGCTTGTGAGTTTCTTATCCCATAAACTCTTTGTTACTTACCCTCCCACCCCGCTCCGCCTTCATAAACCTGTGTTTCCATGAATAATATTATCTACCTAATTCCCTGTCAGAAAAAAACTCTGGTGACATATTACATGTTAATAGTTGCAGGGTCTTGCCACTTTATTAGATAAACAGTGTTGTCTAGCTAGTATGGGAGGCACCAAATTCTCGTTCTGTTTTTCCAGTTGTTCATCCCAGCCGATGATAGCAAATCCAGTACTCAGTCACCCCCCCCAAATTTGCTCACTCCTTTGAGAAGAAAAAGCAGGGGGGGAAAAAAAAAAAAAGCGCAAGAGCAAAAGAAAAAGTCTTTACCTCTTGGTCTACACGCAGACGAGGGTATTTCTGTCTATAATGACACTGAATGAAAAAGCCTGTATTTGGGGGTAAAAAGCACAGCTATAGTAAGTGCTAATGTGTATTTTTGATTTAAAGTATTTCCCTATTTTATCATGGTTACTAGAATAGTAGTATAGACAGACGTATATAACTAATGATTGAAAATGCATTTATTCATTTCTTTGAAAGGAAAAAGCATAACTGGTAGTGATATGATTTCTTTATCACCCCCACCTCAAAGGTTTGGAGACAAACTGCAGCGAGTGAAAGTATGACGTAGACATTCTTTTGTATTTTTTAAACCCAAAGTTTGGTTTTATGTTAAGTGGAGTTTAGTTGCCCTTTCTTCAATAGTTACAAGGACTTTTCAGCTTGAGCTGGAAAGGTTTTGCACATCTTGCATGACTTTTTTTGGGATTACTGTACATGTAGCTACCAGTTTCTTCATCATTCTGCTAGTCTTCAGTTCTCCTCTCTGGTGTTAGTTCTCATCTATGGTATTAGAAGTGCTGTAAAGGTATTTTTTTCCAGCCATGAACAGGCCACACTGATTTTAATGCTCTTATATGAACACTGAGGCTTTTTTAATTTTTGTGTTTTCCACTCCTTACCCCAGAAGCAACGTCTTTTCAGCAAACAACAGAAAGGCTGTAAGCCGGCTTTCCTGTTTGGGGTAGTCCTCCAAGAAGGACCCCTGAGACTTTCAGAGCTTGAGCTCCTTTTTTTCTAGCGTTAGACTGTGAAGAGATGACCTTGGCTGCTTCTTTCCATTCCATTTGCTGTTGAACAGTATTTCCGATTCCCCTCCAAATGGCAAATGATTTTTGACATCTGCATTTTAAAGAGACAGGTTTTAATGCTGTCAGTCCCCCAGCAGCTCTGGGTACTGAGACTCCTCTCCACAGGCAACTCTTCTTGTTTCTCCTTCCCCTCACTCCTCGTTTAATTCTTTTTTTCACTTGGGCTTGTTCTTATTTGCAGCTCATGGTTTGAGACTTGAAATAAACCCACAGTGGTGCAGCAGTGAGATGAAAGGCAGGCTGGTGAGGGAGTTGGGAGCGTGCTAGTAATCGGTTTCACATTTGGTTGTCACAATTTACTGTATTTTTTACTTATTTTCTGTTACAGTTTTGCTAATTTATCAGATGGTCCAAATGTTTTGACATAACTATTGCAGTTTGCATTATTTATTTATGATGCTTTTTGTCATTGTCTTTTATACATTTGGGATTATAAATTATGTACGTGTTAAAATTAGCATCTCAAAGAAGTCTGTTACCCATGATCTAAAAAGCATTTGGTTTATATTTTCACGGACTTTATTCCCAGTTTACTGGATTGGATATTTTTTTTTTTAAAGTATGTAACCAATCATGATGCAACCACCCCCGATAATTAAATGTTCTATTTAATAACATCCTTGTAGCATAGATAACTGTATCCCTATCAACAGATTTCTTAGAAATGCTGCTATCTCTATTTAACTAACATTTTGTTCAGTTTTGCCTCCAGTGGAAGCAGAAAGGGTTTTTTCAGCTGTTAAATCCAAAATCAATATAATTTATTTATGTAAAAAAAAAATCACGATTGATATATTTTTGAACCTTTTAAGTACTAACTTTCTTTTTATTCAGTAGAAAAACATGTACTTGCCCTAAATCCTTAAAATACAAATGCTATAAAACTTCATATATCTTCAAAGCCTTACTGTGAATGGATGCAGAAATCTCTTCAGAGTCCATTTCTTGTTATGGGATGGTTTTTCCAGGGTTACGCGTGTAAGGAACAGGGTTGAAAGTGGAATTTATTTAATTAGCCAGCATGCTCTATACCTTGTTCTTCCTTATCAGACATGTATGCTATGTCTCTGGGTGTTTAGGCTTCTCTTTGACTGCTACTTTGTGACCCTTTTGCAACCCGATATACTCTGTGGATTATTTAGACTGTAAGGCGTAAGTGGCTTCTTATTTTCCATCGTATCCAACACAAATGCCAAATTTTCACCGGTTTTCATGGCTACTCACACGAACATACATCCTTCACCAAATGTGCTAACGAAATAAACTGTCTGTGCTCTTGAACATGGATAAAAAGAAAAAGATTTAAAAGTCAGATTTTTATTTTTTTAATTTAGTGACTAGATGATGCGTATCTTTCAGACTTGGCAGAGCCTTGCTACAGATGTATATAATTTTTTTTCAGCAAATATATGTGAATGTTTAATTCACCTGACTCAGTGATAAACGTTACTTGCCTTTTTCTCAGCACGGACCCGTTGAGGAGCTGCGGGACGCAGCGGGCTCCCCCCGGCCGCGCAGCTGGCCCCCGGCCCGGCAGATGTGCGCGCAGCTGGCCCGGTGCGGCGCGGGGGGGCCGCCGGCCCCTCGCCTCCCCGCGTTATCCCCCCCGCGGATGCGGGTGGCTGGAGCAGCCGATGCAGCCGGCGGAGCAGAAGGGGTTCCAGGCAGGTGCCCGGGTTCGGTGGCTCCAGGAAGACGCGCGAGGGCGGGTGCGGGTCAGACCCCGAGGGCTCGCGCCCCCCCCGCCGGCAACGTGTCCGGCCGTTACGCGGCTGCCTCAGCGCGCGGGTCGACGCGGGAGTGGCGCGCAGAGGGGGCGGGGCGGCGGCAGGAGCGCGGCTGTCCCGGGCCCCGCCTCCCGCCCCGCCCCTGCCCCCATCGGCCCCGTCGGGCGGGGCCTGGGAGAGAAACGCGCCACTGCCGCCCCACCCCGGCTCGGTCTGCGTGGCGCCCGGGGAGCGCCGTCGTACACGGGCGGCAACTTCCGTTGTTTCCACCGTGGCGGGGGTCGGTTCCCGGTCCCCGTCAGCACCGGCCGCGGCCGGGCAGCGGCACGGCCCGCAGCGCGCTCCTGGCAGCTCGGCGGCCTCGGGCCGAGCCGTGGGGCGGGGAGCGAACCCCCTGCGGGCGCTCGGCTTGCACCGGATGGGGCTCGAGCCTTTCACCGCCTCCGCCCGCCCCGGCCACTGCAGCCCGGCCGGGGCCGTAACACCGCTCGCGCCCCGCCGCCCCGCCTCAGCGCTGTCGACAACGTGGCAGCGATCAGGCGCGCTGCGCCGGGCGGGCGCCGGCACCGGCCGTGCTCCTGCCGGGCTCCGTACGCCGGCGGCCCGCGCGGCAGCACGCTGGGCGTGACAGCGCGGCCCCGGCCCCGCCCCGGAAGGCGCCGCGCCCTTCCGGCGGAGGCGTTCTGGCGCGCGGCAGCTGGCCTGTAACGGCCTGGCCGCCATGTCCCGCCCGGCGCCGCCCGCCGAGCCCGGCGCCGCCATCGAACGGCTCTGCCAGGACCTCAACCTGGACGCAGCCAGCGCCGCCGAGGCGCTGCGCGAGTTCACGGCGCTGCGGGGCACCTACAGCCTAGAGGTGAGCGGCGCCGGGCGGGGCGGTGTTCTCTTGGCCCTGTCGGGGGGGCGGGGCGGGGCAAGCTCCCGCCACGGGGAGGGGAGCGTGAGGGGCCGCCCCCGTGGTTGGGGGCGCGGGGGGCGGCTGCCCCCCCCCCCCCTTCCCAGCTCGTGGTTTCCCGTACCCCGGCAGGGCGAGGCGCTGCACTGGCTGGCCTGCGCTCTCTACGTCGCCTGCCGCAAGAGCCTGGTGCCCACGGTGGGGAGCGGCCTGATGGAGGGGAACGGCGTGTCGCTGACCCGGATCCTGCGCTCCGCCAGGCTCAGGTGAGCCGCCCCGCACGGCGCGTTCCCCCGGCTCAGTGCCGGCTCCGCCGCAGCCGCCGATGCGCGTTCCCACGCCTCCTCTCAGGCCCCGGGCGCTGCTGAGCGCCGCGCCGATGGGGGACTCGGTTGTGTTGAAAACGGAGCGAGGGCGCGCGTGCGCTCTTTGCCCCTTCCAGCCCTGGGACGCCCCGCCGGCCCCTTCCGACCGCCAACCAAAACGCGACGGCACCCGGGCCGTGCTGCTGGCGGCACCGGTGGGCCCGGGGCTGGCCCGGGGGGGCTGCGGAGCAGGCGGCTCCGACGCCTTTGCGGGCTCGGTGCCTTCTGCCCCTCCCCCGGGCTGACAGCACGGCGCTGGCGGCCTTTAAAGCGGTGCTGGTGCCTGTATCTTGGAGGGAGGCAAGGGGGAAAACCAGAGCGATAAAAGGCGAAAAGCTTAAGGTATGTACAGTTTGAGAGCCTATCAAATGGTAAACCCTGTATGTTAATAGAATTAGTCGTTAAGGAATAAATATGTCACATTTTAGCTTTTTAAAAGATTCTGAATAAAGGAAATTAGTTAAAGCTCAAAAATAAAGCAAGCTTTTCTTTCTTCTTTTAAGTTTAATCCAGTTTTTTAGCAAAATGAAGAAGTGGATGGACATGTCAAATCTACCACAGGAATTCCGAGAGCGAGTGGAGAGGCTGGAGAGAAATTTTGAAGTGTCAACTGTGATTTTCAAGAAATTTGAACCAATATTTTTGGATATATTTCAAAACCCCTACGAAGAAACTTCTAAACCACAGCGAAGCAGGAAACAAAGGTGGCTTTGAGATCTAATGTGATTTTTCCTAATGCAGATTAATGAAAATTAAGATAATTATTTATGCGTTTAAAAGTTATGTGAAGCTCCAGAGTGATAAGGGCCTCTTGGTGGCCTTGATTCTGAACTGCGATGACTACAGAAACATCCCAAATCTTGATGGGGCACGGCTCGTGTCAGCAGAGCTTTGTGTCTAGTGGCCGTTGCTGCAGCTCACTGCAACGTTCAGGAGCTGACCTGCAGTGCAAATGTCAGCAAGGTGGGGAGAGGGCACAGCGAGATGCGTTAATATGAGATACAGCAAGGCTGACACTTTTTTGGCAGAAGGAACTTAAGTAGCACAGGGATATTTTGTCTTTGCAAAGTAGTAGCTGAGGTGGTTGGTGTTGTGACATAATCCCTCCACACAAAGTGGTGTTATGTCCACAGTGACCGCAGTTTGACTCAGTTTTTAACGTGATTGCTGGGGGAGTGGTAGCACGCAAATGGAAGAAAGCCACAGCTGATGTGCTCAGACAGACATAGTAACTGGTAGTGTCACCTTTTATGACAGACTTAGTAACTGCTGGTGTCACCTTCCAGATAGACACAAGACTTCTGCCATAATTAAAGGAGCATGTCCATATTCCCTGCTGACTGCAGCCATCTCTGTGATAGCTTTGTCATGGGAGTGTAACCTGAATGGCAAGGGAGCCGAGCAGGGTCTGTGCAAAGTGGTTGTGCCAGCTCGCATGTGTCCTCTGGATGGATGTGAGGGGGAATAATTGTTCTGGTAAAACACTCCAGCATAGTTCCACATCTGCATGTAGAGAGGATACTTCTGCTGCTGCGGCTCTTCACGTATGGCAGGTAGCTTTGTGGGCATCATGTATTGGGAGAAATGTTGTCCGAGTCAGTACATTCTGTTAATGTTCCCTTGATGCAGCAGCATTCATTGGTATAACCACAGCTTTAGCTTCTCCATGGACTGTCTTGTATAATGTCTTCCTGGGTCTTCCAGCTCTGTGGTTTTGGATAATCCCTACTCCAAACCCAGTTCAGCAGATGAGCTGTAATATGAGCTGTAATTGCACATTTTGAAGAGATAGCTGATTCTTTAGTAAAATATTTGGGAAGAAGCTTCACTGGAATAACATAGCCCTTGGCATTTCGTAGTCTGCAGCTGTGGGAGGACTGTTAAAGATGTGACACCAGCAAAATAGTGTGTGCAGGGTCACAGGCTGGAGGCAGCTGTTGGCTCAGAGAAGGGCCAGCAGGTCGGGGACACTGCGCAGAATGCTCCGCAGAATTGAGGTGGGACACTATTGGTTAGTGAAAGCTGAAACAAGGGCATGTAGCTTAGATTGTGTCTCGGTATGAGATTAAGATAGCCGGTGGCTCTGAGTGTTATTTTGAACAAGGGAACAGTGAAATTGTTACTGTAAAACAAACTTCGGCTTCCTGAAACTGAAGTCTGATTTCTCCCCCCTTTTCCTCATTGATAGACGGGTGCCGTGCAGTGTTAAAGACCTCTTCAACTTCTGCTGGACTCTCTTTGTGTACACTAAGGGTAGGCTTGCTTTGTTTTGGCTGCATGGTTTGTATATGTTCTGAATTACGAACTTTCATGTTGCTTGATGTGATATGCTATCTTTTAAAGGTAATTTCCGTATGATTGGAGATGATTTAGTAAATTCCTATCATTTGCTTCTATGCTGCTTGGACCTGATTTTTGCAAATGCCCTTTTGTGTCCAAATAGAAGAGATTTGGTAAATCCATCATTTAAAGGTATGATGGGGACAGATTATTTAAAATCAAATATGGTGTGTTCTCTTGCTTGTTTTCAAATGAAGCTGAAGTTTGGTTGTCTTTTTTTTCTCTCTTTTTTTTTTTTTTTTTTGTGGGTGTCCGTCCCCTCCATGTTCTAGGCTTACCAGCAGAATTCCACACAACAGAGATCAAAGCCTCTGAAGATCCTTCCTGCATCATTGCCACACTATGTGAGCTGCATGATGGGCTTTTAGTAGAAGCAAAAGGAATAAAGGAACATTACTTTAAACCATACATTTCAAAACTATTTGATAGGAAGGTACATCTTAGTAGTTTTATGAATGTGTGGTAGTGCTCAGATGAATGATCTCTAGACCATTTAGATCCCGCAGGTTCTGCAGGAAAGTGTACTGACAGGCAAATGAACTTGGGCTGGGTCAGATTTTCTTTGTGTGTACTTTAGCAGGAGCAGAATTCACTCTCATTTTTGACATGTGCTGTAAGATCCCCTGTGTTCTGGCTTTTTATGTCAGTGGAGAATCTTTGCTTTCCTTTTTTGTCAGTATGAAACTGGACTGTGGATGATGATGTTTTCTTGAGGCAGAAAAGAAATGTCATTGGGAAATAATTTCATGGGATAACTGTCATGATATCGTGGGTCCTGCTGCTTCCCTTGGAACTGAGCAAAATGCTTTGGAAGGAAGAGGAAAAGTCAGTCCCTAACCTGCCAATGGAACAGATGTTAAATAGCAGTACTGTTTCTGAAGAGTGAGTTTATCTACAGCTTGGATAGAGTTAGGCTTTGTTCTCATCTGTTTGTCTTGCTAGTGGCGTTGTAGTCCCAGCTTGGGTCTAGGCAAAAAAAAACCCCAAGGGGTCCAGTTAGGCTCCTAAATCTTATTTCCTTTTTGGCTAAAACCATCGTGCCCTCACACTGTTAGAGCTGGAACAGTTTTGATTTTATTATGCAATATATTTCTGCTTTTCATTCTTAGATCTTAAAAGGAGAATGTCTGTTGGATCTTTGCAATTTTACAGAAAATAGGTAAGTTACAGCTTATGTTCTTAGTCATGGGGTTTGGTTTCGTTTCTAAAATACAGGCCTTTGAATGCTAAATCTCAGGTTTTCCTGTTCCTTTATCTTGCCATGACTAATGGCTTTTAATTATTTGGCAGTCAAAGCTGCTTTCTGGCTGTAATGCATTCTGGATCTGGGATGTCAAATATCAGGTGGTCAGCTGCAGAGCTTCTTCCTTAATGTCAGGTTTTTAATGGTGCTTGCCCTTACTTTCTGGCAACTGTAACCTTTGAGTAATCCAATGCAAGTCGAAACCTTGACTTTGAAGTTCACAGATGTGTTTCTATACACACCTCAAATACTACTCCTGAGAAGGGAAGACTCGTTATCAGTCTCCAATTTGAGTGTATAAATCTGTGAATGCAACAGAAGTACTTCAAAGAAAAGAACAGACAATTGTAAAACCACAAAAAAGAGGTAGAGCGTTTCTGTGGGAGGCAAGTATAGTTTTTTCAGAAGCTTTTAATGTTCACTTCTGAAAGCTAATTTAAATGCAAAATATGAACAGGAGCTGCTTTGTTCTGGATCCCTTAAAGGTGTTTTTGCCATTTCCAAAAATACCTAATAATTTGTTTTTGCAAGGTGAGTTTTTAATTTGTTGGTTTGCTTTCAGAATTTTGAGCGGACTCAGTTGTTTCAACAATGTAGATAACAAGTTCAGGTATAAAACATTGTTGCAGTGATCCATTTGAAGCAGTGAAATTCTCTTAAATTAACAGTATTGCTTTAATAATACCGTCATGTGGAATGATACAGTAGTCCCTGTTCTTTTATAAGTAGCTTGACATCTAAAGAAGCCTGGAAGCCTCTCTGTTTCTTTGTCTAAACTTTTCATAGACACTTTTTCTAAAAGACGTGGAGAAGGTGAACCTATGATACAGTCAGGTTTCCTGTGGGATCACAGAGTCAGTTGCATCATGAATACATTGTTATGTTCCACTAATACATGTGCTTAAGCAGCAGCTTGAATTGCTAAGACACTTTGCAGGCAAAAGATATTTCATACAGCATTCATGTATCATGAAGAACATGCAGGCAGGATTTACTGATGTGAGCTGTTTCTCATTTTTATCTAAAAGTTGCATTCTGCTTCCCAAGTAAAAGTTTAAAGCTTTTCAGCCTTTGTGAGATTAGTGTTTTACAGTTGGGTTAGCTGGAGTAAAGAAAATGAAAGATTTTCTTGGTATCATATGTCAGTGGTGATTTTAAAAATCGAATCCAGGAGGCTAGCTCTTAAATTTCCCTTCCTCCGTACCATTTTTAAAAATACAGTCTATCAAGGGGCAAAACTAGAAGTCAAATATAGCTAGTTTAATATATCTACCTGTAATGTGCTTTGCGTATACAGAGATTTAACCTCTGATCAGTAGAGTACTTCCAAACTATTTCATTTGCAACTGGGATGGAAGCAAAGTTGTTTTTTAACTCTTCTTACTGACCGCCAAATGGTGGTGGTAACTCAGGAGGAGGGGTGGTCCCTGCAGCCTATCATTGAGGGACCAGGGGAGGTTGCAAGTACGAAGGCAGGCAGGGACAGGCAGGCAGGGAGGGCAGCTGTGGGCAGGTTGCTGGGGCAGTGAAGTCTTGTTTACGAGCCGTGCTGCTGCTGCAAGCATTGAACACTTCCAGCACATGTTGGTTTCGGGTTTGTACTTTTATCTCCACTGGCACTTTCTTTGTTTCTTCAGTGGTTTAACCTTTGATATAAAATCTGGGCTTCTCTTTCAGCAAAGCACTAAATAAAGAGTATGAAGAGTATGTTCTGACAGTGGGTGACTTTGACGAGAGAGTTTTCTTAGGAGCTGATGCAGAAGAAGAAATTGGCACTCCTCGAAAATTTCCTGCAGACGTGCCAGTAGGGAAAACAGCAGCAAGAGCTCACGTGGAGTGCCACCTTCAGCAGCATTTTGAAAAGGTGATTCATTTAACATGTTCTCACTTGAAGTACTAATTCAAGTTTTTTCCATCCTTATACACAGTTTGAATCATTGAGCTGACTTTGAATTTCCTGAGCTGCTTCTTGAGAGGATGACATTGAATGCCATTTGCAGGCTTCTGAGGATGCTCTCTTGCTAAGGAGAAATGGTCATGTCTTCTTCCATGTTGAATTTAGTAAATAACTGTTCCTTCAAGAGGATGAGAGTGCTTTCATGTGTATAGTGGTTTTGTCCAAAAAGGTCAATAAGTAGTTAATACCTAAATATATAGTTTAGCTCAAACTTCATTTATACCCCATAAGAATACCATGAAACCTTTATGCTGGATAAATTTATTTGTTTTCCTGGTATTTCCTTTTTTTAGGACAGGAGAAGTCAACTTGTGTAGTATTATATGGAAAATACTGTTCAAGACATAAAACCCATCAAAGTCTTAACTCTTCATTATAAAAAGTAGCCTATAACCAGAGCTGATGTTTCAGTGTGTTTAAAAATGTAAAATGTATTTAATGATTTTTTAAAAAAAACTTGGATAAGGGGGGAAAAAATGGTGCTGGCTGTGTGAAAGAGCCACATGCTGTTTGATTTACATGTCGATTAAAAATAAGAATACTAGTTACAAGATACTAGTGCTGGTCTAAATGAATTATGTGGCTTAACTCTTCCTCCCAAATATAAGTGTGTTTCATATTCAGGCAAATCAAAGACAGGTGTTTAGAATGAGTTTATCAGTTTTGAGCTTCACTTTCTGTAGTATAGCAACGACCTCATTGCTGTTTATGTATACTAACAGCAGGCTTAACCTTTCCTCGTTATTTGCCTTCCATCTTCAAACTGTAGTCTGTTCTAGTAATTCAAAACCAAATACTTCATTGCATCACTTCCAGAAAGCATGGTACAGATAGGTAATTGCAGTCAACACAGCTCCATCTGCTTAGTGCTACGTTGTTCTTTGAATAAGGGGAGTCTCTAAGTCCACCAGGATGTTTCCCAAAGAATGTTTTCCTGTGACCCTCTCCTAGGGAGCTCTGTCACGTTCTCCTTGTGTCACCCAAGTAGCGCAGTCAGGGACTGTGAATAGAAGCGTATGCTTTCTTTCTTGCCCTGCATTTTTCAATGTTCAAGTAAGCTTAAAAATCAACAGGTTTTAAGATGTAGTGTCTTGTTTTCTTGTATTTTATTTAAAAAAAACCTTTGTGTTAACTTCAGTCTGCCTGAAAATTTATTATATTTTGTATTTATGGAGTCCTGCAAAAATTTTTAACTACTTTTTAGTCAGTTCTGAGATCACAGATTTGATGGCAGCCTTCCGGTAGTGTGCTAGTGATGTCGTTTCAATCTTTGGAGCAATTTTGCAGGAGATGCCCATGAGAAAGGTTTTTGAAGCAGGTCTGTTGACTGATTTTGTTTATTATTTTTCTCTGTCTGACAGAAAAGGTCATTTGCACCTTCAACTCCACTGACTGGAAGAAGATACCTACGAGAAAAGGAAGCTGTCATCACTCCTGTTGCTTCAGCAACACAAAGCGTGAGCCGGTTGCAGAACATTGTGTCTGGATTGAAAAATGCACCAAGTGAACATCTTATAAATATTTTTGAGTAAGTAATCCACTGCAGCTGCTGTCATACAAACTCACTTATCTTTTCATGCTTGTGACTGCTTTCTTGCTTAAATTTGACATTTTTTTGTGTAGACTATTTTTGTCTGTTTGTCTTATTTCTAGTTGAAAGACCTGTTGTCCAGGTAATCTTGTCATCTGGAGAAAGACAGCTGAATGCACACACCCCTCCAACTTGTCACCACCATTGTATTAATGTAGCTTCAGTTTTAGCTAATTTAGCTGTTCGTGTGCCTGAAAGCCAAATACTTATTTTTATTCTTACTTTTATTTTCAAGTATCTCAATTAAAAGATATGGTAACTGCGTTGCCAGAGGTTTTTGGGGGAGAAGGGAAATGCTGGAGTCAACAAGCTATAATCTTTGCCTTAAAGAGTTGGGAAGATAAGACTAAAAGCAGCCTAAAGGCTCCCCACTTCTTCATACTACTTCAGGATATCTTAATCTAACATTATATCATATATATAAGCCTGGCAGTGACCCTGATTATTATCAGTGCCGATCTCTTGGGTAGCAGCAGCTGTGTTTTCCATTTCCCTGGTTGTTCTGGTGGCCATTCCCTGAGCATCCTGCAACTCATTGGTTTCCTCTGAGCCGTGATGTCTGTCCTAGGGCAGGTGTCTCAGCAGGAGTTAGAGCATTCCTAGTCAAGAGCCTCTCGCTCAGCCCTTATAGCTGCTGTATGTTACTGGGAAATCATAGCAAGTGACTACTGAACGCAGCCCTGGTCTTTCATGATCACTATTTTGAGGACAGAGTCCCACAAAGTCCCAGTTATATAAATCAGTCCGTATATTTGGCTCCTGGAGATGTGACTGCATGCTGGCTGTAGTGAAATGCACATGAAAATGTTTCCGCTTAAGCGGATGAGTATAAATGAAATAGTTTATCAGTAAAAGTTAGCAGTGTTGCTTTATGAGCTATGGCTCATAAAAAGCAATAATTTAATAGTAAATACCTGTAAAGCTGTTGGGTGTTTGCCTGACATCCATACACATTAAGGCCTTGCTGGATTATGGTGTAAGATCTCCAAATATATATATTTTTTTTATTAATCAGAATGGACATTTATTATTACACTTAATATCTGAAGTGCAAAACTGATGTTTTTTTAAAGCACTGTTATAAACAGGTGAAAAATACTACCTTTAGTTCTCATCTTTGGAGTTAACATATATTTTGAAAGTTTTCCTAGGACTTGTTCTTAGTAGTTTATAAATGCTCAGCAAGATGCATTTCTATTTTAAATGTTGCTTGGATTGGTTTTTTTTGAAGGACTCTAGTATTATTTATATTACACAATTAAAACATTAAGGTGTCTGCAGTCTTTAATGAAAAAGTGTGTGTTCAAGTAATGAACCAGTCTGTCGAGAGATGTAAATACTAAAACAGGGAAAAGAATTGAGTAAACTTCTGACAAGGAGTGTGTTGAGTAATTTGCTCGTCTTGGATATGAGCGAGGAGCAGGATATGCACTGTCTGATTGGGAGAAATGGTAAGAACTGTGTTTTGGACTATGTGTAGTATTCTGTGCTTTTGGGTATATTCTCTTTCAAATTAAAATTACTTGGAAACATAATTTTGAAGTTACTTGGAAGGCTTTGTTCAATAAAACCTTAACTTGTTTCAATGCTAGCTTTTCAAAATAGTTTAGTGTCTTAATTTGACACTGGTAACAAGCCACTGTCTTCTAATACAGAATTGCTGGAAAATCTAGAAGCATTCAGAAAGAGCATTTCCAGACAGAGAAATTCCCTGGCCCCTTTTTGTGATAGTGACTGTGTGTTCATCAGTTCTTCTCTGCCTTGCTAGTAAATATGGTATTTTTTGAAAGATGCTGACTCTTCACTTTGAAATCTTTCCTCTACTCCCTCAAACCACGCCTGGTTTGTGTGGTCTCTTGGATGCGTTTGGTTAGTTGGTTGCATGTTGTACCATCCTTCTTAACACCTTGCTCCTAGCAGATACTTTTTTTTTTTTTTCCTCCTGAGTGTTGTACTGTAATTCTAGCTTTCTCCTGTTTTTATTCCAAAATCTACTTAGCCTCTTGCAACTCTGTTAGGAAAGGAAAAAGGAAATGATACTAATGTAGGTTTTATGTTTTCCTGTGATCTCTGTGGTAGTACGGGTTGTTGCCTGATGAGGAAAGCTCAGTATAACTAGCTTCTCTTCTTTTTATTTGGGTGGTATTTTCATTTGAGTTGTAGTGGATATTTTATTTATACAAACAAGGCTTTCTCTTTGTGCTCTGCTTCAGGTCTTGTGCACGCAGCCCTATGGAAAGCATTGTGAGCAGAGTGAAAGAAATAGGTGAGACATTCTGTCGCAGCTACACTCAGTCAACAGATGAACAGCCAGGATCTCATATAGGTATGGAAGTGAAATGCATGAGCTGTTTCAAAATATTGAACCAGGGCAAATGAAATGCATACATAAACTACTGTTTAAGTATTTAACACAGTGGCATTGTTTTTTTTAACCCAGAACATAGCCCAACAGAAAACTGTTGCTGTCAGACAGAACACTGTAAAGAATAAAAATTTAGTAGAGTAAAACCAAGCTTGCAGTTCAAAATGGGATAACCAAGACAGCACTGAAACTATAGCAGCTCTTAGCAAAAATTGTAAACTTGCATTCTTCTTGGCATTAAAGGTTAAAGGCAATGGAATACAAATAGGAAAATTATTGCAACTGTCTGCAACATTTCCTCACTAGAAATATTAAAATACATAGTCCTTTAAAACACTTCTAGAATTTCATGATGTTCTTCTGACTATTGGATTTCTGAACATACTTTTCAATCTGCAAAGTCTATACGTACGCATGTGCACTGTTTCCTTAGAGAACAAGTACTGGTCAATTTAGTCTTAAGACCATTTTTGCAAGTGGCATTGGGATTCATCTCTGTTGGCTTTAAATTTCAGATTTTGCTGTAAACAGATTAAAACTGGCAGAGATCTTGTACTATAAAATCTTGGAGACTATAATGGTGCAAGAAACACGAAGATTACATGGCAAGGATCTGACTGTAAGTGGGGAAAAAAACGGTAAAAGAGGAGAACACTTTTTGTAACCCTCTCTTGAGTGTTTATCTTCCAACAGTTCCAGAACAGAGCAGTCTGCAGTAGAGCAGTCTGTGAATATTGTTTGTTAGAAAAGGGTAAATATATGGGAGGTGCCTAAATGTAGTTTTTACTGGTATTAAAAATGGTATGATTCTGGCATAACTAACCATCTTAATTTACGCTGCCTTCTAGAATCATGACTTCATGGACAGGTAACTTTTGTTCTCTTCTTTGTCCAATGAACAATGTCAGTTCATGTTAGACAGCAATGCATTTGTTCTGCTTTGATTCACAATGACGAGGCAGATTCATTTGGCCATATTATGAAAAATGTGATGGTTTTGGCACTGTTAGTCTGCTTCTGGTCTGTGCTATTCTAAACTGCCCTGTAAAAAGAGATTGTGGAAGGTAGAAAAAAGCAGTAGGTCTTCTCTCCAGCAATAAGCTGTGTACTATTCATGCCACAAATTTCACACTTCCATTTCCCAGGCTTCAGTTCATTGACATTTTCTGTCATCACTTCAGGCTCTCTTGGAACAAGATGTCTTTCACCGCTCTCTCATGGCATGCTGCTTGGAGATTGTGCTTTTTGCATATAGCTCACCTCGTACCTTTCCCTGGATTATTGAAGTTCTTGACTTGAGGCCATTCTATTTCTATAAGGTAAATAAATACTGTCTTAGGACTGGATCTGTGTTAAAAATGGCACATTACTGGACTGAGAGTCTTAGAGGGTGATGCTTTTCCTTCCTAGGTAATCAAATAGGAGAAGGGCTGATGTTAATGTGTAATACGTCTAGTATGAATTCTAGCTGTCCTTAAGTATATTACCTGGAATGTGTAATGCAGAGTTGAAGCTGAAATTTAAAGCAAGAAAAAGATTTTTGTAGATGGTACTTAACTGTAACATGCTGTTGATCACAAGTTTTAGTTCTTAATATATATACGCTTTTAGTAGACTATAAATTTTGATGATATTCATATTTATTGACTGCAAGCTATAGTTCTGCTTATTAGTGATAAAACAGGAATAATATTCTTTGTTGCCTTTGGCTACTACTACTTATCACAGGTTTGCATTGTTAGATTTTATGTTCTTCTCTGCTTTGTTTTATATAAGAGAATGTACAATATCTTTTCCTGGGTGTTCTTATTTTTGCTCCTTTTTTTAACCTCATTTCCCCTTGCCTCCAAGGTAATTTGTGTTCTTTGACTTGTCTGATCTTTTTACCATCTGTCTGTATGCCTCCTGTTTTTACTAGATACACCTAATGGCTTATTGCAGTTAGTCCTGAATAAATCAGAAGTAGTTCCGTCTAGACAATACAACCAAAAAAAATTGAACCCTTTGGGAAAGCTGTTTTCTATTCTGTTCTCCCTTCTTTAATCCTCAGATGTAGAGCAGTAATGAAACTGCAACAAATCTGTCAATATTGCTGCTGCTCTTGGTAGCCTACGTCAATACCAGATGCTCTGGTGCAGATCCAACTTTGTGGAACAGATTTACATTTGATTTGAATTTTCTTTGCTATTCAGCGTATGTTCTTGTGGCACTCTTACTTGAAAAAAAATACCATCAGAAAGACCTCACAGGAGAGAGCCAGTGTTTATTATTCTACTTGTGCCATTTGTTACTTTGTTTTTTGGGTGCTTAGTTCTCTAGTACAAATACCCAAACACATCAGTAAGTCCTCCAGGGAAGTTTTATGGCATTTCCATCTCTGGAGCTTTAGAAAACCAGGGTGAATGTTCCTCTGTCAGAAAAAAAAACATAAATAAAGTGAATGTTGCATTGGAGCGTAGCAGTGAAGTATGTTTCAAGGGCCCTTTCAACTTTTTTCAACCCCAATTTGTACACGTTGAGGATTCTAACTTTTTCTTAAATCGAACTTTAAAACAGTGGGGTTTAACCCTTTTTGTTATGGGCTGCTCGTTTGAAAGGAAGGAAAGCTTAAATGCCAGGGTTCTCGCATACCCAGCCTAAGTGGATATACAACTTATATCTTCCTAGGTAAGCTGCATGTGCTGGGTGAGCACTGGGTGTGCTTAGTGCTTTCATTCCACACATGCTTAGCGATGGTGAGAGGAAAAAAAACACCTGGGAGTGGATTTATCTGCATTGATGGGACATCTACTGTCAGTTTCCAACACCTGGATTGCCTTTGGGAAAGGGGGATTAAAAAAAGAGGTATCAGAAGAGGGTTGAGGAAGATTAAGATGCGAGGAGGAGGCTGGAGCATTCTGCATTGAAGAGAAGTTTTGAACGGGATCCCAAAGTTAATAATGATTTGATATTGTTAAGCATGAGTGATAGGGCTTTGTGCGTGTGTCCTGTTACCATTAGGTAATTGAGGTACTGATTCGGTCTGAGGAAGGACTTTCCAGAGACATGGTGAAGCACCTCAACAGCATTGAGGAACAAATTCTCGAGAGTCTCGCCTGGACTCAAGACTCGGCACTCTGGAACGCCCTCCAGGCCTCAGAAAACAAGGTCCCAACGTGTGAAGAAGTATGTTACCTGTTTTCTTTTTATTAAGAAATTCCCATTCTTACTGTTGTTTTATACAAAAAACTGTTCACATGAGACAGTTGCTGCAACAAAGCTTCTGTTAATATATCGGCACAAACAAGGGAAATCTCTTTGCTGTCTTACACTGACATTTCTTATTCCTCAGGTAGTATTTCCCAGTAATTTCGAAGCAAGCAATGGAGGAAGTGGGCTCGGGCATTTGCCTATGATGCCAATATCTCCTATAATTCATCCTCGAGTAAAAGAGGTTCGGACAGATCTTGGTGGGAGTTTAAGACGGGGTATGTTCAAGGTTTCTAATATTCGAATGTGTGAGTTTGGGGAGAGGGAGTTTAGATGACTTTGTAATTGCAAAAAGCAATCTTGAATTTGAGCTAGGCATTCAGAATTGTGAAGCCTTGTTATTTGATCGTGGGAAAGTCTAGATGCATCTGGTCAAAGCATTGCTGTGTCTTACTGACAGCAGCCATTGGTGATAATGCTTCATTTCTGAACTGGAGCAGGTTTTGCCACTGTTTTGATGCAAAGGTTGCCTTACTTTTGGGTGGGTTGTCATCTGACTGCTTATTGTCCTTTGTTGTTCAGATTTTTCCAGGGTTGTTTTTGGTGTTTTTTTCCCCCTCAGTGAGTTTGACCGGACTTTAGGTGACTTCTTAAATGGAGTGACAGAGCTGCATTTATTCCTCCTTTCTACAGAACTTTTTTTTTTGGAGGGGGGGGGGCAATGCTTCTTCAGAGGAAAGAATACTGCAGACTTGCCTTGTTTTTTGCCCATTCCTCAGTGTCGCACAGAACTGTCTCTTGACAGTGAGGGTGAAGAGGCAGTGGCAGCACTGCTGTTGCTTTTTTGTACTTCCCTAGTTAGGAATTATGCTTTCCTTGTATCTCAAACATTAGTCCATAGGTTCTTGCTGCTGTACTATAGACTGATTGGTGCTGTAGTGTTGTCTCTTTTTGTGTTTGCCTGGCAAATTCCATTACAAGACTGTTTTAGTTTTTTTAAATACTCAATAGGAAAGAGATGTATAGGCATTTGCTGTAGGTGTTGTGGTTAGTTGTTTGATGGAAGGGTGGAGGTGGTGTCTTATGTATGGGTAGGGCTGTTTGGGACTTGTATATAAGAATCGAGTACCAAATGCTTCTCCAACTTTACATGGAAAAGATGGGGATTGGGAATGTGTATTTACCCCTGGTACCAAGAAAACCATCCTGGCAGAGTTAGAAGTAAGGTCTCTGATCCGTCTTATCTCACCAGTTATCTGGAAGGTTTCTGCTTTGTGGAAAACGGGAAACTGCTGTAGCTGGTGTCCTCACAAGTGGCTGCCAGACTTCAGCTGAAGTGCAAAAAGCCAGAGGAACAGAGGCCTGTAAATTAGTGCTGTGTACATCAGTCTTACTACTGGAGCAAATGTTTGAAAGCAGAAAAGCTGGGGAGGAACTGGGGATGGGTGAGGGTGGAGGCTTCTGACTGGGGTTAGTTTAGAGTTTAAAAGCCAGAACATACAGAACATGTCCAGGGCATATGGCCAGTGTTCCTGTAGAGGAATGTGTTTAGAGGAATAGCACTTGCAAGTATTATTAATCCGCTAAGCAGACTGGATAAGTATCTGTAATCCTGTGTATTCCTCGGTCTCTGCAAATTGGTTTGATTACTCTTGTCTTCCTTGAGCTACCAGATTGTCAAACTGAGCTTTCTGGGATGACTACAAAATAAAAGACATGCTATAGGCCTTGTTCGTATTGCCTAGGAACAGCGAACTGTGAGATTAATTCTTAACTAGAAGTGATTTCTTGTACTTGGGTTTTGTGGTTTTGAAGGTTTTCCTTCCTGTGGAGAAGTATTCCTATTTAGCTGCTGCTCTTAAGTTGGGGTTTTGTTTTTTTGGCTTTTTTCTCCTTTGCATATTAGACATGCAGCCATTGTCACCAATCTCTGTTCATGAGCGCTACAGTTCTCCTACAGCTGGAAGTGCTAAGAGAAGGCTCTTTGGAGATGACAGCCCCAAAGAAATGCAGATGGACAAAATCATAACTGAAGGAACTAAGTTGACAATTGCTCCAGCGTCAAGCATTGCTGCTGAAAGTGTTTCTCCTGGCCAGACAGTACTGACCATGACAACAGCTACAGTACCAGGAAAAACAGGACAGAAGGTTACTATCCCACTGCATGGTATGAATTGTTCCCATTTTTCTTCTCTACTAGATGTTTTGCTCGCTCTTAAGATCTGCTTAGGCCAACGATGCATCTTGAGCATATATTGCTTTGGTAAAAAAAAGCTTAAGTTTCTGCTGACATCTCCTTCCATGGAGATGTCTAATATCTGACAAGCATCCTGGGGATTACTCTTCCTTGCAAACAAAGTTGTGGAGTTCTTGCTGCTTGCAGTTACACCTCACCACAGATTCTTTGGTTCTCAACTTCAGTGATTTACTACTCTGCCTTAACTTTGGTCTATAATAATCTTAAAAGGCTCTAGAATGTCTGGATAAGGGCTACATATTAACATTAGCAAAATAGTAGGGGGTTTTTGTTTTGTTTGAGTTGGGTGGTGCTTGACTATTTCTGAAAATGATACATGAGAAATCAGTTTTATAGCCTTTTTTAATTTAAAAACTGGGTCTGTAGTTAAAAATGAAAAGAAAAAAACTTTTTTATGTTTAAGGAGATTTTCAGCAAGAGAATTTGACTGCCAAAGAAACTAATGAGGACTGTATGTGATATGCTGTCAGGTTTGCAGAGTAACACAAAAAAAAGAGAAAGGAAATGCTCACCTGCCTTCAAGAGTGGAACACTGACTACAGAACTTGTGATTTCTTGTAAACTTAGTAGTTTCAGATGATTTTAGAAATGTTCGATCACATTCATGTTCTTCCTTTAAGCATTACCCAAAATGTAATTTTTAATCATTTCTGGAGACTGAGGGACAGAGAGTCTTTTTAGTATCCAGTACAGAAGGATGAGATGTCTTTAGTATGAAATGTTTGTGAATTACTTTATGATTTGCAGTTTAACTCTGCCGTATGAGGAAAACAAATGGTTTATTTCTGGATGTGTATATCATCTCCAGGTATTGCAAATGAATTGGGTGGGATCACATTGATACCCATTTCAACGAATTTAGGTCAGCCCTGTAAAATGGAGGCTCAGGCTCCCTGCCACCCTCAGGTGAATCAAGCACAAGAAGTGTATCTGTCATCAGCAAGCAAACCAAAGAAAACGGGATCCTTGGCACTGTTTTACAGAAAGGTAAGTGTCTTTATTAGAAAGTCACATTTTGCTTGTGCAGTTTTCATTACCTTGCAGTCTTCACATTCCTTTCCTTTGGCGTGAACAGTTCTTATACCGGCTGGGGAGGAGAAGGGAAGAGAAGTTGTCAAGTGTTGCAGAGAATCCAGTTTTCTTCCTTCCTCTCCCCATGAGATGTTTCGTGCTTTTTTTTTTCCTGTTAGTTATTTATAGAAGCTGCTAATTGTCTAAGAATCTATCTAATGTAGAAGATGCTAATTATCTAATTATTGAAGTATATGAGGGTACTAAGGGAGCTGCTGGAGGAGTTCACCAAGCCACTTCCCATCGTTTATCGACAACCCTGGCAAATTGGGTAGGTTGTAGTTGACTGGGGGTTAGCCAACGACACACCCGTCTATAAGAAGGGCACTCAGGAGGATCTGGGGAACTACAGGTTGTCAGTGTGACCTGGTGTGGGGAAAAGGTTATGGAGCAGATCCTCTTGAGTGCCCTCATGCAGCATGTGCAGGACAGCTGGGAGACTGGGCCAAGCCAGCATGGGTTTGTGAAAGGCAGGTCCTGCTTGGTGAACCTGATCTACTATGACAAGGTGACTCGCTTAGTGGATGAGGGAATTGCTGCGAATGGTGTCTGCCTAGACTTTACTAAAGCCTTTGACACAGCCTCCCACGCCAGCTGCTGTGGCTGGGCCAGGGGCGCTCTGCGCTGGGTTAAAGGCTCGCTGGCCGAGCCCAGAGCACAGTGAGGAGTGGTGTCACACCCCGCTGGCAGTTGGCACCGGGCACACAGGGGTTCCCCAGGGCTCAGTGCTGGGGCTGGTTCTCTTTACTAGCGCTATTGACAATCTGGTTGAAGGGATCAAGTGCACCTGCAGTTTGCAGACGACACCAGGTTGGGGGGAGCATTGGTGTCCCGGCGGGGCAGGAGGCTCTGCAGGGGGCTCTGGGCAGGCTGGGCCGATGGGCCAAGGCCAAATGTATGAGGTTCGACAGGGCTGAATGCCGGATCTTGCCCTTGGGTCACACCAGCCCCAGGCAGCTGCGGGCTGGGGGCAGAGCAAAGTCTGCTTGGCAGGAAAGGGCCTGGGG
This sequence comes from Falco punctatus, assembly GCF_963210335.1. Taxonomy (NCBI): domain Eukaryota; kingdom Metazoa; phylum Chordata; class Aves; order Falconiformes; family Falconidae; genus Falco; species Falco punctatus. The sequence continues at coordinate 743,933 of NC_137590.1, forward strand.
AGGGGCTGGCTGATGTCCGCCTGAACGTGAGCCAGCAGCGTGCCCAGGTGGCCAAGGTGGCCAGCAGCATCCTGGCTTGTATCTGAAAGTGTGGCCAGCTGGTGCAGCCGCATCTGGAACCCTGTCTGCAGGATTGGGCCCCTCGCTGCAGGGGGAACGCTGAGGGGCTGGAGCATGTTCAGAGCTGGGCAGGGGGCTGGGGAAGGGTCTGAGGCACAAGGCTGGTGGGGGGTGGCTGGGGGAGCTGCGGGTGCTCAGCCTGGAGAGGAGGGGGCTCAGGGGGGACTTTGTTGCTCCCTACAGCTGCCTGGCAGGGACTGTAGCGAGGTGGGGGTCGGTTTCTGCTCCCAGAAAAGTAGTGACAGGCCAAGGGGAAATGGCCTCGAGCTACACCAGGGGAGGTTTAGACTGGACATTAGGAAAAATTTCTTCATGGAATGGGTGGTCAGGCCTTGGAGCAGGCTGCCCAGGGAGGCAGTGGAATCACCATCCCTGGAGGCGTTTGAAAAACATGTAGATGTGGTGCTTAGGGGTAGGGTTTAGTGGTGGACATGGCAGTCCTGGGCTAACGGCTGGACTTGAAGATGTCAAAGGTCTTTTCCAAGTTACGTGATTCTGTGAAATAGCGGTAGTCTTTACTTCTGTATTTTTACTGCCTCCCACATTTGCAAGCATGACATACCAGATAATTCTCCTGTGTCTTGCTCACTCAAAACTGCACTGTTTCGGACCCTGCATCTGTAGATTCTCATTTGCAGTTCTGAGATCTACTCAGTAGTGCTGGTCTTGCTGATACAGGGCCTCAGAAAGCAGTGATGAGTAACGCACTATCTAAAACTTTCTAGAAAGAAGGAACTTCTTGAAATAATGGAGGATTTAAGGGGTAAGTTAAGAACTGGATGTGCTTCAGAGAAACTTCAGAATACTTATTCCTAGTTGCATTCATTTCCAGCGTGTAGTGGTTGAGGGTCTTTGAAGGAGGCAAGGGTACCTTCCCTAAATCCCTGCAAAGAATATATGCTTAAAGTAATCTCTCAAAAATACTAGATTTTTTTCTGTTATTTTCTTACTAGTGAAGTTGCTTTCAGAGGTTTTCCCCTTTTAGAGTTTCTGTATTGTAACCCTAGATAATTCTACACTGAATGATCTTTAAGGTAAATCTTATTTCATGGAAACATTTGTAAGCCACATCCTGTGTCTGAACTATTGGTTCTTTAATTTTGATAGTGACAGTCTGCCTCTCTGAGAATGGATTAAGAATTGATTAGCCAGCTGCCAGGCATGAACTCTGACTGCATTTTGGAAGCTTTACTGTCAGTTGGGAAATGCTACAGCTGTAGCCATGTATTTGGCCAACCATGTGGTAGGCAACATATTCCTCTCGGTAATGAAGGAAAACTATAATTTTCACTTAAATGTCTTTAAGTTTCTACCTTCTATTTACACTGTTCATCGTATTCAAAATTATAGGTTTTTTCCTGCTTTCCTTTATTTTTCCTGTTCAGTAGAGCAAGTGAAAATGAAATGAAGTCTTTTTGCTTCCCAACATAAAGAATGTGCCTAATTACTACCCATGAAGTGAGAACTTCTGAAGTAGATGGAGGGAAGCTAATGTTGCACTTGGTAGTTATTTCAGGTTTTTGAGACAGATTTTTGGTAATCAAAAAGAAAAAAGAACCCATCATCTTGCTAATCTAAGATTATATTTAATTGTAGTTAAAATATATTCCTTGTTGGAAGTGTTCCATTATAGTGAGCGATATGGCATAGAAGCTATAGTCATAATGTTTTCAAGCAGATTTCCTATAAGCATTAGAGATCCAACAGCTGAACAGATGACAGCTTAGTCTTTGAAGACATCGTCTTCGGCAGAGGGGGGAGATTTTACAGAAATGAGCTATTCAAATATAGAACAGCTCTAGTTGGCGGGGGGTTCGTTTTTGCAGGCTAAACTAAGCTTATTTGGCTTGACTGTTTACTGCACGTCTTCTTTATCTTTTCCCAGGTTTATCATCTGGCAAGTGTGCGTTTGCGTGATCTGTGCTTAAAATTGGATGTTTCCAATGACTTACGCAGAAAAATATGGACATGCTTTGAATTCACATTGGTTCATTGTGCTGATCTAATGAAGGACAGACATTTGGACCAGCTTCTCCTCTGTGCCTTTTATATCATGGCAAAGGTAACATGTAGTTTTAAGAAATTCAGGGAATTTTATGTCAATTGAAAATTAAGTTGTATTCACAGTTTACAATTTGATTGCTTTATTCATGTCATATTGCTGGAGGAAAGGGAGAAGTCCTTCCAAGAAGTGGATGAAGTTCCAGTATATTTCTCCCTTGTTTTGCATAATCTTAAAAGTTCCCACCAACCAGCCAGCTGGTTGAGGATTTTTCTTCTCTTACTGAGCACGTTCACAATGAGCACTGGTCAGCATATACAAAGCATTGTGTGGTCTCGTTGCCCCATATTTGCATTTTCTATCCAGTTCACCATCTTTGTGATCTATGTAATCAGAACTAAAAACACTTATTACAGTTACAGCATTATGCAGGTGCCAAAATCTGCAGGAGCTTCCAACCTTACATAGGGATGGAAAGTTTCTGTTCCACAAAAATCTTGGCTTTTGAAGATCTGAGTTGAGGAATTGAGTTGGTTGCCTGTTACTCATACTTCTTCATTTCTTATTCAATTTGCCAGCATTGATTTAAGGTGTTAAGTTGGATTATGAAACTGGAATATTGGTTTGACTCAAACTTGAGAGCTGTTAGTTGCAGTGGCCATCAAGTCTGATTCAGACACAAATCCAGGAAAGTGAAACTAAGCCCAGGCTCCTCTGAAACACTGAGGCTGGACTGCTTCCTTGAGGGAAGACAGATGGAGCACTATCTGTGGAGGGAAACTGATGTTCAAATTGTGGCCCCCTGTGCTCTAAGCTATAGCACAGCTTACACTCATTTGATACTGATAGCTAGCTGTAGAAAAGCAAAACCATTGACTAGTCAGTGCTCTGCATTTTATCATGTTGTTTGTTGTTTTGTGGTGCTTGTTTGTTGTTGTTGTTTTAAATACAGTCTTTTGAGTGCTGTTGGAGACACTGGAGGTGCAGTGTGAGACCTGACAGTTTAGTCGAAGACCTTGATGCATTCTCTCCTGGCTCCCACTACAAAAATTGTTGCTCATCTGCTATTAAAATCACAGATGTGTGACTGAAAAATAAAGTCCTTTAACAAATGACTTGTTTTGAAGTACAGAAGAAAGCTGAAGTTGCATGTGTGTGTATATACCTGCCTAGTGTTTTGTTCAGGATTTCCTCATATTCTGTTTAGAAAAGTTAAGGCAGGGGTCCTCAAACTTTTTAAACAGGGGCTGGCACATGGATTAGGTGGCAGGCAGTCATCTGCGGCTGCATGGTTTCCCCGCCCCCCCCCCCCCCCCCCCCAAACCCTGGCGGGGTGTGGCAGGGGAGGTTCTGTAAATACAGGGGGCTGGATTGAGGATCCTGGGGGGCTGTATCCGGCCTGTGGGCTGTAGTTTGAGGACCCCTGAGTTAAGGGGTCCAGTTTTCAAATTTACAAAAACATTTTTGACTTAATATTTCCCTTCTTTAATATTTAGTGTCAGTAGAAGAAAAGTAAAGAAAGGAATAATTCCTAAGCATCATAAGCAACAAAAGGCTTTAGTAGATAAGAAACAAGGAATGCCTGAAGAAGAAAAATGCTTGTGTTTTCATGTTCTCATACCAGAACTAAGTTTTAAAAACTTATTCATAGTAATACAAAAAAGCTGTATAGAGGGAAGCTCGTTAAATAGACTGGACCTGACAGCCCCAGCTTCGCTGCTTGCACTTGGTCTTCAATAGCCTTTTCTTTTCCAGGTAACCAAAGAGGAAAGAACTTTTCAGGACATAATGAAAAGTTACAGAAATCAGCCACAAGCAAACAGCCATGTGAGTAAATAGTATTCCCTTAGAGGTGGCTTTTCAAATGTTTATGCTGATAAGGGAAAAGTTAAATTCTCTTTGGTGTTACATTCATTCTTACTCAGATGGATTTCATCTAGTCTTCTGACTTCCTTGTTTTCCTTGTCAAGAATGTTTTTCCTCTGTGTCCTGTAGGTTTATAGGAGTGTCTTGTTAAGAAATATTTCTGCCGGTGTTCTGTTGGACAAAAATGCAAACCAAGATGTGGAGATGACAGAAGGTAGGTACAGCAAAATAATCTGGTTTTAAAAATGTACTTGTGAGCTTTTAAAGAACTGAACCGTCAAGTAATAAGAAGTGAAGCAAGTTTTAAATGTATTAAAGAAAAACAAATGCATTGTTGAAAAAGAAACCATCTTTTCAGTAGCCCTCCTGTATGTTAGATAGGGAAAATACACTTTCTACTTAGAAGAAATGTTTTAACTTTGTCACATGAAATTTGGTTGCTGAGGCTGAAGTGTTTCCTTAGTGTGTCAGTGATACTGTATTTCTTGGATAGCAACACGGGTTAACAAAGAAAGATGAACAGTACCTGGAATATTATGGCAGGTTTTTTTCCCTAGTATTGCCTATCCTGAAGGCTTAAGTAGGGAGAACTTGTTTCAGAAAATAAAAATGGTGACCACCACTTTCTATTATGCAGGTTTCTTTTAAATAGTTAATACTGTTGTTGCTCTGGTTTAGAGTAGAAAAGGGGTAAGAGTAGTATTTGAGAAAAGCATGAAAATTGTGCCATGCCTGTTTTTAGTGACACGTCCGGAAACAGAGATCACAAGCCCTTGTACGAGCCTGTGCAGCCAGGGTGCATGCAGAAAATTAGAAGGCTGTTCCATATGGTAAATTCCCACTATGGGTGGAATTCAACTGCTTGAGTGAGTATTGGAGCAGGTTTTTAAATTCCACCAGCGTCCAGGAAGTGCTGATCTCCTGTAGGTTCAGCATCCTGTCTAGCAGGTCCACAATTCTTGGATATTGAAGAGCATCTGAAGTGGCACAGGGCTCCATTGCTTTGTCATACAAATGTGCTTCGTTACAAAGTTCTTCTGTTGCTTTTCCTGCTAGACTTTTTTCTTCAATCCTTTATCTAGTATTAACTCCTGCTTTTTTGACACCAGGCTACAGGATCATGTGCTTGTGCTGTGATGCAAGGCAGACACACTGTGTGTGTCAGCTGAAGCTTTTGATATTTGTCTTGTAGTCTAGCATGGGTTGCAAGAGACTTTATTCTGTGTTGCCCCGTTTTGCTGGGCAGTAACGGTACGGATGGTGAAACAGAAGGCTGTATTCAGTAGCAGACCAGCTTAATTGGGGAAGAGAGAACATTAACAGAAATACATTTGCTGTGTGGCTGCAGCTTTTTCCACCAAACAGCCGCTTCATAATATGCCTGAGCAGATGGTGTTGTGGCTTGCAGCAGACATGAGTTGAGTACGAAGCTATTCTTTGCCAGATGGTTGCTAGAAACTTTCACAGAAGCTGAAAGCTGGGAGTTGTCAGACTGCTAAAACTTAGTTTTAAGAGCAACAAATGGCTTTGTACCACTTCCCAAAATAAGCCTGGCAGAAGGGGTCAGTTATGCTACAGTTTTTTGCTACAGCTATTTCAAAGTTTGGAATAAAGATTTATGTTGGCCTTTTTAGCCATCATCCACTAGTCTGCTAGCAGTGATTTGTAGCTCCTCCTAATATTCATAACTACCTACAGCACACCCTGCTCCTGTCTGAAGCACGTTTCTTTAATTCATCTCATTAGTCGATTTATGGACAAGTTTTTGTCAGTTGGATATTGTGAGTTCAAATCTGAAGCACCCAGTTTGCTGATACTGTGTTTCTGAACTCTGAAGCTCTTTCTTACCGTTAGACTCATCTGTGAAAACTGGCAGTTCCTCGGGACGATCTACAGCAAACTCCAGTGTGTCGGGAACAGAGGAGAGAGGAGATCTTATTAAATTTTACAATGCAGTCTATGTAGGAAGAGTGAAATCATTTGCACTGAAGTACAATGTCACAAACCAGGATCATGTAGTAAGTAAAGTATTTTGGAATTCTGCTCTAATGATCGGACACAAAGTTGTTTCTCCTTACAGTTAAACACATGTCAAAAACTGTGTTCTGTTCCTCAGCTGTTGTGGTTACAGAAGCTAAATAGTTGTAGGTAATGGTATGAGAACTTGCTTTAACAGCCTTTCAAGAGGACAAATGCAGATGCAGTTCGGTTTACAAGCCCGGTTTCAGCCTCGTTGTATAAATGCAACACCCATTTGCTTGTGTGTATTCCTGTGGAACATCTGACAACTTGCAAGTGTATTAATCTTTCCTTCTGTGAAGTTACTGCTTTTAAATACAGTCTGATTCAGCTCCTATCCACATTTGCTGTCTCTTGCAGATGGAAGCCCCTCCCTTGTCTCCATTCCCCAACATTAAGCAACAGCCAGTGTCTCCTCGACGGATCTCTCAACAGCATTCTGTTTATGTTTCACCTCACAAGAACAGTGCCTGCTTGACACCTCGAACTGCGCTACTGTATAAATTTAATGGGAGCCCTTCCAAGGTAGAAAGCAAAAAAGGAGTCTATTTGAGAGAGCGTTAATTAATCTCCTAATTAGGATGTGTTCTAATGCAGTAAGGTTTCATTGAACTAGGCTCTGTGGCGAAGAGTAGAATTCTTAATGTAGAATCCTCACTTGCTCAAGAAAGAGGTTCAGAATGACTTTTTGTTCTCAGATAACTTAAAACCAGAGCAATTTTGAAATGGAGCCGTAGTAAGTCATGATTTTTTTTTTCTTGATTGCAGAGTTTGAAGGACATTAACAACATGATAAAACAAGGTGAACACAGGAGTAAGAAGCGAGCAATAACAATTGATAGTGACACTGAATCCCCTACGAAGCGACTCTGCCAGGAAAATGACGACGTTCTACTTAAACGTCTGCAGGATGTTGTCAGTGAAAGAGCAAATCATTAAAACTGTCCATTTTCTGTGGGATCTAAAAGTTGTGGTATTGGATACAGATGTTGCGCTATTTATTTATTGCTTTTGCATAGAGACAACTGCCAAGTTTCTTCAATGTTGAACTTTTACCTGACCTCCACAGGATGCAAAAAGCAAGGGTTAAGTAGTAAACACCAGAGAATGAGAGGTGGTGATGATCCTCGTTCCCAAAAGGCACTCTGTGCTTTAAGTTACTCTGAGCAAAAGTGTGATCTGTAGAAAGCCATATTGGATGCTCTGAAGCCTAATTTAGAGCATCATGAGTTCTGAGTGTAACTCGGTGTCTGGTAATACTGGTTTTATTTTTGGAAAAGAGAATGATAAGGAAATGAGTGAAGTCTGTTAAGTTTCCTCAAGCTTTTGGTATTTGGGGAATACTTTAAAAAAGTTTGGGGAAAACTTTAAAAGTGCCTTATTTTTAAAAGAACGTGGAATTTTATGCATTATTTTACTGTGGAGTAACTGGAGTGGAGAACAAATTGAATATTTAGCCTCAGGAAGAGCTGAGTGGTTTTGAGCTGTATGATTTTGCTGTGCTACATCTCCTGTCAGAACTTCAGTAAAAGTGTATGTTATGAAGTGGATCAGACAGCTTTTGCAGTAACAAAGGCAATAAACAGAAAGTACAAATAGCAGTGACTTAAAAGTGGAAACTGACATCTGATAAAGCACTGAGATACAGTTCTGGGAGTCTGAAGTACCTTTCTCTCCAGCCAGTGTATGCAGCCATGGGTTTTGCTCCCTTCCTGCTGGAAGCCTGAGAGCAACCCTGCTGTAGAAGCTGTTCATATATATTGCAGCTTAGCTATGAAGAAGTACCAAGCAGGATACGGTTGAAAAACAGCTGGGGTTTTGGCCATATTGCAGCTGTTCAAATACACAAATTACTTTAACAAATTCTATCTCTTAATTTTTTCCCTGAAAATCTTGGCCTCTTGTGTAGTATCTACACTGAATGTAAGCCCATCAGATAAGGCATGTTTGTATATATGTTTGGTTTATAGCTATGAAAGGCTTGGGTTCATTGGCATTGTGTAAATTCCAGCATCCAATTCTTGTAACTAAGTTTTAACACTGAGGTATTTGGTAGGGTCTGTTTTGCCAAAATGGAGAAAGTAAAGGTTTATTCAGTACTGTAAATCAGTAACTTGATCTTATTTCATAATTGCATTTAAGATTAGAGCCGTAGAGAAACTCCTCAGCACTGTGTTTTTCAGTTTATTTGTATATTGAACTAAAAAAAAAAAAGTTGGAACGATTACATAGGACTTGTTTAAGGAGCCCTGTTCACTTCATTGTTTTGTTTGTTTAGTATATGCTGCAAGATCTACTGTACCACAGTTCCAGGGAAGAACACTGGGATGATTTCAAGCTGAATGTGGTCAGCAGTAATGGAGGAAATATGTATTTAAAACTGTACGTGTGCAGGGACCCTACTCAGCAGTGAGTAGAAAGTTTACAAACTGTAGTTTGTTTTTTAATTATTAAGTACTTAAATATTTGATATAATTTTTTTTACTTTCAAAACAAGGTGCTTATTTCTCAAAGGTTTGACTGTAGAGAGCTGCTGTATGAGGAAATGGTCACACAGTGGACTAGGTTTCATGTAGATTCCTGTAGGTTCAGTTCCTTTAATTTTATTAATCTTTTAATATTTGTCTTGGGATCTTGAGATAAAAAGTACAAGAAAAGCAACCTTTTCTTTCTTGATTTGCTCATCAGAGCTGTTACAACTATAACTGCCCAGTGTATGTATTCCGGTCCCTAAAAGCCTCTTGTGTTGGGGAGAAACGGGGAATCTTGATTTAGCTTTCAGCAGGGTCTGTTCTATTTGCGTGGAGGATTGCATATGATCAGGCTTAACGGTGCAAGTCTTTCTGCAATGTTGTGTGATGAGAGTTTAGTTCATGTGGTTTTAGTTCAACATCATGCATTACGCTTCTGCTCCCCACACTGTTACTGTTCTCTGAAACTGTAGAAGACCGATGCAAAGATCCTTGTTAGTTGTTGTTAGATGTAGTGTTTCTTCATTAGAAAAATTAATGTGCTGCAGCTGGATGCAGTTCAGATTTGTTCAAATTTTTTTTCACCTTTTTAAGGTGATGGCAAGAAGTATTTTTGGACATGCTGAACAGTAAAAGCAGTAGCTTATACAAAAATTTTGTAACGGTTTCAGAGTGCCTTCATGTGTAAATGTGTGTTTTATAATAAACAATTTTAAAGTATTTTAACCTGTGTTGCTGTATTTCCTGTGGTCTTTCTGTGTAATTCATTAAATAATGCCTTCTGTCTGCATTTTCTGTAATGTGAAAGATTGTAATAATTTTTATTCTCCCTCAAATTTCTTTGGGATATTTTCCGTTTAATAGTCTTTCATGCAATCTGTCAAGTTTCCTCCTGAGGTTTCTGTACTGTTTGGGCTTCAGGCTCCTACTCCTCGATCCCCCAGCGCTGCTGCAGTGTGCTGGTCCTGGCTGCCTTCCTCCCAGATGTGCAAGCGTGTTCACAAGCAGCTTTGGACGGGTCTAGACTGGTACCAGCTGGCTTCTTTCTGGTTTTGTCACTACATATAAGCATAAAGCTGTCATGAACTCTGAGCTTTTGAATGGCTGCTCTTGTGCATCTGGGGTGGGGTGGTGGGGTGGTGCGGAAGGCCAGATTGTGCAGATGCAGTTGTAATGACTTTCTGAGTTCCTTTTGCAGACAGGAGGGGGAAGCATCTTGGGGAGTGTGAAGTGAGAAATAAGGCTGTTGTATCCAAGTCTGGCAAACTGCATCCTATCTGCTAGGACAGGGGTTTTCCCCAGCCAGCCAGATTTTCACTGCTTCGCCAACTGAAAATACTGCCTCCTTAATACTGCTTGAAGCGAGTTCAGAGCTTCCATGTTTACTACAGGTCAGCTTCCTAGGGAGTCGGAAGTTTATTACCATCACTGGAGAGAATACCATAAATCTGCTAGCACTTTACATACAAGCAGTATGTCAATATTAGGTTGCCACATCCCGAGTGTTGTACTAAGAAATGGCCTCAAGAAAATTTGTGGTTAGAGCACAATTAAGCAGTGTGGGGAATTGAAAATTATTTTGTATTTAGTTTCCTGTTAGGAAATGCTCTTAAGGTTCCGGTCCTGTGACTCATGGAGGTTTGGTTTTGGTGGGTTTTTTGTTTGACACCTGAAGAGCAGCAAGAACTGGAACTGGGGATGCAAAAGGAGGTGCTATTGAAGGAACTGCAGAAGTATAAGAAGTGCTGGGATCTCAGATGAAAGCAGCTGAAGAAACAGTTTGCTGTAATCTCGGAAGGTTACAATAGAGACGTAATTCATCACCCAAACGGCAGTTCTTGAAAAACGGGACTCAGATGAGCATGATGACAAACTTGTAAAATGTCTCAACATCCTGGAGTGACCAGGAGTGCACCAGACAGCAGGTGAGTCGGAGGGGTGGGTTACACTTGCAGTTCCCAACCTGCCCACAGCCGGGCTCGCGGCTGCCCTGCTCCATCTGAGCTAGCCAACTGGCCAGAGCTGACGGGCAACGGGGCTCACACGGTGCCTGGTCTCGAAGGTTAATACACCTGCCTAACGGGGAGCCCTTGGTTTAAGGCAGCCCAGTTTATGCTGCGCGTGCACTCCATGGCAGCGCTCCCCAAATCAGGCGCTGCCTCTCAGCTGAGGCGTGGTGAACTGAAGCTGCAGCAGCTTTACTGCAAGCATCCTCCCTGCCTTCTCTTATACACCATCCATCACAGCTCCTCATAACAGAAAAAGAGTTTTGCAAGAATTTAGTCACAAGAATTTCAGCTAGTTAATGTGTAAATAGAGGGCTCAAGCATATGAGATTGTGGAAGGAACTGGTGCCAAGTCAAAGAAAGCAGTGCTGCCTTCTGGCAGGGAGCTTGTAGTGCTGCTTCACAGAGCCCGGCAATACTGGGAAAGTGCTACTAGGAACATGAAAAGTGAAAAAAAAAAAAAAGAGACCCTAGATGGGTCTTCATCCTGACTTTTAATGTGTACCTTGCTTTTTGTTTGTCGTCACAGGGAGTCCTGTTGGATTCATTCTAGGTCCTGCCCCAAGCTGCTTGCCTAGAGCTAAGCCATGGATTCCTGCGTGTGCAGGGGCAGGGAGGGTGTTCATGCCTTTACTGCATGCAAACAAGTGCAAAGCTAAATGTTTTTTCCTTCTTCCTCTTCTCATGTGTTTTGTTTGGTTACTAGGTTCTTTATGCTGCTCAAAACAATGCCCTGCCTAGCACAGTATTTTCTTCCTGCTAGTGAGGATGAAACTGGTAACCTTCCCCCCCAATGCCATGCCACGTGTTCATCTGGTGTTGCAATATCAACAATTTTTGCATTGATCCAAAAAAGATGTCCTGCTGTTTCAGGATATTCCTTCCCTACTATTTTTAGTTCACAAATGCAGTTTGTGAATTTTTGGAGTTTTGTTTGGTGGGTTTTGGTGTTGGGTTTTTTTATCTTGACAAGCACTCCAGATATATTAAGCCTATGGATAGCATGCTTGTCCTTCAAGTCCTTCCCCTCCCCAAAAAACTCCTTAGATACAACCTGGGTACTAAGCTGTACACAGCAGTTTTTGATACTGGTAAAAGCATGAAATGGACTGGTGATGAACTGTTCCTTAACAGGACAAGCACCAGTTATTTGTGTGTCACTTCTGAGGAGAGGGGAAATGGAGATGGTGTGAGGCTATTTTATATGGTTACGTTCCTTGGTGGGTCTGGCATGCTCTTGTCTCCTTAGGCTCCCTCATTTCTTCTGAATGGGTGGGACTGGCTCTCAGCCAGACAGTTTCATCTCAGGTGGCAAGAGCACAGTGCTGACGGAAGCCTCAGGAAGACCCAGAGGGGATGGAGATTCGTGGGTGCTGGGGAGCTGGGAGCACCTCCCGCCCTCCCTCTGTGCCGGCCTGTGTGTCTGCAGGGCCCTTGGCCACCTCGCTGCCCCGCTCCAGCCCTGCCCCTGCAGCTTCACCCCGGAGCTGCCTCTGCCCGACACAGGGGCAGCTTCTGGTGGCTCCTGGTGGAGGCCACCCCTGCAGCATGCCACTGCCACGCCTCGCCGCCTGCACCCAGGCACTGTGGGGTGCGGCTGGGGCTGTGCAGGTGCTGCTGGGGGTGATGTGTCACCGGCCCCAGGGCCTGTGCTGCCTCGGCGTCAGTGCAGCCTGACGGGCCCTGCTGGGTGGCACCCCAGGAGCTGTGCCCGTGGGGGGATGTCACAGTGTGAGCTGCCTGTGGGGGGAGGGGGATGGGGGGAGCGGGGCTCTGCCAACTGATGCGCAGGGTCTGCCCGTGTGGGAGCCGGAGGCTTGGCCCCTCGCAGGCACGTGGCACGCGGGGGCCCCTCACGTGGGCGGTGGGACGCCGCTTTTGCACGCGGGCGGAGGCCAGGCAGCCAGCAGCGTGTCCCGGGTCGGGGCAGCAGGGTGAGGTGGCTGCTGGTGCCGGCGCCTGGGCGGGAGGCGGGGGGAGGGTTCAACCCCCCCATGCCGCCCCTGCCCGGTGTAAGAGTCGGTCTAAAGAGAACGATATTGTCTCAACACTGCTAACAGAGACCTGGAGATGGAATGTGCTCCTCATGGACACCGAGACCCAGAGACCCCGGGAAGGAGAACTGCACGGTACGAGGAGTGCTGTGCCGCTCCCTGCCACCTGGGACTGGAAGGAACGACTACAATAAGGCCACATAACAGCTGCCCAGAAGATGGATGACAACCGTGGTCGTAACAACGAACCAGAAAACATGAACTTCAGGTGAACTTTCTTCATTATAATATCATTATAATACAAAAACACACCTCCCGGTCTGAAGCCACCCGCCTCTAAGGCAAACCACGCCTCGGGCACCCCTCTTTGGACATGCTGGTAACCTGGCTTGAGAAGGCGGAGACTGGCAACAGTCCATGGGCCAGAGGAGGAGCAAGGTGTGCTGCTTGGCATAAAAAGATGCCTTCTTAGCAACTGAACTTTGGAGATCTTCCCCACCAAGGATCACGACGCCCGGAAGGACCGGCAGGACGCTGCCTGGACCTGGGACCATAGGGACGCCTTGGACCGGTGGTGGTCGCTATAATCCTCTTTCCTTTTCACTTTACCTTTTCTTCACTTTCTGTCTATCGCACGCCGCTTTACGGGCAAACAATAAGATTGTGCTGCTCGATTGAAGCATAACCCCTCGGCGTGGTCGCCTTGATTTTTGCGCTTCCAGATCACAGGGAACGAACCATCGCGAGTCCACTGAGCGGACCGTGACACCCGGCCGGCGGCCCCCGCGCGCTCGCCCTCGCCCGCCCGTTGGGGGGCAGCGCGGGCCGCTGACGTCACGGCAGCGCCGGTGCCCTCGCGGGCGGCGCGGGCTGCGCGTGCGCGGCGGCATGGGGAGCCCGGCGGCGGCGGGCTGGGGCGCGGCTCCCGCCGAGCGCCCGCGGCTCGAGGCTTCCCGCGGCGGCGCGGCCGACAGCGACCCGCGCCTGTGGGACACGGAGCGGCTCTGCCAGCACCTCTTGTGCTGCGGCGTGGGCGGACCCGGGCTGCTGCGCCGCTTCCGAGGTAACGGCGGCCCGGGCCCGACCCCCGGGGGCCCCTCGCGGCGGCCGGGCCCGGGCGCTGACGCTGTGCTTGCTCCCACAGAGAACGGCGTCACCGGGAGCGCGCTGCTGGACCTGCCGGCCTGCGCCCTCGAGGCCGCGGGCGTCTGGTGAGCGGGGGGCAAGGGGGCAGCCCCGGGACGGGAGGAGGGCGCCGGGCTCCCCGTGAGGGCCGGGCCCAGCGCTGATGGGGCGGCCTCGTCCCCGCTGCGGGGCCCGGGGCGCGGAAGCCAGCGGCTCGGTGAGCACGAGAAAGCAGAAAAATCCATGTAAATGGCTTTGATGGAGACGCCGCCGGCATCACGGTAGCTGCGGGCGTCGACAGGGACCGCGACAGCGCCCGTAGGGGTCCTGACGGAGCTGCCCCCTCGGCCGGGAGCCGGCGGCGCGTCCGACGGCAGCGAGTGGGCGCTGGGCCGTGGCGGCCGGGCTCCACCCTTGCCCCCGGCAAGCCCCGGCGCCGCGGCCGTAATCTCGGGACGGCTGCTGGTGCTGGGACGCGGCTGCACCTGCTGCGGCGGGCTGTGGGGCTGCTCCACGGGGCCGGGCAGCGGCCAGGCCAGGCCGTGGGCAGCAGCTGGGCAGTGGGCAACGGGCAGGGCAGGCCAAGCCATGGGTGGTGGGCGGCGGGCAGGGCAGGCCAGGCCGTGGGCAGCAGCTAGGCAGCGGGCAGGCTGGCTGCTGGGTCAGTACCAGCCACCTGCTGTGAGCGCAGGAAAACCGAATGCACGTAGAGGCACATAGAAGCTTGTTTCCAGCAGCGAGGAAAATGGCTGGTTCCAAAATACTTGTGATTTTTCTGGTGGTGAAGGTACTGTCTTACCTTTCTGAAACAGAAGGGTATAAACGCATCCTGTCATCCCACATGTGTGAAGTGCCCCTCTGTCCCACTGGGGCTGCTTTGGCTTGCCTCTCCTGGGATGTGAGCCGGCTTGCACACCACATGCTCCCCAGCGCTTCTTAATCTTTGTCTTTTCTTTCCTCCTTTGCTAACTATGTTTATGCTATTTTCTCCGAATTTCTCTTAAAAACCTGGCTGTTCTGCTTGGGTTATTTGCTAACGTGCAGTTGTTAAACTTAAAGCAGTTTGGAGCATGGGTACCTGGCAAGTGTACTCCAGTGCAGAGCTGTACTTGTCTGCTGGGGATTTTGAGTGCTTCAGTGTGCAGATTGGCTATTTGGCTAAAAACTTGTCCAGAGCTAACGCTGTGCTGGAGGGCCCCATCTCTGTAATGCTGAGACATCCTGGCTAAACTCACAGGTTGTAAAGGGTGAGTTAGAAAAGCAGGTGTCTTGGTGTGGCTATCTGTAGAGAAGGAAGAGCTGATGTGACTCAAGGTGACAAGGCAGGTTGTGCTTCAGAGGAGGTAAGGTGTTGGCAGGAGTCATTAAGGTATTTTTGGTTTTTTTGGAAGAAGGGTTTTAACTGCAGCTGTTTAAAGTGTGTGGACAGAAATGGCATGGTATGAGGAAGGTAGCTAAAGGCTTTGTTTCTGAAGCATGAAGTAATTGTCTAATTGAAATGACAGTTAGGTGTATAGTTCCTGTTTAGAGGCTAGCAGGAGGCTTGGTTGGTTTTAGTGCCTTGCTGGCTGTCAGAGCATCAAGAAGTGCCCGTACGTGCCCATACGGTTGCCTGGACACCGCGGCTGTCTGCAGGCTGCTCTGCGGGTCGTCAGAAACTCGTAGGTCAGGCTCTGGTAGTGCTGACCATAGGCAGGCAGGGTGGGGTGGAGAGGAAGTCCCTCGAAGTGTGGGGTACAGGCAGTGGAGTCAAATGGTTGCGAAGAGCGCTCAGTTGTTACGGAGAATGGATGGTGCTGGGGGTGTGGAATGATGTGCTTGTCCGTTTTCTTTTATAAAATGTTTCCTTCAGTAAGATCTGATACCTTGTTTCTGTGTAGCTGAAGATGCGAGTTGGATGAGAAGCTGCTAGAGCCTTCTGCTTTTTTTAAAACATCGTAACTTTACAATAAAGAATGATCCCTTTGCATGCCCCTTTCCACTGCATGCTGTTCTACAGTAACTTTTATTGTTTCTCTGTGACAGGCTGGTAGTGAATGCTTATATTTAGTTCCCTGCCGTTCCTGGACCATAGGGAGAGCTCATTAGGGAGACCTCAGGATGACAGGGGCCTGGAGGCAGTGCTGTGGGTTTCCTACGTGTTCTCACGTTCCTGGAAGTGAATGTTTTGTGGGGCGTGTTGCATGCTGCATGGTAAATACAGATGATGAGTAGGGCTGTCTGGCTGACCTCTCTGGAATATTTAAGCTTCTAATGGGTGCAGGAAGGGGGTTTTCTCATCCTTGTGACCTGCAGCATGGGGGGTCGGGGTGGGGAGGGTGGATGGGGAGGCATTGGTTGTCACCTTTTCAAAGACAGCCAGTAGTATTACCACTTTGGCTGTTTGAGGAACTATGCCTGCAGAGCCCTAAAAAACCACAGTACTAATATGCCGTTTGTGTGTAATGTCTTTGTTGAGCCAGTCTTTTCATAGAGACAGCAGGTGAAAAATCCTCTGCTGCTGTTTTCTGTCTGAAGAAGGATAGAGAGCTCTCCATGGGGTGATGTTCTGTGATCTGTTGTGCTAGGACTGCACTTATGGCATGCTTTGTTATCTGGAGGCCAAACCCAAAACAAAGGTTAGTGTTCCACGAGGCAGGGCAAGATGATAAGAGGCACAGGCCACTGACATGGTATGTCAGGCAGGGACTTCCCAGCATCCCCGGTCAAGTCTATTCCTCTTGTTGCTCTCTCACCCGTGTGCAGCACTGATCCGTCCCAGGGGTGACTCCAGCAGATGTGTTATACAGTGCAGAGAGCTGTGTTAGCGCTGTTTAATTCAGCCCTGCTGGAGCTAAGTTTCTGGGGCAAAGCACGTTGTGTTAGGCTGTGCTTCTTGTGGACACGTGTTTGCATAGGTAGTTGTGTAACAAACTGTAGTGTCAGTAGTACAGAACCATCCTTTCTCGCCCGTTCCTGTAGTTGCAGTCAGTAATTTCTCGAGATGGTAGGCACTCAAACTACCTTCCTCCTTATGTACCTGGCTATTTTCCAGTTAATTTTCTCCTTGCTCCTGTGTTTTTGCGGAATTTGAAAGGGTAACCAAGTGCTTCAAAGCAACAGGTTGTGCTCTTTACTTGGCAGTGCTGTCCCTCACTTAATGCTGGGTGCTGCTTCACACTCCTCACCTTCTCAAAAATGTAATGAAGTCCTACCTCGTGTACTTCACGTGACCCAGAGTATCATTTTGGGCAATTGTTACCTGAGGTCTATTGCATGACTATGTGGTGGTGCTACTGTACCTCTTGCAGCATTGCAGCTCTTTCAAAAACATGCTTGTGATGTTTGATCTCCATTATTAGCATGCTTTGAAGTGCTATCCACGGAAGATCTCAGTTGTAATTAGGAACGTGGGGGTCATCTCTGCATGTCAAGTTTGGGTGTTAATTTTTCAGGTCTGCTGAAGCAAAGATGCTCTAGTCCAGGTGTGGTTCTGCATGTTAGATGAGTGCCTTGAGAGAGAACTTCTCCACAGAAGCTAAATGAGTGTAGATGGCTGGAGGTGGATTGCTTCTGACTTTGCTGTCCCTGAACCGTTTTTGAGGGTGGTGTGATGGAAGTGCTTGGTTACCAGCCCAAATGCTAGTCCTGCCTGAGCTAGCTATACCTGTGGTCAGGATGGTTACACATTTCTTAGAAACAGCAGTTGAATGTTCTTGGTCTCATTTTCAGGACAGACCTCAAAGAGCAGTTGTGGTTGCTTTTCCTGGGAGTGTAATTATGGTTCCATACAACCTTCTGGTTGGCTGGTTGCAGAAGGGTTCCTCTGCTCTTCCACCATGCTAAAGGTCGTCTTCTCTTTTTAGCAGAGAGCAAGAAGGATGGGCAGATTCAGGTGGTCCTCCTCTTGTCCTCAGTGTTAGCTGCTTTCTGTTGCCCTGTAAATAGTGGGCTCTTTCAGGAAGGGGCAGCTAAAGGCTCGTGACTGTAAGCGGCAGAGGCTGCAGCCCTCCCTGTTAGGGAAAAGGATACTAAGTGGTTAAGATAAAAACTCACCACCAGCAGCTTAGGCATCATATGCGTTTAATATTTTATGGATTGTGAATTATTAAATGGTTGGATGAAAACATGTAGTACATCAAGCAGTATTTTTTGCTAATAGCTGATATTTTACAGTATTGCTTTCTGTTAAAGTTTAAATTGAAAAACTGATGTAAAACTGATCTCAGGGTGGTTGACTGCTGAAGAGGGTAAAGGTAGCAAATAGTACTTTCTTGTGATAAAGTGTTTGCTGTCATACTGAGGCTGAAGTATTTTGCTCAAGGAGAAGGCTTGCAGGCAGAAGTAGTAAAAGTGGGTGTAACAGAGTGTGTTCTCTCTCCCTCCAGGCTTGTCCTGCCTGTGCTCTTAGACTACTGTGGCTACAACAGGGCACCTGCGTTGGAAATCTGTGTGTGCATTGTGAAAGAGACCTTTAATGCTTTATTAAGAATGACAGTAAAACATCTTTCCAAAATAGAAGAATCAGTTCTCAATGAAATTGGAGCATCTCTTAAACTCTAGTGGTTCTGCTGTTGGACCTGAGATTAATTCTGTAAAGTTCAAGTTAATTTGGCAAAATTAAACTACTTCTGAGTTTACTAACTGAAAGAAATTTTTATTAAAATAGTTTATTGGGGCTTTAACATTTTAGTTTAAGGAATTTTTCAGCCTTAAAATGTGTCAGTTATACAGGCACTGAGTGTTGTTTTTCCCATAAATTGAAAAGGCTTACCCCCAAATATGACTTTCCCTAAAATAAATTGAAAAAAACTCTGTATTACCTGGTGTTTCTGTGTCTTGGTTCAGTGTAAGTGGGAGAAAGCACTTAAACTGCTTTACAGACAACTTCTGTAGCTATTTGTTCTCTTCCTTCTGTACCTGATTTTAGAAGAGTGAATGCTTTCAATATTTTTCTGAAAAAGCTGCAGAAGTCTGTATTTCTGTTCAAGAGTCAATAACAGAGAGATAGTGAACTTGCAAAACTAATTCTGTATGTTCTGCAGATTGCAAAGGGAAGTGCGTAGCAAACTTTCTTCTCAAGGACTTTTTCTTTCCTTTCTAGCCTCCCAGCTGAGAGACTGGAAGTGCTGGCCTGCCTGAACAAAGTGAGACAGCAGCACGCCGTGATGAAGGTAGCTCCAGCGCAGTGGCCGGAGGACACAGCGGCCAGGACCTTGCTGCCTCCCCTCCTTCTGGCTTGGTGGTGCTGGTGCGCGCTGCTGCGACCGTGCCTTGCCTTTGCAGAGCTGCACGCTCCCCAGCCCTTCCCCTTGATAGCAGGTGGTCTTTGAAAAGCCACATTAACCAGAAAAACTGTTAAAATCACCAGCTAGGAGCTTTATGTGGGCACCTGGCGGTTGTGAGAGATTGAATGATGTTTGCAATGTGTTGAGAAGCTCCCCTTTCCCATCTCTTTGTGTAGAGCCTCCCTGAGTTTGGTTTTTTTTTTTTTTAATTTTGCTCCCAGGCCTGGTTAACAGACTCCTCCTCGCTGCCACTGGTTGCCATGTTCAACAGCTTCTCGAAGTGGTGTATGTTGGTTTAACTCGGGCCAGAGCTGCGCACATTCTGTCATAGCCTGCACATCTGCTAGAGCCTTATGAGCTCAGTGACCCAGCATGGAGGTGACACAGGGAAACCTTATTTGCTTCAGTATTTTTACCAAGAGATGTGTGTGATGAAATGGTTTTATCTGCTGTTCTGAGTCAAGGATTAAACGTGTGTGATTATCTTCTCTAGCAAGTCACTGTAGTTACTGAGATATCTCTTAAAAACTTGTGCTTAGGGATGATCAGGGAGTACATCTTTCATGTTTCAGTTATTCTGGGTTTTGCATTTTATTTTGTGACAAAGGTAAAAATCATAATTTCCACTCTACTAAATTTCACTTCATTTTTAAAAAACATGAACAATATCAAACCAAACACTTCTTATGGGATATCTCAGACACATATTGCAGTATCCTGCTTTAACTGGAACAGCAGATTAATAAAGACAGCGGTTTTCTCAATTGTTAAATTTTGGAATTACACAGGTACAGATTACATTTTTAGAGATTTTGACTTTAATTCCCTTGCCCTCTGAAATGTGCAGCTTTGTCTTTTTTGATGCCATGCTTAAGTAGTTCTCCAGGGTAAATCTTGATAAAGGGTAGGCAGGTAATGGCTGTTTTACAGGAGAAAACAAAAGAATTGCCCTCTCCCACCAAATACCTGACCATTCTAGATATCCTTTACCTTGGTGCCTGTTTCTTTTCAAAATCAAATTCTAAGTGTTAATTATGCTGCTGTTTGGCTTTTGTAGGTTTTTAACGATCCGATTCATGGGCACATTGAAATACATCCCCTTCTTGTTTGTATCATTGACACACCTCAGTTTCAGCGCCTGAGATACATTAAGCAGCTGGGTGGCACTTACTTTGTTTTTCCAGGAGCCTCTCACAACCGCTTTGAGCACTCTATAGGGTAAGGTGATGTCTTGCACGAAGGTCTGTAGCATTTGGATTTCCCGGAGCTTCGTTGTGCTAATGCACAGTGCTAGCCAAGGGACACTGCTGTCTCTGAGCGTTGGTGAACTGCTGGGGGGCACATTTTCAGTCTCACGAGTGTTCCCGGATATCTTGTGTGACTATGGGTTGTTCCCTCGAACTTCCTTTAATAAAGACAGATAAAGAAACCTGCAAAATGGATCAATGTTAGATTTCCTCCCCTGCCCCTTATTCTTCTAATAATAATGTTAATTAAAAACTGTGAGTGCTTTATGTTCTTCCTGGTCAAAATCTGAGTTTTAAAGCATAAACCTGGGAAGGGTACTGGGACTGCTATTAATGACTTGCTGGACAGTTGTAATCCCCTTATATTGTCCAGCACACCTAAAACCCATTTTGTCTGTGATGTTTGCATTTGTAGTTGTGTGCTTTATGCAGTCCATGGCAGATTGTCAGGCTGTCAGCCGTAATTAAAGTGAAACAGAAACAGATGATGGACATGAGGATTCCCAGAGTGTTGCTGAGTCATTCACACTCCACAGAGAAACTGTTCAGTGACAAATTTAGGCTTGTTTTAAAAGTATATCCCAAGGTGCAGAGAAGTTAAACTAGTCAATGGTTTTTAGTCAGGTGATCTGGCCAGCCTAAAATGGCTTTTGTTACTGCTGACATCGTGGAGCCAGTCTGGCTTCTGCCCCTGCTCCCTGACATTAACAAGATGCAAATGACCATTGTAAAATGGTCAGATCAGTGAGGCAAGCTGGAATTGATTGCATTTGGTAAACCTGAAAAGGCAAAAGTGGGGGGGATATAAACAAAACGTTCACAACAGGAGTCTGAAAGCTCCAATAGTATTGACAGCCTTTTCTTTTAAACAGTTCATTTAATCTATATAGTTAAACTTAAGACAGTTGTTCTCAATTTGTATACAATTTGGAAGATTTTTACTGTATTAAAATAAAGTGAGCTTTCTGTGCTTATATTGGTCTAGTACAAAACCACCAAACAGTAAAATTTGGTCTAATAAAAGATACTGCCTTGTCATATAAAACCTTGTCTTGCTTTAAGATGCTCTGCAAGGGGGACTGTTGAGTCAAGTAGAAAAGGAAGTTGGTGTAGCGCTTGTAAACAGTCTGTAGGATTGGTACCATATGTTTGTTACTGCTTTTTTACATGTCATGAGAACAGAGGGTCCCATTCAGTGAAATTAAATGGCAAATCTGAAATGAACAAAAGGAAGAGAAGTAATTGTCATAAACTATTGTTAAAATAGCAATTTGAAAGAACAGTGCTTTGGTGACTGTTGTGGACATTTGCAGTTGCACTGACTGGAAGTAGGAGGATGATGTGTAAGCCGTGGTGCTTCAAGGCACACACTGTCAGTAATGCACTGCTGTTTGCTTACACAGTTACTCCATGCTTGTGCATTGTGAAATACTGCAGGACGCTGTTGTCTCTGTTTTGGGCACGGTATCTTACGCTTTTTTGCTTTCAAATGTGTTACTGGTGACTAAAACTCTACTACAGGAAATAGTTTGTTTCTGTGATTCTCGTGCAGGATAGGGTTTGAGTATTCTTTGTATGCTACCCCTCAGACAAGGGCTGTGACTTAATGTAGTGAAATAGAACAGGTGAACTGATCTTCTGTTCAGCCTAAAGCACTGGTACATTAACTTTTTTTCCCCCCCCTCTGCAACAGGGTGGGCTACCTCGCAGGATGTGTGGTTCGTGCACTGAAGGAGAGACAACCGGAACTGGATATAACTCAGCGAGACATTCTCTGCGTAGAAATTGCTGGGCTTTGTCATGATTTGGGTAAATAACACTTGAGGTGGCTTGTTGCTCTTTGAAAGCTACCCTGGATGAAAAGTTGGCTGTGGGACTGGAATGTGACAGCTGTTCTGGGCCACTCAGTGCATGGCCGTATTCTGAGACGGGATTTCTCTGTTTCTGTTTGGTCCAGAGTATGTATGTGGAGGCAACTCCACTTGGTGAGTCTGTAGCCGCTCTTAGCTAGTTTTTTGTCATGTTTCCATATGGTGTTTAGAGTTCTGCCCTCGGTG
Source organism: Falco punctatus (assembly GCF_963210335.1). NCBI lineage: Eukaryota > Metazoa > Chordata > Aves > Falconiformes > Falconidae > Falco > Falco punctatus. Next base: position 766,107 of record NC_137590.1, read on the forward strand.
GCTGAAGTGTCCTATTCTTCCTGTGGTGTCCTCAGGTCTCTTAAAACATTTCAGAGTGAAAATGAATGGCCCTTTCAAAAATTGTTATGATTATTTTATAACTACATAATGTTTTCCTCAGAGCTGGCACAGAATAGTTAATGTTCTCAGTGTTACTGCAACACTTGCCTGTTGTGTGGGTAATGGAACTGGCTATGTTAAGTGCAGTAGAACTTAAGGTGTCTTGGGAAAGCGCACTTGCGGTAGCTAAAACTTCCTCATAGATGACGGATAAGGAATTTGGATAAGGAATTGGCTGGATGGCTGCACTCAGAGTTGTGGTCAGTGGCTCTGTCCAAGTGGAGCCTGGTGACGAGTGCCGTTCCTCGGAGGTCAGTGTTGGGACCGGTGCTGTTTAATATCTTTGTCGGTGACATGGACAGTGGGGTTGAGCACACCCTTAGCAGGTTTGCCAGTGACACCGAGCTGTGTGGTGCGGTCAACACGCTGGAGAGAAGAGGTGCCATCCAGAGGGACCTTGACAGGCTTGAGAGGTGGGCCTGTGTGGACATTGCAAAGTTCAACAAGGCCAGGTGTGGGGTCCCACATGTGGTTCAGGGCAGTCCCAAGCACAGATACAGGCTGGGTGGGGAATGGATTGAGAGCAGCTTTGAGAAGGACTGGAGGGTGTTGGTTGACAAGAAACTCAACATGACCCAGTGATGTGCACTCAGTTGGCCAACTGGCCAGGAGGCCAACTGTACCCTGGGCTGCATCAGTAGCAGCATGGCCAGCAGGATGAGGGAGGTGATGCTCCCCCTCTGCTCTGCTCTGGTGAGACCCCCCCCTGCAGTGCTGTGTCTAGCTCTGGGGCCCCCAACATAAGAAGGACATGGACCTGTTGGAGCAGGGAGGCCACGAAGATGCTGAGGGGGCTGGAGCACCTCTCTGCTGAAGACAGGCTGAGAGAGTTGGGGCGGTTCAGCCTGGAGAAGAGAAGGCTCCAGGGAGATCTTACAGCACTTTCCAGTGCCTAAAGGGGGCCGACAAGAAAGCTGGAGAGGGGCTTTTTACAGGGGCATGTAGCGATAGGGCAAGGGGGGTGGCTTTAAACTGAAAGAGGGTATGTGTAGATTAGATGTTAGTAAGAAATTCTTTGCTGTGAGGGCGGCGAGGCGCTGGCACAGGCTGCCGAGAGCAGCTGTGGGTGCCCCATCCCTGGCAGCATCCAAGGCCAGCTTGGACGGGGCTTGGAGCAACCTGGTCTAGTGGGAGGTGTCCCTGCCCACGGCAGGGGGTGGGAACTAGATGGCGTTTAGGGTCACTTCCAGCCAACGGCTTCTGTGGTTCTAATATATGTCAAGATCACGTCAAATACAAGAAAATCCAGATTTTTAGCTTGTTCAGAATATTTCTACTGACAATCTTGTCTCAGATTACACCTGTATAATCTTTGTTTTTAAGGTCATGGGCCATTTTCACACATGTTTGATGGAAGATTTATTCCACTCACTCGTCCAAGTTTGAAGTGGAAGGTAGGCTTTTCAATATTAAAGTAAAAATAGAAAACTGGATTTTTTAAAGGGAGAATAATTTGTCTTTAAACGACTGCCAGTGCTTGTGAGAATATAACAATCTTCTAGCATTCTCTTATTGCATCATTTTGGTGTCATCATTGAAAACCAGAGTATCTTCTACTCTTGTGATGATTTCCTTGTTGTTCGCTTTAATTGTATGTTTGGGGAATGTCAGCCCCCTCAGCATGGCTGTGAGCAGAAGCAGCCTTACTAGCAAAGCAGAAAGAGGCATGGGGAGAAGTAAGGGCAGGTGTTTGTCACCAGCATCTCTCCCCTGAAAGTGCAAATGCTCTTGGAACTCCTGTGTAATTTCATGAGATCTGTTTGTGTACATATGTCTTCTTCCTGCAGATGTCACACTGGGTGACACAGAGAAATGAAGTGAAATGTGGTCTTGTTGGTGCCTGTAGTGTGGCTCTGAAGAGGCAGAATTTGTTAGGAGTGCACTGATCATTTAAAGCCAGCATTGTGTCTTAAAATGTGTATTGTGAGCTTTCTTCAGGATGTGTTTTACAGGTGCAAAATACCAATTGGGAAATTCCTTTCCAGTTTAAGATTTTTTGTTCAAGGCCAGGATATTTAATACAGCATTTAGAATTCCAGCTTTCAAAAACTTTGGGTGGAGTTTCAAGGGTTGTTTGCCGTGAATGAAATGTAAGACAGTCCTTCCGGGCCTCTGCTTGCAGTTGCTGAACAAAATCAGCTGAGTAAACTTGTTAGTCTTCTGCACAACAGAATTGTTTATTTTGTCTTTTAGCATTGTGACTGTCTTACTGCTGTTTGTTAAAATTAACAGCTCTCTGCTGGAGCTGGTGTTTCTGTAGACCAGGTGACTTCCTGTTTGGTTCAGTACAAATTAATAGAAAATCCTGCAAGAGCCGCACTTGGACACCACGGTGCCAAGGTGCCCTGCCAGGCAGCGCTGCTGGGTTAGGGGAAAGCTGTGACAGTGCATGAAAGATGCTTAACCTTTGTAGTGCAATATTGAAGTGTTTTTTTTCACAGCATGAAACTGCTTCTGTTGAAATGTTTGAGCACCTGATCACTTCCAATAAACTAGAAGAAGTCATGAAGTCATATGGACTTGTCCTGGAAGAAGATATGACTTTCATCAAGGAACAAATAGGAGGGCCTATAGGTGGAGCCACTTGTGAGGCATCGGTAAGTCAGTGTACTGCTCCTCTGGTTGTCCCAATACATGTCTTTGATTTTACTGAAAGTGTAGATAACTATGTTTTATTTATTTTTAGCCCTGCGGAATTCTGAGAATCCTGGCACAAGAGATGCTAGAGACGTGTAGTGTTTGTTTCTTATAGTGCTGGCAGGAGGTGGTAGCTTCACTACATCATGTGCTTACATCTGCCTGAGAAGTTCTTACCTCAAAGTCTTCAGATTAGAGGAAAGCTTAAGAATGTTATTTGTATTTAGTGAACCTGATTTATTGTAACTAGATTGGTAGAACTGAATTTTTAATGGAACCTTAAATGACCAGGTTAGGGTAACAGCCTGTTTATTAGATGCCTGGAGGTGATGGTGGTGGGAGATTGTGTTTTCATATGAAGAAAACACGAGACAGTTTAGGGTAACAAGCTGATAATGGATATCAAAACTGAGAACTGGCAGAGATGAGGCAACGAGCAACCCGAAGTGTGGCCCCAGCGCCAGAGCCACATCAGCCTTAACAGTAGCAAAATGCTTGGATTTATTGCAGTAACATACATAGAGGCAGGGATAAGACTCAAAGAAATGTGTTGCCTCGGGACAAGGAGGAAGAGATCGTGATTGTTACTCCTTGCCACTCTATGAAAGTATTAAGTCCTCTCTCCTCACTTTGCAGCTTGTTATCTCTTCAAGGACACCCATTCAGTTGCCCCTACAATTTAAGAACCTGTCAGTGGGAGATCTGTCATGACAATCTGGTCCTATATCAGAATTTGTGCGTTGTCCCAAACAAATCACCTGCAAACATTAGCACTTACCCATTATTTTCTGCTGTAGCAGTGTGTAATTCTGCCGTGTGTACTGCAGCACTCTGATGACAAACATAGGGAACTTAGCATAATGAAATTCATTCTGAGATCTTGTAGGAAGGGGATATTGATTTACAAAGACTGCAAGCTGATTTTTCACTTACTTGCACTCATGTGCACACAGACCTTGCTGCCCGCCACTTGCACTGGTCTTGTTCCGAGTGCTTACCCAATGTCTCTTCTTCCTTGTTTGGATTCTATGCCTGTTTTCCAGCAGGATAACAGGAAAAGGAATGTCATACATGGTACGCTGCATGTACCTTCTTGCTACCCTCCTGGTGTTAGGCTGCAGGATCTTCTGCTGGCAGTCACTTGTACTGCGGTGGTCTTACCAGAGTACAGGCACCTCTGCTGTTGAGGCATATGTGCTGTGATGCTATCACATGGCAGGACTTCTGGTCCTGAAATGAACCATAAGTTATTTATGCACTGAACATAAACTGTGTCCTGGACTTTGTCCCAGTAGCAGAGCTCTTTTCATCAGCACAGGGTGTTTTTATCAGTGATGTGCTCTCTTCCTGCTGCTTACTTACATTTCCATTCTTATATCAGTTTTAAAATTTCTGTAATGCAGATAACATGAAAACTGTATCTGTTTGTATACCATGTTTTCCACCTTCAGAATTTCAAGGCCATTTTATGGCATTTTTTGTTTAGCTGAAGAATCATTAGATTTTCAAGAAAATAAATGTTTATTTGCAACTTGTATCATATTATTTTGGCATTGATTTCTGTTTGCCTTATGGCTGAATTGCCAGCTACTTAAACTCCTAACCCACAAGGGATATTTGTACAATTTTTGTTTAAAACTCTAAATTATTGTTTTAAAACTGTTCTATAAAGTTGTATTGTTGATTGCAGGAGACTGCAATATAGTGACATGTTTGTGGGTTTAACTAATTCCCTGAGGATTGAATGCTTCCAACCTTTTTCCTCTCTTTGTTGCTATGTACTTTTTTTTTTTTTTTTAAGCTTTTCAAAGCTGCAGGCTTTGCTTAAGTAGAATGGGAAGTTAAGTACTGGTGTACATGGTTTTTATTCTTCCTGATACTCTGGGAAGTCAGCTGATTAAGCCCCAGTTCTGAACATCTAACGCCCAACAGCTTCTTAATGTCTTTCTGTTCTTTGCTACCTCAGTGCTGGATGTTTATCACAGACAAAATCAAAGTGTATTTCTGCTGTCTTAAAAAAATTGCTTTGATATTGTTTGCACACTTTAATTTCTTAATGTTTATGATATTTATTTTTTTTCCTTCTCGGCTCCCCTTTGTTAGTGGCCCTACCATGGTCGACAGAAGGAGAAAAGTTTCCTATATGAGATAGTAGCTAACAAAAAAAATGGCATTGATGTTGACAAATGGGATTATTTTGCAAGGTACAAATCTTACATTTTGGGTTTTTATTATGAATTCCTACTGAAACAATGCTACTGTATGTACAAGTGTGATCTCATTGTTAAACACTCTCTGTGGAATATTTTTAGGGATTGCCATCACTTAGGAATCCAGAATAATTTTGATTATAAGCGATTACTTAAATTCATTCGGGTCTGTGAAGTAGAAAACCGGAAGCATATCTGTACCCGTGACAAGGTAAGCAGCGTGCATGAACTGAGGGAACACCCAGCAGCAAAATGCATGCAAAGTATAGCAGCACACAGAACATATGGGCTGTGGCAAAGCCTGCCTTGGTCAGCATGGTGCAGCTGCACTCCGGGTTGTAGAGGTTTGCTGGGGTTGCCTGCTGGATGCTTTTATAGCCCAAGAGAGGAAGAAGTAGTTGCTGCTTTGAAAGCTGTTCTCAGAAGCAGTTAATTTAAGGAAGGGGCGGGACAGAGCAAGCCTCTGTTGAAAGAGCTTGTGGTGGGTCCTTCCAGAGAAGACCTTACAAAACCAGCAGCATGCATGATCCTGCTCCAAGTCTTCTGAGCAAGAGGTGAATATGGCTTTGGCAAGGGGCTTCTAAAGAAGCAAGAGGTCCTTTTCTCTGCCAGCGTCACTGTAGGATCTCTGCTTTCCCATGGCAGCCTGAGGCTGTTTCGAAATTCGTAGACTGTGAAAAATGACGATTCTGCTCTGTGCTGCAAATGGAAGCAGACAACTCATTCGATTCCTTGATTGTTTTAGTTTTGCAGTCAATACCAATGTGAAAAGTAAAAGATGATTTTTTTTTTTTGATTCAGGAAGTTGGAAATTTGTATGATATGTTCCACACGCGTAATTGCCTGCATCGGCGAGCATACCAGCATAAGATTGGCAACATCATTGAAATAATGCAAGTATTATACTTTCCTTTTCTTGCATTCCGTTGATTTTTAAATTCTTGAAAGTGTTTATCTGTCTGGAATATTGGGATAGTCAAAAAGGTGTGACATAAAATTAAAGCCACTGGGCTGTATAGCCCAGTTGTTGTGGCAAGGCTCAGTCTTTGGAGTGTCACAGAGGCTGTGATGAATGAAAAAAAAGAGAGGGCAAGAACTACATCCTTCCATGTGAACATCAGTTAGAAGGAGATTACTAAAGCCCTGAAGAAGCATAGAATCAGGATGTGCTAATGCTGTTTTAAGCGCTGACAGCTGAAGTCAAAGCTATACCTACAAGTTAGAGACCACTTAGCTCAAACCGGCTGGTTAATAGAGGAACGTTACTAACAGAGTAAAGTAATGAGCAAGCTTACTGTTACTGTAGCTCAGCTGAGGCCTGACTTTGTGTTTATGTAATACCACGGCAGGAATTGTTCAGAACAAACTCCGCTGGCTGCCTGCATTTGTACCTCTGTCGATGTCTGTAGAAGTTTCCCTATAGCATTATTCTTTTTACTTTTCTTGAAAAGCATCTGTACTAGTTTTCCCAAAGATTTTTTCACTAGGATCTTGGCTGCTGAGTAACCATCTGCTGAGCTTGGAAGAAAGGAACACAGAGGACTACACAGTATAAGAGTAATTTGGTACTGCTTTCATTTCATAAACTTCAGCTCCTGATTTAGTGATCCTCTAAAACTGACATGAAAAATGCTAAGGTTTGGCAGTACCTATGTATGAGGAGTAAAACAGCCGAGAAATTTAGTACCATAATTATAGCAGCTTATCCAAGTAAGTGTACAAGCTGGAAGTAACAATGATGAGGTACAGGGAGCTCTGGAAGAACTTGATCTTCAGAATATTATTTTTTGCCACCTGAAAATCCCACATGTTCATGATGCTTTACCTTTACAGTGTTCCATATTCTCTTGGTTAACTCCTAGAGCAATGGGTCTGTAAAAGAATATGGTCATCTGTGAGGCAGCCTCATTGCAGCTGAGTGACTATGTCACTGTCTTGCAGGGTTCTGCGATTGTCTAAACAATGATAAACTTGTAGTCTGCAGCAGAATAAAGCGGCTCATTCATTGAAGGGTCTGATCTGAACCAGTTTTCAGTAGATGGAAATACTCTGTTGAAATGTGTGATCACAGCATGGAGATGGGACATAACTGCAGTGCCATTAGGGTCTGCTGTGCACAAGGGATGCAGTTTCATCCATTGTCTTATAATTAGAACATACTAATGCATTTCTTTTTTTACTCTTGAGCAATAAGCTGTTTCAAAATGACGCTATCCTTAAGTCTTAATTTTGTCTCAAACTAGGATTACAGAAGCCTTTCAAAAAGCAGACAAATTTTTTAAAATAGAAGGCTCTGGAGGAAAACTGTACCAGATTTCTACAGCAATGGAGGACATGGAAGCCTACACTAAGCTAACTGGTATGGCACTCAGATTTTTATTTTTTTTTTTTCTTAAGTAAAAGAACATGAGTACCTGTTAAAATGCTGGGTTTACATCTGTTGGTGTGGTGGGCCCTTGCCCATGACTGGACGCTCAAGTACTGCTTTTGTGCACAGATGGTGGGGCAGACCTGGACCATCCAATCTCATATCTGGCTGGGGGAGCAAGACCTTCTAGTTTAAATGACTTTTATGTTGAGAGAGAGAAGTACCAACTACCTATGTTCTGCACACATTCAAATTCACATTGTTGCAAGCAGTCCTGTCAGGAGGTCCTGCCTGTGCCTTGAGTTTGTTGCACTTGTCACAGGTGGGATATAAGTCTGTGTGTGTGTCTTGTGAAACTTAACCCCAAAGCAGGTTTCAAAGGGCACTGATGGGGCCTGATTTGATTCACTTCAGATGTTGCAACCCTGCTTGCAAATACAACAGAAGAAAACAGAATATATGAACAGCTCCGAGTATTGCTGTAAGTTTCTGGCAATCCTCGATCTGCCACGGCCACATTCAGCCTGACCATAGACCTGCTGCATCAAGTGGGTAAAGGGGCTGCACAGAGTGCTGAGATGAGGAGCTGCCTGGCCCCGCTGACACTGCATGCCTATGCCCCAGGGGAGGAGAAGGGGCTGGCTTTTGAGGGGAGTGACTATTGGAGAGCATGAACTGCAGTGTTGGGCCATGGAAAGGCTGGGCAGAAAGGCAAGAACCAAGATTTAAATTCTTAATGGGCTGGGTTCTGTTCCATGGGGGCTGTCTGGTCTGTAAGATCAGCTATGCTAGCAAATCAGCACCAAGGCCCTGTTGTAACTGCCTGCTGACCTGTGGCACCTGGCGAGGAGCGCAGCTCAGGGCAGGGAGACCAGGGCTGTCCGCCACCTCCTACAGTCTGCCGCAGCAAGGAGCTGCTTGCAGGGCTGTCCTGGTCAACAAGACGAGAGTTGAACAGCAAGAGGAGTGATGCGAGGAATATGCCCACATCAAATGTAACAGTAGACCACAAAGGACAAATACGTTCTTCTCTTAAACTAAGGCACTTCCTGCCTTCAGCAGTTGCCACCTGGGGGCTTCTGAGAGGACAGTAGGCTTGTTTTCAGTAGTCCGTGATGAGGGATGCTTCTCTGAAACTGCCCAATTGCCTCTTGGACCTTTGCAAATGATAAACCTCTGTGAGGTTCTGCAGCAGAAAGTTCCCTAGTTTTCTTCCATGAATGGTGAAGAACCACTGTTAGTTTTTGATTTGTCGCTTTGTGATTTGACAGCAAATCCTCATTTTAGTAAAGGTTGAGACAGCAAACTGTTCCTTGTCACTACTGCTTTTGCACAATGGATGCGTTTGTGGGCTGCTTATTTCCCTTGTGTTATCTCTTCTCTCAGTCTGAAGAGACCTAGTCTGTTCCTCATGGAGAATTTCCTGACTTTGCCCAACCTTATCCTTAAAAACAACCCTCGGTTAAGGGTGTTTTGGTGCATGGCCCATAACTTGCTCCTGGAGTGTGTTGGGAGCTTTTTAAGCCAGTTGCAGCCGTAGGCAGGGCATTGCAGAGCTGTGCTTGCAGTGCGCGTCAGAGCTGCCCAGGTATTTCTGACAGGGGAGTGTGTATAGATGTGGAGCGCAGCTGGTGCTTGTGATAGGTGAGCAGCACCCTGACAGCAGCAGTCTCTTCAGGACAGCCAGAAATAACCTTTCTGCTTGAAGCCACATCAAAAGAAACCTGCCTTGCTGCTCGTATTGATGGTGGGAAATGCACTGCGTACCTCGCTGTGATGTGGAGACAGGAGGGGGGCTTTGATGCTAGCATCCAAAGCCTGACAAATTCGGAAGGTTTAACGGAAATATGTTGTTCTTTTTACAAGGTAGAGCACCCTTGTCCCTGGGCTAGTTAGTGCTGGGATTTAAGATATTCTGCTGAACAAGACTGGCTAAATAAGAGGAGGAAGCAACTTCCAGTGAAATGATAAAACTTGTTGCAAGGGTGAGAACTGAGCTAGTCTTCCTGTCAGTAGGTGTTACGAACCTGACAATAATCAAGGTGATACTGTGACTTCTCAGCTGTCAGACTTGGCATGTTCAGCCATTCTCTGAAAGTGAGTGACTTTACTGAACCAGCAGTTTTTCTTGTTGTCTTAACCTTTGTCCCTGTACATGCATTTTGTTGTGACACTGGATTGTGACATACTTAACAACAATCAATGCAACTTTGGCAGATAATATCTACCTGGAAATTCTGCACTCAAGTTGTCCAGAACTGAAGGAGGCACGAGAGATATTGCAGAAACTAGAACGACGTCAATTATACAAGTTCTTAGGAGAGACTCAACCTGAAAAAATGATGGAAATTGTAAAGGTAATGTCTGTTGGTGGAAAATTCTGAATTCTGTCCCTGTAAAAAGTTGTTGACCATCTTTTTTTCTCTGTCTCCATGTGGGTTTTGGGGTTTTTTTTTGGCTTAACTACTATTCCAAAACTAGAGTTAAAAGTCATCCTCCTGTCTATGTAGCTGAGCCATGAAACATACAGGGAATTGGGAAGAGTTTTATCTACAAACAGCCAGAAGAATGGCAGGAGGTGGTAATTCAGAAATTGATTATTGCAGAAATATTTTCAGAAAAAAACTTTTCTGAAAAACACAAAATTGCAAAAAAGCTGTTAGTCAGTCCAGTGATCGAGAATGTTACTACTATTATCTTGTGTTCATTAAAATTTCAGAATAATAAGGAACACATTTGCTTTGAATTGTGATTTGTGTCCTTTACTTTGAGAACAGATGTCAAACTGAATAATAACTTCCAAACTTCTTGGGGCTGAGATGGCTGTATCTAGAAAGCCTTAGTAAGATTAATTCAGCTGTCTTAAAAAATAAGGTTACAGAAGGACTACTGGATGTCTTACTGCTCCGTTCTTTTTGTTTGAAGAGATGGTTTGCTTGTATTCTTAGTGTCTAAGAAAAAGTAGCATTAAGAGATTCTGTATTAAAGCAGGAGGAAACGGGAAGGAAAATATGAAATACTCGTACATCAGCTGTCAAGTTCCTGCCCTTCTGAGGGGTAGTTCAGGATAGATAGCCTTACAAATAAGGAGATTAGCAGGAGAGTGAATTGCATGAGTCCCACCTTTAAACACTTCTTTTTAGAACTCGTTAATGAAAAGAAAAACTCTCACTTTGAAAATCCAGCCAGAGGTCTTGGGTCTTGGGGTATCCAGTGTGTTGTTTTCAAGGGAGACTGGATCACTGTTGGTGCCATAATTACATCCAGCCAACGCTTTGCAGCTTCTGATGCTCAGCTGAGGGCTCAGGGGCAAATTTTTCCTCCTGCAGTGTAGGAGTTGCCTGTTGCAGGAGTGTTGGAGGCTCAACTTCCTCTGGAGTGCTGGAGGTGAGCAGTGGCTAGATAGAATGGTTTGGGGTGGAAGGGGCCTTTAAAGGCCATCGAGTCCACCCCACCCCCCTGCAATAAGCATGACACCTTCAGCTAGGTCAGGTTGCTCAAAGCACTGTGCAGTTTTGTGGTCCTCACCTCATGCTGGCCAGAGCCAGGGTAACATCCCAAATAGCTACAGAGTTCTTAAATTCAAAGCTAGAGTTTCCAGTTAAGGCAAACTGGAAGATGTAACTTAAGAACAAGCGCAAGCAGCAAGCAACAACAAAGAAAAGGAGAAAGTTAGCATATGTACATTGTGAAACAAGAACGGAAATAGAATATGTTATAAACAGGCTGCCTCCTGCCGGTTGCCTCCTGGCAATTCTTTCCTCTAGGTTTGGTCTCAGTCTAAACCTTCCCTTGGCTTCTTGAGTCACAACAAACGACACATGCCTCAGCTTGGCAATGTGTGTCATTCCCTGCTTTTCTTACTAGTTTCCCTATCTTTGCAATGGATAAAGCAGCAGCAAAAAAATGTTGCTAGCTGAAATCCTTCCCTTCTGGACCTGTCTCCTGGAAGCAACGTGATGCGCTCAAACCTTTTCTTCCATGAGTCTCAGTTGCTCCCAGGAAATCTTGCTTCACCTAATCTTGCATCTTACCCAGAACACAGCAGCCTGGTAAACAGGCAACTTTCTCTCTCCCGCCAGCCACAGCCTTTTAATGAGAATTTACACATTTCCCTGAACAACTCCTCTTCATCATACCCTGCTTCTCAGCTTGGCTTTGGCCCAGCTGTCAGCAGGGAATATTCTCTCGGGTCCAAAACCAGGCAAAACCCCTTGGAGGTTTCAGCTTTTGAAGTAGGTCACCATCCTCTCCAAAGTTTGCCTAGGAGCTTGCTGCTTCTAGTTGTTTTTTCACAGTGGTCAATGACATTACTGATCTTGTCTGTCTCTTGGGGTTTTTTTTGATATGTTCCAATGTATAGGTATAAAAGCTTCATTGGAGGGTGAGATCCTGTAGCCCTTCATTAAAAAAACCCCAAAGTTCAGTAAAAACATTTAATATTTAGCTTTTAGGAACTTAATTGCAAAACATTTGTATAAATTAAATAATTTCTTAAAGGTAATTATTTTCTGGTTTTGTGGAGATTTCAACATCCTGGATGGACATTCTTCCCCCTGTTTCTTCCTGTCATCAGGTGAAAATTTGTCCTCCACAGGCTGGCAGTATTGGAGTCTTCTCAGTTATATAAGCTTGTTTGGTTTCTGAAAATCGGTAGAAAACTTATGGCTGAGATATGCAGGGATTCAAACAACCAGATTGGTGCAGGAAGAGTCTGTCAAGCTATGAAGAAATATAATATTTAGTTTAGTGACGTGTTCTGTCATGCATTTTTTTGCCTTGGTCTAGACCTGGTAGTGCCTAAATGTAACCTGAATTACTGTCTTTTTTCAGAATAACAGCCTGGCAGAAAGCATTGCCAATTCCAGGCCAGAAAAGGATCCTCCAGATGTGGAGCTAAAGGCCGAAGATTTCATAATTGATGTAAATATCTCTCAGGGCAAGTTCAGAGTAAAAACTTCTCAATCAGTGGGCCTTGTGTACCATAGTGAAAACCAGAGATACATTTCAATACATTTGGAATGGGAGGGGGGAACCAACCACAAACAAAAAACCCAAAACCAACCCAGCGAACGAAAAACCCCAAACCCACAGGGTTGCTTCAGAAGTGCTGTCCCAGGTGTTCAGCTCAGGGCTCCGAGAGCACCGAGCTTCCCCTTGGGAGGTTTGCTGGGCCTGGGCGCAGAGGCATCAGGCATCTTCCCTGGGCTGGTGTTCAGCTGCTCTTTGGGCGCTTCTGCTCCTGGTGACACATATGGTTGTCCCACGACTGTCCTCACTTTGAAAAGGAGCAGCAGCAGGGAATCCTTTGGGTTTTAGCATATGGGTGTTGAAGTCAGCAGTCTAAGAACCGCTGCTGTGGGCTGTGAAGTCAAGCGAAGGGCAGGCCCCGGTGGGAGGGTAACGGGCACAGTGACTTCCAGGCTGCTGGTATGGCAAGCCTGATGCGTGGCAGTCATCCCTGGGTTTTGTCTCCTGCATAAAGCGCCTCACTGCCACAGCTTGGTTGCTGGCCAGTACTGGTGGGAAAGGAGAGACCCTGAAGCAGAGGAGAGAGCTTGAGCAGTCCGCAAGTATCAAATAGCTTGATCTCTGTTCTTGGTTAATTCTGGGAAGAGCTAGCAAATGGCTTTGCACAGAGTGCATCACAGATCACTTCAAAAGCTCCCTTGCATTGAAGATTCACTTCAGGCTGAGTAAAACTGTAGCAGTTCACCTGGCTTTAAATTGACTGCGCTTTCCTTGTCCATAAACTAAAGTCATGGGAAAGTGGGCTCCTCCCTGCTGACCACAAAACTGCTGGTGTACCAAGTAGATGTAAATAACACAGTCTGAACCTCATGTTTAAAGTTGTGAGCTCTACTGCTGCCTCCATCGGATGTGCGTTTCAGAAGGGCACGGGCTGGCAAGGGACCAGCATGCTTCCACTGTTTGAAACTGGAGCGTTGCAGAGCGTGACTCAGAGCTGGCTCATGTAAATGTCAATATCCACCTAGCAGCTTCAGAGCGAAAGGTGGTGGAAGAAAAGATATAAGATGCAATACCGGATTGTTTTATTAAGTAATAATTACTGTTCTATTTTACTAGCATCACTTACAGAAGTATAGTGTGTATCCTCTTTTATTTATTGTGAGAATACTAAAGACAAACATTAACAAATGCCATTTTCTTTGTTTGATGTGCAAGGTTGTCCGTATGGATTATGGAATGAAAGAACAGAATCCCATTGATAATGTTCTCTTCTATTGCAAGGCTGATCCTTCCAAGGCAGTCAAGATCAGTAAAGAACAGGTAGTCTTTTATTTTCTTCAACTGGCTGCTGAAGGGCAGCATCTTCACAACTTGTGATGGAAGTGATTACAGTCCTTTATGGTAGTTCTTGCAGGAGTCGTGGAGAGGTGGTAGAATCCATGTCCTTGCAGGGCTTCGGTGTCTGTTGTACTGCAACAATCTGGAATTCTGACAGCCTTTGCATATGAACAGTGTTTAACTTGAATACACTCTGGAAGTCTTAGAAAAATACAGTTGATTTGGATAAAGCCCATGGATTGTAGTGCGATTTTTTGACTGCTTTCCGTTTGTATTCAGATGAAAAAATTGAAGTTCAGTGGATTCTTAAATTTCAAGAGATACTAAAGCTTATTTCTTTTTTGTTTCAAAGGTTTCAAAGCTTTTACCCATGACGTTTGCAGAGCAGATTATTCGGGTTTATTGCAAAAGACAGGATGCAGATATTGTTTCAGCTGCAAAACAATATTTTATTCAGTGGTGTATAAAAAAGAATTTCACCAAACCACAGGTAATGTTCACATGTTATTTTTCTTGTTCTTAGACCTCTTCACCTTTGTCCATAAACTGGCTTTTTCACTAAAAAACTTGGCTTTCAGGCCTTGTCTTTGTGGCAGAGCCACTTCTCACTAACCTAGCTTCTGGTTTTATTGTGGCTCACATCTGGGTGTGCCTTATTTTCACTGAAATAGTGATGGATTTGCATTGATTTAACTTCCACACAGACACTCAGTAGTTCATGGATGCAGGTTTCCTCACACAAAGGCTTAAAACAGCACTGAGAGATTAAAAGATCTAGGGAGGAGGTCAGGTCAGTTCTTCTATGGCTTTCCCTCTCTTCCTTTGTTGTTCACCAGCTCTTAAAAGTCACTCCTCCCCCAGGAGATTCACGGTCAGTCCATTTGCTCCGAGTTAGAGTGAAAATATCTGGAGGATTAAGATTGAAAACATCAACTCTCTGGGCAACTAGTCTGTAGTCTGAGTTGCCTGCAAGGCTTTCTCTGTTCTCTGTGTTTCCCTTTTCTGTCAACTTCTCAGAACATACAAGTATCCAGCTGTGAGGAGGGAAGAGAGTATGTTACAGCTCACCTGACATTTTTGTGTTTGGAACCTTGTCAGAGCTGCCCTGGGAAGTAAAATGGAGACTCTAAAGCAGACCCCGAGTTCATACTTTGCTTTGCATTCCTCCTGCCAGAGGTGGTGGAGAAGCCTGTAACAGTCACGGCTGTAAACTGGTGATGTGTGATACAACATCTCCACCACCACATCCCCCTTGCAGGAAGGTGGGCACCTTCATTGGTTGGACTTGATGATCTCAGAGGTCTTTTCCAACCTAAATGATTCTATGATCTAAAAAAAAAATCCTTCCAGAATATTCATCATTGTAGAGAAGCAGTTACGGTTGTATGAAGTAAGTTTTTCTCAGTAGAAAATGGTAATGGAGCCACTCTGCTACATGCACGAGCTGTGAAATTTCTAGACTGGAAGCGTCATTAGGTTTGATAGACGTGCTGGCAAATCTGCTGTTACATTTCTCCCCTAATGTCTGGCTTTCACTTTTGTTTGTCTGATAATCATACCAGGGAAAGGGATAGCTTTCTTCACTTCCACGTACTTTTTCAGATATTTTCCACTATTCGGGATCAAGCCTCAAAGTAAAATAAATGCTTATATTGAAATCTCAAAGTTGCTTAAAAAATACAGTATGAACAGTTTATTCTGTGAACCATGGGGTTTTTTTCCTTTTCATAAAGTATGTTAATAACACTGACTTTGCGTCTTACTTGCTAGAGGCACCTGTAAGTTTCATTCATCCTCTGAAATGAAAGGCCACCCAGTAGATGAGTGCTTTGAGGTGCTGGAGCTACAGCTATAGGCATGAACAATTTGTTTTAAGGCTCGTTCTTATGTCTTACTTCTGGCACCCGTCTTTTGAGAGCAGTTAATTTCAGAAGGGTGTTTTACAAATGGATCAAGCAATAAGCTTTCTCTGCTTGTAGAGTTTGGTTGTGCCCTGTAAGCATGCTCTTCTAGTTCAGGCATATCCATCTCGCAGGCCCTGGTGGGTTGCAGAGCATGGCAACGTGCATCTCACCAGCTTATTTCTAACTTGGAGAGCTTACTGCTTTCTTGTATATGTTTGTGGTGCTCAAGTACTAGGTTAACATATGTATCTCACAAGGATGAGCACTACTGCCTTAGACCGTAGCAGCACTTCGGGCTGGTAGATCGCAACAGTTTTAAAGGAGATACCCTGGCAAAGTCAAAGGAAATGCTTATAATAATGCTTCTGGTTCAATACCGATGCCCAAAATACAAGCCTGCTGATCTTTCTAGATTTGCTGGCAATACTTCAGGAACAAGTGCACTACCAACAGCGAAGGTTTCTCAGGTGCAGGGGATTTTCTTTCTCTCCACCAGACACTACCACTGACTATAGCAGTTTCCATCTCTGGGATGTGCCATCTTCAATGTTTGTCGCCTTACAAAGCTTCTAGGACCTTGGATTTATTTTTTCTACTAAGTCTGATACGGAGCTGCTTTTCTTCTGCTTTAGCATAGAAAGCAGAAGTTAATGTGCTATCATTAATGTTTTCTGATTTTTAATAATAGGATGGTGATGTGGTTGCCCCTCATCTAATTCCAATGAAGGAAAGCTGGAACAACACGACAGATGATGAACACAGGACAGCTTCAGAGCCCAGCTGCAAACAAAGGCTTCCTTTTGATAAGTAACACTCTTCCTTTTGGCACTGTTCAGTCTGCTTCTTCAGAAGATGAGTAAACCTGAGCAGCAATTCTTCTAGAGGCAGTTGGATGGAATTTATGGATCAATGCATTTCTGCATTTTACAACACAGTATGTTTTAATGTAGGTGCTTAAAAGAAGTGCATATTCCAAGAGAACGTCAGCTGTTACAGCTGAGCAAACTCAGTTCTCATTTATTTATGAAAGTATTGGCACTGTGTTGCAAAAGAAACTTTAAAAATGCCAATTAATTGTTATTACAAGAAGTTCTGAAGACATGTTACTGGTCCTTCTAGTTCTGATCCCTTCTTAAGATAGTTGTGATGTTGCATGAGCTAGCAGAAAAACTTGCAGCTCAGGTTTTGGTGTGTCTTGGTTTTGGTTTTTTCCCCCAGTACCTAGGAAAGAGGGGAGTAAGTATGTTTCTGAAAATATAGTGAGGTAATCTAACTTCGAAATAACCACAGATGGCATCTTCAAGAATAACAAAGTTAACTTCATTTAAAAAAATAAAAGGAAGGGAGAGGGGAATTTTTTTTAAGAACCAAAGATTACTTTTCTGGCATTCAAAAAGCTGATGAAGATGTGGGCCTCTTGCTGTAAACGTGACCACAGTTTTTATTGATGTAACAATGCATTGCAGTGACATGCAGCCTTTTATTGTTTTATAGTGTATTTTTGATACATTTAATGTTATATTTTTTACTGACTGAACTGCAAAACGTCCATTGTTTGAGTGCTGGTAGGAAAGCAGAGTGACCCGAATGTTTGTCAAGGCAGGTGGACGTGCGCACAGGTTTTGGTGCAGTGAGTAAGTCCCTGCTGGATGCTGCACTGGCTCTTTGCACTGAGTGCACCTTGTTTTCTGCATCACACTGTAATAGGTAGACAGGCTTCTCAGGAATTCTGCCATCCTTGTATCCCTTCCCTGTTTCTCTTGGACCTCTGATGGCTGTTTCTGCGTAATTTTTCTCTCCCTTGTAGAACTATAAGGGTTCTTAGATTCTTCCCTTGCTGGCAGTACTAGTGTGAGTGTTGCTAAGTGTCTGTCCAGTTGAAAAGGTGAATGAGGAAGACCTTCCTCTCCTCTTTTACTCGGGTCTAAGAGGAAGGCTGCTTTCATTGAATAAAACCTAAAAGCTTGAAAAAGCCTGCCCAGAAAGCAAAAAATGCAAAGCAAAAGGTGCAGTAATGCTCAGAAATTGGATTGAGCTTTGGGGGTTTATATGTGGGGTGGGGAAAGAAGAGTTGGGTGTGCGGTTTTGCCAGCCAGGCATAGGTAACCACGCGAGTTCCTGGAAGCTGGCACAGCAGGAACTCCCTCTGGCCGACCTGCAGGACTCTTCATAACTGATGGCATTTCTTCTCCCTCTGTTGTGGGAACGGATAGCTATCGGGCAGAGGGAAGGAGTACACCTGTACTCGCTCAGATTTAATTTGTTGAAGTAACCAGAAGTTGTTTTGCGCTCTGCTGCTTTCTTACGTACCTGTGCTTGTGCATCTAAAGGTGATGTGGTGCAACCTCTGCTGTTCATGTCTTTGAGTATTTCCTATCTGCAGGTGTGCCAGGTAACTGTTAGAAGGGGTTGTGACCTCTAAAGGCTTTTGAAGAACTTATTATGCTTCAAGAAACAATATCATAGAGTGAAGGCATTTGTTTCCCTTATATGCATAAAATCAAGGATTGTTCAGAATAATTAATTTTGTTATTGTTGCTTGTGTTTTGAACTGTTATAAAAGGTGCACTTTATACTTGGGAAATATGTTTTGCTTACGTTTAAGCAAAAATTCATACTTAATGTTAAGTTCTGAGACAGAGCATTTCTTTTTCTCAGATGTGTTAATCTGAGCCTCTCTGGACTAAGATTAAATTTATAAACAGTTATTTTACTATTCTTTTAAGGAACTGCAGTGTGTGGACTTTATTTAAAACGGTTATAAATGGCCAGATGTATTTCTAAAGGACAAACGCTGCTCTGTGGACAGAAAAGGACCTTGGCATCCTGGTGGGCACAGGAGTTGACATGAGCAGTGAAGATGGCTGGGCTGTGCCAGAAGTGTCACCAGGGGCTGGTGGGTGGCCGGGAGCGGGAACCTGGGCACAGTCACAGGAACAAATTCAGCTGCTGAAGACAGGATGGGAGCTGCTGCCAATGGCCCTGCACCTCCATCCTGCCATCTGCTTCAGCATCATCTCCCTCCTGGTGGGTGACTTTTTTCTGCTTTGTGGGAAGAGAGGGCCTGTAAAATAGATAGCCCCCCAACAGCCCCAGCTCTTTACCCTCGTACTAACTTCTAACACTGCTGCAGGGTTGAACTGTGCATAGCTGGCCTGTCTGGGGTTTCATCACACCCCAGAAATGTCATCTGCTTTTTGGTGTGCTACAGGGCCACTTGTTTTTCCTCCCGACCCCTGTGTTTTCTTTCAAGTCCACTCACGACCCCTCTGTGTGGCTCTTGGTGCTGTCCAGAGCCCCCAGTCACCCTCACCCCACTTCCAAACACAGAGCCAACAGGGGTGTTTAAAACTTGCACAGTTTATTATGCTCCTAGACATGCCACAGAGCTGGCAGCCCAGAGCAGCTGTGGCTCCACGTGCCCCTGCCATGGCTGGAGGCGCAGGGGTGCTGCAGGGCCTGCCCCAGCCGGAGTGGCTGAGTGCGGGGGGCTGAGCTGGGCTCGCATTAACGAACCCCCACCAAAGCGCTAACAGCAGTGCAGTAAGGCAAAAGTTTTAACGGTCCAGAAAGAAATAACCTGCTTACGCAGCTGCCTGGGTACATCTATCTCTCAGTTCCGCTATACCAGGTGCAGTTTGGTTTCGATGTTGCCACATTCCCAGCCCTTTGGCTTTTTCCTGGGATCTGTAGGGAAGCTGGCTACCTGCTGCCCAGCACCAGTGAGAAAGCTTGCACGCTGTGGCTACCACTGCTCAGTGCCACCATACAACCAGCTGAGCAAGAAGCCAGGCTGGTGGCTTTGCCCAGATGGGTCACATGCACGGGGGCAGCAGCTCACAGGGGAACCAAGGGCTCACGCTTTAACAGCCACACGGCCAGTGCTGTACTTGCAAGAGGGTAACACGGGGAAAGCGTGTATCCTGTAGCCGTGTAACACTATGGAACACCTGGAGCCTGACAACTCCACAACAGTGGTGGCTGAGGCTCCTTCTGGCTTTGGTCTGGGGCCTTGAAGGGGAGATGTGGACGGATCCGGTCCCTGGCCCAGGCAGGCAGCTTGCTCCTTCCATGTCCAGGCTGCTGCCCCAAGCGATCACAACAGTATAGTGTAAGCTCTGCACTATCAAGCTTTGTTACCCTACAGAAATGAGGAGGAATGGGAGTTCTATCTCCACAGTAACATTCCTTCTGGGACCCTGTAACGCCTCTGTACTGCTCCCGACATGAAAGTGCCTGTGTTGCTTCAACAGGATACAGCAGTTACCCAGTACCCACCCTGCTGTCTTCACCCCAGTTCCAGTTCTTCCTAGTTTGAGCACAAAATTATTACCTGTGGCAGCAGCTTCCACCCTCCTCCTTCCAGCAGGTCATTCATCCGTGGTCAGCCATTTGTTTCACAGTCAGCCACTGTGCCCGAGTACATGTGATTTTTCCAGATCCCACAACAGCAGGAGAACCCAGAAGTATACCCAGAGATGCCTTGTGCTAAGCAGGAGCACTACTGGTCAAAGCAGTGAAGGGAAAATCTCCAGAGAAGCAAACATCTCCAGGAAGCAGTGACAGTAAGTTTGTGGTCCGAGCTCCTTCTGGGCCAGAGATGCAGCCCTGGTATTAGCTCAGACACTTTCTTCAGTTCCTCTTGGACTGCCCAGAGCTGATGGCTGAGGTCGCAGTGAAAAGCACAGCTGAGGGAAGAAGGGAGATGCTCCAACAGAGGCACTGCAGTTCCTGCTTGTAGCTCTTAGTCTCTGCACTGACCCTGCAGCTCAGGAGGGTATTCCCAGAAGAACCTCAGCCCTTTCTTTCAGTAGGTACTATTCCCAAAGTCAGACCTCATTCAGGGAACCTTCCCCACCCACCCCACATACACCACGCTTTGCATGTTCCTTAGCATGGTCCATGTCCCAGGGAACGGTGGGCACAATCCTTACTTCAAAACAAGCATGGCCTCTGTCCCATCTTGCCTTGTCAAGTGGAGTCCATGAGTGAGGTAGTATTCCCGCCGGAGGAAGGCATAGAAATAATCCGAGATGAGCAGGATCTGCAGAAGTGAGATGTTCAGACACATCAGTGGTGATTCATAAAAAGGGGCATGTGTTTGTGACAGACCCTGAAGGGGTTTAAGAGGTTCTCTGAGCCTGTGAACACCCCTTGTCTACTGCCTTGTGGTGTTAAGCCAAGGGAGACTTAAACGAATCTATTTGCTGTGCTACCCATGTGATCTTGCAGACATCTCTACTAAGGAGAACTGGCCAAAATGTATGACACTGGCAGGTCCATCACTGCCACAGCTTTACAGACTCTCTCAGCCTCACCCACGGGCCTCCTCCCATGCAAGCACCGTCATGCAGTCCAACCCAAATGCTGAAGGTCTCCTACTGCTGATTGCTATTAAGCACTTTCCAATTGTGATTGTTTTCCAACTGCCATTTCTATTCAGAAGGGGTAAGCTTGCAGGCAGCAGAAGGAATACCACAGCTCCCCAGGTCAGCCTTAGCAAACAGAAGCTTTAGTGGTTTAACAAAATAATACTTACCAGGCTAAGGCGTGAAGAGAAGAGCTGAAATGTCAAGGCTGTGGCTTCACAGTAAAATGTCCAGGAGCAACACCAGCTAAAAGCACCTCTTCCACCCTCAACACTTTTGCATCTCCTTTCTGCCCCTGTGCTGTCATGCCTGCGGTGGGGCAGCCAACCCTGTGTATACACTGTCCCCCCTTTACGTAGTGAACAGAGCCAGTTATCCCCCGGATTTTCCCCTGGTCCAGGTCAGGGCATGCTGCCACATGCACATGGATGTCGGCACCACCCTGTGGTGCCTGGGTGACAGGTGTACCTTAGGCTAGCATTGCCACCAGCTGCATTGTAGTGTGAAATCGCAACTGAAGTGCCAAAGAACTGCAGTGAACAAGGACACCTGATGTGGAAATCATACGGTCCCTCCTCTCCTCAGCCCCGCTTTGGTTGTCCTGAGGCTCCACAGCGTGACTGCTCCCTTGCCTAAAAGCACTGAGAACACAAGAGTGGGTCTCGGTGGTTTCTCTAATGCAGTCACCACAGGCAAGCTGCCTCTGCAGGGCCAGGCTGGGCTGCTGTTAAGCACGGGCAGTGACCTGCTGGCTCAGTAAGTGCCATTTGTCATTTAGCCTCTTGTAGTGCCACCCTTCCCCAGGAATGCTGACAACCTCCATCTGAAAACAGCACCACATAACTAGAGTGGAAAATGTTTTCAGTGCCAGACCAAGCTAGCAGTTATCGTCCCAATGTCCAGATGCTACTCAATGCATTGCTTTGGCACAGTGCCTCACCTGAAGTTTGCTGCAGTGCTAAAGGGGAGGGAGGGAGAGTCAGGCTGTCAGCCAGAGCCTGCTTAGAGTACTGTTAAATACAGCTGCTGCAAAGAAGGCTCAGTGGCAGGACGGGAGGATATGGAGGACCAGGTGGAGACTGAGGGAAAAAGAAACAGGGCTGCAGATTGCTGAGGTCAGAGGAGAAAGTGTGAAGGACAACAGACAAAGAAGCGTGGAGGTGCCCAGAAAGCATCCACTTGTTTTGCTGAACACCATGGCTGACTACTGACATGATGCATTAATATGGTTAATTTTACTTTTAACTAAACCTCCCTGCAGATATCTTAATGGGAAAAGAAAGAGTTTAGGTTAGTGGTGATAAGGGCTACTTCTTTCTCACAAGGAAATCAGAAACCAGATTTTTGCTCGGTCTGCATTTATACAGAGGACAAGACCTT
The DNA here is from genome assembly GCF_963210335.1 of Falco punctatus. Taxonomy (NCBI): domain Eukaryota; kingdom Metazoa; phylum Chordata; class Aves; order Falconiformes; family Falconidae; genus Falco; species Falco punctatus. Next base: position 788,404 of record NC_137590.1, read on the forward strand.
GCAGGGTCTGTCATGACTTTCTCAGGTAGGAAATAAAATACTCTTAGAATATCAACATCCGCCATCTCTAATTAAAGTTTTACTATTCCTTTAATTCTAGCAAGACATGTAGTTAGAGAGCTAATGAACCACTACCAATTTCCTATAAGCCCTTCTTGGTAGTACCTCCATATCCCACTCTCATCTTACTCACTGCATGGAGCCTTTTTGCTTTTGCAGAATGGGTGTTTGCCCCTATTTATCAAGGGGGTGGGGGATCTACAAGCAGGTACTTTTTAGCCCCTGGCAAAACTGCTCCTCTAGTTTTAGGAGAAGCAGACAAACATAAACGGTTGAGGCACATTCAAAATAAAGGCAACTTTAACATGAAATGAACATTCTGCTCATCCTCATATGAAACTATCCCAGGACTTAGGGACGCTAAGAAATAGCAGAGAGAAGAGGAAGGACTTAAAAAGAGTTGTAGCACTGTGTACCTTGAATCCCACCTTCCAGGGGTGATAAGCCTTGAGAGAAGCAGGGAGAGCAAGCCCTGGCAGGACTGAGACCCTGCATAAGCCCTACATTTCAGTGAGGTATAATGCTCAGAAAAATTGATGCCATGTCCCCATGTACAAGAAGTTCTCATTTGCCTGTTTTCTGGCCCCACTGCTGCTGCCCCGTATTTTCTCACCATTTTCCCTCTACCTCACCTTTTCCATTTTCATGTGCTTTTTAGTCCTGCCCTACTGAGATGTCAAGCAACAGACCATGTAACTTGCAGTAAAATCTAGCTGGATTGTGAAGCTGCAGCTCAAATACTACATACAAGAACTCTTTCCCATTAGTGTGCCAGAAGGCGAGGACCAGGCAGATTTCAGCAAGGAGAGGTGGGAAGCTGCTATGCAGGACTACACAGGATGCAAAGAGCCCCATACATCCTGCAGAATTTGCAGCTGCTGACAGGACACCCAATCCAGAGACCTACCCAAAGTGCAGCCTTGTTTGCCTTGCTCTACTAACCTGCCCTATGTTGAAAGTCAACGTGATGGCATAATAAAAATTGGAGTTGGCACTTCCTGCATAAATCCATAGGTGCCACAGAACGGGGAACAGGAGGGAGCAGACAATGAGCACACATGACAGGATGAAGATGTTCCGGAGGACTGCAAAAGAAAACCAAGCTGTTAAAATGATGCATTATTGAGCAGCCATGCTCACACAACCAGCAATGGTATTTAGGGTATGTGCGGGGGGGGGGGGGGGGGGGGGGGGGGGAAGAGGCACTTGCCAACACATACTTCTCTCCAATAATCTTTCAGTTTGCTTTAATATTTTCCTGGCTGTTTTTTGTAAGAAATACACTATATTTCCCTTTAAAACCAGTACTTCTGCCTTCGCTTGAGTGTGAAATCCTCATTCGTAGCTCTTTCCTTCCAGGTCCTGCTCCCAAACTCCTGCCTTGAAGGACTCTGGGGTAGTGTAGACGCCAAAAAGCCAAAGCCAGCAGTTTTGAGAAGAGCCTTTCCACAAGCATCATGATTCAGAGAGCAGAGCACACCATTCCCTAGCCTCATCAAGGTGATGACAAAGGAAAAAAAAGAACCTGTGGGCCATAGGAAGAGACACTTTCTTGGGAGGTGGTAAGGAAATGAAAGCACCATGAAAGGAGACTCATATAGGCCAAATGTGTTGACAAACACATGACCTCAGGAGGTGCAAGCGTGGCCAGAATCCCTTAGTCTGCATATGTGCCAGATGGACAAAAACAAAGCACAACTTTGTCTGAAAGAGCCAGAACTACTAGGTCAGAGGAGATTTTGTTTTCTGTGAACTACTGTCCTTTGGCACCAGTATCCTGGCACTGGTGTTGCTGTGCTTGGCCATAGCTCAGCCAATGTCCGTGAAGGTAACGGAAAGACTCCCAACAATTCTGAAGCTGAAGGGAGTTATCTGGCATTTTAAGAGCACTGTCACATCCAAACCTGTTCACGCCTCTTCTTAAACTTCTTGTTCAGCAGGTGTATGCACTCGCTGTGGGGTGGGAGCATGTGACAGATGACTGTCCCTCTCACTGGCCACAGTCCCCTTATCTGCATGCTTGGAAGGTGCAACTAAACTACGCTGAATCTGGGTTTCCCAGAATTACGTCACCTGCTATGGCTGTGACATGCTCAGGGCTAGCCTGGGGCTTCCTGCCCTGTTTTATTACAGCTGCTTTGGCCTCAGCTTTCCTTAGTCTAAAACTAATAGAGCAGATGGTCTCCCAGCCTCTTGACCATCAGGCGGGCCAGCTGGGCCTGGGTTAGAGAAGACTGCAGTAAAAGGCCCAGACAACCTGGCAGGGTTGGTCAAAGCAGTTGGTTTAAGCAAGAAACATCAGGAAAAGCACAGTGCTTCCAAACCTCCCCAGTGTAGCAGGAGCTACAGCCTGAGTTTGAAAATCATCAGGAAGCTCTCTGGTGAGTTAAAGAGCTAAAGAGGTCCTTTACGAAGCATTTAAGAAAAAACAAACAGTTGCTTGGAGTAGTTCAGTTACTTGCACTCAAAGCAAATAAGCAGATGCAAAACAAAGAACCACTGCATGGTGCAGCATTTTAAGGCTGGGGGACTCACCGACTGCAGAAGCAGTGTTCAAATTACACATCCTTAAATGGGAGTGAAGCGTCTGAAGGATGGATGTACTTTTTAACAAGCCACATCCCTTGTGCAGGACTGAAACATTCTTACAAAAACGTTAATCTTCGGAACAACTTGGAGAGGCGGGGAAGATAAGGTATAAGTGAAAATTCCCTCCTCAATCAATTTGAACCATGGTCCTAAAGACATATTAGAGACTGTATCACCAGAAAAATCAAGCCTCCTTCCAGACACCCAAAGGAAACCACAAGAGCCTGCAGACACGGGCCTGGTTTCGTTTAGTGGTGACAGTTATTGGACAGGCCCTTCCCCATTGCATAAGGAACAATCAAACACAAAGAACTTACATCTGTAAAGGTGGCTCCAGACTGGAAGGAAGGCCATGTACAGTGCAATGTCTCCCACAGTGGGATAGGACTTGAAGATAGAAATGATTGCGATCTGGACAAACATGAAGAACACAGGGTGTTCCCTAGAAGGGAAAAGACATGAAGGATAAGAGGATGCAAGAGAGTCTCTGGAAACTGGAAATAAGTATCAGCGAGGGCACAAATGCACTGTGGGCTAGGCTGATAAAGGCTCTTGTACCCCTGTTCCCTCCACACAAGCCTCTGAGCGCCGGGTAGGGTAGTGAGAGCTGCTCTGCAGAGAAGCAGTGTAAGGGGATGCACATTTGCTCACTGCCCTCACACAGAGACATCATGCCGCAGCTCACACATTTATACAGCTGGTCATCTGGGCCGCTCTTCCCCAGCTCTGTCTTATTTGCTAAAAAGCAATCAAAAAATCCTCTCTGAAGGTTATTTGGAGAAGCCCACAGTTGTCCTTCTGGTATGGCATGATATCTGTCCACTCCAAGTCAAGAGGATAAGCTCACTAAGAATCCAGGAGTGTTAACAGGTGTTTTTATCAGAAAGAAGGGTAACATTGTCAGCGCAGTCTGCTAGGAATGTCCCCAAATTTTCACTTTTTTTCTGACAATAAAAAACTTGACGGTCCATCCAAGAGTTCCTTCTTGCTTTCTGACTACAGTGGCTTACACTGGCAGGGAACAGGCACCTCTGTAGCCTAAATTTCTGCTCTCTCTTTTGATGCCTGTAACACATTTGTTGCGTAGCAGAGCCCAACTCACTCCATTTAAGAGGAATAAAGATTGAAACTTTGCGAAATTAGGAGGATAGGCCCTGTTAAAAAAACCTATCTTTTTCAGGCTTGTAGATCCAGACATCTGATGCCAGCCTTATAAGCTTCCACCAGACAAGCAAGAGTAAAAAAACTAGCACAGAAACATACTTACTTTAGCTTTATTGCCAAGGGAATGGTGTAGAAGAACACGTTGATTTGAAACACACATACAAAGAAAAGACTGAAGTGTTCAAACATCTCTGCAAAGAAGTACCAGAAAAGGCCAATATTGGGTGTCAGATCTGGAACGGAAAGGCTGAAATTTGAAAAGAAAAGTCAAGGTAACATTTTTATATGGTTGTTTTTCACTGCCCTGCTTCTGTTGCATTAATTAAGCATTGTTTGCTTAACGGATGGAGGACCTATATTTTAAATACATGGAAGAGAAATCAAAGGGGTGAAAACCTGGAGAGAAAAGGGACTAATGTTTCCCTATGCCCCAGCAGGATTTAAACCATTCCCAAACAGACACTTCTCCAGAGATAAAAATTCCACCGCCACGGTAGCTCAACAGTCAAATCCATTTCCAATCAACTCTGTGGAAAACATCTCCTGTCTTCTCTAATTCTTGCTGTAACTTAATTAACGTAAGTTGGCTAATGCCTGCTCTTCTCCACACACTTTGTTTTCTTGCATTGCCAGTAAAATCACAGATCACATGCTTCTTGGGACAGGGGGTGATGCACAAGAAACAACACAGCAGGGCTAGACAGACAAAACAGTAAGAATCCTTATACTTACATAAACCCGTAAACAGATGGGATAAAATCCCAGGAGTTGAGGAGGAAGAAGGAGAGGCAGATGATCACCACCAGGCTGCACAGGTACAGGGCTGCATACTGCATGGTGTAGAGCCAGAAACTTTTACTTCTCAGTTTTATTGGTATGAACTGACGCTGAAAATTAAATACAAGCAGGCAGATATCCCTTATCAGGTGGAAAGCCACAAAAAACCTGAGGGTTCAGAACATGATTTTAAATTGATGAAAGAAAGCGTCAAACACTGGTACTATAGCACTGGAAGAAGTAGTTCTCAAGCACAATTTGCTTGATGTTCTTCAATCTGGCCAATTAAGTCATACACATTGCACATGATTCCCAGACCTGTGCTTGAAAATACTGTACCTAGGCTGGTAATTTCTGCTTGTGAGTCAGTTCTCGTGCACTCAGTGTAACATTCACCACCTCCACACAGCTATACTTGTACCTTAGAGGTCTGCAATACTGTACTGCTGCTTGTGTTCTGCTGCACGAGCCCACATCATCTGGGTGACAAAGAGCCCTGCCCCACAACCCACCACCCTGTGATGCCAGGTCTCCACCACACGGACTGGCATTCATGCTCTGCTGAAATCAGAAAAGAGGACATCCAGCAGGCTCCTAAGCACAAAGGATCCCTCTAAAAGGTTGTCTCCTCAGACAAAGACAACTGCTGCAGTCCTGCCGCTGCCACATGTCCTGACAGGTCGACCACAAGCCCTTGTCACATAACATGATATATAGGTATCTCACTCCAAGAGGTCCCCTGACTGCATTTGTAAAGACAAATACACACACAGGGGCAAAAACCTTTGGGAATTGCTCAGGGTTCTGTAACTCCACATAAGTGATGTGGCTTTTCCATTTAGTACTAGGGTTTACACTGGCAGATGTACAGAGACCAGCTGTAACTGATGTGAGCCCTGTGTAAAGCACACTCTGTTTTCTCAGTCACAGCATGTTCAATACCACTTGCTGGAACAATGTAAGCAAGTTTACCAAAGATTTTTGGCAGGACAGATTGGAAAGTGCTGGAGAAAAGCTGTTTAGTTCTGTACAAAGAATGCAGTGAAGTTCATTTACAAGTCTGGATAAAAGAACACACACTAACATGATCCCCTTTAAAAGTTACAAATTAGGCATTCACATATCAAAGCACTTCTTGTTGCTTGTGAACACAGCGCTTCTACTTTTGCCACTTTACTTTAGCCAAAGTTAAAAGACAACAAATGAGACTAAAATATATAAAGTAAATGCTCCGAAAAATTAGCAAACTGAAAAAGTAACACTGACTCCACAGCAGTTCTTGTCTTGCAAAGACTAAAAATAATAAAATTTCTGAAAAAAGTAAGAGACATTCATACCAGATAGTCAGGGAAAGAAAATGGACTAGAACTGACTCTCCACTCTCTTTCGAAGCTCAGAGATTTGAGAACAGGCTGTCACAAATCTGTAGTTAAGATTAGCTATACAAGTCATGAGGGAGATAGGACAGAAGCAACCAGGAAAAGCTGGCAAAATACTCAATGGCAGAAATTTCAGAGGGGCAAACACAATAAAAAAGATCACCAAATGATCTGTGGTAAGAGGGTAAGAGCCCTCTGCTAGTGGTCACAGCCTCACGTTGCTCCCACATCACAGCAAGACTAGAAAATGATCAGTTTTCCTTAAGTGCATTATAACTTGGACTCTCAGTTAAGTCACTGTGTACAGTATCAGCACAAGAGCTAAGAGAGAGACCAGTGGGAAGCATGCAGGCAAACCAGTGACGAACCCGATCACTAGGAAAGAGCTGCCTCGGCTTTAAACCCTACCCCTGCCTGCCGATGTGCCTACCACCCTACAGCGGGGCTAGTTTTGCCTGGAGCAGTGTCTGTCTGTTGAGGCATTGTTTACTGGTTAATGCGCAAGGTCAGTCCCGTTGGAATTCAGGGGCCTTGTTACTGGGGAGGGATAAAGGACAAGGGAAACCAGGCACTTTCACAAGCACACACCTTTTGCCATTAAACTCCAGATCAGCATTTCCGAGCTTGAGTGATTCAAACACAGTGCTCCTCATTCAAACACAGCTCAGTGATCTATGTCGGTGCAAAGGAATTCTCCAGGTCTAAAATCCTCATTGCTATTCACATGACACAAAGAATAGCACTTATTTCAAGCAAGCCAAACACCCGCCAGTTCTGTATATGACTTTCTGGCTTCCTTCTCTCTACGCACAGGCATCCCCATTAAGGCTTCAAACTTTCCACAGCCTGAGGAGAGCCACTTTTTCTGAAACCCAGGACTTGCTTGACTCCCCTCTCAATAGCTAAGTACTGTCCCTGCACAGCTACAAGATGACGACAGGTGCCAACAGTTAGAAATCACGTACCTGTAGAAGGTAAAGGAGTGCTGGAGCAAACAATGTGAGAGGGTAGAGTGACTGGTATGTAGCTAAGGCCAGGAACACAGCACTGAGGAAGGCACTACCTGCGAAGAAAAAAAAACCCAACTGTTCATTTAATATAACAGCCTTACAAACAAATGGGAATAAATGCATAACCCCCTTCAGGGGCTTTACAAATATCAAAACACCCCTTAAAGGTGTTTTTAGCAGAACGTGTCCTGGGCTGTGTCCTTTTCTTAACTACATTTTGAACAGAGAATGACTCGTACCAAGGTGATTCTCCCACAAGAAAGAACCACTGACTGGTTTATATCTTCTTTCGTTCATGTATAGAAAGAGATTCATGTAATTCACTCTATATGCAGGCCATGCCAGCTGCTGTTTATGCATGGGAATGCATTCACTTAAGTCATACCCGCATGAAACAGCTGTTACACTCATACTGGACATGCTGGATAATGTCGTCACCAGAATATGTCAGGGCCCTCAGCAAATCTCTGTGAAAGAGAGCAAGAGAAAGTCTGCAGCTGAAGGAATAATGTGGCATCAGCCCTACTTTACAGATACCAAAACTGAGGCACAGAGAGGATTAGCACAGCTTTTTCCATGTGGTCTTAAAAATATGAATCCCTTTATTAAGGAAGCTTTACTTGAGGTGCCTCAGGTTGAGCTGTGCTGAATACTCACACGGCCCAACTACCAATACCAGAAATCAAGTCCAAAAGGTCCCAGGTTAAACAATAAAAATACAAGCACCCAGTGCGGTAGTCTGGTTATAGCTTTCAGTTTTATGTCACTTGATGGAAGTCACCTGTAAAAAAGCTTAGACAGCAAGCATCCTGACTCAGTGCACTGGACTAATTGTCAGCCTACTGACATCAAACACTTTGTAAGCTTCAATCTGCTTCCACCATTTGAAAGTGAAAATACAGTGTTACCTGGTGATAAGCCTTCTCCATTCTTCAACTACACTCTCCTAGACAAAAAATCCCTATCCTCTATCTTACCATGTGTTCAATTCTGCACAGATATAAGGAATTGGTACCCAGAAATCACAGTCATAATCTGACTTCATCTCTTTGCCCACTTGAAAACCTAGGGGCTGCCACACTCCCAGTCAGGAAAAAAACTCAGGGGACAGCCAGTACAGTTTTGTCTATGACTGAACTATTTGTCTTATGGTAACAGCGAACAGCTACAAATCGTTTAATTAAATGGACCCTCACTGGTTGGCTTTTGCAAATGCTTCTAAATCAAAACCCCTCCCGCCTCAATTAGTCAACAAGTAGAAGAAAGCTTTCTTTTGGAGACACTAATAAAAACAATCTATATCAGCTTTATTTGCAAGGTCTGGGTCTGGACACTGCTGGAGAAGAGATCAGACTGACCTTTCCCCTGACCCAGCAGAGATCTCCTAAAACTCATGTGACTAGTACAAATCACATATGCTAAAAGACTTTAGCACTGGGGAGTCATAAAAGAAACAGAAACCTGGCATTATGCACAAGATGAATGAAACAGCTATTTGGCCATAATCTAGTCAACCGTGCTGGTACGGGTCTTTAGTTACTGTTTCTGCTTCCCCAAAGCTCAGTTAGCTGATTTCAAACCAAGTTTACAACTGTGAGTGAAAGCCAAAAAAGAGCTGCAGGCAACTGCTTGCTTTTGAATAAAAGTTCAAAGAATACACTTTGAAAATAAATTGCGTACAATACTTCAAGTGCATATTCACATACAAAAGAAAGAGCAGCAGAGCATCATGTCCTCCTACACACAGACATGCATTTCTGCACAAACAGAAAACTATTTGAAGTCATCCAGGAAAAGGAGTCAGTTTTTATAGATGAAACTCCTAGTTACACTGAGGTGAAAGAAAGTTTTGACTTGACTATAAAATCTCTTGATCTTGTGATTTCAGGTAGAACTTTGGCCTTGTTCCAGTCCTGTTTCTGCTGTGTTTCACCGAGATCTTTGTAACAACCCTATCTGAAAAGTCCCTTGGTTTAATTTCTACTACTTTTCTAATATTTATAGAAAGTCATAAAGAACCATTTTTTCTTCATTGTGTTACCTTTTATTGTAGCTAAAATGAAGAATGCAATGACAGTATTGTTGATGGCGCAGGTAGACTTTGCCACACAAGACATCACAGTGTAGGGGTTTAACAGATAGCTGAAAAACATAAAAGCTCGAGTTATATTCAGAGGAGACAGCATCTAATAAAGCGATGTTCAAAGGAAAAACAGATGCATTTTGCCATTTACTTATTCACATTTGATGGGGTCCTCTCATCAAATTAACTCAGCTGAACAGGTTCCTCAGTCTGGAGCAAAACCCACATCTTTGGATTGTGGTCTTGGACACAGTGGCCACAGAGAGCACACTGCAGAAAAGGAGACAGTTGGGAAGATGTCTAAAATGCAAGTTCTATCCTAGAAAATGACAACCATAAACGTTTCTTGCTTTGCAGAAACATTGTGCATTTATTCCATCAGACCTAGGGTTATTGGGTCCAAAGTAAACACTTTCTGCTACTCACATTTATTGGCTCTGAAGAATAAAAATAAGACGACAGCAGGATGGAACCAAATCCTGACTTTGCCATGGCAATGTGCAACAATGTTAAATACAAAACAGTCTGCAATGTATACAAACTACCTTTCTCAGCCTGGTGAACATACCATTTTACAAAATCATATGAAAATAAGAAAAAATAACAACATATCTAATGGAAAACTCTCTCTGACACAGAATAATTCAGATAATAATCTATTAATGTCAAAATTCCAAAGAAAAAAATAGTTCTTTGACATTAAGTACCTTGCTTGTAGAGTATTTGTTTTAGTTGAAGCTTTCAGAAATAAAAAAAATGCTTAGCATACAGAGGAACAGCAAGACATAACATTACTAAGATGACCAACTGAATGTATCTTTGAATTGTTATAAACAATTCTGGGATATTCAAGTTGTGATATTCAGCAAACACTTTCTCCAATTGCTCAAAAATTCTCCTAACTTTTCTGAAAAGACACTCAAACATTTTGGAGGCATAGAACCAATTTTGATAACATTTGTGTACTGGCAAGATAAATGGGAATATGAACTGTGCAGACACAACATTCTGGCTACCAAATTAATGACCTTATGCTGTTGAGCCGGCCTCAGAGGGTGTGAGTGAATCTATTTGTTGGCAACAAACATTTGCAAAAGCATCTGCTTTTTACTTTTAAACCAAGTACTGGGGCTGGGGGGATTTTTACATATAATATTCAATTCAGAATTCTGGGGGGCCTGAATCTTCTAACAAACACTGAATCAGACAAATAAAACCAAAGGGAGCTGAGGGACCAAAGCAGCCTACTGCAGCCTACAAGCAGCAATACTTACAATAATGCTACCTTGAGGGGGATGTAGTGCATTTCCATAGGCGTCTGGATGAGTTCAGCCACATCTGGTGCATATTTATCCAGCTCGATTAGGAGCTTTTGCTTTTTGAACTGAAGAAGAGAGAATGACCAAAGACTGTCAGGTGAGGAAAGTCATTATTTCTTACTACTCAGGATTTTCATTACATGTAGCCCCAGGCATGAGCCAAACTCCCTCTCTTTTCCCACATACTTAACAACTGAAGTGGAAGTCAGGAGAAAGAAGATAATCTCTACTTACTTGAACTTCCTTAATTACCTGCGTCTAGCTCTTGACGCAGCTGACAGGGAATTCAACACACTAGAGTTTAATACTTTCAATCTTCCTAAAGCCTGCTTGGATCTCCAATGAAAAGCTGACTTTATAAATTCACTGTTCAACATACAAGCCCTGAGAAACCAAGTCACAGAAGCATGCATTCTTTGTTATTTTGAAGATGGACACTGCTATGCCAAATCCCCTTTAGGGACCCAGTATCTGCTGTGCCAAATTCTCTTTTGGGACCCAAAATGTCTCTCTTTAATCTATCTTGTTCTATGATGCTCCCTATGGAGACAAGAAAGAAATCAGAATTATGAACCCAGTGAACTATGTCATGGTGAGACAGAAGGAGAGATGCTGACAATAAATTCCCAACAAGCAAATTAACTCACATGCAGAATTTTTACACGTCTGCAGTTCTGTCATTGAACAGAGTTACTGAGTTATTTCTTCAACCTCGAAGTCAGAGGACAAGGAAGAAGCACATAGCTGGATGGGAGCCATACAGATGCTGTAGAAAATGCAGCCTCCCTGTTCACGTTGATACCGAATCACTGCCCCTCTTGGATTGCAGAGAGCACAGCATTGCTTATACCAAACGTTCTTTGAGCTACTTATGAGAGAGAGATGGGAGGAATCACTCACGACCAACTACATGTACTTATAATTTGAAGAGATCAAGTAATATTTGGTGTCAGACTTCTACCTTGCTCACCAGAATTATTTATGTCACCTCAGCATCATTGCAAGGTTTTATTCCTTCCTTTATACATTTCCAGCCTGTGTATTAACCCATGCCATGTGCAAACACAAACTCTGTTCAAGGTAAAACATTCCAGGCTCTAGCTACAAAACGTACAGAAGACTGCAGCAGGAGCAGAGGTGAGAAAAGGGAGTGCTCAAGTCTTGCCAGATCCATAGACCAGTAATTAAATTCTGCATACTGCAAACTGCCACAACAACTGAAGTTTTCAGTTTTTCAGTACACACTCCCAAATCTCACATCTCCTCTCGTGTACTGTGACCCTGGACTTGTCTGCATTTCATTGGCTATTGCATTCTCACAGATTTCTCAAATTCTTTATACTCCTTTCAGATCAAATAATATACACTGTTGTGATCATCATTCAAGTGCAGTATGGTAGCTACAGTCACTAATTTGATTCCTACTGTAATACTGCCACAAAAAACCCTAAAATACCTCACTTGTTTACCACATTCAGTCCCCATGTTTATTGATCACTGAGATATGCTCAGATTTATTGCCACAAGGACTGGTTGACACTGCATCTTCTGGCAAGTGTTTTCTTTGGTACAAGACAATTATACTTGCTGGGAGAAGAGGACCAGCGACGCTGGCAAGTCAGCTTACCACAACTTTGTTGAAGTCTTGGATGGCCAAGTAAAGGGCAACAGCAGTTAGCACATCAGTTATCTAAAAAAGCAAGGCATAAACAGTGACTGTAAGCAAAATAAACAAATGGAAAAAGATATTGGACAGTACTGCAATGCTGAACAAGGATTCTGATCTGAATCAGCTCACAAAAAGAAAAAACAAGCTTTAAAAACACTAGATGGCAGATTTGTATGCTGTGCTCACACACCACTGCTTAACCTTGAAGCCACGAGCTGTATCAGAGATATTAATATTTACAAAACAAGAGAATAGGGAATTAAGGGCAAAAAAAATTATTCACGGAAAGAAGTATGCGAGGGTAATAGAGAGAAACACTGGTCTAATTAGAGCACAGGCAACACTGCGGCAGTGCCCAGCTGGCTAAATCCACCTGTCCATTAATCCAGCACAACAGTGCCTTGAGCTGTCCCAAACTTACCAGGCAGTGGTACAGTCATCTGAACAATCAGCACAAGCACAACACAGATGGCTGTTAGCTCTGCGCGAGACCTGCCCAGCAGGGATCTGGGGAGAGAGGCTCCACCAGGCGGCATGTGCAGCCAGCTATATGATTTCTGTCCTTCTGAATTATGTAGAACTGAAGAGAATAGTTTACAAGAGGCATTTGGAGGACTAACTCATTTGTGCTCTCTTTGCAGGCCTGGGGTTTGGCAGCAGGTTTTAGTGAAAAATGCTGCAGCGTAGGCATTAAGGTGGGGGGACAAAATATTGTGACCTGTTAAGAAGTAACCTTTGAAAACAAATGCCAACTTCCCATCCCTCTGTGGGGATACTTATCTAACCAAGAACTCACAGAAAAGGAGGAGTATGTACAACAAGGAAGAAGCCCAAACGTGGGTTTGTACAGGCAAAGCTGCCTTTCTAATTAAACCGTGAGCTCAGCAGGAATCTGAACGACAGGGAGGCCGAAGGTCCTTTATTCTTACAGGAGCAAAAGGAAAGTCATACATCAGCATTTCACAGAATGGGACCTTTCAAGAGGAGCTTTCCAGGAGCGCTTACCATGAACACCAATTCAGCATATTCGATCAGGAAGTGAAAGAGATATATTATCAGTGGGGTCTAAAAGAGAGCAGAAGGGAAACCCATGTCAAATACTGTCCAGATAAAACAACTGGCGATTTGATGAGAAAAAAGCAGTAGTACTATGAGAGACTGCAAAAGGTCATTTTCCTTAGTCTCTCCTACAATGCTTTTACTGCAGGGTAAAGTGAATAATCCAAGCACACTTACTGGTCTTTCTCCTTGCAAAGTTCTCAATACACTTTATAAAAGACACCAACAACTTTGAAAATTATACTCTATTCCAACTTTTCACTTCTACCAGTATGGTGGTAGAGTTACAATAGAAAGTATTTACAGAACAGCATTAGAAAATATTTCTCCTAGAGAATCTATTTTTTCAGGATGTTTGCAGGTACTTTTGAATGTAGTTCCCACATAGCCTGTTGTTTAGGTGAGTCTTTTATAAAGCAAAAAGAAGTAAGCATGTTAGAAACAAAGCAGCAGAACTACAGCCCAATCATCCTCTTACTCCCACAGCTTTTTCGTTCTAGGGTAAGAGGAAGAGCATGCTTCTGAATTATTCCTGTGACAGAAAAGCTTAATCTGGAAGTACTATATTTGCAAGGTGTAAATTCAGTCTTCACTGTGAAAAAATAAATTTCTTTTAAAATATTTTTTAAATAATGTGATGGTATAAATAAGCATGGATTTCACAGTCTGGGAGAAAACTGTGCTTAAAGAAGGAGAATTTATTGGAGAGAAACAGGTTTTCAAAGGAATACAAAGTATATGTCTCACCCCTAGGTAACACTATGTATGGACATACCCTCCATGTCATTAAGACCACTTGAGGCCACAAAACCCCACAGGTGCTTAAGTGTTTGGAAGAATGAGGTGTTTTCAAAATGAGGAATAGATGTACTGCATGCTTGTGCTAATGTTAGTATTTTTGCAAATACAGAAACTCAAGATGCTGCTATCCAGTAAAATTGTGTTCAGATTCACAGCGACACTGTCTCTCTCTGCTCTGGCTTCTGCCGAGAGAAACATCTGGACGTGAACAGACTATTTTCTTTATTACAAATCTCCCCTCTTTCAGACTCTCCTTGTGCAGTAACAAATATTATGATGCTGATCATCTGCACGGAGAGTTATTCTGTGATGAACTGTATCTCCTCATTGTGCTAGACACTACATATACAGCTACTGCACAGACAGTTACATGGCTCCAAGTTCTCTGAAGTCTTTGGGGCAAGACAGGTCCCCAGCCTTTGCCAGCCCGTGAGCAGCAAGACTAAGCAATGGGCCACTTGAATACCACGTTTAAAATGAAGCGTGCATACCCACCTCATGAAAAATAGCTCCAGAATATGGCGAGACCCCTAAATCCAGCAGAGCTAATCCTTCAACCACTGAAACATACAAAACGCCTGCATTAAAATCCTGTAATGTGGGAAGAGAAAGATCTCCTAACAGTAAAACTATAGTTTTTAAAACACCCACACTTGTAAGAATCTCACATTGAACTGCCATCTGAATGGGTAACACAAAAATTACACAAAGCCAACAACCAGCTAGACTTGATCACTTTCTTACTTCTGCCATGCAAATTTCTTCAGTAACTGCATGGTCAGTTGTTAATATATTTATTTGTTTCAGCTAAAAATGTTATAGCTGAAATGCTTTACATTTAACTATATATAAATCACATGTATAATATTTACGGATTTTAAGTCACCTATTATGTGATACATGATATCTATGCTGGAGAAATAGTTAACTGGGGACAAATCACAACATAATATGGGATTTGAACTATTTTGCCTAATTAGATGTAGAGAGACCTGAAATGTCCAAAACCACAATAAAAGAGCAGAAATTAATACATATCATCAGGCAAAGCTAAAAGTTTTATCCATTGTTGAAACTTCCTGACATTTTGCAGCCTGAATTCAGATCTTCTGCAATCATGCAATTGCAGCTTGCACTGCAACACATGCACGTTTTTCCATAGAATCTCCACCTTATGGAGCACAAAGGTTCCCTGGGGACCGAGCAGTGCCTGCAGTGAGAGAAGCCATGGGAAACAGGCCCACATGTTCCGAGGTACAAGGCCACATGAAGCAACAAGAGGTTCCCAGTTCAGCGATATGCTGGCGAAGCAGATTCTGTCTCTGCCACAAAGTTCCTGTATGATGACAGCCCAGACTTTTCAAGACTGATGCTAACTGTGCTCCTTACTATCTAGATGCTTACCTTGACGCTCTAATGTAAGATTGAGAAGGCAGCCATTGCTGCAAGGGAATTTCTGGGAGCTGTATTTTGAAACTGTAAGGTGTGAAGTGCTACAGTCTGTGGAGCAGAGGCCTCAGGTCATCAAGTGCATTCACACTTTTCACCTTTATTACACTGTGCCATTATTTTCCACCCCAAAACTGAAAATAATTTTATGCATAATAAAATAATGCATAATAGCTGGATATTATTTTCCTAAAAGGCTATCTTTAAAATAAATTAAGGTTCCAAACAGGCTCAGACGCTATTGACATGAATGCCACCGAAAAGCCCCGATTAACCTGAACCTCAGTCTTCAGAAGAGACTTTGAATCGTGTCGGTAACAACGTGTGGGGCCAGAAACCGAACAAGGAAAACGAACCCGCGCACAGCCCTGCAGGAACGGGGAACCAGGCGGAACCAGGCGGCCGCGGCCGCTCCGCGGGGCCGGGCCCGGGGCCGTGCAGCCCCAGGGCGGCCCGCGGGACGCGCGCCCGGGCCAGGCGCTGCCGGGCCGCCGCTGTACGCGCACCTCGGCGCCACCGCTCGCATCAGCGCACGCAGGCTGGCGGCACACCGCGGCCGAAGCCCTGCCCCGCTGCGGCCAAGCGCCCGCACCTCCCCCGGGACAGCGGCCGCGGACGGGCTCACGCGGCTTTCGGGAGAGCCGGGGCCCGGGCCCGAGACTGCGGCCCGGGCCTCTCCCCAGGCTGGCGCAGGGCCGGGGCCAGGGCCCTGCCCGCCTGCAGCTGCGCTCCCCGCCCCGGGGACCCCCAGCCCCGGGCAGCCACCGCCCCGGAGCCCCTCACCGACACCCCCCGCAGGCCGCGGCTCGTTCAGCCGCGCTGGCGACGCGGCGCCCCGGCCCGGGCTCGCCGGGCCTCACCTCGCTTCCAGGCGTTTAGTGGGGACGCCACCTCCACCCGCTCGGAGATGAAGGCGGCGAGGCTGGAGCGGTAGAGCGCGGCCCGCACCGTCACGGCCACCAGCACCACCAGCACCAGGGGCGCCGCCATCCTCGCGGCACGCACCGGCGGCCGCCGGCTGTAGCTCCCGGGCGGGGCCGCAGAGCGCGGCGGCAATGCCCCGCCGGCCGGGAACACTACAGCTCCCGGGAGGCGCCGCGCCGCCCCGCCGCCTCCCGAACGCTACGGCCCGCGCGGCGGCGCAAACTTCGCGGGAGCGCGAAGGCCGCGTCCCGGCCCGCCCGGCGGGGGCGGCCGCTGCAGGGGGCCGGGCGCCCCTGCTCTGCCCGCGCTGCGGGGCGGCCGGGCCTGGGGCGCACGTCCCGCTTCCGCCTGCCCCGCTGTCTGTCGGCGGCCGGGGCCGGGGGCCGGGCCGCGTCGCTCCAGGGCCCACGCCGACACCCGTGCGGGCCCGGCCCCGTGGCCCCGCCACCCCTCCGGCGGGCGGCCCCGCAGCCCTCGCCCTGCCCGGAGCCGGCCCGGTGCCTCGGCCGTGCCCCAGCAGCCCGCCGGCCTCGCAGCAAGCTTGGGCGGGCCGCTGCCGGGGGCGCTGCTTCGCGGCTGCCGGGCGCAGGCTGCGGCCGGGGTTCCCAGCGGCCCCTCCCGACCCACTCCTCCAGCCGGCGGGGGGGGGGGGGGGGGGCTCGGGGCAGTGCAGTGCCTGCCCAGGACCGGCGGGCCAAGGGCCCTCGGGGCGCTGAGTGGCAGCGGGTACCCGCCCCCCCCGCAGCCTTGCCATGCCCGCAGCTCCCCCGGCTGTCGCGCAGCCGAGCGCCGCCGCCCTGCTGAGCCCGTCGGCCCGTCCGGTCTCAACGGCGCCATCGGCGTGCAGGGCCTATGGCTGCCCGGGAGGCCCCGCGCCCCGCTGCCGCCACACGCCTGCCTTCTGGCTCCGCCACCCCCGGCGCCCTGCAGCCCCCGCCGAGCGCTCACACAAGCGGCCTTTGCAGCACTCGGTCCGGGTAGAGAGAAATGGCAGGAAGACCCCGGCAGTCTTAAAAAATCGCGGGACGGGATGAAAGCACACGTTTCATATGGTGCGTGAAGACGACGCTTACTTTCATGTAAGAAACCGACAGGGTTTGCTGACTGCGCTGGGGTTGCTGTTTAGAAGAGGTGGATAATGTCCCAAGTCCCAACACTTACACTGGATTTACGCAGCTTCAGAGCCGCAGTGCAAACTGCGTGCTGCCGGGGCACGGCTGGCACTCTCCCGGGCACTGGGGGATTTACACGGTATATCACAGGCACTTTCTGGACCAAGGCCATAGCTACTCAGAACAGCACTGATCCCTTCACAACACAAAACCACCTTCAGGTGGTGGGAGGGGAGTTTCCTGCCGTGCTGGCTCCCTTGCCGGGGGAGGCAGCGTACCTGTTCAGCCCTGCTTTTGCAGGGCTTCCCTCAGCCGTGGTCCTATCCACTGCCACAGGGCAACAAACCTGGTCCCCAGGCAGAAAGGGGAGCTTCGGTGCTCAGGCTGTGGTGTGCCAGCTCTGCCGCCGCTGGGCCACTGGCACGAGGGCGCTGGCTGGGCTCTGGCAGATTTCCCAGTAGCACAGGCAGTAGCTGGCCGTGGGACTTGATGGCCCCAGGACTGACCGGGCTTGGCACATCCTCTGATTAATCAGAGTCGATTTGTTCAAATTAATTTATTTGTGCAGGCATCTGTAAATAAGAAGCCAGAAATGCTGATGATTCTTCTTTGTGCTGCTAACAATGCTCTTTTCAGTTTTCTGATCAGAAATGCTTTTTTCCCAGCACTGATGGCTGCCCAAGTGACAGTTCTGATCCACAGTAATTGACAGCAGTTGCCTGAGAGTGCTACTTTGCTGAATAATTGGAATACAGTCATGTGGTTAAAGCT
Source organism: Falco punctatus (assembly GCF_963210335.1). Taxonomy (NCBI): domain Eukaryota; kingdom Metazoa; phylum Chordata; class Aves; order Falconiformes; family Falconidae; genus Falco; species Falco punctatus. The sequence goes on from NC_137590.1 coordinate 806,570, forward strand.
GCACTGCTCCAAGATGCTGGTTTTGCTAGTCTGAGCTGCGCCATATGCTTTCCAGCACCACCTGACACAGCACAGGGAAATGGAAGCCCTGGAGAAATTCAGATAACCTCCGAGGGCACCAGGAATCAGATGTGAAATCATGTCGCTGCAGTTCTGTGTTTAACTGGAGTGCAAAAGCCAACTAAAATGAAACATCAGAATAATAATTCACGACAAATGCAGCAATTATTTCTGGAGCATAGGTTTGCTCAAATGCTTTTCCAAGTAGGAGATCCTGAGGCTAGCAATAGGGTGATGTTCATAAGCGAAGTTCACGTTTATCCCCCTCAAAGCATCAGATACACAAGGCAAACATGAGTGGGTTAAGTGCTGGAGTCTTAGTATCTGCCTACAGACTGACAATAATTTGAGAGGTTGGACCTGGGTCTTTAGGGAGTTGTGATAAGCACACACTCACTGTGTGGTTCTGCCTTTTGGCAGTAACTTGTGAACTTACTTTCAGCCAAATGAGACACGGGAGCAGACCTCTAAAAACCTCAGGGTTCCTACAAAGCTTTGTGGAAATCAGGAAGAGGTTAGAGACCCAAACTGGTATGGGTTTGGGAAAGGCAATAGTCTGAGATCACCTGGCAGCGTGTGCTGTGTAGCTCAAAGGCAGCGCAGCACAGATGGCCGCTTTCCCAGGCGGCAGTGAAGAGGCAGGGGGGGACGATGGCAGAAACAATAGGGAAGAGCTCTCAGGGACTGTCAGAGACTGATACTGAGCGTTGAACGGAGATGTGCAGCAAAGAACTGTAAAGATGCAAACCAGAAAGCCCCGAGAAATAAGGGCTTGCTTGTTTTTTTTTCAGCAGGGGTATAATCCTGATCTCCTGTGTCCTGGTGTTTACCCCAAACAGATGGTAGTTTTTGCAGCATTGGGGGTTTTACCTGCTATCCTTTCTTCCTGAAATTCCTTGCTGTAGAAGTGAGCTGGTACCAACATGCACAGAGGGCTTGGTATAGTGAAGCATGGGAGCAGTTTAACCATCTGAAGTTTGAGTATCTCCTACCGTGGTACCACTAGCAGTACTGCAGTGGGATGGGGAAGTGGTTGTTGGTCCACACAGGCAGCAGCAAATGCAGCTCTGAAGGGGATTTACTCTCACTGCCTACCCTGAAGCCTCCAGGTTTTGTTGCCTAACAAAAAAATGCATATACAGATGGAGCCATAAGATGCCTGAGAGCTGCTGTTGGAAGCTTCTTCGCTTCATTGAGTGCATTGCCTGTGTGGGGCACCCACACAGATAATTTAGGTGATGAGTACAACCTGGTGATGTTTCATCACAGAACTTTCATAAAACACTGTTTAAGACTGAGCCAATTCAGGGATGATTCATCTTTGTTCCTGCAAACAGATGCTGGTTTGGGCACTTTTTATGTGCCCTGTTGGAATTATGCAATGGTGACATTTTTCTGGGTAAACAAAACACTCCTTTTCACTGTACAAAATAGGTGTTCTGATTCCTTAGGCTCCCTACAGTCCTTCCTAACAGCTCTTCCAATCTAAGTCAATCTTTTTGCACTCGGGAGACTACAACTATATGTATTATTGTAGCTAAGATCTGATCAGGGCCCAGTGCAGTGGTGTTTGTAGTTCGAGATGCTTCCTCTTCCTATGGGATCTATTCCACCCCATCCCCATGTCCCCAAGGGATAATTTTCACCCACCATTTATTTTGGCCAAGCTGTCATGTTTTATTTCCTTGCAGTCAACCACTTCAGCGCTACACTCTGTTCTCTGCTTCTGCCTTTCCTACCACAGATCTTACACAGCAATAGCTGCAACATAGTCATTATCATTTCTCAGTGGTTTCACTTTTCCTGTGAAGTCTGCTTTTATGTACTCTATCTTACCTACCAGGATCCTTTATTGATAAAACACTTCAGCTGCTTTTTCCAAGTTGTCTCCTGTTGGGGTTTATTGGCTAGAACACCTGCCAGCTTTTGGTTTTGCCAATGAGAAAATACCCACTCCCAGGCCAAATGCATTTGTGTGGGCTACATTACTTCTTTTCTTCGGCATTCTTGGGTAAAAACTGCTGTTAAATTGAAGGGTATTGCTGTTTTTATAAATTGCTGGGAGAAAGGTGCTTGCCTTTTATTTACTAACTTGGAAAACACGAGGTTTTCCTAGCAGGCTGGAATAGCAGTACTGTAGGTATCTTCCAATCTTCTGCTGATTGACAGAAGACAGTGTGAGCTTTATGGTCTTTTACAGAGGTTAGCAGTGGTTTGTATCAAAAATAGAGTCTGGGTGATCAGCTGTTCTTCTTTGGCTTCAGAGAGGCAAGCGAATAAATGGCACTGCAGATTTCTCTGTGTGGCTTCATACCCCAGAAACTTCCTTTAAATGAAAGACGGATCTTTTTATAAGAAAGGAAATCAGCTTTTCTCGGCCCCCAGAAAGATTGTATTTGTGGTGCCACGCTAAACATTTTCCAGAGTGAGTTTTAAATCGCAACATTAAAAAAATAAAAATAACCAAAGAGGAAATCTGTAATTCCTGGCAGCTAACTTTAGCCAACTAATCATCTAGTGGAAGCTCGTCATCTACACGAGGGAGAGATGGGCTTGTCCAGAGAGCTAAAAACTTAGTTCAGACATAGGTGGGGAAGGGCCAAGCTGATTACGTCAGCTGGACATTGAAACTCTGGACAGCTGAAATTAGGCAAGATTAATCTAAAAGGTCTGACAAACAGCACTGTTCAGCTTTTGGGCATTGTCTAAACAATTACAAACTACTCACCTTGACAGCAGCATCTTAAAAAATGAGCTGTCTCACCAGCTGGTGTTGGCTTTGCCGTCATTCCATGCAGCCTACTCAGCTGTACCGCCTGGGCATGTGATCAGTTCCTGGTAATAACATTGTCATGCACCTGGCACCCTTCTTCTGGGAAGGTCCCCAGTTAAAATCCCTTGCCGGGCTGCAGTGATGATTGCTCATATCAGACTTGTGAAGGTTTATGGATTTGGTTGTCAGTATCACACTTCCCATTGCAGTAGCTGCCTGGCAGAGCCACCTGCTTTGCACCTTTCTTGGCAAGTCTGAGAAAAAAACAGAGTAAACAAGAAAAAACTTGCAGGCCAGTGGGTGTCTTAGGTCTTTTTTCATACTATGAGAAGCACTTCAGGTGTAATGGGTTCATAGGTCACTGGTTTAACAGTTCAGAGTAGTTCTGTACCGTATTTCAGCAGCGCTTTACTTTTTCACAGTATTGCCCGCTTGGAGAGTTTGAGAACCGTCTGCAACAGCCGCTGGCCAAGTGGCTGAGGGCTACCTACAGTTTGGGACAACCTGCCTCGTGGTCTGTTACGCGTCCTGTGTTCACCAAGGGCACAGGCCCATGTGCAGAGGTCCGCCCTGTTGTGGAAGCACATCCACCAGCTGGGCTAAAGAAAGGAAGCAGAAAGAGGAGGGGAGGGAACATGCAGGATGTGTGCACTGCTGGGCTGACATTACAGATTTCCAAGTCAACATGATTTGCTTCATTGGTGAGAAACTCGGGAAAAGAATTGAAGCCAACAGGGTGTGATGGATGGAAAAGCAATTGTTAAAACTAGCTGTTCTTTTTGCTTTGCCTTGTTCACTTGACATGGCAAATGGAAACAGGCAGATGAGGGAACTCAGAAAACGTGCTGGGCACTTGGAAGCTTGTCAGCTTTTCCCAGATAGACCTAACCCAACTTGTTTACCTCCATCTGGGATCTGCCACACAGATAGGAAAGAAGTATCTATCTGTGCATTACCAAGACTCTTGGCAAACCAGCCCTTGCCCAGGTCACTCCTCTCCACCCTCCTCTGAATTTCTCTTGTGTCCTCACTGGATTGTTCCCAGGGTGTGTTGCTAGCTGCAGGAGCAGCGTCTCCTCCCCTACCAGACCTTTGCCGTGGTACCTAGTTCACCTTTTCCAACTGCAGTAGTCTGCTGGAGCACAAACGTCCCCGCTGCAACAAGGAATCACAGGTAGGGTATTTGCTGCTGTCAGCAAGGTTTGGAGAGATTATTTGTAGTTCTGTCTTTTTTTCAGCTTTGGGAACAGTCTGGCCAGAAGAAAGTCGTTAAGTGTTGGGAAAGAGAAAGCAAGTGTTTAAAATTTGGCTGTTTGCTACAATGGGCTGTCTGCAACATTAACCAGAGAGGCTGGTGGCTTATGCCAGTGGCACTGGAGCTCTGCCTTCCTAGAGAGGTGTGTTCATGGAAAGCTGCTCGAGAACCGTGTGCTTCAGCAGTGACCTGTCACAGAGGTAGGGGACAACATGTGAGCCATCACAGAGAGCAGTGTGTTGGAGTGAGTCCAGGGCAGCTGGCTCTCTGCTCCCAGGCTGTGGGTCTGGAGCAGTGTCACATCCTCTGTTTTGTGCAGAGCCATCCAAGGCCTTGAGAAATCAGCAGCTCGTCTAGATACAGTGTGTATGACTGCTACTCCAGAGGTCGTGTGACTGTGAAGCTGAGGCATTCAAACAATTACATTTGTACAAAAATCCCAGGAATTAAAGATTTTCTTTTAAACAAGCAGTGTAAAAGTGCTGAGTCCACAAACCTCACTTCTTTTATCTCCCTTAGCTGGCAAAAATCTCACTATGCAGGGGCCCATTTTAAATAGCACCTCTCAAATCCTTCATTTAACCTCAGCCTCAGTCTTGAAGCCTAGAGGACTGTAACAGGGGCAGGCCAGCGCTCCTAGACCAGCAGTGAGGATACTGAGCGTTCCCCCTTGAACTTTGGGATTCAGAAAAAAAGATGGATACTTCTCTAGTGGTGAATTTTAGTGGGCAAAGGTACCATGTTATCAAGACATGCACACTGTCCAGGCTGTGGGAGTACGGTTAGCAGTCAGAAACACATCTGTGAATGGAATTATTTCTCTCTCCCCTTCTTTGTACAGCGGCACTGACTAAGAAGTTAATAAAGATGGTATAAAACATTTCTACCTCCAGCTGCCCACCAGTTACTGACGTAAGTCCAGGTCATCCACTCACCAGTCAACAGATCAGAACCACACAACCACCTTCACTGATCAGTCCTTCAAAGATGGAAGAGGCTCAGGCTCTGCAAATTCTCAGACTGTAGACAAAAATAAATGTAAGTTAAACTTTGTCATCCAGTCTTGACAAAGCTGTATTTGGAACAAGGCTTGGTTAATATGTTGTTGCCGTAATAACAACCTGGAGCTGAGGCCAACCGAAGCACTTGATACAGAGGGATTAGTCCAAACACAACTGCCACATGCTATCAGGAGCTTGAAATTCAAAGTTAATCTAGCCAAGGACAGCTCAAAACTTTTCTTTCAAGATTTAAGACAAATTCTGTCTAGAACTGCCCGTTCAGACAGGAGCAAGGAGCTGAGCTGCCTCAAGATGAACAACATCTTGTCATTTGGAAAAAAAAAACCAAAAACCCAACCCCAAATATGTACAAAGGAATAAAAGGAGTATGGCTGCTGTGGATGTAGGTGACTGTTGGAGCCAGCGATGAGGCTTTTCAGCAAGGCAGGGGCTCAGCGCGGTCCCAGCCCCTTTTCCATCACTAGAGGTCCCCTCGCTCTCGGAGCCAGGAGCGCTGCAGCAGCTGAGCCAAGACCTTTGAGAGCTCTCTGGGTTTCACAAATTTCACGATTAACTGTCACTCCAGTGGTTTTTTAGGTTGCTGCTCTAATTCTTGTATCTAGCTAGGCCCTGAGGCCGTTAATGCTTTCCTGGACAACGGGATCGCGCATCTGGACATGGCATTACTTGCATCCTGGTGGCAGATTAACCTGGCTAATAAAACACATTGCTATTGATCCCCTCCCCTCTCCTTGCTGAAGGCAGTCACGTTGTCTTTGCTCTAAGTACATCCAGCGCTTTGACTTCTGCATATCTCTGTGATTTTAATACATCAAAGAGCCTAACAGCAATTTTAATGTGGCAGCAAATTTGCAGCCAGTTCTGCAGTACTCTAGACAATATTTTTGCAACTGAATGGACTTGTGGATCTTCTAGATTCACTCATTTATAACAAATACATGGGGTTTGTTCTGGTCAAGTAAAACATCGGCTTTCAAGGCCTTTATACCAAAAGGTTGGGTCTGATCCAGGATCCCAAGGACACAGGCTGAGCATTCGCAGCTGGCAGCCCTGTTTCCTTCCTCCTTTTCAAGCAAAAGAAAACAAGGCAGGTCTGTAACAGCTGGAGCAAGGGAAGGCTGGAAAAGCAAAGTGGTTATGAAAAGCAGCTCTGTATATCACACTCTCTTTTATTGTCCATATTTTCCTCTGTGGAGGGCCAGTGGGACAAGGTCTCTAAGGAAAACAGGTCTGTGCGTTCAGCTTGGGTCTGGCCCACCTGCCTTTGCAAAGAGCAGTGAGGGGGTGCGTTACCGAGCTCAGCCCTGTCCCAGCCGGGGAGGACCTAGATGGCTAAAATGGACTTTACATCTCTCCCATTATACAGAAGTTATCAATTCTATATAGTCTATGTATTCATTCTGAAGCCCAAGTACACCTGTGTCCTACTAGCAAATACTCTAGGTCAGACCTTTTAAACCACAAATTGGTTTTTATTTGCATACCTATTACCATGAAAAGCCTGGCTATAGAAAACACTACCAGGTGTGCGGGATTTGGGAGCTCAAATCTGGTTGCCTGTCAGCTTGATGGTTTCTGTGACCACTGTGATCTGGGGAACAAAAGCCAAGCAAAAACAGGGGTTTTTTCTTGCTGTCTCATAACCTGAAGTACAACAGTGCTTTCCACACAGGATGCGCTTTGCTGTTGAGGAGGGGATGGGGACACACTTGTCCTCCCCTGGCTGGGGTTGGAGCTTGCTCCCCCATAGTGACACCCTTTGCTTTGCCTCTGCCAGGCTGCAGACTGAACATTTGCTTTATGCTAGAATTAATTTGTTCCTCTTGATGCTAAAGCTGGAGTTCACAGGGAGTTGAGTCGGGGCTGAGAGCTGCCTCTGCAGTGGGGGTGCAGCAACCTGACCCACGGTGTGGGCACTCTGCTGTGGCCCCAGGTGGGTGCAGGATGTCCAGCATCTTACTGGGACCATTGGCTGGGGCACTGCATGGACCCCATAGCTACTCCAGCTCTCTGAGACTCCCCCACGCACAGCCACACTGCTGCGAATCTGCACAAAAGTGCTGCTGCCTACAACTGCAGCTGCCCCCACTCCGCACCATTTCTGTCTTCACTGGGATGAGGAGCAAAGGAGCTGCCCCAAAACCATGTTCCCACGTAAATGGTCCTTCACTGGAGACTTTTCCCTTGCACACACTGCCTCCTCCCTCATGGATAAGGGGCTGCCCACAGCTTGAAAATATGCTGTATTTTCTAATTACAAAAGTTTGCACATCAGGGTACAGCTGGGACTGTCCTTCTCTCACCCACACCACCCTGATCCCAAAGCCCTGGTGGCCCCAGCCGCCCCAGGTGATGGGTGATGCCGGTGGGCTGTGAAGTGCTCCTGGGCTGCCAGGAGCTCCCTTCCTGCTGGCACCGTTGTATCAGCTGGGCTTCCCTGGGTGACCACATGACCCCCGGGGGGGGGGCAAACATCCACCCCACCTGACAAACCCCACTGGACCCCACAGGCAGGGCCAGAGCCACATGCTCGTGTTTTCTGCCCCAGCAGCAGGTGCAACTCAGGATGTTCCTACCTCACCCCATGGCTTCATCCAGCTGCTTCCAGGCTTAGGGTGAAAAAAAGGACTTCTGTCCTCCTCCAGCCCTGGTGCGAGGTGGTGACCATGAGCAACCAGCTGCGGGAGCTGCCTGGGATTGTTCTGCCCAGCACAGCCCGTGCAGAGGTGCCAGCATCACCGTGCCTTATGCCAGCCCTGGCTTGCCTGCGGGAGCCGGTGGGCTGGGCAGGCAGACAGCAGCCTGGGTGAGGTGGGCACTCCCAGGAGAGGAGTCTCCGCTCCCTCTCCTTGTGCCAGGCAAGCACTGAGGGCTGGCTCCTTGCCGGGCTTAGGGTGAGCCTGCCCGGCACAGGTCACCCCAACCCTGGGCACTCCTAGAGGTCTCCCCATGGCACCAGCATGGTGGGGATAGAGCCTCCTGTTCCAGACGGGGTGTCTGGATGAAAAGAAGGGGGACAGGTGTTGGCAGGGAGGGGGTAGAAGTTTGATCAAGGCAGGATGGTGCTGGCAGGACGCACTGGGCAATACTTCGGGGAGAAGGGCTGGAGGGGAGCCAATGACTGGTGCTGAGGACTGGGGTGCTCAGACTTGACAGTGACTCAGCTGGTGACCTCTGGGCCTCCTGCCTCCCCAGGCCTGAACCTGGGGCCATTCCTGGTCACACATGAAGCCTTCGTGGTGCGTAACTTGTCTGGCCGCGACTCTGTCAGACACTCAGCATGGCTGCTGGGGTGCTCAGCCTTGTGACCAGCTTGCCAAGAGGAGTCACCCCTCAGCTGCTTTGTCCTGTGGGACCTGGGGCTCTTTGAAGTCCACACCTAGCCTGTCCTGTGGTGTGTGACTCAGCTGCCCTGGAGACCCTTCCATCATGCCCATCACATGTTGTTCTGAGCTTCTAACCACAGCTCCCACCCTGTGGCTGGGCAGCGGGCACAGGGCCTGGGGGGCTCAGCAGGGCAGAAGGTTTTGCTGCTGCCTCTCAAGAAGAGGTTGATGACCCTGAGGGCAAGGTCCTGCCATTGTGTGCTGATTAAAGGGAGCGTTAGGGGTCTCTGACTATGTCAGGGCCTCCCCACCCCTGAGCTGTGAGCTCTGGGGAAGCAGTGGGGCATTTGTGGCCAACATCTGGAGAACTATGTCCTCCCCATGGCTGCCACACCAGAGCATCCCTGCACCCTGAGATGCCATGCCCCAGCCCTGCCCTGAATCCCTGCCCTGCCCCCACCAAACCCAACCCTGTGTCCTGCCTGGTGAAGGATAAGAGCACTGGGGTGCACCTTGTCCTGTTGGGATGCACCCTGTCCCATCAGGGTGCTCCCACTGCCCACATCTACCTGTGATGGCTCTTCCAGCCCCCACAGGGAGGGACCCCAGGGCACAGGGGACAGCAGAGCATCAGCCCCCATGGTGCTGAGGCTTGCATCCCTCCCTAGGTCAGGAGGGTGTTCCAGACCGAGTTAGTGCCATAGCAGCACCTCTGCTATCTGTGTGCTGGCATGCTGTGCTGTGCTCCAGTGCTGCCCGCCCGTCTGCCACAGAAACCGCCATGGTGTGCAGGTGTTACAGAACAAGCAAGCTATCGGGCTGCAACAAGGCTTTACCCTGAAGCAAGCCCACAGCTGCATATTATCAATGTTAATTAACCCACTGCCTTCATTCCTCTACATGCAGGGGTCCAGGGGAGAAGGGTGCAAGCTGGGCACTGTCCTCACCAGCCCAGCACCCATGCTACATCTTCCCGTCCACACACCAACAGGCTCTTCCCACCTGCTGCAGAGAGCAGGCTGGGGCTGTGATGGGTCACCTGGCAGGGAGGGCAGATGGACAGACCCTGGGGGTCACCCCCATGGCACCCCTCGCTTTGCTGCTCCCCTGGGCAGCTGCAGGGCACCAGTGGGTTCGATGGCCACAGCAGGGACATATGTCTGGGTGATGGGGCCATGGAGGGGCCAGCCCAGGCTGTGTCTGCAGTGTTTGGAGGAAGCTCTAAGGAGGTGCTGTCCCTGTTCCAAACCTGTCTCTCCAGCTCCTTGCCACCCCTGGCTCCACTCACCCAGACCAGCTCTCCCCAGTTTTTGTTCCCAGGGTGATCCCTGGTGTTTTGGTCAGTGCCTGCCCGGGCTTGTCTGCCTGCATCATGGTGGCAGGAGGCAGCAGGAAGGTCTGCTGGACACGCTCCTCCTGCTGCATGGCCTCAGCACAGCCCCAGCCACGCCGGTGCCACCCGCTGTGCCTGCGGCAGGTGGGCACGGAGGGGATCCTGGCTTGAGCACCGAGCTGCTCTCTCACCTCTGCCAGACCTCAGGGAAGCAGGGCGGGGGTGTGTGCCGCCCTCCTTGATGTGTCAGTCAAATTAACTCATCTTCATTCTGCTCTGGCTTTATTTCTTCAGATTGCTGACAGAAAGAGGTGGCGATAACAACACTACCTTTAGCTTCCTGGTTGAAGGGCAGCACAGGAGCAGGTGGAGATCCACTGACTGTGGAAGCATCTGTCTAAAGGGGAGCATGTGAGTGCTCCTCTGGAATGGCAACCTCTCAAACTGGCCCTGCTGAGACCAGCCCCGGGGGTGGGGAACTGCAGTATTCTGGCTCCATCCCAATTGATGCATTTGGGATGCTGAACCAGGCACATAGAAAATACTTCATCATAACAAAAAGCATGGTTTCTATCCTCTCTGTTGCTTTTCCACACCCTCCCCCCACCACAGGGGAGTCCAGGTGTGGCATTTGGCTCTGTCTCCACTTCACCTTCAAACCAGTTCAGTAAATCCCCCCTTGCACAACACTCTGTGTACCTGGGGCTGGAGACCGGAGCTGGCACCAGTGCCTGTACCTACTTGGGCTGCAATCGCAGCGGCCTCTTGCATCACCTCACCAGCAGCCTTCAGCTGCAGAACAGGAAGGAAAAAAATTTTTTAATGACCCAAGTTACACACACACTAATTATCCAACTGGGGCAAAATGGAATTTGCAGGAGAAGCAGTTCTGCAGGAGCCTTTCGTCTAAATGTGTGATGGTACAAGGGGTGAAGATGTTTGTAGCCAGAAGAGCAGAAGTGCTCCTAAACATGCTCCTTCTGTTGCTGCCTTGGTGCCATTGCTTTCCTTCAGATGAGACCAGGGAAAGAGCTTATTGAAATAAAGTTCCTGTCTACAGCCTGCCTGGGAAAGGATGATGCAGAGCTGCCTACGGGGTTGTTGTGGGGACTTGGGGTTGTTGATGCAGACAGGAGCTGGGGTGAAGGATACAGGGTGATTTTTCCCACCAGGCTTTGGTCCCCCTTGTTTTGCATCAGCCCTTAACAACCACACTGGTGTCTGTCTTTGCTTAGGGGAGCGTTTGCCTAAGATTAACCTTGCCCTGGACACACGGGCAGAGTCCCACCCTGGTGCTGCTGCCCAGGTGGCGGCACAGGAGAGAAGCTAGCTAGCTCCGAACACCCACCGTGCACGTGCTTTGCTGGATGGAGGTCACGGTGCCCTCAGTGAGGCAGGATCAAGCCCCATGACTTTGAGAAGCAGATGTCTCAAGGCACGGGCAGAGCTCTGGGCTCTGGTCCCTGGTGCCTCCGCCTGCCCAGGTCACAGCTAGCAGGTAGGCGGGCAGAGCCTTCCATGCCTGCTGAAGCACTGCCAGCTCTGCCCTGCATCTCACCAAGTGCGTTTCTCCTTGGTCCGTCTCCAGTTGCACTTCCTGCAGTGGGTGACCCCACTCCCAGGGCAGAAGGGAGAGTGCTTGCAGGGGCCACGAGCCCCCAGGGCTACCGACTCGCATGGCTGCAGCAGTTCCCCATCCCATTCCTCCTGCATGCTGTGGGTTCTCCTCAGGCACCAGTGAGCAACCTGCCCCCAACACCTGCAGGGGCATTCCCAGTGCTGACCTCACCTTTCCAGCCCCTTCCTGGTCTCAGCTATAATGATGGGGTGTCATGGTCCTGTGAAGGACAGGTGAGGATTGGCATGCCTGACACTGTTTGTGAGAGCTTATCTGTACCATACCATGACACAGTTTTTATGAAAGAAGTCATGAAGAAGGAGTGGAGCATCAGTGAAGATCCGGTCACAGATCTTGGAGGTGTGTTTGGGTTTCTGGTGTTGCAAAACCAGCTTCCTCGGCAGCTGAGACAGGGTTGCTGCAGCTGGCAGCCGGGAAGGGCTGATGTGTGCTGGGAGCAGATGCCAGGGAAGTGCCTTGGCTCCTGTGGGATGTGCCACGGGGTGCTGTGCCTCTTCCCGCACCCACATGCAGAGTCAGCTGCATCAGACGTGCCTAGCGAAGTGCGTATTTACCAAAAAATTCATTAATAAAGTGCATCTAAGAGCATCAGCTGATGAAGCTAGCCTCATGCTCCAGGTGTGACTTTGTTCCCAAAAGAGACCCTGCTGCTGCAGGTGAGGCTCACTCTTGGCATCTTGGTTCTGCCGCTGGCACGAGCAGAGGAAGGTGCTGGGCTGCCAGGGTGCTCTCAGGCTGCAGTTTATGAGCTGTAAGGACTTCAGAGGATCTTGGACCTTTTTCAAGGAGACTTTCCTAACTTATTTCAAAAAGTTAGCAAGGCTTGGCCCTATCAGGCACGTTTTATAAACTTATTTCTGCCTTTGTCTCAGTCAAGGAAGGGGTTTTTTTAATCCCAGGAGCTGGTGAGAAAAAATCACTGAACCTCAGAAATACACAGAGCTGCTGGATCCACTTTGGTGCCTGTCCAGAGCTCTGAAGACCTCCTGGGAGAGCGGTCCTCTGGTGTCGGGGCACTGCATGGGCAAAATTCCCTTCCTTCTGCCCACTGATGTTCAGCTCTGCTCCCTCTGGCCAGGCTCGTCCCCCTTGGCAACTTCTGTGCCCGGGTGGTTCGGTCACTCCTACGCCTCAGTGGGCCATGGGGTGGGGGAGTGGCGTGTTTATCAGAGCAAGATGCTGGCAGGGGTCTGCCAGGCTGCAGGAGGAAAAAGCCCACCTAGACGGGCTTTAAAGCCCCAACCTGGGCAAGCAGAGACCCATTGGGGAAAACTCAACCACAAAGTGCTGAAGACAGAAATGCCTGCTCGAACCAGTGGGTGCTGCTGGGCTCGGCTGCCTGGACCCCCCTGCCCCGAAAGCTCTTGCAGCATGTCACCATTTCATGCCATGCAGGGAAGAGGGCAGGGTTAGGCTTTTGCTGTAAAGGGGGTAAAGTGCCAGAAAACTGGACGGTTTCCCAGTCTATGCTGTAAACGGAGCTGAATGACCTGCCTTGGATGAAAGGAGCTCCTGCCTGCACCTTCCCCTCTGGGTTAAATCAACAGCAAACCCATTCCTGAAGATCAAGGTGATTTGAGCAATCTGGTGGCCAGGGGTGATGATTCTAGTGCAAACTGCTGTCATGCTGCGGTGGCAGCAGTGGTGTCTGGTTGATATCACTCCCAGCAGGATCACCTAGTGCCTATGCCTTCAAAAAGCCTGCCGATCTGCTACGGAAATCTCTCACGTAAGGGAGGTGTGCCCCTGGGACCAGGGTTGTACAGACCCTGGGCTTGCTGCCTGTCCTCCCGGGTGGGATGCTCACCCTGGGAGTATCTGCAGGGATGACAGTCTTGGTCACTCACTTTCCGAGTGCCCTGGGAGCCATGGCCAAGTGACGTAGGGTTGTATCCAACTGAGGTATGGCATGAACCCGCTCTAAGCCCATCAGCTGGGATGGACACGGACCTTTAAAAAGGCCTGTCTGTCTGCCAGTGACGCCTAGCTATGTGCCAGGCTGCCCAGCACTGCAGCTGGGGGCCAAAACCTTTTGTCTATATTTAGTGCATTTTTCAGATAACCCTCTTGTTCTATTTTTGGGCCATGTGCTGACTTGGGGCCCCTTTTTGCGCTGGTGCTCAGCCGTATCACAGGTTCAAAGCCTTTCTGTTATCACGGTCCTCGAATACCCAGATGTTTAGAAGGGGTTTGAGGAGGCAGGCAGGTGGGCTTTTTGTCTTCTTTATTAATATTCAAAAAAAGGTGAGAAAATTGTTTTTTTTAAGCATTTTGGTGGAGCAGCTAAGCCTGGAAACTGTGAAAGGCCTTTGCCACCTCTCCCTCCTTCCAATGAGGCCTTCAGAGGAACAGAAACCTGGGCTTCATGCGTGAGAGAAGGGGAGAAGGTGCCGGGACATCTTGTGCCTCGGGTGGGTGTTGAAGGTTTCATCTCCACGTGCATCACAGGCAGAGCAGGGGGGTCCAAGAGCAGTTTCAGTGATGGGTCCTTATAAGGCTGCTGTGGGCAGGCTCGGTGAGAGCCACCCTCCCGGTGGGAGAGCTTGGCCAGCAGGACCAGGGTGCCTGCCAAGACCCAGTAGAAACGCCCGAGAGCAGAAACCTTCAAAGCAGCCTGTGTTTTGCTCTTTTTAAGGTCAGCTCCTTGGGAGGTGCTGTGCTCGGGCAGGAGCAAACTGACAGGCACACGTGTCCCCAGCAGCACTGTGGCCTGCTCCTGTGACAGGCTCGAGCAGCATGTCGACCCGAGTGCTGAGGGAGCTTCACCCCCTCAAGGGCTTGCTGTGCGCTCCCCATTATGTCAGGGCTCTCCGAAGTTTCCAAGGGCAGCTACAGCTCCTGAGGTCATGGGAGCAGAGCCACCACACATGGACCAGTCTCGCACCATGCCTGATGCAGGGCGGGTGAACACTGCAATGCCGTGTGCCCCTGCATCTCCCACCTTGCTCTGCACTTCATCTGCAACCAGGACCCAGACAGGGGCACCCAGCGGCCCAGGGTGTCCGGGGACCGTGTGTATTTTAAAACTTGTGTATGTGTCAAAGGTGTTGGGATGGTGCTCAAAGAGCAAAGGAAAAACTTTCCCCTTGTCTTGTCCTCTCCTCAAATTTGGAGTCCCATCTCCAGTGTCACTGCCATCCTACCTCCTCTCACAGCTTCTGGGGAGGGTGACACGGTCCTTCAGCGAGGTGCCAAGGAACACACAGCGAGACTTTGCCTTGCATCAGTCATCTAGGGGAGGATTTCCAAAATGCCACAGAGTCCTTGAGGGTTTTCAGTCCCCTGTCATCGAGCTGTGCAGTGTTTACTGCCACCCCAGCCTGCATGTGGCGAGACTGGCTGCACGCAGCCAAGGACAGCTCAGGGCTCATGGAAGGGCAGAGCTGCTGTCTCTCATCTGGCTTGGGGGTGACCTCAGCACCCAACTAGCATTGGCAGAGCCCAGCTCACCCAGCACCCAACCACGGCAGGACCCCCCCAAACCCCTATGCTGGGCTGCCAGCACATCCAGATGTTTGTCAGCACCTGGAGCAGTGGTGGCCATCAATGCTGCCCACCCATGACTGCAGGCAAAGGGAGATGACTTGTCCTCAGGCTGTTGGGATTCTGCTGTGCATGAAGCACAGCCCCATGTGGAGGTGCTCGCTCCTGGTCATGCAGAAGGCAGCACGGCTGCAAGGTGGTGGTGGTTTGGTGCCTGGGCACAGCCCAACTGTGGGAGAGGTGCAGCAGGATGAGAGCCAGAGCCAGGGTGAGACCAGGACTCAGTCCTTCTGGCCCTGAACGCCCTTTGCTTGTCCCGGTTCATCTGGGACCTAGAGGCACTGCAGCCAATGCCTATCAACTCGTCTCATGTCAGGCACCAGATGCACAGTGGTGGGGTAGGGAGTTTCCCTACAACGTCCTAATGTGCCTGTGCACCCATGGTGCTGCCTCCCCGATTCTACACATGTGGCTGTGGCTCATGTTCCCATGCACACAGCTGTAGCTCAGCCCAAGGGACTAACCAGAATCTCTGAACAGCCCCAGGAGCACAGAAAACGAGAGCATGCATGTTTGCAGCCCCTCTCTCCAGCTGCCCATCCCATGCCTGGTTGTCTTGAGCCTTGGTCCCAAACTTCACACCACCTCCATGTGGGAGCTGTGCTCCTTCTCTGAGCTTGGGCCATGGCAGTGGCTCAGCCAGCCATACTGCTGGTGTTGCCGCCAAGCAATGTTGCTGTCCTGGCTGAAAATAGCCCGCAGCTAATTTTAACCTTGGTCATGTTATATTTTTCAGGTCATTGGGGTGGGTGACAGGGAGGATGGGGTGGGGGCATGCTAGGGGCACAGTGCATGCAAGGATGTGCGCACACAGGCATCAAAACTTGGGGAAGGCACCCTGCGTATAGCAATGGGGAATCTGTTCTTATCACCTCAGCACAAAACCAGACAGCGGATTAAGAGAAGACTTTAGTGTTCCCTTCATTCCCTCAATATAGCCAAACCTACACAGGGCAGCACATTTATAGCTGCCCTCCTTTATCGGGGGTTCTCTTAGGTTTCAGTCCTGGATGACACCTGTGAGTGTGCTTTGGTGCTGCTGTAGGCAGCTGAGAGGAGGTTGCAGAGCCTTCCTGCCCTGCACATGCTGCACAGCCCTCGGGTCCCTGTGGTCTGGAGCTGGTGTGGTGCAAAGCAGCAGGTGTGGCCACGGTGCCAGGAACCTGCAGTACCCACCTCATGCTCCTCAGAGTCACCCTGTTTCTCTGTGAGCAGTGAGCAGGCAGGGGAGGTGTCTTGGCCCGGTATCACGCTGCTTCTGTCAGTGTCTGTGCTGTAAGACTCCAAAGACTTTGCTCAGTGCTACTGGAGTCACAGGAATTCATCAAGGAGGAAAGGCCCTCCTTTAGAGAGATGTCACATACAAATGTGCACTTGTGCCAGGCTCTCCAACAGCTCTCTGGGTCCCTCTTCTCCAAATGGAGCCACCTGGCTTTAAGATCTTGCTTCAAGCAGCTCTTTGTCTCCTTAACAGGGTCCTGAGAGCACGGGACATTCCAGGGAGAGACTCTGAGCCAAAGTGCCAAATGAGCAGGGAGATCCCAGGGCAGACGAGAACCCTCTCAGTATCATGGACCAACGCATGGGCAGCCATTGGGAAAAACTGCAGGCAGCCAGTCCCTGTCCCCCAGGAAGAGCCAAGTCAGGGCTCCAGGCTGCAGCAACAGCAAAGTCCTTTCTTGCCCAGGGGCAGCTGCAGAGAGCAGGTCCCCTCCTGGCTGCCCTTTAACCTCCTGAGGACAGGGAGTCAGGGGGCTGAGAAACCACGGTGGGAGCTGCCCCCTCTCCTGACTGGCACATTGTAGTCTGAAGACACCATAAAGAGTAAAGGTGACTCGCCACAAGGACAGTCACCAACACAGCTGAGACACTGCCCAAACAGACCCTCCAAGACTGTTATTTAAGGCTGAGGGTCACAATGAGTGCTGCATAAACCCATCCTTGTCCCAGGGCTCCTACTCTAGCACGTACTCCTTTAGATTGTAGAAAACTCACTAATGAGGAAAGAGGAAGTAGAGCAGAGCTGGTGCCCAGGCCAGGGCAGCCGAGTGCAGCGTGGCCATCCCAAAGCTGCTCCAGCTAGCCGCTGCCGGCATGAGGACCCGGCGCCTTCCCAGGAAGCCTTTTCTCCCCACACTGGGACAAAACCAAACTGCAGGACAGAAAACACCTCCAGAGAGGTTTTGACCATGCAGTTTGGGAGCATGGGCATACAGAGGAAAGCCCAAGGGAGCAGCTCTGTCTACACCAGAACCAAACCATGTTACCACATCACCACGGTGGTGGCCAGCAGCAGCGTCCCCTGCAGACACCAGCTGATAGGGAAGGCGTGAAGTGACCCTCTGTCATGAGGTACAGGGACCAAAGGGAAGGGACATGTTTGGATGACACCAGCAAGGTGCAGGAGAACCAGTCTGCCTGGGACATACCACCCTAACCACTCCCCAGAAAGCTTTAGCCTTGCCTCCCATGCACCCACAGGAGAGGGATTTTCTCCCCTATAATTTCACCATCCCCTGAAACCCAGGTTTCAGTTTATTTACTTATAATTGTCCTGCATGCCTGTTGTCCTAGGGAGCAATTTAAAATAAATTGATACAAATGAATGGGACCGTGAGCAGACAAAGCTGATGCAGGACCAGCTGCGGGCTGGAAGCATGCGAGGGTGCTGCTGTCACGCTGTGTGCTCCACACTCATTGCTGCTGTGTGCACTCACAGGGCTCCAGCTTGAACAGGCAAGTCATACGCAAATCCACACTGAACTATGGGGCAGCCTGAACAGTTGCTCTTATTCAGCTGCAACCCAGCATGATTTTTCCCCCTTGCCATGGGAGGATTGAGCCTCCCCTGTCTGGATGGATCCCCAGAGCTCAGCACTGTTCTCCAGCAGGACTGACAGCCAAGACCTTATTTTGTAAAAGACAAATATGTGGCCTGAGTCAAAAGAGCCAGAAACCCTCCCATGTGAGGGCTGACAAGTTGCTTAATTCACCCAGCCTGGATGCACACAGGGTCCCAGCAGCATCCTGGCGTGACCCAGTGGGCTGCAGCACCTCCAGGCATCAAGGCACAGCCAGGCTTGAACTTCCACTGACCCAGGGTCAGCTTAGGCAGGATTTAACCCTGACCTTAAAGATGCTCTGAATGCTGACTCAAATGCTTATCATCCTTTTGGGACATATGGCTGAGCTCAAGGACTTGAGGGCAACTCAGGAGCGCTCCTGAGTAAAGCATCACTGGGCAGAGCACTGGCCACCTCATGACACCTATCTGGAGGAGGTCACTTCCAACCCACGAGCAGGGAGAAGAGCCAAATGTGCACGATTCAACCCCTGGGAAGTCCAGCTGTCCTGATTAAGAAAAACTACAAGCCCATGTCATTGCTGAAACCACTCAGGGGACATCAGAGGTCTGGTAGGACTCCATAGCCCTGAAGCTCCCAAGGGCCACCAGTGTTCTTGTTCAGACTGACTGGAGTCAGTAGGACCATGGGAAGAGCAAGCCTTGAGCCAGGGTCCATTCCTTGCCTCTGCACCACAACATGCCTTCTGAGACACCACCCACAGTGCACACTCACCCTATGGCAAACTGTTGCAGCACTAGCAAAACTATCAAGCTGCAATAAAGCTTTTACCATCCCATACCAGGTTAGCTTCAGTAAGTAGCTCCCACACCTTGCCCCAGCACAGCCACCAATCCCCCACAAGGTTTCAAGGGTTCACCTACCATTCATGCTGGTTCCTCGTACTCTTCAGACCAGTCCACCCCGCTTCTTGCCTCTGCTGTGTCCTTCTCCTTAGCTCTCCTCCATCCAGGGCACTCGCTCTCCTCCCTCTGCTTCTTCCAGGTCCCTCTTCACCCAGTGCTCCTCTCCCATCCCCCTTAGAGCCATTTAACTACTCAGCAGGAACCAGCCACAGCTGCACCTTATCCAGTCAGCCAACCCACCGCCCCTGAAGCCAGCCCACAGATGTATATTATCAATTTCAATTAACCTGCCTTCATTCCTCTACAATTCCTCTGCAGAGAACAGTTGACCCCTATGGAGCACAGCCCACCCCTGTGGAGTAGCCCCCAACTGGAGCAGCCCACCTCTATGGCTCCTGCCACGAGCCCACCCGGGGGCGAGGCCGGGGGAGCCCGGCAGGGAACTGCTGCTGTGGGCCCACAGGACCAGCCGCACGGGGAAGGACCAGCCTTGGGGGATGCACAGGCGGAACTAAGCAGGAGCGAGGGAGGACTGGCCTTTCCTCCAGCAGTGGAGGGCAAGCTCCTCCTCTCAGCACCGTGGGGGAGGTGGAAGCTGGGTCAGACACGTTTGAGGGGCCCATCACCAAGAAACCACTAAGGACGAGATGACCCATGACCAGTGGCTGTTAATGGGGCAGCAGCCAGGTTCCCCCCTTCTTTTTTCTGCAGTGCAGGCAGGGAGACAGCAAACCTCTGCTCACCTTGCCGGCAGCTCCCGCCACTAGGCTCTGGCAGAAGTGCTGAGGCTGCCGGGGAGGGGGCAGTGGGGGTTATGGGGCACTGCGGTGCCCAGTCCCATGCCAGGCTCTTGCTGCATGGGCAATGACCCAGGCAAGGTTACTCCATGCTGAGACATGCACCTCAAAATCGCCCTGGGTCTAATTACTGGGCTCATCTCACCAGCTGCTATTTCCTTCTGTCCCAAAGCCAAGGGAGAAGCTTGTAGAAAACCAGAACATGTCAGTCAAAGGGCACACTGAGTCAGAGCTCCCGGGCTCGGGTCACCCGGGGCTGCTCATGGCAATGGGCTCCCTGCAGCGTCCCCAGCCAGGAGGGACACCCTACCCTGGCCGGGTGCTGCTGTGGAAGGCAGCCAGCTTCGCCCCTGATGGCTCCCCCAAAGTATCTGCCTCCCCGGGCAGCCTTCCTAACAGGACACAGCTGCCTGGCCAAACACTGGTTTGCAGCCCTGTTTTCAAAAGATGTTTTGGTGTCTCCTGGCAGAAAGCTGCTGGTGACCCAAATTCTAAATATAGAAGCAAGTCCATTTTTTTGTAACAAATGCAAAATGTCTGTACCACATTAATCTTTGGGAAATAGGTCTTCTTGTCAGAGAAATGTAAATATAACACCCAGATTTCTTTCAGGTGAGGTCACCTCCTGGCTGTGGTCATTCTCAGAGTACTCTCACAGTTGTTTGCTCCAGGTGAACTCCCCTGTGCTCCACTGCTGGGAAGCCATGCTGAGGGCCTCTGGCAAATCCCAGGCCTGGAGCTGCAGCCCTTCATGTGATGGACCATCCCCATCTCTGGCGATGGGCAGTTCCTCTGGGACAAAGGTGCAGCATGAAACAGCAGACTGAGGAGCTGAATTGTGGCAGACACACGGACACTGGAGACGCGGGTTATTGGTGGCACCTCCCAGTCCACTTGACTGGGGCTGGACGGGTGTCAGGGTTTCTGGGCACATCCTCAGGTCCTGGAGTCAGTGCCCTGCGGGCTGGCAGGGGGACAGGGGTGCGCAGGACAGGGTGTCCTGCCGGGAAGGAGAAAGATCAGCTTCTGCTCATTTCATTATCCTGTTCCCTATTGTTTTGTGCAGTGTGTTTAAGGACTGTCTCTGTACATTGCACACATACTTCATCATTAACTGCTTTCCCCCAGCCCCAACTGATGAGCACCCAGCTCACTGACATCTCTGCTCAGTCCATCCCAAATGCTTGGGTCATGTCCTTGGAGGGCTTTGCAAAGATCCAATCATGCTATTATTTCCTGATCTCTTATTTTTTTAGAAGTTTTGGGTAGCTGGAGCCAGCATCCTTTTTATTTTAATAAAGGATGGGTGAATAATAAGAGGCCTGACTGATTTGCATGCCATTTGTTGGGTGAAACAAAGCACATGCATTACGTGCCAGCCCTGCGCCTTGCCAGGAGCTATCAGCACTGCTTCCCAAAACCTCTTGGGTGAAGCAGAAGCCAACGTGATCACCACTCTGTTGTCAGCAGTCACGCAGATACAGAGTGCTGCCGGTTACACATCTGAGTAGCAGAGCCCAAGGCTGGTGTAGACTCGTGCCGTGACATACCAAGGCTACAGGTAACTCTGCATTACCTGCGGGCAGGTGATGTGCAGTCAGCTGCCCGCTTGCCCTCTCCAGGCACAGCCGCCCTGGGCCTCACAGGTCAACTCACTGCAGCGTGACTTTCCTCAGCGACCCACCAGGGGCCAAAGCCGGGCCATGCCCATCCCCTTTGCTAGGTCGGATGTCCCTGCATCCTACCCCAGCACGCCACAGAGAAGTCACTGGTTTTCTTTATTCAGCGTCAACATGCACTGCTGTCCCTGGGGACTGAAGAGGGGGCTGCTCCCACACCTGCAGGCTCCCCTTGCTAGCCCTGTAGCCCAGCCAGCAGGCAGAGACGCGGACCCTAGCTCAGAGTGGCAACTGGGTCAGTGCAGGCTCGTGGGCACATCCACCGCAGGCTGGGCGACCGCAGCCTCCTGCCCGCTCTCCCTGGCACCGGCAAGGTCCAGATCGTTCCCTGTTGCCACGTGGACACAGCTGCCAGCCATCACTTGAGCCCACCGACCACAGCGCCCAGTGCCAAGCCCGGCAGCTGCCAGCAGCCTCTGCTGATGGCAGCCGGCTGGCACAAAGCTCGCTCCTCTGCTTCATTTGCAGCAGCTCCTGCCAGCAATACACCACTGTGGCTAAAACTGCCATGGGAGGGGAGGCAGCCTCTTTTTTTTTTTTTGCAGTGAAAGACCAGGGCAGGGTGCAGTGGAGACCAAAGCATTTCCTATCCCAATGGGGAGAGTCAGTTATACCATGAAATCAGCCCTTTAGCGAGCATGCCAGTGCAAATGGGACAGTTTAACCCGGGATAAGTTTAACCCTAGCAAGATTTGTTCTGATGAGTTCATTTATATCCACTCCTGTTTGGCAGTGGGATTAAAGGTTAATTTTTGTACTGGAGCAGCCAGCAAGAGCCACATTGTAATCACTCTGTGCAACACAAGTCCTAAGAAAAGCAGCAAAACAAAGTTCCACTGGCAGCATGAGCTGTTGCCTTCAAGCAGGGCCCAGACTGGGGGTCAGGTGTGAGTGGTGCTGGTACTTCTGGGTGTCTCCTGGGGATGCTTCCACCTCCCTGCCCAGCAGGTGCTGAGCACCTGCAGCTCATTGTGGCATTAATTGAAACGGCCGTTACCAGCTGGAAACGACCTCCGTAGGCATACCCAAATGGATTTTCTGCTTAGAAATGTTTTAAGCTTCACAGGCTTCTGCTCCCCTCTCAGCAACGCAGGGCAAGAGCTCTGTCTGGTGGCAGCTCTCCTCCTGAAACAGTTTACACCCTTCCACAAGATCCTTCAATTACACAAGACTTAACGTTATTTAATATGTGACTGTGGGTTGAATAAGACTCAATTAAATTCTGCCTCCTGTGAATTTGCGATGGGGAATTCACCTGTGATGCCAGACGAGCCCCAGCTGCACCACGCGTGACTCGGGCGCACAGCGCTGTCCCTGGCTGCTGTCACACACGTGCCATCCCCGCGCGGGCGCTTCCCGCGTGTGACCGGCCCGGCCTCCGCCCCTCGGCCCCCCGCAGCAGCCGCGCCGAGGGCGACGGCCCGGGCGAACCCCGCACCCCGGGGGCTCCTCCCGGTCACGGCCCGCGGGCACAGCCGCCCCGCCGAGCCCTCGCCTGCCTGGGAGGCCGCCGAGTGGTTGGGCGCCGTGGCCGGGGGGTCTCAGGGCCCCTCCTCCGTGCCCCCCCGGGTCTCTGTAGAGGCCTCGGGCCCCCAGCCCGCTGGGTCACCCGACGCGGGACCCCGGCCGGAGCCAGCGCCCGCACGCCCGCTGGCACCGTCCCGGCTCCGGGCCGAAACCACTCCCCGTTCCGCAGCCCCCAGCGCGGGACCCCGCGCTCACGTGGGCGGTGCCCGCCCCCCGCACCGACCCCGCCCTCCCGGCGCCGCCTCCCATTGGCCGTTTACCAGTGGGCGGGCGGGTCGCTTTGTGACGCCACGATCAGCTGTCGGAAGGTCCCGATTTGTGCGGGGGAGCGGCGGGCGCTCGGCAGAACCGCGCGATCGCCACCGGCCCGGGCCCCGGCCCCGGCCCTACCTCAGCGCCCGCCGCCCGCCCCGCCGCCCGCACGGCAGGTGAGTGTCCCGCCGACCGGCGCCTGGCTGCTGCGGGGGGGCGGCGGGCGGGGCTGGGGCTGAGCGGGCTCGCGCCGCCCGCTATCCTCCGGGGGGCCCCGGGGAGCCGCCGCCCGGGACCCCCCCGCGCCTGTTGTTTGTTTCTTCATCACCGGATTAAGATTCGAGGTTGGGCTCCGCTCCCATTGGCCCCGCTGCAGTGACGTATGCGTCATTTGCATATGACATTGGGACGTCATAAGGCGGCCCCCCCGGCGTCCCGGGCGCGCTGTCCTGCCGTGACCCCGCGGAGCGCAGTCGCCTCCGCTGCCGGGGGGGGTGGCCGGGGGCCAGCGCGTGGCCAGAACCGCGTGGGCGTCCCCCGCCCCGCGCGTCTCCGCGGCGGCTTCCCCGGGCCAGCGGCGGAGCCGGTGTCAGTGGCGCCCTGGGAGGGGCTGCTGGCCGGTGTGCGCGGTCCACGTACCGTGCGAGCACCCGCGGTTTGCGTGAGACCGGGCCTCGTGTTCAGGCTTTTTCGTGGAGTTGAACCGTGGTGCCCGGGAGAGAGCCGTGGGGTCACGCGTGGCGCGGGAAGGGTCCTGGCAGCACCAGACAGAGGTCTGTGCCGTAGCATCCCGGCGTGCCACCGCCGCGTCCCGGGATGATGAGCCTGCGAGTAAGTTGGGGACCACGCGTGGTGGCTGCTTTTGTTATTACTGCTCTAAGGGCATCTGCTTTGGGACAGCTCAGAGATGTCCTAAGTCCTGAAAGGGCAACTCTCCTACGGATTTCATGCCTCTCGCCTCGGGACCCCCAGCAGCCTGGCTGAGCCTGGGAGGCCCCAGGCACTGACTTGCTCCCATCTGACGGGGCTCGTCAGCTGAAAGGCTTGGGCTCCATGGAGCGTGACTGTAGGAACATCTTACAAAGGGCATTATTGCTTTTGTAATCTCCTTTATATGTATGCCTATATCTGTAAATTTATGTTGCTTCTGTGTAGAGGAGCTACAACCCTGCCTAGAGAGCCTGAGCAAAGGCACTGGGACTCCCTGGGGTCCCAAAGCACTGGCTTAAAGTGCCTCTGCTGGGACCAGCAGCACCCTCCACTGACAGGGCACCAGCGAGGGCTGTGCTGGGCAGGTGCCAGGTGCTGTCACTGATTTGGCCAGGGCTTTGCTGGGGTAGGAAACCATCCCAGAAACAGGTGTTGGGCTCTGGTACAGGACTGTGCTGTACCTTCTTTCCCATTGGGCGTAGTCTACAAAGTGCCGAGAACAAATTTTTTTCCCTCTAAAATAAGTCTTTTCTTGCCTTTTATGTCTGCCCAAAAAAAGACAAAAGCTGTCTGCTGCAGCTCACTGTCACCATTGAGAACCTGCTGCATCCAACTGGTGCTTATCTGGCTGAACACAAAAGGGAAGACATAATGGATGTTTTTCCTCTGGAGAATAAACCAATATCACCTGCTTGTAGCAAGACTGGAAAAACCTGAGATGCAAACTCTTATCTAAGAGCTTTTTTCAGTGCTAACTGCACAGCAAACCCTGCATGGCCAAATCTTGCCCCAGCTCATATGTGGCTCCAGGTGGGCTCAGCGGGAGCTGGTGGGGAGCTCAGGGTTCCTGTGGTATCAAAGTCCGATTTGCCAGTTAGTATCCAGCCTCCTGTGATTTACAAAGGGTGTAACACTGGTGCTGCTCCACTGTTGCGTATGCTCCTAGGGATGTTTCCTCACCTGGCATGTCCCAGAGAAGAAACTTCTAAAATTTCATAGGACAGCTCATGGTAAATCTAAAAATTTCATGGTTGCTGGCCACTGGCAGACTTTCCAGGGCTCTGTGCAATGACATAAAATAGCAGATGGTCGGGTTTGTCCTTGGGGCAAGGACCTTCCTGCAGCAGTTACACAAGGGAGCTGGTGCAGGTGGGGACACCAGCTCCAGGCAAATGCCCTCTTTCTGTGACCCTGAGTCCCCCTCCTTCAGGTGGGATCTGGAGGAGCATGTGGGGACTTCAGTCCACCTGAGCTCCTGGACTGGCCGAGGAGAGCCCTCCCACATGCTGGCTTTGTCTGCCACTGAGAATAAGAGTCTCATGATAAAGAGGTTTTGGGGGAATTTTTAAAATACTCTCTGCCTTCTTGCCCCCCTCTGCTTCCCTGCTCTGCAGTAGGAAGATGGGTCTTGGCTGTGAATCAGCCTCCGGCTTGCTGCAGTCACTCTGTCCGTGCCAGCAGCAGCCTCGGGGCCCCGCTCCACCTGTGAGGCCAGTGCTCCCCCAGGCCAACCCCACAAATGAGCCTGCTGGCAAAGTAAAGGGATCAGCAGGAGCCGTAGCGCAGTTGTTGAGTGACCAAATGCATTAATCCAGCCCTGCCAAACTGTCCTGGGCAAGACCCTGCCGGCTCTGGTCCCTTCCTCGATGGGGACAGAGAGAGGTCAGTGCCGCGATGCTTCACTGGTCGTTTCTGGGGTGGTAAGCAGGGCACCCCTGAGCTGCCCAGCTGCCAGACCCCCTTCTCCCTCGCTCTGTGTTTCTGTGCCAGGTTTAAGATTTTGGTGCATACAGCACAGTGACAGCAGCCTGTGAAACACTTGTCTAATTTAGGTAAAATGAATTCAAAATAACATTTCCCAAGTGGGTTGGAGGAAGGCACCTGATTTATACCTCCAACGCCTGCCATGATGACTGCGCGGGGTATTCTTAGCTCTGCCAAGGAAGGACTGCTTCTGCCACTTGTCAGCAGCATCCCTCCTGCCGCCAAGTATTTATGGAAAGTTTCAGGGAGCCTGTTGCCATTTCCAAGCAGAGTTGCTGTTGTTCTTGCAGGCTGTGACTTTCGGGAGCTGCCAGCCCTGCGAAGCTGTGGCTGCCACCCCAGCGAGCTCCTGGCACACCCTGGGGCTTTGCTGCCTATTCTTAGCTCCTGGGCTTATTTGCAGTGATGGTGACTCAGAAAACTAATTATTACATTGAAGTTTCTGAAGGGGAAACACCCCCCCCACACACCCCCCCCCAAACCTCAATGCATTATGGTTTCCTTACTCCTGCCTTTTTATATTAACTACCCTCTAGCTAGTTTTAAAAGGCTGTTGGACTTCCTGGAAAGATTCTGCTAAACTTCTTCATTCATTAAGGAACTCATCTGTCCCTGAGTATGTCACCTGTGGCCTGTCCCCTCATGCTGAGTACAGGGGCTTGCAGAAGCCCGAGAAGGATGGCAGCTGTCCCGCAGTGATGGCCCTGGCTCCGGCAGGGGATGGCTATGTGGTTTCTGGGGCAGCTCAGCCTCAGGGACATGGTGCACAGGCAATCCCTTGTGCCCCAGTGCTGGCCATACCTTCTGCACAGATCTGGGATTTCTAGCAGACACTGGTGGGCTGGAAGAAGGCACCAGGGCTCTGACCAGCCCTGGCCACTGGAGGGGCAGAGGAGCAACCTCCTGGTCCAAACTGCTTCTGTGGGCACCTTCTCTGCCTGGTGCCAAGGCACGGTTTGGGCAGCACCAACTGAAATCCCCTGGCAGGGGTGCATTCGGGTCCCTCCCGCACCCCAGTTCCCCTGGTGTAAATGGGACAAACATTGCTGCAGGGATGCAATGATGGCCAGGAGCTGCTTCTAGGGTGGGTGGGAGCCCCCTGCGCCTGCCACCCTCTGCTGCATTCTTACTGCCCCTCTACCCCTGCCTGGGGACCTGCAGAAGGGTAAGAAGCAGGACCCCCTGAGACATCACCAGCAGGTACCTGGGAGCAGTGGGGTTTCTGCCGCAATTAGAGATTTAATCAATTTATGAAATTTATGATATTAAAATATCTTTAATAAAAAGGAAAGTGCTCCAGGCAGATGCCAGATTTCAGCTTGCAGGCAGGGAGAACTGTCATGCAATGAAGCCATGGCTGTGCACCACAGCTGTCAGGGCTGTTCCAGGCACCCTTTGCCAGCCTGGTCTGGGGGAGGATGGATACACACATAGGTCCCATGGGAGGGAAATCCCCACCGTGCTCAGCACAGAGCACACAGAGCCCGATGGGCCAGTTCCCATTCATGGCCCAGCTGGATACCAGCCCGTTTCATGTTGTTTCCCTAACTTACATTATTCCACTTTAATGTTTCCACTGCTGTCTGTCTGCACATGTTAGAGAGCTTTGCAGTCATTAATAAAATGAGTGAGTCCTGCCCTCCCCTGGAACTGGGAGGCATGTGTTTCCCCAGGGGTAAAACCATGACAAGCGTAGATGGAGCAGAGACTCACTCAGGACTGGGATGTCATCCCTGCCCCACTGCGAGGGGGTGACAAGCCTGCTGCCGCTTGCTCCTGCACATCCATGCCTGAGCACTTGGGGCCAAGACACAGCCCATAGCCAAGCACTTTGTCCCATGGCTCCTTGTAAGGTTCTTGTAAAGGAGCAGTGGTGGCACATGCAACAGTGTCCTCTTTTGGGGCTGGAGGGTGGCAATGTTACACAGCTGCATGAGAAGAGCATCCTTGCAGATACACGCACACAGCACAACACCGACAGTAACAACTTTCAAAATTAAACCAACCTCAAGCAGGCATTGGCCCAGGCAGAGCTGGAGCAAAACACTAGCAAGGGCTTCTTGGGACCCAGCTTAAGGAGGGGAGGGCAGCCACGCTGCTGGGGCTGTCAGTGGGTTGGTGGTGGGTTTTAGGGTCATCTGGTGCCATAGATCCTCAGATAGGACAGCAGCATTGCACCCTTTGCCCTGCTCTAACAGCAAAGCTGGGTGCCACCAACCATGCTCAGTGCCCGTTCAGTGCTGGGGGAGGCAGGTCCCAGTCTGATTTTAGGACAGGGTTTGGCTCTGCCCCTGCCAGCTCCAGCGGATGGGACCCCTGGGACACACCACCCATGAGGAAGGGGACACAATGTGGGGCCTGGTGCAGGTTGGGGGCTGCAGGGCATGGGCAGCCAGCCCTTCACTGGGACACAGTGCATGATGCCCTTGGAGATGCCAGCAGCTGGGACAGCACACAGCTCAGTGCCAGAGCCACCTTTTCACCACCACCCCTGACCCGCCTGAGCCCCTGGCTTGCAGAAGGGCCAGCACTGCCAGCCAGTCCAAATGCGTTATTCTCTTTTCTTTCCCTTTTACAGGCCTTTGCACTGAAGCCAAGTGAAGAACCTCAGAATTGCACTACACGCCATTTAACTCAGCTACAATTTTGCTAGCAGCAAAGCATCTCCACCACTGCCGAGACCTCGAGTGCTGTTTTTTCTGCTCCCTGCCCATTGCTCCCACCTCTGCACCTGGAAGCTGGTGCTCGGCCATAGCTCTAACTCACCGATCCTCCCGCTGGACCGCTCCCCACCATGTTTCAGCGTCTCACCAGCCTCTTCTTCAGTGACAGCAACACGCCAGAAGGCCTAGAGGAGCCAAAACCCTTTGTCGAGGAGGAGGAGGAAGAGGATGGCTGGCTCATAATTGATCTTGCAGGTGAGAAAAGCAATGGGGACCGGCTTCCTACAACCTCTGCTGCACCTTGTCTTTCTGGGGCTGGGCAACCCCCTTGAGATGACAGCAGATAAGCTTCCACCAAGTGCAGTCAGCTCTGCCCTTCATCCCTCCTCCCCTGGTCCCCCCACCCTGCCCACAGCGCCCAGCACTGTGGTCACAGCAGCAGCACCCCACCCGCTCCTCCTTTTTCCCTCTCCTCTCTTGATGGTGGTTCACGACTTCCCACCAGCATGGGAGCGGGAGCAGGAGCAGTGTCCCCAGCTGGGGCTGCTGCTGCCAGGAGCATCCAGATGCCTCCACACCAGGACGGGACCCTGGCACAGCACCAGCCCGGGGAGAGCACCCAGGGTTTTGGTGTGATCCCGCCTGCTAGGGCAGCGGGGTGGGGGACACCAACCCATGCGGGCTGTCTGCCTGTGAGCTGCAGTGGCACCATGGCTAGGCAGCGCCACAAGCAGCGCTTTGCCAGGAGGGTCTGGGCTTGGTTGTCCCCCGTGGCACCCCTGCCATAAGCAAACAGGGAGCGTGTTCCCCTGGGGGAGCTGGTCCCGAGCATAGGGGGAGGCCAAGGTTTTCCCCACATAAGGGCAGGCAGCGGCGGTGCCTGCCTGTCCCCCCACCAGTGATCTGGCCACTTTTGGGTCATTTGAGTCCATCAGGGGAGCAAATCTCAGCTAAAGGGCTTATCATCCCAAATCATATCCAGTGCCCATGCCAACAGCACTCAGACAAGGGATGTTTGCCACAAGGACCCTGTACCTAGAGAGCCCTCAGAGGCTCCCAGTTCCCATGGATGGCAACAACCATCCAGAACCCTGTTTAACAGCAACCAGGCGGATCAAATTCCTTGTGTGTCAAGAGCTTCTCTAGCTCTGTTAAGACCTTGGTGTTTCTATTGTGGGGTCAATGACTCAACCAATTACAACGATAATTTCATGACCTTTTGCTTGCAGATCCAGCAGCAAACTTAGGCAGACAAGCTTGCCTGTGCAGGGGCTCATTGATGGCCATGGCCTGCTCCTGCAGCCTCTGGTCAGTTGTGGTGGCCCAGCCCAGGGGACCACGAACATATCCTGCAGGTTTAGGAGGGTTTCGTCCTCCCTCTTGCAGGCATCTGTTCTCCAAGCAGATACCCGCTGCCTGTCCCCCATGCACCGAACAGAGCTCATTTTCATGATGCAAGTCATTCATTAGGGTTCCCCACCCCCCCACCCAGCGAGCTGGAGAGGGGATGGGAGCATGGACGAGCCTGGGGTGAGGGAACAGGGTCAGCCCTGTGCCTGGCGGGAGCACTAGGGAGAGCTGGCAGAGGTGGGTGGGTGGCATGGGCAGCCATGGAGGATTCCCTGTCCTCTGAGCTTTGGTGACTGTCCTGTGGGGGTGGTGACAGCAGTGACGCAGGAGGCAGCTGGTTGCAGGGAGGTCCCATTAGGTCCCTGGAGCAATGGGCACACAGCTGCCACGTGTCTGGGACAGCTGGCAGCAGCTGCAGCATGCCAGAAGGAGCCAGGAGTTTCCCCAGATAGAAATGCTGGGCTGTGCCTTCATCCCCTGGGTCTGAGGCTGTGGCTGGCTCAGCGGGGACCCAGGGATGACCTTGATACAAAAGGCTCCTGTTTTTTCCAATCAAGTGGCCAGGCTTTGGTGCAGAGCTGGCTTTCAGCAGTGTCTGCCTGGGACATGCAACCCCACTGCTAATCCCCACCGGCCCTGCCTCTGCCTTTTCCCATAGCATTCCCTGGCCAGCGAGGGACCTATTTATTTCCACCCTAATCTCTGAGGCTGGAGTTATGCAAAGCACTTCAAAACCCAAACCTGCTGGCTCCAGCCTCCATCATTTACCTTCCAGCCACAGCAGCTGGCAAGTGTCTCGCAGCCTGGCTCCCTCCCAGTAGCAGGGACAGTTTAATGAGCCTATGAATTAGTTTCCTCTCAGCCAGATCTTTGACCCGTGTTGCAAAATGCACCCAAGTTAACCAGATCTCCCAGGAGCATTTCAGACACCCCTCTCACCCCATTGCCCAGCCTGACTCTGCTCAGCACACAGGGAAGGAACAAAGAGCATTTCCTGGTGCTTAGTGGTATGGCAGCAAGTCTCCCAGGGATTTGTGGACCCCGAAATACTCCTTGTAACGTTCAAGCTCAACTTGGCAAAGGATGGGGACAGGCAGCCATGGATGTCTGGAGCAGGGTTCCATGATGCTGGGTGCCCACAGGCTGCAGCCCTGCTGTTGTGAGAGCACTGCTGGACCGGGAATGCTCCAGCCAGGTTCAATGGCTGTCTCCAGGCTGACAAATAATCTCCAGCCCGATATACTAACAGCTATTAATAACTTGATATCCACTGGCCTGAAGAAAGACGCTCTCATCTTCACAAGGCTAATTGTGGCCAGCCCTAAGCCTGGGCATCATCTGCAGGAGGAGCTGGGGACATGCTGGGTGGTGAATGCCAGCCTTGTGCTTCATGTGCTGTATTTCTCCACCACAAGAACACGTTCACCTCTGATTTCTCCTGCACCCTCACCCAGTTGCAGGGTTGCACATGTGCTGCATCTCCCCCTGAGGCTAGTTCCCTCCACTATCCTCTAGTCCACTATCCACTAGTATACCAGGAGGCTGGTAACAGGTCTGAATTTCCTCGATGAGCCTGACAGTAGGCACAGCCTCCCCTCCCTTAACCTGGCCAGTAAGTCCAAGCAAGAGCAGCCCAGAAAAGCACCAGTTCAAGTGCTTTTGCCAGGCAGAGGTGAGGAAAGGAAGACAAGGACGGCTGAGGTGTTGGGGGGGGGGGGGGGGGGGGGGGGGGGGGGGGGCAGGGGGCAGCTTGTGGGTCAACCACCCAGGATTCAGCCTCTAATGGACTGAAGCTGAAAGCATGGTGAAAACCTTTGCTGAAGAATTTATATATTCCCTGGTTTCTTCCAGACGAAAAGGTGTGAACTGTTTTGTTGTTGGGTTTGGGGTTTTTTTCTCCTCTGTGTGTGCTTGGTTTCAATGTTTGCAAAGTGCTGGGGAGTGTTTACAAGTATAGGCAGGCCAGTGCTCCTCTGGAGCAGCACAGCTCAGGTGCCATAAGAACAGGCAACAGCAGCATTTCTTGCTGCTGAATTTCTTCCTTTGCTTTGAGAAGGAAAAAAAATCAAAATCTCTGCAGTAGGTCCTGTTGCAGCACTCTCAAAACTACCCAGCTGCAGCAAGGCTTTTACCATCCCATACCAAGTTAACTTCAATAAGTAGCTCCCACACCTTGCCCCAGCACAGCCACCGATCCCCCACAGGGTTTCACAAGTTCATCTACCATCTGTGCTGTTCCTTCATCCTCTACAGACCAGTTCACCCTGCTTCTTACCTCTGCTGTGTCCAGCCTCTTCCTTCTCCGTGCTTCTCTTCCAGCCAGCCTCTACTCAGCCAACCCCCTTTCTTCCCCCAGGGCCTCTCCTCCATCCAGGGCACTCACTCTCCTCCCTGTGCTTCTTCCAGGTCCCTCTTCACCCAGTGCTCCTCTCCCATCCCCCTTAGAGCCATTTAACTACTCAGCAGGAACCAGCCACAGCTGCACCTTATCCAGTCAGCCAACCCACCGCCCCTGAAGCCAGCCCACAGATGTATAATATCAATTTTAATTAACCTGCCTTCATTCCTCTACAGTTTCCCCCCAACTTTTTCGTTAAACTCCCTAATCAGAACCATTCTGTTGCTTGCTCGCCTAGTGAAGCCGGGCCCTGCGGCACCGGTAGCTGCCCGGTATGGAGGATGCTGGTCAGGGCGTGGTGCAGGGCATTGCTGGCGTCTGACCCCGTGAGGTCCCGTCGATGCCGTGCCCATCTCTAGCAGTGGCGATGGCGGTGGCGGTGTCTCTTGCACTAACGATGCCCCTTTCTCTCCCCCCTCCCCTCCCCACTGTACATGGTATGTGTGTGTGTCCCTGCTGCGCCCCGCATGGCTCTGCACCCCCACCACCCCCAGGCAGCCGTGCCCGCCCTGGCGCAGCCCAGCGAGTGGCTGCTGGTGGTACTGGGCGCCTGGTGCGATCCCACCTGGCACCCACTGGTTCACCGCCACCACCGGCCGCTTCCCCAGCTCCAGCTGGTCCCTGCTTGATGGACGAGAGTTGGTTTGTCACCCCTCCCCCCTGTTTTACTGCAGAGGGGCCCGGCCCCAACGGCGTGGGGAGCAGCCCCATGGAGGACCTGCTCATCGAGCACCCCAGCATGTCTGTCTATGTCACCAGCACCCTCGAGGTGGATGGGGAGGGCCCCGAAGACAATGCTGCTGGGTGAGTGTGGCTTGAGGATGCCCACAGGGGCTGCTGGCCCAGCACCGGCTGCGGGACTGGGGCGGATGGTCAGTGCTGGCATCCCAAATGGCTGTGTACACCCGAGAGCGTTTCGCCTGCAGGTGGAATGGGGCTGTGGGGGGACCTTGGTGTCCCCACATCCCACCTCGGGGGGCACCCTGCACCCTGGCTGGTGCTGCACAAGGGTGGCAGCCTCTATGTCCCAAAATATTCCGCTAACAGGATCTTGATGCCATGTTGAGATGGCTGTGGGTGCAGGACCATGAGCCTGCTGCGGGGCTGCGGCGGGAGAGGGCTGCGTCCCCCTCCCCTGCCCTGAGCAGAGTCTCCTGGCATGGCCACCTGTCACCCCACCGCCTGTCCGGGGGTTTGCCAGGCTGGGCTTAAACACAGGGCTTTGCACAAGTATGGTGCAAGCAACGCAAACCCAGCAGGACAAGGTGACCTTCAGGCACAGGGGTTCCCCCAAGACCCCCAGCTCCCCCAGGCACAGGGTGCTGTGGCCTCCCAGATCCCTGTCGTGCCCAGTGCAGGGGTGTCCTGCAGCCGCTGGGAGCAGGGTGCCACCAGCCCTGGATGTAGACGTTTCTCCCTGCCCCAAAGTCCAGCTTAGCAGGGGGAGGCGGTTAAACAGAAGTGCCCCAAATGCCCCCCCGCCCTCTCCCAGGAGCTGCGGGCTGGAGCCCCCTGCCATCCTTCCCCAGGGCCACAGCCTCGCTGCAGCCGTGGGGGGCTCTGTCCTCTCTCCGTGGCTGCCGGTGGCACTGGCAACACACCGATCATCTGCACGAGCAGCCCTGCCACTGCCGGCCAAGCCCTGGGTCCCCTCGTGCTGCGAGGTGCCTGCCGCCCCCCCGTCCCAGCCGTCCAGCGTGTCCCCCAGCAGCCCCTTGGCAATGCAGGGGGGAGGAAGAATTTGGGGTGACCCCCTGCCCAGGCTGGGGGGTGCCGTTCCCACAGAGCTTCTCTCGGTGCACAGTCAGGCCACAGCTTGGCCTCAGAGCTCCAGCGGCCCCTCGGTGCCGGGGGCAGAGGGAAACGCGCCAGGGGACCGCATGGGTGGCGAGTGGGATGGCGACGGGGCTGCGCTTGGCTTTGCCCTGCTGGGCGCAAGGGACTTGGCTGCTGCAGGTTCGGTGGGGACAGCCCCGCTCCTGGTGGCATCGGCATTGGTCTCCCAGCTTCTGGGGCGGGAGGGGGCTGGACCCTGCCAGGGCACAGCGCGAGGGGCAGGAGGCTGGAGACCCGGGCCCCTTCCCCCTGGGGTGGGCGAGGCTGGGTGCCGGGGTCGCTGACAGCCCCTTTCTCCTCAGGGAGCTGCCGGAGCCCCGGCTGGAGCGGCAGGTGCGGCACCACAGCCGGTCCCTCGCGGTGAGGGCCGCCGTCCTGGAGAAGGTCGGGCAGGCGCGGCGGGCGCAGCGCGCCCAGCAGCGGGCAGCGAAGCGCTGCCTCGGCCAGAAGGCGCTGCAGCGGCAGAACCGGGCCCGCCAGCGCCCGCTGCGCCGAGCCAAGCAGCACGCCGGCACCTTCGTCCACCAGCCCTGCCAGCGCCACTGCAACTACTGACCTCAGCGGGCCACCGGCAGCCGCTCCCCTGCCCGGCGGAGCGGGGCTCGCCCCGGCCCCAGCACCAGCTGCCCCAGGGAGCACCAGCGACGAGCACTGCTGATGCCGGGCTGCGGTTTCGCTCCACACCCCCCCACCGGCACGCCCGGCCCCCCGCTCCTCAGTCTTCCTCCCCACACCCTCCGTTGCTCCTCTGACCCCCGACACCGGCCGGGCCCGCAACCCCCGGCGCCGCTGCCATGCTGGGCCACCACCCCCTGCCTCACAGCCACGCCAGCCTTTGCGCAGGAACATCAGCATTCCCGGTGAGATCTCCCATTTCCGAAACCACGGCAAAGCCTGTTTGTCCTGATGAGCCTGTGACATCAGTGCCTTTCTTCATGACGTTGTGACTCCACGCGTAGCCAGACCAGGATGTCACAAGCAGAGACACCGAGCAGAAGTGAAAAGGGCAACGGAGCAACAAGGTTTGGGATCTGTGGGAAAACCTCATCCATGACACTAAATAATGCTTCCTTCTCCCAAAACCAACAACTACCCCCCTCCCTCCTTGATTTCTTGATCACATTTTTGCTGTGATAAGGCAAATACCCCACTGCCAGTCCTGGAAGGGCTCGTCACGGGAGAGAGTGCGTGGAAACCTTGACGGCAGGGTCAGCCGGGCAGCTCGCGGTGCCTCGTGGTGTTTTTTTAAAGACAACTTTAAAAGCAATCTCAGGAAAAAGAGCACTGTCCCTGCGCCTCGCCAGAGCCCTGGCCACCACGCCGGGAGGAGATGGCCAGCTGGGGGTCAGTGGTAGCATCACCGTGACTGGTGATCCCGCCGAGCTGCTGGCTGCCTTGCCCGAGCAAGCCCCCTCCTCCTGGAGCCACCCATCTGCCCAAGCCACGCATATATACATGTATATGCATATGTGTATTTCTCTATGTACCTATATACTTGAAAGAGGCACCAAGAAGCCAAGAGCGTTGGCTGCCCAGCGTTTATCCCTGGGAGGGGAGCAGAGGCAGGGACCTGCGCAGCTTCCCCGAGGTGGCAAAAGCATGTCGAAGCTGGTGGTGAAGGGATGCCGCAGAGGAGGCTGGAGGGAAGAGGCTGAAATAAGGGCAAAGGTGGACTTGGGAGTTGCTGCAAAGGGACAGGACCGGACAGGGCAGGCTTGGGTAGCTGGGCCAGGTGAGAGGGTTGCTGCAGTGGAGCCAGAATGAGAACGCCTTCTTCCCCCGCTAAAAATTGCATCCTTTCCCATGAAGGGCCAAATTCTGTCGTGAGCAATGTTGGTTTGTGAAACAAATCCCTCCCCTCCCCGTGATGGACTCACTCTGCCTTTTGAAGGACATGGTCCAGACTTCTCACCAGCTCCAGCACCAGCTGAGATGGCTCCAAACCCAGCAGAAATGTGTTGATCCCCCCTCCCCCCCTCCCTTTAGGGACTGGTTTAGCACCCTGTGCCCCAGGGAAGGTCTGGCTGTCGTGTCCTGCTTGTGGCCAGCTCACAGCCTGGATTCCCACCTCTGAGACAAGAAAAAACCACACACACCCCCAAAATGCTGATTTCACAGGAATTTCTTCCATTCACCATGTTACATCCCTTAATATCGGCTTGGGACCTAGGCTGAAGGAATTATGGTAAGCCCAGCCTCAGACAGTTGATATTTATTAGTTTTTAAAATGAAATTAAAAACAAACCAAACCCTTTTATGAGCGCCAGTCCCCAGCTCTGCCTGGGAGCCTGGGCCGCGGGGGACCCAGCTGGTTGATGCTCACCTGCATTATTCATCTTTCTCTCCAATGATGCAGTGTTCCCAAACGCACAGAAAGAGTGAAAAACTGATTTCAAACATCTCTTGCCAGCCTTTCCCTTTTGATTCTTCCAGGCCAGTTTCTTGTTTCAAGTCCTCCTGAGACCCAGCGCCTCATCACACACGTGATGTGGTGCCTCCTGCCCCTCCGGGTGCCCAGTGCTCACCAGGGTGAGCGGGGCACTGGTGGCTGTGCCAGCGGAGATGCTGGGCTGTATCCTGCACCCACCCCACTGGTTTGTTCTGCCGCTTTTTCAGCCCTTTGGGTAAGTGTGGCGGCACCGGAGCTGTTTTTTCACAGCCAGTGGTTTATCAGCAGAGAAAGAGCGAGCTGGGGAGCTTGGTGTTCCCCCCATCCCTCAGCATCGCCTGCTGCTCCCGGGCCCTTGCCACAGTCACCGTCCCTTGTGGCCGAACCTAAGACCATGCTGGAGATAATCCTGTTCCACCTCTGATGTCTTCTCGGTGAAGAGTCTGAGGACTTCTTGACTCGAGGGGAACATTTACACCTTTTGGCTTCCTGGGCTTCACATTAAATGCCTTCCCGCCCCGCCCCTGAAGTGATGCCTGCTATGAACCGGGAACATGGCATTTGTAGGGATGCTGGCACAAGCACTTGTGAAGACAAGCAGGGGCTGAGCCCGAGCTTTTGGGTGCCTGATGGATGTCCGATGAGGTAGTACCTGCCCTGTGCTTCCGTCTCCTGTGTCACTGGGCGATATGCTCTGTGGCCACCAGGCAACAGCATTAGAGGAAGCATTTTCTCTCTAGCCCAAATATACGTCAAGAAGTGGATGAGCCAAGCAACACCCTGCCTCTCAGCCCATTCCCCACTGCAGATTCTCCTCCTGTGCATCCGAGATGCTGCCAGTCCCTCCAGATTGCTGCTGTCATCAGAGCTGGCTGCGACACCGTCACCCCCTCTGGTGGCTCCCAGGGGAAGACAGGCTGTGGGGCAGCAAGGCTGGCTGGGGACCGTGTCCCCGGGGCAGATCCTGCCACATCTCACCTACCAGGCCATTCTGTGCCCAATCTGCTTGCAGATGGTACCCCAGCAGGAGAAACCACTTGTCAAAATGTTCCTCCGTGTCCCACTCATCCATCGTGAGCCAGAAGCCCCTGGCCATGCTGCCGGGGTGCTCAGCACAGCCGTGGCTGCTGACAGCCAGCACCCAGCACCTGTTCCAAAAGGCTGTTGCTGTTACTCCGTCCCGGGTTTCAGAGGCGAAAGCAAACTGTTTTCCTTTCTTCTTTCCGTGCCAGTCTGAGACACCTTTCATCACGCTGTGCCCACCCAGCACAGGACATGAAGCAGAACCATTATCACACTTTATATCAAAAGTATGTTTATAAAGGGTTAATAAATTATTAATAATGTTTTCATGAAGAGGTTAATCCTGAGTCCTGGCATCCTGCAAGTCAACAGAGCGTGCTTACCACAGCATATATGGGCTCCTGCGATCCCCCCTCTGTTGTCTGCACACTTGCTCATGTATTAACATCTAATAATCTCCTGTTAACTCCTGCAGAGTGACTGTCAATCCACCAGTGTGACCAACCCTTCTTATGCTGTGGCAAAGGTGTGTTCAGACCGTGCTTTGCAGAAGCTCTGCATTGCTCCTCTCCTGCCCAAGTGAGCACAAGACCTGGCCTGATACCAAATCTCCTGCCAGTGTTTCCAGAGCAAGAAACCCCTTTTACACTGGGGTTATGAGTCTCCTCAAATCTTAAAACAAATGAAAGGTGCTTAAAAACTGAGAACTTTTTCTGTGTATGCACATGTGTAGATATTTCACAATGCAGCGTGGGTGGTTGGTAGGTTGTTCTGGGGCACGTGATTTAGGTTTTTAGGGGGTTGTTGGGGGCGGGGGTGGGTTTGCACCCGCTGTTTTTCAAGTTGTGACTAGCTGTGCAACGCTCCTGATGGGAAGGTGAAGCAAACACTGTGCTGTCTGGCAAGGAGGCCCTTGGGCTGGTGTCCTGCTCCAATGGCTGGGATGAGTCTTGCTTTCTTTTCTTTACTTGCATGGGGGGGGGGGGGGGGGGGGACTACAAGCATGGACTCGGGGACAGACAAATATGCTGAGGTCTTTAAAAACGTGGTTTTTTCTGGGCTTCTTTTTGGCTGTGGTGTTCGTTTCTGTCCGTGAGGCCTTTGGCTGCATAGGGTGCTGCAGGGACATGGCTGGAGCCGCTGGCAGCACGTGTCAGTGAGAGCAGCACAGGTGGCTGCACCTTGGAGGAGCTGCAGGGCTTGATGCTTAGACAGAGCTCCAGTATGGAAAAAGGAGCTGTGCCCGCTTTTGGTGAAACCATCCCTGAGCAGCAGCTCCTCTTGGTTTGCCCACATCCTGAAAATTTACCGTACAGCTGCTAGATTGCAGCTGGTCCCTCCTTGGGCTTGTTTGTGAGCAACTAGGTACAGATTTTAAACAATAAGCCCCAAGGATCTGGGAAATGGAGCTGTGCTTTCTGCAGCAGCCACAGCTGGCCTGGCTCCCACCATGGCCCTGGGGTCAGAAGGCAGCCAGGGTAGGGAAAGCCATCAGAGCAATCCCATGGAGAAATGCTGATGCAGGTGACAGGCAGATTTGTGGGAGGAAGATTTTGTATTTCTTGCAATGAAAGCATAAAGAAAAAAAAGAAAAAAAAAGGGGGAAATTCCCCAGAGGAGAGGCCTGGGCAAACCTCTGCCCAGTAAATGCCAGCTCTGCCCGGGCAGCTGGCAGTGCCACAGCCACAGCTGCTGGGGCTTGGGGGTGGTGAGCTGGCTCCAGCCTGGCTGCCCAGCCCCGCGCAGGAGCCGCAGCGAGGAGCGGGCACAGGTGAAACCGCCGGAGCCAGAGGCGAGGTGCTCCCAGCCATGGGGAGAGGCAGCTCCCCTGGAGAAGTACGCCTCTTGGGGTGAAAGCAGGATCACGATAGGACATGGCTGCTCCCGCACACCCCCAGGGACCCACCTCCCGGGGCAGCTCCTG
This sequence comes from Falco punctatus, assembly GCF_963210335.1. Classification (NCBI taxonomy): domain Eukaryota; kingdom Metazoa; phylum Chordata; class Aves; order Falconiformes; family Falconidae; genus Falco; species Falco punctatus. The sequence continues at coordinate 845,762 of NC_137590.1, forward strand.
CGTGGTGTCCCCCAGCACAGCGAGGGGCTGCTACCGAGTTGTGGATCTTGCCTGCCCTGAGGGGAGCTGCCGGGGAGGTGGGGCAAAAGTCCTTGTCACCCCATGCTCTGAAAGTTGCACTCACAAACACGCTTCCCAGAAAAACTCTGCTGTGAAACCTTGATCCGGAAAGAAAATGATTCTTTCCATAGGAGTCTGTTTCTTTTTCATTGCGGCTAACATGAACACATGGCTCATCCCAAAGATCACCACTGTGAGAGTCTTTGCTTTTCCTTTAGGCACGTTTCTAATCAATAGATAGTTTTACAGTGACATCTTACTGAGACCTTTTCCTCTTTCATCCAGCCCCACTGGGGAGAAAAACCACACTAACTGTCTTATCATAGCAGTCAGAACAACAACAAAATTAAAAAATGCCCCGTTGTCACAGCACTAGCAAGCTGCAACAAGGCTTTTACCATCAGTCAGATCCTGCTCTCCATGTTGTTTCTCCTTTCTCCAGAGGCCAGATCACACTGCTCTATCACCTCCTCCATCCAGCCTCTCCTCCCGTGCTCCTCAGGGCTATTTAACCACTTTGCAGGAACGAGCTACAACTGCACATCATCCATGTTAATCAACCCACCGCCCTCACTCCTCTACACCCCATGTTCTAGCCTTGTATCACACAATTTTGCAATTGCTGCTGTGGAGAATAAATACCAGTTTCAGTGCCCTGCATAGAGTGAAAATTAAATTTCAGGTGAATTTATTGAAAAACAAGTGAGTCCTCAAAGATTAAACCATATAATAATTAGAAAATGCCCAGTAAAAAGCAACAGGACACCTGAAGTCAAGGAAAATGGTTCTCAGCTCTGCCTGTTGCTGCCTGCCTGAAGGCAGCGCTGAGCCCTGCTCCCCGGGGATGGGGATGGGATGATGGCAGCGCCTGAGTCTTCCCTGAGCATCTGGGTTTCAAACAAGAGGCCATCCATGTCCAGCTGGTGGCCACCGCGACCTTAGCCACCAGGGGCTGTCAGCTGCTGTCCCTGTGCCTCCAGCTCCCTGCGCCTCCTTCGCTGCCTGCACTCAGAAACAGCGGCTGGTGGTGGGAGGGATGCACCAGTACCCCAGCAACACCCCCCAGCCCTCAGAGCTTCCCCAAGTCCTTCTCCAGCACAGGACTGTGTCCAGTGACTGCCTCGGTGCAGCTGCTGGCAGGGACCAGAGCCTGAGGAGAGACACCCACCAGGCTCGAAGCTTCTCCATCCCAGGGGACATTGAAGGGCCTTAAATGGGGCTGGTCACCTCAGGGTTTGTCTTCATCAAGGTGGAGCTCTCCACCTCCACCCATTTCTCTCAGATCTGCTCGACACAATGTCAAAGTCATGAATAATTTCCCAGCATCCTCAAGGGCTCAGTCCTCCTCTCCTTACCATGACCAGAGCTTCTGTCATGGGTCGCGTGAATGTGGCCACAGAAGATGGATGAAGTGGTGGGAGAGGCTCTGCGTGGCTGGCAAGCTCCTTGGTCAGTGACAGGTGTTCTCGAGCCCATCGGAGATGCTGCCTTCTCCTCCACTGGACTCCGGGATGGCAGCGGTGGGAGCGCTCGCCAGCCATGGGCAGCTACAGCCCGGGCAGGAGGACCCCTGCGGCCATTCATCGATGCATCTTCAACCATCTGTCAGTAACTGAACCCACAATGCCTTCCCCAAAGGGAGAAGGGTGGCAAAGATGAGCAGCTCCATTTAACAGCAAAGGTGGCACTTACATGTGGTCCTTTTTTGAATTCTTTTGTACGGAGAGGTGACACGCAGGTGTCCCTCCCTTACAGTCACTCTCAGCTAAATCCTCCTGGGCTGGCTGGGGGCTTGGGGCGCTGCCTTGCCAGCCCCGTACCCAGAGCAAGCACAAAGCTCTGGTAGAGGGCTGCTGCCGCGTGCTCTGGAGCACGGAAACACTGCTGCAAAGCTTTGGCACTGTTACAGCAAACCACAAAAATCCCTCTACCTTCCACACTGATCATATTTGATCACCTGTGAGTGGGGAAGATTTTATTCCTTGCAGTTGCAGGGGGAAGCCAGCATGGTACATTCTAAGTGTTGCTTGAAGGTGGGTCACACAGGGGAGCCCAAAGCTCCTCCACTCTCTCACATCCACCTTGCCCGTCCGTGTCGGGGAAGCCAGGAGCAGCTACACCAACATCCCACTGAAATCTTATCCTCAGCTTTACATTGACGCAGTTATGCTTTGGGAAATCTAGGGAGGAGAGCACAGCACAAGGCCTAACAGTAAAACAGTAATATTTTCTCTTGTATCATAAATGTATCTGTACAGAGCCACTGAGCACTGCAACACGTTATTTGTACGTATCAGCCCTAGGTATTCTGCTTGTAAAACTCATCCATGCGCATTGTTGATCTCCTGGACTGACTGTACATGTGCCTTTCACCCTTTATCATAGTTTGTCATCTTTTTATAACACAACTGCAGAACTTGAATAACTCAGTGAACTATAGTTAGAAGTCCTATGCAAGAGACAACTGGGGAGTCAGTTTTCGATATTTCTGTGTTTTTATGTTGTTTTAAAAGTAGGCACTAGGATTTTCAGAGAAGCTTAACAGAATTATAAAAGCATTTAGCTTTTTTTTTTTTTTACCTAAAAAGCATTTAGCATTTCAGATGCTAAAACTCTTAGGCAGCTTTGAAAAGCTCAGCTTAAACCCCAGCTCCTCGCTGGTTTGTGCACGGAGAGCGAGCAGCAGTGGCAGGACGAGCGCCAGCACTTGGCCAGGACAGACGCCTGTTCAGTAGCCAGCGTCTCCTTTCAAGCGAAACGAGAAGAACGTGCTGTTCAGTTGGAAGTTGCCTTTAAGCCTTCCCTAACCTGTGCTGGAGAATGCTGGTGTGCCCGGCGCGCCAACCCGGCCCACCACAGCCCCGCCGGGTACCGGCAGCCCCCGCGCCGCGGGCAGGTGCTCACGCAGCAGCTGTCAGCCCAGCTCTGCCCAACGCCTTACAACAACGGGCAACTTCACCCGGGATCCTGAGAAGAGGGAAATAAAAGCGCCCCACATTTTTCTACATCACCTGTGCTGTAGGACTGAAACCTCATCCCAAACTCAAAGCTAACAAAGTACATCCCTTTTGTGTGTTACGTGTTAAATTGGTGTAGGCAAGGTTAGCAGAGAAAGGTGTCTCCTTGTAGGACACTGTTTAAACACTTGCTGTGTGTCAACAGACTGAAGGACACGACTGCCTGGAATACGTTACGTAGTGTGCCTGTGTGTATGTAACATGGTTTTGGTTGTTAAGTTGTAACGCCGTCTTCTGACTGAAAAAAATCTAATATAAAGAAACCCCACAAGAAATAAAAAATATATATTTAAATTCTATTTTGTGTGCATTCCTCTCAAGCCTGCAAGTAAACCTGTTTGCAAAAAGTTTTTGTTTTTAACATAAACGTTTAAAAGTCAGTGCTGTAACTGCCAGTCGGTAGTGAGGAGTCCCCTTTGAAGACACGGGTGCACAGGGGAGGGGCTGGTGCAGGCCGAGTCACTGGAAGGGATTTTTTTTGCCCTCCCTGTTACTAAACCCTAAAACTGAGCAGATGAATGCAAGAGCTGAAGCAGGTGCTGACTGCCCGGAGAAAGAATAGTCCCACAGCAGCCGATGTCTACAGCATCAGCTGTTCCTCCAAGCACATACACAACAGCCCAATATGATCTCACCACCCACCTCGTGGCCGAGAGGCAGAGGGATGCCTCTGAGGTGATGAAGGGCTCAGAGCATCCTACGGATGAGCTGGGGCCAAGGGCTGGGATGTCTCAAACAGGTAACTTCTGCCATTAAAAGGTGACAATTTATATTTAATGACAACTTAAGTATATCAAAAGACTGATTAAATAGAAATGTATTTTAAAAATTCCTGAAGAGAAGAAAAAAGGTGAAAGTATCTATTTTTGCACAAAGCAACAAGCAATCTGAAAAGACCGGCTCCCTCAGCTCCTGGCGGTGAGAACTTCCCGAACAAAGAGGCTGACCTACTTTCTGCTGCAGTACACACGAACTGGCCCCGCCAATGGCAGTACTGGTATCCAGACAAATACACTTCAGGCTGCTGCATTTCAGAAATTCTTCAAACCATTTATCACGGCATTTTTCTGTGCTGTGTCTCCCTGCTGAGCAGCTTTGTTTGTGCGGAGTGCTGCCTCCTGGGCCTCCTCCCCACGCACTCATTGCACAGATCCTGAGGGCAGGAGGGTGGCCTCTGCATTTTTTTCTTGCTTTGCAAAAACAGCTGCATCAGTCGGTTGGTTTGTGGTTAAACAAATTCCTTTCTAAAGCTCCATATAAGGAGCTTGCAGGCCTAGAGCTCTAAATAATCCCTTCAATCTTCCTGTTTGGAATGATGCTGTTGTAGCTGCTAATAATAATACAACCCAAATTATAGGACAATAACATTTATTTAGAGCATGAGGGATTCCACATTATACAAACCCTTAAATTTATTTATTTATTGTTTCACTGGTCCATTTCTACAACAAATACATCAGATCTACTATATAATAAAATTATTTACATTTCCAAACAAGATTGGGTTTGTTTATAAACCCCCTTACTGCTATTCACATACAGTACTTAAACAACAGCACAATACATTACTTTAATACCTAAAAATGACAACCCTGTATTCTAATTTGTTTATGAAAAGTGGAAACAAATACATTTACAATTGTCTTCCTCTCCCCTTCCATTTCATACAAACACATTAACCTAATGTGCTAACCCTGGACTTCACTTTGTAAATCCAGGGGGTTTTAAAAGAACCCAGTTTTTATATCTATTTATCTGTTTCTTAGAAAAAAATCATTTATTGGGAACAGTATAATATTAAAATGACTTACTGTACAGAATTTTATTTAAAAAAAGAAAAATCACAGCTCAAAATTGCTATTGGTAAATTCACACTTATTTACAAGTTTCATGTTTCCATGCAGTAATTTACTTGGATTTTCTTCTTTTTGACTGCATTGCACTGGCACTCGTTTCTGAAAGCAAGAGAAGAAAAAAAGCGTGGATACGAAGTCGGTAAGCCATTCACCAGAGGTGCACAGACTGCCCTTTTATTTTTCCAACGTCACACCAGAGTGGAAACCTCTGAAGATCAGGATTTCCACAGACCTGGGAGTGACTCTTCACAAGACGTAACCCAAATGGACCCTCTCCCCTGACGACAGCTGTCGGCAGCGATACAGCACGAAGTTCCCCCTAGCTTCTGTCAGGGCACTATCTCCCAGAGCTGTGAGTTTAACATTTACGAAGTCCTAATATAATTGCCTTAAAAATAAGAGCGGTGCATTTTCAACTGCTCTTTAACTTTCGTTTCCCACATTCCCACTTGCTCAGCCATACCACAGAAGGAAGTCTCCGTGCAACAGCGGGACAGCGCAGGGCACAAACTACGTCAGTCAGACCCAAGCGTCACAGAGACGGCGTTATAAAAAAAAAAAAAAAATAGGAAGATACTTTGGAGGCTTCCATGCAAGTTAAGAATCTAGTTGTTTGAGTCCTTGGAAATTCAGGTCATTAGAAAACAAGTCTCTTCAGTGTACGTTACGATTCACAGAAAAACAGCTTATGCAGAAAGATACAAAATACTATACAGCACTGCAGCAGAACAACCAGAAGCACTTGCAGAATCGACAGCAAAAGCAGATGACATTTTCAGTGCACTTACCAAGGCACTAAGCTTCCATTTCAAAACAAAAAAGGAAAAGAATAAGTACCAAGGGTATTTGCATCTTCAGATTTTTTAAAAATCTGATTTTAAATGTTGGCAATGTATCTTTGGCTCTTCACAATATTTTCCAAAAGCTATTAGAGCTGTGTGTATTTTAAGAATCAAAAGGGAAAAAATTTCCATGACATCCAAAACTAGAAAAGCAACAGTACAACTCCATGGCTGTGAAATGTCGTATTTTTTTAAAAAAATATTAAAAAAATCAACATTTCAAATTTTAACATACTCAAAGCTGCAGTAAATGCTGAAACAGCCCTTGCTGGAAAAATACTCCAAAAAGTGAATATCCAATACAGTACCAATTTTCAGAAGTGAAACACCTTAACAGGCATGACTTCCAGTCACCCGAGCTCCCTCCAAGCAGCAACGCCACTTTAGGTAGCTTGGTCAGCAGCAGCATTAGCTGGAGCCATGCCTGCTGCTGCTGCTGAAGTCTCCGTGTTTGGGAGAATGAACATGTCAGTGGTCAGCACCTGTCCCAGTCCCCAGCACCTTGTAAGCATCACCAGTACCCCCCTTGCCTGCTTCTACCCAAACCTTGCACGCTGCAGCATGCTGCGTACACGTGGACAAGGGCTGGCTTTCAGCGTGTCCTCCCCTCTTACGGTTATCCTTCTGCCTCCTCCTTCCTGACGCTTAGCAAAGGAATTACTACATAAACTGGCCAAAGTCTCTTTCTCTCTCCTTGCTATATTTAGGTTTTTCCTAATTGCTGTTTTTATAACAACCTTAATCAGCCTCCACCTCAAAAGGTAATTCCCCCCAGTTCCACATTCTCTTTAACATGGATTAGCAAGTTTTTCAAGACACAGATAACATAACCGTAGATGTCTACAAGGAGGCCAGGACACACAAAACAAATGTGCTTTCTTATGCTATGATTCACTAATGAAAATGTAGAACAGAGTAGGCACAAGTGGCAGACCTCGTTACACTCCTTCAGCTGCCTCACTAATCCTCCAGCCTGCCCTCTTCCGTACGAAAGCCTTGTTTTGCTCATTTTCTCTACAACTCAGAAGTAGGCAGTTGCTTGCATGGAGATAAGGTAATCGAAGCCCAGGGCACTACACGGTAAGCTGGACCCATGTTTTCAAGCAAAACCCTTAGATGCTGTGGCAGTTTCAGTTGCATGTTTTAAAAACAATGATTTTACTTACAGAGGTAAACAATACAGTCAATACAAAAGCCCTAAGTGAGTTCTGGTATCATTTCAATTTGATGCACTTCCATGTTCCCACATATTCAGAATTTGACGTGCCACTGGTTGTCATCTTTAGGTTTATTCATCACAGTATGTGGGGCAGGTCATACGTTTCAGAGTCCCTCAAACTCAGGACAGTATCACCAAATCAACTTTACATTGGCTTCACATTTTTCAAACTTTTCTTCACAATCATGAAAGATAATTTATTTTTACAATACAGACTTAGATTCTTCTGCACAATCCTGCCACAAGAAGTAAATTTAACTAAATTCAGCAGCCACAAAAGTGCAGAACGTATAGGTCCCTTTGTGTAATCTTTAAGAGTCATCGCACAATTACATATAGCTGGAAGTCTTCTCTGAAACTCTTAAAATGCAAATATTCTTACCATCAAAGTTTAGTATCTTCAGTATGGAAAATGGGTGCTGAATTCAACTGGACTTCCTTTTGTAATAATTCTATATTAATATATCTCTTTGTTCTCTATGTTATCTTTAAATTATTGGTTGAATGTTGCCTCTTGACGATCTCTCTCTACCCTCTCGCACAACTTTCGTCCATCAGAATTTTTCTGACCCTTAAACATAAGGAGCTGACACAGTTAGCTTCAGAAATGCAGACTGGCACCACAGATCGTGCATTCCGGTAACGATTACATGTATCACACAAATGCTGAATACTTTGTTAAAGATTGTAACCTGCGTAGAAATAATGCACATCAGCAGCTGCTAATGCCATGGGTTAATATCTGTAACTTTAGGATTTCATGCGTTCTCGGAAAGAACAGCCAAGGCTCTGCGCGCTAGCACACAGCACTCCTTGATGCTCCAGGCTGCCATCCAGACAGCGTTCTGAGCATGCCTGAACCACAGCATTTGGCTTCGCAAGAGCTGACCGTGCACTTGAGAAGACTTAAGCATTTGTCTTGTGTCTTTCAGGCTTCAGGGGAATAAAAAAAAAGTCACTTTTTTTACTTGAGTACAGTCCTTTTAATGGCAAAATGTTTCTGCCAAGAGCATTCAACTTCAACTAGGCAAGCTCGCTGAACACTATGTGACTGAGTACTGCAGAAAACAAGTTCCACAAATTTAACAACGGGAAATTCATACAAGCTTTACTGCCAGCACAGACGTCGGTAAATAATTCAACACCAACCTGTGTCTAAATCATTGAAACTAGAGTTAAAAGCACACAACATTTACAAGCTGTAAACCATGGTTATGAGCCAGTTATTGAAAGGGTTATTATGTGGGGAAGTGTGTTACTTCCTGCCCTCTCCAGAGAAATGATGGCTGTGCATTTTACCTTTTGCAGTGCTGGATGCAGATGCTGGCCTGGAGGACCTCTTGCGCTGTCCATTCTCTACAGTTTCCTGTGAAGCGGCAGAATCCTCTGTTCTTGAATTTCTTCTATTTGAAGTTTTAGACTTTTCACAATTCTCTTTTGCCTCATTACTAATAAAGTGGGACAAAATATTTCTGATGAAGTGTAAGAAGAATTATGTTTTTCTATGCAACTCAGACAAGCTGGAGGATGGACCGACACAGGTACCAGTTCCGGACTATTAGCACTGAAGATATGAAATGCTAGAGATACCAGAAGTTTTATCAGATGAAGAATGACCTGAGTAAGCCAGAGTATAGTCCATCTCTATTAAAAATTATCAGAGGATACAAAACTGAGAAGTCCTCAAAGAGAATATTTTCAACATTAGAAGACCAAGAAATTAGATGCATTATAAATTGTCTGCTCTGCTTTCCACAGGTGCCACCATTACTGAAGTCTAGGAAAAGCAAACAAGTTACATTAGAGACTGCTACGATACGGGAACACAGAGTTGAAATTGCAGATGAACATAAGGAGGAATTATGAACTCTTCAGGTAGTATGCCAGCTTTTGTTTTTGCGAAGAAGACTCACTCCATTGATCCAAGTGATTTCTTCACATATTAAAAAGCTTAAGGCTTATTTAAAACTTCCTTTAAGCTGTAAAGCTTGAAGTTAAAAATCTTGGGGTTTTTTTATAACAGAAAGCTTTTTCTGTTACAAAAAATAATTTTAGGTAGTATGGAAATCTGTGTTGCTTGTCACTGAGGCAACACATGGAAAGCTACGTTTTGTAATTAAACTCTTCCTTTATTTTATCACTCTTAAACTCATCTCGAGGTCTGGATGTTTTCGCCTTAATGCATTAATTCCAGACAATTTTTAATGACTAAGTGGTTTCTGAAGAATATGCTAAAATTATCTCCTGTGAACTCAAAGGTAATTAATCAAATAAATTATTCTGCTGATAACAGAAAAGGAGAAAGAAAACGTCATTCATGCCCTATGGGTGATACTTGCAAGATTTCAAGAAAGGCTGCCTTAATCGGAGAACAGACTGAGAACACACAGAGCAGCCCTGTGCGTTACAGAGGTTCCATAACAGTGTCCCTGTTTTGGAGGAAGTTCTGCTCTGAGGGGAAAAACTACTACAAATACTTGTATTTTTAACGTAACGGTCATCTGAAATAAAACACAGTTTGTCAATGAGAGACAAACATTCTCAAGCAAGGAAACACACGGTAGAGGAGAATATGGAAGCACATGGATTGTCTCAGATACAAAATAAATATTGAAATCTATTTCCCTGAAAGTCAGTACTACAGGGCAATCTGTAACTGAATCCTCCGAACAGGTCCCAGACTGGTCTTCTGCTAAGTAACCCAGGCAGCTGAAACAGCAGCCACCTGCTTCAGATACCTGGAGGTAAACAAACAGGTCTCATCACCCAAAGTTCAGTAATTTTTCTACAGATTCTAGTGACTAATCCATAGCTTGGGTTGTCTCATAGGAGCCAACACATCCTTCCTTTTACAGGAGGAAATCAAGTTGGCCCAAGTAAAAGTATTTCTAGTGCTTTGTAGGCTGTGAGTACAAACTCTAAGGTTTGTACTGTAAGGCATTTTAACTCCAGGAGCTCAAAGCTGACTGCTGAGTACCAGCCATCACTAGATTAAGTTTGCCTGAAAACTTTCCTTCTTTTCTGGTCTTGCTCAGAGAAGCATCAGTCCAGAAAAAAACAAACAGAAATGCACTTGCAGTAATTTGATGTGCTGAATGAGTCTGGGGAATAGTCATGCAAGGACATTTCAATTGGAGATTCCGCTAATCTGCCAAGCATCGCACCTTCAGCTTTTTAGAAGAATTCTACCCTGAAGAAAACTTGTGAAATTTCAGTTTCTTTGATACAACTAGAAAAATCCCAATCCATGTGAAGGTAAATACAGTTAAAAATTCATTTCGGAGTCATTTCTGATCTGAGAAAGTGTATTGCCTTCCCTCCCCTACAAAAGACAACTGCCTCATTCCCTGATGAACAGAATGAGCAAACTGCACCTCTTGCCCTGGCTTAGGGGGTCACTCCACTGACGAGGGCAGCATCAGAAACCTGACCAGTTGTGCCAGCTCAGTTATATAAAAACCTTACAAAGGTCTGTCATTACAGCTGCCTAGACTGAGTTTAAGAGCCTGGTGGGGTTAGAATCTAACAGAAATAGATCTTGGAAACTGTATTTGCTTCTGGCAGATCAAAGTGATTTGAAATACGATGTTTTAATTAAAGAATGTCTTAATTGGGACAAGATGAAGTTTCTATCTGGTTTCCTATCAGGTTTCGGCGAAGTGTCAACACGCAAACACTGAGGAAACCTGGAGAAAAGAGTCATGAAGGCAGAGGAAGAACAAACCTTAAAAGACTTACTTTCAGAAAATAAAAATTCACATGACGGCTAAGCTGCAGGCTTTTGGGGTTTTAGTTTTGATTTGTTTTTAGAAAATATCGAACAGTGGAACCATCAAGACCCTTCCAAAATGTGAAACGTTCAGGCCTGAAGGGGTAAGAGGAAACACTGCCCAAAAGACAGACTTGGGAAAAAATTACCTTACATTCTGCATTTCAGCTATGTTTTGAAACATTCAGGTAGCCCAATTTCTTAGCAGGACAGAAAGAGTATGGACAAGAAAATGAAAAGCAGTGGCAGAAGTTGTGCAATTGCAGCAAAGAGAAAGGGGACTTCTTCCCATGAAAGCTATATCTACTCTGAATCTACGCAAGCTATCTCCTTACCTTTGACCAGCAACTACTGGAGCATTTGTTTCAAGTTCTACAAGAGAAAAAGATAATTTTAAAGTCTGCTGTAGAAGTACATACCTGCTGACAAGGCATGGCTATCTCACATTTTTCTCAGTAAATACTGGGTCCGAAGAATAAAATTCTCTCATGTACCGTCTCTCTCAATGCACAGCATGCTAACATACCAAAGCACCACATCAGCCAAGCGCTCTTTCTGATTATGGCCTGCACCAGCTAAGACAGAGGGAAGTTAAAAAGAAACCCTGCAGAAGAAAAGTGTAGAGAAACTTCCTGACAAGGGCTACAGTCCTCTCACTTTTTTAACTTCCATTTTAGACAATTTACTACTTTTAAATCTTCTAGGTTTTATTAATTCTAAACCTTAAAAATACTAATCTGGACCTATTATGCATGTAAAATTTTGCCTTAACCCAACCACCTCTCACAGCAGTATCTTCTAATGCAAAGGAAGACAATGTTGTGAAGCCCAGTTACACCTCTACTGAATTGGAAAAAAAAATATCTCTGGGGAGATGATGTAAAGAGAAGTCTGACTTGCCTTCTTTCTCTCTCATAGTGATTTTACACATACAAATTGGGTGCCCTTTTGAGTCTTCACCGCAATAAACAGCTCTCCTTCTCATATACGATACCTAATCTTTTTACTATCCATTTTTTACCCTCCCCACATCCACCTTTGTTGAGAGGGAGTATCTACACCTCAACACAACACCTCTCACGAGAAACTGCCACTGGTTTAGGGATTACCATTACAACGCAACGTATGAACTCACTGTCTGTCACGTTGCCTGTACTCCAACCAGCCCTTAAACACCCTACAGCCTTTGGGATGGTGGCGCACAAAACTGTGGCTTTGCTTTAACATCAGTTTAGTACCTGAATATTGCTATAGTGTCCACAAGGAATAAATGTATAAAAAGTAAGAAAACAGGTAATATCTGTGTCATTATGGTAAATCCTCTTAAAATTTGTATTGTTAGAAGATCAGACTCTTCAGTGTAAATGCACATAGCACTGTCTTGGAAAAACAGATGTCTTGATAACAAAAGAAAAACAGACTAAGCAACACAGGGCAAGAGTTACTGTTCTTCCTACCCAAAATTTAAACTGGGAGAATATCCAACAGTAAAAATCAGTAATGTCGGTGTCTCCCCCACAGCAGGAACTCCCCAACACAGCTACATCAGCACTGGGGCAATGAGGCGGATATAAAACAACAGGGTGCATGAACGTCTTTAAGTGGCAGTTCAAAGAAAGCAATTTAGTACAATTTTTGCTTTCTGAAAGCTCTACTACTAATCATATTAGAGATGCCAAATTGCTGGAGAGGGACACTTCCCACATGCAAGTCCATGTCTATCCACTTTCCCTACTCATCTGGGAAATTACATTTTTAAAACACCACAGAATTGATGGTGAAACACCATGATAATAGATGGCAACAACAAAAAGTCATTTGCCAGGGCTCCACCCCTGAAGCACGGCCGAGGGTTCGTTAAAAGCTGAACAGGAAAAAAAAGGATTGCAACTCTAAAACGTACGTTCCCAGCCCAGCTTTTGAAAATATTTTCACAAGTGTCCCATATAAAAGAAAAACTCCTATTTGCTCTTCACAAAACTGCAAACTCAAACACAACGTATCATTACAAATCCAGTCCTTATGCCTGAATATCTAAAAACTGCCTTGGTGGTTTTTTTCATTTGTTTTACTTGACCCCAATACTGAATCTCCAACAAGGCTTTGGAGACTTCTAAAGCACGATGTATCTAACAAAGAAAAGCAATCCCAAAAGCACAAATGATAATTAAAAAACCCCAAACCAACCCCAAACTACCAAGCATATTAGTGACCATTAAATATGCATTAAAATAAATGCATTTTCAGTTACAAACATAAAGAGCTTAGTTCACCTATGTTCTGCTTTTCCAAAGTAAAGATTTACCTGTTCTTTGAACAGTACTTTCTGATGTTGCAACTGAACTTTTTTTCTGTGTTAAATGTTGAGAGGATGCTAGAATAAAAGTGGAGGGAAAAAGCATTATTTTCAAAGGGAGTCACAAGAATTTTCTGTTGTGTGATTGGGCTGCTTTTACAAAATGCTGTATCTTCCAGCTTACCGCATTTTTTCCATTTACAGACAAAATCTTTTCAGCTTACTCTCTACTTTCCCACCATCACATATACCTCCCCAGTCTTACAAAAAACTCCGGCAAAACTATCCCAAGCAAGTTTTCTCAGACTAGAGTAAGTGATGAAATTAAGTATCATAAACCACATTTTTAAAGTTAATGGTTTTTCACCAGACTGAGAAATTAAAGAAAATCCTAGAAATTAAAGAGTTTAGTCTCCCTCAGTTTAATGCTCATTTCAACAGAAGTTCTGGGGAAAAATAGCATCTTTGTTAATGAATCAATGCCCTCACTCTTTCAATTAAATTGCGAGAGTGCAAATACGCTCCAGAAGTTCCCTTGAAGTCCTTTGTCAGTAAGATGATGTGACTTAACACAGCTTAGGTTGCCAAGCTAAAACATAAGATGGAAAAACAGTTCTTGTTGAGCTAATGCCTAATAGTCTTCTATGTGATATAATGAATGTGAAGAGAAAAAGTAAAACATTCCTGTTTTTTAAAAAATATTCATTTCATTTTTCTCCGAACAAACCAGAATTCCTTCTATGAAGCTCAAAGTAAACATTTCCATTTTCTAGTGGCATACAGCTATGACATACATCTAACAGCCACAAGGAAAGTCACATTCAAGCTGAAATTCTCAGTTCCACTAAATTCTATGGATTTTATCTTCCATGACTTTATCTTCTGTGTCTAAATCCATGATGTAAAGCACAACAGATAATCAGACAGCTTACTTCAAGAGTGATGGTTTATTTCCACACCATTTTCAATAGATTAAAAATGGCATCAAGAAATAGCTGCAGTGTCATAAAAAAAGTCTGTCATGCTCAAATCAAAATAGTGAAGAAGAAAACAGTTCAGATATGAAGGTATTTTATGTTTTTGAATTGGGTGACATTCACTTATAATCACTTTTTCAGCTATTTCTCTGAAATGAGCATTTTAATTTTTCCCTAGACAGAAGGGGTTTTGGTGTTGTTCTTTTCTTTCTTCTGGAGGTTACCCAGCTGTTCCCCTAGAGGGTTAAGGCTATTCAAAGAGGGAACTAGTATTATTAGGATTAACTCAAAATAGCGTAATTAGAGTCAATAAATTGAAATTAGTTACAAAACTAAAAAGTCTCCGGCAAGACTAAGCAGAACACCAGTGTACAAGGCACCTTAAGTATTACTTCTGTCATTACTGATACACCCAGTTTTCCTCCTCTCACTTCTAACAGTTACCTCAAGTCACTCCTGTTATTCCATCACAGGTTCATGACAAATACCCCATTTAAGCAATAAATGGAAACTGAAATAAAACACCTGAAAGGTGAATCTCAGTGAAATACAAGCCTGTGTGTCATTCAGCTATTGGAAACAAAAAAGCAGGCGTCAGCCTTTGCTACAGTGTCTAACTGCTATTATGCTGATGGAAAAGCACCTCGGAAGTTTACAAAAGCCATCTTATTTCTTCCACTTATGCAGGGCTGCACTGCACTTACCTGCACTTTGTAGCACTTCCTGATGTGCTCCTGCTTTTTCCTCCAGCACACCACCCCCGGTTTGCTCAGCCGGCAAACCGCCGTGATTGCTGCCATTAGAGCTTGGTGCCATGGGGGCAAGGTCCGGCATGGCAGGGGGGGTCCCGGCCGACAGCATGCTGGCAGGAGGAGTGCTGGCTGCCACACTTGGCGATGCGGAGGCAGGAGCAGCAGTCATGGTGCTGACACTCGAACTGCCAGGCCCAGAAGTGCTCTGTTTTGTAACACTGGGTGCTGGAGGTGTCACAGTTTTATTATCTAGTTCTGCTGGTGATTGCTCGGTTCCCAAACTATTTGGGACCAGCGTTTCTAGTCCCTGACCTTCTACTTCTCCATCCATAGCATACTGCTCTTCCCCTTTCTCAAGGGAGCCAGTGACTTTCTTGCATGCTTTAGTCAGCAAGAGTTGGCCGATCTTGTCTACTTTTCCCTTCCCCTTACTTGATGAAACAGGGCTGCGTCTGTTCCCAGACCCTGGACTACTCGTAAGCAGAGGTGACACAACAGGTCCGGGCTGCGCTGCTGTAACGGAGCACTGGTCACCGGAGCCACCGCTTTGAGAAGTCTCCTCCGGGCTGAAGTCTTTGACTTGCTGAGCAGGAAGATGCAAAGGAGCACTGGAAGAAGTTGCAGCAGGAGAAGGCAGCTGAATAGGAGATGCCAAGGGGTTAAGAACCAGCGGCCTGCTGGTGGGAATACTAGACACAGGACTGCTGGACGACGTGCTGGGAGGAGCAGGCCCAGAGGAGAACTTTATATTCTGTGGTATATGCAAAGGACCAACAACCGCAACCGACTGAGGCATTAGACTCGAGTTAGAGGTCATCGGGGCTGCTGGAATTGTACTTGATTGAGAGCCCTTCATAACCTGAATTAACGACGATGAGTTTATAAAAACAGGAGTAATAAACTGCGGCCGGGCGTTAGACTGAGCTGCTGACTGTCCCTCAGAAACCATAACTTTGTTCCCTACATTGGGCATTGTGACAACAGTTGACACTAATGTGGGTTGCAAGTGAGATGGCAATGGCGTTGACGTATTAGCAGAAGATGTAATAGGGTTTGAAGTTACAAAAACTGTTATCTGGTTGGGGGGTAAAGGACCCGAAATAGAAGAAGAGCTAACAGGCCTTTGCATTACTGGAGGAACACTCTGTGCAGCGTTTGAGTTTATTTCTCCCAGTTCCTGGTGCCCTGGATTTGAGCAGGGCTCATTATTTTGAGGCAAGCTAAGTGAATTAGATGGCTCTTTGCTTGAGGATGAATCTTGCATCGGAGGAATGACAGCTACCTTTTTTAGCTCCTCACCAGTGGTGACTATCGGTGCCATTTCAAGACCAGGGGGCTTAATGGTTACATTAGGAGCTCCAGAATTATCAAGAAGTTGACTTAAAGAAGTTGGTGCCTCCCTCATAGCAGGAGATACCATAGATTTACTTTCCTCCAAGACTGGAAGCTTACTGGTCTCTGAGGCCTGCCCATCTTTTTTTGACTGTTCTTCTGGAACCAACATTTTCATTTCTGGAGCAGGGATACCTTTTAATTCAATACCAGGCTGGTCTTTGTTACCTTGGACACCTTGTACACTTTGACACTCGTTATCCTGAGGCATGCTAAGGCTCTCTTTATTGTCCTCAGGAATGCCAGTCATAGCAGGTGCAGAAATTGCAGGATTCTGATTACTTAGCATATTGTTTTGAAAGCTTGTAGTCACAGGCGTTGACAAAGAAGAGGGACCAACCATCATATTTCTTTGTAATTCCATGTTCTGCAAGAGAGATGGATTCTGCTGAGCTGTCAGTGATAATTTAGCTGCTTTTGAATTCTGTCTGCCAGGGCTTGGTGTAGTTTTCCTGCTGGATCCGGGACTGGACCTTCGACTATTGCTTGGACTTGCTCTCTTTGTTCCTCCAGTGTTGGTTTGTTTTGCTGAATTAACGACCACACCTTCCAATTTGTGTGACTGTGGTGCAGCAAAACTAGACTGATTGTTAATTGTGAGATTTGATGGGGCCTGTCCAATGGCCTTCAAAGTAGTGGGATTAAGACCCTGCTGATCAAATCCTCTATTGATATTAGGCCTGGGAGGTAAAGGAATATTAATCTGGGGAGGGAACAGACCAGCTATAGAAGCATTGAGTCTTTCTGGAGACAAGCTAATTTCTGATGGTTCTGTGCTAGGTGGACGGTTATTAGGAGTCTGAGGGTAGTATGGCCTTGGGCTTGCTCTGTTTGGGGTTTTAGGCCTTGAAGTTTGTGATGGGGTGGCAACATTTGGAAAATGGTGTGTAAGAGTGCTAGGCAGAGAATTAGACTGCTGCTGGGGACTTGCACCTTGAGCAGTTGAAAGTGGGGATGGGCCAGGTTTGGGTCCCGTCATCATTAACTGGTTCTGTGAAACCACTAAATGAGATGTCAAATTATTCTGAGCTCCTGATGCTGGGGGGCCTTCAGCTCCACCTCCTTCTGGAAGGGAGGATACTGATGAAACCTCTCCAAGGGGTGAGCTGGAAGGATTCTGTACATTATCTTGATAAACCATTTTTCTTGCGTTATTTCCCAGGGGAGGATTGCCTGGCAAGGAAATTCTTTGTTTATCAGGAGATGGAGGCACTGATCCAGGACCTTGGAGGTTAACCATTACTGGTATGTTACCACTCTGCTGCAGGGGCATTCGCTGAGCATCTGGATTCAGAGGCCCTCTAGGTGGGTGAACTCCCTGTGGTACGGGGAGTCTGACCGATTTGGGATCCTGCTGCATCATAAGCATCATCATCATCTGCTGCTGCTGCTGCGGTGTCTGTGGTGGTGCCTGGGCTTGCTGGGGTGGTGGCTGTGGCTGCTGCGGCTGCTGTTGCGGCTGCTGGGTATGTGGCATTAGTTGAGGTGGCATCTGCTGAAGTGGTCTTTGTTCCACTGCCTGAGATGGATAACCTAAGACAACAAGATGATACACTCATTACATCTAAGGGAAGATCAGAGAAAGCAGAATTTCTGTAACCAACAGGATCAGACAGAAAGTATAGCCAGGAGCCTGTTTATCTTATATGCATGAGCCACATTAACGAAATAGGCTTTACAAATAAGGACAAAGATTTTAAGTAAAAGTATTTTTAACAAGTAACGCATAAACGACTTGCATGACATTTAGTTGGAGATCTCTTAGTATATTGAATCAGCCACTAGGTATTACTCCAGATTCATGCCACTTGTAAAGTCTTTGCAACTGGTCCATGGGCTTGTTTCACTTAAAATGTAGACTTGGACTTTAACTGATTAATACTCCTTAAAATGGATTTGTATGACAGACCCTGTGGAACATGGACTAGCATACCTGCTACAGATCTGACATTTTCCGGTGTACAAAGCAGAATCTGTCACATATTACTTGGACAAAAACAGTGCTAAGAACCACCGTGTGGCTTATAATATAAATTCCTTTGTGGACTTTGGATTTAATCCCCTACATGCAAAGGATAATTTCAACCGCAACCTTTATTTCTTAGTTCTCAAAACTCAGCTGTTGGTTAATGCTAAATTTTTAAGGCATCAGTCTGTGCTAAAGCTAGAAATACAGAATTATTGACCCATTATATTATGGCTTTGTAACTCAACAGTATTCAGTATGACACCTGCAGTATGATACATGACAGTGTGTCCACCTCTTCATTTTGAGTTAATTCAAAGAAAACACAAAATGGTACCAATTAGTTACTAGGAGGAAAAAAAGCTTTGGACTTTGAATGTGCGATAACACTAATAAAATAAAACTGTCACAAAGATCAATTAAAATCTTTCCTATAGTTAATTATACATTTAGATAATCCACAGAAAAATCCCACTACCTGGTGGCCTACTTGCAAAATCCGAAAGTTTAGGGCCTGAATTATCTAAATTCACTCCTTGTTCTCCAGACATTGATGACTGATCACTCTCCTCCAGGCCAGCTGGACGCGGTTCTGAAGAACTGAAAGAAAAATAACTGCAATTAAGATCCAGTCCTCACATCAGTGTTTGACTTCTGCTTTTATAAGCATTCAAGTAATTAATTCCTAGCACTTTTCACAGACCTGCAAGTAACTCACAAATATGCACCACCACCTCTGGTATGACATGACAAAGTTGAACACAGAGTCCCAGAGTGTCTGCTGACAGGCACTCCTGTGCCTTAAATACTACCGAAAAGGAAATAAGTTGCCTGGCACTCAATTGATCTTAAGCATTTATTTTCTTTGTTTCTACTTTGAATCTGTGTTTTATAACTAAGAGAATGTCAATGGACATTCCAAATGAAATAAGATATATAAATTAAATAGGCTTCACTCTAATACTGCTGCAACATCTGTATAGATAAGTAAGTATCATGGGTAGATGTGTAGAAATTTAATTTAATGATGGCACCATTTCTTCCAGTATTGTACCCAGAAATGATGAGCTCAGGGTATCAGAGACCTTTGTTAACATCACAGCAAAAATGCACTGACATTATACAGTCACTTGCCAGAGCACAGACCTTTGTGGGGTACTGATGCTCTGCAAGTGACCACAGAATCACAGAATGCTCTGGGTCAGAAGGGACCTTTAAAGACTGTCTTGTTCCCACCCCCTGCCGTGGGAAGGGACACCTCCCACTAGACCAGGTTGCTCCCAGCCCCGTCCAGCCTGGCCTTGGATGCTGCCAGGGATGGGGCACCCACAGCTGCTCTCGGCAGCCTGTGCCAGCGCCTCGCCGCCCTCACAGCGAAGAATTTCTTACTAACATCTAATCTACACATACCCTCTTTCAGTTTAAAGCCACCCCCTTGCCCTATCGCTACATGCCCCTGTAAAAAGCCCCTCTCCAGCTTTCTTGTCGGTCCCCTTTAGGCACTGGACAGTGCTGTAAGATCTCCCTGGAGCCTTCTCTTCTCCAGGCTGAACCGCCCCAACTCTCTCAGCCTGTCTTCAGCAGAGAGGTGCTCCAGCCCCCTCAGCATCTTCGTGGCCTCCTGGGGACCTGCTCAAGGAGCCCATGTCCTTGCTACGTTGGGGGCCCCAGAGCCGAACACAGCGCTGCAGGAAGGGTCTCACCAGGGCAGAGCAGGGGCAGAATCCCCTCACTCATCCTGCTGGCCCCACAGCCGGTGATGCTGCCCAGGGTACGGCTGGCTTTCTGGGCTGTGAGTGCACGCTGCCAGCTCATATTCAGTCTTTCACCCACCAGTACCCCTGAGTCCTTCTCCAGGGGTACCTGACACTCCAGGAGACTCTCTAAGACATTTTTAAATCATCCAGATTCAATGCCCAGTACTTCCACTGAATCAGGACAGCTTTTGCAGACTTACAAAAAAAGCAGGTTTCTATAGCTGTCAATATACATGCCCAGGGGATGTAAGATAGAGAGGGCTGAAGAGTAAAAGACCTTAACTGCTTATCACGACTATGTGAAGGCTGTACAGAAATCTACATAATAAAAGCTCTGAGCTAAAATTAATGACAGCAAAATAAACCCACTTCCAAAAAAGATGCAGAATCATGCAGAAATGCCAAGGACAAAAGAAATTTTCAGCAAAGTAAGAATTCAAGGTACATAAAGCCATAGAGATCTATCTTATTCAATTTTCCTTGAGTGTAACTGTTTCTGGCATCTGTACAGCTGACATGGAGAGAGCCAAGCCTGTCTAATATCCTATTAGCTACCTAACCAACACTCAGAAAGCAGTGTGTGACCTGAAAGTCCCTGAACTTTCATGAGTCAAAACTGAGGAGAACATAAATCAAGAGAGAAGAAAGGAAAGAAATGGGGCAAACACAGAACCGTTCCAAGCACTGCTGCTGAGCACACAAAGACTGCCAGGGAAAGCATCTGGAGTTAAACCTTTTGCCTAATCCAGCACACCACCAATTTTTGTAATAGTGTTGTTATAGGCTTACATGCCTCCGCCAATAAATTTGATTAAAACTGGCAAAATACATACACATGCCCCAGAAGCATTATAATAGCAGCCATAAATGAAGAAACGTTCTGGCAGCAAAATCACCCAGAGGACCTGCAACCTTTAATGTAGGTGCCAGCAACGTGAACTGGAATAACTGCCTAAAATTGTGAATATAATCTTGAATTTGTCATTTTGCCATTAATGATTTCTTTATAATAGTGGGAGATTAAAAATGCTACAGTTAAAGATTAGATAAAGCTGATGCAAAGCATCACTGCACAAACAGGTTTAACCTAGAAAACAATCATGGTGCAAAATCAATTCTTAGAAAACATCTCGTGCCAGATGGGTCTAATCAGGCAAGCTGTACAAACCCTGCAAAACAGACACTAGTTGGCTAGCAAAGTAGAGCAGTTATTGTATGAAACACTGCTACTGTAATTGCTGGAAAATTGAAACATAACTTCAATTTTGAATGTTGCTGAAATTCACTGGGCATATTTAGCAACCAGCACTCATAAAAAAAACCCCCAAATTCTGAATACGAATAGCAAGCAAGATGACAAATTTGTGTAAGAGGGACAAATATTCCCTATTTGTTCTTCTTTCCTATTGCTCTGGGTGTAAAAAAAAACAACAAACCAATTAACAAACCCAAAAACACCACACACAAAAATCCAACTGCCTATCAGGTACAGCATGGACTGTCATAAGGAAACACCAGCTGCATTCCCAAGCACGACCTTCAGATACAAAATCCTTCATCAGAGTGGAGAGAACACTCCAGGAGACAAATTAAAACCCCAAACAAACTCAACCCCCAAAAGGGCTGCAGATATGAAATAAGGTGTGCAGAAATAAAATTACAGTACGGATGCAAGCAGAACCAGCCCTGCTGACAATGCTCTACACTTTTACAGAAAAGCAGTCGTCCTATGACACTACCTAAGTTTCATTTCCCATGTGTACAGGGGGACTGCCACCTCCGGACCTACGGTTATAAGCTCTCTGAAGCTGGCTGAGAAAAATTTCTTAGGCTGCAGTGCTGTTCACCATCCACACATTATTTCTGCACATCACACTTCGCACTGGAGACTGCAAATCTGACCGCTAGCAGTTATTTCAGAGTGTAAACTGGTAAATTGTTTCTGTCCTACCAGTACACATGATGTTTATGATCTGTGCACAGGGGAACATTAAACAACTGTATGTTTCTGCATGTGTTTAACAGAATTAACTAACATGTTTTATCTATAATCCCATTTAATCTAGCATCTTTTTCCTCAGTTTACATCCCATTACCTACAGTCTTCAGGTCCAGAAAACAGGTACAATCACTTTTAAACAACCTACTTTTCCAAAATACCTTGGTTTTCATTCCAATGCTGAGTTGCTCAATTAAGCAAACCCTTAAAACTATTTTAGATTCAGCTGAATAAATTCAGTAGCTCACTTATCCTACTTACATTCCAATATGGCTCAGTCTACAAACCATATTACTAGTGGTACTTTTGTTACTATATTATATCTCAGCAATTATTTCCAAGAAAAAAACCAGAATAATGTTAATGTGTTTATCAAATTAACTGCATTTCCACACAAGGTTTGCTGCTCTAAATTCTAAAATTTCTAAGGAAGAATGACAGAGAAGCCGAGATGAAAAGCATCCCACTTACTTCTGACGCAAAAGAAAGTGAGCTGAATCAGATTTAAAAGAATCAGCAATTCCAAGACAGGAAAACACTGAGCTTGACTAACGATGCTAGGGAAGCCGAGGGCCAATGAGGCAGGAAGGTACTACAGCCAGCTCTCACTGCAGTCACCCTCCTTTTGCTGGAGAATGATCTCAAAAACATTTATAAGGGTATCTCCCTTTTAAATGCTCCTGCAAGGATAAAGTGATTAATATATAGCCCATTAAGAAACAAAATGCTGATTCATATCAGATGCCAAAACATCATTCTGCAGGTAGCAATAGCGAGAGAACGTTCAGTGAAAATTTAAGAGACAGAATAAGTACGAAGTGGGATTTCCTTTGTTAAGGCTTTTAATCTGATTGTGGTGTATTTATTTAAGAGCTAGGAACTCTTTTGAGTTATCATAGCTCAATAGAAAAGCTGCAATTTAAGTTTCCTTTATTGTGAAAGCTTTTTAACAAGTAAATAGTCTTGTAGGACTTTGTAAACTCAGAAGAGCTTTATATATCCACTTACTGATACTCTCAGGCCACAATGAAGCTGGGTGATCATCAGCAAGACCAATGAAAACAAAATCATAACAAGGCTTTTCTTTAATGATTAACAGATATTTTTTTCAGAAGGGAGTGCCCACTCATCTGCTCCCTCTGAATCCTCTGTCATTTCCATGGCAAGACAGCTTGCTACCAGTACTGGTTACTATTATTTTATTGGAATCTATTTAGAATCGAAGCATTTTATTTTTTTTACAGATAGCACCAGATCTTTCCTACCTAGAAATACAAGGCCATCTTTGTCTTTGATTTGGGGCAGGAAAAAAAAAAAAGAACCAAACCAAAACTTTCCATGAAAGATGCAGATGACTAACAGTGATGCAAGGTTTGCATGTTTTACTTTGCTGCAAATTATCAGCAGTGTCTGCCAGCACTATACAGATTGCTGTTGGGTAGCAGCTATGCAACATGAATGTTTTTGATACAAAGAAAAGACAGTTACCGTTTGAAAGACATCTGCATAGCTTTGAATGTCAGGTGAACAACAAACAGGAATGTATCTGCTTGCTATTTATTTGAGACTCTCTGTGGGATCAAATGTATCAAAAGCAGGAAGATGCACATCCTACTGTTATGCTACTTTTCTTTACAACTGGACCACAGGACACTACCTTGTGCAGCGCACTGTTACAACTCACTCTTGCCAAATTACTTGCTCTTAAAATTTCTGGAATGCAAAATGAAGACACCTACATGCCCTCATATACCTCCCTTTCATGTAGCCAAAGACTATCAAAGCTAGAAAGCCCAGCACATCATCACCTACAGCCTTCCCTACCAGCCTGCCCTGCTCCTTGCGGCAGCACTGCAGCAGGATGGGTCGTGGCTGTCTGCGACCGCCTCCCTGGCCACGAAGGAGCCCTGCCCTACACATTTCAGAAGTGGAGGCATAATGAGTTAGGCACTGAAAGAGATGAGCTGGTATCTCAGTTTCCAGGGTTTCCAAGTCACCCTGAAGCTGCGCTCTATCTGCACGCTGGCCACTTGGCTCTAGCCGAGTTACTTTGAGCAGGTTTCCACAGCTGGCTGTAGAGTGTATACTCCTTCAGATTTAATCTGAAATCACATGGCCTGTTTGCAGCTGTGTTGAGCTGAGAGGCCATACCATGACCATATATCATTATACAGCAGGTATTTGAAATACTTTTTTCAAGGTCTATTAAATTAGCATGCTTTCTTTTATTTTGGCCATGCAGCATTTCTGCACCTGTAAAATGCACATAACAGCTCCTGAATTTTATTTTAGTACTAGATACACCAATTAACAATTGTCACTAAGGACCGCTTGCTATAGATGATGTGAGTCATCTCAGTCCCAAACTACAATGTCCATAGGAAAATTAATTCCATCCCCATGAAGGAATCTTGACACTATACAGAAAACGCAGGTTGGGGCTACACACTGAATAACCAAGAGAGAAAAATAAAATAATGAACAGTTGCTTAGTACTTGTATGCCAACAACTGTGCACTGAACTGGACATCTGCCTCTGGAAAAGTGTAAACTTCAGGTTAAAGACTTAAAATGATTATTCAAAGGAATGGGACTGGTGGAACCAGAGCCACACCAGTAGCTTAATGTGCCACTGCTACATTTTGTTTGCTTCTTTTTAAGAATTTAACTTTGAAATTTGGATAGCCCTGTGCTGGAATTCTCTGTGCAGTTTTTCCATTTTTTTTTCTAAAGCAGACTGGAAACAATCCTCAGAAGTTCCATCAGGTGGATTCTTGTCAATGTCCCTGAATAATGCTACAGCAGCAGTAGTCTACCACCTGTGCTGGTATGAGTAAACTGTCAACAGCAAACGGTGACAGGACAGCTGCCAATAAAGAATATGCTGGCCAAAGAGGAATGAAGAAATTCAGCAATCTCGTATTTCCACTAAGCAGGTACATTCATTCCTTATCTCTCAATATTATTCATTTGCCTCTTTCCTCTCAAAAGCTTTGGATATTTCTCCTTCCTAATCTCTCCTAGGCAAAAGAAGATCAGCACTGCTTGGGCCTGTTATCATCAGACCCAGAAAGTACCAGATTCCTCCCTCTAAATTCTAGCTGCAGCTTCAAGAAAGAAGTCCAGCACAACTCCAGGCAGAAACATGTTAGGATATACATATAATTAGAGAAACAACCCCCCAGCAAATGTCTACTGCACATGTTATACGGATGCTTTTAATTCTTCTGAAAGTACTTCCCAACCTCTGATCACAACTGTCAGACTGCTTAAAAAAGGCAGCGTCCCCTTCCAAGGGCTGTGGCAAACTCTATGCTTCCTTTACCCAGTAAAGGTGAAAACCAGTACTGCTATAATTGGGTTTATAACTGAGCTGGGATGTTTGCATGGGGTTTTTTTAGTCTTGAACAAACTTTCTGTGGCAGACTTGTCAGTGGGCTATCATTTAACTCTTGAGAGAAATCACCAGAATATGAAACAATGCAGGTCCTTTCTCACCCCATACTTCCTGAAAAAATATTGACAGGCTGCCTGTGGAGCTTCCCCATGCCCCTTATAAAAGCAATGTAATACTAAACCTACGCTGTTTGTTCTAGTTGTTGATTATTTTTCTTCTTCCTTGGAGGCTTCTTCTTCTTCGGCTTGTTGGCATTCTGATTATTTTGTTTGTTGTTCACACCGAAGTGTCCTGCCGATATATCGCTTTGTAGAAGGTTAACCAAGAGCGGACTTGTGAGTGTAACATCTTTATTGACAGGAAAAACAGGATTCTGCCCACAGGAAATCTGATTCCCATTTGGCGTTCCACTAAACCCTGTACTGAAAGGGAGCCCATGACCAGAGAAATGACTCCCTGAAGCATTGTTGTTTCCTTGCATTGCTTGCATATGAGAAGGCACCATGTTTGGCTGCTGCACAGAAACATCGGGCAACATCTGTGTCAAGTTCACATCGTTACTTGTAGTAGTAGTAGTGTCCCCAAGTTGCTGAGAAATGTGAGGACCAGGTCCAGTGGGTCTTAAAACCTGCCCTTGAATTCCCATAACCTGAGAAGGATTACCATTCACAGGGCCTTGCTGTGCCATCATCTGCCCAGTGAACTGCACCATGTTTCCTTGCATGTTTGGGGTTGGTCCTCTCATCAGTTGAGCTGGCCCCGTCATAACATTGGACTGATTTTGAGTACTAAAAGGTTGTTTATTTCCTTGCATCTGAGTGGTCATCATCTGTTCCATCATTGAGTTTTGCTGTAACAAGACCTGGCCCTGAGGTCCCATCATCTGACTGTGTGTAGACATCATCTGTTGTCCCTGCTGGGGAATCATCTGTTTGGGTGGGGTCATCCTTTGGGGAGAAGGACCAAGATTTTGGTTTTGTGGTGTCACCATCATTTGGCCTTGCGGCATGAGCTGAGTTCGAGAAAGTATCATCTGGTTTTGAGGGTTCAGCGATCCCTGAGCCTGAATATTTACCATCTGTCCTTGAGAGGATACAATTTGCTGATGCATTCCCATAAGCTGAGACTGTGGTCCTTGCTGAGGCTGCCCCTGTATGTTGCCCATGTTAACTTGTGGCACCCCACTAGCACCAGCCTGCTGGTTGTTCATATTTCCATGAAGTCCCATTAGATTGGTCTGCATCATATTAGGTGGGCCATGTGGTGCTTGCATCTGATTTTGAGGAGGTCCAGATCCTTGGCCACCTAAAAAAAAAAAAAAAAAAAAAATCCAGTAAGAAACTAATTGGAGTGGTATAAGTTCTTACAACTTTTGATGTTAAGTACTTCAAAATTGTTTTCCTCCCTTTTCCAATGAACTTGAATATCTGACGTGTTTGCAGTCCTGTGATGCAATGTTTGATGCTACAGATACATGTTAGTTGTCAAAACAGAACATCATACATCTCAAAATTAACACTTAGACTGGTAGTTCCGGTGCACCTCACTGCAGAAGACATAACAGAAATTTAATTTCAGTTGTTATCTGTACATAAGTTTGAAAATCTTCCATAATACCACCTAACTCAACAGAATAATTTCTAACCAAAATAAGCTTCAAACCTTGAGGTTTATTTTATAATGGATTAAAAGAATAAATACACATGGGGTACTGATGAAATGACTTGATCAGGTTATCTATAATCCAGACAACAGACAAATCATCGAATTCTTAAACGGAGACATTTGTGAACTAAAGATTTAATTTTTACAGGAGTGACTCTAAGTAGACTTCCAAAGCTTTCAAAGGAACTAATAAACAATCTTTTCAAAGCAGAACAAGATTCTAACACCACTTTTTTTTCTGCAGAAGTTCCTTTTGTGTTGTATCTTTATTACCTATAGCCTTCAAATTTCAGTGCTACTTCCATTTGATTTCTTAACAGATACTATTTAGTACCCAGCCCAAATCCACAACAGTTAGGTTGATTGAAAAACATGATCAGCCTCATGCTTTTCTTTTCCTCCTTTAGCAATACACACAGAATGCCCCTGCAGACCCTGCTAGCTAACTCCCTGTTCATGACAAGAGTTTAATGTTTTAGTATCTGTGTTACACAAGTAAAGGTGTCATTTTCTACCAAAAGAATGGAAAAAACTGAGGAACACCACATTCCAAACAAACCTGTGTGCTGCACATTTTGGCTAGTTTGCAGCTGCGGTGCTCCGCTGCTCACCGGTGTTCCTGGAGCTGTGGAAGGCACCTGACCTTGCATGAAGTTCTGGTTAGCCTGGCCTGCAGGGAACCCTGGGGGGAGGCGCTTAGGCATTCCTGAACACAAGAATTTTCTTATTAGTAAGTATGAACAACAGGAAGCAAAAAAAAGAAAAAAAATCTACAATTGGGAGTATGAGAGGAAGAATCTTATCTTTGAGTCACATTACAGGTTTAGGCAGAAAGCGTTTTTTGTCAATATACACTTTGTGTGTTTTGTCAATAACCCACTGAAGACATTTATAGTTCTTATCTGTGCAAAAATTCTGCCTAACAAGCTACTATGACTCAGTTCAAACTATAATCTATGTACAAAACTTACCCCACAGAGAAGGCAAAAAGTCCATGTTAGACTTCTTAGAAACTAGAAATTAAAGTAACATAGTTTGTTGTTTTCTTCTCTACTGCATCTCAACTCTGATCAGGCCCTTAACTTAACCCATGCATGCAAACACAAGTAATGCACATTTTTGTTACAGATGTGTTCCTCTCAGCAACAACTCTCACTGTAACACACCAGGTACACACTCCTTCGCACTCCTTTGCGTATGCACATTCAAAATAACTTCTCAGACCAGAGCTGGCCGAGTAACCTCATGAGACAGCATGTCCAGAGTCCAAGATGGCTGCTCATTCAAGTAATCCTGCGATTCCTACTGCAAGAGCAAGTAATTTATCAGGCCCCTATCTGGCACAACACTCACACCGTGACATACCAAAACAGCACCGCTGCCCTGGGACAGAAAGTAAAACCTTCCCTCTACCTATCAACATGAGCAGCAGCATAAATGGATTTAACAGAACCCATTTCTTTTTAACTCACTGCCAAATAGATGATGCCACAGACCTAGAAACAACCCTGCCCTCCCTTTTTTTCTGACCCACGATACACTGCCAGAATTTGATTTTGGTTCCTTCTACAGTGACAGCTTTCTTGCACACTTAATTGTATTGCTTGTGTTAATTAACGTGGTCTTAGTTTTGTAATTAATATTTCAAGACAGTCAAGTTTACAGGTCAAATGACACACCTGCAAACATGGAACATACACCCCGAAACATCACATCACTGGACTCTCCAGTTTTAGGTCTGCTAAACTTTCCCAAAAGTTTTGCACATAGAAATGCCTGAACTGAGAAAAAAAACAGTGTTAACTTGGCCTACTCCAAATCTCATACAAATTCTGATTTGCTAAATTAACTCAGTGAAATGGAAAGCATTTGAATGTATTCATGTACACCAAACCTTTAAATGTTAGATGGCTTAAAAATTAAAAAATATGTAATTACAACTTAATTAACATAGAAATTGCAGCAAGGAATGAGCATGCACAGAAGCCAGGCAAAAAATCTCAGCAAGTGGAAGCAACACAGCTTTGCTGAAACCAACAGAAACTTGTCTTTTTAAATCAGCTGAGGATGTAACTCACAGCAGTATCACTGATTTTAGCGGTAAGGTCTACAGTGAGGCCAAATAATATATTCTGATAGCTTATTTGGAGTAACATTTTTGACTCACAAAAAGTAGCGTTTTGTTTGTAGTAGGTTGATTTAGAAAGGAAGGAGAATACAGAGGTTATACTATCAAGAGGTCATGGCTATGCTACCTAGAGGAAATGATTCCTGACGGGGACACATGACTGGTCAGACAATACTGTAGGGAAATACGACTATAATAAACAATAAGTAACTGCTTCCAGATGGAGACAAGATAAGGTATACCAAGTATAGGGCACTGGCAGATCCTAAGAGCAGTCTGAAAGAGCAGAACCTCGCAACTGAGACAATTCACCTGGATCCAAATGAGACCCATGGTACAAACAGTGAAACCAAGAACCTTGTCCAGGTCAGCAGACTTAAGAAATGGGTATTCCTTACAGCTTTTTGGACAGATTTCAGACGTACAATGTGAGAACGCAAGAAACTAGAATATATGTGTGTGTGTAGGTGGCTCATATTTTGAGCATGTGGCTCATTGTGTAAGCACAGAAAGAAAATACTTCAAAGGCTTAAGCAGGAGCTTGTGTATGGGTACCTGAGAGCAGCCATTCAAGAGAAAGATGAACGAACAAGTGAACAGAAAGAAGTGCTACAAGTCTGGCACAGAACTACAAAAGGCTCAAGGGGAAAAAACCACCAAGGACACAAAAGAGATCTTGGGACTGACAAATTAAATTCCTTTACTGTTAGAGAAGAATTCTAGGAGTATTAAGTAAAAGATGTGAGTGCCAAGGTCCAAGAAAAAAAACCTAAAGACAACACAGCCAAAGGCACAGTTAAAACATCCCTTGACCTCTTAAATTTTAGAATAGGGAGTACAACAGCATGGCAGTAATAGCTCTTTCCTCTTTCGTATGGAAAGAAATCAATGACAAATAAAGACAGGGTCAAGAAGAGACATCCACAACTTAGAAAGGAAGATGCAAAATAATGCCTCACTTCTGTAGCAGAAAATGTACATGGTGGAAGAGGAAGCTGAAGAGAGAAAGAAAATGTTCATTTGTTCTTAACATGCTCTGTCT
This sequence comes from Falco punctatus, assembly GCF_963210335.1. Classification (NCBI taxonomy): domain Eukaryota; kingdom Metazoa; phylum Chordata; class Aves; order Falconiformes; family Falconidae; genus Falco; species Falco punctatus. The sequence continues at coordinate 875,896 of NC_137590.1, forward strand.
CTCTCTCTTTCTCAAAATAAAAAATATCCACCATCACCAATCCTCCCCACCCCCAAAAAAAGAACAATCCGAAAACAAAAAACCCACACCATCTCCGAATAACCTGCTTAAAGGTAACAGAAGAATCGTGAAGAGTACGACTGGCAGACCTAAGGAGCAATTGCATACAGCAATTTCTTTCTGTGGTGGCCCTGTGTCTACCCTTAGGTTATCACTGTGACACTGCAGGACAGAGATAGCTAGTAGAAATGAAGTGACACTGATGCTAAAATTCACCCATATCCACTTTATACTCTATCTATGCCTTTATCCTGTCTTTCAAAGGATCTTTTCAAAACAACATTAGTTCTAGCCATTTTATGTTTCTTCTCTTTTTAAAATAAAAGGTCTCAGTACTTCTTACCTCCTAAACCAGGATGTAAACCTTGTGGACCTTGGTTTTGCTGCTGCATCACCATGAAGTTGGGGGGTACATTCCCCTGTTGCACCATAGGATTACGACTAGGAGAACTAACAGGCTGCTGAAATCCCTGCGGAAGTGTGCTACTCTGGGGAGGCCTTGGTCCCATCTGCTGCTGCGTCTGGTTAACTGTTGGAGATGATGCAGGAGATCCCTGCTGGAAGGAGGAGGGAGAGGAAGCAGGAGACTTGCTGGTCAGGTGGGGTTGTTGTAGTGGTGTAGGAACCCGTGAGGGCCCCCCCTGAAGGCTTTTCATTTGAGGAGCAGTAAACTGGCCAGGATTGCTCATTTGGGGAAAGTTTGAGTGAGCCTGGGAAGCTTGCTGGCTTCCAAAAGGATATGGAGGTGGAGGATGAGTAGGAGTTTGTACTGTTGCTAGAGGTGGTCTTGCTTGAAGTTGCTGCTGCATTTGTCCAGGCAACGGGGCCTTTTTCCAACCCTGGTTTACTGTCAATGTACCCAGCGCTCCCTGGGTTGGAGGAGGCTGAATTGCTCCAGAAGGAAGCTGGTTCCAGCCAGGGGGAACTGGAACTTGTGCTGGTGAAGTAAATGAAGGTCGAATACCCTGCTGTGGCTGCTGATGTGGCTGGGGAGGACGTGTCTGCAACTGCGTCTGCTGCTGTAGCTGCTGAAAGTTGGCTGAGTTCATCTGCCTGTTTACAGGAACTGACTGCATTGAATGGAGCTGGGGAGCTAAAGATCCAGATGGATGATTTTGCTGCTGGATATTTAGCCCAGATAAAAGTGGGTCCATTGCATCTATTAAAATAGCAAAGAAAAGTAAAAAAAAAAAAAAATAAAAAAATAATAACCTCCTGTAGACAAAACCCACCCCAAAACAAGAAAGGGTAAATTGCTTGCTTGCATTTGCTTACCCTGCACAAAAATTCACATTCCTGTATTCCAATTTCTCTGACAGACAGAACAGGCGATGCTCTAAAAGTTTTCAAAATGTTTGAGAATCCTGAGAAGCCAGGTCTTACCAATTTATAACCTCTACAATAAAGCACGACAGCTCCGCAGCGCTTGTTGCTACAGACTAAAGTCTTCTAGACACTTAGACTCACAGAATATCTCAGGTTGGAAGGGATCGATAAGGATCACTGACACAACTCCCTGCTCATTGCAGTACCTAAAACTAAACCATATGACTAAAAGCGTCATCCAGACACTCCTTGAACTCTGTCAGGCTTGGTGCCATGACCACTACCCTGGGGAGCCTGTTCCAGGGACCGACCACCCTCCCAGTGAAGAGAACCTTTTCCTAACGTCCAGTCTGAACTTCCCCTGACACAGCTTCATTCAGTTTCCTTGTGTCCTATCGCTGGTCACCAGAGAGTGGAGAACAGCACCTCCCCTCCTCTGCCCACCTTGAGGAAGGTGCAGACGGTGATGAGAGCACCCCTCAGCCTCGCCTTCTCCAAGCTGAACAAGCCAAGTGACCTCAGCCACTCCTCCTAAGTCTTGCCCTTGAGACCTTTCACCACCTTGCTCACCCTCCTCCGGACACACTCTCGTAGCCCGATGTCGTCCTCCGCTTGCAGTGCCACAGCTGCGCACAGAACCCGCGGTGGGACCGCACCAGTGCAGCACGGGGTGGCCAGCCGCCTCACTGGGGCACCTCGCTGTGCCATGCCCGGCGCACCCCAGGACACAGCTGGCCTTTGGGCTGCGGACGCACGCTGCCCACTCGTGTTCCACTTGCCACCGGCCCAGACCCCCAGAGCTCTTTCCGCAGGGCTGCTCGCCAGCCTCTCATCCCCCTGTTTGTATGTATAATCCACTTGTTGGGGCTATTGTCCCTACCAGTTAAAAAAAGTGGCAGAACACGGAAGTAAGGTAGTATCATAAACTAATATTCCCAGAATATTTAAAACATTTATGAAAAATGCTGTCTGTAAGAATAAACACTGCAGAGGTCCACTGAAGCTGACGAGTACTGCCACCATTTTATGGAGGGACAAATAACTCCCTTTCTTTTTCTGTAGCCCCAAAATGTAAATAACTTGTACTGGCAGAATTGTGAAGAATAAACCCTAAACATTCACACATCCCAGATCCCCAGTCCTCAAACTTCCAGTCTACCTACCCCTCCTGAAAAGCACTTGCGCTCAGTCTGGTGTATTTGCTTCCTACCAGAGACATCTGCCTCATTCAGCCGATCCTTCTCTTACCTTTATCAAAAGGCAAAGTTCAGTCACAACAGTTCTACTGCACAAACATCACTGCTGCTGCTCAATGCATTTGAACAAAATACCAAGCAAGCTGGTGACAGGCATCCAAATTATTTGAAAAGTTTTACCAGATTAATAGAAGCAGGGAGGCGTCACAGAAGGAGTAATTTCCAGAAAGGGCAGAGGAAATACTCCAGGACAGTTCTGGAATGCTCTTATGATTACATGCTCAAGCCTGTGTTCTGAAGAATCAAAATTCAAGAACACTTTCAGGTCAGTATTGTGACTAAATTTTTACCACCTGGCTGTGAGGAAGGCCGAGGTGTTCTTGGCTGCAGCTCAGTACTAGCACCACTTGCCACCATAGAGGAGGGCACACTTCCACTCTGGGACATCATGACAGCTGCAGCATTGCTCATTCTTATTAAACCTTGAGAAATAAAAATAGAAATTAACAAGTCTTGCAGTTTTTACATAGAATTTTTTAACAATAGATCCTTTTTTAACAAGAAAAACATTGTATTTGTTAATAAAACACTTCTTTAGACTTAAAGAGTTCTTTGTCCAAAATAACCTGAGGACACATATCTCTGTCTGAAAGTTTAGATTCCCTGGTATAAAACAAACAAGTTAAGGTCATGCTGAAGCTTTTCCTTTAGCACCAAACCTTTAAAAAGGCATCAGAAGGAAACACTACCAACTCTTGAATTATTTGAGCATGACTTGCCTCCGGAGTTACCAAGTGACAAGACAGTATCAAAGTTGTACATGTACTAAGGTTTTTGCAAAATCTGAAGCTAGAAAGTAACTGAGGTGTTGTAAGAGAAAAATTTCAATGTTTCACTTCCAGAGGCTACTTTTTTATAAAATGGTTTATATTGTTGACCTATTGGTTATATTATTGTTACATTTATACCGTTGACCTGCAGGAAATGAAGCTCATGATCATCACAGGGAAGATCAGAGCAGCCACTTTCAGAGTAAACCTTCCTTTACAAGTTTCACATTCCTTGTTAAGCACAATGATTTAACTACTCTTTAATCAGGTTTCTACAGAGGTGAAATGTTCTTTCCATTCCTTCTCCTCAACAGCCATACAAGCATCTTACAATACCACTGATGAAAAACACTCCCAGGTTTTATTAATTGCTTTAAATTAATTACCAAGACACTAATTAGTTTATTTTGCCTGACGATTCAGCTATTAAAATAAATTACATAGTAGCCTTCTTTTAACTTTTCACAAAAAAATGACTCTTGTAGTTAACGATTTATCATGCATATACATGTTAGAGACTAACAATGACAGTTTCTTGCCCTTCCCATAATTATAATGGATTTAATCTAAAATAGTTTATTATTATACACTGAATAAAGGATTATGCTCATCTTCATTAAAGGTAGCCAAACAAAACTGTGATAACTTGTGTGCAATTCAAAGTGAATTCACTATACTAGACTCATGTACTTTAATAGTTTATAGGTAAAACAAAAAACAACAAAACCCAAACCACCAAAACCAAAACAAATCAATCTGCCCCACCTAAATCACTCCAATGTTTGTGGGACAAAACAGCCAACTATTTAGATTACACAATGTGGGATGTGGTTTGACAGTACAGAAACAAGAACAGACCTTAATTAAAATGGCAATTAAAATTCTGCAAACAATAGTTGCTATAATCAGTGAAATGTTATGATTAGCTTAGTAACAGATTTCAAAGTGTATAAAGCTAAGCAAATAAACACCGGGGAAATTTACCTTGTCCCCCTTGCATGGGAAACCCTGTTTCCATTCGCATGGAGTTGCTCGCTCCCAGGGGCCCGTTGATCCGGACATCTTGGCTTCTGTTTTGAGCTAAAGCTAAATTGATAGCACCTTCCCCTAAAAGTAAGGCACAACTGGCTTGAATTGAATGATACACAGAAAAGCAGAACACAGATGCTTTCAAAAGGACATTTAAAAGGTGTCAAGGAAAGAAGAACAAACTGCACCTATATTGCACGCTTTAGGACAGTTATGCATTGCACTACCCTTATTTTCTGGATTTCAATTTTAACAAAAACAAACACCATGACAAGCATTAAATGCCCTTGGTTTCATCCCGAGAGTGCTCTTGGACAACTGTCAGAATGGGTATTTTAACTGCAAAATCCACTGAAAACTTGTTTTTAAGAAAGCCGCATAAGAAACAATTAGGGGGAAAAAATGAGGGCACACTTTGCTAGCTAACACTGATAATTTTTTCAGGAGATTTCCTAATACTCAGAGGATTTTCAGCTGTTGTATTTATTATTAAACCTATTCTTGAAAGAACAGAGGTCTTAAGCTATATTTCCACAGAAGTCATTCTCCAAATTACAGAATTAGAAGTATTGAAACAAAGTACACAAAATCGCTGGTTGAGTATACTTAAATTTTAGCTTAATGCCTTTGGAAGCAAATTAGGTGTGAAATACCTTCAATTTGAACCGAGAGTATTCCCAGGTCACGGAGCTGTTGGTTATTATTTTGAGCCAGAATTCGCAACCGCTCAGCAGCTTCACGGGGTATATTGAAGGTAACGCGGACACTGTTCCAAGGCTCTATCTTCTGCAGTTTTAACTGGTTGGATTCTTAAAAGAAAAACAGTCAAGAGTCAGTGCAAAGGCAGCTTTCAAACATGTGTGATGAAATAACTTGGTAAAAAAGCACAGCTGAAAAAACTGAAATAATTACTTGGCTTTGAACATTATCAGTGGTTAGTTTCAGGTACAGAAGATCTCTCCAGCACAGGTGTTCAGTGACTGATCCTGCCAAACCACTTCAGGTATTTTCCAAAAATTAGCAATTTTTCTGCTGCTACAGTAATGGTATTATTAAACTCGTCCTCTTTCTACCTATAAACAGTTTTTTCCTGGAAACACGACAGGAGTAGTTTTAAAAAATCTCCTTTTGAGGAGTTTTGAGCAGTCCTATTCTTTTATTAATGTTCCAATATTTTACATATAAAAAAATGCATTATCAGTTTCAGTATTTCTAGGTATTAGTACCAAAGTTTCTCATTTTTCAAACGTGACATCTGTTAAGTCTAAACCAATTTTATTTACTAACTTGACAATCAAGTCGAGTCAATTGAGTGCAGACAATTGAAAAAACAAGCAAGGCAATGAACATTTTAAAACGTAATCTAGAAAACTAGTTTTGCTTAAACATAAAGACCGCCTGCCTGAAGAAGAAAGGTACATTCTTCCTTGTACAGTTTTTTGTATTGTACAGGGGTTTCTTTGTACAGCAACATTGTACAGTTGATTTCAAAAGACCATGGAACAGAAGAGCAGCATGCTGGGAGGGCAACCTGTAGTTATCAGGAAAGGCTTGGTTCACAAACAGCAGAGAGAGGGAGGGGGAGTGTGTACGGGCAATTCCCTGGCTTCTAGACCGCGATTATATGACATCATGCCAAGTCAGATCAGTGCTGCTGTGGTCCCAGTCCCCAAGGCTCTTCTAGTTACGTGTTCCTGTCACTGCACTTCAGGCAACCCACCTGTCTTTATTTGTTTCTATAGCAAACTATACTAATGACAAGAAATTAAGCTGTTAACCTGACCATTCAAGTAATAACAGATGAGGGGCATTTCTGGGGAAACTGGTGGTGAGGAGGAAACATATCGTTGATCCAAGCACAGTGACCCACAGACATCACAACACTGCAGCCCCTACCAAGGGAGAGCTGTCTACAAAAAAAAGGTTTTACTTATAGCTGCTCAGTTACATAGCCTTGCTCGTACAAGCAATCATCATATGACCCTTTGCAAAGATGCTCAGACAGCGGACAGACATCTTTTTCCAGATCTAAAGGTGCTGGTAAAAGATGTCATTGTTCAAAAAGCCTGTTACCATTCACTAGCTACACAGCTGTCCCCAGACCTCGGTGGGCATACAGCAGTATGTGAGAGTACTCCACAGCCCCCATCAGTGAAAAAAAAATAATCATCAGGTAGAGTAGGTCAATGTAGCAGCAAAAGGGCAGTAAGGTCTTGACTTGACACAATTACTCGAGAGTGAAGCTATTCTCAGATGAAGTGCGGTGGTTTGCATTGGATGGTTTTGGTAGCAAAAAACCACCTCCTGTGTGGACAAGCCTGGTTTCACTTTCATATAACACAGCAATGTGTAATGGAGATGAATGAAAGAGGGGAAAAAACCCAAGTAAAACATGGGAACTGAATAAGAATAAATGAACTCACTAATGAAATCAGTTTTAAACAATAAAACAACTGGAGAGACAACTCTATGTCTCTCAGAAGAACAGCTCTCAAATTCACCAAGAATAACCCTAACAAATCTTACTACAAACTAACGACCTTGAAAACTATGTAATCTACTTCTTTGTACAAGCACCCTAGGTACATGAGTATTTTAAGGACAGATGAAAAATGACAAGAAGGTACATTACCCATGTGTAAAAGGCCAGGGACGTTCTCCAATATAATCTCTAGTTTCTGCTCAAAATCTCTGTCACCTATATTTCCTTTAAAAGCTACAAAGATCGTAGAATCCTCAGGAGCAGCCTTCTGCTTCAGTTCATCTTCCTCCAGTCCTGAATCAAAATCCACTTCTAAGTCTTCCATAGCGGAGGAGTACAAGGGGGCATATGTATCCTTTAAGTTTGGTAGATCATCCAAAACCATTGTTTCCAACAATGGTAGCCTGTCAGACGTTAAGATGATGCTTGGAGGGGAAAAAAAAATTATAGTAAGTGTAATAGTAAGTGTGTAAAGATAGTAACAACTATTTCAACAGCACATAAGACCACTAACAGAAAAACCTACCAGGTGACTCAGTGTTAGGGTCTGCGAGACAAACTGTGCGGCTTTGAAAACAGTGGCCATTGCAGTATCCAAGCTGTTCGTCTACTAGAACAAACAGAAGTGGTTTCCTGACAGAACCCTGCTGCACATGACTTGAGAAGGATTCCAGTTGACCTAAATGATAGTCAGGTAGAAAGGAAGGTAGAGGGAAAAAGAAAAGAATAAGAAAATCAATTACATTCGTCTCCATATAGTACAGAGGACAAGCAAACACCCAGTATCAATTCTGCAGTGCCTGACAGCCAGGAAATGCGATACTTTAATTATAGAAACATAGGAAAAAGCCACCAGATTTAGTTTTAGGGACTGCAGATGCAATAGGCTCAGCAGTAGGAAAGCCATAGCATATTTTTACTAGGAGAAATTTAGCATTTGACAAGTATTTTACATCCAGGGAAATCTCAGGCATACTATGCCTTCTTTCTAAAAGTTTATGAAGATTTAGGTGTTTTCAGCTGGTTATGCACATTACAACCTCAAATTTGTCCCTCCTGTGCTAGCCTGCAACTCCCTCCATGCCCCTATTGAGCTTGGATAAGAATGAATTCAGAAAATCAAGCCACACACCTGACGTTCTTTAATTTATAAAATGTCTAGACTTTGCAATAAATTTTACTTGACATTATGATAGTAATCTAAGCTGTTATGTGTACAGAAGTACAACCTATGATCAAAGTTATCCCTACATCTACAGTGAACAATACCGATGTTTAGTTAAAATACACGTTTTTCCACTGCAACACAAGCCATTACAAGGGCTATGGCACTAACTCCTCCAGGCAAGACCTCTCTTCTCACACTCAACACTTTGCAAGTGTTGCTAGCAGATCAAAACCATCTACATCAACAGCCAAAGCTGATGTCAAAACCAAAAACGGTACCCATTCCTGACCACCACTGTCAAAAGCAAATCAATTCAAAGGCCAGGACTGTCAAGACCTCGTAACTCCAAAGCTGTCAGTATTCAGCAGAACCCACCCAAAACATTTCGTTTGGGATGATATACCCTTGAATAGGATACAGATTGGGTTTCTGGCAGTGGTTCAAGTTCCCAACACAAATGAAAACCACAGCTCTTGAGATTAAAGGTGAGCTGCAGATACGGGCCAGAAAACCACCTTTTCTAATAAAAAAAAAAACCCAAACAACAACTATGTTAGACAAGCTTTAGATTCAGCTCTACATTGTTCTCGCACTCACAATAAGTTGCTGAAGGGACAATATTACAAATGAAAAAACAAAGACTTGAAAGTCCAAAATACCCTTAGCTTTTGGTGATGTCTCTATGCACAAACTTACTGTGATTTTACAAAATATTTTTTTTTCTCCTTTGCCACCCTAACACCACACTAGGCACGAGGCTAAATGGCATTAATGAATAATCACCTATATTACATATAGTTACACTCTTCATACTGCAGCACCAGGCCTTCTTTCTCACATATGACGCAAACCTCAGATTAAAAACAAAGCTAATTTTGTCTCACAAGCTCTTCTGCAGTCCTGCAACAGAAAGTAAGTAAAAATATTTCACAGTCATTGATCTATTTCTATAGTGCTTTCATAAATGACTTACTATTACCAGGGAAATTTTAAACATGGGGAACAGAGACACAGATTTTTAAAATTCATTACCAGGAGAACATGGAGACAATTATATCTTCTTTTCTTTCCCCAGACTCCTTGCAGCTCAGCTCTGTACCTAAACTACAGATATAGTTTAAAGGTCCGAGTGTCTGGCAACTCCACTAAGTTAAACTACTCAGTTTCACATAAGCTGCCCAGAAAATTAGAATGAAAATTAATAAGCATCTGTGAAAAGCTGTTTTAATTGATTTTCACACATAATTTATTGAACAGGGAACTTCCTTGCCAGAGCTGGCTTTACACCAGTCAGGAGAGAATTCCTTCTCCTTCTGCATTCCTGCATCACTCATTACACTCACACACTGACTTTGGGAGGAAAGGAGCTGGGAGTCCTACACAAATAACCTTTTTAAAGACCAAGCACAGTCATTCTGTGCACCAAACGTGGCAAGCATCTTGTGAAATATAAGCACTGTATTTTGAAGAAAATTACATAGAAAAATATTTATCTGAAAACCTTGAGTAAGTTTTTCAGGGAGAGAAAAGCTCAGCTCAACATACAGGCTCTTACATGTTGAAAAAGCACAACTATTTGGAGGGGATGGGGGGTTCCATTTGCGGCAAGAAACACGAGTACTTCTGACAATCCCTGACACCAAAGTAGTAAATATTTCTCTGTAAGAACACAAACATTTCTTTTTTTGAATAGAAGCGTTTAAAGCATCCATCTTCTCTGTGGAAGAGCAGAAGACTTCCAGATTGTGTAAACCATGGCGTAAAAGGCTTCATGAAAGTGCTGCAGATTAAATCAGATTCCACCAGCCTCACCTCAACGTGCCAAAATCTGACAGAATTTGCTGAAATTACAGTCCTTCCTGAACACTACTAAAATATAGCTTGCTAAATCCCAAAGGGCCACAGGCCTTGTTTCATGTGACACAGAAAATCATAGGACTGCAGGGAAAGCTCGAGTTAAGAAAAAAAAAAACAACCAAGATTGAGCTTTAAATTTTACTTTCTGGATAAGAACATGTAGCTACAGCTCTCTTTGCATTTTTTGTTCACATTACGTGCCTCAAGGATCTCTGCTACATCCATCTTCCCTCTCAAAAACACAGTTTAGTCTGTTCCTATCTTCAGGTATAATTTATCTCAAATATGACAGGAGAAAGTAATGACTTGCAAAACCTTCCTCTTCAGGCAGAACACAGCACGCCATCCATCTCAAACTAAATGAATCCCAGCTGCATCCCTCATCCTAACAAATTCTGTAATCTCCTGGTTATAGGGTTGACTTCCATAAATCACAAGCCAGCACATGACCATAATTATCACATACCTTTGCTCAACGCTCTTCCACATAAGCACAAAAAGCCTTTAGCATAAGCACACACAGGTGAAACTCTGGTCATTCAACAATTCCTATAAGCTAGATGAACTCCCAGCAGACCACAGAGTATCTCTGATGAGTAAGAACCATACCTGAACTGATCTGCATAACCACAGCACATTTCATAAACTTGAGCATTCGTGTTCAAGTGACAGCACAAAAAGGACTCTGAATATCATTTTCCATTCAAAGAACATGCATGGCTTCCTTCCTGCCCCTGCACTCTGTTGTTTTAGAGTTTCCAATTTAATACTTCCCATTAGACAACTGTCTCTGGAAACTCAGAGCAAGTCCAGTGCTACCATGTGGCAACCACCTACCGTCAACCTGGCCTGGGACAGGCTGCAGCAGCATAAAGTGTTATGCCTGCTTATTATAAAGGTGGTCTTACTCAACATAGTCTAATTATTAAAAAGATGTCACTGAAGTAAGAGTTGGGGATAAACAGCCAGGTAATAGACTGAACGCACCTGCAGCAGGTATGGGGGTAGGGGGCGGCAGCCTGACCAGAGGGTCCGAGCTAGGCACAGGGCACACCCTGGGCTGCTGGAGGCTGGAGCTCCTGGGCACACTTAGCACACGGATAATACAGCTGATAGACTACAATGTACAAGACAGACTCTCCAGCAGAAGAATTCATGTGGGATACAGCTATGCCGCAGCCTAGATCTGGGTCGCACCGCACCCCACAGAAGGCAGTTTGTCATGCCATGTGTCCCCCCACCAACAGCCCTGTTAGTAAAAGGAGCCTGCATGACAAACCCAGTGCCACGTGACTGGGCAGTGCTTCGAAAATCCCATCCACTCCCTGGGAGAGATGGGATTAGAACAAACCTGAAACAGCCAGTAATCACTAACTGGGAAGCAGCTGAACACTGGAAAGCCAGCAGGGTCTGGAGTGCCAGCACCACCAAACGGGAGTGCGGGTGGTCTCCAGAGTCTGAAAAAAATCAAAGAAAGGGGAGAAAAAACCTGGTATGTTGGTATTCTCATCCTAAGACCTGGTCAATTGATCCAAACTTCAAGTTATGTCCATTTGTTTCTTAAACAGAACTTGAAAGCTCTTGTGTTGCTTTCTTCTAACCACTGCACCACACAAAGCAAATAAATCAGAACAAGGCTTTATCTAATAACTTGTCTGAGGTTTTCTGCCACACAGTCTATTGATTTACAAGCTGTTTGTACATTTCAACCAACTCAGAATAAACACTTTCACAGCTGATGTCACACCAGAACATGCACCCTCTCAAAACAAACATGTAGGGAGCCCGATTAAATAAAAAGTACTAAAATCCTGCTCTACACCTGAAAAAGTACTCTTCCAAATAACACAAAGGACTGGAAAGGGTGACAGCAGAAAGAAGGATGGACTGATGTCCTTCACTAGCAGATGGCAGAAGGCAGAACTGAGCAGGGTCCTCATTCTCACACTGACCATTATTTAAAGCTGCAACAGGGAAGAGGAAGAAAAGTCAGTCCAGAAATGAGACTGCAGTCAAGTCTGTTATAATAAAAAAAGAATACCTAAAACTAAAGTGAAATATGTAGTAAAATTTGCTCTTACATAACTTAGCTAGGGGTAGTTCCAGTAATTTGGAACATCAGACTTTGACATGAAAGAGGGATAACACCACAAAAGCGTCTCAACTGTCCTCTTCGGAAGGAAGGTCTGACAACAGCTACAAACCTGATGGCAAATGTCGCAGCCCTCTACAGCAGGCTGAAAAGTCAGCTCCAGGGACCACCCAGCCCTCCAAATACACTTAAAGATTACGAGCAAGGACCTGTCAGCGGGACAGTTAGCAGGAGAATATATAAGAACGAGAGATACTTAGATGCATCATATGCTTATTTTACCTACCAAACCAAATTCCACGACTTCAGTATTTTGCAGCATGCAACAGGCCTTCAGGTAATTCCAGACTGGCAAACATGGTTAAACAGCAACTCCCAAAAATGTAATCCTGAAAGAAAACCATCGCATTTCATCGTACAATGATGCAAAAAAAACAAAAAATACTGAATGTAACAGTGAATACTTTGATTTTTAACATGCAGTTTTGCACCAAATCCAACTCTCTCCTTCGTAATGTAAAAAGCATGTGTTACTATATTAAAAAATTAACAGCAAAACCCAAGGATCTGGAAAAATCAACCTTTTATTTTAGGCAAAAAACTGAATACTCCCTTTGGCTGGAAATAACATTTTATTCTTCTAAATAGGGCAAGTTTTATCAAGAATAATATATTTAAGTCTTAAGATAAACTCTTCTAGATTAAATTCACCTTCAGAAGACAAATTGGCACAACTAGGATACGCTTCAGCTTATCCTAAGGAGGCGCCTAAAGTGGCTCAGGTTAAGCTCATTGCAGGAACACGCTATGATCCCACAACCACCTCAGACAGACATTTTTATTGCAGATGGCCAACAAAGCAAGGTGAATCCAATCCCAAAACCTAGTCCTGTTCATAGTCTCATCAAGCTGCACTCAAACCTCTCAGGGTAATGAAAAAGCAGCAGTAAAGCTAATGGCTTCAGCAAAAACAAAACACTGCCCCTCAAATCAAGATGATTTATATTAACAACCCAGTGCTGTTTTTCAAGCAGATTTTCTGCTTACATACCAGCCTGCTCATCAGTGGGGAAGGGGACTACCCAAAAGCAAACTGGGGAAGCAGAAGAGGGAAGACGACTCAGAAAGACAAAGCAGAAATTTGCTATCTTCTATCTAGATGACAAGGTAAAATCGCTTTTAAAAGCCCTAGTACTGTGCCATAGCCTTTGCACTTCTGCCAGTCCAGCAATTCCAAGGGAAGGAAACAGTGTTCACATTAAAACAGACTATGCATGCTTTGTAGCTCTTCCAGTCAACCTCTGGCATCTTCTTATATTTCTAAACAAGCACTGTAATTCAAGAAGCAGTACAGTACCAAGTGGAACACCTGAATGTCTAAATCATAAGCAGTAACTTTGCTCTTTCCATCCCTTTGTAGACTTGCCTAAATACCGCGACCCGACACCAAGTTGACAAGCAAAACCAAAATCTAAAATATGAAATTTTACTATCGTTTATTAAGTGTAAGCCAAATATAAAAAAGCTTTCCAGGTTCTATAGCAGATACTGCATCAATTCTATTTTTTCCATGCTTTTTATAAAATTATGTTCCACAGGCTACTTTAGATGGCCTACAACTGAGTCATGTAAGAAACTGGCTGGTTATCTCCAAAGCTAAGCATTCACATGAAAGGACAGTCCTTACTTGCCCAGTAAAAGCCGTTTTTAAGGTGCCCTCAAAGCTTACCAAAGTCAGCTTCCAGTCAAACCATCCATGCCTTAGCATGACAAGGTAAGAGCTGACATCTGGCTGAAGGGTGCTGGGCCAGAGGGAAAATCATCTGAACTCCTTAGTACAAGGAACAGAGGGGCTTTCTGTTCCTCCAGTTCTCCCTTCTGAGGGAAAGGGTGGCCCTCCCTCACCACAGGCAGGGGTATGAGACGGTCTGTGGGCACCCAGCTGCTCCAGAGAAGAGAGGACTGAAAGATGGGCTGTCCTAGCAAGCTCCAGTAAGAAACTGAGCATGGCCAGCCCAGGCTATGGGAAGAAGAACAATTAACTGCTGTGGTCTTCATTCCCATTGTACGGGAGACAATTCCAATTTGGTTAAGGAAAATAACCAACTGACATTCGTTCATTAACTTCAGCTTTCACTGCAATAAGCTACCTGACAGGGACCTTTGAAACACCCAGGGACTGAACACAGACCTTAGCAGCCACCAAAGAATCTGCAAGAACAGCCCTGGGAAGCATTCCATCTACAGAAAAGGGTCTTCAGAGCCTGTGCTTTCCCAAACATCAAGAAAACAAAACAAGTCTAGAGGAAGGCAGGCTTCATTCACTCCTGCTGATAGAGAGCTACGTGCCCCTCCTCATACTGCTCTGCTGCGCTCCTACAGCCCTCAAGCATAAAACACCTAAACCCAAATGCTTCCGACAAGGAGAAAATTACAGCTTGTTGTAACGCATATGACCTTTCACAGTGTACTTTGATGTATTTTGACAGCAGATTTAGTGGAACATTGGTTTGTTAGTTTCATAAAGTTTGTTGAAACCCCACAACTCATGCCAAGCTGCAATGGACATGTCTAACTGAGCTATTAATTTTTATTTCAACAGAATTTGACCGATGAGATCATTGGGGTTGCTTTAAAAAGCAACATAACTCCAGAATGAATTTCAACTACAGCTAAGTTAGCCATGTAGAAATTCCCACTTTCGGCAGCTGAGATTCCAACACAAGAAGGCTGCCAGTCCTCTTCCTAAGCCACAAGTTAACTCAATCACCAGTTTTCTTGGAAGCCACAGTCTACACAGCGTAATATTTGATCAATCAATTCCCATAGCTGAATTATTAATTTCATGTTAAGGATACTTCCATTTGAGAGACATACACTATAGCCTGTAACAGATAAATACTAGACGGAGATTTGCAGTACATAACTTTTCACAGAGATCCATCAACACAATCAGCAAACAAATAAAATGAGATACTATTTAAAATCAGATGTATCTTGACAAGAAAGTGTATTTTATCTTGCCTTCCACAGGCTACGAGAAAACTCCTCAAGTAGCAATCTATTCACTGTTTGTGTTGTGACAAGCTTTTTCTTTGAAGTTGAATGTAACCACTACCAAACCTTTCTGGGCTGACGTGCCCCACAGGTAGTCCTTTGTCACCAAACTCTCACTGAGCTTCACAAACATCAATGTAACCAGCCCAGGTGTTCTAGTGATTACAAGCCCGGTACTAAGGTTTGACTGAAAACTGCACCTCTTGTTTATTGCAATATTCTTCCTTCTTACATGTAATAAAAGTCTAGGAAATTTCACTACAATTTTTAAAATTCTGAAATGTTATAAAGTGTGGAGAAAAGATTTAAACAAACAGCTTAAAAGTAATTCCTCTGATATGAGGCACTCAGTAATGAAGAGACTGTTTTCCCTGACCCCAAAACCAAGAAAAAAAAATCTTAATATAACAGAAGTAGGTACAGCTTTTGTTGTTAAAGTCCAGATTGTTCTGAGAGTTTCCTGACTCTATAAAAACTTGCAGCTTAACTTTGTGCTGCTCTGGGCTTTTGGAAGAATCACATTTCAAAAGCATTACTAATTACTGTCACTTACTGCTGTTGTGAACCACGTAATCACTGGCCGACTTTGCACCTTGCGGTAAAACTAGGATGCAACAGAACTAAACAGCAATGTGTTCTTGCAGGGATGGGAAAAGTTCCCCAAAAAGCCCTTGCAAAGGAACACTTTCCCATGCTGCAACCCGAAGATGAGGTGCTCTTTCTTGTCCAGTATTACTCTTAACTGAGCCTCACTAAAAAAACTGGCAATGTTTTTGCCTTGCGAGGTTCAGCTCCTACAGCCACAGTCCCAAGACCGCAACTGCTAACTCCTCAGCTTCTCCGCGAAAAAGACCCCCTCAGAACTGCTAATATGAGCCTTGCATCTCATCTCTCACGTGCTCTCCACTCGCTGCCGTGAAAAACAACATTACTACAGACACCAAAACTTCCAATTTACCAGGAAGCAAGGCAGAAATAATGCCTCACATTTTCCTTGTGCCATCCAGCAAGGAGGGAGGCTTGTGAAAGCATGCCTGCGCACATGTATGCGGAACACAGAGGCTTACTTCAATCTCTGCAAGCACTGCCCAGAAACCACGACGAGAAACACCATCTCCTACCAGCTGCACAGTCTTGGTAGATCATTTGATTTTTAAAAAAATCAAAACTGTAAAATTAAAATGACGTGCACAGGACTTGGGAGAATTTAATAGCATGCATCTTTTGGTGCGAATAACTAGATCGTTCCCTTTCATGCAACAAACCTAACGCACAGGCTCCCATATGCAACTCCGTACAACCAGCTCCCTGTCCCAAATCACCGGTTTACACGAAGACAAACGAATTTAGACAAGGCCTCATGCATCTCCTATACTTTTCAATTTTCATACAAATCTGATCCAAACCCCTGTGCAGGGCTGTTTCAAGACTACTCACTCAAGCTGGAGAAGTAGGCCGCTGTCCTCTCAGTTCCAGAAATATGATGGCTCTCAGAGCTATGGAGTCCCCTGCACACCCCCTCCTTCACCCCAGCTCCCAGACTGGCTACACCGTGACGTGCACTGGTCACCTTTCTTTTTTCCCAAATACATAAAGAAGTTATTTACTGTGACACAACCTCAAGGCTGCAACATATACCTGACAGAACTCACTTCTTGTTTCTGTTTTTAATCACAACAATAGCAATTTTTGATGTGCTATTCAGAGTGCAGGAGGATGGTGTTAATAACACCCTTATGGCAGAGGACACACTGGATGGAAAATGACCCCCAATGCCCAATGGTCTAAAGAAAAATCCCAGTCTCCTGGACCTCTGGAAAACTTCCACTACTATCTTTCTGTGTAATGTAAAGCTTAGATGAACGTTCAACTCCAGCAGCATCACTGAAAAGATGATTTCTTCCTTCCTTCCAATTAGCCAGGGCACTAGGCAATCCAAGCTTCGTACACCATCTTGAGCCAAACCTTGAGCTACCACCACATACAAACTAAGGTACATGCTGACTACATGGCAGAAATTCTCAGTTATCTGCAAAGGGCAGTTCCTGCTGAAGAACGTCACTGATCCGCTCAGAAGGGGACAGCAGAGCTCGTAACAGCATCAAGAGAAAACACAAAATACCCAGGGCTTCAGTAAAGCAAAGGTGGATCGGTCATCCGGCTAACAGATGGAGAACACCTCACCTGGAGTCTGACAATGCATCTTCCCTGCCTCTGCTCCATGTCAGCTAGGATTAGCTCTCCTTCCACTTCTGCCCCTTAACTCTTCCCAACCCTACGCATTCTCTCCCATTACTTCTTCTCTAGTCCAGCGTTAAGGAACAAGTTTACACTTGAACACAGGTCCTGCAGTACACAGGTTTAAGTCTTGCTGTTCGATGGTCTACACACCAACAGGCGTTCTGCTCGCTCTATTTTCTCCACGCCACAGCATCTGTACTTCTCAATAGAGACCACATGATTTTGAAACAGACACCACCATCATGCCTTCTCTTCAGAGGTACACTAATGACCTAAAAAATTTCACTATTCCCAATGCAATCAAACTGTTACTGCCACGTTAACTGTTCAATATGCTCAGCAGCAAACCCTTTGCCACTGCAAATCTATGACATTTAGTATGTCTGTGTAACTCAGTTGTAGCTCCATCCAAGAGCAATCAATATGGTATTAGAAAATAAAAGTATACTACAAATCTGTTCAGCAGTTATGTTTGAAATATCTAATATCTACTACAAAGGCACGTCATCTTTGACAGTACCATACTTAAAACAAAACAGTGGCATTATGATTGTGCAGCAGAATTTACTTCTACACCCTCATATTTTCAAGTATTTAAGCCAGTGAAAAATGAAAACACTAACACTTAGTTTAGAGATGCATGGGGCAGGGCTGGATTTCTCAGGTTTCCCCACACAGTCGGTTTTGATTTTAAGGAAGCACCTATTTTTTTTTCACGGAACATTATTGCATCAATTGGAAGCCTGTTGCAAAAACTCCTCCCTCCAAGTCCTATAGAAAGAACAGGCTTTCCAGAGAGAATGACTGGAGAGTGCTGCTGGGAGTTTCTCCAGCCAAAATCCAAAGCCTAACAGAACACCTTCCTGTAGGTTTAAAATACTAAGAAATGTCATTTCCCAACAGAAGATCAGGTCTGTGTGCAGCTCCCCCTGTGCTGATTTCAATTTTTTCTCATAGGAGAGTCAGAATACAGTATTACTAGGAAAATTTTTCTGATACAGCCAGTTAGCTTTCAAAGGAAGCCGTACAGCTCAGCAAATATTTGAAGAGCGTAGCAAACACCTTGATGTCTTGCTGCAGGTAGCGCATTTAGCCCAGAGGCTCACAGGCCTGGCCATTTTGGATATGGGCCTCAAGACCTTTGTTTCTCTCTCCATGAGATGCACAGAAAAGCTAGAAACACCTGCTATAACTGGAAAAGAGCTGCTGAACCCAAAAGTCATGGTTATGACACTGGCCAACCCTTTGCAAGACCACCATCTGCTCTCTGTGGCCACTTTCACATGTGGGAAATTCTGAAAGATGCTTTAGCTAAAGAACCAGCCAGAAAGGCTACAATGCGCAGTAACTACAAATACCAACAAAAGGCACCGTTTGTCCTCTAGTAAAACTGGCACGAGAGAGCTTTTACCCGGCTCAGCCTGGGGAAGGCGTGGAGCCGCGTGCCGGGGGTCGGGGCAGACAAAGCCCACGGAGCTGCAGCACGCTGCCCTCGGGGGCCGGCGGGCACGGGACCCCCGGCCTGCTGCGACGGCCGAAAGGGGGTGAGATTCAGAGAAAAGCAGGAACCAGACCCAGGGACGGCGCTGAAGCCTTTCCCCGGCCGCGTTCCAGAGTTGCCGAGACAGTCAGACAAAAGCTCGGGCTCGAAGAAACGTCAACGCGTCCCAGCTGCCACCCCACGGAGCCGCCACCGCCCGCACGGGGCAAGGGCCGAGGCTCCGGGCGCGGGGGCGACGTCCCGGGGCCGCGGGGCTCCCGCGACTGTGGCGCCCGGCCGGGAGGCGCTGCCCCGGGCACGGCGTGGCACCGCTGGGCCGCCCCCCCATCCCGCTCCCGGGCCGCCCGCCGGCTGCCACAGGGCGCGGCGGAAGGGCGAGACACGAGCGCCCACAGAGGACCGGGGCCGGCCCGGCGGGGCAGCGCGGCACGGGCAGCCCCGGCCCGGCGAGGCGGCGCGGCAGGCCGCGGCCGAGCGGGCTCAGCCCAGGCCGGGGCGCCAGGCCGCGGCCCCCCGCACCCGGCTGACAGGCGCCCGCCCAGAGCCCTCCGGCGCCCCGCGGCCTGGGCACCCCGCGCCGGGCCCGCGCACCGCTCCGCGCCCCGCCAGCCCCGGCTGCCCCCTCCCGCCGCGCCGGCCGCCCGGCCCGCGGGCCCGGCCTGCCCGCCGCCCGCCTGACACCGCGGGGAGCCGCTTCCGCCGCGCGCTGCTCGCTCCCCGCCGGGAGGCCCCGCCGCGGGCCCGCCCCGCCCTCACCTGCCGCCACCGCCGCCGCCACGAGCGCGCGCGGGAGGGCGGGGGCCGCCGGGGCGCACGGGGCCCGCGGGGGCGGGGGCGGACGGGCGCGGGCCGGGGGGGGGGTCGCCCGGGACACCGAGCGCAGGCCAGCGCCGCGCCGCCGCCACCGCCTCCCTCCGCCGTCGCGGCACGTGACCCGGCCCGCCCCGCGCGCGCCTGCGTCCGAGCGCGCGGGCCCGAGCGGGAGCTGCGCCCCCACGCGTGGCGCCGGGGCGCGGGGCGGCCTCGCGGAGCGGGGACCCCCGCCGGGGCGCCCGCACCCCCCGGAGCGGGGGAGGGGCGCCGAGCCCGCAGCCCTGCGCGGTAGCCTTCCACGCGGCAGCGTAGGCCCGGCCCCCCCCGGCGCCGCCGCGGAGCCTTCCCCGCCGGCGGCGGGAGGGGCCGTGCCCGGCCCGCGGGCAGCGCGGCTGCCTGGGCGGCTCGGGGGAGGGGGGCGCGGCGGGGTCCCCAGCAGCTGGGACATGCTCCCGCCGGCCCCCGGCCCGCCCCACGCGGGGGCTGCCGGCCGCGTCCCCCCGCCCCCCGGGGCCGCGGCGCTGGCTGTCACCGGAGCCCGGTTACCGGCCCCGCGCCCCTCTCCGGCTCTCTCCAAAGCCCCGTTCTCGCGCGGCCGATGTACGGGAGGGAGGTGGCTCTCGCAGACCGGGGCAGTAGCGGATCCGCCGCGGGAGCAGCGCGGGGGTGGCACGCAGGGTACGGGGGGGCGGGCGGGGGCCACGGCGTCGGGTCCCGCGGGCTCCAGGCCGGTGGCACAAGGAGCTCCCGGGGGGTGGCACAGGCCCGCACACCACGCCAGCCCTCGCACCACCACCCCCCGGCATTGGCTTTAGGCAGATCACTGCATTTTAAATGACAAGAGGAATATGGGGGGTTTATTTTGCAAAAGCTTTTAAATACAGCAATCTCATCTGCTATAGCTCACAACACAGAAAAAAATCCCTTTTTTTTAAAGTTGGCTTATAAATGCATTCCATTAAAAAAACCCAAAACAACGAACACCATGGTTAGTGTATGACTTATCTTAATAATTAAATGCCGTTGTGCGTGGAAAGCTGCGAACAGATGGCACTGGCCGCAGCGTCGAGGCTCCCCGCCAGCAGACCAGCACCCAGTTCTTCACCAACGTGTTGCTCCATTTGTGCCTTTTCTGTTTGTGCCTCCTCCAGTCCCTGGGGCAGGGACCCCACCGCCAGCACCTCTGCGGTGCACTGCAGCCAGGTGAAAAGCCCCTGCCCAGGCCCCTGGTGACTGAGGTGCCCATCAGCCCCGGGGTGACGAGGGGGAGCACTGCACTGGTGCCCATCAGGGAGCTGGCTGGCAGCAGCGTGGATGTGCCCCGCCATTGCCTCCCACTGTGGCTTGAGGCAGGCTGGGGACGCACAGCTGAGGGGAGAACCCCTACAACACCCAAGAACCACCTTTCCTCCCCACTTGCCATCATGTATTCTGCTACTTCAGCAGACACTTCTTAAACCCAGCTGCATTTAATTTCTCTCTTCTGCAGCCTGACCTTCCCCAAAAAGCTGCGCCAGGACAATGTGCACCTGCTGGAGGCCCCTTGGGCAGCGCTTTTCAGTGCATGACTGCTCCTAATCCCCAAGCTCCTCTGCCCTCCCCACGCAGGGGTTTCATTCTTAGACAGTGCCCTGCCCTCCTGAACACCAGCTCTGCCTGTCAGTGCTCTCCTTTCCTTGGGAACGTGCAGATGTCCGACACTGAAGTGTGGAAGATCTTTCCAAAACTGCTGTGATGGGAATACCCGAGTGCTACAGGAGCCCTTCCCGCTTCACCTGACTTTTTGCAAAACCTTATAAATTCTTCAGTGGTTTTGCTGTGTTCGTGAAAGAGCTGCAGGTTTCATCTCAGTGCTTACCAAGGCCTGGCTCCTCTTCCTCTCCACGTCCATGTATGGGATCAGTCCATGGAAGCCTCCCAAGCTGTGCAGCAGGTGGGGGAGGCTCCGAGATGTCCTGGCCCGAGGGACCCAGCAGCCACCCAGATGGCCATGCCCAGCTGGCACCGAGCGGGTGCTCTCAGACGTGCCTGAGTCGAGAAGCCCCTGAGAGAGACACCGGCAGAGCTGCAGCAGAGCTGCAGGGCACCCACCATCATCCCTGGAGACCAGACCTGAGCCTGCTGCCCCGGCTGCTCTGCCCTCGCCTGCCTCAGGCAGCCCCCAGCCCCCTACAGCACCGAGCGGGGCACGCTGGCCAAGCGGTTCGCTGGCGTGTAGGAATGCCCAGCGTGCCCAGGGCTGCTCTTCGGCTAGTCTCACACTGTGCCCACGGGCAGCAGGACCCCCAGCCCTTCCCTAACCACCCCAGCACCCCCAGCAGCACCTGCCCCTGCCCAGAGCGGGGGAGGCGAGGCAGGTGCCAGCCCCTCTCAGCACCTGGGCACTGAGCAGGACAGCAATGGCAACAGAATGGCACAGCTGAGGGGCCAGGGCACCTTTGTCCCCCAGCTGCAGGACAGTGGCACCTCCTGCCCTGTCCCCCCTCCAGGCTTTTCCACACAGCCATCAGTGCCATCAGCACACAGGTGAACAGCAGTACCTATCGCTAGGGAAGTGCTGCCCATGTCTGGGTGCATGAATGCCAACAAGCCTTTGTGAGAAATATGATTAACCGAGCTATAGCTTACTGGCTGTCTCCACTGTAAAAAACAGTGGACATCAATGGGGAGCAATGCAAACATGGGCAAAGACAAGCCGATTGCCCTACAGATCACAATAGTCGCATGTGGAAAAGGCATCTTTTTTTCCCCCTCCCTTTATTTTGCTTGGATTTATTTTATTCCTTCATGGTTTTTCTCAGCCACTTTGTTTTGTATTTTGTGTTCTAAGCTCCTCACTGACACTTTCATGTAAAAGCTTCAGAACAAACTCTGCTTCAGAACTCTTGGATATCTGCAGTAGCTGGGCTGAAATCAACACGATTACTCTGCACACACACATCTCCAGAATATGGCCCTTTATTTTACAATGTGTCTCTCAGCTGTACAGAAGGAAACACTGGGTATTTCTTGGTACCTTACATTAGATTAATCAGATCTCATCACAACAGATGGACTCAAAAGTATCAGAGACACTGGGCCAATTAGCAGGTTAAAGGTTTCCATATTGAACACATCTGTGTTATACTGATGCAGTTTTTAAACAGAGAAATAGGAAATCATTCAAAATATCTTTACTTCTCTTCGCCATGACTGAGGGGCCTAAGTCCCACCTTCCAATTGTTTTAAATTTCCCTTTTTTGCAACACTGGCCACGACCCAGCAGAGCACTTAGGAACATGCTTTATTTTAAGATTCTGAATAACTGCTGTGGAATTGTACCTTGGGACATGTAGGTGCCCTTTCGAATCAAACCCAGTCTTTAACTCCCAAATGAATGCAGTCTCCAGCATCAGAAGTGAGTCGGTGAATTCAGTTAATAAGGAGTAATTTTATCTTTCAAAGTGTTTTGTGATATTCCATGCAAAGTACTGAAGTGACAATGGCTTGACCACTTACTTTGCAGCTCTGCACAGTAAACCTCTATGCCCAAGGGATGGATCAATGCTGTCCCACACCAGAAAGTCCCAGATTTCCACCAGTGAGATCCAATGCACAGAACTGCATCATTCCCTTCCTGAAAAGGTCTGCTCCAAGACATGTAAAATTTTATGAATGCTCTGACTCTGGGAAGTGACCAACTCTAGTGCTGATGACAGAAAAATAAATAATAAATAGACTTTACGTCCCTATGGTGAAGGTCTCTTCTTGCCCTGCAGGCAGTATGGTGGCACAGAAGACAGCTTCTCAAAGACAACGTTGTACCTCCCCCGTCTCTCAGCTGATGCATTTGTAACAGACAATACCACTGATGCTCCCATCTGCCAGGTAGCTGCCCTGCTCTTCTCCTGGGTGGCTGTGCTTCAGCGGAGCATAAAAGCATCTCTGTCCTTCCTCGGTGCAGTCTGCAAGGCTTCACGTAAATGCTTTGAGATCCTCAGCTGGCAGGTGGTAGGAACAATTAGTCCAATTATCTGCTATAGCACCCCGACTGCCCCAAAATGACCCGCAGGCTCCCTGTGTCAAATGGCAAGGAGCGTCAGAGGGTGACTGGTGTAATCATCAAATGAAAGACCAAGACAACCATAAGCAGGCATACATATATAATATGTACAGTGGCCATAGATGCATTTGCATCATGAAAGAAATAATCAAATTTTAAACAGGAGAAAATTATCAAATTCCAGATTTTTTTAGTGCCAGGTATCTCTAACTTGTTAGTAAAAAAAAGAAGGAAATGTCCAAACATGGATTGAATGAAGTGGTGCAGCTGTCAGATGTGGTATTCTCTTTCTTCATTATTTCAGACAAGAAATACAGAAGTATTCTTGTATTTTGCACTACATGCTGCAGACAGAAAACTATCTCAGTAGCGTTTGGTTCACTTCGTAGCTCTTCTTTCACTCTCTTCAGCTTTTCCAGTAGAGCCACCCCTATTAAAATACGGAGCTGAAGGACCCGCATGAATTTAGTAAGCAGAAAATCCCAAGCCTCTCTGTAGGGATTACACGACTCAGGCTTTCAGAGCAGGCTGAGATAAGGCAGTGTAAGGAAAGCCCTGAACCTACCCAAACGCTCTCGATGTGGTTTTCAGTCCATAGTCTGTGGATTTTTACGAGTCTGCGGAGTACTACTAAGATATCTCCAAAAAACATCTAAGAAAATTAAGCCCATTACCACTAAACTTAAATTCACCATGGAGGATGCTCTGTAGGAAAACTATTGGGGGGTCCACAAGTTGTTAGAAGTTAAAAACTGTTGCTCCATTTACAAAATCAGACTGCGCAGCAACTTGATTCAAAATATTTACTCCCGAAATTCAAGGTATGTAGTGATGTGAGAAAAGGAACTAGCCCAGGAGGCTGCATGCTGCTAAACATCAGCTGGCCCATACAGAGTATTAAAGGACTCCCCGATATTCCAGCTACAGGCACCTACAAACACTACATTAGGCTGCATGAATTATTGGCTCACACAAGAGGCAAAGAATGAGTTTGGGAACGACAGGGAGATGAAGATGACCAGCAGCAGCAGCTGTTTTTTCCTTTGCTAATGTTCCTGCTCACTAAAATTAGGATGCTGGCTAGAACTGGGCTTCTGAAAGACTGAAATTATTAGCAAACCTCTGCCAAAAGAAAAGTGTGCTCCTTGCATTCCTGTAACAAGGACCAGGCTGCTTGCAATTCAAATAGTTTAAAAATGAAACAAAAAAAAAATCAGAGAGCTGTATACTGGCGCTGTTAACCCCTCTGGTGTCATCCCGGGTGGGGAATGCAGAAAGGCTACTCAGCAGTGTATATGTGGAGCTCCCGCCCGGGGGATGGAGAAGGAGCTGTTTCAGAACATGCACGTTACTTGGGTCGATTTGTCTAAGCCTGGTTCAGTGAACACGTCATCCGGGAGGCGCTACAATATTGTGGCTCCAGCAGCATCCATGCTCCTGGGGTCCTTCAGGCCAATGACAAAACTGTTGGTTCTCCTGGCCCCGTGAACTAAGGAGACCACTTTGACTTTATCCACTTGATGGCCCCTGGCTACAAGATATTCAACATCTTCTTCAGGGAACTCACCTGTAAGGGTTTTAAAAGAGGAGTTTGTAACTGAAACCACTGCTGGCTTTGACGCAAAGCTCTGCTCTAGCCCCGCTGGGACCTGCAGCATGCAGGAAGCTGCCCGCAGCGCTCGGAAGGTGCCCAGCCGGGAAGAGCCGAGTGGGCAAGGGGTGCTGAGGCAGCAGTCCTCCGGTCCTCAGCACAGCTGGGCAGCGCTCTGTGCCATGGGGGAGCTGAGGGCATCCAGGAGACCACTTAAAGATGTGGAAGGTCCTTCTCTTTGGAAAAATATGTTGTTGGTACCTATTGTAGTTACTCTTGTTACAGAACATGAGACAGTCCCTGCTCTTAAGAGCTTCATTACAAATAACAGTGTTAACAGTTATTAGTGAAAATAAGATGCAAGGCAGCTCAAAACAAACGCTAGCAAAACAAGTTCTCAAATGACATACTTTGTGATAAGCCTCCCAACTTCCCCTTTACTTAAACTTCCTTAACTTCCTTACTTACTCCTTAAACTTCCAGCCTTAGTTTGCTTGCTCTTCTGCCTTTGTTTATTTGATGTTTTGTGATTTCTGTATGAATAGAAGTGCCTGAGGACACAAAGCTGGGGATGCAGCTGGACAAACCAAGCAGGCACACAGAAACCCCACAGTTATTTAAGCTACATACATTGCAGAAGTATCTTAACATATATCTTGTTGATGCCAAATGTCCAAACCCAAAAATCAGGACCTTTTGAAGTTTTGGATTTGTTTTAATTACACTCAAGTTTCCAAGTCTGTGGTCACACCTGACAAACACTTTTAGATTTTCCTCTGAAATGGGAAGGCCTAGAAACTGTGGCTACTTTGGGTGAAATGACAATCAAATTTCATTTATGGTTCACTCCGGTAAGGCACGGAGCTTTGTGAAAAACACCAGAGAGACCAAGTCTTGTAATAACAAAGACAAGAGCTGGCAGTACAGTCTCCAGAGTGTCAGCACTGATGCTGCATTCCAAGTTGCAAGCCTTGCCATAAGCCTTGTCTTCTCCCAGATGCTGGTGTTAAGGGACACAGACTGGAAAGTGAGAGAATATAATTTATGGCAGTGGTAGTAAAGTGTAAGAAGATCTGCTAGCTTTCAGGACCTGTCTGGATGAAGCTGTGGTTGTGATCTTTTTTAATTTGGATATCCTCAATGGCATCAGATTGTCAAAAGGTTTTAAGGACGGGACGTGGCTGCTACGGGAAGGTGAGCTGGGGCAGAGGGAGGGTTGGGGGGAAGCACCTGAAAGTTTGGATAGGTGGTGTTGGGAGGGGTCAGGGAGCATTCTCAAGACAAGAGGGAGAGGGCATGGCTCAGCAAGGGCTCCAGGCTTTGAAGAAGCTAGGTTGCTGCTTTTTGTCTTCCCCCAAACCCTACGCACTCGCTGGGGACCCTAGAACACAGTGAGCTGTGCACCAGGCTGTCACACTTCCACACTTCCATGTGCTAAGAAAATCCTGCCCCTCTTCTAAATCTGTGAGGTGTGTAGGCTGCACCATACCCAGTGTCCATACTCACTGTCAACTTGCAAGGTGTTGGACTCAAGCTGTGGGTGAAGTCGACCAAGTGACAAACTTTCACTCAGATTCTTGTTTAATGTTAAAACATTTACCAAAACCTGCAAGAGAACAGAAGAATCTCAATAATAAAAAAATGTAATGTGAATAGAAGGCAACTTCCCGAGCATTCCCCTAACTGGTGTCTCCAACATCTGCAGATGCTGCAGGCAAAGAAGATCTGGAACTATTTACCGAACAGCATATGAAGGAGGCCCTTAAATCATGGCCTGTATATGGCTGGTGAAACAGCGGTACCTTTTCAGGATTGCACGGGCTTTTTGCCAGAGTTCCTGCTCAATTAGGAGCGTTGTATGTCTGGAATGTCCAGTGATGTAATGTGGTGTATGTGATGTAATCTCTAAATAAGTGTTTGTTACAGCTAAAAGCTCAGCACGTGACTTCTCCAAACAAAGCATTAGGAAGCAATGGCTGGCTTTAGTTTCGCTCTGAATGGTGCCTTCCAAAAGGTAAGGAAAATGGGAGCCATTCTTGTTGCGCCTTTCTTTTAGCAATCCGTTGCCACTGTGCATGCGACCGAGCTATTGGCAAGTACTTCACCTCATTACAAATCATAAGTTAGGAGGAGCTGCCCAATTTATAGCAAATGCTGAGTAGGGAGGAATTCATTCGGGAACGCACTAAAAGGAGCTTTTCATAGGGAAAAGGGCCAAAGGCCTGCCAGCCTCCTACAATTCTCTGAATACAAAATGCTCCTTTTTTTCCCTAATGATCCTTAAGATGAGCTCTGAACAGGTATTGGAATAACACAAAACCATTACAGGCTTTGCCAAGATGCTTTTCCTCTACAGTTATGAGTGGTGCCACCAGGGAAGGTGCAAAAGAAGTAAACCCAAGGCTCTTAAGAGAACTGGAAAACCAAACGTGTGGAATTGGTGACACCAAAGACTGAACTGGTAAACCTGTGCCCACCAGTTTCAGCCTGGGACATTAGGAAGGGAAAGCCTGTACTGCAGGAGGGGACCCTGCTCAGTGTTGAGCTCAACCACTGTGCTGAGAGGGCGGGTGCCTGGACACAGCACTGACCTGCACAATGCTGCTCAAGGCTCTGTCCCCGTTGTTAGCTCCCAGACACAGGTATGTCCCACACATCCCCTCGGATGGTCTCACAATGGTGGGCAACAGGAAAGACAGGGGCCGTCTCCGAGGCTGAATGAGATTTTGCTGCAGTTGAAGAAAAGACACACCAAAAAATTTCAGCAAACTGACTAAAGCTTTGCTGGTGCTCAAGTTGTGCAAGTTAATTTCTTAATCTTTATGCTTCAGCTAGCGATTGCACTTGTGTAGTTTTACAAGTCTGACACCCTCACTGCTATGATAAAGCTCTCTGATGTTAACAGGATCTGTCCTGTTTCATGCTGTGGCTCTTTTACAGAAGGTCTTTGGAGCCATTCACATACTTCTGCAGTACCAGCCCAACAAAGTGGAATGCATTTACAATACATGGCAAGAAGGAACAACAGGGCAACACTGGGAGCCACCACTACTAGTCTGGAATTGTTCCTTTGCAAGACCTGAAGATTTTTTTTCTGCTACCTGCTACTTTTAGAAGTGCAGAGCACCAATTCATAGAGATAGTTCTTAATTCAAGTCACAGAAAAGGACGGTTGCTTTACAGTGCATCTGGACTGCAGGGAAAGTAGGTAGCTGAGATATGCAGCACTGACTGATAAAACTGCATTATAGTGATGACTGATATGCATGAAGCCTTCTGTTTCAGTGGCTCATATAATGAAAAAATACAAGCTTTCTACAGACTGTTGTCTCTCAGTTATTAATAAGGCACTAAATAGGCCTCCCTGTTGTGGAGATGAGAATAAAATTGAAAAAACTGGTACAGACAGTTCAAATAAAGAATTTTCCATGTCATCCATTACCAGCCTGGGAATTGAGTGGTTCATTGTTTTATTTTGCCAGGAGAAGTCCAACATCTGGCTGTTCAGGAGGACTCCAGAGGGTGTTATTATTCCACTGCCAAAGGGACGATTCAAAGAACTGAAAAGAAACATAAAGAAATCTTGTAAAAATCCTCCCAGAGATTTTTGCACACTTGGAGGCTTTTCAGGGCTCCAGTTTTCTGTCCCCTCTTGGCCCGATAAGAGACTCTTCAGTAGTTCTTCAGGGCTGGTTAGATGTGAGGAGTGAAAGTCTCCATGCACTTAGGAGCAGGAACCTGTGTGGGCGACAGCAGCTCTGTCCCTCCCTGTGTTTAAGGATTCCCCTCTAGGTGATGGATCTGTCTCCATGCCCCCATCAGTCCTCAAATTTGGCCATCAGCTCTTCCCCAGGGAGCAGATTCAGGCCCAGCCAGACATGTTTCACTGTGAGAGGGCTGCAGGAGGCCACAGGGCAGAGCAGCACCAGCTCACACATCACCTGCCTTCCCGCTGCTCCTGTTGCAGTGCTCACTGGGACAGAGCAGCCCAGCTGCCCCAGGTCTGGTCCCACCCCGTCCTGCCAAACCTGCTTTCTGCTCCCCACTCCCACACTCTGAGTACATGACGGAGGGAAGAAGTGAATCCTTTACCTTACAACTGCAACAATGAAGTCATCAGGTCCCATGACAAGGACCTGGCTAGCAGCGGGTCCACTCTCCACTGAGAAGTGAGGCACACGCAGATCAGATGAGAAGGACTGGGAGTCATTAATCAGCTGGCGCAGGGAATTAG
This sequence comes from Falco punctatus, assembly GCF_963210335.1. NCBI lineage: Eukaryota > Metazoa > Chordata > Aves > Falconiformes > Falconidae > Falco > Falco punctatus. Next base: position 905,415 of record NC_137590.1, read on the forward strand.
CTTCTGATTTACTTCAGCCATGAGGGAGGGAAGAGGAAAGAAAGCCCTGAACCTAGGAAGTTGAACATCTCTTTGTCTCTCTGTGGGAGCACATCTGCACAGCCACAGGTGGTGTCTCCCCGAGGGGGCTGGCACTGAGGGCAGGGAGCTCCTTCAGCTCACTCCATGGAAGGAGAAAAGATGGCTTGGTCCACACAGAGAGGCAATGCCATGGACCTCCCAGGCCCCGCCTACAGTGGTGAACTCAGCCCCACCGGACAACGGTGGACCACCCCGCAGAATGCGAGCTCTCCAGCAGGAGGGCAAGTCAGGTCCAGCCCTGGCCACCAGCCATGGCTAAGCCTGGCTCTGAGGTGGGAGGTTGGGCTGAATCCCTGTGTCTGGCCTCTCCCGCACGTCTGGGTGTTCTGTGAAGGCACTGAACCCTGTGCTGGGGAAGGGAGAGTCAGAAACCGCATGTGTGGTCATGACCACATGAATGGCCATTTGTCTGACTGGCCAAGAAGGAATATTTAGAGGGGTGGGAAAGTGGGAGGAACCCTGAAGATCAAGCTGGCTCCGGGAAATTTGTGTGAGGACATACCACAACCCATCCCCAGAGCCCCATCGTATCGGCTGTGATCCTTGTGGAAGAGTGAGCCCTAGGAAGACACTCAAGAACTGACCTTTCCTCAGTAAAACAGAGGTAGAAAACCCCCCTTAGGTTTCCCCGTGCACTGAAAGGAGCAAATCCAGGACTGACATCCAAACCACGCGTCTTGCAACTGTGCCCATGCCTGTAAGCCTCAGACCTACCTCACCATGCCTTCTGCTATGTGAGTGACGGACACATCATCAGACGGGTCTCCCAGGTTGGTAGCTAGACTCAGGGCTATTTTCAATGTCTAAATAGAACACAGAAAGAAAGAAAGGAAAATATTTAGTTGGCCCTGGAAATACAACTTGTGAAACTCTAAACAGGAAGAGGTATCTGGTCTCCTGGCATGTTGACTAAAGCCTACAAAAAAAACCATCCAAAAGCCTGGTCCTGGGAATACCTCAGTGCAAAGGGCTGCCGCACGTGGGTTTGGGGACCAAGGGGCATCATTTTGGCACAACAAACTGTGCTGGGGGAGCCGAGCTTATCCAGCAGTGTTTGCACAAGGTAGAACGCGCCTGGCAGGAGCTGGCCAGCTGGCTCAGCTCAGTGGTTCATCTGCACTGCCAGCTGGCAGACAGGGTCACCAGGATGCCAGCTACCTTCTGTTTCCATTCTTGAGTGGTCACCACAACAGCAGAGATCACACAGATCACACTGAATCCTTGTGGGACAGTGGGTCCTGGGCTCACCATTGCCTCTGGATGGCAGCTCCATTGGCACTGCATCGCTGCTGAGCAGAAATGAGCTATTTTGCTCACCAGCTGCTACGCACCTTCCTAGTTATAAGTCATCCGAAGTGTCTGAACAGAAAGCGTTAGTCCCAGCACACTTGAGGGAATGATAACGTAAAAAGAGGAAGGGATTTGGTTTTTTATACATGCAGAATCCTGCATAAGCCAGTCTATTAAAACTAGGAAGATGCAATTTCAAAAGACACAGTTTTTCTCTAGCCTCGGTTTTACACTGCGTAGCCAGGGGACAGCCACAAGGAGAAATGTGCATTTCAATAAAGCCAGCCTGTGCCTAGCAGAAACGCACTAGACTTTCAGCTTGCAGGTCATGCCATTTTCGTTCAAGATTCAAGACAGTACATTTACCCTGCAGGTTAGACAGCTAGATGTGACTTCTGTTTTGGTACGTGCCATGCATCAACAACTTCTCCTGAAGTGTCATCATTTATCTTCTGATGTACAGGGTAGAACATGATTAACTTCTGGAGAAGGTGGCACTTCCATGGAACAGTCTCCTGACCACCATACCATATGGTGGATGTGCAAGAGGCTTGGTAGTCAAGGAAGAGCTCCACTGACACAAGAAGACCACGTCCACCCCACAGGCACAGGTTAAGGACAACTTGGTCATTACTGTCCCAGGGCTGGACTAGCTGGTGCTGACGTAGCACTGAATCTCAGCCATGTGTTCAGCTGTGTGATCCCCAGTAATCAGGGCTGCACAACTTCTCAAGTGTCTGTCCTTTATCTGGAGCTGGGACATGATAACCAATGGGTGAAACTCTTGGCCTGGTGCAAACACAGAGCAAATAGATTCATCCAAAGCTTCCTGAAGAGAGCCCAAAAATTACTTAGGTGAGTCAATCTTCTCTGCCTCTGCACAGCCCCAGCACTGTGTAACACCTCCAGTTGCTGCATTTTTGCGGAGGGGCACTAACTTCCAAGCACCCACTCTCCTGCCTGCTACAAGGATGTGGTTTCATCCTTGCTTAAAATTCCCAACTTGTATAACCCAGCTGTGGATCTGTTAAGCATCTAAGAACATAACTCTGCTTACAGAGCAGGAAACAGAGCACCTGCCTGACTTCCTGGGAAGCTGCAATGTTTTAGTAGGGCTGACAGCCCTAAATACCTGAAAAATCATGATCTGGGCCGCTGAGATCATGAGGTGGGCTAAAATGTAAAGATTTAAAAAAAATTATATAAGGTGTTGGGTCAGTTTCCCTTGTCATCACCATGTACAGGTTTTTGCTTGCTGACTCCCCTTACGGTGCCCTGGCAGGGGTCTGGAATGGCCAGGGCCACTGCAGCACAAGAGGTAGAGGAAATATCTGGGACCACCCTCAGCTGAGTCATTCTGAAGACACAATTGCACACAAGAAATGGGTAAAAGCCGCAGCCTGTTTGTTTGAAAAAGCTCTGGGCTAAGCAAGAAAGAGCTCAGCTGAGCAGGAGGCTCCAGCATCTGCACCTGCCTGAGGCAGCAGCATAGCTCAGATCTACACCTTAGCAGTCTATTTGCTCATTCTCGTCTGGGAATTACCCACAAACATTTTTGTACAACCAAGGAATAAACAAATACATAATTCTCTAGCAGCACAGGAAATTCAGCCAAATGTTGAGCCTCTTACCTCTGCTATCCAGTGCAAGATATTCCCCCTGGATACTTGATTTGTGATGTTAAAGCCCTCGAGGATGTTCAGGGCTGTGATCAGTGCAGGACCTGCATGTGGAGGTGGGGGACTGAAAACAAGATGACCTGTGAAGGAAAGAAGAGAGGAATGAAGCTGCTTTTGTCAGATACTGTCCAGTTACAGTACTCTCCCATAAGCTAGTGTCCTAGAGGGCAGGGAAGCCTTTCCAGATCTGAAGGGAAATAATGGAAAGCAACAAGATTTGAAAAGGATTTCCCAAAACATTCCTGTTGTATCTTTCTGTTTCTTTATGATGGATGAAGGAAGCCCAAATAGGGATGCTTTTTTTACATCTGAAATTCAGTGGTTGTTGGTTGGCTGGTTGGTTTCTGGACTGCAGTATGGAACAACAGAGAAAAAAATTGGTTTGCAACACTACAAATATAAGGAGAGTAAATACAGGGATTTCTAGAAAAGAATGACATTTTAGAAACTTTCTGCACAAAGTAAGTTTTTCTTCCTTGTAGATCAACTTGGGGAACTGTCTTCAGACATCGGTGCTAGCCTACGGTCCAGCTTCTACCTAGACACTGCATCAGTATGTGATTGTGTTGCATTCTTACACTCTAAGACTATCAAAATGCCACTGGTCACTATCAAGGAAAAAGCAGGCCGCTTTCAAAGTGCTGAAAACCTCCTGAACTGCCTGCAGCACATCAGTGTCAGCAGGCAATAGCAGGAAACTCCCTGGGGATGCCTCTGCGCAGCTTTGACTTCAACTCTTGTTAAATAGTGCCGCCACCTCTTGACAGGTGAAGCACACTTTTAATTGGAGTTGCATGGCAATGGATCAGGCGTTCACCTCGATAGACTGTGTGCACAGGATTCTCCACCGTGACACTATAATTGCTGAAGTCTTCCTCCACCAAGACTCCTCCATAGTTGTGGACCTGTGTAGAAAAGCAAAGCAGTGCACACTGAGAAAGCTGGGTCAAGGCCAGCTGTGCTCCTCATGCTAGCCCAGGTGACCACAGACCATACTGTCAAACAAGCACCACTGAGAATCCCGAGCCAAGTGCCAGGTTCCTCAGGACACCCTGAAGTTCTGTGCTTTCATGGTTGTGGTGGCCTGGCTCACTGTTCACCACTGCTGCAAGGCTCTGCAGCTCACCTCCAAAAGCCCCAAATGGGGACTGGCACTGCCTCACCGTCTTCGCTCCCCTGGGTGGCAAGCATGAGGATGTTAAAGGTTAGCAAGCATCTCAATATTGCCAGGATAAAAGACAAAGAGAAGGAACCTGTGTGTAGCAGGTCGCTGACACTGGAAATCTGTAGCATACAATTCCCACCCTGGTTTTAATTATTTCAGATGATAGTGAGTCTGCTGAACCCTTGCTCTTTCTATAAGGCTCTCCTAGAAGTACAATTTACTGGGCTTGGTAATTTTTGTGAACACAGTCAAGATCGGTAATTCCCTCCACTGCGTGTGTTCTGTGGTTGTGTCATGACGGAGATGAGGAAGGACCATCATAACTGCACTCTGCTGACCTTAAAATCCCCTGAAGTATGTAATGCTCTCAGTCAACATACACGTGCTACTGTTCTCATGGGCCAACTCTTTCCTTCCACCCAGGAGAAGCCACACAACCTGCTGAGAGGTTCTGCTGGGGTGAGTTGCTGCTATAAGTCCTCTGGATTTCCATCCAAAAATGGACAAGAACGAATAACCTGTGCATGCTCTGATTTCTAAACTAGCCAGCTAACTTGGCTAGTTCAGAAAACTCCTCTTCTCTGGTGGAACCAGATGAATCACTGCAGCAGGAAAGCTGATGCAGGGCACGATACAGGGGGCAGCATGTCAAACCACCCCAAAGCTGCAAAAGAAGATATATCCCCTACTGGGATCCCTGCCCCCCTCCCAGAGCAGTCCCAGAGAACAGGCCAGGTTGAACCCAACAGATGAGATGGGCAGGCAGGTGCCTGTGCCAGGGGCAGCCTTCCTGGAGCCTGGCCAGTGGAAAGCCCAGGCAAAGCACCGCAGAGTGGGGCAGGAGGAGCGAGATGGCACAGAAAGGCAAGATGTCCTGGTCAGCCCCACACTGCAGGCACTATCTCAAATTCCCCAGAGAGCATTTTTTTGCACCTGTGCCTTCCCTCTGCAGGATGTTTTGGAGCTCTACTTGACTTCACCACACCGATGCCCTCCCTTTGCTGGAAGAATAAACACTGCAGGAAGCCAGCACTTTGCTCTGCTCTGCAACCGAAGCTGCAAGTGCACGCTTGATCCCAGAGCTTGCCAGGGTCTTTGGTGCTGCAGCCCTGGGCCTTGCTCCTCTGCAGAGTTTGTGCTTCCCTGCAGCAGCCCTCAGGTGGGGTGACTGGGGTGATAAAGCTGTGAAACTACACCACAAGCTTGGGACTTTTCCTGTTCCTTGTTCACCTTGTGGTCCAGGTGAACCACAGCAGATTTCCAAACACAGAGCTCACAAATGTCTAAAGCTTGAGCTGAAAGAACCCATTCCAAACTACTGATGACACATGAACCACAGTGGTACGGAGAAATGGTGCCACCAACCACCCTGACTGCACATACAGAGATATAAATGTTGTTTGGGGTTTTTTTTACCATAATAGCTACTTTGTTGTTGTTACTTTTTTTTCCAGAGCACCTCTACCAAGAGGAGTTAAGATAGAACAACCCTAAGTGGGACCAAGCCTGTCTGATTCTCTGCTCACAAGGCTCACAGTTTTTATTTTTAAACCATCTTCCTAGTGTCTATATCTTACAGTTCCCTTAACAACAAAAATTTGCTTCTCAACAGTGGGGCACCTCCTGTTATGGGGGAAAAGGGGATGTCACTAATGGTAACTCAGCATAGAGCTGGTCTTGAAATGGAGATTTTTTTTTCCCTTTGAAAAAAGTCCGTCCTGGTTATAGAGGAAATGGAGTTTTTACTTCTCTAGGCTGTGTAATTGACCCATGTGTCACTTACACCACTGCTGGGACAGGGACAGGAAAGAAAAAGGAGGCTGCATGCATTTTTCCCCCAATTGTGCTGGCACATTGGCTATGGCTTATCTCCAGGCCGTCACCTTAAGCAGGTGACATGGCAGGTGGCACCCCCAGCCCGGACTGTGCTGTGTGGTCTGGGACAGAGACAGGGACAGACGTGACTCACCTCGGAGATTATCTCCTGGGTTAAGTTTCCGCGGTAGAAAGCTGACGACCCTTCCGCCCCCACCAGCTCCAGGACAGCTGCGAGGTCCAGGCGCCTGACGAACATGCCAGGCAGCAAGGGCTGGCCATCTGGTAGGAAGATCTCCCGAAATTTGTCAGAGTAGTTCAGGTCCTTCAGTTCACTTATGGCTTTGGCTGTGGGTGAGAAGGGGAAGGACGTCCAGAAAAGCCAGGGTGCAGGAACTCGGGAGTCACTGTGTACCTGACGGGGATTTTGGAGGCATGCCGCTGCCTTTCACCCATTTCAAAACTAGAGGGTGGCTGGATCATGCATGCATTAGCTGGGAAGGAAACCCAACAAAACCCCAGTGCTCTTCCCTGGCTGGCCCTGGGGGGCTGCCCAGCGTGGGCTGCTCTTCCCTTTCCCTGACCAGCCCTGGGAAAGGGCACCAGTTTTGCTGCCACCATGCTCTCCCCTTGCAGACCATGGCTCACGTGTTGCTCAGCTCCCAACACCATCCACCTCTAGGTCCAAAGAGCCTGAATTTCCCATGAATAACCATCTACATCCCCAGCTGCCTCACACTCGAGCAGTGGCCAACGTGCTCCTCCACGCTAAGCAGCCACCCTTGGCTACTCATCAGGTACTTACCCAAATCGTGTGTGACATTAAACCCATCCTGGGCAACACTGGCCACGAGGCCCAGCAGCTCAGACCATGGGAGTCTGCAAAGGAGAAAGGACAAGGAGAAATGTGCATTGGAGGGCTGCAGCAGGGCAGGGTGGTGGGGAGCAAGTGCAGGAGTCGGCTCTGTGGTCAGGTGGCTCCTGAAGGACCAGGCTGTGGAGCCAGTGGTGGCCAAAAGGAGCACTGAGCTTTCAGTGGGTTTAGCAGGATCACCTCAGTGCTCCACAACGTGCATCAGAGAGGAATGCCGGTGTAAGGATGGGGAATAGGCATCTGTGGAGCAAAATCTCAAGCCAGGCTCCAGCCCTGAGCAAGTCATTGAGATCCCTCCCTCTCAGTCCCAACAGAGCATCAAGGACAGCCACACTCCTTAGGGTCCAGCTAAAGAGAATGAAAATACAGACATGCATGAAAACATTATGCACCTACTTCTAAAAGAATGTTTATTATCCGTCTTGTTAGCCACAATTTTGCTTTGCAGAAAACCTGACCAAGCTGAATTGAATTCTTTCTTTTGTTAAATGAAGTACCAATAAATTAACATATTTTTCAACACCATCCTCCAAGTACCCCTTAGCTAATGGCTTTGACTGGCGACTGAGAACATGGTCTGATGGCAAGGGCTCGTGTGCTCCCAGCTCCCCCACAGGGACCCCAGGGCACAGCCTGTGCAGCATGAAGACAGCCCACCTGTGCCAGCCTTGTGTCTTACCTCCCGTGTAACTGGTGCGCCTGCTGCATTCCCTGTATCATGCCTGGCACCCCCACGAGCAGACCTGGCTGTAACACAGGAAGGACAAAAAGGAAGAGTAGGCTCCTGCCCATGAGGACACAGGATATAATCCCCAACTGCAAGTCAAGGAGAGGCAAGTCATGTTCACATTGGAAGTGCCCGCATGGCTTTTAGGAGAGGGATGAGGTCTGCACTAACATGCTAAATTAGGAAATAAATTTTTTTCGAAGGAAATAGGCAAATTCAATCATGATCTCAACCCAATTTGATCAGGAGAAATAACTCAGCAGAACGACATGGGATTGTGCTCCTTCCCAGGGCTCTTGTTCTCCTGGCTCCCCACTGCCAGAGAGACATGCCTCTTTACTCCCCAAACCCTGTAAGGCTTCAAGCATTTTGGGGCTGCCAGAGAAGCATTTTCCCTGGACTCCCCACGTCTGTAAGGGCCCAGGATTGCCCATGATGGGAGAGGTCTCCTGTCACTTCACCAGGCATCTCCCCCTTGGCCCAAGAGCTGTGGGAAGAGGAGAGCTGGAGACATCAGCCAGCTACAGCCCTGGAGGGGTCAGCCGCGGGCACTGGTCCTCACCTTGGTGTCCTTCTGCAGGTCCCCCTCCAGTGGGATGCCCAGAGGAGCCACCTCACGGAAGTCGATCACCCAGCTCCTGTTCTTCCGGATGTCGTGGACCAGCATCACCCCACCCCTGTAACGAGACGGGGGTCACAGCATGGCACTGGTTGTACCTCCAACAGCTGCTGCCATAAAGCCAAAATGAAAAGTGTGGGTGCCACTGGGGCTGGGGCCAGTCCTAGCATGACAGGGCAATCATAGCAGGTCACCAGCCCCAGCAGCGACCCCAGGCTGGCCAGCGGTACAGGGGAACGCTGCTGCCCTTCCCCTGAGAGCAGTCTGGGACCACCGAGCCAGGGCTAGTGCGGGACGCAGGCAGCCCCTGTGCTGAGGCTGCAGTGAGGCTGGATCAGTCCCTGCCAGCCTGGCCAGGGGGGCACTGGCTCTGTTCCACTGCCAGGCTGGGACTATCTGGGATTTTCTTTCTAATCTGAGCAGTTTTGCAACAAAAGAGGGGTTTTGCTTACAACGGCAATCTGTGGCAGTCTGGAGAAGCTATCAGGTGGTGTTTTACGCAATGCCCCCAAGACCTCCCTCAGAGCCAACAGCACCAGGCTCACGTGGATGCGACCCTGGGGATGTGGATGGGGAGGAGGCCACCCCTCACTGCTGTGCCTTCCCTGGCAGCTGCCCAAAGCCGGGCTTGGACCTCAGGCTCCTGCTGCAGCAGAAGCCGAGCTAATGGAGGGAAGCACTCAATCTCTGAAAGCACTGGGACTGAGCCCAGGGTGTTGCAAGCTCCTGGCACACTCATGGAGGGGCTTGGCAGCCTGTGGTCACGTTTTCAACCCTCATGAGCCTGAGGCTTGGACCTTCCTGGCAGCCACTATAGCAGATGCAGCTTTTCCCTCCCTGGGGGTCTCTGTCCCTCGCTGTCAACTTGGTGCACAGGAGGGTTCCCTGCCCCTGTGCAGATGTGGACACATCCACTGCCTGGTGTCAGAGACCTGGTACCACATGCTGGGACTAGGGCTACCACAAAGGCACGTCTCAGCTGGTGGGGATATCACCTGCTTGAGGACAACTGCAGACAACAGCATGGGGGTGAGTGATCAACACTTACCCGCCAATCCCTGATGTGTGGGGGTTGACGATTCCCGCGCAGAGGGCTGAGGCGATGGCTGCATCTACGGAGGAGCCCTGCTTGTTGAGCACCTCTATGCCCAGCGCCGTGCAGCAGGCAGCGTCTGTGACCACAGCACCGTGGTGGAAGATCTGCCAGAAGAGGAGAGGCGTTGTGCCCAGGGAGGGGTGCTGGGGCTGCCTTCTGCCAGCTCTGTGGGACCTGAAGGCTGAGGCCACTGCCAAGGCTGTGGCCAATCTGCATTTTTAGATTCCTCCAAATGCTGGTGGGAGTAATAGGTCCCTTGGCACATCCCTGCACCAGGGCAGCTATGGCTACTCTGCATGTAGCCATGGCCATCGCTCAGCCAGTTTTCGGCAGCAGACATGCTAAGCTGGTGGGCCACCCCAGAGCAGCGTCAGACTAACCCTCAAGAGCAATGGGTGATGGCATGCCGTCACTGTGCTGCAGCAATGCAGTCACTGGAAATGGGAATACAGCAGCATCCACCCCAGTTCCATGGCTTGTTCTCATCCCTCCCTGGCGCCGGTGCTACAGCAGCCACAGGAAGTTTGCAAAGGTTCATTTTAATCCTATGGTGCAAATTGCAGCATCTCGGCACGAGCCAGAACAGCCCCAAGAAGTGCAACGACAGAAGGGCCATGGCAGGCTGGCGGGCAGGACTGGCCCTTCCAGCAGTGCTGTGAAAGGCTGTGCAGCCTCATTCCAGTGCTGCACCCCAGCCAGCCATGGAGCCAAGCCACTCCACTCCCAATGGCTGCATTTTGCATGCCAGTGAGAGAGCAATAAATTAAAAAAAAAAAAAAAAGGCAAATCTCTTCCACATGGACTTGTAGGTGCTCTGCCCTGCTGGGCAGCATATAAAGAAGATGATGGTGACTACTGACTGTTCCTTGGCCTTTCTCAGGCTGCAGTACCTGGCAGGAGATGTTCTGCAGGAAGTTATGACCCCATGGCCATGCTGCCTTTGCTCTGCAGTTTAGCACTGGTCTGTGGGACAGATCAGCAGCAGGTTCAGCCCTGTTTTCAGCTATTTCCCTGCTTGGTCCTGGGACGCATCCTTTGAGAGGTGAGCCTGGGCATACAGATCCATAAAACTCTCTCCAAGTGGAGATGTACAAAAGATGCCTACTGCTTAACTAAGGATTGCTCTCTGAAAGCATTCACAACTGGCTCAAACTGCAACTGGAGTTACAGCAGCAGGGCTGCCCACTTCCCCCCAACAGCGCCCCCAAACCTGCCAGGCACAGTCACCCACGCCGCAGGGCAGGCACTGAGAGCTCAGCTCACCCCTCTGAGCACGACTCCCAGACATGAAAAACCTTTTGTGACAATTTGGGATGGAATTGCCAAGAGAGACTCAGCACCCAGGATCTCACTGACACTGGCTGGGGTTCACCAGCACTTATCCCACTGAACTGTTGGCAAGGAGGAAAGCTAGGGAGCTTCTCCTATTTTTGGAGCCAAAGCCTGACTGCAAAAGCCATCTTACCTGAGGGTCTCCAAAATAGATCTGCATGATCAGGGCCACCGTGACCCCGGTGGCAAAGGTCAGGCAGGCAGTGATGATGACAGTCAGCCCATCCTGTCGGCAGCTGCAGTCTCCGGAAAAAGGGTCCTTGCTGGTCTCCCGGAGAGGGGACACGTCCTGGCTTCCCATCTCTGATGAGGACGAGGGCAGGCGCTGGAGACGCGCTGACTTCAGGAAGGAGTCTGGGTCTTTGTGGGCAGCGGCGAAAAAACAAGTGTTAGTTATTGAGCAACACAGGGCTCTTATTGCAGTGTTTACCCAGTGCTAACATTACACCGTGCCCCTTTCAGCAAGGCTATTACCTTCCCTATTGATCCCAGCTCTCAACAGACTTTCTGGTTCAGATGCTGCTTTAGGTCATTTTACTGATCCCTTCCTTTAGCTCTACTTATTCCAAACTGAATTCCCTGGAGATTACGAGGGGCAAACCCCCCTGAATTTTGCTCCATTTCAATCCATTCATCAGTCTTCAGTGATGGGCCCACAGTTACTGCTCCATTTGGAGGGGTTCTTAACACAGCACTGACTTGAAAACACATCTCTCAAATGCAGCAGGACTGAAGAAGAGGAAATTAAGATAGATAGATATATAAAAATAGAGTCGAGCAGCCTTGTTTGGAGCTATGCTTGAGCTAAAGCACCTGAGCAAAACAGAGGCGAAGCAAAATGAGTGGCCTGGGCACAGAAAATACCTCTACAGAAGCATGGCAAAGTGAGGGCAGAGAGGAGCAAACCTGCAAACCAGAGGGCCGAGGGGCGTCCACCCGCTCCGACGGCAGGAAAGGCTCTGCTTTCATTTCTTGCTTCCTCCAGCTGACGAGGCCCACTGTGAAATCAAGCTGCTCGCCGAACGCCCAGCTCCAAAATGGCAAATGCAACAGGGCAGGGTTTTGCTGGGCATCCACCAGGCAGCAAACAATGCTCAGCAGGATGAAAAAGTCTCTTTTGCTCTAAAAGATGCCTTGAATTTCTGCCTGCATCAGCTGCCTTCGCGGCAGGGAGGACGCTGGCTGAGCGTGCCCTGCCTCTGCACTGGCACTGCTGGGCACATGGAGCTGCTGGTGCAGCCGTGGGGACATACCCATCCCTGCCAGGCACCAAATGGGACCAAGCGGCTTGGGGCAGCACCCACAGCTCCTGGATGAATATTTTTCAGGGAGCTGCCAAGAGCCATTGGGAGCTGCAGTGCCCCACACATCTGTGGTGGGAAGAAGAGGAGCATCGAGTAGAAAAGACAAGATGAGAAGCTTGTCTCTCCACAGAGGGGACATTTCCCAGGTTTGGGGTAAGGGAGAAGGGAATGAGCAGGAAACTGTGCATCCCCCATCATCCCACCATGCTTCTCCGTCTGCTCTGGCAGGCAGCATCTCCTGGGGACCACCAGCCCTGTCCTTGGCATGACATTAAAGACCCCTTGACTGCAGCTCTCCTGGGGCCAGGCAGGGTGTTAGTTTTAATTTCAGTGATGCTGCAACCAGCAGTAACCCCACTGCAGCCATGGAATGCCCTTAGGGTGAATTTAATCTCCTTCACATTGCGGTGACTTAGGAGCATGACTGGGAAAGGCTCAACTCTCCCAGCCCACACCTCTGAGCGCACACAGGGTCCCTCCCCAGCACGCCTGGTCTGTGAGCTGAGCCTGCAGTGTGTGGGCAGAGGGAAGCCTGGCTGGGGCGGGCAATGGGCTGGGGCGCCACCGGTGGGGGCCATGACTGTCCTGGTGGGGGATGCCATTGTGGAGGGATGTCCCATACAGCCCCCTGCACACCCAGTGGGGTACCAGCCCCACCGGTGGGAAACAGTGAGCTGGGCTCCTTTGCCCAACCGCTCTGGGACTGCGTCCCTCTGCTCTGCTCCCATAGTGCTGGTGACAGAACAGCCCAGGACCAGGGGACACAAACATCCCAGGGAGCAACCATGGGAGAGGACAAGCCACGGCCCTCCAGGGTGGCCTCTCCCACCCATGCAGAAGTCCCTTTGGTCTCCACCACTGACATCCCGCGTGGCCTCTGGCAAGTCACTTGGTCTCTGCAACTGCTGGTGCTGTCTGGGGACAGCAGGGCCGTGGTGTGGGGACAGGAGTGGCTGAAAGGGCTCAGCAGGGAGCATGGAGGGCAAGGAGCAGCCTGAGAGGCCAACACACAGGTGCCCGTCCCACCACCGACGTTCACACCAGAAAGAGAAGCCAATGAGCCCTACATGGCTTCTGGGGGGGCCATGAAGGAGACGTGGCTCCCCGGGGAACCAGGGCCACCCCAGCTCTGGAGCGGCTGCCGAGGGGACAGCTGAGGCCAGAAATGCTGGTGGGCTCTGGCAGGCGCTGCAGTGTGGGACCGCTCAGTCCTTGGGGGGTCTGTCCCCAGCACCGACAGCACGACAGGGGCTTCCCCCTTTTACCGAGACCTCCTGGGCAGCAGGGACCGGAGGCCTGAGCTCCCTCCCCGCCGGCCCGGCCGGTAACGCGGCACGCAGCTCCCACCCAGCCCCTGAGGCGCCCGGGGAGGCTCCAAGGGGCCGGTGAGAGCCTTTCGGGAGAGCGGCGCCCGCAGGCCCGGCGCCTCCGCCACAACCGCGCGGGGCGAGACGGGGCGGGGGAACCGGCAGGGGACAGCGCGGGGGGCGGGGGGCACGGGAGCCCTGTGCCCTGGAGAGGCGCGATGCGGCGGGGCAGGAGCGCTCTGTGACTCCTGGGAGGGCCGGCCGGTCACCGACAGGCGAAGGCCCGTCTTCAGGGCCGGGGCCCCGCGTCTGACAGCCGCCCCGCTGGCGGCACCGCGCCGCGCCCCCGCTGCCCCGGCCTCCCCCGCGCGTCCCCGCAAGGCAGGCGGCGGGGCCGGTGCCGGCAGCCGCGGAGGGCGGCCCGCAGGGCGGGCGGTGGCCGCAGCGGGAGGGAGCCGGGGGCACCGGGGGCTCGGCCGCCGCCCCTCACCCGTGTCCTGCTCGCCCAGGAACGCGTCCTCCTCCTTCCGGGCGCGGAGGCCGCCCTCGCCCGCGCCGCCCGCCTCCTCCTCGGGCAGCCGGGGGAAGCTGGTGATGCTCATGTAGTCCACCGGCGAGGCCGCGGCCAGAGCCCGCTGCCGGCCTGCCCCTGCCCCCGCCTCCGCCGGCACCGGCACCGCCATCGCCGCCGCAGCCGCTGCCGCCGGAAGGGGCCGGGCCGGGCCCGGTGGCCTCGCGGCTCCTCCCCGCGGGGGGGGCGGCCGGGGCGGGAGGAGGCCCAGCCCGCCGCAGGCGCCTGCTGTGGCCCGAGCGCCGCCCGGCCCCGACGCGGGCCAGGCCTGCGTAGCCCGGTCCCCGGGCGGCTGCGGGAGACTCCGGGGAGCGGTCTCGTGCGTTGTGTCGCCGCATATTCAGGTGAACTCGCCAAGGGAGGCTCAAGCCATTGTGGCAGCCACCGCCACGGCGGCCAGGGGCGGCCGGCACCCCGCGGGTGGCGCTGCACGGCGCGGCCTGCGCGCCCCCGCGGCCTCTCACGCCCGGTGCTCTGGGGGCCAGGCCCGGCGAGGCGGCCGGCGCCGGTGGGTGCCTGCGGGCGAGGCCGGCCGGGCTCAGCGCTGGCACCGGCGGCTCCCGCTGCTGCCAGCCCCAGCAGCACCGTGTGCCCGGGCAGGCTGCGGCTGCCGGGCAGCTCAGGCCAGCACGGGGCCAGTGGCCGCGGGCGGGACCCCCAGCCTGGGCGAGGGTCACCAACAGCTCCCGCTTGGCAGAGTTTTGACCAAAAAGACGTAACAGTGGGGGAGGCCTGGTTTGCCATGGATATATCTGAAATCAAACTGGCTGAAACATTTAGTTTTTTTCTCCCTACGCTACTTTCAGAGGTTGAGCTAAAAAACACCAGTAAAACAAATGGAAGTTGGAAGAGGTTGTTTCATTCTGGGCTGAACAAAATGCTTCAGGTTTGTGCAAATTACTTCCCCCTGCAACAACATCAGCCTCTGCTTCTTGGCTTGGCGCACGTGCTTGGCTGTTTGGCTGCCAGATCTGAAAAATTCATCCTCTGCCCTGATCTATCCTGGACGTCTGTTGTTTTGGGAGACAGAGTGTGTTGAGTGCTGGGCTGTTTGGACCTGGGGAAGTCAGCTGAGGTGTGTCCTACTTTCTCATCCTTCAAAGAACCATCTAATCCCCCCAGCTCTTCCCAGCGTGCGCAGCTCCACTAGCTCACTCAGTGCTCCTTAACACAGCGAGATGTAAACCCTCCTTTACTGTGGCAGTGGCAATGTTTCACTAGTGCCCTCCGACAGCCTGAGGGTATAATGGGCATTGCCCATTATTAACAAAGTACTTGTAGGAGGATAGTTCAGCTTTTGCAAGACAGTCTCAGCCTGCTCCATTTTCAGACCTCTCTCCAGACTTCCCATCCCCAGCAGCTGGATGTGGTTCCTTCCCCACCAAAGCAGCTTCTCCAAGGCCAGGAGCTTTGTGCATCCTGCATCCTCCTCCACTCATTTGCCTGGCAGAGTATGAACGGACATCTTTGAAATGAAACACCCTAGGAAGTGTGGGCAGGGACACTGCTGTCCCAAAAGGTCTCGGCAAACACTATACCCAGTGGTCAGATAGAAGTGTGACTTAACAGTGCTTGAAGACAAAGCTCTACATTCCACTGCTTCAGTTTTTGAGACCCTGCTTGCCCCAGACCAGACCAGCCTCTGCTGCTTTTGTGTTTCTGACAAACCAAAACAGCCGTCACCTGTGGGCAGCTAAATCCCAGCAGCTGTGAGCACAGCCTTTGCAAGCTCGGAAATGAAGCTGGGGAAACACAGAGAGGATGACACCTCCACGGAGGGGACAGAGGCTCCTCAAAAGCATGCTCCCAGCTCCAACAGGCACCACTTGGCTTTAAGGACATCCCAAGCACTGTTAAAGACAAGTGATGTCAGCAACATCCCCTTGCTGGACCAAAACCACAGGTAACAAGTTCACATCTTGCTGTGTGCTCGGCCATTGCCGCTGCAAAGTTACCCTGTGGTAGCAACTGTTTTACCTGGGGCCTGACAACTGAGGTTGCCAACACACAAGACACCCAGCTGCACAGCCACCTCTTAACACCTGCCAGCACATCTTTACACCCACACCATTTCTCTCTTTAACACCAAAAAAACCTTGCATTAAAGTTTTAACAGATAGTATGCTTGAAGCCCAAGAAAGATCACAAATTTCTCTGCCAGTTCCACACCAAAACACAGTTGCTCCTCTCCTCACAACGAGGTTAGGCCATGGAATCTCTCACTCTCCTTCCTGCCAGGGACTGGCTTCTTTTTCTGAGATCCAAAGTGATATTCCTCCAGGTCTGCAGCTAGTAAAGAGCTTCACAAAACTGCTGAGGACAGAGGTGCCGCCGCAGCCCCTGTGCCCCCTACTGCAGTCCTTACTCCTGTCAGCTGCTGCTCTTTCATCCTAGCATTCTACTTCGTGTTCTCTGCTAGACCATCCCTGTGTCAATCTCTCAAGTATCTGAAAAAAAACCCTTGTTTTTACAGTGCTCATCACTGTAGGATGCTCAGCTCCATTCTACAGGCTGCCACATCCCCTTGAGCTTCTTAAAATTAACCTCATTTCTTTGGGGGATGAAGACACAGCTTTAGCTTTGTTGGTGATCAGCACTGGGGATACCTGCTTCTAGCCATTGAGGCACCCCTTAAAGCAGAAACCTTAAGAGATTAAAAGCTTGCAACTGAGCAACTGCAATCATTAACTTACCAGGAGCCTTGAGGAGATGCAGAGACCAATGTCTCTTCTGCATGGTCATGATAACCCACCCACAGTACTGTGTTCAGCTCTGGAGACCCAAACATAAGGACATGAACATGTTGGAGCAGGGAGGCCACGAAGATGCTGAGGGGGCTGGGGCACCTCTCTGCTGAAGACAGGCTGAGAGAGTTGGGGCGGTTCAGCCTGGAGAAGAGAAGGCTCCAGGGAGATCTTACAGCACTTTCCAGTGCCTAAAGGGGGCCGACAAGAAAGCTGGAGAGGGGCTTTTTACAGGGGCATGTAGCGATAGGGCAAGGGGGGTGGCTTTAAACTGAAAGAGGGTATGTGTAGATTAGATGTTAGTAAGAAATTCTTTGCTGTGAGGGTGGTGATGCATTGGCACAGGCTGCCAAGAGCAGCTGGGGGTGCCCCATCCCTGGCAGCATCCAACCCTTGGACAGGGCTTGGAGCAACCTGGTCTCATGGGAGGTGTCCCTGCCCACGGCAGGGGGTGGGAACTAGATGGTCTTTAAGGTCCCTTCAGACCCAGAGCATTCCTCAAAAGCAGATCCTCCTCAGGTTCTGCCTCAGCTTCCAACCACTAGAACTGTAGAGAACTGCAAAGACCAAGAAATTTGGCTGGTAGGACTGTAGGTAAGCAAGAAATAAAGCAGAGGGGCAGGTAAGCAACTCTCCAGCTCTGTGCATTTTACAGCAGTGCTTCAGGCCCTGCTCTGGAACAGACTCGGGCACTCTGCAACACAGCAGTGGCTCTGCCATGTCACAGGGCAGGCAGGGACAGCTGCTGAAGGAGCAGAACAGCTTAAATAGAGGCAACAGTTAGCTTAATCTGCTTAATCACCCATTAAAGCATGGATCTAAACATTAGCTACTACTTCCACTACAAATGCTTCTGGCCCCTTCAGAAGTGCAGGACCAAAGCCTGCAGCATAAGAGACCTAAGAATCCCAAAGAGCTGCTGACTTAGGTATTTACCAAAAATCAGAACTCTTAAAGGAATCCCACACTCACACCATTTTACAAAACTTCAAAGACCAGAGGATACGGAAGCTGCACAGTGGATTATCCAGGCGACGTTTATTAGAGCATTTCAAGTATACAATGATTTTACTGACGGCTGTGAGCAGCTAAGATGCAAACAGATGCCAGTAGACAGGGCAACCTAGAACTAGCAGGCTATGCAATTCTTGTGGAAAACTAATGCTTTCAGCTGAAAGAAGAGGAAAAGGAAGTATCAGACTAAAAGACTGAGCAAGTTTGGGGATGAGGAGGAGAAAATGTAGAAGTTTTTATCTGAGATTACTTACTTAAATTGGCAACTCACAAGTAGCAGAAGCCGTCTGCTATTGCACTCTTCCCTTGGCATCCCAAGGACCTAAAATAGCCAGGTGTGAGGTTTTGTTCCACCAAGAACAGACAGTGTTTTCCCTGGTAAGAATGGAGACCTGCACCAGTGGGCGAATCTGGAGCCATAGCTCAGCACTTAAGAGATTTAGAACACTGGCTTTGCATACTCGTATGTGAGAACCAGGCTGTTGGACTTCCATCAGCAAGGAAGCAATGCAGACTTTCAGCAAGAGCATCCTAAAACTATCAGCTCCTCACTATAAGGCAGCTTTAGGTCAGGACTCTTTTTTGGGTGCCTGAGCTGTTGTTTATAAAAGCAAGGACCACATGGCAACAAGACTACAAGGTCCTCTGACAATAACAAGGATTGTGCGTGTTCCCCAAGAACTATTTCTTAAAGACATATCCTTAAAAATACCTTAAAGCAGACTTCCCCATTGATGCACAAAAAGGGCATGACTAGGGAGGAACTGAACTATGAAGTGATCAGCTCACAAAAAGCACCTCACAAACCAGAGGCTATGTACTTTGCCTGATTTGCAAGTTACTAATTCTGCATTTTAAGGTAATAGCTGCCTCAATTGCATCTTAGTCTCCTGCATTCATTGACAAGGAGAAGCTGAATTCAAGAGCTTAAATAAAAAAGAAAGAATTTAAATGCTTGACATTCAAAAAGGTATCTCCAGAATAACTGTCCTTCAAAGACTACTAAGCTCCGAGATATTCAATGGTAACTTAGTAGTCAGTCTAGCAGAGTGCAGTGGAGTTTCTAAGCCTCCTGAATACACCTTTGTTAACCAGATTTATCACAATTCTATCTAGCAAAATTGCTTAAAAATTTGTCTTCGTCAAAGACCATTTGAAAGCTCTGGTCAACAACTGATTTGCAAGTAAAACAAAAAATATTAGAAATGGTAACAACACAGTCTGTTTAATCAAATCTGATCCGATTGCTAGAAAAACAGGCTAAGGACAGCCACTCAACTCATATCCTGGATGCTGCAGTGCCTTCCTCCCATGTACCCTACAACTGCTTTTTAGAAACTGTTTGTCTAAAGGACAACAATGGAAGACAAGTCAGGATTTAATGACAGATTTCAAACAAAAGGGCATACACACATTAAATTAACAAGATTCAACCTTCAGCACAGAGGAGTATGACAGAGTTACTGGCTAGAGTCACAGAAAGTTCCAAATTTGAACGGTCTTGAACCACTTCCAAAAATTCCAATGGCTTTTTAATAGTTCCAACAATTAACAGGTATATAAAACGGAGACGGACTTCTCCAGCAGAAGAGTTGGGGCTCTTCCAGGCTAATCAAACTGCTGGTACAGAAGGGAGTTGATTTGACTTTCCCCACCTTCCCACCAGTCCACTAAAGACTATGATTTATTAAAACCTTCTTGATTTACTGACGACTAATTTAACAGGAAAAAGCCGCAGACTGTGTCAATCATAGTGGATGGCAGTATAGAAGATTATCCACACAACCTGTGGAGAGGAAAGGAAGTGAAGGTTATCTCAATGCCTCTGGGGAGGGTTCAGAGAGAAAACAAGCCTCACACCCTGCTCTCAACAGAGGACTGGGGACTGAACTGCAGCTTTGAGATGGTCTTGAAGAGATGCTGGGATCATGATGTGCCACAAACGGCATTCAGCTTGCTTGCCTTCTGGGGTGATTAGCTCTCCACATTAAAATCCCACCATAGTCCTTCTAGTGATTAAGAAACACCACCACATCGAGCGCTGAGCATGTTCAGAGATGTGGGTGGAAGGAAGTAAGGGAAAAACAAAGACACCCAACACAAAAGGTTGGGTGTAACTAGTTCTAGATGAAATTCCACCAGGATATCTAGGACAGAGGATGGGGAGACATAAAAGTTAAGGGTTGATGCAGAAGTATAGCTGCCTGTATTTACATCCTTTCCTACAGAGAAATCCCAGGCACTAATACTGTATTTCAAAACCAGTAGCCATCAGATTTTTGGGCTTTCTTTCCCAGTCAACTCCACTTATTAGATGACGTTAACATGTCTCTATTCTATCTGTGCACCACCTCACCTGATTTTCTCCCAGGTCTTTTCCCTCAGAAAGTGTATCAACTTAAGCAAGAGGCATTACCAGAAACAGTGCAAAAGATGTCATGAATCCTTCTTTTGTTAGCTCCCACGTCCCGCCATACTCCTCCTCATCTATCTGCTGGAAGCTACTGAAGTAGAGGTATAGAACACCAGCATTGATCAGGCAGAATCTGGAAGAGATAAGGAAGCGTCATTTTGGTGATAAAGGGTGCAGGTATCCAGTATGCCATACTGCAATGTAGCAGTGAAACATCTTTCATCTGCAGCAGAGAGGAAGCAAAGAGGAATGCTGTTCCTGCAGCGCTTCCCAGGCAGCTCAATCACTTCTGTAGAAGAGCACCTCCAGGTCAGCTTGCCGTAGCATGCTAGGTTCAGATGAAGTTCAGCTCACAAGGCACAACCTACTCCTAGTAAGTCTCAATAGACAGTGGTCAAGCTGGAGGTATCAGCAGATCTGCAAACCCTGCAAGTTTTCCTATCCTGTAGATCAGCAGCAGTCCTGCTCCCACACAGAATCCAACTTCCTTGTGTGTACTACTTGATTTTGAGGCTGCCAAGAGGGAGGGCTGTTAGACTTCACACTCAGTGTTACATCTCTGTTAGCATCCCATGACCAAACGCAGTGGCTCGAGACGAAAGCCGGAGAAGACTCCACAGCACCCTGAGCCATAGCTCTGGGGTTCAACCTGAGACAACTCGGCAGTCCCCAGTCTGTGCCAACAGTTACACTGCAATGGGGAGAAAAAAAAAGCGACCTCCTGTTTGTCCATAGATGCATTTGGCTTTACGCCACCCCAACTTAGGGCTGGGGCAACCTGGGAAGTTACAGGTATGTTTCTGGAAAGAAAGCTGTGTAGAAAGGGCAATGCAGGAAGACATACAAGTTCAGCGACTGGCAGCAAGCTGTGAGCAGCTGTGTGACTGCATACCACAGAGAAACCACGCACACAGTTCTAGAAGCTTTCAGTGTTTCCACTGTACACCAAATCACTTTTTCTTATTAACATTTATCACAGGAATTGGCTTAGGTGCCTTGTGAATTAATGGATGACTAAGTAAGAACAATACTTCTCAGCTACTGCACATCTGTTACTGGGGGCCCTTTAGATTTAACTGTTTGCATGTAGCTATTGAGTTCCTGTTGGAGCATCACTGCTTTACAGCCCCTTTTCCCTAAATTTCAACCTTTTTTTTTTTTCTTCTTAGAGACACTTGCAGCTGCTCCCTCCACTTGCTCGCCACAGCCAGGATGCTCAGGAGGAGGGACAAGATAAGTCAATTTTGCCTAAGAAAAGCCGTGAGGTTGTGTGCTTGACTAGGAGACCTTGACTAGGCAGAGACATTTGCAAATGTAGATTCCCCAGAGCAGACACAGTGACTTCCCACAGCTGGTGTTGAGAAAGCAGGTGTCTCTCCGGTGTCCCCTGCAGAAACTTTCAGGCACTTGTCAGGGCCAAAGAAATTTTCATTGTGTAACTCAGAGCGCTCACTGCAGCCTTTGGACACCTGCTAGGAGGTAACCTGAATCCTATGTCCCAGTGGGGATCTGATGCATATATACCCTTCTAAGGCACTGCCTTACCGCCACACCATGGCTGAAAGAACAACCTCAGCAAGCTGGGAGCACCACGGGAGCACTGCCAATGGTGCCACTTTGCCTGCTTGTTACCTACGGTCTTTGGTGTTTTGAAGAAACCTTTTCTTTTTCAAAGAGAAGCGGCCCCTCTCGTCTACTAACAAAACCTCTTCTCCAAGGAGGTCTCCTGACTCAAAGAGAAGGACTACCACACCTTCCCCTCTATGGGCCTTACTTCTTAGGTAGCCACACTAGGCACCATACTCATAGCCTAGTATTCACACATGCAGGAAACAGGTCACTTCACAAGTCAACTGAACCTCTCATTCCCTCCTTCTACCCCTGCCCCTTTTAATAATAATAAAACAAGTCATTTTTAAAAAAGCATTAATCAGGCTGAGAAGAGAGAAAGAGGCTGATGAAGACACGTTATGATTTGTATGAATTCCATGACAAATAACAGTCTGGCTTTAAACAACACTGGCTTTAAGACACACAGCAGACAGAGACTGTGCTTGGCCAGCCCAATGTTTTTAGCCCAGCTTTAAACCAGACACCAAGCCAAATCCAAATGTGGGAAAGTACATGAGATAGAAAAGGAAATAAACCTTACACTGCTATTCCCACGAATCCCTTCAGTGGAACTACTCCCCAGATGATTCCCAAAATAACTGCAATGATCTGCCGGAACCAGTAGATCACATCTAAAAACTCGTCCTGAGGAGATAAAGCACAAGAAAGATTTTGGCATTTACTTTTTCCTTTTTGTAAAGCATCACACAATTAACAGGTGAAAATTTAACACATTGAATGCTTAATTTTCCATTCCAAGTATAAGATACTGTACTCAGAGCAGATGAAAGCAGCTTGTGGCTTCATGTACTCTGGACTTCTCTGCTTCCAAATTAAATACATGGCTTTGTCCTCCAATGGGCTAACAGCAGAGGTGAACAAGTATCTAGTCCCCTTGTTTACTAAAGATTCACTTATATAAAAATTCACTGGAATAAAGTTTTAATGCTTTAAGACTATTATAGCCACTCTCAGTGGCCCAGGCCCTCCCCTACCCAGAAACAAGAGGTACCAGTAGCCAGTCCTCATGCCAACTCCAGACCACAAACCCTGTCTTGCACATACTATAAGTGCATCTGCATTCTTTCAGAGCAGCAGTGAAGTGGTCATTCCTGTTTGCCCACAGGGTCAATACAACTGTAAGCATTCCAGCTGGACAACGCTGACTTGTGCTTTACATAAAAAGCACTTCTGCTTGCATCTTCTTCTCTAGCCTCCCCAAGGCTGGGATTGCCCCAGCATACCCCATAATACCAACAGCCTTTATGATTTTACTGTAGGATGTGCAAACTTGTTCGGCTCTATGCAGAAGACTAGAATCCACACCAGATATGGTCACAATTCTCAGTCATTTTAGCCTTCAGTTCACATCGTGTTGCATCAAACCAGCCTGCCATTGTTCCTCTTACTAACTCTGACATTCCTGCCCAGTTTGTCAGAGGGGGAAGAGGTAGAGTATGGGAGAGCTCCACCAGCTCTGTAAGCAACAGCAACTGCTAAGAACAAAGTGACACAGATTCATGTCTGTCCCCCAAGGAAAAGCAAGGCAGAGTCTGCACCTTCTCCATGCTGGCAAAGCCAAGAAACCAGGGAGTAGATGTCCCCAGCAGGTGGGCCACAGGCCCAGGCCATGCTAGGGGTATGGCAGGACCTGGGACGCTGCAGGAGCACCGAGCTCCTTGCAGGCATGTTGCTGGGGGGCACAGGAAGCAGCAGGAAGAGGCACTGACATAGAGGAAGGAGCATTACAGAACACGGGAAATACACAGAGGAAAAACAGCTTCACTAGTGCTAAAAACACTGGGAGGTCTGTGGGTGACATGTTTTTACTCACGCTTGGAAGGTCTGCTGACAAACATGAGCAAAATGTACAAGCTGAGCACATGCATGGGATTTTGTAGAAACCAAATCTCTTTTTGCACATGGGATGGCAGGGCTTGGTGCAGCAAAGCAGACTGCAAACGGCTGAACAACTGCCATGACCTTACTCTTCTGTGAGAACATATCCACGCTGTGACACTGAAACGGGGAAACTCTCACAAGCCTGTTCCTGCTGCTGCCCTTTCCCTTCAGACCTGAACTGGTCAGATGGATTTGCAAATATATTTATCCCCAACTTCTTAAAGTAAATTCCATTTCTAGTTTTCTTTTACTTACACGAAGTAATGTTTTATTTAAACCTAGAAGAGTTTAATCCAAAAGCGAAATTTAACTGAGATACCAGCATCAACGCAGCTTGTTTCCTTTGGCTGCGGGCCCGGGAGCAGTGAAGGACGGCCTCTGCCGTGGGGCACGGCGCAGCAGCGGGGCCGCCCGGTCCCAGGACACACGCAGAACGAGCCCTCCGGTAAGCGAGGCGCCGGACCACGGCGCGCCGGCCCGCAGCGTGGGAGTCCCGCGGGGTTAACGCGGCCCCGGGCCCCTCCACGGGGGCTGCGGGCTCGGCCCCCCGGCGGCGGGGGCGCGCACCCGGGGAGCGAAGCACGGTACAACGCGGCGCTGCCGGCGAGATGCACTTCGGCAAGCTTCGGAGCCGCCTGGCCGGCACCGGGGGCACTACCCGCCGCCCCCGCGTCCGCAGCCGCCGTGCCGGGCACTGCCGAGCCTGCTGCGGCCCGGGCCCGCCCCCGCGCCACCACCTCCTCGCCCAACGGCGGCTCCGACGCCGCCGGGCACGGCCGGGCGAGAGCCCTGGACAGGTCGCGGCCGCGCCAGGCTGGGCAGCAGCACCGGCTACCGGCCCCGGTACCGCCAGAAGGGAGCCGCGCCCCGCCCCCAACCCCCGCCAGCGGGCCGAAGGCTGGCAGCGGGACACCCCGGCCCTACCCGGGCCCGGGCCCAGGCCCGCGCCCGCACCCCGTGAGCGACCCCCGCCGCGGCCCCACCTTGTCGTGCCAGGCGGAGTCGCTGCGCAGGGCCTTGCCCCACACGGAGCCGCGCCCGGCCGCGCCACCGTTGGCCACCGTGTGCTGCTGCGCGTGCGGCGGCTCCTCCCTGCGCCGCGCGCCGCTCATCCTCCTGCGCACCCCGGCCCCGGCCCCGCCGCCGGCCCGGAAGCGGCCGCCGCGCACCGTCACCCGCCCGCGCCCCCGCTCCGCCAATCCCGGCGCCGCCGCGCATTACACGTGACCGGAGAGCGCCCGCCCCCTACGGCAGCGGAGAGGGGCCAGGTAGAAGCGCGGCGCGTGTTGCGCTCGGGGAGCCGGGCAGGGTGGAGGCGGAGCCTAGGCGTGGAGTAGGCGGGACTTGAGCGCGGGCGGGCGGGGCCTGGCGGGGCCTGGCGCAGGAGCGCGGTGCTCGGGGGGGCGGCCCGGCGCCCAGGGGAGGCCGAGGAGGGACCCCCGGCCCGTGCAGCGGCCCTTCGGCCAGACCTGTGGCCCCACGCCCCGCCCCGTGAGGGCAGCGGCCCGGCGGCGAAGCAGCAGGGACGGGGAGGGCCGGCCGGCTCGGTGCTGCTGGGGCCATGCGAGGCGTTGCTGGACGACCTCGACCTTGCGGTGGCCCTCGCTGGGCGTGCTGAGCCCCGGCCCTGTCAAGGTCCCTCCTGTGGCGTTACTCCTTCCCCGTCTGCTCCCGCACAGCCCTGGGTGCTGGCAGGCTGTCAGGGCTGCGGTTCCGTTTCCCCATTAACGCGCGCTGGGCCGAAGCTCTGCGTTTCTGTCTGCGGCACAAACCAGCCAAGGCGTGAGGTGCTGAGCTGCTGGCTGAGATGCACAGTGCAGGGTCATCCCATATTGCTGGCGAGACCTTTGCCCCTCACACCCCCACCATGACTGGGCCCTTTGCCGAGTGGCCAGGTCTCATGTGGTCCGGCTCCAGTCGTGCCCCTGGGGTGCTCCTCAGGTGCTTGGGAAACAGCAGCCCCCCTCCTGCTCTGCACCCTCCCCTCTGCGATGGGCACAGTCACTGCAGGACCCCAGGGCTGATCTCTTCCAGGACTTCAGGCACATGAGGAGTTTCACTGTCCCCAGCTCCACGCTCCTGCTCCACGCCATCTTTCAGGGCAGGAAGCACTTGCACAGCAATGAGACACCTGGGTCAGGGAACTGATCTAAAATTCACTTGCTAAAAAAAAAAAAAATGGTTTGTTTTACTCCATCTCCACTGCCTGATCGACTGCCCAGAGGGAAAAGCAAATTAAACTATTAAGCTGAGGTTTGAAAGTACAAGGAGGAGGAAGAAGTGCCAGAGGATGTCACAGGGGTACAAGCAGGTCCCCAGTAAGGGTTGCGTGTTGGCAGGCTTGTGGAAGTAGGGCAGGATTATGTGGGGAGCCCTGGGCACAGGCAGGAGAAGGTGGGAAGGGCTGGATGAGGCTCAGGGGAGAGCCCCAGGGGCTGTGCAAGGTGGCCTAGCGCAGCCCCTAACATGCACACAGCTTCAGAGGCTGCAAAGCACGTGAGGAGCTGCCACATCTGTGCTGCCCCTATTCACCAGTTACCCCCACCCCGGGCCCAGCCTGACAACTGCCCAGTGGCGAGGAAATGGGGCTCAGTGAGGGGGGGTCCTGCCTCCTGTCAGGCTCCTGGGGACCACTTGGGCACAGCTGAGGCCGGGTCTTTCCTCCAGCACAGAAAAACCTGGGACCGGCCATGGGGTGGGCAGCTTGAGCTGTCTGATTCCTGGGATTTGTTCTCTTTTTCTTTTTTTTTTTTTTTTTCTCTTTCGTTATATTTTAGCTAAAAAGTTGAACCTTCTTGGGACCCTGTGGCCAGATTACAGGCATGGCAAAAGTTCTGCACTCTCCCTGGGTCGCCTCTGCCCTGGCATGGCACTCAGCAGCATTTCCAAACCCATCTCTGCATTTCACCGCCTCCTGATTACTCCCTCAGCACAGCCTGTCCTTTGGAGGGGAAACAGGCAGGGCACCTGCCACCAATGACCTCCGCGGCTCCCCTGCTCCCCAAAGCAGGCGGTGCCCTGGCAGATTTCATCCAAGCAGCACAGGGGCATGGTTAGGGTGCCCCCAAGTCTGGCAGGTTGTTGGCAGAGCAGGTCACTGGTCTTCTGAACCAGCAGGAACAAAATCCATTCCCTGGGCAGGGTCTGGCTGGGCTGCTGGAGGGCATACCCATTGCTTCTGCATCAGTGATGAAACAGGTGGGATTTTTGGCTTTTTAATTGTTGTCTGTAGTGATGGCCCACAGGAGAATGGCAGCTGAAGATCGATCGATTTGTGTCACTGCTCATTTCTGCTCTTCGCTGGTGTCACTGTGAGTGCAGCCTGTGTGCTCCATGCCATTCCGTTGGTGTGGCTCTGCTATGCTGGGAAGTGCCCAGGCGTGACGGCAGGGTATGGTCCTTGTCCTCGAGCTCCCACCTCTCTGTGGGCAGCGACAGAGCTGCTGGCAGTGCCTGGGCAAAGCAGCCCTGCTCCAGCTGCCCGCTCCAGGGTTGGGTGAATCCCTCTCAGAAATGCTCCCTCTTCCACTTGCCTGCTCCTCGGCAGGCTGAATTCCAGCCCCGGTGTCGTGGAGCCCTGCAAATCAACGCAAAATCACCCCTAGGATGATGCTGGGGGGGGGCATCACCCTCCCAAAGGGGAGACCCCCGGATCGGGCACTCCTCTTGGTGACTGCAGGACCAGGCTGGGGCACAGGGCTGCTGATGGAAAGCACGAGTGAGCAAGACCTGCCGCCCTGCAGGGCGCCCTGGGCCCGACGCTGCCCAGCCTCAGGTGAAGGGTGGGAGCTCCGCATTCCTCTGGGCTCCAGCCCCGGTGTGGGAGTCGGGCAGGCCCCCAGCTGTTCTCCCGTCCAGGCCGCTCTGCAGAGGACCCTCGAGGGGCTGTGCAGCGGGTCCTGCTGCCGGCCTACCGCCCGGGGCCGGCAGGGCTCGGCACTGACTGGCCACCGGCCCCTTGGCAGCTTGGTCCCTCTGGGCCATTCCGGGACCCTCCAGTCCGCCTCGGCGCAGCCTTCGGATGCCCCAGCCCCGCCCCGCCCCGTACCCACCCGGACGGGGCTGCAGGCCTGGCTGGTGGCCACGGGGGCGCCCGCGGTTCCGCGGAGCACGGCACCCCCGTGCCAGCGGGCCGGGGGGCGCAGGGGCGCGCTGGTCCGCAGCCGCCGGCGCCACCCCGAGCTGCGAGTCCCCCCGCGGGCAGGCGGACACGCGTGGGCCGCTCCCGCCGTCCTTTCGTCTATATTAGGCCGGGAGCGCCGACCCGCCGCCCCGGCCCCGCCACATTCTTCTGCCTTGTATGGGCCGCGTCGGGCCGTGCCGCGCCGGGCGGTACCGCCCCGGGGCCCCGCTGCCCGCCCCGAGCGCCGCGCCCCGGCAGAGCAGCGCCGGCCGCCCGCAGCTCCCGCCGGTGCAGGTGAGACGGCTCCGCCGGGCGGGACGGGACGGGGGCCGGGCGGCACTGGGGAGCGGCGGCGCCGCAGAGAGCGGGGCAGCAGGGATGGATGGAGCCGGGGCTGCCCCGGCGGGATGAGGCCGGGAGCAGCGCGGAGGGGAAGCGGCAGGACGGGAGCGGGCGCCTGCCCTGCGGAGCGCCGGGGGGGAGGGGGGGAAGCAGCCCCGGGTGCCCCACCGCTGCGGTGCTGGAGCTGGTGCCGGGGCCAGCCCGGGGCAGCGGGTGCCGCAGCGGTAGAAGCAGCCCCGGTGCGCCCCTGCGAGGGACCCCTCTACACGGGCAGAGCTCCCCCCGGGCGCCGGCGGGGATGTCCCAGGCGCGGGAAGGGGAAAGGCCGCGGATCGATCGGTCTTGAGCAAAGCTCTCGGTAACTGTCTGCAACGACTTGGAGCTGGGACATCCCTCCTGGCTTCCCCAGCTCGCCCTGCTGCAAGAGCAGATCCTGCCACCCATGGCTTCACCCACCGCCCAGTCTGTGAGAGCTGTTCCTGCCTGGAACAGCTGTTTTTCCTGCAAGTCTTGTTGCTGATGGTCAGAGCCAAGATCCAGATGCATATGTGATGCTCTAGGGACCTCCCCAGTGACCCGTGAGAAGCTTCAGGCAATAAACTTGTAAGGCAGAAAAAGCTTTATTTAGCTCATTTCCCTCAGTCTTAAGCACAGAGGTACATTGTGTTCTATTTAGCCTTGTCCATGAAAGCTTGAGATTCTCTTGGCTTCCCTTCCTGCATACCCTTTTGGTACCAAACACTACAACTGTGATAAAAGCCAGGGAGACTCTAAAACATAGGAGAAAGCAGCGGCCGAAGCAGCATTCTTTGGAGCAGAACATCCCCAAGCATCAACAACCACTGCAGCTGACCAAAGATGGTTGGGTTTCTTTAGTCACTTGAATTTTTTTCCCCTCTTTTCACTGGCAGGCTGCCTGCGGCTGTAGGAGGAGTTTGTGGTCACCTCCCCCTCTGAGGCTCTGCCACCAGATTCCCCCACTGAGGTGAGCCCCTGACTTCTCCTGTGAAAATGTCAAACCCAGTCCAGGGCATGTTATGCTGGTAGCCTGAGGCCATGGAGACCTTCTGCCCCATGGCCTCCCCAGGCATCAGAAGGGTGCTGGACTCTGGGTCTTTTGCATGGTGATGGTGTTTGTGCATGCCTTCTCAGGGTGGCCCCAGAAGATATGCTTTAGGAGGGTTTGTATGTGCCACATGGGCACAGTGAGGTCCTTGTTGCCTAAACTTGGTGGGATGGAGCTAGCCCAGAAACTGTCTGCCAAACCTGCAGTCAAGCCCCACAGCCACGTACGGGCCTGGCCAGGTCTGCAGTGTGCGGTGGGAGCTGGGGGAGGGCTGGAATGAACTTTCCCTCCTGGTGCTCACTGCACACTTCGCTCTGGCTCTCTGATGCTGCCCAGCTCCTTCCAGTCTCCACATGAAACCTTCTCGCTGGCTGGTGAGCAGGAGCTGGTGTCCCTCTCCAGCTGTGCTGGAGGCTGCAGGGCAGCCCCATGCAGTGCCGCAGCCTTGTCAGCACTTTTAGAGGTGGCTCCTGCAGCTGCACAGCCAGCTTTCGAGGAGCAACCCCTTGGGAAATCCTGAGCGGTGTATCACAGGTGATGGCAGCTTCTGAATACACCCTGGGACACGGGGACAGGCTGCTGCTACTGCAAGGGCAGCTGTCCCATCCCCTCCATGCCCGGGCACCCCTCCTGCATGCCAGCCAGACCTGCTATGAGCCAGTCCAGCCCGCTGGGCCAGCAGCGGCTCCCTGCTGGGATAGTGAGCTGGAGCAGCGCAGGAGATGCTGAGTAGGGAAGGGTGGAAGCGGGCAGAAGGGAGGATGGGGATGGGACAGGGCCTGGCTGCCCCAGTGGCACACAATGTCCCTTTGGCTTATCCCGCCCTCCCTAGCATGGCCAGGAAGCAGCACCGGGATTGGGTTGTTCCTTTGGTTTTTACCAAGGAGGAAACACGTGGCAGTTCCCAGCCCCATGGCCCCTTGTGTCTGACTCAGGTGGGGTTTCACCCCAGCGCCGAGCTCCTCAGCTCTGCTGTCTGAGGTCAGTGGCTGGAGCAGTGCTGGGATGGGGCTTTCAGCCGGGGATGGCAGGAACAGGACCAGTCTCCATACTTTTTTTTTTTCTTGCGGAGTAGGAGGTCGGGGGGTTGGTGGCTACACCAACTGGCTTGGCCAAATCTACCCCAGCATGCAGGGCATCATGACCTGATCTGGGCATCCAGGGAATGTAGCCAGCAAGCCCTTGTGCAGAGCACGGGTTGCCCCTGCTGAACCAGGCCTTGCTGCAAATCACTTCTGTCACACGCAAGAGGCACCTTTCCCCACACTGACCCCAAAAAAAAAAAGTCTCTTCCCAAGTCCCAGCCAGCCCAAAGAGGACTACTAACAGCAGAAATAGGACGATTAGGAGATGACCAGGTCGAGCTGGAACTTGGGACCAAGCATCTCTCCAGGGCATGTTTTGGATCAAACAGCAGAACCATGTGCTGTCAAAATCATGCTTAATCCCCCTAACAAGAACCATCTCTCTGGAGAGGGTGCCAAGCTGCGCTTCTGCTGCTGGTCACAGCTGGGGCAGGGTAAATATTTGGATAATATTAATTCATGTGGTGGGAGCAAAACTCCTGCTAATTTCTCTAGTCTTTTGCTAATAATTCTGTGTGTTTTGAAAGCTGAGCCCTGTGCCGGCTGGCTCAGACCTGGCACAGCAAAGCCGTGGCATTCTGCTGAGCTTCCCCAAGCCGCTGCCTGGGGCGGTTATGGGCCAGGAGGTGGCTGTCCTGCCGCAGGGAGCACAGCAGCAGTGCTGGAGGGAGCAGCAGGCAAGAAGTGGGCTGTGGGGGTCAAGATCTGCCCACCCCACCGCAAGCATGGCAGGGCTTTCCAGTCCTGCTGCTCTCCTCAGCTGGCTGGTGATAAACACCTCTTTCCTGGTGGGCACGGGGAAAGAACTGAGCATCTGGGGGATGACGGGGTCACTGCTGTCTGGCACCGGGTGTGGCCAGGTCAGCTTGGGGCAGCGCAGAGGATGGGGCTGAGGACACTGCAGCTACAGGGGCTCATGGGGACGAGGGGGGGAACTGTCTCCCAGGGGACACGGAGCATGTTCCCTGCAGATGAAGGGCACAGCTTGGGCTTGGTGGGTGCTGCCAGGCTCTGTGGTACGGAGCACTGCTCCTGCAGTAGGATGGGAGTGGGTGTCAGGGTGGGGGGAGAGTCCCCAGCCCCTTCAGAGCTTGGCTGGGCAGCCCTGTTGGCACTGACACCGTAGCGGGAACTTGGCACTTAACGCAGCCCCCAGGATGCCCTGCCAGCACAGCCCAGCTAAGGGAGCCTGGGGACTGCAGCAGGGTGGGGACCAGGCTGGTGCCTGCTCCAGCTCCTACCTCCGCAGCCCTTTGAAAGAGGAACAGCAAGAGGGGAGGGAAAGAGCTGGAAAGCAGGTATGGTCTGGGGAGGGCTGGCAGGAGCTAGGTGGGTGCAGAAGAAGGCTGTTTGCTCTGCGCTAGTCCATGCCAGCACTGGGGTCCCACTGGGCAGGGATGCTCCCCAAGGTCCTGTGGTTCCCCTGGGTGCATCAATGTCAAGGACCCAGGTGGGAAGCAGATCCTGGAGCAGCACACACAGGTGGCCAGACCAGCCAGGCATGGCTAAAGGTGTGCAGCTTGCTGGCAGTGTTGCTTTATGCAACACAATGTGGCTCCTTAACTGCCAGAGGGCAGGAACCCAGGCAGCATGGGCACAGGGCACACAGCGTAACACTCTGCTCTTCCCCCTGAGAATTCATTCATAACCTGTTGCAGCACCATCAAAACTAGCCAGCTGCAACAAGGCTTTTACCATCCCATACCAGGTTAGCTTCGGTAAGTAGCTCCCACACCTTGCCCCAGCACAGCCACCAATCCCCCACAAGGTTTCAAGGGTTCACCTACCGTTCATGCTGGTTCCTCGTACTCTTCAGACCAGTCCACCCCGCTTCTTGCCTCTGCTGTGTCCTTCTCCTTAGCTCTCCTCCATCCAGGGCACTCGCTCTCCTCCCTGTGCTTCTTCCAGGTCCCTCTTCACCCAGTGCTCCTCTCCCATCCCCCTTAGAGCCATTTAACTACTCAGCAGGAACCAGCCACAGCTGCACCTTATCCAGTCAGCCAACCCACCGCCCCTGAAGCCAGCCCACAGATGTATATTATCAATTTCAATTAACCTGCCTTCATTCCTCTACAATTCCTCTACAATAATCCATTAATTTAACATTACCCCCCAGCTGCTGCCCATGCCAGATGCTGACCCAGATGGGGACGCTGAGGCACCGGGCTGCATGTGAGGGAGAAGCGGCAGCGGTGGAAACCTGAGGGCTCTGAGCAGCATCTCCTGCTTGTGCTGACCTTGCCCCAGCCTTTCTCGAAGGGCGGTGCTGAGCCAGCCGCTGACACCGTCCCTCTGCCATGCTGGTCTCCGCTGACACCTTGCTGAATTGTGCCTGGCAGGATTTGCCTGGGAGAGGTCTGAGCATCCTCCCCTCAGGCAACACCGGTGATTGCTGGGGGTGCTGAGGACCGTCTACAGACCCCATTTGGGTCCTCAGCACCCATGGCACAGGGTGTCTTAAACACTGACTGCATCCCTCAGCCTGGCAGTGTGGGGATATCACCAAACCTGTGCTCTGTGGCTATGAAGGTGCCTGGGTACCATCTCGGCGTGGGAATGGGATCTCTGCTCCAGCCCAGCTCTGTTGGGCACTCGCCAGCAGGGGCTGGGGGCAGGCCCCCCCCCCAGCTTTGAAAGACCAGGTTTTCCTGCCATGGCCCTGCCTCGGTGGTGTTTGGGGTCCACGTGGTCCTTTTGCCATTCCTCACAGGACACAGGTTGCCCCAGCCATGTCCCCAGAGCCTGTCCATCCCACTGCTGCCCCCCTCTTTGCCCCTCCGGGCTGTTCCTTTCTCCTGCTATTCATTACCTGTAACAACAGCACCAGTCCTCAGTGCCCCACAGTCCTGGTGTTGCTTGGCTACTCTCCCCCTGCCCGCAGGGGCTCTGCAGCCCCCCCAGAGGTCCACTAGCCCTCTGTCCCCTCCACTTCAGGGCCCTTCTTGTGGGCTCCCCGGGCAGAGTGTGGGGTGCCCCGTTCCCTGGTGGGGAGGGAGGTGGTGGGCGGCCTTTGGCCCGGCGGTGGGAGGTGGGATGGATGGACGGAGGGGGAAGGGAGGCAGTGGTATGTGAGGAATGTGCCCGGAGCAGATAACCCCTTCCCGCTGGGTGCTGGGTGCTGTGCCGAGTCCACCTCTCAGGGACGGGGCTGGGGGCTGCTTTTGCACAGCGAAATGGAGGAAACCAGGGAGACCCATCACCCTGGGAGCTGGGCTGGGGAGAGCCCTGCCAGGAGCCGGGGGGGACCACGGCTGAGCTCTGCCCAAAATGCTGAGGCAGCCATCCCCATGGCCCTTGGGACTGAGGGCAGTAGGGGGATGCTGGGTGCTGGGCTTGGCATCTCTCCCTGTGCCCGAGGTGCAAAGGGGACAGGCAGCAAGCAGGTCTGGGGGCTTGGGGGCCGAGGGTGCTGGCGGGGAGCCCTGCCTGTTGCCTGTGGGGACGGCCCTGGGGAAGGGGTGCCGGTGAGCACTGCCTGCACTTGTGACTTCCCAGGGGACTTGTTAGAGGCTGAGTCTCACCTGTCCCCACATCCAACCCCACAACTGCCTTATGTCACTGTTGCCCAACTATGGGACGGCCAGGGAAACTGAGGCACAGGAGACGCAGGAGTTTTGTGTCCCTGCCTCTGCTCCGGCCCCCCAGGCCCTGCCTGCCCCCAGTCCTTCTGATGCTCCTGCCTGCTACCCTGCCCCTAGGTGCCACCCCAGCTGCCAAGATGTCCAGCAAACGTGCCAAAGCCAAGACCACCAAGAAGCGGCCCCAGCGTGCCACCTCCAATGTCTTTGCCATGTTTGACCAGTCGCAGATCCAGGAGTTCAAGGAAGCCTTCAACATGATTGATCAGAACCGTGACGGCTTCATTGACAAGGAGGATCTGCACGACATGCTGGCTTCCCTTGGTGAGGGATCCCTACCCCCGTGCTTTGGGTGCCCCTCAGCCTCTCTTCCCACGTCACCTCCTTGGCAAGTGGGGAGAGCTGCTAGGTGACCTGGTGCTGCAGACCGGCTTTGGTGGGCTGCCATTGCGGCACAGCCCTCCTGCTTTGGGCCAGCCCGATGCCAGCTGCAAGATCGGGCCGGGGTGTGTGTGTGTGTGTGTCTTTGCTGGCACCAGCTGACTGTAGAAGGTGCGTCTGTGGAGGCACCCAAGGGCAGCAGCTCGGTGTGTCACTCTCACAGCTGTGCTCGCTTAGAAGGGACAAGACCCATGGGGTTGGAGAAGCTCTGCCCTAGGAGCAACCACCAGCCACAGCCATTGAGTATTTGAGTAGCCTCACCCCAGAACGTCACCTGGGGTTACCCCTTGCAGGACAAAGTCCTCCTGTTGCTCTCAGCCTGGGGGACAGAAGAAGCCAGTACCTGTGCCGGTGTGATGCCTCGGCTGGTTGAGACCTGTAGGTCTGGCCATGCTTCCCACCCAGAGCCCGTTGCTCTCCTTCGATGCAAGCCGCAGCTCCCACCTCCCGCTCCCTGAGGTACTCCCACGGTGCTTCAGGAGGTCTGGCAATGATTGACCCAGCAGCCAAACCTGTTCTGGAGGTCCTGCCCGGCCCTGGGAGGGACCCCTCCTCCCCATGAGCCTCAGCTCTGGGAGCAGGGGGGCCGGGCATCGGGGGCATGTGGAGCTCCACAGAGGAGGTTAAACCGTCCCTGGTGCATCCATGGTAGGAGCAGCACTAGGGACATCAGCAGCACGAGGCTCGTGTGGGGCCATTACTGCCCCTCTCCTTGGGTGGTGCTGGGGCCAGCTGCCAGGGTAATGGGGAAAAGCCATGGGTTTAGCTCCTGGTAACCCTCAGATGAATTCCTGCATCTTCCTCGAGGCTGAGCTGGGCAGAGCTTGGTTTCAGGAGGCCTCTGGCACAGATTCAAGCATGGGGAGAGATGCCATGGGGGGAGCATGGGGTGCTGCCGAAACCCCCTTCCCTTGTGTGTGGGGTGGGTGGAGATGCACCAGCAAATTCT
Source organism: Falco punctatus (assembly GCF_963210335.1). Lineage (NCBI taxonomy): Eukaryota > Metazoa > Chordata > Aves > Falconiformes > Falconidae > Falco > Falco punctatus. The sequence goes on from NC_137590.1 coordinate 940,543, forward strand.
TCTGCAATTTAAAAAAAACCAGCCAGCTGGGTGCATGGGCTGGCCGTGGGGCTGGGTGCTGGGGAGGGGGATGTGGCCCTGCACCCACACCCCCGCTGTGTCTGGCAGGGAAGAACCCCACTGACGAGTACTTGGAGGGAATGATGAGCGAGGCACCGGGACCCATCAACTTCACCATGTTCCTCACCATGTTCGGGGAGAAGCTGAATGGCACCGACCCGGAGGACGTCATCCGCAACGCCTTTGCCTGCTTCGATGAGGAGGCATCAGGTTCGGGCTCTGCCTGCACACGGCCGTGCTGCCTGCCTGGGCCCTTCGCCCCTTGGGCATGCAGCTGGGGCGAGGGCTGGGGCCAAATCCTTGGGGATGGTCCCCCAGCAGCTCCAGAGTGGGAGAGCTGGGCAGGGCTGTCTTTGGGAGAGGCTCAGCCCTCCTGCAGTGTCCTCTGCTAAGCCACCTCCTGCCGTCCCTGCAGGCTTCATCCACGAGGACCATCTGCGTGAGCTGCTGACCACCATGGGAGACAGGTTCACCGACGAGGAGGTGGATGAGATGTACCGGGAGGCACCCATTGACAAGAAGGGCAACTTCAACTACGTGGAGTTCACCCGCATCCTGAAGCACGGAGCCAAGGACAAGGACGATTAGAGCTCAGGGCCGCTCACCCCCTCTGCCTCCTCCCGCACATGCCCCCCCTCCCCGGCCCCCCTTGCTGCCCCACAGCAGGGTCCCCCCATGGGAAACACGTCCCAGGATCAGCACCCTGCATCGGGTCGTGCTTGGAGGGGAAGTGCTCCTGTCACCACACCGCTGTGTACCCATCCATCAGCCCCAGACCCCTCCCATCACCTCTCCCACCCACAGGCTCACCCCACTGGGACCCCCAGCCTGGCTGTGACACCCCCCAAGCAGCCACTGGCCCCCTCAAAGCCACCACGCCACTGGTCCCTGGGGCCAGGGTGAACGTCCCCGTGAGCGCTGGCCTGCAGTGGTTTTGGCTGCCTTGAGCCTGAGCAATCCCCGTCTTGGGGCCGCAGCACAGAAAGCGTCTCTGCCCTCTCCCCCCGCACTCCCTTCATGAAAGAAACCCCACTTGGTTTCCTCCTCCCCAGCTGTTTTATGGTTTTAGAGCCTGTGATCTGAGGGATTCGGGAAGCATATAAAACCTGATGGGTGTGATATGGAGACATGCTGTGTGTGGCTCCCTCGAGGACCAGCGCTGTGCTGTGCCGTGCCACCTGCCTGCCTGGTGGCTTTGGGGGACAGGTGTGGGCACCGCATCCCCCCCCTTGCTGCCATGGCCAGCCAGGGCCCTTTCCAACAGGGCAGCCTCTTTTCAAAGCCACATTGCTCCCTAACCTGTGTAAAACCAGCTCGAGCATCATTTGCTGCCTTTGCTGATGGGACGAGTTATGATAATTACTAAATTATGAGAGACATGGAGACGTGGAAGGCTGAACATGTGCTCTCCCAGGGTCATGGCTTGTGCTCTGCAGCAACAGCCCCAAACCAGCCCACCTCCAGGCTTGCAGACACCAAACTCCTTCCCTAATTCCTTGCTGTACCAGGGAAAAAACTGCAGTTCTCCCACTTCCAGAGCGAAGTCCCAGGCCTGAAGGCTGCTGGAGGGCAGGATGCTTTTTAAAAAGCCCCCTTCACTGGGAAGCACACCAAAGTGAGTGTCTCACAGATGTCACTTCAGGGTAGACGGGCTGAGGCTGCAGATAAACCGAGTGGAGTGGGAAAGGGCCTCCGGCTTCCCCGAAGTGTCTGCCACGTGGAGGGCATGCTGTCTTCTGGAGGCAGCTGCATCCAGGAGCAACGTTCCACCCTGCTGACCCAAAAAAGGATCAGCTTGTGTGACCAGCCCACGTTCTCCCAGTGTCTCCCTTGTACTGGGGAGCCCAGTGCTCCAGCAGCGGTCTCCTGGGTGCAGAGCAGAGGGGAAGGGTCCCCCCCTCCACCTGCTGTGACGCTTCTCCTGGTGCAGCCCGGACACCGCTGCCACCTTCGCTGCAAGGGCACGTTCCTGGCTCGTGGGCAGCCCGGTGTCCCCCAGGCCCCCCGGGAAGGGCATGGGGACAACAGAGCTGCCCCTCAGGAAGGGGCAGGGGGAGATGGAGCGTGGGGCCCCAGTGCCAGAGGTGGTGAAGCAACCTGTGCCCCAGCTGGCTGGGGGCGAGCCCTGTGGCGCGGGGCTGTGGCACCAACAGTCAGACACGGGGTGTTTTCGTGGGGCTGCTTGTTTGCCGTGGGTGCCCGCTGGCATGCACTGGCCCTTACCCGCACACTGTCCATCTCCTCACCAAGCAGGCAGTGATCACCTTCAAACCTTGAAACTGGCACGTAAAGCTCTGCCAGAGGTGGGTGAAGGAGCACGAGCCCCGGGCTCCCACTCCATCCCTGGCAGCGCAGGACAGACCCAGCTCGCCTTTCCTTCCTAATTAGCACCACCACGACTACAGCCCGCGGCCATCGAGCCTTGGCTTTTGCAGAGCAAAGGCAGGCTGTGAAACCAGTAAAAAAGGCCTGTCAACACTGCTCCCAGGACCAGTCCTACTGGGGGAATCCCAGCGGGGAGTTCAGTGGTCCTGAGCAGGGAGCAGGACCCTGCTGCTGGAGAGCCAGAGCCAGGCCCACGGGCAAGGCTGTCTCCAACAGCTGGCACAGCCGACCCCAAATCCAAATTTCCTTGCCAAAAATCCAGATTAAATATCAGAAGGTGGGCAAAGGGTGGAAGGGAGTCCTGCCTGGGATGGGTCAATGCCCTGGAGGCTGCCTGGAGTTTCCAGCATCCCCCTTTGGGATCTTGCTCCCTGATTGTTTTTCAAATTGCTGAAGTTTAATAGCATTACCATGTCAATGGGCCAGGCTTCGCAGGGCTGGCTGCTGGAGGACCAGCCTGGGCAAGCCCTTGGCCAGGGCAGGCAGGGAGATGGGCCATAGCCTCAGCTCCAGCCCCTCGCCCCACAGGGCTGCTGGTTCCCCAGTTCCCCATCCGCTGGGAGCTGCCTGGCTCCTGCTCCAGGCTGCTGTTTAGGCTCCCCAGATGCTGCACTCAGGCACTCGGTGGGATTTTTCCCAAGCGGCGTCCACACGACCCGGCCCTGGGCAGGTGTCTGAGCCCAGGCACCATTTCCCCGTTGTCTCCATTAGGCAGAAGAGTAACACGGCCTTTCTCAAAGGGTGGGAGCTAAACGCAGACTGCTTGAGAGGCCAGTCGGGTCTGGGCACAGTAGCTGACAGAGCCGGGGTGGCAGGCAGCGGGGGTCTGTGGTGTCACCCACCCGAACAGGCTGGGCAGGACAGGACAAGCGTGCCCTGCCTGGTACCGGCCCCAGGTTGCCCGCAGGAGTGAGCCCAGTGCGAGAGGGCTGGTGGGGCAGGGGATGCACCATGCACTGCTGCAAACTTGCAGCTGACGGGGTTTGCACCCAGGGCCAGCCCCACACCTTGCCTGTGGGTCACCAGCCTACAGTGCGCGTTAACGGAGCAACAGCAATTTTGGATACAGTTTCACCGAGGGCATTGAAGATTGAGCAGCAACTAAACAAATGCTTTAAGGATTTTTTTTTCCTGTGTAATCCCTTATTGCACCATGCAATCTGTTTTGCGTGGACCAAAAAACTATCACAAAGGAGTTTTTTTGCAGCCTTTCTCAATACCGGAACAAATACCAATCTATTTCCCTGAAAGCAGAAAAGAGGGGTGGGAGGGGAGCTGCAGCACAGCCTGCAGAGGTGGTGGAGCCTGGAAGTGGGGGGTTGCCCCCAGGCTGGCTCCAGCACCAGGGTGCCAACAAAGACCCACTGCAGACAAGCTCTGCATGGAGGCAGATGGTGCAGGATGCGGTGACCCTCGGGGATGCTGAGCCCCACAAGCACACAGGTCCCTGGGGACAGGCACACACGTGTGCTGTGCTCAGTGCTGCACACCTGCCTGTCCTGAGCCTCTGGCAGGGGGTAAGGATGTCACCCAGCCCCACCTTGCAGCAGGGCATGGAGCACCAGTGGGGAAATCCCATGGGAGCCGCATCCTGGGCCAGCAGCATGCTGGTGCAGAAACGGAGCCAGAACTCCAGAACGGTCTCCAACGCTCAGAAGGTCCCTTCGGGCTCTGCGGTTGCAGGGGGCAGGCACAGGGAGAGCAGTGGCAGCCCTGCGAGCCCCCCGGAGCCCTTGCCTGGCCTGCTAGCACCAGGCATGGCACCGGCCCCACCAGGTGCCTCTTCTTGTCACCCTCTCCTGGAGCCACTTTCCACTTCCATGGGCACGGTGACACGCTGAGCTTCTGATTTCCCACTCTGTAAGTCAAAAAGCCACCAAAGGAAGCACTGGTGGTGCCTCAGGGTGGTCTGAGGTCCCTGGGGCTGTCAGCCACAGGCCTGGCCCTGCAACCAATGTCTGCCTGTTCCCTGCCCACGGCCACCAGTAACCCCCCAGTGCTCCAATACAGGATTCAGCCTTAATGTGACTGTGGGGAAAGAGCTTGCGGGTGCCTCGGGGTGTGCCCCTGAGTGGGTGGGTGTCCCTACATGGGTGTCCTTGTGTGGGTGCCCTTACATGGGTGCCCCCGGGCGGGTGTCCCGACATGGGGGTGTCCCGGTGCGAGTCCCCCAGTGTGGGTGTCCCTACATGGGTGCCCCAGTGTGGGGGTGTCCGGGGGTGGGTGCCCGGGCGGGTGCCGGGGCACAGCCCGTCCCTCCGCTGCCGCCAGGTCCCGCCGCGGGGTTCGGCGGGGCGGGGGCGCGGCCGCTCGCTGCCCGGTGCCGCGGCGGTGACAGCCGGGGGCGGGCGGGCCGGGGCCGGGGGCGGGGGGCCCGGCCGAGTTCCTGCCTCCTCGGGAACAAAGGGAACTCTGTCTCGGCATCTGTCACCGCCGCCCACCCAAAACTTTTCGCCGCGCCTCGGCCGCCCGCCCCGCCGCCGCGGGAGGGTCCCGACGCCCCCCGGCCCCGGCACCGACCCCGGCGCGGCCCATGCAAGGGCCGAGGCGGCGGCGGCGGCCCGGGGGTAAGCGCGCAGCCGGGGCGGGCGGCCAACATGGAGTCCCGGGCGGGCGGCCGGGCCGCGGGTCGGCGCGGGGGGAGCGCGGCGCCGCCGCTTTGTGCGGGCCGGGGCCGCCCCCGCGGGAAAAGTTTGCGGGAGCCGCGGGCGGGCGCGCTCGGGTGGGTTTTGTTCCCGCTCTGCGTCGTTTCCAACTTGGCCGCCGCTGCTCGGCCGCTCGGGATGTTTCGGGGCCGGTTTCTGCCGGGTGCGGGGCCGCGGGCGACTTTCCAGCGTCTCTTTCTCCTTCACCGCTCCCCCCCCCCGCGCCCCCGGCGCGGGGGGTGGGGGGGCTGGCCGCTTCCCCCGGCTTTGTGTCCGCGGCGCCGCGCTACCTGTTGCGGGAGGGGTGCGGCGGGCACCGTCGGGCCCCCCCGGCCCCTGACAGCAGCGCGGCGAGGCCGCCCCCGCCTCCATCCCCGCCGCACAATGACCCCGCGTGGTTCCCTCTCCCCGAAACAACTCTGACTTCCCAGCCCCGGCCCTTTTCTCCTGCCGAGATCATCTCTAACTACCTGCGCCCCCCCACCCCGCTCGATGGTCCCCCCCGAACCCGCTGGCGTGCGACGGGCTCACGCGCGGGCACCCCCCGCCGCCCCCCGGGGCCCAGCGCCGAGGTGCCCTGGGGTGGGCTGTTGTCTCCGCTGGTGCCGGCGGCTTCTCCTGCCCCCGAGGGGGTGTCTCTGCCGCTGGGTGCCCCCCCCCCCCCCCCCCGGCCGGGCGAGGAGGGGATGAGCCGCTCCCCACGTTCGAGGTGGCGGTGGAGGGTCCCCGGCTGCCCCCCCCCCCCCGGCCGGGACGCTGCCTGATGCTCTTCGCTTTCCACCTTGCCAGGCTTCAGCCAGGGGCGGTCGGCGGGCAGCTCCACCATGTCGGATAGCGACCTCGGGGAGGACGACAGCGCCACATCCCCGGACCCCTCGCAGTCCAACAAGAGGAAGAGAAGGGGCAACCTCCCCAAGGAGTCCGTCAAGATCCTCCGGGACTGGCTGTACGAGCACCGCTTCAATGCCTACCCCTCGGAGCAGGAGAAGCTCAGCCTCTCGGGGCAGACCAGCCTCTCCGTGCTGCAGGTAGGAGCCAGCCCCGGTGCGCTGGGGACCCGCTCGGTCCCCGGCCGCGGCGCTGGGGCCGGCTGGGGACAGGCCCACCGAAGAGCCCAAAGGACGCGGCAGGCCAGGCCCGCTTACCGCTGGGAGGCGGCGGGAGGCACGTGGGCAGCCCCCCCGCGGGGAAGCTCCGAGCCTACGGCAGCACCCAGCAGAACTTGGGCTGGGCAGAAGATGGAGGGACTGGGACGGGAACAAGCCGAGCTTTATCCTGTTGTTAGTCAAAGCTGCCACAGGCGGGAGGGTTTCAGGGTGGTGATGCTTTATGCTGTTCACCTGGGCACCCCCCAGCAAAGGGGCCCGGGCTGCTACCCCCCTGCAGCAGAGCTAGCAGGAGACCTCCATCCCAGGAGGGGCTGGGCTTTGACCCCAGCTGGGTGGCTTCCAGTAGTAAGCACTGCCTGGCCCACCTGGCCCCAGTTGTATCAGCTGCGTTAAGGGGAGCCAGACCCAGCTGTGGGCCCCTGCCCCGCAGCCCCCTGGCCCTGCTCTTGGCTGTGGGCTAGTGGTGCTGCAATGGGTGCCCAGCCAGGAGCCCTGCTGAGCAGCGGGGCAAGCGGTGCTGCTTCTTCCAGCTTTGGGTGTCGGGGAGAAGCTGCCTGCCCCTTTGATCCACGTGAAGGCCAGCAGGCTCCAGGCAGGGGGACCCCCATGCACCCAGGGCCCCGTCCCCGCTCCTTCCAGCCCGGCAGGGTGGGAGATGAATGGGGGCTTCGCTCTGTTCTCCAGTTCTGGGGGCACGGCAGGGTGAGAAACAGCCCTGGCGTGCAGGGAAGCAGGCAAGGGCCAGGTTTGCAGCCGAACCCCCTGAGGCTCTCTCTGCCCCTCCGGCTCCTTTCCTCGGGGCTCAGCACAGCCCTGGCCAGCGGCCGTGGCCCAGGCACTGGTGTGTAGGCAGCGGCTATCTGGTTTCCCTCTTCCTGGCTGGCAAGGAAACCTTTATTTTAATTTTAATCCATTCCTTTAAATGCTGGCTGCGCAACTGATTTGTGTCCGGGCAGCTGCTCTGAGGGGAGGCTGGTGGTCCCAGGAGGGCTGGAGTCAGTGGTGGGGCCAGCAGTGACAGGTTTGTAGCTGTGGGAGTCTGGGCTTGTCCAGAGCGGGGCTGGCACAGCGGGGCTTGCTTTGTGGGGGTCTGCCCCAGCGCTTGCAGCAGCGGGGCTGGCAGGTGCCTGGCTGCCCGTGCCTGAGCTCTCTGGGACCAAGGAGGATGTCGGTGGGCACGTGGGCTTGTGTCGAAGTGTGGCCTTGCTGTGCGCCGACTGCCCCGTGGCACCCCCGCAGCCAGCGTGTGCCTGGGGAAGAGGTGGCTGCTGTACCCCCTGGGCAGGGGGTCTCAGCCTGGTGGCATCTCCCGGGGCCAGCTGAAGGCTGTCACTGGGACTTCTGTCGTCTGAGGTGACGCAGCAGGGCATTGTGGGGGCTGCTCCATCTGATGAGAAGCCTGTTGGGTCGCAGGTGTGCGACACGTACGGCAAGGCTGGTGTGGTGTGGGGTTTGGTCCAGCAGTGCCGATCTGAGCGCTCCGGGAGCCTCTCGAGCGTGGGGCTCTGCTGCAGCCACGGGCCAGACACCCCCCAGTTGCTTATTTGTGCATCCCCCTGCCCAGCCCAGCAGCCTGGGGAGCTGGAGCCAGGCGCTGGTGGCCAGGGGTCAGGACCGCGGCGATGCCAGGTCCCCAGGATGACTGGGAAGCCATGCGTCTCCCTCGCAGAAAGTTGGGAGGTGAGAAAGCAGTGCCTGCTCCGGGCAGGGCTTCCTGAACAACAGCGGTTTCCAAACCTGTGGCCTTCCACAGGGATAGGCTTTTCCTCCCTGCAGAGGGGATGCTGCTGTCACGGTGGTGCTGGGGACAGACGCTGCCCAAAGTGACGGTCCAGTGTGTGCTGGTGGCAGTGCCAAGCAATGGCCGTGTTTAAACAAAAAAGAAACCAAACAAACTCCCTAAAGCTACTGGCTCCAAGCTTGCATATCCCAGCTCCCCAGGCGGGTGATGCCATGCGGTGTCCCTGGTGGTCTGTGTGCCCGTCTGCGCCGCCTGCTCCAGAGGGAGGGCTTCTCTCGGGACCCCCACGGGAAGGAGGTGCAGGGCCGGGGGCGGGGGGAAACCTGTGGTTATGGGGGGGTGTGGGAGCTGCACATGGGGGCTTCTGCTGGCTTGGCTTTGGGCTGCTGCCCCCTTGCTGGAGCTGCGTGGCAGCCCCGGGCTGAGCGCGCTGCGCCCCTCTCTCCTCCCAGATCTGCAACTGGTTCATCAACGCCAGGAGGCGGCTGCTCCCTGACATGCTGCGCAAGGACGGGAAGGACCCCAACCAGTTCACCATCTCCCGCCGAGGGGGCAAAGCTGGCGATGTGGCCCTGCCGCGGGGGGCTGCAGCCGGCTCCGGGGTGCTGGTGGTCCCTCCCGTGACGGCCGCAGGGGCCTCCAAGGTGCTGTCGATGTCCATGTGCCCGCAGGTACTGTGCCACCCGGCCCAGGCGCTGGGTAGCAACCTGACAGTGGTCAGTGCCCACAGCCCCGACTGGGAGAAGCCCCCTGGCCCCCAGCGAGCAGAGCCAGACCCTGCCCCCAAAGCGCTGCTGGGTGCCACCAGCAGCACCATGACCTTGCTGGCCCGGGCTGAGGCGGCCAGCCCCACCAGCGGACTCTTCAACACGCCGCCCCCCACGCCCCCTGAGCTCTTCGGCGATGACTTCAGCAGCTTCCAGCTGCTGGTGGAAGTGGCGCTGCAGAAGGCAGCCGAGCTGGAGTTGCAGCGGCAGGGGGGGCAGCTGCCCCTCTCGCCCCAGACTGAGCCCCTGGGAGCCTCCATCTCCAAATAACCCCCCGGGGGAGGTCCCACAGGGTGCCCTTCCCTGGGGGGTGCCCGACCTTCCCAGCCTTGTGCCACTTGTCTGTGTGCACCCCCCCGAATAGCTTATCTCAGAAGTGGACTCCTGCCTTCCAGGGGCTCCGGTGTCTCCCTCAGCCGAGGCGGCAGAGGAAGGACAGTGCCATCCTGCCACCCTCTCGCTGGGGAGATGCCCCCTGCCTGCTGCCCTTGCTGCGAGGATGGTGCCCCAGGTGCGCAGGAGGATGCGGCCACTGCAACCCAGCTGTTGTGACAAGACCTTTGTGGCTTCACTGACCTCTTCCTGCTGCGGCTGACGGTTACTGTGGAGCTCCCCTTGGAAAACCTGCTGACTTCTTTTTTTCTCCCCTGTAAACAACGGTCCAGCCAACACCATTTCTTCAGGGAGAGAAAGAGAAATTTTTATTTTTTTTAAATTGGTGTCTGTTTTAAGGACTACGGATGAAAGCCTTTTCTTCCAAATCTCTGATCCCTTCCCACCCCCCCACCCCCCACCCCCTTTTGTTTGTGGAGGGCCTTTCTGGTACCTTGTGCTGGCCAGGAGCCCTGCCTTGCCCAGGGAAGGGCAAAGGATGGATGAACTGGAAACCTGAAGTCTGTGGCATTTTTTCACATGGAAAATATGGGACCCTCCTTTTCTGCTTTAGGGTGTTACAGATGCTGCCAGTAGAAATCTCTATGGTGCTGTTTAGCAACTTTTTGTTGAAACATTTTCCCCTTAATTGTGATTTATTACAGGATTATTTTTTTTTTCTTCTATAAGAATTTCCACAACTTCCCTGTGTTTCTCTTGAGTTCCTGCTGAATATGTGCACATTCTGTCCTGGAACAGAAAGCGCATTGCAGAGCCTGTGAAACGCTGACAGCAGGCTGCTGCTGGGGGTGGACGCAAAGCTGACTGTGAAATTTTGTACCCAACTTCTTTATTTTCTTTTTTTTTTTTTTTTTAAAAAAAAAAACAGTTGGAAAGAGGTGTGTTGTGGGCATGGGCACCTGTGTTGTTCTGCAAGTGCAGCGCTCACAGCCTGCAGACCATGGTTCCCGAAAAGCAGAGCTGTCTCATCAGCCACGTGCTAATGATCTGCCCACTGAACACGGAGGGACCGAGTCCTGTTGCTCCCCTTCCCACCCCTCTTTGCTCTTGCTCTCCAGGGCTGAGTGTGGCTGTGCCCGGCTCTGCAGTGCTGGTGACCTCTAGTGACAAGCTGGTGTCTGCTGGGAGCTGGCTGCCCCCCAAGCCTGGCCTGGTGGTGGTTCTGGGCTGCTGGGCATCACTTGCTGTCACTGAGCGGGAGCCTGGGTGCTGCGCTGGTCCTGGACTGAGATATTGCTGTTTCACTGTAAAACGTAAGTTAAATAGCGATACGTATGCACCTATGTTATCTATCCTGAGAAACACTAATCCTAGGTAATTAGCCTGATTATTAAGTTGCATGACTAGAGATAATAACATCCACAGGACCTGGTGCTCTGCAGTGGTTAGAGCCAGCAGTGCTGGGGGAGCAGCACACTGTGGGATGATGGGGCCTGGAAGGGAAAAGCACTGACTTCTGAGAACTGGTATTACCCCCCACCCCCTTTTCTTCAGAGAGAAGGTGACAGGGGAAGGGAGCTTCTGCGTGCTAGCAGAGGCCGTAGGAAGGCTCGCCAGCAGTGTGTCGCCCTGGCTGGGTGCCCCTGTGCAGCTCAAGGATGGCTCCGGCACTACCCAGCTGGGCAGAGGGCACCACTTTGGGTGGATGCTCATCATGCGGCTGTGAACATCCCCTCGTCTTCCTGAGCTCCATTTTATATCCAGCTTTTGCCCTCTGCCCCCTTTCCGGGGAAAGCCCTGAATTTTAGGACTCCCTCCCTTATTTCTTGGCAGTCCTTCCCCCTGTCACCCCCCTGTAGTTCTGTTTCCTTCCCCCAGGGGAGGGAGAGGCTTTCTAGTCTCCTCCCCTTAGTTTGCCCCAGTCAAACCAAAGTGGTTTCCTCCCCCAGGGCAGGAGTGGTAAAGCTGTGCCTGTGCCATGGACCAGTGGTGCTGCCCTGGGGATGGACCAGAAAGAGCGGGGAGGGCAGGGGACTATTGGAATGAAATTTACGGAGCAAAAAAACCTACTGTAAATAAATTTTTGTTTGTTCTGTTGTCAAATAAAGGTTTTTTTTTTTAAATATGAGCTTTGTGTGAGGCTGGATTATATCATTTGTGGGTGGCGCACTTGCTCCTCCCTCACCACCAGCCCCCACCTCCTGACACTCAGCCAAAGCAGCTTAAGAGGTCTAAGGAACATTGCTGGGTGTGGAAAAAGTGGGGCCTGTGCCTGGCACAGGCCTGCACCTACCCCACCATCGTTTGGTCTGATGTGCTCACTTCCCGCAGTGCTTGATCCCAGGGTCTGGGAGCCAGAAAGCATTTGGCAGCAGTAGCAGGCTGATGCATTTGTGTCTTCCTTCCTCCTGACCAGCACTGGAGAGGCAAGACAGCGTCACTGCTAGCCTCCTGGCAAAGGGAAAAAAACCAATCTCCGTGGAGCTTTACTGCACACAGTTTCTTGGGTCAGGAACCCTGTGAAGTGGGCAGGGGTCCTGCAAAGCTGTTCCTGGAGTAACAGCCCCAGCCAGCCTTGCTCTGCCACGAAGGGCAGTGGCATGCCGCCAGGGGTTACTGCACTGCGTGGACACTGGCAGCACAGGTACAGCAAAGGCTAGGCTCAGGGTTGCTGTGCCTGCTCGGGGGCTTGGCCAGCCTTTTGCATGCACTAGGAGTGTGCACGCCAGTATTCTGTCTGCTAGTGTCCTCCATGCACACACTGGCTCAGGGCTGCAGTCTCTGTGGCAGCTGATGATGCTCTGCCTCTCTTGAGAGGGATACCTGCTCTCTGCTGTAGCAGGGGCTGAAGTGGGGGCTAGCGCCAATTCAAGCCCATTGCAGCCCCCTCACCCCTAGATTCCTGTGTTGTAGGGCAGCCCTGGGGCCTCTGCACCCTCCCTGGCACTGGGCAGGGGCTGTGGAAAGATGGAGGCACCCAGCCTCCAGCCAGGTTTCCCTTGTGCAGCTCCAGGGAAACCCCTGAGCAACTCCGGCAACAGGAATAGCGATAGAGCATCCCCCTCACTGCATGGGCTGCTGGTGCTTTGTGCTCATGGTGAGGAATGTGGGCTGGAGCCAGGACTCAGCCAGGGCTGGGAGCTGCCAGACCAACTTGGGGGTGGTGGTCTGCACAACAGCAGGGGGTCATGGCTGGGTAAAACACAGTCAGTGCCTGCCTCCCCCCCCTCCCCCCCTGCAGCTATACCTGCCCCTCCTGTGGCCTCAAGTAGCACCTCAGGGTTCCTGAGCTGCACAGAGGTGCCTTTGCCCTGGCCAGGCCCTGAGGACTCCCAGGCAGAGGCTGGACAGAACCTCAGGGACCTGTACCTCACCTCCATGGCTTCCAGCAGGGCTCAGGCACACCCTGCCACGGGTGATGAGCAGACATTTCCCACAGAAACAAGGAGAGTACAGGAAGGACAGCTGGCATTCCCACCCTCCAGCACGATGCTGAGCCTGCTTACCCAGGGTGAGACACAGCTCTGCCCCCCTCCCACCACAACGTCCCAGGGCAGCTGCTGGGACTTGCGCTGCTGGGACTTGGCTGACCATCACCAGGCCCTGTCCTAGCTCTCAGCCCCCTCTCTGCCCTGGGCAGGCTCAGGCACTACATCAAGTGCAGAAAAGCCTTGTTAGCATAACACTTTCATTCTTCTCATGCTGCAGCCAACACCGGCCCAAAAATACCCACATGGGAATAAGGCTTCAGGAGACCCTCCCTGGCAGCTGCATCCCCCATTGCTGGGCGAGGAGGAGTGCAGGGTGTCACACTGTGCCCCAAAACTGTGCAGGTGGATGGCGAAGTTACACATCGCAAGGGTCTGCGAGCCCCCAGCGACACATGGTCAGTGGCAGTACAAACCACCCCTGCTCCTGCTTCCTGCTGCGTGTGGGCCTCTTACCTGGGTAATGCACTTCCCTGGGCATGCACCAGCCTGGCTCCACAGTCCCCCCCCGGCTTCAATACTGCCTGGGATGCTGGACTTCAGCAAAAAGTGTGTTGAGCTGGTGTCACTGGAGTCCCGCAGTCATCTGGCACACATGGCATTCATAGGAAAATCAGAGCTGCAGAGCAGGCAGCTGTTCCTGGAGAAGCACAGGGGCCGTGCAGCTGGCATGGCAGCAGCTCATGTAGCTGAGGCGGCCCCACCTGCTGCAGCCCTCGGGCCAGGCCACAAGCCCAGTGCACAGGCCTCGCGCGGGTGCCCGGGCTTCGCTTCCCCTGCGATGCCTGGGCTGTGGGGCAGGCTCGGCCCGCTGCGCCACCCGAGGAGAAGCACGGCGGCCCGAGGCGCGGGCTGGTTCGGCATGGGCGCCGCTCTCCTACTGCCCCGGGCCCAGCCGCGCCCCGAGCGTGCGGCGTGGCAGTGCCCGGCCCCCGCAGCGGGCGGGCTCCATCCCGGCCCGGCCCTGCCACCGCGCCCTCACACCGCCCCGCGCAGCCACTTCCCCCGCAAGCACCGCCCCCTCCCCGCCCTCTTAGCGGCCATTTGCCCCCGCAGTCACATGGTCTGTTGTAATTGGCTGACAGACCAGCCACACCGCCTACCGGTTTACCCGGAAAGACACGGGAAGCCCGCCCCGTACGCGTTCAGGGGGCAGCCATTTTGTTGCAGCCGCCATTTTGTGGCTGGGAGCTGCCATTTTGTTAAACGTCACAGTGTCCTCCCACAGGTCGGCAGCCATTTCTTGGCACCATCGTACCCACGTGCTCTGAGGCGGCCCTGTGAGTGGCTGCCCGCTCCCTGTGCGCCCAGGAGTCCAGCATACATTTATATGCAATGTATGTATATAATTATTTTTATGAAGGTGCATATAAATATGTATAAACACATAGTTTTCAGATATATGCTCTATTTCTATACATGTGTGTAATCCATGTATATGTACGTACATTGATGAAGCTGTGGCGGTTAACGCCATGCCGCCACAGCGCTCGAAGGCCAGCACAGGGCCCTGGCTACGCCACCCATCACCCCACCACTGGCACCACAGCTGAGAACAAAGGGAGAGAGACTGCAGGCAGCTGTAAATTCACACTGCATTTATTAATTTTTTTTTTTTAAACGGTAAGTCAGCCAGCTGTCCTTGCTGCTGTAAGTTCTTCTCCTCCAAGGTGGCAGGAAACAAAATGAGAGTCAGGCGGGCACAGACACCTCTGCCACCCACCTCACTTGGAGACCCACCAGCATTGCCGTGCCACTGCAGCCCACCGAGGGGGAGAGGGATCTCAGCCCAGGGGTTGTGAGCATTTGACAACTCAGCAAAAGGGGCTGCTGCCCACAGACTGCCCACCTAGGACAACGCAGCACTTCAGGCCAGCTCCCCAGCAGCAGCCTCAACCACTTTCGGAAGAATAAATTAAAACAAAACAAATCCTTTCCCTGCTATTTCCATTTCAATACTAAAGATCCCTACAACTGCATCTTTACAATCCTCCCCAAAACCTGACAGTGCAACCCAACAAGTCAGTGTCTCTACCCACAAACTTCAAAAACCAATGCTGAATTTCAGTTACATTATGGCTAAGCTTCGATAGGAACCCAATTCCATGTTTGAGAGTTTATGGTAAGTGGACAGAAATCTGAGAGCACCTACGCATAGACAACACTGGACAGTATACAATGGTCACTCAGACGTCATTCAGGATTTCGCTTTTATTTATTTTTTGCCTTCTGGACCACCACCACCCTCGCTGAAACTTCTCTAGAATTCTATCCCTGCTCCCATGAAAGCAGCACACAATCTCCCAAAATTCATTCAAGCAAGTGAAGGAAAAAAAAAAAACAAACTCCCCAGCAAGATCACTCAGGATGGGGCCAAATGCTTATTTTTGAGAGGGTGGCAAAGAATTGGGTTGGTGGCGATTCTGGCTTCAAGAAGCCAGACTGAAAAGGAGACCTACAAAGGGGAAAATGGGCTAAAAAATATTTAGCAATCCTTCCTCTACCCAGAGATCAGGGAGATAAGGAAAAAAATAGTCATCTGATTACACACAGGGTATATATTTTTACACACACTTTTACACACATCTAGATATAGTACATGTAAAAATATATGCTATACATATGCCCATTCTCACCAAGGTGCTTTTAGTACACCATCTGCACTGTGTGCATGGGCATGTATACGTGTGTATGAATTAAATGTACAGGTACTACTAAGTGTATATGTGCATATGTACACATACATACAGGCAGGCAGCCTACCACCAGCTACCTGTGCGTTCCTCTTTGTACAAAACCCAGTCCTCCCACCCTGAAATACCGTTACGCTCTCCCCAGCCCTCCCCCTGCTTCCCCAGCCCACTTTGAAACAGGTCCCCCAGTGTAGCAGCTTCTTCCTCAACAAGCAATTCCAGGAAAATAATTTTGTAAAGGGAAAAGGAGAAGGAAAAAAAAATATCAAAGTGAAGCATGTGTGGGTCGTGCCCATAGTTGCTCTGTGGCCCTTCAGCTCCCCTCCTGCACCTGGAGCAGGGTACTGTGCTCTCAGGTTCAACCAGCCAAGCACTGCCCCTTCCCCCTTTGCCAGCTTATTGCACATGTGTTTCTGGGCTGCATTTCAACAACTCTGTGTTACAGTCCACAGACCCTGTCATCCTCTCACTTCAGTAAACCAGAGGAATACAAACACACTGCCCTGACCCCGCCCACCCATCCTCCCCCCACCCCAATATCCCCATCAAAAGGAAAAAAAAAAACCCAAGAAAGGCTGCTTGCTAGCAGAGTGCAACAGTAGTACACGCTGAATGGGTGTTCTCTTCTGGAGCTCTGTGGAAGAGAGGCTATTTCTAACACAGTAAACAAAGCCATGCAAAGGGTGGGAGAAAGGAAGCAGAAGGAAGAAAAAATAAAGGATGAGAATGAAGAACCAAACTGAGGAGGAGGAAGAACACAGCATGGCAAGTGCTCAAGGCTTCATGTTTTGTCCTCTTCTTGTAAACAAGCTAATAATTCTCATTAGATAGAACAAGTAAAAAGACTGAAGTTCCAAGTCGAGGGGCTGGAGTTTCCAGGAGTCTGTTCAGTCCATTCAGCAACACCATAGCCAAGTGAGAAAACGAGGGGTATTTTTTTCTTTTTTTTTGTTTGTTTTTTTTTTTTTTTTTTAAAATCTTCATTACTTAAAGCTGAGAGAAAAAAGCCAACTCAGGAGCCCTTTTCAAGGATGGCTCATTGTCTCTAGACTGAATAAATCACACTAGTTTAGAGAGAACCTTTTTTTCCTTTTTAATGACTTATAAAAACCACGCGGTTCCTTCCTCTGCCCCTTTGCTCAAAGGCGGGTCTGTGCCTCAGGTACGTAGATCTCAATGCTATCTGCGCTCTCCGTGGCAGAGTTCTGCCGGACGGAGGCAGCCCGCTTGGCTGCCATAAGACGCTTGCGAGCTTCCTGGCGCTGCTTGTCTGAGTCAGAGGCTTTGTCCCGGTTCAGTTGGGATTTGGACTTTGCTGGCTTCTTTGGCACTGGAGGGGGTGGTTTCTTCTCTTCCTTTAGGGAGACAGTAAGGAAAAACCCAAACATAAAATAAAAATGCATATACAGAAGCTTTCTCTCTGATATGGCAGGGACTCTCATGGCATGAGGGACCAAGCAACAAGACTGAAGTGTCAGGTGAAAGAAGCAGAAGCAATTATTGAACAAGACTCGAAGTCAGCTTCCCCAGTTTCTAAAGATGTGCCATTTTGCATTTCCACAGTACACAGGCCTTCCATGAAGAAGACTAATTCGCAGACTACATCTGGCCCAGCTACAGGTCAGAGCACGGCACAGGCAGTACGAAGACTGAACTTGATCTGGAACTGCAGAATTTTAATATCCCAACCCTGCCCAGAGCCACAGTTCTCCTTCCTACCCTTGTATTTAGTCAGGCAGCCGGGCCCAGGGACACAGCCCGTGCTGCACTTTCAAAAGGTTCCAGTAGGTGTTTTTTATACTACTCAAAACACCAAGAATAGTTAAAACCTATTCATACAGTACTTTTAACACTAGAGGCCTCTGTATCACTGCTTTAAGCATACACCACTGCTCACCACTCTGGCCTGTCTTCATCGTAACACTTTTTCCCCTTGTACAAAATTGTTTCCACTATTACTCAAGAGGAATGGTCTCAGTGCATTGCAAGGCTGTAAGATTATATTGTACAAGTGCAAGGCTGTAAAAGCCCTAGAGATGATCTGCTTGCAGACAGAAATAGACCTGATACCCAAAATGTCTGCGAGGTGCTCTGGTCGCTCTCAACTGCCCCACACTCACCTTTCTCTCCGGTGTCTCTGCCAATTGCCAGCTATTAGCTTTCAGGTGGTACAGCTCATCAAACTTCATGCTGATGTCTTCAATGGACAACTGCAGGAGATCCCAAAACCCAGCTAGGTCCTGGGCTGTGGGTCTGGGATTGGCATTAGGGTTCTAGAAAGAAAAACAAAAAACACCCCAAAAAACTTTAAGAATATACCCTCCTGACAAGCAGAGCAGTCTGCTCACATGTTCACCCCTTGCAAGTCTACCTGCCCGACAACTGAAACTTGAAGAGCACACAGGAGACACCAGCCCTAAATAGGCAAAGAAATGCCATCATTTACAGTCTAAACTGTTTCTGCAAAGATCAGGAAGCAGAGATCCTGACTGTATTTCTCTTATAGGAGCCTGAAGAAGAATCCTGAAAAAGAGACTCTCTGTAGCAGAAAGCAATACCTCCCGTTGTCCCCAAAGCTTCCCCAGCTAGTGCTAATCCCACAGCAGCAACCTCCAATTGAAGGCCCCCAGCACATGATTCAGAGCTACAACACCATTTCTTACAAAGATCAGGATTTTTGGGTGGATAATGGAAATGGACACAACACAATGCAAAGCACAGCTGTGACACCTGGAGAACTTGCATGCCAGTGTACAGCAATCCAAAGAAGCCAATACAGCTTTCACAAGCAAAATTACTCTGCTACATCCTCCCCCAACATCTGAAAAATTTTAAGTAGCTTAAGTTTCTTCCAAGAATAGAATTTTGCCAGTTCTGAGACATCAGAACTGCCAATCATAGGCCTGGATAGTCTAAGGAAAGCATGGGATCAGACCTGAGCAACTCTGCACAAAGCTGTTGGAAAGTCTGGCAGCTAGTGGCGTTACTGCTTATCTCTCAGCTGTGATCAGCCAGAGATCAGCAAGAAGATGCTCAGCACTTCACCCCCTCCTACACCCTCCCAAGTTTCTCTAAGCTTTTTTTGCAAGCGAAGGGGAATTCGCCTCTGAGGAAGCATGCAAAATCCATGCCACAATAAAGCTTGAGGGGAAAAACAGAACACAGATTGCCATCCACCCTGACATTAGCCCTGTCCAGCTCTCAGCAAGGGCAAGCCCTTGCACTACATTTGAAGGGATCAGATTCAAGCAATGCTTTGTGATCAGTAAGGGACAGTCCTGTTGGGACAGTTTTGCTGTCCACATAACCTACATGCTAAGATAGCACGTCTGGAGAAGAACAGTAGACTTTTCAAGTATTCCCCCCTATTTGGCAAAACCTCAGTGTTCACCTCAGGAAGCCCTTTATAAGTAACAAGAAAGAGGCAGTTTCCAGGATACAGAGCAGTATGGCTAGTTGACAGTTCAGACCCACAGAAAGACTTGGCATATTCAGCATGCCCTCAGCAGCAGCAGAGGAAAATTCCCCTGCGCTCACATAAGCACCAAGAACTGCAAACATTCATCCCAGAGCAAAGCCCAAGACTGCCTATTCAGAAGAGGTGGAGGCAATCAGCCTCCCACTGCTCAACTGCTGTCTTAAATTAGCACTCATCCATCATGACATGGTGGTCAGGTTGTAGGCTACAGCTGCACTGGCTTTGTGTTAACAGTAGCCTGCTAATACCTGATCATGTTCCTTTAGTGCTGTCAAAACATACATCCCCCTCTTCAAAAAAAAGGAGAAAGATCCAGACTCACCAAGTTTTGTTCACAGAGGCCATGGAATTGCTGGAACTTCTGCGACATTAGTAACTGTGCACTCCCCACTGCACTCAAGACTTTTCCTAGGACTAGGGGGGAGAAAAAAAAACAACAGAAAGACCTCAGTTGAACAGACTATAAAATGCAGCAATGAACTCTAGTGTTCCTGGAGCAAAGAAACACTCTTGATTCATTAGAAAAGGAGTTTCAGAGATCCCCAAAGAGCTAAGGGCTCTCGGGGAAAGGCGTATTGAAACTATAATCTACATCTGTCTTGTGCCATCTCTTATTGCTTCTCCTAGAGCAGGTCAAAAGCAGGCCAGACTGAGAAGATTACATCAGTTGGCAGAAAGTATTTTAAAACTGCTTTCAGCCCATCAGACAGAACACCAGCACAATCTCAGTAAGCAGATCTGCTGGCACCTGCTTGCAGATCATAACCTCTTCCACTCATGCACAAGGTGAAGGTAGCAAGGGGCAGGAGAACCATTTCCAAACTCCACTTACCCAAAGGGATTAAAGTACTGGCAGGCTAGGGCTTTTAATATCCAGGACCTCATGCTGCTCTTACTGGGTTTTCCAAAGAGCCTCTGGGCATGGCAACATTCCAGTACTCATTAATGGAAAAACACTGTCTTTGGAAGGGAAAAGTCCATACACAGTTGAGAGACCTGCAGTGCACGCAACTGCACCATGAACAGAGATGAACTGATTCCCCTCTCCTCCTCCCTGGTCTGCTGCTGCACCTACTGAATCAGTTCTGTATGTTTATAAATCTTGGTGGGAAAAGTGTAAGCTGGGCTCCCTCTGTACCCAACAAGCTCTCACTTACAGAATCTACTAGGAGATGGCTCTTAGAGGTCACAGACATAGCATCTCACTAGTCTTGGTGTCTTTTTCTTGCCAGAGTACTCCTGCCACAGGCTAAACAAAGGCATCCCCTGAGGCAGGGAGAGGCCTGGCAGTGCCTGTCCAGCTTGCCAGCCTGCGGAGCATCTTAATGCAATAGGATTAGAGATTAGCTCCCCCAAGCCCTAGCAGTGACAGTGAGCTGTAGCTGAGTCTTACCATTACTTCACCTTTCTTGGGTATTAAAAAAATAAAAGTTGAGACTCACAGATCCTGCCCTTTGCAGCCTAGTCACCCACTTCTGTCACTCTGCACCAAAGGCATGATTTTCACTGCAAGAAGCACAGGTTTTGCCAATCTATTTGAAAATAATGGAACAAGCCCAACCAGGACTGATCCCAATAAAATCAAGTGGCTTTGTGTTCCCTGTGCACATGCTTTCGGTGTATTCAGCACAAATTCAGTGAAGCCTTCTCATATGAAGAAGCCTCCTTTTTGCTGTGAAGACAAGTCCACAGATTCAAGAGATCAAACAAGCTTAGAAGTCATGTTCATTCTACCCCACTGCCAACTAAACTTTCACTTGCCACTTGAGTACAACGGGTTAGGCACGGAGAAAGATCCCACAGCCTCCCTGAAAGAAATCCATTTAAGCTTTTAGAAGTTTGGAATGGTCAGAAGCTGCACTATCTCCTGCAAGCCTTATATGCTACATCACAGTATTATTTCTTACCCCATCTAGTAGAGGAAATTACCTTTTCCTCTCCAAAGAAAAAGCATTCTTTGTCCCATACTTATCTCCATGTTCTGCCTCTGAGGGCTATCAGAGATTTAACTGCAGAAAGCTGATTCAATACTCAAGTTATAAGTCTTTCTCAAGAGGGAGTCTAGTGTCCAGAGTCTGACAACACCTACCTTCTTCAGAGAGATTGTTCTCTTTGGTCTCCTGGTCCATCTGGCGGCACCAGCCTTCTAACCGCTCTGTTTCTGCTTGCAGCAGCTTCAGAAACCAGTACCCATCCCGCCGGCAGGCTCCTGGCTGCGTGGGTTCTGATGGCGAGGTGGAGGATGTCTCAAGCCAGGGATCAGGAGGAGGAAGAGAGGAAGGCTCCAGGGCTGGGTCATTGTTTTCTCCATAGGAGAGGTTTCTCTTAATCTGTGAGGGCTTGGCTGGTTGCCTGGTAGTGGCATCAACACCAACAGAGTTGTTGTGTTGGGGGCACTCAGCGAGGCTTCTCTCAGATGATTTACAGCTAGAGTTATTAGGTTCCTGTGTGTCAGAGTCTGTGTCCTGTTTGGAGGACATGCTGCGAGAGTGGCTGTTTCTAGAGAGATCAAAAGCAAACACTAAATAACAGAACTCAACCTGGCTGGCCTTGCACACCAACAGTGAAATGCATTTGTTCGTTATGCCTGCAGATGAGTCTCACCCTGCCCGCCCCGCCTCACACACACAAACACACACCACACATTCAGACAGACAAAATCATAAGGTTGCCTGCTTACTGCAATAGGCCGTTCAGACGAGAGGACTGACGCACAACTAGTAATTACATCTTGTACTTTTTAATTTCAAACTCCCATTGATTTTGCTGTTTACAGAACAAGTGCTTTTTGCAGCGGGTATGTGCTGTGGAGGAAGAGCTCTCCATGCGTCCCCATTCAACACCACTCATTGGAACAAAGAGGGGGAGAAGGTCTAAGCGATGTGGGGGAAGCAGAATTTGAAAGAAAGGAAACTACAAAAGCTTGCGTCTTTCACTTACCGCCACTCGTCTTCTACCTGTACCCCGATGGACTGGAATTTGGTGGCTGGTGGAGGAGGCTCCTCTTTTGCCACTGGCTGAAGACAGTCAACCTTATTGAACAAGAAAAATACAGACAAAAACAGACACAAGAACTTGCTGCTGGAATTCACATCAGTAGACCAGAAGTGCTGCACACACACATACAGCATGCTGACACCACACGCCAACTGGAGGGTTGTCTTAGGAGAGGCACAAGACTACTGCTCAGGTCCACCTCCACTTGAGCATCAGGACTGTATCTTGCCAGGCATCTGCTCTAAAAGCACTCTGCTCTGCCATCCACAGCTGTTTGTACAGTTGTGGCACACTGGAGAAGGGCTGCGTGTCCCCAGGGCACAGCTGTGTGCGTGGCATCCAACATGGGCACAGGACAAGAGATTCAGGAGAGGGTAGTGATCTGATTAAGACTGACAGCAAAGCTCAGCTTCCTCTCTCCCAGGGACTGACACCCTCCATAGCTCTGGATAAGAGGGTTAGAAGGTTTTAGGAAGGAAATCCAGGCTGTAGGGCAGGTGGCTTCAGAACCAGCTCAGAGAAAGGAGAGGAAGGCAGGCAGTTAGCCTCTCCAGTACAAGTTCTCTTGCCTTGCTGCCCTTTCACCATGTTTCACTCTGCTAGCCCTGCAGAAAAGCCTTCACTCTCACATGTACTTATTGCCAGCTAGCCTTACTGTGAAGTCAATGGAGAACTTCCTCAGCACACACAGTGGCTTAAAGCCCAAATCCCGCATTTGGACTTGCCCAAGTACTCATGTCCCTATCTGCAGGTAACAGCCTGCAGCAGTGAACCAGCATTTGGGACAGTCAGCCATGTGTAAGTGGGAAATCTGTCCTCAAAAAGAGTGTACAACTGCAGATGAGTTAAGTTTTGCCAAATAAAGCATGGATTTACTCTACTCAGTGGGTTCTCATTTGACTATATAATCAAAGCTCATTTCCATAGATTTCCACAGAGTTAAATGCTTCCAGCAAGAGAAGTAGCAACCTGCTGGGAACAGCGAACAGCAAGAAATTGCTCCCTCCTGCCTACAGCCCCAGGACCATTTCACACTGCAGCAGCCCATGCTACATGGGTGTCAAGTAGAAAGGCCCACCTCTCGGAAGAGAGTTGTCCCAAGAACCGTGATGGACAAGAAGCAGATGGATGTGAAGTAATATGTAGTACAGATCACAGGCATACCAGCAGCAAAAGGCCTCTTTAGAGGGACTCATCCAGTTAACATTGTCCCACTGCTTTATGAAACGTTTAAGTTTTGTACTAAAAGAACTTAGTCCTTTCCGGTCTGTTATGGAAAGCTTCTGCTGTATTTCACCCCTGGGAACACAGGAATTTAGTCTGACAAGGCAGTTAGCTTCTCTTGCTTTCTAATTGAGTTCAGAAGCACACCTGGTTACACAAAATGCACACGCTAAATGGATAGGTTAAGGACATTCCTTGGGACAAAGAAGAACAAACTATTCCATACTTGTATTCCTATAGATGACAGCTTTCTTTTGGGGATGTTCTCCACTTTAGGCTCTTCGCTAGTTAGAGTCCCTTTGTCACTTTTCAAAGTTGCATTTTTCTGGGGTAACTCTGGAGTCTCTCTCGCTGGAGTCACAACACTTCCCCTCGTCACACTGGGTGTCCTGGTGCTGTCCAAGCTGTCTGAAGAATTGCTGAGCCCCGACTGGCTGGTCACCTCACTCTTGTGGTCCTGGCTGTCCAGGTAGGTGTCCTGTGCTGATTCAGTGCTGCTCTGCACAGTGACAGAGATGAACGGCTTTGATGTGGTCCGAGGTGGGACAGGAGGTGGAGTCTTTTTATATGCCACTAGGCATGATGAACCTGTAGTAATGGAGGCGGGAAGAATAGAGAACGCAAAAGACAGATTGCGGGGAAAGAGAGATACAGTAAAACAGAAAGAAAAAGCAGGTCAGTCACAACATCCAAGAGGAGCCTCCAAGTAGAAGCTGGAGGCAGAAATGCAGAAACAGCCTACAGCCAGCAGCTCACACTGGGTAACCCAAACCAAAGCATAAGGGGAAGCAGAAGGCAGAGCCAGAGCTAGCTTGCA
Organism: Falco punctatus; assembly: GCF_963210335.1. Classification (NCBI taxonomy): domain Eukaryota; kingdom Metazoa; phylum Chordata; class Aves; order Falconiformes; family Falconidae; genus Falco; species Falco punctatus. The sequence goes on from NC_137590.1 coordinate 964,280, forward strand.
AAATAAGTCAAAAGGAATACCATGATGCGTGAAAGGCTGGAAATGGAGTAGAGGTATAGAAAAGCCTCCCAAGAATGCTACAGGGTTTGGCAGGTGTAAGTGTCCACACTGGGGAAATTTTCTTTGGCTAAACCCTATGTTTTAATGTCCTAGTACAGCCAAGTGCCTCAGCTCTTTGTCCCATCAGTTGACAAGTTTCAGTGCCTGGACCAGGGTGGTGTTTTTTCCTATAAAAACGGAAAGCCATAAAGTTTGTTAGATGCTGATGGCAGGAACAAACATCTGTGAAGTACCTTAAAAACCTAGCTGCTATGCATTAGAAGAAAATACATCATCTGGATGCAACAGTCCAAGAGTGGCAAGGCTGCTGCTGCTCCATGTCCCCAGACCCAACCAGTAGTGAGGCTGGAGATGTTTTCCCAGCAGGCACACAGAGCACACATCCACTACATGTATGCATATATACGTGGCTGGCCACACAGATCACAGAAGAGCACCTACACAAACACAGACAGCAGCAACGGCCTCATCCTGCTCCTGTCTCTGGCTTGACAGGATGGAAGTCCATTAGCAAAAATGCAAGTACAAGGTGGATCCTGCAGCAACTGCTTAGGCACTCAGTCTGCCCAGTTCCTGGCCCCTGGATGTACAAGCCCCTGAGGCAGAAGTCCTACTCCAGTTGCTGTGCAGACAGAACAGACTCTGCTGGGCAGGGCACAGCCCACAAGTGCACTGACCAGCCACCCACCTACAGGCAACTGACCCCTTTTATTTCCTTACTCCTGTATTCCCCACTCTTGTTCCTCCCCAAATAAACAAAAACCCCTTTCTTGTCCCACCTTTGGTTCCTCCAATAAATATCCCGTTAACCTGTCCTGTGCAACCCCCAAACTGCACCCCATCATGTGTCCTGGCACTTGGCAGCAATCTCCTTAGTCCAAAAGGTGACCTGGAGAGCTGCTCCCCATGGCTCATGACGATGAGCATCACTCCTGGACACTGGGGCTGAGACTCTGCTGGGACAACCCCAGGAAGGGCCTGTACAGTGTTCAGTGCTCAGGGGTCTCACCTGCCGTTGTGTGTTCGTCCCTGCTTTGGGCTTGTGCAGATGGGCCTATGAGGGGATGAGGGCCTCTGGGATGGACCTGGGAGTAGCCCATAGCTCAGTGAAGTTTTGCACCTCAAATTGCAAGGTCCTACCTCCCACTGTCCTGCCCAGTCCCATACATAACCTCCCCCAAACCTGCTGACAGAGTGATAGATATATATGCAGATACAGACCATTTTCATTAAATGGTACAGACAGACCATTAACTTCACCATTTCTATGCCCAAAGTAGCTACCAGCATATTAACAAATTTAGTACCATGTTAGAGACCAGTCCTCTCTGTCAGGAGCCCTGCGGCTATTTGGGGACCGCGATGGCAGAGGTACCTGCTGCTTCCCAACATTACCTTCCACCCCCAAACTGCACTGCATGCATGCCCTGGGAAGCTTGCAGCAGGGCACTTGACAAGTGTTTTGATCTTTCAGGACAATTGGACACAACCAATTCTGGCTCAGCCCATCAGAGTGCCTTCTGTTCCCTGCATAATTTGAGCACAATTAACTGAGAAGTATCAAATGAACTGAATCCAGACTGATTACAGGTATGGGAAGGGCTGTTTTAGCTGACATGAGCCTCTCAGCAGATCCTTTTCCTCACCAGACAGGTGTGTGTCTGCCTGCAGCAGAGGCTGACCACACTCACAGGGCACCCAGGAGGTGTGTCCCAGCTGCTTCACAGTCCCCAGTGGGGTCAGAGCCAGTCCTGAGCATCTCTGGGAGCCCAGCCATACTCCCAGTGGGGAAGTTGCACAGCTACACCATGTGCCTTATTGACAGGATTGACACATGCCTATACTTACACATCCCAGTATCTACCATATTAACAGCTGAAGTTCCACTTCAGAGAAGGAACTAAAAGGGAAGGGTAACAAAGAAGGAGGAGATCTATGTTTCCAAAAGCATTCCTATGCCCAGAGATGTTGAGAGGTACTGTAACAGCACTACTGCTACAGGAGGACTAAGGAGCCTGTGACAGGTTGCCAACCAAGCTGCCTTTCAGTGTGAATCTGGACAGGAGCTCAGGAAAAAAGAACTGGGACAGGTTACTATGTCTGGGGACAGAGTTATTTTTCAGCTTGATTAGTCTCTAGCATTGGCACATGTCACGTAAACTGCTTAGGGTAGTCTGAGCCCACAGCTGCTGTGTCTCCAGCTAGGGACAGGAACTTATGCACTTAAAAAAACCCCTACAATAACTCCCTAAAAGGTCTGATGCAAGTACTTTAACTTGTCAAATTCACATGCCAAAACACAGCTACACACATCCTTCAGCCAATACTTATTTGGTCATGTAAATAGCATGCAACCACATTGCAAGTTCATCAGTATCAGGCAACGAAGAGCACTGGCATTTATTTCCTACCTGGCAGCCCCGCTTCATCACCTTCCCCATGCAGAGTAAAGCCCCTACACTCGGGACAGCAGCAAGACCTGCTGCAGATGCTCAGGCAGCCCCAACTCAGAAGTGTTTAGCATCTCCAGGCAAGTCAAGCTCACCACTGGGATGCCTCTTTCAGAAGTAACAGATTAGTTGACACCACTCATGCAAGCACATGTTGAACTGCACCGCAGAGCTGACCTTTGCCTATGGATGTTGCTTTACAGGGTCTGGTTCATTGTGCAAATGTACAAACTGCCAGCACAGCAGGCGGCTCAGAGGTGCTGAAGCAAGTTACTGCAGGATCACTCCTTTTTCCCCATGTTCTCTGCTGGACATCCCCAAAAGCCTCGCTAGGTGTAGCGTACATTTGGTCAAGTCAAAACTTGCGTTGTTACAGATGTTTACCTACTCTGCCCTCACAGCAGAAACCTTATTAACTACACCTACCTGACAGAGCACTGCAGGCAGATGGGTAAAGCACTCCTCGTGTGAGCACAGCTGCAGGAACTTTGCCCCACCACAGAAAAGTTGCCTGACTGTACAACTGAACAGCCTCTTGGGTGCATGCTGAAATAGCTCATCTGCCACCAACGCCTGCTCCTGCGCGACACCACCGCTGAGAACTGAGGAGAGTTCAACCATAGACATGCACTAGAGCAGCCCAGCTCCTTGGCTGCTCAGGCACACCTTACTGCCCTCTGAAGTGAAGCTGCACAGGGCTCTGCCTGCCAGCTGCAGGGAAGGAAGCCACTGAGCAGCCCTCAGATGAGGAGTGCCCACACAGCCACTCCGCCGGGGCTGCCTGACCAGACAGCACAGTCTTAAACAGCTATTGCAATTTCTGAGCCAAGTCTTATGCCCAGTCTTGCACAGCTCATCCCAACAGAGCAGCGCAGAAGCAGCCTGAACAGAGCAAGCACAGAAGGACCCCTTCATAAGCTGTGGCTACACCACCAGAACACAGAACACTCATGCTGCCTTGCATTGCTGTACCAGACAGAGGGCTACAGCAGCTATTACCCAGGACAGGCAAGAGATTTGCTGTGGAGAAAGCATGTCTTCACGGCACTCCAGCTAAATACCCTGTCTTGCCACTCCACGCGGCCTCTGTTCTTGCCCCAGGAGCATGCCCAGCCCCAGCACACCAGCTGCATAGTCCCCTGCCACCCAGGAGGGAGCCTCAGACACCATCCCAGTTGGAGTCCAACCAATGGCAGGGGTGTGGTGGTTTTGCTGGCTTGTTTACCAGGAGCACAGCTCCAGTTTCCCAGCTGCTGTTTACACCCGCAGGGCTGTAATGTAATTGGGGAAAATAAATCAATTGCTACCCAATATCCTACACCACAGCCAGGCAAAACAAGAGGAGGGCAGCATATCAGCACAGAAAGGCAGTAGAGTTTCCTGGGGAAGATCGATGGTGTTCAGGGTCAATAAGCTAGATCCAAATGCATCCTTAAACCTACCAACAGACAGTATGAATACTGTTTGTGCTACTCGATACACAGGGGGAAACTGCAGCATCCCCTTGATTGTTGCTAAGGATCCTTTCATGCCATTCAGCTCAGCTGAAGAGCATCCCAGGTTCTGCTAGAAGGCAATCACACAGTACCAACAAAAAAAGCACCCCATTTATGTACATGTAGTCAAAGGGTTGACTACATGAACTATAAAAACAAGTTTATGGCTCTAAAACATTGCAAACGAAAGAAACAAAAATATTAGAAGCCTTGAATAACCAGGGATGCTTTGATTAGTGCAACTGCAAATTAACCCCACTGAGGCCCTCTGCTACCATAAACCTGGGACTTTGACTGTGCAGCAAACCCAGAAACCCCACGTTACCTAAAATCAGTTTCAAAAGCAAAAGTCAGTGCAAGCTCATCTAGAACAGTCTGTCCTTCTCCCTCAACACAACTCTGAACTAAGCTGCAGTGTTTCTTGCATCTGTGGGAAGAGGCATGATATTGAGGAGGCCAGGAGCATCCCTACATTTCTGTAGGAGAAGTGTGTTACTGGACCACCCAGTTGGCCCTCATGGCTCAGAGGTCAATCCCACCAGTTAAGTGTTCCAGTTGCTGACTTACCCCCTCCAAAGGGCTACAGCTCAACAAAGTATGAAATTGCTCAAGTTGCTGCAGGTCACAGACTATTATTTTAAAAATCAGCTTGTGGTACACTGTGGAACTACAATTCACATGGGCACTGGAACCAGTACACACCTTATTCTGCAGCACCATCAGCTAAGTTTGCTTGTGAACATCAGCCACACTCCAGAAAGGTGTGGAAGAACAAAAAAGTGTGGAAGTTTTGCTTAAATTTCCAGCTTTGCAGCACTACTTTTCCTGCTCATAGGATCTTCTAAGGCAAACTGTTAGAATTCACAACTGTGCTGTGGATGATTGATTTTTGGAGGCAGCAATGTCTGTTTATAGTCTTTCTTGCACAATTATTTTTAGAAAGCACTGTGTTTCCAAATTAGCATCTTCCACTGCTGCTGCTCTCAGCAGCTTGGGCAATACCCACTGATTTAGACCTGGGCAGAAAAGCAGTGTTTCCAAAGCCTTAAGCTGGAGAGTCCTGCTGAGCCCCAAACCAGCTGGGCATGCTGTGATCAGCTCCTCCCTTTAAGAGAACCAGGCATTTGCTTCTTGAAAGACTAAACATAGGAGTCAAAGTAATACTAAATCCAGCATTGCCTTAAGAGGCCCCTGTTCAAACAATACCAGGCTGTGCTTACCTGCTCAGTACCTTGCAGCACCACCAAGATGATAGCTAAGGTATGTGGTTTTAGATTTAAATATCATAATCACCCTCGAGTGTGCATCTAGCATGAAGTGTCTGGCTGTTTTGTTGCTATGGCTGATTCAGTACAGCCTGATGATATTTCTAATCATTCCAATGACTTCAGGGACCTGTTCAAGCCATCCTCAATTTTGTTAAATTGTCTCAAAGGCTCCAAGCCACACTCAGTTGTGAAGGCAAGTCAGACTGCCCTCAAACACATGAGCAGGGCTCAGACTGCTATCGCTTTCCTGCCCCATGTATCCCCCTCTGCATAGGAAGATCTGAAAAAATGACCTCATTTCCTCATGCATAAAGCAACATGCTCTAAAATAATCTCTCCTATGAGACAACTCATTTGTCTTCTAAATGAAACAACCCAATAATCTTGCAGCAAATAAGAACCACCATCAGCTGCATTATTCCCTTGGAGATTTTGGTTTCATGTCTTTGGGCCTGTTTGCCACAGGGTCTCACAGATGCAAGGAGTTGCATTTAGAGGCAGTTTTCAATAGCAAACTGGAACAGCCACATTCCAAGCAGCCTGATCTCTAATTTTCATCAGCTTCAAAACCACTTCAGGGTTAAAACTATGATGAACTGCAGGATGGTTTATTTGCAGACTCCAAGTAAAAACGATCCCCAGTGACAACAGTTACTGAAGACAATACAGATATTTACCGATTTTTTTTGTTCACAGCAATCACATCAGACCTTATTTTTCTCCTAAACCAAAAAGTTTCTAGCCTTTACAGCCATGGCCACAGCAGAGGCCTCCTCAAATCTATATTTGGCTTGTATAGAAGCTGTTTTAAGTATTCTGCAGATTGAAGGTCAAGACACCTGCATCTGTTAGAGACACAGCTGAGAAACCTACCCAAATTTTATTAGTCAACAGGAAAATATTTCTATCTAGACAAGATAGAGAATCCACGTGAAGATGGCATCTCTTGCTCTGAAAGCATGGCTGTCTTCAGAGTGCTGCAGAAATTTCAGAAGAAGTCTTACACTGGCTAAACAAAACCACACTCAGGGAAAGCAAAGTTAAGTGACTACGTTCATTTGAAGAGACTGTTTATGGAAATGTTAAGAACACCTGCTCCCTCAGTGTTTTCCTTTTGTAAATCTTAGTAGTATTGATCTTTGAAAAAATCTCACCTTGACAGTACATAGTGGAACACAGGCACCCGACAGGAAAGTATGTTGCTGACTGACTAATTTGGGGAGTCAGGGATGGGCTGTGGACTCTCAGGTCCCAGTCCTCACTCCACCAAGCTGCAGTCTAAACCCAGTAGCACCCCTGAGTGAGCATCTCACCCACCTTACCATCCAAACTGTACGCCATCTCTGTGAAAGCTGAGCGTGCCCATAAAGACTTACAGAGTGACCGGCCCAGTAAAACCCTTCTGAAGCTCTTGGATAATCAAGAGGAACATTGTGAGCACTTCACCAGTCCCCACAGCCCTCAGCTTTGTTTGCTGTACCTGTTTTTTACTTATGATCAGGGAGCTGATACACAAGCCAGGCTATGCTTTTAATCAGATGACGGAGCATGCTCCACTTGCTCCTCTCAAGCAGCAGCACCAGGGAAAAGCACCACCACCTCTGCATCACAGCCCTGCTTAAACCCAGCTCTGCTTAAACAGCAGTTAGCCTTACAGTAAGGATGCTACAGATGCTACAGAGAACACCCACAGACACTCCCAAACCCATCTGCAGCAATTATTATTGGGGCTTCTATTTGTATTAGAAGAGGCATTGTAATCTCTCCCCACCCTCCCCCAAACTAATTTTCAGCACAGATTTTAAAGCAAGTTGGAGCAGCAATAGGCAACTCCACCCTGCTCCAGACACACATCCAGCAAGCTGTCCATCTGTCCTGTGGGACTCAGGCAGGCCTCCAAATCCAGCTAGCACAGGGCAGTAGCTTAAGAGAGCATTCCCTTCCTCTCCCTGCCCAAGATACTAATTCATTATCAAGAACCAAGATCCCTAAACCCAACTATCCTGTCTCAGGAAGTCACTGGGAAGAGACAAGCCACAAGCATGGTCCCAGGAGAAGCATAACTGCAGCTCTGATGGGGTGGGGGTCCCTGATCCCCAAGGACAAGGCACCTTGCCTTTCACGTGCTAGCTCATTGCCTGCTTAGTGGTGGCACACACATTTTCCCACAAAGGGCATGAAGTGAAGGGAATGGTATACCAGTTCAGCATGCTTTTGCTCTGTACTGGGAATCGGGTTGTGCTTATCCCCTCAACACCCTTGCTAATGAGGGCTAATGCTTAATACACCAAGGGATGTGAAGCAGCACAGCTAGAGAGAACCCAAGCCCACAAAGCGCTGGGATCATTGTCCATCAACCACACTCTGCAGTCTCCACTGAGACCAGGCTCCTGCTCCAGGAATTCAACCATCGCAGAAGAGTCCCCTGCATGCTGCCCAGTAGTGTGCTGGGGCAGCACATGGACTGTCCTGCCAGCTTGTCTTACACAGGTTGAGCATCAGAGACACCAAACTGATTCCTTCTGCTACCAGACCTTGCCTTGGCCCCAGCAGACCCTGTTGACATGGCTACACCAGCACAGCCAGGGCTGCAGAAGCCACCAAACCATGCAAGTCTGCTTCCATAAGCCTACACAGGCAGGCTCAAAGACAGAGATGCCTCTTCCCCATGAAGACGTGCAGCCAGCCTCCAGCCAAATCCCTGGCCGTGCAGCACCCCTGTGGCACAGAACAGTGAGCAGAGGCTATCAGAGAGGTGCCAGTGTAATCTTAATGTTACCGAAATCTCAGAATGAAGAACTTATCAACACCAATGTGATATAGATAAGCAGACATTAATGGCCGGGTGCGTGAGTGAGTCTTCTCACAATCAACACACACCAAGTCTCAAAATCAGACACCATATATAGAACTTATTCATACGTATTCATTAAGTATTCATGCATAATCATAATATTTCCCATAAATCATTAACATATTCTCCTCCTATATCTGATCCTGCGCAGCAGAGCTTAGAAAGGTCTAGAAATGGGTCTGGGGTACTATTTGGGTAGGTGGTATATGAGTCTGTGGTCGCAATCTCCCCCTGCTGGAATTACCTTTTACTAAATTTCACAGTTTCTTGGCAGGTAACCACAAGCTGTTCCAGTCGACTCTCCCCAGTTCCCATTAATCTCATATTCTGACATTTCAATACACTTTCTACATACAGAAGACTAGTCAAATACAAAGAAACCTTTCAAACCCTAAATTTATTACCTAAGTTTTAACAATGATTCTAGCCCATTCTTCTGGCCTTGGTACAGGATGTACAGAGGATCTCATAGCAGCTTTTACTGTGCAACTATAAGTTTCATTAAAATATATTTCTTATCCTTCTATATTTCTATTCTATAAAGTAATTTCATAAAATCAAATAATCAATCAAATAAAGTCAATCTTAACTTATTAGCAAATCTGTAACACTAACCCTATGGCAGGTTTTTACAAGCGTGGAAAGCTCTCAGTGACAGGAGTCCAGTTTGGCTTTAAAGCCACACTCAGATACGCCATTTCTTCCAGTGTGCCTTTGTCCAGGGGATGCAGAAATAGCAGGGAAGCAAACCCAAGTGGGGGTATCAACAGTGCTAAGGAGCCCTTGTACCAGGCTGATGGCAGACCTGGCAGGACTTGTTGCATCACCCAACAGCCTGTTTACTACATGGCTGCACAGAGAGCTCTCCCTGAGCCCCCTCCTCACTTTGGGATCCTTCCATTCACACAGCACCACGCTGGTTCTGCCTGGGCATGAGTCATGGCAAGCACGGGGGAGGAAGCGAGTCCCTGGCTGTGGCAGAGCGAGGAGGGGGCTGGCTGGGAGAAACCTGAAGCCTTTCGGTGCATATAAGAACAGTCACAGGGAACCTATGCTCCTGCTTTTCCTGCCCCTGGAGAAGGCAGGGAACATCCCTGCCAATACCCTGCCTACACATCGGCCACACAACAGCTAGTTCTCTCCAGAGAATCATCAGGAAGGGGCTGAACTCTCAACGATCTGTGCCACAGAGGATTTCTAGACAGCAGACGTTTCTATCAGATCCTGCCACTGGGGCAGGCCATGTGGACTTCCCTGCAGCCAGTGCTAGATCACACAGCTGGTAGGAGAAAGACTCAGCCTGGAGTATGTGCCACCTCACAGAACCCACCCAGGGCACAGCCTCTCCCTCCAGCACAGCCACCACATCTGGGCTGGTCTGCAGCTCAGGACACCACCACTTGCAGGGCTCCAGGAGATAGGAGGTCCACTTCAGTAGTATACGAACCACAGCTTAGTGACCATGTATCAGCCAAAAGCTCCTCAGGAAGTGAGACAAACTGCACTGAAAGATGCTGGTACAACAGGAGAGCAACAACCCCTTCTGCTAATGCTGAAAGCATCACCTACTTCATCCTCTCAATCCGGAGAGCTGTGCCTGCAGCAGTCTCACCCAGGTGCGGCAAATAAAGCTCCACCACAAAGTCCCACCACAAGAGATTGTCTGCTGGCCTTGTGCAGCAGCACAGACACACAATGCACAGGGTAGCTCTAACACCATCAGCCAAGAGATCAGAGAGACAAGACCTGCTAGCAGAACAGTAATGAGAAAAAGCAACAAAAGGTATCTAGATATTTGCATTCCAGAGAGGATTTTTCAGGAATAGCACTTATCACAGGCCCCATTCCTCCTTGCTTTTCAATACATACTGTGGCAGTTTCAAAATAATGACTCCTTCAGTGAAGGGCTGGGGAGCCTGTTACTGCTGCTGCACACTGAAGCTTTTTGTCCAGGGCAGTTTTGGCTCTGCAGCCGTGACTGGTTGTATTAGGAAGGCCTTGTGAAGAGCAAGAACTATGCAGGACATCCAAGACCATGGATAACATGCAGAGATGCAGTGAAGGGAGCACTGATCTGAACTGGCTGACACAGTATTACCATCACACAATAGTGACCAGTCTTCATGCTCCTCTCCCTGTTTAATGCCACTTTTTCTGCAAGCTTTGCTTCAGGTTATAGCAGCACACAAATTAATTCAGGGCATAAATGTGAACCAGACATGAATTAGCTAGAGCCACTAGGTTGCAAGCTGCCTCCCCTCTCCCTTTGCCACCAGGGGATGTTAACCTGCCACTGCTCTGCAAAGTGGCAAACTGCATGGACCAGGGGTTAGGTGTTTAGAGAGAGGAGTCACTAATACAAGGAATGACTGAGAATCCTCCATTTATCCACTACTATAGCCACTTCTAAGTGCACTGAGGGTATTAGTGTTAATCTTCAAAGTGTTTAGGAAAGCTAGTTTAATTAGACAGGTCTTAGTAGTTTTTCTCCAAGCTAGCAGTTTTTTTATCCGGCAGAAATAAGTTCCACCAGCTAATTATACACTGCATGAAACATCCTTTCCATTTGCCATCACTTCACTTTATGCAATGCTACATCACTCTGAGGGTGGCAGATGCCAATGCTTTTAACTTGCTTCTCCGCCACTGCAGAAGTCCAGGGAATCTTAACACACCTCCTCAAAGTCACACCCAATCAAAAAACATATGGCTAGAAACCATGCAGCACTGCTTGGTAAACCCAAGTCTGTTCTTGTCTATATCAAAGCTCACAGCTCAAACTTACTATTTTAGGATATGCTGACCACTAAAGCACAAAACCAAGTCATTCCTGAGCATATGCTCACATGTCAAAGGAGACACACTGCAAGCTTTCAGAGTGCAGGCGGTAAGCTGCACCTTGAGCACAAAGCAAGCACACCAACCCAACTGCCTGCTCTCTCAGAAAGGGGAATTAGTCTGTCCAGGGTGGTACAAGCAGCAGTTACTCTGTAGCACTTCCCCACATACCGCACCCCGTCCCTTTCAGCTCAGCAGCCATCCTCCAGACCCACCAGTAACCCATCTCACTTTTTGTGCAGGACCTTTTCACACTTGCAGGAACACAAAGAGCTCCAGTATAGCAGAACCACACCTAAAGCTTTTGGGCAACCAAGCCAACCGACACTAGTTTGGTCCATGGTGCTCAGGGAATGGCACAAAGGTTTTGCAAAAACTGCACAGTTGCTGAGGCAATATTGGCATGTTCCCACCAACAGACAGTCATGGAAGCAGTGCGGACGGGTTACCATTATTTTAAGTGTACCATTTAAACACTGTTCACAGAAGAGCTGGCCAAGAGGGTGCTGAAAATGGTGATGGCAGCCAGCAACTTGTCAACACAGACTGCGATAACAGGAATGGGCCTGCACGTGTGTCAGCAATAGCTGAGTTCCCCCTAGCACGAACAGGGCTCCTAGGGGACTGCTTTATGCCCAAGAACAGAAGCAGCCAGCAATTCTAAAGCCTACCTAGAAGATCTAGAAATTGCCTCCGTTACTGCCAAAAAAACCCATCACTTTATTCAGCATCAAGATTTTCACCACAGTTTTTGGTTACTGTATCCCAAGTTTTATCTGATACAGATATGGACTTGCTGGCATCTGCTGTTCTCACTTGCTCACAGGACAAGATTGCAGCTGTTTTAGGCAAGGGCAAGCATTCAGCAGTGCCACCAAGAGCAGCAGAGGTGTTTTCGCCAGACCATTATGAAAAACTCTCCCCACACCCAAATGACTAGAAATTCTTCATAAGCTAAAAACAAACCACACCCAGCACCCACAGGGCCAGAGAAAGCACATGTGTCAGCAGATGGGGAGACAACACAACACAGTCTCTGTGCAAGGGAGATGGGGAAGGCATCAGGCTGAACATACACTCTGTGCTTACCCAGCCTGTGAAAAAGTCTAACCCTTAGCCAAGACTGTCATTCCACCTGGACATCTGCTGTCAGGCAGCCAGCACTCAAGATTTACATCTTCAAAGCTGCAACCATCAGGCGGTTTTAATAGTTGGATTCAACTGAAGCTATTTCCTCCCTTAGTATGTACAAACCAAGATGTGGCAACATTATGCTAATACTGAAAAATCAAAGTTAAAATTGCTGGGAAACTTCTGTTCACTAAGGCACAGGACAAGCTCTGCATGTTAAAGAAAGCTATTCCATATTCTAATTCACAATTTAACATGGCATTAGTTAATCTTAAGATTAAAAAAAGTAATCACATGAACAAACACAGAAAAGGCTGTAGCAGGTCGCTCCCTCTCCATTAGCATTAAATTTGACAGTGGTTAGCTGTTGCACCAACCAGAAGAGGCAATGCTGCAAGCCGCTCATCTGATCTGAAGAGACAAGCTAAGCCCTTGGAGTCAGAGCAGGCAATTAAGCAAATATTCCAACCTTCTAATCCTTTTGGGTAGGGTGCTAGAACACTTTCGAAAGCATAGCTGTTATCATTGCTTGGATTTCTGAATGCTGCCATGTGAACTAACCTATGTATACTACAAAGCTGAGCTGACTTTCTTCTTTCTCACTAGCTAAGCACAGGGGTACACACAGAAATGGTAGCACACATCCCCAGTGACACTGCTCACACTGTTCTCCCAGAGGCCAAGAGTCCCAGCTTTGATTTCTTAAGAATTTCAAGTATCACAAGCACTTCTAGAACAATGGTTCCTTCTCCCATACTCCCAAGGGAGGGGTACCCAGAGTAAACCCAGCACTTTCTGGAATACTTTGTTTCAGGAATCAAGCAGGCCATTTGACAAAGGAGCCACTGTGCAGGCTGCAGCTCTCCAAGGAAGGAGCACAACAAATCCCAAGCATGAACTGAGAGTCTTCTCCAAATGCATCTGAGGCTCTAACATCTGTGACCTAAATAGCTTCAAGCCACCAACAAGCCTTCATCTTTACAGCTCAGTTTGGTTTCACTGGAGACTCCAAAACACCAAGCTCCTGGTTCAGTGTCCCACAGCGTCCCTGTAATCTTTCGAGTAAAGAGCCCAGACCACCACTTTTCAGCCACAAATACAGGTAGCAGGAGGACTGCCTTCATGCATGCAGTACCTGTTCACCCACACTCATCCGGTCCTCCAGCTTGCAGAACCTGCCTTAAGGGTACTCTGAGGATCGAAGACTATTAACTAGAAAAGGGACAGAAGGGAGAGGCTAGTGAAGAGCCCTACCACATCCATTTAGTTTCTAGGCAACAAACCTAAAAGGCACCGTCTTACTTATGCTTGTTCTCATGCCATTTTGTCTGCCATGGCACCCTTAAGACCTACTCCTTTCTGTACCACAGTCTTGAATGCAGTATTTGATCCCAGTAGGGTTAACAGTAAAACCCAGACTCCAGCAAAAGTATTAAATATCACTGGAACATCCCCTGCTGCTTTCAGGAACCTGCTCAGCTGCACAACAGACTACTTTTGTCTTCCTGCCTTGAAAGCTATGTGACACAAGACTTCCTGGCTTAATTTCCCATCCTGCTTATATTTATTCCTGTTTCCAAATGAGTGATCTAGTCTCCCTCTGCATCTTTCAACCCACCAGTCGTATAACTCGAGCTACAAAATAAACACCATCCAAATCAAACTCAGAAATCCTAGGGTTGTTCTGCAGGATATTCCAAAAAGCTTCTTCCCAGGACTCCACCTGTAAAACACTAAATACCAGCAAGGTGAAGCAGAGCTTTCAGCGCTGGCACTTTTGCTTTTCCTGATCAGTTGCATAACACAAATGGAAGAGGTTAGTCTAACAGGGGGGGAAGGAGGTAACAACCACTGATTTAGAGTGGCTTGAGGAAGGTGATGAGAATGATCTTGAGTCAGACTGTTTTGAATTTATTCCAACAAGAGAGAGTTAACCAGGTGTTTTTGGAAGAAGCCACTTCTTGCTGAAGCACAGCAAGACCTATCTGACCTTCCTGAAAAACAGTGCTCACTATCTCCTAGAGCTGATGGGCTTCCAGGAGAGGCTGCTGCAGGATAGACTACCTCAGCTATTCTTTAGTCCAAAGAGTTGTAAACACATAATGAGCAAGCTTGCCGTAGTGGCCTGTTTAGCAGTGGAGAACAGCCTTAGAAGCAGCCTATCCCACAAAGCTGTCATCTTCAGCTTTCCCTCCTAGCACATACAACAGTTTCACAGGGCTCCTCCCAAGTGCCTGCACTCATAGCAGGCAGCACAAAGATCAGTGGGGGTTTTTTGATTGCAAAGCCCCTGCTCCAGACAGAAGCCTTTTGTCAGTTACAGAGTAACCTAAGCAGTAACTACAGTGGTGCCATGAAAAAAACACAGAATCTGCTGGACTCTTCAAGAGAAGACATCAGTCCAGTACCAAAACTAACATAACAGCTACAGTGGGAACGACTTTGCTTCTTGTATCAGAAGCATACCAAGCTTAAAGTTCCAGAAAGGAAATTATGGGGCATTTTGCTAGGGGTCTCCACAATCACAACCCGAGCTGAACAGCTGTGCTCCCAGTCCTTCAGAGAACATGATCAGAGGTCTCAGCACACTGGAGCTGTTTCTAACCATGCCTGTACCCATCTCCGCTTTCCCCATACCTCCTGCCCAAAGTCCAAGCTTTCAAGCAGCTGCTACAGGACAGAGGTAAAGATAACTCTAAAGCATATTGACCAAGAAGTTCTTCCTGCAAGGGCAGGATGGAGCGAACAAGCTAAAGAAACTGCTCCTTGCAGACACTACCTCACACAACCAAGAATGAAACTGTTTTGGAGAGAACCAGCTCGGACTTCCTGAACAGCTCCTCGGAGCAAGGAGCTGACCTTGCAGCAGCATTTGGAGGTGGCCTGACCTCACTCCCACACCTACGCCAAGGCAAGTATGCTGTCATCAGCTCAGTGAAAAATCCCACCTCTACATTTCTCTAAAAATCCCAGTCAAACCAGACACTTTGTTATAAAGTGCTGGAGTTCTTTCTCTGTTTGGCCATGTCCCCACACTTGGCCAGGGGACAATTTTAGGCTTGGAATGAATTACTGCATTCAAGCAGCCACTCCTTGTCATGCCAGTTGTCCAACACCAAGACCAGCTGTAGGATGAAATTCACAGTAACAGCAGCTTAGCCTTCCAAATGCCCATCTTCCGATGCAGTGCTTTCCAAGGCAGTCACCAACTCAGCCTTTGCTGTATTTAGCTCAAAGGGACTGCTGAGAACATAGCTACACTGGCTACCCAGTACAGACACCACCGTATCAGCTACTCAGGGGTTAGTCAGGTAAGTGCTTTCAACCTTCAGTGGCCTAGCAGAACAAGAACCACCAGATAAAAAACACCAAATCGTGACCAGGTACACAAACCTAGAGCAGCATTTAATTTGTGGGGCACAGTAAGTTTGGGGTCAAGGAGAGCTTATGCAGCAGCAGGTCTCCAGCTGCATCTGCTCTAGGAAGGGGTTGATTTGACAGAAAGACTGACCCTTCACCAGTTAGAGGATGGCGACATACACCAGGAAACAGTGGTTGCCTCTCAGAGGGGGACACTGCTCTGCCCTTGCCACTTCAGTCTGAACCACAGAACTGTATCCAAGCACAGACCCTCAGCACATACTACAGTGGTCCCAGCAAAGGGGACAGTGCACTTGAGTGGCTTGGGGTCACTCGATGTCTGTGATACCAGGCTGGGAAACAAACCAATCCAATCCCTTCTACATTCTCCTAGAAAACACTTCCAAGAAACCATTTAGGTTATGTACCAGAGCTACAATTCCAGAGGAAGAGACAGCCAGTCAGGATTCCTGGATCTAGGCCACACCAGAAAAGTTCAGATAGATGTACCAGATAATGACTGAAGATACTTCATAATCATAGTAAACAACTGAACACCACAAAGGTCCATTCCTCAAGAAAGCTGCTCCGAAGCCTCAGCCAGGGTTTTGATGAAAATCAGTGGAACAGGATGACTCTGCCACGAGTCCCCTCTGTACAGCTGCAGGCAGCCAGGCAGGAGAAACACTTGTGAACTTTCTGTCAGCAAGAGAATGATAGAGCAGGGAGAGTGTTGTCAAGAAACTGAAAAAAACCCAACAAAGGGAGTGGTGAAACAACATGCTCCCATTACAGCACAGGTTAATGGAGACCTAAAGCACACGCTGCAGAAATTAATTTTCTCCTCACTACACCTAAAAAACCAACTACATTCTCAGCTCTGTCACTATATGACAGCAAGAGAAAAAACTGCCTTTATCCTAACAGCCTCTCAAAGGCCAAAACCACCCCAAAGTGCTTCTGAAGATAAATTAAATGGTCCTGAGGCAAGTGAAGAGGTGGGACAACACCAAGTAAGTGCCTTTAATTTTCAAGTGTCTGATTTCTGTTGTCTTCCAATCACACAAACCTGGTTGAGGGCTGGAAGCTCTCCTGCTTGCTCCAGCTTCAACTGCACATTAACCCTGTCAGAGGGGCTGGTAAGTTCCAAGAAACGAGCAGGGCCCAAATGGCTGCTGTCTTGCAGCAACCTGCAGGGCTGCTGCCCCATTTGCTCCAGTGGGCATTTGAGCACCTGGCTGAAGGCAGCCAACTGCACAAGGGTTATCCTCCCTCCTTCCAGGAAAGGAAGCGAAGAGCGGCTAGGACAGCCATTCCTGCACAACTGACCATTCCCCACGTGCTAAGGCTAGCATCCTTAGCACAGTCATCAGGCCAAGAATGAATCCAATCTTCAGACAGGGATGTAAAGCTGCTGTTGCTATTACTGTCTCAGACATCTAGAAGACATAGGATGCCTATCAGATGAGAGCAGACAAGCTTCATACCAACAAGCCAGTCCTGAGACTGAAAACTACATTGCATTAAAGCAGTGATAGGAATAAAAGTTCCACTCCCTTTCAGGAACAGATTCAGTTCTGTTTTTCTAGCTGTAACCAAGATGCACAGTACAGCTGAGGAAACAAAACAGTAACAAGTTATTTTGGATACCGTTTTGTAAAGAGATGCATGGCCAGTTATCTAACCTTGGGAACACTGATAGGAGTAGGCTGTGAGAGGGAGCAGCAGAGCACTTGCACGGTTATTTAACTGCAAGCTTTGAGCAGCTTGCATCATCTGTTAGTAAACTTCCAGGAGTCTGCTACATCAGCAGCTTATGCTGCAAGACACCTGGAAGAATTTGTGAAGTGCCACTTCCCTTGGGTACCTCAGGATTGTTCCCTCCTCTAGCCACTAACAGACAACCATGAGGACAGTTAGAGGAGGTATTTCTACAGCTAACTGTTAATTACATTAATTGACAAAAGATCTGACTCAACTGCTGTAGAGCTTTGTGCAAGCTGGGCCTCCTACTCCCCATAACAGGGATGTCTTATCCTTGGGGAAAGGCTGTAACAACAGAACTGAGTCACCTTACACACAGCAGGCTACAACTTGGACATAATCTATGCCAGGACAGCCTACTGATTTCAGTATGATCTGCCTACCCTGGCAGGCTTCATACCAAGGAGTCATTACTCTGAGTGCTTAGAAAAGCTGCATACAGCTTGCTCAGGTATCAAGAAGCAAGGCATGAAAACCAGGCATTTAAGCAACATTAAACATAGGGTCTTCTGTGCAAGTTAACACAGCAAGCATGTATGAGATCCATGGACAGAAGACCATGATTGACACCTGTGAGATCAAAGGAAACTCTGAATATAGAAGCACCTTATTAGATGGGCAGCACAACTGAGGATATTAACTCTGTCAAACTGTGGTGACACTCCCCACTGCAAAGTGTTACAGCAACAGAGCCAAGGGACAACAGCAGAGCTCCGAGCAGGGAACAGAAAAAGCAGGGCTACAGAAGCATGCCAGAGCGCCAAAGCCCTTTTCCTCCCACCCTCACCTTACAGCAGTTCACGGTTCCCCACCACACAGTGCTGCACAGCTTGCAACTCCAGTTACAGCCCACAACCATGTGCCAGGTGGTCCCACACAACCGTGCCACAGCAGTGCAGGGAGCTGGGGAGCTGAGGTCTACAGCTGCAGGATCTGAGGTTTATTAACATTCAACTAATTAAGTTGAGGACAGGAGAGATCCACATAATTTGTGGTTTGTCCAGGTCAGGAAGCCAAGCATGTGGCAATCTGCAGTACAAATATTAGTAATCTGTAAAATTAAGTACCATGTTTCCCAAGAGCCAGGATCATATCTAACTGAAATATAGCACACTCTCCAAAACTGCTGCCTGACAGGACATGTGTCTCTGGGAAGCACAGTCTCTCCTCCCAGACTATTCCATCTGAGAGACAGCTTTAGAAGTGCTCCCTGTTCAAAGTTAAGGGAGAGAGTCCATATACTATGGCAGTGCAGAAGGAAACTCCTAGATATAACTGGTTTAGGTGTTTTGAACGAGCTGGTAAATTTTGCACAAAAGCATTGCTACACCCAAATTCTGCAGGTGCTTAGATACGTACGCACACACACAATTTCAGGAATTAGTCAGGAATGCATTTGGAAGTTGAGTACCTCCATCCAAACTAAAACCACCCTTGAATTTATTGTCTTAAGGACTGCAGCTTGATCTCTTTGCTCACTTCTGCAGCAATCTTGAAGTAAGCATGACTTAAGGGAAATCTGAACACGGTATAAATTTACACGATCACTAGAAGCCTCACAGTACCAGATTGCTACTTTTTCCATCAGGAAGTTACATTCTAGACTGTTCTGTCCTTTGTCTATCTATCTAGCCAGACTGAAGTAGTAGCCTTCCTCATTACTACATGTAGCACTCTGAACACTGAGAAAAGCACGATAGCATTTAAAGTTAGAGATGGCTTCTGGCAAGCAAACGATCTTGCAGCTCCCAAGTCCAGGATGTAATCAGACAACGCTCAGGAATCTGAGAACTGTTTTGTGGTTTAGTTCAGCAGCTCCTGCCAGATGACCAAATTTGCCTTAGGTTTTGGTTCTTCCACATTAGGTGCAAGAAGCTTCAAAACATTATATTATTTGACAGTTCCTTTACGTATCATTATTTGACAGTTTCTTTATGTTTCATATATACAATGTATATCCTCTGTGCATTAGTTATCAGAACAGTCATTAGTTCCTGTTAGGCACGTATGTCAGAGCAATAGAGCACAAAGAGCAATGGCATGGAATAATTGCTTCTGAAGCTTTAAAAAGCTATCAGTCTGATTGTGGTAGGTGGTAAGCCAAACTCCATCCCATGATGTCCCACTGTCATTTTGAGTGTTCAGCCCCTTAACAGAGAGGGAGACTTGACCTGCTGGCTCTCTGAGTGTGCCTGGGAACAAGACACTAAACAAGCTGAACCCAAGAGCAAAACAGAAGACAACTCAAAACTCTGGAGGAAGACTACACTTCAAAAACCCAAACCTACAACTAAACCTAAGTTTCCCTATAATTAGGACAAGCCAGCTGTCCCCCTTCCCATCCCTGTTCCACTTGCTGCTAGCAAGTGCTGCAGAGAACAGTGCAGCCTCACAAGGTGAACAACAAACATCTGCTGCCTCTCAAGGCAAGAAATACAACCTCAACACACACAGTTAAGCAACTGCACTCTAAGGAGCACATGAGCTGGAATCACAACACCCGAACTTAGTAATTTTCAGTATCTTGAGAACAGTGGCCCAGATCTTCATGCTCTGGTACCTAAAAGACTATCAAGTACCAATTCAGATGTGTTGTTAATCACCCTGCTTTCTGAAAGTATTTATCAATACTAGAAAAATTAGACCACCTAAGCAGAAACTCCTTACTAAGAAAATTAACTTGCTTCTTTTATCAATGACACTTCACCATAAAGCCAGCTAAGAAATTTATCCATAAATCTCACCTGTAAGAGGAAAAAGGAACTCTTATCTTTAGGTTTTAGATACTGGAACATGCAGAAACCGTGCAGAGACTGGAGTTGTTCCATGACAGAACATGCAAAGTTCCTCCTTCAGCAGATAGTGCTGAACTATTTCCTGCCTACATTTATGATTGCAGCTCTACAAAAACCCTAGCTCTTATCTTCACCACTTAGAGACACAGGAAAACAGCAACCAAAGGATCAATCGAAAGAGCCAAGAACTGCAGTCAGTGCTTCCCAGCAACAGACACTCCACTGGCAGCCTACCGACCCTGCTCACTGGACCTTGACGTGTTACACAAGACAAGGCAGCCGTAAGCAGCCACACTCAATCAAGAGGCATGGCAAGTTTGGCATGAATCAGCTGTGGTACGGGTGAACAGGCTCAGAGAGCCTCAGTACAACCAGCCAACAGAACACCATCCGCTGCACCTTTTAAATAAGAAAGGCTGTTAGTAACTTGAAGCCAAGTGTGTGGAGAGAGCAGACAGAATATGTCACCATAGGCCTGCCCACGTCACAGCAGAGCATGCACAGGTATTTCTTAAACCAGCACAGACCTCCTGCACACATTCACTCTATGAAAACCTCAAAGAACTTGGAAAACCTGGGCAAGGGCTTAAGCACAAGTTGTGGCTTCTGAGCACACTTACTGCAGGAGGCTACACTGCCTCTGTGGCCAGGTGTGCAGGTTTTCAAGCCTACTAGCTATTCACAAGCTTCCTGCAATCCTACAAACAGCACTAAGCACCAGCCAGTCTTAACACCATTGAAATGAAACTTTTACAATTCAGTTTTCAGCACCAGGAGTTCAGATCAAGAGATGCATCTGACTGCTACCCAGCTATGCTTCCCTTCTATCTTTAAAGTTTCTCAGTGTTGCACAAACCACAGTGCAGTAAAACTGCCCAAAATATGCAAATACCACTGACACAGAAGTGATTCGTATCCTTGAAGTGTGTCACTACTGGCTAGACAAGGAGATCTTTAAGACTGAAAGCAGCCAGCTGCCACCATTGTCCCCTTTATGTTCACCCTGCACATAACACATTAGTAAGCAGGGCTCAACAGGAGTGTAAGGAGTCCAGGCAAGCACAGACCTTGGTTCACTAAGGTATTTTCCTTCTGCTGAGGGGTTAGAAAAGAAGGACAAGACAAAGAGCAAACACATTTTAGCAAAGGAAAGGACTCATCTTTTGCCATTCACTGACCAGCAGTTACTGTGAAGAGACACCAAGAAAAAAAAAAAAGTCCTTACTTGATCATTCTGAAGCACAGCAGCTTAGCTAAGTGGGAACCTGAGGCTTCCAGACATCAAGTAACTTCACTTTTAGTCATCTACTTAAGAGCACCTGCCAGCTCTGCATTATCTACTTTTCTCTGTAAGTTTGCTTTGAGCACAAATTGGTGTTTCGTTAACCTCCATCTCTGGGTGATGTTTGCAGGAACTCTGTTTACCTTTGAACAAGTATACATGGCCATTGCTGCTACAGGATCAGGCAGCTCTCGTTTCAAAGTCTTTATCAGAGATCACACAAGACAACTTGATTTTCATGTCCAGGTCCTGGCTTCCAGCATGCAATCTGTTAACTTACAATCTGAACAAGCACTTGGTGTCACAACCCTTAACCAGCTGCTAAAAGGATGCCTGAAGTCTCAGCACTAGAAAGATGCCCAGACAAACCCACAGCAATTTTCACTACCTTATCTTTCAGGCAGGAATGTAATTTCCTTTAACATCTCAGATACATTTTACAGAGTTATTCTGCACAAATTGTCAGTGCCCACTCACTCTTCCCTTTTAAGTTTTGATACAGCTTACCATCCTGTAGATGACCACCTTCTACAAAAATATCTTTTAAAACTTATTTGAATCAGGTATGTGTCCTTATGTCTAAATTTCAGAGAACTCAGTAGGAAAACACATTAATTTGCAGGGTATTAGATTTTATGTTTCTGTTCCCATGCTCAAATAGCCAGTCTACCTTGGCTAGCACCTCAGTTTTTCCTTCTGCAAGTGTATCATTATAGACGCCAGCCAAGCCAGCCTGAGGGATCCAAGAAACCTACAAGTACTGAGGGACAGGGTTGGCATGGGGGAAGAGGATATCATACAATGCAATTGCAAGGTTAAAGCATCTGCAATGAAGTCCAAGGCGGTCAGTGTAGCCCTGCCAGCAGAAGCAGGTAAGAGGCTGCAGACCAGGAGCAAGGACACCTGCTGCACTGGCATTTGCTGTGACAGAAGAGGGGGTCTCTGCCTCTCCTGTTGACCTCCTGCTCCCCAAAGCAGCACAACACTGACCTAGTTTTCCTTTGGTTTTGTAGCAGCAGCCACAGAAGAACCAAGCAGAAAGCAAGCCATGCCCAGAGATTTGTTTACTCATGGGAGCTGTTCCTGTTCAGCCCATTTCAGAGCTGGATGACTGTTCCTCAACGGCCAGTTATGTGCTAAAAGCAACAGGGAAAGGAGACAAGCTTCCAGGCTCCCCCAGAGAGAATCATTAATTCAGTCAGGTTCTTCATATTTTTGAAAGTTGGGGTACAAAAGCAGCCTACACAGCATCTTCTAACAAAATTATGGTATATAATGGATTATTCAGAACCTACAAGTAGAGATTATATGGGGTCAGATTATCTGATGTACACTTGGCATTCAGGTCTGCCAAAAGTAATCACTGGCATAAGAATAGAGCAACTGACGATATCAGATCACCAACTCATCCACAGAATTATCTTCAGTGAACCCCTTAGGGCACAAACAGGTTTGGGGATAAAGAATTCTGTGCAGAGTCTCATTCTGAAAGAACAAGCCATTTCACAGAAACTTGCTCATGTAGTAGAGGAATTTGTTGGGGTTAACTGTGTTTAGATAAGCTCATGAGTAGGGACACAAGGACTAGTTTCCTTCTAGGAAAGAATCTATTCATAGCCTTTAATAGAAAACTTCAAATACTTTGAAATTAGCTGTTTTGCTGTATTAAAGGAAACTTCACCTTTTCCATCCCATAGATGAGGTAGTTTTCCACATGCAGTGAAAACTGAAGGCATGCTAAAAATATAGCTAAACTTTAATCTACAAGTCATGCGTGGTTTGTTGTCCTAAACAATTTCAGTCTTACACCTCTAATTCATTTTCTCCTCTATAGTCACTACAGTGCTAGAAGCCTTAGAGTCAAGTAGCCTTGGTGTGGGTTGCTCCACAGCTCTTGTAGCAGTCAGGATGAAGGTGACCAGTGTCAGGAGAGAACTAAGACATTTTCTACCCTTTACAGTTTTTAAACCAACGTTGGTTAAAAAGCAGGTTTTGGTATCTTTGGCCAGACAGCTACCTATTTTAAGATCAATAGCACTACGAATTAATATGAACAAATGCAACTGGCCTTGCAGTCACATTTTTCCCCTAAACAGGACACTTATCAAGGGTTCCAAGGGAACAGACAAGGTGAAAAACACTTTGTCTTCATGCTATGAGCTGCTCTAGCCTTTCGTCTTTAAAACCCAGCAATTCAGAAGATAAATTAGAAAAAGAAGAGGAGTCTGTCAGCGAAACTGCTGGTAAACAGTTTTGATCCTTTCAGGAAAGGAGCCAGAAATTTCTCTCGCACTGAAAAAAATCAACCTGTTTCAGCTTCCATGTTACGAGATTTTATCCCTTTTGTCTGAATACAAGGCTGCTTAAAACAAGCAAAGCAGAAGGGAGAAGATGTACTATTGTGCTTGCCAAGCAAGTGCCAGGCGCAATAGATTACAACTCAGAGCAGCCCAAGCCAAACTCTGCCAGCGCAGTGCACAGGGTCCTGCTGAGAGCAGCACAGGCCAGCACCCGGCAGTACGAGAGCACCCTCATCTCACCCCAGAGCTTCAGATAACCCTACACAGAGGGAAAACCTGCAAGGCTCCTCCGTAGTATCAGGAGAATACAAACAGAAACATTACAGCTAACATGCTTCTGTGACAGTTATGACAAAGCCCCTTTATGAAAAATGACAGATAACTGTAAAGCATTTGCTACCCGATTGCCAGGTCAGGCACTGAAGATCACCCTGCCTCCCATTAATCAGGAGGAGATTAGTTAATATTTGAGTAGGCTGTTACAGCTCAAGGCACAGTATCAAGTACACTGTGCCACGCTCTCAACCAGACCCCTTATGAGGAAACAGGTAAAGCTGAGGACAAACACATGGAAGAGATTGTTACAGAGCAGAATACAACACATCCTCACATGGTCTTTACAGTGGCCAGTCATGGCATTTTAGGAAATAACAAGAAAATTCCCAGCATTTTGGCAAAGAACAGAACAAAACCATGAAAGCAGCCCAGTTCTCTGCTATGTTACCATATCCACTGAGCTCATACATGAAGCTGTACAAGTCAAAAACTGTTGGCTTTCATGATTTCACATAGCTCTCAGCAGCCCAGCTACCCCATTATGTGCCTAAGTATTCC
This sequence comes from Falco punctatus, assembly GCF_963210335.1. Taxonomy (NCBI): domain Eukaryota; kingdom Metazoa; phylum Chordata; class Aves; order Falconiformes; family Falconidae; genus Falco; species Falco punctatus. The sequence goes on from NC_137590.1 coordinate 988,712, forward strand.
CACAGTGGAAACAGCTGTTTCAGAAGCATTGGAAAGGCAAGAGACCCCAAAAAGTTCCTCAAAATGCCACCCTGGTGGTACATCAGCTTTTCTGACTGATGTTAATGCTAGCTGGCCAAGCTCAGTACACCTCTTACCCAGTCACAAGAAGCCCTTCCACACTGTGAATGGAATGAGGCCTAACAAGTACTTGGGTTTTTAGCATCATAAATGTTAACAGGGCTCAAGTGAAGCAGCATCGCAACAGCCAGAGGTTTTGGGCCTCTTGCCACATTTGAAGTAAACTCAACAACAGATACAGCAACAGTTTCGAGAAAGTGGTTATATTGCACCTCTTCCACCATTGCTACTAAGCAGCAGCCTTAAAATCACAGCTGTAATTCAGGCCCATTTAAAAGCTCTGTATCTTCCCTGAAACTTATTGAGCCATTCTGTTTTTTTCTTGGAGCTATTGATTACTGGGGTGGATGAGGTGATGGGGAATATTAACAACTGCCTCCCAGCCACTTTTCAGTGATGCCACAGCTTGTGACATCATGACTGTCTCCATGGCAACACAGCAACACAAATGAATCCAAATAGGAGGCGGCCAATTAGAACAAGAAAGCCCTTTTGTAGTCAGAACCATAGTAATTGACAGAAATAGGAGAAGCTGTTATAGCAAGTACATAATTCCAATAATAAAAACCTTGCTTTTAGCTTGCCAGGTGAACCTAAAACCCCCAAACCATGGCCAAGCGTAAAAAACCCACCCTTCTAGATGGGAAAACCCACAATATCATCAGCTGCTTTCCCAGCTCTAAACACTGAGCACAGCCTGGATCAGACAGATCATTTTCCCTCTCCTCTCACATCAAGTTCTCTATTCCACTGTAGCCTGCCCACATGCTTAGGAGGCTTCTTGGCCTGTCTTGCTCAAGCAAAGCCTCCCAAGTGCCTTTCAACTGGCTACAATTAGCATGCATGTGTGTCTAAGGGGAAAGCACAAAATAAGCCAACCCAAGGCCAGTCACTAAATCCATAGTCACTCATGCCAGCTAAGACTTCACCATCAAGGAAGAAGCACATTCAGGATTTGAAATAGGCGGTATGAACAAGGTCTGGACCCTCCAGATTATATATATTATCTTGTTTTGAATCTCCACATCAATAACAGACATACAGGAGCAATCTCTGCTAGCATAAGCTAAATTGTTACAGTGCTGTTGGGGTCATGTTAATCCAAATCTGACTCCCTGACCAATTTCCACCCTACAGCGCATGTTAATCAAGAAGCACTTGCTGTAGTCCCAGAGATAACACTACTGCTGTACTGCTCCAGAGTGGCCAGGAGCAACACAAATCTAGTAGGAAGTCTGCAGGATAAAGCAGGTGTTTAGAGTGCACTGCAATCAGGCTTTAAGCCTGGGGCATCTCTACTTTGTCTACAGATTCAGCTCACTAAATACTAGCTACATTTACAGCATTTTTCTTTTCTCAAGCAAGTCTAAAAGCTGCAGCAGTCCATGAAGAAGCTAAGGCTATACTTTCCAAGAAAGCAAGCTTGAAGGTGTAAGCTACAGCATGAAGTCAGGCCACTTGTAGTGAGAAGAGCTGCACCCAGCACAGCGTCACTGAACACGCTCATGACTGATGGTCAAACCTTCCAGGGTAACACTGCTCCCCAGACCTGCAGTGAGCAGACCTCTATTCTGTTCCTCTCCTGCGACTTGATGGGAAGAGAGGCACACCACTCTTGGCAGGGGAAACAGAGCGCATAGGTCCCTAGTACAGGCAAGCTCATGGTGTGTGGAGGCTGGGCAGTAATCAGGTTAGCAGCTGTTTTGTGATAAGGGGCACAGCTGGCTAAAACTAATTGAGCCAGCTTAAAAAATGCTGAAAAGCATCACACCATAAGAATTAGCATAAAACAGATTTAACAGGTACCCTCAACAACTGCAGCATAACCAGTTCTCAAGCATAATCCATCCGAGTGAGATTCTTTGTACACTGCACTTTTAATAGCTCCTACCTCAGTCTGGTAAAGTTACTTCACATGGAACAGCAGGCCTTGAGTTAAGGCATTAACAACGACTAGGGCTCCTGCTAGGATTCACCCAGCCATTAAAAACAAGCCATCCTGTGGCACACTTCTGAGAAGTGGGACAACAGGGCTCCTCAAGCCACTGTCACCTGTGAACACAGCTGGTTCAAACAGCAGATGCACACATTCCTGCACACTTTTGTCTGCAGAACAGCACCTGAGCAGCACCTCTGACTTTCACAAGCTAGAGTTCTACTCTTTGAAAACGTTTTAGTTCATTCTTTACTTTGTTCTGACCTCAGTGCTCCTGATAGCTTCTGAATAAGGGTGAATAAGTTCATGTGTCTGAACACATAACACCACCCATACTCAAAGCATGTTTTCTAACAGAGCAAGAACTAGAAGAGAGCAGAAAACATGATTTTCTGTGTGAACCATGAGGCCTTGCAGCACTAGAAAAAGCCATTAGCTACAGAAGGGAAAGAAACCCAAGAGATTCAGAAATGACAACTGTGGAAATAACCAGCCTGTAGTTATTTTTAGAGCTGCCTCCCCCAGCACCCAAGATATTCTGAGCCCTTGAAAAACATAAATCAAAGGTAAGTGCACAAACAGCAGTGCCAGAAGAAAGCAGACAGTGCTTTAAAGTCTACTGCTGTCACAACACCAGCAGCCTCAACGGCTGGCCCAGTTCTGTCCTTTGATTCGAGGCGGCCTCATTAGCCTGAGCTGTGTTTTGCTCTGCCACCGCGACAAGCGCCTCCCCGGCTGCGGGGGGCGGCCGGGCCCTGCCGTGGGACAGGGCCGCGCCTGCGGGGGGCGGCCGGAGGCGCTCCCACACGGCTCTGGAAGCCTGCCGGTAGTGAACGCCCGAGGTGACGGGTCAGGGAGGGCTCCACCTCGCTCCCCTTCCCGCCCAGCCGCCTCCGCAGAGAGTCGGCGAGGAGCACAGCCCCCCCCCGCACCTGACGGTGGTGACTCACCGGGGCACCGGCCCCGCTCCGCGGCAAGAGGGCGGCCACAGCCGGCGAGAGGCTGTCGCCGGTCGGGAGCCCCCGCCTCGCACCGCACCGGCGGGCTCAGCGCTCCCCCTCAGCAACCAGACCAGAGCGGCAAGGGCGGGAGGCCGGGGCGGCTCCGCATCAGCGCCCCCGGCCCTGGCGGCAGCGCGGCCCGGCCGCGCGCCTACCTCGCCCTACGGCCTGCTGCAAAGAGCGGCGGCCGCAAAGCGCGGGCGGCGCGACCCGGGGGGCTGCGGCCACCTCCGGCCCGCGCTGCCCGGGGGCACGGCCGCGGTGCTGGAGCCACGCAGCATCGGCAGCACCACCAAGGTGTCCCGCGGACTCCCGCTGGGGCCGCCGGAGCAGCGCAATCCGTCAGTTACACAGCCATGAGAGCGTAACCCGCTTGGAGCCCCTCACACCAGCCCCAGGCACGCCCGGCGCCCGCCTGCTTAGGAGCCCGGGCTCCAAACGCACTGCTTGCAGGTCTGCTCAGCCCTGCTGCCACACAGACACTGTCCCCCTGAAGCACCACACAAACGAACAGCCCAAGCTGGGCACTGCCAGCCACTGCGGGTTGGAGGGGGCACAGGCCTGTCACCGACAAGTGCGCCCATGGCCATGTGCGACGGGCGCAGCCAACTGGGAACAGTGTCTGCACCGGTAGTTACACAGGCAAGACGAATGACGACAGCTACCCGTACGAGCTTTATGCTTCCCTTCCATGACATGATGATTTCCCCCTGTCCGCCCGATTCAGTATTGGACTCGAGCAAGAACGACTCCAGTGAGAGCAGGGCTGTAAGAGCCTGCTTTGGCAGCCTCCCCTTCACAACCCGGAGCATTCTGCAGCACTCATCTCCAGTAAGCACGTTAACAGAGCGGCGATAAAAGCTAATGTGCAGCATAATACCACTATTAGCAGTGGCCGCCTCCAGAATGCCCTAGAAGATTGCAGGGTGACAGTGAGCTGTAGACATCGGAGCCTGGTGCCAAGTGCAAAGGCCAACAGCAGCAGTGCCGTGGCCAAGGCAACAGGCTGCTAGTAAGCAGATCTCCGCTTACCAGCATCCAGGATTTCCCTGCTCAAGTACCTTGCTCCTGGCACACTGCAAACTTGAGGGTCACAAACTCAAGGTTTTGACTCAAAGCAGCTACTTTATCCAGGACCAAAGCTCAGGAGGTGCAAGCACTGTCCGGCACCCTTTTACTTCCAGGGTATAAGAATAAGCAGCTGTTCAGACACTGGGAAAAGTTCTAAGGTCTATTCTAATAGTATCTATCTCCCTAAAACCACCTTTTCCCTTGGAAAGTCCCAGTCCACACTGTACAAGGCTGGGCATTACACCAGCTCCGCATTGCCAGGGAGCTTGTTTTGCTCAGAGTAGCAGCACCAAGAGGCCAAAATTCCCAGCCTGGGTCTGCTGCTGGAGCAGCAGGTCAGACAAGAAAGCACTGGTAGCCATTCAATAGAGCGCACCAAAACCTGGAAGAGTTCCTGGACAAAAGTGTCATGACTCAGGACCCCATGTTTGGGCCAAGCTGAGAGACTCAGAAAAGCCTGAGGGTTTAAACAAGGAAGAGAAGTCTTCCCAACAAAAGTTACTCAAGTGACCTTACAAGAGGCAAGGGAGAACAGTTCTGCAATAGTATGCTGGCTCATGAGTTACCCTGACACACGCTGTTCTCCACAAGAGCAACACTGAGTAATCTGGCAGCCAAGCAGGCAGTGGCATGGCTCCTAACAAGGACTTTCATACTTGGAGACAACTCCACAGTAGCCTTTGGGACACTTTCTCTAGCTTCAGACACAGATAGTTTTCTCATGCATAAAGCCAAATTTCAACTTTAAGCTGTAGATCTTACCCTGGGTAGAAAAATTGAAGCTTGGAGATCCCTCTCGAGCACAGCAAATGCCCTGCTGGGGCTCTCTTCAGTTAGTTCCTCAACCACTCCCAGAGTATAAAAAAACAAGGCAAATAGTTCTTAGAAATTTGACTAATCTTACAACAACTTGCAATTAAAAAAATCCCTTTTATCAACTCTTACCTACCTTTCAGCTTTCATCAAATATCACCTTGTACTACGACAGCACGTCAGTAGAAAGGCATATGCAATTTCTAATCTGTTTTAATTCCAGCTCTGACAGACTTGCAGTACAAGTAAGAATTTACCTTTGAAACATTCACCACTGAAGTTTCTTGGCCACCTTCAAACTGGAGACACAGTAGCTTAAGCTTTGATCTCTTAGAACGAGCTTCAGAAGAAAAGATCATTGCAGTGAAACCTGATGTCTTAATGAAGAGTACTAAATAAGATAAACAAGACTGACTGTCAGCGTGTCCTTGATGTGTTTAAACACTAGGGCTCATGTTTAAAATTCATGCATCTTTACACCGTTTCACTTTGAGCACTACTGTCTTGATGCAGCAAGCTACAGCCTGTCTCAGGTGAGTCCCTTTTAAAGAGACTCTCCATTTTCCTGGTGTTGCCAGAAGAGCTGAATAACTTAGCCCCCAGAGACCACATACAGCAGTGAGGATAACCAAGTTCCTGTGTGCAGGGTCTGTCAAGATGAAGCCGCAGCAGGCAGGCTGCAGTACTCACACACCGCTACTGGACAACCTATCGCATCCTAGTAGGTCTGTGTGCCCCTCTGTGCCTTTACTGGCCATTTCACAGCGCCAAGCCCACCACCAAGAACCCCAGGGGGAAGTAGGAGAGAATCAGAACTCAGCTGTCTTCCTTCACAGTATTTAAATGCTGCAAGGAAATTCAGATGCCTGGCAGCGCATAATACACAGCTGTCCTCTACAGAAATTGAAAAGTCTCTGGTCCCAATGGGGACCATTACTTCCCCCAGGACTGCTTGTCACCTACCCTTGATCACAGGCTAGCAGCCCACACTGCTGGTACTGCCCTACCTTATGCTGCCCATAAAATTGGAGACCATACTCACATGGGCAGATGTATCAGAGCACTTATCTCTCACTGTTTTCAATGGAAATTGCAAATGCTTTTGAAATGGTGCCTTTCATACCCTGGCAGCTCAGAGAAGTGAAGCACAGGGCTAAGGCCTAGGTCAGGACTTCAGCTGTGGGGCTGCTGGTTCCTCTTGCCCACTGCTTCTCCAGGGGATACACGGCTGCCTTAGTACACCCATCTGCACCAAAGAGCCAGCAATTCATTACTTTTGCAAGATAAATTGAAGCAGACAAGTTTTTCACTCTCCTCATTAACTAGCCCATCTGCAAATGGTTTAACTTCCACTTGTTTAAAGGCAGCTTATGTCAAACAGCCTGGTGTCATTCTGTCCCCCACTTCTCCCTCTCTCCAGGTGGCAGGCTGGCATGGAGACCAGGTTAGAAGGGAAGGATAAACTCATTCTTTTGTGAGCTTTTCTGGAGGGACCCGAGTTCACCATTCTCATCCCCAAGCCCAGCTATAGCCTTCACAGAACTTTTATGTGACAGCCTGAACTCTAATTGCCTTTCAAAGCAAACAGCAATCATACTTAGTATTCCTCCCCTCCCTTTTTAAATCTGCTCTGATAGGAAACACACTGACAACTTTTCACTGCAGAAATTAGAGTGGATTTTTCTTGAACAAGGCCACCCGCCTGCACAGCCTTAATCCTTCCAGCTCACATATGTTACTGTAACTTGCACTGCGCTGAATCCAATTATGCCTCCCCAATCCATTAAAAAATATTTGAGGGTGTTGCGCAGGTTGCACAGAACAAAAGTATCAGCTGAGGAGACAGAAAGAAGCCTTGCTGCAGCACAGCTTTGCAGCCTTACTTCTGCAGGTAAGCACATCGTGCATTAGTAGGAAAATACAAGTGTCACAGAGTGACTTTTACAGGGTCCATTGAATAGTTCACTCCAAACTACTTGAGTCCAGACTCAAACAACAGGAAGAACTACATGGGAGACGAGAACTGACATACAGTTATTTGTAAGTGCCTGGCAGTTATTAGTTATCCATTAAAAGCTTTTTGAATTATATTGCTCTGGCAGCATGTACAGCTAAGAATGAGCTCACGAATCAGCAGGTCTCTCATGCATTACACATTAGGCTGGAGCAGCAGATGAATAACCTTAAGCTAAGTAGTCAGAAGTGTCCACAAATCTAAACTGCATGCACAGATGAAGCAACCGAGCATCCAACTACTGACTCACACACAGCTGCAAAGCTAAACACAAGCTCTCCCCAGCAGCTGACCATGTCTGCCCCATCAGCTAGAGGGCTGGGACACCAGCTACAGCTGATCAAGTTCCACAAAGGTACCTGTTGGCCTCTGAGAGCTCTGTGCTTTACCACATCCCACTGTATTCTCAGTATTCTCCAGACAGCCAATCCACATGTAATAGAAATCAAGTTCTTCCATCACCACCTTTGCTGACAAGGAACTGACAGAAGCTGCACAGGGTGGCCTTGTCCTTTCAAAACTGGCACGCTGCATAGTAGTTACACCCCAGCACCTCAAGGGCCAGATCACAGATCTTGGGGCCCTTGGCTACACCAAAAACTCTTACACTGCCACTACAGAAGCAGAATAGAAGATGCTATAGATGCCAAAACAGCATGGAGCGATTTGGCACTTGCACCTTAAAGTGAGCTTGCTTTTAGGTCATCCATGACTGCAACAGGTCAGACAAATTCTGCACACAGCCTTCTTCCAAATACCTGGGTACCACTGCAGAGTATGCACACACAAGTTATCTTAATCTGAAAGACAAGTAGGCTAGGTCTGATGGCTAGTTAGGCTTACTTCTCTCCACACGTTCAAGAATGCCTAACTTCATAGCACCAAACTCCCATTGGAAAAGCAATTACCAGCTAAGTAATCTGGACCCTCTGGAGTCAAGTCTGCTAATTTACACGACTTGGCAATGTGGCTTGTTATCATCCCACATGATTGGAATTTATTTTAGGATCTGATGCCACATGCTGGGGTTTTTTTTCTCTCTTTTCTTCTTTTCCTCCCCCAAGTGGCAAGTTACAGCCCAGGATTCAGAGATCCTAATTCCATTCCCATCTCAAACACACATTTCCTGCACAACCTGGGGTCAAGGTCTGTGCAGAATAAGTAATATTAAACCTATCAATAGCACCCTGGAAATAAGCTTTCTTTCTGAACATCTCAACAAAGCCTGGAGTGGAAATTAAGTGCTACGTTTACTTACTGCTCAGAACCAAGGGTAACATCCCCACCCTCCAGCACTGCACACCGATGCCCGAGCGACAGCTGCGGCTGCATGCGAGGCAGGGGCATTAAGCCGAAACCCTCCGGCAGGGCTGGGGGCTCCACAGCAGGCAGCATCAGTGACTCCCTGGCTAAAAAGAGACTTTTCGAAGTCTGCTCTGGCCAGGAGGCACCAACTCACCGCGCTGCTATATGTCACCCCTCGGCAGCGCCGGGCGCAGGAGGGTTGTGCCTCACCCAGACAATGCCCTGCTCCCCTCGAGGGGAGGGCCAGGCCGCCCGCCACCCCAAAAGCGAGGGTCAGCGGCCCCGGGAGAGCGCGCGGTCAGCCAGGCCCAGTCTCGCTCCCTCCAGCCCCGGCGGGGCCCTCAGGGACTCTCGCCCCGGCCGGGGCCGCAGCCCGACCCGCCGCGGGAGGCCGGGGCCGCGGGCAGCTCCCGGCGCCGGCGGGGGGACAGGCACCGCTCCCCGCGGGTCAGCCCACCCCGGAGCGGAGCGCGGAGGAAGCGGGAGCCCCCCCGCCACGCGGTTCGGCTTGCGGAGGGTCGGGACACGCGTGGGAAGCGGAAGCGCCACCTGCGATCCCGGCGGGGCGGCGGGCCCGGCAAGCGGCGGCGGCGGCAGCAGCAGCAGGCAGGGCGCGGCACCCCCGCCGCGGAGCCATGCAGGGCCCGGCCTCCCGCCCGCCCGCCGCGCCCCGGGCAGTCACTCACATTGCTTGAGGAGCTCCAGACACAAAGCCATGGGAGACACAAAGGAGGGGCGGAGGGGACCGGAGAGACGCGTGGGGGGGGCGCGGGGCGGGGGCGCCGGGCCCGGTCTGGGTGTCGCGGAGGGGAGGACGGGGCCGTGCCCGGCGGCAGGAGAAGGAGGTGGAGGAGGAAGAGGACGTGCCGCGGGCTGGGGCCGCGCCGGCTGCTCCTACGGCCGCAGGCGGAGGAGGGAGGAGACGCGCGGATCCGCCACCGCACTCACCGCGCCCGCCCGCCGCTCCGGCTGCGCGCTGCGGGCGGGGCCGCGCCTTAAATCTCGCCCCGCCCCGCCCCGCCCCGCGCGTCACCGCCCCGCCCCGCCCCGCGCAGGCGCGGCCCCGCCCCGCGGCGCTCCCACGGCAGGGCGCGGTGGCGCGTGTCCCGCCCCCCTGGCCCCGCCGCCGCCGGTCCGCTGCCCGCAGCGCGGCGACAGGGGGAGGCCTGTCAGCTGAGCGGGACCCTCGCGCCCTCCCGCGCTGCAGCCCCCGGGGCGGGCGGCGGGAACAGAGGCGGTGGCTGCCGCTCGGGCAGCGGGGCTGTGCGGGAGAGCCCAGCGTCGCCGAACAAAGCGGGTGCCTCGCCCACTCCCACGCGGGAGCTTTGTCTCCTTGTTATGGCCGCGGGCAGCCACGGTGACGCGTCCCGCAGCACGGCCCCGTCTCTCATCCACAGGCGAAAATGGATTTGGCTGAAAGACACACCCCCACCCACACCCCGCCAGCCACGTTCCTGCCCCGGCAGCGTCCGCACCTGCTGCGGGACGGCCCCGCGCCGCGCCGGAGCACGCACGGGGGAAAGGCGCCGGGGAAGGGGCTGATCCCCTGGGTGCGTGTTTCCCACGAGTGACAGATGTGCCAGCTGAGCCCCCCCGATGGGAGAGGGAGCGGAGCCCGCCCCCTTTGCCGGGCGCTGCTGTGCCTGATGCCTGGGCTTGGTGCCCCCCCCGCGAGGCGGCCCGGTGGGGGGGGCTCTGCGGGACCCCAAGCCGTGCCGTGCCGGGGGCACCCTGGGCACCGCTGCGCTGGAGCAGCGCCCAGCGCCATCACCCTGTCTCGAGCTGGGGCAGCTGGGCCAAGCTTGAGGCTCCCCAGGCTGCAGGGCTGGGGCACACCCCTGTGAGGCTGGAGCCCTGCGGCACGGCGGTCTGACCCGGGACAGAGGCCCTGCGGCACGGCGGTCTGACCCGGGACAGGGGCCCTGCGGCATGGCGGTCTGACCCAGGACAGAGGCCCCGCGGCACGGCGGTCTGACCCGGGACAGAGGCCCTGCGGCACGGCGGTCTGACCCGGGACAGGGGCCCTGCTGCACGGCGGTCTGACCCGGGACAGGGGCCCTGCGGCATGGCGGTCTGACCCGGGACAGGGGCAGCAGGTGCCTGCGAGCCCAGACGCAGCTCATGGTGCTGCCTGCAGAGTGCATGGCCTCGGCACGGCTGGTGGCTTTGCAGGTAGCAGCATTGCCACGTGGCTCCTGCCAGGAGTGCATGTGCCACCCTGACTCCTCGCTGCTGCCATTAGCCCTCGGATGCTCTGATTTATTTATGACTTGCTGCGTTCAGTGGAGAAGGGCCGGTCTGCAGCAAGGAGAGATCAAAGCGCCTTGGGGAAACACTGCATGGAGCTGACACGCTGCTGGGTCCAGCAGCCAGGGCTAAGGCACCGCCACTGCCACCGCCCTCGGCATTCAGCACCGGTATCTCTGTGGATGTACTGCTTCTGTGCTCGGAAACAGGACAGCAAAGTGGGGCCAAAGGAGGACCCAGCAGAAAGCCAGTCCTGAGGCTTGGGACCTGCAGCCCAGGGCCTCTCCCCTCCACTGCCTGCCTACCAAGGAAAACAAGAAAACTTGGTTTCAGTTCAAGTGCTTGCGAGTGGCAAGCAGCTCTGTGCTGAGAGCCCCTCACCCACACAGGCTGTGAGTGGCTCTGCAAAGCTCTGAGCCGATCTCTTTCTGAATCCCCAGGAATACCCACATCAGGGCTCAGTAGATGGAAAAAGGAGTGGAGGAGCATGAAGGAGAGGAAAGGCAACCCAGAACAAGAGAAACATGCACAAAGAATTCCTCATTTGCCCATGCTGTCTGAAATCCTGCAAATGCCCGGGCCTGGGTGCATGGCCTTACTAAACCTCACCCAGTCCTGCTGTCCTGGCACATGTGTGTTTTAGCTAAGACTGTCGTCGGTCACTGCTGAGCTGCTCCAGCAATGGCACAAGCCCCGTGGCAACAGAGGGAGGTGCAGAGGTGCTGATCATCACCAGCAACAGGGACGCAAGCAGCACCTGCGACTGCCTGGTGCAAGGGCAGCTCTGTGCTGACCTGGAAGGCAGCAGAGCCAGCATGCCGGGATGCTAGTAGCCCCCTCAGCCTGAGAAGAGGCCTTAGGTGAGTGCCCTACCTGTCACATTGCTCTCCAACCACCGTGGACGGCCTCATGGGCAGAGCACTAGACCATGCATGGGCTCCCTGCTGCTGCTCTCCCAGAGGCTCTGAGCAAGCCGAGGTACCCCTTGGTGCTTCGGTTTCTCCTCTCCCACAGGGACAGCACTACTGATTCCCTTTCCTGCCATCAAGGCTGATAAAAGCAAACAACAAGAAGGACTTGGCTGTCTGTATTACCAAAGGAAAACACTGGCAGCTGCCTGCCTTTCTACTCCTTTGTAGATGGGCCCTGCTGGGAGAAGGCAGGCTTGGCCAGGACCTTGGAACCGTGCCCACTTCCCAGTACTAAGTCTGTGGGCAACTGCTTCCACCACCCCTGTGTCTGTTTGTATCAGCACAGCATCACGTGCGGGCTCAGCTCCCCCCTTCCCAGGGATCTGGGCAAGTGGCATTTCCATGGGGCTCAAACCCATTGCAGCCGTTCCTGGGTGGCAGTGACACACGTGCGCACAGCAGGCAGCAGAAAGAGAGCTCGCTGCGCTGGGTGCTGCCTGCAGTAGAGCTGAAACCTGGCAGCAAAGAGTACCAAGCGCAGCTTTGCCGAGGCAGAAGGACAGAGATATTTTGGTTTTGGCGGTGGAGCTGGAGAGCAGAGCGGGGTTGTGGCCACGGTACAGGCTTCCTGAGGAAAAGGGAGCGCTGTCTGGGCGCAGGGCTTGGCAGTGGAGTTTCCATAATAAGGAAAATATTAGAGGTGCAAAATGAACAGGTAAGTGTGGAGAGAAACGGTTGTCATCAATTTCTGTGTGTCCTACAGACATATGAATAGATCATGGAATGTGGATATGTACCTTTTTTTTTCCTTACAAACACTGATGGAGCATGCAACAGAAATCTTTCCCCCCCTCCTCTCTCTCTCTCTCTCTCTCTCTCTCTCTCTCTCTAATCCCTTTCCTGCTGGTATGTCAGAGAAAGCTATTTCTGGAATGTGAAATCTAGGTCAAAAAGAAGGAGAAAATCTGAAGGGAATGATAACAGTCTCTCTCCTCAAAGGCCGTATGGGGTCAACTCTGGCTGATACAATTAGCAAAGGGGTCACAGTGGTGCTTTACTCCTCAGCTGTGGCCTCTCATGTGTGGGCTGAACAAAGTCTCCCGGCCTGCTCTGTTTTTTGCTTTGCCTTCACACCGCTACTTTTTCCCCACAAAGAAGAAAAGGCCGTGACAGCTGAGAGAGGAGCAGAGCTTGCCTTCCTACCCAGACACCAGCTAATCACCATGCACAGAGGAGGAGGAGGAGGTGGAGAGGGAGCAGGAAGGTCATCTGCACCTATCCCTCACAAGCCAGCAATACGTGACTTTCCCAGAAGCTGTGGAAAATTGTCCCACAGCAAACCAACCCTTGGGGATTTGGTCAGCACAATGCTGCTTTGTGCTGTGGCACTGCATGGAGGTGTGCGGGCACTTTGTCTTTCCTTCACTAAACACAACGTTGCTCCCCCTGCAAGAGCTTCAGTGCTGGGGGACTGGGCTGGGATCTGCCTTCTCCCAGGGCAGGGCAGGGCAGGGCAGGGTTCCCAGCACAGCAATGCTCCCGGGAGCCATCTCTCTAATTTAGTGATGAAAGGGGGGAAAAAAGCAATACAAAAAGAAGACAGAAAGGAGGTTGGAGGCACAACTGTCACCACTTTGGGGAGTATCTCTCCTAGGTAGTGCTCTCACATCCAGCCTGGGCTTGGCAAAGGTCTGGCATATGGATGGGCACAGGGTGTGTGTAGTAGCCCTGGCAGTTTTTATGGGAGTGCTGGTGGCTTTCAAGGATGAGCCTCATGCCTGGCTCTGGTTGGATCAAGGCTGGGCTGGCCTGAAGGGCTCGACTTTCTTGAGCTATTTCTTCTCTGGGTTCCCATGCCGGGCTGGGGGTCTGCAGCCGGGGATGCCATCACGGGGTCAGCAGAGAGAACTGGCGAGTTGCTGCTCCCCGGGGCTCACACTCTCAGGGATATCTTAACTATTGGTAAGACAGATCAACAGACATCCCAGGCCTGGAGGAGGAGGCAGAGCTGGGTGCCCTGGCCTTCCCGGAAGAGATCTGGGCACAGGATAAGGAGCTGGGCACCTGGGCTTTCTGGGAACAGGCTGCTGAATCCCAGTACAGGATGCTCTAAGTAAGGGTGACGTTACCAGATGGCACAGGGAAGACTGGGAAGAGCTTGCATAGAAACTGGCTTGGTGTGAGCTTTCCCTGCTGTCACGGGTGTGCTGGGTGGAGACTGGGCTGGGGTCTCTGCACTGGGAATTCTCACCTCCTTTTGCTGTGCTTTGCTCATGTCTGCTTTCCTGTTTCCCACGGACTTCAAATATTCAGCTTTATATTGCAAGCAGTCTATTAAGCAAGCAATTCCCAGTGCTGCCTCTAATAAGAAGGAACTGGGGCTGGGGAGCCCTTTGTAATCCTCAGGAGCCAGCATGGCTGTCGGCTGAACGCCTGGCAATTAGATGAATATGTTTCACTGGGGCTTTTGAGTCTCCAGCTTTGCAAAGGCACAAAGCTTTGTTTAAGGTTGATCAAGGGCAGCTCATCATCTGTGTTGCTGGCTGTCAAATGGGAGCTAATTGCCTTGTAATGTGCGAGTGACGCAGGCTTTGTGGGAGGAACTGGCTTGTCAGAGGTGTGACAGCTGTCAAGGTTCTTCCACCCGGCTGTGCTCCCCACACAGACCCAGACTGGCAGCCCTCCGTGAAATGGAGCTTGCTGCACCTCCTCATGCCCTCAGCTGGTGGTTGAATCCCTTTGCTTTGCAATTCAAGCCCCATGCCATCCTCAAAAAATAAGAAGCCTGCGTCAGCCACGTCTTTGCTGCTGCTGGTGCCCCATTTGGGATGTGTCCCTATGGAGAATAAACCCAATCTCTCTCAGGGACTGGGCATGTGATGGGAACAGTTCATCTGGGCTGGTGCATGGATGCTGGTGAAAGATTATCCATGAGAAGGAAACAGGTGAAGGCTGCCAGCTGATTTACCCCAGAGCCCTGCATGGAGCAGAAGCCATGAGTGACCATTAAACCTGCAGATGACGGCGCACCCACTTCTGTCTGTTGGTCCAGACTGATGACATCAAGCTGAGAGGTACCAGTTTGCTGCTTGGGAGACCCTTCTCGTACAACACCAACCAATTAAAGCCTCAGTGATGCACATTTGCAGGGGCAACTGAGCCTGGGTGCTGATTAAAGGTGTGACTGTCATCCAGATATGCCTCCTGCCTTCGCCATCACACACATGCACAAACACAGATGCTCCTCTCTGTTCCCCACCCCCTCCATCAAAAATGTTTCCCTCCCCAAGCCCCAGCAGCCAATGCCAAGGGCTGGAGGATGTTCTGGAAATCAGCAGATCTCTGCTGGGTCACATCAGAGAGAGGTGGCAACCAGTTATTTTGAAAGCCCCCTTCTGTGCTACATCTGCTGTTTCTTTCTGGTGTTAGCCTGGTTTTGCAGCAGTGCTGAGCTCAGCATCAGCTGTACCGCCAGCAAGGAGCAGGGGCAGGCTTGCAGGGAGTGGGGTGAGCCAGGGTGGGAAGAGTGTGGGACAGAAGCAAGCAAGCAGCCAGACTCTCCCAGAAGATCTCTTCCAGTCCCTGCCTCATCCTGTGGGCTTTAACTGTGATGGCCCTGGAGCACAGACCACTGCAGGAGAGATGTGAGGGTACAGGCATGTCTCTGGGTGGGAAGGCCTGGAGCTGGGCACGAGGGCTGCCAGTGCTCCCCTTTCCACTCCCCCCTCTGCTGGGATGTGGTACAGTGTGTCTGTAGTCCCACCATCAGTCCACTCCTGCGCTCCGGCAGCTTTGCCTGTGGCAGAAAGCCTGAGGCTGAACCCCCCGCAGCTCTGTGGTTCGGTGCCAGAGCTCATGGCAAGAGCAACCTGCCCTGCTGGACCTGACCCCAGCATCCCTGTGGGTGACAGGGCTTGCTGTCTGTCTCCACGCCACAGGCAGCACTGTACAGCTCTGGTGAGATGCCAGATTCCTCCTGCCAGCTCTGGTGTCTGCCTGGCATGATGTCCAGGTACCACCACGTCTAGGAGCACCAAGGCATCACCTTTACCAACCAGTTCCCAAAACTGTTCCCAGGATGGGACCTCTCAGCCCCTTGTGCCCGGCTTGAAGCACCGGGGCTGGCCAGGGGCCAAGAAGGACACAGGCTGCCTTGAAGAAAATGATGCACTTTCCCCTCCGCCTCCCCGCCACACACTGCTGGCACTCACTGCTGTTGGTGGGCAGGGTCCTGCTGCCGCTGAGGCTGCCCGCCGGCGGGGGTGAGATGGACCGGACGGAGCCCGTGTCCTCTTCCTGGGAGCATCCCGCCTGGATGGCTCGGAGGTAGCTGTGGCTCCGGGAGCGAAAGTAGCTGGGCAGAGGCAGGTCCAGCACCTCCGCGGCGGCCGACTCGGCCTCGCTGTAGGTAGTGTCGCAGACCACCTCATACTGCTCCCCCAGCTCCGTCTCCGGCACCTGAAGGGGAAGATGGGCAGAGCCAGTCACCCCCTGCCTGCAGGCAGCCCTTTCCCATCCCCTCTCCCTGCAGCCACCCTGCTGCCACGCTGCGTGGTCCCGTTTACGGCAGACGAGACTGGGAGGTGCAGTGGTTGGTGCTGGTGGGATGCAGGATGCTTGGGCTCTCTGCTGAGAGAGAAGAAAGAGGGGACCTTCCTTGGATGCGAGTGGGTCCCTGCTTGTGGAGTAGGAGAGACTTACCGCCACAGTGCCTGTGAAACACCCCCTGTCTCTGATGGAGAGGCTGGGAGAATGTGAGGCTAAAATCCCTGTCCAGCCTGTGACAGGTCCCCCTGCCCCACCAGCACTGGTGGGAGACCCCAGCCTTAGCTGCGAGACCCTGCTAGGGCAGGCGTGCTCCTCCGTGCGGGGAGGTGGCCTGGCACTAGAGCAGGCTGTGGCACAGAGAGCGAAGGTGGGGGGTGCGGGCCACGCTTGACCGGGGACAGGCTGCCTGAACTGGTTCCCAGTGGCCCCGTCAGGAACCAGTCCTAGCCCCATCCCCGGCGGAGGACTGGTGAGGCGTGAGCCAAGCAGGGGCAGCTTTGCTCCCTGCTTCTCCTGCTCCCCCACCTCCCTCCCACCCATGCCCTCAGCCCTGCCCTGCCCTCCAGTAGCAGTGGCTGGCAAAACTTGAACTCAGGAGAGGCTCACCCGTGTTAAACCAGAGCCAGCCCAAAGCAGACTGTTCTGAAATACAGATGAGAGATGCTGAGATTGGCCCTGTTGCCCAGTTCCATCTCTCCTGGCCCTTTCTTTGGCCTCAGGGACTGTATTCCTGCCCAGCACTGGCATGTGAGCTCCACAGGGTTCAGCTCAGAAAGTTCATCAGCTTTCCCCCTAAAACTGACAGTCCCTAACTCCCTTCCAGGGCCAGGGCAATCAAGCTCTCCAGCTGCCCTGCAGTGCCCAGGTCAGGAGCGCTGCTTCCTTCTCTTCTTCTTTCTCCTTCTCCTTCTCCTTTTTCTCCTCCTCCTCCTCTTCTCCTGCCGCTGGCCCCAGGTATGGGCTGACCCCACAGCCTGCCTTGCACCCTGTCGTGGGTGTCCAGGCTGACCCGAGAAAGCTCCATGAGGAAGGAAGAGGGGAAATGCCAGCGGGACGGTACCTGCTCTCCATGGGTAAATATCTGAGGGATAAGTGAGGGGGGTCCAAAGATCTGGAAGAAAGAGGTGGAGAAGGTTAAAGGCCAAGAATGGGGGAGCCCCTCACACAGACAGCCATTGCACAGGGACCGAGGACGAGGGGAGCAGATGGCCTGTGCCCTAGTGCCACTGCTGCTGACAGTTTGTTACAAACTTCAGAGCTCATAAGATGCCAAGCAAGATGCCGCACAGGCCTCTCAGACAGCGGCACAAACATGGCATGGCAAAGCTCCACGGGACACCTCCCAGACAGAGAGAAGCTGCTGCTGTGTTCAGCCTGTTATATGCACCATATATCAATATATATACACAGGGCACACTTGGGACACACAATGCTGGGACACCCCTTGGCACACATGGGTTGCCTGCAGCTGCTGGACAAGGGCTGGTGTGGCTCCCAGTTAGCACCTCTGCGAAGTCCTCAGTGTTGGCCAGCACCTCGCCAGGTGCCAGGAGCCAGATGGGTCTCTGCCGAGAGAGCCGGGGTGGATGGGCAAGCTGAGTGCTCCACCTTGGGGAGACTGTCCTTCACCCTGATGGGGCTGGGCTGGCCACTTCGCTGCTCTCTCCTCTGTCCGCACACCAGGAAGAAGCCACACGGAAGCGATGCTGCCTGCTCTCCATAGCAAAGCCACGGCACACGCTAGGCATAAGGACAGAGGCCTGACAGACACTGCACTGCCTGTGGGGAGGAATGCCTTCTCCTCCTCTCCACCCCACCTGCAGAACACATCCACCCTATGAGCTCTGCCCTGGGCGAGCTGCCCAAGGTGACCCATCTTGGGAAGAAACCAGGTTCAAAATGCACCCTGGGGAGAGGCTTGGCTCTGGAGACTGGCCCTGGCCCCTCTGCACAGGGCACGGCTCACAGTGTGAATACACAGTGTTGGGGGTCCCCAGCTGGCTCTCTTTGGCTGCTGATCCCCTTGGTGTGACAGGTGGATGCTGATGTGTGCACCCAGTGAACCCTGGAATTCCAGAGGTTTGCAAGGTGGAGGTCAGCTGGACAAAACCAAGTGGAGTGGACTTGCCTTTTGGAGCTGGGGATGCTTCTGTGTGGGAGGACACTAGGGTCTTGCCCAGCAAGGAAGGTGTTGGAGGTCACACAAAAATGAGGGCAGAGGAGGAATGAACTCTGGCACTGGATGGAAGGGCAGGTCAGACCTGCCAGAGGATGAGAACAGCACACACTGGTGGCTGTACCAGCTCCATCCTGGATCAACAGATAGGCAGTTCGTGGAAGGCCTCCAAATCCCAGCTCAGCTGCAACTGAACTCTCTGATTTGGAGGAAAGCGGGCAGAGCGCACGTGACGACAGCAGCCCCAGGCTTGGGCAGGTGCTGTGGCAGTCGCCGTGCCCCCAGCATCACAGTGCGACCAGTCTGGCTCTGGGGCGTTTGCCTGGGCAACTCCTGGCGTGTCGTGGGCTGCTCAGACACTCCAGCTCCAAGAACCTTCTGATCTCTTCATGGGGGTGCTGCACGCAGCTGCTAAATGGCAGCTTTAGACAGGGAGACAGCCCAGACTCAGCCCACCCATTGTCATCAAGCAGAGACCTGGCTTCAGGCATGGATTTACATGCAAAGGACAAGAATGCGACAGTCCGGACGGACCCCTTCTCTGTGCAATGAGACACCCAGCACATCGCTGTCGAGGTACAAGGAACGAGACTGACCACAAGGAACATGTATGCCCACAAGCAATGCGCCGCACCCTTCCCCAGAGCCTTCCACCAAGGGCTCCAGCTGCTCCACAACAGCAGGAGAAACCAGCCATGGGGCTGGAGAGGCTGGGCTGGGACGGAGGAGGGCTCAGAGCCCCACACGATTAGAGGGGAACATCAGCACGCACTGTGTGATGCCCACTCTGCCGCTTTAACCCCTGCCTTGTGCTGCTGCCCTTGACCGCTGTGCAGAGAGCGGAGCAGCACAGGAGGGGCATGCGTGTGCATGTGTTCCCATGCAGACACGTGTGAACAGAGACGGGACATGACAGAGGCCAGGGTGATAGCAGAATGGCTGGGCAAAGCCTGTGGAGCCATTGCTGCCCTGGGGACCTCCACCTGCATACGTAAGTACAGGCCCCCTCGGGCTGAGATAAGCACACAGGACCTCTGCAAGGGCCTTATCCCAGCACGGTTATTTCCTGGCAGCTGGCTTAGAGCCACTCAGGCCCCGAGCTGCTCCAGAGTAATCCCAAGGGGAAGCATAGCGTGGGACAGGGAGTTAAACCCAGTTTGCCCTGACTGTATCCTGGAGGCTCCAGGCTGCCATACCCATGGCCATGGCAGAGTGACTTCAGCTGCACTGGCAGTGCTGGGAGGAGAGCACTGGGGGTGGGTGGGTGGGTCTAATATGAATAATAATTAAGGAGCTGGCCTTGATACTTTAAAGCTGCCAGAGAACAGCGTATACAATTCCTAGAGTGCAGCCAGTGCCTTATTTTGAAGTGGGAAGAAGACATTCCTCTTTCCTCTCAGCCGGCCCTTTTCTCATGGGGTTGTGTGGGTGCAGCGGGCTCAGCACCCCAGCATCTCACCTGGCTGATGCAACCGGACTCATTGACGCCGTCAGAGATCTGGTTGTATTCTTCCTCCCAGGCTGGGAACTTCGGAGGTAGGAGGATCTCGACAGAGTCCAGGCGGTCCAGGCTCCTGCCAGCAGAAGAGAGGGTGTGAGGGGTGTCCCCATGGTGGGTGCAGAGCGGGGGCTGTGCTGGAGCTGCCACCCTGCCAGGAGAGCCAGCCCACCCCTGGCTGCAGCATCCTCTGCCAGGCACAGGCACACATGGCAGCACGGGGACAATGCTGGGCACCAAGCCCACTGCTCAGCCCCTGTTGCAGCTCCTGGAGAAGAAGGAAGCACTGTCTCACCTTGCTGGAAGGATGGGAGGGATGTGGGAGGAAGAGGAGGGATGTGGGAAGGATGAGGTTGCCCTGTTCTTCTATTCCACCATGAAACCCTGAGTGAAGGTGTCCTTGTCACAGACCAGGTGGAGGACATGGTTAGCCATGCCAGCCTGGGTGAGCCGTGAGGACTCTTCCTCCTGAGTTGCCCATGGTGCTGTTTCCTCCATGTCTGACAGGGCCAGGGGTGCACAGGGAGCCTGGGGGACTGTGAAGCTGAGGGCAGGGTGCGTCCCAGCTGGGCAGGAGCCCTGTGCGGCCTGTGGACCTCCAGGGAGGACCGTGGCACCTCCTGAGTCTCCATCCTGAGGTGTGATGAGAGCAGGGAGTAGCCTCTTTGCCAGGGGTGACGGAGGAGACACCCCAGGGGACCCACCGCTGAGTGGCCAAGGGCAACGTGGTGCCCCGAGCGCCAGGCTACCTGTTTGTTGCCTTGTTTCCCTCGGTCTGAGAGGGCTCTGTCCGCGAGCTCATCGCACACCCGTGGTGCGACTCGGGCGCGTCCCGGCGCAGGTGGTGTCACCGCCAGCCTCCCTGCGCCCACACGGCTGCCTGCGCCCTGCCCCGCCATCGCAGCCTGCCCGTGGGGAACCCAGCCGAAAGGCAGGCAGAGACCCCCTCACGGGGACAGACGGCGTGTCGCCCCCCTGTCGCTCGCCCCGGCTCGGGCTGGCGCTGTCCCTGCAGCCCCTCGCCCCGAACGGCTGACGCTGCCCGGGGACGGCCGCGGCAGGGAGAGCGGGGCCTTGGCGGGGGCCGGCACGGGGCTGTGCCAGGCACGGGGACCCCGCGGTGGTCCCAAGGAGGTGGCCCCGCAGCGCCAGAGGCCCCGGCACCCAGCAAGCTCCGCGGTGGGGCCGAGCGGGCGGGCGGCAGGTGGCAGCCGTGCCCTCGCTCCGGCGCGGCTGGGCGGG
Source organism: Falco punctatus (assembly GCF_963210335.1). Lineage (NCBI taxonomy): Eukaryota > Metazoa > Chordata > Aves > Falconiformes > Falconidae > Falco > Falco punctatus. Next base: position 1,009,594 of record NC_137590.1, read on the forward strand.
CGCTGCCGGGGCCGGCGGCCGGGACGCGAAGTCCCTGCTGGAGCGCAGCGCTCAGGGCTGCCCAGCACCCTCCTTCCCAGGCAGGATCCTGCCCGCCAGCAAACCTCCTGCTGGGGACCCAGCGCTGGCAGCGACGCCCAGCCCTGCCCTCGCCCCTCGCCCACGCCGCTGCATCCCCGGCGGCCAGCTCAGACACCCTGCCCCGAGTCAGCCCCTTCCCCAAAGCTGCCCGCCCGCGGGCTGCAGCCCGGCCCCCGCAGCCCAGGTAAGCTCAGACCCTGCTGGACGTGACCTGAAGGGACAACGAGCACAAGCGAGGAGGAACGTCAGTCACTCGGCTTGAGTGTTTTGCATCGGAGACCCCTGGACCCAACTCTGCTCCCCCTGAGGCGGACGTGAGGGCAGGGAACGGGGATGGATTCAGAGCAGGCATTTCCAGAGCTCCACACAGTTAATTTTGTCACCATCTCTCAGCAGAAAGCAGCATCTGGTCTGCAATCTGAAGCCACCATGAGGGGTCTCCACACCTCCTGCTGCACCCTTACTTCCTCCTGGCTCTGTCTGCTGAACATCAGCCGGTCACCCACAGTGGCTCCCGACTCCTCCTGCCCCTCTGTGCTGCTCACATCCTCCCAAGCCACAGTGTCTGAAACACTGGCAGCCTGTTACAGCCCCTGGGTACTTGTCCTGGCAAGCGGAGGAGCTGGTGAGGATGCTCGACAGCATCAATTTCAGTCAGGCGGTCCACACAGACCCCATCCTGCAAGGACCAGCCTCTTGACCCAGCAAGCCTTTGCTGTGTCCCCCTTGCTCTGCTGTTCATCTGGCTCAGGCCACTCTGGGTCTTCCTCCCTCAATACCTGGTCCCAGACCTCTTAGCTCATCTCTCCTGGCCTCAGGATATTACCCAGCCTAGTGTGCCAGTGGGGCACTTTCTGGCTAGTCCCACGGTCTCTGGGACACCCGTGGAGGCAAAGCAGATGGCACAGTCCCAGTAGCCTGTGGGCTGTGTGCCCAGTGTCCTCAGTCGCGCTGGCTGAGCATCTTCCATGTCTAAATAGCATCAGGGGGTTGGGATCTTTGCACTCCCTCGGAGGAGCAGATGCTTACAGGGGAAATCCACACAGCTCCATCAAAGGAGTGCCCTCCCCATCACTGAGGGGACAGGGACATGGAACAGGCTCCTAACACCACAGCTAACCCTGTGGGCTGTCTGAGCTGGGGTGCAGGAGCCCTTCAGGGCTTGGGTCCCCACATGGGTTCTCCATGTAGGTGCTGCTGGCTAGACCCCAAGGACTGCTTCTGGTGTGGCCCCTGGGGACCTGTGCAGAGCTCCCAGAGGAGCTCCAGCATTACCTTTGTGTGGTGCTCTGCTCACTCAGGGACTGTTGGGTGGCCTTGAGGTAACTCTGCCTCCGAGCTGCAGTTTTCGGGGATGGTTTGGGGCTGGTTTCTGAGTCTTCACTATCATCATCCCCCATGGCTTTGATGTAACTCCCGCTCCGCATGCGCCGGCACGGGATCTCACTGTCTTTGTCCCGAGACAGCGTGTTGTTCCACTCCCCCTGAGGCACCTGCAAGAGTAAGGGGAGCATGAGCAGATGTGAGGGACGGCACCTCTGGGACCAGCAGGATCATGGGGACTTGGGGGGATCAGTGGCAAGGACAACTGTTGGACCCTCAGCTGGAGTGTAGTGGGAATGGGCAATGCAATTCCTTTCCAACCCTCCCTTACCGGTTCATGCCAGGCAGCCCTGTGTTTGATTGCTGCTGTTTTAGCACATCTACCCACAGCCATTCACCCCACCGCCACTGCAGACCACCTTCACGCTGGACCATGCTTACACGGTTGATACAAGCTGCACAATGCCAGGCACGGGGAGGGAAGAGTCTCACCAGATTTGTGCTGGGCACTGGGATAGGAGTGACACACAGCTGTTTGATGCAAAGCCCATGCTCATTTCATATAAAGTGCACACACTGTTCAGGCCAAGGCGATCAAGAGCTGTTGTATACGAGGACCTGTGCATCAGAGCTCAGATCTTCACTAGGTCCGACACCTTTTAAGGTTTCTGAGCTGGATGGGACTCTCAGTGGCTGAAATTCATCTCTGAAGCCAAGCCAGGCCCTCACAAGTCCCTCTAGAGCAGTTTGGGCATGCAGACCTTGTGTTGGCCTCCTTGCACAGAGCTGAGTTGTACCTTGTGCAAGAAAAGCATTTCTAACTTCACTGAAGTGACAGCTTTGCAATTAATTTAAGGCAGACATGGTCACTTGTTCCCTCATTAGAGACGGGTGAGCTGATGTTTCCGCTGGAAGCCTGAAGCACTGAGCACCCGAATTAACCAACACCACTGCCTGCTGCCCTATGAAGGGCTTGGGTAGGTGACCAGAGGCACAGCTGGGTGCCTGGCCGGCAGCAGAGCCAGACACCTGGCCAGGATTGATCGGGACAAGAGCCACACGCGGTGTGTGATGGGCCAGGAGAAAGATGGGGCAAACTGAGTTGCCAGGAGCAAGCTCTGGTTTCATGTCTGATGTGGTTTGTAGTTGGCCTTTGACTTGCCCTTGAGCTGAGGAGACGTGGGCAAGGAAAAGCAAGGGAAGATGTGAGGAATGCAGTGATGTGCAATCCATGCAGACCCTGGGACAGCCCGAGGTCCCCCGGGCTGCTGCGGGATGCAGGCTGGCTGGGGAGTGCCATGGGGAGCAGTGAAGGGTCTTGCACTGAGCACAGCTTGTGCTGCCCAGAATATCCATGCTGATTTTGCTAGGTGAGAACTTGGACTTGTCCAGCTCCCCAGGGCGCTGTGGGATTAATCAGCCAGTGTTTATATAGTGCTCTGGGGATGCGCAGGGCTGTGCTGCAGCTAACTGTGATGAGCCAGAGCTGTCAAGCGCTGCATGGTTCCCATTCCCCTCCTTGTTCACAGCAGGCATGTTCTGTGGGAGCCAGAGCTGGCCTGAGGGTGCTGTCTGCTGCTGCTGGGGTGCAGCATCTTTAGATGAGCTTCAGATCTGCAGGTACCGGCTTCTTGTTCTCCTGAGAGGGCCTGGGGCGTGCCAGATGCAGGCTCAGTCCACGCCAACAGCTTAGCTGGCGCTGAGGGCTTTCTTCTGCCCAAAGGAGCCGGGGGTTCAGCCCATGTCCTGCCAGCCTGCTGCCTGCTGTGTGTGTTCAGGAGAAGGCAGGGGGTGACCCCAGCGCTATGTGGAGCAGAAACCCAAACAGCCTGTGGGACCACTTTGGTGGTGGGGCTCCTGCCACCCTGTGTGCCTGTGAGCCAGGACCCATATTACTGGGGGACACGGAACAGAGAGCCAGGGGCATTGTGTTGTCTGTGCATGAGATCCAGGTGGGGACTGACGTGGAGCCAGGCTCACACGTGAAACACAAACCTGGCCAGGCGGGGCTGGGTCTGCAGCCCCTGGCTACGGAGGTGAGAGTTTGCCAGCAGCCAGGCATGCCAAGCAGGGGCCAGGGAACTTCATGACCATCCCCTGTGAAGTGGGAAATGCTGTATTTTGTGGGGCAGTGAGAGGTGCTGGGCTCAGCCCAGTGAGCCCAAGGGCAGAGTGGGCATTAAAACCTCGGGCTCTTGCGGCTGCTCTGATGCTGCTGCTTGAGGGCTGGGTCTGCGGGTTGCTCAGCTCTGCCTGGGCTTGTGCATCTGCCTCCTGGCCTTGGGCATTTTCAGTTCTAAGCAAAGCAACACAAAGATAGCATTTTCAGTACGTCTCTGCTGGTGCAGCTTGTCCATGGCAGCATGAACCAAGCACCCCACAGCGCGGCTTGCCCTGTACAACCCTGTCCCTTTCCTACAGACAGCCTCCACCAGCTTCTCCGTGGCATTGTGACAGCTTGCTGGTCCTAACTGAGCTGCTTTGTTTCCCCTTTCCCTTGCCTCTCCTCTACTTTGCACCTTGGCAAAGGCAGCAAGAAGCAAAGCTGCTCTTAAGGTGCTCCACATTCCAGTTTAGCAGCATCAAGGGGAAGGCAGATACTTGGCAGGACACCCTTTGAATCTGCTGCCCCACTTCGGAGCGTGTCCTGCCTCTGCCCGCAGGGTCCACAGGGACTCTGTCAGCTCTTGCTCCTATGGGACAGAGTGCAGGACAAGTGTTTCAGAAGTGCTACACCTGAAAAGACAAATAGGTGCCCTTCAGGATCTTCGAAAGCAGCGCAGGTACTTGAGGTGCTGTTCAGGATCGTGCAGGGTGCTTCTCTGCCCCTGCAGGCACCTGAGGATGTGAGGAGCCTGTCCCACAGTCTCCAAAGCTCTGTGATGGGGTTGAAGAGCCACGAGCACTTCCTGCTGCCAAGGGACAGACCTTGACGGTGGTCAGTGCAGCACCTCAATGACAGTGACTTTTCTGGCAGTTGAGACCCTGGGCTCTGGACACAGACATGTACTACAGAAAGGACAAAGTGGAGATGGGGGCTGCCTTCTGCTGCACCTAGCGCTGGCACAGAGAAACTCAGGAGGTTCCTCACAGTCAGTGGGAGCCTTGCTGCTCTTCATGCCGGTCTCACAGATGCAGGATTCGCTCTGCCCATGGTGGTTCTGTTGGTGTTTTGGAGGATGCCCAGGTCGAGAGCCTTCATAGGTAGCTGATGGCACAGAGGGCTTGGGGATCAACCCTGCCCAGCGGCTGCACAGGAGGGGAGGAGCGGACAGCAGAGATGCTCTGCCAAGCTTCAGGATGTGACCCCCCCTTTCTGCCCGGTTTGTGTGGTGGCCCCTTTCTGCCTGGTCTGTGTGGTGGCCCGTGGTGCAGGCATGCGGGATTCAGGCACGTGCCCACCCCACGTGGCTGGGCTCCGCTGATGCCATCCTGCCACAACACTGTGTGTGGCAAAGCAGCAGTGCCTTCTGGCTCTTCTGCTCTCCATGTCAGAGCTGAGCGTGGAGGGAAAAGGAAAGAAAGGGGCACACAGAGGTTTCCCCCATCTTAACTCTGCCTGGGGCATTCCCCAGTCACCTAGAACATTAATGGGGGGAGAGAGGAGGGAAGGGGAAAACTCCGGTGCAGGGGCGAGAGAGCTGCACTGCTGCCATTGTTTCGGTGAGGTCTGGGGGAAGAGAGACTCACAGAGCAAACAGGGTTTCCATTCACGCACGTGCCAGCTCTGACATGCAGCCCAGCCTTGTCACACACAGACATGCACCACACATGAAAGCGCCTGGTGAGGCACCCGTGGGATGCAGGGTGCACGTGCCATGCAGCCAGGCACCAATGCAGAGACTGAGCCCAATGTGGGTACACTGGTGCTCCCTCCAGGGCTGGATCCCTCGTGGTGTCCTGAGGGCTATGTGTGGTCTCAGGCAAGAAAGCAAGCTGGAGCTCCGGCTGCCCCATCTGTCCTTTTGGCAGGGCACCCTCTGGGAAGGACCTGGGCTGTGTTTCCTTGCCCCGTGGGAGCATTGTGGGGCTGGCATGAGGGCAGCCAGCATCTGTGGAGTGGCCAGCACTGAACTGGCCACCCACTCCTGATTATCGCAAATTTATTTTGGGGGATAGTGAAGATTAATGAAGCTCTGGTGCAGTCTGACTGTAAAGTGGGGCTGGGCCGGCTAATCTGGATGATGCACCAGGCTAATGGTGCCTGCGGTATGATTCTGTCCCCTGGGAGCCCCAACACTGCCTGTCCCTTCGATGGGTATCCATGGACATGGGTCTAAGTCTGTGCCAGGGGCAGAAACGCTGCTCAGCCCTGCCTGCCCCTGTTCACCCCCTGTCTGGGGCACCCCTCACTCCAAGGAGCTTCTTGGCCATTGGGAACCTGACCCCTCAGTCTCTTCCCTTCCATCACCCACCGCACATGGGGCCCATGGTGGGGAGGGGAGAACAGAGGACTGTCCCTTCCTGGGGACTCTGCTCTAAGGACAGTGCTGTGTCACCTTGGGGTGCCCCTGAGAACCCCCCTGCCCTGATGGGACAGGGCTGGACCTGAAACTGGGTGATCACCCACTCTCAGCTCCAATGTCTGGGTCTGGAAAAATCACATGGACCCCTGACAGCCCCCAGTGAGCCCCAGGACTACCCAGAGCCTGCAAATGGGGCAGAGGAGGTGAATAGTTTTGGGGGCTTACACCAGCCTGAAGGCTGGGGGGTCCTGTTTGTCCTCCTCCCACTCCCCCTGCCCTCCCTCATGCCAGAAGGGCACTTCTCCACCGCTGGGACCCACCAGGCACATCTGCCTTGCAGCAGCCCTGTGCAGGGCCTCCGTGCCCCTCAAGCACCGGGCTCTGTGGGCAGGCAGATGCACATGGTCTCTCACCATGGTACAAGCAGGGAGTGGGCTTGTCCTGCTCCAGGGGGGAGCAGGTGGCAGGGGACACGTGACCTTGCAAAAGGACATTTCCCACACACTGGGCTCCAGAGGTGACCTCTCCATTGCCAACTTAGTCCCCTTCCCACGCTGGGGAGGGGTCTGGCTACAGTCGCCCCGTCCTACTCCAAGGGTCCTGAGCCCTGTGCCCTGCCCTTGGCGACTCACATTGGCAGCTGGGGGCCAGGTCAGCCCGAGCATCCATAACCTGTCAGCTTGCAGAGGCACCGAGCATCATCCATGTTTTCTGGACTGGCTGCCCAGTGTCTTGGCTTTGGTGGCAAGATGCTGCTGGCCACAGGGGCTGCACACCCTGGCATCCCCCAGTGCCCCTCCAGCCATGCCACTGGTGGCTGCCAGCTGCTCCCTGCCCAGGCTGGTGCTCTTGAGTCTGGTGGTCCAGGCTGCCGACACTGTCTGGTGGTCCCAGGAGGGTCAGGGCAGGGAGGGAGCTGGGTAAAAAGCTTCCCCTCAAAACAAGATCCCTACCTGGCCGCTGCCTGCGTCGGTTGGCCCAGGGCTGAGGGGCTGGTCCCACCTCCGCGGGGGCTCGCTCGGCTGCAGCGGGGTGGCACCCGTGTCCTCCCAGCCGAGTGGTGGGGCTGCCCAGCTGCTGGCTGGGCTCACGCCACCCAGCTGTGCCCACAGCCCTCCGTCAGGCTGTCGAGAAACGGAGGCTCATTACATGCGCGGGGAATAACGAGCAGGGCAGTCTCGTCCCCCCAGCGTGGCCAAACCCCAGAAGACAAGGGGCTGCCAGGGCTGCATTCGGTGCCCGGGGCTGCCTGCACTGGGCTCTGCCGCCGCACCCGGGGGGGGATCAGTGCCGGCGCATGTTTTGTCTGCAGTTCTTTCACCTCCTAATGCTTAACTGGAAGGATTGGGGCAAAGAAAAAAAAAAGCAGGCCGGGAACATTTTTTCTGATGACATTCCTGATGCAGTAAGTCCCTCTGAAATTTGATTTGCAGCTGTGGCTGGCAAGGTATCGGAAGCAGAGTGTGCTTCGATGATTTATCACTCTTTAAAGCTCCTAAGCCTGCTGGTCACAGCCACGGAGCCCATGACACCTTTACATTAAAAAGAATGCTGGAGATTTACATACATAGACTAGTCCCCTCCTTTCCCCATGCAGGCCTGGCTTATTTATCTTCATTCCTCTCTCTAGGGCACAACGAGATTTACGTTCCTCAAGCGCCACTTTTTGAAACAGCCCCAGTGACCTGGCGCTCTCGGTGATGGCCCGGGGGGGCGCGGTTTTCAAACCAGCATTAGCCATGCAGGCTTCTGCCATGCAAGCAGGGCGGCTGACACTGCCCTCCTGGCCCCACCGCCCTGCCCCGTGTGCGGGTGAGCAGCGAAGGCAGCCATGCCTGCAGAGCTGCAGGTCCTACCAGGGCTCCGGGGAAGCTCTGCAGAGCAGGGCTCACTGGGCACGCCGGCACATCCTTGTGATGCATGGATATAAGGGGTTAAGCATTAGTTATTACTGGTGGCCTTCAGACTGTGAGATGGCAGCGGTGCTTCGCCTGGAGGCTGGGGAGCTGTCTGGGTGGGATGCGAGCCACAGCCCCTCGGCATGCCCGGCTGCCTGGGCACCGAGTGGAAACAGCTACATGTGGGCAGCTACGTGCCTGGCTGCCCAAGGGTCTAGCCCACCACAGCAAGGTCTGGGTGGGCAGTGGGGGTGTGCTGGGGTCCCACACCAAATGAGGATCACAGCAGAGAGTGCCACGGCTCTGCGGTGTGTGTGAGCACATCACTCCTCCCCACGCTGCCCTGGTCCAGCACGGGGGCTGGGGCGTCCTGGGACAGCACTGCAGTCGGGGGAGCTGGACCCCACCAGCACCGGTGTCCCCACAGGAGGTGTGGTGGTTTGACCCCGGGGCCTTGGTGAATTTACCCCCCCCCCCAGTGCTCTCCTGGCAATGTGATTTGGGGTTGCAGCTGAACCACCTGGAGCGGTTTGATAGGGTCCACCGGGCAATGGGGAGCCTCCTGTAAGGGCACCCCCTGCCTGCCTGCGCTCCCCCTGTGCCGAGCCAGCATAACCCCCGGCTGCACCCACCTGCAGGTAGTGGTAGGCTAAGTCTTGGTGGCAGGACTTGGATTTCAGCAAGGCTTTGTCGATCGTGGCAGAGGCCTTCTGGCACACTTCCCGGGCATGGCTGAGCGTCAGTGTGGACCAGGAGCCCCTCTTAATGTAGTTGGAGTCATTGTTGATGGGGATATTGGTGCAAGGGGTGACCTTGAGGTCGTTATTGCTCTTGGAGGATTTCAGCATGTGTTCGCTGATGGTATTGTAAGCGTGCATGAAATACTTTGGCTGGCTATGGTCCGGCTGCCGGCCCAGCGTCATGAGGCCCATTGGGTTGCGGTAGCTGCAGGTATCGCTGTCTAAGTTGTCATCTGAGCTCCACCAGCCTGATATGTTAGATCTGCTCCTCCGCTTGGGCTCGGAGGTCTTCGCGCGGTCTTTGCTCTTGCTCCTCCGGTTTTGCTTGGGGTCATCCACCCCCTTCTTGCCGTTTACGTTGCCTTTGGTGGGGCCCTCCAGAGACTGCGACTTGGCAAACAGCTTCTGGACAGAGTGGACAAGGTGCCGGATGCGGCCAGGGCTCTCGCTCCGGTGCTTTGCATCGCTTCTCTGAAACTGGAGGGTGCTAAAGCCGTCTCTGTGGATGGGCAGCTGCTTCTCAAACTGGTCGAGGAGGTTTGCAGGCAGGCGGTTGATTTTAGTGGCTTGGGCATGGCTTGGAAAAGGGTTGTCATCTGGGACCTCGAAGTGGGAGTTGTAATGGATGCGGGGGAAAGTGCTGCTGTTGGAGATCTGGTTGTTGAGTGGAAGGAGACAGTCGCCATGGAGGGTATTCTGGGCTGGGAATCGGGGATCCATGGTGAAGGAGTCGGTGGGGCTGAGGAGATAAGGGTTCCTGTCCTGGGGGGCATAAAGAGAGTCTTGAGGGGAGTCCAGGTTATCGGAGAGGTGGCGGCTTCTGTTATCTCCTAAGCCCTTCATGGTTCCAGTGTTTCCTAGACCATTGCTCAGGGATGGTGCAGCAGAGCCCTTGCAGAGGCACTGACCGTGCTCCCCCGCAGATGTCCCTGCACCTGCAGGAAGAGGACAGATGCTCAGAGCCTGCCAAGAACCTCTTTGGCAGCCCACTCCTCACCAGGGTGTCCCTGTGAGGGCTGCCCCAGCTCTACAAGTAGACGCCACCAAGGCTGAAGGATGAAGGAGAGAAGCAGGATGGGAAGAGAAGGGGCATGAGAGCAGGGGCTGGAGAGAACAGGGTACAGGAGAGGAGGAGAGGAAGGATTCATTCTTTCTAGCTGCAGTTTAAGTGCTTGTGTGAATCAGTGCTCAAGCACAGGCTGCTTAAACAATGCTGCTGCTATTTTTCTGGTCTCTGCACATGTTTATTTAATAGAGTTCCTTCCCTAGCCAGTAACAAAAGCTAGCAGGGGCACTGCCAGCAAATCACTGCTCCTGTCCCATTTGTTCAGGGGGATGGAGAAAAACCTGCTGTCAAACACTGCACATGGGCCTTGCCGGAGCCAAGGGAAGTCTGGAGCCGAGCATCCCATCTTCTGCATTATGCTTTGTGTTTCTGTGGTTACTGAATCTTGGAAGGGGGCTGGCAGCCCTGCTCTGTGTGTTGCAGCTGCGCTAATGTGATATGATGTCAAACGTCCCCTCTCAAATGAGTGCCCTGGCTTATGGCATGTTTTACCCTGGAGGAAATTGTTTCAGTAGCTATGATGAGAGCAGAGGTGTTTCTGAACACTCAGAGACTGACCTGAGAAGCTGTTTGCTGCTCAGCCGATCTTTCCTGCCTTGCTGCATCGCTCCTGGGGGAGCTGTGTCACCCTCGAGCCTGGCCATCTGCCCCTTGCTATGGTCCTCTGCCGCAGCGAGGGACTGGGGCTGGCCACCCGTGGCCCATCCAGCAGGGACAGGCGTCCTGCGGGGCAGCTGGGCAAGGCATCCCCTCAGGGCAGGGGAGCTCCTCACAGAGGTTTCTCCGGGGCACTTACCCTGTCCTGCTCGGCTTGGAGGGATCCGCATCTGCACTGCCTTATACAGGGGAAAAAGACAAACTTTAGGGGGCTGCTTAAAGAAAATCAATGAACATATAGATGAGTTGTCGGTCCATGAGTTGATTTTCCATACTTAAAACCTGTTTGAAATCACATAGTGCATAAACTAATTCTTACTTCCTTTTACCTTTTAGTTTCTTATTTCTTTTTTGTTTTAGTTTGTCGCTTAAAGGCAACTCGTAAACACTGAGGCATCCTATGGGTGTAAAAATCCAGACCATGAGATCCTAGACTACTTTTTCAAAATCCAGGGCCCCAAACCATGTGCACACAGCTGAACAGCTGCTCCTTGGTAAGACGAAGGTGCTGCTCTGGGAGCTGGGACAACAGGGGTCTGTGCAGAAGAGCCATTTTCCAACACTGGGATGATCCAATGTTCCCCAACATGCACCTGGAAAGGGAAATAGTGCCTGGGCCCTCAGAGCCACTGATGAGTTTTTGAGAAAAAAACCCATCATTTGCTTATTCCTGGAGAACAAGTAGGACAATGCTGTGTTCCTGTGAGAAGCAGAGCTGGTAGTCCGGGCTCCTGGGTTCTCCCTGTTTAGCCAGATTCCACTCCAGTGTCCCTGAGGAGCCCGTCGGACTGTGCAGCCTGGTCAGCAAAAGCAGCTAGCACCACAGCCGCGTGGGGAGCGGCGTCAGCAGTCGCTGAGGGCGATAGGAATTGACAGGCTTGTTTTCATTCCTCACACAGGGAAAAAGTGTATTAATAATGAAAAACAGCTGGGGCTTTAAATAATTGTTTGGAAGCACACAGAAAAAGAAGTGCCATGTATTCCATAGCTTGATGGGTTTTAAGAAGTCTCAGTTTAACTCTGTAGCTCCCAGTGGACTGGCACAGCAAACCTGGTCTTTCTGGAGCAGGGGCTGGCAGAGAGTGGGTGAGTGCAGGGGGTCCTGCCCTGCCGGCCGCCCCGCGGTGAGCCCCGCCGAGTGCATCGCCACAGTGCCGGGGTGAACCTGCCCGGCTCTCGTCCCCCCAGGCGCCCTGTGGCCCCACACAAGGCTTGCTCGGTCCTGCCCCCTGGGGAGCTGCGGGCCCCGTGGGGAGGGTCCCCTTGCCGTGCTGCTGACCTGGGCCCTGCAGCTGGTCCATCCGCCTTCACCTACAGCCTGGTGCCCTGCCACTGGCCTGGGTTTTGGTGGTGTGGGACAGGCGATTTGGCCCTCGGGCGTCTCCACTGCACAGACAGTGCCCGTGCACTTTGGGCATGAGGAGGTGGCTGTTACCCTGGCCTGAGCTGGGGGAACGTCGGTCCAAACCCGCCCTTCTTTCCAGAACACCCAACACAGCCTTAGCCTTGGCTGGTGTCCAGCTGCACACAGTCCCTGTGGGTGCCATTCTTCTCCCGTTGTGCTCTCCAGCAGCTGGGTGCACCAGCCTTCCTGGAGTCCCTTGCCCGTGGGACAGCACCCACGTAAGCTGGAGGAGCAGCAGTGGGTGCTGGCTGGAGAGATGCCGCAGAAGAGATGCGTGGATGGTCTAGGCAGTCTGGCTCCTGCTTTGTGCAAGCCAGCATCAGCGCAGTGGTTGAAGAGCGGTGACAAAAGGCCCCAGGAGATGTTCTCAAAGGAAACCCTCTGGACAGAAGAGAAGGATGGGTGTAGAAGGACAGGCTCCAGATTGAGCCATCCATCTGCTCCTTTAAACTCCAAACAGCCACAAACGGGCAAGCTCAACCCTGCCTGACTTGGAGGGGAAGCCCTGCAGGCAGCAGGGAGCCCAAAGCCTGCACAAATGGCACCTGATCTGCCCAGGCTCAGCTCTGCCCACTGTGGCCTCTCTGCCGTGCCCCAGCTCTGGATGCCCAGCACGGTCCTTCGCTTGGGCTCAGCTGCCTGCGGCCAGCCTGGCTCTGACGGGCTTCTCCCATCACATCGTGCTACAGGAGTCAGACAGTCCCCTGGGAGACAACACAGTGCTGATTTGATTATAATGGGATGTCTCTGGGTATTGATAGTAAATACGTCTTTTCCTACAAAGGGCAATCAATATTTGAAGCAGAAATCTCCCAGGCACTCCTGAGAGACTTCAGCCCTGTGACTGCTTCACCATAAAGCACATCAGCATCACCGCTTTTGTGTTCACTGGGCTTCAGAATAAAGTAAAACTGCCTTAGGACTCAAAATAAATAGGAATGAAATGAAATTAAATAAATGAAATGCAATCAAAGCCTGGCTTGTAAGGGAAGAATGGGGCTGGGGGCTGGGCTGGCTCAGGATGGCTCAAGAAGCAGATGGGGAGGGAGGAGTGACTGAGGGGGCTGTGGGGACAAGTGGGAAGGAAGGAAAAGTGAAGTTTGGTGGGGGGGCTGGTGGGGCAGGAGCAGAAGGTATGGGAAGGCTGGCAGCAGTGGAGGGCAGGGAGCTCCCTCTCTCCCAGGCTGGTTGTGCTCTTGCCAAGAGTGGACACTTGCTTCTATATGGCAGAGGGTTTACCGCTCCCTTTTCCTCCTGTGGGCTCTTGCAGGGCTGCCAACAGGTCCAGATCTTCCTGCCTGTCCTGCTTGACCTGGGCATCCCTTCACATGATGGCCAGCCACAGTGTGGGGTGCCAGCCTTGCTGCTGGGCATGTGGGTCAGGGCTAGGGGGGTAGTCGGGACTCCCCCAGCCCCTGCTGCCCACCAGGCTGTGAGTGCTGCATCCTCTGTGAGCTGGTTTCCCTTTAAGATGGATTACTGTCTTTTCATTACATTTCAATTACTCTCTGCAATCCTTGGCACTTTCTTGAGATGTGGGGTCAGGGAAGGGAAAAACCCAACAAGCCTCTTCCCCACCATCTTTTTAATTTGGAAGAATGAAGAAGCCTGAAATTAAATCTCCCAAATCCATGATCCTGAGCTCACAAACCGGGCAAAGGCTGTCTCCCAGGATAGCTGCCCCGTGTCCCTGCTGTGCCCCCTGCCCCAAGTCAGGCACCACGGCGATGAGGCAGACGGCCCCCCACCACGGGGAAGGCACCCAGAATGGGCAGCAGGAGACCCTGGTTAGGAGATGGTCACAGCAGGGGCTGCCAGGGTGTGCAAAGGACACATCCCCGAGACCAGGGGAAGGGGCTGGTTTTGCTGCACTGCCCTATTTCCTCCCTTTCCCTCAGCCTGTGTTTTTTGGGGAGTTATCCTTCCTCTTCCCAGTGGCTTTGCTGATGCTCAGAGGTCTCTGAGGTGCAGCGGATAGCCTGACCCAATTTATGGCAGTTTTGTGTGTCCCAAGCCCCTCTGAACCCCAGCAGACATCAGTTTCCTCTCCGGCACGGTTTACAGCAGCAGCACTGGAGCTGCCTGTTTGCAGGCTCAGGCCAGCCACACTGAATTCACTTACAGCAGCCCCTCCTGCAAAATACATCTGCAGCTCCAGACACTGAGCAGTGTATGAAATCTCAGATCATGCAGGAGATGATAGCCTTGCCTGAAGAAGCTTCCTGCTCAGCACAGCAGGGACTCCTCTCCTGCCCTGGCTGAGCACTGCCAATGCTTCCCACCTGTAGGACCCACAGCTGCTGTGCTCATCTACTGGAAGTGGGAGATGAGGCTGATCCGGGGGCTGCCAAAGCTGGTGGGAGATGGTTCACTCCACTTTAGGAAGACTGAAATCACATCTTCATTGTGAACTGAAAAGCATCCTGTTGTAAGAGATACTTCAGTGACTGCAAATATTTGCTTTTCTGTCTCTTTAACAGCACAGAGATTAGGCTGGCTCAAACTCTGAGCAGAGCAAGAGGTAACCAAAAGGAACCGGATGGATGACACAGCTGCAATGCAGTGTAGATACCTGCAAAGCAAGGATTTCCTAGCTATCTGTCCAGCCCTCACTCTCACATGCCTGCCCAGCTCATGGCTGCCCATCCAGCCAGGCGCCCAGCCAGGCAGTGTTTAGCGAGTCCTTGAAATTATGGTTTGTAACTCCTGGCAGAAAGCGTGAGCAAGAAGTCTGCTGCCAAAATGTCAACCAAGGCAGCACCAGGGCAGAAGTCCAACGAGCTGTCTTGGAGATGGCTGGCTGTCTTTGCAATCCTGTAAAGCTCTGAAGCTTCGGCTGTTCACCTGGGATCTCTCTGGTGGCAGCTCCAGCCTGTGATGTCCCATTCTGCCCACCCTGCACACGGAGAACAGATCTCCTCCATCCTCGGAGACTAGCTCCACGTCTCCTTGGAGGTGCTCCATCAGGCCATGCACTGTGTCCTTGAGAGGACAGCTGCCCAGGAGATGGTGGCCATGGGTCTGTCCCCATCTCCCCACAGTAATTCCTCCCCTGTTCCTGTGACATGGTGGGGGCCAGAGGGCCACTGCTCCACAGGGGCTGCTCAGAGCCTGTTCTGAACAGGCTCCAGCCTCAGGACACAAAACAACAAAGCCTGAGAGGCCCCTGTGCTTGTGGGAGGGCAGAGCACCTCCTGCAAGCCAGCCCTGCCAGGACCACCAGCGTGCACCCACCTCTGTGCACCATCAGGGACTTGGGCAAACCAGCTGCCACTGCCTGCTGTGCCACCGCTTTAACCCTGGGGGTGGAGGTGGCTTTCTGGGACACACCACCCTTTTTCTCATGTCTCTGTGTTCCCCTGGGCCAAATTCCCGGCTTAAGTTCTGCACCCCCCCCCCTTAAAACAGCTTATACTGAGGGCATGGAGAGGACAGGGCAGACCCTCTGCCCTCGCTCAGCAAGGAGGGGACAAGAGGAGGCAATACAGCATGTTGCCCCGCCAGCCTCGCCTCGCTGCTCTCTGCCAGGCTGTCCCAGGATCTCACTCTGCTGTTAGCTGGCATTTACAGGCCCGACGGTGGCAGAGGCAGCCGCTGCAGGGGGTCGCTGGGCCGGGGTCGCTCCTCACCACGCCGGGGAGGGCACAGGGAGCTCCGAAAGCACCCTGATGTTCACCGGGATTTCTGCTCCTTGTGCGTGTGTGTTAGGGCTGTGGCATGAGGGCAAACACATCCGTGTGCCTGTGGAGTGTGTGCGCGTGTGTTCGAGTGCCGTTGCTGGTGGTGTGACCCAGGTACGGGATCAGGCTGGCCCTGCCAGGTGCTGGAGGTGGCCCAGAGGGCAGCCAAATCTCCCTCTGCAGCTTTCACATGGCAGGGGACTGCAGCCTGCACATGGGTGCTTCTGCTCCTGTCGAAACTGGGGAGCTGCAAGCACCGGCCTGGTGGCTGCACGTCACCCCCAACGCCGCAGTGCGTGCGGTGCTGTGCTGCCTCCCTCCCTTCCCCATGCCCTTGGCACACACCTGCCATGCGCAAAGCCCACGTCCTCTCCTCGGCTGCTCTCCTCTGCAAACGGCCATGGCTGCCCTGACTGAGTGGTGCCTTGATCCAGAAACAGGGACTCGAAGAGCTCTTCTTTCTCCCCCAAATCACAGCCTAAAGCATCACTCCCCCCATTCCCTTGCTTCCTTCTCCTCTGCCTCCCCCTCACAGCTTAGCCACAGATTTCCTGCCATTCCCACCAGCAGAGCTTTCCAACAGGCTCTACGTTTGCTCCCTGTGGAAACATTGAAGCTTCTGCTCCCACACTGCATGCCAGCCCAGGGGCCTTCATCCTTGCTAAGTGGAGGGAGGAACCCAACACCTCCTGGGAGAGCTCGGCACTCTCATCCCAACCTCTGTTGCGTCGATCTAAAGAACATGATGCACCACAAAGTCACTGCACCTGTACAAAACGCAGGGCGCCAGCCATAACAGCCAGATCTTGGTCCAGGTGGTGCCAGCCAAAAGCCAGAGGCACTCTCAGCAGGCTTCCTGGCTGGCATTTATACAGCCATCACAGAGTTGTTTAGGTTGGAAGGCATCTCTTGAGATCATAACCTTCGACGCAGGGTTCCCCTGAACAGGACTGAGTGGAAAGGGACACGTAGTGCTGAGGCAGGGCTGGCCATGAAGTGCCAGGAGGGGCAGGAGAAGCAGCGGCCTGTAAAATGTGACTGCTCAGGGTGCAAGTCCTCCAGAAGGAAGAAACTCCTGTTCTGATGGGGCTGCAGGCACCCTTTGGAGTCAGCTAGTCCTGCCCTCTGCTGATCAGCACTTCCAGGGGCTCTATGTACCACAATCTCCCACGTAAACCCCAGTCCAGCCATCCAAGCTGGCTGCAAACACATGGGTGGCTTTTATATATAGAAACCTGGCAGCATGCTAATAACTAGCTAGATAAGGAATAAATGATTTACAACCTGCAGAAGAAAAATGACTCCCCTCACCCTGCCGCGAGAAGCTTAAAAAATTGTATACTGTGGTGTAGGTGACGTCGCTCTGCCTACACACATGAATTCAAATGTTCCCTGAATTAGCAGGAACACTTCATGTGGCATTCAGCGAGGGGGGCCGCCGGCTTCCAGGGCGTTACATTAATGATGATTCAGAGTTTAGAATCTAATCGCAGGGGATAAAAATAGCGATCTTCTACTTAGAACAATTCATTATACAACAGACCTTCCACCAGCCTCCTTCTGCTGCTCGCTTCTCCCTGGGAAGTTTCCCACTGCTACCGGTGAGCTTCACACCAGGACAGAGCGGGTACTGGGTCCGCGCAGC
Source organism: Falco punctatus (assembly GCF_963210335.1). Classification (NCBI taxonomy): domain Eukaryota; kingdom Metazoa; phylum Chordata; class Aves; order Falconiformes; family Falconidae; genus Falco; species Falco punctatus. The sequence continues at coordinate 1,026,555 of NC_137590.1, forward strand.
AGGCAACGCTGCCCATTCTGGGCTGCTGGGAAGAGCTTGGGCCAGGGTCTCCTGAGGAGCACCCGTGGGATTAACGTCACCTGGACTTTCCCACTGAGGCATGTGACAGCATCACCAGGAGAACCGGGACAGACCTGCCCTTTGCCCCTCACTCTTCGTATAGCAAAGGCGGGGAGATGGTGGCTTCCAGCAATTCAAGTGCCTCATCTACCTAGGATACCTCCTTAGGAGATGGGTGACTTGCTTTACGAGGGTCAGTCTGCTCATTGTCTGAAGGGGTCCCAGTGGGCTCACCCAGCTCATCCACAAATCCAACTTGCAGGCAGCAAACGCTAGATGAAGCAAATCCCAGCTCCCAGCATAGGCTACATTGGCGTAGGAGCTGCAGAAAGCATGCAGCACTGATTTCTTAACGCTGCCGAGTCCCACGTCACTGGTAGAAGGATGTCCTCACATCTCACTTCATGTATGAGTAAGTGGGTTGTGTCTTTTTAATGTGGAATCTGCGTTACAGCTCCCGAGGCTGCATGGTAGCCGAGTAGTGCCCCGCAGCACACCTCTGGCCTCCTGCTTGCTCTTCAGGCAAAGGGACATCTCTGCTGAGACTGCCAGCTGATGCCCACTGCAGTCATGGGGAGGGACGAGATCTGACTGGAGCCATCCCAAAAGAGACAAAGAATAGTTTTTCTTCCTTATATGCTCTAGATACGACTATACTACTATTTTTATTTTTTTTTGGTAGTGGCAAAACCAAATGCTGTGAAAATCAATGGCTGCAATATGACAGATTTTTGACTTCAGGTGTTGACTAAAGCTGGAGGAGCATATGAACTCTAGAGAGACAGAGAACTTCTTTTCATGCAAATGTCACTGGTAATATAATCAACTCTCAAGGGAACAAAACCCCAGAAACTTTACAACGTATTTGTCTCCGTCCCTAAATAGAAGTTTCTCAAAGTTCTCCAGAAGACAGGATCTGCTCTGAAGAAGGAAATGCGAAGCATTAAGTAGGTCAAGTGAGACAAACAAAGGCAAGATAGGAAAGGGAGTGTTTTCAGGAGGAAATCAGGAGTGCTGATGGGAGGGAGTGGAAGGACCTGGGCAAGAGTCGCTGCCTTTCAAAACCTACCTGCAGTCTCTACTCTCTGACGGGGCACTTGGGACACATGCTGGTGACAACACGGTGCATGTTCCCAGACCATTTGGGATCAAAACTGATTTGTTCTGGTCAGGGCTGTTCAGGAGGCCTGGCGGGGTGTGTGTGGGTTTGCAAAGCTCTCCAGGGAGCAAGCAGAGGGAGAAAAGCACTTAACACGACTGCCCTTGACCTTGCTTATGCTGTGACTCCCAGGGATGGAAGTTGTCCACACTTGCACTGAACACGCGTGACACAGAAGGTAGCAGGCCACTCTGCTTAGTCTCTGCTGGATCCTCCTGTCTATTGCACTACCAGAGCGAGCAGCAGCCCCAGGACCAGGGGGACAGAGGACTAAGGTGAAGAGGAGGTAGTGACAGCTGGGAGGGAAGGGACAGGCTCCTCGCCCCAGACTCTTGCTGTGCAGCAGTAACAGGGTGCTCCGAACAGTGATGGCTTTTGCTGCTGTTCCAGCAGGTCTCTGCAGCTTTGCAAGGATGTTGCTTTGCTCCAGGGCAGATGTTCCTGTTGCCTAAAAGTCCAGATGAAACTGAGCAGGTCCAGATGAAGCTAGGCAGGGCCCTGGCTGCGTCTAAGATGCAGGATGGAGATGCTCTCTGGCAGTGTATTTGCTGACTGCCTGAGACAAAGCAGCTCATGTTGCCTGAGGATCCTGGAGCAGGTGGGCAAAAACCAGCAGCCCCCTCTGCCATTCTTTCTAGAGAGCAGACTGAGACTCATCTGCAGCCTCCTGTGTGCTCAGAGCTGCAGGAGCACTTCCTTTGTCTCAAAATAGGTCAGCGCAGAGGCGTGACGTTACTATAGCAATCAGTATTAGATTTCGTAACTTTATTTTAGTGATAGGCGTGTTGCAGGATTCACTACTAGATGGAGGGAGGGTTGTCATTGAAACACCCTCTCCAGCTCCCCTTCTGCAGCCTCCTTCTCCCTCCTACTCTGTTGGCCCTCGTGCCACAAGCACACAGCTCTCTGGCCATCCTGTTGCCCCCTTGCCTGCTTCTGAAGAATCCCAAAGTCACCCCTGGGCATACTGTACCTCTCACAGCTTCCTGGGCTTGGGGACTAGGCCAGATTCAGCATCCCATGCACCTTGTGTTCCCCTGGGCTCCAGAGCTGTCCTTCATGAAGACCTGCCAGGCAGAGAGAAAAGGGAAAATGTCCTCAGGTCACAAAGAGCAGAGTGGTGTCTCCTGATAATGTCCCAGGCCATAACCCTGATGCTGTAAAGACACAACTCTGATCAACAGTCAGGTTGTCTTCATTAAGTCCTAGCAAAGGCACAAAGCAAATGGGAGAAAGCATCCTACATAAAAAGGCAGAGGCAATACCCATGGAAGAAGGGCAGGATGCAGAAGTGAGCCCCTGTGTCCCTCTGTGTTGTATGTGGACTGAAAGGAAGGACCGGAACTCAGTTAAGTGGGGAGGACAACATGCAAAATGCCCAGGCTCCTTGTCTGGGGACACAGGGCTGGGGCAAGCCCCTCTGTGGGAAAGTGCTCTTTGGCTTTCCTTCCCTTGTTTCTTTATCATGAAATAATCCCTCCAGGAATCCCCTCGCTGCCTGTGGCTGTATCGACATTTCCTGGCCATGCCAGGAGCTTACTGTCTGGGGCTGGGGTGATTCTGTAACCCCCCGTGCCTCACGTGCTGGGCTGTTCACTCTTCTCTGAGCCATCAGAGAACAGGTCAGGCAGGGAAGGACAGTCCTGGGGATAAACCCCCTGACTGGCGTGGCAGATGGCAGCCAGGTACCTTTGATGTGTCCTAGCTACAGACCTGCCAAAATCTGCGCCTCACTCTCACCTACCGGTGCTGCTCATCAGAGTTTTGCTTGAGCAGCTCACACTGTAATTCTCTTCCATCTGGTCACTAAGTGCTACTGTATCGCAGCTAAAGCATTGTACTTCTTGCTTCATTGTCATTCACCATCAGCTATGCTGCAAACAACTGAAAAAAAGGATCCCTGTACGAAAACTAGTGTGAATAAATATGAGGAAAAAAACCCAATGTTTCTTAATGTCCTCAAAACCCGACGCATCACAACAGAGAACACAGCCTGAATTATTTTATCAGTGAGATTAAATATTATTTGGAATTTACATCAATTAAGTTCCAGGGTAGGCTTGTGTGTGTGCATGCATGCTTTCTATTCTGCACTGAGAAGATGCAGGCACAAGAGCTGGGACAACCTGGGGAATTCAGCTTTTGCTGCTGAGAAGCAAGGAATGGGAATGGCATGGTAACTCAGCGCCAGGAGTCAGCCTTCCTTTGCAGTACCCTTTTTCATTCCTACCTGCACAGAGGCCATCTGGGTCTTGAGAAGCCCTGCCCAGAGCTCAAGGGGGCTTTAAAAGAGGTGAACCCCAGCTCCTTGACTGGGAGGATGTATGGAAGGCTGGAACAAGGACACAAACCTTGGAAATTTTTCTAGGAAAGCTGGATCTGAGGGGTGGGTTTGGCTCCCTTTCTGGTGAAGCAGAAGCAGACCAAACCGGCGCCCTGGTGCCAGTGACAAGACAGCAGCTCTTTGTCCCCAGAAAGTGTCCCCACTGCAGTGCCCATGAGATCCCCGCTCTCTCACCCTGCCACCACCCAGCAGGAGGGGTTTTCTCCCCAGGGTAACTCATGCCTGGGGGGGTCTTTGGAGACACCCCGGGTGCAGTGTATGTCTGGGTTATGACAGAGGCACCATGTTTCCTTTCAAACACGTTCAACAGCCCTCCTTATAATCTGTCACAAGGAAGGAAAGGCAGTATGGACAGATACAGTGCAGGCATAGAATAAGAGGGCTTGGTGTCCAAGAGGCATTCAGAGACTCTCACAGTGGGTATTGCAACAGACAGAAGAATGGAAAGCCTGGAAAGATGAGGAGACTGCCCTCCTAAATCCAGTACAAACCCTTTTCACCTTCCCACTAGCTATGTACCATTGGAACCCCAGCAATGCAGAGGAAATGGTTAAAGGAAAGGCACATGTCCTGGGAAAGCCAAGCAGGAGACAGCTGTTGTTTACACAGGGCAGTCACATCTGTCCCCAGGGCTCACCTGTTTTCTACACAAAAACACTTGTTTTTTGAGTTTCTTGCTGCTGATGAGTACTCAGCTGTGAAAAACAGAGACAGATGCTTTGTGCAGGAGATACAGCAAAGATTCTTCCACCTAACCACGGCGGCCTCTGTTCTGGAGGCATCAGCTCTTGAAGACACAAGACAATTGCACGTCCCAAACTGAGAGACGCCTGAGCTCAGAGACGTTGGTGAGGTTGCAGGTTGCTGCCAACAGGCTGCCGCTCGCAGCACTGAACGCAGCACTGGGTGAATATGGTAGGACTCGGTGAGGCAGGTCTGGGAGCTGCGGAGAACCATGCAGCAGTAATTGAACTGACACCATTCAACCCTTCCACAGCCCTCTCCATGTGAAAAGTGAATTCCCACTACTAGTTGGGTTAGGTTTGAGCCAGTAATCCAGACACGTAGTGCCTGCAACAGCCATCAGCACAGCCAGTATCCACGGCTCGTGCTGCCTACAGCTGCCCACAGTGTCAGTACTCATCTGCCAGCAGCAAAGCTGTTGATCTCCTGCTCTGATGCCACCAGTATTGTTATGAAGGGTAGGTAATACTAGGTATCACTAGAGCCACTGATGTCCATCATGCAAGTCATCAGCATCTGCTAGCAATGCTCTCAGCACCCCTCCTGGGTGCACAGGTATCCACCACTAGTGCCCAGCATCCTGTACCAGCACTGGTAGCTACTTGTACTGGAAGTATCTGTTCAGTACTACTATCACCCATCACGTCTGTGTCTGTCACCGGCACTCTCAGGGTATCCTGGAGTACCTGCAGGAATGGTGCTGATCCTGGGACTCCCTAGCACAGAGTGACTCCGACGGGTGGGAGGAACGGTGCCTGGGCTCCAGGCCTCCGCTCACCCAGCAGATTTCTCAGAAAAAAAGATGCCATTGAAACTCCCGATGAAGAAACAGTTTTTTCTGTAATGCTGCTTTTGTCTTTGTGTGCTACTGTTGCACTGAGAAAGCAGTGCTATAATTACCTTTAATTAATATCAGCATCAATGCCCCAAGGAAATGTAAATGAACAATTGTGCCACCAGCACAATTACATTACATTAACTACCAGTAGTCCACCTCCATCATCCCTCTCTTTCTCCCATTCTCAGGAGCAGCTTGCTCATGTCATGGCTGCCACGTGGAGAGGGTGAGATGGAAGATGAGACGTGGAAGGACGCACACTGCTACGAGAGGTGGCGCAACCTCAGGCATGTGGACCACAGACCGGGGGGATGGTGGGGAGCATGGGGCAAGTGGGGCCCCTGAGCTTCCAGGCAACGAAGGCACAGGATACCGGAGGAAGCAGCCAAGGGTCCTTCCAGGGTGGTCTGTATGCTCCCATGCTGTTGTTTGCTCAAGGCTGTCCTGCTGATGAACTGATGTCCCTCTTCCACATGGTTCAAGACACTTCTGGTGAACTATGGCCTCAGACGCTCTGCAGCCAAACCTCACTGGAGAATCAGCTCACATTTATTGTTCCTCCAAGCCCCGGTCCAGGAGAGAAGGGTCACAACCTGCCCTTCTGTAGCCCATGTGGTTCTGTTGGACTTGAAGCGTGGCTGGAGAAGACCCTGAAGAGACTGATCTGGTGTTCATGATCCCTGACATTGCCACCTCAGAGCTGGCTGCAGCTAAATGGCAGAAAGAGGCAACTGAGCAAAGGATCCTATTGCCTGCTGGGGTCTCCAGGCGAAGTCAATGAGGGTTTCAGTCATGACTGAGCCATGGAAAGCACAGCCTGCCTATGTGGCATCACGGTGGGAAGGGCAGGATGCTCCTTCCCTTCCAGCCACCAGCTCCTGGGGCCACACCAGTGTGGCTGCAACCTGAGCAGAGCAAGGTGAGCAGGGCAGTGATGGTAGGCATTCCTGGGAAGGTGCAGATGGTGCTGGGATTTAATTTTAGTGAAATGTTATGGGCTTAAAAAGCAGCATTTTGAGCTGGGTCTATGTGAGAAAGGGAGGTCTCTCCCTGGCCAGTCCCTCACCTCCCACTGCAGGGACTTTCTCCTTCTCTTCCAAACTTGAAAGAGCCTCAGCAAACTGCCCGTATCTGCTTCTTGTTAAACCCAAGAAGAAAATAAGTCTTCGTGTCAGGGAACCAGCAAAGTCATCTGCCTGGGCTTCTCTGTTTTGCAGGCAGCCCCACATGAGACCCAGAGCTGTGGCACCAGAGAGAGGCCGTGGGTCCGAGCGAAGGTCCTGCCAGCACAGCAGGGACATCCGTGGGGACGGAGCCGGCATGCAGGTCCATCATAGGGGCTGTAAGATATGGGTGAAGAGCTCAGCCAAGCATGCAGGCTCCCAGTGATGACCAGCACTGCTGAATGCAACGTTCCTCTCCTCCTGCTATCATCCCTAGTTTGACTTCCTTGTACTACTTAGATTTACAGACTGTAAATTCAGGTACAGTCATTACAAACCTCTGTCTTGCTCTCCTCTAGGAAATAGGCCATAGCATCGTTCTGTCTAAAACCAGCAACAGAAATAATAAAAATAAATATATGTATGTTCTTGTACCTCTAATCTCATAAACATTTATCTGGGTAGAAAAGAATACATTTAGCTCCTTTGGGTCTCCTAGAAAGAATTAAATTTTGTATGAAGGATGCTTGGTGCCTGATTTGAGAGCTGTCACTGCTTCGTGTTCAAAGGAATGTGAAGGGAAGGGAAAAGGGGTGCTGCGGGGAGGATGGGGAGCACAGATGAGATATGGCTGTTCATAAGTGATGAGTAGCCAGCATTAAGATTCTTCTGAAGGAAGTATGGATGGAAAAATACATGTGTGCAAACACCACAGGAAACAATTGAGCAAAGGTGGGATGAGCGGTAAAGCCCTGCTGAGCTGTGAGGAACATATTCCTCTCTCCAAGGCCAGAAGGCTGGCACTCCGCAAAGGTCCTGACACAGGTGACTCGTCAGCAGAAGAGTTCTGTTGGGGTCATGGGAGGGGGGAAACAAGGTTACAGCACATCACATGTGCTGTTCCTCTTCCTGCTCCCCCAACAGGAAGGCACCCGGGACACAAAGACAATGCACTAGTCTTGCTGAAGATTTATGGAAGTTGAAGCAAGAGGCTGAGGCAAAATATCCAAACCCTCACAGCCACTGACTGCTAGAGGGTGTAAAAGACCGATCCAAACCCCACACCATCGTCAAGCAAGAGGAACCTCAGAGACACAGTGGGGACCCAACAGCAGTGTTCCTTTAATTTTATACACAGGTGAACTTGGCAAGACCTCCTGGACACACGCCTTGGAGCTTACAAGCACATGAAGGAGGATGACTCTGGAGAGAAGGAGTTTGGAGTGACCCAAATCTGTTTCATTTGAAAGAAATACCACCATCCCTTCAGTAAGAGCTTATATTAAATTTTGTTTCATTAATTTACTAATTAAACACACAGTCAACTAGGGTCTGCTCTGCCTGACTAGAGCTTGAAGCTTGGGCAGGCCAGCAGCACCAGAGAGAAAAGGAGGGGGATAATTCCCTGTGGATGGGGGTTACCAAATCTTAGCATGGGAACAGCAGAAAACACTTTTGTGGTTCCCGGTGGAGCAGTGTGGGACGGAGCTGTGTGGAACAGCACCGAGCCACTCTGCTCCGTGCGGTGAGATAACGATGCCCACAGCAGCACCCAGCAGGACAGAGGGAGGCTTTCACCGAGAGATCCCACTGGCCAGCAGGTGGCACGGTCCCTCCCCAGGGCCCAGGTACACTGGCCTGTGTCCACATGGCTGGTCAGCCTGTAGCTGCTGAGAGGGAATTCATAATCCATGCTGTCGATGGCCTCCCAGGCAGGAGCTCCTGGGGCGCAGAGGGCGGCCATGGGACGGGCACGCTGGAGGCTCTGCTGGGGCTCCTCCGTGGGAGGAGGGCTCCTGCACAGTGCCCGGCTGGCAGCGTGAGTGTGGGGGCTGCTGCAGCAGTCCACGAGATGCTGTTCATGATGGCAGATGTTCCTCTGAGGGCATGGGGAGCAAGGAGGGTGTGGGGCAGACCCAGCAGGGCGTGAAACAATGAAGGAGAAGGGCAAGGAGGAGGGACTGAGGAGCCTTCATTAGCCTGGCATCATGATGCTGAGGACAAAATTGGTCTGGACAGCAACGGACTTGAAGAGAAGAAATTCTTTAATTGCCTTCACACTGATGCCAGGGAGCCTAGATAATACACTCTGCTCACATATGGACACAAATCTGACCTAGTTGTGCTCCCAAAATCTGGCTTTGAGTGTCACATAACTGAAGCATTAAAATCAGTAAATGTTAAAATCAACACTTTTAGGGAGGAATAAGGGCACAAAGAGGGATACTGAATGCCATGGCAGGCAAGGTCGGCTTTTTGAGTCATATCTACCTGTCAAAATCTGCATCCTAGCAAAGGAAGCAGAAGACAGACAATGTATGGGGCCTTCCACAAGCCACCAGCTCACCCTGGTGAGCTTGACAGCCTGCAAGCATGTTTGTGATATGTCTGGAAGACAGGCTGCCTTGTTACAAGGAACAGAACTGGAGAGACGTGTGCCAAGAACTGTATCCTGGTGTGACCCCAAGGTGGACTTGAGGGACATGGTGGCTAAACAGCTGGACATAAGACAATGATACAATATGATGGTTAAAATGAGACTCTGCCTGCATCAGTGAGGGATCCCTGCTGGTTGGCCCTGGAGCAGCATTCCTGCTTTGAGACACAGCAGCAGCATGGGAGAGAGCCTGTGAAGGGCTGGGAGGCACACTGATGCAGTGCAGCTCAGCTCAGGGAGCCCGTGCTGGTGCTGGAAGAGAGCAGCCAGCCCAACAGAGGGGCAAGCGTGTGCGCACATGCCCCAGCGTGCGGTGCCCGGGCTGCTGGCTGGCCACGGGGCACACTGTGTCTGGGCACTGGCAGCTGTCAGTCATTCAGCCCCAGATTCAGCGCAAATACCCAGGTCCTCCCTTCCCACCCCACCTCCACATCACTGGACTCCTCCTGAGGTCGCCCTACATCTACAATCAACACCCAGCCGCTGGGGCAGAAGCTGCCAGCCCTGAACCAGAAGTTTTGCTTTCATTTTCATTTGTATAATGAAGTTGTGCAAACCTCAGCCTACACTTCCTTCGGATGGGCTTTTCCCTCTCCCCTCGGAGGACCAGAGGACTGCTGTCCCTTGCTCCCTTCAGGCGAGGGGAAACTCTGTCCCTCCAAGTGGGCTGCAGCCACTTTCCTTTTTCTGCCCAGGGTGGGATGTCCAGGCTGGCCCTGCTTCCCGTGAGTCACCAGCACATCCCAGCTTCCTTCTGCAGGGCCCTGGAACCAGAGCCCTAATTACAGGGCAAGACTAGCGGAAACAAGCTTATTATTTACAAGGCTAATGAAAATTAATCATGCCTCCCCCTCTCTTTCTTGTGGGAACAGTCATCTTAAAAAAAGTAGATTATAAAAGCATTATGGGTGACTGCTGCGCTGGTTTTTGGCACTGACCGGGAGACTGTGTGTGGGCTGCAGGCTTTGCCTGCAGGTCACCTGAAACTCAAGGGTTAGAAATACCTAAAAGCAAAGTGCAGCTTGTTCTTCCCTCTCCCCATGCAGGCCTCCCCTCTGCTCCTGGATGAGACAGGGAATAGATGGAGCTGTAGCCCTAGCACTAAGCCACACAGGCTGTAAAGCCCTTTGGTGCTTTTCCAGGCAGCTGCTGCTTCTCCCAAAGCCTGGACCTCTTTGGCATCATCTGCCTTCTTGCAAACAAGGAGTGGCGCATGGCTGGTCCCACCCCAGGAGCTCACAGCCCACCCAGCCCAGGAGGTCAGGAATCCCCCAGGGCAGCCCAGTGCAGCCCAGTTAGCTCCATGCAGGCAAGCGGGTCCCAAGAGTCCAGCAGCTCCACACTACGGCCTGCTGCACAATGCACGGGTAGACAGCAAGACACTGTGCAAAACCAGGCAAAGAGGAAAATATGTCAAGGAGTAGTTCATGTTGCACAGGTGTGGAAAAACAGAGCATCCTGTACCAGCTGGAGCCACTGGCTCCAGAGCAAGTGCTGCTGGCCTCTCCTGCAACAGAAGGATGAACCCTGTTAAGTGCTAAAAACATCACCCTCACCCAAACTACCACCGTCACTCAGGGGGAGCTGAGATACGGGATAGGGAAGGTCAGTCACGGGGACAGGGAAAGACCTCCAGCCTTTTAGATCTGCCCAGTGCCAGCTCCTGTAGTTCCTGCTGCGCAAAGGGCTCCCCAGGATGTAGCGCTGCGTGCCCTGACCCTGACCTGAGCCCCAGGCTGCCCTATCTGCCCCCTGTGCTGACCTCATCCCTCCTTTTCCAGGCTTAAAGATCTCCACAGCCATGAGCAGCCTTCCTCTCTTTAAAGCTGTGCAGGCTAGGAGTGAGGAAGGCAGGGCAGGGGCAACCGGGAGACCACCCCAGCCAGCTTTGGAGCTGATTGCCTGGATCAGGATCTGGGATGGAGGGAGATGAGGACCAGGCTCCAGAGCCAGGCTGAAGGGATGCTTCCTGGAGGCCTGTCTGGGCAGCCCCGGGGGAGTGCTGTGTGGAGGAGCCTACCCTGTGGCTTCTGCAGGCTACTGCAGTAATTAACTGTTGCTTTGGAGATGACAGGAAATAAGCAGGATGTCAATTTTCAATTTCCCAGATGTGTATAACCAGTTTCTAGCAGGCAGCCTGAAAATAAATCTCCATCAGTCTAGTTACCGCTTAATTAACATCACTAGCTACAACATGTATTCCCCAGCTCAGACAAAGACGGAGCTCATCCGCTATTGATGTATGATGAGACAGAGTCGGGGCACGGCTGGTGGGAATTCTTTAGCCTGGAACGTCAGACCTGCTGCCCAACGTGCTGCACTTGTCCTGCTCAGGCAGGAGAACTCTGCCTCAGCTTCCCTGTGTTGGCCTGGGGCAGGGGCAGCTGCTGTGACCCCCCCAGAGCTGGCTGCTTTGGGGCGCAGTTGGCACAGATAACTGAGAGATCTGGTGAAACAACTAGAGCTTGTTTCCCTTTTGCATAGTTTGGAACAAAGAAGAAAAGAGGGTCCTGTGGGTGAAATGCTTTCTTGTGCTACCACTCTGCAGCAGAAAAATCTCCTTTCCATGAGAAAATCATGCTTAGTTTTCCATTAAAAAAGGATGGTTTTGGAAGTGAAGAGCATTGGCCATTCCAGAGAAAGATTTTGGTAAAAATAACAGTAAGCATCCTGGAACTGTCACGAAAAATGGCTCCTGTGTCCAAAAGTAGTTTTAGCAAGGCCCAGCCACCAAATCCCAGCTACCAAAGCCCTACCACCTGCTGAATACTGGCCAGCAAAGCTGGGCTGCAACCTGTGGGCACTGGGGTCTGAGTGCTGCAGTCTGCTGATACCCGGGCCCCCCCCATCCCCAATGTGATGGAGGTGCCATCCCAGTCACCCAGGTCGGGGGCAGCTGCTGGCTGCCCAGCGCCAGCCCTGGGCTCACAGGGGCAGCAGTGTGGGCAGCACAGCCACCCTGAGCAGAGACTCAGGAGACCCTCTCTCCTCAGCACATGCACCTACACAGTGTGCAGAAAACCAAGTGCTGTTCTTGCATGAGAGCCAAGGGAAGGAGCCAGGAGACCCGATGGACCAGTAGAGTGGGGAGGCTGGGGTGTGAAAACCCATCCTGGCTGGTGGCAAGACCCACAATGACAGAGAGACCTCTAGGATGGGACATTCATGGTGAGACATGAACGGCTTGTTCCTGATGGGAACGACAGTGGGAGGTTCCCTTGGTTTTGCGAGAATCGGAGCCATGTGAGGCCTCGCACCAGCCTAGCTACAGTAAGACATCAAAATATCTTGCCTGCCTGAGGAATGTGAAACACCCTTCTGGCCAGAGCCATCCAAGGAGAGCTTGCCTCTCCTATCTCCAAAGGATAGATGCCTCCACTGAGCTGGTTGGTAGCAAAGTTGCTGGCAGTCAATGAGCTGGGCTCCATATCAGGGGCCAGGGCTGCAATCCCCCTTCCCACACAAGCCAGAGAGATCTCAGGCACAGTCCATATGCAGTCAGCTAGCCTAAGCCGGTGGCATGCAGCTGCATGCCCAGACCCCACCGGAGCTGAACCCTGCCGCTTTCTTCAGCTGGCCACCTTCTCTGCTCTTTTATTTGCTCCCCATCGGTGATTTCTGCTCACATGCTATCTCCTCACCCTGGTTTGCAATGAGAGGTAACGCTGTCTCCACCAGGTGACCTAGCAAAGAGCACATAGGCTTGTTAGCATTAGCCCATGCGAAAAAGAGGAAGGAGACAAGACGAAAGAATCCATTTTCATATGTATATGGAAAGAATCCATATACAACTCCTATCATCATCCTGCTTGGCACTTGTCTTCAAAGCACTGTACAAACATTAACTAATTAATCCTCCCAACACTCCTGGGAGGAAGAGACACATTAATATGACTCTCATTTTAGATGCCTTGTAAACATAAAGGATAGATGGGCCAGGAGATACCAGGCAGGCAAAACCAGGAGGTTATGCCTGTTACTCCATTCTTCCTGTTGAGTATCACAGGATTGGTGAGTCAGTGGCTGTGTCCCCGGCAATTAGCCGGTGTACCCACGCATTGGAGGGTGCCGAGGGTGGAGAGGAGTGGCAGAGGTGCAGCACAAGGCAAAACAGGGAGTGCTGCAGAAATACATGAGAGAGTAAAATGTCCCATCTGAAACAGGGAGCCCAGAGAGAAATGCAGCTGCTTTAGCAGTGATTTTGAGAGGCTTGGTATGGGCAGGGAGCCTTCTCTCCACTCCTGTCACACATTGCAGGGGAGAGATGTAAGGAGCCCCTGGGCATAACAGCCCTGCTCTCCCTGCAGCACCTCCCCACAATGCTGTTTAAGCTGGAAATTCAGATTAAAGCACAAACATCTCCAAACATCGCACCATTTCTTGTGTCCTTTAGCTGAACTTCTCTGCTCTAGTGTTTACCCATAAACGCATCGACAGGCCGCTGTCGCATCCCCTTTCTTTCAACAGTCCAGACAAGCCTGGCACCCTTGGGTTCTGCAGGTCGCCTCTACTCCCTTAGGATTGGCCTTGCTGGGATCTTGCATTTAATGCTTCCTCTACCCTCATCCCTAAATCTTTTTTGAGATCACTGCGTGCCAGGGTCCCCCTCCCTGGTCCTGTACAGGATGACCTGCACTCAGCACTCCTTGCAGCCGGCTGTTAGAAAGGGCATTGGCTGCAGTGAAACCTCCGTGCCAAGCAATGCAGATCCATCTGTGGAACTGTGCCGTGTTTGCCACTGGGGCTGGCAGGGAAGCGGGCCACCTGCCCACAGCCGGTGTCACTCCCTGTTCTCTGTGTCTGGCCTCCTGGGCTTCTCCAGCCTATTTCAGGGGATCACCAGGGGTCTGGGATCTCCAAAGTCAAGCCAAGGTCCTGCCGTTTTCTCAGGAGCTGTGTTTAGTTGGCCCAGTCCAATAGCATCATGGAGAGACTTGCCTGCTGTGCCTGAAATTATAGCTGCTAAATTTTTTAAATACAGCAGCATATGAAAGCCAAAACCAGAGATCAGAGGCTCTTCCCACTCGTCTGCCGAGACACAGTCCACCTGCATAAGGTCTTACAGTCTCTTCACTGAGTTTTTTCAGGAGATTGCTACATCTAGTGCTAGGAGGCTTAATTTGATAAAGCTGGAGAAAAAGATTCTTCGCTGTGAGGGCGGTGAGGTGCTGGCACAGGCTGCCGAGAGCAGCTGTGGGTGCCCCATCCCTGGCAGCATCCAAGGCCAGGCTGGATGGGGCTGGGAGCAGCCTGGTCTAGTGGAAGGTGTCCCTGCCCATGGCAGGGTGGGTGGGAACTAGATGGTTTTTAAGGGCCCTTCAGATCCAAACCTTTCTGCGATTCTATGATAAAACCTGGCACAGAACAGCTGTGCTTTTGGGTTAGACCCAGACCCATCTCATACAAACACAGATGCACTTGGTAGAAAAATACATTTTTTCTGGTCCCTCTCATACAGGGAGATTTGAGTATAAGCAGTTCCTGTTCCTCCAAGGGGCCCTGCACCAATCAAGCACTAATTGAAGGTTTCAGGTCAGCTGCCGCTAGCCCAGAGATACCTCACTGTTTCTTCCACTGTCTTTCCTACAACAGCCCCAGCTGGGATCACCTCCAGCTCTCCCTGCCTGGGGAGGTCTGCCCCGCCAGGGGACTGTGCAAACATTCAGCTAAGGAGAGGAGACCCGTGGGCCTGGGTCCTCAACCCCCATCTTGCCTTTGCCTCTGCTGAGCCAGGGACAGAGATATGCTCCTTGCCACTCCAATTCAGAGAAGCCAGAGGACAAGGCAGGGAGGGAAGCTGCTGAATTTACAGGGTAAATGCAGGGTAGCCTGCATTCTGCAAGCTGAGCTGGCTGCTCTCCCTGCTCCAGGGGGAGCTGACCCAGACTGAGTCACAAGGATTCCATTCACCTGGGAAGGGCAGGGAGCTTCAAGAAATCTGAGGGGTTGTGGAAGTGTTTGGGGTTGGAAATCTCCATATGGGAGAGTTGGACCAGGTATGTCATTTGGGGATGACACCAGAACCTCTGAAAAGAAACTCCTCATGGTCAGGGTACCTGGGCTTAGGTTTCAGGTCTCTGGGGGCTAGCTGTGTCTGCTGAATGTCCCACATATGAGCATCTGCAGGGCCCAGGAAACAAAAGACGCCAGACTGTGGGACAAAGCATCAACATCAGCGCAGGGGCCCTCCTGGTAGAAATGCTGTCCAGATATACAGCGCTGAGTGATGGCCGGACATCGCTTGCTGCCCGTTTACACCCTTCATCCCTCGATCAGTCCACCTTAGCTCCACGGGGCTTTTCTTGTAAGGAGATAGAGGCACAGGTGGTGAGCTGACTCAGCCCTACTCTCCCACCAGTTCCATGCCCAGAACCACCTCGTGCCTGCGGGAGCTGGCTGCACCTCAGCTCCTTCCGCCCCTCAGCGACGTTTTCTGCCCGTGTCCTCTGGCACCTGCACTCTCTGGCCCTGATTCTCCAAGTGCCTGATTTGCACACTGCATTCATGTGAATGCCGTTTGTTGTTCCAGAAAAAAAAAAGAAAAAAAGTAGCAGCATTTCTGGCCATGACGACTGCCGCGGGGGCCTGCGTGCTGTCTGCCTCAGAAGCACATCGGCAGCCCATGTCGGTGCAAGCTGCAGCTCTCCCAACACATTCAGCTGGCTGTGATGTGACACAGGGCAGCCTGAGCGTACCGCCCGATGGGGATCACTCCTGTGCCCTGCAGGCATGGCACTGCTCTCCGGGATGGAGAAAGAGCAGCAGTGGCAGAAAGGCTGGAGACTACAGACCTAATGAGGCACCTTCTATAGCAAATCCCTGGGGGGATGCTATAGGGCAATAGTATGCCCCAGTGTAAGCAGCAGCAAGGGTCTCTGTCCCTTGTGTGAGCTCTGTGCTCTGCAGCAGGCTGCCATTCCCCGTGGTTTCCCTGGCCATGTCCCCACCACCCTCATGCTACAAGCCAGCCCTGAACCTTAGTCAGACATTGGTACCCAGCCTGTATCAGGTCCTAGGCAGCAGAATGGCCTCAGCTCAAGAGATGCACCCACCCATGGGCATGGTGAGGAGAGGATGTGCACGGTGTCAGGGTGGGGGGGTGAACAACACCGAGCCTAAACTACAGTGGTGGAGCGCACTGGTCTGCATTCAACAGCTGCAGGCACTGCTAAGACAAAGGGGAGGCAACCAGGAGTGCACTGCAAAGCAGCTTAAAATAGGCCAGCAGTAAAAACGGAATCACAAAGGCAGAGGCAAGTCACAGAGACGTGCAACCAAAAAAACAAGCTGGGCCAAGGAGGAGCAGCCCTGAAGGGATGCACTTTGGCAAGTACCCGGCAGGGAGCTCCCATGCACTCGGGTTTGGCTGCTGGGAGAGCTGGTCCATGGGCACTGGCTTTCCCTGGCAAGAGGCAGCTGAGGCAGACCCCCTGGGACCAGGCACGGGTGCCACCAGTCAGCACAGCACGTGATCTGGCCTTGACCAAGCTGCAGGAAGGATGTCCTCAGAGGAAGCCCCACCAGCCCTTTGGCCAGGCAAGGGGCATGCCTGGGGGGCACCAGCTGGGGCCCCTGCTGGCCCCCCTACCCACCCTTTGCTGCCCGAGCAACGGAAGGGAGCAAGCAGCCCCCGCACACACCCCCACTCCCAGCCACCCAGCCCCATAGCTGCACCTGGCCCCGAGCTGCCCTGGCACCCTGGGGCTGGATGGAGGGTGCTGGCAGGACTCTCCATCACCCGGCGACAGACACCACTCAGCCAGAGCCATGCATACCTGGGGGTCCGCCAAGGCCTCCCGGTCTTCCTCCTCCCCAGCCGCAGCCCTCCCACTCCCCTCGGCGGTTGCTACGGAAGGACCGTTGCCAGGAGATGAGGCGCTGGATCTGCTGGATCCCTGTGGTGGGCATCCTGCCAGCCCAGCGGGGACAGGGCTGGTGGCCACCCCCGTGGCAGCCAGCTCACAGGCATCGGGAAGTGCGGCTGCACCGGCTGGCCTGGAGGAGCCGGCGCCAGCGAGTGATGCCTCAGCACCCAGAGGGAGACAGGGATGGGAGTGACCTGCTGCGGGGCAGACACCCACCCTGGACTCACCACCCCTTGTAGCATCATCCTTGGGTGCCAGGAAAACACATGGCCAACTCTGCGATGGTCACGCAGGCATGTAACACAGGTGCACGGCACCTCCCTTGCCAAAACCAGAGTGGGTCTCGCAGCAGCCTTGTGAGGCAGTGCCCACCATCCCACCACACCCATCTTCACTCAGCAATGCCGGAGCTGCCATGCAGCCCCTCTCTGGGAACGCAGGCTCCTTGCTCTGACCATGTGCCACTTCTGGTTGCATGGCTGCTCCCCTGGGGATGGGGGGTGTCTTGTTGCTTTGCCCTGTTGGGAAAAATCCCAGTACAAGTAATGGGAGGGGCCCACAAGGAGAGAACAAAACCTGATCCTGCTCCACCCCTTGGGGAGCCGGTGAGGGACTTCAATTACCAGAAAGTGCCGGTTTATTCCCCATAAGGTTGGATCCTAACTCTGGACTGGTGCAGCAGGGGAGTGCCCCAGAAGGTACCAGCTGGTGAATGAGAAAGGGAAAGATGCACAGGTGTGGCAGGACAGCCCTTTCCACAGGTGGCCAGGTGAGAACACTGTGCCCTAATCTGGCAGCCCAAGAGTCTGACGAAACGTGAAATCCTGACTCTGAAGAAAAATCCAAGCAGAAAGGACATCTCACACTGACTGCAAGCAAACATCCTCCAGGCACCCAAGGCCCTTTTGAGGGAGCTGTGGGCTTTTGATTCTCTCCAACAGATCACTTTTTAGGAGCTTGATCCCATTCTTGCCATTTCCTAATACAAAGCACAGGCACCTCCATCGGTGAGCAGGATGTGCTGTAGCCACGGTCCCCAGCCACCAGCCAGGCGCAGGGGCACATTGCAACTCCTCTGCATCCCCTGGCGCGAGCAGTCTCTGCAGCAGGAGCAGCGCTGGCACTGCCCTCTGCTCTCACACCATCTGTGTCCCATGGAAGGGGATGCAGGGAAATGAGAGCCTTCCCCAGTGTGGCCTGTGGTTCAGAGGACTCTATCAAGGACTTTGCGTGGCTAAAATCACCCATTTACTCTGCTCAGCTCAGCACCCTTCTCTGGGTGCCTGTCTGCAGTAATGCCTCATGTAAACAGCTAAGAGCAACGATCCCCCCTTCACAGAGGGCGAACTGAGGCACAGCAGCACGCCCAGCCACGCTTCGCAGGGCTGCAACTAGGTGTCCCGCTTCCCAGCTCTCTCACTGCCCCCGTCTGCTTGAATAATTCAACTGTCGCCCTGGGAAGCCAGAAAAACTCCGCTTCAGTCTGTTGTATGGCAAGAAACAGGGAAAAACAAGTCTGCCAGAATGCTGATCTTAACATGCAGCTGTGGGGTCCACCAGCACTGGGTCGTGAGCCCCCTTGTTTGCTCCCCAGCAGGCCCTGGGCAGCCATGCACGTTTGCAGCTTGTGGTGGAGCAGAGAGATGAGAGCAAGTTTGGGAGGCTGAGGAAAGCTCAAGGTTCTGCAACAGGAAAGGACCTGAGCACTACCCACACCAGGAGAGCAACCTGCAGCAGGGACACCAGCAGACCTCTGCAGACAGTGGACCCTTGCGTGCTTCGGGAACAGCACCCCTGGGATAAGCCCCAGCCCTACGGTCTCAAGCTGTGGGATGCCCACACAGCCCCAGCTTGCTGGCAGTTGGACTGGCACACTGTTCTGGTTTGGAAATCAGGGTGCAACCACCCACCAGGTACTGCTGGAGCAGCTGCCATGGGAAAGCCATCACTCCAGGCTGCAGATGTCAACTAACGCCTCAAAAAAGACTGCATCTGACACGGTCATCCTTCAGCTTTAAACATCTCATTCTGGGTCATTTATTTCCTTGTTTCCGAGACATAAAACTGGACAGGACAGGCAGGCAGCTGCACTGGGCTTGTGTGCCCTGCAGACATCTGTGAGCAGGGCCATCACAGCTCCCATCAGCTGACTCCCTGCATGAACATCACATCACATCTCCCTGCACCAGCTCCCCAGGGGTTAAGGCCCTGCAAGAGCCACAAGGCTGCAGGAGCCAGGGGCAGGCTGACACCGCTGAGCTGGTGGCCAGGGCAAGCTGTTCACAAGGACTTGCCTTCAGCACCACACGAAGGAGACCTGGTTGAGCTGAAGCTTGGGGAGCAGGGGCGTGGGATGCAGGAGGGACCACGGCCATCCCACCATACGCACAGCTCCTCACGGCGCAGTCCCACTCTGACCCCACAGCACTGGTGGCTGCAGCCCTGAGCAAGGAGACCATTGCTACCTAAATCACAATAAATACACATAACCCTCACCCCCAGCCTGTCTCAGGAGTTCAGTGAGATGCTCCCTCTCTGGGTGCTTGGGCACAGGCTCAGCAGAGCAGCTCTTGTGAACGCTGGGCTGCAGATCAGGGTCACCCTCTCAGGGCTGTGGCAGAAGGGCTCCCTGGAAGTGCTGCCACCCAGGGCTTTGCCATACCTGCTTTTAGGCATCCTGCTCCCATCCCTAGCTCCCAGGGGATCAAGGCCTCAGGAGCTCATTGTGGAGCCATCTCTTCCACTTGGACAAATCTGCCTCTGGTTGTCTGGGGCTCAGGCAGAGCAGTTCCAGCACCCCACTCCTTGAACACAGGACATCTGCTCCCGAGTAGGATGGCAGCATGAACAGCACGCCTACAAATCTGGCAATGATCTCTCTGACCCAGATCAGCCAGGTATTGAGACCCTCAGCCAAACCACAGAACAGCTTCAAAAGCATACAATATGTAATATTAATCGAGAGCCACAGAGACGCTTGGTCCTAAAGAAACACAGGGAACAAGACAGAAACAGACTATCAGAAGCAGTCCTGGGTTCACTGCAAACAGGAAAGGAACAACACAGACTCACCAAGACAACGCCGAGACATAAGCTCTTCACAGGAGAAGGAGATTATAAACCACAAAAGCCCTTTTACCCAAAATTTATAGCAGATATGTCTCACCCCCCCCCATGCTACACACAGAACTGGGATTCACAGCTACAGTTTACACTGCCACACACCTGCTCTCATAAGCAATTCCTCAAGTCTTCACTTCACCACCATCATTAAAACACCTTACATCTTTCCTTTAGAAAAAAGAAAATAAACCCAACAGCAAATACCTTTTTTCCTTGTAAATACCCGTTTGCAAAGCCGTGGCGGTGGTGATGGCTGGTGGTGCAGCCGCTGCCCTCACTGCTGCTGCCGGAGGCAATAGGACAACTACCCCATAGCCCTGCAGCTGTAGGTCCTTAAGCCCACTTTAGCCTGGCCAGGCTCCACCCTGGGGAGGGTGTGGAGCAGGTGTGGGGCTTGTTTTCCACAGAACAATTCGCACCTGAGCCTGTACAAGCCCCTCTGGGTCTCTGGGGCAGTACAGTTCCCCCACGTCCCACCCTCCGCTGAAGCCAGGAGCCTCTGGGCCAGCTGAGGCTGCCCACACTGCAGTGCCACTTTGCACTTCTGCAGGAAATTTCCAAGGCTTTTCCCCCAGCTCAGAGTTCAGCAGCCCATTTATTCATTCACAAACACACGCAGCACCTGGCCAACTCGTGTGAACTTCTCAGCTCACAGCGCAGGCTTTCGTGCGCTGCAGCTCCAGCAGCAACGGGCTGATGTGAAAGCCCAGCTTGCTATCCTGTATTTTAAGTAGCAAAGCTCTGGCCTTCTGATTGCAGCGGTACGACGGCATGCCAAATAGCTTGATAAATCAGAAAGAAGCAAATAAATCTCAGCATGCGGTGTTTTCAAAATCTTCCATCTCTGGCTTTCTAGAAAGCCAAACGTGACATCTGAGCATCCAGCACTGATTGCCCTGGACTCCCATGTCTGGAAACACAACGTGTTTCTAAAACCACTGGTACTTCTCTGCAGGCCTCCTTCTGAAGCCCTACAGAGCCCAGGAAACCTCTGTGTTGGTGAGGATGAAGGAAGCTGGGGCTAACAAGGGTGCCTGCATGACCCATCCCGGGGGGGACTCAGTCTCCTAGGTGTGCCAGGGGGCTTGGAGCCCCCACAGTCTTTTCCTCATGTGTCTCTCACTATTGAAGATGGAGGGAGCCACAGGCATGTTAGATGGGTCAGCCCTGACCTGAATGTCCTCGGGGATGGATCCTACTGGTGGTGCACAGCTCCTGCCTGGGAGCATTGGCTTTCACCCCAGTCAGCTCTGAGCATGGGCAGCACTTGCCATCGGCTCCCCTCCTTCAGCTCCCCCCCTTGCAGGCACCCTAGACCCTCCTGCCCACACAGACCCTCCTGCCCACACTCCTCACGGCCTCTTCCAAAGCCCAGTCACTCTCAAGAGCAGTGCTGGTAAGATACATACTAGGTTATCCAGGTTCCAGGATTACCTCTCCCCTTCCAAGCATGCACATGTATGCACACACGTGCTGACACTCACACACGTGCAGGCACATGCACAGGACAGGTGCTGACACAATTTTGCAGGCTGTGACACAAGCCAGAGCCACTGAAAGTACCCAAGAGAAGAAGGAGCAGAGAAGAGGGAGATAAGTTTGTCAAGACCCCAGGAGTGCTCAGGTGACAGCAGCAAGCCGGGGACAAACAGGATTACTGATCCCCCCAAAGGAAGAGCTTCCTGGGATCTTCTGCCTCCCTCCCCATCTCCAGAGCTCTCCTTGCATGGCCCAGCGGGCTCTGGCGTGTGGCGATGGGGCTGCTTTGTGAACCTCACCCACGTCAGCAGGTTAGCTGCTTTCCCACCCTTGGCATCACCCCTGTGCCAGAACCACTGGTGTCCTGTGTGCCAGTCCATGTGGCCTCTGCGCACCTGCGCTGAGGAGGGGACATTCCCCCCCCCGCCGGAGCAGAGCAGCAGGGGGCACAGGCTTCTGCCAGGGCAGTGTCCCCATGGGCTGCCTGCACCCCACCTGCTGCAGTGAGGGGCTGGGGGCAGGCTGGGGCTGGGCTAGCAGCAGGCATGCTCACCTGTAACTGCCGATACCCCTCGTTTTGTCCCACCTGGTATTTTTTATGAGGTGGTTGCTGAAAGGTCAGGCCTTCTTCCAGGGATGCTTCTGCACTTGGGCTCTGGAGTTACCCTTCTCCAAATCCCTGTTAAGTCACTTAAACCTTTTGGTGCCTCAATTCTCCATCTGCAAAGCAAGGCTTACGATATTTCCTCCGTCTGTCTTACCAGGATAGCTCATAAGCCATTTGGGACTGGAAAAGTCTCTGAATATGAATTTGTGTCTGGCTCACACAGTGGGACCCTGGGCTCGTTAGGGGCTAACGTGATCACTTGTGCTGTGTCTAGCAAGGAGAAACACGATGCCATGGGTACTTGTTCCTGTGCTCAGAGATGGGAGTTTAGCAGGGATGACACCGCACATGCTCCCAAGGCTGCCATGTCATTCCAAATTGCACTGCCATGTAGCAAGTGTGGTGGTCTCAGCTCAGACATTCACAGACACCAATTTATCTTGTGCTGTTATTTGACAACAGACTCTTTGCTTAGGGGTCAGGACGCGTCACAAATATCCTTCAAAGACAGGGCTGCTATTGTGCTTGTGTGTTCGCACATATTTACACTGTACAGAAGCGCAACACCTCAAATGAGAGTTATGCTCACCTAAAGCTGTGATGAACATCCTTCTTTTGCACCCTCCCTGCTGCATCCCTGCGCCTGTCCTTCAAGGATGGCTGTGTAAGGACAATGCAAATAAACAGAGAGTGACCAGGGGAAACAAGATGGTGCCGACCTCAGCTCACCCTCAGACATCCCTAAACCATCACGGCTGAGCATTCACACCTTTGCTGCTGTGGCACTCCCCACATGGGGATTCAGCAGCAGAAACTCTCCAGAAAGGCATGCACTCTAATAGGGCAAAAGGGCCCAGGGCTTCCTGGGGCAGTCCTGGGGGAATCCTGGTGATAGAACCAGGGAATCTGGGGATTGCACAATACCTGTTGTAGGATCGTTCAGAGAAGGGTCGAAGGTGGGGAAAGGGAGGGATCCGGATAGAACAGGGAGGAAGCATGCATTCTGTCCTGCCTTCTTATTTTCCTGTGGTGCATCCTTGTGAGTGCGTGTGACCCAGATGCACTAGTGAACTTCAAGCCAACTAGCCTGTGCAACGGGCAGTGCTGGAGTCAGAGCCCGCACAGCCTGAGGGTCTGGGAGGTGGATACTGAGGTGACGCATGAAGGGTTTTCCCCCCGAGCTGTGAGCCTCAGCAGCAGGATGGGGCTGTTCATGCTACCTGTAAGCCTGTGTTAGGCTGTGCCTGCAGGGTGTGTGCCCAGTGGGGAGCTGGCTCAGCCTTGCTGCTGGCAGGACCTGGCAACAGTGGTAGGAAGTGGTTCCTTAACTCGACCAGATCCGTGGGACCTTCAGTCCACAGGACTGAATTACCCTGAACAGTCCTGGCCAAGGACATGCTTAGAAATAACATCTGGGACAGGACAGGCTGAGAATCCTATTAATTGCTTGGTCTGTGGTTTGTTTGCATGCTGCACCTGAATAAGTACAGCTCAAGAGTGTCATTGTCAAAGTTGCAGCTGGGATGCAGGTTTGGTGTAACAGCCCTGAGAGCATGCCAGGAAAGCTGCTTTTTGGCACCTTAATCTATGTGCTAATAGTAAGATGATAATATATTGAGCCCTACCTAGTCCTGCCTTTGAAACTATTCATCATCAGGGCACCTTGTGCTGCTGGCTAGTAAGTGTAATGTACTGCCAAGCAGGATGAGCTGACTTATCGTCACAAACACCTCCAGAGACAAGACAACATCAGGATGCCAAAGAGCACCAGCCTAAAATGGCTTCTGGCCATCTCTTGCTTGCACCTCTGCACACAGCGCTGTCACGGCCATCCCACCCCATTCAAGTATTGAGGATTTTTCTGTCTCAGCTGTTCCATGGGGCAGGGATGTTCCACCCTTTGCTTTACAGAGGTTTAGCAGCCAGTGGCTCATTCAAGATTCTGCGAGAAGCATGTGATGGACTTGAGGGGGGCAAATCCATGTCCCAATACTCAAATCTGGGCAGTCATCCAGCCTGTGGGGCAGCTCTGTCCCAGGGTCAGTGTCCTGCTGGCAGCTGGGGGGGCTGGGAGGGTGGAAGCTGGCAGCATCGCTCTGCACTGATCCGTATGCTCGAGCCCTTTGGTAGGGTCCTGGGCATCTGTGCCTGCCGGCTCGCATCTGCCAGTGCTCAGTGTCCAGTGACCTACAAACAGCTGTTTGCATGTATGGCATGAGAAGCCAGCGTGCTCCTGCTGCCCAGGCTACAGCCAGACAAGGAGGTCATGCTGCCAGCACCGTGTCCTGGTGCAGGGCTCGCACAGACAGTGTGCACAGAGCTGGCTGCCCTGGGCTGGAGAGGCACAGCCGGCCAGTGTGCAGGGACCGTCAGGAGAGGGGTTTTTGCCTGAGTGTGTAAAGTGCCTGAGTGTGTACACAGAGTGCGCAGTGAAGGTGCAAGGACAGTGCACGCTGCAGGTGATTGCTTCAGCCCTGCAGTGGCAGTCCCAGCTGGCCCTTCCCCACACGGTCTTTTGATCCACAGATCTCGGAGTGCTTCTGAGCCCTTCAGAAGGGACACCAGGACATGGTGATTTGCTCTTTCCAGACCTGCTGTAGCCTGGGCTCCTGCTGAAAACTCTCACTTGCACTTGGGGACTAGGGCTGGTGGGAGACGCAGGGAAAGGCTGTGGCACTTAATGTAGTTCCTCTGGGGGAAATGTGGGCAGCAGGGACTGATCAGCAAAACCACACAGAACAAACACACTCCGCATGAGGAGCAAGCACCGGAGCCGCACCACTCCTACTGCTTGGGGACATGCACGCTTTATCTCCAGGACATGGGACAGGCTGTGCCACGTGCCCCTCATTCACCCCATGACTGCATGCCACTCTAAAAACATTGCTTCACTCATTGGAAGGCATGTTTGGAAAAATATTTTTTGCCACGAGGATGAATTGGGTTTTTTTGGCAGGGAGGTCACGTGCTCATCAGATCTCCCTGGTCTCCTCCACCTCAGAGGGAGACAGCGAGCAGCACCAGGCAGGGGAAGGGAGAGTGCTGGGCAGAGACGGGATGTTTGCGCTGTCAGCTGCCTCAGCTTCCTGTCCATCTGTGATTATCTAAGAACAGCTGTTAGTGTCATGCATGGCCAAAAATCGGGAGTCGGAAGCACTAGGAGTGTGGAAGAGTGCAAGGAGCAAAGACACACTGTTGCTTGCCGCTCCCACCTCCCTGACCAGCAGCAGCACACCTGCAGCAAGTCCCTCCTGGCTCTGAGGGTCCCTGCTAGCGGCCACTGAGATCCCCCATCAGCTGAAGGGTTTTTTAAAGATGCTGGTGGTGGAAGTGGAGACAGTGAAGTGACAGGGCCAGGGAGGCTAAGCCCAGTGGAAGCCCATGAGGACATGGACAGGGAACACTGTATCCCTCTGTGAGCCCAGCTCTGCAAGGCTGGGTGGTCATGCCATGGGGCTCAGCATCCCTCAGGATGTGCCTTGAGGCTTCTCCTGCAGTTGCCCAATTGCCCAGACTGGGACCAGGGTTTGAATCTGCAAATCTGGTCCACCAAAGACAGAGGCATGAGCCCCTGCAGCTGCATCTCTCTGCAGGACAGGGCATCGAGGGTGAGGCTACCTCTTGTGCCTGCGCTGCATTAGGAGAGGCAAGAGGCTAAAAGCTTCAGGGATGGAAGAAATTTGTAAATTTCACAAAAACAATGTGTAAATTTCACAAAAAGAATGTGTAAATTTCACAGAAAACATCCTCTCCAAATAATAACAAAGTCTTGAGCCACGAGAGCTCTGCTGGTTTCTTATCTGTACAAAACAACCCTAGAGGAAAGGCAGCACCCAGCTTCAACAGGGTTTAATTTGCTGTTGACAATCCAGATGGTAATTATATTATCAGGAACCTGGCTTTTCATTAAGGCCCCATGCAGATGTTACTTTTCTGGAGCTGACATAAATGTGCTCATTTGTCTTCATCACAGCAGCACATGCACCCCCGTCTGCCTCCCCAGCGACCCAGTGCAGCACCGACACAAAGCCCTTTTGCAGCACCGCGTTCGCTGGCACTCACAGAGTCCTTCATTCCCCCAGAAGGGCACATGGACCCAGGAAAGATGTTCACCATCGTCGCTGCCATCAGCCTTGTCCCTGTCACTGGTTTAGCCTCGCTGTCATCCTGGTCCCTGCCATCAGCCCTGTCCTTCTGTCAGCCCCAGTCCCTCTGTCAGCCCACAGCTTTGCTGCCAGCCTCTCCAGCACGGGCAGCACGGGCTGGGCAGGGCATTTCACTTCCCTGCAGACAGAGTCTGGCACCTGCAGGCTGCTTTTGGGGGTGAGCCAGGGAGCCTGGCTGAGGGGGGGCCACGATGCCCTCCCCAGCACCAGCGGTGGCCCTCACCCTGGTGCCGACAGCCTCACATCGCCCACCCGTCGCCTTCTCCTTGCCGGGGCTGGAGATGTGGCCCAGTTCAGGGTGTCCCTGGCTGCTCGCTGTGGACTGAGTGAGCCCAGTCCAGACAGAGCTGCTGGCACAGGCCATGTGCAGAAAGGCTAGGGCTTCTTCTGCTCCTGGGCTTCCATCACCACCGTGGCATGGGGCGGGCTCCAGCCTGCCAGCAGCCGGTGGGCGATGCTGGTGATCCCTCAGCCTCGTTTGAGAAACAAGGGACTGGCATCCCAAAGAGTACAGGCAGCACAACGGGATGGCAGCAGCATCTGCTCCTACCTTTACAGCATGGGATCCCTCCTGCTGGGGATCTGGGAGGAGAAGCGGGATGGGAGCAGGCCAGATGGCATGGCAAGGCTGGGGAAGATGGAAAGCCACAGACTGAGCACCATACAGCCTCCTGGTGTTGTCTGTGCAGTTTTCATACAGAAATGCACACAGCAAGTTTGTGGCATCCTCAGTGATAAATAACCCCTCACTCTTAATTTGCTTAAAAAAGCCTCCTCCTATAGAAAATACTTTTCTGGCATCGAATGTTGCTGGATCCCTGCTAAAGTGCCCAGTCGCTGGAAAAGAGCAGTGCAGGCAGGAGTCTTCTTCCCAGGCTGAGCTAACGCAGCTCTCCAGACCTGGGTGGCCAGCTTGCAAGTCGGGAGGAAAGTCAGGCCCTAGATGACAGATCTCTGGCCGAGATGCATCGCCTGGATGAAGTGGTATTTCTTCCCTCTGCCATCATTTAACCTACTGCTGGGGGGGGGGGGCGGGTTGTGCAGGGGAGGAGGGACTTAATGGCTTCGAGGCCTGTGATGTGTGCAGCACAGCGCATCTTCTGCCTGCTTGGCAAGGGAGAGAAGAGGGGCAGAGCTCCACAGACCACGCAGCCTTCATTCAGTCCCTCTCAGCAATCATCCACGAGCACATAGATGCGATGAGACAGCTGTGTCACAGCCCCGCAGCTGTGAGCCCTGGTCCTTCCCCTCCCTCCACCCTGCGAGGGCTGGGACCCCTGTCCAGGTGCTGCCAACCCCGCTCACCCTCTGGGCTGTTCAGGCACAGCCATGGAGGCGGCACAGGGATGCTCTCCCCCCTGCTCTCAGCACTGCTGGAGCATTGCATTGATCCTGCACCCCTGCCAGTTACATGCTACTGTGCTCCCTTGAAGCAGCGCGCAACTGGACCCCTCATCAGCCGCACACCGTACCATCCACTTGGTGTTAATGTCAGCGTGATGGACCCCACTGCTGTTGTGCCACCATAGACTGCAGGGATCCTAATCCTGACCCAATCATCACTGTGCTGCTGTCCTCCTGGGTGGTGATGCTTGCTGTACCACCTTAGCGTGGCATGGATGCACCAAGCAAATGGGAGAAGCCCCTCCAGCCACCACCTCACACCCAACACACTGCTGAGACTGTGGGTTTGATCTCCTGGGGGCTTGGCCACCAGCACAAATTTTCCCAGAGATGATGATTCCTTTCAAAGTCCCACTTAGCTGGTCCTGAGACCATCCTCTCCTCATAACCTGAAGTGGAGATTTCAGCAACCTGGAAGGGGACAGTCTGTCAACCTGAAGATGGCACCGATGACATGCTCCCTGAATCAAGGTCACTTTGTGAGTCACATCACACCTTGTACGGAATTTCATCCAGGACTGTAGCAGTCCACCAACTCACAGCAGTAGCAACACAAGGGCCTGCAAAGGGAGGAGGAATTAAGCCCATGTTGTGTGAGTTGCAGCAGAGACTGCAGGAAGGTCAGGTCCCCAGTTACTGTGAGAGCTGCAGAAGACAATGACACACTGGCTTGCTTTCTACAAGGCAGCTACAAATGCTTTTAGCTGCTCCATCAATCTTGTCAGAGGAGCGGGCACGGCGCAGCGGCTGGCAGGACTTCTGGCTCTGCTGGGTCGGGGACCAGCCTTCCTCTCCAAGTGCGTGCGCTGGGAGGCTGGCAGGACACGCCTGCCCTGGGGTGTGTGCTGCTACAGACCAAGTCTACAGGCTATGTATACATCTGATGACAGCAGGGACCCCTGAAGGGCTTTCTGAGCCTACAGGTCATTGGTGCATCACCATGACCCCCCAGGGCCAGCCCGCCCGCTGAGGCTCCAGCCAGGGAACTGCAGGTGTGTGAGGTAGTGACATTGTTCTGTTAATAACAGCTTGATTCTACTAATACTAACAGCTTCTTTAATAAAAGGTGTCTATCAAATACTGGTTGTGATGTGTGTCTCCCCTGGTTTGATCCCTTGACTGGGCAAAGAGACCCCACGCCACTGGCAGGATGGGGCACAGCTGGCTCCCAGGTGGAGGTGGGAAAGGCTTTGCACCATGCCTACAGGGACTGCTGCCCTTGGTCTTCAGAGCTCTCCAGTCAGTTTGGGTTTTTATTCCTGAGTCTCAGCACTCAGGGCAAAACCAGCTCAAGTCAAGACTCCCCTGAAGGCAGACCATGACATGCCACATCCCACATAGCAGCCAGAAGGGAGGCCAGGGCATCACTGGTGAATCATTCCCGCAGTGTGAGAAAGCTGCTTTGGAAGTCTCCTGAAGCCACAGGGATGACAACAGTTCCCTTGGAAGACCGAGGGGCTCTTTCACTGAGGCTCCCCAGCCCCTGCAGACAGCTGTCAGCTCCGACTCACTGCTTGGCTGCATCTGGGACTGTACCCAACTTCACGCTTGAGGGTCCTGTCTGCTGAGCCACCCCCAGGATGCCACATTGCTCCTGCCAGCTTCACGGGTCAAAGCATGTTCAGAGTCACCTTCTTGAGATGTGCTTGGACCAGACTGAGCTGAGGAGGCATGCCCTCTGCAGCTCCAAGGGCGAGAGGTGCCTCAAGCTTGCAAACCTCTGCTCCTGTACCAGAAGCAGCTCCAGGGACATCTGCTGACATTCAGAACCACGGGCTCAGATGCATGAGGTCTAAATTTGCATAGTTTGCAGCAGGGAGCTCAGAGGCTTCTATTTGTTTTTACAAATGTGAAGAAAAAACCCCTCCTGATTTAGCTGCAGCCCTTCCACATTCACAGTGGTAACCAACCAGCTGATTGCTCCTGGGCCATGAACGTGCCTTCTTCCATTGAAACTTCCATTGAAAGTTACCCCCCTGCTAGTTTCAGCACGAGGAGGAGTGAGCGTGGCAGTGGGCGCCAGCCGTGTGGCACCATGTGGGCACCAGCGGTGAGTGGCTCATGGCGCTGCTGGGCTTTGCCCTGCCAGGCAGGAGGGTGCTGCTGGGGTAGCTGTGCAGCACAGGGGAGCTAAAGTAGCAACTCCACAGACCTGAAAATAGCTCCAGCTCCTGTCCCGCAGTGCATGCTGCAACACCTTGTCCTAGTGCCAGACCTGCTAATTGCTGACACAATCAAAGAGTCTGAGAAGAGACGACAAACAGGTGTGAATACCCAGTAATGAAGATGAGCAGCTGAGCCTAGAGGCTGTCTGCAGAAGCCGTGTTGTCTTGTTTGTGAAGAAATGCCATGGAGCTGTCCCTACAAGGCTCAGTCTCCACAAGCTGCTGCTGTTCATGGTGTGGTAATGCTCGTACCAACAGCTAGCAAGACACCCAGCTACCCCCTGAGCAGGGTAGGAATGCTACAGCATGGCCATCTTTCCTGCTCCGCCCTGGGGGTGACAGGCACTGGTGCTTTGCTCAGTCTCTGGCTTGACCTTCCTCTTCAGAGTTCCCACTAACGGCACTTGGCCTTGGGCTCTTTACAATTCCCTCGGCTCTTTGCAACGACCTCCCCAGAAGAGCCACAGAAAGCCACGGCATGGGAGAACCAGGCAGGATCCCAGGCGTGCTCAGTCCCCAGCCCTCAGGGCGCTGAGGGCCAGGCACAGAGACGTGATGGGTGTCACAGCGCAGCGTCTGCAGGCGGTGCAGCCTGCCGAAGGTGCTGCAGACGGTGTACGTGGCATTGACTGGGTTTGCCATTAGGACAATACTCTGCTGTGTTAGAATAAATGGGGTATGCCACTGTTGTAGATTACTAAATAGCATTATATTACACAGCTAATCAGCTCCTGCTTCAACAACCCAGAAAAGGCACTATTTTTGTCTTGCTGCCTATGGGTTGGAATTTAATTCCAGGTGATTTCTCCCAGGGATTTTGCCTCCTCAGGTCTCTTACACAAATCCACCTAGCAATCACACCAGCAAGACCCAGAGATCTTTCTGGCCATAGATCCTTCAGCAGATGGCCCCAGACCTTTGCACTGAACTATGTAAAGCATCAGCTGCAGCAAGGGAAATGATTAATAAGGGGAAAGGAGCCAGTGTAGCTTGTGCTTTCTCACAATATTTCACCCCAAAAGATGACAAAGGACAAGAACATCGTCTGGAAGCTCTTGGAGAGATATACAACTAGTACACAGTAAAGGAAATGACAGGCCGTGACCTTCACAAGACCTCTTTCCTCAGCAGTTTCTTGACAGACTTGAGCTCATTCTTCCTTTTTGGGCACTGTAAAATGTATGTACTGAGAAATGAGAGAAAGAGATCTGGCAACACCGGCAGATTATTGTTCTCCAGCAAACACGTCAATCTGGTTTGTTTAAGCCTACCGAGCATTGCCTGGCAATAGCTTGTGAGTGACTGAGCTTGGCCACTTCACTGATTTGCCCTTGAGTAGGAGCAAAGTAGCCTTCCACACCTTACCAGCTGCTCCCGGAGGCACCAGCACCCCAGGGGTGCCCACAGGCTGCCTTGCACCCTGCCAGGTGGCTCTGAGCCTCATGGCTGCTGCATCTGGGTCTCCATTAAGAGTGAAAATAA
Source organism: Falco punctatus (assembly GCF_963210335.1). Taxonomy (NCBI): domain Eukaryota; kingdom Metazoa; phylum Chordata; class Aves; order Falconiformes; family Falconidae; genus Falco; species Falco punctatus. Next base: position 1,057,591 of record NC_137590.1, read on the forward strand.
CCCTCCTTATAGCAAGAAATGTTCTGCTGATAATCTCTGCAGAGCTTTTGCAGCTGCTGGCAGAGGCAAGGAGACATGGGGAGGCATGTACAAAGGTGCCGACTGCTTGTGTCAAACAAAGCTCCCTGAACAAAGCTCCCTGCCTGCCGTGTAGGGTGTTGCAGCACTTTGGGTCCACTAGAGCAGTCAGATGTGGACTGAAATCTGGCCCGCAAAGGGGCAGCAACCTAAGCTTGGGTTTAAGGCTGCCTCCTCCATCACAGCCTTACTACAGCTGTACATCTGCCTGACCGAAGGCAGAAATCGGCTCATTTGGCATTGCCAATTTTGCAGTTTGTGATTTTTGCAATTGGCTTCGCTTCTGTATACAAGATGAATCTCTAAAACGAGCTTCCCATGATCTGTTTGCTTGTCCTAGTCCCTGGGAATTTAAACTGAACCACCTGCAGACATCTCCTTAAGAAGTCCTACTTCTCTGCATGTTTGCAGTGGAGGACAGATTGGTGTGCCTTCCTCCCACCTGCTTGCTTTAACGTCTCTGTAATTTGCCTCTGCAAGAGCACAGCCACTCCTGGGCTGGGCAGGTCATTCGGGCTTTCAGACCACTGGGGCAGGAGGAATACCAGCTGGTTACAATAAAGGTTACCACATCCACTGTGGTTTTACCAAAAGTCTATACAATGCAGAGGGGTGAACAGAGGAAGAAAGAGGGACACGGCCCTTCTGCAAGCTCTCTGCAAGGTGGATGTTTCACTCTGCAGAGAAGAGATGGAGGGAACAGATGCTTGGTCATTTCAGAAATGTTATTTCCCGTATCTGCAGCTTAAAACCGATGTGGTGCTTTATAATAAAAGGCAACAGGGCAGTCTTCAGTGCCTGGCATGGACCAGGCATCTGGTGGCTTTTTCAGGCTGCCGTTTGATCAGTGGAGCGAGCAGGCTGACTCCTGGAAGCTGCTGAGTTCCCAAAACTCCCCGCGATCCATTAGGTCAGCAGTGTCTCAGCACTGGTGAGCATCCGGCACAGGGGGAGATCTTCAAATTAGCTAGTGGTCAGACACTCTTTTCACTGTCCTCCTGTGCTCCCAGAGCACTGTCATGACTCACGATGCTATATATATGTATATATATAAATTTGGAATCAAAGACCCATCAAGTCATTAGAAATCTGCTTTTCCTGCACGGCCCTGAGTTTGTTGGTGCTCCTGCTGCTCTGACATGTGCAGTGGGGAGCAGGGTCACTTTCCCAGCCTGGCTTTGCCAACACTGGAGGAGGAGTAGTGTGGTTTCCAAGAAAAACGATAGATTTGTGAAAACCTCTGGTAGTCAGGGACACAATGCGGTACCCAGACACCCTGCCAGGGGTGACTGCTGCAGGTGACCTGGATGAATGAGGTCCTCATCCGCTGCCACCTCCAGCTCTAGGAGAGACTGGGACATCTCACCTCCCCTGGACACAGACCCCTCATGGGTGGGTCCTCAGGTGAGGTGGCAGCCTGAGGTCTCACCCTCGCCCTGCCCTGCCCTGCCACTTGCATCTGTGGGAGTCCACTGCAGTACTTGAAAACAAATTCTGTACCTCAGTGCCACTTCAGGAGGAAAGTGCTCCGAGAGATGCTCTTCCTGCCTCTTTGCTCTGAATTGTGTCTAGGGTATATTCACAGGTCATATGCAGTACAAGCCAGTGAATGGTTTCCAAAGCAGCCGCTTTATTTGAGGGTTTAATAAACCGCTGAACTGCCAAGGCCTTGAGAACAGCCTGCTGGATCACAGCGCGCTCCCCCTTAGGTCAGACCAGGCTTTTGTCCACCTTTATTCTACTCCAGTCACCATTCAATCTGATAAGCACATCCCAGGAGGTCCCACCACCTTCATGGAGCACAGGGACTGTGTCTTGCAGGGTTGCTCTTTCAGAGGTGAAATTCTACCCCTCTGCCTCCTACAAAAAAATGTAGAACTCCCCCGACTTTTCTTCCATACTATTTGGGTCTCCCATTACAGCACTGGAGATAAAGCAGCCTCCTTGTTCCCATAAGACCTCACAGGAACCCTTTAAGGGGACAGATAAACCGTACCAAAAATGACCTCAGTGCCTTTGCTTCAGGTGCCAAGCCTGGAGGGCCCTCAGAAACATCCTCCCAACACAAAGAAGTGCTGTGCATTCGTTTATCTTTTCATTGGGTTAATATCCTGAGGGTGTCATCTGTGCCCACTGAAAGGAGCCACTTACATTATATTTTATTGCCCTATTTTGAAACTTAAATACTTTGGCCAAGTTTCCCCCATTTTACTTGTTAATTGTATTCATTTTCATAGACCCTTGGATAAGATTTCGGTGAATAGCATCTTTGTGGGAAATGAAGTTTTTCTGAACTGATAGTCATGCAAAAGGAGGAAAAGAAAGAGAAAGAAATAAAGAGAAGGAAGAAATCTATCAACAACAGGAAGCCTGTGTTCAAGTTATATATAATATATTATTCTGCCACATGCAATTTATCTTCTGACATATGCTACTGTAGCATATGGCATGTGTATAAAATAGGGAAATGCAAAATTAGGGAAAGGCTGAGTTCTTGCAGGTTACCACTTCTGACACGGCTGTTATTATTTCATGACTGTATCTGCTGCAGTCCCGCCTACAGCAGGACCTTGCAAGGACTCCCTCCTTCACCACATCATGCAAACAGGTTCTGAAGCCATTCCTGCTCCAGCTGGTGCCTGCCTGGGATGGGGCAGCCCAGCACACGCACCCCTACCTGGGAAACAGCCCTGTCCTCCCCAGCACACAAAACACGAGGCACATGTTTCGCTTTGAACAGGTACTGTTGTACCGGGGTTTAAGCAGATACCTAAAATTACGTGCTTGCTCAAGTAAGTGTCTTGCCGAAGACGCCCTGCAGAAGGAAGGGACTGAATGTGAACCAGCAGGCAGAGGAGGCACAGGAGAGATGTGGGACTGTGCTGGGATCATCGTGTGAGCGACAGAGCTGTCTACAGCCTAGCCGAACAGAAAGCCCAACCAAACTCAAAAAGCAGACCTCAGTAACACAAGCGCTAACTTGTAGCTAAAAAAATTGAGCTACTTCTGACTTGTGACACTCGTGCTTGACAGACTACGTCCTTGTGGACGCCTCCAGCAGATGAAGCAGGCTTAGTCTCTCTGGGATGATGCTGCATAAACACCCTCAGCTACCCACATCACTCTCCTTAGACAATGCAACTTAAATCATCAGTGGTGGTGTTTCAGGCTTTTTGATTTCACTTAATCATTTTGCAGAGGCTGTTTTAGCAAGCTCTCTGTAGTGCAATTGCATGCAGTCTTTGATGAGATGGTCACGGAGGGACTCCAGCTCTTCTCAAGAAAGCTGTTACACGAGGATCTCGGGACCACTGTTCTCACCACTGAGCTCCACAGATTCATGGCTCGGCTCCTGATGCTGCCGGAGACTGGCATCACAAGGCTTGTTTGTTTCCCAGCATGTTATTCACTGACTATTTTCCAGCCAAGAGAGCTTTGCAAATAATAATAAGAAAGGATGAATGGGACAGCATGGGATGATTAACCAGGATTTTCAAAGACAGGCCAGCAGTCTGGATTGCCAGCAGCACAGGCACCTTGCAAAACAACTGTGTCACACGTCCTGCCCTCCGCTGGAGGGGGAGACATGCCTGCAGCCATTTGCCCTTAAGTAGATCAGTCTGAAATGATTATCTACACTATCAAACAGAATAATGAAGCTGTGTTTTCACAGCCTCGCCTTTTTTGTTGTTGTCATCAGGTTTTTGATCTCCTTACAGTAGAAGCTCCTAGATGTATTCCTGCTCTCTGAATGCATCGCCACAACAGTTGGGATCTGATGCTGTTATAATCTTTCTGGACTATAAAAAACAAGGCATGTCTTTCGATAGCATATGGTTCTCCCCTTACAACAACAGACACCAGAACTTTCAATTAAGTTTCTGGAAGCAGCGCTGAAACACACATGACTCATTTCAAAAGTGCACTAACAAGTGAAATGATCCCATTTTTTGCCAGATCTCCGCTCGTCAGGAAACAAACAGTATCTGATGTCTTTCTTTCTTTATACATTGACGAAAACAACACCCTTCTCCATCGACACTGAGCTTGGGTAGAAATCGTCCAGCTAAATATTATAATATTTGATAATAGTCCTGCCAGCATGGAGCTGACTCATTTAATGTAATGTGCTGCTCCCTGAAGATTGCTTTTCAGCACAGCAAACAATTAGCTAGTTCATTCATCCCAGCTTGAGAATGCTAGATAGCTACAGGACCCTGGGTACCCTCCTAACGGGAGCTGATTTATCAACAATCGTAGTTGTTGCTCCTGTAATTAATCTTACGCCATTTCCACACACACTTACCCCTCCGCTGACACCCAGCTCCCAGTTCCCAACCACTCTGTTAATGCTCAGAATGGCATAGGAGTAATTCTGATTTCCAGTCAGAGACAGAAATGATCCGGCAAGATCAGGCGGTGAATGTGGGGCTCTGCGCCCCGGCCCCCCGTGAGCACCGTGCTGCTCTCCGTGGGGCAGGGCAGAGGTGCCTGGCCACCAGCCCCCACCCGGCACACAGTGGCCACAGGCCAGCAGGGCACTGCCACTGTGATGCTGCGCAGGCCCACGCGGGTCCCACACACACAACCCCCCAGCGGAGCTGCCAGCAGAGCGCCGGTGTGGGGCTCTGTCTCAGGGTCTTGATTAAAAACGGGGGGAGCATCCTCGTCCCTGATGCAGGTGGAGAAGCAGGCACCACAGGAAAGATTATTTGTCTAAGGTCATGTGGTGAGCAAAAAAGTTGTTGGATCTCATGGGAGCTGGGATTCCCAGCAAGAGGCTTTAGGAGCTGGAGGTGCTGGGAAGCAATTGCTAACCCCTCCGGCAGCTCTGCCTGCCGCTCCGCTCTGGCTCTTCAGCGCTTTAATTCCTCTGACTCAGCGACCCCACAGTGCCCCGGCACAGCCAAGGCTTTCGGAGCCAGCAGGGCTGCTGTCCCCCGACCCGCGCCTCTGGGACAGGCACTGCATCCCTCCTCTGGGATCTGCTTCCCAGCCGGTTTTGGCAGTGTGAACCCCTGGCTAATTCAAACCCTGCTGTACCGCTCCTCTCAGACACTGTTCAGGAGCACATTAGACACCTGTATTCTCCAGATCACAGGGAGAAAATGGCAGATCCCTGGCACAAGCATTTCTTTGCCTCACATCCTGGCAGAAGAGACAGCTCTCCTGGGATTTTTTCCCTCTAGACTTGGGCTTCGACTGGAGATTTATCTTATTGTGTGTTCATTGCTATAATTATTGCCAGTGTGAAGACGGTGACCTCAGCACCCAGACAAATGAATGCAGCAATGAGTTAATCATCAGCATCCTTATAATTACCACCCAAATATGCACCATGGAAACCAGGAGAAAAGGGGGATGCCCAGGTAGGGAGGCAAAGGGACCACCTCCAGAGCCCTCAGAGGGCAGGACCGCATGGGTCTGTTGGCTGTAAGGAGCTGTCCTGCTGCCGCAGAGAGCTGGCCATGCCACCCCACTGTCAGCACGGACTGCCCACCCTCCTGGGAGAAGGCAAGCACGCCCACACAGTTGCCACTACTGTTTTTGGGATAACCCCTGTCCCCATGGGTGTGCTGCTGCAAGGAATGGAGCAGAGGTGCCTCAGTGCCACATCCCCATGGACACCACGAGGCAGGTGGCAGAGGGATGCACACCTGCATATCCATCCTTAAAGCCCAGGACTGTGCGAGACACCCTGGGGAGACAGCCTGAGCCCAACCTGGGATGTGAGAGGGCTGCTTTGGCTCTAGGGCGCTCTGCAGATGGCTCTGGCTCATTGCCTGTTCCTGCTCTGCTCTCTCTGGGGCAGCTCCATGAGCCCCTCTTTGCAAGGGCAGATATCCAAATTTCTTGGCCAGCCTGTGCCAGCAGGTAAGAGCGGGTGCTCCAGCACCCTCCAGCTGTGTGGCCCAACCATTCCAGTTTCCAGCACAGGCAGAAGATTTTTAGCATGCCCCAGTTGTGACTTTGACTGCTCCCATTTACCAGTGCTGATGACCTTCAGGGAGCGGGGGCCTGGACAGATACCAGCCATATGTGCTTCCACATCTCGCACTGAGCCAGAGCCCTCGGGGCTGGGACTGACGTGCTGTGGCTTTGGTGCCTGGTGCTTCTGGTCTCAGGTTCCCCCAGCAGCTCTCTGCTGGCTTGGCGTGGACATGGGGCAGGGGGGACCTCGCTTTGGGGTTGCTGGGGCAGTTTCCCAGTTGTTGCTGCCACCCTCACCTGTATCAGTGATTCAGTCCTAATAACTGAGTCGAGACAGTTTTTCTCTGTAAAAGATGGGGAGATTTTCTTAAAAGAGGTGCCCAGTCATGTCCCCACTGCATTCAGCCTTCAGCTCCCTCCTCTTAGAGCCAACACAACCCCCCTGGAGCTCAGTAATTGGGGCAAGGACCTTCTCCCTAACCCACTGGCTGCCCCCTTCTCTCTCAGCCCCCTAACATTGCTTCCAGTACCTCCAGGAAGATGCCACCACTGTGGTAAAGGCAAGGTGATGTCTCTCTCCAGTGTGCCCTGACCAAGGGAGAGCATCTGGTGCTGGGAGGCTAAATCTAGTTTCTTCTATTAAACACCAGGTGAAGAGCTTTGGCCAAAAAGGGAGGGGGGGGGGGGGGGGGGGAGGTTCAATTTGAAAAGCATTCTATTGTTTTTAAGTGATTACTTTTGTGGCAGGTGTGCTGGAACAGCTGCTCTTTCTCTTTTCAACATTAAATGTGGCATTTTGAAACCACGAGGTTTTGGGCTTTAACACTGAAACCTCACAAATCAAAAGGAAAATGAGCATAGGCAGGAGGATCAGATAGTGCCCAGGGGCATGAGGGTCTTCAGTTTCCACCCGATGAAGCACTTTGGAGCAGCATTTTTGCTTTTTACTTGGTTGAGAAGTGTCACTTTTTCTGTTTTGGCCCAAACCAAACCAATTCTCTCTGCCTCTTGGGACTGCCCCAGGAAATCCTGCCTCAACCTCAGCTTTCTGAGGGCAACATCTGCACAGGCTGTTCACCCAAACCCCGATGGATCAGGATCCTTCTGAACATGCTGAATTTAAGCATTTGAACCAATTCAGTACTACCCCTGTATCTCTTCATGAGCACAGCACCTACTGCCTGTTTCTGCATTCATCCCCTGAAGCACCAGGTAACTCCACCTCCAGCCAGAAAAACCTTATAGAAGATGCTGAATTTGCTGGAAGGTGCAAAGACGTCTCGAATGTCCCCAGACGTTAACTGCGCTTCTCATGCACCTGAGGAAAGGCAGTGGTCAAGAGCTCATCTGGGCCATGGTCAGTGCTTGGCCCTTGGCAGATCTGAGGCTCAGTGCCTCAGGAGTGGAGAAGAGCCGAGAGGAGAAGCCCCACCATGCCGCTGCCCTGACCCATATGCAGGCTGACTGTACAATATGCCAGCAAAACCCTGCTCACCTAATCCTGCACGTTAGAAATATTGACCACTAGTGCTGGATAAATGGGAAGGAATTGATATCAGCTCAGAGACAATCGCCAGACCAGAGGAGAGATAGAATTAAACAGCTTATTATTATTTAATGCCTATGTTGTGAGAACAGATGAATAATTCGTTTGCAAGGCTCTGCATGCAAGGCAGTTATGAAGCTTAATTCATTAGCGCTTGTAAAGTGACTTGAACTTGTGAGATGAAAGGTGCCCTCTGAGTGCCAAGTACTATTATGGCTATAGTACTGTGGATCTTTAATAAGGATATTGAATGACTCCTCTGAGCCAGCACATTGCTTTTTAACTTCATGACTGTTTTTACAAGCACTATCCTAGAGAGCCAAAAAAATAAAAAGTTGCAAGAAAACCCCCCACCATAACAGTGCACACAGCCTAACGCACCTGCCAATTTTCCTTCCCCGTAGGGCAAGGCAGAGGGAGCAAGGCACCGCTGCCTGCCTCGGGATGGATGGAGACGGTGGACACGGGTGCTGCAGTAACCTGACTGCACAGCTGATGGACCGCGGCGATGAGCCCACTACACTCAGCCTCGCTACTACCAGTAGTAGTAGCCAGCCTTAGGGGTCTAGACCCCTGCACCCTGCCAGCTCCGCTCTGCCTGGCCACAGCCGGTGTTGGCGGGCACGGTTCCCCCCACGGAGGGGTGATGTCGCTGGCTTTTACACAGCTCCCGGGGCCTCAGAAACACAGGCCAGCTGAACGACTCCACAGCAGGCGTGCTCACCTCCCAGTTGGTTTCCTGCAGACTCCTCCTGGCTCGCTCTATGCCAACGCAAACGCTGTCAGCCCTCCTGCCCTCCTCGCTGGTGAGCAGATTGATGCTAGCTGACATGCTTTCATTCCCCATGCAATGAGTGGACTTCCATGGACTCCCTCTATGGAGATTTCACGACAGTATCATTTCTCTGCTCAGTGCAGCCGCTGACAGAACCTTTATAACTCGGCCAGGCTCCGCCAAGCTCAGGCACCATGGACTGCACGTGCCCTCTTTGGGGAGCCTGTGTCCTTCTCATTCATCTTCCTGCAGCTATTCTTGCTCATTTATCAGGTAAGAAACCGTGGCCATGAGTCCACAGAAAACTCCCTGTCTTAGCAAGGTGGGAAGATCTTTCCCTATCTGAAGTCCCATCTATGGCATCTCTAATTGCTGCTGCATTTCCCATAAAATGTAATGGATTTTGAAAAAAATGCTTTCTAAAATTTCCTAGTCAGAGGAGAGCAGAAAGTGTCAACGAAGCATGCTGAATGCAGCATGCCGTCGTACTGCAAGCACAATCTCCAAATGACCAGGAAAGCAGCAACTTCTTTCATTGAGGGAAAAAAGAACCCTCCAAAGAGAAAGCAGTGACCTTCTCATCTGCCTTCCTCTCTTCCTTCTTCAAATGTTGCTGCAACCAGCAAAACTCTCTCATTATCTACAGAGGCAGCTTTCGCAAATTGCTCAATAAGGCGTGCGGCGTGCAGCAAGTGTCTGCTGGCCGGCACTGGGCTGCTGCATGGCTTGGCACGCCGGGGGGCATGAGAGCTGGGGGACAAGCTGTGGCCTTGCCTCTGCTGGGGCTCAAGTGGAGTGAAGGCCTCAGCATTTGCTTTAATTATTCCAAAGCCTCTTTACTTGGAGGAAAATGAAATATTTATCAGAGACTCGTGGCTTCAGCAAAGGAGATTAAACTCAGATCTAAATTTTTAGATGCCTGTAAAATTTAATTGGCATTAGCTTAGGACAGTTTCTGTCTCTGAAAACCTAAAGGGCTTTTCTGACCAGTGCTAGCCTGACCCTTGGAGAGCTGTCCCTTTCCAGCATCCTCAGTGTGCCCAGGGACCAGCCTGGCTGGTGCCCCCGTGCCACCAGGCCCCCGTCCTGAGAGCAGCAGCCCCCAGAGATGCGGCAGTGCTGCCGGCAGACACGGCCCCCTCACCGCATCCTCACAGGACTGGGTGGGCAGCTGTCATAGGGATGGGCACCGGCGCAGGCTGACCTGCCTGGGAGGAGATGGAACTGGTCAGCACTGACCGGTCAGTCACATCTGTCTGCAGCAGGTCTGGGACACAGGGCCAGCTGCAAAGCCCATCTGCAGCTCTGAGCCCCTCACCTGATGGAGACGGCAGGTCCTTGCACTGCTCAGTCCGTGCCTTGAAGGAGCCTGGTCCTGGCGAATGTCTCTGACTTCCCAGAGACACAGCCTTCGTTGTGTGACGGCCAGTAAACCACCCTCTCCTAGCCCCCATTACCTACTGAAATCCATTCCTTCCCCAGGTCTGAGCCCGGCTCGGCCGCTGCCTTGGCACTTACTGCCTGTCCCGAACAAGGTGCCTGGGGTGATGCACAGCCAGGGCAGATGAGCTTCCTCCAGCCAGCGAGCAAACCCAGCACACCAGGATGGCACGTGAGCCTGCATGGCCAGGAGGCCAGCGAGGTGCGCCCACAGCAACTGTACACACCAGGGGAGAAGCTAGGGGACACATATCAGATTATAATGGCTAAACTGCTAATTATCCTTTGCCAGTCTTGCAGAAAATCTGTTCTCTCTCATGCACGCATAGCAATACGTGCTCTTGCTCTCTTCCTTTTCAGAGTGATGCTTCATGTCTGAATAAAAGCAAAGGATGTTTAAATTGTGCTATTCAAAGGGATGGAGACCAATTGTCCTGCTCAGGGATTTTCCCTTCAGGCAGCAGATTTGTCAACATTGTATTTGATGGGCTGTACTCTGCAGATACCCGGGGCTCAGTTTGCTCTGCCTGTACGTTTTAGCACTCAGCATAGGCAACAATCGAGTTATCCAGGCTTCTGCTCCTTGCTCTTACTCTGTACTTTCCCTGTTGATGACAACAAGCTTTGCAAGAGCTTGGGAAACAAGATTTCACTTTGTTCTTGTCCCTGGAGCAGAAACTCACAAGTGCCAGGGAAAGAAATCTAGAGAGGCTGAACCATAACCTTGAAATCCAGAGAGCTGCATTCAGGTCTGGCATGGCAGGAATAATCCAGCAGCCCTACTTCCAGGAGAAACTCCTGCCATTGAGATCAGAATGAATCCAGTGAGGTTTAAAATGTGTCCTCTCTCCTCCTTGCTGTCCTGTGCTCCTGCACCAACACTGAGGTTTCCAAACCCACTTGTGCCACCCCAGTCCACTGCCTCTCCCCAGAGAGGCTGCCTTTCCAGTAATTATAATGGTTTCCTTTTTCAGTCAACTTGTCAATGAAAAGAGCAGGTTTTTCATTTCAGGATTAATCTCCCCAACTCCACTCTTCCCAAAGGCTTACACAGACATTAAAGAGGTAACTCTTTGCTTTCTGGCAGGCAGAAAGCCTCTCTGGCATCACTTGACTGAATTAAACAGAGACATCAAAAGAACTCGTCAAATTCAATGTGACCAGACGGCGAGTGGAAGTCAGAGAAGCACCAACGCAGAGCAAAGACTCTGGCTGCTGCTGAGGCAGATTTAAAAGAGGACAAATCCTGCAGAGATTTTCCCCTCCAAGGGAAAAGCGGATGAAAGCGCAAGGGTTCAAGCAGCCCCGACCAGGCAGGATGCTGCCGGCAGAGCGAGGCAGGGCTGGCTGGCCCTCGCTGCCCGGGCCGTGCCTGCTGCGCGCCTCCCACCAGGTGCATCCAGACCTGCTTCCCACCAGCCACGGCGGGTCCCTGCTGCGCCCAGCGCAGTCTTGGCTTGTGCAAGAGACGTGATGCGCTTGGCATCCTGCAGGAGAGCCGAGACGGCCAGCGGCAGGTCCTGCAGGGCGCCCTGGGACCCTATGAGCACTTTACTGGCCACAGGGGCAAGTGGCCCACTCCCACGCACGTGCTTCATTTCCACTCAGCTCAACACAACGCTCCCATCATAAACACACTTGATTCCCTTCCTGAATCGGGGCTGCACTTCCATCCGATCCATCAGCCTGCAGGCAGGTTGGATATGCAACACGAAGCTGCAGTGAATCCGTAAAGCAGACGGCCTTGATGTAAGAAGTGAACTTAACGTGACTAGAAATCAGGCAGGCTCTGATACACAAGGTTGCTATGACATGGATACTTCAGAGTATTTCAGTTGATTAGTACTTAATTAACTTTAATGCCTTGAAAAAACATACAAGTTGGTCTGTACATTGTCACTCATTGGTCCTCACCTGTTTAGGCAGCTGACCCGGGCCAGTTTTTGCTTAAAGGGAAGGTGCAAAGTGAAATACACTATTAGCTCAACCTCTATAATCCTCTCATCACATCTCATGAGATGCTTTTTAATATCAAGCCTTCCAAGGCAAAACATGTGGAAATGCCAGGGATGAAAGACAGACTATAACACAGAACCACAGAATCACTTAGGTTGGAAAAGACCCTTAAGACTGAGTCTTAGCTGTTAACCTAACACTGTCAAGTCCACCACCAAGCTGTGTCCCTAAGTGTCACAGTGGCGTTTCGAGGGACTCTCTGATCGCTGAGATCACTGATGGCTGGTGGAAGCTGGAAGGGGCACTGTGCAATGGGGAGGGAGGGCTGTGAAAGCCCAGGGCATCGCAAGGTGCTGGGGCAGTGGAAACCAGCCCCTTCCACTGGGCTGGTGTGTGGTCCCCACCAGGCTGCAGCTGGGGAGGTGCAGGCAGGACCACAGGTGCCTGGAAATGGGCAACCTGAGCCTTTGCAGAGTACTAGCACCGAAACTGGGATGTGCTGGGAACCGAGTGCTGGGTGGGGCCTCCCTGTGCCGTGGGAGTGGTGGGATCCTCAGAGCAGGAGGGTGGCTCCCGACCAGAGCTTGGCAGCGTCAGGCTGAGACTCCTACCATTCAGATGCCTGCAGCGCTGAAGCCACGCAACCTCCTGCCTTGCTGCCCCTGGGAGTGACTGTGGCTTGCAGCATTCATGCAAAGCCAGGTCCAGCCTCGCACAGCCAAAGGTATTTGACACTGCATCAACAACCCACCAGCCCTCAGAGGGGAGGTTACAATCACCAGAAAGCAGCACAGGTGACAGGAGGCATGAAGGAATGATCCTCCCCAACCTTTATGCAGATCTCAGATACCACCACCTCTCAAGACATCCTGCAGGCAACAACTAAGAGAGAAGCCCAAGCTGGCATATAAAAGGAGAGGCCAGGAGAAGAACGAAATCCTGCAGGAGGAAGGACAGCAACAGAGTGGCTGCAAATCCACAGGTTGGGGACACGGCACAGCTCACCCCCCTTCTCTCCATAAGAGTGCCCTGAGCCCCGAGGCAGCTCGCTGCACTCGGGCAAGCTGGCTGCCCCCCAGGAGTAGGTCTGGATGAATATACAGCCTATAAAATATAAGGACAAACCCCAAACCTGGTGGCAGGAATGACAGAAACACTTTTGGTTGATGGGAACTCCCAAATTTACAACAGTTTCTCCCAAGAGGTCACTGTGACCACAGGTGGTCACCGCGGCTGACTGGGAGAGGTGGTGAGGCAGGTGCTTGGTTAAGCAGGCATGAGAACCCTGCCAGCACTGCCTCAGGGTGCCCCGTTAGCACACGGTACTCAGCTTTATATGGAATGTAAAAAAGCATGAACAGCTGGAGATGAAATCTAATTTTCCAGGGGAAAATATGAATAAAATAGAGTGTATCTGCTGTGTGAATGAGTTTATCCACTGTCAAGCACTTGTTACTGCTCTGGTGTGGCCTTTGCCACACTGCAGAAAGTAGGCGATGTTAGCGTGTTTTCCTCCCTGTTCGTTCTGCCACAGCTGAGTGTCTGCAGGAGAAACCAGCGCCAAGCGTGCCACCAGAGCCGGGGCCTTGCAGGCGTCCAAGGCACAGAACGCAAGTATTTAACCACGGTCATTTCCAGCGAGGGGTTCACTGGCAGGCTGAGGGCAAATCAGTGCTCTGCCGGCATCTCGCAGTCGTGTCCTCTGCGGGCTGCCCTCCCCCGGTGCTTGCAAGCAAAGTGCTGCTCAGAGATCACAGCTGCAGGGACAGCCTTTCCCCCTTCCCCTGCGCTCCCCAAACTGCTGACTGAGCTGGGCCACTCTGGCAGAACCGAGAAGCCTCCACTGTGGCCAAGGCGTGACACTTACAGGGTGCTGGGCACCAGGGGCACGAGGCACACCAGCGGATGAGCACTCGGCTGAGGGACTACCGCAAACCGGGGGGCAGAGGAGCACGGTGGCCACCCTGAGCCAAGGGCATCCAGGGAGATGCGGGTGGCATTTGCCGATGGGTGCACACCAAGACTGGCACCAAGACCCTCCCAGCTGGGAAGGAGGGCACACAGCATGGGGAGAAGCGAGCAGATGGGAGGCTACAGAGCAACCACAGACTGGAGAGTCAGAAGCACCGGGTGGGGAGGTGACACCCAGCTGCCAACCTGCTGAAAGGCAGCTTGCTCCCAGGTATGAGCCCAGAACAGTCCTTCACTGGACAAAACGGGTCTTAATCCTATTTTCACACTGTGGTAGTAGGTGTGCACTACAGTACCCAGTGTGGCTTTCACAGGGAGAGAAACATTGCATACAGAAAAGGAAAAAAACATCCTGAGTACAGCAGCCAATTTGATACAAAGACTGGAGAGGATGACTTATGGGCAGAGACTAAGGGAACTTAATTTGTATAGCCTAGAAAGATGATGCCTGAGGGGGAACATGATAGCACTATATAAATATCTAAAGGGCAGTTGTATGAAGAAGGGGAAAAAAAAATGACGCATGCACCAGCCGTGGGAGTGATGTGATGGACCAGAGAAGGGAACCGTTTCCCAAGGGAGCATGATGGGCTGTTACAGCCTGGTGGGCAGAGCAGAACAGTGTGCCTGGAGCTGGCGCATGGTTTCCAGACGTGGTCAGGGCTGGAGCAAGGAGGATTGGGAAGGAGCAGCCTGGTATGGGCAGCAGGGGAGGCATTCATGGCCTTTACTTGGGATGGGCATGGCTGCACTGTGGGGGGGTTGGGGTGGCACCTTCCCCTGCAGACAGCAGCTGGTGGCCCAGCACTGGGGCCACAGTAGCTCTGGGTGTATCAGCATGGGCGCTTTTCCTGTGGGCTCAGGCACTTCCCGGCAGCACAGAGCTCCCCCACCACTCTTGGTGCCCAGACAGAGCTAGACCTCTCCCATTCCCTTTGCTATCTTAGTTTTCCAAAGGATGCCTGAAGACCAAGGCACCCAAACCCCTAATGCTTTCTAACACAGCACACCCAGAGCCTCCCTGCCAGGTTTCAGCCTCAGGCTGACCTGCTTCTGCCTTGGCCATTAGGAAAGGCACCTGGGCAGCCCTGGACTGGGGTCTCTTGTTGGGTGTCCTTGGAGCCGACTATGAAGACAACATCCCCAGGCTTGGTTGTTTGAGAACAGCATGACTGCAGTGGTCCCAAAATGGAGAAAGGAGTGAAGTACATTGACGCCTGTGTTCCTGCCCCTTTTCCCTCTCTTCCTTGCAAATTTGAGTTGCTTTTTACAATCACATTTGCTTCTTCTTAAAAAAAAAAAAAAAATAAAATTTCTCTCTGCCGTTGCCATGCAAAAAACCCACACGAACAACAGGAAAAACTGGCTACCTCTACGCAGAACCCAGCACAGCGACTACAGAGCGACTGTCACACAGGCAGCAGCCTGAAAAAACAGGGAGAAAAATAGATTTTCCCTTCAGCCCTTTCAGACACATGACTTGGAGACTTATTATAGTAATAACAGGCAAAAGATTTTTTTTCAGAGGAGAGGCCAGTCTCCAATTGCTTCTCCCTTTCACTGATGAACTCCCTTCACCAATTTAAATGGGGCAGATACTGTTTTCAGCTGCCCTCATTTAGAGCTGAGCAGCCGTTCAGTAACAAACCTCCCAATGTAAGGAATCCCTCAGACTGGGGTCCTTACCATGAGGGAAGCCCACACCATGGGGCAGAGCTTTTGTGAGATGGTGTTCAGTTAAACCTGCCATTAATTGCTCTCTACCTATTACAGCTAATTTGCTTGGCTCGGAGCCCAGAGCATTCTTTGTGAACCACCAGTTTACCAAACAACATGGTGCAAAACACAGAAGTTGTGTGTGCTGGCACCGGCGGCTCTCTTCCTGCAGGGAGCTGCCTGGAGAACAAACAGGCGAGGTCTCACCACTCACATCCATCACCCTCAATGCCCGGGGAATGACCGTGGAGGCATGCTGCTGGGAGTCAGGAGCTCTAGCAGAAGATAAGACTTCTAGATGATTGTCCTTGTATTCGCTTATCTCCAAAGGGCTTAAAACATGTTTGGATCTGCACATTTTCAAGTGCATCTGTAATTACCCAAGTTACTAGGAGTAGATGAATCTGAGATGCTGACACTCCATTGAAATATGGTGCCCTTTAATTCCTGCCCAGCCAGCTGTGGGTTGTCATGGAGACTACATCTGTCACCCATTTGTTCACAGGCCTTTTAAATGACCCAGGCTAGCCAGATCTTTCCTGTTTTGGTGTGTGCCCACCCCAGATTTTGCTCTCCCCCCTTTCCTTTTATGCCAAGAAGGTGGGCAATTCCCACTGGAGGTGCCAGAGCTGCTGCCAGGCAGCCCCCAGGGTCTGTCCAAGTCAGCCCTCTTCCCTCCTGACCTCTGGCTGGAGGGGACCCCAGGGCATTTTTTGCCCAGAAGGCACTTCAGCCCTGGTGGGCTTGAAGCAGGAGTGGGCACTGGCCCAGGAGCAGAGATGCCCCATGCTGCAGTTATCCTGAGTCACACCAACAGCTATTCTGGGATTTCATCACCAGTCAGGAACAGAGCTGTGCCCAGCACTACCACAGCTGAAACCAAAGTCTTTCTGAGCTGGACTAATCCCTTCCCCGTCCAAGCTTTATGCAATGCTCTCCATATGGATTCTCCCTACATCTTTTGTCTGGAGCTCAATGACGATGAACAACCAGCTCCTTCTCTGCTGTGCTGCATCCAAGGTGCAGACATCTGTCAGGATCCTCACTGAGATGAGGGATTTGAAGGGATGCTCACCTCAGGTGGCCCCAGCAAGTTAGGAAACTGCTATGGACCTGCCTCACAGGATTCCCCTTCCTTATTTCCTGGCACAGAGTTACAAGACTTGCTTAGGCTCTCAGCTATCCTGGCTTCACCCCTGGGACAGGAGTCAGAGTAAGGGCAGCACAGGAGGTGTTTGGCTTCCCTGGCCCCTGTGCTTCCAGCTACCTGCAGAGCCCTGCTTTGCCTGGGCTGCAAGTGGGACCATCACGGTCCCAAAAGAGAGCAGGTCTGGGAGGCTGGGAGCTGGCAGCCTTGTCTACCCGCACGCACACACCTCTCACAAGGGGGACATCTTTTAAGTGCAGCAACCCAGCAAGGCTGAGGAAGCCTGGTGTCCGGCACCCATGGCTGGCAGAGAGAAGGCCAGTGTCCTTCCCATGGGTGGATGCCACTTGCTGTGTGACCCCGAGTCACTCTCAGCTATCCACACTTAGTGCCTCAGTTTCCCTTTTGCCTTGCTGAACTGGCTTGCAGGTGGACTGTCAAGCTCACTTCACTCATCCATGTGAAACCTTTGAAACCCTGGGACGGGAAGTTCTGCTGAGGTAGTGTACTCTGTGTACCACTAAACAACAGCCCTAGGCTGGCTCTATTTCCAGCAGACAGGCAAGGGGAAGAGCATTTCAGTGCCTGGGCAAGGCAGACAATTTATAGCCCGATGCTAAAAAGACCAACAGTGACAAAAAAGAGATACGAGGGCAAGCGTCACTCTTCATTTAATCTTGATGGATCTATTCTAGCAAAGCAGCGGATAAAGCGGGCTGCCAACATGTATACATTTCCCTGGGCCATCCCCAGACACCTTCGGTTTCACGATTCAGAACCATTTCCCTGCAGCACCCCTGCGCCCCAGCAGAGCTGCTCTGGGGACAGCCGAGGCAGCAGCTTGGCTGCTGCACCAGCTGGCACCCTGCAGTCCCACAG
The DNA here is from genome assembly GCF_963210335.1 of Falco punctatus. NCBI lineage: Eukaryota > Metazoa > Chordata > Aves > Falconiformes > Falconidae > Falco > Falco punctatus. The sequence goes on from NC_137590.1 coordinate 1,075,030, forward strand.
AAGCCGGACCCATCCAGCACATTGCCCCCAGCACTGCTTAAAGGCTCACGGGCTCACCTGAACAAAGGCTGCTCAGGAGGGTGTAAGCTGGCATGGGACAATGAGGCACCTTCCAGTCTGGAGCCTGATCCACATGTGGGCATCATCAGGGCTGAACCAAAAGCTGGACCTACAATGGTTTTCTTGGATGCTCATGTAGGCTTCACCACCTCATTCTCCAGAGCCACGTTACTTTATTACTTTGGCCACACTTTGGGGGCCGCTTCTTCTGCGCTTTTACTGCCAGCGCACAGCATGCTTTGTATCACTGCAGAGTGAGGGAGAATCAAACAGGCTCAAAAACAGAGCCAGGGAAAAAATACCATGTATGTCTGCCCTGGTCAGCGGGAAGCAAGCACTGTGGAGGTACAGACGGCAGGCAGCGTGTCTGAACTGGACCAGGATGGCCCAGAAGGACTCTGCTAGTCAGTGGCTCTAGGTCAGGACCATGGAAAAAGCATCCCCTCTTCCCTGCAGTGAGGGATCCTGCCTTTTACACCCTCGGGTCCTCCTCTGCCCCGTGAAAGCTCATGCCAGGGAGCAGGGAGCGGTGCAGAGGTGTGTGCCTGCAGCCAGGCATTGCCCCTGCACGGGCTGCACGGTGGGGACCAGAGGCACAGCCTGCACCCAGGCAGGTCCCCACGGCTCAGCCCAGGCAGAGGGAGGCATCGGGTCCCACCTGGTGCCAAGAGTGATCTGTTAGTCTCCTACCTCTATTCCCTTCCCTCACTCCCTCCGCGGCTCCAGGACCCTCTGCCATCCGGGCACTACCATGTGTTGCCCCTCTCTGTCCCCTGGCCTAGCCCAGACCTTGCTGTTTACTGAGACTGAGCAAAGTTGAGTGCAGAGAGGGAGTGGCAAATGCGGGCAGGCATTTGCAGAGCTGTGTCCAGGAGGGTCTGTTTGAACATCTAATTAGATCACAGTAAACCTCCTGAATGGCAAAGCTACAGCCCTGTCACCCCCTCGAGACATTGGGCCATGCCTGGATTGCTGTCTGATTCCGATCTACATAATTCACTATAATCCTTAAAACTGACTCGAGCAATGAGGTTCATTGCACAGCTCACTGGATTTAATCCACCACTCCAGCGGTGCTAACGAAGCTAATGGCATAGGCAGAGAAGGAACACATGTATAGCTAGGAGGCAGAGATAAAGCATTAACCCGACCATATGCTTTCAACCCGCTTTACTCTTCCACCCTCACCCCAATGCCCTTTTGCAGCACTGGGGGAGACCAAAACCAGCGGGAAGAAAGCAGAAGGGAGGTAGGCTGTCCCCCTGGGGGGGGCAATGCGCACTGTCACCTCTGCGTGCCTGCGGCAGTTCGGGTCACAGCTGCAGGCAGGGCAGGGCTTGGGGGGGGCGGGGCTGGGGGAATCAAGTGGGGACTGGGATTCTGGGTGAGGGGAGGGAACCGCTCCTGGTCAGAGATGTGGCACCTGGTCTCATTTCTAGACACAGCCCATCCACCCCAACCTAACATGCTGAGACAGGCTGATATGGCACCAAACCTCGTGTGTGGAACCCAGTAACAGTCCTCTCCAAACATCCACCCACCCACCTGGCACTGCCCCTTGCTGCCATCGCCAGTGACATTCACCAGGGGTGCAGCACAGCCCCCGAGCCCCACACTCCCCTCGAAGCATGGTCCCCATCTCACCAAGCCAAAGGTGCAAGGTGCAGTTGCAGGCAGAGAGCAAAGACCAAGACATAAAAAGCCATGCTCACCTATCCTGGGGAAAGCAGAGACACATCTGCAGGACGGAGACGGGCCCACCAGCCTGCTTGGGTACCCGATGCACATTCCCACAAGGAAGGTACAAGTGGCACCCACTTTCCTGCCGATTTTCAGCTGCGGCCAGCGGGAGATGGGCTTTGTTACACCTGCACACAGCACCCAGCAGAGTGTGGGGCAGTGCTGCAGCACACATCGCTCCCACCGTGCTGGGCATCACCTCAGACCTTCAGGCAGCCGGTGTGCAATAGGAGAGGGAAGGGGAAGAAGATCCTAAACGCCCCTCCACAGCCTGTCCCCCTGGGCAGAAGGCAGGACTGTTTTCAGAGAGGTTTCTGGAGAGCTTGGAGGAGGACAGTTCTGTTAGTGAGCAAGGGGAAGGAGATGGCCTTGTCTCTCCCAGGAGGCTGGCAGGATGAGCCCAAGCATCTGCAGCTCCTTCTGCCTCCGTGCTGGGAGACAGCAGCTCAGGAGAGCCAGGAACACAGCTACCGCCCATCCAGGAACGATGTCCCTCAGCTTTAGCAGCTGTTGGGAAGGGGCTTGAGCCACCAGCCAGTAACCAAATCGCTCATGCCTGTCAGCCCTCGAAGCCCCGCTGGTGCCAGTGCCATCCTGGCTGCAGGAAGCAAATTCTGCCATTGCTGCCTGTAGGAACTGTCAGCAGGGAAAGGTGCTCTGCAGAGGCAAAGGCATTCAGAGCCCAAATTAGCTGCACTAGGCTCAATCTGAGATTCTGACAGCGGATGCCAAATTTATTTCCAAACGCACTCTGGAAATGTCACCGTGCTGGTCGGAAGGAATCGGGTACATGCTCCCTTTTAAATAGAACCAAGCATATGGGAGGAGGATGATTAGATTGCTTCCAAGCTGCCAAATTTCTTTGCTGCAGCTAAAAATCTTCCCCAAAATGTCCCAGCCCACAGTGTTTCTGAGCACTGAAGTCGGTGCCGACACTTTTCCATTGACAGTTGTGCTCTAAGCAAGAAAACACATCCCTCCAGTGAGGTCCCAGGTGGTCCCAGCTCTCAAGAGCTTGGGGGTCTCCTGCCTCCTTGTGCAAGCCAGAGCAACTCCTCCCATCCTGCAACCCTACCCCCAGGGAGGCGGCAGAGGTTCCTTCTCCCTTTTACTCTGGCAAAAAACGATGCTCTCAGACCACCCCTTCTCCTCTCCTGTCTCCAGTGCAGCACTTGCCTGTTCAGGGCAGAGCCTCTCAAGCAGGAGCCATCTCCCTGCCAGAGGCCGGACAGCATCCCCCTAACCGCAGCCATGCAGACCCTCTGCGCTGAGCCACCGTACCCTCAGCTGCCCTCTTCCCAGCTCACCCAGAAAGCCAGCATGCCCCAGTACAGAGGGGTAAAAGCAACCCAGCAGCCACCTGCAGACCACGTGAAAGCACCTTTAGCTCCTGGAAGACAAACCTCCTGGGCTTCCATGGTATAGCTGGCTTCCTTCACCATCTTCAGCAGCTGGGACTCCAGTGCTCCCAGCTGCCAGCAGCGGGTCCCTTGCAGGCCACGGTCCGACTTTTTGAGGTGAAGTGCCATGTGACAGTTTGGGAAAGAGAAGTGCTCCCTCTGCTCCCACCGCCCAGGGACAGGATTCAGGCCCTGCATCCAGCTGGGTGTTGGGGAAACAAGGGTGGGAGGAGACATGGGCACGTGCTCTGGGGCTCCTTAGTCGTGCTGCAGAAGTAAGGCCTGTCCCACCTGGGCTCAGCAGCACCTGGAGCCAATCCACCACGGCACTTCCCCTGCAGATTGTCCCCAGTTTCACCGCCAGTTTGAGGGAAAGCAAGGTAAACCACCACAGCCTGCTTTTTCCAGGCTGGAGGTAGGGTCAGCAGCCCAAAGTGCAAAGCAGCAGCACTGTGATGTCCCTCATCACAGCCCCAGTGAAGCAGTGACCTTGGGATCACCCAAACCTTTTCTGCCCCACTGAGAGACTGAGAAGGGCACAAATAAGTACTCTGTGCCTGGCAGAGGGTTTCCTTCTCTCTGTAGGTAATACTAAAGCTTCCCAGCGACCAGAGACCATGGTGGCCTTCCCAGAAGAGGATGTGTGGTCAACACTGGTTTCCAAATCTGGGGATGGTGCCCCCTCCCACCTAGCCTGCTCCAATTTCTGCCAGCCCAGTGTGGGGACAGCCAAGACCAAGCACACATTTTCCCTTCAAAACCAGCCTCCACCAGCCATCCTCATTTTCCCAGCAGGAAAGCAAGGTATGCCCAGACCTCAGGGGACCAGGAACAGTGTCCGTGCTTCTGGTGCGGGACTAACCTGCAGCATCCCTGAGTCCCCCAGGCCCCCTCTCTGGAGCTCCACTACCAGAGTAGCCACCCACTCTCTCTGGTAACATACTGATCTGCTGGATCACAGACACAAAAATCTCACTGTCTTACATCTGCTTCTACCTCCCCTACGTTGCATTTCATGCCCAGGACTCCAAGGAAGGCACCAAGTGAGGCCAGCAGTCCTGTCGCTGCTCGGCGGGCTGGGAAAATAAAGCATGTTGCAAGGAGGCAGCAAGTCCCAAAACAGCTGAGAGCATCATCTCCATGGTCCCTGGGCAGTGCTCCCCCTCTGGGGCACACTGCCGCAGAGGGTCTCCGGAGGAGTGTCGCAAGCCCACCTGGAAGCTCGGGGTCCCGGAGCCAGGAACTGGCCCATCACATGCTGCCAGGTGGCCGAGCCCAGAGGGCACAGGCAGGGGGACTGCGGAGCCCGAGCAGCTGTAGCGATGTGGCACAGCTGCTCCCAGCGCTGCTCTCAGCCCACACGCTGCTGAGTGGCAGGTGGGAGGTTTTTCTCTGCATTGCAAATCCCTTCTTATTCGAGTGCTGCAGTGCTGCTTGGATGGAAAACAACTGCTCTGGAGAGAGAGCAAAGGGGTCTGGAACAGCACTGGCACCTTCTCCTGCCCAAGGCAGGTCCTGGAGCTGGCCCCGGGAGAGCCTGGCTCTGTAGATAAAGCTGCGGCTTCCCTAGCAGACAGCCTGGCTGGGAGCAGGAACCATTCATTCCCATTTTCTTGCGCTTGTCTCTGGCACAGGCAGCCCCAGTTGAGGTCTCTCTTCAAACCTGGGAAGCGGGAGGAGAGGAAGGCAGAGGGAAGAAGGCTTCCAGGTCTGCGGAGGCTGGCTGGCACCAGAACAAGAGCTGTGAGAAATGGTGGGAGCAAAGTGCTCACAGTGTGTGGCTGCAGCCCCTTTGCAGCGTGGGCCAGAGCACTCCTGGGAGGGTGTCAGTGCCATGCAGATGCACAGGCAGTGTGCAGCGGGGTCCCTGTGCTTTCTGTGCAGCCCCTCTGCTGTACCAGTTGGAGGATGCAGCTTGGGAGAAAACTGGAGCCTGTTTGGGCCAGGGAGCCTGTCACGAGGAAGGCATGCTGCCTCTAAAAGCCACAACTCTCCCTCCCTCGCAGCCCTGGGAAACCGAGCAAAGGGCGAATCAGGGAGGGAGCTGGTGCTCTCCAGAGGGCTCTAGCCAAGGGACAGAAACTGCCTGCACTCTTGGTCCAGTCCACTTGTTCCTAATGGGACTGTTCATGCTGATGAGAGCTTAGGAGGAGGAGAAAAGAAAGAACAAACCCAGAAACCCCTAAAACCAAGGGACAGCAATCCTGGGCAGCAAAAAGCTGTTGCTGGGGCAGGGACCAGAATGCAGATTTCATGCACCAAGGCTTCTGACAAGAAGCACCATAGGGATGTGTGGGGTCAGGAGGTGCCAGATCCACCTGCCCTTGGCCGAGCTACCCTGCAGCTCTGCCTCTGCAGTCCCATCCTCCCCACCACAGCATCCACCTGTTCACCTCTCTGAGTTTATTCAGCTCAGCTTTTTAGAACAAACCATTCATACATCCATCTGTCCACCGAGCCATCTGTCCTTCCATAGTTTTCTCTTTCATCTACACACAACCCAAATCCGTTGGCTGTCCGGACTGCTATTTATCAAGAAAGGTAGCCAGGCAACTATTAGGATCGCCATTTAGTAGCTCAGTATGTGTCTGTGGGTTTCTCTACAGCGAATAAGGTGTACTCTACTTCTGTGTCAGTCAGAAGATGGATCTGCAGAGCTCTGGGCACTGACACTGCTTTAGAAACATGTGGCCTGGGGCGACAGACACAAAACCTCAAGTCCATCCTTTGCTTTTATTCAGTCTCTAAGCAAGCAAGCTCCCAGAAAGAGCACAGATGTCTCCACCAGTGGCCTTCAGTCAATCCCACAAGCTCATCACGTACAAATGTGGAAGCTGACTCTGCAAGCAGGCCAGATTTCTTCCCTTTGAAAGAAGGGCTGGAGCCTGCAAGTCAGGCGCTAGGTTCCATGGCTCCATGTTATTCATGTTGTCCTGGGCTTGCAATTCTCCAGGCTGAACATCAGCTCAGAGCACCCTCTGCCAGCCAGCCCTCACCCCCACAGAACCACCACTGCTCCGGGCTGCACCAAACACTTTGGGAAAGACGGGTCCTCAGCCGTGCTCAGCCAGGCTCAGCATGGCTGAGCACATGTGTGTTCAGGGGACACATCCCTGTCCTGGGAGTAAACCGAGTGGGTAGGGGCCAGGTGCTGGGCCAAACAGTGTAAACAGTCACCATCCCATCCTCTTCCACCACCTCCTTCTGTACTCAAGGAAGCAAGACTTTGTAGGGGAGCGGGCCCCTAGTCCTTCCCAAACAGGCTGGACCCTGCCTCTGAACCAAGACCTGGGTAATCCTGCTCCCATGTACTGCCCCTGCCTGCAGCACGTGTCAACGAGCAGTGCTGGAGCTTAGATTAAGCTTCTCTTCAACATACAGAAGGCGGCCATTAGGAGAAAGAAGTCCTCAGTTGCCTCTTCTCAGAGCTCTGTGGTCTTTAATCAGTCTCACTACTTAGCTTTTAATTTCAGATTCTTTTCCACAATGCGCAAAGGCTCTGCCACCCCTCTCCTGCAGGCCAGCAGCTCCCTCCAACCATGCTGGCGAATCCTTGCAGGAGCACAGGAACTGCATCCCTGCTCCCCCACCTCACCTACCCGGGCTCCTCTTCACCCCCAAACCCAAAACTCAGGGCACGGGTGGTTTATGCAATTATCCAGCAGAGACAGCAAGCACCCTAGAGCCCTCTGTGCACAGCCACCAGGCAGCAGAGAGATGGGGGCTTCTAGTGCGAGGTGCTTTTCTCTTTTCAGTTAATTGGAGTTACTGGTTCCTCACAACTGATAGGCAGCACGAGGTTTGCCGCGATACAGCCATGTCTCTGGTGGAAGGGGCCGTTTGGGTTTCAAATTCCCTGGGCAGAAACGCAAATGCAGAGTGAGACCAGAGCCCTGTGATGAGACGTACATCCAGAGAAAGACAGTCACGCTTGCATTTTCTGGTACGTTCAGGATTATGAAAGCAGAAGTCCTGACTAGTGATAAGGACCCAAGTCCTCTTTCTGAAGATATGCTTCACTGAGCACCCTGTGCAGAAACTGCAAGAAGGCCCCTGCTTAAGACAGCCAGAAGCAAAATCCTGCATCTTGAAGGTGCTGGAGCATCCAGCCACCCTCAGACGGGTGCCAGGAGGGGTTTGGCCTCCCTGGCACAGGGCAAGCAGGTGGAGGAGAGCAGCTCCAGGTCCTGCTCAGTGGCTCCATCTCCACCAGCGGGGGGTGGTCCTGCCAAGGGCTGCTCACTGCGAGCTTGGCTGGGAACGAGCACACACCAGGTCTGGGGAAAACCACCTGTCGCAAAACCCAGCCAAGGCTGCCAGCCTGGCCTTGGGGGGGGGGCACACCTTTGCTCTGGGAAGAGGCACAGGGAGAGGCTGACCCTTCATTTCCAGCCTGCCCCACAACACGGGAGAGCAGGGGCACCCAGAGGTGGCACCAATGAAGCACTGTGTGTCCCACCACTGCGTTCTGCTCCTGCATGTGTCCTTCAGTGGGAAGGGCAGCTCTAGCAACAGAGATGCCCGCTGCTCCTCCCTCCTTAGCATCACTGAATCATCACCTGGATGCCAACCCACTGCCTGGCCATGCTATAATGCCCATCCAGCAGTGCAGCTATGCCTCCCCACAGCCAGGCTGTCCTGAGCTCTGCCACCCGCCTCCTGGGACATCACCCGCTACATGCTGACCCCCACTCGCAGACCAACACACTGTGCAGCCACAGCATCCCCAAATGCCACCATGGAGCCCACCACCATACCAGCAGCGGGTACCTTCCAGTCGCATGGGCTGGGCAGGACCACGTCCTGTGCACACATCCTTGGCCCTGACCCTCGAGCCTTGCAGAAGCACAAGCAAAGACATCTCCAGGGCTTTTCTGCTCTCACATCCAGGTCAGAGAGGAAGAACCAGGCCTGTCTGTGCCCCCATGACACAGCTTCCCCGGTAGGCTGATGGCATCAGCAGCCTGAGGCATGGCTAGTCCCCCCCCTCATCCCCTCAGCACCCCACTGTGGGCAGCGCTGTGGCTGCCTGGGCAGAGGGGGCTCAGGCTGCAAGGCCCCCATCCCAAGCACTCCTGCCCTGTGCCAGAGCATGTGGCACATGCCTCTCACCTCCCAGCATCTTCCATGGCAGCGGTGTGGGAGCTGGCATTGGCACTGGCACTGCCATTTACCTGCCAGTTTCCAAGGAGCTATGGTGTGCCAACAGACTTCCAGGGCGGACCATGCCTCCCCATCACCACTGCTCTGCTCCGGAGCTATGGCAGATCCTGGGAGGCACAGAGGAGATAGGCTGGGTACACAGATACTGGAGGTATGTGTGTATTTTTTTCTTCACCCTTTCCTTACAAAACAGAGAAGGGAAAAAAGAAGGAAAAAAATAGTAAAATAAAGCAAACCCGACAACTCCAATTTCTATCTTAATGAATAAATGAAATGCATCCCAAGAGGTAATTAAGTGCTTCGAACAAAACGTGTCACCTACATAAAAAAAAAAAAAGAACCCAAAGAGAAATGAAGCAACTGCAGTTAAGAGAAAGAGACATACAGGTGGTTGCTGGGGAGCGGGGAGGCAGAGAAGGCCAGCCAGCGAGGGCCCTGCTCCTGCTGCCTGCTGCTCTCGCAGAGGGGACAGGGGCTGGGCTTGCAGTGCCATGCAGGTCCTGGGGGAGAGCGGTGGTCCCGACAGTGTGGTGGCCTCCCAGAGCCCAGGGGTGCTCCCGCTGGTTTCTCCTACCCTAAGGACACCACTGTCCCTCATGTGACCACCCACCTTTGTGCCCCATGGGGACTGTGACCATTTGCTCTCCAGACTCCCTTCCCACATCAGAAACCAAGATCAGACACCCATCCTCCTGGATGTAACATCCAGGGAACACCGAAGCCCATCTGATTTTATTTCCTTCTGGCCCTCTCCCTGTCTTTGGCAACACAGTGCGTGGGAGCTGCCTGGAGCATCGCTGTGCCTCAGTCATCACCAAACCACGTGCTCGGTTTGCATTGGTAGTGTTTGCTGTTTGTGCATGTGCTGTTCAGGAGGAAGGCTGGAGAAGGTCTTTTCTGCAGTGCAGAGGGGGAATGAGGTTGCAGTTGCACATGAACCTCATCCTCAGTCCAACACAGCAGCCACCCAGGTGCACAGCCCATCCCTCCATGCACGTATGCCTGACTGCCATCCTCATCCCCAAATCTCCTCGAGACCTCTGCACCACTTGCCGGAGTCTCAATGTTAAGGAGAAACCTCCATGTATGCCAGCCTGCAGGAAACCATATGCCTCTTCTTCCCCAATGACACCAGAAGGCTACAAAGACTCTTCTGTTGGCCCGGAGGGTGGGCAAAAAGATCAGCTTGGTTAGAAAGCATCATGGATTTTCCTGTGACAACAATTCAAAGAAGGGTTTTAGTAGCTGCTGTACTGAGAAAGCCTCGTGTTCTGAGGGTCAAGAGCCCTCCGGCAGCCTGTGCTCTCTGCAGAAGCTGTTATTTACTTCTAAGTGGCGTCAGGGCCAGGACAGGGCACCCACACCAGCCCCTGCACTGTCTTCCACCCCTCGGGGTCCCACAGCCACTTGCTGTTGACCAAGGCTTCAGGGCTGTGAAGGAAATGCCCCTGACATGCTCTTGATGCTTTTTGGATTTTATGACCATCTTCTCCCTCTGGGAGGCCAAACCAGGACTTTTTGAATGTTTGGGTTTGGCTGAGCTGCTGACGGGGCTCAGCTCAGTGTCACATCCTGGGACATGGCAGGCGATCTCTCCTGATGTGGAGAAGGCATGTGATTTACTCCTCTGTAGGTTTGCCCTGCCTATTCACCATCTCTCACGTGTCTGCTGCTTTTAGAACAAGTTCCTTCCCAATGGACCTTAGCAGCTGTGACAACACTGATTGAATCCAGAGCCCTGCCCATTGCACAAGCTCCTCTCTCTCTCGCTGGGGGAGAAATACAGGTTTTCTGGGGGAGAAATACAGGTTTTCCATGTGCCTGAGAGGGCTGCATCCATCCCCTGCAGGAGCCTCCTTCTCTGGCTTGCTGGAGAGGGTCAAGCATCTGCATGCTCCTCTTGCCTACCTAGCCCACAGGAAGTCAGGGACCTTGCAGACTGCCACATGTAGCTGAACTCATGGAAAAGGTTAACAGGGAGAGCAGAAAGCAAACCACGGTGAGGGGCAGCCCCACAGATCCCATTGCACCTACACCTGGTGGGTGCAGGTGCCTCCTGGGGCTGCTTGCCTTTTGGCTCATGGCTGGCCCGGTCGCACTGGTCTCTGCCCCGCAGTCCCAGCAGGAGCCTGGATGCTCCTGTGCTCTAGCATTGCTCCAGCTGCTGCCCAGCATCACAGCCATCACCTGTAGCACACTGTCACAGCTCTCCCTGCCCCCAGACATACCTGTAACAGAGTCCTCCATCACCCTCTGCCCCAGGCCAGTGGGGCCATGCCAGCACCCCATATCAGCTCACCTGTGCACCCCAGACAGCCCCCCGTATCCCCTACCCTGCCAGCAGTACCTCTCCTCCTTTGTTTCCGCTTGGCACCCAGGCTCTCTTTTTGCCTCACAGGGCAACAGCATCCCGAGAGAGGGGAAGCCCACAGCTTTCCAACACCCACAGGCTCCTCTTGCCTTTTGCCCCAAGGAAACCCCACGGAGCAGCACCATGACCCCGCGGGGCCCAGAGCACTCACAGTCTGGACACTCTCTCCAAGGTGTCTCGTCTGCCAGGATGCTGCTGTCATTCATGAGAGGGAGGATGTTGGTGGTCCATGCGCTGGCTGCGGGGTGGGCAGAGCCAGGCTGTAGCTCTGTGACCGTGCTCACCAGGCTCCTTGGGCTGTGGAAGGTAAAGACAAATGTGAGTTCAGAAAGGCATGGATTAACCCCAGCCCTTTCCCCATCATGAAAGAGTCCTCCCCCCATCTTCCCCCACCCCATGTCCCTTCAGGCCCACCCAGTGAGGGAGGGGTCCAGCAGAGATGGATGCTCCTGCTTCACAGTACCCAGATCCCAGATGTATCACCACATGTCAGGTTCAGCACACACCCATAGCCAGCATCTCCCCCAGGCACTCCTCTCCACCAGCCCTCCCCGGCTCTATGTGCGCCCCTGCCTTCTCTGGGAACACTCTGAGTGCGGATGACCCAGAGGACACCCATCAGGACTGGGAGAGCCCTCACACGGAGCCAGCTGTGCAGAGAGCAGTGGTCTCAGCTCCTCAGTCCCTCAGCAGAGCCAGAGGCAGAGGCAAAGAAGGAACTTGACAGGGATACCAGTCCACCCCTGGCTTCTCCAGCCCTGCTCCAAGCATGGCCATGGACTCATGAGCTCATCAGGAACAACCATGAGTCCACCATGAATGGGTGACAGTCACACTTCTGAGGTCAAATCCTCAGATGTCACCTGAACCCCTGCTAGGGTCTTGTCAAAATGGCCAGCACCATTTCCCTGACACCAGGGTCCCCATGGCTGTCACAGAAAACACTGGGCTCCAGCTTAACAAGGCTGTCCAGGAAGGTCAACAGACACCATCCAGCATGGTAAGAAAATCTTCCTGCTCTGAGGCAAACCTTTTGCCTTATGACTGCTGGTGTACGTGGGACATCACACAGCTGCTCTCAGAAGCTTGGAGGAGAAACAGGGTTCAAGCCATGAAAACAGTCAGATGTGCCACCAAGCTAAAGAACAGGGCACCTTCCCACTGCTTTCAGTCAGCCTGGCTCACCGCACCAGTGACATGCACATCTGTCCTCCCCACGCACTTTGAAAAGAGCAGCTTACACTCTGATCAGATCAAAGGAAGAAAACTGCATTGCAATAAATCCAGGGAGGGAACTGGCTGCCTGGGCTTTAATCTGAGGGGAGTCTTCAAGATAAGAGCATTAAGAAGTGGGGACAATACAGCCTTGGTGCAGGAATGGTCTGAGCTGGTCCCCAGCCTGGGAAGCAGCACAGCACAGCTGGCTGTGGCATGCCCGGACACCTGAGAGCAGCTCAGCACCCCTCAAACATGACCTGTCCTTCTGTGCCTGCAGCCCCCTCAGTGCAGGAGATGGGGGAGCTCTGAGGGAAACATATAGGGGACAGAAGGCAGCTCCAAATGTTCATATTTCCTGTCAGGAGCCTGATATCCAAGCGGGAACAAGGACAGCACAGTCCCAATGAGGAGACCTTGGAGCAGGGTGGAATCTCTCCCCATAGTCTTTCCTTCCAGTAAGGGGATCTGCACCTCCCAGCTCTGACTGCACTTCAGCACCAAGCTGAATTCCCTCTGGGAATTCCTTCTTCTGCCTGCTGATTGTGGGGCCAGAGGCAACGTGCCCTCTGCAGAGTTCTGCTCCTCCTTCAGAAGCATTTTCTGAGAGACATCACCACCTGGATCTCCAGCCCCAGCCCATGCTCCATGGATGGCACCGAACCTTGATAGCTGCTGCAGCAAAGCAGACACAAGTTGCTTCCTCTCCAGCTTGCTACTCTGAGAAAGCCAGGCACTTTTTCTTCCTCATGTCCCATAATCCCCACACCAGCACCAGGGGAGAGGAAGGCAGTTAGAACTGTTGACCTGCATCCTCTGGGGAAGGCCCCTTGGCATAAGTGGGGACCGACATCAGAGGGGCAGCTCCTGGTGCAGGTTCTCATGCACTCAGCTCGCGAATATGGACTCTGCCAATGAGATCCAAGAGCATTAGGTTTCTGCCCAAAGACATCCCAGCCTAGTCAGATTCTGCCCAAGCCAATCCCAGCACAGCTGGACTCAGCCACAGCCAATCCCAGTCCAGCTGGATTTTGCCCATGCAAACCGAGGGCATTAGGTTTCTGCCCCAAGCCATCCCAGCCTAGTTGGATTCTGCCCCCCCCAATCCCAGCCCAGTTGGACTCTGCCTCAGCCAATCCCAGCACAGCTGGACTCTGCCCATGCAAACCAAGGGCATTAGGTGTCAGCCGCAAGCCATCCCGGCCTAGTTGGATTCTGCCCCAGCCAATCCCAGCCCAGCTGGGCTTTGCCCATGCAAACCAAGGGCATGAGGTTACTGCCCCAAGCCATCCCAGCCTAGCTGGATTCTGAAACAAGCAATCCCAGCACAGCTGGACTTTGCCCATGCGAACCAAGGGCATTAGGTTTCTGCCCCAAACCATCCCAGCCTAGTTGGATTCTACCCCAGCCAATCCCAGCCCAGCTGGACTCTGCCCCAGCCAATGCCAGCACAGCTGGACTCAGCCTCAGCCAATCCCAGCACAGCTGGACTCAGCCTCAGCCAATCCCAGTCCAGCTGGACTTTGCCCATGCAAACCAAGGGCATTAGGTTTCTGCCCCAAGCCATCCCAGCCTAGCTGGATTCTGCCCCAGCCAATCCATATCAAGCTGGACTTTGCCCATGCAAACCAAGGGCATTAGGTTTCTGCCGCAAGCCATCCCAGCCTAGTCGGATTCTGCCCCAGCCAATCCCAGCACAGCTGGACTTTGCCCATGCGAACCGAGGGCATTAGGTTTCTGCCCCAAGACATCCCAGTCTAGTTGGATTCTGCCCCAGCCAATCCCAGTCCAGCTGGACTTTGCCCATGCAAACCAAGGACATTAGGTTTCTGCCCCAAGCCATCCCAGCCTAGTTGAATTCTGCTCCAGCCAATCCCAGCAAAGCTGGACTCTGCCCATGCGAACCGAGGGCATTAGGTTTCTGAACCAAGCCATCCCAGCCTAGCTGGATTCTGCCCCAGCCAATCCCAATCCAGCTGGACTTTGCCCATGCAAACCAAGGGCATTAGGTTTCTGCCCCAAGCCATCCCAGACTAGTTGGATTCTGACACAGCCAATCCCAGCCCAGCTGGGCTTTGACAATGCAAACCAAGGGCATTAGGTTTCTGCCCCAAGCCATCCCGGCCTAGTCGGATTCTGCCCCAGCCAATCCCAGCCCAGCTGGACTAAGCCTCAGCCAATCCCAGTCCAGCTGGACTTTGCCCATGCAAACCAAGGGCATTAGGTGTCAGCCGCAAGCCATCCCAGCCTAGCTGGATTCTGCCCCAGCCAATCACAGCACAGCTGGACTTTGCCCATGCGAACCGAGGGCATTAGGTTTCTGCCCCAAGACATCCCAGTCTAGTTGGATTCTGCCCCAGCCAATCCCAGCCCAGCTGGACTCTGCCCCAGCCAATCCCAGTCCAGCTGGACTTTGCCCATGCAAACCAAGGACATTAGGTTTCTGCCCCAAGCCATCTCAGCCTTGTCGGATTTTGTCCCAGCCAATCCCAGCACAGCTGGACTCTGCCCATGCGAACCGAGGGCATTAGGTTTCTGAACCAAACCATCCCAGCCTAGCTGGATTCTGCCCCAGCCAATCCCAGCCCAGCTGGACTTTGCCCATGCAAACCAAGTTCATTAGGTTTCTGGCAAAGCCAATCCCAGCAAAGCTTAACTCAGCCTCAGCCAATCCCAGCACAGATAGACTTTGCCCATGCAAACCAAGGGCATTAGGTTCCTGCCCCAAGCCATCCCAGCCTAGTTGGATTCTGCCCCAGCCAATCCCAGCCCAGCTGGACTCTGCCTCAGCCAATCCCAGTCCAGCTGGACTCTGCCCATGCGAACCGAGGGCATTAGGTTTCTGCCCCAAGCCATCCCGGCCTAGTTGGATTCTGACACAGCCAATCCCAGCCCAGCTGGGCTTTGCCCATGCAAACCAAGGGCATTAGGTTTCTGCCCCAAGCCATCCCAGCCTAGTTGGATTCTGCCCCAGCCAATCCCAGTCCAGCTGGACTTTGCCCATGCAAACCAAGGGCATTAGGTTTCTGCCCCAAGCCATCCCAGCCTAGTTGGAGTCTACCCCAGCCAATCCCAGTCCAGCTGGACTCTGCCCATGCAAACCAAGGGCATTAGGTTTCTGCCCCAAGCCATCCCAGCCTAGCTGGATTCTGCCTCAGCCACTCCCAGTCCAGCAGGACTCTGCCCATGCGAACCGAGGGCATTAGGTTTCTGCCCCAAGCCATCCCAGCCTAGTTGGATTCTGCCCCAACCAATCCCAGCACAGCTGGACTCTGCCTCAGCCAATCCCAGCACAGCTGGACTCTGCCCGTGCAAACCAAGGGCATTAGGTTTCTGCCCCAAGCCATCCCAGCCTAGTTGGATTCAAGACACAGCCAATCCCAGCACAGCTGGACTTTGCCCATGCAAACCAAGGGCATTAGGTTTCTGCCCCAAGCCATCCCAGACTAGTCGGATTCTGCCCCAGCCAATCCCAGCCCAGCTGGACTCAGCCTCAGCCAATCGCAGCGGAGCTGGACTCTGCCAATGCGAACCGAGGGCATTAGGTTTCTGCCCCAAGCCATCCCAGCCTAGTTGGATTCTACCCCAGCCAATGCCAGCACAGCTGGACTCAGCCTCAGCCAATCCCAGCACAGCTGGACTCTGCCCATGCAAACCGAGGGCATTAGGATTCTGCCCCAAGCCATCCCGGCCTAGTTGGATTCTGCCCCAGCCAATCCCAGCCCAGCTGGGCTTTGCCCATGCAAACCAAGGGCATTAGGTTACTGCCGCAAGCCATCCCAGCCTAGTTGGATTCTGCCCCAGCCAATCCCAGCACAGCTGGCCTTTGCCCATGCAAACCGAGGGCATTAGGTTTCTGCCCTAAACCATCCCAGCCTAGCTGGATTCTACCCCAGCCAATCCCAGCACAGCTGGCCTTTGCCCATGCAAACCAAGGGCATTAGGTTTCTGCCCCAAGCCATCCCAGCCTAGTTGGATTCTTCCCCAGCCAATCCCAGCACAGCTGGACTCTGCCCCAGCCAATCCCAGCACAGCTGGACTCTGCCTCAGCCAATCCCAGACCAGCTGGACTTTGCCCATGCAAACCAAGGGCATTAGGTTTCTGGCAAAGCCAATCCCAGCAAAGCTTAACTCAGCGTCAGCCAATCCCAGCAAAGCTGGACTCTGCCCATGCGAACCGAGGGCATTAGGTTTCTGCCCCAAGCCATCCCAGCCTAGTCGGACACAGCCTCAGCCAATCCCAGTCCAGCTGGACTTTGCCCATGCAAACCAAGGGCATTAGGTTTCTGCCCCAAGCCATCCCAGCCTAAATGGATTCTGCCCCAGCCAATCCCAGCACAGCTGGACTCAGCCTCAGCCAATCCCAGCACAGCCGGACTTTGCCCATGCAAACCAAGGGCATTAGGTTTCTGGCAAAGCCAATCCCAGCAAAGCTTAACTCAGCCTCAGCCAATCCCAGCAAAGCTGGACTTTGCCCATGCAAACCAAGGGCATTAGGTTTCTGCCCCAAGCCATCCCAGCCTTGTCGGATTTTGTCCCAGCCAATCCCAGTCCAGCTGGACTCTGCCTATGCAAACCAAGGGCATTAGGTTTCTGCCCCAAGCCATCGCAGCCTAGTCGGATTCTGCCCCAGCCAATCCCAGTCCAGCTGGACTCTGCCCATGCGAACCGAGGGCATTAGGTTTCTGCCCCAAGCCATCCCGGCCTAGTTGGATTCTGACACAGCCAATCCCAGCCCAGCTGGGCTTTGCCCATGCAAACCAAGGGCATTAGGTTTCTGCCCCAAGCCATCCCAGCCTAGTTGGATTCTGCCCCAGCCAATCCCAGTCCAGCTGGACTTTGCCCATGCAAACCAAGGGCATTAGGTTTCTGCCCCAAGCCATCCCAGCCTAGTTGGAGTCTACCCCAGCCAATCCCAGTCCAGCTGGACTCTGCCCATGCAAACCAAGGGCATTAGGTTTCTGCCCCAAGCCATCCCAGCCTAGCTGGATTCTGCCTCAGCCACTCCCAGTCCAGCAGGACTCTGCCCATGCGAACCGAGGGCATTAGGTTTCTGCCCCAAGCCATCCCAGCCTAGTTGGATTCTGCCCCAACCAATCCCAGCACAGCTGGACTCTGCCTCAGCCAATCCCAGCACAGCTGGACTCTGCCCGTGCAAACCAAGGGCATTAGGTTTCTGCCCCAAGCCATCCCAGCCTAGTTGGATTCAAGACACAGCCAATCCCAGCACAGCTGGACTTTGCCCATGCAAACCAAGGGCATTAGGTTTCTGCCCCAAGCCATCCCAGACTAGTCGGATTCTGCCCCAGCCAATCCCAGCCCAGCTGGACTCAGCCTCAGCCAATCGCAGCGGAGCTGGACTCTGCCAATGCGAACCGAGGGCATTAGGTTTCTGCCCCAAGCCATCCCAGCCTAGTTGGATTCTACCCCAGCCAATGCCAGCACAGCTGGACTCAGCCTCAGCCAATCCCAGCACAGCTGGACTCTGCCCATGCAAACCGAGGGCATTAGGATTCTGCCCCAAGCCATCCCGGCCTAGTTGGATTCTGCCCCAGCCAATCCCAGCCCAGCTGGGCTTTGCCCATGCAAACCAAGGGCATTAGGTTACTGCCGCAAGCCATCCCAGCCTAGTTGGATTCTGCCCCAGCCAATCCCAGCACAGCTGGCCTTTGCCCATGCAAACCGAGGGCATTAGGTTTCTGCCCTAAACCATCCCAGCCTAGCTGGATTCTACCCCAGCCAATCCCAGCACAGCTGGCCTTTGCCCATGCAAACCAAGGGCATTAGGTTTCTGCCCCAAGCCATCCCAGCCTAGTTGGATTCTTCCCCAGCCAATCCCAGCACAGCTGGACTCTGCCCCAGCCAATCCCAGCACAGCTGGACTCTGCCTCAGCCAATCCCAGACCAGCTGGACTTTGCCCATGCAAACCAAGGGCATTAGGTTTCTGGCAAAGCCAATCCCAGCAAAGCTTAACTCAGCGTCAGCCAATCCCAGCAAAGCTGGACTCTGCCCATGCGAACCGAGGGCATTAGGTTTCTGCCCCAAGCCATCCCAGCCTAGTCGGACACAGCCTCAGCCAATCCCAGTCCAGCTGGACTTTGCCCATGCAAACCAAGGGCATTAGGTTTCTGCCCCAAGCCATCCCAGCCTAAATGGATTCTGCCCCAGCCAATCCCAGCACAGCTGGACTCAGCCTCAGCCAATCCCAGCACAGCCGGACTTTGCCCATGCAAACCAAGGGCATTAGGTTTCTGGCAAAGCCAATCCCAGCAAAGCTTAACTCAGCCTCAGCCAATCCCAGCAAAGCTGGACTTTGCCCATGCAAACCAAGGGCATTAGGTTTCTGCCGCAAGCCATCCCAGCCTTGTCGGATTTTGTCCCAGCCAATCCCAGTCCAGCTGGACTCTGCCTATGCAAACCAAGGGCATTAGGTTTCTGCCCCAAGCCATCGCAGCCTAGTCGGATTCTGCCCCAGCCAATCCCAGTCCAGCTGGACTCTGCCCATGCGAACCAAGGGCATTAGGTTTCTGCCCCAAGCCATCCCAGCCTAGCTGGATTCTGCCCAAGCCAATCCCAATCCAGCTGGACTTTGCCCATGCAAACCAAGGGCATTAGGTTTCTGCCCCAAGCCATCCCAGCCTAGTCGGATTCAGACACAGCCAATCCCAGCACAGCTGGACTTTGCCCATGCAAACCAAGGGCATTAGGTTTCTGCCCCAAGCCATCCCAGCCTAGCTGGATTCTGCCCCAGCCAATCCCAGGCCAGCTGGACTTTGCCCATGCAAACCAAGGGCATTAGGTTTCTGCCCCAAGCCATCCCAGCCTACTCGGACACAGTGTCAGCCAATCCCAGTCCAGCTGGACTTTGCCCATGCAAACCAAGGGCATTAGGTTTCTGCCCCAAGCCATCCCAGCCTAGTTGGATTCTACCCCAGCCAATCCCAGCCCAGCTGGACTCTGCCCCAGCCAATCCCAGTCCAGCTGGACTTTGCCTATGCAAACCAAGGGCATTAGGTTTCTGCCCCAAGCCATCCCAGCCTTGTCGGATTTTGTCCCAGCCAATCCCAGTCCAGCTGGACTTTGCCCATGCAAACCAAGGGCATTAGGTTTCTGCCCAAAGCCATCCCAGCCCAGCTGGACTCAGCCTCAGCCAATCCCAGCAGAGCCGGGCTTTGCCCATGCAAACCAAGGGCATTAGGTTTCTGCCCCAAGCCATCCCAGCCTAGTTGGAGTCTTCCCCAGCCAATCCCAGCCCAGCTGGACTCTGCCCCAGCCAATCCCAGTCCAGCTGGACTTTGCGTATGCAAACCAAGGGCATTAGGTTTCTGCCGCAAGCCATCCCAGCCTTGTCGGATTTTGTCCCAGCCAATCCCAGTCCAGCTGGACTTTGCCTATGCAAACCAAGGGCATTAGGTTTCTGCCGCAAGCCATCGCAGCCTAGTCGGATTCTGCCCCAGCCAATCCCAGTCCAGCTGGACTCTGCCCATGCGAACCAAGGGCATTAGGTTTCTGAACCAAGCCATCCCAGCCTAGCTGGATTCTGCCCAAGCCAATCCCAATCCAGCTGGACTTTGCCCATGCAAACCAAGGGCATTAGGTTTCTGCCCCAAGCCATCCCAGCCTAGTTGGATTCTGCCACAGCCAATCCCAGCCCAGCTGGACTCAGCCTCAGCCAATCCCAGTCCAGCTGGACTTTGCCCATGCGAAACGAGGGCATTAGGTTTCTGCCCAAGACATCCCAGCATAGTCGGACTCAGCCTCAGCCAATGCCAGGCCAGCTGGACTTTGCCCATGCAAACCAAGGGCACTAGGTTTCTGCCCCAAGCCATCGCAGCCTAGTTGGATTCTACCCCAGCCAATCCCAGTCCAGCTGGACTCTGTACCAGCCAATGCCAGCGGAGGTGGACAAAGCCTAAGCCAATCCCAGCACAGCTGGACTCTGCCCATGCAAACCAAGGGCATTAGGTTCCTGCCCCAAGCCATCCCAGCCTAGTCGGATTCTGCCCCAGCCAATCCCAGCCCAGCCGGACTCTTCCTCAGCCAATCCCAGCACAGCTGGATTTTGCCCATGCAAACCAAGGGCATTAGGTTTCTGCCCCAACCCATCCCAGCCTAGTTGGATTCTGCCCCAGCCAATCCCAGCACAGCTGGACTCTGCCCATGCGAACCGAGGGCATTAGGTTTCTGCCCCAAGCCATCCCGGCCTAGCTGGATTCTGCCCCAGCCAATCCCAATCCAGCTGGACTTTGCCCATGCAAACCAAGGGCATTAGGTTTCTGCCCCAAGCCATCCCAGCCTAGTCGGACTCAGCCTCAGCCAATCCCAGGCCAGCTTGACTTTACTCATGCAAACCAAGGGCATTAGGTTTCTGCCCCAAGCCATCCCAGAGTAGTCGGATTCCGCCCCAGCCAATCCCAGTCCAGCTGGACTTTGCCCATGCAAACCAAGGGCATTAGGATTCTGCCCCAAGCCATCCCAGCCTAGTCGGATTCTGCCCCAGCCAATCCCAGTCCAGCTGGACTTTGCCCATGCGAAACGAGGGCATTAGGTTTCTGCCCAAGCCATCCCAGCCTAGTCGGACTTAGCCTCAGCCAATCCCAGTCCAGCTGGACTTTGCCCATGCAAACCAAGGGCATTAGGTTTCTGCCCCAAGCCATCCCAGCTTAGTTGGATTCTGCCCCAGCCAATCCCAATCCAGCTGGACTCTGCCCAAGCCAATGCCAGCGGAGCTCGACAAAGCCTCAGCCAATCCCAGTCCAGCTGGACTTTGCCCATGCAAACCAAGGGCATTAGGTTTCTGCCCCAAGCCATCCCAGCCTAGTCGGATTCTGCCCCAGCAAATCCCAGCACAGCTGGACTCTGCCCCAACCAATCCCAGCACAGCTGGACTCTGCTCATGCGAACCGAGGGCATTAGATTTCTGCCCCAAGCCATCCCAGCCCAGTCGGATTGTGCCCCAGCCAATCCCAGCCCAGCTGGCCTCTGCCCATGCAAACCAATGGCATTAGGTTTCTGCCCCAAGCCATCCCAGCCTAGTCGGACTCAGCCTCAGCCAATCCCAGGCCAGCTGGACTTTACCCATGCAAACCAAGGGCATTAGGTTTCTGCCCCAAGCCATCCCAGAGTAGTCGGATTCTGCCCCATCCAATCCCACCACAGATGGACTCTGCCCCAGCCAATCCCAGCACAGCTGGACTCTGCCCATGCAAACCAAGGGCATTAGGATTCTGCCCCAAGCCATCCCAGCCTAGTCGGATTCTGCCCCAGCCAATCTCAGCACAGCTGGACTTTGCCCATGCGAAACGAGGGCATTAGGTTTCTGCCCCAAGCCATCCCAGCTTAGTTGGATTCTACCCCAGCCAATCCCAGCCCAGCTGGACTCTGCCCCAGCCAATGCCAGCGGAGCTCGACAAAGCCTCAGCCAATCCCAGTCCAGCTGGACTTTGCCCATGCGAACCAAGGGCATTAGGTTCCTGCCCCAAGCCAACCCAGCCTAGTCGGATTCTGCCCCAGCAAATCCCAGCACAGCTGGACTCTGCCCCAACCAATCCCAGCACAGCTGGACTCTGCTCATGCGAACCGAGAGCATTAGATTTCTGCCCCAAGCCATCCCAGCCCAGTTGGATTGTGCCCCAGCCAATCCCAGCCCAGCCGGACTCTGCCCCAGCCAATCCCAGCCCAGCTGGACTTTGCCCATGCAAACCAAGGGCATTAGGTTTCTGCCCCAAGCCATCCAAGCCTAGTCGGATTCTGTCCCAGCCAATCCCAGCACAGCTGGACTCTGCCCATGCGAACCGAGAGCATTAGGATTCTGCCCCAAGCCATCCCAGCCTAGTTGGATTCTGCCCCAGCCAATCCCAGTCCAGCTGGACTTTGCCCATGCAAACCAAGGGCATTAGGATTCTGCCCCAAGCCATCCCAGCCTAGTTGGATTCTGCCTCAGCCAATCCCAGCCCAGCTGGACTCTGCCCCAGCCAATCCCAGCACAGCTGGACTCTGCCCCAGCCAATCCCAGACCAGCTGGACTTTGCCCATGCGAACCGTGGGCATTAGGTTTCTGACCCAAGCCAACCCAGCCTAGTCAGACTTAGACTCAGGCAATGCCAGGCCAGCTGGACTTTGTCCATGCAAACCAAGGACATTAGGTTTCTGCCCCAAGCCATCCCAGCCTAGTCAGATTCTGCCCCAGCCAATCCCAGCCCAGCTGGTCTCTGCCTCAGCCAATCCCAGTCCAGCTGCACTCTGCCCATGCGAACCAAGGGCATTAGGTTCCTGCCCCAAGCCATCCCAGCCTAGTTGGATTCTACCCCATCCAATCCCAGCACAGCTGGACTCTGCCCCAGCCAATCCCAGCACAGCTGGACTCTGCCCATACAAACCAAGGGCATTAGGTTTCTGCCCCAAGCCATCCCAGCCTAGTCGGATTCTGCCCCAGCCAATCCCAGCACAGTCGGAATCTGCCCCAGCCAATCCCAGCACAGCTGGACTCTGCGCCAGCCAATCCCAGCACAGCTGGACTCTGCCCATGCAAACCAAGGGCATTAGGTTTCTGCCCCAAGCCATCCCAGCCTAGTCGGATTCTGCCCCAGCAAATCCCAGCACAGCTGACTCTGCCCCAGCAAATCCCAGCACAGCTGGACTCAGCCTCAGCCAATCCCAGTCCAGCTGGACTTTGCCCATGCGAACCAAGGGCATTAGGTTTCTGCCCCAACCCATCCCAGCCTAGTCGGATTCTGCCCCAAGCCATCCCAGACTAGTCAGATTCTGCCCCAGAAAATCCCAGCACAGCTGGACTCTGCCCATGCAAACCAAGGGCATTAGGTTTCTGCCCCAAGCCATCTCAGCCCAGTCGGATTCTGCCCCAGCCAATCCCAGTCCAGCTGGACCTTGCCCATGCGAATCGAGGGCATTAGGTTTCTGCCCCAAGCCATCCCAGCATAGTCGGACTTAGCCTCAGCCAATACTACGCCAGCTGGACTTTGCCCATGCAAACCAAGGGCATAAGGTTTCTGCCCCAAGCCATCCCAGACTAGTTGGATTCTGCCCCAGCCAATCCCAGCCCAGCTGGACTCTGCCCCAACCAATGCCAGCACAGCTGGACTCTGCCCCAGCCAATCCCAGTCCAGCTGGACTTTGCCCATGCGAACCAAGGGCATTAGGTTCCTGCCCCAAGCCATCCCAGCCTAGTCGGATTCTGCCCCAGCAAATCCCAGCACAGCTGGACTCTGCCCGAGCAAATACCAGCACAGCTGGACTCTGCTCATGCGAACCGAGGGCATTAGGTTTCTGCCCCAAACCATCCCAGCCTAGTTGGATTCTGCCCCAGCCAATCCCAGCCCAGCCGGACTCTGCCTCAGCCAATCCCAGCCAAGTTGGACTCTGCCCATGCAAACCAAGGGCATTAGGTTTCTGCCGCAAGCCATCCCGGCCTAGTTGGATTCTGCCCCAGCCAATCCCAG
This sequence comes from Falco punctatus, assembly GCF_963210335.1. Lineage (NCBI taxonomy): Eukaryota > Metazoa > Chordata > Aves > Falconiformes > Falconidae > Falco > Falco punctatus. Next base: position 1,098,439 of record NC_137590.1, read on the forward strand.
TCCAGCTGGACTTTTCCCATGCGAACCGTGGGCATTAGGTTTCTGCCCAAGCCATCCCAGCCTAGTTGGTTTCTACCCCAGCCAATCCCAGCCCAGCTGGACTCTGCCCCAGCCAATGCCAGCACAGCTGGACTCACCCTCAGCCAATCCCAGCACAGCTGGACTCTGCCCATGCGAACCAAGGGCATTAGGTTCCTGCCCCAAGCCATCCCAGCCTAGTCGGATTCTGCCCCAGCCAATCCCAGCACAGCTGGACTCAGCCTCAGCCAATGCCAGCCCAGCTGGACTTTGCCCATGCAAAACAAGGGCATTAGGTTTCTGCCCCAAGCCGTCCCAGACTAGTCAGATTCTGCCCCAGCCAATCCCAGCACAGCTGGACTCAGCCTCAGCCAATCACAGCACAGCTGGACTTTGCCCATGCGAACCGAGGGCATTAGGTTTCTGCCCCAAGCCATCCCAGCCCAGCTGGACTTTGCCCCAGCCAATGCCAGCACAGCTGGACTCTGCCCATGCAAACCAAGGGCATTAGGTTTCTGCCCCAAGCCATCCCAGCATAGTCGGACTTAGCCTCAGCCAATACCAGGCCAGCTGGACTTTGCCCATGCAAACCAAGGGCATTAGGTTTCTGCCCCAAGCCATCCCAGACTAGTTGGATTCTGCCCCAGCCAATCCCAGCCCAGCTGGATTCTGCCCCAGCCAATGCCAGCACAGCTGGACTCTGCCCCAGCCAATCCCAGTCCAGCTGGACTTTGCCCATGCGAACCAAGGGCATTAGGTTCCTGCCCCAAGCCATCCCAGCCTAGTCGGATTCTGCCCCAGCAAATCCCAGCACAGCTGGACTCTGCCCCAGCAAATACCAGCACAGCTGGACTCTGCTCATGCGAACCGAGGGCATTAGGTTTCTGCCCCAAACCATCCCAGCCTAGTTGGATTCTGCCCCAGCCAATCCCAGCCCAGCCGGACTCTGCCTCAGCCAATCCCAGCCCAGCTGGACTCTGCCCATGCAAACCAAGGGCATTAGGTTTCTGCCGCAAGCCATCCCGGCCTAGTTGGATTCTGCCCCAGCCAATCCCAGTCCAGCTGGACTTTTCCCATGCGAACCGTGGGCATTAGGTTTCTGCCCCAAGCCATCCCAGCCTAGTTGGTTTCTACCCCAGCCAATCCCAGCCCAGCTGGACTCTGCCCCAGCCAATCCCAGCACAGCTGGACTCACCCTCAGCCAATCCCAGCACAGCTGGACTCTGCCCATGCGAACCAAGGGCATTAGGTTCCTGCCCCAAGCCTTCCCAGCCTAGTCGGATTCTGCCCCAGCCAATCCCAGTCCAGCTGGACTTTGCCCATGCGAACCGAGGGCATTAGGTTTCTGCCCCAAGCCATCCCAGAGTAGTCGGATTCTGCCCCATCCAATCCCAGCACAGCTGGACTCAGCCTCAGCCAATCCCAGCACAGCTGGACTTTGCCCATGCAAAACAAGGGCATTAGGTTTCTGCCGCAAGCCATCCTGGCGTAGTTGGATACTGCCCCAGCCAATCCCAGCCCAGCTGGACTTTGCCCCAGCCAATGCCAGCACAGCTGGACTCTGCCCATGCAAACCAAGGGCATTAGGTTTCTGCCCCAAGCCATCCCAGCCCAGTCGGATTCTGCCCCAGCCAATCCCAGTCCAGCTGGACCTTGCCCATGCGAATCGAGGGCATTAGGTTTCTGCCCCAAGCCATCCCAGCATAGTCGGACTTAGCCTCAGCCAATACCACGGCAGCTGGACTTTGCCCATGCAAACCAAGGGCATAAGGTTTCTGCCCCAAGCCATCCCAGACTAGTTGGATTCTGCCCCAGCCAATCCCAGCCCAGCTGGACTCTGCCCCAGCCAATGCCAGCACAGTTGGATTCTGCCCCAGCCAATCCCAGCACAGCTGGACTTTGCCCATGCGAACCAAGGGCATTAGGTTCCTGCCCCAAGCCATCCCAGCCTAGTCGGATTCTGCCCCAGCAAATCCCAGCACAGCTGGACTCTGCCCCAGCAAATACCAGCACAGCTGGACTCTGCTCATGCGAACCGAGGGCATTAGGTTTCTGCCCCAAACCATCCCAGCCTAGTTGGATTCTGCCCCGGCCAATCCCAGCCCAGCCGGACTCTGCCTCAGCCAATCCCAGCCCAGCTGGACTCTGCCCATGCAAACCAAGGGCATTAGGTTTCTGCCGCAAGCCATCCCGGCCTAGGTGGATTCTGCCCCAGCCAATCCCAGTCCAGCTGGACTTTGCCCATGCGAACCGTGGGCATTAGGTTTCTGCCCCAAGCCATCCCAGCCTAGTTGGTTTCTACCCCAGCCAATCCCAGCCCAGCTGGACTCTGCCCCAGCCAATCCCAGCACAGCTGGACTCACCCTCAGCCAATCCCAGCACAGCTGGACTCTGCCCATGCGAACCAAGGGCATTAGGTTCCTGCCCCAAGCCATCCCAGCCTAGTCGGATTCTGCCCCAGCCAATCCCAGTCCAGCTGGACTTTGCCCATGCGAACCGAGGGCATTAGGTTTCTGCCCCAAGCCATCCCAGAGTAGTCGGATTCTGCCCCATCCAATCCCAGCACAGCTGGACTCAGCCTCAGCCAATCCCAGCACAGCTGGACTTTGCCCATGCAAAACAAGGGCATTAGGTTTCTGCCGCAAGCCATCCTGGCGTTGTTGGATACTGCCCCAGCCAATCCCAGCCCAGCTGGACTTTGCCCCAGCCAATGCCAGCACAGCTGGACTCTGCCCATGCAAACCAAGGGCATTAGGTTTCTGCCCCAAGCCATCCCAGCCCAGTCGGATTCTGCCCCAGCCAATCCCAGTCCAGCTGGACCTTGCCCATGCGAATCGAGGGCATTAGGTTTCTGCCCCAAGCCATCCCAGCATAGTCGGACTTAGCCTCAGCCAATACCACGGCAGCTGGACTTTGCCCATGCAAACCAAGGGCATAAGGTTTCTGCCCCAAGCCATCCCAGACTAGTTGGATTCTGCCCCAGCCAATCCCAGCCCAGCTGGACTCTGCCCCAGCCAATGCCAGCACAGCTGGACTCTGCCCCAGCCAATCCCAGTCCAGCTGGACTTTGCCCATGCGAACCAAGGGCATTAGGTTCCTGCCCCAAGCCATCCCAGCCTAGTCGGATTCTGCCGCAGCCAATCCCAGCACAGCTGGACTCTGCCCCAGCAAATACCAGCACAGCTGGACTCTGCTCATGCGAACCGAGGGCATTAGGTTTCTGCCCCAAACCATCCCAGCCTAGTTGGATTCTGCCCCAGCCAATCCCAGCCCAGCCGGACTCTGCCTCAGCCAATCCCAGCCCAGCTGGACTCTGCCCATGCAAACCAAGGGCATTAGGTTTCTGCCGCAAGCCATCCCGGCCTAGGTGGATTCTGCCCCAGCCAATCCCAGTCCAGCTGGACTTTTCCCATGCGAACCGTGGGCATTAGGTTTCTGCCCCAAGCCATCCCAGCCTAGTTGGATTCTGCCCCAGCCAATCCCAGCCCAGCTGCACTCTGCCCCAGCCAATCCCAGCACAGCTGGACTCACCCTCAGCCAATCCCAGCACAGCTGGACTCTGCCCATGCGAACCAAGGGCATTAGGTTCCTGCCCCAAGCCATCCCAGCCTAGTCGGATTCTGCCCCAGCCAATCCCAGTCCAGCTGGACTTTGCCCATGCGAACCGAGGGCATTAGGTTTCTGCCCCAAGCCATCCCAGAGTAGTCGGATTCTGCCCCATCCAATCCCAGCACAGCTGGACTCAGCCTCAGCCAATCCCAGCACAGCTGGACTTTGCCCATGCAAAACAAGGGCATTAGGTTTCTGCCGCAAGCCATCCTGGCGTAGTTGGATACTGCCCCAGCCAATCCCAGCCCAGCTGGACTTTGCCCCAGCCAATGCCAGCACAGCTGGACTCTGCCCATGCAAACCAAGGGCATTAGGTTTCTGCCCCAAGCCATCCCAGCCCAGTCGGATTCTGCCCCAGCCAATCCCAGTCCAGCTGGACCTTGCCCATGCGAATCGAGGGCATTAGGTTTCTGCCCCAAGCCATCCCAGCATAGTCGGACTTAGCCTCAGCCAATACCACGCCAGCTGGACTTTGCCCATGCAAACCAAGGGCATAAGGTTCCTGCCCCAAGCCATCCCAGACTAGTTGGATTCTGCCCCAGCCAATCCCAGCCCAGCTGGACTCTGCCCCAGCCAATGCCAGCACAGTTGGATTCTGCCCCAGCCAATCCCAGCACAGCTGGACTTTGCCCATGCGAACCAAGGGCATTAGGTTCCTGCCCCAAGCCATCCCAGCCTAGTCGGATTCTGCCCCAGCAAATCCCAGCACAGCTGGACTCTGCCCCAGCAAATACCAGCACAGCTGGACTCTGCTCATGCGAACCGAGGGCATTAGGTTTCTGCCCCAAACCATCCCAGCCTAGTTGGATTCTGCCCCAGCCAATCCCAGCCCAGCTGGACTCTGCCTCAGCCAATACCAGCCCAGCTGGACTCTGCCCATGCAAACCAAGGGCATTAGGTTTCTGCCGCAAGCCATCCCGGCCTAGGTGGATTCTGCCCCAGCCAATCCCAGTCCAGCTGGACTTTTCCCATGCGAACCGTGGGCATTAGGTTTCTGCCCCAAGCCATCCCAGCCTAGTTGGTTTCTACCCCAGCCAATCCCAGCCCAGCTGGACTCTGCCCCAGCCAATGCCAGCACAGCTGGACTCACCCTCAGCCAATCCCAGCACAGCTGGACTCTGCCCATGCGAACCAAGGGCATTAGGTTCCTGCCCCAAGCCATCCCAGACTAGTCGGATTCTGCCCCAGCCAATCCCAGTCCAGCTGGACTTTGCCCATGCGAACCGAGGGCATTAGGTTTCTGCCCCAAGCCATCCCAGAGTAGTCGGATTCTGCCCCATCCAATCCCAGCACAGCTGGACTCAGCCTCAGCCAATCCCAGCACAGCTGGACTTTGCCCATGCAAAACAAGGGCATTAGGTTTCTGCCGCAAGCCATCCTGGCGTAGTTGGATACTGCCCCAGCCAATCTCAGCCCAGCTGGACTTTGCCCATGCAAACCAAGGGCATTAGGTTTCTGCCCCAAGCCATCCCAGCCCAGTCGGATTCTGCCCCAGCCAATCCCAGTCCAGCTGGACCTTGCCCATGCGAATCGAGGGCATTAGGTTTCTGCCCCAAGCCATCCCATAATAGTCGGACTTAGCCTCAGCCAATACCAGGCCAGCTGGACTTTGCCCATGCAAACCAAGGGCATTAGGTTTCTGCCCCAAGCCATCCCAGACTAGTTGGATTCTGCCCCAGCCAATCCCAGCCCAGCTGGATTCTGCCCCAGCCAATGCCAGCACAGCTGGACTCTGCCCCAGCCAATCCCAGTCCAGCTGGACTTTGCCCATGCGAACCAAGGGCATTAGGTTCCTGCCCCAAGCCATCCCAGCCTAGTCGGATTCTGCCCCAGCAAATCCCAGCCCAGCTGGACTCTGCCCCAGCAAATACCAGCACAGCTGGACTCTGCTCATGCGAACCGAGGGCATTAGGTTTCTGCCCCAAGCCATCCCAGCCTAGTTGGATTCTGCCCCAGCCAATCCCAGCCCAGCCGGACTCTGCCTCAGCCAATCCCAGCCCAGCTGGACTCTGCCCATGCAAACCAAGGGCATTAGGTTTCTGCCGCAAGCCATCCCGGCCTAGTTGGATTCTGCCCCAGCCAATCCCAGTCCAGCTGAACTTTGCCCATGCAAACCGTGGGTATTAGGTTTCTGCCCCAAGCCATCCCAGCCTAGTCGGACTCAGCCTCAGCCAATCCCAGGCCAGTTAGACTTTACCCATGCAAACCAAGGGCATTAGGTTTCTGCCCCAAGCCATCCCAGCCTAGTCGGATTCTACCGCAGCCAATCCCAGCCCAGCTGGACTCTGCCCCAGCCAAAGCCAGCACAGCTGGACTCAGCCCCAGCCAATCCCAGACCAGCTGGACTTTGCCCATGCAAACCAAGGGCATTAGGTTTCTGCCCCAAGCCATCCCAGCCTAGTTGGATTCTTCCCCAGCCAATCCCAGCCCAGCTGGACTCTGTCCTAAGCCAATCCCAGCACAGCTGGACTCTGTCCCAAGCCAATCCCAGACCAGCTAGACTTTGCCCATGCGAAACGAGGGCATTAGGTTTCTGCCCCAAGACATCCCAGCCTAGTCGGATTCTGCCTCAGCCAATCCCAGCACAGCTGGGCTCTGCCCCAGCCAATCACAGCACAGCTGGACTCTGCCCATGCAAACCGAGGGTATTACGTTTCTGCCGCAAGCTATCCCAGCCTAGTTGGATTCTGCCCCAGCCAATCCCAGCCCAGCTGGACTTTGCCCATGCGAACCAAGGGCATTAGGTTTCTGCCCCAAGCCATCCCAGCCTAGTTGAATTCTGCTCCAGTCAATCCCAGCAAAGCTGGACCGAGCCTCAGCCAATCCCAGCACAGTTGGATTCTGCCCCAGCCAATCCCAGCACAGCTGGACTTTGCCCATGCGAACCAAGGGCATTAGGTTCCTGCCCCAAGCCATCCCAGCCTAGTCGGATTCTGCCCCAGCAAATCCCAGCACAGCTGGACTCTGCCCCAGCAAATACCAGCACAGCTGGACTCTGCTCATGCGAACCGAGGGCATTAGGTTTCTGCCCCAAACCATCCCAGCCTAGTTGGATTCTGCCCCAGCCAATCCCAGCCCAGCCGGACTCTGCCTCAGCCAATCCCAGCCAAGCTGGACTCTGCCCATGCAAACCAAGGGCATTAGGTTTCTGCCGCAAGCCATCCCGGCCTAGTTGGATTCTGCCCCAGCCAATCCCAGTCCAGCTGGACTTTTCCCATGCGAACCGTGGGCATTAGGTTTCTGCCCCAAGCCATCCCAGCCTAGTTGGTTTCTACCCCAGCCAATCCCAGCCCAGCTGGACTCTGCCCCAGCCAATCCCAGCACAGCTGGACTCACCCTCAGCCAATCCCAGCACAGCTGGACTCTGCCCATGCGAACCAAGGGCATTAGGTTCCTGCCCCAAGCCATCCCAGCCTAGTCGGATTCTGCCCCAGCCAATCCCAGCACAGCTGGACTCAGCCTCAGCCAATGCCAGCCCAGCTGGACTTTGCCCATGCAAACCAAGGGCATTAGGTTTCTGCCCCAAGCCGTCCCAGACTAGTCAGATTCTGCCCCAGCCAATCCCAGCACAGCTGGACTCAGCCTCAGCCAATCCCAGCACAGCTGGACTTTGCCCATGCGAACCAAGGGCATTAGGTTTCTGCCCCAAGCCATCCCAGCCCAGTCGGATTCTGCCCCAGCCAATCCCAGTCCAGCTGGACCTTGCCCATGCGAATCGAGGGCATTAGGTTTCTGCCCCAAGCCATCCCAGCATAGTCGGACTTAGCCTCAGCCAATACCAGGCCAGCTGGACTTTGCCCATGCAAAACAAGGGCATTAGGTTTCTGCCCCAAGCCATCCCAGACTAGTTGGATTCTGCCCCAGCCAATCCCAGCCCAGCTGGATTCTGCCCCAGCCAATGCCAGCACAGCTGGACTCTGCCCCAGCCAATCCCAGTCCAGCTGGACTTTGCCCATGCAAACCAAGGGCATTAGGTTCCTGCCCCAAGCCATCCCAGCCTAGTCGGATTCTGCCCCAGCAAATCCCAGCCCAGCTGGACTCTGCCCCAGCAAATACCAGCACAGCTGGACTCTGCTCATGCGAACCGAGGGCATTAGGTTTCTGCCCCAAACCATCCCAGCCTAGTTGGATTCTGCCCCAGCCAATCCCAGCCCAGCCGGACTCTGCCTCAGCCAATCCCAGCCCAGCTGGACTCTGCCCATGCAAACCAAGGGCATTAGGTTTCTGCCGCAAGCCATCCCGGCCTAGTTGGATTCTGCCCCAGCCAATCCCAGTCCAGCTGGACTTTTCCCATGCGAACCGTGGGCATTAGGTTTCTGCCCCAAGCCATCCCAGCCTAGTTGGTTTCTACCCCAGCCAATCCCAGCCCAGCTGCACTCTGCCCCAGCCAATCCCAGCAAAGCTGGACTCACCCTCAGCCAATCCCAGCACAGCTGGACTCTGCCCATGCGAACCAAGGGCATTAGGTTTCTGCCCCAAGCCATCCCAGCCTAGTCGGATTCTGCCCCAGCCAATCCCAGTCCAGCTGGACTTTGCCCATGCGAACCGAGGGCATTAGGTTTCTGCCCCAAGCCATCCCAGAGTAGTCGGATTCTGCCCCATCCAATCCCAGCACAGCTGGACTCAGCCTCAGCCAATCCCAGCACAGCTGGACTTTGCCCATGCAAAACAAGGGCATTAGGTTTCTGCCGCAAGCCAAACTGGCATAGTTGGATACTGCCCCAGCCAATCCCAGCCCAGCTGGACTTTGCCCCAGCCAATGCCAGCACAGCTGGACTCTGCCCATGCAAACCAAGGGCATTAGGTTTCTGCCCCAAGCCATCCCAGCCCAGTCGGATTCTGCCCCAGCCAATCCCAGTCCAGCTGGACCTTGCCCATGCGAACCAAGGGCATTAGGTTTCTGCCCCAAGCCATCCCAGCCCAGTCGGATTCTGCCCCAGCCAATCCCAGTCCAGCTGGACCTTGCCCATGCGAATCGAGGGCATTAGGTTTCTGCCCCAAGCCATCCCAGCATAGTCGGACTTAGCCTCAGCCAATACCAGGCCAGCTGGACTTTGCCCATGCAAACCAAGGGCATTAGGTTTCTGCCCCAAGCCATCCCAGACTAGTTGGATTCTGCCCCAGCCAATCCCAGCCCAGCTGGATTCTGCCCCAGCCAATGCCAGCACAGCTGGACTCTGCCCCAGCCAATCCCAGTCCAGCTGGACTTTGCCCATGCAAACCAAGGGCATTAGGTTCCTGCCCCAAGCCATCCCAGCCTAGTCGGATTCTGCCCCAGCAAATCCCAGCCCAGCTGGACTCTGCCCCAGCAAATACCAGCACAGCTGGACTCTGCTCATGCGAACCGAGGGCATTAGGTTTCTGCCCCAAACCATCCCAGCCTAGTTGGATTCTGCCCCAGCCAATCCCAGCCCAGCCGGACTCTGCCTCAGCCAATCCCAGCCCAGCTGGACTCTGCCCATGCAAACCAAGGGCATTAGGTTTCTGCCGCAAGCCATCCCGGCCTAGTTGGATTCTGCCCCAGCCAATCCCAGTCCAGCTGGACTTTTCCCATGCGAACCGTGGGCATTAGGTTTCTGCCCCAAGCCATCCCAGCCTAGTTGGTTTCTACCCCAGCCAATCCCAGCCCAGCTGCACTCTGCCCCAGCCAATCCCAGCAAAGCTGGACTCACCCTCAGCCAATCCCAGCACAACTGGACTCTGCCCATGCGAACCAAGGGCATTAGGTTTCTGCCCCAAGCCATCCCAGCCTAGTCGGATTCTGCCCCAGCCAATCCCAGTCCAGCTGGACTTTGCCCATGCGAACCGAGGGCATTAGGTTTCTGCCCCAAGCCATCCCAGAGTAGTCGGATTCTGCCCCATCCAATCCCAGCACAGCTGGACTCAGCCTCAGCCAATCCCAGCACAGCTGGACTTTGCCCATGCAAAACAAGGGCATTAGGTTTCTGCCGCAAGCCATCCTGGCGTAGTTGGATACTGCCCCAGCCAATCCCAGCCCAGCTGGACTTTGCCCCAGCCAATGCCAGCACAGCTGGACTCTGCCCATGCAAACCAAGGGCATTAGGTTTCTGCCCCAAGCCATCCCAGCCCAGTCGGATTCTGCCCCAGCCAATCCCAGTCCAGCTGGGCCTTGCCCATGCGAATCGAGGGCATTAGGTTTCTGCCCCAAGCCATCCCAGCATAGTCGGACTTAGCCTCAGCCAATACCACGCCAGCTGGACTTTGCCCATGCAAACCAAGGGCATAAGGTTTCTGCCCCAAGCCATCCCAGACTAGTTGGATTCTGCCCCAGCCAATCCCAGCCCAGCTGGACTCTGCCCCAGCCAATGCCAGCACAGCTGGACTCTGCCCCAGCCAATCCCAGTCCAGCTGGACTTTGCCCATGCGAACCAAGGGCATTAGGTTCCTGCCCCAAGCCATCCCAGCCTAGTCGGATTCTGCCCCAGCAAATCCCAGCACAGCTGGACTCTGCCCCAGCAAATACCAGCACAGCTGGACTCTGCTCATGCGAACCGAGGGCATTAGGTTTCTGCCCCAAACCATCCCAGCCTAGTTGGATTCTGCCCCAGCCAATCCCAGCCCAGCCGGACTCTGCCTCAGCCAATCCCAGCCCAGCTGGACTCTGCCCATGCAAACCAAGGGCATTAGGTTTCTGCCGCAAGCCATCCCGGCCTAGTTGGATTCTGCCCCAGCCAATCCCAGTCCAGCTGGACTTTTCCCATGCGAACCGTGGGCATTAGGTTTCTGCCCCAAGCCATCCCAGCCTAGTTGGTTTCTACCCCAGCCAATCCCAGCCCAGCTGGACTCTGCCCCAGCCAATCCCAGCACAGCTGGACTCACCCTCAGCCAATCCCAGCACAGCTGGACTCTGCCCATGCGAACCAAGGGCATTAGGTTCCTGCCCCAAGCCATCCCAGCCTAGTCGGATTCTGCCCCAGCCAATCCCAGTCCAGCTGGACTTTGCCCATGCGAACCGAGGGCATTAGGTTTCTGCCCCAAGCCATCCCAGAGTAGTCGGATTCTGCCCCATCCAATCCCAGCACAGCTGGACTCAGCCTCAGCCAATCCCAGCACAGCTGGACTTTGCCCATGCAAAACAAGGGCATTAGGTTTCTGCCGCAAGCCATCCTGGCGTAGTTGGATACTGCCCCAGCCAATCCCAGCCCAGCTGGACTTTGCCCCAGCCAATGCCAGCACAGCTGGACTCTGCCCATGCAAACCAAGGGCATTAGGTTTCTGCCCCAAGCCATCCCAGCCCAGTCGGATTCTGCCCCAGCCAATCCCAGTCCAGCTGGGCCTTGCCCATGCGAATCGAGGGCATTAGGTTTCTGCCCCAAGCCATCCCAGCATAGTCGGACTTAGCCTCAGCCAATACCACGCCAGCTGGACTTTGCCCATGCAAACCAAGGGCATAAGGTTTCTGCCCCAAGCCATCCCAGACTAGTTGGATTCTGCCCCAGCCAATCCCAGCCCAGCTGGACTCTGCCCCAGCCAATGCCAGCACAGCTGGACTCTGCCCCAGCCAATCCCAGTCCAGCTGGACTTTGCCCATGCGAACCAAGGGCATTAGGTTCCTGCCCCAAGCCATCCCAGCCTAGTCGGATTCTGCCCCAGCAAATCCCAGCACAGCTGGACTCTGCCCCAGCAAATACCAGCACAGCTGGACTCTGCTCATGCGAACCGAGGGCATTAGGTTTCTGCCCCAAACCATCCCAGCCTAGTTGGATTCTGCCCCAGCCAATCCCAGCCCAGCCGGACTCTGCCTCAGCCAATCCCAGCCCAGCTGGACTCTGCCCATGCAAACCAAGGGCATTAGGTTTCTGCCGCAAGCCATCCCGGCCTAGTTGGATTCTGCCCCAGCCAATCCCAGTCCAGCTGGACTTTTCCCATGCGAACCGTGGGCATTAGGTTTCTGCCCCAAGCCATCCCAGCCTAGTTGGTTTCTACCCCAGCCAATCCCAGCCCAGCTGGATTCTGCCCCAGCCAATCCCAGCAAAGCTGGACTCACCCTCAGCCAATCCCAGCACAGCTGGACTCTGCCCATGCGAACCAAGGGCATTAGGTTTCTGCCCCAAGCCATCCCAGCCTAGTCGGATTCTGCCCCAGCCAATCCCAGTCCAGCTGGACTTTGCCCATGCGAACCGAGGGCATTAGGTTTCTGCCCCAAGCCATCCCAGAGTAGTCGGATTCTGCCCCAGCCAATCCCAGCACAGCTGGACTCAGCCTCAGCCAATCCCAGCACAGCTGGACTTTGCCCATGCAAAACAAGGGCATTAGGTTTCTGCCGCAAGCCATCCTGGCGTAGTTGGATACTGCCCCAGCCAATCCCAGCCCAGCTGGACTTTGCCCCAGCCAATGCCAGCACAGCTGGACTCTGCCCATGCAAACCAAGGGCATTAGGTTTCTGCCCCAAGCCATCCCAGCCCAGTCGGATTCTGCCCCAGCCAATCCCAGTCCAGCTGGACCTTGCCCATGCGAATCGAGGGCATTAGGTTTCTGCCCCAAGCCATCCCAGCATAGTCGGACTTAGCCTCAGCCAATACCAGGCCAGCTGGACTTTGCCCATGCAAACCAAGGGCATTAGGTTTCTGCCCCAAGCCATCCCAGACTAGTTGGATTCTGCCCCAGCCAATCCCAGCCCAGCTGGATTCTGCCCCAGCCAATGCCAGCACAGCTGGACTCTGCCCCAGCCAATCCCAGCACAGCTGGACTTTGCCCATGCGAACCAAGGGCATTAGGTTCCTGCCCCAAGCCATCCCAGCCTAGTCGGATTCTGCCCCAGCAAATCCCAGCACAGCTGGACTCTGCCCCAGCAAATACCAGCACAGCTGGACTCTGCTCATGCGAACCGAGGGCATTAGGTTTCTGCCCCAAACCATCCCAGCCTAGTTGGATTCTGCCCCAGCCAATCCCAGCCCAGCCGGACTCTGCCTCAGCCAATCCCAGCCCAGCTGGACTCTGCCCATGCAAACCAAGGGCATTAGGTTTCTGCCGCAAGCCATCCCGGCCTAGGTGGATTCTGCCCCAGCCAATCCCAGTCCAGCTGGACTTTTCCCATGCGAACCGTGGGCATTAGGTTTCTGCCCCAAGCCATCCCAGCCTAGTTGGTTTCTACCCCAGCCAATCCCAGCCCAGCTGGACTCTGCCCCAGCCAATCCCAGCACAGCTGGACTCACCCTCAGCCAATCCCAGCACAGCTGGACTCTGCCCATGCGAACCAAGGGCATTAGGTTCCTGCCCCAAGCCATCCCAGCCTAGTCGGATTCTGCCCCAGCCAATCCCAGTCCAGCTGGACTTTGCCCATGCGAACCGAGGGCATTAGGTTTCTGCCCCAAGCCATCCCAGAGTAGTCGGATTCTGCCCCATCCAATCCCAGCACAGCTGGACTCAGCCTCAGCCAATCCCAGCACAGCTGGACTTTGCCCATGCAAAACAAGGGCATTAGGTTTCTGCCGCAAGCCATCCTGGCGTAGTTGGATACTGCCCCAGCCAATCTCAGCCCAGCTGGACTTTGCCCATGCAAACCAAGGGCATTAGGTTTCTGCCCCAAGCCATCCCAGCCCAGTCGGATTCTGCCCCAGCCAATCCCAGTCCAGCTGGACCTTGCCCATGCGAATCGAGGGCATTAGGTTTCTGCCCCAAGCCATCCCAGCATAGTCGGACTTAGCCTCAGCCAATACCAGGCCAGCTGGACTTTGCCCATGCAAACCAAGGGCATTAGGTTTCTGCCCCAAGCCATCCCAGACTAGTTGGATTCTGCCCCAGCCAATCCCAGCCCAGCTGGATTCTGCCCCAGCCAATGCCAGCACAGCTGGACTCTGCCCCAGCCAATCCCAGTCCAGCTGGACTTTGCCCATGCGAACCAAGGGCATTAGGTTCCTGCCCCAAGCCATCCCAGCCTAGTCGGATTCTGCCCCAGCAAATCCCAGCACAGCTGGACTCTGCCCCAGCAAATACCAGCACAGCTGGACTCTGCTCATGCGAACCGAGGGCATTAGGTTTCTGCCCCAAGCCATCCCAGCCTAGTTGGATTCTGCCCCAGCCAATCCCAGCCCAGCCGGACTCTGCCTCAGCCAATCCCAGCCCAGCTGGACTCTGCCCATGCAAACCAAGGGCATTAGGTTTCTGCCGCAAGCCATCCCGGCCTAGTTGGATTCTGCCCCAGCCAATCCCAGTCCAGCTGAACTTTGCCCATGCAAACCGTGGGTATTAGGTTTCTGCCCCAAGCCATCCCAGCCTAGTCGGACTCAGCCTCAGCCAATCCCAGGCCAGTTAGACTTTACCCATGCAAACCAAGGGCATTAGGTTTCTGCTCCAAGCCATCCCAGCCTAGTCGGATTCTACCGCAGCCAATCCCAGCCCAGCTGGACTCTGCCCCAGCCAAAGCCAGCACAGCTGGACTCAGCCCCAGCCAATCCCAGACCAGCTGGACTTTGCCCATGCAAACCAAGGGCATTAGGTTTCTGCCCCAAGCCATCCCAGCCTAGTTGGATTCTTCCCCAGCCAATCCCAGCCCAGCTGGACTCTGTCCCAAGCCAATCCCAGCACAGCTGGACTCTGCCCCAGCCAATCCCAGACCAGCTAGACTTTGCCCATGCGAAACGAGGGCATTAGGTTTCTGCCCCAAGACATCCCAGCCTAGTCGGATTCTGCCTCAGCCAATCCCAGCACAGCTGGACCGAGCCTCAGCCAATCCCAGCACAGTTGGATTCTGCCCCAGCCAATCCCAGCACAGCTGGACTTTGCCCATGCGAACCAAGGGCATTAGGTTCCTGCCCCAAGCCATCCCAGCCTAGTCGGATTCTGCCCCAGCAAATCCCAGCACAGCTGGACTCTGCCCCAGCAAATACCAGCACAGCTGGACTCTGCTCATGCGAACCGAGGGCATTAGGTTTCTGCCCCAAACCATCCCAGCCTAGTTGGATTCTGCCCCAGCCAATCCCAGCCCAGCCGGACTCTGCCTCAGCCAATCCCAGCCAAGCTGGACTCTGCCCATGCAAACCAAGGGCATTAGGTTTCTGCCCCAAGCCATCCCGGCCTAGTTGGATTCTGCCCCAGCCAATCCCAGTCCAGCTGGACTTTGCCCATGCGAACCGTGGGCATTAGGTTTCTGCCCCAAGCCATCCCAGCCTAGTTGGTTTCTACCCCAGCCAATCCCAGCACAGCTGGACTCTGCCCATGCGAACCAAGGGCATTAGGTTCCTGCCCCAAGCCGTCCCAGACTAGTCAGATTCTGCCCCAGCCAATCCCAGCACAGCTGGACTCAGCCTCAGCCAATGCCAGCCCAGCTGGACTTTGCCCATGCAAACCAAGGGCATTAGGTTTCTGCCCCAAGCCGTCCCAGACTAGTCAGATTCTGCCCCAGCCAATCCCAGCACAGCTGGACTCAGCCTCAGCCAATCCCAGCACAGCTGGACTTTGCCCATGCGAACCAAGGGCATTAGGTTTCTGCCCCAAGCCATCCCAGCCCAGTCGGATTCTGCCCCAGCCAATCCCAGTCCAGCTGGACCTTGCCCATGCGAATCGAGGGCATTAGGTTTCTGCCCCAAGCCATCCCAGCATAGTCGGACTTAGCCTCAGCCAATACCAGGCCAGCTGGACTTTGCCCATGCAAACCAAGGGCATTAGGTTTCTGCCCCAAGCCATCCCAGACTAGTTGGATTCTGCCCCAGCCAATCCCAGCCCAGCTGGATTCTGCCCCAGCCAATGCCAGCACAGCTGGACTCTGCCCCAGCCAATCCCAGTCCAGCTGGACTTTGCCCATGCAAACCAAGGGCATTAGGTTCCTGCCCCAAGCCATCCCAGCCTAGTCGGATTCTGCCCCAGCAAATCCCAGCCCAGCTGGACTCTGCCCCAGCAAATACCAGCACAGCTGGACTCTGCTCATGCGAACCGAGGGCATTAGGTTTCTGCCCCAAACCATCCCAGCCTAGTTGGATTCTGCCCCAGCCAATCCCAGCCCAGCCGGACTCTGCCTCAGCCAATCCCAGCCCAGCTGGACTCTGCCCATGCAAACCAAGGGCATTAGGTTTCTGCCGCAAGCCATCCCGGCCTAGTTGGATTCTGCCCCAGCCAATCCCAGTCCAGCTGGACTTTTCCCATGCGAACCGTGGGCATTAGGTTTCTGCCCCAAGCCATCCCAGCCTAGTTGGTTTCTACCCCAGCCAATCCCAGCCCAGCTGCACTCTGCCCCAGCCAATCCCAGCAAAGCTGGACTCACCCTCAGCCAATCCCAGCACAGCTGGACTCTGCCCATGCGAACCAAGGGCATTAGGTTTCTGCCCCAAGCCATCCCAGCCTAGTCGGATTCTGCCCCAGCCAATCCCAGTCCAGCTGGACTTTGCCCATGCGAACCGAGGGCATTAGGTTTCTGCCCCAAGCCATCCCAGAGTAGTCGGATTCTGCCCCATCCAATCCCAGCACAGCTGGACTCAGCCTCAGCCAATCCCAGCACAGCTGGACTTTGCCCATGCAAAACAAGGGCATTAGGTTTCTGCCGCAAGCCAAACTGGCCTAGTTGGATACTGCCCCAGCTAATCCCAGCCCAGCTGGACTTTGCCCCAGCCAATGCCAGCACAGCTGGACTCTGCCCATGCAAACCAAGGGCATTAGGTTTCTGCCCCAAGCCATCCCAGCCCAGTCGGATTCTGCCCCAGCCAATCCCAGTCCACCTGGACCTTGCCCATGCGAACCAAGGGCATTAGGTTTCTTCCCCAAGCCTTCCCAGCCCAGTCGGATTCTGCCCCAGCCAATCCCAGCCCATCTGGACTCTGCCCATGCAAACCAAGGGCATTAGGTTTCTGCCGCAAGCCATCCCGGCCTAGTTGGATTCTGCCCCAGCCAATCCCAGTCCAGCTGGACTTTTCCCATGCGAACCGTGGGCATTAGGTTTCTGCCCCAAGCCATCCCAGCCTAGTTGGTTTCTACCCCAGCCAGTCCCAGCCCAGCTGGACTCTGCCCCAGCCAATGCCAGCACAGCTGGACTCACCCTCAGCCAATCCCAGCACAGCTGGACTCTGCCCATGCGAACCAAGGGCATTAGGTTCCTGCCCCAAGCCATCCCAGCCTAGTCGGATTCTGCCCCAGCCAATCCCAGTCCAGCTGGACTTTGCCCATGCGAACCGAGGGCATTAGGTTTCTGCCCCAAGCCATCCCAGAGTAGTCGGATTCTGCCCCATCCAATCCCAGCACAGCTGGACTCAGCCTCAGCCAATCCCAGCACAGCTGGACTTTGCCCATGCAAAACAAGGGCATTAGGTTTCTGCCGCAAGCCATCCTGGCGTAGTTGGATACTGCCCCAGCCAATCCCAGCCCAGCTGGACTTTGCCCCAGCCAATGCCAGCACAGCTGGACTCTGCCCATGCAAACCAAGGGCATTAGGTTTCTGCCCCAAGCCATCCCAGCCCAGTCGGATTCTGCCCCAGCCAATCCCAGTCCAGCTGGACCTTGCCCATGCGAATCGAGGGCATTAGGTTTCTGCCCCAAGCCATCCCAGCATAGTCGGACTTAGCCTCAGCCAATACCACGGCAGCTGGACTTTGCCCATGCAAACCAAGGGCATAAGGTTTCTGCCCCAAGCCATCCCAGACTAGTTGGATTCTGCCCCAGCCAATCCCAGCCCAGCTGGACTCTGCCCCAGCCAATGCCAGCACAGCTGGACTCTGCCCCAGCCAATCCCAGTCCAGCTGGACTTTGCCCATGCGAACCAAGGGCATTAGGTTCCTGCCCCAAGCCATCCCAGCCTAGTCGGATTCTGCCCCAGCAAATCCCAGCCCAGCTGGACTCTGCCCCAGCAAATACCAGCACAGCTGGACTCTGCTCATGCGAACCGAGGGCATTAGGTTTCTGCCCCAAACCATCCCAGCCTAGTTGGATTCTGCCCCAGCCAATCCCAGCCCAGCCGGACTCTGCCTCAGCCAATCCCAGCCCAGCTGGACTCTGCCCATGCAAACCAAGGGCATTAGGTTTCTGCCGCAAGCCATCCCGGCCTAGTTGGATTCTGCCCCAGCCAATCCCAGTCCAGCTGGACTTTTCCCATGCGAACCGTGGGCATTAGGTTTCTGCCCCAAGCCATCCCAGCCTAGTTGGTTTCTACCCCAGCCAATCCCAGCCCAGCTGGATTCTGCCCCAGCCAATCCCAGCAAAGCTGGACTCACCCTCAGCCAATCCCAGCACAGCTGGACTCTGCCCATGCGAACCAAGGGCATTAGGTTTCTGCCCCAAGCCATCCCAGACTAGTCGGATTCTGCCCCAGCCAATCCCAGTCCAGCTGGACTTTGCCCATGCGAACCGAGGGCATTAGGTTTCTGCCCCAAGCCATCCCAGAGTAGTCGGATTCTGCCCCAGCAAATCCCAGCACAGCTGGACTCAGCCTCAGCCAATCCCAGCACAGCTGGACTTTGCCCATGCAAAACAAGGGCATTAGGTTTCTGCCGCAAGCCATCCTGGCGTAGTTGGATACTGCCCCAGCCAATCCCAGCCCAGCTGGACTTTGCCCCAGCCAATGCCAGCACAGCTGGACTCTGCCCATGCAAACCAAGGGCATTAGGTTTCTGCCCCAAGCCATCCCAGCCCAGTCGGATTCTGCCCCAGCCAATCCCAGTCCAGCTGGACCTTGCCCATGCGAATCGAAGGCATTAGGTTTCTGCCCCAAGCCATCCCAGCATAGTCGGACTTAGCCTCAGCCAATACCACGCCAGCTGTACTTTGCCCATGCGAACCAAGGGCATTAGGTTTCTGCCGCAAGCCATCCCGGCCTAGTTGGATTCTGCCCCAGCCAATCCCAGTCCAGCTGGACTTTTCCCATGCGAACCGTGGGCATTAGGTTTCTGCCCCAAGCCATCCCAGCCTAGTTGGTTTCTACCCCAGCCAATCCCAGCCCAGCTGGACTCTGCCCCAGCCAATCCCAGCACAGCTGGACTCACCCTCAGCCAATCCCAGCACAGCTGGACTCTGCCCATGCGAACCAAGGGCATTAGGTTTCTGCCCCAAGCCATCCCAACCTAGTCGGATTCTGCCCCAGCCAATCCCAGCACAGCTGGACTCAGCCTCAGCCAATCCCAGCACAGCTGGACTTTGCCCATGCAAACCGAGGGCATTAGGTTTCTGCCCCAAGCCGTCCCAGACTAGTCAGATTCTGCCCCAGCCAATCCCAGCACAGCTGGACTCAGCCTCAGCCAATCCCAGCACAGCTGGACTTTGCCCATGCGAACCGAGGGCATTAGGTTTCTGCCCCAAGCCATCCCAGCCCAGTCGGATTCTGCCCCAGCCAATCCCAGTCCAGCTGGACCTTGCCCATGCGAATCGAGGGCATTAGGTTTCTGCCCCAAGCCATCCCAGCATAGTCGGACTTAGCCTCAGCCAATACCAGGCCAGCTGGACTTTGCCCATGCAAACCAAGGGCATTAGGTTTCTGCCCCAAGCCATCCCAGACTAGTTGGATTCTGCCCCAGCCAATCCCAGCCCAGCTGGATTCTGCCCCAGCCAATGCCAGCACAGCTGGACTCTGCCCCAGCCAATCCCAGTCCAGCTGGACTTTGCCCATGCAAACCAAGGGCATTAGGTTCCTGCCCCAAGCCATCCCAGCCTAGTCGGATTCTGCCCCAGCAAATCCCAGCCCAGCTGGACTCTGCCCCAGCAAATACCAGCACAGCTGGACTCTGCTCATGCGAACCGAGGGCATTAGGTTTCTGCCCCAAACCATCCCAGCCTAGTTGGATTCTGCCCCAGCCAATCCCAGCCCATCTGGACTCTGCCCATGCAAACCAAGGGCATTAGGTTTCTGCCGCAAGCCATCCCGGCCTAGTTGGATTCTGCCCCAGCCAATCCCAGTCCAGCTGGACTTTTCCCATGCGAACCGTGGGCATTAGGTTTCTGCCCCAAGCCATCCCAGCCTAGTTGGTTTCTACCCCAGCCAATCCCAGCCCAGCTGGACTCTGCCCCAGCCAATCCCAGCACAGCTGGACTCACCCTCAGCCAATCCCAGCACAGCTGGAGTCTGCCCATGCGAACCAAGGGCATTAGGTTCCTGCCCCAAGCCATCCCAGCCTAGTCGGATTCTGCCCCAGCCAATCCCAGTCCAGCTGGACTTTGCCCATGCGAACCGAGGGCATTAGGTTTCTGCCCCAAGCCATCCCAGAGTAGTCGGATTCTGCCCCATCCAATCCCAGCACAGCTGGACTCAGCCTCAGCCAATCCCAGCACAGCTGGACTTTGCCCATGCAAAACAAGGGCATTAGGTTTCTGCCGCAAGCCATCCTGGCGTAGTTGGATACTGCCCCAGCCAATCCCAGCCCAGCTGGACTTTGCCCCAGCCAATGCCAGCACAGCTGGACTCTGCCCATGCAAACCAAGGGCATTAGGTTTCTGCCCCAAGCCATCCCAGCCCAGTCGGATTCTGCCCCAGCCAATCCCAGTCCAGCTGGACCTTGCCCATGCGAATCGAGGGCATTAGGTTTCTGCCCCAAGCCATCCCAGCATAGTCGGACTTAGCCTCAGCCAATACCACGCCAGCTGGACTTTGCCCATGCAAACCAAGGGCATAAGGTTTCTGCCCCAAGCCATCCCAGCCTAGTTGGATTCTGCCCCAGCCAATCCCAGCCCAGCTGGACTCTGCCCCAGCCAATGCCAGCACAGCTGGACTCTGCCCCAGCCAATCCCAGTCCAGCTGGACTTTGCCCATGCGAACCAAGGGCATTAGGTTCCTGCCCCAAGCCATCCCAGCCTAGTCGGATTCTGCCCCAGCAAATCCCAGCCCAGCTGGACTCTGCCCCAGCAAATACCAGCACAGCTGGACTCTGCTCATGCGAACCGAGGGCATTAGGTTTCTGCCCCAAACCATCCCAGCCTAGTTGGATTCTGCCCCAGCCAATCCCAGCCCAGCCGGACTCTGCCTCAGCCAATCCCAGCCCAGCTGGACTCTGCCCATGCAAACCAAGGGCATTAGGTTTCTGCCGCAAGCCATCCCGGCCTAGTTGGATTCTGCCCCAGCCAATCCCAGTCCAGCTGGACTTTTCCCATGCGAACCGTGGGCATTAGGTTTCTGCCCCAAGCCATCCCAGCCTAGTTGGTTTCTACCCCAGCCAATCCCAGCCCAGCTGGATTCTGCCCCAGCCAATCCCAGCAAAGCTGGACTCACCCTCAGCCAATCCCAGCACAGCTGGACTCTGCCCATGCGAACCAAGGGCATTAGGTTTCTGCCCCAAGCCATCCCAGCCTAGTCGGATTCTGCCCCAGCCAATCCCAGTCCAGCTGGACTTTGCCCATGCGAACCGAGGGCATTAGGTTTCTGCCCCAAGCCATCCCAGAGTAGTCGGATTCTGCCCCAGCCAATCCCAGCACAGCTGGACTCAGCCTCAGCCAATCCCAGCACAGCTGGACTTTGCCCATGCAAAACAAGGGCATTAGGTTTCTGCCGCAAGCCATCCTGGCGTAGTTGGATACTGCCCCAGCCAATCCCAGCCCAGCTGGACTTTGCCCCAGCCAATGCCAGCACAGCTGGACTCTGCCCATGCAAACCAAGGGCATTAGGTTTCTGCCCCAAGCCATCCCAGCCCAGTCGGATTCTGCCCCAGCCAATCCCAGTCCAGCTGGACCTTGCCCATGCGAATCGAGGGCATTAGGTTTCTGCCCCAAGCCATCCCAGCATAGTCGGACTTAGCCTCAGCCAATACCACGCCAGCTGGACTTTGCCCATGCGAACCAAGGGCATTAGGTTTCTGCCGCAAGCCATCCCGGCCTAGTTGGATTCTGCCCCAGCCAATCCCAGTCCAGCTGGACTTTTCCCATGCGAACCGTGGGCATTAGGTTTCTGCCCCAAGCCATCCCAGCCTAGTTGGTTTCTACCCCAGCCAATCCCAGCCCAGCTGGACTCTGCCCCAGCCAATCCCAGCACAGCTGGACTCACCCTCAGCCAATCCCAGCACAGCTGGACTCTGCCCATGCGAACCAAGGGCATTAGGTTTCTGCCCCAAGCCATCCCAGACTAGTCAGATTCTGCCCCAGCCAATCCCAGCACAGCTGGACTCAGCCTCAGCCAATCCCAGCACAGCTGGACTTTGCCCATGCGAACCGAGGGCATTAGGTTTCTGCCCCAAGCCATCCCAGCCCAGTCGGATTCTGCCCCAGCCAATCCCAGTCCAGCTGGACCTTGCCCATGCGAATCGAGGGCATTAGGTTTCTGCCCCAAGCCATCCCAGCATAGTCGGACTTAGCCTCAGCCAATACCAGGCCAGCTGGACTTTGCCCATGCAAACCAAGGGCATTAGGTTTCTGCCCCAAGCCATCCCAGACTAGTTGGATTCTGCCCCAGCCAATCCCAGCCCAGCTGGATTCTGCCCCAGCCAATGCCAGCACAGCTGGACTCTGCCCCAGCCAATCCCAGTCCAGCTGGACTTTGCCCATGCGAACCAAGGGCATTAGGTTCCTGCCCCAAGCCATCCCAGCCTAGTCGGATTCTGCCCCAGCAAATCCCAGCACAGCTGGACTCTGCCCCAGCAAATACCAGCACAGCTGGACTCTGCTCATGCGAACCGAGGGCATTAGGTTTCTGCCCCAAACCATCCCAGCCTAGTTGGATTCTGCCCCAGCCAATCCCAGCCCAGCCGGACTCTGCCTCAGCCAATCCCAGCCAAGCTGGACTCTGCCCATGCAAACCAAGGGCATTAGGTTTCTGCCGCAAGCCATCCCGGCCTAGTTGGATTCTGCCCCAGCCAATCCCAGTCCAGCTGGACTTTTCCCATGCGAACCGTGGGCATTAGGTTTCTGCCCCAAGCCATCCCAGCCTAGTTGGTTTCTACCCCAGCCAATCCCAGCCCAGCTGGACTCTGCCCCAGCCAATCCCAGCACAGCTGGACTCACCCTCAGCCAATCCCAGCACAGCTGGACTCTGCCCATGCGAACCAAGGGCATTAGGTTCCTGCCCCAAGCCATCCCAGCCTAGTCGGATTCTGCCCCAGCCAATCCCAGTCCAGCTGTACTTTGCCCATGCGAACCGAGGGCATTAGGTTTCTGCCCCAAGCCATCCCAGAGTAGTCGGATTCTGCCCCATCCAATCCCAGCACAGCTGGACTCAGCCTCAGCCAATCCCAGCACAGCTGGACTTTGCCCATGCAAAACAAGGGCATTAGGTTTCTGCCGCAAGCCATCCTGGCGTAGTTGGATACTGCCCCAGCCAATCCCAGCCCAGCTGGACTTTGCCCCAGCCAATGCCAGCACAGCTGGACTCTGCCCATGCAAACCAAGGGCATTAGGTTTCTGCCCCAAGCCATCCCAGCCCAGTCGGATTCTGCCCCAGCCAATCCCAGTCCAGCTGGACCTTGCCCATGCGAATCGAGGGCATTAGGTTTCTGCCCCAAGCCATCCCAGCATAGTCGGACTTAGCCTCAGCCAATACCACGGCAGCTGGACTTTGCCCATGCAAACCAAGGGCATAAGGTTTCTGCCCCAAGCCATCCCAGACTAGTTGGATTCTGCCCCAGCCAATCCCAGCCCAGCTGGACTCTGCCCCAGCCAATGCCAGCACAGCTGGACTCTGCCCCAGCCAATACCAGTCCAGCTGGACTTTGCCCATGCGAACCAAGGGCATTAGGTTCCTGCCCCAAGCCATCCCAGCCTAGTCGGATTCTGCCGCAGCCAATCCCAGCACAGCTGGACTCAGCCTCAGCCAATCCCAGCACAGCTGGACTTTGCCCATGCGAACCAAGGGCATTAGGTTCCTGCCCCAAGCCATCCCAGCCTAGTCGGATTCTGCCGCAGCCAATCCCAGCACAGCTGGACTCAGCCTCAGCCAATCCCAGCACAGCTGGACTCTGCCCATGCAAACCAAGGGCATTAGGTTTCTGCCGCAAGCCATCCCAGACTAGTTGGATTCTGCCCCAGCCAATCCCAGTCCAGCTAGACTTTGCCCCAGCCAATCCCAGCACAGCTGGACTCACCCTCAGCCAATCCCAGCAAAGCTGGACTTTGCCCATGCGAACCAAGGGCATTAGGTTCCTGCCCCAAGCCATCCCAGCCTAGTCGGATTCTGCCCCAGCAAATCCCAGCCCAGCTGGACTCTGCCCCAGCAAATACCAGCACAGCTGGACTCTGCTCATGCGAACCGAGGGCATTAGGTTTCTGCCCCAAACCATCCCAGCCTAGTTGGATTCTGCCCCAGCCAATCCCAGCCCAGCCGGACTCTGCCTCAGCCAATCCCAGCCCAGCTGGACTCTGCCCATGCAAACCAAGGGCATTAGGTTTCTGCCGCAAGCCATCCCGGCCTAGTTGGATTCTGCCCCAGCCAATCCCAGTCCAGCTGGACTTTTCCCATGCGAACAGTGGGCATTAGGTTTCTGCCCCAAGCCATCCCAGCCTAGTTGGTTTCTACCCCAGCCAATCCCAGCCCAGCTGGACTCTGCCCCAGCAAATACCAGCACAGCTGGACTCTGCTCATGCGAACCGAGGGCATTAGGTTTCTGCCCCAAACCATCCCAGCCTAGTTGGATTCTACCCCAGCCAATCCCAGCCCAGCCGGACTCTGCCTCAGCCAATCCCAGCCAAGCTGGACTTTGCCCATGCAAACCAAGGGCATTAGGTTTCTGCCGCAAGCCATCCCGGCCTAGTTGGATTCTGCCCCAGCCAATCCCAGTCCAGCTGGACTTTTCCCATGCGAACCGTGGGCATTAGGTTTCTGCCCCAAGCCATCCCAGCCTAGTTGGTTTCTACCCCAGCCAATCCCAGCCCAGCTGGACTCTGCCCCAGCCAATCCCAGCACAGCTGGACTCACCCTCAGCCAATCCCAGCACAGCTGGAGTCTGCCCATGCGAACCAAGGGCATTAGGTTCCTGCCCCAAGCCATCCCAGCCTAGTCGGATTCTGCCCCAGCCAATCCCAGTCCAGCTGGACTTTGCCCATGCGAACCGAGGGCATTAGGTTTCTGCCCCAAGCCATCCCAGAGTAGTCGGATTCTGCCCCATCCAATCCCAGCACAGCTGGACTCAGCCTCAGCCAATCCCAGCACAGCTGGACTTTGCCCATGCAAAACAAGGGCATTAGGTTTCTGCCGCAAGCCATCCTGGCGTAGTTGGATACTGCCCCAGCCAATCCCAGCCCAGCTGGACTTTGCCCCAGCCAATGCCAGCACAGATGGACTCTGCCCATGCAAACCAAGGGCATTAGGTTTCTGCCCCAAGCCATCCCAGCCCAGTCGGATTCTGCCCCAGCCAATCCCAGTCCAGCTGGACCTTGCCCATGCGAATCGAGGGCATTAGGTTTCTGCCCAAGCCATCCCAGCATAGTCGGACTTAGCCTCAGCCAATACCACGCCAGCTGGACTTTGCCCATGCAAACCAAGGGCATAAGGTTTCTGCCCCAAGCCATCCCAGCCTAGTTGGATTCTGCCCCAGCCAATCCCAGCCCAGCTGGACTCTGCCCCAGCCAATGCCAGCACAGCTGGACTCTGCCCCAGCCAATCCCAGTCCAGCTGGACTTTGCCCATGCGAACCAAGGGCATTAGGTTCCTGCCCCAAGCCATCCCAGCCTAGTCGGATTCTGCCCCAGCAAATCCCAGCACAGCTGGACTCTGCCCCAGCAAATACCAGCACAGCTGGACTCTGCTCATGCGAACCGAGGGCATTAGGTTTCTGCCCCAAACCATCCCAGCCTAGTTGGATTCTGCCCCAGCCAATCCCAGCCCAGCCGGACTCTGCCACAGCCAATCCCAGCCCAGCTGGACTCTGCCCATGCAAACCAAGGGCATTAGGTTTCTGCCGCAAGCCATCCCGGCCTAGTTGGATTCTGCCCCAGCCAATCCCAGTCCAGCTGGACTTTTCCCATGCGAACCGTGGGCATTAGGTTTCTGCCCCAAGCCATCCCAGCCTAGTTGGTTTCTACCCCAGCCAATCCCAGCCCAGCTGGACTCTGCCCCAGCCAATGCCAGCACAGCTGGACTCACCCTCAGCCAATCCCAGCACAGCTGGACTCTGCCCATGCGAACCAAGGGCATTAGGTTCCTGCCCCAAGCCATCCCAGACTAGTCGGATTCTGCCCCAGCCAATCCCAGTCCAGCTGGACTTTGCCCATGCGAACCGAGGGCATTAGGTTTCTGCCCCAAGCCATCCCAGAGTAGTCGGATTCTGCCCCATCCAATCCCAGCACAGCTGGACTCAGCCTCAGCCAATCCCAGCACAGCTGGACTTTGCCCATGCAAAACAAGGGCATTAGGTTTCTGCCGCAAGCCATCCTGGCGTAGTTGGATACTGCCCCAGCCAATCCCAGCACAGCTGGACTTTGCCCATGCGAACCAAGGGCATTAGGTTCCTGCCCCAAGCCATCCCAGCCTAGTCGGATTCTGCCCCAGCAAATCCCAGCCCAGCTGGACTCTGCCCCAGCAAATACCAGCACAGCTGGACTCTGCTCATGCGAACCGAGGGCATTAGGTTTCTGCCCCAAACCATCCCAGCCTAGTTGGATTCTGCCCCAGCCAATCCCAGCCCAGCCGGACTCTGCCTCAGCCAATCCCAGCCCAGCTGGACTCTGCCCATGCAAACCAAGGGCATTAGGTTTCTGCCGCAAGCCATCCCGGCCTAGTTGGATTCTGCCCCAGCCAATCCCAGTCCAGCTGGACTTTGCCCATGCGAACCGTGGGCATTAGGTTTCTGCCCCAAGCCATCCCAGCCTAGTTGGTTTCTACCCCAGCCAATCCCAGCCCAGCTGGACTCTGCCCCAGCAAATACCAGCACAGCTGGACTCTGCTCATGCGAACCGAGGGCATTAGGTTTCTGCCCCAAACCATCCCAGCCTAGTTGGATTCTGCCCCAGCCAATCCCAGCCCAGCCGGACTCTGCCTCAGCCAATCCCAGCCAAGCTGGACTTTGCCCATGCAAACCAAGGGCATTAGGTTTCTGCCGCAAGCCATCCCGGCCTAGTTGGATTCTGCCCCAGCCAATCCCAGTCCAGCTGGACTTTTCCCATGCGAACCGTGGGCATTAGGTTTCTGCCCCAAGCCATCCCAGCCTAGTTGGTTTCTACCCCAGCCAATCCCAGCCCAGCTGGACTCTGCCCCAGCCAATCCCAGCACAGCTGGACTCACCCTCAGCCAATCCCAGCACAGCTGGAGTCTGCCCATGCGAACCAAGGGCATTAGGTTCCTGCCCCAAGCCATCCCAGCCTAGTCGGATTCTGCCCCAGCCAATCCCAGTCCAGCTGGACTTTGCCCATGCGAACCGAGGGCATTAGGTTTCTGCCCCAAGCCATCCCAGAGTAGTCGGATTCTGCCCCATCCAATCCCAGCACAGCTGGACTCAGCCTCAGCCAATCCCAGCACAGCTGGACTTTGCCCATGCAAAACAAGGGCATTAGGTTTCTGCCGCAAGCCATCCTGGCGTAGTTGGATACTGCCCCAGCCAATCCCAGCCCAGCTGGACTTTGCCCCAGCCAATGCCAGCACAGATGGACTCTGCCCATGCAAACCAAGGGCATTAGGTTTCTGCCCCAAGCCATCCCAGCCCAGTCGGATTCTGCCCCAGCCAATCCCAGTCCAGCTGGACCTTGCCCATGCGAATCGAGGGCATTAGGTTTCTGCCCAAGCCATCCCAGCATAGTCGGACTTAGCCTCAGCCAATACCACGCCAGCTGGACTTTGCCCATGCAAACCAAGGGCATAAGGTTTCTGCCCCAAGCCATCCCAGCCCAGCTGGACTCTGCCTCAGAGAATCCCAGTCCAGCTGGACTCTGCCCCAGCCAATGCCAGCACAGCTGGACTCTGCCCCAGCCAATCCCAGTCCAGCTGGACTTTGCCCATGCGAACCAAGGGCATTAGGTTCCTGCCCCAAGCCATCCCAGCCTAGTCGGATTCTGCCCCAGCAAATCCCAGCACAGCTGGACTCTGCCCCAGCAAATACCAGCACAGCTGGACTCTGCTCATGCGAACCGAGGGCATTAGGTTTCTGCCCCAAACCATCCCAGCCTAGTTGGATTCTGCCCCAGCCAATCCCAGCCCAGCCGGACTCTGCCACAGCCAATCCCAGCCCAGCTGGACTCTGCCCATGCAAACCAAGGGCATTAGGTTTCTGCCGCAAGCCATCCCGGCCTAGTTGGATTCTGCCCCAGCCAATCCCAGTCCAGCTGGACTTTTCCCATGCGAACCGTGGGCATTAGGTTTCTGCCCCAAGCCATCCCAGCCTAGTTGGTTTCTACCCCAGCCAATCCCAGCCCAGCTGGACTCTGCCCCAGCCAATGCCAGCACAGCTGGACTCACCCTCAGCCAATCCCAGCACAGCTGGACTCTGCCCATGCGAACCAAGGGCATTAGGTTCCTGCCCCAAGCCATCCCAGACTAGTCGGATTCTGCCCCAGCCAATCCCAGTCCAGCTGGACTTTGCCCATGCGAACCGAGGGCATTAGGTTTCTGCCCCAAGCCATCCCAGAGTAGTCGGATTCTGCCCCATCCATTCCCAGCACAGCTGGACTCAGCCTCAGCCAATCCCAGCACAGCTGGACTTTGCCCATGCAAAACAAGGGCATTAGGTTTCTGCCGCAAGCCATCCTGGCGTAGTTGGATACTGCCCCAGCCAATCCCAGCCCAGCTGGACTTTGCCCATGCAAACCAAGGGCATTAGGTTTCTGCCCCAAGCCATCCCAGCCCAGTCGGATTCTGCCCCAGCCAATCCCAGTCCAGCTGGACCTTGCCCATGCGAATCGAGGGCATTAGGTTTCTGCCCCAAGCCATCCCAGCATAGTCGGACTTAGCCTCAGCCAATACCAGGCCAGCTGGACTTTGCCCATGCAAACCAAGGGCATTAGGTTTCTGCCCCAAGCCATCCCAGACTAGTTGGATTCTGCCCCAGCCAATCCCAGCCCAGCTGGATTCTGCCCCAGCCAATGCCAGCACAGCTGGACTCTGCCCCAGCCAATCCCAGTCCAGCTGGACTTTGCCCATGCGAACCAAGGGCATTAGGTTCCTGACCCAAGCCATCCCAGCCTAGTCGGATTCTGCCCCAGCAAATCCCAGCCCAGCTGGACTCTGCCCCAGCAAATACCAGCACAGCTGGACTCTGCTCATGCGAACCGAGGGCATTAGGTTTCTGCCCCAAACCATCCCAGCCTAGTTGGATTCTGCCCCAGCCAATCCCAGCCCAGCCGGACTCTGCCTCAGCCAATCCCAGCCCAGCTGGACTCTGCCCATGCAAACCAAGGGCATTAGGTTTCTGCCGCAAGCCATCCCGGCCTAGTTGGATTCTGCCCCAGCCAATCCCAGTCCAGCTGAACTTTGCCCATGCAAACCGTGGGTATTAGGTTTCTGCCCCAAGCCATCCCAGCCTAGTCGGACTCAGCCTCAGCCAATCCCAGGCCAGTTAGACTTTACCCATGCAAACCAAGGGCATTAGGTTTCTGCCCCAAGCCATCCCAGCCTAGTCGGATTGTACCGCAGCCAATCCCAGCCCAGCTGGACTCTGCCCCAGCCAAAGCCAGCACAGCTGGACTCAGCCCCAGCCAATCCCAGACCAGCTGGACTTTGCCCATGCAAACCAAGGGCATTAGGTTTCTGCCCCAAGCCATCCCAGCCTAGTTGGATTCTTCCCCAGCCAATCCCAGCCCAGCTGGACTCTGCCCCAAGCCAATCCCAGCACAGCTGGACTCTGCCCCAGCCAATCCCAGACCAGCTAGACTTTGCCCATGCGAAACGAGGGCATTAGGTTTCTGCCCCAAGACATCCCAGCCTAGTCGGATTCTGCCTCAGCCAATCCCAGCACAGCTGGGCTCTGCCCCAGCCAATCACAGCACAGCTGGACTCTGCCCATGCAAACCGAGGGTATTACGTTTCTGCCCCAAGCCATCCCAGCCTAGTTGGTTTCTACCCCAGCCAATCCCAGCCCAGCTGGACTCTGCCCCAGCCAATGCCAGCACAGCTGGACTCACCCTCAGCCAATCCCAGCACAGCTGGACTCTGCCCATGCGAACCAAGGGCATTAGGTTCCTGCCCCAAGCCATCCCAGACTAGTCGGATTCTGCCCCAGCCAATCCCAGTCCAGCTGGACTTTGCCCATGCGAACCGAGGGCATTAGGTTTCTGCCCCAAGCCATCCCAGAGTAGTCGGATTCTGCCCCATCCAATCCCAGCACAGCTGGACTCAGCCTCAGCCAATCCCAGCACAGCTGGACTTTGCCCATGCAAAACAAGGGCATTAGGTTTCTGCCGCAAGCCATCCTGGCGTAGTTGGATACTGCCCCAGCCAATCCCAGCACAGCTGGACTTTGCCCATGCGAACCAAGGGCATTAGGTTCCTGCCCCAAGCCATCCCAGCCTAGTCGGATTCTGCCCCAGCAAATCCCAGCCCAGCTGGACTCTGCCCCAGCAAATACCAGCACAGCTGGACTCTGCTCATGCGAACCGAGGGCATTAGGTTTCTGCCCCAAACCATCCCAGCCTAGTTGGATTCTGCCCCAGCCAATCCCAGCCCAGCCGGACTCTGCCTCAGCCAATCCCAGCCCAGCTGGACTCTGCCCATGCAAACCAAGGGCATTAGGTTTCTGCCGCAAGCCATCCCGGCCTAGTTGGATTCTGCCCCAGCCAATCCCAGTCCAGCTGGACTTTTCCCATGCGAACCGTGGGCATTAGGTTTCTGCCCCAAGCCATCCCAGCCTAGTTGGTTTCTACCCCAGCCAGTCCCAGCCCAGCTGGACTCTGCCCCAGCCAATGCCAGCACAGCTGGACTCACCCTCAGCCAATCCCAGCACAGCTGGACTCTGCCCATGCGAACCAAGGGCATTAGGTTCCTGCCCCAAGCCATCCCAGCCTAGTCGGATTCTGCCCCAGCCAATCCCAGTCCAGCTGGACTTTGCCCATGCGAACCGAGGGCATTAGGTTTCTGCCCCAAGCCATCCCAGAGTAGTCGGATTCTGCCCCATCCAATCCCAGCACAGCTGGACTCAGCCTCAGCCAATCCCAGCACAGCTGGACTTTGCCCATGCAAAACAAGGGCATTAGGTTTCTGCCGCAAGCCATCCTGGCGTAGTTGGATACTGCCCCAGCCAATCCCAGCCCAGCTGGACTTTGCCCCAGCCAATGCCAGCACAGCTGGACTCTGCCCATGCAAACCAAGGGCATTAGGTTTCTGCCCCAAGCCATCCCAGCCCAGTCGGATTCTGCCCCAGCCAATCCCAGTCCAGCTGGACCTTGCCCATGCGAATCGAGGGCATTAGGTTTCTGCCCCAAGCCATCCCAGCATAGTCGGACTTAGCCTCAGCCAATACCACGGCAGCTGGACTTTGCCCATGCAAACCAAGGGCATAAGGTTTCTGCCCCAAGCCATCCCAGACTAGTTGGATTCTGCCCCAGCCAATCCCAGCCCAGCTGGACTCTGCCCCAGCCAATGCCAGCACAGCTGGACTCTGCCCCAGCCAATCCCAGTCCAGCTGGACTTTGCCCATGCGAACCAAGGGCATTAGGTTCCTGCCCCAAGCCATCCCAGCCTAGTCGGATTCTGCCCCAGCAAATCCCAGCACAGCTGGACTCTGCCCCAGCAAATACCAGCACAGCTGGACTCTGCTCATGCGAACCGAGGGCATTAGGTTTCTGCCCCAAACCATCCCAGCCTAGTTGGATTCTGCCCCAGCCAATCCCAGCCCAGCCGGACTCTGCCTCAGCCAATCCCAGCCCAGCTGGACTCTGCCCATGCAAACCAAGGGCATTAGGTTTCTGCCGCAAGCCATCCCGGCCTAGTTGGATTCTGCCCCAGCCAATCCCAGTCCAGCTGGACTTTTCCCATGCGAACCGTGGGCATTAGGTTTCTGCCCCAAGCCATCCCAGCCTAGTTGGTTTCTACCCCAGCCAATCCCAGCCCAGCTGGATTCTGCCCCAGCCAATCCCAGCAAAGCTGGACTCACCCTCAGCCAATCCCAGCACAGCTGGACTCTGCCCATGCGAACCAAGGGCATTAGGTTTCTGCCCCAAGCCATCCCAGACTAGTCGGATTCTGCCCCAGCCAATCCCAGTCCAGCTGGACTTTGCCCATGCGAACCGAGGGCATTAGGTTTCTGCCCCAAGCCATCCCAGAGTAGTCGGATTCTGCCCCAGCCAATCCCAGCACAGCTGGACTCAGCCTCAGCCAATCCCAGCACAGCTGGACTTTGCCCATGCAAAACAAGGGCATTAGGTTTCTGCCGCAAGCCATCCTGGCGTAGTTGGATACTGCCCCAGCCAATCCCAGCCCAGCTGGACTTTGCCCCAGCCAATGCCAGCACAGCTGGACTCTGCCCATGCAAACCAAGGGCATTAGGTTTCTGCCCCAAGCCATCCCAGCCCAGTCGGATTCTGCCCCAGCCAATCCCAGTCCAGCTGGACCTTGCCCATGCGAATCGAGGGCATTAGGTTTCTGCCCCAAGCCATCCCAGCATAGTCGGACTTAGCCTCAGCCAATACCACGCCAGCTGTACTTTGCCCATGCGAACCAAGGGCATTAGGTTTCTGCCGCAAGCCATCCCGGCCTAGTTGGATTCTGCCCCAGCCAATCCCAGTCCAGCTGGACTTTTCCCATGCGAACCGTGGGCATTAGGTTTCTGCCCCAAGCCATCCCAGCCTAGTTGGTTTCTACCCCAGCCAATCCCAGCCCAGCTGGACTCTGCCCCAGCCAATCCCAGCACAGCTGGACTCACCCTCAGCCAATCCCAGCACAGCTGGACTCTGCCCATGCGAACCAAGGGCATTAGGTTTCTGCCCCAAGCCATCCCAACCTAGTCGGATTCTGCCCCAGCCAATCCCAGCACAGCTGGACTCAGCCTCAGCCAATCCCAGCACAGCTGGACTTTGCCCATGCAAACCGAGGGCATTAGGTTTCTGCCCCAAGCCGTCCCAGACTAGTCAGATTCTGCCCCAGCCAATCCCAGCACAGCTGGACTCAGCCTCAGCCAATCCCAGCACAGCTGGACTTTGCCCATGCGAACCGAGGGCATTAGGTTTCTGCCCCAAGCCATCCCAGCCCAGTCGGATTCTGCCCCAGCCAATCCCAGTCCAGCTGGACCTTGCCCATGCGAATCGAGGGCATTAGGTTTCTGCCCCAAGCCATCCCAGCATAGTCGGACTTAGCCTCAGCCAATACCACGCCAGCTGGACTTTGCCCATGCAAACCAAGGGCATTAGGTTTCTGCCCCAAGCCATCCCAGACTAGTTGGATTCTGCCCCAGCCAATCCCAGCCCAGCTGGATTCTGCCCCAGCCAATGCCAGCACAGCTGGACTCTGCCCCAGCCAATCCCAGTCCAGCTGGACTTTGCCCATGCAAACCAAGGGCATTAGGTTCCTGCCCCAAGCCATCCCAGCCTAGTCGGATTCTGCCCCAGCAAATCCCAGCACAGCTGGACTCTGCCCCAGCAAATACCAGCACAGCTGGACTCTGCTCATGCGAACCGAGGGCATTAGGTTTCTGCCCCAAACCATCCCAGCCTAGTTGGATTCTGCCCCAGCCAATCCCAGCCCATCTGGACTCTGCCCATGCAAACCAAGGGCATTAGGTTTCTGCCGCAAGCCATCCCGGCCTAGTTGGATTCTGCCCCAGCCAATCCCAGTCCAGCTGGACTTTTCCCATGCGAACCGTGGGCATTAGGTTTCTGCCCCAAGCCATCCCAGCCTAGTTGGTTTCTACCCCAGCCAATCCCAGCCCAGCTGGACTCTGCCCCAGCCAATCCCAGCACAGCTGGACTCACCCTCAGCCAATCCCAGCACAGCTGGAGTCTGCCCATGCGAACCAAGGGCATTAGGTTCCTGCCCCAAGCCATCCCAGCCTAGTCGGATTCTGCCCCAGCCAATCCCAGTCCAGCTGGACTTTGCCCATGCGAACCGAGGGCATTAGGTTTCTGCCCCAAGCCATCCCAGAGTAGTCGGATTCTGCCCCATCCAATCCCAGCACAGCTGGACTCAGCCTCAGCCAATCCCAGCACAGCTGGACTTTGCCCATGCAAAACAAGGGCATTAGGTTTCTGCCGCAAGCCATCCTGGCGTAGTTGGATACTGCCCCAGCCAATCCCAGCCCAGCTGGACTTTGCCCCAGCCAATGCCAGCACAGCTGGACTCTGCCCATGCAAACCAAGGGCATTAGGTTTCTGCCCCAAGCCATCCCAGCCCAGTCGGATTCTGCCCCAGCCAATCCCAGTCCAGCTGGACCTTGCCCATGCGAATCGAGGGCATTAGGTTTCTGCCCCAAGCCATCCCAGCATAGTCGGACTTAGCCTCAGCCAATACCACGCCAGCTGGACTTTGCCCATGCAAACCAAGGGCATTAGGTTTCTGCCCCAAGCCATCCCAGACTAGTTGGATTCTGCCCCAGCCAATCCCAGCCCAGCTGGACTCTGCCCCAGCCAATGCCAGCACAGCTGGACTCTGCCCCAGCCAATCCCAGTCCAGCTGGACTTTGCCCATGCGAACCAAGGGCATTAGGTTCCTGCCCCAAGCCATCCCAGCCTAGTCGGATTCTGCCCCAGCAAATCCCAGCACAGCTGGACTCTGCCCCAGCAAATACCAGCACAGCTGGACTCTGCTCATGCGAACCGAGGGCATTAGGTTTCTGCCCCAAACCATCCCAGCCTAGTTGGATTCTGCCCCAGCCAATCCCAGCCCAGCCGGACTCTGCCTCAGCCAATCCCAGCCCAGCTGGACTCTGCCCATGCAAACCAAGGGCATTAGGTTTCTGCCGCAAGCCATCCCGGCCTAGTTGGATTCTGCCCCAGCCAATCCCAGTCCAGCTGGACTTTTCCCATGCGAACCGTGGGCATTAGGTTTCTGCCCCAAGCCATCCCAGCCTAGTTGGTTTCTACCCCAGCCAATCCCAGCCCAGCTGGATTCTGCCCCAGCCAATCCCAGCAAAGCTGGACTCACCCTCAGCCAATCCCAGCACAGCTGGACTCTGCCCATGCGAACCAAGGGCATTAGGTTTCTGCCCCAAGCCATCCCAGCCTAGTCGGATTCTGCCCCAGCCAATCCCAGTCCAGCTGGACTTTGCCCATGCGAACCGAGGGCATTAGGTTTCTGCCCCAAGCCATCCCAGAGTAGTCGGATTCTGCCCCAGCCAATCCCAGCACAGCTGGACTCAGCCTCAGCCAATCCCAGCACAGCTGGACTTTGCCCATGCAAAACAAGGGCATTAGGTTTCTGCCGCAAGCCATCCTGGCGTAGTTGGATACTGCCCCAGCCAATCCCAGCCCAGCTGGACTTTGCCCCAGCCAATGCCAGCACAGCTGGACTCTGCCCATGCAAACCAAGGGCATTAGGTTTCTGCCCCAAGCCATCCCAGCCCAGTCGGATTCTGCCCCAGCCAATCCCAGTCCAGCTGGACCTTGCCCATGCGAATCGAGGGCATTAGGTTTCTGCCCCAAGCCATCCCAGCATAGTCGGACTTAGCCTCAGCCAATACCACGCCAGCTGGACTTTGCCCATGCGAACCAAGGGCATTAGGTTTCTGCCGCAAGCCATCCCGGCCTAGTTGGATTCTGCCCCAGCCAATCCCAGTCCAGCTGGACTTTTCCCATGCGAACCGTGGGCATTAGGTTTCTGCCCCAAGCCATCCCAGCCTAGTTGGTTTCTACCCCAGCCAATCCCAGCCCAGCTGGACTCTGCCCCAGCCAATCCCAGCACAGCTGGACTCACCCTCAGCCAATCCCAGCACAGCTGGACTCTGCCCATGCGAACCAAGGGCATTAGGTTTCTGCCCCAAGCCATCCCAACCTAGTCGGATTCTGCCCCAGCCAATCCCAGCAAAGCTGGACTCAGCCTCAGCCAATCCCAGC
Organism: Falco punctatus; assembly: GCF_963210335.1. Classification (NCBI taxonomy): domain Eukaryota; kingdom Metazoa; phylum Chordata; class Aves; order Falconiformes; family Falconidae; genus Falco; species Falco punctatus. The sequence goes on from NC_137590.1 coordinate 1,133,818, forward strand.
ACAGCTGGACTTTGCCCATGCAAACCGAGGGCATTAGGTTTCTGCCCCAAGCCGTCCCAGACTAGTCAGATTCTGCCCCAGCCAATCCCAGCACAGCTGGACTCAGCCTCAGCCAATCCCAGCACAGCTGGACTTTGCCCATGCGAACCGAGGGCATTAGGTTTCTGCCCCAAGCCATCCCAGCCCAGTCGGATTCTGCCCCAGCCAATCCCAGTCCAGCTGGACCTTGCCCATGCGAATCGAGGGCATTAGGTTTCTGCCCCAAGCCATCCCAGCATAGTCGGACTTAGCCTCAGCCAATACCAGGCCAGCTGGACTTTGCCCATGCAAACCAAGGGCATTAGGTTTCTGCCCCAAGCCATCCCAGACTAGTTGGATTCTGCCCCAGCCAATCCCAGCCCAGCTGGATTCTGCCCCAGCCAATGCCAGCACAGCTGGACTCTGCCCCAGCCAATCCCAGTCCAGCTGGACTTTGCCCATGCGAACCAAGGGCATTAGGTTCCTGCCCCAAGCCATCCCAGCCTAGTCGGATTCTGCCCCAGCAAATCCCAGCACAGCTGGACTCTGCCCCAGCAAATACCAGCACAGCTGGACTCTGCTCATGCGAACCGAGGGCATTAGGTTTCTGCCCCAAACCATCCCAGCCTAGTTGGATTCTGCCCCAGCCAATCCCAGCCCAGCCGGACTCTGCCTCAGCCAATCCCAGCCAAGCTGGACTCTGCCCATGCAAACCAAGGGCATTAGGTTTCTGCCGCAAGCCATCCCGGCCTAGTTGGATTCTGCCCCAGCCAATCCCAGTCCAGCTGGACTTTTCCCATGCGAACCGTGGGCATTAGGTTTCTGCCGCAAGCCATCCCAGCCTAGTTGGTTTCTACCCCAGCCAATCCCAGCCCAGCTGGACTCTGCCCCAGCCAATCCCAGCACAGCTGGACTCACCCTCAGCCAATCCCAGCACAGCTGGACTCTGCCCATGCGAACCAAGGGCATTAGGTTCCTGCCCCAAGCCATCCCAGCCTAGTCGGATTCTGCCCCAGCCAATCCCAGTCCAGCTGGACTTTGCCCATGCGAACCGAGGGCATTAGGTTTCTGCCCCAAGCCATCCCAGAGTAGTCGGATTCTGCCCCATCCAATCCCAGCACAGCTGGACTCAGCCTCAGCCAATCCCAGCACAGCTGGACTTTGCCCATGCAAAACAAGGGCATTAGGTTTCTGCCGCAAGCCATCCTGGCGTAGTTGGATACTGCCCCAGCCAATCCCAGCCCAGCTGGACTTTGCCCCAGCCAATGCCAGCACAGCTGGACTCTGCCCATGCAAACCAAGGGCATTAGGTTTCTGCCCCAAGCCATCCCAGCCCAGTCGGATTCTGCCCCAGCCAATCCCAGTCCAGCTGGACCTTGCCCATGCGAATCGAGGGCATTAGGTTTCTGCCCCAAGCCATCCCAGCATAGTCGGACTTAGCCTCAGCCAATACCACGGCAGCTGGACTTTGCCCATGCAAACCAAGGGCATAAGGTTTCTGCCCCAAGCCATCCCAGACTAGTTGGATTCTGCCCCAGCCAATCCCAGCCCAGCTGGACTCTGCCCCAGCCAATGCCAGCACAGCTGGACTCTGCCCCAGCCAATACCAGTCCAGCTGGACTTTGCCCATGCGAACCAAGGGCATTAGGTTCCTGCCCCAAGCCATCCCAGCCTAGTCGGATTCTGCCGCAGCCAATCCCAGCACAGCTGGACTCAGCCTCAGCCAATCCCAGCACAGCTGGACTTTGCCCATGCGAACCAAGGGCATTAGGTTCCTGCCCCAAGCCATCCCAGCCTAGTCGGATTCTGCCGCAGCCAATCCCAGCACAGCTGGACTCAGCCTCAGCCAATCCCAGCACAGCTGGACTCTGCCCATGCAAACCAAGGGCATTAGGTTTCTGCCGCAAGCCATCCCAGACTAGTTGGATTCTGCCCCAGCCAATCCCAGTCCAGCTAGACTTTGCCCCAGCCAATCCCAGCACAGCTGGACTCACCCTCAGCCAATCCCAGCAAAGCTGGACTTTGCCCATGCGAACCAAGGGCATTAGGTTCCTGCCCCAAGCCATCCCAGCCTAGTCGGATTCTGCCCCAGCAAATCCCAGCCCAGCTGGACTCTGCCCCAGCAAATACCAGCACAGCTGGACTCTGCTCATGCGAACCGAGGGCATTAGGTTTCTGCCCCAAACCATCCCAGCCTAGTTGGATTCTGCCCCAGCCAATCCCAGCCCAGCCGGACTCTGCCTCAGCCAATCCCAGCCCAGCTGGACTCTGCCCATGCAAACCAAGGGCATTAGGTTTCTGCCGCAAGCCATCCCGGCCTAGTTGGATTCTGCCCCAGCCAATCCCAGTCCAGCTGGACTTTGCCCATGCGAACCGTGGGCATTAGGTTTCTGCCCCAAGCCATCCCAGCCTAGTTGGTTTCTACCCCAGCCAATCCCAGCCCAGCTGGACTCTGCCCCAGCAAATACCAGCACAGCTGGACTCTGCTCATGCGAACCGAGGGCATTAGGTTTCTGCCCCAAACCATCCCAGCCTAGTTGGATTCTGCCCCAGCCAATCCCAGCCCAGCCGGACTCTGCCTCAGCCAATCCCAGCCAAGCTGGACTTTGCCCATGCAAACCAAGGGCATTAGGTTTCTGCCGCAAGCCATCCCGGCCTAGTTGGATTCTGCCCCAGCCAATCCCAGTCCAGCTGGACTTTTCCCATGCGAACCGTGGGCATTAGGTTTCTGCCCCAAGCCATCCCAGCCTAGTTGGTTTCTACCCCAGCCAATCCCAGCCCAGCTGGACTCTGCCCCAGCCAATCCCAGCACAGCTGGACTCACCCTCAGCCAATCCCAGCACAGCTGGAGTCTGCCCATGCGAACCAAGGGCATTAGGTTCCTGCCCCAAGCCATCCCAGCCTAGTCGGATTCTGCCCCAGCCAATCCCAGTCCAGCTGGACTTTGCCCATGCGAACCGAGGGCATTAGGTTTCTGCCCCAAGCCATCCCAGAGTAGTCGGATTCTGCCCCATCCAATCCCAGCACAGCTGGACTCAGCCTCAGCCAATCCCAGCACAGCTGGACTTTGCCCATGCAAAACAAGGGCATTAGGTTTCTGCCGCAAGCCATCCTGGCGTAGTTGGATACTGCCCCAGCCAATCCCAGCCCAGCTGGACTTTGCCCCAGCCAATGCCAGCACAGATGGACTCTGCCCATGCAAACCAAGGGCATTAGGTTTCTGCCCCAAGCCATCCCAGCCCAGTCGGATTCTGCCCCAGCCAATCCCAGTCCAGCTGGACCTTGCCCATGCGAATCGAGGGCATTAGGTTTCTGCCCAAGCCATCCCAGCATAGTCGGACTTAGCCTCAGCCAATACCACGGCAGCTGGACTTTGCCCATGCAAACCAAGGGCATAAGGTTTCTGCCCCAAGCCATCCCAGCCCAGCTGGACTCTGCCTCAGAGAATCCCAGTCCAGCTGGACTCTGCCCCAGCCAATGCCAGCACAGCTGGACTCTGCCCCAGCCAATCCCAGTCCAGCTGGACTTTGCCCATGCGAACCAAGGGCATTAGGTTCCTGCCCCAAGCCATCCCAGCCTAGTCGGATTCTGCCCCAGCAAATCCCAGCACAGCTGGACTCTGCCCCAGCAAATACCAGCACAGCTGGACTCTGCTCATGCGAACCGAGGGCATTAGGTTTCTGCCCCAAACCATCCCAGCCTAGTTGGATTCTGCCCCAGCCAATCCCAGCCCAGCCGGACTCTGCCACAGCCAATCCCAGCCCAGCTGGACTCTGCCCATGCAAACCAAGGGCATTAGGTTTCTGCCGCAAGCCATCCCGGCCTAGTTGGATTCTGCCCCAGCCAATCCCAGTCCAGCTGGACTTTTCCCATGCGAACCGTGGGCATTAGGTTTCTGCCCCAAGCCATCCCAGCCTAGTTGGTTTCTACCCCAGCCAATCCCAGCCCAGCTGGACTCTGCCCCAGCCAATGCCAGCACAGCTGGACTCACCCTCAGCCAATCCCAGCACAGCTGGACTCTGCCCATGCGAACCAAGGGCATTAGGTTCCTGCCCCAAGCCATCCCAGACTAGTCGGATTCTGCCCCAGCCAATCCCAGTCCAGCTGGACTTTGCCCATGCGAACCGAGGGCATTAGGTTTCTGCCCCAAGCCATCCCAGAGTAGTCGGATTCTGCCCCATCCAATCCCAGCACAGCTGGACTCAGCCTCAGCCAATCCCAGCACAGCTGGACTTTGCCCATGCAAAACAAGGGCATTAGGTTTCTGCCGCAAGCCATCCTGGCGTAGTTGGATACTGCCCCAGCCAATCCCAGCCCAGCTGGACTTTGCCCATGCAAACCAAGGGCATTAGGTTTCTGCCCCAAGCCATCCCAGCCCAGTCGGATTCTGCCCCAGCCAATCCCAGTCCAGCTGGACCTTGCCCATGCGAATCGAGGGCATTAGGTTTCTGCCCCAAGCCATCCCAGCATAGTCGGACTTAGCCTCAGCCAATACCAGGCCAGCTGGACTTTGCCCATGCAAACCAAGGGCATTAGGTTTCTGCCCCAAGCCATCCCAGACTAGTTGGATTCTGCCCCAGCCAATCCCAGCCCAGCTGGATTCTGCCCCAGCCAATCCCGGCACAGCTGGACTCTGCCCCAGCCAATCCCAGTCCAGCTGGACTTTGCCCATGCGAACCAAGGGCATTAGGTTCCTGACCCAAGCCATCCCAGCCTAGTCGGATTCTGCCCCAGCAAATCCCAGCCCAGCTGGACTCTGCCCCAGCAAATACCAGCACAGCTGGACTCTGCTCATGCGAACCGAGGTCATTAGGTTTCTGCCCCAAACCATCCCAGCCTAGTTGGATTCTGCCCCAGCCAATCCCAGCCCAGCCGGACTCTGCCTCAGCCAATCCCAGCCCAGCTGGACTCTGCCCATGCAAACCAAGGGCATTAGGTTTCTGCCGCAAGCCATCCCGGCCTAGTTGGATTCTGCCCCAGCCAATCCCAGTCCAGCTGAACTTTGCCCATGCAAACCGTGGGTATTAGGTTTCTGCCCCAAGCCATCCCAGCCTAGTCGGACTCAGCCTCAGCCAATCCCAGGCCAGTTAGACTTTACCCATGCAAACCAAGGGCATTAGGTTTCTGCCCCAAGCCATCCCAGCCTAGTCGGATTGTACCGCAGCCAATCCCAGCCCAGCTGGACTCTGCCCCAGCCAAAGCCAGCACAGCTGGACTCAGCCCCAGCCAATCCCAGACCAGCTGGACTTTGCCCATGCAAACCAAGGGCATTAGGTTTCTGCCCCAAGCCATCCCAGCCTAGTTGGATTCTTCCCCAGCCAATCCCAGCCCAGCTGGACTCTGCCCCAAGCGAATCCCAGCACAGCTGGACTCTGCCCCAGCCAATCCCAGACCAGCTAGACTTTGCCCATGCGAAACGAGGGCATTAGGTTTCTGCCCCAAGACATCCCAGCCTAGTCGGATTCTGCCTCAGCCAATCCCAGCACAGCTGGGCTCTGCCCCAGCCAATCACAGCACAGCTGGACTCTGCCCATGCAAACCGAGGGTATTACGTTTCTGCCCCAAGCTATCCCAGCCTAGTTGGATTCTGCCCCAGCCAATCCCAGCACAGCTGGAGTCTGCCCATGCGAACCAAGGGCATTAGGTTTCTGCCCCAAGCCATCCCAGCCTAGTTGAATTCTGCTCCAGCCAATCCCAGCAAAGCTGGACCGAGCCTCAGCCAATCCCAGCACAGTTGGATTCTGCCCCAGCCAATCCCAGCACAGCTGGACTTTGCCCATGCGAACCAAGGGCATTAGGTTCCTGCCCCAAGCCATCCCAGCCTAGTCGGATTCTGCCCCAGCAAATCCCAGCACAGCTGGACTCTGCCCCAGCAAATACCAGCACAGCTGGACTCTGCTCATGCGAACCGAGGGCATTATGTTTCTTCCCCAACCCATCCCAGCCTAGTCGGATTCTGCCCCAGCCAATCCCAGCACAGCTGGACTCTGCCCATGCGTACCGAGGGCATTAGGATTCTGCCCCAAGCCATCCCAGCCTGTTGGATTCTACCCCAGCCAATCCCAGCCCAGCTGGACTCTGCCCCAGCCAATCCCAGTCCAGCTGGACTTTGCCCATGCAAACCAAGTTAATTAGGTTTCTGCCCCAAGCCATCCAAGCCTTGTGTGATTCTGTCCCAGCCAATCCCAGCACAGCTGGACTCTGCCCATGCGAATCGAGAGCATTAGGATTCTGCGCCAAGCCATCCCAGCCTAGCTGGATTCTGCCCCAGCCAATCCCAGTCCAGCTGGACTTTGCCCATGCAAACCAAGGGCATTAGTTTTCTGCCCCAAGCCATCCCAGCCTAGTTGGATTCTGCCCCAGCCAATCCCAGCACAGCTGGACTCTGACCCAGCCAATCCCAGCACAGCTGGACTTTGCCCATGCAAACCAAGGGCATTAGGTTTCTGCCCCAAGCCATCCCAGCCTAGTCGGATTCTGCCCCAGCCAATCCCACCACAGCTGGTCTCTGCCTCAGCCAATCCCAGTCCAGCTGGACTCTGCCCATGCGAACCAAGGGCATTAGGTTTCTGCCCCAAGCCATCCCAGCCTAGTCGGACTTAGCCTCAGGCAATGCCAGCCCAGCTGGACTTTGCCCATGCAAACCAAGGGCATTAGGTTTCTGCCACAAGCCATCCCAGCCTAGTTGGATTCTGCCCCAGCCAATCCCAGCCCAGCTGGACTTTGCCCATGCAAACCAAGGGCATTAGGATTCTGCCCCAAGCCATCCCAGCCTAGTCGGATTCTGCCCCAGCAAATCCCAGCCCAGCTGGACTCTGCCTCAGCCAATCCCAGTCCAGCTGGTCTTTGCCCATGCGAACCGAGGGCATTAGGTTTCTGCCCCAAGCCATCCCAGCCTATTTGGATTCTGCCCCAGCCAATCCCGGCACAGCTGGACTCTGCCCCAGCCAATCCCAGCACAGCTGGACTCTGCCCATGCGAACCGAGGGCATTAGGTTTCTGCCCCAAGACATCCCAGCCTAGTTCGATTCTGCCCCAGCCAATCCCAGCCCAGCTGGACTCTGCCTCAGAGAATCCCAGTCCAGCTGGACTCTGCCTCAGACAATGCCAGCACAGCTGGACTTGGCCCATGCAAACCAAGGGCATTAGGTTTCTGCCCCAAGCCATCCCAGCCTAGTTGGATTCTTCCCCAGCCAATCTCAGCACAGCTGGACTCTGCCCCAGCCAATCCCAGCACAGCTGGACTTTGCCCATGCGAACCGAGGGCATTAGGTTTCTGCCCCAAGCCATCCATGCCTTGTGTGATTCTGTCCCAGCCAATCCCAGCCCAGCTGGACTTTGCCCATGCGAACCGAGAGCATTAGGTTTCTGCCCCAAGCCATCCCAGCCTAGTTGGATTCTACCCCAGCCAATCCCAGCCCAGCTGGACTCTGCCCCATCCAATCCCAGCACAGCTGGACTTTGCCCATGCGAACCGAGGGCATTAGGTTTCTGCCCCAAGCCATCCCAGCCTAGTTGGATTCTGCCCCAGCCAATCCCAGTCCAGCTGGACTTTGCCCATGCAAACCAAGGGCATTAGGTTTCTGCCCCAAGCCATCCCAGCCTAGTTGGATTCTGCCCCAGCCAATCCCAGCCCAGCTGGACTCTGCCTCAGCCAATGCCAGCACAGCTGGACTTTGCCCATGCGAACCGAGGGCATTAGGTTTCTGCCCCAAGCCATCAAAGCCTAGTCGGACTCAGCCTCAGCCAATCCCAGGCCAGCTGGACTTTACCCATGCAAACCAAGGGCATTAGGTTTCTGCCCCAAGCCATCCCAGAGTAATCGGATTCTGCCCCATCCAATCCCAGCACAGCTGGACTCAGCCTCAGCCAATCCCAGTCCAGCTGGACTTTGCCCATGTGAAACGAGGGCATTAGGTTTCTGCCCAAGCCATCCCAGCCTAGTTGGACTTAGCCTCAGCCAATGCCAGGCCAGCTGGACTTTGCCCATGCAAACCAAGGGCATTAGGTTTCTGCCCCAAGCCATCCCAGCCTAGTTGGATTCTGCCCCAGCCAATCCCAGCCCAGCCGGACTCTGCCTCAGCCAATCCCAGCACAGCTGGACTCTGCCCATGCGAACCGAGGGCATTAGGATTCTGCCCCAAGCCATCCCAGACTAGTCAGATTCTGCCCCAGCCAATCCCAGCCCAGCTGGACTTTGCCCATGCAAACCAAGGGCATTAGGATTCTGCCCCAAGCCATCCCAGCCTAGCTGGATTCTTCTCCAGCCAATCCCAGCCCAGCTGAACTTTGCCCATGCAAACCAAGGGCATTAGGATTCTGCCCCAAGCCATCCCAGCCTTGTCGGATTCTGTCCCAGCCAATCCCAGCACAGCTGGACTCTGCCCATGCGAACCGAGGGCATTAGGTTTCTGCCCCAAGCCATCCCAGCCTAGCTGGATTCTGCCCCAGCCAATCCCAATCCAGCTGGACTTTACCCATGCAAACCAAGGGCATTAGGTTTCTGCCCCAAGCCATCCCGGCCTAGATGGATTCTGCCCCAGCCAATCCCAGCCCAGCTGGACTTTGCCCATGCGAACCAAGGGCATTAGGTTTCTGCCCCAAGCCGTCCCAGCCTAGTTGGTTTCTACCCCAGCCAATCCCAGCCCAGCTGGACTCTGCCCCAGCCAATGCCAGCACAGCTGGACTCAGCCTCAACCAATCCCAGCACCGCTGGACTCTGCTTATGCGATCCGAGGGCATTAGGTTTCTGCCCCAAGCCATCCCGGCCTAGTCGGACTCAGCCTCAGCCAATCCCAGGCCAGCTGGACTTTGCCCATGCAAACGAAGGGCATTAGGTTTCTGCCCCAAGCCATCCCAGAGTAGTCGGATTCTGCCCCATCCAATCCCAGCACAGCTGGACTCAGCCTCAGCCAATCCCAGCACAGCTGGACTTTGCCCATGCAACACAAGGGCATTAGGTTTCTGCCCCAAGCCATCCTGGCGTAGTTGGATACTGCCCCAGCCAATGCCAGCCCAGCTGGACTTTGCCCATGCGAACCAAGGGCATTAGGTTCCTGCCCCAAGCCATCCCAGCCTAGTCGGATTCTGCCCCAGCAAATCCCAGCACAGCTGGACTCTGCCCCAGCAAATCCCAGCACAGCTGGACTCTGCTCATGCGAACCGAGGGCATTAGTTTTCTGCCCCAACCCATCCCAGCCTAGTTGGATTCTGCCCCAGCCAATCCCAGCCCAGCCGGACTCTGCCTCAGCCAATCCCAGCACAGCTGGACTCTGCCCATGCGAACCAAGGGCATTAGGTTTCTGCCCCAAGCCATCCCAGCCTAGTTGGATTCTTCCCCAGCCAATCCCAGCACAGCTGGACTCTGCCCCAGCCAATCCCAGACCAGCTAGACTTTGCCCATGCGAAACGAGGGCATTAGGTTTCTGCCCCAAGACATCCCAGCCTAGTCGGACTTAGCCTCAGGCAATGCCAGGCCAGCTGGACTTTGCCCATGCAAACCAAGGGCATTAGGTTTCTGCCCCAAGCCATCCCAGCCCAGTCGGATTCTGACACAGCCAATCCCAGTCCAGCTGGACTTTGCCCATGCAAACCAAGGGCATTAAGTTTCTGCCCCAAGCCATCCCAGCCTAGTTGGATTCTGCCCCAGCCAATCCCAGCCCAGCTGGACTCTGCCTCAGCCAATCCCAGCACAGCTGGACTCAGTCTCAGCCAATCCCAGTCCAGCTGGACTTTGCCCATGCAAACCAAGTGCATTAGGTTTCTGCCCCAAGCCATCCCAGCCTAGTCGGATTTTACCCAAGCCACACCAGCCTAGTCGGATTCTGCCCCAGCCAATCCCAGCCCAGCTGGACTCTGCCCATGCGAACTGAGGGCATTAGGTTTCTGTCCCAAGACATCCCAGCCTGGTTGGATTCTGCCCCAGCCAATCCCAGTCCAGCTGGACTTTGCCCATGCGAACCGAGGGCATTAGGTTTCTGCCCCAAGCCATCCCAGCCTATTTGGATTCTGCCCCAGCCAATCCCGGCACAGCTGGACTCTGCCCCAGCCAATCCCAGCACAGCTGGACTCTGCCCATGCGAACCGAGGGCATTAGGTTTCTGCCCCAAGACATCCCAGCCTAGTTCGATTCTGCCCCAGCCAATCCCAGCCCAGCTGGACTCTGCCTCAGAGAATCCCAGTCCAGCTGGACTCTGCCTCAGACAATGCCAGCACAGCTGGACTTTGCCCATGCGAACCGAGGGCATTAGGTTTCTGCCCCAAGCCATCCCAGCCTAGTTGGATTCTTCCCCAGCCAATCTCAGCACAGCTGGACTCTGCCCCAGCCAATCCCAGTCCAGCTGGACTTTGCCCATGCAAACCAAGGGCATTAGGTTTCTGCCCCAAGCCATCCCAGCCTAGTTGGATTCTTCCCCAGCCAATCTCAGCACAGCTGGACTCTGCCCCAGCCAATCCCAGCCCAGCTGGACTCTGCCCATGCAAACCGAGGGCATTAGGTTTCTGCCCCAAGCCATCCCAGCCTAGTCGGATTCTGCCTCAGCCAATCCCAGTCCAGCTGGACTTTGCCCATGCAAACCAAGGGCATTAGTTTTCTGCCCCAAGCCATCCCAGCCTAGTCGGATTCTGACACAGCCAATCACCGTTCAGCTACAAGGAGGATCAGGTATTTCAGTTGCTAACATACTGTCTAAAGGTTACAATTTCAGTGCAAAAAAGAAAAAAATTGTTCACAACCAAGATCAGATCAGTAACAGCTTTGGAAGTCAGCTCTGTTTTTTCTGCCATGGGTGCTAATGCACAGTTAAGAGCAAAGAAATGTGATTGGCTGAGTTTACAAATTACCTCATTTAGGCTGTGTAAAATTCAGATTAATTGCCCCAAAGTAATTAAAGCCTCCATCACAAAATACCTTGTTATACTGCGCAATACGTGGGCAGTTGGCTAGTCAACTACATTTTCTGGTTTTGTATGTCTTTAAAAGGTGAAACAGTTTGCTTTTTCCTATTGGTTTCATTGCATGTAGACATTTCTCAATTCAAGTTAGACATCCCCCTGCCCCCGTTTACTAGAATGAAAATAACTTAGTTCACCTCTCAGTCGCATTGTGGCTTATATTGCTTTTCATGGGGGAAGATTTCTGTGTATAGACAGGATGCGGTGGTTAAATGGGGGTTTGGAACAAGAAAATACAGTTTACAATCGGTGCCTGAGTGCACAGCTTCATCGTGCTCCTGAGATGGATGGAGACAGCCCTGCAGCTTGGTGTAAGTAATTGAGAAAAGAACATTCGTAAGGCAGGAGACAGCTGGATTAAAAAGGTGAAGCCCAAAAAGCAAATGAAAAGAGAATCATTGATGATGGATGGGAGAGCAGTATCCAAGTCCAGCGTTTTTCTGGATGTGCTGTTGAACAGCAGCAAAACAAGAAAAGCTGAGATCAAACTGTCAAAAGAGCTTGGGCAGCCACAGGGACTATTGCAGTTGAAGAGGCAGTCAGCTGCTGAGCTCCAGGTTTCCCAGCCTTGGTGGGAGGCCCTGGTGCTGGTCCTGCAGCCTGCGCCTGGCCTGCCAGCCAGCATTAGGGTCACTGCTTGCAGAGACTGTGCACATAGAGGTCTGCCCCTGGTGAAGCTCAGCAGAGTGACCATTACTCTGCCCAGCACAGCCCCTCCTGCGCGTTTTCCACTGCACTTCATCATGTCCTGGCCCTATCTCCGCAGAGCAGAAATCCCCAAACATCTGGTGCATTCTTCTTGAGGGCATTCAGAGAGGCTGCACAGAAAACACTGTAAAGGTCATTACTGCAGCTCACTTTGTTAATTGCTGCTGATCAGACAGCTTTCTTGGCAAGGGGGGGGGGAAAGACATTTGGGTAGGAAAAAAATTAATCAAGTTCATGAGACAGAAGAGTTCAAAACTGCTCTATTTGCACCAGGTGCCAAGCAGACACAGGACACCCCTGCAAAGGCAGGGGTCATGACCACCAGGCAGGCTGGTCAAGAGCCCCATGGTAAGTCCCATCCATGGTGCAGGGAAAGCGGAGGAGCCAAGGTGAGCCACCACCCAGAGCCTGCTGCACAGGCAGACTGAGAAGCAGTCGGACTTGTCAACCATGGAGCAGCTTCTTCTCCCCACCACGGTAAGGCTAGACAGGGCGGTTACAGCCCCATCACCCCCAGCACCCCTCCCCTGTGACTTTCCACATCTTTGCATCACCACTTGACCCCGGGCCCACCAGAAAGCACAGCCTGCTGTACCACCTTCCCTGTCTGGCATCAGGCCACCTCTGTGTCACCTCCACACCCTCCCGGCACAGCCTGGGAACCAGTCTGCCCACACCCTACTTTCTTTTTCCTCAGGACCAAGACAATCTCCATCAGGTTTCAGTTCTTGTTCCTTCAGTCCTGAACGCTAACCGGAGCCTTCTCATCCCAGCTGCCTCCCGAGTCATTCCCTGCCAGCTTTAAAACTCAGCTGGGACAGAGAGCAGACATGACTGATCCCAAGCAGGTCACCTGCAGCAAAGCAAAGAATAGGACTGCCCTGCTTAGTTTTCTTTAATTTGCTTCAGTGCCCTAGACAACCCCATGTATTCACAAAAGCCTGAAGCAAACCCAGAAGCAGTTGCCAGTAGGAGGTTTCCCAGACTGAGAAGCACAAGCAGAAAGATTCATCCCAGCCCCATCATTTCCCAGCGGGCTGAGGACAGTGGCATGAGGTTAGCCCAGGGCTGTCCCCACACACTACAGAGAGGGGTTGTATTGCATGTGCTGTAAAGGCTCCAACATGCTGCAGATCCGACAATTGCACAACACCAGTAGAAAGACCTTCCCCAGTACATCTGATGAGCCCTACACCTGTCTTGCAACTAAGTATCATGAGGCACAGAGGAGTAATGACTTGCCAAAGAGATCACAGGGAGCCAAGAGAAGACTCAGGCATGGAGCTTGTATCTCCTGAAGTCCACACTCGGCCTCTTCATGCAGCACACAGGCAGAGTAGGAGCCAGAGCAGCCCTAAGACCACCAATCTCAGAGGGATGGGTAAGAGAGTACTTGGTCTGTGCAACATCATTACCTGAAGAAACACTCTGTTTCATCATCAGCACACACCGGGCAGCAAGATGCACATGACAGAGAACCACTAGGGCATGATCCAGTCATTGAAGAGAGCTGCTGGGATCACTGTGACCAGGATCACTGAAACCACTCACTGAGGACTTAAAATCCACGCTGGAATATCAGTGCCGGAGTCCAGTCTCCTGGCACACAAATACAACAGGACCCCTGCTTGGGGATACTGGTGCTGGGGTCTGAGCAACCAGCTCCTTCCCTCCTGGGCAGATGTCCCATCGACTCAGCAGGAGATATAACTATTACGCCCAGTCCCAGGGCAGTGGGAGCCCCTCCAGACCAGGGACCATTAGAAAACCCATTAGCAATTTAGCTGAGGAGAGAGTTCAAGGCACAAGCAGCCCTTGCTGGGCTAGGAGGAGCCCTGGGGGTCAGCTAGCTCCAAACCTAAGGGGCAAAATGACTCCAAAATTGGAGGAGCAGACAGCAATGTAGGGGAATCCCATGGCAGAGACAGATCGGAGACATCTCCAGCAGGAGAAGCAGCTTCTCTTCTGTTGGCAGAGACCTCAACTGCAGCATCCCTTCCTGCAGTGCTGAGGGATGGATGGTGGCCAGGAAACTTCTGGGAGGGCTCTCAGTGCCACCAGCCTGGAGGACACAGGCCCCCTCCGGGGGGGAACCTGAGAGCAGGGCTCAAGGGCAAGGCTTTCCTGAGAAAGCCAGAGGGGACTTTCTCTGCTATTGCAGAGGGCACGAGGTCCCCAGAGGAGAGGCACTGCTGCTCCCTTCATGGGCCAGGCTGGATTCAGGTGTTAATGAGCTGGAAAGGACAGGAGAGATGTATTTCAACAGTGCTTGAACTCCAGAGGTACTTCAGCATCACAGCAAAGTAAATACCCCATAAAATGCTCATCTAGCAGCTGCACTGTAGCACACAGGTTCATTCACCTCTGTTCCCAGCACGCTCCTTTGCAATGAGGAATAGCCGTTCACGCTGCTGAGGTTTATGACGGAAGCACACAGCAAATCCTCAGCCCTGCTAAGCACTAGTGAGTGTGGGGGGGTCTCGGGACCCCCATCCCAGGCTGCCTGGAGGCAGTGGGAGCAGTTCCTGGGCTCACTGCCAGGGAGGTTCAGGGGAAGCAAAGCAGTGGGGCAGTAAAAGGGAGAAAATCCAGCCCTGAGCCACAGCCCCACGTGATGCTCAACTGGGAGTGCTGGGGGGAAACACCGTGTGGCCAGGCCAGGTGCGGCCCCGGCCCCCAGCGCACACCCCATCGCCCACAGCCTCTCCCGAGGCCATGGCAGGTACCCCTGGGCGCTGCTGCTGCACAGCACGGGGCAGCTGTGTCCGAGGGCTGCTGCGAAGCAGCTGCTGTGAGTGCTTGCTGCGGGCGCTGCCATTGCTCGCCTGACTTGCCAGGCTGTTCCCTCCATCTGCCAAACCCAGCACGTTTATTTTTGTGTTTCCAAGTTTGATCAGATCGACTCTTCCACTTTAATCTAATGAGTGCGCTGAGCTGAAACAAACACAATCTGTCCACAGAGGGCCGGGGAGGGATGTCTGGGGGCACTGCAGAGGCCCCGTGGGGAGCCTGCAATACCCTGATGCAGAACCAAGACAGCTTTGGTAGCCAGCAACAGCCACCCCTCGCCCCACACACGCCCCCACAAATCTCCTCACTGCCCCAGGGCTGAAGACCTGAGCGTGGAGAGGTACCTCTACAGAGAAGAGCATCCTCCTCAGGCCCTGATGTGGGCACAGCTCTGCTGTTTCCTTCCTTTCCTTGCCCATTTGCCTGACTGTCTTTCCAGAGAATGACCCTGCAGTGCTGTGGGCATGAGCCAGGTGGCAGCTGGCATCTGCACTGGCTTGCAGAAATGACCTTGGCCACTCAGAGGACATTGGAAGCCTTTTTGCTTTCCAGGTTTCCCCCAAGACAGACAAGAAACCTTGAGCAGGAAGGATGCAATACACATCCAGCCCCTGAGGTTTGCTGCTCTCCAGCTGTGAGCTCATCTGCACCAGCTCTGCCAGCTCCGGAGCATGGCTGGAAGCACGGAGCCTGCGGCTCCCTGTGCTGGGATGGGTCACCTCCCCAAGGACCCTCCAGCACCGGCTCCCTGCAGAAACTCTACAGCAGGATTTGCCACCAGTCTCAGGCTTTCCTGAGAAAACTTCTCAGGAAGTTTTTCTCCCCTCTGTTTCTCGTACCCGGTTTCATTGCAGTAGAGCCCTAGGACAGGTTTGTTTGCATCCCTGTGGGGTGTGTGTGCAGCGGCGAGGGGAGCTCTGGTGTGAAGAGCTTCAGGGGAGAGCAAGGGCTGGGTGTGAGCTTCTTTAGGAAGCAATCTGGCGGGATGGCATCACTGCTGCTGTCCCACTGTGCTGCTTCTCTGGTGTGAGGAGAGAGATGGAGCAGAAAGGAAGCAGATCAGCAGAAGACACTGTCTGCAGCTCCTGCAGCAGGGACAACAGCCCTTGGGAGCATCCAACCCTGCATCAATGGAAAGCTCCAGGAGCCCTGTGGCCAGGAGACCCTTTGGGGTGGAAGGCAAGTTGGCATCTGGCAAATCACAGGGTCTGCCCAGGCAGCAGCTGGGAGGCTGGAGGCAGAGCAGGCTCCTCCTGGCTGCCCAGCTGCCTGGTAGCAGCGCAGCTGGCTCGGCTGGGCTGCCCAGCTGGCCCCAGTGAGGACAACTCCACACAAGGAGAGGGCTCAGCTGCCAGGTGTGGGCACTGCCGGGACATGCATAGGGACGAGCTGGTCATCCGCTCTCTTGGGCAGAGGAGGGGGACGTGGGGATGGCCCCCGGCAGCTTGCCACCCTGCCCTGCTCAGAGGAAGGGTGGGCACGGAGCAGGGCTGAGGGGCAGTGGGCTGGATACACTGAAGGACTCCAGGAGACGGGGGCTCCCCTGGGGCTGCCCCTCCCCAGGAGCTGGGGCAGAGCCAGGCCAGTGCCCGGCCAGGTTTGTTTCCACACACTGCCTCTTACACCTTCCCCCGGCCCAAGCTTGTTTTGACCAGGTGCCAAAGGCTCAGCAGCTTCGCAAGCTCACGTGGCACTTTGGGAAATGCTCCCTCCAAGTGCTCAGGCACTTGGGCTCCACGGGGGTGAGGTGCTGAACACCTCGGGGAGCTAAGACAGCACAAGAGTCCCCACCCTGAGGAGCTCAGCACCCACCTGGCTGGGGTAAGGCGGCTGTGTTGGCTTAACCTTGAGCCTCGCTGCTGTAAAGCTTTGTATGCGGATAGGTTTCCTTTAGTCTCCTCCCCAAACAAAATCC
Source organism: Falco punctatus (assembly GCF_963210335.1). Lineage (NCBI taxonomy): Eukaryota > Metazoa > Chordata > Aves > Falconiformes > Falconidae > Falco > Falco punctatus. The sequence goes on from NC_137590.1 coordinate 1,150,202, forward strand.
CCCAACTTTCTCCAGCCATCACATTTGCAGATTCTTCTTCCTTAAAATAATAACTAAGTTCATGCTGTGAGAGGTTCGCTCTTGCCCTGATTTAATGAAGAGGGAAGATGAAAAGACCACGAGAAGATTTGCTTTTGCAGCGCCTCACTGTTGCTCCCAGTTCTGTGCTCTCCATCCTTACTTATTCTCCTTTCCAGGAGCTGTCTGTAACCCTTTGATAAAAACCTCTTCTCTCCCCAAAGCAGGCAGTGTCCTTTCTTGCCTGCACAGCCAGAGGAACGTCACACTTCCCCTTTGATGTCAAGATAATGTATAGATGTAACATCATGTGTATGTGTGACAAGTGCAAACAGCCATCTCTCTGTCCCAGATTTGGTAATTTAGGGAGGAAAAGGAAAAGCTAGGATAAAAAATATCTCAAAATGAATTCTCCCCATTCATCACATGCACACAGAGCTGCCTCTGGGCAGCCTACCCTCCCTAGGGGCCTGGGACCCCCAAATGTCCAGGGCCAGGGTGAAGCCAGGGTTTGCCTAAACCAGCCAGTGAGTGCCTGGGGCCACCAAAACCTCCCTGGAGAGCGTGACAAGCGTGGCAGGTTGTAAGGCAAAGCCCACAGCAGTGATGACAGGCTTCTTGTGATTACCTGCAAGCACTTGCTCACCCTGGTTTGTGATTCACTGCTTGGGTAGCACAGCATAGCACGCTGGGACGAGAGCTGGGAGAAGCTCACCCACAGCAAGAGGAGCAGGAGCCAGCAGACAGGCTCCCGCATACTCCGCTGACCCGGCACTCGCAGCCCCAGCTGTGCAACCAGGGCAGCGAGCCTGGGCACGCTGAGGGGACACGCTCTCTGCCAGAAAGCCAGAGCCTGTCCCTCTCCAGACCCAGGCTCTGATGGGCACAAAGGTCCTGCACTGCACAGTGACCCTGTGCCTGTGCTTTCCTCTTTGCAAACCACTCGCAGCCAGGCCTGTCTTGAAGCTTGAACTTACTGTTCATCCCCAAAGCAGCCTCTGCCCTGCAGACTCATAACTTCATGTAAGACCAGGGACCACCGTCAGTGCAGCTCCCGAGGCTCCCTGCTCCAGCCACAGGGTCCCTTCCATCCCACGGACACCTCTGCCTGCTCCTCTGGGAGCTGGTGGATCTCACCACCCTCTCCATGGCCACGTGGGCAGCTGTCTCGGGGTGTAGCCATGGGGGTTTGCAGGAATGAGCACCAAAACCTGAGCGTTGGCTTCTGAAACCTCTACATGCATGACTCTCCAGTCTTCCTGCAAAATCGCTTGTTTTCTCCTTTCACCTCTGGTTCTGATGCAAACCGTCAGTGCCAGGGGAGCTGTGAGGAGCTGGGACCGGGGTAAGAAGATGCCCTGCTTGCCCACGCACCTCACCTGCCCTCTCTGAATGCCCCAGGCCACTCTCCCCTGTGAATGGGAATCTGGGAGAAAGGTTGAGTTTATCTAAGCCAGAATCACTAAGAGCCCTGGAACTCTGCTCAGTCATTAACCGGTGAGTAAAGCACGCTCCATGAGTCACTGATGCTATTATAAACACTTTCTTCTAAAGGCTGTAGAAATGCAGTAGGAAAGTGGTGCTCCTTGAAGTCAGTGGTTGTTTCCTTCCATCAAGATCTCTGCTCTGTGACCTGGGACGGCTCTGTCCCCCTAGCTTGCCCCATGGGCACCTGCCCCCCACAAGGCTGTGCCTCCCGGGGCCAGGCTCTTCATGCCCGGGTTGACAACATGAGCCGTATCTGCACCACTCCCACGACCCTTCCTGTGCTTCATGGCTGCACCTCACATTAAGCCATTTGTAAAGGTTAATGCATGCAGGACAGATATGCTTTTCCCAGATTAACTGATGCTAAAGACAGCACCAGCGAGGAGTTGCTCAGTGCGATCCGTAACATGGTGAGCGCTCTTCCATGGCATGCTACTACTCCTTGCTCCCCTCAGACTGCCCAAATCACTGATCCTGCCTGTCACCACTGTTAATAAACCCAGAGCTTTCTATGAGACTCAACACCCATCGTCACCCTGTGCCTGCAGGCCTGCCTGCTGGCCTTCTCCTGGCTCAGCGCCCCTCCACACCGCAACCACTCTCCCCTCCACTGCCCTTGTGCATGCGGGGAAGCTGCTGTGACCCCTCTGTGAGCCTCCACCTCCGCCCCCAACCACTGCCTTGCTCCCTGCAGCATGGCTTGGTCTGTCCAAGGGCCACACAGGGACACTGACTCTTGGGATAGGCTGTGGCTGTCACACCAAACTCCTGCTTTCCACGCTGCTCTTGATGGCCACCAGTCCAGCCCATCTCCATGCTGGCCCCCTCCCCCTGCCCATCTAACCTGGGTCCGCCCATGCTTGCTCCACTCACTGCCTTGGCCTCTGAGCACCTCCTGCCCTCATTCCCTCTTCCTTTGCATCTTATTTTTCAGCTTGTTGGCTTTTTCCCCCCTCTTCTGCTCCCAGGTCTTGTCTTAGCCTTGAAAATGCAAATGCTTACCAGCACACCTAAGGCCAGACACACGCTGGGATGGATTTGCCCTAAGGGGGCTTCCCCAACCCCAGCACATCAAAACTCCAGCGTGATGGTGCCCAGCTGGCTCGCCAGCAGTGCAAAGGGCTCCAGCCACCCTGCCTTTGCCACCACCTTGGAGACAAGCAGGAGCTGACTTGTGAGCCAGCCTGCTGCTGGGGCTGCCGTGCTGATTACTTTGTACTTGGTGTCACAAAAAGAAATGAAAATGCCAAAACTCTGGAGAAGGAAAAGGAAGGTGCATTGGAGCAAAGATAGGGGAGAGCAATTCTTGTAGAGACCGAGAGGACCTTGCAGAAAGCCATTCTACCTTATTCCTGCCTGGACGCCTTGCTGGCTGGGGCAAGCTTTGCTCCATGCTGTCATCCCTTGCGTCCTGCCCAGGCTCCAGGGCTAGACACTAAGATCTTCCTATTCAAAAGGATTACAAATTACTGTCTGATCCACTAATTAGGAAGGGAAGATGAGTGTGCTTCTGACAGCGATGTTTAGCAGCCATTTAGAAATTGCTCTGAAGGCAGCAAGGTGCTGTGAGCACACCGCAGTGTGGAGCCGCATCTGCTCTATGCCAGCCAGCCCAGGACCACCCTACCGGCCCCGCTGCCAGCAGCTCCCTCTCACCCTGGGAGGCTCTGCCCGATGCCATCCCCAGCTCACACAGCTCCTGCAGCAAGTCTTGCCCTTCTGCAGAGCTTGTCTGGCTTTCAAGGATGTCCCTAGGCCATTTGGCTCCTAGCCCTGCTGCCATTACTTCATATTTATTTAACAAAATTAAAACCTGCTTAGCGGGGCCAATTGTAGGCAGGGGAGACAAATTGGATCTTCATGCTGCTGCCAAAGAAGGGCAGTCTGGCGCCGGGCTGGAGGCCACCTGTGCTGTCTCATGGGGTATGCGGACCCTCCTTCCCATAGTGGCAAGTCATGCCAGTTGGACTGGGCAGCAGCACAACAGGTGTCCCAGACGGCTCACGCCACTTCTTGGGGTTCCCCCTTGTCTCCTTCCCTGCGTGGCCATGGGTGGCAGGAGCTGGCTCTGGCTGGGGAAGGACTCCAAAAGCCCCCACTGGCACCTCCATGCTGTGATGGGACTCCCTGAGAGCTACAGAAGATGTGGTCCTTGTGAGAGCAGACAGGCACGGCCGTACTTCTGAGGGGATCACCCCAGCCCTGCGGCCGCCGGCAAGGGATGATGGAGACAGCCCCGTGCCCGTGTGGTTTGGGTGATGCCCATGACAAGTGTGTGGAGGCTGCCCTGAACACCTCCAGACAGTGCCTAAAAACGAGACATGGCTCCCAGCAGAGCTGCCCTCAGCCCCTTCTGAGCCCTTGCTGTCCAGCAGGGCCCCTCTTTCCCATGCAGATCCTCACAGGACTGGGCTCCTCTTCCTGAGTCAGAAACTTGCTCCAGGTCAAACAGGGGATCAGGTGGGTCTAGGACCATCTCAGGAACTGTTGTACGGCTTTGGACTTCCCAAAAGTCATCCTAGGTCTGACCCCCATTCCCCAACATCACGGCCCTTCTAAACCCCAGCCCACCGATGGGCACAGCCAAGCAGCTCAGCTGCCTCCAGAAGTGCTCCATGCTGCGTGCAAAGACTTTCCATAGGAAAGGGAGCAAAGAGCCAGAGCTTGAAAGCATGAGCCACATCTCCAGGGCACAAGGGCAGAGATACCCCTGCCCTCCACTGCTGGTATGACCCTGCTGGGACTCGATGTCTGCAAGTCCCTGGGTGGCTTCGGGTGGCCCCCGCTGACCCCTGGTGCTGACCGAGCTCTCTGGCACCCCACACTCTCAGCATCACCCCACACAGAAACGCAAACACAATGTGAAGGCAGAGCGGGGAATTAGGAAGCCTCAGCAATGGGCACGGGTACCCGCAGAGGAGCAGCTTCATCGCAGAGAAGAACCCAGCCAGCTTAAGGTATTATTAGATCCAGCTGCAGTGGTATTAATGAGTGCTTTCAATTTTAATGAAGTTAATCTACCTGTAAAAGCTCTTTAGGCCCATAAACATATGACTGGAGAGAGAATAGGACTTTCAGCCACATTTTTATAACATTTGAGCGTGTTTTTTACAGACGCTCATTTAATAGCGATGCCAGCACAACAGCTGGGAGGAAAGCACCCACTGTCCAAACCGCAGCTCCCTGCACCATGGCAGTCAAATGCGGAGCAACCTCTTGCTCAAGCTGCATGGACTTCTAGGGGAAGCAGGATTTCATGTTCCCATTATGATAAAAGTTAGAAAACCTGTGAATTTCAGTGGCAAAACATGTATTGCCTATTCTCCCTGAGGAGAAGATGGTGCATGCAAAACAAAGCTCATGGAAACAGAGACAAGCCCCAGCCTAGCAGAGCACCCTGGCCCACTGGGGTCTCCCTGTCCTCCCCCCGTTCCCAGCTCAAGTGGAGAGGCCAGTCACGCTGAAGCTGGTCTCCAGCCCCCACCAGCAGGTCCTTGCCTGCTTTGCCAGCAGAGGTTCACTTTTCTGATGCCTCCAGTTACTCTTGGGGTTTGAGTCACTGGCTTTGATTCACCTTTCCCATCTCTGGGGAAAACAGGAGAGTCAGAAACTGCCTGAGACCTGGGATGACCTCCTCACATCCACAGGTTTGGACTTTCTCCTCCCTCCTCCCTGTGAATCCTGTGAAACTCCCCTTTCTGCACAACGCCAGCTGAGCACCAGGTGCCAGAGGACACAAAGACTCCCCAGGGAGCAGTGCCTGGCCCAGGCTGGTCCTCCTTGCCTGGAGGAGAGGACAAACAGGGCCACCCTACAAGAAAACATCAAGCTGACCAGAAAGCTGCACATCACATCTGGAGAGAGAGGAAAGAGCAAGAATGGCACTGGAAATTGAAACACGGTAAGGAAAACGTCAGTCAGTGCCCCCCAGGTGAGGCAGGCTGGGTCTCTAAAGGCTTTTGGGCTCTGATCACCAGGGAGAGGGAGGGGAGGGCAGGACCTGGGGCTTTCCCTGGCTGGCCTTCACACACCAGCTGCCGGGGTGCTGTGGAGCAGTGGGGACCCCCTTTAAGGGGTGCCTGGGCTGGGTTCTTGAGTCGTTGCCAACTACAGCAATGGCTTAGTCTCCCACCATCTTGGCTTTCCAACCAAAACCACCTCTCCCTCCAGCCCACCCCACCCTCCAGCAACATTGCCAAGGGCAGGAGATGCCAGGTACCACGGGACCCACCAGCAGCATCCAGCCCCACTCCCGCCCCTGCTCTGCTCGCCCCGTTACCGGCAGCTTTATCACAGGCTGGTGGGGCCAGGGGAGACCTGGGGGTTCCTAGCACGCCTCCTACACGGGGAGCTCACCATGGGCTGCTGCAAGCCACCGTCAGACACATCCCTGTGCCAGCACTGAGGCGGGACATCCCTGCCTGCACGCCCAGGCCAGCTCCCAATGCACCCGCTTCACCGCGCTGCCGGGCACTGCCTGAGGCCAGCAGCCAGGGCCTCTCCTTGCACCAAGTTCCCTGAAGGCCACAATGTGCTGTGACTTCTCATGGAAAAGGTCCTGATGGGTTCCACGGTCCCATGCAGCCCCTCATGAGGTCACTGCCCTGCCCAGGGTGGGAAACCTCAAAGCAGCTGCCCATATCCCCTCTGTGTTCTCCTGCTGGTCGTGTTATCCCTGGCTTGGAGGTGACACTCAGGGCTGTGGGGACACCGGGCCTGCACTGCCTGCTACGGCTGGTGGTAACGGCACTGCTTCTCTCCCAGCTGAGACACCAAACTGAGGCAAATGTCCTCCGGCGGCAGCGGGACAAAGCCCTGCCCGGGGCAGGCACAGGCACAGTTGTGTGTGGCCTGCCTGAGCTCCCAAGTGCTCCTGCCGGAGCCAGCCGGGAGCCGTGGCTGCCCAGCCGGGGGACCGGGCAGCAGTGCCGCGACAGGGCTGAGGAGCCAGTCAGTTAATCAGCCTGTCCTCAGATGGGAGACTGGACCCGACTCCCATGGAGAACAGTTTGAAGACCTGAGGTTGAGCCTGATGTACATCAATGTGTCTTTATACCCCTCTGAGAAAAGGAGGTCAAAGCAGCTTTACATCTCCAGTGTAAACCAGTAGACCAGCATAAAAAGGCATTTATGGAATTAAAATTTCTTTTTGTCTGAAATTTGCCTTGGTGCACAGAGACCCTAGCTGTTTCTGCAGCAGCCTGTGGCAGTGCCCATGGGGGATGCTCCCAGAGCAAACTCTGCAGGGGGCACCCACAGGTCCACCCCAGACCTGGATGGGAGCTTGGCGGGGGGACCCTGATGGAGCTGGTGAGTGCTTGCTCTGAACCATCCCTGTGGAGGAACTGGAAGTGGCTGGAGAAGTGGGGATGCCAAACACATTCCTAGCTGCTGGCAGGGTTTTTTTTTTACATCAGAACCACAAAGCAGGAGTTCCCAAACATCTATGGCTAATCTTTGGCAGGATCAGCCCAGAAGGGTCAACTGATCCACAGGGGGATGTGCAGAATGCTCTGGGGCAGAAATCGATAGCCGGCTGCTTAGTGCCTGGGTTGTGGTCATTAATCAATCAACACGAGAACATCACAGGGTGTTTAGAGAACAGCTGTGGCACTGAGCAGCATTGAACCAGGACAAGCCAGAGCAGGACCTGGGTTTCCTTCTCCCCCAAAAGAGCACATGGCCAGCAGCAGCAGAGAGCTGCAAGTGCTAGCAGGAGGACTAGGAAGATGCATGCTACCAGGAGTCTCTGCACTTCTGGAGCTACCCCAGGATGGTTTCATGGATGTTTTGAGGGACAAGGCTCTCCAGGGGCAGTACAGATACAGTTTGGAATGTCCACTAACAAGGTTAAGAGCCTGACTCAGAGGGACCCCTCCACCCCCCAGTTTGCCCATGGGGCCTTGGCTGACAGAGGCCAGCCTCGTGTCCTGCAGCTTGTCTTGCTGTGGCCGGCGCTGGATTTGGCCACTTCTTCCCACAGGTGTGCAGAGTCGCAGGTGCTGGTCTGTGCTCAGCTCCTGCCAGCATCACCTCCTTGACCCCTCTTTGTAGGTCATCAGGGTCTGCCAAAGCCACCAAACCCCACAGCAGAGGAAAGGAGTCATGGTCATCTAGCAAGAAGACTAGGCAGCGGTTCTTGGAGCAGCACAGGGCAGGAGGGAGCAAGTCAGTCAGGGCTCATCATCGCCTGGAAGTGGCTCACCTTCGCTGGGACAAGCGGTGCCACCAAAGTAGGGCTGCCAGGCTCCCTGGGGCCACAGCGGCACAGAGGCTTTCTTGGCGTGCTGTGCGGAACAGGGCGTATCATCTAATTATATCGGCTCTGTCCCACAAAAAGGAGCTGGGAGATGGGGTGCCCTATTTACACAGTCCTCCTCCAACCCCCGGCAGCTGCAGCACTGGTGCCAGCCTGCCCCTGGCCCAGGGACTGCAATGGCTTCATGTCCTTTGGCCCCATCAGCTGGAGGAGGGGAGCAGCAGACCCCCACTGCCCGCACCTCCACACCCATCGAGGCACAACCGCTCCCTGGCTGGATGTTTGCTTCTGCCGGAGGGCAAGACAGTTGCAGGGGTCCGGGTCAGTGTCTGATGGATCAGTGGCCTCTCTCCAACCCACCCTCCAGCCCCTGGGCTGGCTAATACTGGGCTGCCCCACAGGCTGCAAGTGATCTTATGCTGCCACTGAGGAGTGGGTGTCAGATCCGGCACTCTGGGGGAAGAAACCCACTCTGGCAGCTCAGCAGCACAACACCACAAGGCTGCTGCAGCTCATAGCCTGGGCAGATGTGTCCTCACCACAGCACCTTGCACATGCACCCATGCGAGGAGCCATGAAGGGGTCAGCAGCAAAGGGACTCAGACCAGCTGTGAACAGGTTGCTTGAACACCCCAAGACTGACAGCATCCTCACAGCTCTGTGCCCCACTGGGCCAGGCTGCTGCAGCCCACTCCCTGCCCAGCACTTGCCTTCCTCCTCAGCTCAGATCCTGCTCTAGGAGGTCTCAGCACCTGTGGGGTGGGTTGCAGTGAACCCACCCTGCAGGGCTGTCGTACCCTGTGCCAAGAGCCTTTGGGAGCAGGTGGAGCCATCAGGAGGTGATTGCCATCTCAGGCAGCACAGGACTGACACCATCAGGGCTATGCCCCGAGCAGGAGCAGGCCAGGCAAACACTTCCCTGCCTGTGATGGGAGAAGAACTGGAATGAACACACCAATGCCAGGGTTATTCTCCCACTTTGAGGGTGCCAGGCAAGGAGACTGAGCAGGAGCCAAGGGCACTCAGAGCTGGTGCCATAGCAGTGCACACAGAGGAGGGGCTGCCAAGGGCTTGGTGGATCCCACCCAAGTCTGCGGGGTTCACCTCTCAGAAACTTCACTGTGCTCTGGAGGTGCTGGGCACAAACCTCCCTCTCCTCACATGGAACCTCAGGATGCTCCAGCCAGCCAGCAACCTTCCCAAACGGTGACAGAGACTTGGCCCCTCTGTATGCTTGAAGATGTCCCTTTGACCTTCCCAGAAGCTGGCCTCGGGTGACCCTCACCCCTGGCACAGCCCTGTGCACTCCTCCTCAGCCACGGGTCCTGTTGGGCTGCAGGTGGCAGGCGTGATGCGCAGCCCTGCGCCCTGCTCCGGTGGGGCTGGTAGGAGAGGGCTCCCCGCCAGCCTCATCCCAGGCAAGCCCAAGGGCTGGGGAACGGCCGCTGGTGGGGCTGTGGGCCAAGAGCAGATCGAAAAGCGCTCCTCACCTGACGTTCTGTGGTTGCTAGGTGATTAAATCATCCATCTGCTTATGACAGCACGGGAGAGCAGTGAGTCAGTCCCCTTCGTACAAGACAACAAAGGGTTTTTCAACTCCAGCCCACCTCCAGCCTGTCCCCAGGTCTGTCAGTGCCTGCAGGACGCTCAGCCATATGCAAGAGGAGCAGGGTGCCCACGCCGCAGCCCAGCATCCCAGGGCAGGGCGGCTGCCAGAGGCACCATGGTTCTGATGAGCAGGACCTCCACGGCATCCTGGAGAGCACAGCCAGGCAGCTGTATCCTCACAGCACCACCTCGCAGGAGGGTTTTGCTTTTATTGCACCTAGAGCGACTTGGAGGGGTCAGATGAGCCCCACCAGCAGCAAAGGGAGGACTGCTGTTAGCCCCCCGCCAGACAGCCCAGCACCCCCAGCACAGCCACCCAAGCACCTTCCCCCTTCTGCAGGCTCGGCTGCGTCTGCCGCAGGGACGTCGTTATCATTGTACATGCGGAGCGGCTACGACCACGCGCTTCGGGAGCAGAGCCCAGGGAAAGCCAGCAGCTGCTTGAGGAGAGCAAAGCAGGAAGGCAACAGTTTGGGAGAAAATAACATTTTCATAAAGTGTTTCAAGTCTTTTGGAGGAGGAAAGTGGGAAGCAAGAGAAGGAAGAGCCTCTGTGTACGTGTGTGTGTGTGTGTCTGCATATGTGAGAGAACACACCAGGAGCCTCCCTTCCCACTGAGAAGAAACCATCTCAGTTTCTCAGGTTTTGGTGAGTGTTGAGATACTGGGAAATTAAAGCAATGCCCACAAAATGTGTTCAGAAAGCCCAGTTTTCATTAGTAAGGCTCAGAACCACGCACAGCTGCTGCACAGACCCTTCTGCTGCCAACCAGCATGCGCTGAGCTGGGGGACCAGCTGCTGGGTGATGGGCTGGCGGCTGTCAGGACCCACATCCCCTGCCAACACACAGCCCACTGGATCTGAAGCCCACCAGTGGAAGCCCACTGGATCTGAAGGGCCAGTGGAAACCTCCTGTGTGATGCATGGGCCTTTGTGGGAGCTTTTGGCCACATGGAGCTTTGCTGCAGGGATGGAGCTGGGGAGCCACCCCAGGGGCTGCCCACTCCCTTCTGGTGAGAGTTACCTGCAACAGGGTAAAGGAGCACCATGCACAGCAGAAATGGGGCAAAACTGTAGCAGAGCAGCTGGGAGCTGCCCAAAACTGACTTCTCTGCCTCCTGCCACTGCAGGAGAGCGAGTGCAAAACACTCACTGCCTGTGACATCCCTCCCACCCCACATGCTCTGTGCCAGGGCTCAGCCAGCACCGAGGCAACCACAGCATCATCCCAAACCCTGGGAGCTGGGCTGGTGGCCTCCCCACTGTTCTCTGCAGTCCTCCCAGGTCCCCCGGCAGCTATCACGACTTCTTAGTGCAAAGAGACTCATTAATGAAGTGGAAAAGGAGGAGGAGGAGCAAGCTGAATGGTCTGTCCTAAGGGACAGTACAGCAAGGAGGAGGAGGAGAGCGTTCAGCATTGATCTCGAGATACGCAGCCACAAGAGGGAGAGGAAACACTGTCCGGAAGATAACCGGGGGTGGAAAGGATGAGGGGTCCAGCTGGCTAGGCAGCCTGCCTGGGGGGCCTGCCAGCAATGGTGGAAGCCAAAGAGGTGTGGGCAGGAGGACAGCAGAGCAGGGATGCTGTCTCCAGTCACACAGCCACCATCAGCACCCCCATCCACAGCAACCTCCACCAAAAAGCAGCTCACTGAGCCGGCAGGAGGCAAAGGAAGGCCTGCAGAGCCACATGCAGGAGGGCTGGGTCCTGGGAGATACCCATGGCACCGCAGGAGAAGCCTCCGGAAGGCTATCCGTTCCATCTGCACTCCCTGCCTTGGAGCTCAGGTCTCCCCACCCTGCAGGGTACCATCCCTTTGCTGGCTCCCGGCACCCTGGCGTGGCAGCAAGCCTGCCGCTCGCCAGCAGCGGCACTGGTGGAGGAAGGAGGACAGGCTGGGCTGTGTGGGAAGGACATTTTTCTTTAGCACGTCGGTTCCCAGTTTCCAAGCTGTCTCTGCAAAGACCTGGCTGCTGCACTTGTGGGCAGCACTGCAGGGGAACTGGGGGGTGCGGGCGCTGGGTTCCTCCTGGCCACTGACCCTCAGCCACCAGCCCCTGGCCAGCTTGCCTTGCAGCAGAGGGATGGAGCCCTCAGGTGCAGGTCTGCCTGCATCACAGGTGGGCAGCGCTGGAGGCTGCCGGGGAGCAATGGGAGGGGAATGTTTCCCTCCCCAGCTTGCAGCTCTCCAAGCAGAGGGATGGAGACATCAGGGTAGCAGGGGCAGGGGCAACATGGTCAGCAGCTCTACGACAGCTGCTTCTCCAGCTCCAATGCCCCTCATTGTTCTGTGGGTCCCCAGCAGCAACTGTTTCCAAACCTAGGGAGCCCTGGTCTGCAGCAGCCTCCCATTCCCATGCCACACGGGGGGCTTGGCTACCTGTATATCAGAGCGCACGACGTTGGCCTCCACTGCTCCTGTGCTGGGCAGTGGCAGGGCTGCTCTCCTCTACTCACACCCTTCAGGGCGCAAATCCCACAGGTGGACCCATCTGACCCACTGCATCCAGGACTCCCATGCCTGGCCAGCCCCAGGAAACGCCTAAAAAACTCATCGGGAGCTTAGGTGCCCCTATTCCTGTGCAGCCCTGCTGCCCTGCATCCCATCCCAGAGGGTACAGACACCTTCAGTGAGCATCACCCTCTCACGCTGAGCTGGGGAGGAGGACACTGGCCATTGTGCCGTGGTGGGTCTGTGTGCCCGTGCACCTCCAGCCTCCAGGGCACCCAGCATGCTGCCTGGAAAGCATAACCCAAACAGGTGCCTGGCATGAAATTGGTTCTCCCATCCCAGAGATCTGTACCCACAGCAAGCAGGTACTAGACAGGGAATCGCACCAGTGTTCATGAACTGACAGGCTGAGTAACCCTTTGCACCTCAGCAGCTGAAACGCTTCCTCGAGACGGTGCTAGAAGGATTTGGTGAACTTTAGCCTCTTCCCAAACCAGCAGCAGTGTCCAGCTGAGACAAAAGGAGGGTGGGTTATTTAGAAAATAACAGACTGACCCTTTCTCATCATTTGGAAAATTGCCTTACTGTTCAGAGCACGAAAATCACTGGAAAAGGGACCCTGTCCCTTAAACTGTGTCTACTCAGTCCAAACATCAGCCCCAATCCCCGGCTCCCTCAGCAGATCTGCCCCAGGAGGAGGGTCTCCAGAGTCCGGGCTGCTCCCACCAGGCTCAGTGCTCCCCAGGGTCTCATCAGGAGCTGATGAGAGATACCACCACCCCTGCAGTTTAGGTCCAGCCAAGCCTGAGTGCAAGGCAGCCAGTCCCAGCAGGCACGGGTGATAAATGCCTGGCTGAGGTGCCCATCTCAAGGACTTGCCCAAGTCCATGAACCCCCAGCCGAGCTGCCAGAGCAGTCATCCCCTTGTGCCTCTATGCTGTGGGAAGGATTAATCGGTCAAAGAAACGGTGAGAGTCAACTTCATTCCTGCAGCAAAGAAACTGTGCCATTAAAATCCTCTCTCCTATGACACACACTGAGCCTATTTCAGTAATAGTTTGGCACGGGAATAACATTACTGAGCTTATAAATACCTCGTGGGGTGCTGCTCTGCTGATGGAGCAGTAGGACGTAGCCCTTGCCCACCCCACTGCCAGCCCCGGCAGCCTCCTGGGGAAGGCACAGCCATCACCACCACTGGAGCTGAGGGTGAAGGGTAGAAGGACACGTTACAGCAGGGCTGTCCCAGGGCAGCCCCACAGGAGAGCTAGGGGCTGGGAGGGGAGCATGGTTGATGGGAATGGGCAAGAACTGGGTCAGCCCTGGAGATACCAGAGGGGACGGAGCTGAGCCAGGGGGAGGATGGAGGTAAGGAGGAGGTGGAAAGCATTAGCATCTAGAGGATGTTTCCAAAGCGAATGGCGAGGGTCACTGTGGCTGCAGCCAAGGCCTTTGTTCTGACTCAAACCAGCCTGAAACATGTGGTCAGCCTGTCTCTGTCCTCTTCACAGGGCACCCCAGGTGCAGAGGGGTGTCTCACATGAGAGGAGGTAGGAATTGAGGCTCTTCAGGGCACAAGCTGATGCCCTGAAACATCCCGGGGACATTCACTGCACATCCTTCCCAGCCCACGTGGCACAGAGGGAAGCTGCTCCCTGCGAAGCCCTTGGCCATCAGCCAGGCCATCCTGGGCACTGAATGTGAGAAATCAATGATCCATCTCCAGCGCCTGCTCCTCTATCAAGGCCCTGCGACAATGTGGATGAAGAAAACACCCTGCCACATCTGAAAGGGACAGCAGCTGGCAGGGAAAGGGTGGGGAAAGGGTTCCAGCACCCCAGCCATGCCGGCCAGCCACCTTCATAGCACTGCCAGCCAGGGGAATGGCAGGAGCTGCAATGCTGTCACGCGTTTGTCATCTTGCAAGGGAAATCATGTGGGTGGCCCCTGTCCTGCGAAGACACGTTGAGACAAATAGCTGAGAGATTTGGATATTAAATACTTGATGCAAGGGGACTTTCATGACACTCGTCACAGGTCTCATACTGCTCCTCCTGAGCACAGAGTTAAGCCAGTACAGAGTAGTTTTAACACTCCTGCCTTATACATACTTTATGCACACACCGAGTTGCCACCTACCTTTCCTGCTCACCAGCCAGACCTCTGCCTACCTGCAAGTGTTAACACTGTTCTCCAAAGCTGCTGGGTCCCTCCCACAGAAACAGCACCAAGTCCTCACCAACTGGTCTGTGGGCAGCACGGGGGTGAAAGGGCACACCAAACCCACAGGCACCTGCCGGAGGCCTGAAGGAACAGGGTCCCACAACGTAAGAGTCTCCCAAGGGATGCGCAGAAGGGTCTACGCTCCCCCGGGAATGCAGGAGCCAGATGCTGGGGACATCTAAACCATCTCACAGCCAGCAGAGAGTAGGTTTGTGGCTGCTTGTCACAACACACACACACGCCCATCCCCAGAGGCATAAAACCACCAAGATCATCATAACCGCTCTGGAAGTTGTACAGCGCTTCCTTCAAGCAGCTGGAAAGCTCTGCAAAGAGCTGCAGTGAGCCAGGCCTCATTTGGGGAAAGCTCTCAGGAAAGGTAATTTTTCTGACAGCCCATGGTCCAAACCCACCGATAGCCGTTAGAGCTGGGAAAGGCTGACGTCTATGAGAGCCTGCCTGAGCAAAACCTGAGCTGGCGTGTTAGGGTTCAGCCTCACAGGAACTTTCCCTGTGCAACGTCTCTGCAAGCAAGAAGGGGCTCAGGACTCCCTTCCTCTTGCACATGTTAAACCATAGCACAAGGTCACACAAGGAGCCCACTGAAAACTCTGTGAATACTTGCACAGTTCTTGTAACCAAAGACACTACCCACAGAGGAACTCGGCTAGGCTTAAAAACAAGACCTGTAAGCAGACACAAATTGTGAAACACCGATATCTTCTGCAAAGCATCATCACTTTTATGCCATAGACAGTAGGACACACCAAGTCCAAGCTGCAAGAGGTCGGTGCAAGTCTCAGGGAGTGTCATTTTGCCAAAGCTCTGCTATCACGTAGCCAGCTTTCGGCAAGACACAGCGCCCCGAACAGTGGCTCATGCTGAGGGCTTCCCTCGGATCCCCGAGCAGAGGAGCTGAACCTTCACTGCCATTTATTCTGCATAAACCTAAAAACAACCTCCCGACAATCAAGAACAACCAAGCAGACTCCCTGCTCCAAACAGCTCTCTCCAACCACCCCAGCCATGCCCTGCGATCTGCCTACAATCCCTTTGCTTTCAGTAAGTAAAACTGGAGTCCCCCTCACACACAGCCTCCCCATGGGAAGGGTGGGTGGTATCTCAGCCCAGCCTAGGGTGACTCAGCACACCTCACCATGGTGCAGGAGACCAAAAAGGCTGCCCAGGGCTGCGGAGCTCAGAAGGGACTGCCCGCTGCCTCCAGCTCCAGGCACGGCTGGCCGGAGCGCTCGGCCAGCTGTGGCTTCAGCCCTGGGTGCGACTGAGCCAGGCTGGAAGACGGCGAGAAGAAAAACCATGATGAGCTCTGCGCTCAAAATCAGCACCTTGAACCCTGTCCAAAAACAAATCGGAAGTCAGCACAGCTTCTGGCAACCAGGTGCTGCCTCGCCTGTGGCTGACACTGCTAAGCACAAGCTGACAACTTCGGCCTGAGCCACAGGCAGCAGAACTGGGGACGCAGGTGGCTGCCATGGTACAGGGGTCCTCCCAGGGACACTTTCTTGCAGACTGCTCCCCTCCTCTGCGGATGAGGAAGGGATGATGTGGACACTAAGGAAAGCAGGCTGCCATCTGGATCCAGGACTATTCATCTCTGACAACGGCACTAGCAGCTCAGTGCTTGGGAGAAGTCTGATTGTGGAACAATTAGAGGGGACACAGCACGTTCATTCCTATCCATGCTGCGCCGCTATTACCCAGACTGAAAATAAAGCCTCATTTTTCATGCAAAGATGCACAATGGTTAACACGAGAAAAGCTTGCCTGGGAGGCATGCAGGTATCAAACCAATTTCAAAACGGGTCTCCAATTACTACTCATGTTTATTTGATTTACATTTTTTTCTGGCTTGCCAGATGTGTATGCTCCAAGGGTGAAATTCAGCCCAGCGCCATTGGACTGGCACGAGGGTGCAAGAAGGTGCAAAAGTCTCCTGCTGCAGAGTGGCATGTTTCCCTTGAGCTGCTCTATTCCTTCACCATTTGCAGCCATGCTTGAAACTGTACCGGTACGTCATGTACACCAAGACAGGCGAGGGAGCCGAGCTGCTGCGGAGATCAGAACTCGGTGTGCACACACCAGCTGCTGAGCCTGGATTTGGAAAAGCCCCATTTTCCTGCTGGTGTAAGAAGCAGCCCCATGTCTCAGGAGCAGGAGCGGCGGCTCCGACCAGGCATTAGCTTCCTGCAGGAAGCCTCTGGGCTGGCTCTGCTTTGTGCTTGCTCAGAGGAGAAGCAGTCAGAGGAGGATTCGCGAGGCTCTGAGAGTCCATTTTGCAGGAAGCGTTCCAAGGTGCCCAGGTCCGGTGGGCTGCCAGTCCCCGCGCATCTGCATGGACGCGCCTGCTCATGGCACAGCAGGTGCCAGCCCTGCACCAGGATGGTGGCACGGTAATGGGAAGGTCACCAAGGCTCAGATCCTCAAAGGCAAATTGGTGCCAAACTCCAATCGAAATGATGGCAACAAGGCTCTGAATCCTGCTCCTGCCTGGGCCTCATCCTGGACCAGAGCTTCTTAACTGCGTCATGGCAAAGGCCCGTAGGAGAGTTTGTTATGTGGCATCTCTCTCCTGGAGGGAGACTGTCACGTGGGGGGACACTTGTTTGCCCCTCCAAAAGTCTAACGTGAGTTTAATAACCCAACTACCACCTCGGGGCTGATCCACGCCACTGCTGCAGGGAGCCTGCATCCACACGGGAACCGAGGGCACTGCCCTGCCTGGTGCAGCCCGCCGGCTCCATTTCCCTGCAGCCCCTCTGGCTCTGTGCGACCTGGTGCAAAGCAGGAGCACCTTTACACCGGCTGGACCTAGCAGGCAGTGGGGGCGAGGTTCAGCCTCGGCAGGGCAGCTCTGCCAGTGGGCACAGCCTGTGTGTGCAGCACAGCGGGGCCTGTCCCATCCCAGGGACAGCAGGGAGAGGAGAGGGGGACACTCACGGCCCAAAGGAAGCGGGGGGGGGACGGGGGGGGACGGGGACGACACACAGCCAGAGGCAGGAGGGCCCTCGCTCAGTGCCAGCAGCTGCTCGGTGAGACAGGGGACAGACACTCAGAGGCGGGCTGTGCGAGGCAGCAGACCCTCTCCCTCGGAGGTGCCAGGAGCCAGCCCGGGGCCAGGCGCTCCCATGGGACGCCGTGCCCCTGCCCGGGAGGGAGCGGGCAGCCCCGGCACACGGGTGTGTGCATCGCCGCTTTCCCCACACGTGCCTGCTCCCTCGGCCGCGCTGGCATGTTCCCACACCCACAGCAGCCCCCAACACACACGCACCCCCGGGCTGCACCCGCGTGCACGCGCCCCGCACCTCCGGCGCGGCGCACACGCATGCAGCAAGCGGCGCACACGCAGGCTCGGGCCGGGGATGCTCCCGCACGCGGGCTCAATGCGGCTGGCACGCGCGCGGGGACGGGGACACGCTGCCCCCGCACCCTCGCGCCGGCGGGGCGCCCCCCCGGGCACAGCGCTCCGGCTCCGCAGTGGGTCGCGCACACACGCGCGCCCCCGCAGCCCGGGGCTCTGGCACACGCACGCACCCAGAAGCGAAGCGCGGCTCCCGGGGAGCTCTGCGTGGCTCCGGCCCCCCGGCTGCGCATCCCCCGCACGCCGCAGCCCGCACCGCTCCTCGGCCTCCCGCTGCCCCGTCCTCGCCCTGCGCACGGACACCCGTGGGTGCGGCGGCCACGCCCCCGGTGGGTGCGGGACACGCACACGCACCCGGCTCTGCAGCCGCTGAACTCCTTCTTGGCCGCCCCCAGCACATCCAGCCCGGCCCCAGCCCCCCGAGCCCTTCCGCCCCCCGCCCAGCCCGGGCCGGCTCCACGCTGCCCCCCCGGGTCGCGCCCCCTCCCACCTCCCCGCGCTGCGGCGGGGCGGCCGCGGCCCCCAGCCACGCGGCCCTCAGCCCGCCCCGTCGGTCCGGCCCCGCCGCAGTCCCCCGCGGCCCCCGGCCCGCTCACCTCGGTCCGCGGCGGCAGGAGGCGGCGCCCGGGCCGGAGCGGTCCCGCGGCGGGGCAGCTCCCGCTCCTCGCAGAGCCCCGGCGGCGGCGGCGGGCTCGGCGGGGGGCCCGGCTCGGCTCGGCCCGGCCCGGCCCGGCCCCGGCCGCTGGCCGGCCGCCGCTGCCCCCCTGCCCGCGGCGCGGTCCGGCCGCCTCGCCCCTATGCGGAGGCTCCAGCAGCACCGAGGCGATGCCCATTCATTCAGCTTGTCCCCCGCAGCCCTCCCCTTCCGCCCCGCGCTCCCAGCCTCCTGGATGGAGGTGGCGAGTGATGCTGCAGCGGTACCCAGAGCCCCCGGAGAGTACAGTGCGGAGAGGAGGGAGGGAGAGGAGGAGGAAGGAGAGCAGAAGGAGGGAAGAGGAAAGCGAGGGAGAGGGAGATGGCTGCCCCCAAAACCAGAGCTGGATCTGGAGAAGACTCTGGGATTTCCACGAGGAAATCAGGGCAGGGAGCCGAGCGGGGCTGGCACAGCACCCCAGCACAGCACCCAGGGATGCTGCGAGGGTGGCGAGGGCAAGCAGAAGCCTGGGGACCAAGGGCAGTGGGCGCAGCCCCACACACGACCAGAGCAGTGGCAGGGCTCCCCTGCAAAACCCAAATGTACCCCTCCTGTAAGCCAGGGCTGGCATCAGCCAGAGGGCCACCAGCTCCCCCAGCCAGGAGCTCAGCCTTAAGGACATGTAAAGCCCGGGGGGCACCTTTTGCCCATGTGGTGAACCCGGTGCACAGAGTCTGCACCCTTGGCCCCACACCTGCCCTTGCAGCCTCCCAGCTTTGCCATCCTCAAATGGGGCTCCTCCACCCCCCTGCGCAGCCAGGGCCCCCTCAAAAGGCACTGGAGTCCACATGTCCTGAGCCCCAAGATAATGCACTGCAAACCACATAAAAATTTCTCAGCTTTTCCTAATCTGGGTCTTGCTTAACCCTCTGGAAAATAATCCACTGACCATCTGCCACAATGATTTTCATTTACAACCTTGCACAAATTAGGCTCAACTGTTCACTTCTCTTTTGCCCGTGGCTTTTGGTCATTCTGTTGCACATGTGTCCTCTTCTAGGCACCAGCTCACCATGGGCTGGGACATAACCTTGCCAGGCCTGGCAGCCAGTACTGAGCTGCAGGCAAGCGTGCTTGCTCCTTACACTTCCTCTGATCTTCTTAGGATGTTTTGCTCCTAACCAGGTGGCAGACATTCCCCGTTACCCCTGTCTAGCCTGCCTGACCCCTGTAGTCCTCTCCTGGGGAGAGATGAGGAACCTGTCTGAGGGAACAGCCCCTCCATTCAGATGCCCCTTTGAGGTATGTGCAGGACACGCAAGGAGCTTTGAAGTACTCTGAGCAGCTGGGTCCATGCAGGATGCTAAGCAGCAGCTCTTGGACTTCCACCTGCCAGGGAGTCACAGCCTGGCCTCAGGCAATTCAGGTGTCTGTGGTTTCAGAGGTGATTGATTGCTAAATCACGAATGCTGCTCTGAGAGGCCTGACCAGGACTGCTCCATGAGAAAGTGAGGTGTTCAGAGAGGTAAGCGGTGGTCATTTCTAAAAAATAATGCTGCAGCCTCTCTGCATCTCCATTAAAGCTTCTGAGTCAGGCCTGAAGGGATGAGCATAAGATGCTACGAGCAGCTACCATGGTTAGCTTCTCATCACTTTGCCCTAGTGTTTGTGCAAATGGAAAGCTTGGTTTTCCGGGGAAGAGGCTTCATTCTCTAAGGAAAATGGAAATATACAGATTATTTTTTTTCCTTCCTGTAGCAGATTCAGCAAAAGTGCAGCTGCCTTCACAGCCTTGAATGCAGAACTGACCACTCATTGTGGTTCAGTTCATCCCTAAGGGGAAATGACCAGGCAGAGAGGAACAACAAGCCCCAGTTGCTCTCTGCACCCTCTGAAGTCTTTCACAGCCCAGGCATTTCCCTCTCCCAAGTTTCAGGGATGCCTGGCTCCCTTTGCAGGGCAATGAAGGTTACTCACATGCTTTCAAAACCCCTCCCTCAATGCCTATCAGCTTCAAAATATTTTTTCTTCTTAAATTGAAGTTTGGCAGGTTATTTGTTAATGATGGAGACTGGGGCCCAGAGGCATGGGGACAAAAGAGAGCAGAGGCTGAGAGAATGGCTTGCTTTGAAAGGCACCACACTGCTGCAGAGGCACAGTGCATTTCATCTCTGTCAGAGGCAAGAGGGCTTCTGGATCCCAGTGGCCGGACCAGTCAGTCTTGAATCTTTTGTCTTTGGGGGGCAATGTCTTTTCCATCATCCTGCCTGTTCTACAGTCCTCCTGAGCCTTATGTCAGTCCCAGCTGTCTGAAAGGAAATGAAGACAAAGGCATGAATAATGCTGTTTATTGCTGACTTTACCACAAGTGT
This sequence comes from Falco punctatus, assembly GCF_963210335.1. Taxonomy (NCBI): domain Eukaryota; kingdom Metazoa; phylum Chordata; class Aves; order Falconiformes; family Falconidae; genus Falco; species Falco punctatus. The sequence goes on from NC_137590.1 coordinate 1,170,636, forward strand.
ATGCCTGCTCCTCAGAAAAGCCACTCAGTGTCTGAAGAAGTCTAGAGGCAGGTGCAGCGCCCAGGGTGATGAAGAGTAGCCCTGGCAGGCTGGCATGCTCCCCTGTTGTGTTTTTAGTTAGCAACCCAGCAAAGTGCACGTGGAGGAATAAGATGGTGGGATAAGGAGAGATATCAGGAATGAAGGGCAACTGGGGAGGTTTGTCAGAAAACAGCCCAAAACCTCACTTCTCATGTGCACAGGAGTCAAGAGGGGACTTGGATGCTAGTAGGAAAGCTGCAGGCAGCTGTAGAGGCTTTTCCGAGTGAAGATAAATGGCTCCCATTCCTGGTGATAAAGGAGGGGGAATCAAGGGGGCATAGAAAGAAGTGACACATTCAAGGCAAAGGGGAAATAATCTTTCCAGGAACCAATATGACAAATATTCGTTAACATGGCTGTTGTTGTCAGGCCAGAGAAAAGAGTGGAGCAGTAACCAAAGGGCAGCACACCTGAGCCCAGGTAAGTATTTTAGCTGGAGGAATCCATGTGAAAGGCTTTATGTGAAAGCAGTGTACGGAGAGAATGTGTGGGACTTGGGCATAGCTGGGACGAGGAAGCTAAGCTCAAGGTGGTGCAGAGCAGTGTGGCATGGAGGTGTTGTCTGCTTGGAGAGATGGGGGAAGGCTTTGGTGAGAGGTGATGAACTCGGCTCACTGTGCTGAAATTGGGCTGATGGGCTAGACCTCCACCAGGAAACGTCAGCCAGGCTGGCTGACTTTTTTGGAAAGAAAGAGACAAGTCTGGCACAGCACAGTAGATCTGAGAGTCACCATAGAGATAGCGGTTGGAGTTAGTGGGTGGTGGAGATTACCCAGAGATAATGTGTGAGAGAAGAACAGAAAGGGCTGAAGGACAGGATGCTGTGGGCATCGAGCAGAAAAGGGAGGCAGGCGTAAGGAAGAGTCAGAGAAGCAGAGGTGAGAAAGGTAGGCAGAAAACCAGGGAAGAACATCAGAAAAGCTCAGAAGGACCAACCTTCTAAGCCAGTGTGGCTGAATGTGTGAATACCAGGAGAAAAATCAAAGATGAAGGACAAGTGTAGCTTTGAAACCATTGTGAGAAACCTGGACACAGGACTCTGTGCTGAGCAAGTGGGACAAAGGACAGAGGCAGTGTGAGTGTAGAGTGGGAGGAGGAGAAGGCCTGGGAGACAGGGCAGCAATCTGAGGGGATTTCTCCGTGATTAGAGGTGTTTGTGCTGTAAGCCTGAGGGACCCTAGGACAGGTTAGGGAGAGAGCAGAGCAGAGAAGAGGGAGGGTGTGAGGGGGCTCTCTCCATGGGAGGGAGGGGATGGGGTTGCCAGGAGAAACAGAGAAGGGATCCAGGAGAGTCCCACCAAGGTGGCAGGGGAGATCCATTTCCACAGAGCAGCAGAAGAGGATGAGGGTTGAAAAGTCAGAATCTCTTACATCCCTTATGAAGATGGTGGCAGGGTGCTGTGTAGGAGGCCAATTCACTGGAATGGAGTCATTTAGGGAGAAGGCAGAACCAGATCCAAAAGGAACTGTTTTGAGTAGAGGAGCTTGCTTGAGTTTGGGACTTGCGCTATGGCACTGTATGAGCAACGGGCACTTGGAGTGTGTGAGAACAAAAGCCACCCTGGTCACACAAAGGCCCTTCTATTTCAAGTTTTAGCTTTCTGGAGGTTTAGCTAGTGAATGGCTTTGCAGCCTCCAGGACAGTCTTTGACTTTTGTTTCAATTCCTCGGGGACTCGATTACTCCAGTCCTCAAGGGTGACATAATTTGTCAAAGATGCCACTGAACATTTCAGTCATACTGGAACCAAATGTTTGCTGCCAACAGGAGAAATGCCAACAGCTTGGCTTTGCATGGGAAGCAAGCAAAGCTGGGGAAGGACTGGAGGACAACATATGAAAAGAGACATCGGAGGAGAAGGAGTAAGTGGGGCGGCAGCATAGAGCGATGGATGCAGTGCTGAGCATGTACAAAGCAATATTGGGGCTGTCGAGTCTATAGAACCCTGAGACAAACAACCAGGACTGACTTAGGACCTGGCTGAATAAGGAGGAGACACAGCGGACCCAGGTGAGGTTGTTGTGGGGGGGCAGCCATCTGTCTGCAGGGTCCAGACCCCAGTGCTCTCAGACACGTGGAGGGACAGAAAAGGGGAGATGCACTGAACACAGGATGGGTTGGCATCCCCCAAACTCGTGAGGCTCTGAGCTGATGTGGCTCTTCCAGTGAGTGCCTACAACCCCCTGCACATTTGGGGTGCTGCAGATACCTCTGGAGACCACTGAGGTGTGAAAGGCCAGAAAAACTGCAGTGGGCTGTAAAGGACCAGAGGTGCACGCACAGCATGGTGCAGACCTGCACCTCCCAGCCAGGCAGAGGGCAGGCCTGGTTGGCTTTGATCTGTCAACAAATCACTCAGAAGTCAACTCTTCTTCTCTCTGCTCCTTGCTGAAATCCAAGACTGGTGAGTAACAGCCTGTTAACTTAGCCACATGCTCAAATCCTCAGCCCTGATCTGCCTGTGCTCTCTCTGTCCTGCTCACAGAAAACACCTCCCGCTGCCCCTGCCTTGGTCTTAGGTGGCAGCTCTTATAGAGCCTGTCTCACCAAGAAGGAATGGTCTATCAGACCAGCCTCTGCTACCCCGTGTCATTAAATTCCTCCTGTCCAGGTAATGGTTCATTCCAGGCAGTGTGCTTCCCTGGAGGCTTGGAGTCCACGCTCTCTCTGAGGACAGATGGGGTGGCGATTTCATGGGCACCTACAGGCAGATTACGGGTCTCTTCTCCTGAACAAGCTGGAGACCATCAGCATATCTGAGGAGAGACATGTTCCACATAGACAAGGTGCATCACCTGTAGTTGGTGATATCTTGGAATAAAACACATCCCGTGCCCTACCTGTCAGAGAACATACAAAGTAGGGCACATCAAGAACTGAGCACCCAGAAAGGTGAAAGAAAAGTGAAAGACCCACTCAGTCAGGGTCTCGCTCTCATGTCTGCAACACACCGAATTTGATTCAATACATGATGAGCCGAGCAATACGCACAGCAGGGCTGACAGTATAAGGCCATATCTAGTTATCTGAAGGGATACCAGGGAGGAAGGCTGAGGAGTAATGAGATAAAACTGAAGGAAAGAGCTTAGTAAGATTCAGAAAGAAGCTTAGGCACTTATGGAGAAGAGGAGCATCTGCAGTGCCATTAGGCAGAGAGGGAAGCAAACAAGGGACAGCACACCTCCTGCTACAGACCACGAACTTCTGACCAGCCCAGATCTGGCTGCCACAAGACAGGACTGCACAGTTACCCACATTAAGAGCATATAATGACTTTCTTGGGACATTTGCCATGAGCTGCTGTTGGACACACATTATCAGACCAGACAGGGCATTGATCTACTCCAGTGTAACTGTTGGCACATTTTTACAGCAGGAAACCATGGCTCAGGCACCAGGAAAGAGTTCCTGATACTGTCCAGCTGTTCCTTGAGGGGTACTGATACGCTTAGTACCTGCAAAGCTCTGCATAATATTCTATGAGATACGAGTCTGTACTAGGAAAGGAAGAGGGAAATGAGTACAGCAGCTCCAGCCTTCCTTCCCTCCCGGGAGCCCACCCTGCACCACCGCCAACAGGAGCAGCTTCACCCACGGCCGCTGAGCCAGGCAGCTGCAGCCCCTTCTCCTGCCAGCCTGGGCAGGGGAGGCCAGAGGTGCAAGGGCCGTGCAGGGGGGAACATGCTGCATCTGCCGCACCTCCGACCCGCAGGACGGCCCACAGATGCCAAAGCTTTGCAGGGCTCTGCTCCTAGAGACTCTTGCTGCTCTGCTCTGCTGCCAGCCTGGCTGAGGAGCTGTAGGGGAGGTGCTGCAAGCAAGGAAGGACAAAACACTGTTTTGCAAAGAGTGCAGTGAGTCAGTCAGCTAATTCAAGGCAAGAATCTCTTCCAGAAAGGAAAGATAAGGAGGGAGCTGCTTGTTCTGTAAGGATGAGGCCAGGGAGGCGGTATGGCAGCATCTGCAGAGCTGCGCAAGTGTCTCTGTGCTCCCTGACTCCTGCTGCATTTTGTTCGTGCGGGCTGCAGCTGCACACTGCCATTTGCCCACTGCACAAGGGGCCAAGTCCTCAGGCTGTGGCAAGTCCTGAGCCTGAACCACAGAGAGTAGCCAGGGCTCCATTCAGCCAGGGAGCCCACTGCAGTTTCAGAGTATCCCATTGGCTTTGATACCGACTTTCATTCCCACATCATTTTACGTTCAGTTTCTGCCACTCCAGCAGTGCTGGGGGCTTGCAGGGTCCTGAGTGAGCCACTCTGCCTTGGTTTCCATCTGGCTTAATGGCTAACTTACCCACCAATGAGCGCTTGTGTGTTGAACGGTGAAGTGGCCCTTTCTGAGGCTTTAAATACAGCAGCGAGGATGGACGCTGGGTACCTACATATCACAACTGAGACAATTTTCTAGATGCTTGTTGCTTGGCAGCCAACAGCTTAGAAATGTCAATTTCTAAATAAAACCATGCACCCAAAATCTACACACCCTCCCCAAAACCCAGTATTTTTATACACTGCTCTCAGCTGCAGTGGGCATGGTAATAGCTCTCAGCATGTGAACATCCAGGAATAAGCCACGTTTCTGCCAGGGAGGATGCAGGTGAGATACATGCACCAGCCCAGCAGAAGTGCATTCAATTAAAAAAACAGATGCAACCTGATAAGAAAGGAGGTTGAGGATGTGACCCAGAAATAGAAATGAGGAAGGCTCCACTGGAGCACGCAACAGCCACGGCAAAGCCCGCGTGGTAAGCACAAAAATGACAGCAGCATAATGTCACTTTCTCACGTGCAATGTAAATGCCAGGGCAGGGACCTGGGGACAGGCTGCATGAAGGAGCTGACAGCCTCACCTTGCCAGGGCAGCATCTGCACTCAGAGCCAGCCTGGTAGCGTTCCCTCCCTGCGTACCTGTGTCTTCTGCAGCCAGGATCCTGTGCCGGTGACTGGCCAGTGCTTGCTAAAAATGCAGTTTCCTTATAGGAACTGGTGTTTGCAACACCAGGAAGCTGGGTCCAAGGGCAAGCTGGTATGTCCAAGGTAGCATGTCTCTCACCCAGCCCGACTCCTGGTTCTGCTTGGGCAGGAGGCACAGTAAAGCCAGACCCCTGTGGCACCAGTCCCCTGGCAGAAGCAGGAGGTAACCCCACAGTAAGGTCTAAGCGGGGAAAAACTCAGCATCACTCACTAAAAAGTACAATAAGACAAATTACTATTTTTTAAATCCAAGTCATTGGACTATAGATTTGGAGAGGTTAAAAATAATAATTGTTAGCAGTTGTATTTGCTTTCTACTATATAAACCTTTAGAGTTTGTATTTCTAAGCTCTTACTAGATGAGAACAATGCCGAGGGCGTGGAGGGGAAAGGAGGAGAAAGGTGCTGAGACTCCCCTGGCGCTGTGGCTCTGGGCACAAAAATGTGCAGCTCCCGTGAGATGCTTGGTGCAGCCCCGAGCTGACATGCTGCCGGGTGGGCAGCAGCACCAGACTCTGCTGCGGGCAGCGCCGGCCCCGCCACCGGCTGCGGAGAGTGCAGGTGCTTGCAGGAGCAAACCGCCGCACTGGAAAATTTATTTTATTTTTGGACAAAAGTTTGAAGAGCCTCCTTTTAGCATTTTCTCACAGAATAATTCTGGGTTTCTGCTTCTAAGTGACATTCAATTTCAACATCTGAGCTAGGGATAAAATGAGTATTTTTACAACCTGACTGAATTCAAACCAAAATGCTTAGAAATGATGAAACCATCATCCCTGGAGCAAAGCAGAGGTGGGCAGGCATCTACAGCCACGTTTATGGATTTGGAGCTTTATTTCCCCAGTTCAGACTGGAGGAAGCTTTCCCAAGTCGGCTGCTGGCCGCCCGGCAGCCCCCACAGCCCACCCCTCCCAGCCTGCCTGACCAGGGGCTGCCCAGGGGACACCGCTCTGGACACTGAACCCAGCACACACCCTGGGGCAGGGGCTTCCGCTCTTCTGGGCATGTTTTACCGTGACAAATAGCCTTGGTATAAGGCTAATCTTTTCCATCACATTGCCTGCCTCCCTTCATGCTATATTCAGCTGATCTCAGAAGACGTTTGATTGGCAGGTCATACCTAAAACAGTTTCTTTTAACTTTTCCTGTTACCTTGTAAAAGACATCCTTATAAAAAGGACTTTGATACCTTATTTTCCTCAGATAGAGTACACAACTCTGAGATGGGGGCCAGTGTGAGACATTTTTTCATACAGCTACACCGAGAATAACACTTATTTTGTTTTCCTGAGGGGAAGAAGAGTCTAACAACACTTATGCTGTAAAATCATCCTCTAACTAGTGAGGCAATAATGTTCCATGGTTAACAGTGGGACCTTTTTTTTCTGTCATGTGCATAATGGTCAAACTTAGTTAGTTACTAGTTATTGGAATAATTTAAATCCTCTTTTCCTGGTTCAAATACACAATTACCTTATAAATAATGGGTCAGATCCATATCAGCAAACTTGTTCATTGGCTCCATCTCAGCAAGTGGTGGCCCAGGAGGTGAGTGTCTGGCAGGTGGTGGTGACCAGGAGATGTGTGCTGCTGTCCAGGCTAAGCTGTTAAGGCACATGCCCGCTGCTGGCATCGATGCTGCCGGCGAGAGGTGCTGTCACTGCTTGCATCATGCCACACCAGCAGGCATGCTGCGGCTGGGGGGCAGAGCTCGGAGCCTGGGAGGTGTTCCACCTTCATGACTCCATGCATGCTCACGTGGCCACGTCCTGGCTTTGATCCACTCTCATCCTTCAGCATCTTTCAGCCTTTCTATAATCTCCAGATCCCATTCCTGGCCAAAGTAAAGACAAAAAAAATCAATTTGCATCCCCTTTTGCAGGGTACTTCTTTAGGAAAATGCAGCTGGGGAAAGAACCAGCTTTTAGCTGGAGACAAGAGAAATGCAGCTTCCAGGTAAGCATCAAGATTTGAGCTCCCTCAAGAAAAATAGGATTTCCAGGAACTGAGAAGCAGCGAACACAACATGTGGGATCACTGAGCTATCACAGAGCAATTAGTTTAATACCAGTGTGGAGAAAAATCTACAAATGTTAGGAGGTACTTTGTTAAATGGGTGGAGAGGTGTCCCATGACTAGGGGTGCTTGGTGCAGGGTGGGGGAGTACAGCTGGTCTGAAGGTGCAACATCAGCATCATGTAGGCTAGGACCTATAGTTAATTATGTTAAAAAGCCAACTATAAGCTTCATAAAAGCTATACAAAAGGCTAATAGAAATAGCTGTACTTTATTTTTAAAATCATTTACAACATGGATCATTATTAGTCTTAATTACCTCCCTGCAGTGTGGAGATACCACATTTTTGTGTTGTTTTTTTTTTAAATTTATTTTTCAGACACAGAACGCACACAAGGCACATTTTAGAGATGAAATAGAAAGGCCATTGTGGAATGCAGGGAAGGCTGTGATGTCTCAGGAGCTGAATCGCTCCCAGCTCCTTCAGACAGGGCATGGCCGTGGTGCAGAGCTCACTACTGCCTTTCTGACTTCAGCATCCCGGGCAGCAAAGCCACACTGGGTGTTCGTGTCCTGGAACTCCTGCAGCACGGGGGCCTGGAGCTGGCTTTAGCTGTAACTGTTCCCAACAGCCGTGACGCAGCTTGGTCCCACTGCTGGTGCCGTGGGAAGCCCGAGGTGGCCGTGCAGCTGGGGAACCTGCACACTTTCCAGCAATGCAGCTGGGCCCTGCCCCACATGCAAGAAAGGAGATGGTGGAGCCACCATGCACATTGAAAACCACCTCTCGAACACTGGTGGCAGTTCTGTTCTGCTCAGTGCACACAGGAGTCAGACCTGGAAAGAGCTCACAGCCTCCAACTGAAGCTGACACCGACGAGGTTCAAACGAACCTGGCAGGCTGTGATGAAGTGGAGGCAGAGCTGTGGTACTCCTTGCTGCAGGATGCTGTAGGTGCCAAGGGTCTACAGGAATAGATGGAGACTGGAAAACTGCTTGAAAGAGGAATTTGTGAGGGTTCAACAACAACAAGTGTGAAAAAGAAATAAATGAATATAAATGAAATCATCAGGCAGGTTGTTAAATATCCAGAGACCAGACCTGGCTTGTGAAGTCCCTGAGCTGCAAACACTGAACCATGAGTCTGGAGCAGTGTGGGGAGGAGCCATTAGCGGGTCTCCAGCATTCCTGGCAGGTACTGAGGCAGACGGCAGCCTGCACGGTCCGCAGCCAGCAGCTGCATGGGAGCAGCTCGGCTAGCTCCCAGTCCTGCCTCGCTCACCAGCAGGGCAGTCCAGGGACATTGCCTTGTACTGACATGCAGAGAGGGACAGCCCTGCCTGTGGCCAGGGGCATGTGGGACAGATTCACAGCAGGGACCCAGCTGCCCAGGCATGCACTACGAGAGTTCTGCATCCCTTTATACCAAATCCATCATTTTGAATCTTCAAAACACACAAAAACCCTTAAATCCACACACTGCATGCAAGGCATTGACACCAACAAGAGACTAAAGCCAAAGGAAGAGAAGCAGATTTTTCTAAATTATCTTGCCATTTTCAGTGACATATACTTTTTTTTCACTGACAGCCGATTTTTCTCATTTACTGATCATCTGTACAGTTCCTGATGGTAGCAGCTCCAGCAGAGCCCAGCATCCCTCCTGAGCCTCTTACAGAGAAGCAGCACCTGGCCAAAGCCCGTGCAAGCTTTTGGAGGGGCCACTGAGGTGCGGGGGGCCCCTAGGTGAGGAGCAAGGCAGCAGTGACTTGGGGCTGGCCAGGCATGTGTCCAAGAAATGCAGCACTGCCCACCTGTGTGTGTAATGGGGACACTGGTGCTGTCCCCCTTACAGATTTGTAGCATCTCGGCACTTTCCCAACACCAGGTACCGCCAGTAAGTTCTGTCACAACCCTGCAAAGCAGGAGAAAGAAATGGATGGATCCCCAGCTGCGTTAAGATGGATGGGTTACATCTACCAGCCCGGATTACCTGCTTAGCATATATATGAAAAACCCAGTGGAACAGAAAATGCCAGGCTTGCCTCCTAGCCAGGAAGGCCAGCAGCAGGACACCCCGGCTGCCACGGGGAGCTCGCTGGGGACAGCTTGGGCAAAGGCCACCAGCAAGACTTTTGTCCTGATGGTGCTGCGGACATTTGGACGGGAGGCAGCGACCACAGCATTGCTCAGGGCGGGAGGAGTAAGGGAGCTGCTGCTTGGGGCTGGGACTGAACCAGTGCATGTGATGCTGTGATGTTGCAGCTCAGGAAGGACGCTCTCCGGATCTTCATGAGCCACCAGAGCAGCCAGAACTGAATTAATGCCATGCAGCTTACCCCAGGCTGTGTGCTGCTCCTCCATAGCATGCGGAGGGGGGAGTGGGTCCTCCAGCCAGCAGTGCCAGAAGGGAGGGACCGCACGGTCCGGGTCTGCTCCCGGGGAGCTCAGGGTGCGCTTGGGATAACACCACAGCCCCCCGATGGAGCTGGGCCCGATATCTGTGGCCGAGGAACAGAATTAGGGCCCAAAGGGAGAGTCAGAGGCTGATCATGACTCCCTTAGATGCTGTTTTCTGTAACGATGCCATCAGTCCGTGGAGAATCCCAGCACTCTCAACAGCTGCAGGAACCTGCTCCCGCTGTGGGACAGAACCTGGGGAGGGATGCCAGCAGCACCTGCTGCAGCTCCGCACACCTGCCGCCCTTGCAAAGAGCATCAGCCTCAAGGGAGAGAGGAAGAAGCACCAATATTCAGCCCCTCTGCAACAGCTGAGGGCGAGGTGGTCGCAGCCGGGCACAGCCCCGAGGTCCGTGAGCAGCAGGCAGCACTGGGCGCCTGGGCACGGCGTGGCACCGGCGCGGGCAGGGGGTCTTGCCCTGCCTCATCCAGCCGTGGGCAGGCAAGGGACAGCAAGATGGGTGGCACAAGCCGTACCTACTAGTGGCTGAAACTCGGAAACTGCATTTAATAAGAAACTGTCACATCTTGAAACCTGCATTAATTCTAGCTCATGGGAAAAAAATGCCCTATAAAATGCGCAATTCCAGAACAAATATAATTTGGAAAGCAAAAGTGAAAATTGTGCTTTAAAATGAATATGCAAATAAAATTTAAAATAAAATATTCATCGTTTTCCCAGGGAGACAAGTTGTATTTCTTTACAGTTCTGTCACTCAAGACATGTCAGGGCTGCGTAACATGCATCAGGCACATGCTGGGACAGAGGATTCCAGCTCTTACATTATTTTATTCACATTTCTGTATTTGTTTTACATCATTATGAAAAGCTTTTACTTAGCTTTGACTGAAACATCTTATTTTCTAGATCAAAGTGTTTCTTTGTGCTTTAATGAAATTCTTCGACACAGTTATTACTTTGTGTTAGTTTAAAATCATTATTTAATACATTGAAAACTGCTGGTCCTCTAATTAGTATGCGGCATACTTTTCTTCCTGTCTCGTTCAAAGTGTCAAAACATTTCACTACAAAACAATTCAATTAGGATATATCAGCAGTGGTTTTACACACCGTGATGTGTCTCTTGATATGATGTGTACGCTGGACCACTATATCAAAACAATAATAGCAGTGATGCAAAACTGAAAATGAGAGTATTGAAAATAAAATTAATGTTGACTGTAATTGTTGTTTCCCAAGTGAAATTTTGAAAAATGAAAAAAATGTCAGGACTCCTCAGGACTGGGTGGTGGGTGAGTCGAACACTGCCTGCCTCCTACCCACCTCTGAACTTAGATCAAGAGCATTTTAGGCAAAGTGCACAGCCGCAGCAAGCGGGATGAGAGGCTGAGCTCACCTTGCGCTGCACAAGAGCCTTCAGGCGAGCAACAGGGTGGCCCATGAGCCCCGCAGCCCACCACAGAGCCAGGTTGGGGCACCAAGCCCAGAAGGGCTGCTGCCATGCCCGCTGCTTTTGGCCAGCTCTGCGGGGACAGGGGACACTCCATGCAGGACCACACACGCTCCTCGCTCTCTTTGGGGTAAATCCTGCCATACACAGCTTCTCTCAGAGACAGCCAGTGTCGGGGCAGCCAGGCACTGCAGGTAAATCCACATCTGCCCTGGCAGGGACAAGAGGAAGCGCTCAGACGCAAGGAGGATGTTCCACAAGCAGGAGTTCCTCCTGGGCTCAGTTTGCCACCCCTCCATGTATCTTTCTACCCCCAGGTTCACCACTGTTTTTACATACACTTTGCCCAGACTCCACCCTATTTCTCCCCTCTTCTGTCCCTCATCTGTCCATTTACAAAGTGCTCTTTCCCTGTAGATTTATTTATCTGTGTGCCTTTAAATCTCTATATGTCTCTTCTCCTCCCCCCCCCCCCCCCCCAAGTGACTAATACACACAATGAAACAGGGAAATGCTCTTTGCCAGTCTCCTCACTCTTCATTATGAGTGCAAGAATCATCCTGTTTTCACAACAGATTTGCAAAATGTTGCAAATACTTCCATTAAAAATGGCTTGTTTCTCTAATCACTGGGGAAAGTATAAAAAAATAATTGAAAATTTTAAGTGTGATTTGGATTGTTCTCAGCATGGAAATACCTATTTTGTGAATCTTGGTGAAAAGGCTCAGTTTTAAGAGCACAGATCTCGGAAGTGGTAAAACGGTATACCAGAAATTTTGGCTGTGCAGAGCCGAGATCCTTCCTTTTTCTGCATCATCTCAGCTCACAGTTCAGTACAACATGCTTTGGAAACATAGGAGACAAAAGTCTTTTGCTTTATTAATCAGGGACCATATCGTCCCTCCATATAGATCTTGCCAAAGGTACATCATTCACGCTTCTGCAGACCGCAGAGAGATGTGCTCTCTGCTCTTGGTGAGAGTCTTATTTATTGCACTACAGATGAACCATGAAAGGATCTTTAATGCTTTTCCACCTACTGATCAGCTTCTGTACCTCTGTTTATCCAGCCATGTGCTCACCTGGCAGATGTCTGCCTGAATCCGTCTAGCTCGTGATTCACCTCCTTTCAGCGCACCCAGAGATCTGCTGGTGTTGCAGCCTCTTGCCTATCAATTGACATGAGATTGTTGTACTCTGTATATGAGCACATGCCTGAGAGACAGAGTTAATGGATGAAGAATAAAATTGCTTTTATCATTTTTTTGGCTACTATTGCATTGCAGGACAAGAGGACTGCAGCAAGAAGACATCTGTAAGTGGCTCTGACAATCTAGAAATAGGTTGCTGGGGAGGGACAGAGCCATTTCGTGCCGAGTCCAGGCTCCTGTCTGACATGCCGCTTGCTTAACCTCAGCCAGTTCAGAAAGGCTTTGCCCAGCCAGCTGCCATAAGGTCCAGGGCTGGACCTTGGGAGCCAAAGTGGGAGAAGACCAGGAGAAAGGGGGTCAGCCGGCACAGGGAGGTGGGCAGGGAAGGACAGGGCACCTCCTGGCATCGGCTCTGGCATGGCCCCTGGCACTTTCCATGGAAAGCCACCGTGGTGCTTGCCTGGTATGAGTGAGAACTAACCAGCCCATAGACTGTCCTGTGCTCTTGTTTATCTTCACAGATTCAGCTATACAAAAGCCTTTGTTCTGGGAAAAAAAATATAATTGAAGGGAACTGTCCCATCAGAAAAGTCAAATGCTGCCCAGTGGCTGGGACCTGCTCCTGCAGGGTCCTCGGGGCACAGATGAGGAGACTGAGAAGGACAAGTCAGCAATAGCTACTCTCTCTGTTGCACAAGACAGGAGCTAAGCCAGCAAAGAAGCTGTCCCACAGAAGGGTTAAAACACACAAAAGGAAGGATCTGTCCGTACAAACGTGGACCTTGCCACAGGGCATCGTGTTGGCAAAGAGAATAAAGGCATTTGAGGTGGGATAAGTCCAACACCTGAGATGATGGTCTGCACGCAATCTCAGAAGTCTCTGAACAAGCAGTGATACCTCAATGAGGCAGCTGCTTTTGGCAGCCCTGGGGTGACGGGGTGAAGCTGCCCACCCCTCATGGGTACACAAATCAAGAAACACTCCCCTAAAGAGCCTGGCTGTCCTTGTGTGAGAAACCAAGGAATGTCACACTGGTCCACATGGGTAACCCTCAGTGGCTGATACGTAACAGGGATCTATCAGGGGAGCTGGGGGGGCTGCTAACAGTGGCGGGGACACCCTCTTCTCACCCCCATCTTGCCAGTTCAGGGCTCTTTTGGACTCTTACCAAGCAGGGCTGGGACTCTGCAGCCCACCCAGGCTTAGCAGCCAGCAGCAACTTAAGGACAAGATGCATGGGCTTGTTTAACTCCTACAGAAGACAAATATTGCCCTAACGTTTGTTAGCTAATAGTCATTTTGCTTCCAAATAACTGTTGCCCAGGAAGCGCTTTGGTGATAAAAGCAATACCGGAGGAACACGTGTGGAAGGAGCACTCGCAACAGAGTGGGAGGCAGCTGGGCCAGGTTGGCTACAGTACAAGTTGCAGCTCATCTCCTGAACGCCAGAGCCCCCAAAGCCCACCCAACACTGTCCCCTGGGGCAGGGTGCCCTTGCTGTTACTTCCCCCCCCCCCCCCCCCATCACCCTATGGACTGATTCTCACCTCTGTGTTACAAGTAGCCATGCACAAGTCTGAGGACTCTCTGACTCTTCCAGGACAAGACCCTGGTCTTCCCCAGAGCTTGAGAAGCAGCAAAACTGGTGGGTTTGTCTTCCTTTGGAGTTTTCAGGACACTTAATGTCAAGCTGTGTTGATAGTATTTGTGCTCCTGGGAGATCTGGACATAAAGGATAGAGAGGCCCAAAGACAACAAACTGGAGACCACAAACCTCATCTGAGACACCTGAGGATGCCAGCACTGAAGTGGTGGGGAGGGCATGTATGGGGCAGCGGGATCTTGCACAAGGGCATCAGGAGCAGTACTGGGTCTAGGCCTGAGCTGGGCAGCGGGAGCTGAGCTAGAGGGGGCAAGCAGAACAGACACCACCACCACCACCACCACCACCACCCCCCCCCACCCCCTCCCCCTCCCCAACACACACTCCCCACAGGTCTGGGAGGGGAGGATGGGAGCTCCTCCAGCACCGAGCCCCAGCAGCAGCCACACAGACGGGGGAGATAGGCATTGCAAGGACAACTACAGAAAAGTGCCACTGCCCACATAGCCCAAAGCCTTGCTGTCCCCCTTCTCTTACCCATTGCATTTCTGAGATGCTTCCCAGTTGCAGCACAAACCAGCAGGCTACACAAGGCTTTTACCATCAGTCAGATTCTACTGTCCATGCTGTTGCTCCTTCCTCCAGAGGTCAGACCACACTGCTGCTCCTCCAGCCAACCACCTCTCCCTACCACTCTTAGGACTATTTTACTACTTAGCAGGAACGAGCTACAGCTGCACATTGTCCATGTCAGTCAACTCACCACCTCTGCATGAAGGCCACAGCTGCATATTATCGATGCTAATCAACCCACTGCCTTCATTCCTCTACAATTCCCATTCTCCCGTTTCTGAGAGCAGCAGCTTCTGGCAGAGCACAAGGCCGCCCTGCTGCCAGGTGACCCTGGAGGCTAACAGATACTTCATCCAAAACCTCAGCAAACTGACAGCCCCTTGGTAACCTCGGGGACTGATCTCAGCTCTGGTACCCCAAAAGGGGATTTGTAAGGATGCCTCATGGTGCAGATCAGTACAGGTAGTGGGTGGCACACGTCGGCAATGAGCATAGCCCCTGGTGACCCTGGCTCCATCCTCGGCTCTCCAACTCCTTTGCTGCCACTTGGTTCAGCCCTCAGTCGAGCACCAGCCAGGGGAGGTGCAGGAAAGGCAGGTTCCCCTGTAGGTCCCCCAGCCTCACAGCTCCAAGGTGAGCATGCCCAGCTCTGTGGTGCCCCAGAGCCACAGGAGACCCTGCAGCAGCGGCAGCAGAGAGCCCAACCCCCACTGCTTGGCATGATTTGGGGTTTCTGACAGCCTGGATGACATTAGGCAACTCCACACAGCTGCTGATTGGGCCAGATCTCCCTCACACTGGTATAATTGGTGTTTTCCAGTGATCACTACGAGTCAAGTCTGGCACTCTGCTGTGTCCATCACAGTCCCAGACATGCTATTTACTGAGGATATCCTTTTCCTTCCTTTAGCTTGTTGGTCCTTACTCTTCCCAAAACTCATTACAGGTTAGTTGTGGTCTTTGACGGTTTCTCTTAGATCAAAAGGTCATCAGTGGAGAACTTGGGCCCTGCCATACTCTCTTGAATGGACCATTTTCTGTGAAGCACCTCAGAGCTGAAGACAACATCAGGGGACACTGAAGAAATCCCCTCTTGTTGGAGATTCTGAGTCCTCAAAAACATGCACTCACTTTCCCTAAGGGCATCTCCCAGCTGCTGCGGATACAACCGGGACAGGATTTTATCTGGGGTGGTGGGGAGCTGGTGAATGCAGCAGAACATGTTTTCTTGTAGACAGTTATGGTATTCCTTCAGCTCTCAACAGTGACCAGGGAAGGGACACTAGCTTTATCTCATCCCTGTGTTTGCAGAAATGCTTCTCAGGCTTCCCTGCTGCTACCATGGCAAGCATTGCCCCTCTAGAGTGCTCCTCCTTTAAGTAAAGGTTGAACCAGCTCCTTCCTCCCCACCCTGGGTAAATCCTTGCAGAGGGAGGTCACCTGTCACCCTTCACAGCTGTTTCCCATCTATCACTTTGACTGAAGTGCCTGCAGACCCACGTGCTGCTGTTTGTAAGCTCTAAACCAATATTCTCTCCTATAACAGCCAGATCTTCTGTCAGGTCAAGAGTGACAGAGCAACTCATGCTCCATGCGCCAGCTCGTATGCCTGCTTTTGGTGAGTGAATCCAGATTGGTTTGGGGTTAACTCTGTGTCCTTCTGGTGGCTTTCTGAGCTTTTTCCCCCCATCTCTGAATTGCTAAAAGACCTTATCTCATATCAGGGATCCATTAGCCCTGGCAATAGTGCCTCTCTAGATTTACAAGAGCCACAAACTCTTCTGTGCATGCTATTGATTTCTGCACTTCATTCAAAGGCACCACTCAGCTGCTCAGGTTTTGTGCAGAGTGCGGAACTCCTCAATTTTCTGTAATACCCTGTGATAGTTAGCTTCCTCCGCCTGACTTAATTGAAAGCATTAAAAACATCATGTGCTTCAGAGCAGGCTACTGTAAGAAAGGAAGATGCCTTTTCATAGTCTTCCCTCTCCACTTCATCCACTACTTGCAGAGAAATGGGAAAGCACCATTTAAGCCCTGTCTCCTGTCCTGCCACCTTCCCAAAGAGCTGTGCCTTGTGCAAGGCTTTTAGCAGCTCCGTGCTTGCCTTTCTCTCTCCCCAGTCTGCCTCTCAGCTGTGTGGTTACCTGAGATCAACCTCCTAACACCATGCTTTGTCACAACACAGCAGCCTGTCTCCTGTGAGGACGCCCAAATTCTTCGCCTTGCTCAGCAGAGGGGAAGGGATGCTTCATCCTTTGCCTGGAGGTGGTGTCATTCCCCGCTGTTTGAGTCATACGGGCAGCCCATGGGCTGAGGGGGGTTGCCAGGGTCAGCCTCACCAAGAGGTAGCTTGGAGTTAGTGTCGGCTCTCTCAGAGCCCTCCATGGTCACAGAGGACCCAAAACCCTCCCAGTCTGTAGTGAGAGGTGTGACCCACCTTTTGCTTATGCGAGGTCATAAAAATCACTGAAATTCATTGAACATTGTGATCGGTTGTCCCATGATGTGTCAAACGCCCAAGTGTTACCACCAGCATGCCACAAGCTCCCTTCCAGTCTTCCCTGGCCCCAGAAGCGCAAGGGGTGATGCACAGCCTCCTTCTCCTCTCAGCACTGAGGAAGGAAGGTGAGGTCCTGCCACGGAACAGCACTTGCCTCATTCTGCCATTAAAAATCAAGTCAGCCCAGTGATTAGCTGCTATTAGCACTGAATGCGGGCGTGCTGGGACGGTGCACAAGTGCAGAGCTTGCTGCAGCGGGCATTCACATGTGGATCCACACAAAGGAAGCACAGGATGAGAGGAAGCACAGTGCCCTGTAAGAGGTGTAAAGGTCCCAGGTGGCCTGGGGTTTTAGAGCTGTGCTGCTTTTCTGTACCTTGTTTGCTAAAGAAGGGAATCATGGGTCCCAGTTCTGTCAGCCCCATTTTCAGGCTTCACTGGAGAGAGACGGGAGCAGCACTGGCAGAAGGATCATCACCATTTCACAGGTGGAGTGGAGGGGAGTGGTGGTCTCCAGAGGTGGAGCAGCGTTAGACTTGAATGCTCAGCTCAAAGCATAAACCCGCAGAGCAGCCACCCTCTCAATGTGCTTTAGTGTCACAAAGCCTGGAAATAAAAGCAAGCCTAACCCTCGCCTCTGCTGTGTCTCTTTTTGCAACTGATGCTAAGGAGCAGCTGAGCATGAGGTGCTGCACTTGCAGCTAGGCCTGGATGCAAGCTTGCAGATGTTCATCTGAGGGGAGACAAACTTTCAGGCTGTGGCCAGAAACTCTTCCCCTTCTGACCTTTATCATCAGAAAGATGATAAGTAAGATGGTAAGAAAAAGCTGATCTTGATCTAAATTGGAGCCTTGAGGAGTTGAGCAACCTTTAACCTAGCTCTGAAAGATTTGGGGGTTTTCTTTTTCTTTAAAAAAAAAACCAAAACCCACATGGCTGTCCCAGCAGAACACATATTCAATCTCACTTGATTCCAGAAAGCAATTTGCTCTTGCCCGGCAAGCAGTTTGGGAAATCAAAAAGCCAGCACCAACCCCAGACAAGAATTGTTATGAACAAGCCCGGTAATCAGGACGGCTGGGGAGCCACAAAGCTGGCTGCAGAAGGCCAAGTGTGCCTCTGGTGTAACGAGGCTCCTGCCGGCACCGCACCTCTCACAGCGCTGCTGGTCCCAGCCACAGCCTGTCCTTGGCAGGTGGTAGGCACAGAACTGATCTGCTTGTTTCTCCTCTTGCTCCCTGACCTGATGATGGGGTAAGATGGGGTTTAGGGACTTAGACTGCCCTCCCCCCCTTTCTTCCCTGGGAAAAAGAATGCTTTGCATTGCATTACCTTTTTTACATAAGTAGCGGATTTCTGTCCAGGATATTTTGTCTGTCTTGGCTTTGGGACAGAGTTGCTCCTGCCCTGTACCTGGAGCTGTGGGGGCCAGGTAGCTCCGTGGTCACAGTGCCACTTTCACCAGGGCCTGCAGATGTGAGCTGGTGGCTTGTGGGGGCATTGCACCGTGCTATGCTCAGCTGGTGCCTCTGGAGGGGGCTCAGCCTGAGGTCTCTGGCCCAGTTTGAGCCCTTGCCCACCCACCCTTCATCCCAGCTTTGTCCCCCTTGGGAAAGGCAGGCGAGCGATGTGAAGTCCGGGCGGGGCTGGATGTTTGTGCTCCAGGGCTGGGAGCTGCTGTCTCTGGTGCAAGCGGACACCGTTGCACGTGGGCTGTGAGCAGCAGTGGTTGTGCTACACTGCCAGCCCAGTGGCCTGAAGGATCTGGGATGCAGGAACAGTCCCAGTGAAGTCAAAGGAAGGACAGGAACATGAGCTGCATTACACATACCAGCGTCTCCAGCCCCTTCCAATGGCCATGGCTCCGCTCATCCCTTTCTCTTCCCCTGCTCCACTGAGGGTGCCAGAGCACAGTAACCACCGCCCCCGCAGCACTCCCAGCTACTGCCTTCAAAGTCTTGTCAGCCTGGACAAAGCTGCAGAGTAGGGAATGAATAAGGCCAGGGACTCATCCTGCTGCTCCCCTTGCAGCAATGACCAAAGGGAGATCAGGGGTGATGCAGCTCTGCAAAGGACAAAGAGGTGATGGGGTAAGGTGTGTTTTATCATGCCCAGCAGCCCAGGGCTGGCAGGGCTGTGGCACACACGCTGTGCTCTCAACAGTTTGGCATCATATGCCATCAGGTGGCTGGAGCCAGCCAGCTTGGGGATGCACTGAGCCTCCAAGCAGCCTGTCTACAGATTTCCTTAATGATTCCGGGACAGACTTGTACACCATGCAAAAACCAGCCAGATCTAATTCACAGATTGGGTTAGTGGAGGAGAGATAAGCCAATCCATTTAGTGGTTTTGTTGAGCTGTATGAGGCTAAAGCAGATTAGGGGCAGATGCTCAGCCGGTGCAAGGTAGCACAGTGCTGTGGGAGCCCACGACAAAGCACCAGCACACTTCCTTCCCAGTAATCTCTCTAGTCTCTAGGGGCAGTGCGATGCTAGTGCAAGAGCTGTAAAGTGACATTAATACAGAAGGATGGATTAAATGGGAGGTTTGGAGGTAGCATTATGCATGGATTTCTGCTTTGTCTCACTCCAGGCATCTCACACTAGCCCTGCCGCAGAGGAAGATGATGCACGAAGTGCTCAATCCCTTTTACAAGTGCTGCCTCTGACTGCTGCGTTCCTTTGGCCATCACATTTGCTTGGGGCCGTTCACATCTCCAAAGGCCACACCTGGGTGCAGCTCTGAGCTGAGGGACTCCTGCTCTGCACAACAGGGGGATAAGGGGAATCAGTGAGAACAGTAGATTCTTGAGACCTTGCAAACATATCTTCTTTCCTGCTTCCCAAGCCAACAGAGCAAACTCAGCCTAAATTTTGTCATGCTGAAAAGCAAGCTCAACTGTTATGTCCCTCACCCAGCTGGCTCTTCAGCCACAGGGCTCCCACAGCTTCCAGTCTCTCTCACGAAGCACTTCTCAAACCTCCTTCATCTATGAATTACACTAATTTCATTTCTCCCAGGAGGAGAACAGAACATAGCAAACACTGCACTGCCTGACTGAAAGCACTGAGCACTGCCTTAGAGAAGTCCACCATCCAGCTCTTGGACTGGTCTCTGATCTAGGAAAAACTCATGGGTACCTCAGGTGCCACAATTTTCCAGCAGAATATACTAAGAGGACCAGTTTGATCTATTAGCCAAATCTTCTTAGACTTTGCCTCTTAGGGATGAAGAAACAGAGGCTGAAGGCATATTTTATTGAGGACACATCATGGTCTAGTGGACAGCATCATGTAACAGCCACCAGACCCTGAATTTAACACTGTTTGCTGTAGGGCTGAAGGTGCATCGCTACCCCACACGCCTCAATCTGCAAACCAGCAGATTGCGCTGGGGACAGGGCAGTGCCTCACTGGCACAGCTGTGGGAATGTGGCTTTGTAAGGTGCAGGTGGTCCTGCCTTGCTGGCTGCTCCTCAGCCCTTGAGACCTGTGAGCATGAGCTGGGGGAGAGGGAAGAGGCACTTACTCATGAAAACAACCCACCTCTGAAATACTTTTTTTTTTCTCCCACAAGTATTAATGAACAGTGTTGTTTCAATCCAGTTTTCAAACACACGTTTTCACCTCTTTAAGATGCTGATGATTCATAGAGACAAAGGTAAAGCAGGGAATGGGGCAATCCCACAGCTTTTCAATTCCATCTGTATCAAAACTCCTTTGAAAACCTCAGTATCAGCACCAAAGGCAAGTAATTTTCTTTCCACTTTGTCATACTTACTTGTAGCCTGAAAATAAAGGTGAAAACAAAATCCCTCCCACAAACCAGCAACTTGGACAGCAGAGCCTGCAGTATTCCTGTCCTCCCTCCCACACACCATGTCTGTGCAGGGCAGCATGTGGCTTGACCCCCCCGTGCCACGGTGGGGGCTCGCTCAGCCCAGCACCACCTCTTGCAGCCACGCTCACTGCACAGGGCTGGCCAGAATGGGTGCAGCATCTCCCTAAAAACATAAAGTCACCATGTTTTTGGGAAAGAGGGTGTATAACTTTCCCAAGATCAAGGACCTTTGTCCTGCACTTTGTGCAGATGTCGATTCACAGGTAAGTCACAGGCTAGAATGGGGGGATTGATGACAGCACCTCCCCGGTCTGTGCTCTAGTGCCAGCTGGGGATACTGGGAAGCACAGACTATAACCTGTGCTGGTCGTGTTTCCACAAAGGTCTAGCGAATTTTCCTCTAGGCTGTGTGGTGTTCCACCTCCTGTTCCCCTCGCATTCATACACTCCCAGGAGGATGGAGGCTGAAAGGAGTCAGTTCTGGATAAAGAAGGGGCCAGGTGGGTCACCAGGGGAGATCAGAAAGGCCCTGTCTGTGCACGAGTCCCAGGCAGGCAGGGAGGGCAGGGAGGTGGAGAAGCCCCCGACCACCTGCAGCTCTCCCAGGCGAAGCTGGCAAGGACATCCATCCCTCCTCCTCCTAACCCCTGGTGATTCTCCCTGCACAGTGCAGCCTGCTTCCCTCCCTCTTCAGACGGGTCCACAGAGCGCGGTGCGGGGAGCCCGTGCCCGCCGGCTGTGGCGGTGAGTTGGCCACCACGGCGCAGGGCTGCCGGCACTGCCAGCTGGCTGAGCGCGGGCGGTGGGCGCGGGCGGTGGGCGAGGGCGGTGGGCAGCGGCTGAGGGCACGGAGACAGGCAGCGCCCGGCCGAGGCTGCTGTGGCCGCAGCCGCTGCTCTGAGCAGGGGTTGCTCCAGTGAATGAATGAGGCAGCTGATGAATATTCAGAATTGGCAAAGCAGATCGCTTTCAGCTAAATTTGATCACAATACGGGATAAATTAAGCCACGGGATGAATGCATTTGAAATGAAGATTAAAAGAACGCGCTGTACAAAGTCAGGAAAGTAGGTTTAGCCAAAATCTGACAATCTGACAATGTACACAAACAGACAAAAATAAAGTTCCTTTCACTGAGCAAATAATGAGGTTGGGATCAGCTTCTCACCCAGTTCCTATGGAAACAACTCTTTTTCTTTTTAATTTAAAAATAAAAGGGTGTGTGTGTGTGTGTGTGTGCGCGCGCGCGCAGAGAATGCCTGGGAAATGAACGATGCTCAAAAGACCCATGAATAGAGGAAGGTGCTCAACAGGAGTAATATCTAGTGAGAAAAATCACGGCAGGGGAGGCCCAGGGTGGACAGGGGAGGCTGCCGAGCCCTCAGCCCCAGGGGAATGCAGGGCTGGTGCAGCATCAGCCCCCAGAGCTGTGGGGTGCTGATGTCTGGTGTGTCTCCAGCTTGCTGTAGGTCCTGGGTCAGGGCACTGGGCTCTTTCGGCAGCTGGGAGAAGGGTGAGGAGCAGGAAGCATTTGGGTTTGCCATGGGAATACAGAACTGGAGAGCTTGCAGGAGGCTGAGGTAAGGCATGGCAGCTCATGCCACATCTGCTCCTGGTTTTGGAAAGATCCAAATTATTGTGGGCCCCTAATGCAAAGCCAGGGACAGCACGACTGCCTTGGCTTGGAGACAAGTGAAACAAAGGCACTGAGGCTGTGGCCCTGCCCTGGGGAAACTGAGGTAGGGAGCAGGCAGAGCAGCCTGCCCAAAGGCTGCCAGACAGCAGACCCAGCTGAGCCCCCCACCCCAGGCACAGGCAGGGCTCCCACCACCTCTCACTGGTGGCAAGTCAGGCACTGCTGGCACCTCCGAGGGTCCCTGTGGCATCCCTGTCCTGAGGGACCTATTCCCTCTGTCCTCACACCTTGCCGTGTGTGTGCTGGGCAAGCTGGACAGTCGGGCAGCTCTCCGCTCCCGGGAGAGCAGCATCGCTCTGCCGATGGGTTCAGCCCCTCTGCCACGCTGGCAACAGGAGGGGAAAAGGTCTTGCAGGGAGCAGCGTGCCAGGGAGGCGAAGGAACCTGCCCAGCTGCGGTACCTGGCCTTCCCGGCCACTGGCTGACACAGCCCCAGTTGCTCACTGGGGCTGGACTGGGCACAGCAATGCAGGGCAGAGCCGCTTGTCCCAAACTGCCCAGAGCCCAAATCCAGACACCCTGCAGGGACCACAGCGGTTTGGAAACCTGCCGGACCACCATGCCCTGGCAGGTGGTCTCCTCCTGCAGCCACACACTTTGCAGGAGCAGAAAATTAAAGTGCTATCAGGCTGACACGAACAAGTCTATTAGCAGCCCCTGGCAGGTGAGAGGAAAGCATTAGCATATGGAAAACGGGGGAGGAAAGGCAGTGTGTCTGGGACTGTTATGACTGAGCAGACAGGTGAAACCAGGAAGGTTATAAATAAATCCTCTGCACACACCCCCAGCTGTATTTCTGTAATGTCTCTAACAGCCTCAGACACCCGGTGCTGGTCCCTGGGGCTGGGGAGGGCGGTGGGTTCCCGCATGGGATGGGGTGGGCAGGGAGTGGAGCTCGCCCAGAAGGAACCCGTGTCCATCACTGCAGCACCCGCAGCAGAGGAGAAAGTGATCTCGGCCACCGAGGGGAACAGGAGTCCCTCTGTCCTCCTCCTGCATCCACCTGAAAGGGTGCTTACGGCAACATCTCTGCCCTATGATACGAAAAAGCCACCAGTGCGTGAGCCACACCAGGAGTGGCCCCGGGGGAGCAGGAGAGGCAGCCAGTGTGGGGCAGACCTGTGCATTCAAGCCGGGATTCTGAGAAAGGAGCTTACAAAAGGGGATGGCCACTTGCATGCCAAGTGGAGTAAGGGCTGTGGGGTGCAAGCCCTCAGAAAGGCATGTGGACAGGCCGGTGCCACCCCAACACGGGCAGGTAGGAATGCACGGCCTCTCCTGCCAACCTGACCCCCACAGCAAGGGGTCCTACTGCAGAGAGGTGGGGGATTGCAGCCCTCCTCGCCTTCTTGGGGGACCCCTGTTTTCTCTCTTACCCAATGAACAAAATTGCCAGCCTGCGACTCGGTCAGAGCTGCCATGCCCAACACCAGGCTACCCCAGGGGACCTCCACTAGCCTTCCTGAGACAACGCTGCCCATGGCATCAGTGCCAGTGGGAGAGGACCGGGTTTGCTGAAGGGTAGCTGCAGGACGGGCCACACAACGCAGAACCAGGTCTTGGTTGAGCAAACAACAGTTTACAGCAATATCCAGTTTTGGCCCTAGAAGAAACAGAGGTTAGAACTCCCAGGACTGCAGCCAGCTCAGGCCAGCAAGCCTGCCTTGCTCTGCTGCAGGAGCCTGGGTTCAGTCCCTGAGAGAAAGAGACAGCAGCGGGGGCTGGTAGGAGTGCGGAGCTGTATCACGCTCTTTGCACTAGCATCCCATCCAAGCCCATGAGCCTCAACAAATGTCTGTCAGTTTTACTCAAAGCAACAGTGAAGATCACCAACAAATACAAGACCCGTTCCCCTCCTCAGCAACAACAGAACTGACCAGGTTTCCAGCCACACAGGGACCCACAGCTCTGGGCACACGAGGGGATGCCCTAAGCGTGCCTGGGTCTGTGTGCCCAGCTCAAGTGGCAAGGCGGGCAGCCTGGGCTGGTTAGATGTGAATCCTGCACACAAACACACTGGAAGGCTCCAGGGCGGCTTCTTGCCCTCTACATACCCCCATCCCATGCCAAGGCAATACCTACAGAATCACGCTGCTGCCTTCACTGCAAACCACTGCTGCATCGGGAATATTTATTTAGCTGTTTTTTACTTAAAGCTCAGGTTGGGGGGTGGGGGGAAAGGTGCTTTTGCCTTTTGGGGAGCTTTCCATAGGCAAGGAGACAAAAGATCAGAGTGAAGGAAAGGAAGGACCAGCTGCAAGATACCCTCCTCCCCGCTTCCCAGGCGCTTCCCTGCTTCTCCAGGTTCAAGGCTCCTATCTCAGGCCTTGGCGATCACTCAGTGCTCAGCAGGTCTCACCCCTTGTTTCGTATGCCCCAAAGGAGAGTGTGTCTCTGCGCTTGAAATGCCAAATCTCTCTCAGCCCCTGCCTCACAAGAGCATTTGTTTCACAGTGCAGGATTTTGGCCCAGCCCCCCAAGCCAGGGAGCATCCAGCGAGGTGGGAGACTTAAAATAGTGTCAGGGCCAGAGACTGGCTATGGGTAGGGGACAGTGCAAGTTCCTAGAGCCCTGAGCTCAGATGGGCTTGGACAGATTGCCACTGAGCTGCCTTCCACAAGTGCAACTGCCCTGCGATGTGGAACGACCTTCCTCTGGCATCCAAAGAGCTGGACTACAGAGAAGCCCAGCTGCCCCGCCACTGCAGAGGGAGTGCAGCCTGGAGGGGGACCCTTTGTATAACCCCTTGCTGTTACAGGGGAGCATGGCTCGGTGTCACCTTGGGAGCAGGAAAAAACAGGTGCACTGTTCCCCCTCCTCACCTGAAATGAGGAGTCATGGATCACCTGCAGTGTTGCAGTGACACACAGGTGCTGAGTTGCCTGCTTTTGCAATTAGTGGCAGTCATTAAAATAAGTGCTACATTAATTAGTGCTGGGTTGCAGCTCAACCTCCAGGTCTGTCACTTGGCAAAACTCACACTTGAGCTGGCTCCTACTTCTGGGAACTTCCCAAAGCCAGTTGGGAACACGTGGGCTCGCTCGTCCTTGCTGGGGTCTGCGAGTGCAAAGCAGCCTCTGGAGGAGGACTAAGAGCAGAGCCCCTGCCTTGGGGTACCTGCCACATGGGCCACTTGCCACAGACCACTGGGGGCCAGTTCTCCAGATGCCTCTTTCCACTTTCCCACCCCCCACCCCCCCACCAAGTCCTGGGAGAGAGCCCAGCATGTCACAGCTCTGGCAGCAAACAGGGCAAAAAGCATGGTGCAACTGGTGTGGGGGAACTGACGCCACAGACTTGCCGGGGGGCTCAGGACCAGCACGACCATGGCAAATGTCAAACCAGCGTGCCCTCACACAATTAGGGAGGCCTCGGAGAGCCGGAAGTGGTATCGAGATGGAGCAGCTGCAGAGCTGCCTTCCTCCAAGCTGTCAGGACCAGGGTGGTCCTGGACGCAGCCTGTGCCAGGTTTCCCTACCTGTGTCCGCCCCGTGCTGGTCTGCTCTCCTCCCAGGCTGTAGGTAAGCCCAGCCAGCTCGCCCATGGCTACACTGGGTTTAGTTCACCATGTCCTTGCTTGTACCGTGGTGGTCCTGTTGCCATACAGCATTGCATCACTTGACTGTCGGCCAGGCTTTCTGGATGTAAAGTCTTCCTACACAAGGAGTACTGAGAACATCCCTGTATTCAGGTATTTTGCACAAGGTTTTGAGGAACGGCAGCTTCTGGCTTTCTTCAAGAAAGAACGTAGGGCTGGCAGTGCCAGTGGAAGCTGTGAAACCAGAAGCAGAGTTTGGACAAATCCTTCACCCTCTCAGCTCTTGACCTCTTACAGGAGCAAGGCTTACAGACCATGGCTGGCCTGTGTGACAAGAACATTCTGCTGCAAGTTTTAGCCTTTCCAGTTTCACTGAACCGACAGTTACTGATGGACTGGTGCAGAGGGACCAGCTTCTCTGATGCTGCCCACAGCACCCAAGCTGCAGCAGGCAGCAGTGGGACCAGGACAGCCAGTCTCCTCTAAACTCTTGACATTCATTCCCTGCTCTCACAGGTACAGGAATAAAAGGGTCATTTTGGGTCAGAGTTTCTAAGATCTTCTGCAACAAGCAGCTACTTCCTATAAACTCTGCCTCAAAATCAAGAAGATGCTTAAAAAATAAGCGGGGTTTTGACAGAGCCGTCAGAGGCTCACTACAGGTCACCTCCCGTCCTGGTGTAGTTTCTGGAATACTTCTTCCCGATTGCCCATCTGACACTGAACTCTTTCTGCATCTTTCTCAAGACGTAGATGTTTAAAAAGCTCTGCCCAGCCTTACTAAAAGCCACATGAAATGTTCATGTTTCCAGTCTGCTGGGACAAGTTTGATGATGTTTAATAAAGGCTGGTGGTGCCTGATCTTCACAGTGGAGTCCTTTTGCAGATTCCCTGGTGAAGGGAGTGTGGAAGAGCTTGTCCCCACTATGTCTTCTTCACTTGACTTGTCAGCAAGAAGAACATGCTGTTGTGAGCCACGTGGCCTTTGTGCTTACACGGCAGCAGAGAAAACATCATGCAGTTGTATTTTGTGTAAAGGAGTCAGCAAGATCAAAATATACTTTCTAGGTATTAAAACTGAATACCATTTGCCTTCATTCTGAACCAAGATAGTCTGGGTTCGACAGTTCAGCCAGAAAAATGCTCTTACTCAGAGAAAACATCCTGAGGTAGCTGGTCTGAGCAGATGTGGGTAAGGCCAATGTAACTGGCCAGGACATGACCCAGCACAATCTTGCAACAGCCTCTGTCAGTGCGTGCCTGAAAGACCAAACGATTGAACCGCTCCTACAGATTTGTTCAGCACCCTTGGGACTGCCTGGGTAGAGCTTCCAGCACAGCCATGGCAGGACCCCTGTCTGAGCCTTGCCTGCAGTTCTGTGCTGTAAGCCCACCTAGCCCAGCCTGGAGCCAAACGCATCAACAAACCACCTAAGTCTTTAAGAGGGGCTTACACCATAAAGAGAGCCAGCTCACATCAACTCCGTGTCAAGTACTATCCATATGTAAATGCTCCATAAGGACCCAAAGGTTGTTCCTAGCAGATCCGTAGTGCTTCTGGAGACTACCCCAGAACATTAGTCTGAAGGGCTGGACTGCTTTTTTGACTAACGCATGGAAGACTCCCAGTTTGACAGGATCTAAGGAGACAAGCCTTTCTGGCACCACAAGTTTGAGATCATCTAAGAGCCAAATGGGATCTCAGACCTTGCATGCTCAGGAGACTGGAAGCCACTGGGATAACAAATGTCACCCAGGGCTCTCTTATGACACCAAGCTTGTTATTTTCGAATTCAGATGGATCAAGCCAGATAGCAGCATGTTGAGGAAGGGTCAAGGCAATAATTTCCCTTCCATGGCTGGAATCACAGCCCAAGCTGGGGGACAAACCCAGGACCACTGCATCACTTGTCAGTACCCACCAGGACACAAATGAACAGGAGTCAGCTTTGTGAACTGTCAAGGGAGCAAAGAGACCAGCAGTTAATCACAGGCACGCATTCTAGTGGGCTTATCTCCTTAGAGGAAAGGTGGAAGGATGCCTGTCACTCCTCACTATAATATAGTAAGCGAATAAACGAAATATCCTAATGGAGTTATAAATCCTGAATCCAGAGTTCTTGGCTTTGAGAAACATAAATAGTGAATGCCTCTGGGCCGCAGTACCAAAAGGCATCCTTGAGAAACACACAAGGCAATGAACCAGAGAGACACCTCTTTGTCAAGGGCAGTCATGCCGGGGACTTTTCCATTATCTCCCAGACAGACTCTTCTCAAAGGGCGTCTCTTCCAGTCTCAGCTAGAGACAGGCATAGGAGGTCCCTGCTGAAGAATGATCAACCACTGCTTCACTTGGTACCACTCAGAGGCCCCGGCCCACGATGGGGAGACACACACTGTGTGTGCAGAGCCAGTGCTTTTGTTACAGCAAACCCGACGTGCGCTGCAGGAAGGTCGCTGCCCAGAGGTGCGCAATGCCGTCAGCGCACGCAGGCTGCTCCCCCAGCAGCAGCAGGGCTGGAGCGACTTCCCCACCTCCCCGAGCTCTAGGATGTGCAGGGCACCGCACAAGAGTCTGCTGTACTGGCAGCTCTGTCCCTCAGAAATCAGATGGGAAATAATCTCAGCCCAGACAGCAAAACCATTGTCTGCTGTGACACTGTGACACGAGCAGCTCCTGGAGTCCAGGGGGCCAAGCTCGCCCTGGCAGCAGCACCAGCACGCCTCCAGCACAGCACCCACGGGCAGGACTGTGGACCCACATGGCTCTTGTGGTCCTTTGCATCCTCTCCTGGGGCAGGAGCCGGCAGCATCAGTTCGAGCCTGGCACTTCTACTCCAGAGACCTGAAAGGAGCCTTCAGACACTAGTCAAGACCACTGGGAGCCACAGGTCCACCCTGTCCTACATTCAGAGGCCCAGCACCATCTGGTTATTTGGGGTTGACCACCTGCCTCTTCCCTTTGGTAAACTGCATCTTTGCCAAGAGATTGCAATGGAAGGGCTGCAGGTAGGAGGCACCCAGCCAGCACCTCAGCGGAGCAGTGTGCTCAGCGCCCAGGCCAGCGCTGCCCTTGGCCTCCTGTCCCTCCACCTCTGGCTCAGCCCCACCTGCACACTGTGGCACCCCTGAGAGTAGGATGGTGCCCAGGCCTGGGGCAGCAGCTTGTCCTCTCCTGGGGGCACCAGGAACTCCGGCCAGAGAGCTAGATCCTGGCAGCACACAGCAGCACAAAGAAACAGAACAGTCATCAGCAGCTTGGACAGCCCTGGGCACTGCACAGACACAGTGCTGGCTAGGACATCAGGATTATCTTTCTCCATTAACTAAAAGCACAACGGGAGTGCTGGCACCCACCTGGAAAGCCATCAGGGACAGGCACAGGGAAACGTCTCATCAAGGGCTGCTGCTGCTCAGCATTTGCTGCTGGGAGGCTCTGCCATAGACCCCTGTTTCCCCTTGAAGTAATAAACCTGTTTATATTCAGTACCTTTATGCCTGGAAGGAGGGCAGAGGACTTTCAGGCTTGGATTGCTCCCAAGGAAGTTCATTTGTGCACTTTGCCTTGGCTCGGTCGGCCTGGAGTGGTGACGGTGCGGACCACGGAGGGCTTAGGCGCTCAGACGGCAGTGTCTAGCAGCAACAAAAGGAAGAGAAAGGTGCAATAAAATGGACTCAGGCATCCTGACACGGATGTCCCCTTCCAGACAGCACCCTTGGGTGCCACTCTAGCACCTTGCAAGAACACTTGAGCATGCCCATCGGATGCTGGTCTGCAAGGCATCAATTCTACAGACACTCGCTGGGCTGCTGGCATGCCAGTTCCCCCACCAGCTCACACCACAGAGGAATAAAGCAGTCAGTAGCGCTGGCAGTGCCAGGAGGAGCAAGCAAGCCCAGTGGTGAGCAAGAAGAATGTTTCCCGCTTCTGTGGGAACAAAATTCCACCTGCAGTGGCTCGTGCTGGGCCAGGAGTCACTGCAAATCCAACCACCCAAGTTCCACTGCTCTGGAGACACCCAGGCAGGACTGGGCATCCCTCCTGCAAGGTGAGTAGCATGACTCTGGCAGGGCATGAAGGGACAGCTGGCACTACAGCTGAAGGAGAGGGTGTAGGAGACGTGCAATGCGAAGCAGCCTGCTACAGAGCAGCAGTGGCACAGGTGGGTGCCAGCTCCAGCCCTTTGGCCACCAGCCCAGTGCTGCCCTGCCTGGGTGCCGAGGTGGCACTAGAGCCAGGACACCAACTGGCACCCTTGCTGCTGCCCAGCCCACCCAGGGGGCACACACGGCATTGCTGGTGCTGCATCCCTGTGGGGCAGCTCTCAGCACCTGCAGGCAGTATGTCTGCAAGGCTGTCACCGAGCACCACGGCACAACCGCACGGGGCTGTGATTGCTGCGTGGGGAGGGAAGGGTGACCTTGGCCTATATTTTAAAGGCCGTTTTTCATCTACAAAAAGCAGCCAAATGAGGGCAGCAGCAGGGAGGAGGAGAGATGAGCAATGCAACACAGCCACGAGGCAAAGGCAATGCCTCTGCACTCAGCAGCGCTCTCTCCCCTCCTGGAACAGCAGGTGGCTACAAAGGGGGTGCCCTGCTGACCCCATCTCTGCTCCCCATCCTGTCCTTCCCTGCTCCATGGCAGTGAGGGAC
The DNA here is from genome assembly GCF_963210335.1 of Falco punctatus. NCBI lineage: Eukaryota > Metazoa > Chordata > Aves > Falconiformes > Falconidae > Falco > Falco punctatus. The sequence continues at coordinate 1,201,137 of NC_137590.1, forward strand.
ATGTGGGGAACGGGAGCTGTGGGGTGCAGGGAGAAGGGCAGCAGGGCTGTGCCCAAAGGGGCAGAGCAGAGGTGCTGGAGCGCAGACCCACAGCTCTGGGACAGGTTCCCTGAGTTGCTTCAGCCAGGGATCCGTGCAGCCCCCCTGGCACCCCAGCACACCCTGCCAGGCTGCCAGCAGCCACAGCCTCCCCAGGTCCTGGGCCAGCCTGCCAGACCTGCGCTGTGTCCCTGACATCTGAACAGTTTCAACCACCACCAGAAATGTGAACCAGGACCCGTGCATCCCATAAGCATCCTGCATGTGGCAATCCTTATTTTCTCAACAAACAGTAAGAATTCTCTGCCAGATCACCAGGTTGGACCACGACAGTCCAAACGTGTCCCCCACCCTGCTTCAACACTTCACAAGACAAATGGAGAAACCCAAGTATGTGGTCAGCTTTGCCAGGGAAACACAAACCTGACTGCAACACAGAGACCTCCCCATGCGCTTCCCAAGGGTCCTGTGGGGACATGTCCTGCCCCTGTGAGCAGCAGAAGCCCTGGGGGGGCTGGACTTTGGCCGAGGCTGCCCGGGCCCCGGAGGGGAGGCATCCCGGCTGCGGGTGCAGAGCTGGGGAAGTTGGGCTCCTCTAAGCATCTGGTGGGGCTCAGCCTTGCACTGCAGCTGTGAGATTTCACTCCAGGCTCTGGAAAGCACTCTGAAGACATTCTTAAGTATTTTGCTGCTTCAGAGCTTTAATGATAGTGCATTACTTGGTTGGCAGGAGCTGAGAGCTTCTCTCCTCACCAGTGACGGAGCATTAGCAGAAGGAAGGAAGGCTGCATTATGGGTTGATGCTCTCCATTCAGTCTTCCGTTTTCTGGGAGGAAAGATTGCTCGAGTGCAGCCATTAAAGAAGGCAGTTCCTGCACTCCAACCCCAAAACTGGAAGGCTTACTCAGGTTTAAACAAATCAAGAGTTTCTAGAAAAAAAGGTCAAGGTATCTGCAGAGAGGAAAGGACAGGGAAGGTCAGAGCAGTAGTGCCGAGGGGACACGACTGCTTCATGTTCAATCCCGCTGACAGAGGCAAAACACACCTCTGTGCACAAGGACCTGCCGACACCCAACCTCACACACTGTAGAGCCCAGTCCGTGCCTTCCTACCAGCTTACATGCAGGTACGTAAATACACTGGAAGAGGCATCTGAGCATTAGTCTTGGCTGGCCTCCTGCCTTCTTGGTGTGAGGGCAGGCTGGAAAGAAGCTGGTGCATTATCCCTCCCTCAATCCCTCTCTCCCATCCATCTCCATCCACACTGCCAACTGCTCCTAAACTTTGATGGTGCCACAACTTGAGACATTTTCACCCAGGCTGCCCAGGAGCCCGCCGGGAACAAGGGAGCCAGAAGTAGGGGAATGTTTCCAGAACATCGGGATGCTGCCCAACAGGCATAGGCAGGGAGGTCAGCCCACGAGGCTGTGACTATTCAGTGGACCTATCTCCCTGGAGATGCTCTTAGAGTAGTTCTCAGATGCTTTTGCTTCCAGGAGTAACCACAAGTGGAAGCAATTTCCAGAAGGGTATTGTCCCCTTGGCGGCACACGCACTGGCTCTGGGGCCAGACCTGGGCTCCGCTTTCTTGGAACCATTCCCTTTGGAATGGACTTTCAGCAACCCATGAAAATCTGAATGGAGCTGAACACGGGAACGGAGGTTCATTACAGGAGACATCGACCTACTCTTAGTGCCACAGCACCGACTCAAACACCGTATCATGCCAGCTGAGACAATCTCAACGGTGACTCTAAAGTAACATACAACTGCTACACAGCAACAGGGTGGAAAAAGAGGCGTCAGGGTAAGCTGGGCCCAAATTGAAGGGGAAAAAAACCCCAAACTTAAGTCACAGAGCCGCCACTTTGAAAATCTATCCTGTGTCTGGAAGGAAAGGTAGAGCAAGGAGTCCTGAGGCTGCCCTGAGCTCCATGGGTACAGGACAAGCTCCTGCATGGCCCTGGAGAGCACAAGGATCTGTTAAAAGCTGCCTTTTATCGCTTCACCCGGTGCTGAGGGGGGAGCTGGGAACCCAAGTGAGTGCAAGACAGAAGCAGGAAGAAAGCCCCGCTGCTGCCAGTGGAAAAATGAGACCTCTACACAGCTGCAGGAGCAGTTTTGTTGCTGACTGTTTTACAAGGGGTTAGGCTAGGCTGATCATTAATATTAATGTCTTGGTGAATTATGCGTATTTTGCATTTGCATAAACATCCCCTAGTCGTGCTCCCTGCTTTGTTAGCCAGCCTCCCCCAGAGCACCAGCAGCCTGCTCATAGAATCGGTGGCTGCATGTTGAAATGTTTTAAGTCTATTAAGAAAACAAAGCAAAAATGCAAACAGCCTGGCATGGGGAGCTGACCCCTTCCTGCCAACAGAGAGCAGACTTCAGACAAGAGCGGCCAAACAACACCGTCACCCTCCTGCACCTGTGACAGCGCAGCCCAAGGGCCACCTTCTGGCCATCCATCCTCTTCCCAGGATGGATAGATCGGTAGCCCTCATCTAGAGGCAACAATCCTATTGCAGCCTAGATCTAGTCTTCCCTATCTCCTTCCCACATCTCCCTCTTCAGTTCTTTTCTCACGAGGTGCTTGGCTCCTTGAATTCTGCTCCTGTCTCTTGTTACTGCTTGTATGAGCCTAAATTGTATTATTATCAAGCCATGCACCTGATTTTCTGGTACACCGTGTCCTCATCAGGAGGTAGCTCCTTGCAGCTCAGCGCTTCGCTCAGTACAAGCCAGACAAATTGCGTTGCAGTGAGCACGGCAGCACTAACTCTCATCTGTCCTGTGCCACGTGCTTTCCAGTTCCCCGCACCACACCACGCACACGTGCGGGTGGCTGTATGGGCTGGCCACTTCGAGCCTTCACTTTGAAGTCACGAACACAGATACTGCAGTTAGCAGCTCTGGGCAAGCTGCCGAGTGCTGCTCCTCTGCTGCGTCTCCCGCACACCACTGCAAAGCCTTGTCCAGAGCTACCAGGGCCATGCTGCTGAGCTTGCCCAGCACTGGGAGCAGCAAAGGGAACTCCACACCTTCCCCTTCCCACCACTGCTGCGACTGTGCCCCTGAGGGGCACCTGCAAGGGACCAGAACCAGGACATGCCATACGAAGAACAAACCACTGCTGGGGCACCCCACTGGCCCCCTGACCACATGGGGCCACCCTGCCTCACGCAGCCAGGATGCCACATGAGGGCCCTGGAGCTCCCTCCTTGCTTGACCTGCAGCAAGGATGGAGGCACAGACAGAAAGGGCTTCACAGCTGAGGAGCAGCACAAGGACAAGCACCAGCCTCTCAGGGGCCGTGACAGTGCTGAGCAGGGAGGGACCATGCCAAGAGCCACAGCCTGTCCCCCACCACTCACCCGAATCTCCGAGTCAGCGCCAAACACCACACTTTGAGACAAGCCACAAGTCAGTCTCCAACCTCAGCACCATGCTTCCAGATGTTTCACGCAGGTGTCTGCAGCCAAGGATATCAAGACATGATTAAGAAGCGAAAAATGCAAAGAGGAAAGAGGAGATACCTGTGTGGGACTGAGGCATCTAAAAGAACCTACCTGCTTAGTCCATAGTGGACAAGCCGCCTTTCATAAATGGCCCTCCTGTTCCACCAGCTCCATGAGTACATCCAGTAGGGAAGGAGAAGAACCCATCCCTGAGGGGTCTCACAGCTCTGTGGAGGCTGTCCTGGGTCCCACTTCTCCCCGTCCCCCTCTAGTTTCTCAGTGAGGGTGTTCAGCAGGGGCTGTTGTACCTGAGACACAGGCACACCCTCACCATCCCCAAACATCATCCCATCACCACCCACAGCTCTGTCACTGCAGAGCAGGTGCACGGACACTGACACCCATCAGGTCCCCTGGGATTACGAGGACGTGCTGGCTGAGGAGGCAGGTGGACTGACAGCACTGAGCAGGGGCAAACACTGGCGGGGCCACGTGGACTGCATCGCCATGTGCGGTCTGAGAGCTCCTGGAGGACCACAGTCACCCAGAGCTGAAATCCTCCAAGCACTGGGGTCCCTTGAAGGCCCCACGGAGGACAGCCATCCCAGCTGCCCAGCCCGCAGCCCAGCACAAGGGTAAGAGGGGAAGGGGGAAAGGCCAGGGGAGCACCCCCAGCAGCGGGCTCTGAGAGCCCTGCCCACCCTGCCTGGGGAGGAAGGGATGAGTCAGTGCATGAGGGCCACTCATGCATGGCGTGGGTGGAGCAGAGCAGCAATTTCTTCCCCAGGAGATTATATTCTTTGCAGAAGTCCTTTTTATTTATTTCTTCTTACAGAGCACAGCAATTAGCTGCTCCTCAACTCCTCCGCACCCGGGGCTGCTACTCGTGGGAAGGGGATGCTCGCCGCTCCTGCTGCCGTGCCAGGCAGGCACAAACACCATGCAGCCAGGGCTGGCAGCTCCTCCCGGCTCTGACGTGACACTGAGGGGTCCGGGCTTGACCACCCAGCCTCACCCCTTGGCCACGAGCTGCTCCCATCTGTGCCCCCAATGCCACCACAGTGCCGAGCACGCATGGGTGCTCTCGCCCTGCCTGTGCAGTGTATCTCGGCGCTGTCACCCATCGTACTGGCTGTGGCAGACAGCCGGGTACCAGTGTTGCCCCAACAGCCAGACGAAGCCTTGGCTGGGCTGTACGGTGGCAGAGAAGCTGGAGGAGCCAAGAAGGATGTTTGAAGAAGCCTTGGGTCTCCTCCCAGCTCTGCCACACTCTCACTGGGCAAGCTGGGATCATGCCACCCAGCTTCCCCAGGTGAAACACCAGCACAACTCTGCCAGCTGCAGACAGACAGTACTTTTTAGTGCTCGGGCCACTTCAATGCCCCAGTGAGCATCTTCAGGCCCTGCCTCTGCTGCAAGCAAACAGAAAATCTGACAGATGTTGCCCAGGCAGGATCAGAAGGAAAGCAGAACCACTCCAGGAAAGGTGACCTTAAAGAAAAGCTCCTTCTGTTGTCCTCTACAGTAGGTTCCCTTGTTTGGAAGGACAAAGAGAGAAGGATTATTTCCTGAAGCCTTCACAGCACATCAGCTGCATGGGTTACTGACAGGCAGAGCACTGCCTGGGGGGACTTTGCTACCCAACAAAAGGGTGATTCAACCGAGAGAAGGGCATAGGGAAGCATAGATGCCCCCCCTGTGCTAACAGGAGGTGCTCACCCCATGGAAGACCGCAACCCTCGGATCCAGCACAGCCGTTAGCCTGCAGGACTGACGCTTTTGCATCCATCTCCTCCACAGTATATAGCAGCATTCAGGCAACACCGAGGTGCCCGGTGCTAGCCTTGGGCAGGTCGCTCCTCACACACGTGTTGCTCCAGCCAGGCAGCTCAGGGGCACACCAAGATGCAGGCACTGCCCGAGCAATCTCCCTGCAGCTCTGCCCCAGCTCTGGGCAGGGCTGCACATGCAGCAGCACAGCTTCCCAACCAGCCTGCACCCTGCTGTCCTTCGGGGGTGATCCTGCTATCCACTCATCTTCCCACTAGCACATTTCCAATGCATGTCAAGCAGGGACTGTCTCAGGCTGGCTGCGCCACTCGCTGTGGCACCTCCCATGGGCACCCATGCTCTTCATCCCTGCCATGATCTTCTCCTGGGCCTGACCCTGCTGAGGACCCCCAGGGAAGCCCTGCTGGTGGGGCCCTGCCAGAGACCTGCCTGCACAGCCATGCGGCCAGGGAGCACTCGCAGCCCTGGGGGCTGAGCTCCTCACCACCTGGGCCCCATTTCCCCAACCCTCCAGCTCTGCCAGATTTTGCTCTCCTTCCTCATCACACCAGACACAACCTGTCTCACTTCCCCCCCATCAGCTATCCATCTTACCTGCAGCACCCCTCACCTTATTCTATTGTCTCCCAAAACTGTGTTCCTAGCGTTTTCCTGCCAAATCTAAGGAAGCATTCAAATTTCCACCTCCCAAAACCTGCTATTGACTCATGTCCCGGGGACACAGGTCACCATCCACAAAGGGGAAGGGCTGCAAAGCAAACCACTTCTCTCCTCCCTGTACCTGCAGGAGTTCAGCCAACACAGTGCTCTCATGCAGATCCCACTACATCTTTTCTCAGACCCAGCAAGGCTGCTGGTACCACACAGGGACTCCAAAGACAGGAGGGAGTGCGATACTTCCAGAACCTTCTCATCCCAGCCCATGGTCCCTCCAGTCTTCAGCCCCACACGCCTTGCCTGACCAGCAGCCTGCTCAGCATCTCTACATTGTCACACCTCCAACGAGCCACGTCTCGCCAGATTGCATTGATGCCCTCATCACCAGCAAAACAGCTCAGGCACAATCTCCATTCCTGCCTTTGATTCTGCTGGTTTTCCAGGGCAAAGAGCTCTCCCACTGCATGCTGTGTCACTGTAGGACCAGCCCCACCACCCCGGGCACTTCACTTACCCATCTGATGTCCAGTCAGTCGAGGGCAGGTGCCTCACTCAGCCACACTTCCTTCGGGAAGCAACCAGGTCAGGGAGGCAGGAAAGGCATGCCGAGCTCTCCTCCACTGCATTTTCCCATCGATTCACAGCAGAATCAGGAGAGACCAGGATAAACAGTAAAGAGGAAAATCAGTGGGGTGGAGAGGAGGAGAAACAGCTTTGAAACCCGGGGCACAGACACAGGACTACTGATGAACAGCGGTTGTCAGGCAGCAGCTGAGCAGGTGGTCCTGCTCCTGGGCTCTGCCCTCATCTCCACTAACTGCAGAACGAGCATAGATGCTGCTGGCTTAATTTCGCAGTAACAAGCCTCCGACATGGGCACCACAGCCAAGGCTGTGCAGGTCCTGCCCCAGCAGCAGGCTGGATGCCTCTGCTCACATGCCCAACAAACTGATTTCATTGCCTTGCAACAGTGCTTTGATTACCAAGACATCTTCAGGACATCCCAGGCCTCAGTCTTTGCTGACTTACTTGTTCCTTACTCCATGGAGCACTTTACACCTGCTTTGCACTGGCGCACACTCAGCACGTTCGGTGTGGGTTCAGGGGACTGAGGGCTGGCTGCAGACCCTGAGCCCTCTCCCAGGCATGCCTCTCTTCAGCATCTCCTGTCCTGCCCTGCAAGAGCAGAAAGAACACAGGCTTGAGTCCTCCCATCACCCACCAGGTGACAAGAGAGAGAGAGAGAAGGTTTTTAGAGGCACTGGCAGTAACCAGAGGAAGGAGCAGAGCTGTTACTCGAGTGCCCAAACCCACCCAAGTGCTCAGTGACTGGTACTGTGTGCATCCACACACCTGTGGCTCTGTGTACACAGGCTGGTCCAGCAGCTCTGAGAGACCTGGCCTGGTGGCACTGGTAAAGCCAACCAGAAGATGCTTTTACTGAGTGAGAAGAAAAGGGGGGGGGGGGGGGGGGGGGGGGCGGTAGACAAAACCTGCCATCTCCTTTCAGTACTGAAGCTTGGGAAGACTGGGGGAGTTAAGTCACATTGGAATTGGACGAAGACCCCTGACACAATAAGAGAAGTTGTGTGGTTTTTTGAAGTAGCCATAAATGTTTTGTCACGGAAGAAGCAAAGGGAGAGAGAGAAAAAATGCAAATCAAAGCTAACATTTTCTTTGGGAGTTTAAAAGAATCTTTGCAGGGAATGGTGGATAATAAGGAAGGTGGAACATCATCTTGCTGATGCAGGAGAGCTCTTGACCTGCCTGCTTCTGCTGAGGAATAAAGTGAATAAGAGCCCCAGAAGGAATGTTAGCTCACACTGGTTATTGGTCTAGTTAAGAAAATAAGTCCATTAAATGAACACGTTTGGGCAGCGTGAACTTCCAGCAACAACAAACATGCACAGCCCTCCCCAGAGAACTCCTGCTAATGAAGTAAACCCATTAGAGGCCCTGGGTGACCACACACCACAGCTGGGTGATGTGTTTAACAGGTTCCTGCTGGATTGCACATGGAAGGTCTCTCAGAAGTCTGTAAAGCTCACAGCAATGATCAGCAGACTCTCAAGTGATGCTTTTTAAATCCTGAAGTGGCTGTTTGAAAGACAAAACAAAAATACCACCAGACAAGAGGCTGTGCTTGGCACAAATGGAAGAATTGAGCCCAAGGGGCCACCCAGCACTTCTGCCTGAATCGCCTCCTCTCCCCAGTTGCTGCAAGGTCTGCCAGCTCATCCTTGCTCCATCATCTCCTGCCCAGATGCCAGGAATTCACTTCAGCAAGATCCTGAGTCTCATGGATGCAGTCAGGTGTGCATGGTGCAAACAGGCAGTCCCGCGGCAGGAGCTGGGCTGTACCCCACATCCCCGCTCAGGACCCACTCACCATCAGTCTCCCTGGAGATAGCCATCCCCATTGGCAAAGCAGCTGACTGTGGCCTGGCACAGGGTCCCCTTGGTGCACACGTGGGTTTGGTCACCTGCCATTTAACCTGTTTGAGCAGCTCACAGCAGTCTGAAGGGCACAAGAACTTACACAGAGAAGGAATAGCAGCATTGCATGAACACTTACTGATGTAGTACATAAAATCCTCCAGCAAACCTTATTGGAACAACAGTTCACCTTCCTGTTACTGGAAACAGTCAACCTCTGCTTGGAGGGGACAACCATCCCTGAAATGCAGGTTATTGCAGAACTACATGGTGCAGACTGCCTTGTTGCTCCATGGAGTAGGCAATACTGGGTGCTGGAGCAGCCTGTCACTTTCCAGACCAATACATGACTGCAGGGTCTCAGCATGTGCGTCAAGCTCCCAGCTTTCCAGATGGGATGTCCAGCACAGACTCAGGATACATCACCAGTGCTCAGTGATGAGGCAGTGCTCCCAGGGATAACTGTCCGCTATAAACGGTCTCTTGGACTGACTGGAGTAAGACTGTCTCCAGTTAGCTGCATTCACCAGGCGTGAATATTCACTGCTGCTGAGTAGTTAAAACATAAGGATGGATCAGGAAAACAAAGTCGTTCACGTAGTACGCATGCAGAAATTAGAATATCTGATGCCAAACCTGTGAAGATGGAGCCACCCAGAGGTCCTTCTCCTCCACTGAAAATCCCTTCTCTGCAAAGGAGCAGCTTTCTCAATCCAAACAAATTTTAATGGAAAAGTTTGTTTTAAAAGACGTGATGAAGCCTGTGCTCCTGCCAGTAACGCTCTCCTCACCGAACCTTTGCAGAAAAGGTAGGGCAAGTGGCCCCTCCCTCCCAGGCCACAAGGTATTTTTGGGGGAAGCTGTAGAAACTCATCATTAACAGGACTGCACTTGTAACATAAACATGCTTCTTACCAGTTCAGTAAAGAACTGTCACAGCAAGGGAAGAGTCCCACTGGTAATTTGCGCCACTGCTAACCTTCCAGCTACAGAATTACTTGGGGTACCCAACACAGGCTCCTGAAAAACAATTCACAGGGACTTCCATTGTTTAAATAAAGATAGCTTCATTGAAAAGAACCAGTCCGCAGCTCCAGCTAAGCATCCCATTTGATCCCAGGCAGGACGGGAGTTACCACCTGCCAGCCAGGCCACTGGCACAGCCCTCTCGATGGCTGCATGAGATGAGAACTTCACCCTCTTGTTTCCTTCTCCCTCTTGCTTCGTGCCTGCTCAAAGCAGAGGGCTGGCAAGGGCTGCTTGGTGCGCAGCCATGCCACCAGGAGCAGGAGCACAGCCTTTTTGTTTCAAACCTGCGGAGCCCCTCAGGCTGAGGTGCCAAGTGCCACTGCAGCAAGAGCCCCTGAGCAAGGGGCAGACCTGGCACCTCAGAGGTTGGGCTGCAGCTGTGCAACCCCCTTCTGCTGCTGCCCCTGACAGCGGCCCCTTCCTCGGGACAACACGAAGCCCTCTGAGCAAGTGAAGCCAGGCCCACCGAGGCAGGCAGGGCAGCGAGTTCGACCAGCACACCCAAAGCAGCAGCTCTGACAGTCTGTGTATATGGATTTTTCCTCCTATTGATTAACCCATTTGGAGTTTATTTGTATTAAGGCTGCCTTGCAGCTCATTTACACTCTCTTAATGAGGCCCCTGCAGAGTGGATGCCTCCTGTGCATTAATTACAGGCTCCAGCACAGCCCATGCTTTATGGAGCATCCTCCCACCCATGCTCCAGCTCCACTCTGCTGTTTGTACAGCACTTGCCTCCCCGGGACGTGCTCCTGCACTGCCAGATCTCACACTGCTCTGCCCGGCAGCCCCAGCAGGACAGGAGGTGCACGTTCTCAGAGGGGGAGCAGAAATAGCTCTGAAATATCTGCGCGCATTGGGAAGGAATGACCATTCACAGCACAGCCCTTTTATAGTAACAGGGCTGCAGAGTAAGCCACTGTCGTAGCTTCGTTTGACAATGAACAGCGCTACCAGGAGAAGATTATTTCCTTTTTCAGAGTAAGGAATCGAGATGTCCCTTTTCATCTTTTTTCATACCCCAGGAGCTCAGTGCCAGCCATTCCATCTGCAGCAGCTGGCATGGTCTATGTCCAGCTATCAAAGCAGGAGTAAACATTGCTCCAAACAAACGTGGTGTAAGTTTAAGAGACCCTGAAAAATCTCTTGCTCCTGTGAGTTGTTAGAGGCCCAAATGCCAAATGGGTATCTATTGTTTGTTTTTTCTGGATTAGAAGAGTAACAGTAGAATACTAACATTAGAAAAGCCTAATAAGAACTAAAAAATACTTTAACTGAAACAAGATGCACACAGAATGACTAGGGTTACCGTAAGAAAACATTGAGCAAATAACCAAAAATTCAACTTACCCTTAAGCAGTAAAAGTGAAACCACCAAGGGAGCTGCTGGTTCACATAATAAACCCTGAGCTCACTTCAGATTTAAAACCACAGCACTAACAAGCTGCAGAGTCACCAACAGCTTTCTACAGCTTCCCTCACCTGCTTCCTTTCACCTTTAGTTTGCATTTAGAGTACCAGAGCTGCGGAACAGGACCACCACCTCTGCATGTCTGGGTAACATCTAACACTGTGTGAACTTGGTGACGTTCAAGGTCTGCAAGCCTTGCTGCCACAGGAGTTAAAGCATTGCTGAGACAGCTGCCACACAAAACCACAATCTGAACTGCAAAACTACACTGCGGATGTTCATCAGTGACATGTTGAAATCATCGGCAGCAATCCACCTGAAAAAAGACAGAAGTGGTCTGTCTGCTTTTTTGGCAGCTGGATGGTGGAAATTGCAAAGGAAGCTGTGTGACCTGGCAGAGCAAGATGTGCCATTTCTCTTCCCAATAAAAAAAAACAGGTGTGCTACAATAGTGGGACAGGAAGATGGCTTCCTACAGCCTCAGGCAACATATCCCACATCTTTGAATTTGCAAGGTCGATGAAACAAGAAGCAACGTGGTGCAGGACAACACAGAGGCCCCGCACAGAGCACGTATCACCCAATCTCAAAACTCTGGTTTGGCTAACCTTACTGAGCCTATGGGGAAAGCGGGGGTGGGGGGATAAGAGAAAAAAAAAAAAAAAAAAAAGAATAGCAGCTCTCGGGGTTGAATACACTCCCACTGGGCTTCACATTGCAAATGCCGTGGTGCAGTGCATCTTTGGGGGTATCCACTGGTGAGCTCATGCCACTGCTGATTCACAAGTGATTAGCCTCACCTAGGGGTAAGCAGGGCCCATGCTCCAGCAGAATTTGCAGTGAAAGCAGATGTTACAGGAGAGGAATGATGCCAATTTGCCTCACTTGCACAATTCTGGCAGCTGGACAACTCTCCACATAAGCAGGAGGCCAATGTACCTCATGCTTCAGTGCCACTTCACAACGCACCGAAAGCCGCTTGTCCTGACCCTAATTCATTGCTGAATCAGTGTTGCAAACACATCACATATTACACTTCATTAGCTGGCAGTAATGCGTATTTACACACACACAATCTTGCTTTTGCTTTCAGATCATTATATTCATCTTAGCTGCAAGAAAGGGTAGTGTTATCATAGTGATAGCTGGCCTAAGGCTACATAAGGGCAAGAAAATATTCCTTCTGTTACGTGTTACCACTTTCCTTTTATAGCCTCCTTCCTGCTGACTTCAACAGGAACAGCAGCACTCTTTTCCCTCCCAAATTTATAACTCCACCCTTGCAAGCATCCAACATATATTGATTCTTACGCACCAGCTTCCCTTTTCCCTCAAAGGGTGTAATTGAGTCCTATAATAGCTAAATTCTGAACACCTCACCTTGTATTTAGCTGAAAGTTTGCTGCTTCTGTTTCATACCTAACAAAGGGACTGCGTCCCCTAAGGCCTGTTTCTTCCTCATCTATTTTGTGCATCTAATAATAGATATTACCTCTCCCTATTACAACCTTGCAAAATGAAAAAAAGCACAATGCAAGTACAATTACATTCTTTTTTCTCAGTTGCTATAAATGTCAGTCATTATGGGAACCTGACTACTACATACTTTGGAACTGAATTTTCCATTATTGTTTTTGAGATTTAACAAAGATGCACTCAAATGAACCTACCCATCAAACAACTGGGAGCATTGCCAGGACAGCCTGGAAAGCACTGACACTGCCTGGCCAGCCTGGTCTACAGCCTCTGCAGCCCCAGAGCACTGTTCCTCTCCCTTCCAGACAGGCAGGTCCCCAGGCTCTCTGCTACCTTCGCTGCTTACATCAGTGATCAGTGTTCTGCTCCAAAACAACAAAACCAGTCATCAGGTTGGTGCAAAGAGCCAACAAACCAAAAAGGTATCTTTCATCAAAGTTGGGACCATTCATTACAAATGATTTGTCCAACAGGCAACTGGAAAGACAGCACTGCCTGTGAATACAAAGGGCAAGACAACAAGAGGAGAGCACAAACCACTGTACAAAAGACCTCTAGGGTCTTCAGGACAAGAAAGCATGGTAAGAAAGACTTAAGAACAAGAGCACAGGCCCTTAGGCAAGTGTTAACATGGAGTCTGTTTAAACTGGACCAACCAAGCCACTGGAGTAATGGAGCGCAAAGCCCTTGAGGAAAGGGAGGAAACAGCACTGAGCAGCAGACAGGGCTTCTGACAGCTGATTCCTGTGGCAAGTTCCAGATTATCTGGAAACACCTCATCACATACCTTCTTCCCAGAACACACTGAGCTTCCTGCCGTGCCATGTACCATTTCACTTGGATGTCATAGATACCACTGGGGTGTTACTTCTGAGGACACTGAACATTCCAATAAGAAAGAGAGGGCAGTGTCACCGTACTGTAAACTTTGGCTAAATAACTAAAAACCACATTCATACAAATGTTTTCTGTAGGCAAGGTTCTTGAGATTTATTTTGAACTATAAAAGAATAAAAACCAGCATTATCTTGTTAGACATGCATACAAATTCCTGAAGGACTCTAACAGCCAAGAAAGTAACAAGCAAGTGGTAGGACTAAGTCCCTGTGCAGCTCTGAACAAGCACTACAAGTTTTCTTAGAGCTTACTCATGGGAAATGGGGAGGAAGAAGAGACTGCCACCAGTGAAAATACTATTTCCAATTATAACAACACAGAGGATCCAGTTCATGTGGAAGTCTGACCTTTAATCTTACGCTGGCTCTCTTCTTTAAGACCTGGGTGACTGCTGCCCAATAATTCTATTTCTTGTTAGCAAACTGTTAACTTTCTTTTACGTCAGGCTAAACAGAGTGTCAGCAGTAAATACAAAAGGCTTTAACAGAATGGGAGGAATAAGATACCTCAGTATTAGGGGCATGAAATGGGAGGAGTTTTGCTGTGGCTTTGAGTCCTCCTCCACAACAGATTATTGCAATAAATTACAGTGACCAGCAGAAGCATCCAACACAGTTTTGAAACAGCTGTGCTTACATCCCTGTAATGCAGGAGGTCACAGCCTGGGTTTGGGCTGTCAAAAGCTGCAGTGACCAGTCATGTGGGCTTACACTCCTCGCTCAGGAAGCATCAAATCAGAGCAGCAAAGGCTTCAAGTGTAAACCACAGATGCGCTCCAAACAGGGGTCACCTCCAGCCCAGGAGGACAGAAGGGACCAGGGATCTAGAGATGAGCAGAGTACAGAATGAGGAGATGCTGCAGAAGAGCTAGGGGAAAAAAACCCAGGTGTCCAAAGCAGCCATATGACAAACTCCTCCAATAATTCTGGTCTTCTCACAAAGTTAGGAATCTTCCTGGGTTTTCCACATCTGCTTCTACAGCAGAAAGCAGAGACAGCTTCAGAAACAGACTTTAGGAATCTGGCATGGTTGGAAAAGATATGGAGAAAGAGTGACTTTAAAAAGCTGTTTGTTTCCAAGCAAGCATTGTGCTTAGTCCACCTGCACACCCTCAGGAAGTTCTACCACTATGGGAGCACAATCATCAGGCTCGGCCTCAAAGTCCCATTTAAATTTCTTTGTTAGGTGAGCCTTGAATTTTTCAGCCTTCTTCCTTAGGGTCCCATCAACAGCAGCACTGCACGTGAAGGAAAAAAACACCTAAAAGAAAAGAGCAGAGGTCAGTAAAAACTCAGCCATGGCACAAGCTGTGCGTCTCTTTCCTACAGAGATGTCATCAACCAGGAAACGTTTCAGGTTAGGCCACTGGTAAGGGATCTACCACCCTGGAAACCCTCCAGCTTTGGGGCTATGTAAACAAAGCCTACACACTTCTCCTCTCACCCCACAGCCAAGACAGACATCCTGCCTTCACTCCACTGAGTCGGCGTTAGAAATATTTGCACTAAGGTAATAACTTTGTTAATATGTACTATGGAATTCTGAAATACGTGAAGTGTAAACAGAGGAAAATGTTTAAGCAGAAGGAAAAAAAAAAACAACAAAAAAAGGACTGTCAGTTTTCATTTGCCACAAAGCCGATTTTACAGCATGTGTCCAAAAGGCCAACAGGTAATTATATCCATCTTTTTCATGGTTGCATGGACCAGGTGATCCCTCAAAGTATTTTGGTAATATGGTAACACCAACACCTTAGGATACAGAGGAAACTTACTAAAATGACCTTGAAGGTAAGAGACAAATGGGAGCTCTCTGGAAAAGATCCAGTTACCCCCAGCACAGCCATTCCCTTGAACACAGGGCACTGAAATCTGGACTAACCTTTAAGGGTGGCTCCCCTCCATCACCTAAACACACAGAGATCCATTAACTTTTCACAAAATGTACAGCTTCTGTTAGCACTTTGGAGTTAAAGCACCTGTATATCAACAAACAAGGCTCAGCCACAGAGTCCATCTCTCATCAGCCTGCTTCTGCTCCTCTTCAGAACTCGTGATCCAGAATTCATTTCCACAGGAAGAAACTTGTATTTCAAAGGCCAAAAAAAATGACTGCACAATGGAAGCGAAGGGAAAGCACTCCAGGGGAAAAAGCAGGCGCTAACTTGGGAGAGACTTACTGACAGCTGGGTAAAACACTGACAACGAGAAGCAAATTTCATTGCTTTATAATCATTTGCCTTTTCCTTGTTCATTCTACCATGAAACTGTCTCTTTATAACAGAATTCTTACACAGCAAGGCTGCTATTAAAAAAAAGATTATATTTCCCACTTCTCCTCAATGAATTTCACATTAAATCAGTAATTTAATCCATTTTTTTTTTCTTTAAGCACTGTTAGGGCTGCATATTCAATGGAGGTTATGCTGTACTCTTCGTGCCTTGGATCAAACTCCAAAAATAAAGTTGCTGCATTCAAAGCTGAGCAAAAGCTAACAGAGATAATACACTCCCCCCACACACACCGTTTTGTACCTGCCCACACCCAGTCAAGACAAGGTTAAGTCTGATGGCTGTGTACATAAACTGACTGGGTAAGGTAAGTCCCAGAGGTTCCCTGGCACTATTTCAGCACATCAGGGAAATCCCACAGGAACAGAGAAAAGGAGAACTTTTAGCAAGGAGAGGCTCAGTTCAACCATAAGGCAAATTTCTTCTTTGTTACTAGGAATGTGGTGACTCTTGCTAGGGCTTAACAGTTATCGCTGAAGACAGCACAGCCACCTAAAGGCATTGGCTTCTTAAGTCAAAAACACAGACTGATGAATTCCAAGGGCGTACAAGACTCAGGTATCCAAAAAGGAAAGATAACCATCAAGGCGGGGTGCTTCCAAAATTCCCATCAGATGGAAAGAAGGGCCATTTGACACATTCATTGTACTGCTGTAAATTGGCACTTGCAAAGTGTTGCTCTGCAAGCGTGCTGCAAATAGAGGTAGGCTTTCCAGTCCTGTAATGACGAAAAAACCCAGCAACTAAAATGAAGATTTAAAAAAATTGAGACTTTTATGAATCCAAATTCCAGAAAAGAGAAGAAAGTCATTTTGTTAAAATTTGTTAAAAGCAATGCTTCCCATAAAATTTTACCCAGCAAACTAAAAACAAACACCTCCACCCTCCCCAAATCTACAGCAAGAACTTGGGAGTTACAAGCAGAGAAATGTAACCACTCCCTGAGAATGGAGAAGATACTACCAATTTGCATCAAGCACCTGCAACATAACTTAATACTGGTTTTGCTGGGATTAAGTTTCCACTGCTGAGCTTCACCAGTGTATCTGGTTTGGGCCTTTTTTTTTTTTTTTAAACCAAGTTTTGCTTAGTCTGTTTGCTGAAATGTTAGCATGGTTACAATCAGTGGGAGTAACTGGTTTCACTAGTGCTGAACTACAGATTTGCCTATGCCTGTCTCAGTAGGAGCAGTGTTTTCTGCAGTTTGGATTAACCATAAATTCCCTCTGCATAACAACTTGATTATAGGAAGTCTTCAGCTTTGCTTAAGGCTAACAGGAATAGAAAAGCTTCTTAAATACTACCAATGCCCTAAGCTCAATAAGGTTTCACTGCAACTTCCCTGCATACTAAGCATACTATTCAAGCTGACCAAAAATCAGCATCATCAGTCTCTTATGCCAAAGTTTTGGGGTTTTTATTTACAGGATGAATGGTGATTGGGAGAAAATAAACAAATATTATCTTGCACTTTCTCAGCCTCTTTTACAGCTGTACAGCTTGATGTAGTCAAAGGCCTCAAAAAATTTTAGAAAAAGTATGCCAGTACAGTTCAGTCACATTAGATGTACTACCCCAGAACTCTAGGACTCATGCCAGTGTAGCAGGCTACTTTCAGCACTACTTGCAAGGAAAACATAACAAAAAAGACATAGTCCTCATTCTCTGTTGCAGCCATCTTCAATAGCCTTTCCCCTTGTTGCCTCACTTTTCTGGCCTCTTTGCATGCAGACTAACTCAATTTTATACTGCATTAGACTCTTCTAGGCATAGCTGGAACAGGTCACACTCTGAGATAACAAGCAAATGGCATTTCTTTGTAACTAACACAGGGAAAAAGTAAAAGAAAAAAACAAGCTTAGATACATGCTTAGTCTCGCTATCTCCCATGCAGCTCAACAGTAACTTAATTCCTTTTGCATATTCCTAAAATATTGCTCAAGTACGGCCTCTCCTCCCACTCCCATTTTTCAAGAGATAGTTGCAAACATACCTGTAAGGTGCTGGTTAAAAAGTTGTCCTGGGAGACAATATCCACAAAAAAGTCAGCTGGGATTTCATTGAGCTGGTGATACAGCACAGAAATTAGGTTGATGTAAAGGTCTTGATACTTCCCTATGGCATCTTCAGATCGGCACAGGATGTTTAACAGCCTTTTCCAGTGCTCAAATGCATCATATACATTCCCGATCAGGAAACAGATGAAAGCAAACTGCAACTCAGCTGTGCATATTCAGCAAAGGAAAACAAAACAAAACACATATAAGACTGAAAACATATCCAAGGTATGTGTCCTCTCAAAAATGACTGCATAGAATTCCAGGTTTGCCTTTTGCACACGTATTCTGCCCTTCCAGTGATTCTGCTAACAGCAAGCAATACTCCGAACACTATTTCCTAATGCTCTGCTCTCCAGCTGGATAAAATGCAAAGGATCATCAGGTAGGTCCACCTGTAACTGTAATTAGTCTGCCTGTAAAATCACTCCCCAAAGATGATAAACAGCCACCTGAGGCCTTCCACCGTCATCCATGTTCTCAAAATGATACCCAAATAAGAAATCAGACATTGCTGTTATTCTGCAAGTATTCAGTCCACCTGTGCCTGGATTTCCAGAGCCACACAGGAGTGCAAATGCTACCGCCCTTGAACGCAAGGGCTGTGGGAACACTGGGAGAGGTGAGCAGTACATTAATAGATGTTTTTATCTTGTTGAATTAAGAGCCAGGGTTCACCTCACTGGACGCTTAGCATCAGGTACTTTGCCAGAATGATGGCATAGTCATTTCCTATGATAATTCATTCCTTGTATATCCTAGAACTGTCTTTGTTAATTTCAATAAAGAATAAATTTTACAACATTAATGCAGGGAAAATGGAAGAAAGGAAAACCAAAGGCAATACAATTTCAAACCTCAGCAGCCTCAAGGCTCTAGCTCAGCTGGGTTCCCAAGTCCTCCCTCCAACCTGCCACAAACACAACCACACTCCAGGACCTCCATAGATTTCATATTTATCCATACCACAAGTTGTCAGAAAAGGCTAGTGGGTAACTCAGACCTGCGACTGGAAGCCACAGCCCTTGGGCTGGCAAAGCCCAAATTCTGCCACAGAGTCACCAGCAGCACATAGCTGAGCTCCAGCCAGGGAAAGGACCAGCTACTGCCTTGGGAGCTGCCTGCTGGGAGGCCCAATACCACCTCACTACCCGAAAGGGAACGAGAATCTGAACATCGTGATGTTCAGCCCCACTCAATGCTCCCAGGGCTCCATAAGTGAGAACTCTGGATGACAGAGCTTAACAGGCTGGTGCCAGATGACAGGCCCCCTCTACACAACCTGCGGCCACTTGTAATTGCTACTTTTGACTGAATTTGAGGCGACCTGGGCTGCAAGTGCAGCACCCTGGAGCGAGAGAGGCAGATGTGACAGGCTGGTGTTCGGTGTCCGGAGCCGAAGGGCCCTGCAGCTGCTAAAAACCCCACAGACATCCGAGCGGCAGCCGAGAGAGCTGCCGAGGGCGCAGGGCACACGGAGCAGGGGCGGGTTTCGTCCCGGGGCTCTCCCTTCGCAGATAAATGACTTCATTCTCCACGGGGGCGGTGCGGGGCGACGGCGGTACTCACCGAGCAGCTCCAGAGCCTGGCCGGCGTACCGCTGGCGGATCACCCTCTCTAGGGCGTAGCTGAGGTCCATGCTGTGCCTGGTTATCTCCTCCGGAGTAGCTCCGTCGGGGTACGTCTGCTTCGGCAGCTCCGTGAACCTGATCTCGGTGCCGGCCCTGGGCTCCATGCGGGGCAGCCGCGCCAGCCCCTCGGCGTAGCTGCGGCACTCGGCGTCAAAGCGGGGCCGGCGCTGCTCCGCCCGCTCGCTGGCGTGCCGCCCCGCCGCCACCGGCAGCACCTCCGAGAAGGCGCAGATCCGCCCGCTCTCCGGTTGCAGCCGCTCCACCGCCGCCTCGCTGATGTAGCTGGTGAGGGAGACCCACTTCCTCAGGGTCTCGTACGGGTAGGGCCCGAGGAACCGGTCCATCTCCTGCAGGTTCTCCGCCAAGGCCTCGGCCTCGCCCGCGGCCGGCGCCGCCAGCCCCACTGCCTCGCTGCGGGTGTCCCAGCGCAGCACCCGCCGCTCCCGCCGCTGCAGGCTGAGGAAGCAGCCGGTACGCGGGCCCGTCTCCCGGCTGCCGCCCGCCCGCCCCGCGCTGCAGTGCAGGAAGTGGATGCCCGGCGGGATCATCTTGACGCCGCGGAACCGGGGCCCCACGGTCCAGGCGCTGTAGTCGATGCCGAACTCGGCTCCCTCGGGCAAGCCCAACACCACGACCGCGGCGCCCTCGAAGAAGAGCTGCCGGGCCAGCTCGGGCTCCAGCCGCGGGCCCGCCATGGGCAGCGCAGGCCGCTCCCACCCGCCCGGAACCGCCGCGCCGCCGCCGAGCCTGCACGGTGCGCTCTGGAAAGCGCCCGGGCGCACGGCCGCTCCGGGCACATTCGTTCCGGGGGCACAGCCCTTCCGGGCCGTTCCGAGCGGTGCCGGGCCCCGCACCGCGGGAGGTCCTGCCCGCGGCCCTCAGTTCCCGCTCAGCCCCGGATCCCGAGGCCCAGCCCCGGCTGTCCTTCCCCTGGGCCCCCCGCGGCCGGCGGCTGCTCCCCTTAGCCTCAGTGTCCCCCCCCGAGGCGGCCGCGCCGCCCCCGGCACCCCGCTGGCAGCCACTCCCCGAGGCCCTATCCTCCCAGCCGGGGACCAAAAGCCCTGCCATGGGACAGGGGGACCAAAAGCCCTGCCATGGGACAGGGTGATGAAAGCCCTGCCATGGGACAAAGGGACCGAGAGCCCCACAGCAGGACGGACGCACGGAGACCCTCTCAGCAGGAAAGACACAGCAGGCCCTGCAGCAGGACAGATGCTCTCACAGCACCGCGTCCTCCCTTCTGGAACAGCCAGGTTCAGGGACAGCTGCCACCTCCTCTGTGTTTTGAGCATCCTGACAACCACCTCCACTGCCACACACGTGCATATGAGGGTCGCAGCCACCACATGAAGCCGCTGCCAGCTCCACCAGCTGCAATACTTCCCCTGGCAGCATCTTCACTTTAGACAGAGCAGAGTCCAGTATCTCCGTGTGCAGAGACCCTGGCTGCAAGATTCCCCCTTCACTTGTCTGTCCCCTTGGTAGGAAAGAGTCCACTGAAGCCCCAAGCTGATTTAGCATCAAACACATTTATTTCACTTTCATTGAATACAAGAACAGTGAGCACACACGCATACACCACCAAGCACTTAAAAGGAGTATGACTGAAGGGGGGAGAGGGAGAACAAAGGAAGAGAAAAGGAGAGTTAGTGAAGGAACAACAGAGGCATTGCAGTTGGTTGGTAAGGTGCTTCTCAAATAAAAATAAATATTATTGTTACTGTTATTATTACTCAGGCAATCGCAGGCCAGGTTTGGAATGAATTTGTGGGATCAGGTAAAAACAGGCACTCGGGTCTCCCACCCCTTTCAACAGAAAGGCCCCTGGAAGAAAACAAGCAGTGATCAGCTGTCTGAAACAGAGCAAGGTGATGAGCAGGCTGGGGGAGCTGAGCCCACAGGGGCCTCAGTTGTTGCTGAGCAGCAGAAACCCACACCTCCCCAGGCAAACAAGCAGTGAGCTTTTTTCTTTCCTTTTTTTTCTTTTATTTTTCTTTTTTTTCTTTTTTTTTTTTTTAAGGTTTTTAAACACTGCCACCCATCAAACACACTGCGGAAGCCAGGGACTGGATCTGCTCACTCCAAACGGAACTCATTTCAGTCCAAGCACACATCAAGTCTAACTCTGTAAGGCCACTGATTTTAACAGTAACCATCAAATTTATAACTGTACACAATGTCAAAAGCAAGTATCTAGTTTCATAGTAGCTTCTGGTAGGTTGTAAAGGCATCAAAGCCAGGTGGGCTCCTCCAAGTATGAAACACACAGTGTGCTGATGAACACCAGCACCATGTGCAGACCACAACTCCTCCACCACCACCTCTCTCTGAAAGTGCCACTGCTGATTACAGCTGGTTTGGGTGTATTGAAAAAAGGAAAGAGAGAAAATTAGCCTCTTTGCAACTGCCTTAACTCTTTTTTGGTTGGGGGCCTAGTCTTTAAAAGTAGCTGAAGGCGCTTGGATGTAAGCTGGGGAGATGCTCACGACCTGGCAGCACTGGCGCCAGCCAGCAGCTCTGTCTGCTTCCCGAGCAGCCTGTGCTCATGCCTTTTATGCTTGCAGAAGAAACCTCTCTGCCAGAAGAACAGACTTTACAGAGCCGTACTAGCAAGCAACTGGTGCACCCTGGCTGCCAGGGAGCAGGCTTTCTCCTGGGACATCAAAGGCAGTGAGCGGGGTCTGCCCACAACATCCTCACAGTACAGGCTCTCCTGCTCGCTGTCATCCTCCGAGCCGTTGCAGGACCTGACAAAACACACCTATTTCTGGGCACAGTCTGTGTGAGGGGTGGGAGACTAAAGGCAAAATGGTGCAGAATAGCGGGCCCTTCTGTTTCCACAGGAGCTAGAGATGATTCCAAGAAGGAAACCCATTTATTTCCTTTCCTTTCTGATTTTGGTTCCAGGTCTACCCTAACTGCCTGGTTCACAGTGTACGAGGCCCTGGGCTTGGCCCAAGATCCCCTTCCAAAGGCAGCTGTAGAGGAAGCCTGTGGCTAAATGCTGAGCTGGGATGAGCCGGGGGAAAGCAGCTCCACTGACACCTCCTCAACACGCACCTTCTTATGCAGAGGGCCTGGGCTCTCTGGTCCAGCCTGGCATGCTGGGGATGCTCTGCAGTGATGGAGACAGCACAGTCTCTCCACTGCCCACCCCTAGGCTGGCTGGTGGAAGGACTGCCATCGCTGTCACCAGCCCACAGTGCCTCAGGCAGCATCACAACCCAGGCAGTGGGGCAGGCAGGGCTGAAACAACCCCTCTGCCTTCGACCCTGCTACAAAGCTCAAGTAACTTCATTACTGGGATCCAGAAACAAAACAAACCCACTCCACTCCAACCACCAGCACAGTTCAGTGGGCTGGAAAGGAGGAATGGGTGCAACCTTGCAGCTGCCACCTTGCTCTCAGCTGACTCCCATCGCTCTGGCTAGGGGCTGGGGAGATGATTCTGCCTGCAGCTGCCAGAGCTGCAGCCTCAACCTCCTTCCCTGCCCCTCCAAGTCCACCACTGACCCTCCAAATCCAACCACCATACACTGCAGATCAGCTGGTGGGACATGTCCCATCTCTTGCCCTCTCCCCTTTCCCTTGCAAACAGCAGTGGCTGAAACCTTCCCCATTCTCTTCTTGCGGGAGTGAGAGTCCCATGTGTGATCCAAGAGACTCAAAATACACCAACCATAGTCAATCAAAGAGTTAATAATTTAAAAATGTTGTCAAATTTACCAGTACTGTTGAATTATTTCAGTATTGTTCCCTCCCTCCCCCCTTGTTATATATATATAATAATATACATAACTTAAATGCACATCCATATGAAACCCCTACAGGCTGCTTTTTTATAAATGAGAAACCATATACGTATCATTTGTTTTGTTTGAAATGAAATCCATTCTTAAATAACCTTCAGAGAACAAGAGGTTGGACAAGTGCACAGAGAAGAAGATAAGAAAGGGAAGGGAAGAGTTAACAGAACCCCAAAAGATGCAAAAGAACCAGCATGGAATGAGGAGAAGGGCAAAACGACACTTGTGAATCGGAAAATAACTCTAAGGTAATAAATCCAATGTTTTTCTCTCTTCTTTCAGAGCGGGGAATGGTTTTGCTTCTGCTTGTGGGTTTTTATTTCAGTTTGCTTATTTCTTGCTTTGTTGCAAAGCAGTTTTCCTTTCCATTCAGTGTGCAACAAATGATCTCATGATTGTGTATCCTTTAATGTAACATGCAAGATGGTGGCTTATTGTATTATTAACAATATTATTGTTATTATTAGGATTTTTTAAATCTTATTTTATCACCAATCCAGTAAATTCTTCAATTTATCTGCAGGTTGGCTTTGTTTGTTGGTGGTGTTGTTTGCTATTCATTTCCAGCATATAGCAGCAGTGCAAGGATGCATTTTGTTTCCTGTTTTTATATATATATATATATATATATGTATGTATGTATGTATATATATATATAATATATTTGCTATTCCTTTTTTAAAAATTTTTGTCTCTCGCCATGAACATTGCAGCCAGGATGTCTATGTCTTGCTGACAAATCCAGCATGAAGGCTCCTTCTCCGCTGTTCTACGGGTTTGAATACAGATGCCGACTTCTGTGAACTTGTTGGTCAAGATTCCTGTACAAGGCAGATGGAAATGACCAGTCACGGGGTGCTGATTTCTTTGGCTATAAAAGGGTTCCTCTTCATAGGAGGGCACCGGACAGTAAATCTGCAAACACTTGGGGCCACAGTTTGCACTTAATTATCAGTACCTCTGGTAATTAGCAGGCACTCTTAATTCACTGGGCTGGTGTTGGAGCATGGGGGAGATAACAGCGAGTCACCACTCCCTTACTGTAAGCCATTCAGTTAAAACTGGGTGGCTCCCTAAGTGATGCAGAAGTGTCTGGGCTTGCTTGTTTGTACTGTTCAATAGGAGGTAAGATTAGGCAGATGCAAGAGCCTCTTCCGACCTTTCAAGGAGCTGGTCGCTTTTCCAGGCTTAAAAGCTGCCAGTCAAAATCTTCATATGATAAAGAAACACGAAATCCCATTTCCAAAGAGGCCTCTCGAAACACACCTGCAGCCTGGCTGGTGACAGAGCTCCTCAAACATTTTTTAGCAGTGAAGCTGCCTTTCAGAAGTTCCCCCTCTCCTTTCCACCATGCTCCTCTGTCCCTCAGCTGCTCTGACACAGAGGTCTGTCAGGCAGCTGATGGGTGACCATCAGGGTCAGAGCAGGGGGCTAAAAGTGGAGTAGGACTCCTCAAGCCAGCTTTGCCTTTAGGAAAAATGTCTGGGGCTGGGACTGCTTTGGGGCATCTGCAGGGAGGTGCAAACCTTGTGTGCTGCTGCCTCCACCTGCATGTGTATAAAAAGACAGCCTGGGGACCTGAATGGGACTAAAGAACACCACCACCACCACCACTCTTTTTTTTTTTTTTTTCCCCCCACAAACGCTTGTCTGATACTTTGGACCGGCTTTGCAGAACCTGTAGCCAAGTTTCTTGGCCCATCCACAAAACTGGTATGATCTCTTTCCCTCCCCACCCCAGGGGGACAAGCAGGTCCTTTCTTCTTTACATGCAAATGACTCTGACCCCTCTGCTGAGCAGGACAGCAAGGTGACATCTGCAGAACTGCTTCTGGTGGCATGGCACCGGCTTTCTAACCACAACCAGGTAGCCATGCCAGGAGCCACCATAGCGCTGGAAGTGCTGGCGGGAGCTGCCACTCTTAGTGCTGAGGAGCAGCAACGCCAACCAGCATGTGCAGCTGGTGGGGGTCCAAGACACTTGCCCAGTTACATCCAGCCCTTACACAGCAGGTATAAATCACACCTAGTGACTTCTCCACCTACCTGAGGCTTCTTGTCCCTTTCCTCTGGAGAAGGTTCTGTTTCTCTGTATACCACAGCTTTGGTTACCAGCATGTCAGGATGCTGTAGTTTTGCCTCTTTGATTGCTAAAGCCAGTGCCTAGAAACCAGAAGGATGAAGGCATCACTTCCCTGACATGTAGTGCATTGCTCTCAACCAGTGAGAACCTGCAGACAGAAAGCAGCTGGAGCCATGTGGGATTCCAGGAGGACACGGATGCAGAGGTTCAAAGCTGAACCTACAGTAGCCTGGCAGAAGAGGCTGGAGTCCACCGCTGATCAGGGATTTGTACACCACTGGGATGCCTCATGCGCTGCCTTTCTTTTGCTGTTTTTTTCTGAAGGGATGTGCTATGTCCCAGGTTCCCTACTGAAACCCAAGCAAAGTAACAGCAGCACTTTTCCTTGCAGCAAAACCCTAGAAGAATCTACAATAGTAATCTAATTAGATTTATTATTATGGTCTTAAAACATCTAAATTTTTTTTGAGCCTTTTAAATATTTTAGCACTTTGACTTTTCTTCTTAAGCAACAAATCTCAAAGGGTTAGGGCACAGGAAAATGACCCTATAGTCTTAGAGATTTGTGTCAGTCTGTTATTTCACCAAAAGAGTTTGTCATTTTTTGTTCCTCCATCATGGAGGCAGGTGCAAAACACCATCACTTGGAGTGAGTCAACCTGTAGTGAGACTGTGCTGGAAAGAGAGGAAGAACCTGGGTCACTTTGGAGTATTCCAACAGAGAAAGGGCAACTAGAAATGCGTTTTAAGGAAATAAAAAGCTGATCCCATCACTGTGCTCTGTGCTGAGATGTAACCTTCACCGCTGCTTCACTGCTGCAGTGGGCGCTGATGGGAGCTGGGCAGAGCTGATAGATTGGGGGCCTCAGGGGTCAGTTTTTGGAGAGGAGGAGTAAACAGGTACAAGCCAGAACTAGAAGCATGCAGTGCTGCAGCCAAGGGCAGCCAGAGCTGGGCAAAGCCAGGGCATCCTGCTCCTACCTGGTCCTGGTCCACATCTTCATCTCCTGTGATAATGATGCGCTTCTCTATTCGGGTCTCGGAAAACCCTCCTTTCACAGTCTGCACAACAAGAAGGAAAAGCACTCACCCACAGCTGTCTGACAGGCCAGCTCCTGGGGAACGTAGCTCAGCCCACAGGAGGAGGGACAATGCCAGCATCACCTTAGGAACTCCCCCCACAATTTAGTGTATCTCCCAACACCCTTGACTTGGTGCACGGTTAGAACCGGCAAGGCACAGCTGCTCACAGGTGGGGAGGAAAGGAAAAGGGCCAGGTGGCAAGTACTGAGCAGCCCTCCTTCCTGCTTAAGTCCCTCACTGAGCTTCTGCTTTCATTTATGTGCACTTAATTTGGGAATGAAACGGCCATGGGTAAGGTCCTCTGATGCAGTCTCATCTCCTTTGTTTTCTACCATCACTCCCCCTTGCCTGCACCACTCCGGCTCTAATAAACCCGATACAGCCCATGCTAACAAGGTTCCTGTAGGTGACACAAGGCAAGGTGCTCCAGCACTGGTGCTGTGGGTTCTTGGGCCAGGGGGACCTGTCATCTGGCTCTAGGTACATCTGGGAACACTCACCCAGTTGCACGGGCAGGGGCTTGCATGCATGCTGCTGGCAGCCCAAACTGGGGTCCCTTCCACCCCTGCAGTGGGCTTCAAGAAGTGAGCGACACTGCGTGCTGCTCTCCCCTCGCCCCAACGACTCCCTGCCCTCCTGCTCTACCAGTGAGCAGAGGTGGGCACAGTACGTATTCACTGTGCCCGTGGGTGGCATGCAGGTGACGAACAGCCAGTGCCTGGCTGTCCACGCCTGCAGCCCCTGCAGTCAGGCCTGGCTGGATGGGACAGGCAGCGCCGTGGGGCTGAATGGAGCATGGGGTGCTCAGAGCTGGCCATGGGGCGCTGCGCTGGCTTGCCGTCCCCCACAGGACAGCATGCACTTTTTCCATCTGTAAGGAGGAGAGGGGCATTTTCTGCTGTATGAAACACAATATAAATCCACCCATCCTCAAATGCCTTACATCAGGACCCCCCTGGCTGCCCTCTTTGGAGCTGCTCTTACCTTGGTAACGTGGGTAGTGGTAGAAGTGGAGAGGGTTTCCGCAGTGGCACTGAATATGCTGGTGAGCACCTCCTTCCCAGTGGAGCCACTGGTGATCTGCAGGACAGACAGCAGCAGCATCAGCGGGGCAGCCACGGGGGAGCCCTCAGTGCCAGCTCCCAAAGAGCTGGGACCTTCCCACCGGGATGTACCCACTCAGCCAAGCACAGGAGGTCAGACAGCGGCAAAGGGGGAAAAAACCCAAAAAGATACTGCACTGTGCTTCCAACTGGATGTAGCTGGGGGGCGGGGGGGCAGAGAGAGGTTTCCACAGAGCTGCAAGAAAGGGCCTCTGCAGCAGGGAAATGATTTCATGGCTGCATTTTGCTCATCCCCATCCATCCTCAGGGCCACCCTAAGTGCAGAGCTCTCAGGCCGCCTCTAGCTCTGTCTGTCCTGCTCTGCGTGGCGAGGGCTGGGAAGGCCACGCTGGTGCCCCAGCCACGCAGCACCAGGTACGTTCTCCCTGCTGCACAAAGTGATGAGCCTGGGGCAGCGCATGGTGTTTGGCCAGGCTTGACTCCATGGAAATGAGGCAGTTGAGTAGGTAAACACTTTACACAGTAAGGCCTGCTGCTGGGCAGGGCTGCTGATCGCCATCACCTCCACTGCGAGTCAGAAGTCTGTGTGTGGCCTTGGGTGTCCTGCCTGGCTAAAGATATCTCAGCCCACTGTGAGACTTCACCAGGGACTGGGCTATTTTTTAGGGATCATCCTCCTCCAGCAGCTGCTCAAGATGTGTATCTGGCACAGGAGAAAGGCCACGGGCAGGGCGTCCCCTGCCATCTCACTCTCCAACCTTCTGAGCATCCTTCTGCTCTTCCTAGTACCAACACACCAGCTGAGGGTACCAGCACTGGGAACATGGGAGGGGGCCCTGTGGGACCAACCCCAGGCTGCCCCAGCCCCACAGGGATGCCTTCCTCCCTCCCCACCACTCTGCCTGGTTGGTGGTGCCACGTCGCCCACTCACCGGTGAGAGGGAGCGAAGGTCTGTCGTGGGAACAGCCCCCTTCCCAGCCCTGGTGCTGTGATCCTGAAAGAAGAGCAGACGGGCATGTTGGCTCGGACGTAACGCGGGGGCAAACACGGCAGGTCGCCCTCCGCAGACATCCACGGTGGGGCAGGGTCCCCCCCCAGCACAGCTGGCCCCAGTTGCCCTCACTGGAGCAGAGGGACTGCAAGGGACAGCGGCTCCCCCACCTCTTGTGGGGCCAGCCCCGCTTACTGAGGTCGCCAGTGCTGTCTCTGCCGTGCCAGTGTGAGCAGTGGCTGTGGTGTCCCTGTTGCCCGGGGTGCCTTCTTCCACCTGCCAGGGCAAAGGAAACCTGGTGAGCCAGGAGGTGCCAGGGAGGGGGTGACACTTGCAGGGATGGTGCGGCTGTTCTGGCTGCCAGAGGAAGCCAGTGAGGGCCACGACGCTGCATGTATGGTGGATGTCACCCTCTGCAGACATCTCCATGTGCCAGTGCTGCCCAGCGGCATGGTGGATGGGGCCAGGGACACACACAGAATCTCTCTGGGTGGCCTTTGGTTTGATGTTTTGGGGACTCCAGCGTGACAAGGGCGAGCAGAGACCCCCGTCTCCCCCACTCAGCCACCTGCCTTCCCAGTGCTACTGCCCAAGGACAGGTTTTGCTGGACTGAGGCATGGCAGAGCCATTGGGGAGCAGGGCCACGGGAGGACAGAGCCACCAGGTCACCTGGGCTGTGTCTGTGGTGCTGACCTGCTGGGGAGCAGAGTCATCTGCTTCGGGCTTCTTCATGCCCAGCCCCAGGCTGACGGTCACAGCATCTGTTTTCGGGGCTGATGACTGCAGAAGAAACACAGTAAGTCAGGCAACTGGGGCACGATGCCAACAGCCTCGAGTGCTCCTTGTGCGCCGACCCCCACAAGCAGAGCATCCCTGCCCCACTCTGCAAGTGCCACACATGTATGATGTCACGTCAAGCCCTGCCTGGGCAAAGAGCAGAGGCCAGGCTGCTGCCCTGGGCAGACGGCCACCACGCAAAGTGCCCCGTGTGACTGACATGCCCCACATCAGACCTGATGCTCTGTCCCTGGGGTGAAAACCCAGGGAAATCCCAGGGATTTTTTGGATAGACTTCTTACAGACACCATGGGTTAGGTCAAATTGGTCTTCAAAAGGCAAGTGAGAGCCACCAAATCCATTTCACTCATGCCCCACAGCAGGTTTGTGACCTGCACCAGCTGCCGGTGGCTGTGGTTACACCCAGGGCGTCAGAACCTCAGGGGAATGGAGACAGGCTTCCAGCGCTCCCCCACTACAGGAAACCAGAGCTGCCAATGGCTCCTGCACAGGGACGTGGGATGTGGGATGCTTAGCCAGTGCTCAGTGCTCCCGAGCCAACGGCCTCCCCTGCCCAGCACCAGCCACGGGGCACTGCAGAGCTGATCACCCCTGCCCATGGCCACACTGGGACCCAGGAGCCCACGGCATCAGATACTCCGCACAAGGGTTTCCAGGCTGGCTCAGAAAAAGCTCCCTCTCCTTCTGCAGCTTTTTCCTGGCTCCAGGTCTGGACTTACCCTGGCAGCTCCAGGCAGCACTGGGGACTTACCTGCCAGGGCTGGAGGGCTGCCCCGACGTTGAGCGGGCAGGAGATGGCCCTGGCCCGATGCAGAGGCAAGGCTACATTTCGGCTGTGCTGGAGCTGGCTCTAGCGTCCTCTCCCTGTAGCGTTCACTCAACTTCCACGCATGCCGCATGCATTTTTCTTAGCCCCGTTATAAGCACTCCTGGCAGAGGAGTGACCCTCCACAAGCTTTGGAGCAGCTCCCAAAGCTACTCTGTAAATCCCTCCCAGCCCTGGCATGACTGGAGATGTTAGTTGGCAGCACATTTCACTACACAAACTGGTCACTGACTTCATGCAAAACACAAGGACAGAGCCGCTGGTTAGTGACACGTGCCCTGCTCAGCTGCTGACATGCTGGAGCCATACGAGGGACGGGGTAGGCAGCCAAACGCAAGGGCTTACGAGAAGACGAGGACTTCTCCTGGTTGGCAGATGCACAAAACACACAGCAGAGCCATGCAACACAGGCGACAGCGTGCATCAGGGGAAAACAGGTACACCAGACATGCTCTTCCAAACCAACATGGGAGTGCACACCAGTGAGGAAATACCAGGCAGCAGGACAAGGAACATGGATGCATGATGGCACTGAGACAGTCCTGGGAGGGACTGCATCCCTGTGTACCTCCAGCTGGGAGACATCTGGGCTGGGCTGGGCGACCTTCTCCCCGCCTTTGACATCCTCTTCCAGCCCGGGAACTACTTTGTCAGTGTGCTGGAAGGAAACCAGGCCTTCGTCTTCTGTTTCACTCTTGTCCTTGTCCAGCTCGGGCAGGCTGCGGGAGATGTCCTCAAAGGCTGTGCCGTGGAAGTCACCGATCACTGTGAAGTCCACCTCTGCTTCCAGGCTGGAGGTTGAACTGACCGTGATGCTGGAGCACTTGCGCTCAATGGCCAGGTGGTTGTCCTTCAGAAAGACCGAGTCCTTCTCCTGGTCCTGCTCCTCATCACCGGTGTCACTCTCGGGAGCCCGGTGCCGAGGTGGCTTAGCTTTCTCCTCGGCGCCCTCCCTCAAGCCCGCTCTCTGAATGAGACACAATGGCGGAGAGAGATGGAGACAGTGAGCACCGCACGGCGCCGCAGTGCCGACAGGGGAGAAGGGAGGAGAAGGAGAAAGAAGGCTGCAGCAAACATCACAGAGTAGAATCAAACACAGCTCAAGCATGGAGACTGAAACCTTTCTGACAGCAGCAACTTTGTAGGGGTTGGGTGGGGGAGAAGGGTTATTCAATCTGATTTTACCAAAAGCCTATTGGTAATTAATCATCTCAAAAAAGGATCAGTCACACAGAAAAGCTTGGCGAGCTTGGAGGCACGTCAGCACACCCGGTGGAAGCGGATGTACGCAAAACAACAGGTCTGTTAAGAGACATTCAGAAACAGCTCAGACACCAGTGGTATCTATGTCAGTAAGGTTGGGCACTCAAAAAAACAAACAAACAAAACAAACCACAAACAAAGGCAAAGAAAGAGCAAAGAGTTTGAAAGAAAAGGGCCCCAATCAGCCACGCACGCAGGGTGAAGGAGAAGCGAAGGAGTGTGCCAATTCCACTGAGCAGCCATGTGGGCCCTGCAGAGCATCACCCCGGGGGAGAAGGACCATCCATCCCCACGGGGCTGCCCCCAGCCCTGCACCAGGGGCTAAGCCTGCCCCACCAGCACAGCGCTCCCCTCCCGCAGCCCCACACAGCCGGCGGTGAGCTAAGGAATGACCTGGTTGAGTGTTTGGTCAGTGTAATTGACAGCATGATCAGAGCCAAGGGGCGACCCCCCTCCATCAGCTCTTCTCCGGATATGGACATACCTCTCAACTCTGCCGTCAGAGGGTACACTTCCCCTCGCCATGCTTTGCCATGAAGCCATGGGAAGTCTACACCCATGCTGGACTTTGGGACATCTAGACCCATTGCTGGACTTTGCACCTTGCTCTCAGCAGATCTCCCTTAGGAATGGTTCGAAGCCCAAGTGATGCCAGAGGAAACCCACCACCTGGACTCTGGTCCAAGCGTTCACAGCCAGAGCCATCCACCCCACCGGCCAGGCTGTGCCAGCACCACCCTCCCCTGGCGCTGCTGGGAGGTTGAGAGGTATGAGAAACAGAGTGTCAAACAAACTCCAGAGGAACACGCCTGCATACGTGTTCTCGTGTGTGTGTGTGTGTGTATGTATAAATATATACATAACAGCTCTGCAATGGGGAGAGGAGCTGGAAGCACACAGCCCTCAGCTGCTTAAGGTGAGCTTTCATACTACTACGGTAAGAAGCAGTTAGTAAAACAGCACTGAGACCTGGAAGACCACTGGAACAGCAGTCTTTAGATTCTCTTCTTTCAGGCTGGATATTACTGATGGGTCAGATAAATCCTTTTCTTCCCCACTTGGTTCCTGAGATTTGCTCTGGATTAGAGAAAATGGTTAGTTGTAAGGAAAAGAACTCTACAGGAGCTCATCTAGCACTTAGGAGAACGAAGAAAGCTATTTCATCACCAGCCACCAGCTTGCCGAAGACAGGGGAGGGTGGGTGAGGCTGGCGAGCTAAGCAAGAAGGGGTATCAACGTAAGAAATGCAAGGGTGAAGCTGGAAGCGTGGGCACACTGCTGCGAGGTGTGTGTGCGTGTCCGTGACAGAGTCACAGCTCCTTCAGCCACCCCCCATCTCCCTTTCTTGCTCCTGGACATGAAGCTTGGGTGCCCGCTCTCGGGTTCAGCAAGTGGCATTCTCCAGGGAGCCGAAATGTCGGAGGGGGTCACAAAACAAAAGCTGATGAACCAACTGGCCAGCGGGTCTGCATTCAGCAAATAAGCCCGACCACACACACATACAGAAAAGGACAGGGGATGCAAAGCCACTGCTGTCAGTCAATGGATGTGTGAGGAGCCACTGAACATGATAATAAAGAGCCACACAACATGCGCATGAACTTTCCATCCGGACAGTTCATTGGAAGAGTTACCACCGCTTCTGCCAGTGTGAGCTCGCAGCCAGAGTCAGGGGAGGCCAGGTCAGCACTGTCTTCTCCTTCATGCTCCAGGTCAACAGAAACATCTTCCTTCAGAGAGAGGGGCTGGGAGGTGTCTCCTGAACCAGCCCCTTGCTCAAGGGCCAAGGAGACCACACTGGACATGGATGCCACTGAAGTAACTGGCACTGCCAGCGGGGAGGTGAGGCCCATGTTCAAAAGCATCTCCTGTGCCAGACCTGTCTTTCCCTTTGCTTTTGCTGACGTCTCAGCTTCAGTCACACACTCTTGTCCCTTCTGGGCTGCCCTTCGCTCCGTTTCGCTTTGCTCAAACATCTTAATCTTAGAGGCCACCGAGGTTTTCCTGTAGGTCTCTCTGCCTTGCAAGCTACCCGTGGCCACAGTGACATCTCCATGCTCCTGGGACACAGCTCCTGTCCTCCCAGCCACACACATCGATGACCCAGACTGTGTTTGATGTGCCCCATTGTTTGCTTGCAGCTCTTCCTTGCCTTCATAGATCAAGTTAGAGAACCAGAATGGCTCGCTTCCTTGACACAATCCTGCTACAGGGGTGTGGGAGTGCGGGACATCAGCAGCTTCTCTGGGAGGAGACTTATCCTGTGGTGGCTGCCCTGGAGCAAGGTCCCTGTCCCTGGTGGTTTCTCTTGTGGTAGAACTCCTGCCCTGCAAATCTTGTCCCACATTAAACTCCAAGTCCCAGGGTGGCTCTTGTGCGTTGGGATCTGCACTGTGGGGCAGCCCTCCAGCCCTGGGACCCTCTTGGGGCAGGTCTCCTTTCACGGCCTCAGCCTGTTGTTCTGCTGCTTCTGCCTGGAGAGGCAGTTCTTCCATGCAAGGACTTTTGTCTTCAACTCTGGTCAGCTTCCCTGATGTGGGCCCCAAGTCCTGGGAGAGCTCTTCTGTCATGCGCTTCTCCTCCCTGAGCAGCTCTTCTGGGGCAGGAACTTTGCTTGAGGCTGCCCTCGCTGCAACAGGGTCCATCTCCCCTGTGGCTGGGTCTCTGACCTGGATC
Source organism: Falco punctatus (assembly GCF_963210335.1). Classification (NCBI taxonomy): domain Eukaryota; kingdom Metazoa; phylum Chordata; class Aves; order Falconiformes; family Falconidae; genus Falco; species Falco punctatus. The sequence continues at coordinate 1,234,902 of NC_137590.1, forward strand.
AGCTCTGCTGTAGCATCTGTGTTTTGGGGTGGTCCTCCTGCAACAGGACTTGCACCTTGCTGTGGTTTCCATGTGGCAAAGCCCACATCTTGGGGTTGTTCTTCAGATTCAGGACCAGTGCCCCTAAGTACTGCCACCTCTGCTGCAGGGCTCATGTCCTTGGGTGCTCCTTTGCTCACTGCAGGGCTTGTCTCCTCGTGTGCCACCTCCGCTGAGGGGTTCACGTCCTTGGGTGTGCCCACAGCTCTTACAGGGCCGCTGCCCTGGGACAGGTTTCTGCCCTCAGGCTCAGTGCCTGAGGCTGGCTCTGCAGGGACAGGGCTGGATGGCTGGGGAAAGGGCGAAGGGGCAGGAGCGCTGGGCTTATCCCCCTCTGACCCCACGGTGGTGTGAGGGTGGCCCTGACAAGGCACAGCTGACAGAGGTGACTTGGTCTCTATCTCTTCCATCTGAAGAACCACTCTGGCACTTTCCTCCTCATTGCTGTCTGCCCTAGTCCTTCCCGAGAGCTCCCCCACTGCGGTGCAGATGTCCGGGCTCTGTACTGGGCTGCCTCTGTGCTCCTCAGCCCTGCGGCCATCCCCTGCCAGGTCACACAACTTCAAGCCTCCCACTGAGCTTTGCCGATGTGTCTCCTCTGGTCCCGCCCCTCGGGACCACAGTAGGGCTTCACCTCCCTCGGGTGCTTCGCAGCCTGCCAGCCCAGCAGATGCTTCCTCTCGCTGCAGGGGCAGCCCTTCCTCCTGCCTCATGGTGGGACGTCCCGCCAGGCTGGTCCCATCACAGCCTGTCCCAGGCGTCTCCGGTGCTTCAGCAGGTTCTCCAAACACTGCCCTGTGTTGCTGACTGGCCGAGGAAGAGGGATGGAACCCTTCTGCTTCAGGTGCTACGTGCTCGGATCCCTCCCCAGACATGTTCACAGTGGCTTCTAGTCTCTCCTCCAAGCCAAGCCGTCCACCAGCCCCTGTGAGCAGGTGTGCATTACTGTCCTCCTCTCCCTCTGGATCTCCTAAGTAGATGATCCTCTGGCTCGCAGAAGTCTCTGAGCTGTCGTCGCCAGCCTTCACTTTAATTTTAACAAGCTCTGTGATTGTGGACGGCGCTCTGGCCTCCTGCTTCCTGGAGGCTGCAGAAGCACGCTCCTTGGAGAACACCTCACTCTCTCCCTGAGGAGGCTCTGGCCCCAAAATCTTGGCCCTTTGCCTCTCTTCAGGCTGCTGACGTGACTTGGGCAGACCTGGCTCACTGGTGGTTGCTTCCTTGCCCTGCCCTTGGGGCTCCTCCTCTGCGCTTGCAGCTGGCAGGCACTCTGCCTCCTGGCTGGGCTCCCCCCTGCTTTCCTTCTCATAGATCTCATCCTCCCAGACGGACTCAAAATCCTCTGGACTAGCAATCATTTTTGCTCTTGTCCGGGTATCCAGGGCTGCATCTGCTGGCTCTTCCTGGCCTGCCAGTTCCTTGGCTTTGCCTCCTGCCATCTCCACTCTCAATATGCTCGCACTCATTTTCACCTTTGAGGTACCTGCATGTGCTTCTTCTTTCTTGACTCCCAGAGCTTTCTTTAGAGCTACCGCTTCCAGCCTAGGAGTTTCTCTCTCTATAAATACCCAATGCTCCGAGCCCTGCATTGCAATTGGAGCAAGAAGAGTTAGCATTCAAACATACTACACCTAACTGCTGATGACTGCTGTCATGAGTAACAGAAAGCTGATCTGCATCAGACAGGGCTGACTACATCATTTATTATTATTATTATTATTCATGCAACAGTTGAGGCAGAGTCTATACAAAGAGCCTGGCAACACGCTGATGGAGAGAAGGGACTGAAAATAAGGGGCTGATGCAGTGACGGAGCCCCTCTGTTCTCTGCAGGGACCATGTTCTGCTCAGGACAGTGGCTGACTGACACACCTGCAATAGCTGCAGCTTTGCTGGAAGTACAGAGGTGGGAGCAATGCTCCCAGCAGACACATTAACAGCCATTGGGGCATCTCTCATGAGGCAGGGGAATGCAGCTGGTTAAACCCACTGGGGCTCCCCATCTGACTCCTGTTTTCAGCTGGCTCTAGCAATCTCCATGAACAAAGGGTGAGATTTCATCGTAGGCAACAGTCTGTGTTTTGAGTAGTTTCACTCTCAGCTTCATGAACGTGCCCTAAGACTACGTCAAGATTTCCAGGAGCATGAGCAAGTAAAGAAAACATCTTTAGGCATCAGAAAGGCCCTTTCCCCTTCCTACCAGATGCTGCATCTCAGGGTCACTCCAAAGTCCATCCTTCCTTTTCTGATCTCCAGGGAAATTTCATCAGAAGCAATTACTTCAGAGAGGTTTCTAGATATGCTGAAACCAAGCGGTTCAGGAAATGCAACACATGAAAGGTTAGCTGTGAAATGTAAAAGACCAGCACGGGCTTGGCAGCTGAGACAGCTACGGGTACTGCAGCAAAGACCAAGTAAAGGTTGCGGAGCATCCCACAGCAAGGACACGGTGGTATGCGATACACCACCTGGTGAATCTTTGCTGCTGTGCAGGGGAGGATGCTAGATTCCTGTTACTACAGACACTTTGTACACTCACATATTTGTCCTTCAAGACAGCTAAAGACTTCACAAGTGCCAAGAACAAAGCACTGCTAAAATTTAACCACTTCTGGAACAGAAGGTAGAAAATAACCCACAAGAAGACAGCAGCAGGAAAACATTTGCACCGATGAGGAAGCCCAGCAGCCTCCATAGCCACCCCAGGCAATGCAGGCGTAAAGGGCAATGCTGCGGGCACGGTCCTGCGGAGCTCACCATGGGGCTGGCTGTGCCCGTGGCACGGGCTGCCCAACACCAGCCCGCAGGCAGAGCCAGCAGCACTCCTGCAGGCTGCGCAAGGCTGACCTGCGGCACCAGGATGCCCTCCACCCGAGTGCGGGGGCTGGCTGTCCGCTCCCCACAAACTATGAAAAACAATCCATGAAAACGTGAGCCGTGCCCCACGCGGGGAGGTCGGGGTGAATGTTTGGAGCCCTTGCACCCGAAATGGAAACCTAATACTGGGTAAGGGGAAACAGGGGGGTAGAGGGAAGCAGAGCGAGAAGGAAGGGAAAAGAAGATGAGATTAGAGGAAAGAAGGAAGAATAATTACTAGCGGAAGGGCTTCCACAAGGAGGGGAATCAGAAACTGATGAATGTCCCTGGCAGAAAAATGCCGCTTCCTGCCTTCTTTGCCAGGTGCCAAAGAAAGCGGAGCTCCCTGGGCACGCTGCCCCAGGCCCTGCCCTGGTAGCACCCGGGCAAGCGGCAGCCCTCACGCCTGCCCCCCCGCCACGGGCTCTGGCACAAGTGCAGCTGCCCCCCTGAGAATCCCACCTGAGTGCCAGCAGGGCTGTGCCTGGGCAGGCGGCACCGTGGAGGCTGCAGGCACAGCCCGCTGCCGGCCCCTGCCGCAACGCCGAGCCACCCGAGGCAGGGGCGCCCGAGGCAGGGGTGCCCGAGGCAGGGGCGCCCGGCACAGGCTCTTCACACTGCCAGGGCAGCTGCTGGGGCGGCACACGCACATCGCAAGCCGTACTGCGCACAGGGTGGTAGGGGCACCCTCTGCTGATGGAAGACGGATCCCTGCCAGGGACTGTGCCATAGCACCTGCACCCTGCCACAGCCAGGCAGCCCTGTGCACTCGTGATGGAGGAGCTAGGTCGTCAGGAGACCTGTGCCATGGCAGCTCCCTACAGCATTGCTCACACAAGCCTCTCCGACATCCTTTCACCCTGCGCTCCCATGCACCACCTGCTCTCGGCCACACCTGCCTCCAGCGCAGGTTCTACTTCTCAGTCCATGGAAACAGCAACAGAGGCAGTCAGTGACTGCCAGGGGCACCAGGTTGCACCCAGATCTTTCAGAGTTGGGTTTGAACCATGAAAGCAACATTATCGCTAACTCGGCAGCTGTGCCGGGCCTGCTGGGAAGCCCAGGTTGGTCCCTGGCATTCCCTCAGCACCAGTCTTCCTGTTCAGTACTGATGCTCCAGTGCAATTCAACCAGAACGCTGCTTCCCTGAGGGTACAGAGCTTCTCTTCTGTTCCTGCACTGTGGTCTCATTGCTGAACCTTTTCTGCAGCCAAGGCAAGGATGGACAGGTTGTGAACACATGTACAAACCTCTTCAGTGAGGTCCTCTCAATTCCCTTCTCTGGCTGCAAACCAGAGTCCTTCAGAGACCTTCCCTGGACAAAGATGATGAGTTTCTTCAGGCTCCTTCTCTGAGTTAAGGCTTGAGATATATGTTGTAGATCAAAAAGCCTTGAGACAAGTCTTCTGAAGCCTGGAACAACGTGTTCATCCATGACAGCACCTCTTAACCAGTAAGGAAAATCCAAAAGCTCCAGATTTATTTCCAAGTTTTCTCAAATTTTGTTGGGATGAGCACAGCCCACTCCAAGGGAACAGCCAACTACTCTGTGGTGTGATCTGAACTCTGCTCCAGAGTGCTCAGTGCCAGGTCCAGCCACAGCTCTGGTTCCACTGCTCGCAGCAGCCCTTGTGTCTCCAGAGCCTGAGGACTCTCAGGGATGTTTGGAGCAAATATCTGGATACTTGGGTATGTCCTCCAGGAAAGATAAAATAAATTCTGGAGCTTTAGAGGTCAGTAGGCTGGCAGGACAGAGCATGTCCCAAGGCAGGAGCTGAGTCTAAGAAGTGATGATGCTGGGAAGGGTCTGTCCATAGAGCAACCCTGATTTCCCAAGGGATAGTTTACTTTCACACTTCCCCCCCCTGACACATACTGCATCTGCTCTAGGAACAGGAGCATTTGGGAAGTCCATTCTCACCGTGGCTTGCACATCACAAGAGACAGCAAGTTGGTAGAAACAAAGGAAATGACAGCATGGAGCAGACACAGCATTCTGCCCCTGCCAACAAGGTCCATGACCTCAGCAGAGCCCAGGACAGGCAGGAGGCTTCTCCCTTTGGCATCTCTCAGTGTCCCTGCCACCTTTCCTTTCTGCTCAGGCAGACCCAGCTCACCCAAGGGGAAAGCATGAGCCTCACAACAAGCAGAGGAGAATGAGTGAGCCTGAGACACAGAGATGACACACTGGGTTGCTTTGTCACACAAAGCTGAAGAGACTGCTGGAACCTCCCAGCCCATTCCGGTCCTCCAGCAGGAGCAAGGACTGAGGGATGGATGGAGAGGAGGGTGGAGATGCGGGTAGCTGCGGGTAACAGACAACCCAGTCTCAGTGGATCTAGAGCCCACAGGCACCAAAAAACTTTCTAGCTGAGTATGATGAGAGCTCCAAGAGCTGCAGATGTGCCGTCCTCATGTCATCACCCTCTCGGGGTCACAGATTCCTCATGGTGACCACAGGCTGGTAGAGGACACGTTCTCACATATCAGTTCCTGAGTCTCAGCCACTAATGCCTGGAGAGAAATCATCAGTGAGCAACCTTGGCACCTGCACCCCCGCACAGCCCCAGCACCCCGAGGGTCTCTGGAGGGTGGAGGAGAAGACTCTCGGAATCAAAAGATGTGAGCACACCTCCCTTCTGTGGTTTCTGCCCACCGGCTCCTAAATACTGGCACCTAGAGGGTCCCAGCGTGGACCGGGGGTGCTGCTGCAGAGCGCAAGCCTCACTGAAGGTGCCGGCGCCCGTGCTCAAGCCTGAGGCTGTGCCCGGGCCCTCGCTCGCACCCACACCGCCTGCTCCAGCCAGCCCAGGCTCGGGCTCAGGCTCCAGCTCTGCTGCTGGGGCACAGCCTGCTGACACTGGCAACTCCTGCACTACGGGAGATGCCAGGGAGCGAGAGTGGGACCAGCTCGCTCCTGCCCCACCTGCCCCCTGCCTGGTGCTGCTCCTGCTCTGCTGCCTTCCCCAGGGCCCTCGGCAGGATGTGCAGCCCAGCACTGCTGGCGGGATCCAGCCACACCACAACCAAGTCTCAAAGACCAATTTTCTCCTGCTCAGTGGCATCTTCTCTTGGCTGTCCTGGGAAACAACCACCATCACGCGAGATAAATCCTGCAGGCAAGCAGTGCCAAGAGACCACACTCCTCACCCGTGGGCACTGTGCGAGGACATCAAAGGCAGCATGACTGCTTAGCAGAGGCTTAAGTCTGACACTCCTGATGCCTCCAGAGATGCCCTGTTTCAGAGTGCCTGGGCCCCGGGAACTGTAACTAGCCAAAATGAAAGGAAAGCACAAGGGATTGCTAAAGACAGCTTGTAGCTGCCTGCCTGCTTGCACCTGGGGCAGGCCCCTGTGGAGTGCCTGTGCCATGGGGTCAGCACTGCCTTGGGACCCCCAGCACTGGCCTCCAGCATGGCCCCCTCACCCAGGGCGCAGCCAGACCCGGGGGTGCGCGGCAGGGCTCCACTGGAAGGTCTCTCCCAGGATCCTGTCTCACAGCCCAGAAGAAACAGTCAGGGGGGCAGATTTCACCGACAGCCCTGTCCTGGCAAGGGATCCTGCCCGTCACTGGAGGGGGGACCCGCCCGGGGGGGCAGCGAACAGCTCAGGCTCTGCTCAGAGGGCAGAAACCCCCTTGGCAGGCTGGAGAGCCCCACGGGGGGGGTCACACTGTGAGAGCGAGGGGTGGGGAGAGAAGGAAGATGGTGACAACCTCAGGAGAGGAGACAAGGCTTTTCTGCGTGAAAGACTCCATGCTTAGGGAAGCTCCGTGCTCAGATGCAAAACCGTCTACGGTGTCCTCTTCAATCGTCTGTGCCAGCACGGGAACCCCAGCACCCACGGGGAAAGAGAGAGAGAGAGAGGGAGAGAGAGAGGGAGAGGGAGAGGGGGAGGGAGAGAGAGAGAAAGCACATGAGAAGGAATGAAAGAAACAAATGGTGGGTAGGTGGGTGGATGGAAGGGTAGATGGATGGATGAGTGGATAGATAGAACAGAGGCCACAGCTATGCCAGCTCTAGATGCTCCATTTACATCTCTGCACTTTATATATTTGCTTGTAAAAGAGATGTGGGCTGAAGTCCCTATTCCTCTTCCAAGCTTGGTGCTTTGATGAGGGGCTGTGACCTCGCTCTGCCCGGGTCACCCTGCAGCCCCTGCTCTCTGGTCAGCACTGGGGACTAGCAGGCGTGCATGCACATCACGAATCCCCTGCAAAGAGCCCCTGGCCCAGCCGCCCCACAGCGTCCCGCATGCTCCGCACAGCCCAGCCCCACCTCACTTGCTCTGCACGACTGTCCTGGGAGGGAGCCGGGGCAAAGCAGGTCCCATGTGTGGCATCCACCCTGCCTGGAGCCATGGCCACTGGCACGGGCACAGCACTGGCTCCAGAGCCCCCACGGGGGACAGAACATCACAGAGGGGAGAGCAAGCAGGGAGGGTCCCTGACAGGGAGAGGGCATCCAGGCTGGCAGTGGGCATGTCCTTGCCACGTATTGCCTGCACCGAGCCAACCAAGAGCCCAGCGCCACAGAGCACCCAGCTGCACCACATCTGCGCCCCTCACACAGCACTGGGGGTTCTGCACGTCCTAGCACCCCCAGTTCCAGTTCCCCAGGTGTTTTCCTTTCACACTCACAGGTCCCACCACAAAGCCAACAGGCAAAACACCCGGAGGGGAGGACATGCGTGCAGTCTGCATGAGAGCAGTGGCACCGTTCACGCCTGCACCTGCTCCCACCAGCTGGGTCCCAGCTGGTGAGAGCATCGTGGGGCACCTCGCCGCCGGTGCCTGGTCCTGCTCTGCTGAGGACACCCCTCAGGCAAGAGCTGCACTGGGTGCTGCCACGCAGCAGCCCTGACAGTACGAGGGCTGAGGCCAGCCCCACCTTGTGGGCCAACAAAAGCCACAGCCCAACCCTCAGGCACCCCCAAAACACGGCCCTCCAGAGAAGGGTGCAAAGTTCAGCCCCATGCAGTGCCCAGGCACAAGGGCAGATCACCACCAGCAGTGTGATAACGGTTAGCTCACCCAAAACTTCAGAGCCAGCAGCCTGGCCAGAGGCCCCCTCCCTCCACCCTGTGTCCCCACAAGGTCATTTCCACCCTGCTCCTGCAGGGTAGCACTGGAGGCAGAGACTCAGAGCCCAACAGCTGAGGAACACCTCCCCGCAAACAGCGTGTTCCCCTCCGTAAGAGAAGCAGCAGAACAAACCTCGCTGGCCTTTTCTGGGGTTCCCTTTGGTGTTTCATCCTCATGCTTGGGTGAGGAAGAGGCTGGTGAGGAAGGCAGCCTCCTGTCCCGGTCCCTGTGAACTAGCTTGCTGTTGGGCTCCTTCAGGGTCCGTTTCAGCTCATTGATGCTGGCCTGATGCTTCAGCAAAACATCTTCTGGCTTGTCTAAAAACTTGGGGAAGGAAAGAAGAAGATAACTGTGATAAAGCACCAGCCAAGGCAGAAGAGATGAGCAGGGGCACTGGGATGGTTTGCTTCACACCAGGCTTGAATTCAGGGTCTCGAGAGCCAAACGAGCAGCGTGGCAGAGCACCCTGGTCTGCAGCTCCCACTAAGACCGTTGCAAGGAGCAGCGAAAAGGCAGCACGAGGGCGAATACGTGTGGCCAGCTGCCCCCTGCGAAGGGCACAGCGCGCCCCTCGGCATCGCTGGCACGGCCTGCTGAGGACAAGCTGAGCCAGCTGGAAGAAGAGCGGGCTCTCTGTTGGGACCAGCAAGGGATTGGGCCCCACTGGCAATACCAGCGGCCGCCTCTGCTGCTCTCTTGTGCCAGGCACGAAGGGAGCCCGTGCCTCTGTCCCAGCAAGGCAGGAAACCGGCATTCCCAATGGAGCTCCTTCAAAGTGGGCTTCTGCCAAAGGGCAGGAGGTCAAGGGCTGGTCAGAGACGTCCAGCACAGATCCAAGCCTGGATCACCACGGACCAGCCTGGGCCCAATGGCAGCCTGGGGTGGGCTGGGGTCTCACCTGACGCAGAGAGGACAGCTCAGTGCACTCAAGTGCAAGCTGGGGTTTAGGCATTAGAGCATCATTTTGCGACCGTACAGGCACCGGGTGGCTCCCCTCGTCCTGCCGCAGAGGTGGGCAAACTGGCTCAGAGCAAGAACCAGCAAGAGCAGGAACCCAGGCTTCTGCTTCAAACTCAAACCTCTTTTGAGGTTCAAAAGGGGTCACCTAAAATACCTCCCCGGTTTTTCTCCTCTGCGACAGCCCAGAGACCCAAGGAAGTCCCATGAAAAACTCTTAACAAATTTTCCAGATCCTGAAGGTTCAGCGCAACTCGTGAAAAAGCTGCCCCCAGGGACCCCCATGCCTGAGCTGTGAAGTGCTTTGTGTTTGCCCACCTCTGGGCTCGGGGTACACCGGGGGAGCAGCACATGCACATGCAGCGGGGTAAGCAATGAGGCGGGCAGGGGAGGGACCAGGACTGGTGCCCACCACCCCAGCGGGGTCTGCCCTGCGGTGCCAAGCAGGATGGTGAGGGCTGTGTGGTACCAGCGTGGCAAACCCCACCGCTTGGCTGCGTTCGCCCCCCTCAACACCTCCAGCAAGGGTCTGCTTCCCACTGCCAGCTGAGGGAAAATCCCGGGGGAGCAGCTTTGGATTTTTGGCTGGGATGAACCGCTCCTGATGGGGACCACCACGCACACGGGAGTTCGTGCAGGGGAGGGCACAGCCTCCCTTTTCCCTGCGACAGCCCGCTTGCTGGCCGGGCAGAGGCAGGCAGCTGCCCTGGGCACGGGGGGTGGGTGCCAGTGCCTGCTGCTGCCGGCACCGAAGGCAGCTCAGAGACCCATTTGCCCCCGGCGCAGCGGGACGGCAGCTGCGGTGCTGCGGGGAGCTCCAGCCTGGCTCTCTGTGGGGGCACCACGCTGCAGGAGTGGGGGCTGTGGGAGCAGGGCCACCAGGCAGGGCAGGGGATGAAGGCAGCTGAGGTCAGGCAAAAGCGGAGCGCAGGTCAGGGCGCCAGCGGGAGTGATGGGACTAGCCTCCATGGGGGAGCTGGGGCTGCGGGGCTGGACGGAGAAGAGACACGAGGCAAGGACATGGCGGAGTCAGTAACATGAGCAGAAGCCAGGTCTTCGCAACAGGCCAGGGACTCAGCACGGGGGCCTGGCCCTTGCGCCTTGGGAGGGCTCCTGCTCACACAGACGATTAGACGATTAGGACTACCTTACTTAGTGGGATAGAAGATGCCATGTGTGCGCTGGGGCAGGCCCCCAGCTATCTGCTCATCGGGCTTCTCTAGCATCCAACCCCCCGCCCCAGTGCATCTTGTATTCCAGTAAATAGGGTGACACAGAGTGTTGCTTTGGAAAGGATGGACAATATGATGCACCGATGAGGACTAAGATACTCCAGAGACAGAATACCTCCTGCTTGTGCCTGGGGGTTGTTTCGTGCTCCGGCTGGCAGCAAAGAGAGGGTTAAAAGTAACCAGCAGGGTCAGTCGAGGGAACTTGTCACAAATATCACAGTTAAGTTGATGGGCTTGTAGGGTGCAGAAGGACCAGACCCCCCCTCCCCTGGCACTGTGGGGCTGAAATGGGCTGGAGTGTCCCTGGGCCAGCCTGGGGGCCAGGACAGGGAGTGGGTGGGCTGTGCCCAGGCAGTGGTGGGTACTGGTGTGCCTGGCCTGTCCTCATCCCCATCCCTGTCCCAGAGCAGGGCTGCTCTCGGGTCCAGCCCTGTCTGGGGACAAGCTTTGAGACCACCTGGAGGGTGCTGGGGAATCAGAGTCAAGCCAAGCCCCTGCGACAGCCCCATTTCCACCGGTGAGGCCGTGAGCTGTGTCCTAGGGGTCCCACCAGCCTGAGGCACTGTCGGCAGAGAAGGGGCTGCGGGGAACCATGCCCTGGGGCGATCCTACCTGCAGCCCAGCCCTGCTGCCTGTGCCAGGTCCCCTGTCTGCCCTCTCCAGATGTGATCCAGCCTACCCCTCCACGGCCACCCTCCTCTCTCCGCCTTGTCTGTACCTTCAGCTCCTTGATTTTCGTTGGGGTGGTCACCTCCTCGTCCTCCATCTCAGACCTTCTCCTGCTGCCAAACTCACCGTCCTCGTCCTGCTTCTCACCCTCCGCCCTGGCGTCGTGGTTCTCGCTGACAGAGGCTGGGCGCGAGAACTCTGCCCGTGGGGGAGAGCCTGGGTCACCACAGCCCTGCCCCCCCCAACCTCCCCCATCCCCTGCCCCCCGCCCTGCCTGCTCAGACCCGGGGACCGAGGAGCCCCGCACGCCCTGCAGCAGGGATGGCTCATCCCAGGGGTCCCCAGGGATGGGGAGCCAGGCGTAGCCCCTTCCCCAAGCTGCCTGACCCCAGCCCTGCCACGGCCCCCGGCTCATGTGCAGCCTGAGCCATCACTTGGGGTGGGGACAGACCCTCTGCCACAGGGATGTGGTTGGGGACAGCCTCCAGAAGGAAGCCTGATGGCTGCTGTGACCCTGCCAAATGAGCCAAACAGCTCGCAGAGATGAGCTGAACAGCATCCCCCTCGCTCCCGCCAGCGGACCAATCTCCCTCCCCCTCCCCAATTTGGGGCATACCTCCGTCAAGGCTGCGAGACATGGTGTACCGTTTGCTGGAGGAGCGCTCGAAGAAGGGAGCCGGGCGGTCAATGAGGGCGCTGGCCTGCCGTGTCTGCGCCTGCGTCCGCCCGCTGTAGCGGAACTTGGAGCCCATCACCAGGAAGCCCTTGGGGGGTGGCTCCGGGGACACCAGCCTAGGGGTGAGAGAGGCGCAGTGCCGTCAGCGAGCCCCAGCCATGCCCCCCAGAGCTGCCCCCAACATGTACCCACTGTGGCAGGGGCAGAGCCTGTCTGCCTCCAAGAAGGGAAGTCTGGCAAAGGTCTCCTCACCTGAAGAAGGTGTGATGCTCTATGCAGACCTTCCAGAGACGCTTGGCGGAGCGGTGGTTGGGCAGCTTGAAGCCAATGGTGCTCTCAAACTGTTCGTACTTGGGGAAGACAGAGGCACACCATTACAGGCAGATCCTGCTCTAGAGGACATGATGGGATGGGACCTTGCAGAGGCACTCAGGTTGCCTTGGCAGAAGCCACGACCATGCAAAAAAACAGTTGTCTTCAAAGCAGTGCTGGAAAGGTCCATGCCCAGCCCCACTAGGTGGTGGGATCACGCCCCCACACTTTTGGCCTAAGCACTTTCCTCAACTGTAGATGGCTTTTCAGTGCAAGATAAATTCCCTCAAGAAACAAAAACCTTTTACAGCTCGGTTTGGTGAGAGGGCATCTCTGTTTCAGATTTACTGTCCTTTCCCTCCTGCCTGCTGGAAAATGTGGGTGGAAATGCATTCTCCTATCCGTGCACTTAAAAAGAGTGAAAATAAAATTGGAAAGCAAACGAAACAGCCTCCTGATGGTTTTCTGTGAAGCACGGAAGACACCAAAAATGGCCCTCAACCCCCCTTCCTGGGTGACTTCCCCCTGCCAGCCGAATCATGGCATCTGGCTGGTGGGACAGGAGCCTAGGGTGCCCTCAGCCTGATGAAGACACTTTGCCCATGAGAATGAACAGGAAAGCACCTTTGGAAAGCCTCCATATGCCACAGGAGATGTGCTCTCATGGTCAGCATGGTCATTAACTTGGGACCCCGGAGCAGAGGCTGGAGCCAGGCGAGGACCTCCCCACCAGGCAGCCCCAGTTCAGCAGAGCAGGCAGCCTGCCGTGCCCTGGGGCTGCACCGGTGCATGGCACCCACCTCACCCGGGCGGATCTTGATGTAGAAGTTGCTCCTCTTGTAGGAAATTTTGAGGATCTTGGGCCAGGCAAAGCGGTTGATCCTCAGCCGGTCCCTGTAGATGAGGAGGCCATTGGCGCAGACACCCAGCATGATGTCAATACCCTCTGAGTCCTGGAGGAGGCAAGAGGGACAGGAGGGGACTGCTCAGCTGCCCAGTAACAACCAGTCCAGCCAGCAGTGCCACGCTCCTTCCTGTTCTGTGCTCTGCCACAGGGAACCTGCTGACAGTGAGGTCACGGAATCACAGACTGGATGAGGTTGGATCTCTGGAGGTCCTCTGGTCCAGCGCAGGGCCACCCCGAGCCACCTGCCCAGGACCATGTCCTTGTTGCACCTTCACTGTGGAAGGCAGGGGCTGGGTGGGGAGGGGTGTGCAGGCAGGGCTGGGTGGTGGCACTGGCCATTCTTCTGGCAGCCCCATGGCCCCGTACCTTGGCATGGTGCAGGTCCACCCCGTACATGGAGAGCTTCTTGGCATTCTCCAGAAAGTGGATCTCCGCTTCCCCGGGGGTCATTCCCCTGCAGGAAGACAGAGAGGGAGACACATGGCTGGGCGCCCCACCACGCATGGACCAGCTGTCTAGTGCCTTCCTCCTTCCTGGCCACCAGCCTGTCCTCTTCTGGGGCTCACCGGTAGGTCTTGTGCAACTCCATGATGCGCTCCTCCAGCTCCCGCGTCTGGTTGGGGGCAAAGCGCAGCTCGCTGACATAGTTACCCACATGCTCCTCAGCATCATAGTCACCCAGCTCAGCCTGCACAGCATAGGAGCCCAGCAGGGCATGCGTGACAAAGGAGCAGGGCAGGCGCCCTGTGATGATGTCCGCACGGAGCTGCAGGCACAGGTAGTATCTGCAGGAGGGGGAAAAGGGTGAGAGCAGGGCACAGGCACATGCCCTCCGGAGGAGGCTGGGGCTCCCTGGGAAGCGGCGATACGCACCCCACCTTGTAATGCTCCCCGTGGGGACTGCCACCTCCCACAGCCACCTTCCCAGCCCGCTCTGCATGATTTCGGCAGGGCAGCAAGCTCCCAGACATCCCCCAGCCACCCACATCCTGCCTGAGCTCTGTCCCTCCACACGCTCCCAGATGGTCCCCTGGGAGCTGCCCCCAGCTGTGCCCATGCAGGGATGGTTCTCACCTTGTGATGTCCTCTGTGAGCTGGGCAGGGTCTGGAGGGTAAAACTTCACGGTAAAGGCAAAGTTCCAGGGCCCGCCTAGGGAGGGGAGAGAGCAGTAAGGGCAGCATCCATGCTGGCTGCACACAGGTGTGCAGGAGCATCCCGACATCCACTAAGGGTCCCAACTACTCCCCCCAGGCCTGGCACAGGGCAGGGACAAGGGGGCTCCAGAACAGCCCTCAAGACACCAGCACAACTTGGTTAATCCTCCCCAAACAGCTAGGGAGAGAAAAGCATCACAACTTCAGGAGCCATCAGCTCAGTGGGACTACCAATGTCACAGCAAAAGCCTCATATGCCCCAGAAGGTGAGACCTTGGGCAACAGCCCTTCTGCCACCGCAGCAAGGCAACATCACGGGCAAAGGAACCCCAGGACCTGTCCCAGCAAGCCCCCCGCTCTTCTCCCCCATTCCCGTCCTCCCTGTGCAGGGCAGGTGGGGATGGCACCCAGAAAGAGACCAGGTCTCAGCCAGCTCTCCAGTGGCATAGACGGGGTCCTTTGCTCCCCAACACCTGTCACAACTAAGAGGAGAGGTGGGTAACAGGCAGCCAAACGAGCAACAGCATCCGGGTACTCAGGGCAGCTGCCAAAGGTCCCCTCCAGGGCAGGTGGGGAGGGTCCTGCCAGAGGACAGTCACAACTGAGCCACCCAGGGGCCCCGGGACACCCCAGGGCTGGGGAGGATGGACCCTTCCCAGGCACTTACTGCGGATCTGCTTCTTGATCTCCTTGGAGGGGTCCAGCCAGTTCTGCAACGAGGGGACAGCAGGTCAGGGGGGCCCCCCCCACCATGGCGGCAGCAGCGGCCACAGAGGGACCCCCCATGCTCACCTTCTGGCTGTCTGAGTCACAGAAGGTGAGTCCAAAGTAGTCCTTCTCCAGGAGGTTGAGGTGCTCGCACACCATATCAAAGAGGACCTGCCCTCGGGCATGCTTCTGTTGGAGACACGGAGAGGCTGATGGTGAGCTGACTCCCTTGTGCTCCTGCAGACCCAGCAGGCACAGGCAGCACCCACTGGGTGCAGGCAGGCAGCACTGGGGAGGGTCAGGGCAGCTCTAGCTCTGCAGGTGACCACTGACACATGCTGGGCTGCCTTTAAAAGCAGCCCTCTCACCCGGCAGCACCATTCTGGGGACACCCAGGTGGTCCTGGGGCTGCGGGGATGGGACACGGTCAAGCTGAGCCGGTGCAGTGCAGACAGCAGGTCCCACGGACCAGGGAGACCCAGTGCCCACCCAGCACATCCCTCATCACACCAGGAGACAGTGATGCTGAACCAGCGAGGAATCCAGCCAGCCCAGGCGCCTCTGCTTCAGAGCAGGAAGCTGGGACAAATATGCCCCAGAGTTTGTGGCAGCCGGTGCTGCCTGTGGGACAAGCTCCTTCCCAACACCCTCCTCGTGGTGGCGGCTGGGTCCCAAAGCATGGTGTGACAAAAAAGAGCCACGAAGAGCCCATGTCATGGGCAGGGATGGAGGGCACCCTCATTGTCTGGTCCTTTGAGTACCCTTGCATTTCCCTTCGTTACTGGTGGCAGTGAGGCTCAGACTGGCTCATGCAGATGGAAGAACAACCCCTCCCCCGTGTGTTTCTCCCCTGTTTACAGCCTCCCAGCCCAGCAGCTCCCATCTCCCCTCTCCAAGGCATCCATTTACCACAGGACCCTCATCATGTGCCCCAGGGACGGCAGCCCAGGGCACCAAGTGGCACAGCCCCTGCAGCTCACTGCCCCCAGCTGCAACCAGGGGCTCCCGCTGCCAGGCTCTGACACACCTCGCCGTGCGGTCCCTGGTCTGCTGGCTTTATGGGGAAGGACAGCAAGCCTTGGGAACACGAACACAGAGAGGATGGACACAAACCTGCCTGGGACAGCCGTAAGGTTCCATGTGTGTCAGCCTCTTTCCGCCAACACATGCACACACGTGTCTGTCCAGATTTTTTCCTTATTTTGCAATTTCAACTTAAACAGCTATTTATGTGGATCCTTTCCCCTAGGAGAGAGGTGCTACAAAGCTGTCCTTGGAAGAGCCCTGACGTCAGCGACTCGCTGGGCTGGGCAGGGTCCCTGGGCTGAGACATGTCCCCCTCCTTGGTGCCCATGCAGCCCCCTGAAGCTGGGACTCACCTCCACCTCACATTCATACTCGGAGGCATCGAGCAGAGTCACTCTGCAGAGGGCACTCTTCACTTTCTTGGTGGTTTTCTGGGGTGACTTCTGGGTCTTGCTGGGGGTTGTTTTGTCAGAGAGCCCATCAGTCTCGCTGTAGTCCTTCTCCTCCATCTCTGTTCCCTGGAGAAGGGAGACGCGCAGGGTTACTGGCACCACTGCCAGGATAGACAGGCAGACAGATAGGGAAAGCCCTCCAAGAGCAGGCAGAAGAGGGCAGCTGACGGGGGCTGACGACCCCCTGCCCCGGCCAGCAGCCCCAGCAGTGCCATTTCCAGCACAGTCAGTGCTTTGAGGCTGCCACGCTGCTCCTTCTGCCCGTCCTGCCTGCAGGGACCTGTGCAGGAAGCTGGGAGGCAGCCGGCAGAGCCCACCCTCATCCCCTCCGGGATGTTCCCCCAGGGCTGACAGCACAGGGGAGGTGCCCACCCCACTGGGCTCCCTGCAGCCCCCACGCTGCAGCAAGGACATGGCGATGGGCAGTAGAGAGCGGTGGCACGTTCCCTTCCTCCGCTGCGCCCTCCTCTCTGCCACATTTCACAGCACCCAGCTGTCACCCACTCACCGGCTCCATGTTTCGGGCGTCGGACTGTGCCCCGGGCTTCTCATTGCCCTCGGCGGGGCTGGCTGCGGCGGTGGGGCCCTGCGCGGCTGCCTCCAGCTGCTGCTGCGGAGCCTCCTCCTGCGCGTTCTTCACCTCCAAACCGGGGCCCGTCTCCGTGGTCATGGCCGCTGGTCACCTTGCTCTGCCCCCGCCAACCACAAGGAGAGACAGGAGGTGTCACCCAGGCATGCAGGGATGGAGGATGCTGGCAAGGCAGCCCGGGATGCCCTGGCCACAGGGGCAGGGGACCTGCCCAGCCCTGCCCTGCTGCCAGGCGCCCGCTCCCCCTCCGTGCCCAGAGCTGGCTTTGCAAACCGCCGGTGGCAGCAGCACAGGACATCAGGATTTCGTACTTAGTTGAGCCAGAGAAGAAGAGCCAGTGGTGTGGGGAAGGACACCAGTGGCAGGGACCCCCCATCGTCACGCCCCAACTCTGCACTCACAGCAGGGAGTGGGGCTGGCCATAACCCCCTGCTCCCCCCAGCCCTGGGGTCTTCGGTACCTTCACTAGTATTTTTCACGAATGGGAGGGCTGATCCTGGGAGGAAAAAACGGGCTGTGAGTCAAGGTAAAGGCTGCACTGAGACAGGAAATTACAGACACGAACGACTCCACATATTGCATCCGGGATGGCTGGGGTTTTTTCCCCTCTGGACTTCCCAGCAGCAGCAGCACACTGGGTTCCCACGGCTGGCGTGGCCGGACCCTGTGTGGTGGTGGGACAAAACCTGCCTCTGGCTCCAGCTGCTTGTCCCATGCAAGATGCAAAAATAAACTTGGGGCCAGGCACAGGGGAGGGGAAGGCACTTTCCATGCTGGGGTGCTCAGAAACATGTTTCCTGCAACCTTTAAGTTTTTGAAACTTTTATGCAAATACAGCGTGGGGCTGGTGACGGCTCCTGGGATGGTCCATGTGCATGCAGGTCATCAAGCGCCCTTTGTGACCGTCACCCATCTGCCACTCGGGCTGCTCAGGCCCCACCAGCCCCCCAGACCATGTCCAGCTGTGCAGGACCAGCTGGGATCACCACCACCAGCGTGCCTGAGGGCTGTGACTGGATGAGCTGGCTCAACCAGCAACATCTGTCCAAGGTCACATCACCCACCTTGCCCACACAGCAGCCACAGGAGCGGCCCTGAGTAGTGCCTGCAACACCAGAAAAACTGCACTTTTTTGGAGTGTGGAAGCCCACCATATGGGGTATTTCTGGTCCCTGTTTCTGGAATGACAGCCCACATGGCACAGGCAGGGAGCCAGCTCCTCCCTGAGCTGCCAAACCCCAGGCTTTGCCCCAGGCCCAGCAGCATTAATACAGGGATGAGGTCTCAGAACAGCTCCAGGTCACAAACTCTGCCACCCTGGGGCTCGAGGAGTTACTTGGTGACATGACATCCCACCACCATCACCTCCTGTAAGTCCCAACTACCTAAATGCTGTTCTAGCAGGTGTGGGAGAGCAAGACTCCAGCCAAGACCATGATCTAAGTCAGGCAGGGAAAGGCAACTTTTGCTGCCACCCACAAACTTACTGACTACAAAGAGAACATCTCACACTGTAGCTCTTGTCCCACTTCTGCCTTTCAGGTGCCCTCAGCCCAATGGGGAGATGTGAAACCTTACCCAGAAAAACTGCTAAAACAGGCTCCCAGGGCGGGCGGGAAGGGACAGACAGGAGGCAAGGGGGTGGCACTGGTCAGCCTGTGCTCCCACAGCCGGGCTCAGCCTGCCCCGGAGCTGCTGCGGCCGTGGTGGCTGTGCTGGCCATGCAGCCGCCGTGGAGGGACTTGGTTCACACCAGAAGAGCCAGGACTTCACCCCCTGCCCCAGGGCTGTGCTCTCCTGGCCAGAACAGGCAGGACAACCTGCCACCAGCCCCTGAGAAACATCAGCTCAGCTTCTCCTAACAGACATCAGTGCCTGGCCAAGAGCATGAGAAGATTTCAAAGGTCACCAGCAGTTTATTTTTTCTGCAAACGGGGCTGCTGTTTTTCCACTGCAAATTCAAGCAGTTGCCAGCTCCCAGCTCCAGTCCCTGCGTGGATCATTCTCAACCACTTCCATTTGGTTCTCAGCGTGTGAATTTTTTAATCGATGTGAAACCTCTGAAATGACAACCATCACTTTGGGCCAAAACTGCTGCATTTTTTACTTGAGGTTTCTAAGCATTCTTCCAAACTATTTTTTCCCTGCACCAGCAAACACTGATCCCTGAGGAAATTATGGGGGCTGTTTAAGGGTAGCAAGCTGGGAATTCATCCCGCCCTTCCCAGACAGCCCTAGTTTTGCATATTAAGCTCCAGCTCAAACCTTCTGACAGTGGGCAAGGAGCCCAATGCAGGGACCCTAAACGTCCAGCTGAAGCTGATGACAGCATGATGCAGAGGTGGCAGAGCCCTGGCAAAGGGGCCTGGCAAGCCCCCAGGGACCATCTCCCTGCTCCCATTGTGGCCTGGCTTCTCCTGCCACCCTGCTTTGGGATCCTGGCCACTGCCCCTTTTCCCCGGAACCAGCACAACTTGGCCCCACCACACACTAGGGATTGACTTTCCTGTAGCTCTCAAGAGCTTCAAAAGCAGAAGATGCTTATGTGGGAGCGTCTCTGCCTTAAGCAGGAACCACCCCTGATTTAAAGGCAGAAAGCACGCTTTCAGACAGCATGAAGCTGGTCACGCGGCACTTTCTGGATGCAAAATGCAGCTTCTGCTGCCCCACCTCACAGGACAGCCCCTACAGAGACCCCGAGGTGGGGGGCCATGGGTTGAAAAAGGACACGGGTGCCAGCATGCTGCCAAAGGGACAGTTTAACTGACATATTTCCCATCACAAACCTTTAGCAGAGGTTGAGACCACAGCTGCAGCAAACTTGACCAAGACCAGTGGAAATGCTGTCCCAAATAATCTGATTTGTTTCTGTTATTAACCACAGCAGGGGCAGGACTCAATCCTGCAGGGCAGGCAGCCTACCCGGGCCACCGCAGCCCTTCCCCAGCACTGGCCTTGCTCACACACGTTCCCTGCGAGCTCCTGCGCCGAGGCCGGCAGCTGCCCGGGCAGTGGTGGCAGAGGTGCCCGGAGCCTTCCCCAGCAGGGCGCTGGCCAGGGGGGCTCCTCTGCACCTGCAGCCCCTGGTGCCCAGAGTGAAGCACAAGCCTGGTTTATAGCAAGGGCTGGCTCGCTTCTGCTGCAGCCAGACCCAAACCGGGCTGGGGGCACCTCCTCAGGGCAAACACCAGGAGAAACGGCTGGAGCCAGCAGGAGCTCCGGGCTACCAAAACAGGCGCGTGGGAACGGTGACTGCAAAAAAAGCCTTAGCAGGATCACAAGTAGACCTGCTTGTCACGCCAACAATCTCCACCCATCATCTCCCTGCCTGCTCCTCCCTCCCTTGGTGTTTTCCTCTTCTCCCCTTTCAAGTTGGAGTGTGGATTCACGGCTTTCCCAGACGCTCTGCCCCCGCACTTCCCCAGCATATCCTGGCTCCAGCCTCCACAGCGCTCCCCCCAGAGCCTTTCCTTCCCTGCCACCTGCAAACAGGGTTTCGCCCAAGCTTGCTTTCCCCTTCCCCCTGCCCATTCACTCCCTATTGCTGGGCTGTTTTCAACGCTGAGCATCCCCCCTTCTCGCTTGGGCTCTGCTTTCCCCCGTTGCTCCCTGCGCTTCTGAAGCATCACGGACACGGGCAGGCACGTCTCTGTCCACAGCCCCATGCTGAGTGCCCAAACAGGTCTCCACGAGCTCCAGCGTAACTGGGGTGCACAGAGCTGGGTAGCAACGAAGCACCCTCCTCCCTTGCCACTGCGTTCGGCAGCTGCTGAGGGTCCGAGGGTGGCTGATCCTGGCAGCAAAGCCCACCACCACACTGCAGGACAGGCAGCTGCCGTGGAGAGAGCCGGAGATGGGGAGCAAGCGGGGCACAGGCAGGTGACAGTGGCTGCGTGACACTGGGCAGGGGGTCTAGGTACTTGCCAGCCCCCAAGAACAATGGAGGAGCTCACCAGGGCCGCAGCACCCAGCACCCCTGCCATGGGGCAGAGGCTGAGCTGGCAAGGGATGGGCAGGATGAGTGCACAGGCACCACAAGCAGTGCCTTCCAGCCATCCTTGAAACACAGAGGAGTCCCAGCAGGGAGTCCTGGGTATCCTCCAGGGACACATACAAAGTGAACAGGGAGAGCGGTCCCCAAAGCCCCAGCAACATGCGGCACCCCTAAGCCCTGCTGCCACCCAGTCCTCACCCCCTGGCACTGGGGGACATGCAAATCCCCAAACCGCTCCGCAGTGCAGCAGGCAGCCCGGAGAGCAATCCTGCACTGTTCTGCAGCAAGGCCAAAAAAACATATGAGCTGCCCTGTTTATGGTGAGGGGGGTGGGGGGAGGGAGGCATCAGAAACACAGGGTGTCCCCAGCTCCTGGAGACTGCACACTGCTCCTCACATTGCACTGGCAGGGGCAGAGATGTGCACTGCCTCAAACCGTTCCCCAGCTGGAAAAGTGCCCTGTTCCCCTCACCCGAGCTCCAGAACCCACATCCCACCCAGGATGGTGCTCCCCATGCTGGGCACCCGCTGCTGGCTAAAGTCCAGAGCATTCCATGGGCAGTCTGCCGCACCGCAGAGCATCCCGCGTAACTGCCTTTCCTGTGGCGGTGCCAGCCCTACCTTGGTGCCAGCTTCCCATGCCTCCAGCGCAGCTCACTGCTGCCAGGCTGCTGCCGCGTCCGAGGCAGCGCTTTCTGCAGAGCTGTCTCTTCCCCAGCCCCAACACCCCCGCACAGTGATTGATGTGTACCGCAGCCGAGCTGGGAACTGGGCTGCCTTCCCATCCCACTGCTGGGCTCCCCCCTCGCCAGGAGCTCTGTGACTGCACCGCAGCCCCTTGGCATGGTGGGAGGGTCCCACGTGGATGCTGGTGCCAGTCCCATCCGCCCCCCTGGCTTGCAAACACCTGACTCATCGCAGGCCAGGCACCAGAGAGCTGGCACAGGCTGCAGTCCTGCCAGGATCCTTCCCCATGCACACACCGGCAGGGAAGGAGAGCTTAGCTCCTGCACTGGCTGCTTGGCAGGGAGCTGGACCCGCTACATGTCTTCATCCCAAGTTAATCCGGCACTTCCCTGCATCACCCTCCCCCCCATCCCTTACATGGGTCCTGGGGCAGCAAACACTGCACTGCCTCCAAAACACGTACCCAAGCACCCCACTTGCACGAGTCAGCTTGGAGATGTACCAGCAGCGAGAGCTGAACAGAAGCTCTTTCATCGCCACCGTACACACTGAAGTGCAGAGCGTGACACCCGGCACATCCCTGCCTGCAGGGCACGTGGCTCCTTGCCCCGCCCCCAGGAGGGACATCACCACAGAGCAAGCGCTGGGGCTTGGCACCGCTCCACAGAGGTGCCTCGCACCCCGGCAGCGCAACAGCACGAAGCGCCGCCAAGCGCAGCGCTGACACCGCTGCAGCAGAGGCCGGATCCTGCCTTCAGTGGGCGAGGGAAGCCCCAGTGCACAGGCAGGGGGACAGGCAGAGCAGCCACCGCATGGCACATCCCCGATAACCCACAACTGCAAAACCTCCATGTCCAGAGCCACCGCATGAACAAGGAGGAGGAGACAGAGCAGGGGGAAGAGCCAGCCCAGAGCAGAGAGAGGAGGCGAAAAACAGACAGGAAAAGGAGGGGGAAAGGGAGAGAGAGCGGCAGACAAAGACCAGAGACCCAAGCCATGCCTCAGGTTGGACCTGACACGTGATGGGAAAAAACCCATTTATCATGGTGTGCACAGCCCCCAGCTCAGCCAGACCCCCCGGCCCCGGGGAGCGCTGCCCGGCAGGAGGGAGGCACGGCATGCCTGACAGCCTTCCCAACGCTCCACCTGAACCACTTGTCCCTGCCACGTCTGCCCAGCTTGGTACTCACACGAGCAAAAAGGAGTTCAGCACCTACCTTGGAGGTTCACAGAGGCCGAAGCCAGTGCTGGCGGGGCTTTTATTAGAGTATTTGTGGGTTTTAACCCAATCCTCTGCTTACAGGATGCCTGTTTCATGTCTTTTGAATGCCTAAAGGCACCTGTGTCTCTCCCCATCTGACCCTCTCCCAACCACGAGGAACTTATGTCCAGGAGAAGGGAGCAACAGCATCCCTGTGGCTGTACAGCCACAAACCACATCCCCACCAGTGATGAGACTGAAGCAGGATCAGGGCCCTAAGAAACCCCAGAGCATCACCAAATAACACTGAATAACAAGAGCACGGGCAGCACGGCCCCCTGTCCATCTCTGGGTTCCACATCCCACTAAGAAGCTGGGCTGGGGGCACTGACCCACTGGACGAGGCCAACTCTGCTGGGCAGCGCCTGCAGCCAGGGCAGGAGCAACCCTGGAGCAGCCCATCTGCTGGTGAAGACCTGCAGCTCCAACGAGGAGCAGGAGGGCAGAGGAGGAGGAACCCTCCCCTGTGCAGGGAGATATCCGCCCCCCCACGCTGCTGCCCAGAGGGATGTACACCTTCTGCGGGTGCCCAGGCACAGGAGAAAGAGCTTTTTCGCTTTTTCCAAGGCAAGGATAGTTCTGAGCCCTTGGAGATGTTCAAGCCTTGCAGGCTATTATCAAAGATAAGAGACAAATGTTTTAAAGGCCAGAAGGGACGGAAGAGGGATAACAGAGGGTGGGGAGAAGAAAAAGCAAGTCTGCTCAGAGGCGTGGCAGGGTGGGGAGCAGCACACAGGCTTCCTTCATCAGCTCTGACCTTCCACACAGAGGACACCATGGGACAGTGGGACACAGCAGGGACTCAGGTCACATGGGCAGATCTGGGGCTACTGCGGAGAAAAAAAAAATGGTGCCA
Organism: Falco punctatus; assembly: GCF_963210335.1. NCBI lineage: Eukaryota > Metazoa > Chordata > Aves > Falconiformes > Falconidae > Falco > Falco punctatus. Next base: position 1,258,361 of record NC_137590.1, read on the forward strand.
AGGAGAAGGTACTTGGCCCTGCCCCAGGACTGCAACTGCACTGTGTGGTGCACCCCAACCCAAGCCAGACCCCCGCTAGTGCTGCCCACAGCGGGGTCCTGCCACCTCCCACCACCCCCGAGGGCAGGACACGCTGCACCATGCCCCTGGTCCTGCGGGGCTGTGCGGTGCCCCGCTTGCCAGGCAAGCCTCCAGGGGCTCGCTCCCGCCTGTCCTCACATTTTCCAGTTTACCTGGGAAAGCGCTCCAGTGTCCACGGTCCCCAGAGATGCCCCTAGGCACACCCCGACCTGATGCAAAGCTTGCCAGGAGATGTGCTGGCCGGATCTGGGGCTCTGGCAGGCAGACATTGGGGGGAGCACCCCACTTCACTGGACTGGGGCTTGGCTGCACAGGGTAAGCCTCAAGGGCAAGGAGGAAAGAGGCCCCCCCAGCCCTCCCCACCTGCCACAGAGGCGACAGGGAGGGGACAGGCCACGCCATGCCACCAAGCCTGGTGGAGCAGAAGCAGAGCTGCCCCAGCCCCTGGCACTGCCCCACACCCACCTTCACAAGTCCCACATGCTCCCGGCCCCCCTCTCCTCTCCCATCGGCTCCCCCACCAGGTCACATCCTCCAGGCACTGGGATGCCACCTCCCCCCAGCACTGCTCTGGCTTCATGGCAGCATGACATGAGAAGTGCCTGCACACCAGCCAGCCAGTTCTTGGGAACAGATTCCCTCCTGCTTAATATCCTTTTTCCATCCCCTGTCTGTCTTTCAGCAGCAATTAGCTCTGCCCAGGCTGCTTTCCCTGCCTGTTTTATATTCAGAACATATACATAACATATATATAATATACATTAATGCAGTGTTATCACCACACAGTCAAATGCACCATGCACAATCACTTCAGAAGGTCTGAGTCCCAGAGCCACCATGACACTGGTCGCCAGCTGTGCCCACAGCGACCAGCACTGCAGTGTCCGCCCTACATCCGAGTCCTAAAATATACCTGCGGCATAGCTGGATTCCAGCTGCTGTGGGGAAACCGGTAACTTGGAAATTTCCATGCTCTGAAGCATTTCAGATACGTGAAAGGACCAACAAGGTGTCAAAGGAGCTTGAAGGAGTCACAGGGCTGAGCAGGAGCCAGAAATAGCAACCAGGAACCTGGGTTCGGCTGCGCTGCGAAGGTCCATGGCGTGGGCAGCCAGACACCCCCCCATCAGAAAACAACCTTCAAATAGGTGCCTCAGTGGAGATGGATGGCAAGAGGTTCACAGCCTTGCACAACCTTCCTTTCCCAGCTCTGACTCTGCTTTGCTAAGAAAATACTTCACTAGTCTCACTTCAATACATATTTGCAAGCAACAGCATTTGCGTCCCCGCAGAGCTGGGGAGAATCCGTCCTTTGGCATTGGAGTGCTCAGACACTACAGACACCCAAACCAGGGACAAATGGAAAAATCCTCAATGACTTGCAAAATACAACCAAAAAAACCACTGACATCAGGCTCCAGCTTGCTGCAGGGCACCTGGTCTGCAAAAATCCTTCAGAAGGAAATGAGAGGCTGGAAAGCACCGGCCTGGACACGTGCGCACTGAGGATGCAGTACTTCAGCCTCCAACCCAGCTGTGAGCTACAGCATCAAGGATGGGGCCGAGCCTCCTGCAAGGATTACACCCGTGGGCAGTTCTGACAATTTACATCTCAGGCTGAGGGTATCCGAGCCCAGAAAGGACCTGGAAAGATACCCAAATATTTTTGAAGCATAACAACAGTACTTGTCCATTATCCTTGAGTTGGTTCAGAATAGCCCAACGGACTTAGAGTTATGCCAGATGTCCCTTTTCCTGGTGGGAGGCACGTGACCCCAACTTTTAACCTGAATTACAGAAACACCTGCTCAGCAAGGAGCCCCGCAGTGTGGTTTGCAGGGACCAGAGATGCGTCCCCATGCAGGCACGGGGAGGAGAGAGGTCATCTCATCCTCCCCACTGGCTCGCAGGAGGGCAGGAGCTGCCTGTGACCAAAGCAGCACGCCAGGAGGTCCAGCCAACAGGGGACTGTGCTCTCAGGTTAGGACAATGATAGCTGGATGCAGCCACCAGCTTGCCAAGGTGCCAGGGCACCAAACTCTGTGCCCCAGCTGCTGCCAGGGAGGGGACTGAACGGTGGAGCTCCCTTTGCAGGCAGAGCACAATCTCTCTCCATCTCGGTGCTGGTGTACCTCGCAGCCAGGCTTGGGAAACGCTGATAAGATGAGAGAAAACATCTTCTCTCCCTACTCTTGCACTGCTCTCCTTCCAGACAATTAATTTTAGCCCTGCACCAGCCCGTGGCTGTCTTGCAGTGCTGCTGTGAATCATCGGCAGCGAAACGCTGACTCACAGAGGTGACGCTCTGGATGCGACTGACGTGGGAGCCCTGGTCCCCGCAGCCCCCCACGAGCCCGCTCCTGGCAGCCCTCCTCCAGGTCCCCACACCGCCTCCACAAGCCCCAGGGGGCCGCACCAGCCCTCCACCCCAGAAGGAGATGATGCTTCAAGAGGTCATTCAATCCCATCTGGCTCAAGGCAGGGAGCAGCTTTATCCACATCGGCCCCACAAGCCTTTCATAGTCTCCTGTGGTGGAAACTCCTGCACTACCGCCTGGGCCAGGGCTTTACCCTCATCACATCAGAAAGGTATTCTCCAGCATCTCATCAAACCTCCCTCCCTGTAGTTTTGGGCTGTGGTTGTCCTTGTCCCGAGGAGCCAGGGCAGAGCTCCTTCTGCCTTTCCACTACATCAAGCTCTGCAGCTCCCCACTGTCCCCAGGCTACAGCAACCCCTCCATGGGAGCAGCCCCACAGAGAGCCACTGGCAGCAGCTCAGCCCTGCACGGAGGAGAAGGCAACACCGGTGGTAGCTCACTCAGCCCAGGGACAGCAACGACCTGTAGCCACCATTCAACCAGCAGGACCTGCGTCCACCCCGTTCTCAGGTCCATCAGATTCCAGCCTTGGCCCTTCCCAGAGGCCATCTGGAGACCCTCAGAGAGCAACAGGTCTACAGTGCCACTGAGCCAAGGCAGAGATTGCTGCCCAGGGAGGTCCCTGCAGGACCAGCCCCAGGAGCTCCTCTCTGTTCAACCCTGGAAGAGCAGAAAACAGCTGGCAGAGGCACGGGCAGCTGCGCACCGAGTGCTGCTGGGTCCGAACCAAAAGGATTTGAGTCCTCCTATTGCCACCAGGGTCTTGGATGTGCCATGAAGGTCTAGTCCACATGCTGTCGCTGCCTGCAGCTGGATGGACTTGGGGTTCACTTCTCATCTCTGGCTGGCTCCTGCAGATCCTTGTTAGCTGGGAGAGCAAGGCTTTGTGATCACAGCACTGAGGTTTGCCGTCTGGTGCGTAACCACAGCTTTCTAACCCCCTCATGCCCGCACAGTTGTCTTAAGCCCTCCCTCTACATTCCCTCCTCATGTCCCAATATTTTCTCTCTGTTCTTCAGATCAGTCACACAGATGGATGTTTTAGCATCCAAGTCTTTTTCCAGACAATCACAATCTTTCGATGTTTTCCATCAACAGTAAAGCAGTTCCCCCCTTGCCTCACACCAAAGGCATCCTCCAGTTCCCGATGACTTGGCTCCTCCACCCAGCAAGCGCTTAGACGTGCACACAACAGGCAGGACTAAAGCACGAGAGCACAGGCGCTGCTCCCCACAGGCACCCTGTGCAGCAGGGCTCTATTACTGCAGAAGCAGCTGGGCACTGGGGTGCTGGGAGACACTTCTACTGCTCACCCATCCACCTCAACCAGTTCTCCCTGCAACCATGAAGTGCTTGCAGACATCACCCCTCCATCCATCCATGAGCCTTGCATCACATGTGCAATCACGGCATTGCATACAGGCATGGTCTCACAGCCACGCTGCCCGTAACTCACCCCTTTGCCATCACACCCCCTCCAGGCCTGCTCCCTCCCACCCGCGTGCCAGGAGCATTTGGAAAGGAAACATCAGACCAACACAGCACGACGTTCTCCTGCCCAGCAGGATGGTGTGAGCTCAAGTAGGTCACTCTAGGAACATGAAGGATAGTGTGAGCATTCCCTCTTCGCCCCAGCCTGTGAGCAGACCTCACACTGGCCCAGCAGAGCTCTTCTGCACTGTCCTGCTCACTGGACCAAGGCTGGCCCACCACACAACCGCACAGCACCAGGACCCAGCCCTGCCACAGCTCCTGCCTTCAGGCAGGGAAGACCAATGAGGTTTGAACCAGCTGGCTGCAGAGATCACCACCAACTGATCACAACAGACTGCTCCCAGCAGCTCCCGCCGCTCCAGCGGAGGTGACTGGTCCAGCCCAGAGCCTGCTCGGTGATGGAGGACAGAAGATCTCACTGAGGCTGGCTGGACCAGTCCCTTCCTGAAGACAGGACCAAGCCTTCTCTGTCTTCTCAGCAGGCTTTAAATCAGTGCAGGGCTTTGATGGCTACTGCAGGCACCTTTGTCAGGAGAGGTGGTTGCCTTCCAGCCCCAGGCAAGCCTGGCAAGCTTGGGCTGTTGAGCTGGTGTGCCCTGCAACCACTGACCTGATCTGCAGTTCCAGAGGGATGCTGAGCTGGGGAAAAGGAGTCAAACCCAGGGCTGAAGCAGCTGCTGAGCACCATGATGAGACACGGATGGTGGCTCTTCATCGACAGGGTACACGACAGCCAGGCTGGAGCTGCCAAGCAATGAACTGGGTCAAGCGTGGAAAAATATGAGAGTAAACAACACCTGTGGCAACACACTCATGTGAGGGCAGTGATGCTGTATAGCACCTCCAAGGCCTTGGGATCCACCAGGGGGGAGGAGCTCATGGCATGGGGCTCTCACCTCTCCGAATGGGGCTGGCAAAGCTGCTCTCCTGCAGCAAGCTCAGACTTAATTGACACGTGTTGAATCTGTGTTTGAGCAATTATAGATTTATATTATGTCAGCAGTTGTCAAGAGCCTGGACATCTGCTCACTCATCATGCAGGAGCCAGGCAGCGTGGTGACATCTGACCCCAGAGCAGGATGCTGGGCTTTTGCTAATACAGCTGACAGGCAGAAAAGTGCCTCCCCCACCACAAATCACACTGTCCTCCGCCGGCATGGCCCCGGGGAGGTGGGCAGTAACCTGCTTTAGGGTTAAAGCAGGAGCCTGAGCTTACTTCACCAAACCACACGCTGGGGGCTGGGCTCAGCTCCCCTGCAGCTCCAAAGGCATTGTGCTATGGGTCAAAAATGAATCATGAGAAAGCTGGGGGGGAGTTAAAAAGCCCCCGAGTTCACAGGGAGAAGGCAGGGCTGTCCCCCAAGTCAGCCAAGTTAGGCACCGATGGCAACTCACTGCCTCCCCAGCTCCGCTGCCAGTGTGGAGAGCAGCCAGGGCAGAGTCCATCCCAAGAGACCAAACCTTCCCCCCAGCACGCTACCTCTGTGCTTTGGCCCCAACCATTTTGACACCAGGAAAAACCAGGGAAGAGGAGCATGACCTCTGCTGCATCCCTGGCGGGGGCACAGGACAGGCCTGAGGCACCACCTCCTCCAAGCCTGCCAGGATGCAAAGGCAGCATGTCCTCTCCCTGCTGCCCTGCTCCTGCCACACACAGCAGCACGTGGTTGTTTTCCAAGACCTGGGCAATTTCAGGCCATTTTAAACAAGGTTTCACTCCTACCCTTTTGAGTGACACCTCCCAGTTGAATAAATAAGTTCAGGAATAAATTGCTGTGACCCCTTGCAGCAGACAGCTCAGCTCAGCAAGCCAAGAAACACCTTCCACACAACTTCATTAACATGCAAATGAAGCTTTCTCAACCGGTGGGTCAGGAGAGCAGTGATTCAGCCCTTGCAAAAACACCCTGTACTTCTCCAGATGAAAGTGCAGCCCAGACACCACCCATCACTGAGATGAAAGAGCTGGCACAGACCACAACCCCCAGCCACCCCTAGTCCCCATCCCTGCTCCCAGAGTCCCCCGTGAGCACGTGGGATGGGACCAGCACCACCAGCCATGGCACGCTGTGTGCCATCGCTGAGCCCAGCTGGACACCACAGCATCATCTTCTTGGCAGACCACAACCCACCCACTTAGCAACACTGGGGACTTCTTTGCTTTCCGTGGCACCTAAGGGTCCCTCCGGTCTCACCTGTTTTCCCCTCCAAAAGCCAAGTCCAGTCGATGCCCTCAGCCACGCCAGGGCCCTGCCTGCCCCCGCCCAGTCCAGAGCAGCCCCTCAGCCTTCGGAGGTGCCAAAGGGCTGATGCTATTCCAGAGCCCTCCGGTTTCAGCCTGTCTCCCTCACACTTCAGCTCCCTCCCCCTGATGACAGCTACTCGGAGCACAAGCAGAAATGCCTGTGTGCCACCAACCGGCTGAAAACGAGCCCCTGCTCCCAGGCAGAGCCACTGCTGCGGCTCCCCAGGAGCCATCCCTGCCGGCCACCCACCCCAAGGCATCCGCGAAGCAGCTCAGCAGCTCAGCAGGCAGGTGCAGGCAGGCAGGTGCAGGCAGGCAGGCAGCACTGCCTCCTCAGGAAGGGAGCCTGGCAGCAAGGCTGCACCCTGCCAGCACCGCCGCTGGCTCTCAGGGACAGGAGCATGTCTCGGCAGGGAACAGCTTGCCAGTCCCCTCCCTGACCGCGACGGCCACATGGCCATGCAGCACCTTCATGGTGGTACAGCCACACCAGCCCACAGGCTTACGGGGACCCCAAAGCACAGGCTCCCAGCGGCAGGGTGGCAGCTCAGCCACTCGGGAGCAAAGGGCGCATCGAGGACAGACCCTCACACCAGGATCCAGCAGCAAACCAGGCAGACCCTGTGCCAGAAACCATACAGCCACCAGAACCCTGCCCCGCACCACCCTCCACTGGCTGCCCGCACCCTGCCCGCTGCTCCAGGCAAAGCCAAAGGCTGCTCGGCTTGTCCCTCTCTCACTGCAGGCAGCTCTGTAAAGCCAGGAATGTGCCTCTTCCAGGCAAACACATACCTTTTAAAAGGCATGCTTGCACTGTCAGCAGAGCTCAGAGCACACTAGCAGTGGGGAGACAGATTTACGACATGATGGTGCACCCGGGGCATTCAGCTCTTCCGGCAAAGTTCCAGCAAGAAGCACTGGCTGCGGGCAGGAATATTACCGGAGAGGGCAGGGAGAAAGCAGGTGGGCTAACATGCAGCACACATCCTCCAATGCACATGGTGGACCAGCGCTGTGGATGCGCTGAAGGGTTTAAGCCACCACCAAAGCAACCTCCCCATCCTCCAGCCCCTGAGCAGTCATTGGCACAGCTCCATCCCACACCGCAGGATGTCATTTGACCCAAAGACTTTCCAACACCAGGCTTCAGGAAGGTCATAAAGAAAAGGGACCCAGGCAGAGTTACAGTCGCCCCAAGGAACACCCCTGAGTAGGGACACCTGAACAGTACAGCCACCGACATGTCCCCTAAGCCTTTGTGTACCACCCAGCCTTCCCGTACCACCCTGACTGCCCCTGTCTCCCTGCAGCCACCACCTAAGGAGGACCGAAGGCACCCAGGCTCCACTGGGACAACTGTCTCAGAGGCAAAACATACTCCCCCAGCATTTCGCAGCCAGCCCGCCTGCCCTGCACCCACAGTCCCCAGCCCAGCCAAGGAGCTGCATGTGAGCCAGGGGGTGCAGGAGTCCTGGGCTCCCCACTTTTTGCCTTGCTTCAGTGCCAAATGGCAGAACCAGGCAGGGAAGCAGCACTGAGGTAGAATCCCCAAACAAGAGGGTCAACAGAGTTTCAAGACAACCTCCTTCCCCAGGGTGCTGGTGTCAGCGATCTTGGGCAGAGGAACCCCAAACCAGGGTTCAGCAATTCCCAGAGACGCGCTGGGGTGCCCCAGGGCAGGGTGGTGCAGGCAGGGCTGCGCTGCCTGGGGACGGAGGGGCAATGCCAGAGCAGACAGGCAGCAACACAGGCAGAGGTGCTGGGGATGGTACACAGAAAGCTCCACCTCTGCCAGTTGCTTAGCGACCAGCATCCCTCAGGAGCTACCTCACCTGCGTGTCCCTGGCAGCAGCGCCAGCTCTGCTGGAATGGCTCTGGCAGCAGCGGTGAGACCAGAAACCTCCACCTGGTACCCACCAGCGTCCCCCCTTCCAGCTGAAGCACAAGGGTCTGGCCATGCCAGGCACATGCACTGCAGCAGTCTGTCTGTGCACCCCACCAGCCCCCCCGCCTCAGCCCGGAGCCCTGCCTCAGAGCCACGGCCTACAGGAACGGGAGCAGCACTTTTACACGAGACAGACCCACCTCAAGTCCAGCTGCTGCCTCTAGAAGCTGACAAATCCTAGATAGGGAAAGGAAAAGGATAAATGGAAACCATTTCGTGCCGTCTGAGGCCATCTCAAGCAGCTAGCCTGGCTGACCAGGAACGAGCATCTCCCACAGCACCACACAACCTGCCTTCCCAGGGACACCGGCGTGCCTGAGCCCACCCCGCCCCTGGCCCAGCATCAGCCCTCACAGCTTGGCTCTCCCCTAGCTAGTCCCCAAGCTGCAAAGGGCAAGTCACAAGCCTCAGCGTCACTGTTGCTTCCCAACTGATGAGGCAAATGTACTTGGGAAAAATCCCTCCAAACACCTCAAAACTCCTTTGCAGGGAAGAAAATGCTTCAGGTTCACAGGAAGAAAAGCAGCAGATCAGTAAGTGAAACAGGCAGGAGCTGGAGCTCACAGAAGAAAATTGTTCTTGCAGCACCTTTTTGAACACTGCCTGCAGTTTATGCTGCTGTTCATCTCACTTCTGAGTGAAGACAGATTAGCTGGCTGGAAAGAGGAGGAAATTGCTATCCTAACCATGGAAAATCAAAACTGGAAAATAGACTTTCTAGGGCTTCCTTAAACTATCCCTGGCACTGGTGCTCTAGCAGAGGTCCGACCTCAAGAGCAAACCAAGCTTCTCCTTTGACTCGGCACCTGAAAAGCTGATTAATCATCAGCACTGCAAGAAATTGACGTGACAGCAAGCACACTGCCCCAAAGTCTCGTTAAAAAAGCTGGGGGGCTTCCACGAGCTTTCAACCCTGCAGTAACAGCCTCCTTGCAGCTGGGTAATGGTTGCCAGCCTGCAGCAGCCAAAGGCCTCGGGCATTAAAGTTGCCCAAAATACTGGCAGTTGGGTCTCCACAGGCTGCTCTCCCAAAGGCCCCCACCTTCCCTTGCACCCCCACCCAGGGCCATGCCAGGGGGCAGGGGAGATGCTACTGGCTGACGTGGCCCAGCGTCCCATGCCCAGCTTGCTCACCAGCATCATCAAAACCAAAGGTGTTCCAGTGAACAGAGTACCTTAGCTGGGTTGCTCTTTGGGGTTTTAAGGTATGGCAAGGCGATGCAACAAAATGACTACTATAGGTTTTTTTGAAACAAATTAAAAAAAAACATTCTTCTTCAAAGGAAGGTTTAATAAGGCACAGAGGACTGGTCAAAGGCATCAGCAGGGCCAGGGTAGCAACCAGGAGCCGCAGGAGGCTGGTCGGCTGAGCTCCACACCGTGTTCCCCCCATGCTCCCCCGTGCACGACGGCAGCTGGCTGCTACCGGAGACCCAGCCACTGACACCTCTCCAGGCGCTGCCTTGATCTGCTCCCCAGACTACAAACGACGCCACCACTTGGGATTTATTCCATTTGATTTGTATTATTTTCAAATACGAAGTTTAAAATTCCCTTCTCCCTCCCCCCCATTCAGCTGTGAGTAGAAGCCTGGCTCAGCCCCCTCGGGTGCGGGCAGGTCTCTGCCAGCCGCAGGCAGCTGGGTGGGTGCAGGTCTGCTCCTGCTGCCTGGGCTCACTGCCCACGCTGCGCCTGCTGTGCCTGCAGACCCCGCAGGAATCCAGCCCAGGTATAACACCAAGTTTGCCACTTCGTTTTAACCCTTTTCATCCCTGGCACTGCTCCTCCACTTCCACGCAATGCAACCAGATGCCAACCCTGTCAGAGGGGTGGCAGGAACCAGAGTCATTTAGATGACGCACAGATATAACCCTGACAAACAGCTGTACAAACCCATGTCAGGGTCAAAATTGAGAGAGATGCACAGAGACCCCCAGCTCCCACTGCGGAACTCCTCCAGCCTGGTGTTCCTCCATCCAGCATCCTCCAGACCTCACCCCAGGAGGGACCCACTACACCAGCTGGCCTCCCAGGCAGGAGGCAGACATTTTCTGGTAAGCAAATAATGCCGGGTTTTGCTTTCTTTCCCCCAGTCCTTCCATTTTACCTCTTGGACAATCGTGAGCAGTTGTTTTTCTCGGCTGTTTAACCTCTCTCCAGCTCCCAGAGGATGTATGCTTAGCACCTGGCAGAAGCTCATCTGGCTTTGATATGTCTCAAATTCTACCCCCAGGCAGGTGACAGGTATTCAGGGAACTTGGACAATTAAGCAACAACAGAAGGAAAGGCTGGAGAGGACGTTTAAAAATAAATAAATAAATAAATAAAGGGGGTGGGTGGTGGTAAGCAAACCTGAAGGAAGCCTCTCTTCCCCACCACACCCAAGGCAGAGCCCCAAGGTGGGCAGAGCCCATAATAACCACCAGTGCCTCCTGCTCTACTGCTTGGAGAGGAAGGTCCCAATCCAGGCACCCTGGACACAAACTCTGCTCCTGGCACAGGAGGGTGCTGCAGCCAGCCTGAACACAGGGAGCAGGGATCCCCCCTCCGCAGCCAAGCTGGCACCCCCCCAGCACAACCCAAGAGAGAAATTTGTCTCCAGGAGGTCCTGGACACAAGCAGCTGGCAGAGGCAGCAGCACTCCCCAGCATACGGGTTGTGCCAAGCAGTCCTGGGCACAGGCTGCCACGGCTCCTGTCCTCCCAGCTACACTGGGACAGCCTCAGCCCGGACCAGGGATGCAAAGCCAGTGGCAGCTCCCAGGCACCTCTAGCAGCCCAGTCCTTCCCAGCCTGACCCCTCTGTCCTGCAGAGCCCAGCCTGGCAGCAGGGTGGCTGGGCATGGAGCAGTGGCACCACGACTGCCGCAAGCACGAGGCTCCGGTGTTCGCACTGCAGCATCAGGGGAACAAGACAGAGAGGCTTCTCATACCTGGCAGCCATCCCTGATGGGTTTGCTGCTTCCCAGCATGGCCTCTGGACAGTAGGCAGGACCTTCCTTCTGGAAGAGAAGTCTAGACTTTCCAAGAGAAGGGGCTGCCAGTCTCAGTCACCACGTGGATGAGACAAGCAATAGCAAAGACACCTGCCACCCCAGCCAGCCTCGCACCCCACACCAGCATCACCCCACAGGGGCCAGCACAAGGGACCCACTTAGAGACGGCCCTGGCGCATGGGTCCCTGATCCGTATCGGGCACACTCACGTTTGGCCGGCCCTTCCCAGCCTGCCCCAACTTGGGGCATCCATCCAGGGCACTGGTACAGCCACAGCCACCGCCAGTGCCTCCCGGGACAAGGCAGCACACACTGACTGCTCAGCACTGCGTCCCCTGCAACAGCATCAGGGACAGCCACTGGGGCTGTCACTGGTGGCAGCGAAGGGGTGAGATGGCAATCCGCCTGGCATGGTCGCAGCATCTGCCACGTCTGAACATCTCCGTCTCCCCGGCAACCTGGGTACCAGTGCCTTCTTACTTGCAGCTTAGCAGTCTTGTACAGCAAAAGCCATGCTGAATCCGTAGCAGGATGACAGCAGCCCTCTCCTTTCCTTGCCCTCCTGCCTTTTCCATCCAAAATTTATCATTAAAACATAACCTTGCAGTGAGAACAAGCAGTAGCATGCCAGGGTCACAGAGAGTGCCAGCACTCCTGCTCATCCCACCAGCCACCACCACCGTGGGGTTTACTGGGCGCTGCTGGGCTTTTGGCTGGAGGGAAGCGGGACCTGTGCAGCAGCCACATGTGGAGTGACAGATGCGGTCTTAACGCTAGCTACCTTGAACGGCCTGGGCCATTACGTGCATGTGGGAGCAGGATGAGCATCCTCCAGGTGACACCAGTGGCAGGGAGACCCAGCCTCACCTTCCATCCAGCACATTTGGTGGCCTCAGAGGCTCCGAAAACTCCTCACCGCAGCACAAAGCTCCCACTGGTGCCCTGCCAGCTTCCCCATCACCAAGTGTTCTGCCTTCTTTGCAGGTGGGGAAGGACACAAGCCAAGATCTGAGTCGCAGGGCAGCACACAGCTCCATGAAGAACTGGCCCTTTCCCAGAGGTCCCTGAGCAATGTCACAGTAGAGGAAATACCAGCTGTGCCAAGGAGCCTATCAGCAGGCTGAGATGCCATATGCAGAGGCACGACAAGCCCCCAGTCCCCATGGAAGGGCCATTCCCTGAGGAGGCACCAAGAAGGCAGGCAAGCCCTGGCACCGCAGACCTGCACCCTGGATGGGGCTGAGCCTGGCAAGCTGCAACGAGGGGAGCAGACTGTGCCCCACAGAGCCTGTTAGCCTCCCACTCAGCAGCTCTGAGCATCTGCTCTTGTAGCTGCTGAAGATGGGAAGTGGCCCAAACACTGTTTAACCCCTTCAGCAATAGGGAAGAAAGCCAAGAAAGGAAAATTGAAAGCTTCCATCCCAGACTAAAGGAGAGAGCACAAGGGCCGTGGGGGAGCCAGGCTGGAAGAAGCCCAAAGAGATGCCACTACCTGCACCCATCTGTTGGAAGATGACGCCCTGGAACATACACATGCCAGGGTTGGGTGCTCTCCCGGACATGGTCCAACCTCTGCATCCACCCTTAGGAGCAAGTTCTGCAGATCCCTGCCCTGCGCCTGCTCAGGCGCTGCCTACAGCCTCCCATCCCTTGGTTCCTGCTGTGTCGACAAAGCTGCTGAAACACCAGTCCCAAGGGGCAAGTCCTCCTCCACAGGGATCTGAGAACAGACAGCTCTTCCTTTCCACCCAGGCCTGATGGTATCACCAGCTTAGAAAGGCAGGAGCCCATCCCAGCCTTTCACACCCTCATCCAGAATCAGTGGTGAGGGTAGTACATCGCGTGGGAACAGAGCGCGCTCTGCCACGCGGAGTCCTGCTGAGGACTTGGGCGAGCACACGGCCATCAGAGCAGCGAAGCTGCATCTTCCAAGGAAAGCCCCATCTCCTGCTGCCCGAGCAGACAGCGCCGCATGTCAAAGGTGGGGCAAGACCACAGCCCCAGCACAGCTTTCAGGTAGAGGGCTTGGAGATGGGTGGGTGTCCCAGCCCACCCCAGCTGTAACACAACACGGGGGAAGCCCAGCTCTTAACTGATATGATGCAGAAGAGGTTAAAAGCATCAGCCACAGTGAGCAGGGTGTCTGGCCAGAAGCCAGCCTTTCCCAAGCTGAGTTTAAGGGAACTGGCAACCCTCACCAGCCTTCAGGGTGCGCATTGCCACATACCACAAACCTGTTTGCACAGTCCAGGCCAAAGCAGCTGGGATGGCACAGCACGGAGTAAGCTTCATTGACCAAGGCATGTCTTGCAGTGAGGATGGGCCCCAAATCAAGAGGAAAGTGCACCAGCAGCCCTAAGCCAGGGCGGGGGGAGCAGGCACAGCACTGCCACCGAGCCAGCACCTGCCCCGCAGCAGCGCTGTGCCAGGGGCTGGCAGCGCTGCCTGCCCAGCCAGAGTCCCACTGCTGAGCAGGGTGAAGGGCAGGGGGGAAAGAACAGCTTCACCCTCCTAACTACTCCATAAAACTGTCGGCATTTCTCAGGCAGAAGGTGATCTGTGCAGCATCCTGGACCAATTCTTATAATGAGCTAATCCTGCCCAGGGGTGCTGGGGAGGCACCGCAGCAGCTGCTCTGTGCTCATCTGTGCCTTGCAGCCATTAGAAACCACCTGCAAGCAGAGTTATGGGGCTAAACCATCTCAGTGCTGCATCCAGACAGTGCAGAGGGCTCTACCTGGGGGACGGGGCTGCCCTGCTGCAAAGCTGGCTGTGCCCTGCTGGCCCCTGCACGTGTTTTTGGATGGGAAAGAGCTGCCCAGGAGGTGCTGTGGCCAAACAGAGCAGTCTGTCTGGTAGGGACCAGGCTCTCCAGGGAGACACCGGCACCACCAGCACTGCAGCCATCTCTCCCCTCCTGCGCCAAGCTTCAGGCAGCCATGGCACCAGAGTGGAGCCTGGGGCTGGGCTGGTGAAGCGGATGGAGGGAGACTGAACCAAAGGCTGTTATGGCAACAGCCATAACTTTTGAACCCAGCTCAGGTAGCTGCAGATATGCCCTGTGGCTGACCACTGCAGAGCACCAGCAAGGCACCTCAAACACACACCAGAAGCAGGCAGGGGTGTTGCAAACCATGTGGACCACCCATCACCAAGGAACGCTCTTCCTCCACCGGTGACAATGAAGAGCAGCTCCTGTCCCTACTCCAGGTCACCCGCTGTCTCTGCAGCAATCTCCGCTTGCAGACAAGAAGGTAGAGACCATGGGTTCAGCCGTCTCGCACCGGGATGTAGCAGCCAGAGGGGATCAGTTACCTTACATGCAAGAAGAACACAAGACCAAATGCCGTGGTAACCACAAGGCCAGGCTGTAAGCAGTGTGTTGGAAGAGGAGAGGAGCTTGAGTAGGTGAAGAGCACCTAGAGTAAGAGCAGCCACTGCTAGCAGCCCAGCACGGGCACCTCCCATCTTCTCCTTCTTCCAAAGGAAGGCCCAGGCTGTCTGCCTACAGTCATCATCCTCTGATCCACAGCCCCAGAGCCCTGTTTGGGGTGTAAAGCAATGGCTATGACATGCCATTTTCCCCAAGGTAATGGTCACATCTGGTGCGCCACTAACAAGGAAGATGGAGTAGTTCAGTTGGAAGGGACCTACAACCACAATTTAACTGATGACCGTCTCTTTCGAGCAAGCTCCCAAGGAGACAGTCCTTCCCCTTCACCCCTGCCTACCAAACCCAGCAGCAAGCCCGTCATGGCATCCAGGAGGTAGGGTATTATACCAGCTGTGAGGGAGCTGTAGAAATACAAAGAAATGAGAAACTCAGCACCAGCACAACCACTGTTCCATGACCGGAATGTCACCAACCCTTCCAGAAGCCAGGGGACACCTCCCTCGGCACAAAGCAGCAGCTGGCCCAGCTCTGCCGGCAAGGCTTTGCTTGCCGGGACTTGCCAGGGAGCTGGGACCCACAGGAGACCGGCACGCTGCTGGGAGAGCCTGCCCCGCATGCACAGCCACGGAGCAGTTCTGCTGTGCAAGTGCTTCCCCAAGTCCCCAGCACTGGCTCACAAGACACAACTGAAAGAGGGAAACATGAAACCAAAGACCCCCAGACCTGGACCACCGTCCCCCAGCAGAAGTGAAGGGTTGGCTGGGTACCAGGAGTGGTGGAGGTGGTGTTGTGTGTTGCATTCCCCATGTCACCCCAGCACGGGGAACCCCGACAGGGACTTATACCCCCATGCAGGGGCTGAGCTTCCTGCCCAGGAGCCAAACGCTCCCACACTGGCGGTGGCTGGTGCCCACTCTTCCAAGCAGCCCCCCTCACGCGGAGGCCCACTGCAGAAGCCCACAGGCATCCCACCCCATGCTGGAGGCAAACTGAGGCGTGTGGCGATGCAGGATCACATGCACTCCACCACTGAAGCTGAGCCTGCACCTCTGCCTCCACCAATTCCAAAACTGGCCTTCACCACCCAAACTCTTCAGCATACAGAGGCGGGACAAGAAGCCCTGTCGTCCTCCTTGCTTTCCCTACAGGCACACCCCCCCCAAACACAGGCAGAGCTGGAATCGTGCCAGACCCACAAAGAGCTTTCCTGGAGGGATGGTCTTGTAGCACTGCTGGTGAGAAAGCACTCATAAAAAGCAACAAGCTGCCCCATTCAGGGCCAGAGACACCTCTAGCCCTGAGGAGCACATCACGGCAGCCCATCGCAGCCCTCGGCAAGGACATGGATCCCCTGCCCGCACCCAGGGTGCTGCCTGCCTCTGCACCCTTTGCCTCGCGTGCGCAGGAGCTGAGCCCCAGCAGGCAGCGGGGTTCCATGGATGCAGCGAGCCTTGCCGTGCATGAGCCACATGTTCCTGTCACCCAGGGAAGAGCCAGGACAGCAGCCATGAAGCTCCTTGTCCCCAGTTTTCAGACGACAACACCTTCCTCCCACCTTGGAGCCAGAGCGAGGGTAGAGCCCCTGCGCGGCTCCCCGCCCAGGCTCACCTTGCAGGTCAGGGAGCAAAAGCAGAAGTGAGACCTTGTCCTCCCATCTATCCCCAGCCCCCCCAGTCCGCAGGATGCATGGAAGCAGCTCACATCTGGTTTCACATGGATGACACTGTGCAAATGTACCATGCACTGGGGTCCTGGGGTGAAGCAGCCCACCCAGATGGAGGGGCCCCAGGGGTCTCCAAGAAAGTCTGGACCACATGCTCTTTCAGGCATCCCAGCAATTTGATTCTGCAGTTCGGACCTATCGCTCTCCTCTCCCACCCCTGGCCCCCAGCTGCCCGGCGGTGGCAGCCTCCCCAGGATGCACCTCAGGCCAGCCGTGCCCAGCCCCCGTGAGCTGGGGACCTGCACCCGGGCTTGGATCCACACCCGACGGAACACAGCGGCTGGTCTGCAAACATGCCATCTGCCTCCGATCCTCCACACAAAAGAGAGCCTGGAAACTCAGCACTAGAGAGTGACATCCTAAAGTCGGTCTGTCAGCAGGCAAAGACCAGGAAAAAAATGCCAACATGTGAAGAAAGCCAGAACAAGCCCAAGCCCATCAGTTTTGTGCTTTGGTGGTAGCAGGCCAGATTTTCAGTTCTGCCGGGGGTTTCTGGCAGACGAACCTCCCTGCAGCACTGGCTCCGTGCTGAGCCACCCCTTCTATGCTACAAAAGCCACTCAGCCTCATGTGGGATCTGGAAAGGAGAAAAAAAGCTTTCAGGATAAACTCACGCTGCTTCCGGGGTCTGCTCTCAGCGCTCTGCTCAGGCACGACTCAGAACCTGCAAAGGAGAAATCAGATTTGGTTAAAAAGAAAATAAACCCTTCCCAGAGATGATGGCAAGTGCATGGAAGGATGTTAGCCAGACACTTCATCACAAGATGGTGCCTGCGCGGCTCGAGCGCTGCGTTTAGACTCCATACAAATCTGCTTGCTGGAGAATGTAAGCTCCAGCTTACGTTAGATGCCACTTTACTCTCAAAAAGACTGATGTGAAAACAGCACCTTCTCATGCAGTCAGTCTACCCGCTGTGTGCGTTGTGAGCCAGCTCTGCTCATTTGAGTGATAAAAGCAAATATTTACTAGAGGCAGTGCCGCAGAACCAACACACCTCCGAGAAGTGAAATAGAGATACCCTCCTGGCACTGCCCAAGTTCTCCTTTCAGGGCCATCTGTGCCACCCCATTGTCACCTGTCCTTCTGGCTCACCGGCACGACCCCTGCGGTAACGCCAAGGGCGGCATCTGGTCAGCAGGGCTTTTACCCCAGGTAACGATGCAGGTCAGTGATGCAGGACCCACGGGAGCCAGCCCCACTCCCTCATCCATGGAGCAGCCAGCAGCTCTGCCACACCAGCAGTAAAATCAGCACTTTTAACAGCAGCAGCCTCAATCCTGCCACAGCATTTTCAGAGACACTTTTTAGATTACGAAAATCTAATGGAGGGGGGAAACTGCCCGGCAGACACTACTACAGTTACATGAAGGAGCCAGCACAACCTCACGGCACAGCGAGGCTACCTTCTGCTTGTCCAAGGGTCAGTTTTCAGACATACCTTCAACAGGCAAGGGCCATCCATCCTCCCATAAGCACAGCAGCAGAGCAGGTGTGATGACCCACCTATGCAAAGCACCCACCCCTCCCATGGATTCAGCAAAAAACCCTTTCACTCTGCAGGCAAACATCAGCTGTGTGCAGCCCGACACGGCTTACCCTGAGCGACACTGACCCACAGCACTCTCCCAAGAGCTCACCCAGGACACAAAAGCTGCTCCACTTTCCGTTTGGACAGAGTCCCCAGGCAGCACAGCAACACGCAGCAACGGACCCGCGGCTGGGCAGCTACCATGCGGGGCTCCAGCCGTTCCCTCCTGGACAAGGACAGGACCCACTGCCGCCCCCCTGGCAGAAAAACCTGATGCAATAAGGCCGGGAACGTCGGCACCTCCAAGGAAACAAAATCACCTTTGAGCAGGGAGAAACTGCACCCCAAACGATTTGCATGAGAGGTAGGGGAAAGAGGAGGGAATTACAGCCACCACCTGTGCAGGGTCCTGTCCCCGCTCTCTGCTGCTGTCACACAAGGAGAAGCACAAACAGGGTGTCACCAAAGGCTGCTTCTGGGCACGCTCTCACACACCCCTGCCCATCAGGGACAGGTTTCTTTGCAGCGACCATGTACGCTGGTTTTACTCCCTCAGCTGTCTGTCTCACGGTGTGGGGAGCGGGGCCGTGATGCAACACGGGGCACCCCTGTACCTGGCCAGCCAGCACCAGCACTGGCTGCACCCACAGCCCCATGTCCCCCCACCCACACACACCACGGGGCCACTGTCACAGGGCCTGAATACCCCACACCAGTGCCCAGCACAGGAGCTGAACGTGCGCCCTGGTGCACAGCTCACTGCTCTCCCAGACCTGGAAATGGCATTTCCCCAACCTGCCTGCAATTACGCACAGAGCCTGCACTGCCCACGGACCAAGGGATGCCGCTGGCATGTGGAGGCTACTGTCCCATGCCACTATCTACGTGCCCACACCCACAAGAGACCTCTCCCCTTCACTTGCCTCCTCTCCTCATGCAGACGCCACTGCCCAGAGGCTAATGAGCCAAAGGAGAAAAAAGCCCACCAGGAGAACTCTGCCCTCTCCCAGTGGCAGAACATGTGGGTGCCCCAACAGGCCAAGCTGATCTGGGGAACAGACACCAGTATCAGCAGCCCCTGCTCCCACCTGCAGACCATCACACAAAGCTGCGGGGACCTGTGGGGCACTCTCCCCTCTTTGGCATAGCCTCTGTGGCCTTGCTCCTATCCTACCAAGCCCAGCAATTTCTGCCTTGTGCTGTTCCTGGGTTCATACACTCTGCTTTCTCCCATCCCAGCTCAAGGATGCGTCAAGAGATGCTCAGCAGAGATGGTCAGGCAGACACGCAACCAGGGACAAGAGCAACCGGCTTTCAACAGACCCAGAAGAAGGGGTACTGTGGCCACACTGTATTTCTCCTGCAAGGGAGGACGGAGGATGCAGTCACCAAAGGCAGGGCAACAGAGCACTCCCCGACCCGCCTGTGTTAACACTGCCAAACAAAGCCCCTGTGCTCTCCACCAGACACCAGCTCTGCCTCCTTCCCATCTTCTGCTGCATGAAGCAGCATTCGCTGGGGCTGGCTGCACCACAGCAGGCTCTGAGCTATAGACATTTTGAGATCTGAGCTACTGCATCAATTATTTTCATATTAATGAAGTGTTCTGAGAATACAGGCAGAGGGAGCAAGACCCTCCCCCAACCCTGCTCACTTCTGCCTACAAACAAGCAGCTCCCGGTAACACTCCTGCAAGCAAAAATCCATGCTAGATTGCATCGTGATCACCTGCTGTGCAGCTCTCCCCGGCACCAGGCCAGTGTATCTCAGCCACAGACACTGCCCCAGGCTTGAAAGCATCCCCCAGTGACCCACATTGTCACAACGTCATCATCACAGCCATCCAGCCTGACCCTGATGGGGTGAGTGCAAATGCTGGCTGTGGAAGCAGGCGCTGGGACACAACAGCATCCAGATGAAGACTGTGGTCCGTGCAAGGGGCAGATCCTGCTCAGCACCACTGGCAGGCTCAACCGCTGGCTGGGGTTAGGAGGGAGGCCAAATCTGAGCCAGCACGTTGCAAAAATGCTGATGGGTACACCAAAGGGCAAGGAAGGGGACAAGGATTCATGCTGCCCTCTTCACACATCTGCCGGGAGCAGGCACGTAAGCAGGGCAGGGCAGCACGGCAGCCCCAGGGCAGCTCTGCCGAGCACGACTGGAGTGAGGTCCCGCTGTGCTGGGATCACATCAGCGTTGGAGAGCTGGGAAGGCTGGGCCCAGCCAGGCTCTGCAGGAGGTGACCATGGACCACAACCCTGCGGGCCTTTGGGCTGCCGCTGGGCTCCAAGGCTCTTGCAGCAGCACAGAGGCAGCCAGGTGGGCTCACAGCAACGGTGGAAGTTGCACGGACAGCTGCGTTTCCTCTACGTCTTGCAGTAGTTCCAACGGTCACCCTAAAGCCAGCTGCATTTCTTAAAGATGTACCACACGAGGCCAAGGTGACAACATGGATTTACTCATGCCATACTACAAGAAAGCATTTTTTGGTTCCCTGAAGAAAAGCCTCAGTGAATTTGCAGAAGTAATGGCCCCTGCCTCACATAGGCATGTACACACCCAGAGCGAGATCAGAGCTCAGAGGAGGTTTCTGTTGCTCTCGCCAGGTCACCCTGCAGGACCTTCATCTGTCAGGACTTGCAGTACATCTCCTAAAAGGCAACACTGCTGAAAATTCAGGCTGGAAGCTTTCCACCCCAACGTCCACCACCAACGTCGGGTTTATACTCTTGCAACAAATTGCACCTTCACACCGAGAGCAGCAGACCCAGCTGTACAACCACCCCTTAGCCCTCAGCTGCTCTCCCACTTGGAGACCTCTGCCACATCCCTCTCATCACCAGCAAAACAGAGACCCAAAGCTTTGTCAGGTGCCACACCATCCCATGCTCAACGGGAGCTCCTGCCAGCAGAAACACTGCCAGATCAATAGTGCACCTAATTAGGGCATTTAATTGCTTCTCTTATACACAGGGGTACTGCTTCCCCAATAGGATCATTAAGAAAAACCTGCAGGATCCCTCCTGGCACCGAAGCCCCTCACGCGTGGCTGGTCCCATGTGGATGGGCAGGTGGAGGATGCAAAGGGCTGGTCCGCACCCCCTCCCGCCCTGCAGCCCACCAGGGTCTGCACCTGCCTGCCTCTGGCCTGGCCAGGGTGGCTTTTGGCTGGCACTCACCCCAGCAAGTACAATTAGCTGATTACAAAGGGGAATGTGTCATTTAAAACGCACAATCAAATTTCCGGGCCCTTCTGCCCATAGCAAAATGTCTCGTGAAATGGCTCATTCTGTTCTCCCATAGAAACACGTTTCCTTTCAAAAGCCTGATATGAAAAGGGGGGGGGGGGGGGGGAAAGAAAAGGCAAAGCTAAAAACATCTTCTGAAAGATACCACGACAACAACAGATTTGCAGGAAAATGAGGTGGGAAAGGGGCTGTGAATGCGTTAAGATCCTGTTTAATTTCTCCCCAGCCACCTAAAAAATCCACCGAAGGCAGAAACGATACCTCAACATTTCCTTTGTGCAGGAGATGACTCCACCCTGTGTTTTCCTCTCCATCTGATACTGGGGGAAGGATACCAGCACACATCTCGGCTCCGCTGCGTGGCAGCGAGCGGGGCCGGCAGTGGGTTAGTAGAAGCAGAGGGAGGAAGGAGCCGGTGGGTGGAACCTGGCAGCAGGGCTGGGCTATGAATCCTCATTCAGCATCACCTCAAAACACAGGATGGTTTTACGTTCACGCAGCACCTAGCCCTGGTTTCCACCCCATCATCAGGACCTTGCAGAGGAGCGTCGGTCTTTGTGACTGAGAAGGGGTCAGGGACAGCAAAGCCCAGTGAGATGCCTGCAGGGTCCACTAATAGCTGGTGGGCAGCGGGCTGGTTTCTGAAAGGGGGGTGGCGCAGATACTGAACTGCCACAACGTTTCATCACCGCAAAGAGGCCCAGTGCCTGAGTAAAACTGCTGACAGGCTGGCAACTGCAGATCTGCAGCTTCAGCCTCATTTGCCTCGTGTTTTCAGCACAATAGGGTCAGCCCGGTCTCCCCTCTCTGGGCTGTGATCACACCGGACACGCGATGCTGCTCACCCTGACCCGGCTGCTGCCCGACACACCGCTCCTGCGCCGGGCACCCCCAGCCTGGGCACCCTGGGCATTGCTAAGCCCCCGGGGAGCCCCTATTGCCCTCTGGAGGGCAAAAGACAGACCAGCAGGAGAAGATTGAAAGAAATTCCTCTTCCAGCACTACCATCCAGGTTTTAAGGCTCTGTCTGCTACTCCCATCCTCCCAGACAGCAAACCTGTGAGTGTGCGTGAGCATGCACGTGGGCATGCACACACTATAGGCAGGGCGCTGACTAATTCTCAGCATCAGTTCAGAGCACCCTCAGCTGTGTACTAAGACAAGCATTTGTAGTATTTGTACCAAATCACCCATCTAGGGCTCTAGGATGACTGCACCTTTCCACACAGTCCCACAGCTCCCTGTCTGGCACAAGGAAAGCAAACCTTGGCTTCTGTCCCAGTTGTACAAAAGCTCAGCCCAGCAGCTCTTGGTACAGCTGCCTCCGCGCACCCCCAGACAGTTCACCCCCTTGGAGCAAGGCAGGGCGGAGGGAGCAACTATCATCCAAGACAAGGGGGGGGGATGGACATCCATGGGGCCTGGGCCCAACACCCCGCTCCGCACCAGGGTACGCTGTGCCAACGGGAGAGCTGCTGCAGAAAGCAGCCAGGGCTTCCACGGTGGAAGATGTGGTTCCCAGATCTCCTTCTCTCCCCTTTAAGGCACACTTAGGTCCTGGACAACATACAAGCTTCTGCCCCAGGACTGGGAGGAGAGGAAAGATGGATCTGCAACTACAAGGCAATACTGCAACATGTCCTCACCAAAGGCAGTCTCCTCCCATCACGCTTCCCATCTCCTGTAATCCAGACAAGGTGATGTGCATGAGAAAGACTGGTCCACTCAGCAAGCTACCTCGCTGGCAGTGGTGAGGCTCAACTTTATAGACCCAAATGGCATAGGGCAAGTGCCGGAAAGGAGCTGCCAAAGGAGACTGTCCTACAACTCCCACAAACACATACGAACCCTTCCAGGCTCAAGCCAACAATGAGCACGGGTCCAGGCTCAAATCCCAGCATCCCCATGCAGGAGGAGACAGCCAGGGCCAGCCCCTCCGCTCAGCACCGCAGAACCGCACAGGTCTCCCCGTGCCATTGCCCCAGTGGTGACAAATCCAAACCTGCTGACTCAGAGCCACCCGACTGCTCAAATGAGAACAATAAGCCACGCAGTCATCACTGTCACAGCCTCAGTGCAAGCACATTTTTCGGTGCCATAGGAGTCCTGTATCTGTAGCTGTACAAGTCTTTCTGCACAGGAGCTTCCAGCAACCAGGGACTCAGGAACCTCTGCCGTTTTGTGTTTCTTCTTTTGTATCTATGCTTAAAACAGAGCTTCATACTCAGCTCAGACCTCCAAGTGACAGGCACCACATGAAAGTCTACTATATAGCTAAACACAGGCCTTACAGACGCCCACGCTGATCTGCTGCAAAGCTTAAGCCCATACTCAGCCCATCTCCTCGCACACACTTGCTTCCCCACCAGTATCCCAGCTGTCACTCAGGCACCATAGTGCTGTGCCCAAGGCAGCAGGGAAATATCCCCGATCCATGGCCAAATAAAATTAAGGCAAAGGACACTCAAGTGATGTCTGTGAGACTGGGCAGGAAACTCAGAGCAAGCCCAGGAACAGCCAAGCCCACCCCCTGCCCTTTAACCAACAAGCCATTCTCTGCGACTTCCTAATTTAGAAACATCATTAGCTATGGGCAAGATTTCTTTTTTCAGAGACAAAATTAATCAGGCTCCTGACCAGTCTGTCTGTCTGTCTCTGCAAACCCCCTCTAGTAATGCAGAAGTCATCAGCAGTGCTAAAGCAAGGAGGAACACAGGCAACACAGAGTGACGCTGAAGTTATACATGGAACGAGGGCTTGGTGCTGCCAGCAGAAAGCGTGAAAGGCTGTTGTGTAAATCAGTGAGAGATCCAGCTCCTCACCAGGACCAAGGTCATCACCCAGAGTTTAACAGGGAGCTCAACTACCTGGGGGAAGAAAACTGATTTTTAATATTTTCCCCATTCTACACTGCAGTGACTTCTTCAGGTGACCCAGCCACCCGTCCTGGCCACCCATAAATGACATACCAGAAGACACTTACCCTGGAAGGTTGTTGTGGTGGTGGCAACCACGGCAGCAGCCCAGGCAAGGGGGCGCAGCAAGCTCTGAGCCTGCACTGGACAGGAAAAGTACCGAAACCTTCACCCCCACATGCCAGGAACACAGGCTCTCTTCTGCCCTCATGCTTTTTGACCAGAAATACAACACTGGACTTCAAAACCCTTTTTTAGAAGCATCCTCCAAAACAAAACATGTCCTCTGAGAGTTTTGGAAAATGCTGATTTCTCAAAATATTGGTAAAAATAAAAATTCTGGACAACATCAACAAGCAACCAAAACAGCAAGGGAAGAACACATCACCTGCAGCCAAAGCCAGACCACCGTCAACACAAACGCCCAGGCTCTGCAGCTGACCCAGAGCTGCATCACACCCTCCGAGACAGCCCACACCCCTGTGACCCAGCCCAGGGCTCTGCTCCTTGCAGGGATGTCTGGTTTAATGACTGCATTGCCATCTGAAGTTGCAGCTAAAGCAATCAACACGGCACAAGGACGGTGCAGAGGAGGCACCTCACACCCTGTGAGGGACGCGTACACCAAGGGTCTTTGACACCAATCGTGGAGGTTACCCCTGCACAAGGAGGGAACGCTCTGGGAGGAAGAGGGTGGTTGAGGACCTGCCACACACAACAACAGCCAGGGTCCACTACAGCTTCCAGAACATGCCCAGCACCCAGCAGAAACCAGGGTCCTCATCAAGAGCACCCCAGGGAGACTCAGCTCCGAGCACCCTGGGGAGGCCTCCATGCCTACCAAACCAGATTCTTAAAATAATGTAATTAAAGAGTAATTCCCTTCTTGCCAGGATCATCACCCAATTCCAGCCTTCCCTCAGCTTAAAACTTGCTTGACAGCAACAAGGGCACGCAGTTGAAGGCCACTAGAGCAGCTCTCCAGCCCGCGCAGCCACAGCCAAAGGGGTTGGACACATGCAGAGCCCTCCAGCAGGGCGCAAAGGACGCAGAGATCCGCAAGGCAGCCCCAAGGAGCAGACCTTAGTAACAATGTGCTTCCCACATCTCCACTTGTTTGGAAGCAAAAATCACTTTGGACAAGTCTAGCATGAGAAAGCTGGAGGGAAAGTGACAGTCCAGTGCGGAAGGAGACTGATGCATGGGCTGGTCTCTCTAGGGATGCTGGAGAAGCCACACCTCATCCACAGCAGTGGAGAGGGGGCTGATCAGGAGTCACCTCACACCATCTACAGCTGAAGCAAATACAGCTTCTCCATCGTCTGCTCCTGCAACGCATCGTGAATACTCGACCGCACATACCTCGACCATTGTTTGTCCACTGAAGGGTCCCCCACCATAAAGCGCTGAAGGCTGGGCATGCCGGAGGGAAACAATACCGCCGCGGGAACAGCAGGAGAAACCGTGTTTTATATGGAAACCACTGAGAGAGAAAAGGGCCGGGCAGGTCCTCTAGTACAATCTCCCGGGTAACCAGCCTATAGAGAAAATGCTGAGCTCAAGGATACCTCCGGAGCCCACCTCCTGCCATATGACGATACTCCAAAAATAATCACAGAAATATGCGCGGACCCATTCCAAGTTGCTCCTGGCTCTCCGCTCATTCCCCTCTAATGTAAACCGTCTCCCTGCAATCACAGCCCGGCAGCCAAATGCCATTATGGCAACCCGCAGCTCGGGGCTAGGGGTCCCCGCGGCCGGCTCGCCCCGCGGCAGGGACCCGGCTCGCGCTGACGCCCCCCCGCGCTCCGCGCTGCGGGTGGGAGGCGCCGTGCCCTGCCCCCCCGCGCCGGCCGGACCCCCGTGGGGAGCCGCGCCCCGAGCCAGCATCCCGCCCCCCCGGCGGGCAGGACGCGATGCGGCTGGCGCCCCCCCTCCTGCCAGCGGCCGAGGAGAGGAGGCCCGACCAGGAAAAAGCTTTCCCAGCGGCAGGGCTGCGCCTGCCTGGACCCCTGCCTGGACCCCTGCCCGCAAGCCCTGCCTGGCACCCTGCCCGCCTCCCCCCGCAGGCAGCGGCCACGGGGCTGCCGGCGCTACCCACCCTCGCGCCCCCCATCCCCGGCCCTCCCGGGCGCTCACCTTGGCTCAGCCCGCTCCGCCGCCGCGGCCGCCTCCCGGGCGCGGCCCCACGCCGCAGCGGCCGCCGCCCGCCCTGCCGCCCCTGCCGCCTGCCCGCCGTGCGGCGGGAGCACAGCGCAGCGCGGGGCGGGGCGGAGCGGCCGCGGCTCTGCGGAGGGGGCACCGCCCCCCCGGCTCCGCAGCGCCCCGCCCAGCTCCGCCCCGCCCCCCGCCCCGGCCCCGCCCCGCCCCGCCCCGCCCCGCCCCGTGGGAGCTGCCCCCGGCCGCGCGGTGGGGTGCGGGACCCCCGCGCCGTCGGGCGCTGCGGGGCGGGGGGCGGCGGGGCGGCTCTGGCGGCGGAGGAGTTGCTGCCGCTGCTTCCACGCGTGTCCGGGTGCCCCACCCCCCACCCCACGGGCAGTGTCCCGCGGGGGCACCCGTGATCCCCCTTTTACACTACCCGGCTCAGCTCGGACGGCTGCGCCAGCCGCTCCCCCCTCCTTCCGCAGGGAAGGAGCTTTGCCTCAGTGGGACTCACCAGCAACGTTTTGCAGCCCCCCGGGGGGGGTCGCCCCTTTCCTGGAGCGTCCGGGGTGGGCTGCCCACCCAGTGTCCACGGCCACAGTGCTGTGTGTGGTGCTTGCATGGGGCACCCCCAAGCCAGTTCCCCAAGACCCCCGCAGCACCAAGAGACCCCACTTGTGTATTGTGGGTGTCTCAAGGCAATCCACCCCTCCCAGGGGGTGCAGGTGAAAAGGGGGGCAGCTGGCACGCACCCACAGGGCGCATGGGTGCTGGGTGCGCAGCACAGGTGCCCTGGGTGCGTGGATGCATAGGATGGATGCACTGGCCACTACGGCCCTGGGTGAAACCTTCAGTGAAGTCAGATTGATGCTCATCAACGGGCAATGGGGCTGGAGGAGCGCTGCACACTCATCCCCCTTCGCCTCGCGGATGCTGAGGGGCAAGGGACAGCGGGGATGGCACGCACGGGTTAGCGCTGGGGCTGGTTCCCTTGTTCCCACAGCCCCCCGGCTGGTACCCGAAGCCCACTGGTACGTGCTGCACCATGTGGAGGGCTCTGAGCAGAGCAGTGTGTCACGGCCCTGCACCTCCCCATAGGGCCCTGGCTTTGCTCCGTTCTCTCGTAGTGCATCTGCCCTCAGTTCCTGCGTTGGTCCTCTGAAGTCCGGAGGGTGCAGCCCTGCGCAGGACCCTAGGAAAGGAGGGTATCCAGCAGTGAAGGGCAGGCTTAGGGACTCTTCCCAGCAGGAAGGTCCTGGCTGCTTCTGCTTGTCCTCTGCAAGCCGGGGCTGGCCTGGGGAGGCTCATCATGGTGTGTCAGCACATGGTCGCCTGCCTGGCAGCAGTGGGTGCCAGGGCTCTGTGCTGGCTGCCTCTGGTTGCTGCCCCTTAGCTTCCTCCTCGCCAGCCTTTGGGAAACCTGTCCTTCCTGCTCACACAGGGAACCTGACCCCTATGCCACCACGACTGGGATGAAGCACTGGAATGAGGCAGGCTTTTTTTTTTTTTTTTACTGCTTTATAAAGTGCCTGCTTTATTAGCCACACAGCCTTTTTTCCTGACAAACCACATAACAGCAGAGAGTACCAGGAACAAAATGAGGCTGCATGGTCCAGTGGTTCGAGCCAAGGCAGCGATGCCAGCAGGATTGTGGGCTCTAATCCCCTGCTGAGCTGTTGACTCACTGTACAAACTCAGGCAGGTCCTGCTGCTTTGTGCCTCGGAGAAGCCCAGCTGGAAAGTTGGGTAAATAGCAGGAACCTCTTGGAATAAAAACTCCACCCTTGAGGGAGGGCATTCATTTACAAATAAAAGACAGTTCATCTGGCTGCTCAGATTCCCCTTGCAGGCATGATTTTCACCTCCGGCCCTCCACCACTGCGCATCATTCAGGCACGACGCTGAATAGGTGCCTCACCTCGCTGTGGGGGTGGCTGTGCTTCGAGTGACATCATTCACGTGTCATGCTGGGCTGAATTTGTAGGGAACTGGTACAGGAGAAAAGTAGTACCGTATTGTTGCAAAAAATAATTGCAACTGTAGCTCTGCGCAGTGCCTTGAGGACTGTTACTGCCTGTTTTCATCTTTCAGGTCATTCAAAGGAAATATAGCAACTTCTACTCAATGGGTCAGGTTTTGTCATACTCCAAAGGAAAATCCAGGAAATTTAAATGTGGAATTCACTTTTAAGTGAATTTGTGTCAGATAAGTCAGTGGGTGACCACGTTGGCAGAGTTATGAGCACAGACATCCTTGGTATAGTTCCCCAGTACCCAATGCAGGGAGCATTCCCCTCACAAAGCCAAGGAGCCAGAAGAACATGTAGAACAAATTCCTCCAGTGAATCCTTCACTCTTCTTCTCACAAACAGCCCAGCAGGAACTGTCTCCAGTTCCCACCAAGTTAAAACCTGACACTCTTGAACAGTCCTGAAGACACAGAAAACAGGCTATGCATGTACCTGACTGTTTAGCCCTCTGCCTGCTGAAATGAGGAAAAGAGCCTGATCTGCAAAATAATCACCTGTGAGCTATAGGTCACCCCACCATGTGCTGGACCCTCCCCTGGCTATTCAATAACAGACAAATGAGCTTTCCTGCATCTCTGTCAGGTTCCTGCTGCGGCGATGGGAGCGATGGAGATACTTGCTCCGGCCACACATTGCAGATGGGGTGACAGGGATGGGACAGTAAGACTCCCCGCAAAAAAAATAATGTTGAGGAAGCATAAACTTTACAAGGTTTTGGGGAGCTTAACTGAAAACTTAAAGAATTAAAGAAGTCAAAGAATTTAAAGGAGCTGACATTTGCTCAGTTATATTTTCAGATAAATCAAACAGATTTCCAGAAAAGTTAGTTGTTTTAAACACCAAAGGCGGCCACCACACAGCTGGTGGAACTGCTTCTGTCTGCCCGTTGGGCACTGGAGACCTTTGTTGCCCAGCAGTACACAAGGGAAACCTGTGAGCTTCCTGCAGCAGCGATGTGAATGGAGGAGCCTGCACACCCTGCTCACCGCTGGCCAGCAGCTCCACGGGAAACCCTCTCAGGAGTCAGGTCATTTTTGCAACCCAGGTGAGGATCTCCTGGCCCGTTTCCCATTGTCTGGCAAAATCAACTTGAAACAACAGCATAAGAAAACACAAATGCCCATAGAAATAAACAAGGACTAGCATAAATCGCAAGGGCTTGCAGATGTTTTCGTGGTTCAATGTTAGCATAGGTTTGGTCACCAAGCTCTTGCCATATCTCCTTGGGAGCCTCCAGGCTCTTTTATTCCAGCAAGTTTTCCCCTTACAATTTAAGTTTGCCATGACTCTGGCCTGGCTTTATGGGATAGAAAGCAAAGAGGATCAGAGCATCTTCCAGTAGTGACCCCTGAGTGTATTTCTATGTGGAAACCTGCTCTTCCTTGGAGAAGAAAAATGGGACGGGTGCAGCTAGGGGTCCAGCTTCAAAGGTGGAGCTATGAAAAGGAAACCTCCTCTGAGGAAGAGCACCTTGGAGTTCTCGGAGCTCCACCTTCCAGGCACAGAGCAAACTGCTAATGAGAACTTGCAATACAAGTGTCAGGGAAGCACACCGCCAGCTATTAATAACCACTGCAAAATACTCTTCATCAGATTTAGAAACACAAGGGATGCAGCAAAAGCTGAAGTCACTTCCAGCACAGGGTACACATGCCCACGTGTGCATACCCCCACCACACACGTACTGGTGCACCACTGGCTCTGCCTTCCCTGGCGGGAGGTGCTGGCCGCACAGGGGTCCAGCCCTGCCTGTGAGCCAGCACGCAGGCCACAGCGTTCAGCAGAACAGCTGGCTGCACCCAAACCCTTTATTCCATAAAGCCCAGCAGCACGGAAAAAGGGGTGTGCATGTCTGTGTGTTTTTGGGAGTAGGTTATTTTGGGAATCCCCGCCTGAGCTGCTGCTAGTGCTGATGCTCTGCGATAACAACCTTTCATGCCTCTCGCTTGTTTATGCAGGGCATGAAAAGGCCCTTTGTGCAGCTCAGGGAGCTGGCTGCCAGCTGGGATTAGTGAGACGCTCCCTGTGTGCTCCTCAGCTCCATCTCCCTCAGCAAAGTCCCTCGCAGGGAGGCATAGGGGTGCCCACGGGCTGAGGAGGGCTTGCAGTGATAGCCACCCTGCAGGAGAGTGACCTTGGCTCCTCGTGTTGAGGTCCTGGGCACTTTCTGCCCTTCACACATTGTGGATGATGGGAATACAGTGGTGAACTTGGGTTGCTTCACCTCCAGGAGCTCAAAGCAAATGTTGCCATCCAAAGAAAACATTTCCAGCTCTTGATGCCATCTTCCTCCAGGCTGTTTGAGCAGGATCCAAAACTCAAAGAAGTCCCTGGGGCTGAAGTGTCATCAGAGACATCAGATGCTGCATGTCTGGAGCCCTGAAGTCTTGGGGACGAGCAGGCCTCCCACTGCCTTCACCCTCTGCTTCCTAAGGAATGGGACCCAGTACCCGAATGCTGTTGGTGCATGCTGACCTCAAGACAGCTGGGCATACTTCCCATCATTGCGCCCATGGTGAAGAACTAGGAATGAAAGGGGTAGGAAACACATTTTTAAAATTTAACTCAAGGAGATTAATGACCCGTGTAACAGTTATGACACATCCCACCTTGACGCCTTGCAGGGCTAAGAGGATTGCAGCAGAAAGAACAGCAGCGCTCGGGGAGTCAAGGAGGAAGGAACATTTGCCCGTGTTACAAGCAGGGAACCTGAGAGCCAGGGCAGGACATGGGTTGCCTGATGCCACCCAAAGGAGCTGTAACGAGGTGCAAAAGTAACCCCAGAAAGCACTGGAGCTACAGCCATCTCCGCAGATCTGTGGGGCAGATGGAGTCAGCGATAGGGTTAGGAGACACCAGCAAAGAGAGTGATGATATTGGCAAGGGATTACTCCTGTCCCAGGAGCTGTGGGGGCAAGCAGGAAGGACCAGGCAGGTCCAGCTCCCAGCCCCAGCCCTCTGTGCTCGTCCTGCCCCACACAGGAGACAGCCCTGTGGGAGCCGCTCCATCCTCAGCTGGGCTTTCTGCATGGACCAGCTGGATGCAGCCCTGGGCTGCAAGTCCCTGGAGAGCATCAGTCCCATCCTGTCTGGGAAGGTAGCAAGGCCGAGGCAATGCCCCAGACTGCGTGACAGGCAGAGCGATGGGATGTCCTGTGTCTTTCCACCCTGATGCTGCCAGGAAAGTACAGTTCTCCTGAGGGGAGCCCCTGGCACGGGTCTGACATGCTCTGATTAAAGGGAAGGCTCTGACAGCTTAATTAACTGCCAGCTTGAAGACGGCAGGGATTGAACGAAGACGAGTCTGATACCAGCCTGCCCCATGGAGAACAGCTGAGAGCCCCAGCAGAAACCCATGGCACCAAAGAGAGAGACCAGAGAAAGATGGAGAACAAGGTGCAAAGCAGGGAGTGGACATGGTCATGATTGCTACTTTAACCCATTCTAGTAACCACTCTGATAACATCACTCCGAGGGAGGAAAGATTAGGTTGATGTCACAGCCCCCGCAACAAAGCATCTCATCCTCTCCCATGGCTCCCGTATGCCTCAGCTGCCCTGGTTAGAAGGATGCTCCTTAACACTGACCATCCCAAACTGCTCTGCTTTGGGGAGCCACAGAGGAGAGTGCAGTATTTATTAGTGTTGCAGCAGGAGCGCTGACCTGGGGGATTGTACCAGCAGAAAAGGGTATTTCTGCCCAAGAACGCGACTTTGTACCACATAATCTCTCATGCTGCCCAGGCTATTACCTCTCAGTGCAAATATTTTGAGACTATGGGTTTTTCTATTAAGAATCACAGGCATGGAGGGAACACCAGAAAAAAAAAAAAAAAAAAAAGCCACCTGTTTGGATTTCAGATTACCAGTTTACAAGCCCCAGTGTCCCAGTTGTGGAGCTAGGTGACTGTGAAAATCCCAGCTTCTAACACTTCTGGGTACAGCAAGGGCAGGAAAATGTGAAACCTAAAGACTGGAACAGCAGAAAACAAATCAAGAAAGGGTCAAGAATGATCTAAGGATCTGTTTAGGTGGAAAAGGCACCCAGCCATGAGGGATTACAACAGTCATCTGGCCTGGTGCCTTGCACAGCAAAGCCTGGAGAACTGGCCTCAGCCTCCCTCCAGGCCCAGGATGGTGGCTGAGCAGGCGCCTGTCCATGGCAGGGACAACCTGCTGCTGAGTGATGGTGAGCTGACCACAGGCCTAAGGAAAATTAATGACCTCCGCTGTATGAGCAGTATCTCAGCCATAACTTAAGTATCTCCAGTTACCAGGCACCAGGTCTTGCTGTGCGTATCTGGTTACCGAGTGCTCTGTTATGCACCAGCCTCTCCCCGTGCTGGTGCCTACAGCTCCCACGTGCACCTCTGGGCATTCTCCTGGAGAAACCCGATGAGCTGAAGTTCTTTGGTCTGCTGCTGCCAAGCAGGTTCTTCTGACCCCGGCTGGGCTTGCAGCCTTCTGCTCTTGGCCTTTCTGTTTACTTGACCCCTACAGAGAAGTCCTGAGTCTCATCTTTTCCAGGAGAGGCACTAAACTGCTTACAGCTCCCATGCTGCAGGGGCTGGCATAGCATGGCAAGAGTCTGTAGGTGGCATCTGGGCAGCTAGACCCCAGGTTTCTTTTGGGAAGAAGGAGGGGATTTATTTCACATAGATCTACCCCTGCCCTGACTGCTCCAGCAGTATCTCACAATTCTTAATCCTGAACCTGGGGCACAGAGTGGGCAGGGTAGACTCTGCCAGCTCCTGGCCATGGCCAGTGGAAAGCCGGGCAGGAGCAGATGTGCTTGGGGAACAGGGAAGAACCAGCATCTCTGGACCTCGGTGAGGAGAGACCCTGTGTGACCACCCCTGGGGACCACCGTCATGAGAGCAGGGTCACTGGTCCACAGCCTATCTTGCAGGCAGGGAGAGACTAGAATGGGCTCAGTTGCCCAGCCCTAGGCAGCACCGTTTGCAAAATGAGTGCTTGGGGCGGTTTCCATCAGGCAGGAGAGGTGGTCCCGATCAGCACCAGGGCCTGCTCTCCCATCTGCTTGTGACAACGAGATGGCTGCTGCAGCTGCAGCTCCTTCGCTTGTCATCTACCAGCCTGTGCTGCTTACTGGTCTGGCACGGGATCTGCTGAAGGCCAGAAAAGAGCTTAGTTTGCTCTGCAGGCAAGAGTTTGGCTTGAGACTGGCTTTGCCCGGTCTTGTGCATGTGACCTCTTGTCAGGGCAGGGGTTGGTGGCAGGCAGGCAGGCAGGCTGTCTCCTTCACAGGCACCTAAGCCACTTCCCACTGGATCCCAGGCAGTCTCCAAGATGCTGAGTTCCTACTGCTTTGTCCCAAGCCTCAGGACAAAAGGCTGATGCCTTTGGTCCATCTCTGACAGAAACTGGAGCTCTGCAGCTCCTGGGACAGGAGAGCTTCTCCCTGACAACTAACCAGCAGGAGAGAGAGTCAGGGACCTGCGAGCAGCCAGGGCCAAACCTGGCTGGATCCCAGGTTTTACTGGCACTGCCAGGTGGGAAACTGCTGGTGCTGGAAGCAGGAGCTGGGGCAGGCTGGTGGCTGGCTGCACCCACATGGGTGGCTGCACCAAAGGTGTCGGGGGGCTCCTGCCCCACAGACCTGCCTGCCCTGGCAGCACTCCCCATGCCTGCTCTCCTGCCCGTTCTGGCTGCCAGCGGTGCCCACAGGCAGTGCCGCAGCCCTGGCCCGCTGCGGTGTCGGTGTCCTGCCCAGCTGCCAGGGTCCCCCACTAGATGGCAAATTTCCAGGGGGACCCAGGGCAAAAGCTGGGCCAGCGTTGCTGTTCTCGGCCTCCCCAGCCTCCCAAGGCAGGGAAGCACCTGCCTCCTTGCCTCCCTCTCCAGGGGGCTCTGCCTCGCACTCGTTTAGCCCTGGAGCACAGGGCTAAACCCCTGCTGAGGGGCTTCTATGAACTGAGCCCCAGCATCACCCAACTAGCCTGACACCTAATGCAGCACCCGGAGTGCAGCACAGCTCACCCCACTTTCCCACTCCCAGTGCCTGGGGAGGGCGGTCCCTCCCCACTGGATATGCTGGCAGAAGCATCTGGCAGCCTGGGAGAAGTAAATAAGAAAAACCTGAGCCAATATTGCTAGATTATAGCCGGTTCTTCCAGAGGGGACTAGTGGCCAAATCCCCAGTGACAGGCTTGTGCTGTACCACCCAGTCTGGCTGTACCCATGGGTGGGAGGGCAGTGCAGGGGCCAGCCCAGGGCCCAGCCCCAGCTGGGCCAAAACTGCTGCCAAAACATGGGGAGCAGCTCCCCTCCCCTCCTCTCCTCTCCTCTCCCCTCCTCTCCTTGCCTCTCCTCTCCCCTCTCCTCCCCTCCTCCCCTTGCCTCTCCTCTCCCCTCTCCTCCCCTCCTCCCCTCTCCTCCCCTCCCCTCCTCTCCATGGTGCCAGGAGACTGTCTGCACCTCACTCCCTCCACACACCCTCCATTCTCTAGCCCCCAGACAGGACACTGGATCGCCTGCCCATGTCCCAGGGTCAGGATGATGCAGGGAGCTCTGAGCCACAGCATCCCAGACATGTGGGGCTGGGACAGCGCTGCGCCATCACCTCCCCACTGTTGTACCCATCCGGGGCACCCCTGAGCCTGGCCTGGAGGTGGCCCCGCAGCAGTGCCAGCCGCAGAAGGGCACTGGCTCACCCTCTCCCTGCATCTGTCCATCTCAGCCCCTTGCAGGATGTGATGGGAGTGCTGGGGTCTTGCTGAGCTCTCCTCCTCTGCAGCCCTGGCCAGTGGTAGCTCTCCCCATGGGGCCCACGCCCATAAGCTGCACAAGAAGGGGCTCATCACGTCCTGATGGAGGCTCCAGTGAGGACACAGGACCTTTGGTCTCCACCCCACAAATGCCATGGGATGAGAAGAGCATCCTCCTGGGGGATGCCACCCCACTGAGACACAGGAACAGAACCCCGCAGCTGAGCTGATGACACAAGTCACGGCTGAGGAAACAAACCCTGTTTTGTCCCAGATTCCTGCGTCCCTGGACTCCAAGCAACCTCCACTGCAGCTTCTGGCACGAGCTGCCCCCGACCCCACAGCCAGGGGCACAGCCCCCCTGCTGTGGCTGTGGGGCTGCCAGGGCTGAGCCCCACACACACACTGTGAAAACACTTCAAACACCTCCACAGCCAATTTCGCTGGCTCAGGCACCCTGGCAGCAAGCAGCACTGTGAGACCCCAGCCTTGTTATTGCTCATCACATACAGAGTCACAAATAATATTTGGAAAATAAAGATATGTGCACAGCCAGACCCTGCCAGAGGTGTCCAGCACCTGGCCAAAGTCTATTCCAGCAGCACAGGATCAAGCTTGAACATGGGGTCCTGTTTTCCGGGTATTTATTGCATTTCTGAGATGTCCAGCCCTTAGCTTCAGCTGATGCTAGTTAATGGGACCAGAAGCAAGGAAGGAGGGAAGGGGACTGCAGGTGCAACTTGCCCTGCTGCCAGTTCTGCTCCCTGGCCAGGGCTCCCAGAGTTGCTGTGGTCTTGCTTGATTCCTTGCAGATGGTGCAGGTCTTGCCCGAGGCTCCCCCAACCCCAGCCCGATGGGATGGGAGCGGAGCACAGGCTCACGGTGGAAAGCAGGGGGCTTTTGGGGACACATTCTTGTCTTTCACGATGAGAAGTGCTGGGTCCTAGCAGGGTCCTGGCTTAGGACTTTACCATCCTCAACACATGTGCTCTCCCTGTCCTGGAGACAGGGATGACAGACTGTCCTGGAGACAGAGTGCGGATACCAGCTTCCTTTCAGCAGGACTGGGTAGAGGAAGGTGATGGCTAATGGCCTTTGTCAGTGGGCAGCGCTGGCAGGCTTTGCACTGAAGGTGTTCATGTGGAGCCAGTCAAAGAGTCAAATTTCCGAAAGTCCTGATGTGCTAAAATTGAGGATATTCTATGTGAGACCTGGACCAGCCATAAGCACATAGGCACAGAAATGCCAGGGATTTCCTCTTTGCATAAACGAGTTGGACTGGCTTGTGGGAGCCCTGGGGAATTCATCCTGTGCCCTCAGCTTTGGTGCTTTGCACATAAGACACATTTTCAGTCCCTGCCTTTCTGTCCACCTGTGTGGCAGAAGCACCAGTACCAGCCCTGTCCGGGCACCGGGGCTGGTGTCTGGGCTGCTCCGCAGTCAGCCACAGCAGCCTGGCAGCATGCACTGATCCTTCTGGCTGACACATCACCCAGCAGCCAGATGAGACCCTGACAAACCAGGCTGCCGCACTCCTCCGCAGCACCACCTGGCTCCTCACGCTCCCGGTCCACCAGCCAGCGCTGCCTGGCATCACTCCCCTGCTCCAAGGGCCCTGCAGACACATTGATTTATTTGGGCAGAGGAGGAAGGTTAATGGCTGGTGCTATGGAAAGGAGGCAGTGAGCTGTGTTGAGTCAAGGACGATGCTTTGCAGTGCTGCAAGGGCTGCAGCAGGCTGGAAAACTCTTCTCATTGCTGCAAAACAGGAGAATATGCCCTGCAAAGGCCCTGCAGGTCTGCACGTGCCCCTGAACCTCAAGCTCCCTGGCAGCAGTTCCAGCATCCCCACTGTGGAGCCATACGTGCTCTGCCTTGTGTCCTGCTGAGCTTTCAGGCCACACATGCTAAATGAGAAACGTGGGCTGCCAGTATCTGCAAGCAGTGTTCATCCCCTGGTACATGTATGGTGCCACCTCAGCAGGTCACACTGTACATAGCTGCGCTGCAGAAGGATTCAGGGAACAAGCGTAGGCTGGGATGCATGTGCCCACCAAGACCCGACACCCTGGAAGGGACATTTACTGGCAAAACCCCCTTGCAGGCATCCTCAAAATACCACTCGCAGTGTCAGACCTGGAGCACGAGCCCACACTGGGCACTGGAGCAGGGCCAGGTCCTGCTTCCCAGCTCCTGCAAGGACAAGAGCCAGATGCATCGAAGGGACTGGCAAGACACCCGTGCAACAGGCAGATGCCGGACAGCCTGTCCCATGGGAGAACAGGGCCTGATTTCTAGTAGCTAGGTGCTGATTCATCCTCCAAAGGGAGAATTTCCTTCAAAAGCCATGTTAGCATTAGTTCTCATGATCCATGTAAACCTCTCCCCTCTCTCTCAGCTGCAGAAGAAGAATATTCTTCAACTGCGTGAGCTCTTTGCAGCTGTAATTGCTGGGATAAATATGAGCTGATCATTTCTATTAAGGCAAGATTTGGGGCCAAAATTAGCATTATCATCTCTTACCAAATACTGATAACAACATTTCCCAGCTCAGCTTTTTTCCATGACAAGACTCTGAGTGGCAAACGAGCAGCTCCCTGCTGTCACATTTGCAGCCCAGGCCCTGCAGCCCAGCAGCAGCGCAAAGGAACTGAAATTAGCTGGAAAATGACTCTCAACCAGCCCTGCTAAATTGCCATGAAAATTTAACAACCCAAGCGCAAAGCCTCTTTGCCTGTTTGCTTTTTCCGTCGTGGCACAGAGAATCAAAATCAAGCGATATTTTAACACACCAGCCAAAAGGAAGGGACGAGGCACTGTGCCACGCTGCTGCCCCCGTGGCACAGCTCCAGCCACCCCGCGCCGGTGGTCCCAGGGTCACGGCCGTTCATGCTTTGCTGATGGCCACCAGTGGAACGCAAAACAGACTGCAGAGCATTCCACCCCTTGGCACTGTTACTCATAGAATCTGACCCTCTTTCAAATATGTGAATTTTGGGGCAACAGCTCTGCTTTTGGAGACAGTAAGTGAAAACCTGTGGACCCGTTTCCCTTCCATGATGAGGGAGCTGATGGCCGCAGCTGCCAGGGAGCTCCCAGCACCCGGTGCCTCAGCGCCAACTGCTGCATGCTGGGGGTGTCTTGTGCATTTACGGGTGAAGGGCTTGAGGCTCCCCTGAATATATCAGCATGCCAACCCCCTTCCCACCCACTCTGTCCCTGGAGAAGGAGATGGGTGGAATTTTGATTTACAGTCCGATGGGGACCATAACCCTTTTCCCTATGGCAAACAGCCACATCGCTGCAGTGCCCCCACATCCTTAGCTGCATCCGTAGCTCTCCATCAGACTGAGCTTCTACATCCTCTAAGGGAAACTGTCCCCCCAGCCCCCCTCCTGTAGCGCCCCGCTGGTGGCTGTGGCTGGCTGCCCTGCCCTTCTGCCGCTGCGCCCACACGGAGCGACCTGCAAAGTGGGCACCAGTTCCACCTGGCATGGAGAGAAGTTCACCAGATACCAACCGGCTTTAGGTTTTTCTTTAACCAAGAGGTTAAAGAGAATGTTGAAGGGCTCCCTGTCTGCCAGGAGGAAAAGTCCTGAAAGTTAACCATTAACCGGCACCTGATAGAGGAGGAAAGAAATGCCCTGTGAGGCTGGAAGCTATTTGCCTGTGTGTCCACCTGCTGCTGGGGAGATAATAAATCTTATTTAGCCTGGGCAGACTGCAAGATTACAAGGGAGAGAGGTAGAGTTCTGCAAGGTTGAGCACCTAAATTGACCCTCAAGTGAAGAGGAGGTGGGGAGGATGCACAGCCATGTCCCCCACCGCCTCCACCTCAGCCCTGCCCTCCAGACCGAGAGACCTCAGGGACATGCACCTGGGGACAGAACCGTGTCCTGGTCTTGGGGACTTTCACAACAGGGCCTCTCACATCCATGGAGGGGTAGCCCACAGGATGGGATTTCCTCACTCTCCGTCCTTCAGGTGCAGGAGCTGGGGACCCTCAGCCAGCAGCCCCAGGGGAGGCAGAGGGGCTGCCACAGTGGCTCCTGCACAAGGGGGTCTGGTCCCTGATGGATGTTCACATGCGCTGATGTGCAAGAAGTGAATTCACACAGGTGTGAGTGGGCATTTGGGGGTACATGTGCACAGACAGCTGAGAGCCAAGGGGACACCTCTCAGCCTGGGAGCCTGGCTCTGGGAAGGCTGAGGGAGGCAGAGGCAGGGCACAGTTTGCTTCTGCTTTGGCAGGGTCCTGGTGAGGCTGAGCACACAGCTGAGCAAAGTGGAGCAGCCCCAACACACGTGGCTGTCGTATCCTGTGTGTGCCATGGGGACAGTCGGGCAGGTGCTTTAGCAGGGGTGGCTCCACCAAAGCCCTGGGGCTGAACTGCTGCCTCTGGTAGAAAAACAGCCGCCCGTGATGGTGACAGGAGGGCCAAGGGTGGCTCTGGGAGCATGGAGCTCAGTGGCACGCTCCTCGGGGAACACGCACACACCGTCTGCCTCAGCCTGCACAAGGCAACGGCTGTTAAAAACAGGAGAAATTCAGGCACTTTGCACAGGTCGTAGCATCGAGCTTATAGAGCTCAAAACGTGGAATAGAGGCAATTTGCCCCAAAACAGTCCCTCAGCACCCAGATGAGCAGGAACGTGTGGAGATGGTCCTTGGGAAGGAGCAGACTTTGCCAGACCCTAGCGGCTAATCCGAGGTTCTGCATAGAGCCGGGGGGGTCCTACACCGAGAGTGCCTCGGCAAGGCTGGGCTGAGCCCGGCACCCCCACCCCAGCAAACACCCGGGCTTGCACCATCCTGGTGGGGGAGACCTTCGCTCCGAGCAAACCTAGCAGCTGCTGGGGACTGTCCGATGGTTACCCCAGGCAGCAGATCTCGCAGACATCCACCCTCCAGCAGCTGGTCTTTCTCACCGCACACAGCTCTTGCCTTTGCCGAGTGGTGCCTGACCTGGCAGAGAGTCTCCCAGGTTTCCCACAGGGACTGGTGGGCACAGGTGGCACAGGTGTGCGCGCCTTATACGCTTGGAAAAACAGACTGCACACCCAGCAGACCCGCCGGGAACGGGTGGCTGCAGAGCACCCTTTTACTCCCCTGGGGATGCCAATGGGGGGCACTCCGTGTGCCTCCCGGTGAGACTGACCACGGCTCCCTCTCTGCACCCGGACCGGAGCACCGAGCACCATGTACGGCAATCCTGGCTCAGCTCGAAGGACCTGCTGCCACGCATACAGAGTGGCTGGCTGGTGACAGCCAGCACCTCCACGTGACACTAATGAATGTGGGGCTAGGGCAGGATGCAGCACCCTGGCTCGGCTCCTGTCCTGGATGGAGTCAGAAGAGTGATTCAAATGGAAATATCATGCTGCTGAATTAAAAAGCTGCTGTGAGAAGGAATGAGAATAAAGAGGGAGAGACTAGAAAGGAGGAGGAGTGAAGCTGGAGGGATGGGGAAGATGGAGAGCAGGAGGGGTACAGCAGAAGGATGACGGATGAGATGCAAAACAGGCATGGAGGGGAGATGGGAGGGGAAGGGATGGTGTGGCAGAGGGACAGGTCAAAAGGGGAAGAACTGGAGATACTGTTTTTCCTATTCAGTGGCGCAGCTCACCAGAACAGTTTCCACCCTCTGCCACTGGCAAAGATCTCCCCCCACAGCAAGGAGGCAGGAAGCTTCTCAGGAGCAGGAGCGAGAGCCCCAGCTGCCTCCCCTCTCTCCTGCTGCCTCAGCCCCCAGGGCTGGGTGCCCAGAGGTGGTTCTGCCCCAGCCTTTCCCTGCCTGGCCCTGATTTACCCGGGAAGTGTCCCCTGCCTGGCACAGTGGGGTCCCTCCAGCCCCAGAGGGCAAGCAGGGCTGCAAGGAGCTGCTCCTCCGCATGCTGTTTTGGAGCAGCCAGGTCCCAGCCAGCCTGCGATACATCATGATGTGGCCCAAGGAAAATATCCTTGCAATCCTAATACCTACCCTAAATCTCTCTAGATGCAAATTAAGCCAATTACTGCACAAAATATCCTTGGTAGACCAAGAATAAATGATCACTAATCTCTTTCTAGTGATTTTTAGCATTTTAGAAGGCTCTTCTCATATCCCTCCTCAGGCTTCGCCCTGTCAGACCTAGACAGATTTGGTTTGCTTTTCCTCTTCCTGCAGCTCATGTTTTTCAGACTTTTAACCAATCTCATAAGCATCTCCTCTGGGCTTTCTCCTTTTCTCTATCTCTTCCTTACGATGAGCAGTCCAAATCTCTGGCTGAAGTTTCCCCAGGCCAAGACGAGCAGCTTGGCTGCCCCTGCCTTGTGAGGGCCACCTTGCCGGCCATGCACAGCATGTGCTTGCCCTGCTCGCAGCAGCAGAAGGGTGCTGAACCTGCTGGGCACCCACCCACTGAGACTCCCCAGAAACAGCACTGCTCTCCAGACAGAAAGTTTCTGCGTGGTGCTTGTGCATTGCAGGTTGCCTGCTCCGCATTTGTCTTTACTGAACTGCATTTTATCAATTTCAAGCAATTTCTGAGTGATTGAGTCTTATTTTAAATTCTGATCATGTCCTTCAAAACAGTTGCCGCCCTTTGCTCTCTTATTATTTCAGCATTTTATAAGCGTAATCACTATGTCATCAATCTAGTGGCTAATGAAAATATCGACCAGGACCTGACTCAGGACAGACCTCACAGGACCTCACTTAAGACATCTTCCCAGTCTGATAGCACCTGAGCAGCCCCAGCTTTCAGTGTTTTTTGACGGTTGGACATCCACCTCAGCAATATTTGCATTGTGCTCCATCGCCTATGTTTCCTGAAGAGCGTGTCCCGTGGGGCAGCACCAAAGCCCATGAAAGTCAAGACATACCATATCTACTGCTTCCTGTTATCAGCTGAGCTACTTCACCATCAGCAATCAGATTAGTTCAACATGTCGTATTATTGGCAAATCCTTGTTGGCTGTTCCTTATCACATATTAGCCTTGAGATGCTTAACATGTCATTGTGTAATAATTTCATTCTGTATCTTTTCAGGCATCAAAGTTAGTCTGACAAGTGTATTCCCCTTTCTCCCTTTTTAATGCTACACGCTACGTTTTGTCCTGCTGCAGTCCACAAGGACCTTGCTCACACTCCATATTTTTTTGAGATAAGTGCTAATGGGGTCAGAGATTACTGTGGCTAGTTCTTTATGTAGTCCAAGACAAATTTTATCAGATATTGACAATTTGAATAGCCCCATGCTATATTTTTCAACCTTGTTACTCTGTTCTTGTTCCTAGCCTCTTGCTGCCACAGTTAACCCTTCTGTAAATATTTAAAGCATAGAAGATATTGAACAATTCAGCCGTGTCACATATAATCTGGTATTTGCTTATCTGTCCCATTTAGTTGATCTAGACTTTCCTGGATATACAGGTTGTTTTCTTCCTAGGCTAATTTTCTGCTTTAGCCGGCTTGATTTTGTCTCTCCATATTTGTGCTTTCCTCTATATCCATCTTTATACATACATCCTTGATGTATAGCGATGCTGCACTACTCCCTTTTCCCAGGTTCTGCCTTCTGTACCAACGTACCCAGCCTGTGTTGTCCCACCAAGTCCCTGTGATGATCACCTCCCAGGGGATGATCTCAGCTCTTCCGTTTTGTCCCGGTTGCTGCTGGTGTTTGTGTCTGCCCTGCTCACATCTCAGGAGCCTGCACCATGCTCCCTCCTTCAGCCTTGTTCAGGCTCCGCTGCACCTTCCCACTCTTCCTGGAGGCTTTTATCCAGCTTTCTTGTTTCTTCCTATTGAATTTTGTTGTTTGTCCTTTCAAACAGGAGATAAATCTCTCCTCACTGGCCAGGTACATTGGGGTCCTTGGATGGTCTTTCATTCTTCATCAAGCAGGGTCCACCCCTGGCCAGCCATGCTGTGAAGGG
Source organism: Falco punctatus (assembly GCF_963210335.1). NCBI lineage: Eukaryota > Metazoa > Chordata > Aves > Falconiformes > Falconidae > Falco > Falco punctatus. The sequence continues at coordinate 1,301,128 of NC_137590.1, forward strand.
AGCCAAGCCCTCCGTTCCACACCGTTTGCACAAGCTGCTGCATTTACCCCTGCAGGGATGTGCCTTGAGCTCGGAGGATAGCCAGACACTGGTGCACAAAACCTTTTGGAGCACTGCACACACAGCATTGCATGGAGCAGGGGAGAGAGGGCAGCTGCAAGTGTCCAGAAGCTGGTAAAGGCTTGAGCTGAGCAGCAGTTACGTTATCCTTCCTGCACAAAACTTCTTAAAGTCAGATTATCCAGATTTCAAAAAGGGAAATCTCAGATGTTTTCATTAAGTGGAACACTGCGAGGAACAAAAAAAAAGTGTCACTTCTAGAAAAGGAAACCAGAAAAGGGGTTTTTTTGATGTATAGTCAGCAAATATTGCCAAGGTGGAAAGAACCATTGTGGTTTAATGAGCTGACCCAAAACATTTAGCATGAGTCAGTTCAGTGGCACCCTTCTGTTTCCCTCTGGTGCTGTGTCACCTCACTGGTGCTGGGTCGCCTCACCGGTGCTGGGGTTCAGAAGCCTGGCACCCTCAGCTCACTCCTGCAGTCATCTTCTGGACTGCGTCTCCTGGGTGCACTGGGGACATGCCAGGGATGCCAGGCAGAGAGCTTAGCGTGCCCATCAGGAGGGTGGCGAGCAGAGAGCTGTGCACACAGGTGCTGTAGGCAGCTCACCGGCCCTCTGTAGGTAACACGGAGGTCAGGGATGCCAGAAAGTACCAGTAAAAACCCTCTCTGGGGAGATAAGCAATTTGGCAGGAGTTACTCCTGCAGGCCATACCAGCTGTCATCAGGGGTTTGCTCATCCTTATGGATCGTTATCCCTTTGGATTTCTGCATGGAGCACATTTTACTCCTGTTGCTGTCAGGCCAGGTTTGAAGCGATGCTGTGTGACTGCTTTGAAATCTAGCTGGCGGAGAGGAAGGTAGGCACCCCGCTGCACTCCCTGGGTGCCCCAGGACCCTCAGGCTGCTGGTGGTGTTGGGGCACCCACCGTGCTGAGGGCATGGGTGGCTGGGCAGTGACTCAGATTGGTAGGCGGTGTTTTGACATCAGGATAAGGAAGGAGCACTGATTATTGCTCAAGGATCTGATCCTGGAGCCCCAATATGCCAACAGGCTGCCTGCAGCCTGCTTGGGTCACTGGACTGGGCTGGGGGAAAAGGCAGTGTCAGGGAGCAAGCCTGCCTTCCCCCAAACCATCCAGGGCTCAGGCAAGACCTTCCCTTGGCACGGGATGGGACTGCTCAGGATGGCCCTTCACTTCCCAAGGCACAGGCAGGAACTTGTCCGGATAGATAGGGAGGGCAGAGAGCAGGCGGCATGGAGCAGCGATGCTCCTCAGATGCAGCTGGCACATCCAGAAATGCTGCCGCTGGGCTGCCGCGCTCTTCTCTGCCTGGTTTGAAGCTACAGTGAAGGACCTGAGCCTGAGTCAGTGCCTAGTGCCATTGTGGCTCAGCCGACGGAGCAGGAGGCACACCTTCTCCCTGGCGGTGTCCCTGGCAGTGCCGGGAGGGGGTTCATGCTGAGGCCAGGGGGCTGACACCCCCAGGCTGCACTGGTGGCTCTGGGCTGCTGGGATCCTGGGGAGCTGGTGCGGTGCTACAGGGGGGGTGAGCAGATGAGACCCCAAGCTGCTCTGTGTGCTGAGGGGGGGTCCAGCTGGCCCCAGGGCTTGAGACTGGGTCACGTGGAATGCAGGGAGCTGGGGAACAAGCTGTGCCCGTCTCTGGGAGGGCTGGCGATGTGGGCGGGTGCGCCAAGGCTGTCGGAGTTAGCGCCTGCTCTTTTGCAGGTGGCGATGCCGTTTTGTTTTTTTGACATGATTGCACCGGCATAACAACACTGAAGAGGCTTTTTTGACAGTGCTTCCTGCTTGAGCTTAAGGCTCTCCACCCCCTCATTGCAGATGGGTTTAGGCTGCACAGAGATGAGTGTAATGCTGGGGAGGAATCCCTGGAAGCGCTGCATTCTGTCTGCCAGCCCCAATCCCGCAGCGCCCCAACCCTGGGGTGACTGCCCTTGCTGGGCCATGTGGTCTCGCTGCTCCCAGCGCAAGGGCACAGCAAAGGTTTCTACAGGTCCATTTGTCCTCAACGCCCAGAGGAGCAACTGTATTGTTACTCCAACTCTTTCAGCTCCTGGCACTTCTCTCTTCTTCTTGCTGCTCCCCAGCAGTGTTGCAGAGCCCAGGTCCTGGTGCTGGCACTGCCACATCTGCATGCTTCAGGTCCTAGTCCATGTGCCTGGCTGAGCTGGAATAGCCCAGCAGAGAGGAGCTTTCCCAGTGGTGCTAAACTTCTCGGGATACCCAGAGGCTGCCTGTTCCATCGAGGCACCCCGATGCACCACAGTGTACATGAAGCCCAGCAGCTGGGGAAAAGGGGCTGCTAGACCCCAGGGCAGCATCACTGTTTGTCAGGAGGTGAGCAAAGGCTGCTCTGCTCGTGGCACCAGCCCAGCAGCACAGCACTGAGGATGATCTCCCACGGCCAAACCTTCTGGCACCTGGGCACAGCCGGGGATGCTGCCCAAATGGAGTGGGACACATTTCCTGCTCCCCAGTGAACGAATGGGGGGGATATGGGGCAGTAGCAAACCCATTCCCATTGCATCACTCATCAGCTGGGCTCCTTCCCACTGCAAAATGTGGGTCACATCCCTTGCTGCTCTCTGGAGGGCTAAGCCTCACCATGTACCATGAATGGCCGATAGCTGTGGAGCCACTGACAGAGGGGGAGAGGGAAGGTCTCCCTGGGAAGTGGGGAAGGGCATTGACTCCATCAGGCCCTTGAGAAGGCTGTGCCAGGCTAGTGATGTCAGAAAGCTGCTCACTGGTCCAGCCTGGGCTATGCATCCTCAGGTCCTGGCTCTGGAGTTTTGGGGATGCTCAAGGCTGGGTGTGCACCTGAGCTGTGCAGCTCCAGCCTGCTTCCCGGCTGAGTGAGTCAGGAGGGGAAGCAATTAACTCTGCGGTTGGATGTCTGATGAGTCATTCCTTCTGCAGGCTCCTCTCCAGATCCACCGCAGGCAGCTGTGACATGCAGGGCACAGGGAGCAGGGACAGGCATCTGGGCAGCTGAGACATCCGGAGGGAAGTGGCAATGCAGGTATGGCCAGAATGTCAGACATTAGGAGGCACATCAGACCTCCCCAGCTTGCCCCTTCATGTCATCTCTCACCCTTCACCTCCCCACTTTGCTGCTGGATCCTGGGATGCAGAGGCTGCGTCCCCACACTGACACTGCAGCCCCCTCCTAGCCCGGCGAGCCCCCATGGGTAGATGTGACTGCCTGGTCAGGCTGGTGATCCATCATCTGCTAGGCGTCACATCTGGCTCAGCGGGATCTGGAACAGGAGACGTGCCTCAGCAGAGCCTTACCAAGGAGCTGTGACAGCTACTGGGCTGAGAAGTGTTATGAAAATGGGTAAAGATGGCAGAATCTGGCCAAATGATTCTCTGCTGCAAAGTTCACATGCTCAAGTTGAGACATCTTGGGTCAAACTTTCTAAGAGGTCATGGCCAAGGGCTCGGTGCCTGTAAGAGACCAGATTTTCCAGGAGACACCGCTCCCCCCAGGCTGAGATGACAAAGCCTAGGGCAGCTTACAGCCCCTGCAGAGCCCAGCCCAGTGCCTGCCAGACAGGTTTCCAGCCTTCAGGATGACAGTTGCCCAGATACCTTTCAAACAGCAATGTTCCCCTACTTGGCAAAACAAATCCATGGTACAAAACCAGATTTTGCATTTGTCTAAAGGCAGTTCATGAGGAAATGCAGAGCTTGCAGTGGAGTAAAGCAGTAAAAACTGGGGGTTCCACTTAGCACACAACAAATGACAAAACAACACTGAACTTTTAAGGCTATAAAAAGCAGAAAGCTATTCCTAGACTGAAATTAAATCTGTAAATGGGATGCAGAGACAGAATTCAGGTTATGTGCTGGCAAGTCCGCGTTTCTCTGGTGACGTAGGATTCTGCTTATAGGAACCTGAATCTGCTTCTCTCATGAATGCTGTACCCACGCGGTGCTCTCCTTCCTGGCTTCCTCCCAGGTTTACCAGGTTCTTCTTGAGTTCTGCTGGTTCCTCTCCCACTGCTACCTCCAATCATCACCGGAGCTCCCGGGGTTGATACAGAAATAACGAATGCCGCATTTGCTTGTGATTTCTGTGGGTTTAATGTTTAAGAATTTGTTCTTATGTAGCAGTCTTGGCGATAAGATAAAATTCTTTACGTGGGAATTTTCTAGGTTTACAGAAACCCAAACACTACAACACATGAAAGACTGGCTGAGAGGAATGCGGGGTGGCTTGGCTGGAAGCTTCCATGCTCAGTTCCTATTCCGCTTTCCTTCCTTACCATCGTCCAGCATCTCTCACATCATTGCCTGTTCTCTTGTTCATGCCTCGGCCTCCTGCCCATCGCTTTCCTCCCTGGTTTTCTGGTTTTCCTGTCACCAGCTCTGACCTCAGCTGATAGCTGATAGCTGAGGTCAAACAAAATAGGGTAAATATCAGCGTGTTCTTGAATCAAAGCATGTTTTTCTAAAACTCTGAGAGCAAACAAAGGCAATTTCCTTAGAAATCTGGATCCTTCCTCCTCACTGCAATACCCCCAGGAAATGCTTAGTCCTGGTGTCCTTCCAGAGCCACAGCCACCGAGGTCCCCTGGCTCCTCCTCCCGTTGCTGCAACCAGAAACCCCCCAGGCCCTGGGAATCACGGCTGCAGGGGCTGAGTTCAGCACCCGCGGGCACTGCCAGACCGAGGACCTGCAGCCACGAGCCCTTTCTGGGCCACAGTGACTGGGACCTGCAGGTATCCAGAAGGGCTCCCCCCTTCTCATGCTGCGTGTCCTACCCCTCCCCAGACCCAGGTGCGAGAGCTTCTCTCCATGGTTCCTCCTGTGTAAGAAGGAACCTCCTCCTGCTTCTCACCGTCACCTTCTCTTCTCACCCTGGTCCCTGCAGCAGCACTAGTGGAGCCTGCTTTGGGGACGTTAAAGCTTTCCTGAGTCACAGAGGTCACAGTGTGCGGGGGTACAAACATGCAGGAGCCTTTTGTGAAGTCCAGCAAAGGCTGGGCTACATACCTATGGCATCTGAGGAGTAAGGCAGGTTCTGCAAGGTGTTATTGCTCTGGCAATCCGTTTGAGATACCCTGACCAGCAAGAAAGGGCAAGAAAAGTATTGAGATGGTGACACAGGAGGAACACCCAAAACCATCTCATCTTGACATCCCCTGTCAGATTTCATGGGAAAAAACAGTTCTCTCTCCTTTTGGGTTGGACATCATGCTGGTGTGCCTTGGATGGACCTTCCACCCTCAGCACCAGGCGGAGACAGGGGAAAGGCAGCAGTTAAGGCAGTGGGACATCTCCGTGGGCTAAGGAAAACCACAGCTCATGTAGAAACCCCAGAGCTCTGCCACCATGATGCTCTATTACTCACTGGTGCTGGGGGCAGGGGCGGAAGGAAGACTGGAGAGGGACCATCCGAAGCCCCAGGCAGTGTCCCATGGTCCCTCACCATGCTGTGGGAGCTGGAGGCTGTGAGCACCCCCAGTTTCAGCAGTGATTCAGTGGTGCCCAGTCTGGGTCACCAGCCCCACATGCAAAGCAGGTGCCCCTCCAGCACTGCAAAGCACCTCGTTAGCACTCCTTGAGCAGCATCCATCTCCTGTGAGCTGGGGAGATGCTGCTGGCAGGCAGGGAGCAAGGCAAGGCTGCACACAGCGAGGCAGGCAGCTCACAGGAGCCTGGGCTTGGGGGCTGCCCCGTCTGCAGGGTCGATGGCACATCGCTGAAAGACTGATCTGTGGTCCCTAGTGTGCTGCAGCTGCACAGCACTGGTAGATGAATCATCTTGAAAACACCCTTGTCCTTGGAGGATGCTCATTAATAGGGACAAGGTTGCCACAGTCCCGCAGTTTACAGCTGGTGACCTTTGTTGGGAGGGATAGCCCCACGTGCAGCTCCCAGGAACCCAGGCTGGCCTCAGCATGGCTCACTCCCTCCCTGCCTTCAGCCTGGTTCCAGTTTTCTCCTTCACAGCCCACGGCAGAAGGAGGTTCTGCTTTCAGGGCTGAGTTTCTCACCATATGCTGTCAGCTCAATGCAAGAAACTTCCCATGGCCTGGAGTGCCCAGTGCCCCTGGCTAACGGCAAGGATGGAGAGGGGCCACAGCCCCACCGCCTGCCCTGCTCTCGCCGTCTGCTCCTCACACTAGCAGCAGGATAACAACTTGTAACAACCTGCAGTAAACAGCAGCCTGTAATGGTTATTCCTCATAGGTAACCCAGCAGATCTTGCAAGTCTGAGCAGTGCATTGTCATGGCATCACAACTGGGATCTGACAGAGGGATCCCGAAGAGGAAGCCTGGGGTCACCATACACAGCAGCACAGACAGGGACAGGTCTTGGCTACTGAGCTCTGGACCAAGCGTCTAGACAGTGCCTCGTGTATTCCATATGCCTGCTGCTCTGCAGAGCATTTCAAAGGTGTGACTTAGTCTAGGACCTTTAAATAGCTCCTACATCACATTCATCATATTAGGAACATGGCTGCTACCTTCCAACCCTTCCCAAAGCCCAGGTGAGAAGCCCCAGCTCATACAGCCACTTGGAGCAACAGAGGTGGGCATCACTCCCTGCTTCACCATGGTTGGTAATTTTATAAATGCCCACAGGACTGCAGAGCCCTTGGCAAGTAAAGATGTGTGCATTTCCCAGAACCCACATTCTTACAGCACGCCGGCAAGATTGGGCAGCTCCCGTGTCCCAGATGCAGCAGGGACACCTGCCTGGGTGGCTTTCTAAACTCCACTGTGCAGCCCAAGGTACCTTGGCATGATTTCTTCTCACCTTCCTTTACTGTCAAGAGGTGTGCCACCCCTCTGGACCCATAGGGCTGCATTTCTGCCCTCACTGTAGGGAACTATGTGCAGGGTAGCCAGGGCCCGTGCGTACCTCCCTGTGCCTCCCTCCTTGTTTGAAAATCCAGGAGCCTGCCCTGCGCCTGCCCAGCCACCACTCATTCACCATGGGGTGTGCCACAATTAGAGCAAGGGAAGAGAGAGCAGCGCAGATGGCATGAGGAAAACAGCAAAACACACAATCTGGCTGTGGAAAGCTGATACGAAGCAGAATCCTTGGGAGAGCGGAGCGGAGCGGGAGGTGCAGGTCCCTGCGCCAGCTGTGGATGGGTGGGTGAGAGAGGAGCAGTCTCCAGTTGGAGCAGCTGTCCCCATACCACATGTCTTGTGTTTGTTCTTAGATCCCCAGCCTCTCTGAAGAGCCTGGCAGAGTGAAGATCGTTGTATTACAGCCAAGAGCCTTAATGCTGTAGCATCTACGGATTGGGAACACGAGGCTGCGAGGGGTCTGCTCGGGGCTGGAAGGCACCGACACGGTGGGAGGCTTGGCCAAACCGCTTCCCCAGTCTGGCACTCCTCTCCCCACCAGTAGAACAAAACAGGAGGCACAGCTCTGCCTTCCTTTTAGAATACCAATGGAAACCACCTTGCCTGAGCTGTGTAAGTGCTGTGCCTTCACTGAGGGGGAAAAACATGCACTGCCTTGCTGCCTGGGGCAGGTCCCCGGGGCAGGTGCTGTGTATGCAGGGGAAGGGCAGCCAGGGCATCCCCAGGCAGACACTGGCAGCCCCCTCCTCCGCCGTGCCACAGCATGGCACCCTGCGTAAGGCTGCACCCTGCTTCGAGAAGGCAAAATCTGGCAGGAAAAAACAGGCATTACACCAGCAGACATGACATTTGGAACATGGCCATATTGGAGCAGCTATCAAAGCTGTCAGAAAACAAGGGAAGAGTTAAATATAAGACATGAGCAAGAGTCCAGAGAAAGATAGAAAACAGAGGGAGATGCGAAAGAAACCAAGAGCCAGACATCAGCTGTCAGAGCTGATGCCTTTGTGGTGTGAAACGTGACCGCGTGCCCGACCAGGACGGCTGGTGAGGCAGCGAGTCCTGCGCTGGAGCCAGGCGGTGCCGGGCAGAGGTACCTGGGGCCGCCTGTTCCCTTGGCACTTTGCCACATTTCTTGTGATACTGGTGAACGTTTTTTCCCCACAAACCCCTGCCTAATTCCATGGTTGGGGAGGACTCCCCCAGCGTTTTCTCACCTAGAAGAAACCAGGGAAAGGGAGTTGCCCTTTGTGTGAGGGAGCAGCAGGAGTGCGTGGAGCCCTGCCCTGGGGTGGATAATGAGCCAGTCAGGAGTATCTGGGCTGGAAGACAAACTGGTGTGGGTGATGTAGTTGTGGTGTCTGCTATGGACTGCCTGATGAAGAGAAGACCTTCTTCAGACAATGGGAAGAAGCAGCATGTTTGCAGGCCATGGTCCTCACGGTAGACTTTAACCCCTGTGACATCTGCTGAGGGACAGCACAGCAGGCGCAAGCAATCCAGGAGGTTTCTGGAGTGCTTTGGCAACAGCTTCCTAACACAGGGAATGATGGAGCCAAGGAGGGAAGACACTCTGAAGGATCTGAGAGCTGCAAACTGGTCAGGGATGTGAAGAATGAGAGGCAGCCAGGGCTGCAAAGGGCATGACACGGTGGAGTTCGGAGTCCTGAGAGAAGGGAACAGAGCAAAAAGCAAGATCACAAACCTGGACTCAGGAGAGCAGATGTTGGCTTCTTGGGGGATCTCATGGGATGCAGTCTTGGAGAGAAAAGGTGACCAGGAAACAGGATTCATTTTCAAGGATCAGCTCCCCCAGTCCACCCTGACAAGCAGGGAATCAAGCAAAGGCAACAGGGGGCTTGAACAAAGCACTCCCGACAAAACCCGGGCATAAAGAGCAAGAGGTGGAAGCAGGGAGGAATATGCAGGGGAATGTAAAAATACCATCTGGGTGTGCTGGGATGGGAGCAGAAAAGCCAAATCCACCCAGGGTTGAGTCTGGCAAGGGACATGAAGGGCAGCAAGAAAGGCTGCTACAGAGATACCAGCAGCCACCAAGGTGATAAAGGGACTGGAGCATCTCTGCTATGAGGAAAGGCTGAAAGAGCTGGGGCTGTTCAGCCTGGATAAAAGAAGGCTCCTGAGGGATCTTCTTAATGTATTTTAATAACTGAAGCTGGGTGCAAAGACCAGGCTCTTTCCAGTGGTGCCCAGTGCCAAGAGAAAAGGCAAGAGACACAAACTGAAATACATGAAATTCTACTTAAACATAAGAAGAAGCTGTTGTACTGTGAGGGTGGCTGAACACCCGAGTAGGTTGCCCAGAGAGGTTGTAGGATCTCCATCACCACAGCTACTCAAAGCCTATCTGGACATGGCTCCCTTTGACCGTGCTTTGAGCAGGGGGTTGAAAGAGGCACCTCCAGCGCTGCCTTCCAACCTCAGCAGTTCTGTGGGTCTTTGTTAAGTAACTTGTTTAACATCACCAGAAACTTAAAGAAAGGGCTGTCAGGTCCTTGGCAACATGGGAAAGAACCGTACTCCTCTGGTGGTGTTTTCAGCTGCAGACTCCATTCCTTCAGCTCTGCTGATATGTGGCTGTGGTGTGCAGGACCGCAGCTTCAGCCTGCCCTGGGAGGATGCACATGCGTCCTGCGGCCAGCGCAGCCCACAGACCAGCCATGCTGTGAACACATGCAGAAGATCGTGTCTTTCCAGCCAGGCAACTCCTCCTGCTGCAGAGGAACCTCCCTGCCACACGCCTTTCTGACTGCCTCTCTGCAGCAGCACCATTTCCAAGGGCTCGCTGCAAGGCTTTGGGCTGCTGTCAGCTGAGCAGCTCTGGAGGTGTTTTCTTTTTCTCCTCCTGCTCCAGGGCCCATTTGTCTGGATTGACAATACCCACAGAACACCCCAGTAAGGTTTCAAGGGGTGTGGAGGGAACCCAGCTCAGAGATGTCATATAAACACTTGTGTAAATTAAAACAGCAGAAGTGTTGAACTGAATGACAAGGACAGCTGGGTGTGGGGAAGGGAGAGGGCGGTTTTCTCAGAAGGGCAGGTCAGCTGAGAAATTGGGGCAATTGCTAGCAAGGAGGGAAAGGGGCTCAGGTGCCCCCCTGTGCACTGAAGCCAGGGGCTGCCAGGCTGAAGCTGTCAGCCCCAGGAACTGCTCTGCACATCAGGGAAAGCCTCGGGGAGCAGCCCTGGCCCTGGGCACGGAGCTGGGCTGGCCAGTGCTCTGGCTGACACAGCAAAGACATGGCAGATGGAAGCAAAGAAAAGCAATGGAGAGTCAAGCCTGCTCAGATGTGCCAGACCACCAGGCTGGGAGAAAAGGAAATGTATAGGTAATTAAGGCCTATAAAAGAACATCCAAAAAGCCAGATCCATCTTAAGTGAGGGTAAAGGGGGTTAACTGCAGTCATTAATGGTAGTACTGATGAGAAAACCAGGGAACTTTGGCCTGTTTTGATCTCACTTCTGCTAATACAGAAGTTTTAATCACTATGTGTAAAAGATTGGTTCACCCATCATCTCTGAGCGCAATGGCAACGTACCCCAACAGGGCAGCGATACTGCAATCTGTTTTACATGCAGGGAAACTGAGGCACAGCAAGAGGATCACTTTGCAATAGCACTGGTATAGACCTGGCTTGTTCTCCATCCCCTGTGAGCAAGCCTGCCCATGAGGTCGTGGTGCTCAGGGGTTGGGTAGAAGCAGCTCCTTTACACTTGATTTCTTCCTCTCTCACTGAGGCCAGGTAATAAAGAGGATGCCCCAGCTCCATCAGGGAAGAAGGGCAAGGGGTGCCTGTCTCCTCCCACCTCTTTGGGATGATTTCGAATGGTCCTTCCCTGCAGAGCCCTGCACCCTGCCAAGGTCCCTCCTGCGCGGACAAGGGCCATCATGCCATAGCTTCTCCCAGCTTAGGACTGAGGATATCCCACGCTCCTGTTGTCCTGGACACAACAATTTAGAGACACAAATAAGACCAGTATGCAGCTGTGACACCAGAGAGCATGGAAGTAGAACATGCATTCATGTTTTTAACGTCCTTACAGAGTTTACCGGGCTTTGGCTCTTCCAGCAGCCTCTCTGGAGGCACGCTGCACGGCTTTGGGTTGCACAGCCCCAGGTACACACAAGGCAGGGACCTTAGCCCCAGTCTCATGCCAGGAGGCTCACACCCCTCTTCCACCCAGGTGCCCTCACTTGAGTTGGCTTTCAGGGCTGGGGAAATTTTCACAGCAGCACCCAGGTCCAGCAGCCTTCCCCGTGCCATGCCATCCCATCCCAGTGACAGCCCAGCCAGCCCAGGCTGCTGCTGGAGCTTCCCCAGCACTGGGGAGCAGCACTCCACCCACAGCAGCCTGGGGGTTGGTGCTGTGACCCTGGGTGATGTTTCAGAAGTTATGGCATGTCCCAGTGCCACCCTGAGCAAAGCTGCCACCCAGCATGCCAAGAGGAGCATGTTCTTCTTACCTGAGCCCAGGCTGAGCCTTCGGTCAGTTCTGGCAAAACCGCCCACTTTTACAGCCAGCTGAGGCTGCTCGCAGTGTTTCCAGCTTGCAAGGGTTCCCACATCAGGGTCCAGACCCTCAAAAACATGAGTTATTTTGAACTGAGCTTTGTTTGGGGACTTTTTAATTCCTCTTCTCATTTCTAAGCCTACAATTTTCTATCACCTTGAAAGTTCAAGACCACAGACACTGGAGTGGCTTTTTCTAAGGGAAAACCCTCAAGGTGAAGCTGTGTTCACTATTCCAGCAGCACAATCCTGGGGAAAAACAACAGGCATCATCAGCTGGAAACATCCTCTTGCTTCTCGCTTGCCTAGAGTTTCACCTGTGTTCACAACCAAGCCCACTTCACCCAGCCCCGGGTTCGAGAGGCAGCGCGGTGATAAACCACCTCTCCTGCTCAAGGTCACCAGGAGCTGAGCTGATGCCACCAAGAGCCCTGTGTGGCTGCACCCGAGGAGAGGACAGCTGATTAAAGCAGCCAAGCAGGTCAAGCTGGAAGACTAACTCCTTTTGACAGCATCCCATCAATCTAAATAACAGATCACAGTTTGCTTGCTAATTGCCTCCATTAAGGACGATTGGGAATCATTCATCCAGTCCAAGTGTAGGGTTCGATGTGGAAGGGGAGCATGTATTGTGGACAGAAACAGTTCCAATGTCAAAATCAACAACCTGGGATCGTTGGGTCTGGCATCCCCGGGGCTCAGGAGGAAACAGGCACCTCTCTCCACATCAAAGGGACACACACACCCAGCCCCCATAATCATGGTGCACTAAGAATCCGTGTGCAGGGAAGATTTTGTCCTAACACCAAGTCAGCAAATGGCCCCCCGGGGGCTGCCCATGCTGTAGGGCGAGGCTGGGGGTCGCACACCGTGGGCACAGGGTGGCAGTGCTCTGCAAAGCACACCTCCTGCGCTCAGCGCTGGGAGCTGCTAACACCATCTGCCCTCTGCTCTAAGCAGGATGATGAAGAGGAAGGAAGGACCAAATTTGTTTTGCCTTTTTTAGTTGAGTTCTATCCTAACTCGGAAACAGAGTAAAGCAGTAGAAAATTGGGATGCTCGGTTTACAGTGAAATGGGGTAAATTTTGCAATGTTGAAGGCAGCACACAAAATCACAGTGAATGTAACTGCTGGTTGAGAGGATTAGATTAATGAGATAGCATCGGAAAAGTATTAAAGCATTCAAAAGTATTAATTGCTCTTAAAAGCTAAGCATTGTTCTTACTCCCTCTGCTTTCCCTGGCATTTGCAATTGTGTTTGTGCTTGTCCTCTAGGAACTGGTGGCTATGATGCCCACGGCCCAGAGGCGACCGAAGGCTGGGTGCGGGCTGCCCCACCAGCTAACCTGGGGTGCCCGCAGCTCCCTCTGGAGCACCGATGGTGGCCAGTGCCAGCATCATGTCACTGGGCTCTCCAGAGCCAGAAACCAAAATTTATGGTCAGGCACTGGGGAGCTTCATTATTGCTCTTCCTCACCACAAAACCCACGGCAGTCTGGCCCTGGCGGTGGGGAGAGCCGGGGGGCGGCGTGCAGTGCTGCTGGGTCTGCAGCTCCTGCCTCCCCGGGGACAAGGGTGGCTTTCTGCACCCCAGGCTGAGATGGGTGGACCCACAGGCTGAGATGGGTGGACCCAGCGCGGAAGGGCTGGCGTTCCCATCTGAAAGGGGCCTTCTGCAAAAGGCAGCAGGGTTAAAACAACGTTCCATTTTCAAGTCCCCAGGCTGCTCTCCAGTACACTTCTGTGCCCCCTGCCTGGGCGTCTGGCAGGCAATTTTCACCACAGATGCATTAACAGGCAGATAGCTGCTAGCACCACGCAGCCTCCCGGCACCACGAAGGGAAAAATTGCCTCAGGAAAAGCAAGGGGCATCCACCAGCCTTCCCTCCCACCCAGGAGAGGTGTGATGGGTGTAGGGCCGCAGGGTTTGCTCCATGCTCCAGACTCGCCCCCTCCATCCTGGTGCAGCCCCGCAACTGCCGCAGTGCCCAGCCCTGCACCGGGCACTGCCACACCGGGCAGGGCTGCCAGCACCCGCAGGCTCCCGGCTCTCCAGCCCCCAGCCCCAGCCAGCCAGTGTACAGCGCCTGGTGTGAACCCACTCCAGGGGGGAAACTGAGGCAGAAGTGACTTGACCAACATGAGACAGGCAGTAGGAGATGCCTTGAGGCTCACATCTGGGTTTGTCCACTTTAATTTTTTTCTTCCTTTCTGGCACAGCTCCCATGAAATGTGATGTCTGACTCTAAGCATCAGCCACGCTCACTCTGCAGTGAAGCAGGCAGCGCAGGCAAGCACTGCTCTGCCCACCTCAGCGCCGCATCAGCGCTATCCTTCCTGGCAGGTGAGGGGGGAAGAAATCAGTGGGAGCCCTGGAAAAAAAGGAAACATGATAAGCAAATCCTGGTTATTAAGATGTGAGGTTTGCTTCGTTTTCCTTCTCTTTCAAGCCAGAGGGATTAGCGCCAGCCAGATAAGAGACCTGCCAAGGCACTTCCAGCAGCCTGTTCAGCCTAGCCTCCAGTTAACTTCCAGCCAAGAAGATTTCTGGAAGCATGGGCATCTTTCTTCAGCACCCTCCAAAAAAACAGGAGGGTCAGAGGTGAAGCTGCTCTGGAAGCTTTTCTTGCACAAAGAATGGCTTTCCATCAGCAGTGCTGCCAGGCCCTGACAACTGTGTCCCCATCTTACCTGGGAGCGCTGCCAGCGGGTTGATATTTGCACAGCTCTTCAAAACCTGCCAGACTTCCACCAAGCCCAGAGAAGGGCCCAGCGTGGTCCCTTCCCCAGGCACCTTGGCTTGCAGCGTGCTGCAGCCCGGCACCCGCAGGACGGGGTGGCTCAGGGCAGCTGTGCTCTCCTGGGGCTGCAGACGTGGAGATGGAGCAAAACACAACCCTGAGCACAGAGAATGTGCTGCCTGGGCTCTCAGAACCTGCACATTTTGTTCTCTTCTAATAAAGGGGGCTCTTTTCCCAGGGACACTGCCCTTCTCTCTCTGAGCCCTCATCAGCCTGTCTAGCCTGCCTCTGCCATGGCGAGGGGGGGAAAATGTTTTGCTTTTGAGTGAAAGCCAAGCTCTTCACCAGCGTCTGGGATGTGGAGCTCCAACAGGGACCCAGAGCACTGCAGGGACCGGTGCAAGACAGTAGTGCCATCGCCCCGTTGGCCCACAGCCACTTGCACAGCGGCCCAGGCTCCGGGCAGGGCTGTGGCTTTCACACCGCCCAGGGTGACCAGCTGCGGGGAAAGCGGTGAGACCATTGCTTGCATGAGTCCCAGGTGCATAGGAGCAGACAGGGGTGCCACAGATCACTCCCGCTCCTCAGCAACTCTTCCCCTGCTGCTGCATCCTCACTCAGGACCTGGTGCTATAGGTGACATGCTCCCAGCATTTCAAATACCTCTTTGGGCTGGCGGGTGGATGGTGACCTCTCTCCAAGGAGCAGCGCAGATCCCCTTCCCTTCCTTCCTTGGCCTGGGCTCTTGTCAAGGTGAGCAGGGAGTGCAGTACTGAAACATGGTACTTCATGTCCAAGTTCATATGTCTCCTGTTGAAGGAGAAACATGTTTTGTCCCAGAGGATGGAAAGCAGCTAATGAAAGATTTAATTGTCATACCTAGTGGGAGAGGGAGAGCAGGAGTTACTCACCTCTCTCTCACCCGGAGTCAGAAGGCAGCACCTGGAGTGAGGAGGGAGCTTGAGCTCCCTTTGATATGATAATCTTACCACTTACAAAAGATGCAAACACAGAGTCAAAGTCGCTGAGCAAAACCAGACAGGCACAGGAAGATCTGGAAAGCCGGTATCATACCTCCAGGTTTCTTCTTCAGCGTGAGGGAGGCAGCAGTGACTAATGGGCAAAGCCCCGGGGGTGCTTGGATGCTTTGCCCGGCACCCAGGGCACGGTCCCTCAGCTTCACTGCCCCTGTCCCCACGCCGGCCACCTTTGGAAAGGAGAGGCATCGGACAGGACACCTGATGTATATCTGCCTGTGAGGACAGTCAGCTGCAGAGAGCACCTACCAGGAGTCTTGTCAGAACACCCAGAGAGGCAGATCGTCACCTGTGGTGGTGAAGTGATGTCACCCCCAAAGACTAAACGGTGACACGTGACCTGGGCACAGGGATCTTGTCATCACCCTCTGAAGTAAGTCAGCTGCTTTCAGTGCCTGAAACACGCATGCAAGGAGCAGCTCCGAGATTTCCCACTTGATGCCAGAGGAGAGAGGGAAGTAGGATCACCATTTTTCAGGAAATTCTGACATTTTGAAATTCCTCCTCAGGCAGACAGGTAAAAGAAAAAAAAAAAAAAAAACAACGCAAAAAACCCCCACATTCATATTTCCATGACAAAAACAATTTTGGAAGTGTTATAGTTCAACAGACCTGCTACATTTCCTTCCAAAACTTTAAAATGTTGCATTATAATATAATTCACAGCATAAAATGTTCTCTTGGAATAAAAAGGTGCTTTAAAGCAAGGATTTTGTAAGAATTTTTTCAAAAGCAGAAGTCACCGACATCAGCAATTCATACAGAAATTCAGATCTCAGTGAAAAAGCTTCCAGAGAAATGTCCTGGAGGAAGATATTCACCCAGCCCTCGAGTGAGCTGGGCTGTCTCAGACCGTGCAGTGGCCTGGTGGGGCTCTCCTGGCCCCTGCAGGAGAGGTGAGGTGGGAGGGGGTCTGCACCTTGCGTTGTGCAGCTGTGGCGTGCAAAGGGGGTTACAGCCAGGGAGGGCTGTGGTGTGGAGGTGCTCCCTGGCACCTGCCAGACCACCCATCCCTCGGTGCAGTGGTCCACAACCAGCAGCTGATGACGTCACATCGTTTCTCTGACCGTTCATCAATTTTTCCTAATATCCATGTTCTTCCAGAAACAACCATGTCTCTCTCTGCACAGCGCACAAGGGACCTTTCAGTCATATTGCAATATGATAAACACTAGTGAAAAGGGTCCCCGTTCCAAAGGGGGAGCAAAGAGGTGCTCGGGGCAGAGGCGCAGCAGAGCTCGTGGGCTGGGCAGCAGCAGCAGGGCAGCGCAGCTGCAGCAGGCTACACGCTAGGCACAGCGGCAGGGCATGAATGAGCGGACAAATATTTGGAGGCTATCAGCATGCACATATAATAAAAGCCAATTAGACGCATATGACAGATTGTAAACCTCTTGTGTGTTGTTTAAAAAAAACATGTTTTCAGCTTGTCTGCCTTTAGAGAGCTTGTCAATAACAGTTTTACTCTGGCTGAGAAATTACAGGCATCCCGCCCACGCTGCACGAAGCCTGACATTTCCAATCACATCTTCTTCCTTTTCATTTTTAACAGGAAAAAAAAAAAAAACAAAACCAAAAAACACAAAACACCTCAACATGACTTACCATTTGCAAGTTGAGCCAGATATGGTTTCATCAACAACTGATGGAACCGATCAAATGGCATTATGTCTTATAAATAGCATACCTGTACTGCTAGTGCAGCATGCATGGGTCAAGAGACTGCCCTACACGAGCTTCCAAAGCTGGTAGTACATTCAGCAAACCGGCTCTGGAAAAGACAGTGACATTATAATTTCTGCCATGACTTCATGCAAATAAAGAAGCAGGCTTCATCTTGCGTGAGCTCCAGCCTGTGGCCATGGCTGTGCGCTGCCTCGTCCATCAGGGCTAGTGGGGCTGGATTGCTGCAGGGGTGAGGGCAGAGGTTCGGGGAGCTCCGGTCCGAGGGTGAGCAGCCCCGGGGAGCAGGCAGGCGGCCAGATGTTTCCCTGAGAAGATGCTGGGCACGAGAAGCCAGCTCCCCTGGCAGCCCGAGGGCCGGGTGGTTGCAGCGGTCCTGGCTGTGGGCACAAGGGAGGCAGGACCTCTCTGCCACATCCCCACCATGGCCAGCACCACGGGCACCTGCTGCTCCAGCACCCCGAGGGGCGAGAGGGCAACAAGCCACCTGCTGGTGTGGGGAGAAGCCCCGGGAAGGGAAACTGCCCCCCACAGAAATAGCGGGTGCTGCTCTTGCCAGCGTCCGGCAACGGGCAGGTTTGTTTCCCTGCATTGTACATGCAGCTGCCAGTCACCACGCCGAGGGCTCGCAGCTCTCACAGGCTGTTACGGAGAGGCAGTAAGGACTGGGGAGCGCCCGGCTCTGCCGGCCAGGCGATGATGGTAGGCACCGAAGCAAGTGAGCTCTGGCCTTTGAGAACATAAAGGAACAGGAAATTTCTATAGTTCCTGGCAAACCCACACACAAAACCACGGCACCAGAGTGTCTTAAAGGCTTAGAAACAGCAGAAATGAGAAAAAGCCTGACACTGCGAGCCTTTCCTAAATTTCATGATATTTGAGCCAATTACATTTTTACTCTTGTTCCTGACGTCTGACTGAGAATTTCAGAAAATTTAATGCTGGCTTTACTGGGGAAGAAATACGATGTGAAGATAATTTTAGTTTCCAAAGAGCCTGCTTCAAATGGCTGTGATTTTGCTTTCAGCTGGTGCAAAAAGCTGGACTGACACCTTTTGTTGAATAATGCATCTGGGATAACCTTCTCCGCTGCAGGGAGAGGTCTGGCACACAGCCCTGCCCCGATTACACCCTGCTTAAGTGCTATTTAGTTGCTTTCAGGGGATTACAACAGGGAGTGGGCTTTGTCCTGGCTCTGTGCACAGCAAAAGATGTCATTATTCTCCAGGAGAACTGGTCTACAGATGGATCTTTGTGTTATTACATGCAAATAATCTTCATCTGAAAGTACCTGCCGCTCATAACACTGAATCTAGCATTCAACTAACAATCGCAGCCATTATCCAACAAACGTTAAAAAGAAGGGGGGGGGGGGGGGCGGGGGAAGCAGCCATGGGGCAGGAGGATGGTTTATCATGGCAGCATCACTGCCTGGCCTCGGCTGTCACCCTCCCTGCCTCTGCAGGAGGTGCCGCCTATGCATCAGCCGAGACCCCCGGAGCCCAGCCACGAGTGACCGTCAGCACCTCGTCCCCCTGACATGTCAGCGCCCCTCAGGGAAGCCGGGCACGTGTGGCTGCCTCCCCTGCCTGCTGGGACACCTGCCTCATGCCAAGCTCCCCCAGCAGGGTTTTTAAACACAAAATCATCTTGCACCTTCCAACAGAACTATCCCCCAGACTGCCTGACTTAGCATTCAGCGTGCAGTAAACACATCAATATAGGCATGACATCCCATATATTTTGGCCTGCCTGACAGTGCTGACAGCGCTCCTCAAGGCGAAACACTCAGTTAATCCCAGCAGCCACCCAGGGCGGGCAGGTGTAGCAGGAGGGTCAGTGCCGATGCTGGCAGGTGAAGGAGATCCCACCATACAGCTGCCTTGGGAGACACTGGCCCTTGCCACCGGCCACCCCAGTGACACAGGGAGGACGGCCACGAACCAAGCTGGGCACGTGTGCCAGTGCACCGGGTAGCCTCTACAGTTCTGGGGACACACTACCCGTGCCCACTGTGGTTCCTATGGAGGGTGCTGGGCACCCTTTTTTTTTTTTTTTTTCACCAACCACTTTGAGGCACAGCTGCAAAACACTGTACAGGCGGCTGCAAACCCCCCTTACTGCTGCCAGGTTGACTCTGCCTGGGTGCGGACTGGGCACTGGTGCCCTGGGGACTGACCATCAGGCAGGACAGCCTGCTGCCACCCTCCTCCTGGATATACCCCACTTGCTCTGGTCTCTGGGCACAGGCAACCCAGCTGTCCAAGGGAGGAGTCAGCTGGCATCCCCACAAAGTGGTCCCCAGGTGCTGGGAGCACTGGGATGCAGAGTAAGCTGAGCCCCCTGCTCTCCACTGCAGCCACCCATGGGGCCACCACTTTTGTAACCACTGCACAGGGCTGCCACCAGCCATTGAAGCCTGTCCCCACAGTGTCCTGCTGCGTGAGCCCACTGTGCTTGATGCCAGCCCACCCAGGCAACACCACCCCCTCCACCAGCTCTCTGTGGGACAGTGGTACAGAGCTCCTCTCTGGTGCACCCTGTACACAGGAACAAAACCCCACAGAGCTGGCAGAAAGGTGCTGGAGGGGCAGGGTAGGAATGCCATGGCCGTCCCAGGGGCTGCATGGATCCACAGCATTGATCAAGCTGTCATAATTGTCACCTCAGGGTCTGTTGGAACACTTGGAGCACAGGGCTGTCTGGCCCTACAGTGATAGATGGGGCACATGGGCATGGGGCCATACCTAAATGCCATTAGGAAAGCAGAGTTTAAAAAAAGTGAAAGGTGCAATAAAGAAAAGGCCAAAAGCAGCAGGATTAACCTCATTAATTGTGTGGTATCATAGTAAAAATCTGTTTGTTGATGAGGGATCTGTCCATATGAATATTTGCTGTGGTTTACATGCAATCCCAAATGATATGGGGAGATGAGATGCAGCGTCTTTGCCTCACACTCTTCTAGCAGCCTTCTGAGTACTGACAAGTGAGGATATTGCCCATTCTGCAGAACCAAAGGCAGGACTGCGGAACACTCCAGTTTTCTTTTTTGAAGCAACCTCCAAGCTAAGAAAATATGCTGGGCTATTGAAACCTTGCCCAGCTGGAAGGGCTCACCCAAACCCAGGGCAGACATCCTGTCTCCAGGATGACACATGCCTGAAGAAACCAGAATTAAACCAATTACAGAGGATAAAGGACAGAAACTATGGACAGGAGATACAGGTCCCAGGGTAGAAACAAGAGCTGTAGGGGTAGAGGTGGGGATATCTCCTCCGTGTAGGTCAAGAATGACCTGAACCTGCATGCAAAAACCTGTGATTTTTACCGGCAGGGAGCAGTAGTCCAGCCCTCAGACGCACCAAGGCCAGATCCAGGAGCTGCTCAGCAGCAAACGGAGAGACACAGGTCAACATGCCAGCAGGACACAGAAGCTTTTAACCTGGAAAAAGCTCTTGACCTCTCCTGGGGAAAGTTTCTGCTCAGCAACTTCCAGAGAGAGATAGCTGGGAGACCCCAGGCAGGTAAGGGGAAGGAGGTGCAAGTAGAGCAGCACATGCAGAATATCACTGTTCCTACCACACATACGTTATCCTAACAAACTGCCACGAGCAGTATGAGCAAGAGCAATCTAAGCCTATAACCTGCAGGCATATACCCTACCCTGCTCCACTACTCACCCAGTTCACCCTCTGCTCCAAGTCAGGCTCCTTGTTAAGAGGGCCCTGGTGTGCTTAATAAAAAGGCTCATCAAAGCCAAATCAAGGACTTAAAGACAGCCTGCTGTGCTTTCCAGAGAGGTGATTCTCAGAGCAGCTGCTTAGAGACATGCTGCACTTCTTGGTATCCATCTCTTTCTGGAAACTCAGCAGAGGAGAGGAGACTGGCTGGTGCTCAGCATGGCTCTGCCACAGTGCCTTGCTGCCTGAGCCTGCTGTGTGATGTGGGCATTCTCCTGCCCAGTGCATCAGCCTGGCCGCATTATCCCAGCCACAAGCGGGAACCCTTTTACTATTCTGCATTGGAAGTCAATCCTTTGCTTGAAGCTGCTTCTTTGCAGGGTGCTGGGGACTTGGCTTTCCCTGAACTGCAAAGGACAGAGAAGCTCCATGCGTCCTGCTCTGGGGGATTTAAGTGCCAGGCCTAGACTAATTTCCTTCACAGCCCCATGTGGATGTTGCTATCACAGAATAGCAAGTGGCTTTGGAAGCAATTGGATTTCACAGCATACCTGCCCAGTCCTAGGGAGCTGCCTGATACCAGTGTTCCTGCACAGGTCTCCATCCCCAGCTGTGTGATGCAGCCTGTGCCCAAGCACCTTGGGACGGGAGCTTGACCACTGGCACGTGCCTGGGAATAGGGACAGAGCTTGCTGGTGACAGTCCAGGTGCCTTGGCCCCATAGGAAAGCATCAGGGAATACTCACAGTTAAATACTGGCAACTTAAAGAAGGAAAAGTGGTCAAAACCTTACCTGTGTAAAATTTTTGCAAGTTACTTTATCACAAGGGCAGGTGAAAGGCCCCTGGTTACAGTGGGCAGAGGATAGGGGAACATCTCCAGACCACCTTCAGGGACCCCCACCAGGCAGGGCAGCCCCTCTCACCCTGGGCAGCAGCTGCAGCCCATAAACGCCTCAGCCCTTATTTTCTGCTGAGGACAAAAGCCATCAACAAAGTCCTAATTAAAAAACAACCATGAAGCAAAAAGCACAGCTAATTGCTTTTTGACTGCAGAACAAAAGCTGCTCCTTTGCCTAATTACACAGTGAAAATGAGAATTCAAACCCGAATTATAAGTAATCACACAAGCAAAGAAATGGGAGTGAATGCCTATAGGAACCTGAACACACGCCTGAGCACAAAGACAAGGCAACAGCTATAAAAGGGGGATGACAACGAAAGTATTTAAGAGTCATTATATTGAGTTAATCTGCTGCTCCTCAAGTACTTTCCTCCACCGAAGGTGCATCCTGAGGCACTGAAGCTCCACAATACTCCCGAGAAGTCCTACGGGTGAAATCATGGGCTGCCTCTGGCAAGGGGACCGCATTGCCCAGCAGCGCTCGCTCACCCACCGAGCCAGAAGAACCGGAGTGCAGCCCCCCACCCAGGGCACACCATGCTTCTCCCACCTTCTCCCACCTCCTCCATGGGTCTAAGCCAAGCTGGCATGCTCTGCAGGGACAGAGAACACGCACGTCCCCTGAGGGCAGAGCTTCCCCACAGGCAGGTGCCCCAGGCTCCCTGTGGGGCGGCAAAGGGTCTGCAGGGACGGACACCCCAGGTGGGAACCCGAGCCCCGCAGCTCGTCGTGTCCCAAGGCCACATGGTGGCCCACGTGAAGTGAGCCGAGTGGCCTGTCTCTGGGATGGCAGTGGGCCTGCAGCACTGCGGGGAAAAGGGAAAAAATCCTTTTGTTCCTAGAATAATCAGTGTGGGAGAAAGGAGGTGGGGAAACAGGAGGAGAAAAGTAGGTTACACTGAAAATCTCATGGTCCGCGTTGGAAAAGCAAGTCCCGTGCTCCTGAGGGCTGCGTGGAGATGATGGTCAGGAAAGATGGAAACAGTCAAATTAATGTGTCCTTACCCAGAGGACAGTTAACCTGCAGAGCTCCCTGTGCCAGGAGGTCCTCGCATCACAGGCCATGGAAAGGGGATGGCGCTGGACAGTATAGGGTGCCTCCTCGCCGAGATGCGGTCCGACACCTGACCTGGCCCCACTGAAGACAAGACTTGCTGTTGTCCTGAGGCCCTAGACACCACCTGGGCAGCCGGGTACCAGGAGGGCAGCAGCACAGAGGAGGCACCTGGCCAAGAAGCAGCGTTTCCCAGTGGCCAGAGCATGGGACCGTGACTTGGCCCATGGCACAGGCAGGCAGGAGCCTTTGCACCAGCCACCCTGGCTCAGTCACCGCTTCCACTGCACCCGTGCGTGTGGCTCCCACCTTACGGCGGGCAGGCAGAACCTGTTCAGGGAGCTGGGTACAGGAGGGCTCATGGTGCTGGGTAGCCATGAGTTGTGCTACTGGGAACCTGCCCTCCAGGCTAAACGCCCTGCCCAGGTCCAAACCGGCCCCAGATGCAGCAGCATCCACGACATTTAAGCCCAATTATTCCCACTTGCAGTAAGGACCAGAGCGTGCTCTCCCTGCAATGCCAAGTGCTGCATATGAATCAATAGCTCATTTCTTTCTCTTATCAGAGGGGATCAGGGAGGGAGAGACCATCAACATGAGGAAATCAAAGAAAATGGAAATGGCATAGCAACAAGCTGATGTCTGAGCGAGCCTCGCGATATCAGCTGGAGGTCGTTCTTCTCTTCATGCTTCATGAAGAGTGCCAAGGGACTGCCACATCGCTAGCAAATTCAGAGGTGCTGGGAGATGCAAAAGCCTTTTGTCACCAAGTTTTGTAAGCACAGCACCAAGTTGCAGCTCGCCCAGGGGGTGGGAGCTCTGGTTTGGCCCCATGCTGAAGAAACAGCCTGAGGCCACCAGCCCAGTAGGGACAGACTCTGGCCAGGAGCCACAGCACAGCCTGGGCATTCTGCACCCAGCAGAGGAATGGCTGGAGCTTGTGCCCAGCACCACATGTGTGGTTCCTGGGCATGGCCAGTGGTTATGGGGGACGAGATCCTGCCTCAAGTCATATCCCCTCCCTCCAGAGCTGGCTGCACTGGGAGGGTCAAACTCGGGCAACGTGGTGCAAGGCTGGGGACTGAACTGCCTAGATACCGACCTCCTGGGGCCATGGTGCTGCTCTCGGTGCCCAGCAGAGATGTATGCTGGTGCAATACATACCCACATCCATATCACCCCCTGCCATACCATCCCGTACCCATAGCTCCAGCACTAAAGCCCCACAGAGCCCAGACGTGGCTGCAGCGCTGCTAAAGCGCACTTTCCTCCAGGGCAGCCTTGTTCTCAGCAGTAATGATCTCACCCTTCATAGACAAATCCCCACAGGTTTCTGAAAGAAAGTAACTGCTTGAATGTGTCCCAGTCCCCAGAAATGGTGAGGGGGAAATTGCTAGCCTGCGATTAAACGTTTTTCAGTGATAAAAGCAGCATCCCAAGGATGATGGCATTGCCCAACCTTGAAGTCTCTGTTTAGCAGACACAGCCAGCATGCACCAGTGGGTGCTCTTCCCGGGTGGCTGTGTCCGTCAGGCAGCTGGGGAGGCTCACGTGCACGCTACTGCGCCCCAACCCTGTACTGCTCAGTCACTCCGTGGCAGGGATAAAGGGCCATCCAGTGCCACTGCTGGAGGGCCCAGCCATTGAGCCTGTCCCCCCTCAGCCAGCACTCTAGGAAAGTCCATCAGGTTTTTAACTTCAGTAAATTCTGACCACTAATTGCACCCAGTTAGCCATTCCAATAAGCTATAAACTCCCTTGTGAATGTTACAGCCATCACCAGCAGTCCACTGGGCCATAATGATCACCTGTATCATTTGTAAACACAAAATTACCCTGATGTTCTGTAGGAGGATGCTGCTCCCCTCGATCCAAAAAGAACCAACTCCCTTTCAGGGCAGCGATGCCCTGCGGAGGGGACAGGGAGCATGGCATCCCCAGCTGAGGGACCCTGGGTCAGAGACTGGCAGCACCCACTGACTCTCACAGGCACCATCTCGTAAGAGATGATTTAAATGTTCATCTACCTTGCATCAGAGGCTGCTTTTGAAAATCCTTGCCTGCCTTGCTGTGCCCAGATACCTCAGAGGTGGCCAAAGGTAAGTAAGATTTGAGAGGAATCATGTCTGAACCACCTGTCTCCCCCAGGATCACACACTATGCTGTATTTGCCCTCAGTCCTCAGCAGAAGGCAGAAGCTCTGCACAACAGCCTGGAGAAGGACGACCAAGATAAGCACATGAAGTAATTAAGCTCCAGCTCACATCTCCCCCACGTCCCCCAGGCTTGATGTGTGCTCTGGACACAGGAGAATCACACACCGGAGTTGTATCAAATGCTGGAGGGTAGGAGAGATGCTCACAAGAAACAGTACATATTTTTCTATTGAAGAGAATTTTTCAAGGGGAAAGCAATATACCCAGTTAAAAAAAAGAAGTGAGACTAACAGCAGCCAGCCAGCCTGGCTGTGGTCATCACCCTCTGAGTGCCTCTAACACTCCGGATACAGCTCAGCACCTTGCCTGGTGGATCACTGTTAGCTGCAGCACTCTGACATGGGAGACGGCTGGCAGAAAGGCATCATCTTCCTTGCTGCTCGGTGTGGCATCTCTGCAGAGATGCTCTTCAACCAGAGCTGCCAGCCAGGGTGCTCCGCAGCTCCTGTGAGACCGTGTACCCACAAAGAGCCCACCCCGGCAAGAGCTCAGCCAGCCTGGCACCAGCTCCTCCTGCACGAGCCCCAGCACAGCCGGCAGGTGGGCAGCAGGGTGCTGAGGGGCACCAGCCTGACCCAGCTGTGGGCAGCTGCAGCCCTTCCTCCCAGGAAGAAGAAACTGGGACCCAGGAGACCCAGACTTGCTGGGGCCACCAAGGGAAGTCAGGAGCAGGGCTGACTGTGGGGAGAGTTTGGGGGCCAGGGGAGCGGGCAGGTATGGGCTGGAGGAGGGAGGATGGGGCAGCTCTAGGCTGGGGCTCTGGCAGCGGGGCTCATCATTAAGACTCACCAGTCCCAATCCGCCCCTCCTTCCTCCTGCCCAAATAGCTGGGGTCTGGGTTTACCTCGGGAAGGAGAAATGCTATTTATCATATTTCTTGCAAATGTTCTTCTGCCTCAGCAAACCAGCACTGGCTTACGTAAGAGACCTCTGGGATATTTGCAACAGGCGAAGGCATTTGAGCATGCAGGAGGTGTGTTTTGTAACACAGTGTACGCTCATGCGAGCAGGCTGGGGACGCAGGCAGGAAGCTGCTGCAAAGAAAGAGCCAGCACTACAGTCCCAGAGCTGTGATGGCGCTTTTAGGTCCTCTTCCCCAGAGAAAAGACCAAAGAGCAAGGGATGGCATTCTCCCTGCCAGCTTGTACTTAAGCAGACTGCCTCTGAAAGGCAAGAGTCTGTGAACAAGAGCACAGAGGCCTGTCACGGCCCTGAAACCTCAGGGTCTGTCTGATACCTGACAGGATCTTTTGTTCACAGCTCACGGTGCTTAGGGTCCAGAGCCAGAAGAAAATTATCAGCATCAACTCTCCTTGTTCACTCATTTGGATTCAGCACAGCATCTCCTTTCCCATCCCATCCCTAAGCCAACCCTGCCACCAAATCTCCCACACGTTCCAGGCAGCACCATGGCTGCTGGGTTAGAGACACCTTCCCAGCAAGAAGAATCCTGTAGCATCTGTGCTAACCATGAACATGTCTGCAGCTACAGCTGCGGGACTTCAGGGAAGCAGCAATCCTGTCTGGTTTATTCAACAACTAGTATAAAATCTTTGCCATGATTCAGTTGACTCTGGTGCAGAAAGAGTCGAAGAAGCTCTAGGTACACCCTTGGGCTTCAGATCTGGGGGTGGTGCAGCAGGAGTATCTAGTGGTTATAGGACTGGTTATATTGGTTATAGGATGTTTATAGGTTCCAGCATTTAGGTCACCTGCGATCAGTCTCAGTTTCATGTGCATTGGCCTCTTGTCTGACCTTATTTCAGTCAAAGCAGCAGGAATCCCGGACACTTTGGCATCAGGCTGTCCCAGGGCTCTCGCCGGGGAGATGCAGAGGGATGCCAGGAGCTTTGGAAACTGGACTGGCAATCCTTCCATGCCTGGTTCTGCATTTGTACCATGGGGTTGCAAGACACCTGCCTGGCTCTCATTTGCTTTGTCTCCTTCTGTGGTGATGCTCTGGTGCTGGGACCAAGTCATGACAGCAAACCAGGCAGCTGCTGGGCTGAGACCTTGTGCTTGTGCATTTCAAGCAAAAGCTGACAGCTAAATAAGACCTTGTGCTGGACTGCTGCACAGGTAAACCCTCTTCCATGGTCAGATTCACTGTGCTCCGCCTGCAAAGATAAAGACAGAAATTTAGTGCAGAAAACAAGAAGGACTTCTTGAGTGGTGGCTGCACTCAAGTGGTGAGTGGTAACAACAATAGCTTGTTACAGGAGTGTGGGCACCTTCGAGGTCAGAGCATTCCTCACTCTGCAATGGCAAAGGATAAATACATCTAGTCCAGCCTTCGTGGTGGCTGCTCGTTCAACCTGTTAGTCAGACGCCTGCACTTAATGGATTCCTCAAGGCCCTTTGGCAGGCTGGGGTATAGAAGCTGTTTTGAACCTGCAGCAATGCCCAAGGGTTGTGAGCTGGGTGCTGCAGGCTGGGGCCAGGCTGCTCGGTCGGCACATTCCTCTGCAGTCCCTATAATTTAGTAAACAACAAGGAGAGTGGTGCTGGCAGGCGGAGGTGGCTTGCCCTTACACATGAGATTACTGAATTTCAGGGCTATAAAAACAGGACTCGCAGCCGGAATAAGGCAAAAGACTGGTGGATCACTCACCTGGAATAAGTCGGGTATGATCCCACAGCAGAGGTGAAGGGAAGATTTAATTCCTGCTTATCTTCCAAATGCTCTGCTGGGCTAGCTTTAAAATCACCGTGCTTTTAAGGGAAGCTATGGCAGTTGCTGAGCAGGAAATCCTGCAGTGACAACCACCTGAACTCACTGGAAGAGATTGTGGCCCTTGCACCCAGCCACACAGTCCCTTGCCCTGCCCAGTCTCCCCCAGCTCCTCTGCTGGTGGAATTCCCCTTATGCCATCCCATACCGTGTCAGAGGCAGCACACACTTAAGCCATCACAATGCACTGCACTGGTTTATACTGTTTGCATATACCTCTTAGCATTATAGATTTGCCCTTTGTCTTTGTTATTTGTGTCTCCAGTTCTTCCCCTACTAAGTACATTAGTTGCCATGGAAACAATTATTTCATTGGTATAAGTAATCTTCACAACAACCACAAAAGCACCAAAAAGTCAGTTCATATGCTGCACCTTCCACTTAATTCAGTTAGTTGCTAATTAGCTCTTCCCTTTAAAGTGATCAAAATCTCTGCCACCAATAATCTGTAGGGAAAAGTAAAGAGTTTTGACTGGCTGCTTTGATCGTTTTGTGCAACCACCATCCAGCCGCTCAGGCTCAGCGTGGGAGGACCAGAGGACATCAGCTGGATGTAGGAAGCACCCGGCAACTCACAGCATCAGTGCCCAAACCGCTGAGCAAAGCAGAAGGACCCAGCACAGTCCCAGTGCCATGGAGCTGACAAAGTCATTGCACCGGGGCAGAGGGTGCAGCATCCCCGGGCAGTGACGTGGGGATGCTGTGGGGACACCTCGCTTGGGAACCCACCAGAGCTAGCGCACTCCAGACTGAGCAACCCTCACTCAGCAAGCTCCTCTTTTGCGCCGTGCAGGCAGTGAAAACGCTGTTTCCTGCTGCGTGCCAAAATAATGGGTCCTCAGGTGACAAGGGAGAAAGAAGCGGGTAGCAGGGGCCCTGCAGGCATCTCGCTGCTGGGCATCACAGCTGGCGGTTACTGCCTGCAGCAGCGACAGCAACAGCTTTGCTGGGCCAGCCTCTGCTGCACCCCGCATCACACAGGTCCTGCGCCTCAGCATCCCTGGGCAGGTCTTCAGAAAATGAACCCTGCTTTGCAATATACCAAAGTTTATCCAAGGCTTTACATTAATGAGAGATGATTAAAGTCCCAAATCAGGCTCTCAGAAGGTGTCTGATGGCACACCTGGAGCTGGCCTCTCAGCACAGGACACCAGCTGAGCCACCCAGTGCACGAGTGCCAGCTGGCCACTGCTGGCTGTGGGGCTGCAGGGCCGACATGCGGGGTGGTTGATTGGTGGAGAGGGCACTTTGCATCAAGCCCTAGCTAGATTTGTGGAAGCAGGCTTAGGTGGATCCAGGGGTGAGAGGGAATATGAGCTGGGCACGTCGTGCCACCTCTGCCCGATGAGAGAGAAGTGGCTCACCTGAGGATGCTCCAGGCTGATAGCCTCGTCATCCTCTCAAGTGCTGCTGAGTGTGAGATGTCAGATGAGCACTTCTGGGTGTCTGGTGAGAGCTGATTATGCAGAGCCAGGCTAATATTAGCAGTCAGACAAGCTCTTTGGTCTGGAAAGGAATAGGCAAAAAGCAGACTGGAAAAACTAACCTGATCATAAATCACTCCCAAAGAAGCTGATGTCTCCAGTGATCCATCCACAAGAATAAACCCAGGGACACCCCCTGGATCGTGATCAGCCAGGCTGGATCCGCAGGTTACAACAGCAAGGGCTGAATGTGTCAACAGGATGGGACAGACTGAGCCACTGGCTTATTTCTCTTCTTTGTCTCTACACAGGGAAAATTTACTGCAGCTCAAATAACAACACGGCAATTAATTCTTCCTGCCTTCTCTATTTGGCAGTCATTGCAGCAGGGAACTGATAGCAACATTTCTGAAGGTTAGGAGCAGTGCTCAGGAGGTCACAAGCCTGGCAATCCATGAATCCTGAACAGAACTCCTACACCATCACCTCTTCTGGATGTTATCATGTCTTGTTTTCTTTTTACTCATGAGAAACTTGTTCCTCTAACATGTGCTGCTAACTCCTCAAAGACTTTGAGATGTTCTGGGATCAGCACCAGCTGGCTGGTGGCTGGAGGGACCACAGAATCCTCCAACGGCTCCTACCTGCTTGGTGCTGAGGGTGTGAGTGCTGGAGCTACTCTGGTCTCACCACATTTTTTGGTCAGCTGGGGAAATCAGTGCTGTTCACTGTCAGCAAATGGCGCCCCTGGGGAGATGCTCCTGGAGGACCTGAGACGAGCAAATCGCTTCAGAGATAACTGAAGCAGCTGTGACTGCTGCTCCAAGCCCATTGCAAGAGACAGCGGTGGGGACAGAAAGACAAAAAAACATCAGTTTTTTAAGTCAGTCAGCTGGTTAAATCAGAGGCCAATTCAGCAGCCAACAATTATTTGGACAGAAGAAGTCCAAAGAGATCTCCAGAGTTTGGGGAGACCCCAAACACTCTAATACAAAGGGCCCAGTCCCAGATGGAGAAAAGCCTTTGGTGGCAAAGGGATGTGAAGAAAACCCTTAATTATCCCTGGGAGGAGAGAGCTCATGTTTGCCAGCTGACTGTCACATTTCTCTTAGCTTGCACAGCCAACACCTCTCTTTTCTGTGGTTGTATGGCACTGTGGACCACGAAGTTGCAGCCCATGCCTGGTCTTCCAGCATGCTGCCACATCCAGGGAACCCGGAGGGAGCACAGGCAAGGTGTGCAACTGTGAATTCTTTTGCACTAGTGCCCATCTCTAAAGTGGCCCAGTCCTGCAATGTGGGCTGCGGTGGAACGGAGCCCAGTGGGACGGGGCAGCACGGAGTCTGGTTGCTGCTGGCCCAGTTCCCTTGTGCCTCCAGGAGGACTCAGGGGGGGAGGCGAACTGCTTGCAAATGGGGCACTGTCAGGTCAGACAATCTATTTTCTGTCCCCTCCCAGCAACTCTGGCATTATTAGAAGGTGCTGATGTCTCCAGATTGATAAACAGGAGCAGAGGAGCTGCAAGGGAAGGTCACTGGTAATCACACGCCAGACAGCCTGATTGCTTTTTCATATTGCCAAGCGAGGCATTCTGCCTGTGAAGTGTCACCCTCTGGGCTGAACTTTGTACACACAGGGACAGCTCATCCCAGAGAGGGCACATGATATGTGGGGTCCAGGCCACTTTCTGACTTGCCTTCCCACAGCTCTCCCTGCCCTGGTGTGGGAGCGCCAGGCTGAAATGCAGCCACTCCACTCCAGCGCCTGTGTTGCCTAAACAAAATCAGCTTTTCTTTCCCACAGTCCCTGCGCAATCCCACAGCTTAGAGTGTCTTCACTTCTAATGCCATCACTTCTCATCCTGCACGCTCTTTCTCTCCTTACGTTCCTGTATCTGCCTGCCTGTTCCCACCCGCGCAGTGTGTTTCACACAGGGACTATAAGCCAGGGCTGCACCAAGGTCTGGCCTTTTTTAAGTGCGTTCTGGGAGACTGGACTTGCTGTAAGGACTTGAAGGCTCAGATTCAGCTGGCCGAGTTGCCCCTAGATCGCTTATTAGCTGCTCAAGGCTTCATTCCCCAGGACCACTCCGCAGAGGTGGAGAACAAGCCATTCAAGCAGCTTCCAGAAGTGGTTCGCAGGTCAGTTCCCTGATGAAGATACCAGCGTCATTAACAGGGCTCTGTCTCTGCCCTGGTAACCAGGCCTTTCTTGGGGCTCCCGCGGTGACCACCAATGCGATGCCCTGATTGAGGGGACTGTGGGTATCTGGCTCCAAGGCTCAGCCCGCTTATGTCAGCTCCCTGCTGGAGCAGGACAAGATGCTGGAGGCAGTGGGACAGTCCCTGCACAGCACCCACCCCACCACAGATACAACACGTGCTGAGGTCACCGTAGCCCCACCAAGAGCCTTTCAAGGTCCTCTGTGCCGTCTCATGGCAGATCTCAGCTCTACACCCAGCTTCAGCCAAAACCCACCGATCTGCCGCCCGCAGCCCCAAGTAGCCTGGGCAAGCTCTGTGCTGCTGTACATGGGCACCACCAAGGTGCCAGGAGTGTCCTCAGCTCCGATGTCTTCATAGCACATGGGAAATGCTACAGGCATGGCTGATAACCCAGGTTTTATTTTTCTGGAACAATGGATGCATTTTAGGTTTTACTGGGGGGGGGGGGGGGGGGGAGGGGAAATAATTAGCTTATTAAATGACTCCCAAACAAACTTCTACCTAGGTTTGTACAGTGTACACTAAACCATTCTTATAAACAGGCTTGTCAGCAAGGCAGCAAGTCATTAGAAAAGGGTAAAATTAAGCCATGAATGACAATATTTTAATAAGAAAATCTGTCATGCCTTCAAAGTGAAAGCAAACTAAAAAACCATCAAATCAGTAAAATCTGGGGAGAGGAAAACTAATGAACTATTCTTACAGAGGTTACCCATCCTTGAAAAATCCACAAACACACCGATTTCCTATTCTGTGCCACCTAAAAGGTACAAAAATGTTCTTGTTTCAGTAGCACCTTCCATCCCAGGCTCTGTAAGCACAACACAAGACTGTCCAATTGTGCAAGCAGTTACCTGCACCACAGTCATTCTTCTGTTTAGTTGTGTGTGGCATTAAGTACCTCTCTCTCGCACACATGGCATAAGCCAGAGATGTTTCACTGGATTTACCAGGTTAATTCTGAAGTCTGGTCACATAAAGCTGTGGCAGAGAAAAATAAACTCCAGACATCTTAATTCAAAGCCCAGAGATATAACCTTCATGGAAAGTACTTTGCACTGCTGAGAATAAATCTATATCTCTGCTCATGTATAAATATCCAAGAATAAATTATTTGATAATGTTTATCCTTGCGACACGTGTGAAAGTCTTATATCATTCATTAGATGTTTGGCTTTCAGGATCAGCAGATGAGCACTGGCTGCTGCTCTCTTGACTTGATAGAAATTCAGAGCAAAAGAATTATTTTCCCCTCCTAGGATAGTAAAGGGCCATTGCCTAAAAGCCATGGCCAAGCTCAGCCCTGCTCCCGTGTGGCAGGATGCCCCCGTTTGCCCACCAGCCCTGTCCTGGAGGGGTGGCACCACCCCATCCACCACCATCGCATCTCCTGCCGGCTCTTCCCCAACACCTCTGCTCTGTTCACTGGATCTCCTGGGGCTCCTCCATCCGCCTCCAGAGCCTCTGACAGCTGGGTCCAACCCTCCTGCTTGGCTTCATCATAGTGCTCCAGCAGCAAACCTTGCCAGCATCCCAAGGACAGCCTCTCCCTCAGCAAGCCAGCGCAGCCTGGCAGACTGAAGGGCATGTGCCCAACCCCACATGCCACCAGTTCCATGACAGCTGCACTAGCAGGTCGGGCATTTTGCTGTCAAGCCTTAGCTCTCCACTTCCTTCCAGAAGCATTTTATTCATGATCTCCCTGTTGCAAACCCTGCTCCTTCACTGTGGTTTGGAAGGAGCTCTGACAGGTTGCTTCTCATAGAGAGATCATCTCATTGAATTTCCAGCCCATAAGGGTTTAGGTTTTATTAACACTGTTGGGAGTGGGATTTTTAATGCTAAATAAGTTTCAGCCTGAGCCAAGGAGGCCAAGTATCAAGGGAAGCATAGAGAAGGAATCATTGATGTTAAAGAGGGTTGTTTTTTTTAAAAAAAAATGAAAAAAAAAAAAGCTGTGACTAATCTCCTTAATGCAAAGAGCATTTTCTGTGACATCAGTTTAATGAGTCAACACTTTTGCCACCGCGCTGCAAAGTCCCTCCACTCATTCAGCTCCTGGAGTCCATAGAATTTCTGCTTTCTATTCAGAACAAAAATTGTTGAACGCCAGGGGGAGGGAGAATAGCTGGAGAAGGGGATAAAAGCCCCGTAGGATGGCGGGCAAAGAGACTTGGCAAACCACCACCCTCACACCAGACTTGAGGTTTCGGAGCCCCATCCCCACCCACCTCCCAGCCACTGCCTACAGCAGGCTCTTCCCACCCCCTACCCCAAGACCCCCCATGCCAGCAGCCACCCTTGTCCCTGCAGTGTGGTCGGAGGGCTGGGAGGGCAGGACACGAGCCTCCATGGGACGGGGACACAGGCACTGCCTGCGGGGACAGCCAGGGCTGGCCGCGGGCAGACCCTGCCTCTGTGGCAGTGGCCAGGCTGTGGTAGCCACCCTGGCCACGGCCCCCCAGGCGGCACCGGCAGCGCTGGGGACGAGCGGGCAGGCGCTGAGCAGGGCGTCCCGGCGGGCTCCATGCGCTGTGCTCCACAGAGCCATCCTGCAGCCACACACTTCTGCAAGGCCTGACACGAACCCAGAGCAGATCGACAGAGGCTGGAAAGCAGATGGAGAGAAGGAAATTTGGATGCAATTTGAAGGCCCCAAAGTGTCTTGTTAGAAAAACACACGCCACAGGCAGCTGCTGAGCAGCAAAACAGCCTGCAGCCAGCCACGAAGGCAAAGGTGGAAAGGGGAGGATGCGAGAGGAGGCAAAGCACCGCCACCACTCATGAGCAAGTCACGACCTGCTCCAGCCACCAGCAGGCTCGAAGGACAGCCAGGGCTCCGAGCAGTACCACGCACCTCGCCTCAAGCTTGCTGGCTGGACCCAGCACGGACACAGGCAGCAGCTTTTCCAGCCCTTGCAGGCGTCCAGCCCACACTCTCCAAGCAAACCAAGCCAGGAAAGGCTGAGACCTCTGCCAGCCCCTGAAACAGGCTGCTTCGCCCCCGGCAGCAGCAGAGCACCCCTGGGGGTTTCCTTTAGCTCATCATGCCCCGTGGTCAGGCCTTGGAGCAGGCTGCCCAGGGAGGCGGTGTGATTGCCGTCCCTGCAGGTGTTTGAAAAAAACAGATGCGGTGCTTAGGGGCAGGGTTTAGTGATGGACTTGGCAGTGCCGGGTTCGCAGTCGGACTTGATGATCTGAAAAGCCTTTTCCAACCTAAATGATTCTATGAATCTGTGCTCTTGGCCAGAAACCCCCGTGCTGGCCATCGCCAGGCCAGCGCCTGGTCCATGCTGCCTGCGGCACGGAGTGATGGGCACAGTGCTGTGCCCGCAGCGGGGCAGGGGTCTGGGCCACTGCACCGCCAGCTCCTGGGTAGCTTGGTGGGCTTCTTCTCACCTCCTCCATCACCCCCACCCCTGCCGCCCCTCTCCGCAGGGTCGGGGCGGCAGCCGGGTCCCTCTTAGCTTGGTTTCTACACCCCTCTGCTGGGCACGTCATTTATCGCTAAATAACGTGGCAGAGAATCGCAGCGGTGGGCAGGAGTGAGGGCTGGCAGGGAAGGAAAGAACACCCGACAGAAGACATGTTTTCAAAATGGAAATGTCCCTGAAAGAAAAGTAACCTCAGCAAAACTTCCCAGGATGGAAGGTCTCCGCCGGCCCTACGGGCAGACGAAGTTGGGGTCCGCACTGACAGCCCCCAGCCCAGGTCTGCCTGGGGCCGGGACAGGATCAGATGGGAAATTTTCATCAGAATCACTGAAATAAAAATAAGCTGGAAATCCTTGCCCTGCTCCTCTAGATACCTGCATGTAAGAGCTGGATAGCAGGCATATAGAAAAAAAATCATCACTCGTCTTTATATTCTTGTAAGGCAGCACAGGCTGGGGATTCAGGCTTGAATACACCCCAGATGGGAGGGGGTTCAGCCCAAGTTCAGCCCAAGGTGTCCTGGCATCCTGTGGCACCTGTGCGGTGGTTTAACCCCGGCCGGTAGATCAGCCCCCCACGGCCACTCCTCGTGAAGAAAAAGCCACGTGCAAGCCAGGCCCGGCAAGGCGTTCATTCTGCACTGCCCGTCGCGGGGCGCTGCTCAGCCACCCCGGGACAGCCGGGCTCCATCCTGTGTAACGGGGACCTGGGGGACCAACGGCGTCACTCCGAGTGTCCCCCCAGTTTATGCGCTGTGTGATACCACATGGTTGGGGTGTCCCGGGGGTCAGTGGGGGTCAGCTGTGCCGGCCGTGCCCCCTCCCAGCTCCTTGTGCCCCCAGCCTGCTGGCTGTGGGGTGGGCGAGGGGCAGCAAAGCCCTTGGCTCTGTGTGAGCTCTGCTCAGCCACGAGGAAAACGCCCCCCTGCTCTCAGCGCTGTTCTCAGCACAATTCCAAATCACAGCCCATCCCGGCTGCTACGAAGAAAATTAACTCTACCCCAGCCAAAACCAGCACAACGTGTTATAAACCAGCAGTGTGCCAGCTGTATCTAGGCTCCCCATACAGACAGATCAAGTGGTTTTACATAAATATACATAGGATGAGCTGAAATATTCAGTCTCCAAATTGAATAATACAATAAATTTGGGTTCAACATGTAATTAGTGCTTTGTCTGGGCACAGAATGGATGGCATTCTTCCTGTGTCCTTCCTCAGGGGCACACAGAACCTCCACCTGGAACGGAGCAAGAACTTTTGCTGAAGTCTATGACCATGTGGGAGATGCAATCACCCACGTAACATCAGCCACTGGTACTGGAGAGAAGAAAAAAATGCTTTCACAGCCCAAGGGTATCCATTTATCCCTGTATGTGTAAGTTGTAGCTGTATAAACACTCATTCAGACCCACTCTGGGTGCCCCTGCTCAGATGGAGGGTCCATGGGGGAATGAAACCCATTTACAGAAGAGAGAACAACAGACTGAAAGCCATGAAAGCCCACATGCATCTACACTTGGCTGCTGTCCTAACAAGGTGCTTCAAAGACTGTGCCTATAGGGGACCTGCAGCATATATAAGGGCATTCACTCACATATTGCAAAAAAAAGCAGTAGGAAAAAGTCACATCCTAGCAACTCATGCACAGAAACAGCCGTGGTCAGCTCAGCAGCTCTCTACATGTGTGTCAGGAGGTCTCAGTCCAGTCCAAAGCCCAGACTGATGCTCATGAGTCAGTGGCTGGGCTGACCTAGTGTGGTGGCTCCAAAGGAGCTGCTAATGCAGATAACGAGCTGCTTGAGCAACAGCTCTGGGCAGCTGTTAATATCTCCCATGCCTCGGCTCCCTTGGAGACACTTTTTTATTTTGTACTGTGACTCGATGATGACAGCTTTTGGAGCTATTATGTTTTAACAGGTTGGTGCAGCTGGAGGACTAAAAATCCATACGAAAACATCCATTTCAAGCACGCTGATTTGCAGTGACCTGTCTCTGAGACAGCACTGCTTTGTCAGTTTGCTTTCTTCCTGCCATCCTATGGAAGAGACCTTTATACCCTCCAATGCTGCCTGACCCTGAACTTTGGGGAGGAGGACCCACGTGTGAGAAGAAGGGACCCTTGCAGGCACAGCCTGCTGCACAGCCGGGGGGGGACCTCACGCCCTCTGGTCTCCCTAAGCCTCCCTTCCTCACAAACAAATGAAGGTGCAGGTACGTCCGCAGAGAAATACCCAGTGATCATAATACCTGAATACACCTGTCAAAGACCTGAACTGAATTGCCCATGTTTTGCGTGTGAATCCCGACTTGCTCTCCAGGGTCAGTGTCTATGGGATTCACAGCAAGGAGCCACAGGGAAACATGAGGAAGCCAGCCAGCCTGCCAGCCTGCCCATCCACTCTGCCTCCCCAGCAGCACCCATGTTCTGAACCGGGTTCTCCATCAGAGACGTGACAAGGATGAGGTGATGGGAGAGGGAAGTGTAACACTTGACAGCAGCATGCCGAGACACCAGTCTTGGCAACAAACAGCTGGTGCATGACAAATTCATGATATGCATATTTTATACTGTTTTCATGAAACGCTCACATACAGCCATACCCACTGCTGGCAAGACTGGAGAAAGAGCATGAATTTCACACCAAGGGCTCCTCTAACAACAGATTATAAGAAATAATCACTAGACAAATATTAGTCCTCAACAAGACAGACAAATTAGGAGTGATACTTTTTATTGGACTAACAATAAAAGAACCATAAAAGGTGACGACAGCTCTGTTTCATATCTCACAGATTATGATTAATCACAGACTTCAAACCTTTGTACCAAGAAATTAGAGCCTTTTGCCCTTAGGAGGAAAAAACGATTAATTGTAGTTTCTTCTTATGACACTCCTCTCACCTTCCACTGTGGAAGTGGCATGAAAAGGTTGTAAAGCTTATCTTTCTGCATTTCTCTCTTTGTCTTAAGGGCCCAGGAAAAACCACCAACAGTTTGAACTACAGAGCTGTGGTTTCCAGTTCTGCAGTGCGGGTTGATTTGACGGATCAGGCCACAAAACTAATGCATTGGAGACATTTATCCGGGGCTCCCAGGGGTCAAGAACACACGTCCCTCTGTGCGTGAGAAAGGCTATTGATTCAGAGGCTGAACCTGCTGCTGTGCATGCTCGGGTACGTCAGGAATATGACTGTTAAGTCAAGGGCGTGAAAATAATTGGACACAACAGAGAGAGGTCAGGGAAATGGCCTGGGCCCACTGATCCAGAAGGTTGAAGAAGATAATTGGATCTTATCTGCATCTCCTTTGAGCAACATCCACCAGCCTGCCTGGATTGCGTAAGAGGTGAGGCTCATCTCTGTTCACTGTGTCACTGCTTTACAGCCACTTCTTTCTGTTCAGGGTTACCAACAGACCATAAGAGAAGGCACAAGAGAGCACAGGGCTGAGGCCATTCTAATTAGAGCCAAGGCTGGTCCATAAATGGCCTTGGAATAGGAGGAGTTTTTGTCATTCTCCTACTGGGCACCAGGCTGGTCCTAACACAGCCATCAAGCTCCCCAAGGTGGGAGAAGGCTAGAGGAAGAAGAAACGATGGTGAAAGCCAGATAACTGATTATGTGGGACAAACAGTGAACAAAGGGCAGGGGTGTGAGAATCAAGGATTCAGAAATGGCTTGAGGGGGCACTGGAGCGGGACATGGAGCATGGCACCCAGTGAGGTGGCACCTAGAACGCCCTTTATTCCTCCTCAACTATAGGAACAGAAAAGCAAAACAAGTCTGCAACATCCTAACATGAATCCTCCCTCCCTTCTTCCATGTGGCCTCAGCAAATCTCTCTCTTTTGCCACCTGCCAAGAGCTTTGAGATGTCCTCCCAGAGAGAACCATCATGTAATGGGGGCCCTTGGAAGCCTGACATACCAGCCAGCAGCAGTGTATCAGTATCCCATGGAACATGGGACTTCACATCCTATGTGGTCACATCCTCTGTATGCTTACCAAAAGTATATGGGGCACAGGCAATGATACTCCTCTGGAGAAAGAGGCACCGCACACGTGGAGGTACCCGCACCGCCCCTCTGTCACTGCATGTGCTTAGCACGTGTATGATGGAGGGCCACCCTGCATGTGTGCTTTACTGGTCCAGAACTGGGGAGGCACCCAGTGCCTCAGGCCCAGGCAGCTCTGCTCACCTCGTCAGCAGGATGTGTTGCTTGTGGTAACGAGCTAGGCCAAGGGGAGACAGAATCAGGCAGCTGTCCCTTCCTTCCCTCCCTAGACACTCCCCTACCTAGCAAATGCATTCCTAGTGCCACTTGTCCCTTTCACAGTCTCTCGCTCTTCTGCACGGCTCCATTGATTACTTGGGTTTTTTCCAATCAATGTTGCTTTTAGAGTGGGTTTGTCTGACTGTCTCACTACAGGAGGACCGTCTCACTCCTGTGCTTCTGTTTCCTACTGCTCAACATTCCAGCACTTGGGATGGGCAGGTCC
Source organism: Falco punctatus (assembly GCF_963210335.1). Classification (NCBI taxonomy): domain Eukaryota; kingdom Metazoa; phylum Chordata; class Aves; order Falconiformes; family Falconidae; genus Falco; species Falco punctatus. The sequence continues at coordinate 1,340,207 of NC_137590.1, forward strand.
CAAGCTCTGTCCTTTGCACACATAAAATGAGGCCAGAAAGTGCCGGGACTGTCTGTGCTCACTCATGTTCCATATGGCCCTGCACTGAACAGAATGGTTTTCATCCATTTCTAGGGCATTGTGTGGGGATGTTCTCCCCAGAAAAGACAGTGATACAAACACCAGCTGAAGGCTTAGAGGATGCATGGACAGTGCTTTTGTCATGAAGAATTTATTTTTCCCTCTTGGAAGGGGGAAAGAAATTTCTTATACTAAGAGGCAGAGACATTGAAATGGGCATCATCACCTATGAGACAGCAGCTTTTATGGGCTGTGAGGAAAGTGCCGATCTTTCAGGAAAGGCAGTTATTTAAGGCTCTGATCCTGAGGAGCATCCATTTGTAGGGACACCCCTAAAAGCAGGCTTAGCTTTCCTTCTTATCCTGGTACTTCAGTGCAGGCTTACACGTTATCTTCAACCAAGCACAGGATGTTTTAGCAAGAACTATCTAATTGTGTCATTCCCAGTGAGTCTTAGCACACAGCTCTCCTACTTCGTAGGTGCCAGCACAGACAATTTCAGATGAATGCTCATTTCCAAGGTTTTTAAAAGTTGAGACAGCGAATCATTATCCTCTTACGAGCAGGAGTGGAAAATAACAGAACATAGCTGTAGTGGGGAAAGGACGTTTATGATCAGACATTATAACCTGCAGTTATCTCAAAGAAGACACAAATGACTGAAACAAATGGATTTTTTTTATATTCTGAGTTTTTAGTAGGAGCAGCCATCCTTCAGTCCTGTACATAGAGCGCTCCATGCAGTGGCATTGCTGTCCATGGGAGAGGCTCGGAGATACTATTACATTTTAGCAATCAATAGCTGTGATGCTTTTCCCACTTCCCTGTTTCAGAACTTGTGCTTCAGAACTTGTTCTCTAAACAAAACAGCTGAAAGACCATGAGTGTGAGATACATCCCAGCTCTTCCAGGAGAGCTTTTATTTCAGTAGGCTTAGGGTAAGGTACAGCATGTCTTGTGCTGTTCCCTTCTTGGCTGGGCTATTCAGGGCTAAAAAAAAGCCTTTTGAATTGTCTACACAGAGCTGACAAATGCTACGGCCTGGCTAATGGTTAAATTTATCCACAAGTCAAAGTATCTCTTGGTGATATTTTATAGCAGGCCCATAAATTAGTAACTTATCTGCATAAGACTTTCTAAAGCAGACCAAAACCAATGAACTCGTGAAACCTGCCAAGCGCTGTCCACTATAGCGGAAGAGGTCATTCATTGCCTGTTGTATTGGACAAACCAAGTTTTTATTAAGGGGGAGGGAGAAAAGGAAAAGAAAAAAAAATAAAAGAGACTCTCGAGTGAAAGTCAAGAGATTTCCCCCCACTTCTTTAACCCAAACTTGGCATTTGCTTTGTTACAGATTAACACAGGTAACATCCTGGAAAACGAAAGCAATCATGGTGTCTTTGGGGGGCTGCATTACTGACTAACCCAGATGCCCACAGTACTGAACCATTAGGCAAACACGAGCTGCTTCTCATGCAGCTGGGAGAAATCCAGTAGTAAATGCAGCCTTTCCACCTTAAAAAAATTGTACAGTGTACATTATAAAGATATAAAATAGTGTATATGTAAAATAGTGTATCTGTAAAAATGTTACATGTTATTGTAACATAATCTACACTTACAGTTTGTATCAAATACACAAATCCTAGTATACGCCATGAGATAGCATTACAATGCACAGCCCAGCAGACTGAGACAGCGGTTTCAGTACTGCAAAAGAAATTAACTAATGCTGAAGGCGAGCCCGGACACAGAAGTTGTAACCTCGGGGGAGTACTGGGGACCATGATTAGGGTCCCACGTAGCCGTGCCTACACAGCAACTGCACCAAGAGGCCCCCGGGCTGCCCCCGCCTGAGGGGCCCCCCGAGGGCCCCGGACCTTCGGGCGGGCCACCCTCCCCGGCACCAGCCCCGGCTGAAGCGGGCCCGCTCGGAGACGACTGCCGGGCCGCAGCAGCGGGAGGCACTGGCCTGCGACCTCCTCCGCTGCGCTGGGAGGTGGAGGTGCAGCCCCCAGCCCCCAACCCCCAGCCCCCCCGCAGTGCAGCCGCCACCGCGCAGGCCCACAACGGCGCGGCCGCAGCCTCAGCCCCACCCGGCGCCAGGCGCACGCGCACCGCTGCCCCCTCGCTGCCGGCGCGCGGCGGCGTGATGACGTCCCCGCTGCGTCCCGCTTCCATCCGGGCCTGCGCCGTAACGTCCGCCCCGGCCCCGCCCCTCCTATAAAAGCGGCGGCGGGCGGCGGGCGCCATTGTGCTGCGGAGCAGGCCGCGGCTGTGGTGCGTACGGGCCTGCAGCGCCGGTCCCCGCGCCCCTCTCGCCGCCTCTCGCGCTCTCTCTCTCCCCCTCCCTCCCCTCCTTTCTCTCTCTCTCTCTCTCTCTCTCTCTTCTTCTCCCTTCTTCTCCCTCTCCTCCTCCTCCTCCTCTCCCTCCCCTTCCCCCCGCCGCGGACATGCCGCGCGTCTACATCGGCCGCCTGAGCTACCACGTCCGGGAGAAGGACATCCAGCGCTTCTTCAGCGGCTATGGCCGCCTGCTCGAGGTTGACCTCAAAAACGGGTGAGCTGCGCCCCGCGGCCCCAGGGCCGGCCCCGCCCGGCCCACACACACACACGCACGCACGCACCCCGCCGTCCCCTCCGGCCCGGCCGGGCCCTCCCCGCCGCCCCCATGTCGCGGCCGCTGCCGCGTGGCGCCCGGCGCAAGATGGCGGCGGCGCGGGGGGGAGCGGGGGCGCTGCGGCGGGGCCGGCCCCATTGTCCTGCCGCGGGCGGGCGGCTCACCGGGCCGTTCTCCCATCTCCTAGTTACGGCTTCGTGGAGTTCGAGGACTCCCGCGACGCCGACGATGCCGTTTACGAGCTGAACGGCAAGGATCTGTGCGGGGAGCGCGTGATCGTGGAGCACGCCCGCGGCCCCCGCCGCGACAGGGACGGGTACAGCTACAGCAGCCGCAGTGAGTACGGGCCCGTCTTCCTGCGTGGTTCGGAGGCCGCTTCGGGCGGGGGGGCGCGGGGGGCGGCTCGGCCGTTGGCGGGGGGGGTGCCTGGTGCAGCGCCGGAGCCCGCTGGCTGCGCGCCCGGCCCCGCGCTGCACGCAGGTACCCCCGGCGGCGAGCGGGCGAGTGGCGTGAGGCAGCGGTGGCCGCAGCGCTGTGGCCGGTGGCGAGGGTCTGTGGTGCGTTGGGAGCGGCCTCTGCCCAGTGCAGGGCTCCGGCATTCTCGGGAGCGTTTAGCTGATACGGTGATGTTGCATCACTGACGTTAATGAATACCGTTGCATAATTGGGGTGGAAGCAATCAGCTGTGAACTTTCATGTGAATGTTTCAGTTGAATAAATATATATATGGAAGGGGAGGGGGGAGGTTTTCGAGCAGGAATCTGTTGTGCTAAGTGGGGGATATTGTAAATATGTTCAGCTAACTTGTATAGCTCCTTGAGCTGAGCCGTATAAGAACCTAGCTGGCCTAGTACTGTAAGTAAAAGTACTAAGGTCCATTTTTTGGTAGTCTGTAGAAGCTTGGTGTTGGGGGGGTGGGTATCTTGTCTTTTTAAAAAGAATCAAATGTATGTTGTTTAAAATTGTTGCATGTTCAATTCAAACTTTTTAACAAGTCCTTGATGTTTCAATTTAAAAGTGACCAGTGGGGCTGAGGCTGTGTCCACTGAGGCTAAGATGACTGCCTTTCCTGATTGGCCATGGCTTTTCCATACATTGTGTGACCCTTGCCCTATGACCCTTTGGCTGACCTTACCGGAAGCCATGACGACAGCAGCCTTTTGCCATTAGACGCAGGGTGATGGTGAGGATTCCAAGGGTTAGACAAAACTGGTTAAACTGAACTAGGTGACTGTTACCTTGCGTGTTTTGTGGCCAAACCACCACCAAAAACCTCATACTGTGATGTAAGTACTTAGTGTAACTAGTAAACGTTTTTGTAAAATGTAGAAATGCATGTAATCAGTTAAGTTTTATATTTTACAATGTTCTGTAAAATAAAACTTAGCAAGGTGAATCTAATAAGGAGCAGTCACTCTCTAACAGATCTTAGGAGCGCAGACTTGTAGGATTTTAGTCTGTTTGATTTGCCATTAATATAGATTATGGCAAAATTGCAAAGTTTATTGGAGGCTTAGAGAAATAAAGTCCTACTCCAGTAAATATAACTGTTTAACTAACTTTTTCAGAACATTTTATTTTTCCTCATGCTAGGAGACGACCTAACTTTATTTCTTTGTACAATAAAGGTGGGGGTGGTGGCGGATATAGCAGTCGGAGACAATCTGGAAGAGATAAATACGGACCGCCTGTTCGTACAGAGTACAGACTGATTGTTGAAAACCTTTCCAGTCGCTGTAGTTGGCAGGATTTGAAAGTACGTATTAACGTTCTATCATGGAGCCTGTTGTGACTAGCAGGAAGCAATAACTTCCTTTAATATCAATGTTCATTTTGATTTAGGTAGAAGTAATTGAGAAGTATTTGTGCATGAATGTCTACGTGCAATTAATGCTTCTTGCATTTGCTCAGACTTGTCTTAAGTTAACATAGAGTATAAGCATGTGGAATGGTTAAGTAATTCTTCATCTACTCCCTGAAGGATTTCATGAGGCAAGCTGGTGAGGTAACCTATGCAGACGCTCACAAAGAGCGTACAAATGAAGGAGTGATTGAGTTCCGATCTTACTCGGACATGAAGCGTGCCCTGGACAAACTGGATGGCACAGAGATAAATGGAAGGAAGATCAGACTGGTTGAAGACAAGCCACGGTCAAGCCACAGGCGATCTTACTCTGGCAGCAGGTCAAGGTAATGTTCTGGGACGAGCCAGTCTCTGCATCAAGACTACATACACTAAGAATGGGTCTAGGTTAGCTCTGTCTGCACTAGTTAACCTTTGGCTGGTATTTTGGGAATAGGAAGATGTCGTAGAATGTAGAAGGTATTACTTTAGGTAATACAGCAAAGCCAGTTTGGAGAGTTTTTTGTCTGTGAAACATCAGATGTCATTCGTTGACAGTATATCGACTGGGTGGATGAATAGTACGTCTTGGTGTGGCCATACCTGTTCTTGAGAAGTTCTTTAGCAGCTTTCCTCTGTTAGGTAGGATAGCAGGGCATGCCAGATGAAGAATAAGGGGCAAATTGCATTTTAAATGTTTGTAGGTCGCGATCTAGAAGACGATCTAGAAGCAGAAGTCGTAGAAGTAGGAGCAGCCGCAGCAGATCCCGTAGTGTCTCCAAAAGCCGTTCACGGTAAGTGATACGTTGCTTTCTGTTGGTACAGGAATTTCTACTTGCTGATTGATAGGTATTATACAGCTGCTGTAAGTACTCTTCAGTTCATGCAGAATAAACTCTTGTCTCTTTTTGAAAGATCTAAATCCAGGTCACGAAGCAAAGACCGTTCACGTTCCAGATCTAAAAGCAGGAAGTCTAGATCAAAGAGCAAATCGAAACCCAAGTCTGACAGGGGTTCACGCTCTCACAGCAGATCCAAGGAGAAGTCTGAGAAGTCTCGGTCCAGATCCAGGTCCAGGTCTCGATCTCCCAAAGAAAATGGTAAAGGAGATGCTAAGTCTAAGTCCAGGTCAAGGAGTAGGTCTCGTTCCAATTCTCCGCAGCAGCAGCAATCTGCCAAGGCTCGTTCAGAGTCGCCACCCAAAAGAGCTGCTTCGAGGTCCCGCTCCAGATCTCGTTCAAAATCTCGTTCACGATCAAGATCTAGTTCAAGAGATTAAGACTAGAACTCTCCTCTTACATTGCACACTATTACGGAACATTTTCCTACTTGTCAGGCCATTAGTGTTATGTTAGTACTTCAGAAGTTGGTTTTTTCTCTTGCAGGAGTGAATGGCCTAAGAACTAAGTAATGAGGCATAAAGGTTTCATTTGTATCCCAAATTTGAAAATACAAGATCGGATGGTGGTACAAAGCAGGAAAAGTCCCCCTTTTGTAGAAATTCAGCTAAAAGTTTGATTTTATAGCATTTCTGCAGGAGTAACTTAACTACTCTTAAGTGCAAAGTGGTTTTTATATTAAAAATAAACTGAATATAAACAGGCTTAAATCTGGGCTTTTTTGAAAGTATCACTTTTTCCTATTTTTTTCATGGTTTTCGAACTATGGGTATCGTTAGCTTAATAGGTTACAGCTTGCTACCAAAGGCAGGATTGCCTTGCTGGGCAGGTCAGATAATTCTCTGGTTTATCTTAATTTGTGGAAGCAGGCTGCAAACTGTATAAACTGGTAACAATACTACAAAGATGTTAGACCAGCAATAAACTCAATTTGGAGCATTTGTATTGTATCTTAACTTGCCAAAAGAACATTCCCCCCGTACTGTGACTGTATTAAAGGTAATAAAGGTACTCCGGAACCTGTATCATACAGTATTGCTGAAAAATCCTAAGTTTCAAACTTGAAAGAACGAAAGCTCTTTTTTTTTCTTTTTCTTTTTTTTTTTTTTCCTCTCGAATATCAAGTGTCACTGTTGTCAGACACTTAACGTGTCTCTTGGATGTGGTCCAAGTCACTAGTATGTTGTATGGTTTGTCAGCCTCTGAATACCTATTGGTTATGAAAACTAAGTGAATAAAACTGTCTTCCCTCCCTTTTGACTCATTTATGTTAACATTTTGCTTCAGACTAGGAGAACTATAATACTGTTGTGTGTAAGTCTGAACTTTATTGGAAATGTAATCTCTTTGAGCTAGAGTTCTAGTCTTAACAAAGGCTTTGCTAAACCACAGTTGCCAATTCACTTAAATTGTGGAATAGGACTCATCCCAAAAATTCCCCTTTATAGCTAAATTGATTTTTTTTGTAACATGCAATAGCAAACATTAGAACTGCCTTGTACTCTTTATACAATGTGTAGTTTGACTTGTATAAAATTAAATTGGTGACTCAAACTCTTGTGTTTATTGCGGTGTAATGGGATTCTTTTTCTGCCTCATGCTGGGGAAATCACAATTCATCCTACTTGCCTCTTTTGCTGGAGTAACTTCTTTGTTTTAGTAAGAGACTTGGGAGTTCTTGAAATGCCCTTGGGTTTGTGGTTGAGACCAGCTAGTGAACCAAGCACCGTTTCTCCCAATACATTGTCCTTTCTTCAAGCGTGACTGGATATGAAAGCAACACCGCTGACCAACCGGTCAAAAATTTTACACATCTGCTCAGATGAATTGGATCTGGCACAAGGAGCACATCAAGCGCATGTTCAAATGCGACTTGATACCAGCTTTTCTTTCAAGGAATTACTTTGATCTACACAGTTTCCCTGAAGAGTAACACTCAGTTTCCATTTCCTGATCACATCTAGAAAGTTTGAGCTTTTGCCTGTTGCACAGGAGTAGCCACACTAGTACCAGAAGGGATCCCAGGATGAGTGAAGTTAGTTTTGCCCAATAAACGCAAGTTCTTAGCGGAACCTGAACAGAAGTGATTACATGGCTTGTCTTGCCATCAGATCGGGCTGCTGTTGCTTTTATGTTGTGTACCTCTGCATGCCTTTTCTATCCCAGGGGTGGAAAAGCAGCTGTATTTGAGCTGCCAAGTCAAGTTTCCCCACAATTGATCATAAAGCCATGGAGTCTTAGAAGTATTTCTGGCATGACTAAATCCACACTTCTGCAGAGTGCATTTAGTGCTAAGAGTTTTATTCTCTGCACCTGGAATGGGGTGACTCCTGTGTTTCATTTGTTGTAAGGGTTTTTTGTTGTTTTAATTGAGGCATTTCAGTTAAGGTCTATCTTAGCATAATGATTAGAAAAAATAGTTGCTGTGGTTCTGATCACTGCAGGTGGTACCTTCTCCACATTGGATTTTTAAGTGGGGGGTTAGTACTGGGGACTTCCTACAGAAGCCAGACTGCACAAGAACAGCTTAATGCAGGTTTACAGCCCTAAGCTACGCTTGTGGAAATACTTACCTCCCTTAAACTTGACACAAGCATTATCCCCCCTTGATTTTTATTTCTGCCGACCATGGAGTAGGTCAGACTTACTTCATGGAAAATCTCTCTCTGATTAGCCTCCGGGGGTCTTCAGTATAATACAGGTCACACTTAAAACAGGAATAGAGCTCGGTAGATGAGAAGGTATATATGCATATTTCCAGTAGCTCTGTGTCTTTCCAGTAATAAGGTGTTGGCCATTAGTTTTTTGCATATGCTCGTAGCTGTTAGTAACAGTTTGTTTCTAAAACTGATTTCTAGTGCCAGCATGAGAATGTCTTGGGCTTATAGTAGCCGATCGCACCCGATGCATAACAGTGGCTTTTTACCAACTATATTCTTAGCTTTCTGAAGTGAGGTGGTTATGACAGTGGTTATGTTTGAAGTCGTCTTTATTCATGAGGTACAGGGAGGGCCTAGATGGGGTTTAACCAACATGTGGTAACGCCGATATTTAAAGGGAACTCCCTTAGACACTGAAGATTTCTTTTACCGGAGCCACCTTCGATGTCTCCCTTGGCTGCTATGCGAACGAGAAAGGCCCCTTTACTGTGAAAATGAAGGAGGAATTCCTTGGCATAACTTGTATCCTTCTGGATTAGTTTCCTCTGGAAAGCTAGTAGAATTTCAGCAGTGCCAGATACAGAGCCAGTGCAGTTAAGTGCAAGGCTTGTGATAACTAAAGAATCTACCAACAAACCCCAAACACTGTAATCCCTTTACCTCTGTCAGCACTATTTTTTGTAGGAGTGGAAGACTCGATCTGGTATGTATTTGTGACCACAAGTATTTGAGATCTCTTGTAGGTGTTACAAAAGTGTGATTTGGGTAAGTGTCTTGAATCTCACAGAAGAGTAAAAGGCTGTGGAAGACTTGCAAGCTTGCTGCATTTTGCAGACGTAGCATGTGCTTTGCTTTGGCGTGCAGTTATAGCAATAGTTGACAAAAGTCATTTGGCATTGCTCATCTTGGTTTTTAAACTAACTGGAGCCATCTTTTCAGAGATGTGCTTTAGTATTGGGCATCCAAACTCTCCTGGTTTTTTTTCTGCGCTTCGTATAACCAATATAAATTTGTTCTTAAAAAGACAGAAGAGAAACATGCCTTCTCACCAAATGTGGAGTGCGGGACTGACTTAAAACGTTTGTGTCCTATAGTGAATTGTGAAGGAGAAATCAACACTACTGTTTAAAAAAAAAAAAAAAAGTGAAACTTAGACTGCGACTGCACTTGGAGTCTGTTGCTAGCCTTTTCCTGTATTTAGGAAAGCATCCCTCCCTGTGTTTTGGTGTTAGATGTAAATGCAAGTTCCATCCTTAAATCAGTGATTTATGTGATGTAAAATACCTGCTTTAAAGTCATATGATGAAAATAGCGCTTCCCTTTAGTGTGTCTCACTTAAACACTGGCAGACGGTAGGAACGTGTTTCTGCTTTGTGTAGGTCGTGGGTGGGAGTGCGCCTCGTGATGCCGCGTGCGTGGCCTTGGAAGCGATCGCAGTCTTTGCACCGTTTCCCTTGGACAGCAGTGGTGCCAGCTATTGCACACAAATGGGGAAGTCTGGTATTAAACCAAACTCATGCCTGCTCAGAGTTTCTGGGTGCCCCATCAGTTGTGTGCTTTGAGCTTAATCTCCTTGGTGGCCCACGTCAGGAGGTCATGGAAGAGGATTCTTTTGCCCAGTTCAAAAAGGGGTTTTTTTCCATGCTTTGGCTTCCAGCTCAGTGCTTTGATGGAGAAGGGAACAAATCCCTAATGCACGTGGTCTGGTGAGGAAGCAAGCTGCAAAATGTGATTACTCCTGATCTGGGTAGGTGACTGACTCATCCTGAAGTATGAAATGTGGTCGTGCTTTAGGTTTTGGTGACTACAGTGAGCATCTTGGCTGGCAAGGAAGGTAATTTGGTTGTCCCCAGAGCCAGCAAAGGGGGCGGATGAATAGAGATGCTTAATTCCTCTTAAATGCTAAGGCCCAGCAAGGCTCACCTTAGCCTTTGCATCCACGACACGTGATTTTCAGAAGCTGCTAACAGTACTGTTCGAGTCCATGCAACTGATCCTGCTTCAGTGAGTACCTGTCCACCACAAGTAAGAATGCAGCATGCTTTATTAGGCATACGGGCTTGTTCCGTGCAAAGCATTCAGAAATCATTGCTTAAAAAAGAGCAGGAAATGGACTAAGAATGAGAGGATTTAAAATGTGCTGTCACAAACCATACCCTTTGAAATGGCCATTTGTATTGCATTGCTAAGAGAAAACGGGTACGGTATGTTGGCTTGCTGTAAGGAAGAGCACAGCTTTTGTGTTTAATGTACATGGAAATGAGTATCTCACCTAGCAATATTGCCGTGTTTAGAGTGAAACTGAGTGACTAGAATAGGTGACACTCGTTTTTCCTGCTCTAACATTTCTATCTCTAAATTTTGCAGTTTTAAAGTCCGTTTACAACTGGGAAATGACTGTGTCCCAAATGAGACTGTAACCATCTTTGCATGGGCAACAGGAGGGGCATTTAAAACATGATTGTTGGATTTATTATTCACAGATGGAATAACCTGAACTGTTTCCAGCTCCTACTTCAATCTAATTCAGGTTGGTGTAACAGCCACATGGCACCCACAGCACAAATACGTAAGTTAAAGAGAAAAAGCTGGCAAAGTAGGAATTGGGCTCAGGAGCCTGGAAATCCTGAAAATTTAGCTGAGCTGATGTTCGGGATGTCCTTGAGAGATGATGCAAAATGCTGTGATCACTTGAAAGATGCACAGTTCAGATGTTGCTCAGGAGGTGAAGTTCCTGCCACACCATGAGCAGATCTTGGCTGTGTTTCCTGCATGTGTTGTAATGGCTATTTCATGAGAATGGGAATGCGTTATTTCAAAAGGGGAGAAGCAAAACTAATACAAATACTGCTTTGCGTAGTGGCAGCTATTAATGGTTCAAGAATTTTAACTATCTGTTCTTGGGATCATAATGGTATCTGTCAGCATTGTGGTCAGCCCTTTCCCCCCATCTTTTGTTTTGTGGTTAGGTGGAAAAAAATCAAAAAGCAGAATGTGGGCTCTTGACTTCTTCACACATTATTATTTTGCTAAATGTGTATGTAGATGTCAGAGGGGAAGTTTCAGTTGTCTCATAATCCAATAAAAAATTGAAATAAACAAACTACTCTGAAGTGGCTCATAAACTTCTCCCCTTTTAGCTACATCTGTCACTAAAATGTGAGCTAGCTGGATGAACGCGGGTGTGCTCCTGGATGAGCAGCAATGGCTCACAGCAGCTGGTATGATCCATGCCACTGACAACGTACTGGCAATAGGAAGATGTCTACAGCTAATGCGTGCTTTGGGGTGTGCTTCACAACAGTTCATACCAATACTCATGTTTTGGGCAAGATTCTGAGGGATTCTCTGACTCAAAGCCTACATCCTCTTGTTCACAGAAAGTGGCTTCTGCAGGGCAGTCTCATTTAGAATGTCTCAAATACTCATTTTTTAATATCAGTATTTTTACTCATTTTAAAAGCAAAAGCTTAAGTTTTGCTCCAAAGTTTTGCCTTTCAGCAATAACTGAATACAGTGATTTCAGTCCAAAATACTGATAATGGTGGAGGAAAAGCTTGGTGGGTCACGCTGGGGTTGGAGGTGGCTGGAAGGTGCAGCCTGTGCTGTCATGTGGATGGAGTTGTGGGGGGAATGACTTGGGCAAAGTCATCAGTGGTGTCTGCAGCTCCTGGAACAGGGTTGTCCTGTAAATATGAGTAAGGAAAGTTAGTGCCATTAAGTCAGCAGGTGTTTTGAACAGGTCACACCTGACCTTCTTGGAGTAATCACAATGTACAGTTGCACCCAGTTGATCTGCTAGCCAAAGAGCAGTGTTTCTCCCTGAAATGGGTAAAGAGCAACAAGCTTCCCCTGCGCAGCGTGTGTGTTCCTTGTTCTGCTCCGTGCTGACTGTCTGCATCCTTGCTCAGCACCAACACGAGAGGAAAATGATACGGCAGATGGTCTCTCCTAAGCACGGTAGTGCAACAGTGATGCTGTGCAGTTAACCTAGGGGTAGCGATGGAGTGCAACAGCTGCCCTGGGGTGGCATCTCCTGTTCTGCTGGGCTCTCTGGTACAGGCGTGTCACTAGGTGTGGAGTAAGTACCGACAGTAACTGGGGAAACAGGAGAAAATGTTCTGAAAGAGCCCCTCCACTTACCCCGTCTGGGTCTGTTTGCTGACAAAAACTGTTGCTCTGCGAGCTGAAAGTACAGTCCACCATTTGTCATAATTTCGGTGTCATCTAAGTACATCTGATAGCCCAGAGGAGATGTGTTTTGTAGTTCTCGGTATGCAAAGGCCCCCTAGAGCGCGTGAAACTGAGGCACAGAATGGCAGTGACTTGCCCAGCGGCAATAAAAGTCGTGGATGTCAGTTTGTACTTCAGGCTTACTCCTATTGTTTCATGTTCCATAAGGTGTTTGTCAGGGTTTTGGGTCGGATGGGCATGGGATGTAGCTGGGGGGGAGGACAGGAGTGGTGGGCACGGCCACCCGCAGGCGCTGCCTTCCTGTGAACCGCAGTGCATGGGGACGGGTCCTGGCTGAACCCATCCCAGAGCAGCTCTGGGAGATGCTGCAGCCTGCACTGGTTGGGTCCAGTGGCGTTAATGGCATAGTGGAGTCTGAGAAGCCACATCTGAATAAATAAAATAATAAACCCATTAGTAAAAGCTAAGTTTAAATAAACAAAAGCTCACAGAACCACAGAGTATCCTCAAGTTGGAGGGACCCCATCAGGATGGTGGAGCTCCCTGCTCCTCGCGGGGCTGCCTGGAACTTGGCTGGTGACTAAGGGGGTATCTGTGGACAGGGGGCACGGCCAGCCCTCGGGCTGCTGGGGCACGCTGCCCACCTGCCCAGACCCCGGAGCTCTTCCCATGGGGCTGCTCGCCAGCCCCTTGTCCCACCGTTCATACATGAAGGGAAGGTGCTTTACAAGGGGTGGCGGAGGTGGGAGCTGAGGCACTGGGGCCTATTGCGGAGCTGGAGGGCTCGTGGGGGAGCCGGGGGTGCCGCCTCTGCTCGGCCCGAAGCAGCCGTGTCCTGGGAATCCATCACTCTGAATTCCCGATTTTTATGGCACAGCCAGGAGCAGGGAGCAATGGGAGAAGGCGAATGCCGAGCTGCTTTTCAAGTGCCTTGAGTTTCACTCTGCTCCCGATCTGAACCTCCCACTACAGCACTAAAGGACTGGTAAGGGAAGATGTTCCGTACTGTGTCCCCGAGGGCTGAGGCGAGACCGGGGCGAAGGCAGCGGCACCGAAGGACGCACCCGTCCCCTGCACCCCCATTTTCAGGATCACTTCATTGGAGTCTGACTTCATCTTCTGTCCTGCGTGACAGGTTGTGGGGCGCAGACCCAAGCTGATCGCAGCTGTCAGACACTGACCCCAGAAACAAAGTGCTGGCCCCTGTGCTCCACCGGGCGAGTGGGGGGCTGCAGGGGCCACTGCCTCCCCCCACTCCCCCTCGCGTGGCTCTTGGCACCCCTCCGTGTGTGGATGGTCCTCGTGCTCCCCTGCTCCCACCCGCGGGCCCGGGGCAGCTGCCAGTGCCCCCCACCGTGGGCAGCCAGAGCCGGGGGACAGCGACCCGCGTTTTGAGCAGGGCCATGGGGAAGCGCCGCGCGGGGCGCCCCCTGCGCCCCCCCCCCCAAGACCGCGCCGCAGCACCCTGTGTCCCCCCGCGCCGCTGGGGGCTTCGTGCCGACGCCCCCCGGTTGCTGTCCGAGGCTGCGGTGCGGGCGCTGGGGGGGCTGTCAGCCCGGGGGTCCCGGGGGCCGCGTGCCGCAGCCCGGTTGCTGGCTGGGGGGGCACACACGGCACAGGTCAATGTCAGTGACTGGAGGCAGCTGCTGGCGGCGAGTCCCTCGCCCCACGAGGGGCAGGGGGGGCACGCAGCGGCACGTCGCCCCCCGCCCCGCGCAGGGTGGGGATCCGCGGCAGCCCCTCGGGGCGGGGGGAAACGGGGGGCGCCCGGCCTGGCCGGAGCTGGGCGGGGGGGGGGGGGGGGGGGGGAAGATGCTCGGCGTTGCCATGGCGACCCCCCGCCGGCCCCATCCCCGAACCCCTGCGGCGGAGCGAGCGCGGGCGCTGCGGCGCGGCGGCACACGCGGGTTGCCATGGCGACGGCGCTCATTAAGCGCCTGCGAGTCAGCCTCCCAATTACCGCCCCTCCCGCCGCCCCGGCCCCCCCCGCTCCGCGCCCCTCCCGCCGCCCGCGCCCCCCCCCCCCCCCGGCCGGCGCGGCCCCGCTCGCAGCCCCGCTGGCAGCCCGGGCCGGGCCGTGCGGGCGCGGCGGCCCAGCCGTAGGGCGGCTCCGCGCAGCGCACGCCGGGCCGGGCAGCCCCCGCCGCGGCTGGCAGCGAGCGCCCGGGCCGGGCCGCGGCCGCCGGGCCCCGCCGTGGAGGTAAGGAGCGCGCCGGGCGCTGCCTGCCCCGGGCCCCCCCGCGGGCCGGGCCCCGGGCCGAGCGCGGCTGGGGGCCGCGTCACGCTCCGCGCCGCCCCCCGCAGCCGGGGCGGCCCCGGGCCTGCCGGGGGGGATCGCTCCGCCACGGCCGCCGCTCGTCAGAGGCCCCGGTGGTGGCGGGGCCGGGGGCGGCGGGGAGGGATGGGCCGGGGGCTGCTGCCTCGTGCCCCCGGGGGGGCTGCGGAGCCGCCGCGGGTCGTTCTGCGGCTGTAACGTCCATGTGCAGGGAGGTATTTTTTTCCTCGAGGCACTACGCCCAACAGCAGGGATGTGTGACCAAAAAATAATAATAAAAAATAAATAAAAAAGAGTACGTGCATGTGCATGTGCTTATCTTAACAAAATTAAAAAAAAAAAAAAAAGTACGTGCAGGTGCTTATCTTAACAGAAAAAAAAAAAAAAAGTATGTGCAAGTTCTGGTCTTGCTGAAAAAAATTTAAAAGAGAAAAGTACATGCAGGTGCTTGTCTTACAAAAAAATTTAAGTAAGTCTGTGTGGGTGCTTGCCCCCTTTGGACAAGTTCTGTGCTGGTGGGCGGTGGGTCTCGCTGGGCAGACTGGTCCCAGCTGGGCGCGTGTGGTGCCAGGCGCTGCCCGGGGTGGCCCAGCGGTGTGGGACGGCTCTGCTCTGGCTCTCCCGAGGGATCCTCTCCGGGAGACACGAGGTGGGAAGCCCCTCGCAGGGGGGGCGCTTGGCCGTCTTCCCTCCGGTGCTTCTCAGGCACCGCAGGAGCACAGGCTGTCCTGGAGCCCAAAGGTGACACCGCTGTGGCCCTCGAAAGGGTCCTGCAGCACCGGGGGCATCAGCCCAGCCGAGGGGGGCACCCAGCAAACAGTCCAGGCTATGGGGTGGGGGCTTTGGACCTGCTGGGACACGTTCTGGGTTTGTTTCTTTAGGAGTTGTAAAAGACTGCACATCTTGAAACATTTCGGGATCGTGTATCAATCCTCTTTGGATGTTTCCGCCTGCTTGTAAGTGTCACTTGCAGAAAACCACCCTGTGTTGAGCCCTGACGCTGGCAGGGTGGGATGCTGCAGCCCGGCTGGCGCTGCCGACGGGAGCGGCTTATGGCAGCAGAGTGGAAGGTGGGACGTGGGTGCCCCCTTTGTGCCCCTCCAGTGTTGGCTGAGGGTCTGCGCCCAGTCGGAGCTGCCCAAGCTCCCTTCCAGCCTCAGCACTGAGCGTGGATAGTGTCACCTTGAGCCCACTGGGGTGGCATGTGAGGTTGCTGGTGGCTGCTCCTTCTCTCCCCCTGTGGCTCTGAGCAGATCCACAGGCCCAAGAGCTAGTCCCAGTGGCAGTGACGCCCCTGGGAACAGCAGGTGATGCCCAGCCCAAGTGTCTCCACTTTGTTAGCTGTGCCTGAACCTGAAGGTACCTTGCCGCTGTCTTGCCCTTCTTCCTCCGATTTCTCACTTTCACAGAATCTATTAGCTATTTTGAAATGTGCAACACGAACGGCATCTTCCTGCATGGAAGGATGCTTCATCCTGCTTTGAGGTGTTAGTAAATACCATGGTCTGTTCCAAACCTTACCCCATGCTGCAGCAGAATTAGGAGGACTCTGTGGCCCCTGGTTCCAGGGGAGGCGTCGCCTCCTGGGTTTGGAGCAGCAGTCAGATTTGGAAGGGAAGAAGCCGGTGTGTTTGCCTTTCTCTGCTGAGCCGCTTGCCTGTGCAAAGGGTGTTACTGACTGTGCTTCTCTGTATACGGAGCAAACACTTTCTGCAGTGCCGTTGGTCTCTTAAACGCCTGCCCTGGGCAATGTCAGAAGATGGGAAGATCCAAGGGAGCAGCTCCCAGCCCACCATGTCTCTGCAGTGCTCTGGTGTACCACTCGTGGTTTTAGCATGATCCCAGCTGGTGCATTTTCTTAAAGGCTCGATGTTGCCACAGGAGGTAATTAATAATCCATACCTCACCCACTGGTAAGGATGGGGAAGTTCTTTGTTGTGGCTGAGGAAATTCCTGAAAAAATAATTCGCAGATTCACGGGCTGATTGAGGTTGGAGGCACCTCTGGAAGTCACCTTGTCTAGCCCCCTGGCCCATCAGGGCCACCCAGAGCTGGCTGCCCAGGACTGTGTCCAGGTGGCTTTTGAGTATCTCCACAGATGGAGGCTCTACCACCTTCCTGGGCAGCCTGTGACAGTGCTTGGCCACCCTCACAGGGTTCAGAGGGACCCTCCTGTGTCTCAGTTTGTGCCCATGGCCTCTGGTCCTGTCCCCTCTGCCCCCTCCCTCCAGGTGTTTGTACACATCAGTGAGATCCCCCGGCGCCTGCCCTGCTCCAGGCTGAGCAGCCTCAGCTCTCAGCCCTTCCTCACAGCAGAGATGCTCCCATCCCCCCCTCATCTTCACAGCACTTTGCTGGGCTCTCTCCGGCCTGTCCCTGTCTCCCTTGTACTGGGGAGCCCAGTGCTCCAGCAGCGGTCTCCTGGGTGCAGAGCAGAGGGGAAGGGTCCCCCCCTCCACCTGCTGTGGCGCTTCTCCTGGTGCAGCCCGGACACCGCTGCCACCTTCGCTGCAAGGGCACGTTCCTGGCTTGTGGGCAGCCCGGTGTCCCCCAGGCCCCCGGGTCCTCTGTCGGCTTTAGCTTTCCAGCTGGGGAGCCCCCAGCACATACCAGTGCAGATTTCAGGAATATTTAAAAAACTCAGAAGCCGCAATAAACATGTTAATATATTTTGAAATATGGTAATTTTAAGGCAATTTTGTGATGAAAAGGAACACTTATTTTGACCAGACTGTGCTTTATAAAGTGCTGACGGGGCTGTACAGTGTCTCTGTGCTGGGAGCTGCTTTTCTCTGAGCCCCTCTGTGGCCTGTTGCATGCAGTGTATCCCTCCTCTTTCCAAACAGAGGGGCAGCCCCTGGCTGTGCTGTGGCGTTGTGAGAGGGTGGGTGTGAGGCTGTGGCGGAGTCAGAGACTCTGGTGTATAGCAGCCACAGAAACGCTTGCTTTGCAAGCCCCTGTGTCACCAGCCCGGAGCGCTGCTATGCCAGCACCCAGCCTTGCTGGTTTGATGAACTAGAAACTCTGAGCAGCAGGACCAGTGAATCTGGTGGCCCTAAAACGCGTGTTTGGTGGCCAGTTTCGCCTGTGTGTGTGCACAGATCAGCTGTCCCCAGGCGCACTCTGGTGCTCAGGAGGTTCAGCCCATGTTTCATGCTGACGCCCTCCCCTGCAAGGTGGGGGGCAATGTGGAGACCCTCTTCTCTGTGCAGGTGCTAGGTTTCCCAGACTTGAAGGTTTTACTCTGACAGAGACCACCGTTACAGGGACGTCTAATCTTGCTGTCAAAGCTGGTTGAAATAGGCTGGCGAAGTCTGACTGCAGACAGATGGCCGTATGCACGTACATACTTGTACATGGAGAACGTGGTTGCAAGAACCGCTTTACCAGAGCGAAGCAGGCCAGGAGAGAGAGCGCTTCTGTGTGGAAGTTGTCTTGAAAAATTCCTCCTTCCAGCCAGCGTGTTGTGGCAGTCTCTGGAGAGACCACAGGTCAGCGTGTATGCATGGCCAGGCTTCCCTAGGGTGGCTTTTCTTCTTTCTGGCTTCCCCAGAGTGGGAGCCCGAGGTCCTTGGCCGCCCCTCGGCAGAAGGCAGCGGAGAGCAGTGGGTGTGCAGGCTGAACAGCAGGCTTGTTGGGGCGTGGGGCTGACCTACACCCTACGGAGTTACGCTCAGTACCAGGAAAAATGGAGAACTTGGGGCCTCGCTGATAAGTTCAAAATAGCTTTCGCGTCTACAATTGCTTGCTATTTTAAAATCTGGATGGTGGGATTTTTGAAAGCTGCGAAGTGTTGGCCTAATTATGGTCCTGTCGGCGCAGGTGGAGATTCTTCAGATGTCACTGGGGCATGTGTAGGCCAAAAGCTTTTTAAGATCCCACTAAATAAAAAATTGAGAAAATAAGTAAACCTTCTCTTTATCGTCTGGAGCAGTCACCAGAAAGGGAATGCGTTAGGTAGTTTTGCTAATCGTTGTGCTAATTTGTAGGGAACGTGCTTTCCCTGCTGGGAGGTTTTCAAGACCAGACTGGATAAAGCCCTGAGCAACCTGGTCTGATCCCATAGCTGACCCTGCTGTGAGCAGGAGGTTGGACTAGAGACCTCCTGAGGCTCTTCCCAGGCCGAGTTATCCTGCAGTCCTTAATGGGCCATACCGTGGCTTGTAGGGGACCCCTTGAAGTGTTCTCTGGGGTGGTGGGACCTGCCCAGGCTCTGGCTCCATGCACTGAAACAACCAGGCCTGTCTCAGCTGCAGGCATCTTCTCCCTGACATCTGTCAGAGGTTCTGCTCTTGGGCACCAGGGTTGTCCAAAGGGACGTGTGCCAGTGCCTTTCCCTGCTGGGGCAGTGGTGCTAGGGCAGGTCATAGCTGTGGCTGTGCTGCCTTACAGAGATGCTTGTCCTTTTCTCCCCTTTTCCTCATATGCTGCTTCTGACCTGAGATACCTCACAGCAGGTTGGGCTTCCAGGTTTTTTTCTGCCAGCGTTTTGAAAACTGTGAACTGCAAACAATGTCTCCAAACCTGATTCTCACTCCTCCAGGTTGGGGATTGAGCTCTGCAGCCCAGGTGTCGTGTCATGCCCACACCCACCCCAGCATCGAGGCTCCGGGGCAGTGCTCTGCGGCTTGGTACTGCTTCTGCAGGGGTTATCTCAGAAATTCCAAGTTAAAAGTTTGCATGTGCTATGGTTGATGTGAGCAGTGTTGGTGGTAAATTGTTGTCTAACACCATGGAAGCCCTTGACAAGAGGTGGGAGAGCCCTGGGAATCCCTAGGATTCAGCTGTGGCAACAATGTGCTTACAAGTTCACGCCAGCGGTGTTCTTGCTGCTCGTGTGTGGCCTTGGAATAGCTTTGGGCCTGTCAGCCCCCACATATCTTAAAATGAGAGAAATGTGGCTTGAGATGTCTGTAAGCATAAGGGTTTGTGGTGTCTAGGACCTCAAAGCCTTTGTTCCCTGTGGGATGGAGCGGGACACGTGCTGGGGGAATTGTTTGCAGAACCTGTGCTCCCCACGTGCTGGAAGGGCAGGAGCTGGGGCAAGGTGTTAGGGAAAGGTTTCTGCCAACAAGAAAGAGGTGCTCTGGCCAGAGGTGCTGCAGGAAGCTTGGGCATGGCTGCTGAGGGGCAGAGAGGAGCAGGAGTGACGGTTTGTTGTCGGGCAGGGCTGTGGGCTGGATGGGCTCCTCTGCCTCCCTCAAGCTCCCTGGAGGGCTCTGTACCCTCTGAGCTGGGCTGCCCAGCAGCAGGGGGGGGACACGTGCCCTTTGCTGCCATGAGGCCTTTCCCAGGAGCCCTAAATCTCAGTTATTTAGTTCTTCCAGTTTAAGGAATAGCACCACAGTCTATAATCCAAATTAATTCTGTTCCCCCTGACCTCACAAGGCACAGGAGAACCAGTCTCAACAGCATTTGCAGGCAGCCCTACAAGGATTTGGAGAGTGACACGTGATAATTACTGCTGATTATTTCCTGTGCAATTATTGTTCACATTATGGACTGCTCTACAGAGATGAGTTTGAGCATCACCCAGCTTGGGCACTGGATCTAGTTATTTCTTTTCCTTTCTAGGCATTTCCAGTCCCAAGTTCTCTTTAAATAAATAATTTAAAAAAAAGCCAACAGCTCACACAGAACGAGGAGTTGTCCTTGGAACGTTTGACCCATGTGATGAATCAAGAATAAATAACAGATTTAAGTACCTAAGGACGCAAAGAAGTTCCTAGTGGATATTGGGAAGCACCAAGACAGGTTGGCTGCCATATTCATTTTGACTTTCAGTTGGAGTCCGGTGTCAAGCTGAGTTACCCAGTTCCTTTGGTTCTCCTGAGACTTAACAGTCCTTTTCTGGTGCTGCACCTGGAGGGCCTTAAAGGTCCGTATCATCTGTCAGTTGAACATCAGGTATTTCTGATCACAAACCTGGCAGGACTGTAAGAGAGAAGTAGTAGTAGATCTTCCCCCTGACGTGAGCACACCGTCCCACTCTTTACCCTCTGGTTGTAACGCCTTTGTCTTAATGCCTCAGGTTTTAAAATTTCAGACTGCCCTTTGTTGCCAAATTCTTATTTAACTGTGCTTCACAGAAATGGTCGTCCTGTTTTCCACGTGGCTGTCTTCTCTTTCAAATCCAGGTTGCATTGAAAGCAACCAAGACACAAGCACAGTCCCTTGCTTAGCCCCATAGCTGCCCTGCCTCTGTCTTGACAGAAGGTGCTTTGGAGAGGGTTTGGGAAACAGGGCAGGTCCAAATTTCTTCCCCACCGCACTGTCCTCAGGCTCCAGAGTGGTCTCTGGGACACTGCCCACCGGTTTCAGTAGGCGTGGAGACATCTGCCTACCCTGACCGCATCCAGGGATACTGCTGGTTTTCCACTCAGCCCTGTGTACCCATTGCACCTTTCACTTGGGCAGGAGCAGCACCAAGAGTCGTCCCTCACCAGGGCACCCTGGGCACCACAAGGCAATGCTGTCCTTCCCTCCAGTTTGCAGGCAGACCCTGGTCTGGGGACATCCTGGTGTAGGCACCATCCTGCCTGCTGGGGCACAGGAGGGGCCAGCTGCTGCCACAGGAACAGGGAGGCGAGGGGGGCAGCTGGCAGGGCCACCGTGGCCCACTCCAGCTGGGAGCTCAGGTCACTCAGGCAAGGTCTGAGACCGAGTCAGGATGCTAGCAGCAGGTCAGGTCCTGGCATAGGCAGGCTGAGAGTGGGCTGACATCGGTGGACGTCCCGGCGGGCCGGTGAGATCCAGTAGTGCCCTCAGGGCCCTAACACCTTGCCTGCTTCTTGAAATTGATGGCTAAATGGGTTGAATGTCACCAGTCCTGTGAGAAACTCAGCTGCATGCAATTGATGTCATGTTCTGTGCCCACCCGCCCCCTTGGTTGACTCCTGTCACTTGTGAAATTCTCTCTTACAGCCAGTTCGAAGATCAAGGGTGGCAGCCCAGCAGGAGAACTGGAAGGGGAACTTCAGGGACCTCCGTCTTCTCCAGGATAGAATTTGCCAACCCTGAGTCACAGCCTGCATCAGAGTGGTGTAGACCGCAGCGGGAGCTGGGAGCAGCCATAGCTTGTGGTGGACCTGCTGTGCTCGTACCTTCTTATGGTGGTGCCAGGTAAGAAAAAACCCTCAGTGTTTGCAGGCTTTGAGATGGGATCTCGCAACAGGGGTTTTACTAGGTCATGTTGGTGCCACTCAGTGGATAAGGAATTGGCTGGGTGGTCGCGCTTAAAGAGTTGTGGACAATGGCTCAACGTTCAAGTGGAGACCAGTGACGATGGCATTCCTCAGGGGTCCATACTGGGATCGGTGCTGTTCAACATCTTTGTTGGTGACGTGGACAATGGGATTGAGTGCGCCCTCAGCAAGTTTTCCAAGTGGTGCGGTTGGCATGCTGCAGGGAAGGGATGCCGTCCAGAGGGACCTTGACAGGCTTGAGAGGTGAAACTCATGAAGTTCAACAAGGCCAAGCATAAGGTCCTGCACCTGGGTCAGGGCAGTCCCTAGTATCTGGGCACAGAATGGACTGAGAGCAGCCCTGAGAAGGACTTACACGTGTTTGTTGATGAGAAGCTTTACCTGACCTGGCAATGTGCACTCACAGCCCAGAAAGCCAACCGTACCCTGGGCTGCGTCAAAAGAAGCGTGGCCAGAAGGTCGAGGGAGGTGATGTTCCTCCTTTACTCCACTCACAAGACCCCACCTGCAGTACTGTGTTCAGCTCCGGAGCCCCAACATAAAAAGGATGTGGACCTGTTGGAGTCCAGAGGAGGCCGTGAAGATGATCAGAGGGCTGGAGCAGCTCTGCTATGAAGACAGGCTGAGAGAGTTGGGGCTGTTCAACCTGGAGAAGAGAAGGCTCCAGGGAGACCTTATAGCACCTTCCAGTGCCTAAAGAGGCTTATAAGAAAGATGGGGACAGACTTTAGTAGGGCCTGTAGCGATAGGACAAGGGGGGATGGTTTTAAACTGAAAGAGGGTAGGTTGAGGTTAGATATTGGGAAGAAGTTCTTTGCTGTGAGGGCGGCGAGGCGCTGGCACAGGCTGCCGAGAGCAGCTGTGGGTGCCCCATCCCTGGCAGCATCCAAGGCCAGGCTGGACGGGGCTGGGAGCAACCTGGTCTAGTGGGAGGTGTCCCTGCCCACGGCAGGGGGTGGGAACTAGATGGTCTTTAAGGTCCCTTCCAACTCAGACCGTTTTATGAAATGGAGGGACCATCCTCCACAGTGTCTTTCTCGCTTCTTTGTTGTGTTTGTACTTGTACCAAACTTGATTTCTTTCTTGCTGTCTTCCAGTGTCTTGCTCTGTGCCCAGGCAAGGTGATGGACAGCAGAGCAGAGATGGAAGTTGTGAGAAGCACGAAGGGGAATGTTGCTGGGGAGGTCAGCGTCCACGTGGTCACCACTGAGAGCACTGTGCAGAGCACCCACCTGCCAACGACTGCCTTCATCATACCAGGTATGTGGAACTGTCCTCTGTAACTGTGCCTCCCCAGCCTTCTCCCCCCACACTGATACCTCACACTCCTTGCGTATCTGTGCTCCTCCCAAATCCTTGGGAGGCAAAGCTGTGCTGCTGTTGCAATCTTAGAGGTTCTCTGTGACTATCCCACATCACTTGGACAATTTGTGGCTGATTAAAACCTCTTGAGTTTTAAACCAAAGCCCTGATGTCTGGGGCCCTGTGTCAGTGCAGCGCAGTGTGCTGGGTGCCTGCGCGCAGGGCATGTGGCCTCCTGGGTTGCTGCATTGTTGTAGAGTCGTAGAATGTCTCAAGTTGGACAGAACTGATAAGGATCATTGAGCCCAACTCCCTGCTCTTCACAGGACTGCCTAAACCTAAACCATGTGACTTTCATGAGGTGTGTGAGCAAAGCATGGATGTGTTAGCTGAGGTCAGGGATGTTCTTGCAAAGCAAATCTCCCAGTTTTTGCACTCCCAGTGCCTTGGATCCCAGTGCAGAGAGGCCCTGGACTGCACAGTGAGTTCCTGTGAAATTAAACTGAACTGGGAGATGCAGTCCAGGAGCTTGCCAGCGTGCTCCTGCCACATCAGAGCATCCTGCTCGTGGGAACAGTCTGAGATTAGGCTGAAGTAGGAACCCTTGAATGTGGATAGTGTTGGGGCCACCCCCCAGCACAAGCCATTGCTGGCTGCGGATCTTGTTGGGTCACACTGCCTGCTTTGTGGGTGCTTTAGCCCACAGCACAGTGCCCTTGGCAGCGAGACTATGTCCTCTCTGTCATTTTGTGCTGCCTTTGAGCCTTGTTTGCATCAGTTAAGTGTTCTGTGTGTGCCTCTGGTTGTTTCCTTTCTTCCCTTCTCAAGCAAATGCCACTACCATCAACCTTCCCACGAGCACCTTAGAAATTCAGCGATTCCCCCGGGAACCACAGAGAAGCACAGGGGCCGAGAGGCCAGAGAGGGGAGCAGGGAGTGAGCCCATCACAGCTACTGTCATTCCCCAGATCAGCGGGGTGCAGACCTGCAGCACAGTCCGTGTGCTGGAGTGGAAAGATGGGGTGGCTACTTTGCCTGGGAGTAACCTGCGGGTAAGTGTAGCCCTGGGACACCGTTTCTGCCCCCCCGCTGCTCCCTGCAGCTGCTTGCCCTTGTAAGTGGCAGTCCTCCAGCCTGTGGCAGGCAGGGACCACCAGGATGACATGGCCCTGGCAGTCCCTGTGCCCCAACTGGAGGGTCCCTCAGCTGCTCTGGCTCTGCAAAGCTCTTCTTGTGCCCCATCCCTATGCCCCTTCCATCTTACGAGCTTAGCAGACAGAGCATACACATGGTGCCTGAGGGGCTGCAGCAGGTCTGCCATGCACAGGGAGGCAGAGGGATGCTACGTGTGTGGGGTGGCTTTCCTTTCCAAACTGTGCCATGGAATTGGCTCTCACCAAATGCCTGCACTCACCCTGGAAACAGTGGTCTTGCACTCATCAGACGGCGGGTGCCTTTAGGTGTACCCCTCAGTACATGAAGTGGCTTGCACAAAATGCACCAGTTTCTCAGCTGCTGCTCAGCCTCAGGGCACCACATCCCCCAGCCATGTCCCTGCCCCTCATCTCACCCAAGCGCAGGCAGTGTGCTTGCCCTGGCAGGCTCAGCGGCCAGCGCAGGGCAGTGCAGGCAGCTGCAGCAGGGCAGGTGCACTCTGCTGCTGTGCTCACCTCTGTCACCAGAAGAGCTGTCCTCTTGTTGGACACGCTAATGACTGAAAGCGTCCCTTGTTCTCAGAGCTCACGTGCACCCACTAGCTATCAAGTTACATTTCTGTCCTCCTTGTTAACTATTTTTCCTTGTTTTTTGGTTCAATGACATAGTTTCGAATAAACGAGTACGGGACACTGAAGGTAGTGAGTGCTGATAAGATGCCTCCAGTAGACGCTATAAAGGAGGGTCACACAGAGAAGGACGGGGACTCAGAGGTGGCACCCACCAGCAGGGACAATCCTACTGTGGCTCAGGGTAAGGGCACCATGGTAGCACTTCTGGGGTGGGTACCCTCATCCAGCAGGCGCTGTCTGGCATAGGCCCTGAGCAAGGCAAATATCTCCTGCTTCCTGCTCTCCTTCCCTCACTGCACCTTGTGCCTCACTGCTTCTCTTCTCTGTGACTCAGATGTGCCAGAGCAGATCAAGCTGCCGACAGCAGAAACCATGTGCCACTGTGATACCTGTGGCCGGAGACATGTGTCAGATGGAGCCCGGGAAGGCCGTGGCTTCTGCAGTGAGCACTGTCACCAGCAGTTCAAAGAAAGGTAAAGGGAGCAGAGTCTGCTCTGTGCAGAGCAATATCCATCTGTCTGCCCTCCTTCCCCTGGTCCATATGCTCCAGCAAGGGCTACAGGCACATCTGTCTGCAGCAGATGCTGAGCACCCCACTTGTTTCCTTCTTTCCTGTAGGCAGAGTGCCCTGGTTGCAGTGGTGGGGGGATGAAGGCTTGTCCCAGGGGTCAGCAGGAAGCACAGGGGCCAGATTTTGTCCTGCCCAATTTGTGGCCTCATAAACACGTATCCGCTGGAGCAGGGCTGCAGCGGGAGGTTGCTGCAGTGGGTGCTTCCAGGCTGAGCAGCAGTGGGAGGCATGGATCATGACAGCATTTCTAGCCCTTCTGCTTACTGATGTATCTCATTTTCCAGCATCTCTGTGTGACTATGATGCAGCTTAGAGCCCTGCTGTGAAACTGGATCCCATTTGATCCATCCCTGGATTCAGGTTTCTGACACCCAAGCGGGTGTGAGGGTGATTCTGGTCTGTAGCATGGTTCTGACCTCTTGCCAACTTGTGTGCTAAGAGGAGCGCACACATTAGTCAGGAGGGATGGGAGCATGTGTGAGTAAGAAATGGGGTGACAGTGATTCTCCAGGAGCCGCTGCACTGGCTGATGCCCCAGCCATTGCCACATACCGTGCCACAGTGGTTTATTCTTCCTTCCTCTGTGCAGGTCCGTCATTGTGGAAAACTCTGCCAGCAGCACCAATGCTGCTGAAATCCTCAAACCAGTGAAGAAACGAAAGAGGAAGGACTACCAGAGCCCTTCGGAGGAAGAATATGAATCTGAGCAAATGGTAGGAAGAGGGCAGGGAGGGCACGTGTGGGCATGTGCTGGTGTCAAGGGTGGGCCGTGGGTTGCCCCTGTATGCGCTGAGATTGTGCACAGTTCTCATCTGTACTTTTCTGTGCTATGTCAGCTATACGTCAAAGGTGTAACCTCTTGGCTGTTAATGCCCAAAAGACTTGAATGTGTAGAGCATCAGGGCTTCTAGACACTTGGCTAGCTGTTTGGCATGCCGAGCGCCTGGGGCTGGGCATGCCAGACACGTCCTCATCGGGCTGTAGGTATCGAGCGCTCTCAACTGCTCTTTTGAGTCTGGGCCGCCAAAGTCAAGTGTTGAAGTAAGAGGGTGTCTGTCTGTGGCGTGTGTCCGGGGCAAGGGAGGGTGACACTGACAAGGCAAGGAAGCTCTGCTTGCCAGCCCTGGCTGTAGCAGATACATGGCAGGTGCAATTGCTACCACTGGGCACCAAAATCCCGCTCAGGCTGCTGTCATCAGATCCTCTTGGGTGCCCATTGCTGGGCCAAGCATCAGTCAAATCGTAGGTGGTGTGGAGGCACAGTGTGGCCCTTGGCAGTAGTGTGAGGGTATAAAACTCAGCATAAACCTCTGTGCAGACCTCCAACATGATGGATTTCTGGTTTGTCTGCTCATGTCTAGGAGGAGAAGCAGGAAGAGAGGAAAAGCTCGATGGGAGACTCTGCCATCAGCAATCCAGAGGCTGATACGTGGAATGGGAGCCAGCACGGTATGGAGGGCTGGGTGGGTGGTGGGGTGAGCACTCCTGCCTCAGCTGTGGGGTCCCACTGTGGGGCTGGGCCAGAGGTTTGGTGCTCCAGCAGAGTCAAACACCCAGTGCAGCGCACTGGTACATGTTCCTTAAGGCTTGTAAGCTCCTCTGCTTGCTTGATCCTGCTCTCTCTGTCTCTTTCCATTTCTCTCCTTTCCTCTCTTTCTTTCCGTGGGAAAGGTGCACCATTACAGATATGGCTGTGTCTTCTTCAGGTACTGGGCTGTACTGTACAGTGCTCTCCAGTCCCTCCCCTTGTGAGCTGAATTTATTACTCGTGGATACCATGTTTACTCAGAGATGCACAGTCCTGAGCAATAATGTGACTCAGTGCCACGTATGGCTTTGCCTTGCCTTTGGACAGTCTTATGGGGAACTTCCCTCGCTTGTTTGGGAGCTCGCAAGTTCTGGAGCTGCTCCTGTAGGTCTGGTGCTGTTGAAGCTGGGTGATTTGGGGTTGTCTCACCTCATGGGGATCTATTCCTGGACTGTAGCAGAGGAGGTCTTAAACGCAGAGCTGTTGACACAAAGGGAAGGGAGACAAGCTGAAAGATGCAGTGTTTGCTTGTTTGGGTTTTTTCCTGCAGCGCGATGGGGGAGAGGGGGAGGGAAAACTTGGGAAAATACTGAAAATAAAGATTGATGGGAAACCTTTCGTTTTTGAGTAGTGAAAGGTCATGCTCAAAGTAATTTCAAAATTCAGCTGGTCCAGCTTCATACTCCTCTCCATAACCAAGTGTAGGGACAGTAGCAGGGGCCAGGTGTCATTAAGCCCTGATGTTACAGAGTTAACCACTATTTAGAAGGAATCTCGTACTCTCTTACCAGGTCCTTTTCTCTACAGTCTGAGCTTTGAACATGTAACCTTCCCTGCTGCATACAAGGAAGCAGTGCTGAGCCTTGTTATGTCAGCATTTTATTTTCTCTTATTTTAGAAGTACATCAACAAACAAAATGCACACCTGGATGCTTTGGTGCAGCAGAGTCGGTGTATGCTCTGGCTGCAGGCGTATTTGTCATTCTCTAGAAGTGCAGAGCTTGTACTTACAGATTCCCCAAACATGCCCACTGCTTTTTCCTATGTCCTAAAGAATAATAAAGGTGTTTGGCACTCTTAAGTATTAGTGAAGCATCTAGGTTAGTAACCTTGCTTACTGAAGCTCAGCTTTCATGTCTTCTGCAAGTTCCTATTTTTTCCACCTCCCCTTCCTGTAAGCTCAAGAGAGGAAGGAGCCGGGCTGTTTTTGCCCTGCGTTGCTGGCCTGCCCTGCTCAAGGCTGTCTGCCCTGGCTGACCTGTGCCTGTGAATTACTCAGCACCATAATAGGCACAGCACTCCCAGAGTCCCTTCAGGCGATATGAAGCAGGGAGAGAAAGTGGATGGAGAGCAAGAGACTTGGTTTGTGTCTTGTGTGCCTTGGGCGAGGCCTTTGTGGCCTTCCCAAAAGGGTCAGAGGCATGGAGAATCCATCTCCCTGCCTGTGAAGAGACGATGCGGTCTTCTTTTCATGAATACCTTAAGGGCAAACGCATCTCTAGGGCATCAGGGTGGCGCTGGTGTGCCAAGGGGGGCTCAGGTGGTTGTCTCAGCAGAGGATAGCAGAGCTGGTGCCTCTGGAGCAGCAGTGGGAGGTGAGCCCACTGCTGGTTTGACTGGCCGGGAGCCCCTTGCATCTGGGAGTGATTCCCAGACCTCTGGATGGATCCTGCTGGTTGTCCCAAATCCATCAGTGCTGTGGCCGTTTTGGATGTACTGACTGGAGGAGGACTGGTTGCAGAGGTGTCCTGATGCTTTGCACAGGATGGCTTGTCCCTCAAGCTCCTTAGGTGCCTTACTAGAGCATCATGCAGCAGGAGAGGACATTTGGGTCATGGGGACCTCTGTGAGAGGGGGGCCTCTTGGCTCTGACCCTCCTCAGCCAGCCAGCCAGGTCTGCTGGAGAAGGGGTCCTGGTAGGACGGTGCTGAGCTTTGGAGGGATGCAGGACTGTGTGCGAGAGCGGGACGTGGCCCCAGCGGGACCCATGCGCTCGCCTGCCCTCCGCTGCCCTGAGGCAGGCAGGCAGGGACAGAGGCTGGAGTGGACCCTCAGCAGCGCGTCTTGTGTGTGCGTTTGTGCTGCGCTCAGGTGCCAGTGAGGAGAAGAAAGAAGGCTGGTCTTGGGCGTCCTACTTGGAGGAGCAGAAAGCTGTCGCTGCCCCTTTAGATCTCTTCCAGGATGTGAGTTGGGATTTTCCTGTCTTTTTCCCTCTTTCATCTTCTCTTTTCTTTCCCTTTTTTTCCCACCCCTCCTCCTTCTCCTCTCTTCCTTGCTTCCCTATTTTGCGCGACTCTGAGCGATAAGCAAGCTCGCATCTTCACCTGGAGGTGACCAGTCAGCCTCCAGTTTTGATTTGCCCCGAGTCCCACTCCCCAGCAGGGTGCTGTCCCCCATCCCAAGCAGCCCACGCTGGCCTAGGACATCCCTGTGGCCCTGGCAGGGTGGCGCAGCCTTTCCAGCCCTTCCTGGAAGGCAGGTGTGGGCTCTCCCGAGGCCACGTTGCTGCACCGCACTCCTGCGCTCAGGCACCTGCTCGCCAGGGTGCAAGAGGAGTCAGGCCCGTGCCCCACGTGCTGCGGCCGCTAGCGCAGGGACACCCTGCCCTGCCAGCAGCAGGGGATGCAAACCCACAAGGAGCTGGAAGAATGCCTTTTTCTATGGGAAAGAATTAGAATTCGAACCAGAACATAACCTGTGGCCCACAGTCTCCTGTTCCCAGCAGCTCCCATTGCCTGATGGTTGCTCCTTGGGATGGTTCTAGACCCAATTATCTGTGTCGTTTTTTACACTGTAGTTTAATTTTTGTTTCCAGTACCAAGTAGCTTCCCAGCACAAGAATGGCTTTAAAGTGGGGATGAAGCTGGAGGGGATCGATCCGCAGCACCCGTCTATGTACTTTATCCTGACGGTGGCTGAGGTAAGGTGCCTCCGGCGTCCGTGTTCCTCGGTCCCCTCCTTGCGCCCGCGCGTGGGAGGCTCTGTGGCGGGGGCTGCTGCTGGCCGGTCCGTGGAGGAGACCGGCTTTGGACCCTCGCCTGCATGTCGCTGCATGTGATGCTCCCACACCTTGGTCAAGCGAGCAGGGAGTTCCTCCCAGCTCACGGGGCAGGAGACAGTGTTGTGGAACAGTGGTTCTGCCCCAGCCGGGTTGGTCTGTCTGTCTCTCTGACACGGCAGGGCCACACGGGGGAAGAGACTGTGGTGATGGTAACAGCTTTTTGGAGCTGATGCCCCTCAGACAGGTCTGAGCCCTGGCGATAGCGGGTGCGGAGGCATCCCATTGCTCTTCCTTGTGTCCATGGAGGACCTGTCTGTGGGGCTCCCCACTTAGCCTTGTGGCAGCTGAACCAGTCCTGCCTTGCAGCGCTCCCCAGGCAGCCAGGGAAATCAGCTGTACAACAGTGGCTGCTGTTCTTGCTGCTGGGGAGATGTCACCAAACCAGCACGGCATTTAGCCAGAATCCCTGCACCATTTCCCCGGGTGCAGAAAAGGGAATCCTTGCGCTTGCTGGACCCAGCAAGGTGCCCCACCATGGCATGTCACGCACCAGCCTGAACCTCCCTTCTTAGGGCTGGCTTGGTGGCCTCGCACTTACCTTGTTCTGTGCTGTACGCCTTTTGGGGCTGGCATGTGCCCCCTGATGTGGGCACTGGCCGATGAGTGACTTGGCTTCCCTAAGTGATATGCTGAGGTTGTGTGCGGGATGGGAGGTGTGCGTGATGCTTGGCCAGGGACAGCAGGAGGGTTTCATGCTCCTTTCCTTTTCCTGCCCTTCCCGCTGGCAGGTGTGCGGTTACCGGATGCGCCTCCACTTTGATGGCTACTCTGAGTGCCACGATTTTTGGCTGAATGCTGACTCCCCCGACATCCACCCTGCCGGCTGGTTTGAGGAGACTGGGCACAAACTCCAGCCCCCAAAAGGTAAGGAGTTAGCAAGTTGCTGGGTCGTGTTGAAGTGGAGACCCAGAACGTAGAGCTGGAGGTGGGGACAGGGTGGCTCCATGGAGCCCTCAAAGGGATGCTGCTGTACTGGGGGGGTTCCACAGGACAACCTTTCGGGCACCCATTGTGCTAAAGATCTCTGCTTGCTCCCATTCTGGGGCAGAGCCCTGCCACCTGGATGTCCCAGTGCCAGGCTGCAGCCAGCAGCTGTGTCCCAGGGCACAACCTCCTGGCTGCTCTCTGTGAACTCTCTCTCTCTCTCTCTCATTTCTCTTCCTGAGGGGTTGTAGGTTATAAGGAAGAAGAATTCAGCTGGACAAACTACCTGAAGATAACAAAGGCTCAGGCAGCTCCTAAGCACCTCTTCGTGGTTCGAAATACTGTGAGTAGCAGCTTCTCCTTCCTGCCAGAGCCTGCAGGTTCAGGTGTGGCTTCTTGCCCTCCAGCTGAGCAGAATGCCTCCACCATTGCTGGGCAAAATTTTCTCTGTCCACCCCTGTCACGGTCTGCTCAGTGGGCTCGTGATGGTTCATTTACTATGATCTCGAAGCGCAAAAATCAAGGTGACCACGTTGAGGGGTTATGCTTCAATCAGTTTTATTGTTTGCCCGTAAAGCAGTGTGCGATAGGGAGAAGGACAGAAAGTGAAGAAAAGGTAAAGTGAAAAGGAAAGAGGATTATAGCGACCACCACCGGTCCAAGGCGTCCCTATGGTCCCAGGTCCAGGCAGCGTCCTGCCGGTCCTTCCGGGCGTCGTGATCCTTGGTGGGGAAGATCTCCAAAGTTCAGTTGCTAAAGAGTCCTCTTTTATGCCGAGCAATACACGTTGCTCCTCCTCTGGCCCGTGGATTGTTGTCAGTCTCTGCCTTCTCGAGCCAGGTTATCACGCATGTTACGGTTCATTGTAATGACGACAGTTGTTATACGACCTTATTGTAGTCGTTCCTTCCAGTCCCAGGTGGCAGGGAGCGGCACAGCACTCCTCGTACCGTGCAGTTCTCCTTCCCGGGGTCTCTGGGTCTCGGTGTCCATGAGGAGCACATTCCATCTCCAGGTCTCTGTTAGCAGTGTTGAGACAATATCGTTCTCTTTAGAGTGACTCTTACAACCCCATGCTTCTCAAGTTCGCAGTGCAGAGGGCCAGGAGAGCATACTGCTGGCATTGCTTAATGAGATGAGGCATGCTTTGCTGCTGAGGATCTGTAGTTTGGACACCAGTTTGGTGTGCCCAAAATTGGCATTGGCCTGAGTCACTCTTTCATTCAGGTTGGTCTCATGGACAGTTAAATATGTTGCAAAAGTACTGGTGAGAAGTAACCACTACTCTCAACAATTACTTTGCCAAACCCCCTCGGTTAATATTTCATAAGTGTAACTCTTTTGTCTCTGTTTTGTGTCTTCGTTGTTTCTGTCTCTGCCTTTATTTTTCATATGGCAGCTTGGGTAAGGAAAGCGGGAATGTGGAGTGCAAAATGTTGATGGTTTCTTTGTCAGCTGCTGAGGAAACTCAAACCTACTGATAAATCAGCCTCTCCCAAGTTATTTATTGTGCCTAAACTCTTCTGTTC
The DNA here is from genome assembly GCF_963210335.1 of Falco punctatus. Classification (NCBI taxonomy): domain Eukaryota; kingdom Metazoa; phylum Chordata; class Aves; order Falconiformes; family Falconidae; genus Falco; species Falco punctatus. Next base: position 1,372,665 of record NC_137590.1, read on the forward strand.
ATTGCTGCAACAATCCCACTAGCATGTGTGATGCAGCATTTTGCACAGATTTCTGAATTCCAGAGATAAAGGTGAGGTGGGATGAATGATGACCCCATCCATCCCAGCTCCTCCTGCTAAGCCTAGGGCGTTGGTTGCTGCTAGCACACATGGAGAGCATGACCGCAGACAAGTGTTTTGTGACAAAATACAAATCACTGGAAGTCTGAGGCTGTTTTTCTCTTAGCGGTTATTGCTTATAGAAGATCCTGAGGTTCTGAAGATGTCTTTTCCTCTTTGTTTGTTTGGCCAAACTGAGTTACCCTCTGCCTTTTTTCTTGCATGCAGAACAGGGCACTGCCCTTCTGGAATCCTTAGTGGTCCCGGGCCTGCTGGAGGCCAGGCACAGTCTGGTTTTGGGAGGGTTTGGGCAGATGCCTCCTTGCAGCAGGCAAGGGAAGTAGTGAGGAGGGCACTGGGACTGCAGCTCTGAAGGAAACCTGCTCCTCTTTCCTCACAGCATGAGGCTTCCCCAGGCTTTGAGGTGGGCATGAAGCTCGAAGCTGTGGACCGCATGAACCCTTCCCTGATCTGTGTTGCCACAGTGACTGATGTGGTGGACAATCGCTTTTTGGTGCACTTCGACAACTGGGATGATACTTATGACTACTGGTAAGTGCACAGAGGCTCCTGGGGTGCCAGCACTGGGGAGACACCCTGCCGCTGCTTCAGCAAGAGTTGACGGGGTGCTCAGGAGAGCACGGGGCAATCCTAGCACGCTGCTGCAGACAGGCCACCAGTGGTTCCCCTGTGCTGGGAGACAAACCTTTGCCTGTTCCGTGACATGTCTTGGGATGTTGCCACGGCTCTGTAGTTAATGTGAGGCAAAGACAGGCGTGATGGCATATTGTGGGCTGCCCTGAAACCCACCTGGGAGATGGAGCCGCCTGCGATGCAGAGGCCAAAGGTCTGATCTTTAAAGGAGCTCCTGTGTCTGTAGGCAGGGGATTGTGACCAGGGCGGGGAGGTGTCCCAGCTGAGGCTGGCTGAGGCTGATTACCATGGCCAATTAGCATAGTCAGGGTCCTGAGAGCAGGTCCTTCCCTTTGTGGCTGGAGCCCTCTGACCTGTCGCCCCGAGGAGCTGTGGGGCTGCAGTGGTTTCTGTCCCTGGCTGCTCCTCACTCACCCGTGTCTGCTGTGACCTACTGGGAGCCATGACCGTCAGGTTCCCGGATGCTCCGGTGTCATGGCTGCGGGCTCTGGAAGGCACAGCCTGTCTCCCGGCAAAGGGTTGCTGTTCCCCGGGCACTTCTGCAGCAGGGCTTGCACCCGGCGCGTGTTCATGTCCTGACCCTCCGAGCTGGAGGCCCCCTGCTCTCGCCCTTGCCTTGCCAGCGCCTGTGTTTCCTGGGTCACTCAGGGACCAGGGTGCTGCAGACGACCTCGGCTTCTGCAGGGGCTTGTGCTGGTGCTGCAGACCTGGGGGGTGCTGCCCCGTGGCCTGCCCTGCGCCCCTGCAGCCTGCGCTGTCTGGCAGCGATACACCAGGCATCTCAGCCTTGTGTAAGGGATTGGGTGTGTTTTCTAGGTGCGAACCCAGCAGTCCGTACATCCACCCAGTTGGATGGTGTCAGGAGCACGGCAAACCCCTCACACCTCCTCAAGGTGAGTCAGTGGCCCGGGAGCGCTGCCATCACTGGCGCATCCCTGGGGGACAGGCTTCCCAGGGTGGCATGGAGGAGCCTGGGGGTGCAAACCCCATGGCCCTGGCTGGCTGCGGGCCCAGGCAGTTTCCTTCAGCCAGGCCACAGCGGGGGAGGTGGCACGCTCCTGCTGAGGCTCCTGGACACGTGTTCAGGTGCAGCGGTGGTTGTGTCAGACCAAGTGTTTCTGCTTTCTTGTACCCTGGGTTTCGTGATGCACGAGAAAACAGTAGCACGTCTTGGTCCCTCTCACATTCCCGTGTGTCTGGCACAGGCTTGGTTCGTCCTTCAGGGCAGTAGGACATTCTGGGGTACTTGCTGTCTTCCTGCAGGTGTGTCTCACCGTCTGCATATTCCCCCTTCTAGATTATCCTGAGCCCGACAGCTTCACCTGGGAAAAGTACTTAAAGGAAACTGGAGCATCTGCTGTCCCGGCTTGGGCCTTTAAAGTGGTGAGTGCCACAGCATCAGCTCCGCTGTGCCTGGGCAGGAATTGGGGGTTTCTCCATTGTCGGGTCTTTGCTTTTATGAAAAGTCAAGTGGTGTGCATTCAGGTCATTCATGCTTCTGCCACAGGCCTGGGGCTCGGACCTACGCTCAAGTCTCAGAAGTCAGGGCTATCCTGAGCAAATAGTTCAAAACTGGGAAAAATGGGAAGTCTGACCATCCCCTCAGCTAGGCGGGAACTGGTGATGGGAAATTGTTCAGGCTTGCTTGATCGTTGTTGTCTCCAACTGCAGCAACAACAGCTGTGTCCAGCCACGCGTGGCTGCAATATAAATCCCCAAAACGTGTCTCTTGGAGACCTTCTTCCCTTGGGCACAGCTTTCCCATCTTGTTAAAACACAGCTCAGACCCGGGAGGCCTGTCCCCACTCTCTCCTGTTGCCAGTGTGAGCTGGGATGGCTCTTACCCGGACAGGCCAGGGCTGGGAGCTGGGCTTGAGGAGCGCACGCTGCTGGGAAAGCTGCCGAGGGGCGTGGGAGCCCGAAGCACAGTCCTGCTCCCCGCTGACCTGGGTTCTTCCTGGCCCCAGCGCCCACCCCACGGCTTTCTGGTCAACATGAAGCTGGAGGCAGTGGACAAGAGGACTCCTTCCTTCATCCGAGTGGCCAGTGTGGAGGATGTGGAAGATCACAGGATAAAGGTGGGTGCTGGAGCATCGGTGCTGAGCCTGTGTGCAGATGCTGTGCTGGCTTGCTCCTGCCCTTCCCAACTCACTGCCTGTTGCAGTGGCAAAGCGTGCGGAGGTCTGCAGAAGCACACCGCTCCGAGGGTGGCAGGTCGCAGTGGCTGGCTCCAGGGGTGGGGGGGGGCCTTGTGCTGCAGTTCAGCTCTACTCTGCTGCTTGCTTTCACCTTGGAGGGCTCCAGAGCTCCTCCGGGAGGTGCCCCGAGGTGTGAAGGCTGACCTCTCTACTTGTCTCCCCAGATCCATTTTGATGGCTGGAGCCACGTCTATGATTTCTGGATTGATGTGGATCATCCGGACATCCACCCCATAGGCTGGTGCTCAAAAACTGGACACCCGCTGCAGCCTCCTCTCAGTAAGTCCTGCGCCTGGGTCAGCCCCCCATACCAGCGTGCCAGATCTCCGCTGTCGCTGCCACCTGCCCGTGCACAGAAACAGGAGGGCAGGTGCTGGCTGAGGGTGGGCAGGGAGGAAGGGCCTTGCCACAGAGCTGTTATTTGGAAAGTCCTCCCTGTTTGATGCAGGCAGGGAGCCCGGAGCCCTGGCTCTGTCTGGCACTGCAGCCGTGACAGTCTCTCTTTCCTCTCCTGGTCTAGGGCCAAAGGAACCAGCCTCCTCTGCCCATGGGGGCTGCCCAACCCTGGGCTGCAAGAGCATCCCTCACACCAAGAGCTCCAAGTACAGCTTTCACCACAGGTGAGCCCCCCGGCTCAGCTCCCTGGCTGGCCCTTCCTCTGCACCCACCGCCCCAGGCAGCAGCCAGCCCTTCCCTGCACCCACCCCACGCCTGGCGCTGTCCCCCGCTGAGGGGCAGCCCTGGCACTCCCCTGGCCCCACAGAAGCCTGGAGCCTGTGGCTAGTGTAACACCTGCCAGCTCCTACTTGGTGCCTGTCCTGTGGCACCCAGAGACCCTGGAGCGCCCTACGTGCCCATCTACCTGTGGGGACATATGGGCTACATAGGGGACAGTGCCTCTAAAATGCTGTTCACTGATACCAGCTCTGAGGATGATGTTCCTCCAGCCCCTCATGGATGCTTTTCACTGTGAGGGTATGAGCTGGAAAGTTCCAAGAAGGAACAATGCCATCTCCACCAGCTCAGTCAGTCGCATGCGTGACCTTTTCCAGGGGAAGCCAGGCACGGTGTAGTGCTGACCCCAGCGCGGCAGGCTGGTGCCAAGAGAGACGAGTATGGTGGAGCATCCATGAGGATGGGGAAGGCAGATCTGGCTCCCAGGTCTACTGGCCACATTGGTGACACTTGCTTCCCCCTCACTGTGAGGCTAGTCGGGATGCCCATGGGGACAAGGAAGGGAAGATGGAGACTGTGAACCCCAGTGACCTGCTTGGTCGGCACTGTGGCGCACAGGGTGGCTGTGATGGCAGCGGGGAAGTGGGACAGGCGTTTGTAGCTAGAGGGACTGGGCATGCCCTGCCCATGCACGCAGCACACTCGCCCCGGGAATGTGTTCAGCACGCCTTTATTCTGCTTCCCACGGCCAGGGCTACGGCTTCCCGTGCTCGGGGGCAGAGGGGTGGCCCTGCTGGCTCGACCTGCAGTGCTGCTCTGAGCTGGGTCCAATGCTTGCCTCCCCTCTGTTCTCTAGGAAGTGCCCCACGCCGGGTTGTGATGGGTCAGGACACGTGACGGGGAGATTCACGGCCCATTACTGCCTCTCAGGGTGCCCACTGGCAGAGAAGAACCAGGGCAGGCTTAAGGCGGACTTGTCTGACACCGAGGCCTCGACTCGCAAGAGGAACCTGATAGGCTTCCCTCAGCGGAAGAAGTCTCGGCACCACGGGAGGTAGGGGCGAGCCCGGTGAGCCCTGTGCAGCAGCGCACGGCCCCTGTGCCACGACTGCCGTCCCCGGGAGGGGTGGCCGAGCCGGAGAGGCTCCTTGGCTGCAGGGGAGCGTGGTTGCTGGCAGCTGGCATTTGTCCTTCCAGCTCTGCTGGGCACCTCTCTTGGGTTTTCTTCCTATGTCTTGTGTCTTTAGCTGTCAACCCCTTGGGTCAGGGTCCAGGAGGTAATCCTTGCTCCCACTGCCAAGGCATTGCTCTGTGCGGTGTGGAGGAGGGCCCTCGGGCCAGTTCCAACCCAGTTGGAAATCAGTCTTCCTGTCTTTTTAGAGGGCGACCCCCAAAGTACCGGAAGATCCAGCAGGAAGACTTCCAGAGTAAGTGCCATCCTCTGCCACGGTGTCATCACAAGGGCAAGGCTGTAGAAGCTGGGGTGGGGGTGGCTGGAGGCAGGTCCCCCTGGACCCACTCGGTCAGACCTCCCCCAGGGCAGCCCCGGTGAGGAGCTTGTGGCTGACTGCCAAAGCTGACCATCTGACAAGGAGCGCCCCTGCCTCTTACCAGAGCTCTGCTCCGTCCCCTGTCATGTCTCTTGGTTTGTGTCTGTGAATCTTTGAGTGCTTTAGGGCAGGGAATTAGGATCCTCTCTCTGTGGCAGTGCAGTTTCCCTGGTGCTTTGGTCTCTTCAGACAGGGATGCGGTGCCTTCATCCTGCGGCTGCCCTACCCCAAAATTATCAGTGTGCGTGTGAAGTGCCAAATCATTGCTGCAGTGCAGAAACTGATGCTGAACAGTTTGCTTGGCATTTAGTTCTGATAACTGACGTGAGACGATGACTGACGTTTATTCCAGCCACTGTCTGTTTTACCATGGGCTGTCCTACTGCCTTCCCCAGCGCTGGTGGTGAATGAAGAGGGATCTCTTCATGGGAGCCATCCTTGACTCCTTGGAGCACAGAGCAAGGGAAGAGCTTTGTTAAAAAAACTGAAATGAACTGAATGATATGGGATGGCATTCTGGTGTGAAATTTGACATGGAAGTCTAGTTCAGTGTGGAAAATGAATGATTGAAGGTGGTGAGAATAAGGCAAAGCCAAGCTTCTCTCTAAACTTCTTCCCCCACCATCCCCTATCCCACCAAATGGAACACCTGGATACACTGATATCCTGTTAATCCAAGGGACAGCTACTCGCTCTTTATACCCAGACCCATGAGACCATCTGCTGCCAGCCCTGGGCCCTCCCCTGAAGGGGGCCCTCCCCGAGGCTTCTAGGATAGGATGGGGTGAGATGTTCTCGTCCTTATACCTTGTATCACATCTTCCATTTTTATTGCCAGCAATTTCTTCAGACAATATGCACCAGTCGCTCTTCATGTCTGCCCTGTCTGCCCACCCTGACCGCTCCCTGTCGCTCTGCTGGGAGCAGCACTGCAAACTCCTGCCAGGGGTGGCTGGCATCACAGCGACTACAGTGGCCAAGTGGACCATTGACGAGGTAAGATGGTTTTGAAGACTGCATACTGGCTCCTAACCCACTGGCATGGCTGGGAGCACTCTACCTGCCTGTGCAGCACCATGTATGTACACCAGGCACAGAAGTGCTTTGGCGGCCACTTCCTTGAGTCAGCTGGGCGGTCTGCTGGGCTTGCTTCTGGGGTACAGTGTGGGCAGCTGCCAGATGTGAGCCCTGATGGCAGTTTCTGGGAAGCACATGCAGAACTCCCACATTCTCGCTTGGCTTGAATGTGACACTAGCCCGGGGCAGGCGAAGGCAAACAGCAGTCTCTTCATTTAGCAAGTTAACGGTTTTCCAAGGAAATCAGTTTCATCTTTGCCAAGTTAAAAACCTAAACCATAGACTGCAGGTAAGAGGCCGCTTCCCTGTTTCTCTGAAAAAGAAATCTGTACTTCAGATTCTTCGTAGTCGCCCTCATTCAGGTTCTTGGGCGTCTGCATGTAAGGCTTGGGTAGCTGGCACCCTGGCCCCAGCCCCGGCAGCCAGCCCTGCCTGATTTCCCCATCACCCTGCAGTGTGCCCCTTCCTTCCTGCCCCTGCCCCTCCGTGGGAATTGCCTCGCTGTGCTGGAGCTGGCTTGCCAGAGGCGAAGCTGCTGTAGCATTTGCTGCTCTGGGGCTGGAGGAGGCCGGTACCTGTGCCCTCATCCAGGGGTGATCCCTGGGCATGGGAGGGTGCTGCAGCTGCAGCCTTTGCCCTAACAGCCACATGTTACTTTATGGGGCACAAAATGCTTCTGTGGAACTGAGGGTGTGGGCTCACTGGGGGGTCTCCGGCCAGAAACATTGCCTCTGTTGTGACGTTTTTCTCCGTTTATTCCAAGGTCTTTAGCTTTGTTCAGACTCTGACGGGTTGCGAGGACCAAGCCAAGCTCTTCAAGGATGAGGTGAGAAGGGCTGGAGGATGAGTGCAGGTGGCCAAGGTGACAGATCTTTGCTACCAGGGCAGGGAGGAGTTGGCCAGTGGCCTTCCTGCAGCCATTGCCATCAACGCTGAGAGCATATCCAGCACCTGGCAGGGATCCCGCCCCGCAGCCCTGGGAGCAGCAGCCCTGCTGCATCCCAGTGTGCAGCTGCCAGCCTGTGCAGATGTGGTGGCAGGAGGGGAGATGCTGACCCCAGGGAGCTCTGCTGCCGGGCTCTCCCAGCATAGGTGAGGGAGGGCCCCGCTGAGGAGGCTGGGATGGGGGAGCGGGAGGAGGGTGGGGTTGCAGCCTTCACCATCACCTCCTGAGGGAAGCTGCTTACTCCTCACCCATTCATCCTTCCCTTCCTGCATCCTCTCATCAGCACAACAGTTCGGTGACATTGCTGTCCGTCAGCCAGGCTCATTGTTTTTAGACCCCTCTGTGGACAGAGGCACAAGGGCGCTGCGGTACCCCTGGCGCAGGGCTGATCCTGAGCACGCTGGGTACAGCACGGGTCCCAGCCCACCAGTAAATGGCCCCTGTGCTTTAAGGGTGCTCAGGCACGCCAAACTGAGCTGGGAGCAGCCTCCACGCGTGCTGGGACGTGGAGCAGGGAACAGCTGGGCGTTTGCCCGGAGCAGGCTGTGTGCTGGCTGCGTGCTGTGCCTGTTGTGCTCCAGCACAGGAGCTGGGCAGGCTGCAGTGTGGGCTCCTGGGGCGGCCCCTGCCGTGTCCCCCTCTCTGCCCTGTTCTGGGCACATGAGCACCCAGCTCTGGCTTAGCCGGGGCAGTGCGGGAGTGCAGCGGGTGGCCCTGGCCCTACTCCTGGGGATCATCTGTGGCACCTGGCTGAGGGTGAGCGTGACTGTGCACATCCCCAGGTCATGCCCATGCTGGCTGTCCCTAGGAGGTCACAGCCTGGGTTTGCGGTGAGTGCCTTTGTCCCTGCTCTCCTCTCCAGATGATCGATGGCGAGGCCTTCCTCTTGCTGACGCAGGCTGACATCGTCAAGATTATGAGTGTCAAGCTGGGCCCGGCACTTAAGATCTACAATGCAATCCTCATGTTCAAGAATGCTGATGACACCTTGAAGTGACTTTTCTTGGCCTGATTGGGACCCTCCCTCAGCACTGGTGCTGCCAAACTGTCTGGTCAGGACAGAGATTCCCCCTGACTGGCCGCAGCTTGTCACGTCCTGCTCATGTCCTCTCGGGTGCCGCATCTCCGCTCTCCCACCAGTCCATCTCCCATCCTCTCCGCTCCACGCTGCCCTTCTCTTCCAGCACTGGGTGCAGGCTGACCCCAAGCCTCGGGGTAGCTGCAGGGCTGGAGGGTGGACGTGGGACTAGTCTGTCCTAGTGCAACAGCTGCCCCCCAAGTCCTGCTGTGACTGCACTGCTGTGGGGGGGTGTGTGCAGAGGGATGGGGGAGCAGCGCAGAGGGTCTAGCAGCTGGGGGCTGACACCACAATCAAGTCACCCAGATGAGGGAAGGGACTGACTGCCACATACATGCTTGCACCTGTTTAAAGGCTGGTCTTGGCTTTGCTCAGCAGCTGAGAAAGATTTTATTTTTTCTTTTTTGCCCTCAGTGTGTTTGGGGGGGGGGGGGGGCTTCTGCTAACACTGTTTCCAAGTGATGCTCTCAAGGAGCTTCTCACTTTGCCTTTTTCTCTGAATTCTTTTGACTTTCCCTTTTAAGGTCAGGTGATGACTTTGCCCCTTCACTGCACTGGGAACCAGTGGCCCACATCTTGCCCCTTCTGGGGAGCAGTGTGTCCTGGCTGCTGCTCTGCCCACCACTGCTGTTTGTGCTTTATTCCTCTAATGCAGCAGCCTCAGGGCCCTGTGGGGCCAGGGCTGGGTCGGTGCAGAACAAGCTCCATTTCCACTTGCGCTTCAGGCTGCCTTGGCCAGTAAGTCTCTGGGAGAAAGGATGCTCAGTTAACTTGTTCCCCTTGCAGCAGTTCAAAAACCTGCAAAGGAGAGTCAGGCCCTCTTTGGTCTCTGTATTAGGAGCAAGGCCCCTTCTAGAGTGGAGACAGCTGCCAAGGGCAAGAAGCATCCATTCCTCCATAGCCAGATCCATGGCTCGCTTCTGAAGGTGTTCTTGAGTTGGCTGACTCCATCCTGCCAAGCCGCCTTCTCCCCCTTTTTTTGCCCTTGTGAGGCCCCCAAATTTTGCTGTTTGAAGAGCAGGATATTCTGCTGTCCCTGGACTCCTTACTGGCAGAGCTAAAAAATTCAGCAGTTAACTGGTTGGGGGGTTTTCTGTCCTTTTAGTAACACAGCACCTTTTCAAGAAGGGTGCAGATGCTTTGGGAATGCCCGTGTAACTGTCTCTTGTAACGGAGGAGATGCTGAGCAGGCTAGGACTCCAGAGCCAGGGAAGCCAACATGCCTGGGGGGTCCTGGCAGAGTCCCAGGCAGCTGCTGACAGTCCCCATGTCTCCTGGCAGCACCCACGTTGCTTTTGCTGTGGTCTGTCATCCTGTGCACACCTGCGGTGGGACTGTTGGAGCAGTGGTGAGTGGGCAGCGCGGTGCCAGAGCGTGGCCACGGGCCCCAAGGGCTCTCCATAGCTTGCAGTGATGCATCAGAGTCCCTGGTCCGCTTTCTTTCCCATTCCCAAGAATGACTTAGTGGTGGCAAAACAATTTTTTCCCCTTCCCCAAGTGCCGAAAGGGAGGGATGAAGGGATTTTAACAAGCGCACCAGCAATGTGTCTCGGAGCAGCGCTGCCTTGGGAGCCAGTGTCACACCTGGGTCAATCTGTTCTAGGCTTCCCATGGAAATGTAGCATTTTGACTCTTTGTTATTGAATATTTGGGGTCACATTTGACCTGCTCTTGAAACGTCTGCTGCTTGCTCTTCATGCGGGACTTGCAACTAGTCTGTGTATTTGTTTTGTCAATGCTTGGGTTTGATTTAGGCAGCTCTCCCTCTCCTTTCCATTTTTTTGTTCTTCCATCTCTTCAAGCACTGCAGCATGGCTGGCTGTGGAGAGGGAGCGGGAAGGAACAGCTGTGTCCCTGGGTCCTGCAGTCACTCCCCCAGTCACCCCTGATCTGCAGTAAATGGTCCTGAAGTTGGTCTCTTCAGTTGATGGGGAGTCTTTCTGGACCACTGCGTGCTGGGGGAGGACAGGAGCCCTGGGACCTTCAGCTGTGAGACTGTGCGAGCTGAGAGCTCTCCAGGTGTGAGTGGGGTGGAACGGCTCCCTTGCACAGGACATGGCTATTGAGCTCATAAGGAAACACCGTATGAAAGCGTGTGATTGTCACTGTCCCGTTCCCTCATGCTAAGTCATCCTGTCTGTTGGGGAAGGGACTAAGCACTGTCCCTGGGTGCTGGGGGAGGAGCTGCTACCCAGGCGTCAAGTCTGAGCCTAGTGTGAAGGATGGAGAGCCTTGTCTCTCACGGGGTCCTGGCAAGCAGAAGTGGTGGTGACTCGGGAGATGCCTGCTGCGGGGGAAGGGGTGCCGTGAGCCGAGCCCTGGCTGGCCTGCAGCACTGGCTACCGCCAACACCAGCAGCACGGGCTCTGCTGTTGGGTGCAGCCAAGCCGTGCTCCGCCTGGGCACCAGCAGACAGTCCGAGGGGTGTGCACTGGGCTGTGCCAGCCGTGGGCATCGGTGGGAAGCTGTGTCCATGCGGTGCTGCCGTGCCTGGGCTCTTTTGACCTCCCTCGGGAGGAGCTGGCAGGCTGGACAGGGCTGCCCAGGCGCTCACCCGTGGCTGCGGGGTCTGGCTGCGCAGCCGGAGCCCAGCTCTCCACTGGGTCTGAGCTCTGCGCGGGAAGCCGCTGTCGGGGACCCCAGCCCCGCCTGGGGAGGTGAGATGCCAGGGTCTCTCTCCCATGCATTTGCCTGCTGTCTTGAGCATCAGTTCATCAGCCTCTCGGGCCAGCTCAGCCATGTGGGTGCAAAGCTGCTGGATTCATCTGGTGAGAGAGCTACAGGGTCTGTAGGTGGTAAGGGCTATTTACTGTTAAAACTTACAACCTTCTTCTTGTTTCCTTTCAAACCGAACCGAACCCAAAGCATCGTGTGTGTACGTGTGGATGGGTGTTTGTGGCAGTACCACGATGCCGTTTCCCCTACTGTTGATGTGTCGCTGTTTTAATGTGGTGGTCTCTGTGGCTGTGGGGGCAGCAGGCTCTGGTCCCAGGGTCTTGGGTGACGTGTCCTCTGTGAGCGCAAGTTGTCTCTGGTCCCAGCAGGGAAGCCAGGAGAAGGTTTGCTGCAGCCCTGGCCTTGGCAGGTCCTCCACCTCCACAGAGCACTGGTCGGGAGTCCCCCCTCAGGGAGCACCAAGGCAGAAGCACCAAAGGTTTTCATCCTTCCCTTGTTGCCCGGCCATGCTCCTCCCAGGGGTGGCCGTTGCTGTGTCGCTGAGAAGCCGTAGAGGACAATGGGGCCGTCTGGCCCACCAGTTCCTCGCCAGGGTCTTTCGGAGAGGTGTGACTCCAGCCGAAATTTCTGAGTCGATGAAGAATTTTTCCAAGTCAAATGTTCTTTTCAGTGGAGGCCCCCAAGCCTGTGCTCCTGCCTCCCCTGCCGCCGCTGCTGCCGTGGGAGACGTCCCGCTCCGTGCTCCAGCCTTGGGCACGGGGCAGCTCCTGGTCCGCAGGCGACGCTGGGTGGTGGGAACAGCTGGAGCCCCTCGGGACAGTGTCTTCCCTCCCCGGGGAAAGGGGCAGCCCTGTGATGGCGTGAGGCCAAGGGCAGCAGCCCGCAGCTCAGCAAGGAGGGCGGCCGTGTCCCCCTCGCCAGACGCAGCGGCCGGCCTCTGCCCCCCCCCCCCCCCCCCCCCGGCATCACCATTTGATCACAAGCACTTTTAGAAAAGAAAGAGACCCTCCAGTGAGGAGGGGGGACTCGGAGCAGCTGCTGCCTGCAGTGGTGCAATGGGGCATGGGAGGGGTGGGGCTGTAAGCGGGATGGTGCTTGGTGGCTCCTGAACCTGGGGGAGGGGGCTCTCGGCGGGGGGGAGGGGCTGAGGGCTGCAGCCTGGCCCCCTCCAGCAGCCCCTTCCCTCGCTGCCTGCGGCTCGCTCATCCCGGGAGGGAGGGGGGGGCTATTTTGGAAGGAGCGTGATTAAGATAACAAAAGCTTTTTTGCACTTTCATTCATTTTGCACTCGTTTTTAATTTCTTTTTTCCCCACGTTTTTGATATCCGCACCTCCTGTTTGTTTTTTCATAACAAAAATACTTTTGTTGTAGCCAGTGAAGCTATTCTGGAACTTTATGTCCTGAGTATACAGAGGTTTAAAGGTTCTATATATATAAATTTATATCTGTATAAAAGTAAATTTATATATATAGATCATGGTGTGATGTGTTTCGTCAGTGTTTTAAAATAATAAACGAATGTGAGCAATGGCAGTCCGTGGGGCTGGCAAGGGACTGGTTATTGGGGGATGCTGCCACAGGAGCCCCCCACTCTGCACTGACCGCCCCCCTCGTGCCCGCAGTGACCCTCGCAGCCCCCCCGCACTGACCGCCCCCCCCGCCCGCAGTGACCTCCGCAGCCCCCCGCCCCCACCGCCCCCCCACCGCCCGCAGTGACCTCCGCAGCGCCCCCCCCCCCCCACCGCCCCCACCCCGCCCGCAGTGACCTCCGCAGCCCCCCCCGCCCCCCGGCTCGCGAGCGGCGGTTCAATTACCCGTCTGTGCGGCGGCAGCGTGGGATCCCAGTGCTGCTTTACTGGTCCCAGTGCCGGGGCCGCCGGCCCGCCCGCCGCCCGCCGCAGGGGGGGCTGCGCCCAGCGCCGGGGGGGCCGCGGCCACCAGCAGCCCCAGCAGCAGCAGGACCGCGGCCCCCAGCGCCAGGCGCGCCACGTTGCTGCGGGTGTAGTCCGCTGGGGACAGGGAGGGACAGTCACTGTGGGCCCCCGGGAGCAGCCCCCCGGCCCCCCCGGGAGCTCCCAGGCCAAAGGAGTCCCATGGGGCAGCAGGGGGGCCCGAGGGGGTGGCAGGGGCACACGGGGGTTGCCAGGGCAAGCAGGCACGTGTGGGTAAGGGGCACACCGGGGAGCCCCTGGGCTGGAGAGGGACAGGGGGAAGCTTGTAGGGAGCCTCAAGGGCTCCTGTCGGCTCTGCCTCCCGCATTCCTGCCCGTGGGACCCCCCACCCACCGGCTCCAGCCTGTCACCCCACCCAGGGGCACCAAAGGCCGCGGGACAGGACCGCAGAGCCAGCACCACTGGGCTGCGGCCAGACCCACACCGGCCCTGGGGCTGGTGGGAGCAGGCGTAGGTGCCCCCTGCCCCACAACTGGTAGCCTCGGAACCCGGTGTCTATAGGGTCTATAGGTCATCTGAAGGGTCTCTGAGGAGCTGCCAAGGACCAAACACATCTGAAGGTGGCTGCAAGCCTCTGCCTGGACCCTATTACAGCCACTGCCTTCTCCCACACCCTCTTTTCTGGTTCCCCCAAGAGGCAGCAGATGCCAGGAAGGGAGCAAAGCGTGGAGGGGGCAGGGGGTGGCTCACCTCTCACCACCAAGTCCAGCGGCTTGCTGGCCGCGGACCACTGGAAGGAAGCATCCCTGGTGAAACACTGGCAGCTGTAGCGGCCCCCATTGCCTTTATGCACGCTGGAGAGGTTGAAATGATCTCGTTCCTTTGAGAGCAGGCTGAGGGCTTCGATCTGGCCCTCCAGGTACAGGAAACAGCCAGCACTGGGGTGCACGATGGTGCAACGGAAAATCACATAAGTGCCTGTGGCCACCTCCTGCCCAGGCAGGACTGAGAGGGTAGGTTTGGGTAGATGGAACTCTGTGGGGAGAGGAGAGGGCATGAGAAGGCATGCAGGGCTTTGACATGCAGCCAGGAGCCCCCCGGGAATCTCCATCGCCCCACCACCTGGCTGAGGTGGAGGTGAAGATGGTCCCCACCTCTCCAAGCCAGGTAAGAGGGGACAGTCCCTGCCCATCATGCGGACGGGGGAGCCAAGCGGCTACCTGCATCCTGCTCCGCCCATGTGGCGTCTGACCCCACGCGAGGGGGTAACAGCACACCCCTCACCTTGTACCATGATGTCCAGGGTTTCGCTGCGAGCCAGCACGGTGCCTCCACCCAGGCAGTGGCAGCTGTAGGCACCCGCGTCCTGGTGGGAGGCATTAAAGATGGGGAACTCGGCCCTGGTGCCACGCAGCTGCAGGGTACGGAACTCACGGCCGTTCTTGTACAGCACGAAATTCCCACTGTCCTGCTGGCAACTGCAGCAGATGGTGGCGGAGCCTCCTGGTGGGATCACCCCAGGCGGCTTCAGGAAGACGGAGATTGTGGGGGAACCTGCACTTGGAGAGAGGTGCTGCCAGACGGACGGGGACCCCCAGCGCCCTGCAGCGAGCCTGCCACTGGCCCCAATCACTAGGGTGGGTTTTGTTCTGTGGGGCTGGGGAAGAGCCCTGGCAGATGGGTGGGGGACCCAAGATGTGTCCAACCTCCCCGTCTACTGCCTCCTGATACTCACGCGATGTAGCCTTGCTCTGTGCCACCAGCCAAGCACCTGCAAGAGAAACAGCTGTGTAACAGCTCTGTGGAGTCTCCAGACACCTCATGTCACCCTCTGGGAACCCACACAGCCTCTGGCACTCACCGAAGGCTAGCACCTGCGTCACGCGCAGCACCATGTCCCTTCCGGCTCAAGCAGGGCTTCCTCGGAGGAAGCTTTGGCTGGAGGCGCTGAGCAGCTGCGTGGTGTCTCGTGGGTCCTGAAATGCCCTTGTTGCCACAGGCCACCTTCTGTTGCACGGCTTGGGTTTCTGCAGACACAGTTGTGAGGCTAGGATGGTTGAACTGGAACCAGAATGTCCCAGTCACCTGCCCAGGGCTTGGACACCCGTGACAACCTGATCGTATGATCCTGCGGACCTTAGGAAAGAAGCTATGGGAACCTTTTTGTTTCTCTTTCTTAGCTCTGGTCACTTGATGGGGAAAT
Source organism: Falco punctatus (assembly GCF_963210335.1). NCBI lineage: Eukaryota > Metazoa > Chordata > Aves > Falconiformes > Falconidae > Falco > Falco punctatus. The sequence goes on from NC_137590.1 coordinate 1,387,714, forward strand.
AGTTTCCTGTCGGCCCTTGCCAAATAGGGTGATGTTTTGCAATCAAGGCGAGAAGAGACAGCGCAGGACTCTTTCTGAATCTTGGTGAGGAAGCTCCAACAAGTGACATCGTAAAATAGCTGGTTTAATAAGGCAGAAGAAAAAGGGGACTATAGATAGCACGTAAATTTTACATCCCTTCAGAGACAGGGCACCCCACTTTCCTGCAGCATTGATGGACCTGGGATAGATTTTGCCACCGCATGCTGTGCAAATCCCATCTCTCCGAGGTCCAGGAAGACCTCTGCACCATGTCAGGCTGCCTCGTCATGCCCAGAAACCCTGCATGGTGTCCCCCTGCTGCAGTGCAGACCAGGTCAGAGAGAAGGAAAGGACACTGTGTCCAGCCATAGGCTTCATCCAGGCTGTGGAGCAGGTTTGGTGGTTCTGGAGTAGAATAGGAAGGAAGCAACTTGGCTTCCCTTTTGTTGTCCTCAGGGGCCATTTTATCCCACCTGGCCTATATTGTCTATTGGAGGAGGGACAGCAATATCTCCCACAGGTCTGGATCCACTCCGTGGCACTGGCGCCATTCCTCATCCATCCCGGCTCACCAGTCCTATGCTGGAGCAACGGCAAGGTCCTCACTCCAAATAACTGCTCTCTTCCACCACACCTGGAGCCTGGGCTCCAGCCCCTCAGCTGCCAGCTAGTCTGGGCTGACCAGCAGTCCCTGTGGCAATGAGGGGTTAATTAAACAGCGGAAGCTGCTTGCACCTTTGGGCAATGTGGGAGGGAGGAGGGCAGGGTAAGGATGGCTTGTGGGACTGCAGCAGTGTGGGACAGGTGGCACCTTGCCCAGGGATCCCACGCTGCTGAAGGCTGCGGCATCTGTAGCTCCCTGCCACCCTGCCACCTGCGGGCAGGGACATCCTGCCGTCCGGCTGGGCACAGTCCCTGCTACAACTGTCCCCAGCAGGAACAACACTGCAGGGCTCAGGGCTGGGCAGGCAGTGTTTGTGTGGCTGTTGTCTAGGGGGAAAAGGCAAACTGGCCACTGGGCTTCTCTAGGGCTCCCGGAGGTGGTCCCCCTAGACCCTTCCTACCCTTTTCTTTCTTCTCCCTTCAGCCCTTTTGGTCTCCCTTGGAGATTTCATGGGGTAGAAGTTTTACAGCAGGGTGCCCTGTGGCCTTCTCCTTTTCTGGAGGCACCTCTTCTGGCCCCATCTCCTGTCTAACCCCCCTTTGCCCCCCCAGGCTTGACCAATTCTTGGCATCTCCTTGGACAGCCCCCCTTTGGGCTCATTCATCTCAATGGCCTCCACTGTCCACACTGGACTAGGGGACACCAGGCTGCATCAGTGTCCCGTGGAGAGCAAGCTCCTGGCTCACCCTGCTGTCCTGACACCAGCCCAGGACAGAGCTGGTGGCATTGCCACCAGGCCAACCCCATGGGCATGCTGGACTCCTGGGCCTTCCTCCACCAAGCCTTTTCTCACACCATTCATCACCTCTGGGTGCAAGTCCAGGGTGTGGGACCATGGAAAGAGCTTTTCCCTCTCCACTGTTAGGGACTGCTGCATCCAGCAGCCTGAGGCAGAGGAGGCTGCCGCACCCCACGCCCCCAGGTCCAACCAGCTGTGGAGCTGACAGCTGTGGAGCTGACAGCTGTGGAGCTGACGTGTATTTCCAGAAGACAGAGGTGCATGCACACCTATACGCCAGCCACACAGATCGATACGGGCACACGGAGCACTCTCACACAAACAGCACCAACAGCCTCATCCTGCTCCCTTCTGGCTGACCAGGACGTGCCCCTTACCGACCCCCTTGAGGTGAATTTGAGCTCAAGTATAAAAGGCTTTAATGAACAATGCATCGGGCCAAGTCTTGCCACCTTAATCGGTTCTACAAAGAGTCTGAAAAGATGCAGCACGTGCCAGTTCCTTGTACACACTTGCAGCAGCACTGAAGAACCAATCCTGCAGGCATGGGTTCACCCCCCAGCTCTACTGGCCAGCATTGCATCAGGGCTGCTGCAGCTCTTATCAGCACAGGAAATTTCACTCCCTGACAACAGGAGTCAAAGTCTCTGGCATTCCTGCTCCCAGCCAGTTTAACCCCTTCTGCAGTCTGACACCCTCACCTTCCCTACGAGGTCACTGCTTGGATACAAGTCACTATTGCTGAGCAGTTACACCTTCACTGGCCCTGGTTCGTCTGTGCTCCGTGTACCTGCAGATGAGCTTTTTATCATGTAATGTAACAACTGCCAGTTCTAGGGGCCATGGGACCCCAGTGGGACAGCTGGTTCCATCCTTCTGGTGCAGCAGCAGACCCGTGGCCCACTGTCACCCTGGCCAGCCAGTGGGTCCTGGCAATGGTGGGGGCCCCATCTCCATCCCTGCAGAAGAGGAACATCACAGCCCAGCACCGGCACGTATAGCATATGCTGTCCCCAGTCCCACCACAGCTCTGAGGCTCATGGGCATGAAGAGCCCAGTGTGACTCTGCATGGAGAGGGAATGAAGCCACAAAACGCTGACCTGTAAACCACTGTGGTCAGGAGCAAGGTGGCAGGAGAAAGGTGAGAAGGCTTCCCTGAAGAGGTGCCCCACTGCATTCCCTGAAAGTCGTCCTACACTCACCCCAAGGCAGTGTGTCCTAGGTGTTCTTGCCCTGACACGTTCCAAGACCATATCCTTGCAGCCTTCGTCAGCGCAGTCAGTGTGATTTCCCGTGCTCTCCATACAAAGAGTCCACGTGGCCTAAATTGGTCTCACGTGATCTATACAGTGCAAATGATCTCCATGTGGTCCCCAAGATCCATTTGATACAGCCCCTTCATTCAGGACAGTTCAGATGATTCTCAAGGCCAGTTATAGGCAGGAGACCAGAAACTACCTGCCTGGGGTCCCTGTCCCTCCCAGCCTTGTCCTCAGCGCTGATGGCCCCCTGTAACCTCCCCCCAGGCAATCTGTGGACACTGGCTGGTGTGCTACCCTGCACCCTGTAGTGAGATGGTGAGAGACAGACAGATGCATGGGTGGGTGTATGAAGAGGGTCTGTGAGGCCCCGGTCTGAGGTAGTTGCCCTCAATAAATGCATATCATGGTCCAGCGTCTTCCTGGATGCATGTCTGACTCCCATACATTGCCCCCAGATACGTCTTGGTCCCTCCCCATCCTTGACACATGTACTGTCCCGTATTCCCCACCTGGACACACGTCCTGGTCCTGCCTTGTAAGGGCCCTTTTTGAGAAGAGGCTTTGCTCATCGTCTGGGTGCCAGGTGGCAGAGTGATTATGCCTTAAAATGTAGTGAGGAAGCAATTAGCACTAAATCTGCCTCTCTGAGCTCACCTGCAAATCAGTTCTGTGCACACCTGCCTGCAAGGAGGGGCTGCCCAAAGCCTCCCACAGCCCCAGTCCTGCTCTGGGAAGGGGAGGGCTCCTTGGAGGAGCGCGGAGGGAGCCAACAGCTCCGCGGAGCGTTCTGGCTGCAAAGGTGCTTTGCTGCACACAGGCTTGGCTCAGGGCAGAACTGGGGTGGGTAAGTGATTGTATATAACCAGCACTTAGGTATGTCATGAAGGGTCTCATCTGGGGTCCTTGTCTTCATATGCCACACTACCTCACGCAGAAACCCCTGTGGGTGGCCATAGGGTCAGCTCTGCCCAGCTGAGTCCGCAGCACAGACCTTCACTGCCCCCATCCCTCAGCAGCCCCCTGTCCTGACCGCCCCTGGGCTCAGGGACTCTGCAGGGTCCTGTGTCCCCGGAGATGCTTTTCTCAGCGCCCTCCAGGTCCTCGTATCCTCCCATCCCCTCTGTCCCCACACAGTTCTTGTGACTGTGGGGTGTCTTCAGCTGCCTGTCCATGGGGACGTGCCACATAGGGTCTGTGGCACCAGGCAGGGCCAGCCCTCTAAGAGGTGACCTGTTTGAAGGAGTTGGGTGGGCTCAAGGTCACCCCGAGTCTCCTCTTGGCCAGGGCCACTGGCAGGCCAGAGACCTGCTAAGCCTTCCCTCGCATCAGTCCTACCACAGCCCTCCAGCCCACGGCCGTGCTCCCCCCTCCCCACAGCCACGCTCCAAAGCCCCCGTCACCCCACAGACACGCCCCACGTTCTTCCCCACCCCGCTGCCCTGCCCCCACGTTCTCCCTGCTCCTCGGCCACCTCCGGCTCGCCACGCCCTACAGCCACGCCCCAGGGCCCGCCCCTTCCCCGGCGCTGAGTGCCGGGAAACGAAACTGCGGGGCGGGGGCGGGGCCGGGGGCGGGGCGGGGGCGGGGCCAGGGCCGCCTGGCCAGCGGGGCGCGGCGGTGGGAGCGGTACATCGTCCCCGCGGCGTCCCCATGGCCCGCACGCAGCCCAGTCCGTGAGTGGGGGGCGCTGGGGAGGCACTGGTACTTCATGCAGGGACGTGCGGGGTGGCCGGAGTGTTCCGGTGTGACTGGGGGCGTTGGTGTGACGGGGAGCTCCGGAGGTAGTGGGGAGACCTGAAGGGTCCCAGCGGGAGGTGGGGGCTACGGGGGCTCAGGGCTTGCTGGGGGATACGGGGAAGTTTGAGGGTTGCTGGAGGATCCCAGGAAGAGACGGGGGCTTTGGGGAGGTCGGGGGTCCTCGGAAGTGGTTGGCTCAGTGAGTCCTGGGAGGAGATAGGGTCCTTGACACCCTCCCACACCCCCCAAGGAGGGGGATGAGGGATCTGAGAAGGACATGGGGGTCCTGGTTACCCATGGAGGCTACCCCTCCTGCCCCTCCCCCCCCCCGCCCCGTTTCTTTGCTTTGCAGGGAGGCTTTCTGCCAGCAGGCACCCACCTTCCTTGACTACCTGCACAGCATCCTGCAGAAGTACCCTGATGGGGGGCAGATCCTCAAGGTGAGACCCCCTGCCCCACTGGGCAGACCGCAGGGCCCCGCTGTGGGTGGTGGCCCTTGCCCAGCACCAGCTCCTGGGTCTTGCTGGGAAGGTGGGCTGGTGCCCTCCGGGCTGAGCACTGACCCCGACCCCAGGAGCTGGTGCAGAACGCGGACGATGCTGGCGCTAACGAGGTTGTGTTCGTGTCCGACGAGCGGGAGTTCGACATCGCTGGAGGAGGGCTGGCAGGCACCCAGGGTGAGAGGCGCTGTGGGTGCCGCAAGAAACTGGACAAAGTGCAGGGGTGGCATTGGCACATACTGGGAGGACTGGGGGATACTGGTGGTGAATTGAAGAGGGATCAGAGTGGACTGCAGGAACTGAATCCTGGTGTTCTGGGATGGCGGGGGGGGGGGGCACTGAGGATACTGGGAGGGCTCAGTGGTACTTGGGGCACTTTTGTGGGACTGGAGCAGGGGGGACTGAGATTGTGGGGACACTGAGTGAGGGTCACAATCCTCCATACATGTCCCAAGTCTCCCCTAACCTATGGTCCTGACCCCCCAGGCCCAGCCCTCCTGGCCTACAATGACGCCCTGATGTCCCCCCGGGACTGGGCAGGGCTCCTGCACCCGGGGGTGTCACACAAGCAGAAGGACCCCAGCACCGTGGGGCGCTTTGGCCTGGGCTTCACCTCCATCTACCATCTCACTGGTGAGCAGCACTGGGGACCTTGACTGCAATTGAACTGGGGACATGGGTTGTACTGGAGGCACTGACCTACACGTGCCAGGGGCCACTGGGGGGCACCGAGGGGGTGCAAAGTGGGGGGCTGTGTCTGAAGTGAGGAAACCTGAAGCACTGGGAGGCTGTGTGGCAATGGAGGGCAGGGCTGCAGGGGCAAACTGAGGGAGGACTGATGAATTGGGATTAAGCTTGGGACCATGGGAGGCACTGTGGGGCTGAACTTGAAGATTCAAGTTCAGGTGATGGGTTGGGACGATCTGGGGAGGCAGTGGTGTCCATGTTGTCCCTGTGGCCTCACGGTTCCCCTGTCCCCAGACCTGCCAGGTGTGCTGAGCCATCCATCCTTGGGAGTACTGGACCCTGAATGCCAGGTGCTGCCAGGTGCCGGTGCCCGCTGGGACATCTCTGCAACCCAGGACCTTCCTGGCCTTTTCGAGCCCTTCTTGGCTGGGCTGGAAGCTGTGGGACAGCACCGTGGCTCTCCCCAAGGCACCCTCTTCCGCTTCCCCCTCCGCCGGCAACCCTCGAGAATCACTGCAGGCGTCTCTGATCCTCAGCGCCTCCGCAGCCTTCTCCAGACCTTCCTCACTGAGGCCCCTCTGGCCCTCCTTTTCCTCCGCCATGTCTGCCGGGTGGCCCTGCATCACGTGGCCCCTGATGGGGTCCAGACATGCATGGGGACCCTTGTGGCATCTCAGCAGCCTCTCCCTGTCCCAGGGCCATCAGGGGCTGAAGGGCTGAGTCTGACATGGTCCCTGGTGTCCCTGCATGGGGATGGGGTGGAGGATGACAGCAAGTGGCTGGTGGCCACAGGTCGGGCCACAGAGGGGCCGACCGTGGCACTGGGTGCAGGGCTGGGATGCTACCCTGAGCTGAGCCTGGCGCACCCGCTCCATGGGTCCTGCCAGGGGCGGCTGTGCTGTTTCCTACCCCTGCCAGCCACAGATGAGATGGTCACAGGGCTGCCTGTCCATGCCAGCGCTCCATTTGCCCTCTCAGATGATCGCCGCCACCTCCGCTGGCCAGAGGAGGGTGAGGAGGGTGAGGATGATGCCCGCTGGAATGCTCTGCTGCTGCTTAATCTCCTGCCACGGATCTACAGCCACATGGCTACCGTGGCCATGTCTCTGTCTGACGCAGATGCCTACAGCATCTGGCCGGACCCCGAGAGCATGCCGAGCTGTGGCCGCATCCACAGCTTGGTGACCCACATCTGCCGGGAGCTGGCAGCTGCCTGCAGCCTGGTGCCGGCCACGGAGGGGACCCCAGGGCAGCTGCGGGCCCCCGAGGCTGTGCTGCTGCCGGAGGTGGCGGGGGACGTGGCCGCACGGCAGGCAGTCCGAGCCTTGCTGGTGGCAGCTGGGGAGCCGGTGGCTGAGGTCCCAGCCCATGTCCGGAGGGTGCTGGCTCTGGGGATGGCAGAGGGCGTGCGGGAGGCCACGGCAGGCCACGTGCGGGAGGTGCTGCGGCACCGTGAGGCTGTAGACCTCCCAGCCACCGACCGGCTCTCCCTGCTGCGCTACGTGGCTGGGGATGGGCACCATGCCGAACTGCAGGGTCTCCCCCTCCTGCCTCGTGCTGATGGGACCTTCGTGACCTTCGGAACTGCATCAGCCACCGTCTATGTGGACACATCCATCTGCCCCAGGTGAGTGCGCAGCCCCGTTCCCAGCAGGAGTGGGCAGGTGAGCCAGTTGCCCCATGCTCTTCAGCTGGAAGTGGGGGGCTGTGGTTGAACCTGGGCATGTGGCTGCTCCACTGCCCGCCTCTGCTCCCCTGGTAACACCGAGTGGGGGCTGAGCCCCGTCCCCCCTCCCATCCCCCAGCACCTCTGTTTGTCCCCACAGGCAGCTCCTGCCCGGCCTGGCCGGGTCCTTCCTGCCCTCGGATCTGGAGCCGGGCTTGGACAGCCTCCTGCGAGGCATTGCCAAGGCGGGTAAGACACAGGGGGTCCCTGGACCACCTTTGGGTCCCCTGATCTCCCTCTAAACCCCAGCACCCCTAGGCACCCCCTGGGGCTCCTCTGCAGCCCCAGTATCTCCCTGTACCACGCTGATACTCCCTGTGCAAGCCTGGGGTCCCCGATCGCTGTCTGAGGCCTCTCTCTGGGCTTCCCCCATCCACCCAAGAGCACCCTGGAGCCCAAGTCCCACTGTCTCTCCTCCGGTTTGGGGTGTGTTGTCTGAGCCCAGGGCCACCTCTCCTATCCCATGTCTCCCTGTGTCTCCAGGGACTCCCCTGTCCTTGCTCTTCTTCCCACAACCCCCCATCCCCTCTGTGCTCCCTCAGATCCTGGGTCTCCCTCTGTTCCCCATCTGAGGACCTCTCTGCCCCCCAGTACTGGTACCCCTGACACCTCTTTCCCTCTCAGATCTCCTCCATCCCCACCAGTCTGGGCTTCCACTGTTCCTCCTATTAGGGTATCCAGTGGCCCTCCAGAGCCCAGGTCCTCCCATCCTCCCCGCTGCCCCATCACCTGCAGATCTCAGGTTCTTTCCCTGCCAGGTCCCAGGTCCCACGTACTCCTCACCCAGCCTCTGCCTCCTGTGCACAGGGCTCTTCTCCAACCTGGTTCTGCTGAACCCAGCCGTGACTGCCCAGACCCTGCGCTTGGCTCTGCCCCCGACCTGGACATCCCAGTCTTCAACCCCAGTGACCTGGTGCCCAGCCCAAGGCCCTCCCCAGCCCCCAGCCTCCTGGTTCCCAGCCCTGTGGCAATTCCTGGCTCACCACGTGGAAGACCTGGGCCCTCTGGAGGGGCTCCCTCTCGTCCCCCTGTCCCCACTGGATGCCCCCAGCATCTGCCTGGCTCCACTGATACCCCAGTCCAGTCTTATCTTTCAGGCCGGTGAGGACCAGCACCTGCCACCTGCTGTGGCCTCTGTGCTGGAGGTCCTGGGTTGCCCAGTGGTGCTGCCAGGTGTGTGGCAGCGCTCCCTGTCCCACTATGTCCTGCCTGCATCCCCACTTGGCGCCCTGCGGGCCCTGGGCAGGCAGGGGGCTGCAGCTGTGGCCTCCCGCCTGGCCTCGCTGCCTGCCTCAGACGTGGACTCCCTCCGGCTCTACCTGGCAGACCTCCCATCCCTAAGAAAGGAGGACAGTGCCACCCTGGCTGCTTTGCCCCTCTTTGTCCCACTGCCCTGCTTGGCTGCCCCACAGCCCGCAGGGCTGGTGCCAGCCAGTGCCACCCCGGTGCTGGAGCCAGGGCTGGAGCTGCCCAGAGATGTGGTGCTGCCAGAGGCCATGTTGCAGTGCCGGGATGAAGCTGACCGGCAGCTCCTGGGGAGGCTGAAGAAGCCCCTTGTCAGTACAGCCTGCATGGTGCTGGAGGCCATCGGGGCTGTGGCCCGGGGTGCCTATGCAGGGCTGGTGGCCGAGAAACAGGCTCTGCTGCTTTGGGTGCTGCAGCACGGAGACGTACTCTTTGCACAGAGCCCCCCGCTCCAGCAGGCGTGCAGCAGGCTGGCCTTCCTGGAATCCCCCAAAGGCCCTGCACGTCCGCAAGACCTCTATGACCCCTGCAACAGCACCCTGCGGGCGCTGCTGGGCCCTGAGCACTTTCCTCCTGCTGCCTTCCGCAGCCCGCCTGTGCTCCGTGCCCTGAGAGCCCTGGGCTTGCGGCAGGGTGAGGGGTGCCTGACGCCTTTTGACATCCTAGAGGCTGCAGCGAGCGTGAGTCAGCATGATGCAGCGGCTCTGGGCAGGGCTCAGGCACTGATCAAGGTCTGCAACTGCCCCAAGGCACTGGCTGGCTTCAGCGCTGAACATCTTGGGAAGCTCCAGGCCCTGCCATGGGTGCCTCGTTCTAAGTGCACCAGGAATCCTACGCAGCCCTTCCTGCCCCCCAGGAAGCTGCGGTCCGCCCAGTACCAGCCCCTGGTTGGGCTGGCCATGCATCTGACAGATGCCTTTGTGCCAGAGGCAGAGCAGAAGCTGGGGCTGAGCCAGCCTCCCCCACCACAGAAAGTGTGGGAGCAGCTGAGAAAGCTGGTAGGGTGCAGGGATGTGGGTGAGGTAGTTCGTGCACTCCAGCCTGTCTATCGGCACATGCAGGAGAACCTGAAGACCTTTGGGGCTGCCCCAGATGATGCTGTGGTGTGGACTGGGGCTGGGTTTGCCCAGCCACGTGATGCCGTGCTGGGCTATCCTGAGGAGCTGGAGCAGGAACTGGGGAAGCTGGTGCCGGAACTGGGGAAGCTGGTGCCCTGCGTGCCCCCTGAGTTCCTGCCCTACAGCTGCCTCTTCAGGGCTTGGGGCGTGGGGGCGAGGGTGAGTGAGGAGAGGGCGGCTGCGGCCCTGCGCTGCCTGGGGCAGGACATAGACACCCGAAGCTCCAGAGCTGGCACCGCAGCAGAGTTGCAGGTGGCTGTAGCTGTCCTGGAGTGGCTTAAGAGCCGAGGGCACCGGGGTGAGGGCACCGTGCCGGTTCCTGTGAGGATCCTGGAGGGCTCAGGCTTTGCCCTCCGCCCAGCTGCCTCTACCGTGTACCTGGACATGGACCTGGAGCCAGAGGAGGATGTTCAGGAGGTGGTGCATGAGGCGGTGCCATCCAGCACAGCCATATTCCTTGGTGCGGAGCTGCTCAGTACGCGGGTGCTGGGGCCAGAGCCATTCACAGCCTGTGGTCCCTCTGAGGCCATCACCTTACGGCTCCGCAACATCCTCCGGGAGTATGGTGAGGAGAGCGACCTCTTCACAGAGATGGTCCAGAATGCCGAGGATGCTGGAGCTACTGTGTGCCGCTTCCTCCTGGACCTCCGATGCTGCAGAAAGGCCACCTCTGGGCTGCTAGACCCTGGCATGGCTGCCTGCCATGGCCCAGCCCTCTGGGCTTACAACAACGCCCTCTTCACGGAGGATGACCTCCGTAACATCACACGGGTCGGGGCTGCTACAAAGGAGGGCCAGGCAGGCCAGATTGGGCGCTTTGGCCTGGGCTTCAGCTCTGTCTACCGTGTCACTGATGTGCCAGCAGTGCTGAGCGGGGAGACACTACTCATCTTTGATCCCAACGGCACCCATCTGGGAAAGCACATGCCCAGACCCGGCTGCCCTGGCATCCGCCTGGACTTCTCCAACCGACCATGCATCCTCCGTGCTTTTGCAGAGCAGTTCTGGCCCTACCACGGTATCTTTGGGTGCCGCCTGCCTGAGCCAGGGCCCTTTCCAGGGAGCCTTTTCCGCCTGCCTTTCCGCACTGAAGAGGAAGCTGTAAAGTCACAGATTTGCTCAGAGGCCTTTGGTACAGAGCGCATCCAGTCCCTTGGCACCAGCTTCCTTGGCTCTAACCGGCTCCTGCTGCTCTTCCTCAAGGGAGTGAGGGAGATGTCCCTGGAGATGCTGCCACACACGGCCACCTCTGCGAGGGACACCATGCCTCTGGCCATGCTACGGCGAAAGCTGATCCGAGACCTGGGGGCCCCTGGGGGCCCCCCAAGCCGGGCAGCTATCGAGCAGTTCACAGCCTGCGAGGAGTCATTTAAGACCACGTGGCACTACCTAGTTTTGGTGTGTCAGGGTGATGGGGAGCTGCTGGAACTGTTTCATCAGAACAGGCAGGCAGGGCTCCACCCTCCGCCTCCCATGGCTGGCGTGGCCCTTCCCCTGGCCCTGACTGCAGATGGTAAGTGGGTGCCGCGTCTAGATGCCGAGGAGGGGCGAGTCTTCTGCCACCTTCCCATGCCAGTCAACTCAGGGCTGCCAATCCACGTGCATGGGGCCTTCAGCATCCTCTCCAATCGCAAGGGGCTGTGGGACACGGCACACCAGGGCAAGTGGAACCGGGTGCTGCTCCGCAATGCTGTGCCAGCTGCCTGGCTCCAGGCACTGGACCAGCTCCGCACCATGCATGAGGCAGGTGAGCTGAAGAGCTATGAATACCATGTCTTCTGGCCGGACTCTAACACTGCCCGCTACCCCTATGTGGAGGCTGTGACTGGTTTCTACCAGGCTATGGCAGCCAGGGATGGTCCCAGGCTGTTTTCTGATGGCTGCTCTTGGTGCTCACTGCAGGATGCCCGGTTCCTGCACCAGGCTGTGGTCAGACACCCTAAGCTGGGTGCCGTTGCGCAGCGTGTCTTTGCCAATACCCTGCCCCGTCCCCTGTTAGCTGTGCACTTGCCAGAGCACGTGCAGAGGGGTCTCGGGAGGGCAGTGGATGCTGGCACCTATGACTGGCCCCGCTTTTACTGTGAGCTTGTGCTTCCCAACTTGAAAGACCTCTCTGCTGTTGATCGGGAACCGCTGCTTCTCCATGCACTGGATATTTCCCATGATGATGTGGACAAAGTGCTGCAGAGAGTGCCCTGCATTCCTGCCACCCCTCATGGCCACCTGCAGCTCATCAATCACCTGGTGCATCCCGGAGGCTGCACTGCCACTTTGTATGACCCTAAGGACGGGCGCTTCCCCATGGGGGATGCCTTCCTTTCCCCGGGAATACTAAGCCAACTGGAGAGGTTGGGCATGGTTAAGGACAGGATGACTCTGCCAGAGCTGCTGGAGCGGGCAAAGACAGTGCAGCTTATTTGGACCAAGGACCATGCCCAGGCCTGCCAGAGGGCTGTATGCATCCTTCAGCTGCTTCAGGATGCAGTGGAGGAGAGGGTGGACAACACCACGCAGGCAGCTTTCCAGACTGTGCCCCTCCTCCCTGCTGTGCTGCCCACTGGTGACCACGCGCTGTTGCCAGCTGCCCAGCTCTACCATCACCTCCATGCCCTACTAGTGGGACTCATCCACCCTGTCTTGGCTTCCAAAATGCTGGGGGAAAACTTCAGCATCCCTAAGGAGGTCACATCCTTTTTGGGACTGGACCGGCAGCCACCAGCAGCTAGAGTCCTTGAGCAGCTGCAGGCACTGAGCCGCAGCTCCAACGCTCTCTCTTTGGAGACCCTGCAGGACAGCACCCACAGCTGCTACAGGTACCTGGACATGCTGCTCCAGAGAGATCACTCCAGCTGTGATGAAGTGATTTCTGCAGTGGCCCAAAGGGAGCCCTTCATCTTGGTGGGCTCCTGCTTTGTGCCCGTCATGGCTGTGGCTGAAAGGCTGTCATTTGAGGCTGCCCCATACCTTCACCAGCTCCCAGAGCAGTACCGGCCCTACAGCCAGCTCTGGGAGTGTGTGGGGCTGCGCCACACGTTTGCCTGGGAGGATTATGCCCGAGTGCTCTGCACGCTGGCAGACATGTACGCTGGGGAGCCGCTGCCTGCCGCAGAGCTGGCTCTGGCCTTGCAGCTGGTGTCTTCTGGCTTGATGGCAGTTGACAAAGAGCTTGATGCCTACCAGACCCAGCAACTCTTTCTACCTGACCAGGAGGGCATCTTGCGTTCATGCGACAAGCTCTGCTTCAATGACACGCCATGGATGCCGGTGGACAGAGATGTCCTGCTGTGCCACGAACAGCTGTCCCGAGCCACAGCCCTGCGCTGTGGGGTGCCTACCACACGCCACCGGGCGCTGGAGAGGAACCGGCTGCTCACTGGAGACCTGAACTCCTGGGTGCAGCCATTTGGTGCCCATGAGGACTTGCCCACACGGCTGAAGAACATCTTGGGTGAGTACCCGGCATCTGCTCGTGATATAGTGACAGAGTTGCTCCAGAATGCAGATGATGCTGGTGCAGGGCTTGTGCACTTTGTGTGGGACCGCCGGCAGCACCCAGCGGATGCCACTTTCAGTGACAACTGGAACTTCCTGCAGGGCCCTGCCCTTTGCATCTACAATGACAGCCCCTTCCAGCAGCAGGACATCGAAGGCATTCAGCGTCTGGGGGTGGGTAGCAAGCAAGGCCGGCAGGATGTCACAGGCAAATATGGCCTTGGCTTCAACACTGTCTTCCACTTTACTGACTGCCCAGCCTTCCTTACTGGAGACAGTGCACTGTGTGTCTTTGATCCCCATCTCTACTATGTGCCTAATGCCACAATGGAGAGTCCTGGTGGGATGTTCGCTGTCAACCCTGAATTCAAGAAGACCTTTCCAGACATTTATGGCACCTTCCTACCCTCCCTTTTCAACCTGAACAAGGGTGTCATCTTCCGGCTGCCTCTTCGCACTGCAAGTGGGGCTGCCATCTCCAGGGTGTCTGGCATGGTCGTGCGGGACCAAGACCTCAGGGACATGGAGACAGTACTGGCTGAGGAAGGAGAGGACTTGGTGCTCTTCCTCCGGCACCTCCACACTGTGGTTTTCTCTGAGATCCCCCCAGATGGGGAACAGGCACTGGAGAGGCTGCGGGTTGCCACAGAACTGGGAAATGGTGATGCAGAGCTGAGACGGGGTTTTCAAGAGAGATTGAGCCAAACTGTTGATGGGAACAGCCCCACCTCTCTCTCCTATATCATGACAATCAAAACCAGCACGGCTAAGGCCAGCAGTGTGTGGAGGGTGATGTCCCAAATTGGGGTGCAGGAAGGGGCTGAGGAGTCTCCAGTGCCTGGGCGGCTGCCCTACGGGGCTGTGGCTGCCTGCCTGAAGCCATTGCCCCACTTGGACAAAGTCATGGGCAAAGCTTTCTGCACCCTCCCGTTGCCGCTGACCACAGGGCTGCCTGTGCACATCAATGCCAACTTCGCTGTGGATGCGGCCAGGCGCAATCTCCGCCAGGACACAGGCAGCACAGAGGAAGCCTGGAATAGCTTCTTACTCCGGCGCTTGGTGCCTCCCCTGTACTGTGCCTTTCTCACCAGGCAGTGGGAAGCCCTGCAGCCTGAAGGGCTCCAGTTTAAGTCTCTGTCAGACTGCCAGAAGCGCCTGACCTCCCACTACCTCCACTTCTTCCCTGCTGGGACAGGGGTGCTACCCACCTTTCAAAACATGGTGAGGGAAGTCTATAGGCACCTCAGTCGTGCACGCCTACCCCTGGTGCCTGTGTACCACCTGAAGCAACCTGACAGCACAGTGACAATGACCTGGGCATCTCCAGGTGGTGGGGATGTGCTAACAGAGCCATACTTCCTCGAGTCAAAGCCTGAGCCAGTTCTCCAGGAGGTGCTGCAGCGCCTGAACATGAACCTGGTGCCAGCATTCACCCACCTGCGGCATATCTACAAGGAGTTCATTGCAGCCAATGTGGACGCCATTGCCTTTCAGCCAGACTCCCTCCGGCGCTTCCTCAAGGCCCTGGCACTCCCTGTGCCGTGCAGGCTGGCTGAGACACCCATAAGGACAGCAGAGAGCTGCTCCATCCTGCTGAGGCACTGCCTGGAGCCCATGAGCACGGACAAGGCAGAAGTGGAACTAGAACTGGAAGGCCTTCCCTTGCTGGCCACACAAGACGGCTGCCTGAACGCCCTCAGCACCCACCACCCAGTGTTCCACAGCACTTTTGCCCACCTCTTTCCCCGCCACTGCCACCTCTTCATTCACAGGTCGATCTCGGACTTGGTCCTGCCCTGCTTTGTGAAGATGCTGGGCCTCCTGGAGGCCACACCGCTCATCCAGGAGGCTCTGGCTCAGCTGAACTGGACCACAGAGGGGCAGATGTGGCTTAAGGAGCTGTGGAGATTCTTCAGCGCTGTGGTCTACCCAGTCATAATGACCAAAGAAGAGATAAACACCAATATGGACTCATTCATGGATCATCTCCAGGATTTGGAAGTGCTGCCTGTTCAGGGGCGTGACAGAGACTTGAAGCAGCGACTGCCACTGTCCTCCCTCCCCAATGTTCTTTTTAATTGTGACAGGGGTGTGGCCAAGGTGCTGCACAAACTGGGCATCCCTGTGCTCCAGCTGTCCCTGCTGCCTTCTAGCTTTGCCTTCTCCTGCCTGCAGGCAAGGACACTGCAGGCCACAGACCCTAGGGCTGTGGTGGCCTGGCTGGCAGGCACCAGAGCTGACCTCCACTGGAAGGACTTAACTGAGTGGGATGTGACTTCTCTGCTGTACTTTGTGCAGGGAAAACTGGATTTGTCGGCACAGCAGCAGCTCCAGCTCCTGCCTCTATTCAGGAAGCATGATGGGGAGTACGTCCCCGTGAAACCCTACCGCAAGGTGCTCTTGCTCAGCAGCCAGCTCCCACGTGCCCTGGCCCTGTACAGCCTGGACAAGGACATGTTGCTGCTTACAGCAGACAGGAACCACCAGCTGCTGGCCAAGGATTTGCAGTGGGAGCTCACAGATGACAAGAAGCTCTTTAAGTCTGTAGTGCTGCCCCGGCTGTCCCAGCTCACAGCGCAACAACTTATGGAAGCTTTGCGCTTATTCTTTGACCTGCAACACCCCTATGACATTAAGTTCAAGGAAGCTGCTGTGAAAGCTTTTCAGACTGTGGCTTTTATACCCGACTCCCACGGTGTGCTGCGCCTGGCCTCCTACTTCTATGACAACACACCCTCCTTCCGCAATCTGCAGCTCCAATACCGCTTCGTGCCCGAGTCTTTCTTTGTGGACTTAGATTACAACCGTACAGCTGCTACAGCTTTCCTGCTTGAGGTGGGTGTGTGCACCACCCTCTCTGTGCAGGATTTTGTGGCACTGGCCAAAAAGATAGAGTATGAAGCCACTCGGGCAAGGTGCCATGCTGAAGACCTGCAGCTGCAACAGCGTGAGATGCTCAACAACCTTAACACCCTGTTGGATGATCCCTCATCCATGGGTTTCCTGAAGCAAATTGCCTCCATCCGCTTCGTGCCTCCACTGGACATTCCCCCAGATCTGGTGAACCTCCACCCCCCTTTTGCAGCCTGCACTAAGCCCGTGGCCCTGAAGGGCAGTGTTTACTACTGCCAAGAGGATGTAGCTCAGCTGCTGTGGACATCAGCCAGCATCCTGCCAAAGTCCTTCACACTCAAGCAGGATGACCTGAAGGCTATGGAAGTCCTTGTGGAGATACCTACCGCCCTGGTGGTGGCCAACCTGGAGAAGGTTTGCCGGGCAGCCTGCCAGACACCAGAGCAGGTGAACACACGGGCCAGAGTACTCCAGAAGGTGTACAACTTCTTGCAGACCCATCTGAAGGAGGTGGATGCAGAGCACCTCGCCTCACTGCCTGTGGTGCTGGCCAAGTCAGGGGACATGGCCATGCCATCGCAAGTGGTGAACTCGCTCCTGGATGAGGCTGACTTTTACCCCTACCTCCTCACACCTGACCCCTGCATTGCTCTCTATGTGGAACTCCTGCAACACCTTGGGGTGGTCCTGCTTCCCACACTGACTCACTACAGCTACGTCCTGACCCAAATCCACCAGGAGAGCCAAGCCAGTGGGATCCTCAATGCTATCCAGAAGAATACAGTCCTGCTGGCTACACGACGCTTCTTCCAACTGCTGCAGGAGGCACAGGAACTCCCTGATTTCTCCACTGTGGCTGAGCTGTACTTGCTGAGCACTGCTGACTGCCTTGAGTCATCCCACAGGCTGTACTTCAATGACTGCGTGTCCTCAAATACCTGTAGGGCCTTGGGGAGGACCTTTGTGTTTATGGCTGAACTACCAGGGGTTAGGTGTAACGCCTGGTGGCTGCTGCAGATGCTACCGGAGCGCCTGCAGCCACGGTTGCTCTCGGAGGTGACCGAGCAGCAGCTGGAGGAGCGCAGACTGCGGCCGTGTCGCTACGGTTCTCACTGCGCTGGGCAGAAGCGTCTGCAGACCCTCCTGGTATCACCGTGCTTTAGGAGGGGGCTGGAGGCCCTCCTCCAGTGGCAGAGCCACAGAGCTGTGATGAGTGTGAAGGAGGACGGAGGCTTTTCCTTGGAGCAGCTGAAAGTGCAGTGCTGCGAGGACATCCGCACTGTTCTGGTCCACTGTGGTGCAAAGGTGGAGGGCAGCTCGCAGTCACGGGTCATCTACGTGTGCCAGGCTGGTGGTACCCAGCGGCTCCTCTACATCCGGCATGCCGAGTTGGTGCTGGGCCAGCAGCAGCTGAGGATCGTGGAGACGCTGGCGCAGGAAATCAATACCATCCTGGGTGGACAGCTGGAGGCACCTGCCTTGTCAGTGCTGCGTGAAATGCTGGTCTGCCAGACGCCAGGGGAAGTGGCCACTGTTCTGGAGGAGAATGATGTGGCGCTGCAGGGTGCTGCACCAGAGCCAGAGAAGGTCGTGGAACCAGAGCTGGAGGAGGGGCTACAGGAGGAGGCTGTGGCAGAGGTGAATGGCAGCGTGCATCGTGGCCTGGCAACCTCCTGGCAGCTGTGCGATGCCAAGAAGCCAAAGGTGCCACAGGACCTCTACCTCCCCTGCTGGGGACAGGACCGCCATGGCTCCCAGCTGGGCAATGAGGCGGCCATGGCCCCAGTTCCATCCATCCCAGAGGCCCAGCGGTGGTTGCGGCAGGCCAAGAGCGACCTGCAGGCAGCCTACAATGACTTCAGACGCGGCTGCCCCAACTGGGTCCTCTTCAAGGTGCACCAGACCCTGCAGAAGGCACTGGTGGCTGCCATACTTTGCCATGGTGAGGCCTTTGAGGCCGGAATGGGGCTGGTGGGGCTGGCCCGATGGCTGGAGGTAGCGCAGCCGAAGCTGAAGGGCTTGGCAGAGGAGGTGAAGTGGTTGCACGGCTGTGGCGTGGATGGCAAGGCCACACAGTACCCCAGCTGCCACCGCTTCCCCACCACCCCTGAGGAGGCATTCCACAGCGTGGATGAGGAGGAGGTACTGAGGAGGGCGCAAGGTGTGCTGGAGAGGCTGCAGGACCACGTGGGCAGGATGTGAGGGTGTCCCCACAGAGGGGACACTGCCACCTGGGCCACGGCACTGATACCGGGGGAAGTTTAACAGTGTGCTTAACTGTAAATGTTGTAACTAACGTATCAGTGACATGGCTGAGCTGTACAATGCTGTATTATGTCATTTAGCTACTAGTAGAATGCTGCATTGTATAGTTTAGCTATTAAGTAGGTAAGAACTGGTCCAAAACCAAGACATAAACCAAGCGTGCTGAAACAGGGCCAGAAGAAAAGGTCAGGAAAAGGATAAGAAAAGGAAGATGACGAAGAGGATCAAGAAAGGATGAAGATGACCCATCAGAGGACCCCCAATATATTAGGCCACAAGTGTAGTAACACTGTAGATATGATAAATCGTTCTTGGAACTGTAATGCATATGCTAATAGTTTCTCAGAAATGTAATTTACATGTATAGATCAGCCATATAAAGATAAACAGTGAATAAAGTCAGTATGCATGCTGGGTGGAAATTATCCCCTGTATATCCGGGGCCAAAAATAAACGATGCCTGCTTTCTGAAACTCCAAACTGATTATTAGAGAGTTTTGTCTCCGATTTTTTGGCATCAATCCCTCTGAACCTCTTTCAGTTCAGCTCTGTCTGGAGGTCCAAGGCTGCACCTAGCATTAAGATCCAAGCTAAGCATGAAGAGGCAGGGGCATAATGATTTTCTTTCTTTTGTTCTTGGTTGCTTTCCTAGTTATACATATCACTGTATTTCCTGCCCCCACCCCAACCTTTTCCTGGGCAGTGTTTCATGGCACCAACCAGCAACCGAGGAGTTTTCCCTGATCCCTAAGGGAAATGGACAGCTCAGAGCCTCGCCTTTTTTTCATATGTGAAGCTGAGACTGTTTTCTGCCTCAGTATAACTCTTCTTCATAATCTTTTGTAGAGGAATGAAGGCAGTGGGTTGATTAGCATCGATAATATGCAGCTGTGGCCTTCATGCAGAGGTGGTGAGTTGACTGACATGGACAATGTGCAGCTGTAGCTCGTTCCCACTAAATAGTTAAAGTAGCCCTAA
Organism: Falco punctatus; assembly: GCF_963210335.1. NCBI lineage: Eukaryota > Metazoa > Chordata > Aves > Falconiformes > Falconidae > Falco > Falco punctatus. The sequence continues at coordinate 1,407,002 of NC_137590.1, forward strand.
GGATGGTGGGAGAGGTGGTTAGCTGGAGGAGCAGCAGTGTGGTCTGACCTCTGGAGGAAGGAGCAACAGCACTGATGGTAAAAGCCTTGTTGCAGCAATTTTTTTTTGTTGCTGTTAAGAGGGTTTTTTTCTCCTTTAATTACAGATAAAGATCTTGAAAGCACTGGTCAAAGCTCTGTGAGTTCCCCTGGAAATATCTCATTTGGATTGTAATTCCACATAAGAATTTACATGCATGTGATTTTTGATCCCTTTAATAAGGTCTACATGAATACTCAATCCTATTAATACACCTAATTGAACATCGCACTTAACAGAATGTCATGCAGGATGAAGTTGAACATCTAAGAGACTTCTGAAGATTCCAAATTGTTGTCATCATAAACCACACTAACAATCAAAATATTTTTTTTACTAGCCAGATTTGGCACAAAACCATGATGACTGAAGTTATTTTTGCCTCTGGGTTCTATTCCCCACCGATTTAAATAAGCAGAGAATAGTGGGGGGTGAACAAGACCATCAGCACTATGGAAGCTCATTCCATTGCACTGCTCTCCTTACCTCGTGCTGGCACAGCTATACCACACCTATGCAACTGATCGTTAGATGCCAGTTCATACTTTTTATTTAAAAAAATCTGTCACTAGGAAATGCTTCCAAATGTAAACAGAACAAATGCACCCCCCTTCCCCACAGCAAAACATAACACATTTCCAGGAAGGGCGCACGACAGGAACCCCATGATGCTGCAGCTGCTCCGCTGCAGGAAAAGAAGGTTCAGAGGCTGCCCCAGCTTCTAAGTCTCTGTTTCCAGAACAGCAGCCTTGGGTTCCACATTTTTATTCTTTGGTGTTATTCACATACTAAAGCCAGCACACCAGGTTTTCAGTGCTGTTACTCTCTCCTGAGATTTTCTGTTGCTAAATAGATCTCCAGCTAGGGAACCTGCACTGGCGTCTTTGTGATAGTGTGAAGGGTCCTATTCAGAAGCACCTTGTAAATCTGACCCTAAATGTAATCCTGATCTGAGCTTCTGGACTTCTGTCATGTGCTTGGTGTTAATATCTTCAAAACTGTAACTTCTCTCCTTGGTAGAAGCAAGTTGCTTTTCTCAAAAAGCAGAGTAAGAAGTAAGAGGAGACAAGGGGCTAACATATGCAAAACAGAACTGGCACTGCATAAGGTGCAATTTTATTCCTGTTCAGTTATGTTAGCTTTAATTGTGTGTAGCTCAAGCTTTATGTCCTTTTGTTTTGTTGGAGTACCTGCCCTAGCACAGATGTGTCCCAGAAGTTGTCCTAATTTTCAGGGAATACTAATTTCTTGTTTGGACTTCCTTTTCCATACAGTTCTCTCTCCTTGCCTATGCTTTTGTTCTTGCATACTCATATTTTGTCCCCAGAAATCGTTTGCCTGAAATAATGCTTTATAGATTCTAATACTCATCATAAGGTAAGGTTTGACAGCACCAGCTGAATGTGAGAGGAATATAGGTAAAAGGCAGGGAATGGCTTTGCACAGGAGCTCACCCCATTTCTCACCTCCATGAGCCTTGATTCTTTGTCTTTGGCTTGGCAGAAACTCCTCCATTAAGACAAAGATCAGACATCTCATTTAGACTAGGGAAAAAAAAAAAGATTGAAATTACATACAAGTTTGTTAACATTAGCTAAATTCAGTTACTTTCCTATCCTAATCAGGAGAATGCTAATGAGTAGCTACCAAAATCAGATTATCAGCAATTGCTCTCCCAGTTTTTTTCATTTCTAAAAACTGTGTGAGCACATAAACCCCAGGAAGGTCCTCCTTAAAAAGTTACTGAATATCAGATTTTGTTAGTTACAACAACATTTGGATATTCTGAGTTATGTATCGACAATATGGTATGCGTATGTGTTTCAATACAGATGTGTATGTTGACTAATGGGTACCTTTATGCCCAAAGGACCTCTGACGGTGTCCTGATAATCTCTTTTTTGCAAGGTAAGTGTTAGACATTTCACTTGTTTTAACAAAAGCTCTCCTCCTCCCTGTCTTTATGCAATATTCATGTGTCTGAAGGAACAAGAAACACTGGAAATGCTGAAGAACTAAAACTGTTTAACAAAACAAAAGCTTGTCCACTTGCAATAAAAGTTATTTTGTTCTTTTCACTATGTTTTGTTTCTGCCTGCATGAATGTTAAATCCCAGTGAGATTGTTCCCTTCACTTGTTGTTTGTGTGGATGTTTTCCTGTGCTTGGATGTGACTTTGGTCTCATGTACTTTGATGTTGGTTACATACTTAGACATATGTACCCAACCTAGATGAAAGTTGTTCTGCACTGGCATTAAACACAACTCTGCATTCCTTTTGATTTCTCACAATCCCCCAGTCTGGAAGGAAATGTAATTTGGAAACCGAGGGAAGGTGTTTTTCTGTATTCAGATAACTGAAGAGAAAGGTCAGACTCTGCTGGGTTAACTCAAATTTTATCCATCCATCCATCTTCACATTTCTAACTGGAAGACTCAAGAACTGATAAAGTTTAACCCCTATTATACCTAAAAAAGGTAAGACTTCTGCTGGGCTCTCCCTCTTGTAAGTAAGTAAGGAGATGCCATGTTCTTCTCAGCTGACCATTGGAGGCTAAGCACTTTATTACTAGAATTATTTCTGTAGCATAGACTTTTTTAGTATTTTATCTTAGTTTTCATCATTATTAGATCTTTTAGCATGTGTTGCTATTTATTCCTTGTCTCAGGTCACAGAAATTCTTCTTTTGTGTCTCTTCAGGCAGAGCAGTCAGTCGCAGAGTTGACAGGGGCTCAGAATAAGCTGAGTGCTGAAATAGCTGAGCTACGTGTCGCAACAGGGAACATGAGCAGTATCAATGAAGCTCTTGCACTGGATAAAGTGCAACTGAACACACTTGTGCTGCAGGTGAGCAGAGTTGCCAAAGATCTTGCCAGGTGTTTGTCTCCAGCTGCTGATGTTGCTTCTCAGACTCCTTGCCCTCAGACAGCATGACCGAGTGAATATGGAAATGTTCCTCCGTTTTCTGTCCAAGCCAAACCTCCTGCAGAGTAAATCTTACTGTATTTTATTTCCTCTGTGCTTCTGTGATTGTAGCTGGAGCAAGAGAATGAAGTTCTGTCAGGTAAAGTGGACGAGATGGAGAGAGCAAAGATCTCTGACCAGGAGAAGCTGAACTTGTGTAAGAGAACAAATGAAGAGCTCTGCGCAGAGAAAGCCCGCCTGGAGCAGCTGCTGAAGAAAGCAGAGGAGCAACACAGTATCACTGCAAGGAGATTTCTGCTCAGAGCCTGTGCAGTGTTCTTGAGAAATAAATGTATTGAAAAAAACCCGAACAGACAAAGTCTTGTATACACTATAGAAACTGACAGGAACAGCCTAATGTGGGGGGCCTGTGTGGAGTCAGACCAGGCATGCTGTGATGGAATGCTTTAGAAAAGGAAGAAATTTTACCTGCTCACCAGGTTCATCCTGCTTTTCCAGGCCTATGACTGACCCCATCCAGACAAGCCAGCACCAGTTTTGTCCCACCACTGCTTCTGCTGGGGAACCTGCAGTGAACACTGTGCTCTGAACTTTTATCTTACTTTGAGACTCATGCCTTGGACCAAGCCCCCTGCCACAGTTCACCTACTACAGCAGGTCCCCGACTTGGCTCCTGCTGAGACCTCTTGCTGTACACTGGTCCTGTTACCTCAGGTCATTGCTTCTGGCAGATCTGGCTGTTGAATGCAATGTCTGTCTCTCAGGAGACTGACGGTCCAGAGAGATCACAGCCAAGTTAAGGTTCAGAGACCGATCCAGCTTCCAGGTCTCTGCTTCCAGGACAGTAGCGTTGGGCTCCCTGACCACAGCTGCTAAGGAGTAAGAGAGCTCTTGGTGAAGGTCTGACAGCTCCTGGCTGGTCTTTGCACAGCACTCAATATAGTCCTGCTTGTATTTTCGTTCTTGTGCCAGCTGGGTCTGCAGAAGGGACACCTGAAAGAGGCAAAAGGCTGAGCTCAGACAAGCCCACGCTGTCAGAACTGTCTGTAGCTCCATGGTACCAGCTGCCAGGGAGACGCACACTCCAAATCCAGCCCTGACAAACACTTTGTCCTTGTGGAATGGGAAGTAACAGGTTCCCAGAGTCACCCTGAACTGAGCTTAAATTATCAACAATTCTGAGTTTCTCAGTTTCTCTTATATTAAAGCGAGAGGCTCCTACAGGATTTGAAAAAAAGAGTTGGGTTACTACAAGAGAGATTTGGGCTACTGACATCAGTTCAACATGCTTTTTCCTCAGTAGGAGGGCTACTGGTTACACAAGGTAGTAGAGAACTGTTATGATCTAGTTTAAAAGCTTGACAGCTAGCATGTGAAAAGGGAGCAAACTCTCATTTTTCTTAACTTTAAAGCATTTCACAAATAAGCATAATTTGATGAACAAAGCCCAGGGGAAGATAAGCCTTAAAGGACCACTGAGGCCTTGAAACTCCTTAGATTCTCTTTTCCCAACAACATGGACTTATGCCAGCTGGGCTTTTGATAGGAGAGACCGAGCTGCTCTCACCTCCTGTCAGGTTTGCAGTGCAGTGCCAGCCACAGCAGCTCTGGCATGTTGCCCTCTGCCTGCTCTGAAGTGGAGGAGATGCCCATGGAAAATAACGCAACAAAGGGACCTCACAGCAAACATCATGCACAGGCTAGGGAACACCATCACTGGAGAAAAGGACAGGTCTGACCTTCTCTCTGACATAATAAGGGCACCTTTGTGAAACTGGGCTTGGAAGCCTGAAAAACCCTCCCATGCTCTGGCAGGTAACCCAGAGTTATGAGTGGGAGAAGTAGCCATCTGCTGCTAAGAGCATCTCCCATGAAGTGGGAGACCAAGTTCCAGTTCTGCTGTTGCCCACACCCAGAGGAGTGCCCTGACTAGCCAGCTGGGGACTATTGTCTGAGAAGAGCACCTCCAGTTTCCTCCTGAACTGCTGAAGTAGGTCCACAGTGCAGGCAGACACAGCAGTCACAAAGGGAAGGAGGCTCAGTTAGTTAGCTGTCACAACAGAGCTTCGGACACTGAGGCTCCCTGGTGAAAACATCCTTAAGATATACCTTGAAAGCTTTAGCAGTATTCTCGGTTCACTTGCCAGAGCTAAGCATTGTGCACTTAGCTCACATAAACATTATATGCATTTTGCCCCAAATGCCTGTGAAGATTCACCTCCTCAAGCAGAGCAGGGTGTACCAAACCCATAAAGGTACATGGAAAAGAAGTCTGGGGATTGCTGCTAGTGCCAGTACTACTGTCAAAGGATGCAGTAGGCTTCAGTAGCTGGAGCCTATGTTCTTACACTGAAAAAACAAATGTCCATACAGTGCTTAGGTCTCTGACTTGGTCCAGTATTGGGATCACGATCTGCACAGCAATCTCATAGCAATATGAGACTAACAATTGCCTGAAGGCTGTAAGCTCTGGCACTGCCTCACATCCCTGTAGCACTGATACAACGCAAGCTCCACTTAACAGTCAATGGAAAATGGGAATGGTCAACAGGATAAGTAAAACTCAAGAGGAATGCCCTGAGAATCTTTTCTATTTTCAGGCGAGTTGCAGTCTTCTGAATTTCCTTAATCCCTCTTCCACCGTGCCGCATCTTTAGGCAAGTCAGAGACTAGACCTAGGGGAATTATGTTGTTTGGCTATAGCCAATGGATACGGCTGATTATTTCCACTGCCTGGTGTACTTGCTTCCTGACAGCCAAACAAAAGTCGGGCTGTAGCATCATGCAAAGCTGCACCGATTGGTACAACCACAGCAGCTTTTGATGAGGTACTCCCTACTCCTCACCTGGTTCTGTAACTCAGCTAATCGACAACTGCAGCGAGCATGAGACTCCTCCTGTGAAGAAAACACAAGGATTTCTTTTTAGTCTCCAGTCTGGTCAGGGCCATGGTCTACATTGAACTTCTGTTAGATCTATATTGGGGGGCTGCTGTCACTCGGATTTGCCATTGTTCCTCCATATGGCCAGAGCCTCCTCCCACCACTGCGTTCTCACCTGTCTAGAAGCAGGCATCTTGTGCTGGTCAGACTCAGAAAATCCACATGCACCTGGCAGTGACCGACCACCATAATCTCTTTTCAGTCTCCTCCGTTCACGTTCCACCTGCACATTGGATAGGAGAAAGGGTCACAGCCATCAAAAGGACCTCTGGACATCATGGCAAGGAGATGTCTGCTCAGAGACCGTTAATTGCACCAGAGAATGTTGGGGGCAAAAAGCACTGCATGTAGACTATGGAAGAGAAAGAGCAAGAGGAAACAGTTCCTGACACGAGACAGTCAAATGTGTGTGTATAGGGACACTGGGGCAAGAAGGGTGGTACCAGAGTGAACATGCATTTGTGAAGGCAATGGGGTGCCAGAAGAAAGAGAAAATATAAAAGCACGTGTCCACAGGGGAAGGTGGGAGAGGGATGGAAAGAAGCAGAGGACTCCAAAGTGCAGTGTATGTTGTGTTACAGAGGACCATAACAGAGGTTTTGCAGAGACAGTGAAACCCTGTTTTACCTGCTCAAGAGTCCTTCTGAGCTCATCATTGAGTTGCTTCAGCTCAGTCTTCTCCTGTTCCAGCCTTGCAACTGTTTGCTGCAGACATTCCAGCCGCTGTGACAGGAGTCTCTTCTCTGAGAGCCATGATAGCTGCTCCCCTTGTGCAATAGCCTGTTGGGTATTCAGAGAGGACATGATGTGAGCTGGTACCACATAAAGGTTAGGAGGGCCAGAATCAACATCAGGGAGAGCAACTAGACACTAGAGTCAAGAATGGATGGTACTAAGTCCCTTCTTCTCCTGGTCCACAGGCCAAAACAGCACACACTTTTCCTAGGGGGTCTCCTCCAGATCACCTTGGGAAATGGAGTTTTTTGTTCTGGACATGCTTCCTGCTAGTTTTGTTCAGTCCGCCCATTCAGGTTTTGGGAGAGACTGGAAACATTAATTTCCTTTTCAGCCACTTAATGGTTTTACAAAGGTCTCAGTATTTCCAGCTCCCTCTCTCAGCCATTTCTTGTCCATCATGAAGACTTCCACATTTACATGGTCCTCTTACGGAAGCTATCCCTAGGGATGACCATCTTTGGTCATACTCTTTGGCCTTCACTGTACTTCTATCCTATCTAAAAGTTCTACTCTCTGTCCTCAGACAACCAAACCATATGCAAGATGTCAGTCAAGCAGGTATTTCTGCAGTGACAAAATACTACGGGTTTGCTTTCTATTCCCTTTACCTGTTACATCATCGTTACAGAACTGCTCTTTGAAAAAAATCCCATGATCAGTCAAGCCCCTTGCATTGCTTTGAACCTAGTCAAGAGCCACCTACCCTCATGTGGGTTTCTTGATGAACTGCTCCTTGAAGCAATCTCTGACAGCATCTATAAATGTAGTCTTGATATCAGCAGCACTGTACCGATCTATATAGATGCAACTGCATTACGTGATCTAATGCTGTTGTATACCTGATCTATATGGATGCGGCTGAAATCTCCCCCTGTTGTTTTCATGTTTCCTGCCCTTGTCACTTCTCTGCTTCCCATCAACAGATCACAATACCTGTCAGCATCCTGATCAATCTGGCAGTAATATTTCTTAAGTAATGTATAAATGTGTAATGCATAAATATAGTATTTTATTAGTAGCAGGTTTTATTACATTAATGTAGTGCCTAAAAGTACTGGCAGAGACCCAGGCAAGTCTGTAGCACAGGTTGTTGCAGCTGCTCCACTGGCAGTAGCCAGGTCAGACCACCTTCAGGAATCCACAGAGATTTGCCTTCATGCTTTCTGCACTGCAGCACAAGCACACCCAATGCACGATGAAGCCCTTAACCCGATCAGGCAATGGCACAAATTCCGTTCTTTTTAATGTACCAGAAAAACCTGTACCTTGGAAATGGACACCTCTGAAAGCATCCTCTAAGCAGCATCAGCGTAGCTGCTGTTCAGTCATCATTATAAAATTCTACCAAGTTTAGTACACTAGTCAAATGTCAAATCCTAACCACAACAGGCTGGCTAAGCCCACCTACGTAGGAGAGAGCCAATTACCCGCTGCCAACTTTTGGACTTGATCTAACAGCAAGCTCTGCAGCTCTTTCAGTAGTTCTGGGCTTGCCAGCTCTAGCAGGTGAATGGTCTCTGGCCAGAACTGTATAGGCAGGCAAGCCTGCTGGCTGCAGTCATGTCTTCTTTGGCCAAGCAGGTCATGTTGTTACGGGACTATGTATTCCCCTATCTTTATGGGAAACATCTTTAGAATCCTTTATAGATATTTTAGTTGACTGATGAACAATCACAGTGCCTACCTGAAGATGAAAGCGGTCCTTGTCCCTCTCTGAAACCATACTTTGTAGGATGGCTATTTCTTCCCTCAGAGTCCCATTGGCCATTTCACTCTTGGTAAGAGCAAGACTGAGTGCTTGTGCCTTCCCTTTCCATTCAATTTCTCTGCTTTCATTCTGCTTCAAAACAGAAATCACATGTTCCAGTTCTTCCCCCTTTGCTTTCCTTTCATCTTCCAGTTGTTGGGCTAGCTCCTTCTGCCTTTTCAACAGATGGTCTCTCTCCTGGAGAACTTTCCTCTTTGCTGCTTCCTCTTCTTCCCACTTTTGGAGCTTCTGGATTTGTTTCTTTAGGGTCTCCCCTTCACCTTTCCATTGTAAAGCTGATGTCAACTGTTTCAGGACTTCACTCTGCCTCCTAAGCTCTTGCTCTCTCCCTGTCAGAGTCTCCTCTAAATACCTGACTCTGTCTCTCTGATACATGATCTCTTCACCCTTCTTTGTCAGGGTCTGCTGAACATGCTGGAGATCTTCCCGAAGAGCTCTTATTTCCTCTTCTAACTCTTTTTGCTCACCTTGAGCCTTGGCCTCTTGATCCCTCTCAGGCAAGGCTTCCTCCAGAAGCTTCTCTTGCTCTGTGTGGTGCCTGACCTCTTCATTTGTTTCAGTTAGCCTAAGCTGGAGATTCTGCAAGACCTTCAGTTCTTCTTCTTGGTGATGAAGTTTTTGTGTAAGAGCTTCATTGTCTTCATCTCTCTTCCTCACCACTTCCTCAAGCAGATTCACTTGCTTCTGGCATGATGTTAGTGCTACCTTCATGCTTTCTTCACGAAGCTGGAACATGTTCATTTGCTCTGTCTGCCTGAGGAACTCTAAATGGTTCTTCTTCGCTATTTGGCTCATTTTGTCTAGATCCTGCTGTAAATTCTTGGCTTGCTTGCCTTCTAATTCCTTCTGCTCTTGAAGGTGCTGCACATGCTCTTGCAAAGACGCTATCTCTTGATCTCTAGTTTCTAGAGAAGATTCAGCACATTCTAGTTTTTGCAGTATGGCTTTAGTCTGCATCGCTGCCTCCTCCTTTTGCTGTTGAAGCTTAGAGATAGCCTCCTCTAGAACCTCTATCTTTTCTTCTCTTTCTTTCAGAGTCAGTTTTGTTGCTTGAAGATTTGCTTGCTCAGCTTCATGGTTTTCCTCCTCTTCCTTGCATGACTCACGTTGCTTTCTAAGGGATAAAATTTCTTGCTCTTGTTCCTTTAGTGCCACTTGAAGATGCTGCAAAATTTCCTTCTGCTGATTGGAGTCCTGTTCTTGTTTTTGGAAGGTCTCAATCACTTCCCTCTGAGATCCAATCACGAGATCCTTTTCTTCCAGTATTGCCTTAGTGTATTCTAAGTCTCTATGTAAGACATTCATCTGTTCTTCTGTTTTTTCCTCATAGCTCCTCATTTGTTGCTTTTGGATGTCTATGAGTCTGTCCTTTTCTTTTAAGGTTTCTAAGGTCTGCTCCAGTTGGTCACGGACAATACTTAACTGCCTTTCCATGACTTCTTCAACTTCCTGAATTTGCTTTTGTTGTGACTCAAACTCTTGATCTTTTTTAGATAAAGAAAGTGTCATCTTTTCTACTTTACCATGAAGCTCTTGCAGGTGCCCATCTTGCTGTTCCTTGTACTGCTGCAAGTATCTTAACTGACCCCTTTGAGAATCACACTCACTCTCTCTGTCCTTGAGAATTGCTCTCAGGTGTTCAAGATTTGCATGCAGAGATTTCACCTCTTCTCTCTCCTTTTCTAGTTCTTGGATCTGCTGAGTCAGGGACATAAGCTCTATGTTTTTCTCCTTCAAGTTTCCTTTCATATGATCAAGATCCACAAGTAGATTTCTCACTTGTGATGCAGCATGTTGTTCTAGAACCATTATTTTCCCCTCCTGGAATTTGATCTCCTGGTCTCTCTCCTCCAGGTCTTTGCTCAGCTTGCCAACAGCAGTCCTCTGCATGTCCCGCTGCTCCTCCAGCTCCGCTATCTGTTCCTGCTGGGATTTGATCTCCTGGTCTCTCTCCTCCAGGTCTTTGCTCAGCTTGCCAACAGCAGTCCTCTGCATGTCCCGCTGCTTCTCCAGCTCCGCTATCTGTTCCTGCTGGGATTTGATCTCCTGGTCTCTCTCCTCCAGGTCTTTGCTCAGCTTGCCAACAGCAGTCCTCTGCATGTCCCGCTGCTCCTCCAGCTCCGCTATCTGTTCCTGCTGGGATTTGATCTCCTGGTCTCTCTCCTCCAGGTCTTTGCTCAGCTTGCCAACAGCAGTCCTCTGCATGTCCCGCTGCTCCTCCAGCTCCGCTATCTGTTCCTGCTGGGATTTGATCTCCTGGTCTCTCTCCTCCAGGTCTTTGCTCAGCTTGCCAACAGCAGTCCTCTGCATGTCCCGCTGCTTCTCCAGCTCCGCTATCTGTTCCTGCTGGGATTTGATCTCCTGGTCTCTCTCCTCCAGGTCTTGGCTCAGCTTGCCAACAGCAGTCCTCTGCATGTCCCGCTGCTTCTCCAGCTCCGCTATCTGTTCCTGCTGGGATTTGATCTCCTGGTCTTTCTCTTCCAGGTCTTTATTCATTTTGCTTAGAGCAATCCCTTGTTCTTCTTGCTGCTTCTCCAGTTCCTGTATGTGTTCTTGCTGGGATTCTGTCTCCTGTTTCTTCTCTGTTAGGTCCTTAATAGCCTGATTGAGAGTAGTTTTATGCATTTCTTTCTGCTTTTCCAGCGTTCTTATCTGTTCCTGGTACAACTTCATTTCTCCCTCCCTCTCTGACAGGATAGCAGTCATGAGAGTCAGATTCTCCTGCAAAGCGTCTCCCTCTGCTGCCACTTTCTGTAGCATCTGGATTTTCTCCCACTGTGTTTCCAATTCCTCATTTTTAATTTTTAAGATAGACAACATAGTTTGGAGTTCTTGTTCAAGGGAGTGATTCATATCTGTTGCTGTATTTGCTCGCGTTTCAGAGGCTGTGACTGATTCCTGCAGAATTTTTATCTCCCACACCAGTTCTTCTTTAAGTGCTTGCAGTCTGTCCCGTTCATGCTGCAAAATAAGAGGAAAAAATTCAATAATTCCACCAATACGTGTTTGGTTTTGATACTAGATTTGAACTCCTGGTCCAGTGGCAGTCAAGGCCTGAAGCCTGAGCTTTTAGTAGAAAATCTGAGCTATTTAGCTGTTTTCCCTGTTCAATATAAATTTTCTACTGTCACTCAAAAAATATTTGAGAACCGTACTGTATTTATCAAACTCCATCCATAACAGATTTTGGAGTCACTGTAAATGGAAAAGTGGGAAAATACTGATCATAGAATCATTTAGGTTGGAAAAGACCTTTAAGATCATCAAGTCCAACTGACTTGCATGATTACTTCCCCGATTCTAGCACTGTGCCAGCTTGTGACAATTTTCAGTCTCCTCCTGACCCCACATGGACCTGCTGTATTTACCACACCCTTTGCCAAGGCATTCAACAAGTCTGCTCTGCTAGAACATCTCCTGTCATACGCTTGCAGCATGGCTCTTACTACCTTCATCAGACGGGCTCTTGTTCATGTCTTGGAAAAGAGTGAATGACCACTTTCCCCTTCCTCCCTGCCTCTCAGGCTGTTGTAGACATCTCCTGTGACACTCTTTAGGCTGTGTCTTTCCCAACCTACTCAGCCAGTCCTGTCTTTTTGCTGTTCTCTGAACCTCTTCTAGCTCTAGTGTGTTCTTTTGAGGAGGAGCTGCCAGAGCTGCAGCCAGGATTTAAAAGTCCAGACTAACAGTGGCATGATGATGTTCTCTCTTTTATGAAGAGAGGACACTTCATTTACCTTTTCTTTTTGTTTGGACCTCTACTGTGTAGAATTTTCATGGTACCATCCTCTAGAACCCCACTGTCTCCTCTTGAAGGAGTAATGGTGAGATCACAGCCTGTCATTCTGTTTTTGAAATGAGGACTAGTTTTTCCCTTGCAGACATACATATTTACCTGGATTGGCACTTTTCTCAAATTGCTCTGTTTTCTCCCCACTGTCTGCTCTCAGATGGGCAATTTTGAACAGCTTTCTATTATTAGCAAACTATCTTCTCACCCCTTTTTCCAGATCCAGATATTTAGAAATCTAAACATGAATTTGAACACAAATAATTGCCCAATTATTTGTGTGCCACATAAATAACGTTTGAAAATTATTTTAAAGCTTCAATGGCACAAATCTTCAGAATTGGGGAAAATAAACATCCTGAATCATAACTGAGTTTTATGACTACTGCATCTTTTCCTACTTATTCAGAAGAACGCAGTTGGAAAAGCTAAACAAAAAAGCAACCACTGGTATAAACAATATCCTTCTGCTCTTGCAGTGGTCCGTGGTCTCTCCACATAGTCTGTGATATGGGTCATCTTGACGATCTCACCTTTCTTGACTGTTTTCTCCTACCCAAGGTGATGGATGACCCTGCTAATTCAGCTACATGGCCTGGCAGGAAAGCAAAAGTCTGGCAAACAAGGAATGATGAGTGGAAGGAAGGGGAAAGTGAGGGAAACTTGGTCAGCATTTGCATACTCTATCTTCTCAGATTTGGACTGAATCTGTACAATACCACCCATAATCAGTTCTCCACTGCAAACAGTTGCTCCTTAGAATTATAAAAGAAGGCCCAAAAACATGTAAGGAACGGCCCTTGATGGCATCTGCCAGCCTCACCAGGACATCCTTTCTCTGCCTCTCAGTGCCCTCGAGTTTCTTTTCCACAGACACCACCTCTTGATGTAGAGTTGTAGCCTCCTCTTTTAAAGCAGCGGCCTCTTCCTGCAGGGCAGCTTGTAGAGAGTTCTTCTTGCATTCTGCCACTTGTGTCTCTGCAGCAGTAAAGGTGAAGGAAAAGGTGAAAAGCAAAGAAAAACTAATCTGATTTGCATCCTACAGAGAAAAAATACTTTTCTTATCTGCCTGTCTGTGTTTTCAAGGCATTAAGTCCACAAGGACTTTCAAAGCAGACATAAATACTTTCAGGCAGAGAAAAAAAAGAATGAAAGTGACAAGATTTAGAATAATATGAAAATGTGCTTGCTTTTCAGCCTGTTGAAAGGCCAGGGCTAAGGGCATGGCAGCACATCATCCACAGTGTTAGAAGCAGGTAGAACTGACATCGATGAAACAAGGACAGAGACAGTAGCTGAGAGTCAGGTCTAGTGTCCTAAAGGAAAAAGTGAAGACTGACAATGACGCAGTTAATTGACCAGGAAGACAAAGAGACATTAGAGAAAAAACAGATGTCAGTGTTGCTCTTGAAGATGCACTTTAGTATTTGTCCATAAGAATGCTAGAGGAAGACATCGCGCACTGGCAGAAAAAGAAGGAAATGTTCAGTGATACTGGAACAACAGTAAGGCCAGAATAATTGAGCATCACACCAGTACCGAGATCTGAAGCCAGAAGGACTACAGATAGACAGGGACTAAAACTAAACTAATAGACTAAACTAATAGACAGGAACTAAAGAGGAAAAGAACTGACTAGTGCGACAAGGAGGATGTGTCCAACGGCAGAATTGAAGTATATGAGCTGTTACCACATGTAACATATGTAATAAAAACTACAGATGTTCCAGAAAAAGTGGTGATCTAAGGCCTGGAAAAGTCTCCTGTAAAAAGTCTGAAAAACGATTAGCAGTTCCATCTTGGAGAGAGAACATGAAGAAATACTGCACAGGTAAAGGCACCATATCAGCAGGCAACAGTCTGTGGAGGAGGCAATAAGCAATGCCCACACTTCCACGTTCCTGCAGTCTGAGACAAGAAAAACAAGACAGTGAGATGAAAAAGCAATTCTGATGTGTAGAGTGGGAAAACATACGTCAGAGAAAGGAGCAGGGGTGCCTGTCCAGCTATGATAAAGAGAGGCCAAGAAGCCCTGGAGGCTCTGGGATGGCCTGGAGATTAGAGGAAGAGGTGGGTAGTTACATGTGAAAAACAGTTTATAGACAAACCCAATGTGAATGTGTCACCAAAGACGTAAGTAAGAAGTGGCTAGGGAAGCAAGAAACTGTTTGCTGTGGCTGTGAGCTCAGACCCCCAATCAGTATTGGCAAGAAAACAGGTAAGAAGGATGCAGAAACACTTAGTACCAGAGAACTAGGAAAAGCAGCTGAAGATGCAATAATATAGGACCTTAACGCTGAACTAATGCTCTGTGAATCTGCCGTGTAAGAGGAAAAGGAAGTCAATACAGACATGGGTTTTTGCAGATTGGTGCTTTTAAACAACATATGGAGAAGGATGCTGTGAGGCATCGAGCTACACCTACTTAGCAGTGACATGTGACTTGAAAGGCACCACCTCTGCACATTACAGCAGTAGCACAGCTGGGTGCACTGCCAGCCACTGGATCTTTCTCTATAAAAAGCTTTCTTTGGAAGTTCTACAGGTAAGTCTCATCTTGTTTTTCTCCTCTGCCCATCTCCAGGCACTGCACTTTTCCTCTGTGTGGTATCAGACATCCCTGCTGGTGGGACAGGATGGGGTCAGTGGATTGGAAAGGACAAGCCATACCTTCCTGACTTTGAGCCATCTGTTTCTGCAGCTTTTGATTGTGGGTGCTGAAATGGTCCCTCCCAGCTTGCCACCTGCTCAGCTCCAGCTCTGAGTCTTGTATCTTCTTCCTCGCATCATTCTGGAAGAGGTAAGAAGAGAAGGATCACCTCACAGAGCCACTGCTGGCAGGAGACAAGAGGTACAAACACTAAGGCAGAAATAGCCAAGGTGGGAGGGCGCAGCTGACAGTAATAGTAGATGTGATCATGACTCTCCTTTGTCCCCATGGCAGCAAGCCAACCTGGCCTAAACGAATTCACACCCATTCTGGCTTCAGCACTCTGCTTGTCAGTTCAGTTCAGCAAAGGGACAGGATTTCTGGGTGCACTAGACACACATTACCAGATCTTGTTGAGTCTGCATCAGGTGCTGACGCAGGTCTTGTAGGGCTGCTGCCACTCTGTCCACTGTGAGCTCTGCAGGGAGGTCCTTGGCCTGAGAAACAGTCAGGTCCCAGACTTGACCCTGTTCTGAAGAGAGAAGCCATTCTGTTTCAAGATTTAATTGAAGGGTCTCCAACAAACATCTCCTCATATGTAGGAGAAGGTGGCAGCGTCTTTCACATTGTCCTAGAGGTTGTGTTAGTGAGATGCGTGTCACAGGCTAATGTTGAGGTCCACTAATGTCAGTGCTGCCCCAGAGAAGAGCGCACATGCCCTACGACTTGACATGACCTGGGCCCTATTTCATTTTGATGCCGGTCATTTCTCCACAAAGAAACATGGACCTGTCTCTCTGCAGGGATGTCAGGCTTTTAAGACTTCCCAAGGCTTGAGTCAGCCTAAACCGAAAGGACCGGATTACAAAGAACCATGCCTTCCTCCATCTGCTCTCCTGTATGTGCTCTACAGACTTGTTAACCCAGCCTCCCACACTCACCTGAACTCCAAGTGACTAAGTCTCTGCTGTCCCTGATCATGCGGTGGAGAGCCGAGTGCAGTTTGTCCAGCTGGGATCGGGCATCACAGTGGGCCCTGTTAGCCTGCTGATGCTCTGTGGCCAACGCCTTCGCTCTGTTCTCTGTGCTACAAAGCCTCAAACGCAGTTCAGACATCTCAGCCTCCAGCATGCGCAGAGAGTCCCTCAAGCACCGTTCGCTTGCTCGGGACTCCTCCAGATCCTTCAGCAGCTGCTTCTCTCGAGCTGCCAGGCCAGCCTCCTTCTCCAGCACTACTTCTTGCAGTGACTCTATCTGTAACACAGATGCAGAGAGCCTCAGGGACAGTGCTGCTACTGAGGCAGCAGAGCTGGAAGTAGGGGGAGGAACGAAGGATAAACTACTACAAGAAAAAAACACACTGGAAACAGAAGGCACAAAGCCATGGATTCAAACTGCGCAAAATAAGCTAGAGACAGGTATCTGGGGGCTAAGAGGCCAAAGTTTCCTCACCCATAGGTGAATGGTCAAACTGTCAGGCTTTCATGCTTTCCAATCTCAGAAGCAAAGCTCTGTGCTTGTGTGTGTATATGAGAGGGTGAGAGTGGGTGGCTGGCAGCGTGAGGTAGCAGATCAAGCATCCCTGCATGGAGAATGGGGCTGCCAGGGATGCTTGGGGGTAAAAGTAAAGGGGAGACAATCAACAGCCTTTACAGGGCATCTCCAACATGCAGGTGAACTGGATGAGATGGAAGTGCCTTCCACAGACTGCAATAATCACTTCTATTTCACCAGACTGCTCAGTGCCTGGCAGAGGTAGAAACACCATCGGGGGACAACAATTACAACAGAGATACTGAGAAGCTCCAAAAGGAGCCTTCTGTCTCTCCTCAGACAACTAATGCCATGAACCACGACAGAATACGGGAAACACAGGCAGAACATAGCTGATCCAGCCTTGACCTCAGTGTGCAAAGTCTCTGGGCAGAATACAGAAGGAATGCATGTTGTTGGGAGAGGAAACAAGTTGGGGCCTACAAGCTGAAGGTGGTTTTCTGTGTGTCCCTGGAGAAGAGGATGCTAGTGTATAGGTCACCTGGTTGTTGAGCTCTTGTATTTCTCTTCTGTGGTCCGAATGGAGCTGCTGGGCCTGGTGAACAGCTGAGAGAAGCCGAGACACCTCATTGCGCTGGGCAAAGCTGTTTTCTTCCAGGGTTCTGAGGCTCTTTTCCTTCTCTTCCAGAGACAAAGTCAGCCTGAAAGATAGAGCAAGCAACTCATTACTACACGGTATAACGTTTAATAAACTCTTAGTACTTCCACCACCCAGGGGAAAATTGCTTTATTTACTGAGATTTGTCTAAACAACTAGGCTGCTTGTTCAGCCCTAAGCCAGGTTGGCAGTCACACCCAAGCATGCGCCCACTGTGCTTTTTTCCACAGAAGAAAGGTGAATTACTGGCTAAATAACTTTTTTTTTTTTTTTGAGACGGGAATGTGAATATAAATGTAACAAAGTCTTGAAATGAAGACATGATGGAAAAGGAAAGGGTTTTTTTTTTTAACTAATGAGACTCCAAGGGAGAGGTTTTGTCAATAATGAAGAGACATTTTCTTCCCCTAGCTTGTATGTCCTGGTAAGAACAGCAGCAACTGATGGCAAGGTGATCTCTAGGGAGTTCTGTAAGACTTGACAGCATCCATTTTACTTTCAGCTAGAGGAACGAAGGCCGATACCAGAAGTGGTAATGTAGGCTTGGAAGAAATACTCAGATCCTTACAGAAGATGGAGGATCCTGCACAGGGGAAGCAGGAGTGCACTGCCTTTTATTTCTCTTCTTCAATGAAGATACGCGTTGAAGACTGGCAGTGCTTTGACCAGGTGAAGTAGCCTACCTACCCTTTCTCTTCTTTCTTGTATTCCTTGGACAGTCAGCAACTTCTTTAACTGTTGAGGCTGGCAGGGACCCTGCTTTAGCCCCTCCAGAGACCTGTTGAGATTTTTTGAGGAAGGGGGAAACAGATGGCAGTAAGAAACATTCTTGTTTGTTGGGTGCTGCACAGGGGAATCTGACTTAGTTCAAAATCATGGTTTTAAGATGGCTTCTGCCAACCAAGGGTATCAGGATGGAACACTGATACAGATGCCAGATGTTTCAAGTTTAGTGGACCCAAGGTGGAGCCGATGGATCTACCTAGCTCATTATATGGAGCTCATCCTGCCTCCCTTGGTGTGTTTCAGGTTTGAAACCCATGGAAGTTTCATTTAACAGTATCAACATGCCAACCTAACAAAAAACCACCTCCTTTTAAGGAAAGGACTACTCCAAAACCCATTGTCCTCAGAAAAACTGTAACTGAAAGATTAAAATAAAAGAAAATGAGACACAACATCAAGAGAATGAAACATATCTGCAAGGACAGTTCAGAACTCTGCTTTTTAGGAAATACTGCCAAAGCCACTTGCATATGCAAAGATCAGGAAGAGGGAATCCACTAAACAGAATGGAGAGTCTCACAGGCTTTCATTTACCTGGCTCTTTCACTCTCTAGGACCTTCATTGAAGCCTGAAATTCTGTGTTGTGACGCTCCACTTCTTCCCATCGACTCCTTTCCCCCTCCAAGGACTGCAGACACAGTTGCAGCTCTTTGTTCTGATGTTCTATCTCTTCCCATTGACTCTTCTTCTCCTCTAAGATCTTCTGGAGGTGCATAACCTCCAGTGCCTTCTGCCTTGACAGTTCCTGTGCCTCGCTCACCTCTTGCTGAGCTTTGCGGCCAGTCACTTGCTGGGACTCTTCAGAGGCTGCTAGCTGAGATGTCAACTCTTCCACCTCAAGTAAAACATAACAAAACAGTCAAAGACTACAACTTGTCACTGCCAGATATATCATATCCTGTGAGCAAAGGGAAAGAACAAGTTCAAATTTCACCCTATCATGAGAGTACCACATTCACAATCGATACAGCCGACTTCTTTAAAAATCTAAGTGGGTCACCATCTTCACCTGAAAATCCACCTTAACAAAGAAGGTTAGTAGTAACAGGCCAGCAGAAATCCATGCTGATTTCTGGCAAACAGGCAAAGAGGCAAAAGGCCCACCTGTCCAGGGCAGCAGCTGAGATTCAGCTGACCAGTACGTCTCCCTCAGACCAGCTGAGATGGAGACCACAGTGTGATGGCAGCCAGAGGGACTACCCATCAGCCTGCTGCTCTGCTATGGAAAGGCAAGAAAGGGAGAGACCCCCTGTTCGATGACTGGAGTAGCTATTGCTGTTTCAGTCACCTGTTTTTGTAGAGCATCCCTCTGCTGAAGTAGGACATCCATTTCCTCTCCGATGGTTTTGATTTCTTCCTTGTGCCTCTTCTCCACTGCCTGGATCTTACTGTGAGTTTCCTGCAGCTCTGCTTGCAGCATTTCTGTCATGTTCTGTAAACACAAATGGAGAGCAAGTTATTGGGACCTACCATCAGTTTTAAGCATTTCCCTCTTTCTGTCTCAAAATCACATTCATTCAGACACTTCTTTCTGCTTTTCTACCCAGCTCTGCTTCCAGTGTAACTCCTCCTTCCTGTTGCTGATCTCTGGAGCTTGCCAGGCTCTGTGCTTTCAGAGCCTGCAGTAGTCCCTGTTGCCTCAAGTCACAGGACAATGTTTTATGTCCTTGTTACTGCCCTTCACTTTGTTACTTGGCACTCTCAGCCTCTTTCAGCTTATGTCCAATTGTCAACAGCCTGTTCTTTCCATCTACCCTACTAGTCAGACTTACCTGCCCATTCTCTTGCTGCTCTTTCACCTCCTGCCTGAGCTGCTCTAGCTGCTGGCAGGTGTCTCTTAGCTCTCTCTGCGTTTGGAGTAGTGTCTCTAATAAAGCATTCTTCTCACGCTCCTCTTCTAGCAGGACCTGCGCAGAAGCAAAGAGAAGATGAGTTTAAACTTCCCATACAAAATTTGTGTGGCAAGACTCAAAGACTGATGGGCTCATACATTCTCAAAGCACTACGCTGCTGGTCTCTTGGTCACTATCTTTCCCCTTGGAGACACAGCTTCCTAAGTGAGACTGGCAGTATAAACTGCCAATCCATGGCCCGTGGTCCATCCACAGTCCATCTGGGATTGAATCTCCAACAAACTCTCAGTCATCTAATAGGGAAATATGTGGCATTTCTCCAATGTCTCACCTTACTGGTGAGGGCACCCCTCACTTTCTGCTGTGTCCTGCTGGTCTTTCAATAGCGACTTTTTCACACAGTTAGCAGTAGAGAAAATGCAAGGCTGCTGGAAACTAGCAGCTCCTTCATAAAACCAATCCATTCTAAGTGGGGTTTGGTGAAATATTCACTTCAGTATTAAGGTATTCAGTAGACTTTGGTAAAGTACTGACCTTACAGGGACACACTGTCATCTCTGAGTACTGCCCTGTCACTTCAATACCTGCAGACACAGTTGGGGATACTGCTGTCCTTAGGCAGTCTTCACAAAGAGGAATTTGGGTAGGACACAAGGAGGACTCTCAGTGTATGACAGGGTTGCTTTGGCACAGAAGATCTGGGCACAAAATAGCTTACCAAGAAGTGACTTAAAACACAGCCCAGAAGACACCCTGTTTTACTGCTCAGCAATATTTCAGAAGTCTTTTACATTTTTTTTTTCTGTCAACAATCCTGCCATGTCCCCCTGTTCCCCCAAACAAAAATTCCATCCTCATGGTGATTCGTTCCAGCAAACTCACTTGGGTCTTAAATGTAGTTAAAAGCTATAAGCAACCAGTACACATCAAAAGAGGGCCATTAAGAGAACTGTGAAGACACTCTGAGGTAAGTCTTAAAAAAAAAAAAAAAAAAAAAAGAACACAATAGCAGCATGAATCTCAACTGAAAGGTGACGTTTCTGCCTGGCTTCCTACGAAAGATCTCATTCCTAGTCCCAAAGATAGCCTCGAACACACCTTTCACCTCACCAAATTCAGTGTAGAGAACATGCAGGACTGCTCCACACAGCCTGATATCCAGCCACCTCCCACAGCTCTAGCTTTGCAAAAAAACGCACAAATTTTCCTTTCACAGTCCTTACCTCTTGCTTGGCATCTTCGACTCTGATTAGTTCCTCTTCTTGTTGAGCTTGCATGGTAGCAACTCTCTCCTTCATATCAAACAGCTTCTTCTCGTGCTCCCCTTCTCTCTCTGCCTTCTCTTTTTCCCATTGCTCCCGCATCTCCTGCAGCTCTGAATTGCGCCCTTCCCGCTCCCTTGCCTGGTGAGGGGAGAAGAGATTTCAAGACAAAGTCCCAGCCAAACTCCTCACAAAAAAAAAGTGAAGCTTCATCCCTCCCGCAAACCTCCACCTGAACAGTGCACAGTAGTGACTTTGTGCCCCCCATAAATCATCCTACCGAGGAACTTAAAAGGAGGGTCAGCAGGTGGAAGAAAAGGTGTCACCTTTCCCTCCTCTGATGGCTGCCTGCTTCCTAGCACCTCACGCCTCAGGATTTCTTTCTATTTTCAAAGCTCAGCCCCCTTCAAACCAATAGAAAGGTGAAGATGGACTGCACGATGAGAAACAGGCCAGTACCCTGACGCCCTACTCACAAGGGAAGCCAACAACTGAAGTACCAGGAACAAGGGGCCTGTTCCATATGCCTCAAGCCCAAAGATAATACTTCTGTCAACTGCAAAAAGACAGAAAGAAAGGAACAAAGTTCTTGTGACTGCAGCTGGCAGCAAACGTTAGGAGTCTACTTCATGGTAGACAGGAGTCTGGGAAGAGCCTACCCCTTTGCTGCCATGCTTTGGCTGGGGACCACCCAACCTTCTGTTGAACTCGTCTTATGCCCACAGTGACTCTGTGGCTGCATTTATTGTCCCAGCATAGTCTTGTGGGTCTTCAGGTGCCTTCAAGTATAAGCACTGCAACATGTGGCGTATGACAGATGACTGCTGCCATTTCACATGCTCAGGCTATTATTCTTCTAAAGCCAGCCCACAAAGCTTGCTTGAAGAATTCAGAAGCATATTGTTTCCTACCAGGTCTTGCAGAAGCTTGTTTATTTCCACTCCGTGATCAGTTTCCTGAAGTTTCAGGGTATTGTTATACTGCTGTTCTGTTTGCATGAGCTGTTGCTTCATGTTTTCACGTTCCTGCTTCATGAGAGCTCTCTCAGCTTCCAGCTCATGTTCAAGGCACTTCACTTCCCCTACAAACATAACAAATGGCAAGATTCAGTCTACACAAACAATGGTTCTGACTTTACTGAGCTTAAGCCATTTGAATTTCAGTGTAGGAGGGATCTGCCTCCAGTTCCTTCACTCCTCAGAAGCACTGCAGACAGAACTATTTTTATACCATCTTCTCTAGGCAGGGGATCACCAGAAACAAAGCACATGAGGCTCTCACCTTGTATTACCTCCTTGGCCTGTGTAACTGCATGAAGTTGGATTTCAAGCTGACTCTTGGTGATCTCCAGCTGAGATAAGTGCTGCTGAGCCTCAAACAGGCTAGATTCCAGGGTCTCCTTTAGTGACCTGCAAGTTGTGAATACAAAGAGAAATTAGTTTCTTTCCAGTAAGAAGGCATTCAAGATCCTTACCTCTGAGTGCAGAAAATGGGTTGCATGGAAACTTGTATACAAAAAATACATTTCTACCATTTAAAATAGTGATGCAGGCCTCTCTGAGGGAATGTTCAGGCTTTCCTTATGACCTATCACAACACAGAACACCCAGCCGAATTTGATCTCAATGACCAAATCTTAAATTGCTGTCATCTGATCTACGACACATGAGTAGCTGTGCCCATGAAGTCTGTGTCAACAAGCAAAAACCCAGCCTATGCTCATAGCCCCTTATCTCAGCTGCACTTCCTAGCTGCTCTTCAGGGGGAAAGAGTAAGAGTATGTCCCTGGCTGACTCATGACTTTTTAACGCTGTTCATAGAGTAGGTATAGGCAGGTAATTTTCCAGACTCCCTATATTTAGAAGGGACTGAAGAAATACATCAGATAATGTAGTAAAATCTTATGCTTGTAGCAGCAAGAGTAAGAAATCAGAACTAGATTTTATTGAACAAAAACTATCAGAAAGGAGAGACAGCTATGCTTCAGTTTAAGTTGTTGGAAGTTCAAGAGAAAAACTCACTACCTTTAAGTTACTAAGTAATTTGGGCTACTGCCACTTGTCACTCTTTAAAAGGGAAGTTGTAGTACCACAGATGCAAACTGTTACATGCACAGACTTCAGCCAACTGCTGCATATGGCACACATGATTCTGGAACAAGGAGCTGCAGCTACCTCCCTAAGCTAACACAGCACCTGCTGTGCCAGGCTCCTACAATACATGGCACTGCCTCACTAGTACAGGGACGCAGTCAGGATAACACCCTTCAGGGTAAAGGGGCACCTGAGTGGTGCAACAATAAAACCCACAAAGAAGGATTTCACTACTCTGATGGACGATGGAAGATATATCTTCAAGAACAAGTACATATTTCTGATTATGCCAATCTCTGGCAGTCTGAAGTAAATATGCTCCATTTTAAGGATAAATAGAAGTCAATCTCTAAAACAGAACAGAAATGATAGAGTATAAAACTGTGACAACAACAAAAAAAAGGCTCTTGACAACAACATCTGGCAAGAATAGTTGCTGATTTTTCGTTATCTGTTGCCAAAGGTTCTTCATAACCAATTTATCTTACTAAAAAAATAATGTATCCCTTCTCAAAAAAAAAAAAGGAGCTAGTAACAGCCCAATAACTAACCAAACATAATTCAGCTGGATCAAATAAGAGATGCTAGAGCTCAGGTGAAGCAGCAGCTCTGAAGAAACACACTAAGCCGAAGTGGTGTTTATCAGCCTTGCTAACAACATACTCTGGAGTGATGAAGTGTAAAAGTCAAGCAGTGTGACAAACAACCTCTAAAACATCATTCATACAGTTATGCAAGTTCAGGAGTCTTCCAAAAAACTCCTAAGAGGAGGACAAACTTTTGGTTTTTTGGTGGGGAAAAGCAGAACTTGTCCCATTTGAGCACACCTGATACAGCAGAAGCACTAAATCTTATTCCTTCCCCGTGTAACTTCTCTGTGACATCTGTCTCCAAACAGCATGCGGTAAGGAGTACAGGACCCAGACATCAATGATGGGCAACAATCCTCAAAGACTGGCAAGAATTCCAAAGAGGTTTCCCTGCTGCTGGTCTAACCAACTCTAGGTCCTGCACCATACTTAACAAGAGTTAGCTTAAAAACAGAAGGCCCTCAACATTTTCAGCATGAGCCACTAGCTTCACCTTAAATGGCAGTGTCCTACTCACAATGTCTGTATGCAACAGCCTTGAATTCTGAAGATCCCATGTCAAACTACTCAGTAAGGAAAAGGTCTATGTTCAAATGCACAGAACAAGAAACCAACACCAGAAAGAAACTTCAGGTATCAATAAATGTCTGCATGGTTTAATTATTACTCAGTTCAGAGCCAAGCTGACTTTACACAGTAATGTACAAGGGGGCATAAACATACTCCCAAGGCTCAGGAGAGCTTTGCTAGCTTTAGCTGTCAGAAAAATAACATTAAAATTACGGTATACTTCCCCCCTTCCCTTCAGGATTCTTCCATTTTCTGTCCATGAAAGCTGAAAACATCTGAAAAGCACACAAGATGCAATCCTTGTGTAATGATTACTACCTTTATAATTACAAACATTAAATAATCTAGACCACTAGTCCTGCCTAGTCTCCTCCCTGCCTTTACCTGGCCTCTGCCAGCTGCTCTGAAAGGCCATGTCTGTCCCGCTCCATGGCTGCCAGTCGCACCTCTAGGGCAGCCTTCTCATGCACCAGCAATTCCTTCTCTTTGGTCACCTTGGCCAGTGCGTGCCCTTGGCGAGAGGACTCCTGGCGCAACTGCTCCAGACCACTGCTAGCTGACTCTTGCTGGCGGTAAACCTGGAAGCAGGACAAAATACAGTTACGAGTCCTTTCTCTGGAGTTCTGTGCAGAGCCTTCCAAATGTGCTACTTCCAAATGAGCTGGAGGAGAAGAAGCTCCTCTACTGTGGGCTGTAAGTTTAAGAACATCTGCTGTGTACCGCACTAATACCCTGGGCTGTCAAAAGGCACTGGCACTGTTAACTTGAGAGTGATACGTAAGGCCATACTGAGTTGTCTGGGACCAGACAGTTCCTTCACAAAAAAAACCAAGTACCCCAGACACTATGGTTTCATCCAAAAATACTGTGTCTTCCAGAACTGCCTTGCAAAGTAAAATTGTACCAGAATCTATTCCAGTGTTGGAAATTTTCAGGTAAGGTTGAGCAAAAGCAACTCTTCTGCTCAGTGAAGAAAATGAAAATACACATGGCTTCTCCTTCTAGGAAAAAAAATGATCAAAGTATCACCTGCTTCAGAGAGTAAAGTAGTTGGATGAAACAAGGTGATGCATGGCAGTGTCATCTAGCGATTTATGAAAGTCTGGCCGAGGGGCCAGAGAGATGGTAGACTGTTTGTACAGTAGTTCATGTCCGCAATACTGTTTACTTGTCTTATTAGAAGTTCTCTAATATAACTCTCTGGTATTCAAGCTTGAGGATTAACAGTGACTTTTTCCACTATTTTCTTCAGTATAACACCTTTGCTGTGTATTTGCCAAACATGCCGCATACTCCTAAACTAAGACTATCTAACAGAGAACAGACCATCAGAAACAAACAATTCTCTCAGTGTTATTCCATAATACCCAATATTATATATTATGAAACTGACAGTTAAATGATGACAAACTCCCTAGTCTCCTTCAGTGACATGACTCTCCCAAGCTCTTTTTTTAGGGTACTGAAATAAGTTAGTCCAGAGTGAAGTCTTGTGTGATCACCTATTTCTCATCTTCTTCCTCAAAGCCTAAAGAGGCTCTAACAGTTCATAGAATCATAAAATCATTTAGGTTGGAAAAGACCTGTAAGATCATCAAGTCCAACTGTAAACCTAACACGGCCCATTCCACCACTAAACCATGTCCCCAAGTGCTATGTCTACATGCCTTAAATAACTCCAGGGATGGTGACTCAACCACCTCCCTCGGCAGCCTGTTCCAGTGTTTGACCACGCTTTCAGTGAAGAAGTATTTCCAAATATCCAATCTAAACCTCCACTGGCACAACTTGAGGCCATTTCCTTTTGTCCCATCACTTGTTATTTGGGAAAAGAGACCAACCCCCACCTTACTACACCCTCCTTTCAGTTAGTTGTAGGGAGCGATAAGGTCTCTCCTGAACCTCCTTTTCTCCAGGCTAAGCACCTCCAGCTCCCCCAGCCACCCCCCATCAGCCTTGTGCCTCAGACCCTTCCCCAGCCCCGTTGCCCATCCCTGGACACGCTCCAGTCCCTCCATGTACCTCCCGGAGCGAGGGGCCCAATCCCACACACAGGGTTCCAGATGCGGCCGCACCAGTGCGAGCACAGGGGGACGGTCACTACCCTAGCCCTGCTGGCCACACTGTTTCAGATAAAGCCAGGACGCTGTTGGCCTCCTTGGCCACCTGGGCACACCGCTGGCTCACACTGAGCTGGCTGTCAACCAGCACCCTCAGGACCTTCTCCTCCAGGCAGTTTTCCAGCCACAAAGTTGTATGTACATCTTAAAATACAACTTCAACAATTTCAGGATGTCATCCCCATTCTTAGCAACATGAGACAGCAAACATTGACTTGCAGCTTTGTCCTGCTCAGACAAATGGAGTTTTGAAAGCTGCAGACTTCACAACAAAAAGCATAAATAGAAACGTGCAGCCCTGTTTTCTGCCTTAGAAAAAGCTATAGCTTGTTTCTTCTGCCACACTGTGAGAGCAGTAGCCCCACTCAGATTCATGGACAACACAATCACCTCTTTGCAACTTATCAAAAGCCAAAAAAAAAGGCCAACACAGACAGGTGGATTAGAAGAATCTGTGGAAGCAGAGAACAAATGCAGAGAATTGCAGAAAAGCTTTGCAAGCCATCAACATGTTTCCAAAAAGAAGTAAAGAAAGCCTTCTGACCTCCAGTGCTACCAAGGGTCGCCTTGACAAAAACACTGCAGAATCTAACAGATCCAGCTTCACTGAGCCAAGCAGCCAGATGCTCACCCAAAAGCACCAGGTTTTTGGTCTCACCTGACTGAGTTTCTCTTGGGTTTCTTCCTTCTCCTCTGCCAGTATTGTCAGCTGTACCTGCAGCCCCTCCTGTTGCTCCTCTGCTTTCTTCAGCAGCTGCTCCAGGCGGGCTTTCTCTGCGCAGAGCTCTTCATTTGTTCTCTTACACAAGTTCAGCTTCTCCTGGTCAGAGATCTTTGCTCTCTCCATCTCGTCCACTTTACCTGACAGAACTTCATTCTCTTGCTCCAGCTACAATCACAGAAGCACAGAGGAAATAAAATACAGTAAGATTTACTCTGCAGGAGGTTTGGCTTGGACAGAAAACGGAGGAACATTTCCATATTCACTCGGTCATGCTGTCTGAGGGCAAGGAGTCTGAGAAGCAACAGCAGCAGCTGGAGACAAACACCTGGCAAGATCTTTGGCAACTCTGCTCACCTGCAGCACAAGTGTGTTCAGTTGCACTTTATCCAGTGCAAGAGCTTCATTGATACTGCTCATGTTCCCTGTTGCGACACGTAGCTCAGCTATTTCAGCACTCAGCTTATTCTGAGCCCCTGTCAACTCTGCGACTGACTGCTCTGCCTGAAGAGACAGAAGAACAACATGACAACAAAGGCAGGACAATCTCTGAACTCAGGCAGCAGCTCCACATCACCCATGTGCCTCTGACATGCTCCCAGTTCAGCACTCTCAGTAAGCACACGGGGACTAACTATCCCAAAGAGCCTGTGTGGTCTGATTACAATTTTTCAAGAAAGAGAACAACATTGTCCCTTTCTTCTACTGCCAGAAACAGCATCTGTGGTGGTCTTGCTATCAGAGCTGCCTCTCCCACAAGTGCTGCCCAGGAATAAGGTGACCATACCTTCTCCAGTGCCATGGTAAGCTCATGTTTCTCTTGCTTCAGCAGATCCCTCTGAAGGTGCAATTCCTCCAGTGTCTCTCTCGCAACTACCAACTCATTCTGTAATAAGGAATATTTCTCTTCAAGGACAGCCAAGTCCTTCATTCTATAAGAATGGGAAAAGACAAACAAATGTTAATGTAAAAACATTCTCATTTCCAAAACTTAGAGTACATACTATGTTCCAGATATGGCAGTTTGAACGATTTCTACCACTTTTACACCTAAAGAACACTGGCATTTCCTGACTAGAGATGCTTCACTCTCTCATTGATGTAGGTGAAACATTTGTCATGGAGGAAGTAAAACAAGCTTCCAGGAATCACAAAACACCTCCAGAAAGTTCAGGTACACTCAACTTAGCAGCTTTCTCCCTCTTAGTTTTCTCTCTCCTTTTTGATACACTGGATGTAAGTCTTTCCAAAGTTCTTCTTCGGGTAAGACAGACTCTTTCAGACCAGATTAATATTCCCATAATTACTCCTGCCTTCAGCACTGAAATGATGAAAAAGCCTGCAGTCTATCTGGGGAGGAGATGTATGACTTTCCAATCCAACAGTCATAGGATCACAGGATGATTGAGGCTGGCAGGCACCACAGGAGCCCCGTAGCCCAATCTTCAGCTCAAAGCAGCTGGGGTCAGCTATGGGAGCAGTCCAAGTTGCTCAAGGCTCTATCCAGTTGGGTCTTCCAAATTTTCAGGGATGGAATCTGCACAACGTCTCTGAGGAATCTGTTCTGCTGCATGACTGCCTTCATTGTTCAGTTCTCTGTTCTGCTTAAATCTAGTCTGAACCTCTCCTGTTTCAGTTTATGCCTGTCATCAACTATTCTGGTCAGGTTTGGCATGATTATTTTAAAGAGTCATAAAGGAAGTACAAGGAGGCAGCTATGCTGCATGTCAGGAGGTAGCCAGACCTGTCCACATGCTCCCTTCACCCTTCCATGCTACAAATGGCAAGCATGCAAAATTCCTCTTATATAGTGGGCCTCCCGAAGTACAGCAATGCCCACCCTTGCCCAGAAAAAGCTTTAACGCTCACAGGAGCTCCTGGTCACTACGTGCTCTCTCCATCATCTGTTGCTGCTCTGCCACTTCCCCCTGGGCTGAATCTTCCTTCAACTGCAGTTCAGTGTTACTTTGTCGCAGACGCGAGGCTTCTCGCTCTGTTACTTCAAGCTGTTGCTGTAGGTCTTCCCTGGTCTTCTCGAGGTTTGCACAGTCACTGCAGAGACAAGGCTCAGTTAGAAGAATGAAGAGGCTTGAACATAGATCCCATTTTCATCATTCCAAGATGGAGTTGTGGGGAATACAGTGACAAAGAACTTGCACCTCCCTTCACAAGGTAATTGAAGAGGGAAAGAGAAAGTAAGGCATGTTTTTGCCTTCATTCAGTGAGAAGCAGTGGCTAGGAAAGACCACCCAAAGAACAGAATGCAGAGTAGCAGCATGTCGAATTGCTCTGAATCTCCAAGAAAGCCTTAGGGTTCACAGCAGAGCATGAAAAGCAGTGACAGCAGGATGCTGAAGTGCCAAACACGTGGTAGGGAAGGTGAGTTCTTTGCCCATAACACCTCTGAACTCCCTAAACTGGAAGTAGATTGCCTCTAGAATGAAGGAGAAGAAGGAAACACTCACCTTCTGAGTGCTTCTACTAGAGAGTGGAGGTGCTGCTGGTGGCTGCTGGACATCTTGCATTCCTCCTCCAGCTGCTCAACCCTTTGCTGCAGCTTGCTGCACTTCTCTTCCCACTGTCTGTGCTGGTGCAGCAAGAAATTGATAGAATCCTGTCTGGCAGAAAGCTCTTCTTTTAGGGCCTGCAAGGAACGGGCAGGGAAAGAGCACAAACAAGCAATAAGGAGCAGGGAAGATGGCTCCACATAGCAGGGAGAAGACGCAGGCAGAGAGATATCTCACCTGAAGGCAAAAGCTGTGATGAGGGGGTGGAGATCAAGAAGAGAAAAGCAGTAGAACACGGAGCTGGTGAGACTGGCAAGGCAATATGGTATGAAGAATGGGAAGGCTAGAAAGAAACTAGCCAAACTGGCTAAGTAAATGGAAAGGTTTCAAGCTAAGTGAAGCATTAGCAGCTGAGCCTGTGGCCAGCAGTGAAGACAAGCAGAAATTCTCACCTGTGTTGCCCCTTGCCTCCTTGCCAGTGCTTCCTGAACCAATACAAAGGCATGCTCTGCATCAACGGACCTCAGAGAAGAGAGGATGTTGCTATACTCTGCATGTTGGGAACTCTCGGTGCAGATAATGTTGACTGTACTGTCACTGTCATCTAACACCACCTGAAAGCCCACATCAAGCTGTTACTCTTTACTCATTCTACTTCACTCATTTCTTCTTTCTCCCCCACTTCACCCTAGAGTCACTAAAAACTCAATTCTCTCATTTCTTCTGTCAACAAAGAAGTCTTGTCCCTGTGACCACAAGTACTCCAGGGATTTCTGAGTACAATTACTATAAACCAATAAGCAGCAAGTGTGAAGCAGCTAGAGGCTGCCTGAACACTCGGTTTCTTCAAGATCTCAGGAATGATTTTGGTCTCCTTCAGCTTCTTAGAGCACCAAATCAATGCTCGAAATAGCAATAAAAGGAAACATCAATGCTGCCCAGGGAAGAAGGAAGCTGAGAAATACTGGGAAACAGCAATGAAAAAGCTAATGTTTGTAATTACTCTGAGCAGCAGCACAAGAGGATAAAAATGACTACATAAGGGGAAAGAACTAACTCTGTGAGAAGCTGTGTAAAAGACCTGATGATTAAATGTTCCTCCATAGAGCAGAATTTAGGACCAAGTTAAAGTTACCCCTAAACAGTTAGATCAGTTGCAATTCTGGGGAGATAATGGTCAGTGAAGGTAGAGTGGAGCAGAGTTGGCAAGTGCATTGATTGAGTCAGTGGCCTTTTATTAAAAATCTGAAGAGCAACAGAGTCATTACTCAAGGAGGGTGGGGGAAGCATTCAAGGAACACTGGAGTACACGTGTCAAGCAGCCAACCTGGAAAGTATAGTCCAAAACAGGCCTCAGCAGGACAGTGAAGGCAAAGGTACTAAAATTTCTAGTGACTCACCTGAAGTCTCACAGGACAGCCAACTTGGAAGTTGTAACAGGTTTTATGTCAGAAAAGTGGTATAAAAATTAAACAGCCAGTAGCAGTTAACATAGATAGTAAAGAACATATATATCTATTCCCTGCACTAGTCCATTGCCTTCCTCAAATACTGTGAAATCAAATTTACAGGGATGTGGTCTCAACTCTGTACTCACCTCAGTTATATCTTTTATCACCTTTTGGAGGGAAAGATTCTCCTCTTTGGCACTTTTAGTCAATGAAGCTTCATATTCTCTCTCTAACTGACTTGCTTCCTGAGAACAGAGTAAGGAAAGGGTGGTCAGGGAAGAGCTGCTCCCCTCTGCAGCATTCCCATCCCCAGCAGTATTGTCACACTGATAAGCCTCAGCCCTAGTGATTCTACTGTATTCCTTCCCAGATCTACTCAATTTCTTCTTTGCTAAAACTGAGGAAGACCAACAGCTCATTTTTATAGACTGCTATGAAGCTGTCAATTCCAAGGAACTTTGATCCCCAGAGGCTTAAAGTCACAGGCAGAATAGCATTGATGCAATCTGCCTGAGGAAGACAACTGAATTGTCAGCAGCTCCCTGCCACTGTCTGCACCTGAACTGATCACACATGTGCCAAACACACAAGGAGTATTTTGGCAATATGCCTAATGTTCCCATACAATTTGCATCTTTACTGCTTCTTCTCCTGAGGAAGCCACATCCCTTTGTGCTAAGGCTGGAGAGCAAACACTGGGCTACCTCCCAGATAAAGGTAAAACATACCAGAATCTCCAAAGTGTCGTTAAGCACTTTCATGGCCTTCTCCTTCTCCTCGTTTTGCTTCTGAGACTGTACAAGCAGGGCTGAGAGCTCCATCACCCTGAGAAGACAAGGTCCACGTGCCATTCCAAAAGCATTGCACACCACCACCTGTTAAAGAGCTAAGCAGCTCCCAGAGGCATAGCAGAGAAAGTTCAACCCAGAAAATACAGCAAAGGCTGCGTTCATCCCTACAGATTAATATGCTTGATGCTGCAAATCGGCACTTCTTGCCCCAAAGGCCTTCTGCACTCAGTCTGCCCAGGAACTGTCAGTACAAAGGTGCTCCAGTGCTTATGCTTGCTGTGGGCAAATTCCTCACAACACTTTAGCACAACCCCTTTAGCAAAAGGGCTCTACAAGACAGAACTCTCCTCACACTGGTCTCAATTTCTCACCAAGAATCAGTTAAAACAAAAACATTATAACATGCAATCTCTTTTCCAGTCTTGTCTTACTCAGAAGAGCTTCCATCAGTCAGACATTTTTTTCTGTCCTTTCTGTTGAAGGCAATAGTTTGACCAGGGACAGAAATAATAGGGCTATGCAGAATGGGTGTGTTTAAATGTGAACACAACCCACCTATGAATCCAGGAAGCAGCCACAAAAGATAATGTGTGTAATAGCAAAGTTTAAAGCACCTTTACCTGTCTTGAAGCTCCTTCTTCTCCAGGTCCTCCTTGACCTGTAAGCACATCACTTCTCCAGTCTTCTGGTTAATTTCCTGTCCTGCTTGCTGCTGTGCCTGATCCTTCAGGACAGGTCTACCCAGAGTGATGGACTCCCAGAGCTGTATGCTGGAGTTTAGACGGGAGCAGTTTACAAGGACAGATCCAGAAAGCCTCATCTGCTCTGCCTTCAGCTCTGACAAATCTCTGAAAAAGAATCAAGGAAGATACAACGTTCACACCACTGTCTTTATCAGCTGATTCACTTCTGAGGCATGTAATAGCACAATAGTGAAAGCTGGCTGGAAAGATGACATCTTCATTGAGGACAAATCATTCATCTGATGCTTTGGGATCAGGACACATCTTGACAGTTGAGCAGTGAGTCTACTGGACAGCTGAGGAATGAGTCTGTTCCTCATCAGAGATAAGAAGAAATGTATGGCACAGCCAGAAAGCTTCAGGGACCTCTAATTACTCTTATCAATTGTTGCTCCTCCTCTATCTTATTAACATACTCTAATTATCATTAATAGGTGTAAGGAATTTTACCAGGGTCCTCAGCTTTTATACCTAGGAGATCAGCCTTAAGCGACCTATTATTATCAACACTTCAACTGCTAAGAGGCCCATGACAGTATCTACATAATAAACATTTCAGGAAGGTGGTGTAAGAATAATCCTAAAATGCTGTAACAAAAAAGCACAAATAACACAAGAATGTAATAGTAGATCAGGCATACTCTACACATTAAGGAAGGCTTATAATCAAGTAAGGTAAATAGCTGACAGTAACCCAGAGTTTGAAATCACATGCTGGCATCAGAAGAATGTACCATTACTATTTTTGTTCATGTAGAAGGCAATCATGAGAAAGGAACCTTCCAGAGCCCAAGAATAAGAAAACACTCATAAAGAGAGGTATCAAACCAAGCAAAATAAATTGGATAAATGCAGTAACAGAGAAGAGAAGCTATTCTTTCCCTCAACAATATTGGTACAGGATTAAGCAGATACAAACTGACCAGAATAAACATAAACTGGAAATGAGAAAGAAAAAAAAATGTATTTATGAATGATCTTCCCATCAGAAGCAGTGGGAAAAGAAACTCAATGAGATTTCATCATTCTGTAAAAGAGACTGCTCCACATGCTGCATGCACAGCTTTGGTGAGTCCCTTCCAATGTGTCCATATATGCCTGTGTCTGTGTTAATATGCTCAATCATCACCATAGCAAAGTCATCTCTTCAGGGCCTTTGCATTCCTTATAGTTCAAGCCCCTCAGTTTTATCTCAAAACCAGCATAAAACAAATTGATTCCAAAAATAGCCTAAAGCATGCTTAACGGCATTAGTTCAGACTACCACAGGAGAAACCGTATCTTTAGCCACAACTGATGTAACACTGAGACTTAAAAATCAGGTGTGAAGGCAAGCTACATTTTTTTGCCAAGAGATCTAGCCTTAACTTCTACTCACCTGTCAGTGGCAGTCTTCATTTCCAGAAAATGACGGCGGAAGGTTACCACCTGACGCCACAGGCCGATGAGACGGTTATGTTCACCCCTTAAGTAGTTTTCATAAAGCTAAATGTGCAAAGTCAAAAAGAAATGCCAATTCAGCCTTCACTGTCACTATACAGTGACACTATGCTTTCAGATAGCAGAGAGTACAACCACCACCAAGTCTCCTTTAATAACAGTTCCGAGAGGGGCATCAAGGACTTAAGAGGCATCTTCAGCAGACCAGCCACCTGACTTCAAAGAAGGGAACATTCACACTCCTCCTGCAGGAGTGGGTATCTGCAAATGATGATCACCTCACTTTGCAGAGGTTCTAACAGTCTTGGTGGAAGAAGACAAAAACAAGCCCCTCCAAGACCAGTGTCAGATTTGCTTACCACAGGCAAGGTAAGGGAGGCCTGTCCTGTTCGTCCATCAGCTACTCTGAATCTGAAAACACACAGATCTCTCTGGTCTCCTGGACTGTTCTAGATGGACATTTAAGAGCTACTAAAAGATGAGCAGTACACAGCAACAGCAAGCATTTGCCTTTAGGACCGAGCACAGCAGGTGGGCACCTTCCACCACCACAATCTGCTGACACTCCTCCATCTCACACCCCTGCCTTCTGCTCTCAACACCAGTACATCCTCAACAGACCCACAACTTTCACACAGCAAGTTCTCTACACCAGAAATAAAATGCATTCTCATTCCACTCTGGCATCACATCTGATATTCCCATAGCCTTGTCCTTACCTCACGGTCATTGCGCCATTCACTCTCCTTCAATTCCAGCTCCTCCCGGGCCCTCATCCAATCTGCCATCAGTTTTCCAACATCTTCTCTGAGGGCTGAATTCACCTCATTTGCTTTGTTGAGGTGCTCCCGCAGGAGAGTGTTCACTTCTGCCAGATTCTCACGCCTTGGAAAGGGAGAAACAGCAATGAGGTTGACTGAGCAACTGCTACCCTGAATTTTCCCACAATATCCCACAATTTTCCAACTCCCTCAACACTGACTTTGTTGTCAAACTGAGAGGCAGTAAAAGT
The DNA here is from genome assembly GCF_963210335.1 of Falco punctatus. Lineage (NCBI taxonomy): Eukaryota > Metazoa > Chordata > Aves > Falconiformes > Falconidae > Falco > Falco punctatus. The sequence continues at coordinate 1,441,986 of NC_137590.1, forward strand.
GCTTTCTAGGATTAACTAAGATCTCTCTGTGATGGTGCACTCATTTGCTTCTCCTTGCTTGAAACCTTCAATTTCCATCAATTTCCATCTATGCTTTTGGTTTCCCCTCCCTCTTCAAATTTCATGATGCCCACAGTTAACGTCTTACATCCCCTTTGTGCTGTCTGATCACTGGATGCATCGCCTTTTTCTAGCATTGCCCTGAGTCACTCACCTACTATTCTAACCCTAGAATAATTTAGGCTGCAAAGGGACCTGTGGAGGTCACCCAGAATAACCCCCCTTCTCAAAACAGAGCCATTCAGCACACAGCACTGTTGCTGCACCACAGAAAATGGACTGTGGACCCTTCTCCTTTCAAAGTGGCTTGCCCAACCGCTTCCCTTGGGGAGCCTAGGTAGCACTGACAACTTTTCTCTCAGTTCCATAAGCATCAGGATACCAAGTTTGAGGGAATGCTTCTTCCTTGTACCTTTGCTGCTCCTCTTCCACCTGAAGCAGTGCTTTCTCCAGGCTGTGGTCTTCTGTGGCTTCCCACCTGCCTGGAAGGCATCCCTTAAGAAGAAATGAAATGTTTAGTCAGATTCCTGTGTTCACTGCTGTTAGCATCCATCACTTTCACCTCCACTTGTTGGGTATCTCAGGAGCTCGTGGCTTCTTCCAGGCATAACAGTGTCGTGACTATGAAGAGGAATGGAGGGGAAGGGTGTTACTCAACACGAGTAGCTCTCAGTCTCCCACTGTCACACTTTCACAGCTAAGTATCCTCAGTTCGCAACTGTGAGGGCTAACTTTGACTTGAAGCCTGGGAATGCTCTCCTACTCTCTTACCCTTTGTTTCCTAGGTTTACTTTAGCCGTGAAGCAGAAAGAAAAGCAGAGAGCCAGCTCTGGATGCTGAATGCCAACATTCTTGCCTTCCAAAATGCTATGTTTGAACCAATTCTTTTTCAGAGACAGCCATATAATGTAACAGGCAGTACAGCCCTCTCCCAAGCATAGGACAAAATGTTACTCCAGCAATAAAGCACTCTTCTGCAAATCTAAGATCCTTCTTGATAGGGTTTTCTGAAGCAGCATTTCCATGACTACTGCTCTAAGAACAGCAAATGGACAAAACACTGCGAGGCAAACTTACAGCGCTTCTTTAAACCCTCAGGGTGCAGAACCTTCTCCTCTGTCACTGCTTTGGGGAGGTTTTTCTTTTGTCTGTGTTCACAAATTCTACGTACACTGTCTTCAGTTAGCAACCTGCACACTCACCCCTCCTGTTTCCACTTGCTGTTCCAACTCTCGACACAAAGTCCGGTACTGCAGCACCTAGATGGTCACAGACAAGGAAGATGAGCAAATGCAGCTTGTAACAGACTCCGCTCCTCCTGCATTAGCTCTTCTCTTAAGTCTTTACAGCCTGCACACAGTACGTTTCACAGCGCTGCCAACACAGTCAACAAGTTGTTACGATACAGGGAAGCTTCACTTTGCCTAATATTAAAGAAACGGAGACAGGGTTTCTTTTACCGGTAGCGCTATCTGCTCAGCCTAAGACAGTGATGGCAAGCAGAATGATGAGACAGACTCAAAGACAGCCATGCCTGGCCTATGGCCACCACGTACCCCAAATCAGTATTGCCAGCGGGCTAAAAGCCCAGCGGGTTAAAAGCCCAGAGGGTCCCTGAAATCAGAGGAATGAGTTTTCCAAATTGCTTTATCAGAGTTAGCTCTGAGGCAGCCCCCGCTGCAGAACGCGGGTTTGCGCTCAGCAGCGGAGCGCAGCGGGCTGCCCGCAGCAGCACCGAGACCGGCCCGCCGCCCGCCGGCCCTGCCCGCGCCGCCCCCCCGGGGCCCGCGCTGCCGGCCGCTGCCCAGCGGGCAGCTTCACTCGGGGGGGAAGGCCCGTGACAGCGGCGGGGCCAGGCGGCTCCCTGGGCCTCCCCCGAGCTCCGGGCTCGGCCCCGTCCCACCCGGGCGCGGGCTCCGCCGCGGGGTGCCCCCTTCAGCGCGGCCGGCCCCGGGCAGCTGCCGCACCGGGCTGCTCACCTTCGCCTGCAGCTTCCGCACCAGCACCGCCTGCCGGTGCTGCGCCTCCCGCGAGCTCTGCAGCTGCCGCCGCAGGGAGGCCTCGCTCCCCGCCGCCTCCCCGGCTCCCGCCGCCATGACGGACTCGGCAGCCGGGCCCGCGCCCGCCACGCTTCGCCCCGCCCCGCCGGGGGCCGCTCCGCTGCCTGCCCTGGCGCACCGCGCTCAGGCGGGCCCGGGCCGCGGCCTGCGCCTGCCCGCCGGGCGCCTGCGTGCCGTGAGCCCTGGGCCGTGCAGGCGCGCCGGGCCAGCCGGGAGCGGCGGTCTCCCATTGCCGCGGGGGTTCTGCTGGGCAGGAAGGGAAACTCCTGAATGGTCTGCGCTTCTGCACGGCGCTCGGTACCCGCAGAGCCTCCTCCCGCCCGGGGAGACGCACCGGTGCCGACGGCAATTTCTCTGAGGAGGACAGGGGTACTTCTCGGCTTCTCCAGAGAAGCCAGCCCAGCAAATGGCAGCAAAGGCAGCCACAGCTGCCGCAGCCCTCACAGTGCTTCGTGCGCAGGCATTTTCTTGCACACGGCTGGAAGTGTGGCAGCAGGGCAGTGGTGCAAGACAGCGGTGCAGCTGCCAGATCATCACTGTGAGGTGTGACTTTCTACAGGCCCAGTCTGTGTCTTGTTTTCCTCTCTTGACTACTAAGACTGCCTAGGTAATCCTCTCCGGTACAGTGGAAGCCTAAATGTAACTGAGATGGATTCAGCTCCATGTATTGTAACATAGCTGAAGCATCATTAGAAATCTAGGCAAAACCAAAAATATACAGAACTGAGGGTAGCATCTTGTGAAGCAGTGGTTGCAAAAAAGGGTTTAGGGAATGAGTTCTAAAAACCTGTTTTATAGGAAGCAGCTGAAGTAGCTCCAGCTTATTGATCAGAATATGAAGAGAGCGGTTAATTTAAAGCTATACATTCCTTTCAAATGAGACAAAGATAGAAAGGAAATCAAATATCTGAAACTGCAGCTAGACAAATTCAGTCTAAATACACAGCAGCGTTGGTGGGTGTCCCAGCGTTTTTTATTTTCTTGAACTAAAATGCTGCTCTGGAAGAGCCCAGAGCCTCTGCTTGTGTCTAAGCACTGAGGACCTGGTCTCCAAAGGGACTCATGGTCAGTCACAGCAAGCAGCTGGATGGCTCCAAAGGTATGTGCTGTCTCGCACCTCTCCGGGCCTGCTGTGCCTCGGGTGTGGGCTGTGGTGGGGACACCTTGGAGCTCTCTGAGGCTCTTGCGCCCTTGGATCTATCCTGGAAGCAAAGAGTTCTCCAGCCTTGCTAGCAAAATGCTGCAGCCTCAGCTGGGCTGTCATCGTGGGGCTTGATTCCCAGCAGCCTGGCTTTGCTCTTGCCTGTAGTGTTTCAGGTGAACTTCTTGCATAAATGAGCTTCTTTCTCGTACCAGATCTTCACTGTTTTGAGACTACTCAGATCCAAAGACAACTTCCTTTCCACTGATTCCAGGTGACATCCAAAAATGTTGTTTCCTTTTTGGGCTGTGCCTGGCTTTCTGGACCTACCACGTAGGCATCATGGCAGCAGACAGGTTCTTTTTAGTACTAGTGTTCTTGAGACAGGACATGCAGTGGATAGTATCCCAGTGCTCTTCTCCAGGCTTGTCCTGTCCGTAGCTGACTACTGTTCAGAGGCATAGCCAAGTCTCTTGGTAACTGATGACACAATTCTTTCTTTGGACTTCCAATATTTTATGTATCATCATGACATTGTAGTACAGCCTTTTATAATTATGCCACAATTTCCCATGTTAGTAGGAACTTTATGATGTTTGGTTTGCTCTGGCCCAAGACAAGAGCAATTTTTAATTATAGCATCTTGGAATTTTCTGTCATTCTTTCCTTTCAAAAAGCACAGAGCTCTTAAGTTCCTTCCTAAAATTATCTTTTCATGCTTTTAAAAATCAGTCCCCAAAAAGGTATGATGCAGAGGTCTAAGTTCTCACAGAAATAGAATGTTAATTAGTTTCAATTAGCAAAAGCAATGTGACAGAAAATGGCTTAATATATGGAGTTAACTCAATCCTGTAAGTACTTTCTGGAAATCAGTTCACCTGGGAAAGGACAATGAAATAAATTCCTGATAGATCACTAAAATAAAGATTTCCACGTGAAGATCAAACTTCAAGTTTGCAGCAGTGAACAGATTCTGACTTTTGGCATCACGTATTCAGTGGAGCCTCCTTGGAGCCACGTTGGGGTGACCAACCGTAGATGGTATATTTTAGAGTGCACCCTGGGAGTTCTGGACTCAGTGGGAAAGCCTGGCATTTTCTGCTCAGCTCAGCCCTTGCCCTTATTCCACAGCATCCTCTGACAGATCAAGCAGGTGATCTGAGCTTTCCGTGAGAAGGACCCCGCTGCTGCCTTGCTGCAGCACTGGGTGGGACTTCAGCTGAGCAGTAGTGCTGCATCCAAATGGCAAACATCTACAGGTAGCAATATGATCACAAGGTGTGTGCTTCAGGGAGCACATCAGGTGTTGCCGTGTGCCTGTGCCCAAGCATTAAAGAAAAGTATAGACAGCATCTGGTATGCTGGAAGGGGCCTATGCACTGTGGCTCCAGGGTCTACTTCATTGTACATGGAACATGCAAATACGTTGACCTGGATAGGACCTTCTATCCTCAGGGAAAGGCAACTTTTCAACATTGTGAAATGTTCCTTCAGGCCCCCAGAGTGATCCCATCCTCTAGCCCACTCTGGATTGTCCAGAGGAGTCACTGAAATTGTCTGTTTGAGAAGGTGGCACAGCTCATACAGGCATAATCTTAGGATCTGGAGAGCAGGAGGCAATGCATTTCCAAGGAGCAGGGACAAGGGTAGCCTTCCATTTTCAAATCCTTACATACACTGTGTGAGGAGCTGCCTTCACAGAAGGGACCAGAAAGGACAAGTGGGCTGTATGAACCAAGCCACTCGAGTGGCACACACAAACTTAGCTGGTGGTGAGAAGTAACAGGCCTCGAACACCTCTTTCACTGTGTCCTATAGCTGATCTAAAGCCTGTACCAGAGTGAGGGTTTCCATCTACATAGTGAAGATACCAGTTGCGTTTGAGCTTAGCCAGCTGGAATAACTCCACATTAGTGTAGGGCCGTAAGGCACCTGAGGCTATGGGTCTTATTCAAGGCCAATGTTTCACTCTGGGGGCCACTGTACTATGTTCCAAGCACCTAGATGGAGAGCTGCTCCAGAGAGCCTCCTTTAAAGACAGATAACAGTTTGCACACCTTGCTTTGCTTGGTTTTGCTCTCTTTTTTTTTCTCTAGGCCACCCAGCCCATTAAGATATATTAACCTCAGACATGTAAATATCATTTGAACATATGATTGATTGTTAATCTGATTTACTAAGAGACAAGGCCCATTAACCACATTGTCTTACTTCCTGCTCTTTCATGTCCATCTCCTAAATTATTTGTAAATCTGTTTGCAAATCTCAGCCAAGTTTCATAGAGCAACAGAGCTCTTAAAGATAATTAAATTCTTACAAGTGTTGTGAAAACTGGAGCTGGATAGATTAACATTGGGAACTCAATATTTAGCTGCTTCTGTGGCCTACTGGCAAGCTAATCAATACCCCATAGCACAGAACCAGACACAGCACACCACCTCCTGCCCAGCAGGAAGGTGGGCAATATGAGAAGGATAAAAGGATGGAATGGTGGGGAGGGCCATGGAGACAGCGTGGAGTGACGGCTGGGGGGTGGTTTCATCAGAAGTAAGTCAGCAAAAAGCTGGTTTATTTTGATAGGGAATATTGAAACTACAACTGACATCAGAGGAAGGGCCATTAGGTCAGAATCAGGAGGGTGGGTTTTTGGATCTACTTGATTTGTGACATCTGTGAAATCAGTAAATTCTTCTATCCTTCAGTTCCTCCATCAGAACAAGGTAAAGCATTCAGAGCTCCTCAGGCAGAAAGGGCTGCAGGTTATTTATGAAAGTAGTTTGGTAGTCAGGGTGGGAAATGCTACAGCACGCACAAATTGAGCTAAAAAGTTTTGTATCTTTTCCTTTTCTTCTTGCCCTCAGAAATGAGGGAGGAGGACTGGGCTTATTGTCAGTGCAAGATGAGAGAAGGGTCCCATTAATCCCTGTTCAATCCAACGCAGTGCCTCATTTCCCAAAGGCTCATTTTGAACAACAGTTCATTTTTTGCATCTTATGAAAGATAATGTTTGCTCCACACTCTCTTTTTATGGCTGAAAGCTGCAGGATAGCCTTGACATGTAAGTAACAGGGGTTTCTAACTACCAGCCTTCTTGTGGCTGTGCAGTAGGTGGCTCTTGAAAATTTTGCATCTAATTTTAAAACAAAGGCTGTCGTTGAGCAGTCTCTGGAGGAAAGACAGGGGTTTCAGGGTGCCCCCAGCTCGCCAGGTGGCTCTGGCCAGGGGAGGCTGGCTGCCTGCAGGGTGCACTGCTGCCCTGCGCTGTGCCACCCACCCCGCAGGGCATCCTCACCGCCAGAAGCTTCTTCTCCAACTGGGCTTACATGGATTTTTTAAAGCATAGCAATAAATACGCCAAAATACACTGACTGTGGGCACGGCCATGTTGTGTTTGTGAAAAATTAAACTTCATCCTTGTTAAGCGCCTGCGTTACCAGCTCAGCCCTTCAGTCACTGGAGGACAAAGTGAAGCCACTGTTACAGTTCTCTGGAAAAAGAGCTAAACGAATTACACTTAGCTGTTTTAATGTGTCCAGTGGACTGTATGACAGGTCTCAGTTGTTGATCTTGCAGTTTGTCCCGTTTAAACATGAAGTTCATCGAAGGCTAAGGTAGAGGTCGTATTGCCACTTGAAAAGGCATCTTCTGGAGTTTTGAGCCTGTGGAGCTGTTTCACATGAGGCAGAGTATGACTCATGCTAATGAAAAGGGTAAAGAAGATTTTTTTAAAGAAATATATCGCAGTTAAATTAGTTTAGACAGCATGACATCAGAGAGTAATTAAATAGGTTTGTTGGAATTCCGTTTCCAATTCCTGAGTTCAGGTTTGTAAAAGATTTCTGAGCACCTGCAGGTCTCTGTGTGTGAAATATTTTCACTGGAAAGGATTCAAAACTTTAAAAAAACCTTTTAACACAGAGGCAGCATTACGCCATTCTTCCTTCTTGGAAAAAAAACCCCTTGGATTTAAACAGGACTCCTTCAAGTTTTCAGTCAGTTTTACAGAAGAAAACGAGGTGGTAAACTTTCTCTTTTCAAGAACAAGTTCTTTACAGCTGCTAACTGAAGTCAGGGGAGATCGTATCTGAGTACATGAGCATTTCCACTATGGGACTGGATACAAGTACTGAACAACGAGATTTGCAATGTTTTAATCTCAAACAAAAACCAATTTTTCTGACTTTGGTTTTTAATTTCTTTCATGTTTTCTTCTGCCAAACTGGAGGAACCTTTTCTGATTTTTTCTTTAGTGGCATTCAGAGGAAGACCAGAGGATGAAAATCCTGCATTTTCTCACTTTACTGCTTTGGCATTTGACTTGGCTGTCTCTGGATCTAGTTCCTGGAGCGCTGAGTAATTCTGAAGCAGGCCAGAGTAATCCAGGATCTAAACTAGGTTTTTTAAAAGCAGAAGGAAAAGAGAGGAATCCCTCAGCACGGGCAGGTACACTGAGGACTGCAAGCCATGGATATAGTACTGGGACCTCAAAGGCTAGGACTAAAAGCAGTGCTGGTCAGGCTGGAGCTCTGCTGCCCAAGAACGATGAATCAAAGAAGGTTCTCTCAAGAACAGCAGCCACGGAGGGCAAGGTAGGACATCTCCCCAGCAGACCTTCTGGAGTAAGGACAGTGACTCCAAAGGTTCAAAATCTTAGCAGCAAGGTGGCTTTGAAAAAAACTGGCACAAGCAGTACTGACACTGATTCTTTCAAAACCAAAAAGACTAAAGAGCCTGTAACCCCGAGGGAAACTAAGGAAACTTTCAGACATCCCCCTATAACGCCACATGAATACATGCTCTCTTTGTACAGGACTCTCTCAGATGCAGAAAGAAAAGGTGTTAATGGAAGTGTAAAACTGGAGGCTGGGCTTGCCAATACAATAACCAGTTTTATAGACAAAGGACAAGGTAAGAAAGCAGCTCGCGCGTGTGTGTGTGTGTGTGTGTGTGGGGACAGAGAGAGATGTCTGAGTGTCTTTATACATGTAGAGAGTATGAGAAAATAATAATACTTTGTTAAAGTCAAATAGCTCTTTTTAATGTAAATTAAATCATATGACACTGCTGCAGATTTTGTCCTCCTGCCTTATCTTGGAAAATTCATTTACAGGCAGAACAAGATGGTTGTGTGGCAGCCAAACAAAACATTTAGGAAATATTTTAGATGCATATTGTTGAAAATCAATCAGTCTTTGCATGCTTAGGTATTTAAAAACCTTTTAAATGTCTTATTTTCTTTCTGTAACTAGCTCCTGGAAACTGCTAACATTAGCTTTTATTGTACAGTGTATCTAAAAAACACATGATATGCTAAGAACAGGGCTATTCCATGAAAAAAACCACAAGTTTCAGTATCAAAGGGTCAGCCTGGTTTGTTCAGGGTAGAATCATGAGGAACTACACTGTGGACCCAGGAGCCATCATACCATAGGGTGGGTGTACCTGTACTAGCTCAAAGCTCATGCTTTCGGGTACTTCCAACCTTCTGTCCACACAGAAGCCCACAGCTAAGCACAGACTAACAAGGGCAGTAACTTCTGGGACTCCAGAACTTGCAGCTCAACATCCTGGTTCCAAAGTTTTTGGAAAATTTGGAGTAGAGTCTGCTTTCATACAAGAAGTAACCAGGCTTCCAAAGAATGATGTTCACCTTACCACTCCGGTTGGAGAGCCCCATGTTGCTGCCAGTGACGTTACTAACAGTTTTGTCATGCACTTAAGGAAGCAACATGTGTGACAGCTGATAAAGTAATGGTGATGGAAGACTCAGCCAGGACTGGATTTGTTTGCCATTTAATTCTGAATAGCTTGGCTTCTGGGAAGAGATGATACGCTGCTCACAAGTGCTGCATTCAGGTTCTCAGCTTACCACTGGCAGGCATTGTTAATGTGATGTCACTAAAATGTTGGCTCAGCCATATTCCTTGTTAGTGCTGCTCATGAGCTTAACCAAGCAAATGTAACGTCAGGTTAAAGGGAGGTATGTTTTTCTGCCCAATTTGAAAAAGTTGTGAATCATGTGGAGTTAAGTTAATAAGGCAATTATCCTTGTGTCTGGCAGTTCCTGGGGGATGTTGGTTTTAAAGGACTAATTCACTATTGTATTGTCTAAGGGTAAATTTGCTCATGTTTGGAACCAGCATGAGGCCTGGGCACCACTGAAGCTCTGTTTCAATAATTTAACTACAATATAAGTGGTGAATAGGCCCTGTGAGTGCTCAGCACTGAAAAAGAGCTATTTTTCAATTGGTTAATTGCGACTTTGAAGTTAGAAAATGCCCGCCAGCCAAAGAAATGAGATTTCTACAAGGCAAACTCAGAAACTCTTTTCCCTGTTGAGTCACTGAGTTTTTCTGGGTCCCTGCACAGAGCTGATCCCTTTGACAAAAATTGCTCTTTCTGTTTGGTGAGTTAATTAAGGAATCTTCTAGGCTTATGAGAAAACTTCAGGAAAACCATTAAGAACTGAATAACTGATACTAATCTGTGCTTGATATACATTTAAAAATGTGTGTGCTTTTTTTAGATGAGAGAGCGGCAACTATAAGAAAACAGAAATATATTTTTGACATCAGTGCATTAGAAAAAGATGGTTTGCTGGGAGCAGAGCTTCGAATATTGAGGAAAAAACCTTCTGATACGTGGAAGTCTCATTCTTCTGGAAAAACTTCCCAAGTGAAATTATTTAGTTGCTCTACAAACAGACAAGCAGCAACACTCCTGGACTCTCGTACTGTCAGTATCACAGATACACCAAAGTGGGAAGTGTTTGACATCTGGAAACTTTTCAGGAACTTTAAAAACTTGGTTAACTTGTGTTTTGAACTGGAAACTTTTGACAGGGGGAGAGCTGTTGATCTCAGGAGTGTGGGATTTAATAGAACAGGAAGACAGGTCAATGAAAAGGCTCTCTTCTTGGTATTTGGGAGGACAAAAAAAAGAGACTTATTCTTCAATGAAATCAAAGCTAGGTCTGGCCAAGATGACAAAACTGTTTATGAGTACTTATTCAATCAGAGGCGGAAGAGAAGAGCTCCTCTAGCAACACGGCAAGGGAAGAGGCCCACTAAGAATCTGAAGGCGAGGTGTAGCAGGAAAGCCCTCCATGTGAATTTTAAGGATATGGGCTGGGATGACTGGATAATAGCCCCTCTAGAGTATGAAGCATATCACTGCGAAGGGCTTTGTGAATTCCCCCTACGATCCCATCTGGAGCCCACCAATCACGCAGTTATCCAAACATTAATGAACTCAATGGACCCAGAATCGACACCCCCAACTTGCTGTGTCCCAACCAGGCTGAGTCCTATTAGCATTCTTTTCATTGACTCTGCAAACAACGTGGTCTACAAGCAGTATGAGGACATGGTGGTGGAGTCATGTGGTTGTAGGTAGCAGAACAGTTGCTCACGTGAATATGTTATGAAAGGCAATATGACATACTGAACATAACCTGTCCTCAAGCAAGGTTAACTATATTTCTTACCTCTAGGGTAAGTGTGTTTACAAGGATGTAGCAATAAATCCAGAGCTCCTATAGGTATCTCCACCATGGTCATATTTCAGTATAGCATTTGGGTGCTGTCATGCAGCCTGATATAAGGCCTTGTGCTGGCGACATGAGACTGCCTGTAACTGAGGTCCATGATAGACAAGATTATACGTCCACACCTCTAGATCGTCTTCTTCTAGCCTCACGGCAGTGGGTAAAGGTGCTATCGGTGAGCTGTGGATATGACTTGTTTGATCCTTCGAACAATGTTCTTAAGACTGAATTTATGTCTGAGTCCCCTGTGCTTTGACCATTAAGAAATGTAAGGAAAGAATCCTGATGTCTGGAAGAGAACATTGCGTTCTGCTGTGTTCCCATCTTGGTGTAAATAGTTACACTGATATGATTTCTTTCTGATTAGCTCTTGAAACTATGCATATATAAAAAAGGAGTCATTAAATATAATATGTTGATTTAGTTTTAAGTTTTATGTGGAGATAGGTGATACAGGAGGTATTTGCTTCCATGTATGTTTTCCTCCATGCTACATATCTCTCTTAAGTATCCACCTTTCCATTATTATGTAGCAAGATATATTACTCTGTATAAGGTCCAAGTTGTTCTCAAATGCTCATAGTAAAAGTGTTCAGTTATGGCATAAGATGTAATAAATTATTGACACAGTTCTACATTGTGTCTAGTTGTCCAACTCTGCATAATTATAATGCTATTAGAAATTGTTTTTAATGTTTTTGTCTAATAAATACAAGCGAAAGGGACTTTTCAGTGCAGCAGAATGCCAGTGGTATGCAAAACATGTCCATGTATTTTGCTTGCCTCTAACTCTACTGCCACAGAGAGAAACTGGAAAGACTGGAAGAAAAATCTGAAAGTATGGCATGGTTTGATCTGGTGGAGAATGACACTATCACTTGATGTATCTAGGGCAAGAATGAGTTATGCAGATGACTGCAAAAGAGCCCTGGTATCCTTTTGTTCCACCCTCCAAGGGCTGTGTGTTTGCATATCCCCTTCATCTGTTCCAGACATGGATCATAAATTTATTGTAGGATTATTCTGTGTATATTTCCACCTACAAAACTAGGTACCAGATGTTCAACTGTAGACGAATCAGAAAGGCCATAAGAACCATCAGAAATTGAAGTAGTTTATCAGTAGTATAAAATATTAATATTAAGGTTTGATATTGTTTCCTCACAGTTTAAACCCATCAAGTCCCATGTTTTCCTGGATCTGAACTCTCCTCTGCACAGCATCACTGGTGTGGGTAGTGGCAAGGAGCTGAATATGGCCCCTGAGGTCCTCCTGGTCAGTACCCCAGACTGGATGTGCTCTAGCTCACAATAGTGGCAAACCATCCTAAATTCATGGTCAACAGCCATAGATAAACAGTGACAAAAGCTCTTCCCTTCCTCCTGCACTCTTTAGGTGGCTGACCCTTTAACCAGCTTAAATACCTGGTTAAGCAGCTTTGCTGCCAGACACTTGGGGATCCCCTGTGCAGGCAGAGTTGTCATGTACCACAACCTACAGCATGGTGGTACAGAAAAAGCACTGCAGGGAGCTTTTGTATGTGTCATCTCTTTGCAATAGCTTAGCACCATGATTTCTCCCTGCAGGAACTGGTATTGCTTGGTGCATGTGGTAACACAAAATGAGGTGGGTCAGAATGCTGTACTTGACAGGAGGGCAAATCACTAACTAGCAGGTTAACAGGTGTGTGGAGTGACAAGTACTTGAAGCTGCTTCTTAACATGTGCATGACAAATTCTGGCATCTTATGGATCTATTTTGTGGGTCAGGGCTGTCCCCAGAGCTCCTCTGTCTCCCTTCTGGACTCTCAGTGTGTGCACTTCCCAGGTCCTGCTCTTCCTCGTCCTAATGGAGTCTTAGGCCAAGACCAACGGGTTACTGTCCCCTGCACTAACTGCTTATCACCAGCCAGTCTCATACGACTTTCAAAACAAGAAATTTTTAATTCTAAGCTTTAATACAAGCTTATTTAGATATGATTTACCAATGCTACAGTAGGAGAGAAAACATTCTCCTGCCAATTTCACAGCCAAGACGGCATCTCAGGCTTTTTTTTGCCCATTCCGTTCAAAGAGTTCTTTTCTTGCTCCTGGCTGTTTTCTAGGTAACAGGCTTGCAGCTTTTAAGGATCCTTCTCTAGCACCAACCACAGCTACCTTCTGGAGAGGGTGGCTAGATGACCATGACAAAGGGTTGTCTGCTTTCCTCCTTGCATGAAAGCGTGCCATGCATATGCCTGTTTGCACGTTCCCAGCAAAGTCTCTGTTCTCATGTATGACAGACACAGCTGTGCCATGCCATTTATTAACCACATGGGTACAGCCCTCAATGGCTCAGTGTGATCAGTTTAAAATAGAAAATACTGCCTATTTAAATTCACTTGAAGCAAATCTAAGTTATTTTAACAGACGAGTTAACTCCTGGGATTATAAATGCCTGCAAGGGCAGTTTGCTTCAGTTCCAGCTGGATTCATGAGATGCTGCAACAGCTTTGGAGGAAGGTAACACTGGTGTTATTACATGCAATGCATGATAGTTTGGAAATCTGAGGAGGAAAATTGCTATACACTTCACACTGGAGAGCTGTTGATCAGCCTGAGGATCCTGGTGAGGCTGGTCACAATAAAAAGTTTTAAAAACACCTAAATTGAGTATATATCAGCATCTAAATGGAAAAAAATAGCTAAGATGTTGCAATTATCGCAAAGCAAACAGTATGAACTGAGGAAAAGTAAAAGAAATACTGACAAACTAGAGTGTTAAAAAACACCCTTTAGTAATGGTTCAAAACCCAAAATTCTGCTAGGTAGTAGTTATACCTTGAAGGAAAAAGAAAAAAAACAACCACTTGTAGACCTTTATTATCAGTTTAAACAAATTTGAAACTACAGACACTAAAATGCTAGAATTATAACAGATTATAACATCAAAATTGCCAGATGCTGGGTTTGGTCCAGCTCAAAGTGATAGGTTTATAGTGGTGAGCATAGTAGATGGCAGGATTAGGGTTTTTTTCACTTTTAACTCTCAAATTGAATACCCTTTTTTAATAACACTGGTTATAAAACAGTGCTGCGATGTCTACAGTATCCTTTTGCATTTATGTTACTGAAAGTGGTAACTCTGGGAATTCCAGTTCAACGCTGTTTGATCCTGGAGTGCTCTACTGTCTTTCACCATGGTGTAAATGCATACCAGCCGATAGGTGCTTTTTGGTGCATTGTTTGAGCCACTGGGATCATCTGATACAGACTTCTGTCTCTGTAATTAATACAAGATATTTCCTGAATGCTTATGTTCACTTAAATCTACAGTGTTGAAGGGAGCAACCTCTTTCCCTGCTCTTCTCAAAACAGTTTCTGTTATTTTTAATTCACCTAAAACTTTCATAGCAACAAAAAGATACTGCCACAGTGAGCTGCCATTTTTTTTCTGAATCCCTCATATCCATTCAATTTCTACTCATAAACCACTGCAAATCTTGTCAAGACTCTACATGGAAATCTGCAGTTTCAGTTATCTCACATGAGAACAGAAACACTTACTGAAACATCCCAAGATATGTGAATGTTTGCCATTACAAACATTCATTTTCACTGATAAGCACAAAAGCACAACTCAGGTGGACTTCACTCAACTCTCATTCCTATCGGAAAACAGGGGTTTAGGGATAGGGCACAGTCTGGGGCTTACACACAGCAAAGAAACTGGGAAGAAACAGAGGACCTTGAAACTGCAGAAGTTTGGCACTACTTTCTCTAGCCTGGTCATTATATAATGTGCAAAGATAGACACCCTAAATTATTGTTACGGCTTTATTCCCATGGGTGGATTGGTGTTAGCAACTGGATGGTAGAAACGCACAGAAACCTGAGCTGTAAAGCAATACAGGTTAAAAGTTCAGCTTTCCACCTTTATGATGGCAGGTTTCACTCTCTCACTGAGAATGCCTCATTTGTATTTACTTTTTAGGGTCATTATCTGTCCCATGAGAGTCTTTGTGAAGGTCCAAATTTCAAATAAACAGTACACTATAAGACAGGTATGTGTGGATAATTTTTGTTGTATTTGGCTAAAATATGGGTACTAAGCTCAATAGGTAAACATAAAAGTATGCCATTTAAAACAATGCATTCCCATTAGTGTTTGAATATGTGCCTAAACTCCATGTACACTTTTACATGGTTATGTCATTTCCTGTGTAAAATGTGCTTGTTTATACAGCAGCCATATGAAAGATGCAGTAACCCACTATGTGGGCTATTTGAAGCTTTCTTTAAGAAACATAAAAAACCCTTGACCCTTGTATAATAAAAGGTGTTAAAAGATACTGCTTTTATAACATCTTAGCCAAGACTAATAAGAATGTACAAAGCAAACAATTTTTTTTTACTCCATAGTCCTGGTCAATCATGTGTTATTTTATGAATTTACTGTTGCTGTTGGATAGTAAAATGATATTTAAAAATAAAATTGCATGAGGTTTCATTGCTTCTCAACAAATTTAATAAACAAGGAAATCTTAACATTTTTTGAGAAACAGTAAGTACAGTGCAGTAAATACACTTTGCTGAGTGCTCAGAATAGCCCATTTATTCTGTCAGTCCAGGTTCACTGATGTCCCTATTTTGCTGTTGTTGTTTGGTGGGGTTTTTTTTTCAGAACTAGTTTCAACTTTCTGCAATGATCTGGCTAGCTGAAGTAATGCAAATGGATTCAGTTTTCCCTGATGTCATTTTGAAGGGCACAGCTGTCAAGAAAAAATGACTCGGTTCATAATAATAGTGATTAATTGGCTGACCCTCAGCTAGGGGACAGAAAATGCTCTTTTCACTGATTTTTCTCTTAAGAGCTTCCTTGCTATTGTATCTTGTGCCAGGCTTTGCCATCCAGGAATCCTGGCTGAGCAGACTGCCCATTGTACTGCCAGAGAAATGCTATTAAAATGAGGGTACTGCTTCTGCACATGCAGTTACTGTCTGCCTGTTTTTTAAAAGTAGCCATTTATCATGGCATGAAGTCAGAAAGAAGCCTTTTATTGATAAAACCAGACACACTTCATTTTGCTCATGCAAATGGCTTCAAAACATTAATCTTTCCCCAGCAATGTTGAAAGAGAAACTCAACTCGAGTCCTCCACGGGCTTAGAGAAGGGGCTGTATATCTTCACGGGAGCTCTCTTTTCTGCAAAGGTGCAGTAAGACTCATAAACTTTAGATGGCAAAGTCGTCATTAACTCATATGGTTAGTGATCAGATTACAGGAACCCAGCTAGAGGATAAAAGGCTAATGGCAGCATGGGGAGAAGCACATGCCACAGGAGGAGGTGCTCTAAAGAAACACTCAAGAGAATGTGGCTTGGGAGAAAGGACTGGGGGAGCAGCGGCTTTCGGGGGGAGCCAGATAGGCAGTCCCAGAGCAGTGGAAGACAGCAGGGGCTGAGGACTGGGTGAAAGATTGAATAATAAGATGGACTGAATGCAGGAGCAACTGTGGAGTGAATATACACCCAAATGGACCAAGAGATGGGTTGGGTGGCAGTGCTGCTGGTGCAAATGGACGTGTGTACATGCCTACAAGGAAAAAAACCTTTTTCTGAGCACTTGGTATGAGTAATTCTTCTTTCCCTGTACTTGCCTGTCCTTTTCATGCTAGTGGTTTTCAGGGCTTTACTCAGACCTCTGGCCCAGAAGCTGCTGAAGGCTTAGTAGCAATGAACGGCCAGAAACAGTGGTAGCTTTAGCACAATACTGACTGTGGCCATGTGTGCTGCTGCGGAAGGTCCAAAGCAGAGCTGAGAAAACGAGTCTGGATGATAAGACACTTTCATTTACAAGATTTTCAGATGGATCACAAATTTCACTTCTGGGCCACAGACAGACAAGCAGTCTGTCTTCTCCAAGCTGTTGTGAAGCCTGAGGTTAAAATCATGCAGTTCTGGACAGCTACTCTGAGTGCTTTTTGCAACAGCCCTTGGCTCCAGCAAGCTAATTCAGAGTACTAAAGTGGCTTCCCAGACAATCAGAGGGAAAATCCAGGCCCTGGGAGAACATTCTGAAGCATCTGTGTGCTGAGCGTGGAGCTGAGGAGCAACACCAGGCACAGTGCCCCAAAAGAGCTCCTCTCTGGGGACAGGTACCTGCAGATTAGGTCCCTCTGTCCTTTTGGGATTCAGTGGCAGGCATGTGAGGGTTTTACTGTCTAGGGGAAAAAAACCAACAGTGGAGAGGCTCCTGTTAAACATAATAGTCACTGGTTTTGATTTTTTACTTGCCTAGGGTGTGAAGGGCTTGGGCCCAGGTCCTTCTCCCTGCTGCACTTCTACCTGGCTGGAGACACCAGAACTCTTCATGTCTCCAACTGCGCAGCTACCTTTGGACCGTTCCTTGGTAGTTACCGTCCTGCCCGTGCCCTACAATATGAAGCCAAACAGCTTGCAAAGGAGGGCTGAAACGGACATCTCCACAGCACACCTTGCAGGGAGTGCGCCCTTTGGAGAACAGGTGATCCAACTTAGATTTCTGATATAAATCACAGAGAGTAAGGACTTGTCTAAATGCTTCCACATTCAACTGATTCCTTTTACTGCTGGGTCCTTAGATAAACAGCTGTATTACAGACAGCCTGATATTTTAGGTACATTCTGAGAACAGCTGCTGGATGAGTCCTACAGGCAAGAAATACCAACTGTGAGGAGGGAGAGAGGAGAGAAAGAAAGGACTTGAGCAATTGGCAGCATCATCACTGATATTCAGGCTCTGGGCATGCATCCAAACAGCTACTCTCACACATGAACGTGTTTGCAAGAAGGTGTCGCTGACACCAGTGATGATACATGTCACAGTATTTTTACAGTTCTTTGAGTTATAGCCTGGTGCCCAGGCTCAGTCAAGGCTGAGATGTTTGAACACCTGGTGTCTACAGTCCATGCATCTTCACTTCATAGCATCTACACTGAAATTTAAACCCACTTAGTAAGGGTCAGCGATAGAAGAAAAATCTCAGATCTACTCAGAAATATTACAGAAATGGGACAAGTTTATTGATAACTTCATTTTTTTTCCTATGGAATAATGTTGCATGAACAATACTTGCTCAATAAGTTCCAGAAAATATAAGCTGGAATCCTTCTGAGGCATACAGACTTTAAAAACAGATGGATTCTTTGGAGTTCTAAGAAAAATGACTTGCTATTTACCTCAAAATATAAACACAGTGGAGCTATCTGTCTCCTAAAACATTATAATGTTTTTGGTAAGAGAAAAAGCCTTAAGAAATAATTCATTTCTTGCAACAGTAATGAAATATTCCCCATGCCAGTAAGATAAGAAAGTGATGAGGAGCATGTGCTGGCATTGTCAGAGTTCTGAACATTTAACCTGCACCAATAAGCATACTGATTTTTAATAAATTTTGGAATTCTGGGGAAATTCCAGAGGTTTGGGAGACTCGGGAGAAAAGGAGTTTAATTCAGTACTATAAAGGGTCACTGTGCTGACCTGGCAATTATAAGCAAATTATGGGACTGTTGATACTGGCTGAATCTTATAATGTGATTGAAGGATGGTAGTTTAATTCATAGGCGATAAGAGCAGGAAGAACAATTAAGATCATTTAACCTGATGAGCCCTGCTTACCCTACTTACAAAATTTGACCTGGGTCCCTGAAATGTCAGATCAGTTTTTACAGCAATCAAGGCAGCAAATGCAACTTTAGGAATGATTGGGAGAGAAGTAGAGAACAAATGAGAAAACATATGTAGGCACTCCAGAGATTTACAAAACTCTTGAACACTACGTGATACCGTAGAGCTAGAGAAGGGCGAGAAGAACAACTGAAAGTATGAAACAGCTTCTGTGAGAGGAGTAACTAGACTGGAGCCCTTCAGCGAGAGGTGACTGGGGCAAGAAGCAAAAGTGATGAGGGCTAAGAATGTGAACTGGGAGTAATTTTTCTCCCAAACAAGAACCACAATTGTGCCAAATGAAACTGGCTCAGGACAGGTTTGAAACAAGCAGAAAGATACTGATTCCTACAGTGTAGCCCAGCAGCAGAACTCCTGACCACAGCCTGTTTTGGGTGCTGAAAGTCTACGTAAGTTTAAAAAAACTGAGTAAGTTCAGGGAGGAAAAATCCATGAAAAGCTGCTGAACATGAATGAGCCCATGGGACTTTCTGAGCCACTGGTAGCTGGAAGCTGACCAGTTGTACCAGAAGAACCTTGCTTCTGGTTCTTCTGGTAAAGAAAGAAGAAAGAACATTTTCCCTGTCCTTATTTTCCTTTTAGGGATCTGCTGTTGCCTATAGGAGATGGGCTAGATGGATCCATGGTCTTACTTGGCAAAACCATTCTTATTTTCTGTATGAAGCCCACAACTTGCTGTGAACTGGTACAGTGGGACCTCCTGACTTAATCTGTTGAGTAGGACTTAACAAGCCTTTGGCCCCTGTCCTGTTAGAGAAGCATGGATTTCTGATGTGGTCTCTCTTTCCCCACTAATTTTTCTTAAAAAGGAAGCCTATTTTTAAAGTTCCTTGGAATTAAATGACACTATGTAATAGCTGGGTATTATATATTTGGAAAGAGAAATCTAGGATTGATTTAAAGACCAAAAGTTTTAAAAAGCTCACCACATTTAGCTCTAAGCTAATTCCGCGAATATTAGCACTTCATTTTTTAATAAGCGGCTATTTCTACCTACTGTCCAATTTCCACTTTGAATCAGTGAATTGGCTTCTTTGTCTGCTATGTGAAAAAACTTACTCCCATGGGCATTGTTCTACCTATGCAGACTGTGGTGAATTTTTTTCTTTTATTTTCTATGAAAGAAGTAGATCAACTTGATTATTCTTTTGCCTTGCACTTCCGTAGCAGATTTTTTTCTTCTTGTATTTTTTTTTTCTTTAGACTCTAACTTCTCCAAATACTTTTTGTAGTGTGAATACCAGAACTCATTTAATGTTGTAGGAACAGTCTCATCAATGCCACAGAGACATTACTAACTCTGTACTTTTACTGGATTTTGACTTTCGTTATATGGTCCAGGGTTCAGCTTTACCTCTCAGCTACAGCATCACATTAAGAGTTCAAACTCAGCCTTCTATTATGACCAATGCTGCTTTTCCACTTTCTAATCACTGCTTTCTAATGAAAAACTTTCCATTTTATAAGTTCTTGCCTCATATTTGAAAATCCTTGTTTACAGCTGAGTTAAAAAGCAGCTTAGTTCCAGTAAAAAATTCCTGCTTGAGATAATTTATATAATTCCTGTTACTCATTATGAAGTAAAAGCTACTTTGCCTTTTAGGGTGAGGCTTTGAGACAAGTAAAGGTTCAACCTTATGAGCCCTGTCAGTGCTAGACTTAGGAGCAATGACCTGTGTCCCAGGCTGGTGGGCTCACCACCTTCCTGTGTCTCCAGGAGTTAGCTTTTCAAGAAGTAACAGAAGAAAGATGCTGACAACAATCTGTACTTCGTGAATGTTGAAGTGCTGGGCCTCCAGAGCTGGGCAGAGGACTGACAGACCCTCACATATTCACTAAATCCCTTTCATTCAGGACATTCTCCAGACATGCTGAGGATGTGAAGATCAAGATGTGCTCTCTCTGGCATGGATTTAAAGGTTACTTGAAAGCTGCTCTGGAGCAGATGCCTGATTCGTACAGATTCATACAGACTGTTGCTCAGTCCCCGAAGGATCCTTCAGAGCAGCAGGAACCTTTTGCTGCCGCAGGAGAGGGCCACTATTCTGCCCTATTCACAGCATGTGGCCAACTCCCGTGGCTCTTGTTGGGAGCCACGTGAAGGAAGCGAAGAGCGAATGACTGCTGGTGGGGTGAGGGATGATGGGGATATTTCTTAGCGAAAATTGCTCAGTCTGTGGTAAGAGGGACTGACAGCATGCTTCTGATAGATTATCCTGGATAGCCAAACCTTGCCCATATTATATGGTTTTCATCACAAACATAAATGTACTTGGTATAAAACAGAAGGTCAGGAAGGTTTAAGACATGGTATATGAGAAAACATTTTCCAGATTTCAGCTTCCTCCAAGGTAATATGCAAGTGTAATTAAAACAGAACCTGGAAATATAGAGTACAGTACCCTATTGAAAGTGTGTTGTATGAGCTGAACTCCCTTCATTGATAGTTTTCCAAAACACACAGCTGCAATAATCTTTATCCAGGAGAAGGGAATAAATTAAGTCTGAACACCTCTGCATATAGTACAGTACAGTGTATAGCACTGCACCCCATATAACCTCTTAGCGGTAATGGAAAGCTGAAGGAGGCGCAAGTGGAAAACCTCTCTGACCAGCAAACACTTTCTTTTTCAGAAAGCATACAGATGGGAAGAAAAGCTCATGAAGCAGAGGTGGCTTAAGTACTGGGATGTCTTGTTTCTGAAGCAGTCTGCTCAAGTCGTTGAGACTCAGCAATGGCAGGGTGCCAAAGCACACTCCAAGTTTGACAGGTGGGGAGGAAAACGTCCTGGGCTTGCCGCAGCAAACAGTGAGTACTGATGGCAAGCTAAAGGGAACAAACAGGAGTTTATCATATTTAGCAGTAGCAGCAGCCACTAGGATATAGAAGCTTGGAAAAAGTAATCGAGTCCTCTTTCTACTTCCCCTGAACAGTTCAGTCATGGAGTTCAGGTTTTGCTTGCTAGGCTTCACCAAACTCAGGGAGGTGCAGCACTGAGGAGCCCGTTCTGCTTCATGTCTGCTCTTCCTCCTGCAGCACTGGTACAGGAGAGGGGCAACTCCTTCCTAGAGACCAGAGCAAGGACCACTCTGCACCCCTAGCCAAGGAATTCCAGATCAGGGAATTATTCTCCATACTTGCCAAACCTTTCAGGGTCTTGTAAGGATTGTGCTTTTTTTGAAAAATTATCTTATTTTCATATTTTTAAATAGCATTTTTCCTGGGAAACAACGGTAGCAAATATATGTACACTGACACCCCAAACTGAGTATTTGGTCTTACACAAAGGACTAAGCATCTTTAAGTCGCTAAAAATATAATTAGCTTCCATTACAAGTTCTTTTTCAGGTTGTAATGTCATCCTAAGGATGGACTTGGTCTCCACATGTCAATTGGTGCTTCTTATTTCTGAGGGAACTATAACAAGCTACTTAAAAAAAATCCAACCAAACCATCAAGACGGTTTAATTCTCTTTTATTATGAGGAAATATGTGTATAACCATTAACAGGGTGAAAAAAAAGTAATATGCTAAAGGTTGTACAAGAAAAAATTTGCAGAGCTGTGATAGGAAAGCTCATCTCCAGAACAACCAGCCAAGAGTTTCTCCACATCTCTGCAATGCTTCTCACAGCAAATAGCCTGAGGCTGATTTCTTCAAGTATTAGCCAAACTCTGCTCTTACCTAATACCTTTAGGAACTTGACATCAAAGGGAGAAGAATGGAGCTCACACTGAGCATCTTTATGTTAAGTATGAGAAGACTTTCACTGTGAAAGACTGGAAAGAGCTTTAAATGGAAATTAGGAATCCTCTTACTGAAAATTTTAGGTGCAGGTCGGAGAAACATACTCTAAGTACATTTAGTTCTGGAAGTGGAAGATGGTCTACATAATCTTTTCAGCCCTATACCTCCAGGATTTGCAAATGTCTGTAATTAATTATGCCAACTAAAGATGTAACAACCCAGAATCAAAGTCTCAGTTAAACTCAAACTGAACCCAAAGCAGGCTCCGACACAGTGTCTGTTCTCGCACAGCTTCAGGAAAGTGTTTGTCATTCTCCATGTCTGGGCTAGAATGACCTCAAAAGGACTTGGGAAAGCATCCTGGGCCAGCCTGGATTCTGTTGTGAAATGCCAGCACAGGAGCTCATCAAGAGCAGTTCAAGTACCCTTGTCTCTCAAAATGGGCACTTGGGGAAAAGGTTTTTCCCTGTGCTTGCTTGTTTGGGGACAGGGCTTCAGGGTGATTTTTACTACCTCTCCCCTTATCCCTTTCTATTACCTGCAGCAAAGCAATCACTGCTGTCACAAAGGCTACTGCTGACAGCAGCTGTAGTCAGGATGGCAGTTTGAAGCAACTTGACAAATACGGCCAATACCAAAAAGCTGGCTGCTGCCAGACCAGTCAATTTGCTCTCCCCCATCCTGTCCCCAGATACACATTCTTGGCATTCCTCTGGTCCCAAGGATAGCTGGTTCAGGTAGCTAAGCTCACAGAAAATTAATCCTACTAAATGCAACAAAATGACAATTTTCTGTTGGTCTCGCTCCTTCAACCAGCTCATTGGCTCAGCATTTATTACATGAATGCCAGTGCTACCACAGCCAGGTGCTGGACTTCTCCTTTCAGCAATTAGTAATTTTATCTGCTTAGTTGTACAGTCAAACTGTATTCTTACTTCACCCATCAGCCCCATCAAACCAGATATGCAGGAGCAAAGGGAGGCCTCTTCCACCATCCTGACCTGCACCCATTTGTATGGATGCAGCATGCAGGACTGCGCAGCATGCAGGACTGCACAGCATGGCCCCAGTCACCAGAAGAAACCATTCCTGCTCTCACCAGGTGTTTCCTCCACCATGCGTCCTAAAGAGGGCTTTGTTGGTAGATCGTAGCAAGTCATCTCTCCACCTGGCTATCGCTTGCTTTCTGCACCCTGCTTTTCTGCATTAGCACACACTAGTCCCATATCCCTTCTTGGTCACACTTAAAAAATGGTAAACCACCTATTTGGAGGATTCTGCAATTCCTCACTCTCTCCCTTCTATGCCTCTCCAAACTCTGAGTCGGTGCTTATTGCTGTCTCTATGCACTAGTACCTGATTAGTGTTCTCATTCTCCACGCACACACACATCCAGACCCGTCACTGCTGTTCTCCTGCAATTTTTTAGCACATTCAGGGAAGGAAGTTTATCTGTCTTTGTTTTCCATTTGCCCTTCACTTAAACTCCTCTAGACTACTTCCTCTCAGCCCATGATTTGTGCCCCCCTTACCTCCTCCCTCTAACAGCTGCTCCCTCCAGCCACTTGGAACAGCATACTCAAAGCCAGCTGCCAGGCCTGCAAGTAAGAGAGAAGAAAGGATTGAGACCAGAGCAGGAGGCCTATTACCTATAATCTTATTAATTATTATAATCATGTGAAACTTACTCTATAACTCATTATATAAATTAAACATAATCATGTCCTTTCTGATTCTTGTTTGCTGTTCAGTCACTTGGTTGCCAACACACCCAAGGCCACCATTAATGTTGCCCAGCATGTTTTAGCTCACGAAAGCAAGTTTCTCTGCCACTGTCAGTGGCCTTGGATGAAAGAACACCAGCAGTCAGATAGGAATTTTGCTGCCCTGTCTCCAGGATTCTTGTTGTTGCTGGTTAAATGCTCCTCAGGAGTAGTTCCAAACAGAAAATTTATTATGACCGAGATAACACCCATGCAGCTGTAGAGCTGCCCACTAAGCAGAGCTGAACAGTAGGAACTTGAGGACACCAAGGACCGTATACATAAAGGGGAATAAATTGCCAGTGCTCTGAAAGAGGAAATCCACTTAGAGTTGAAACTGAAATCCAGATACACCTCCAACTCTCCTGCCTCCACGTCCCCTTTGGAGGCAGTCTGATGTGCTGTTCTGTGCCTATGAGGTAGCTGTGCTCAGCTACACTAACATCAAAAAGTCTTAGTGCTACATGGAGAACGACATAACAGTGATTGGCAGAGGAATCTTAGGTAAGAGAGTGATTTTCTCCAGCTGAAATGTGTCAAAATGTTCCTGTGCATCATTAGGTAAGATAACACAAACCCAGGTGAGTGTCAGGAACTGGCATACTCAGCATATTCATCAGACACAAGCTGAGTTACAAAGAATGCACTATGGTGGACAGAATGCTGCACACCACTGTGAGACTCCTCTGCTACTGACAGAAGTCTTTTCCCTGCACAACTATACACTGTAGGGGTTCTTGAGTTTCATCACTTTTAATGACTCTAACTCATTAATGGCAAACAGGAGACTTCAGAACAGTGTAATCATGCCTTCTCACAAAAAATTTCTGTTAACAATGGCATTTAATATTGCTTTGAGTCTAATACACGGAAAAGAGCTAAGCAAATAGAAAGAAGCACAGCTAGCTAAAGTTTCCTCCCTAGAATTAGCTGCAAGTGTAAGAACGAAATTAAATGCAGCATAGCCCTGAAAGAGACCTGCAGTTGCCTGTGTTGTCTGACATCTAGCCCTGTGTCAGAACAACCTGTTCACTAAACACGTCAGATACAGTGAAAACCTATTTCAGCAGATAGCTGCAGTTAAGTCAGAACATCTCAGCAAAGACTGACTGCAGGCACAGGTATCTGGGATGCCTGTGGAAAGGGAAGTCCAAGCAGGTGATTCCATTGGCCCCTTGAGGCCTGACATTTAAGAACGTATGAAAGATTTCTAAGGACTACTGTGGAGTTGCAGGGCCATTAAAACAGCTGCTACTGCCCTCTGGAGAAGCTGACATCCCAGTAAATGTGGTGGGAAAGAGGGGAGTAGAATATTATAGTTCCCCAAGCCCTTTAAGCCAGTACTGCTGCTGAAAAGAGCAGCCTTGCTCTCTTCCCCAGCTGCTTTTGCTCACATCTGCACCAGCCTCCCATGTACCAGGACTAACATTTGTGAGGTGATGTGGATGTGATCCAGGTTAAGAGTAGCCTGGCAAAACAAGCCAGCTCATTTGAACTTGTCAGGCTGCTGCTTGCGTTCACCCTGCTGTAATAAGTAACTAAGGGTAATTTGCTAATCAAAGGGGTTTTTAACAAAAGGAATGATCTTGCTGCAACAGATCTGAGAATGTTTTGTCTGGCGAGAAAAGTTAACTCTTAACCATGAGGTTGTGAGATCTACCTTCTCAAGGCCAATGTTAAACCATAATCTCATGTTACTATGACAACCTTTGTCTTCATCTAGACTTTAGTGTAAAAATAGATTAGTTTTGTAATATACAGCTTCTTGCTACGGGACTGAGAGCATAACTGTTTGCTTAAACCGGCCTTGAAGTTGAGAATAAAAGGGCTGTGTTACTTGTCGGAATTTGCGAGCCTGGATAAAGCTGCGACTCCCTGGCCACCCAGCGCACTGTTTTTGCTTTCCTGCCTTAATAAATACTTAGTGAATTTATTTCGGACTCTAGTTATTTCAATTTCAACTATGACACTGCGGCCTCTGGAAGGCTGGTGCCAGCAGTGGCACGGAGCAGGCAATACGCACCAGGGACAGGTGGGATCGCTCGTGGCAGCAAGTGGCGGGCTCCAAGGCTCGTGGGGATGCTGTCGTGAGGGGCTCTGCCATGTGCTCCTGGCACCGTGAAGCCCGTGTGCTGGCACCTGCACAGGTCCACACAGATGCTGCCTCCTGCATGGGGCTGCCAGAAGGGCCAGATCAACCTCAGCCTGAGGAAACCTGCTGCTTCTGCGCTGCTCTCCCTGCTGCCAGGCGGCACAGTGCAAGCGCAGCCACCGTCCCCCCGTATGGGTCGGGCCTCCTAAAAGCAGAGAACTGACAAGGCCGGACAGGCACGGATTTGCCAGCTTTCCCCTCCCGAAGCAAAGCCCGCCGCAGACCCGGCAGCACGGCCCCGTCCCCGCCTCACAGCCGTGCCTCAGCCGCGCCGCCCCCTGCAGGCCCGCGCACGCGCACGCGCGGGGCGGAAGGGGCCGCGCCGCTCGCCGGAAGCGGCGCTGAGGAGCCACTCATGGCGGCGCTGGGGCGAGCCCTGGTGAGTGGCGGCGGCGGCCACGGCCGTCTTCCCCGCCCCGGCAGCGAGCGGTGTGTGCGGCCGGCAGCGTCCCCGCGGGCTCGTCCCAACGCCGCTCGTGTGGTGCCTGCGCTGTGGCCCCGCCGCTCCCTGCGGGCCGCCCTGTGCGCGGCCGGTCTGCGGCGCGGCCTCACCCCAGTCAGCGGGCACCAGGCAGGGGCCGGGGGTGGGGGGCGAAGCCGTGCGGGCTCTGCGGGAGGTCGCGGCTCCCGCTGGCTGTTCCCGCCTCCACGTGACCCCTGCCCCGGCAGTGGGCCCTGCTGAAGGGGCGGGTCGAGCTTTTCTTTCAGAATTTGTGTCTACATAGGAGTTGTGCGAGGCTGGAGCAGCCCCGACCGGGGCCTGAGGGCGGGTGTTCGGCCTGGTGCTGCTGGTTGCTGAGGGCATGCGTGTGCCCCTGGGCTGGAGGTTGCTGTGGGGTTCCCTCCTCGCTTTGGTGTTTGATAGTAAAGAGAATGTAAAGATTCAGTGCTCACCGGAAGAGATCCAGTTCCTATGAATGGGAGTGGATTGCTAGTGATGCAGCTCCTTTGTTCTGTCTCATGCATTCCTGTATGGCGTTTTTCATTCTATTAGCCTTTAAATTCTTTTCAGCAGAGTACTGCTTTTTAGCATATAGTCTAGGAAAGGGAAGTTTATGCATGGGTCTGATACTCTGTCAAAACATGAATACAGAGACGGGCAGAGCTGCTGTGTGGAGGTTTGTCAGAAAGATGAAAGACCTTTGGTCATGGGCAATATCCACTTATAAATTTAATCCACCAAGTTCTTGGAACTGATGTCTCAGGGTGTGGTTTCTACAAGCACGGTGAGCCCAGCCCTTTCTGCTGTCAAGCTGAAAGCAACTGAGAGCAAGCCTGCCTGGGAGCAACTAAAGTGCAGTGAGCTCGAGTTCCTGCTGCCTCCTCCTGTTCCTGCTCTTTCTCCTTGCTCTTGTCTTTGCACTGTTGTCCACCATTGCTGCCTCCAGCATTTTTCTTGGCCCCCATGTTCCAAATGCTGGAGCAGCAGAACCATGGCGACATAAAAATAGTTACCCACAGTTTTAATGTGTTGAAGAGGAATCACTAGCAAAAAGGGAGGGCGAAACCAGGCAGGAGGGGAGCTGGGAGGGTGGCAGAGAAGCAGTGAGTCACTAGATGGGTTCAGCTGTCAGCGGAGCTGCACTCTCAGCGTGCGGTTTGCAATGAAAACCTGTGTGCAGAAGGTGAATGACTTGTCTCCTAGGCTCGCCTGTCCCTGGGCACCTCCTCTCCCAGTTGCTTCTGGCATTCATGTGGCAAAGTAAGCTGATTCAACTTTTTAGCCTGGCCAGAAAAAATTGTCTTTGGAGTAGAGGAGAGGTAGTTGTTTGCCATTTTTGTGATCTCAAGTGCCTTACTTTGTAATCAGAGACTCACCTGAGCAGTTTCTAAGAACCCAGATCAATTCCCTTAATGGATTAGAATTGCAGCTCTGAGGAGTTGAGGAGGGACAGGCTGAGGAGGCTGTACACTGCCTATGAGAGACGGCGGTGACTGCAGGTATAAGGAAGGGTGAGCGGAAACCCAGGCTGGTTTTATGTCTGCTGCTCCTAATCCTTGGGCAGATTTGCTAGTCTCATAGTTGTTTTTCCACTAAGGAGAGTTTGACTGTCCACTATAACAGGTATTTATACAAATTGGTAAGATTTCCTTGGAGTCTTCTGTTCTCAAAGCTAAACCTCTCCTCATATGTTGGAAGCTTCAATGTGTTAATCGTCTTTGTGGCCGATTGAAAATGAAGCTATTTTTATTAGAAAAAACCCATATCCATTCTAATAATATATACATTATTTCCAGTATTAATGTAGAACATGGATGAAGGAGGCAAAAATTGTACTAACCTGAATATTGCAGAAAATGAAAGGTGCAAAGAAAGGCCCTTCTCTTTTCTAAGTTACCTGACATTTTTATTACAGAAAATAATTATCTTCACTGAAATTTATTGGGACAGTATACACTTTCAAAATAGTACAATTCTTAGCTGTGTAAGTAAGGCAAAGATGCATAAAAGCTGAGACCTGGATGAGGGCTTTTTAGAGACCACTCAGCTAATCGAAGAATGCTTCTTAAGCATTTGAATTTATTGTATAGATACAAAAATTGTGGTGTAGTTTTATGATGTAGACCAGGGATCCTCAAACTACGGCCCACGCGGATACAGCCCCCCAGGGTCCTCAATCTGGTCCCCCGTATTTACAGACACACACCCCCACCCCACCCCGCGCTGGGGTTTGGGGGGGGGGGGGGGAACCAAGCAGCTGCAGATGACTGCCTGCCACTTCATCCGTGCGCTGGCCCCCTGTTTAAAAAGTTTGAGGACCCCTGATGTAGACAGGCCACCAGTTCCTTTGACTGATCTGTTTCTGCCGTCAAACTTACGTTGCATGCTTGTACTGGACAGCACATTTTTTTTAAATCAAAATTTATGCTTCTGTCAAACGCAAGGTGGGAGTTTAATCTGGGGATTGTTGTAGAAATGAATAAAATTTGTGGAGGCAGGAGGGCAAACTGTTTCTGAGTATTGGGGTGCTTTTCTCAATTACTAGTCTTTCTGTTCCAGAGCTGCCAGACTGGAGTAACTCAATGGATAACAGCATGCAGTGGATTATTACGAATAACCTCAGTCCAAGGCCAGTGTAGACGAATGCTCTACAGTATTTTTCAGGTAGGCTATCCGAGTATGTTAAAGTGTGTAAAACGTGTGATAACTTTAAATTAGTAAGAAAAAGTTACAGTTTTTAAAGAAGGAGGCTTCCAAAAGTGTTGTCTTCACTGTCTGTGTATTGCTGAAATATCAAGGCAACTTAAAAGCTTTCTGCTGCTAAAAGGGTGAGCTCTGTCTTTATTACACAATTATCTTCATTCCAGCTATGCAGTCTTTTAATGGATCCAAATGATCTGCTGTGAATAGATTAAATGTAGGAGTCCAAACGTAGGTGTCGTTTTTCCAAAGCAAGCTAGTCGTGATTGCATGTGATTTCCAGCACTTTATTTTATAGAATGCCTCCACTGTACATTAGCCTTGGACTTTCTAGTTTGTTTACCTGGCACAGTACATTAAGTAGTGTTGTTTCAGTGGAAAGCAGTGCTTTGCAGTTTCCCTTCCAGTTCTGCAATAGCATGCTTAGTGTCAGTTTGTTTCTCCATAGTAAATTAACTAGAACATAATGTAATAGCAATTAATAACAGAGAGGTGGAAAATGGGAATAGATGCAGGCTATCTGAACAGAATTAGAGTGTATCTCTTGGCGTTTTCTTCTTGCATACAATGAAATGAGAGGAGGTTAAGCTTCTTTGTCCTCCTACATATTACAGCTTTTATCATAGAGCCATGACTTACAGAATTAGAAACCTACCTGTAAGTTCCTTGGCTTGGATGTGTTCTCTCAGATAAAACATTCCGGACCAGGGAAAATTGCCTGTGATGTTGTGACAAAACTGTATTATTAAAGCACCAGTACATATCAAATAGCCTATGATATTGAGAGTAGAGAGGGAAATGAGCAGTTGCAAAGTTGATCGATAGAGTTGGGCTTGCTCTGAGTCACCAGTAGATTCAGCAGACTTCTGGGGTTGACTGCTCTGAGCAAATCAGTGTTTTTACTTGTCTGAATTTATTTATAAACAAGTTAGTGCTAATCAGGGTGTGCTGGGAAGCTATGATAGGTGTTCTGTTCAGCGTGCAGCTTCTTGCATGGAGATCCCACTCCTACTTGGTAGTTTTCTTTATTCTGCAGTAGCTTTTGTAATACAAATCATGTGCTGTGAAGTTGTAGTGGTTGTAGTGATAGCTTTTACCCTGTAATTTGTTTTTCTCAGGTCCTGGCCACAGGCAATTGAATGGACTGTAAAGCTGTAGATCAAAATAGCATACACTCTGTTTCTCTGCAAGGCCTGGAAAAATAATTATTCTTTATTAAGAGACAAAACTCATAATTACAAGTAGTGTTTGAGAAAATCAAAGTGGATAGCCTGAGCCATTCCATCAGTACATTTACAGAACACTAGAAAATGTGTGGTGTAGAGCATTAAGCACGGACAACCATATTGTTTGCAGCAGTTATGATAATAAATTTGTGCTTTTTGTGATACAAAGTTTTTCAGTATTAGACTGAACTGTAATTGACTTGGAAGCAAATTAAGGGTAATTGGTGTAAAGTTAAGTGTTTACTAGTCAGTGGTCTCTTCATGTTTTTCTTTTCTTTTATTGTTTTTACTAGAGACACAAGGCTGGCCAGCTCCGACTGTCTAAATCCTGTGGTGGATTGATTCAAGCCAATGGAGTCATTAGACAGCAAAACAGATCATTTTACAATACAAATAAGGTTAGAAGAGTTTGTTTTTATTGTCAGAGGGCACGTTGTTCTAGGGATTACAGATACAGGTAACAAAACACTTTTCAAAACATGTAGATGATTCAACTTTCAGATACCGTGAACAATGGGTCCAATAATTTGAGTAGTGCTCTCTGTTCCTGTCCAGGAAATGAAATACTAGTATGGGAAGGTGTAGTTCCAGTTGGGTTGTCTGGGGTGAAAGTTCCAATTATAAGCCTGAAGGCATTTTTCCAGTGAGGAAAGAAACTTAAGGAGAGTAGTTATTGTCGTGGGAGGCAGATATTCCTTTCATATCTTTCAAGAAGGAAACACAGAAGTTGCTCATATGTATTAAAAGTGACAAGCTGTTTCTTGATTCTGTAGCTTGGGAATAATGTGTGATGGCAGTCTTGCTATCTACTAAACACTTGACAGTTGTCCTGCAGTCTACTAATAATGACTAATTTATTTACTATTAATCGGTACCATTTTTTTTTAATTTGCGGTCTCTGCATCTCTTACATTTGTTGTTTTTGTCTTGGAATAGATGTTTTCTGGAGTATGAAACATCTTCATAAGATTAGATTAGCACTTAATCCAAGGGAGTCAGTGTCTCTCAACTAATAAATATCCAGATCTTGTTAATGCATTGTGAGGAAAATGGAAAATTGCATGCATGAGAAATGAGAGGACAGAAAGAAAAAGAAAGTTGTGGATTGATGGGTGAAACTTGCATAAAATCAACAATCCCAGTTTGCTGTCTGCCTAATTGTGTATTTTGATGGTGTAGAATTAGATGTAAATGCTAACTAGCATTTTAAAGTGGTTGTTTTGACATGGATAGACAAAATGAAGGAAAACAAGGAAATCTGTGGAAGGAAAGAACACCTGGCTGCTGTTTGCATCTAGTGCTTAACTGGAGTTTTTCCTTTGTTTAGTCAATTTCTCAGTGTTTTTCAGCTGGTGAGGTAGACCAAACATTTTGCAGACAAAGAGATTGAGGTGTACAAAATGGCTTGTACAATTTACCATGGCTGGAGCTAAGAATAGAATCCAGATTCTCAAACATGGTGCATACCCCTAGTCCCTGTGCCTGCCTGCAGTGCCCCTCTTCTGCCTGCACAGGCATCATTTGCAATGCAGATCTGGGAGAGCAGTGGGTGAGAGATGGTAGATCTAACAAAACAGGAGTGGCATGAAGATCTTCAAGGCAGAGGTCAGAGACTCGCTTTTGATGTATTGGAAAGGGCTAGGAGAGGGGTACAAAGGTTGAAAGACGAATTGGGAAGCTTCCTGGTTAAAATAGCGTTGGTGTAAGAAGCCAGGCAGGATTTATGACCAGAGAAGAAGCAGTTTACAACAGTGTAGGTAAGGTTTGAGGTAGTTTTTTTGGACTGCAGCCTCATTATTTTGAATAGAGAACTACTTACTGAGCTTGACTATGCACTCCTGGTGGGAAAGTGGTTTAGAATTAATGATGAGCTCCAATTGTTTAATTTTTGTAGTTGGTGTCAAAATTAAGAGGCTTATTCACTTTGAGCACTGAATTTCAGGTATTGAGCAGAAAAGTCAGCCTGAGGTAGGCTTATGTCCCTTTCAGTGTATTGATGAGCTTGAGTGAGTTATAAAACATATTTTTGATGTTTCCTCTATATGTTTTTTATCTAGGTTTTCTACACCTGATTTTATATACACTTATAGGACTGTTTAATTGCATTTGGCTGCAGTCCTAGCATTGGCAGGATGTACTGCATACCTCTATCCATAGGTTCAATCAAACACTCACTGCTTAAATCCCCTCTCCATCTCCTGAGCTAGACCAGGCAGACTTGAAGAAGAATGAAGCAAGAATCATGGCATTTCTTAGAAAACAGTTTTCCAGTCATTTTCTTGGTGGTGAACTAACAACAGTTGAATTGAGGTAATGTTGGTTTTTAACTTCC
The DNA here is from genome assembly GCF_963210335.1 of Falco punctatus. Taxonomy (NCBI): domain Eukaryota; kingdom Metazoa; phylum Chordata; class Aves; order Falconiformes; family Falconidae; genus Falco; species Falco punctatus. The sequence goes on from NC_137590.1 coordinate 1,474,862, forward strand.
TATGCATAGTGAAAAATCCATACTGAGGGAGAGTTCATAATGTGTTTGTAGATAAGAGGTACGTAGTAAAATTGATCTCCCTAGATCCTAGGGGTTTAGTATGATTTTAATTCCTATGGAGAAGATGAAAGTTAATTTAGTGAGTTTGGTACAGCAGTGGTTATTAGGACACAAGTTCTGCATTGAGCATATCCTGCCATCGCCTGGCTGGAGTGGGGCTTATGGAGTTACCTTCTGATGTAAGGTTAGGTGCCATTTGTAGTGTAGAGAAAAGTATTGCATGGGATAATCTTGAAGAGAAAGTACTAAAAATTGGTTTAAGTATTTGTGTACGGAAAAATTACTTAAATATTTGTGTCGGTAGACTCTCTGGGTCCATCATGCATGGCAGAGGGTGGGAAAGTGCCCTTGCAGACTGTAGCCAACATTCAGAGCAAGGATCTGAGTATTAAAGGACGTCCTGAACAGTGTTACGATGTCTTGCTACGCGACTGACAGTAGAATGGTGCTGAGCGTGTTTCTTCCTATTTTCCTGAATATTAGGCATGATGGGTTTTAAGAAGTTAATAGCCATCTATAAGTAGTACACAAATGCAGGGCTTTTTCTCTGAAATGCTAAAGCTTGTGTGTAGATATATATAGGTATTGATTACATCTCAAAGCTACAGTTTTTGTCGCCTTTACAGTTAGTTTTTAGTTAAGTATAGCAACTTGTGGAAGATATGTGTCTGTATTTTGATATGTATTTATTTATCATTCATGCCATTTAAAAAATTACTATACTAGTGCTAACAAAGCTATAGAGAATACAGCGAGAATGATCAGAGATGTGAAAAGCCTTCAGTAGGAGAAGAGGCTATTTTAAGACCCTTCTAAACTAAGGGGAGGGAACTGATGGGCACATGTATGATATTGGCTATAAAAGACATAAAAGATACTGAAAAAGAGAATAGAGAGGGTTGTTGTAGCTTCTTACAGGGAAAATGGGGAGCATGCAATGAAATGGCAAGGTTGGATTTAAAACAGACACAAGGGAATTTTTTTTACATAACTAAACTGTGAAGCTCATATACTACAACTCTGTCTGTTACGGAGCTTAAATAGTTTCTGCGAAGGTGCATCCATTTGTAGCTGCCAAAAATGAATGTGTGGATACATTTTCTAGTGCAGGATTGACTGTCAAAAACTGGGTGGGTACACCCCAGGAAGCTGCGGTGTATGTGCCGTATTGCTTTGCTTTTGTGTCTCGTCCAAGTATCTGCTGCTGGTACTTGTTGGAGATGGAGTCCTGGTCTAAGTGTTTGTTCTGGCCATGTATAGCGGTCCTTAAGTTGCTGATTTGCTTCCCTACTAAGAAAATTCTTTTCTTGGTATGTTCATGTCTTTGAAGGAAGTGTTTGGTTCCAGCAACTTAAAGCAATTTAACATTTCTTTGGTCAGGGAACTTTCTCATTATTCCTCAGTTATATGTAGGAGACTCGCCTGCATTAATTTTGGTTAGATGGGTTAAAAGTAATGTAATTTGTTGGTAAAGAAATGTTTATACTGCATACTTAATTCATTAGGAATTATTTGCTGGAGTACAAATGGTAATTATTGATGGCTGGTTGCTACTGCCAGGATGCTTAGAGGCAGAATGCCATGAAGATTTCTTATCCATCCAATGGTGTTTAAAATGTGTAATTAATCTGGAAGAGAGCATTTTTCTTCATGTTTGCAGACACTGCAAATCACTGGAGACGATGTAGATTTTCCTGCAAGTACCGTTTAACTGTAAGGAGAATAACATTACGGAGGAGCTTTTCAGGAAGAATGATGGGTTCATGTAGCTTCATTAGTTTTAAGATGGAGCTAATAGGTTTATATAATATATAATTACTCTAGAATATGATTCACCTGGGAGAGTAAGAGAGCGAATGTAAAAAGTTAGCTTTATTTACTGTGTTTGCTGTGATTTGTTTGCTCATTTTATCTGCAAATATTTAAGGCCAAATAAAGACACACATCTAGAAGGAATATGGGAATGTAGAATGGGAGGCATATTTTGGAAAGCAGGTTTCTGTACAAACTATTTGAGCCTGAGCTTCTAATGGGATGCTTTTATCAAAACAGTTATGCAGTGTTTGCATTCATAAACAGAATAATGTCACATAGGAAAAACAGTGTAATAATATTTTGCAGAGACCTAAATATATATTTTTGTTGAACAAAAAGTAAACAAACCCCTTAAGATTCTGTATTTAACTTGCAGCTTTTCTAACTAAAATGATTTGTCAGATTTAATTGCTAAGACTGAAATATGTCATATTTCAATTTTACAGCATCTTTCTTCAAAGGATTCCTTGCAGCCATCTGAAGAGAAAGTGGGTACTTTCACAAGGATAATAGAAGCAATGGGTTTCACAGGACCACTAAAGTATAGCAGATGGGTAAAGCATTAATTTAATAATTCTTTTGGTTGTTTGATACTTTCAGAGTGCTAAAAAGCAAACACCCCCCTCCCCCTTTTTTTTTTCTTATGATAAAAACAGTACTTAGTGGAACGGTTCTAATTACTACCCATGTAAATTTCTCTTTTGTGATGTGAAGCATAGTAATCCATAGCTTGAACCTCCCATGATCTATGAATTGGCATCACTGACATAAGGAATATTGTATTTGGTTTGTAGAGTCTTGAGCCTTCTTGAATTTCTTCAGATATCTCATTTTTAACTTCATTTGTGCACCAAAGAACACAGTAACAGCTTTACTGTCCAAGTCAAACACCCTAATAGACCATCATCTTCTCTAATAATGAACAATTGCAGTTATCTAGATAGAATTTAGTTACAGAAAAAGCATATTGTGATACTTGTCTCATGCTCCTCCAGCCTACAACGGTTGCCTTTTTCAGGAGTTTCTGCATGAAACTAGGCATTTTTCTGTAGTATCTACTGATGGTTTTTTCTTCTATGATTTTGTCTGTTTGTACTTTTAACTCTTGTAAGTTTATAGCATCCATAGCATTCAGTATCAGGGAGTTCCATAGCTTGAGTATCAGCTGGGGGAAGTACAGTTATTTTCAGTTGGTGCCTTTTAATTTTGTACTTTTTTTTTTTTTTTTTTTAAAGAAAAAAGGTGATTATTCTTTCCTTGGAGTGTATGTTCATATTCTCCCTTCCACTGATGATATTATAGACTCGTATACTCCACAGTATCTTAGTCTTTATCTGGGCTGAAGAGACTTAGTCTAACTCATTTCTATTATTGAGGCTCTTTCATGTTTTCACTTTTATTGCTCTTCTCTGAACCTGAACAACAGTGTTGTGTATTTCTGTGACAGGAGGGTCTCCCAAACAAACAGTAGTGAGATGATTGCTGTTTGAGTCACTGTGCAGTAGTAGCTGACTAGGGCAGAGTCACAAATAGGTCATCCTCTTTCATATGTTTCAAATAGTCCTTTCATAAGGGAGTTGTTAACGTTGACTAAATGAGAGCAGTTCTGTAAGAGTGACTTTCAGTTCCTTATGCAAAAGGAAAAAGAGATGAAATTCATAATGTCTTTGTTGTGAACTAGGACACAGTATAAAGGAGTGAGAGGAAAAGGCAGCTAAAAGGAGGGGCTGAACCCAACTGTGTAGGAATTAAAATCTGTAAGGTGCTTCAAATATCTGCAAGGCAGAGTGGACCTCCTCTGAGACTAATCCGAAACTGTTGCTGGTTGCATCTGGCTCCTCGGAAAGAAAATACAAAGAAAAGATAATTGATACTTAAGGGAGTTGGGTATTTTGGTTAAAATCAGTTGCTTTTAATCAGGTGATGCTAAACCTTATGAGATGGTAATGCGTGTGTACATACTGTTATAATAAAGATTCTTATTAGCTAAAAGCATTGATTCAGAGTTCTCTTTAATGGCTACTGCCTGCTTTTGGCTAGGAAACTTGGGTTTGGAGAGAGTTATTTTGTGGTTAGGGCCCAAGAGACCTGAGTTCATTTTTGGCCTTGCCAGTGCTCTCTGTGAGATCTCAGGGAAGTTTCTTAATATTTTTCTGCTTTTTTCCATTTTCTTCTCTCTTCTCCCACACCTCTGCTACACCCTAAAACTTCCATGATTAAATTTCACCAGTTTCTCCTGTGTTACCTGCCTTATTTAAGGGCTGGATTGCAGAGAAATGTTCTTTACAATATGTTTTTAATGGCTATTAATGCCTAGTCTGGGGCAGTGGCTTTCACTGGGGAGATCTCTGCTCCCAGGCCAGGCAGCATTTCCTTTAAAAAGGAAACCTTCAGTACTCCAGTAAGCAGCATAAATTATTTTAGTGCAAGAAGCTTAGAGTTATACTTTATTTTTGACAGAAGCCTGAGATTATTGAATAAGAAAAATAATGGCTCCTGTGTTTCCACAGCAGGAGATCAGTTGCAACTTCCTCATTCTTCTTTGGGCTGCCGGAGACACAAATAATTACTTTGGTAATTTAAAGTGCCATTTGACAGGCGTAGTGCTCGTTTCTGTAGTACAGTGAGTACTGAGATGATCCCTAGTATATGTCACTAAAAATAAAAATAATTTAAAAAAAAAACAACCAAATGCAAACCAAGCCAAGCCCAGTGCTGCTTGCTTTCTGTCTTAGGTAGGGGAGTGAGCTCTGGAGTTTTGAATTTTTTTTATTTTTCTCCCCTTGATATTAGTAAACGTGAATGGCTAACAGGTCTTCTCTTTAAGATCTTTGCTGTCAGTTAATATACACTTTGAAGCTTCAGCGCATGTTTTTCTGGTGCAATGGCAGTCCAAGAACAAAATTAGAAGTGCCAAAACACCTGGGTATACTTCCTGTCATTCATCATTTGGGATTTCTTTCTTAGTTGTGAGGCTTAGTTGGTCAATTTTCATTTTTACTGGAAAAATCAGTATTTTATGACATGTCTGGTATGCCACTTCTTTAGTATTTAAAATTTAGATTATACAAACACTTTGAATGGTGTACATCAATTAAAATTAGTGGAGGAAACCAGGAATTATGAATTGGGATCTTTGGAGTCTCTGTAAGGAAAGCAATTTAATTTCTTTTTCTGTGCTGACAATATTATATGAAACTAGATTTGCAAGGGTATTCAAGAAGGCATTTAATCATACTTTTTTTGCCTCAAGGCAAGATTGATAATACTTGTGTCATTCCTGTGAGATACAAAAGTTTAGTGTGCTCCTGAAAATCTTGAGTGATTGTGATTATGAAAAGAAGTCTTTTCAGAAAATGATAATGTATGTACTTAACAAAAACAGTAGTGTTCACTAGCTCTGATGATGAATGTTTTTAACTATTGTCTTTTCTTTTTCTTCAGAAAATTAAGGTAGCAGCTTTGCGCATGTACACATGCTGTGTGGAGAAAACTGACTATGAGGAATTTTTTAACAGTAAGTAATGGACTTGATTGTATTCGGACTACTGCCCTGTTGACAGACCTTATGATAAAAATTCATTTGATATATTTATACCAATAAATACGACCGCAAAAAGACTAGTTAGACCCTAATAATGTGTGGTCAGCTAGAACCTGACTGCATTGCAGCGTTCCCTTATGCTCTGAAGTGGTAAGGGTTCAAGGGCAGACTGGAGCCTGGGAATGTTAAATTTTGACTGCTGCAATGGAGAGCAAGGGTGGCATAGTTAAAACCCAGAATATTCTGGACTTTGAAGGATATTGCTGTTTTTATTACCAGGCGTGGGATAAACTAAGAATCCAGCGCTCTCTTCCCTTTTTACTGTTGTCAGATGGTCTCTGTGTCCTACCCTGTCCCATGACCAGTTGTGGGAAGGTCCAGTATAACGGGGATACAGGTATGAGAACCATCTCTGTCCACTGATGCACAATTTTTTTTTATGATACAGGGTCAGTTAGATCACAGGGTCCTTCCTCCCTGTTTCTGTTCCTCATGCTGGGGCAGATTTGGCTAGAACTTGGGAGACTTTCTGCATTTTACTGACCATATAGTAGACAGCATTAAACCAGGACACATCTCGACTGGGTAGAGAATATGACTAGAACAGAGACACAAGTCCCTCCTTAAAATATATAGGAATAATACTGGCTTGAATTGGGATGCTTTTTTCATGTTGCACACAGTTTTTTAGCTATTAGCTAAAAAAATCTGTTACTGCTTTTATTAGTATCAAATCTGGCTGGTGAATGGGGAAGATGTGTTTTTGAGTTTGACATGAACTTCAGTAATATTTTGTTATGTGAATTATTTCCTATGTCGATGTGTTTTAGCTGGTAGTAAACCCATTGTCTGAACGTGGCCTGTCACCTGAATTCCTGAGCTGCCAAATGCTTGCTCATGGCTTTACAATGCATTAGCACAGGTTGAGGCTTGAGAGATCAACTGAAGGGACATCTTCGTGTGTTCATCTAGTGCAGAGCTTATTGAGGGTGGTTTGGTACATGGTGTTGCTGCTGGAGTGTTTTCCAGCGGTTTTCAGAAGGTTTTCCAAAACTGTGATGTGGTTTCAGTGGTTGTGGGAGTGAGAGAACTCTGAGCAATACGATTCATCATTAGCAATCGAAAAATTAGATCCTCTCTTACTGTGCACACATGTCTCCCCAGCTGTATGCCCTCTCAGGCTTTCCCAGGTAAGTTCTCTTCTGTTTGTCATATTTGCCTCTCAAATAGAGGCTTTGATATTTTTAGCTGGTGTTTCACTATCTCTGCTTAGCACGTTAATTGTGCAAAGATATATTAATGTTGCCCTAGATTAAAATTTAAAGGAATTTCAAAACATGCCTGCAAAAAAGATGCTGGCATAGATTTTCAGGCTCAGTACTGAGTATGACTTCAATTGTATTCTTGATATTGTTTTACTTTTTTAAAGAGAAAATCCCAGAGCTCTTTCGCACTTCAAACATATCACAAACAGCAGACAGCCTTTCCTTCCAGTTTCATCATTTTCTTCAGAATGTCTTTGTTGCTCCTTTTGTCCTACTGTCTTTGTAGCCAGTCCACCTCTGAATTGACATGCAGGGACACCTGTGTTTGCATTGACTTGAGACCGTTGTTGCGTAAGGAACAAGACAGTTTGTTCTGCTGAGATTGACGGTGTGTGATGCACCTGTTGGTGTAATAGGAACGCATGTGATGTTGGGGTCTGTGGTTTTGTGGTTCTAGAGAAGCTGTTGCTTTCGTATGAAAACAGAGATACGTTTCTATTACTTCTATCTACTTACAGCTGCAGCTGTTTGGGAGATTAGTGCTAAAACTTAACAGGATGTTTAAAAAGTAGTTTACTTGAAACACAAAATCTGCGGGGTAGGCAGGAACCTTTTAAATGGATACTGCCAATGAAGAAGCTTTAGGCTGTGGTTCCTTGGGCAGCTGAGTTGAAGCAGTGGCCAAAGGGAAAAGGCTCATTTCTCCATCTTCCTCTGCCTGTGTTCTGGACTGGACAGTTATGTCCTCTGGTGAACTGTTTTAGGTCACTGAAAGAAAATTGACCAATTTTTTACTGACTTACTGTTCTGCTGTGTTAATGAACTAAGTGGCATGTGGAAGGGTCTGATGGACTGCAGCTGTGGCATAAAGTAGGTGGTGAAGAATACACAATTAAGAGAGGGGAGCCTGGCATGAAGCAAGATACCCAACTTTCAGTTCAGTTCACCATGTCTTCATCGAACTCAGTCAGGAGCTATTTTTCTGTTCTGAATTGCTCATTTTTCAAATGAAGATGGGTGTCGCTTAAGCCAGGACTGCCACTCACTCCCCAAAAAGCAGCCTGGAGGACTAGTAAGAGCGGGAAGCAACTAACTCGTAAGTCATTCCCTCAGTGATGCAGCAAGCACAGGTGTGCCTGAGACTATGCTGAAGTTGGTACTACACACCCACATGATGAATTGCACTGCTTGGGAATCCCGAGAGTAGAAATGAGGTTGCATGTGGCCCAGCTCAGGTCTGGGTCAGATGTTTTGCATCCCTTACCTGATGAATTTTAAGTGCAGAATATGACTGGAGGAAGAGGTATGTCCTCATAATCCTGAGCATTCATGTCTCTTACCGTACACAGACATGTGAACAGGATGTATTCTGTGGGCAGAATAGATTTATTCCCCAGCTGATGATAATCACGGTAATTTCATAGGTAGCTTCACCATCAGACTTTTTTCTGTATCTAACTGTATTCTGAAGGAGATAGTTTTCTGTTTAATTATAGTATGGCTCTTTCTTTTAGTTTCCCAGAATAAGGTGTTCCACAACCCCAAATTTTAGCATTGAATTCTTTTTAAAAAGCTGATATCTGAGGGCAAGCTTGTTACTTCAAAGGAGCCATCCCTCCTTTAAATTTATGATGTAGACATTCCTAATATAGAAGTTGAAAAATGAATTATAAAAATAGAAGTGCAACACTTGGAAAGTTACAGAAAAAATTCTTCCCTCATGGGTACTGAAGAGGTCTTTTAAAACCTTTCCGTATTTCCAGTAGTAGAGGTGTTAGCTTTGCTTTCCACTGAAGAGTGATTTCTGTGGCGGGAGACTGATGCATGGTAACTTCTACCTCAGAAACCTTGACTGTTGAAGTAAGTTTTTTATTCATAATCTTGCCTATGGAACCTTCATTTAATGAAATGGTTTGATTAATGCAAGCATTGTCTACTCTTGCCCTAGTTAGAGATGCCTTGGCCTGCCTTTAGGTCAAAGTAGTCATTTCTAGGCACATGAACTATTTCTAATAGGAATGAGAGCGCCAAAAGGGGAAAAGGGTGAGGGAAACTTCTGTTTAATCTCCAAACACAGACTGTTAGTGCCTTTATAATTTCTTATAGGTGGCATAGGTGATGTGTGGGCACTGATGCTGAAGCTTGGCACCTCCTAGGCACTGATGGAGTCACCTCTGTGAGGAGGGAAGAATCGTGATGATTTGCTTAGTTCTTCTAGTGGTTGCCTGACCATAGTTGGCATATAAAAAGGTAGAGGTTTTGAAATTTATTGCTTCATGATCCAGGTGAATTCCTTGGTAATACTTGAGATCCAAGAAGTATAGGAGTCATGAAGGAATATATTCAACTCAGAAAAGATAAGGTTGACTTCCTTGGGGTATGTATGACTGGAGAGCCCATTTCTGAATACTCTCTGGCCTTCTTAAAGCTACTTTTGAACAGTCCAGAGGACAAGAGCAAGTGCTGGATGGGCCAAGGTGACTGTCAGATCCTTCTCATTAGATACTCCTCTTAAAAACTTCTCTGGGAAACAGATGTGGAGGCGACTTTTTAGGACGAAGGTTTGTGATTGACAGGAACCAAAGGACTTAATGTGCCCATAACCCAGAGGTCCATGCTTTTCAAGCATGAGGAAGAAGAATATGGTTTTCATGCCACACAGCCCAGATCTCCGGCCTCACATCCTAATGGCCCATGCAGATCTGTAATGTGGACATGCATATTGACAAAGCATCTCTGGGAAACCCAGTGGCTATTGGACTAGAGCTAAATCTGGAGAAAGAAATTGTTTCTATGGTTGGTTTGTGGTTTTAATCCTAATGAAGAATGGCTAGAGGCAAGACAGACTTAGAGTGCGGTGGGTTGTACAGGCATGTAGTAAATCAGGAGAGTTGGAGCGAAGACCCAGCTAGCACAATATTCTGTCCCTGGCAGGAAGCAACAGCAGATGTTAGAGGAAGAGTGTAAGAACAGAGCAAAGCGTCCATTGATAATTCCCTGTTACTCTCTACTGCTATGGGGTTTCCTGAGCTAGAAGCCACATTGGTCTAATTCTCCATTTTGGAATCCCCAGCACCCCACCACCGCCACCCATCCCCCTGGTAAATGTTATCTAAGTGACTTCTAAACACATGAACTCTTTTGGAATCTGTAGCAACCTGTGGCTGCGTGTTCTAGAGTTCAAGCACAAGTGTGACAGTAAATGATGTTTGCTTCTGATGTGTGTGTACTGTTTAGGGCCAGAAATTAAATTACTAAAATGTACTTAGATTTTGGTTTTGTGCATTTCTGTTAGGCGCAACATGTGATGAAATTCATATTAATATTTAATTTTGGTTTTGTGTTTTTCCCCCTGCATCAAGGGTGCAAAATGCCTGATACTTTGAATTCATGGTTTCTAGTAGCCCAGCTTCATGTCTGGTAAGTGAAAAGTAAAATAGTAGTGTAACTATTTTCAGGAAGTACTGATATGTATCTTATTGTGAGAAAAAGTAGATTTCATGGTTATTGGTAATAGTAGTTATATTCAGTTTACTGATTATTAACTTTAGAGTTTTCTACTAAAGAACAGAAAGTCTCATAGAGAAGGTAATAACATCTTTTACATCTCTGAATTCCTCAGTAGTGGAATGATCTTTGCCATGAGTTTTCTAGAAGCCTTGCTCAGCCTGTGTGGAAAAATCTTTCTTGAGTGTTTTAGGAAAAACTTAAATTTATGTAAAAGTAATTTAAAATGGGAGAATTTGTGGTGATTGAAGTTGCTGCTCATCAGAAGCATTTAACAAATTATAGCATTGGCATTTATTCTTGCACCTCTGAACCATACGTGCAGGTTAGTGAATGCCAGCTTGGCTACATGTAAAAATATTAAAACCCTTAAACATTATGGTTTTTTCCTTTTTTTTCATTTGTGAAAATAGTAGCCAAAAAAAATCAGGTTTTCATCTAGCTTTACATACTTGTAAAGGTCAGAGGGATGCACAAGGGAGTACAGTAATTTTTGTGAAGTGCCAGATCTTTCAGGAAACTGAAGTCCATAGACTTATATTCAGCTATCCAAAGGCTGAAAGGAAGTTTGTACTGAAATAGCTGCACTTTAAGCATAGGCCCCTTATTTCCTTGCCTCCTTTTTTTCCTCTTGCCTCCTTTTAATTTCCTGTCTCCTCAATATATTGAAAGATGGGGCAGCTCATTTCACTAGAGAATTAATATATTAGTAGAAGCACTGAAATTATAATCAGTTAATGAAATCAGTGGAATCAATTAAGGAAGAACTTCGAAATTTGCAGTTTCTTTCTTACCATTCCCTGTGGAAAAAAGGTTTTAAAAATCAATTGATAAGCTAATCATTCATATAGATATTTGGAAAACTACTGCAATAAATATTCAAAACCAAACTGTTCATAAGTGGGGAAAACCAAAGAAGGGTGACATGAATCTGCAAAGAACACGCCTTTTTTCCACATCATCTTGATTTTGAATTGACAGGAAAATGTACACTGTGATACACAAAATCACATTCATGATACATAACCTTCTTTCATGACAGGCATAAAAACAAAAGAAAGGACTATGACGGAGATTGAACGAGTATGGGTTACACAGAAATTCTAAGATTAGAGCTACATTGGAGAAGGCCAAGAGTTGCCACACTTTAAGCCAGTGATGTTAAGGAGATATTTAATGAGGGAAATTGAAGTACTCTTAGGATATGGTGGACAGGTGGACAGCGATGTACTACATAATCAGGAAGGAACCAAATCGCTCCATTTCATGTGACAGCAATGAAAATTCGAGTGTGGAGGTTAACACTAAAGGTTAATATTTCCAGGGTTTATGTGCCTTGCTCCTCCATGTTCCTGGCAGCTTGACCTAAGGAGCACTGTCATTCTGGACCATGAGTGAGAGATCCAGCTTGATATTCCAGGATGCAGAGAAGCTTGCAATGGGCCTACTCGCTACCTGGGTCATTGGGAAATGCTGCAAGCTTTGCTTGTGATTAGCTCAGTGACCAGGATACTGCCATGACGTGGTTTTGCTTTAACAGTCAGGTTTATTGCTGTGCTCTCTGTGATTCTCTTTCTTTAATCAGTTTGACCTTGATAAAATGGGAGCAGGGCATTATTGATTCCGTTAGCTCTGGCAGGATCAAGAACATCCTATCCCTGTCTGAAGGCTCAAATACTTCTGTCTTCCCTGCTGGACCTTTTGCCTCAGAGGCTAGAAACCTTCCTGATTTGGTGGCCAATGACCTGACCATGTAGGTTCTGGTCACAGTCTTTCAAAGCGTTGCAGTCTAGATCATGTTTTGGTGTACGCACTTTTTCCTCTTTTCTTGAGAGTTTTAGTTTCAGCTGATGTAGACTGTCTTCTGGAGCTGGAGATGATGAGAATTTTTCCTAGTTTAGTAAACGCTGCCTCCTTTCTTGCTGTTGTTGCCCATTACATGCTAGTTAACTGTGTTTCTGTGCTTTTTGCATCCCACCTTTTATAGACTTAAGGTGCTTGTCAGAGCATACGTTACACATTCTGGTGGGTCCTCTCTTTGAATCTCTGGCTCTTATTTCTTCTTGTCTGTGAATAGAGTTTCCCTACTTACCTCCAGGCAGAAAGGGGGCAAATTCAGGCTCTTGTGTTTAGCCTCTGCTTTTGCTAACTTATTTCAAGATAATGTTCCTTTAGACACATTCCAGTGCCTTCCAATGCAGTGCTAAAATTATATATTAGAAAATCAACCTGTTGGTATTCTTTCTTGAATGTCCTGTTTTTATAGGCCATTTCTGTTACTTCACGGCTTTGATGTCAGGAGGACTTTTTATGTTTTTAGAAGTCCAGACCTTTTAGAAAATCTGAAGCTGTTCATCTCCACTGTTGGGTTTGCCTTTTTCCTTGCATTGGCAGTCCTAATGGAGTATTGGCTGTGTGCAGAGCTTTTATGCAACTGCCAAAGAGAAGACTTTGGTGACTGTACTAAGAAATGTCTTGGTACAGGATGTATCGTGTTACATACCTAGAGTTCCCTTCATATTTTCACCACACCAAGTATGGTGACATCTCTAAAGTATTTAAGATTGAAATAGAGAGGTGCTACAATTCCTGTTCTGAAAGGCTCAAAGCTCTGTTGCGAGAATTCATCTGAGTGTTGTTTTTCATAAGGAAGTCTGCACTTGAGAAAGTGTTGAGAGAGTCCAGAGGAGAACGAGAACCACCAAGTATGTAGAAAACAGTTCCTGGAGGAAAAGATTTCTGAGGTTTGCATAGAGAAGACTGAGGATACCATACCATTTTGAAATGTGCTGCTTCAGAAGAAGGGGAATAAACTTTCTGTGTTTTGTGACAGAGAGGACAGGGAGAAAGGGGTTTAAATTACATCAGAGGAGTCTTGCTTGAGAGAGGTTTTAAGAGAAAGTTTATATGGAATGTCTTAGGCATTGAGTTGATCCTGCCTTTACATGAGGGAATAGGCTACGTGGCCTAGGTAGAGAGAGGCACCAGGGAAGAGGAAGACTGCACAGCCAGGCTTGGTGCTGTTAGTTTGTGCCCCAGCAAAGACCTGTATGTGGCTGTAAATGCATGCAGTACTTGGTGAGCTTGCTAGGCTGGGGCACAGGATAACATGCAGACCTAATTAGGAAGAGTTCAGAATTCGGCTTATAACCATTTTTCACAGCATATGTCACAACATACAGCTGATCACAGAGTCGATTTCAGAGCTTCCTTCTCCTGTCCCCCAAGTTGCTGGCCATTCATGAATGGGTTAAACAGAATACCCTTCCAAAATCACTGTTGATATTGTGTTGTTAGGCCAGAGTAATTTCTCTGGACAAGTTTAATGTAGCCCCAGTAGTTGGTCTGGAGCAACTGGGGAAGCAGGAATGAGTGGCCAGGTGGAGGCGATAGTGGGAAGCTCTGTGTGGGCTTTGCATTTGTCGTGCTTTAGAAGTATAGCGCATCATCATACCTTGATTGCTTGGCACTGAGCTGCCTCACAACGGTTGACAGGGCAGTGTCGACTACTGCTTCTGGTGTTTAAGCCAGTCTTTTGGCACTATGGGAATAATGACAGAAGCATTTGTAGCTAAGGCTGTTGCAGAAAACTGCTACCCCTCATCTAAGATGGGTTGAGTTGATGCTCCTGTTCCTTTTCAGGCATCTTTTCATATAATTTTCTTAACTTAAATACAGCATAAATTATCCAACCCAACCAATGTCAGGTAGACAGCTTTCTAAAGATAGTGTGGAATAATTTTGCTTTCATGGTTTGACGAAGATGAGTCAGTATTTGACTAAACTACAGGACAGATTCTGTAGTGAAACGATAAAATGTTTCACACTGTGTTGATCTAATGAGAAGGTTTATAGTCTTTAAAGAGCCTGTGTCTTTTAAACCTCAGACGGCAGGTGTAGTAACAAACTACCAAATTTTCAAATAAACTGCAAAATTCCATGATCTCACTCGTGGTGCTGCAGAACAGCTCTGTGACAGCACTATGCATCCAAACACAGAGCCGCCTTTTAGGCTTCGTGAGTAGCAGTTTTTACTCTGAGCACCACTGTAGTCCTGCTCATCAGTGACCAATTGTTAGTTGTTGGTCTGTGTGCTGCGCTCTCCTCCTGCTTCACCACCACTGAAGGCAAACTGGATAGGAACCAGTATTTATGCTCAGGAGTAGGTTTTCTTGCCAAGCCACTCTTGAGGTTCCCCGCCCCCCCCCCCCCCCCCCCCCCCCCCCCGAGCTTGCATATTCAGCAAGAGAAGCATAAAAATGGTTTTCTTAGCCCAAAATAGGGATACAGTAACTCTTACTAATTAACTTTTTTACGCAGCTGAATTATGTAAATGCACAAGGTTTTTAAATTGGTGAAAGTAAGACACAAAAGTTTTAAGCTCCTTGTGCATTTGTTTTGTGGAAGGATTGGGATCTGGACAGCTGTTCTCTGGGTTCTGAACCACTGTTGTAGCAGAAAGCTTTGTCATCTTTCTGCGACCAAAATAAGCATTCATTTCTTGATACTGCCTTAATTGTGTTGTTTGCTGGGTCAGTGGTGCTGTTGGACAGATAATGAGTTGTCACTGCCACAGCATAAAGTTTGGGAATCCTTACACAGCTCTGCTTCCTGAGACAGAAATTGCCACCATCTTCCCTCTGTTCCCTTTGCTGACTGTTGCCCCTCTCCTTCTCTACCTGCCTCTGCCCAGATTCTCTGTCACTCCACCCTTTGATCATTGGTCTACTTGTCATGCCTCAGTCCGTCTCTCGAGTCTTCTGACCTCGTTCCACCTGGCTTGTGTTGGAGCCTGAGCTGTCTTGTATGGCTGGTGTCATTTTCAGAAACTCTCCATCTAGAAATCAGATTCTGGTCCATGGGCATTTCTTCTTTCAGTTTTGGTGTCTCAGTTGGATGGCCCTTGTATGGGACTCAAATCTATGGTTCTAATCAGAAAAAAGAATATAGAAGTAATGCAGTTTGTTACCTTCAGTTTGTTTTGTCTCTGTGACTCATTGCTACCAATTAGTTTTGCTTCTGAAAAATACCTTTCCTTTACTAATCAGTAGAGAAGATAGAATCCATCATAAAGATTGGCATCTCCTGAGGTCAGCTCACAGTCAGGCTTCAAGGGTTTATGATTGTCCCTGTTGAGCTGGCATTTACACATCACCAAATACTTTGAATGCTTATAGGGAGGCACAAATCTTATGTCCACTGAAGAAACGAATGGACAAAAAAAAAATAAATTCTAATTTTTAACCCTTGTGGCACATTCACTGTTGTTCATATGCAGCTCCTTCAAAGTGGCCTCCGGCAGCTCTGCTCTGTTGTTTTTACATAAGCTGGAAGAATAATTTCCTGTGAGCAGTTTCCCATCTGTAGCACGTCTCTATGAAAAGCAGTAACGTGTTTGAGCATCACCTCGTCTACAGTAACTCAGTCAGTCATGGACAGGCGCTTCTGACTCGTAACACAGCAGCAGAGCTGATTAGTGAGGTAGAGAAGGTGGGACTGGTGATGGGACTCAGCTTAGTGAAGAATTAGCCTGTATTTCAGTTCATGCTGTTTACAGATCTTGTAAAAGAGGCAAAATAAAATTTTTGTTCTGATGATTTATTTTTTAGACAGAACAGCAGCAATGACGTTCAAGTGGCTTCAGTGCTTTAAAAAAACCCTCAACCTGGTACTCTCATTAAGATCCCACAGTGAACTTACAAACTTGTGAGTTCTTCTAGCAAGTACTGTGTGTAGGGGATTTTCTGAGTGGTTGGACGTGTATCCAAAGACCCACATAGCTGAAATAATTTAGGACATTGCTAATGCGAATTTGGGTGAAGTCTGTAACTTGCCTAAGCTTTCACAGCTTGGCTACCTCGGACTTTTACAGCACTTCAGTATGCCATGCTGAGTTACAGCTAGCTTGTAGCCTAGGATTAGACAAGAGATTTGTTCCTGCTCCAAAGGGTGATATGTTCTTAAGGCTCAGGAATCTAGGTTGCAGTACTGTTTAACTAGATTACAGTACTGTCAGCCAGAATAGCTGTCACTCTTCTATAGCTGGACTGGCCAAAATATGATAGATACTGCTTTTGAGTACAGAATAGAAAAGTTTGTGATAGTTTATTTAAAAAATAAGTTAAAGTCTTTGTGGTTTTTTTTTCTGATCACAAGAATACATACTGTGAGGAGAATCTTAAATGAGCTGAAATATATTTAATTTACTCTTTACATATGAAGAAAAACTAGAAGCTATGAATTTGATGTTTATTTTTTTGCAGGATGTGTCTGGTACGATTGAAGCAGGAGGGTCGCACAGGCAAATACATGTGTCGCTATATAGTTCACTGTATGTGGGAGGATGTTGAACAGCGTGGTAAGGTGATGGGGGTAAGTCATCTTTGGTGTTGATAATGATGATTTGTATCTTTCAGTGATTTTATAACTTTGCATATCTTAGAATGACTAAGAATCAACCTGTAGCTGCTTGTTTATTTCTTTATTAGCTTAAGCTGGTACATATACCTCTTACTCCTGACCATTCGTTCCTGCAGTTGTACTGTCTGTTGTATTGAGCCACTCACCTCATTTCTGAAATTGCACCATAGCCTGGATGAAGATACTGATTTGTCTGAAAGTAATTATTTTGCCATATGGTTTGCCATGTGATTGCAGAAGTGGATGCTGCTGTAACAGAATGGGAATTTGTGGGTAGGAATAAGCAGGTGGTAATTTCTGGCTTTTAAGTCTTTAAGTGCATTTCTCCAGCCTTCTGTTGGTGATAGTCTTCAGAGAAGGCAGTGCAGAAGCAGTGGAAGTAGGAGGTAGTTTTCATAACCCCAGTATCACAGTGGTGACAGGAGACTTGATACACTTGAGGATGCCTGTGTTCAAGGAACTTCTATTGGGAGAATAGGGCTGGGGAAGTTTGCCTGTGTTGTAAAAAAAAGAAAAGAATTGTTCAGTGATTAAACAGAGGTTCGCCTGTGATTAAAATAAATTAGACTGTTAGAGAAGTGACATTTTTTGTATAGCAATAGTAGCATATTGTCAAGTCTTAGTTGTCAGCAGTATTTGGAGAGGCTGCTAGGGTATTCTTACTGGTGAACAAACAAGGGGAATTAATCAGTGGGTTAGCATTTAGTATGTGATCACATTAGTAATTCAAGAGGCTTCTCTCTGATATTTTTGTTTTGTATGTGGCTTTAGAAAGTGTTGATTCTGGTGTAACTTCAGTTATTCCATCAGCAATGGTGGGTTTTTTCCCTAGCTGCTGGGAATTTCATAGCTTTACTGTGTTACAGCTTGCTTTTAAAGACAAGTCACCCTCTTAATTTTAGAATCACAGAATAATGAATCTTAATCTTAGAATCATTTAGGTTGGAGAAGACCTTTAAGATCATAAAGTCCAGCCATAAACCTAACACTGCCAAGTCCACAGCTAAACCATGTCCCTAAGCACCACATCTAGATGTCTTTTCAATACCTCCAGGGATGGTGACTCAACCACTTCCCTGGACAGCCTGTTCCAGTGCTTGATAACCCTTTCAGTGAAGAAATTTTTCATAATTTTGGGTTAAAAGTAAATTTGGGCATCTTATAATTTCTTGCTACGTTAATGTGCTTATATAAATTCCAGTATGGGAATCTCCATTCTCCTGGTCAGATGCCATAAGGCAGTCAAGTGTGAGTGAGCCTAGACAAATTAGATGATAGTATCAGAGAAGAAGATTGAATGAAGTAGCTTCTGCATTTTTGTCCTTATCCAGTGCCTTACATCAGTGGTTGATTCTACTTTCTGCAGGCACAGGAGACAGCTCAGACCTTTATTCTGGGTGTAAATTTAAGGCTGCTCTTCTTGAAAAGCAAAAAAAACCAAAACCCAACA
Source organism: Falco punctatus (assembly GCF_963210335.1). NCBI lineage: Eukaryota > Metazoa > Chordata > Aves > Falconiformes > Falconidae > Falco > Falco punctatus. The sequence goes on from NC_137590.1 coordinate 1,492,923, forward strand.
AGAACAAAAACCCCAAACAAAACCCCACAAAAAACCATACACACAAAAAAAACCCTAACAAAAACAAAACAAACAAAAAACCCCCAAATAAACACCATTACCTCCCAAAGCCCCCCAGAATCTCTTCAGATATCTCTTGATTCAGTCTCTGCACAGAGAGAGTGCTGCTTTGGAACAAAATTATTTCTCTGTTCCTTTTGACCCTAATTTTGCCTTATATGAACTAACCTCAAATGCCATCTTGTAGCTGTCCTTGCAGGATTGGAAGCAGCAGCAAACAGCAAAGGGAAGCAAAGCTAGCTGTTTGCTACCCTTACAATTATGCAGAACTCAAAAGCATAGCATGGTGTAAGTTAGACCTGTACTGAGATCTTTTTTTCAGTGAACTTTAAGAGGATAAAAAACCCCAGTGTTTATAGTCGGTTCTTTGTAAAGGGAAACATGGGGTTTCCATTTCTGCAAACTAAATTATTCCCGGGCTCCCCAAAATTCCCCAGAGTGTAAAAAAAACGTCACCAGTGTCCTTATGCTTTTGTCCAGTCTGGAGTCTCAGGTGTTAATACATGCATATTATAATGGTATGGTTGCTGTATGATGTAACTGTAAGGAGGTCTTAAGTTGTTTGAATGCCATTCATTCTCTGCCTTAGCAGGTTAGGCATCTTTTCAGTTTGAATTTAAATTTCATAATCTTTGTTTGTAATAATGATCATGCAACGTAATAATGAGTATGCTTAGCTTGCAATAATATGATTCCTATAATATACTTTTGACTGTAACCTAGTGTTAACGTAGCTTTTATGTGGCAATAGCTGATGCTTAAATGAAGTATGTACACATTTAAAAGCTTGATCTCGAAAACAGTTACATCTGTGTGTATATTTAACATAGTTTAGCTGCACAGAGGCCCACTGATTTTAATGAGACTCCTTCTGAGAGAACGTGAACTTTTGAGGTAACTGCTAACTAGACTAGGCACCAAGGGTGTGTAAGAAAGCATAGTGAGCTCTCCTAGATTGTAAACTTGGAGATTAGGACTGCTCTCTTCCCCATAGTGTTTGTGAAAGCATAAGGTTTTCATAATATTTTAGTGATTTTTTTTTTCTTTCATCTTTTAATTATTCCTAGTGTTTCAGTCATTATTTTGTCAAGGTGTATGAACTTTATTTAGCGTCTTCTGCTAGTATTTATTGTATGTTAGATGAAAACAATTTCTGCATTGGTGTCTGAAGAGATTAGCTATTCCCTTGTTCCTTATCATTGCTTTATTTTCCTTCCTTGGTGCTAGTGATGCTAGCTTAATGTACCACTTCACGCATGCTCCTGCATGGGCAGTTTCTGTTTATTCCATGCTCTTCACTTACTTCACATAGATGTGATGGAACTCTTTTTCTCACATCTCACCTTTAGCAATTACAAGGAGTCTTAAGAGTTTTAAGTGATAAGTAAAGGGCAGTTACCATAAGTGTTAGGTTCTACTTACTGTCTTGATGTGTTTATCCCTAATAGTTCTTTAAAAAGGAGGCTGAGGTAATGACAAAGGGCTTATGAGCTGATCGAGGAGTATGTGTAACAGCTATTTCCGTCCAATGCTTTCAAATTTCAGAAGCTGAGCCTTTCTCAGAAGTAAGTTAAGTGAACAGAAACTTTCCTGAATACTTTTAGGGCACTAAAGTTATCATCTGCATAGCTCCTAGGAGGCTAGGAATTTTTTCCCCCTGCTTTTTCTCTCATGCAGGGTATCAAAGGTCAATATTTAACTCCGATCGGTACATTCCTGTATTATGGTATAAGTGACAGAGCACGTGTATGAAATTGCTAGTTGGATGCAATTAGTTTAACTTGTTGACAGACAGAGCTGTAGTTCTTCTACTCATTTCCATATCTAGCAACAATTCCAACACTTGATGCAGAATATGGATACTATATTCCTGAACTGATATTGATGGTTTATTAAAATATGCCATCTGCCTTTGAATATGCAAGTTCATTGAAGCTGAGAGAATGTGAGGCATTTTAACTACTAATTTACATCAGCTCCCAGCTCCAAATGGAGTTTGTATTCTTTCAAAACCTGGTTGTTAAAACTGCTGAGATCTAAATCTCAGCTACAAAGTTTTGGGATCTGTTAGCCTGAGCTCCTTCAGCACTCCCTGAATGTCGGCAAGAGTCAGAAACCAAAACTTGACACAGCTGTAAAAACACACAGAGAGCTTGTGGCCTCAGCAAATTCTACTGGTGCAGGCATATTTCAGATATAAATTTTACTCTGCTGTCCCTAGTACTAATGAAGTCAGTTTCTTTTGGTGGGTTTGCAGCCAGGTGTGTCCAGTTCTGTGGCTAACCAGTGCTCTTTACTTAATTTTTCCACTAGTGACATTTCTATCAAACTTTAAAAACAAACAGAAAAATTGGCTTGATGCAATGGCTCAAAGTGTTAATAGTAACATTAGGCTGGGTAAAAGACTTCCTTTCGATCCTACTTTGCCAGAGATCTCCACCTTGTGGCTTGCAGTGAGTAGATTTATACTATGCAAACTGGCAGCTGCCTAATCAGTTTGTAAGGGGAATTCACTCAGTACTAGAAATTGCTGCTATTTGTTTTCCTAACAGAGTTCTTTAGTAACCTGAATATTAACCTTACTGATCTGAATGTTCTGTTTTAGTAACTGTGTGTATATAAAAGCAGTTGATACAAGTTTTCAGTGTATTTTAATACTCTTAGATGAAGCTGCAGAATTGATCAGAAGGACTTGTAGATGCTGGAGTTCCATGGAATGGGATTTCAGCTGATAAACAGACAATAGATATGAGGTTACAAAAAACCCCACACAAACACCACCCACCCCCACCCCAAAAAAAAAAAACCAAACCAACACACCTTGAACAAAACCCAAACAAACAACAAACTGCCATCAAAAAAAATGTACAGCCCTTACCTGCTTTGCGCCAAGAACTCCATACTAATACTTCTGGGTGCAAATCACATGTTTTCTTACAAAGATCAATCAGGCTTCATTCAGATACCTGTAAATTGTTGTAGGCTCATTTTAGCAGTTAGTCTTGTGCGGTGTGGTGGCGTTCTGCTTCTGAAATGAGTAAGTAGGGTTTTTTCAGTGCAAAACAACGTTTCATAACCATACATGTTCTGAAAGCTGCAAAAGAGATAAGAATAGGGCTTAAGATAAGGAGGGTCTGTCAAGCCCGGTGTGCCAAATGTGTTTTAATTTATCTTAATCTCACTTTCCTGTTTTCCCACCAGACCACTTAGACCCCTGCCCCCTTTTTTTCCAGGAACACATCTAGGTGTCTTTTGAATTCATTTATTGGCTCTGCTGTGCATAGCACAATACAGTCTTTGTTACACTTTTAGCTAGAGCTGTTTATATACAGTGACCCATAATTTGCTCTCAGTTACGTTGGTGTACATCTGAAGTAATGCCATCAGAATCAATAACGTGGTTCACATCACTGTAACTGAGAGCAGAATTAAGCTCTGTGAACTTGAATGCCATTTTCTGTCTTGATACTATTTTCACAGCGAGAAGACTTCAGATGATTAAAAATGCCATTTTACCTTACAGTAACTACAAAACCTCCTAAACTTGATATAATTTGAGTTTGTTATTTGTATTGTGAAGAACAAAAAGTCTGATGTTTCTAACCAAAGACTCAGAAATCATGGTCACAGTGAGACAAGTAAGATTCTAGAATTGCTTTAGATGAGAGGATAGGGTGTAAAATTGATAGAATTTTTTAAAATGGAGCTTGATCTTTGTGTGAACTATTGCAGTTGATTCACTTGCAGTGGGAGCTACTGTACTCGAATACGCAGGGGGTCCTTTTCAGGCCCGTCTCTCAGATCTGGTGGGAAGTGGTGGACTCAGTTTGGGATGCACAGAACAGAAGCTGCATTACCATGGGAGAACAGGATGTGAGCTGGGGCAGAAGGAAATAGTGTGCAGCATTCTGGCAGTGCAGTGGAGTGGGAAGTTGAATGGAGGAAGCGTACTCAAGTGAAATGTAGAGAAGGTAGCGATTTTGATTGAGGAAATGGATTGGAATATGAGATGGAGGATAGTGTTTAGTATGGTTGAGAAAGGTTTTTGAAAACCTATAAAACTAGAGAGGAAAATACCTAGTTTCAGATGGTCTAGGGATATTTTGAAATGCGTAACTTTCCTAGGACATTTTAAGGACAGAAATGTTACCAGTTTTTAATGACTGTTTAGAAAACATGAGACATGAAATCTTACCAGTTTCTGGTGTTACCTTTTGTAAAAAAACAAACAACTTGCTTTTGTTTAAAAAAACAAAAACATACTGAGATACAAAATTGGTGTGTGTGGTTTTTGTGCTTTTTTTAATAGGATAGGCGTTGGATACCATTGGATAATAGGATATCGGGCATTGTATATGTTTTAACTGAACTTAGAGTTGTAAGAATATCACAAAAGAAATAGTTTGTCAACCCTTGATCCTTTCTCAAAGAGCTCAAGAGTTCACAGCAAGTTTTCAGTATTTTGTCACTTCCTAAATGAATAATAGTATCAGGTATTGTTCCAGAGTAAATTTGATTCTGGAAATCTTAAATATGCAGAAAACGCATGTGTATAGAGTGTTACCTGGAAAATATCTTGACTGTGGTGAGATCTGGAACAAACAGTATGCAGTGTGATGCAAATTTAGCTTTACCAGGTCATGGAGTTTTGAAATAGGGATCTCTTTCTCGTGTTGTTTTTAATGTAGTTGTTCTAGAACCAGTGTCTGTGGAATGAACGCACGTGGGTGTCTGAAATATAGGCACGTTTGGGGCATGCCAAAGATACCTGGTGTTGAAATCAAGTTATGATATATGCTTGGGTTCTTTTCAACTGGCCTGCCCTGTTTTTCTGTAGAGTCTGGCATAAAAAAATCAATTTAAATTTCCCAGATGTGTTGGATCTGGTTACTGTAAGGTAGTGTCCTTGGTCTGTTTTGTGCCTCCCTCTGGTGCCTGCAAGAAGTACACTGGAAGCTGCTTTGTAGCACCTTTTCTAGAAATACCTTTCTCATTATTCCTCACTTTCTGCACCAGTGGGACTCACATGCCAAAATCGATTTTACCATGCAGTGCTCGTAGGTGTTAAGTGCTGCCCTGTGTTTCTCAGACTCTCCAGAACGGAGTGTAGTTGCCAAAATTCAAATGTTGAGCAATGCAGTTACTGCTCACCACAACTGCATAATTTTTATTTTGATAGCGTAGAGATGATTGAAACAGGAAAATGATCCTTACAGAACCTGCCAGTCTCCAGGCTCAGCAGAATGGGTAACACTATGTTGTCACTGTTGCCTGGCTCCTGCCAGTGCTTTGTGTATCACTTGTGATGCAGTTTGTGATTTGCCTGTGGTCAGTGCAGGGTTAAGTAACACGTCGTTATGTGACTCTTGGACATTTAAAGACCACTACCTCTTCTAAATAAGAATAATCAAATGAGCCATTGAGAGGTTCTGTGGTTTTCCCAATATGTTTTGATCTTACTGTTGCTTGTGCTTTTTGCTGCCAGTAGAATATCACTAATATCTTATGCTTCCTCTTCAGGAAGCAATAACTAACTTTTCCTTACGTTTGTGCTGCCCGCCTGTCTTGAAGGACAATACCATAAGTATCAGTTAGGGTTCCGATATGGTGCAGGGGTGCTGCAAGGGTTTGAGGCAGTGCCTTCCCTTCCCCTTGCACAACTTGTTTTTGTGTCTCTGGCAGACTCAACAGCACCCGTGTGTTGTGGCTTTGATTAAAACAGTATGCAGTGGTTGTTGGCTCTCCCAGCTCACAAATTACTACTGCCACCTTCTGCAGTGTCTCTGGCTGTTCCCTTCCTCCTGTATCAGGAGGCCCTGGTGGCAGTTATCAGATGGTGTTTGGTAACTGCTGCTGACAAGGAGAGGTCGGTTGGTTTTCTGTACGCATCTAGCTTCCACTGAATGCTTCCAAATGCTAATTCTGGCTAAACTAAGGAGTGGTTGAAGTGCTTTATTTTGTACAAATTCTGACTTTTCTTCAGGGGGCACAAATGGCGCATGTGAGGTCTGTTTGGTACTCTTCATTTGGGATCTCTTCATTAAGCCTTATTTTGGAGAAGGATTAGTAACTTTTATTACTTTGTTTCTGAGAGCAAAATGTGAGTGCAGCTTTGCAGACTACAGTGAGTGCTCCCAAGAGGGAGAGGCACAGTATGTGAGAGAAACTCTGTTTTCTCTTTGACAGCAATTGCATTCAGGCTAATAGGATCTTCATCAAGCTTATATCTGTACAACTGTGGTAATTAATCTTACTCTCTCTGTCATGCTAACCAGTTAGAAGAGCATCGTCCTGTTCTCTGGGTTGCCTTCCTTGCTTGTCACTTTTGTTTTGTCAGGTGTGGTGAAAGTTTACTTCCCTATTGGTTGCTGTGCTCTGTGGTGTGCTGACTATTACTGTTTTCATGTATGCCCAATTTTGGCATTTACATAAGCAATTACTTAAGGTCTTAATTCATCGCACCCATTCTGAATGGTTTTTTCCCCCTCCTTGTCCTTGGTCATTTTTCTGTTGCCCTAATGCCTGAACTCACTGGAGCTTGTATCTGATGCCTTTCTCAGGGTATGCACCTGTTTCCACCTTTCCCCCCTCTGTCAGTATGTCACATAGTTATCCCTTCCTACTTCCTATCTTGTAGAGATATTAGTTTATCTCTCTACCTTTTTTGTTAATTCTTTTTGTTTCCTTGCAGGACCCCTTTGTATGTGTCAGGCTGGCACCACCACCTCTCTCCCTTCTCTTGTGTTCATTCATGTTTAACTAATCCTCTTACAACCATTAGTGCCAGTTGTGCCGGCTCTCCATCCACGGCATGCTGCTTCACTGCTACAATGGTCATGTGCTGCCTTTATTCAACATGCTTATCCAGGAGTTTCATGTTGCAAAGGCCCACAGTGGGAGCTCAGGATCTGTCCTCTTGTCTGCTTGCTTCAAACCCACCCTTGCAAGTTGAAGCATCTTCATGACTGCTTCTCTCAACTCCAGATTTGTCTTTTCTTCTCCAATTATTTTATTTCTTTTTCTGAACACTTGCTTTCCCATCCTAAATCCTAGTTGTGTATTTGCCATCATCAGCACTTTCCTCCACTAGTATGCTTGTGCCTCATCTCTTTCTCTCTCTGACCTAGATGTCACTCGTGTCTTCCAAAAACTGGTGCAATGATAATCTCCCTGGCTTGTTGCTCGCTGTGGCATTACATCTCCTGACTGTCTCCACTAGGGGTGGGGGTTTTTTTTGTTTCAATAACCTGTAGGATGTACTGGGGAGTGGGTTGTCCATCTGCCAGCACTGGCAGTCTGGATCAGCTTCTCCTGCGGGCAGCTCTATGCCACTGTAATTGTTGAGCTCCTTTGAAGGCCAGTCTTAAATTCTGCTGCAGACATAATGTCTTTATGTTTACAATGCACAGACCACAGTGCCTTGTAGCCTGGCTAGGTAAGTCGGTTGCAAATGTTTGTATTTTCCGGTTCGAACTTTGTTTATTTTGTTACTTTGTTTTCTTGACTTCTCTGGGCCATTTTATCCATTGATAAAACTGGCAGCTCTATGAAGCCCTTATTTTTGACTGCTTTTGGTAACAGCTCCCACAGTAGACTAAATGATAATCATCAGCAAGTGCAAATGCAATACATTCAATAATTCCAATGTTTGCTTTCATGCTTGCGTGCTTCTTTGATTTCTTTTGCTACTTTAGCATAAGCAGTGGCATATGATACATTTGTACCTGTCTAGGCAAACTGATGTGTGTGTTGTTTATTTTTTTTTTTCTATTCTGGTTTGGGAATCTCAGTAGCTTCTTTCTAGTCCCTTTTCTGTCCTCAGTTATTGTGTCTTCCTCTTCTGTTTCTGGTCATACACAGCACTTCTTGTATCTCTGTTGATGTTAACTGGATATTATGCTTCTGTAAGGACTTGAATATTGTTATTTCCATATTCAAAGGGCAGGAAAGAATGCAAAGGTTAAAAGATTTGACCAACATACCACCATGTCTGATCTTAGAGATCTCTATTTGTTGCTAGCAAAACGTACATCATGTTGATTTTCAAGTTAGTCAGATAGTCTTGGGGCCACAAGAATGACTGCACGTGAAAAGTGAGATTCAGCTAGTGGTGTGGATGTCATGGATGGAAGATGGGTCAATACAATCTTGGTGTGTGTGAAATGAGCCACAGTGATTGGAATTGATTTTCAGATGGCTTGGGCACGGATTCCATAACTCCAAATATATTTGGTAGGTAACAGAAGGCTGGCAGGCCTGTGAATGACCAGTGCTTCTAGGGGGTGTCACCTGAACTGTACAGTCATTTGACTTGTTCATGCTAAAAAGCACTAGCAATTCCTTCTATTTGTGGATGCTATTTGAAGATTTAATTGTTTAGACATGAGGAAATGGCAGAGACCCTGTAATTAATGGAAGTCCATGGCAAAAGCCCCTGAAGACAGAGCTGTGTACTGAGGAGCTTGAAAATAATGTTTCATTGAAAGCATCCTAAATTTGCCCATTTGCATTTCCTTTTTTATTATGTACTTGCAAGGGGGAAGATGGCCCCTATGTAAGTTTAATCTGTGTTATTCAGGAAACTGTGTAAAGAAATTTTTGGCTTCTTGAAATCCTTGCCCATGTTTTTAGGATCTTCTGGAAGTTTATTCACAGCAGCATCAAGTCTGAATGAAGTACAGAAGTAAGATGGAAAACTCACAGTATCTTACCATGCAGCTTTTTCATGGTTCGCTTTCCTCCTTTGCCTTTTACTTGAGGGCAGAACTAGGGTAGAGAAATAATTTTTGTTCGCTTCTGAAAGGTTACAGTAATAAAGAAACTCTTGTTAACATCAGAGTATATGGCAGGCAGGAGTTTTCACAGTCTGGCATTGTTTATTTTACCAGCAATTTGGAACCTTCTGCACTCTTAAAATATTGGCAAGAAAATATTTAGCTGTTAACTATTCTGTGGCATGTGTGTGTTTGAAGCCCTGGGGAGGAGGAGTGCTTGGGGAAATTGGGTTTTTCTCAGCTTATTATTGAAACCAGAAGGTGCAGAATATTGGTAGAAGGTGAAAGCAATGTGACTTCAAATTAGAATTTTACCCAAATGTAAAACTGATGGGAGAATGTCAAACAGGTCACGTATAAACAGGGCTGTGCTGGGAAATAGTGGGAAGTCTGATGGAGCAAATGCAAATAAGCCACTCTGCTAGGCACTACAAAAATTACTTTGGAAGTGAGATAGTAAGAGTGAGTATTTGCATTTGTTCTGTCCTCAATCACTGGATAAAGGTTGTAGCAGTACTAGGTGTTAGCATCGAGAATTAGCCTTGCTGATTGCTTACTAATTGCATGAACTCTTGCAATTGTCACTCAATTTTTAAATGAAATAAACTCTCCACAAAAAAAGTTTAGGAGAGATGTGACTTGCTGTTCCTACCTGATAGAAACTTCTTCTGGTCCCAAATTCTTGGCGGAAGAATGGGGGTTTTAAATTATTTTTTTCCCCTAGGAGAAGATCTATTTGGTGTGAGCAGCATCATTCTTGCTCTTATTTCTACATAAAGTGTAGCCTCTTCCCGTGAGGTTACTATGGTAAAGGTAGCAATATTTTTTTAATTGCACTAGCATACTCCAGGTGAAATTCCTATCAACAAAGTGACCTGATGACTGGCATCCAGGATCATCTAATGGGCTGTGGCTGTCTTGCTGCAAGTCAGGGCTGGAAGAGGTGCACAGACACAAGAGATAGCAGTCAATATCTGCAAAGATAAGCAAAAAATGAACAAAACTGAACATACTCAGAAGTTACTCTTCTAATGTCAGGTGAAGATCCAGTATACTATTTCTAGCAATGACCAGAGATATTTGGGGAAAAAGTGTAAGAAACTGAATTGTGTATCGGTATTTCTTCAGTACATTCTCTTGGCATTAACTAATGAGTAATATGAGAGTTGCGTGGGGACGATCACATTTAGTATCTACTAACAGAAATCCTCTGTGGATGTGAAGTCCCTTTTTTACCCTTATATATTTTTTGCTCTTTAATGTCCTGTGGCAATGACTTCTGCCATGTAACTGTGTTGCATGAGAAAGTACTTCTATTTTTGAAGCATTATTTGTTCATTTCGTCAGCTTTTCTACATCTTTTTTATAAGAAACAGTGAACAGTAATTTCTTGTTTACTTGCTCAATATCACTCATGATCCTACTTCTCCATCATCTTCCTCCTCATTTCTTCCTGAATATAACTAGTGTTTTCTCATGTGTCTAACCACCTTAGTCTTTTCTGTGTGTCTTCTAGTTTTTAGATTTGTTCTGAGATTAAAAAGTAATAAATATGTGCATCATTTTATATGTGGGCACACTATGGCTTTATGGCCGAATAGGGTTCCTCTTTTGTTCTGTATTCCTTTCCTAAGTCCTCACATTTATTTGTCTTTTTCTTCAATATTGAATTGCTGAGCTGGATTTTTTTTGAGATTTATCCACAAAATCTCTTTATTTCTGGAATTGTAGCTGCTAAATGTATACACATGGTTATATAAACTTTATGTGGTTTGTTGTTTGGTTCTTTTAAACACCTACTGCTAGTTCCTTTATCAGCACTGCATGTTACTGGTCATTCTCTGTGATTGTTGTTTCCATTTATTATTGTATTTTCTACTAATTTGTACTTACCTGGTTCTGCTGAAATACTTTTCAATATGGATGCCACCTTTCATGGCTCTGCAGTCCTGTTAAATGTTATTTTGTTTAGTACTTTATGATCCCAGGAATTTTGTTGCTCTTGACTTCTATTAAGTTATCTTAAGTCTTTTTCTACGGGCAGATCGTATCACATGGAATATGATGGACTCTCAGAATCCTGAGTGCTGCAAGAAGGTGGTGGAGCAATCTGTATTCACTGTCTCATCCAGTGGAAAAACTCGGTCACCAGATGAAACTAGTAGAAGCTAGTTTCAGAAGAAACAAACAGGAGGTGGTGGTTCTCCTTATGGGTAGTAGACCAGCGTACTTCTTGCTGGAGCGTGCTGTGGGTGCAGAAAGTTTACCAGACAAGTTGCTTGACATGGAGACCTGTTGAAGGTTGCCATATAAACAAACATCAAGGACTGAGAAGTGGCCTGAGCTGAAGTTGGTTGGGAGAGTACTTGGAGGAAGCATATATGAGATTTGTAGCCTTTTTACTTTTCTCAGTGTATCTAGCTACTGTTAAGGCAAGACATGCCGTTAAGTGGGCTCTTGGTCACGTCCAGTGCAGTGTTTCTTGTGTCTTACACCCTCTGACAGTTACTGAGGTCTGGCTCAGTAAAGAGATTGAGTTTTACATGACCTAAGTGCTAATGGTGAATATCTACTTTATTTGCCTTTACTGCTGTCTTCTCCCAGTGTTTCTTTTGAACTTGGTTATGTAACTTCCTTTCTATTTATCAGACTGAATTCTTGATCCTGGTTTTGGTATGTTCAGAAACATGTTCATGATCAGTTTTGGGCAAGTAATTTTTTAAAAGAGGCATTACAGGAAAAACCTTCTACAGCCGCTCACCCTCACAGAAAATCAGCAACTTGACAGAGCCCAGGGATTTGACCTCTTTTCCCTGACCCCTCTTTTGGGAGGTTGTCAATGAGCTCTGCCAGCCACAAACTACAGAGAAAAAGGAATTTGGGACAAGCCACAGTACAATCCTGACTGTATTAAATATATGGGGATCTGCTCTGCATCTTCAGCTGTTACAATGGCAGAATTTTTTAATTGATAGACTGCAAGACAGAAACATATACCTCATTTTCTTGATAGGAGACAGGTAGGGGTGACCTTCTATTTTCGTTGAAATATGTAAATAATGTCTTGAAATAAACATGCTCTAAGGAGTGTTATTGATGACTATGCAATTGTTACAAAGGTAGCAGAGCATGCAAAAGTCTCTTAACATTAACATGTTTTCATGGATTGAAGATTTTGGCAGGAACTGGTTCTGATGAAGTCTGGCATTCAGCTTTTGTCCAGGTTACTACAGTGTCAAAGTAGCTTGTCAGTGAACATTGAAGAAGGCTTTAAAGACTGTTCTGTGAAGCTCTTTATCTACTGAGTCGGGTTACAAAATTACTTAATTTTAATTAGAAAATTAGAGAATTTATCAAAAAAGTTAGTATTTTAAGCTATATGGGAACTCACAGCTGTAGCTAATTATAAGCCAGTAAGCTTGTTTGTAGAGAAAGTAACAGTGATTAATAAAAGACTCAAAAAATCAAGATTGGAAAAATAATTTCTGCAATATCTTTGTTATTTCGCAACTATGTGAGATTGTCTGAAGGAACTGGCCTTTTTGGCTACTTGCTACAGAGATATTTTTAATCTGTTTTATTCATTTAATCATTTTGATCCTAGCTACAGTCTCAGTCATTTTCAAAATTACTGTCCTACGAGTAATAGTTATGTTATTGGAGGAAATAAGAGCCGTTTGCAGGTTTTCCCATTTAATGCCATGTGTGTTTATTAAAAGGGCAGCAAACACTTAAAAAGCTCGTATATAACTATATGCAGTTATATATTATTTGTAACTAATGTAAACCATATATTACAAGTCATTCTTTCCAAACGCAGCTTGGGAGAAAGTGCATAAAAAAGCCTAAATATTTGAGGAGTGACAATTTTTATCATGAAAGATTTGTGCTGTTATCTCCTTCAGGACCTTCTGTCAATATTGAATGCTCCAGTAATCAATGGGAGCTGACTGATGTTTATAGCAGTGTGGCTAACAGAAGTCCCCAGAGTAGACTCGGTACAAAAGAGTCTACAGCTCTAGAGTAGGCTCTACCACAAAAGTCTGCGCGTACCTGTGCAACTTCTTTTGCACAAGAGATGGATTAATTTTTACTGTATCAATATAAAACATTACTTTGCTATTACAACTTTGACCACTCCAGGAGTGTGCTGATGATGTAGTATATCCGTCCACCTAGTGTAAACATTGCCTTAAAGAGCCTAATCTTAGTTTGAAAAAATGACTGTGCTGACACATCTACTGTGTACAGGTACAGGACCTAATACATTGTACAGAAGAGGCTTTTTATTCTAGCAGGAATGGTAGAACGATGGGGTGGAAACTTAAGCCAGAAAATTAAAATATGAAATGAGATACACATGTTCAACTGTGAGGGTGATATGCTTTAGCCAAACACAACTTACTGAGCTTAATACAGAGGGAACTCAGTGAAATGTAATGGTCTGTGATACGCAGAGGGTCAGGTTCTGTGATCTAATCATTTCTTCTGGCTGAAATCTCTTCATAAAAAAATCTAGCTCAACCATAACTTATGGCCTAAAGAGAGGAATTGCTGCATGAAATTCAATGACTAGTGCTTGTACAAGGTGCGGTTAGAAGTGTCCTTTCTGGCTTTATAGTCTATGGATGGATTAATGTGTTGAAGTAGCTTAAGGGTGCAACACGTGCTGGCAAAAGCTGTAGCAGAAAGAGACTCCTGCTAAAGTGCTCTCAAATAGTGCAGCCCGTGGACATCACAGCTGTGTCTACTCTAGCCTTTAGTGTGGCCTGACAGGGACACACATGTGGAGTTAAACAGTTGATGATCCAGCATCCCTGCTTTGCAGGGGTGATCTTTACACTGTGCTGGTTCTAGCCCGACCCTGTAGGCTTCGTAGCAGATAGGGAGCATGTTAGAGCACATTTTCCAGTTTGTGCGCACTGACACTTCTCTGCAGTGTCAGCCAAAGCATGACAAAGTGGAGATGAGGAGGAGATTCTATGAAAGAATGTTCTCAGTCCAACAAAGGACATTAATACGGACTAATCCTATAACAGCTTTTGCTTTAAAAACTGTGCCCATACGTAAGATACTTTCGTACATATTGAGCACATACAGTAAAGCAGTGTGCTCTTACTTTCCTAGGAATTATGTTAGAATTCAAAACCTTACATGAGACTTGATATTACAAATTGTCTGATATAGCAGTAAGCCTCACCAGGTGGCTGTTGAATTATGTATATTGAAGACCTCGAGACTGAAGATTAGGTTTCTTACTGCAATATAGTAACACAAATGCAGTAGTTGTATGCTGTAGTTGTCTTGCAGGCAGAACGTTGGGGTCATGGAGTCTTTCAATGAAAAATTGTGACGTTTAGCAGGAAGATACATTAGCTCTACATTTCCTTTTTTTAAAGGTTTTGTAAATGTGAGAGATGTACCAAAACTGTATTCCTTGTTTTGAACTAAGATAGCTGTGTGTGTCAATTGAGGCAATGGTTTTTAAATTTATTCTGGTGACAGCTCTGCAGTGGGTTGTTCCAAAAAAGGCAAAGGGGCCAAGTCCCTAGAAGAGCTCCAGATGTTACTGATTTTTTCCTTGTTATTAATAATTGCTCACTTGGAATTGTCTAGCAGTTTTTCTTCATAATAACAAAGTGTGGAAGAGTCAGCAGAATCATGACCAGCCAGATCATGAAACTTGCCAGTGGTGAGAACATGTACAAGTTTAAAAAGAGGAAGCATTTCCAACAAATGCTGATATACTCATTTTTCTTGTTTTATAAAGAAGGAATTTTTTTCCTACAATGTTTGTACTTAACCAGTGTTGGTTGTATTCTTCAGAAACTGCAATATTCTTTTAAATGTAATTTTATTGCCCAAGATACAGCTCCATCCCCAAAGTCATATTTTATATTCTAAACTGTTTGTCTTTTAAGATGTATTTATTGCCGTGTTTGTTTAACTTGGTTATCTCCTTCATCAATCTATTTCTTGCTAACTTAAAGCTGCTGCTCTTTGTTTTTAGTATAGAAAGCTGCTTCCCTAGGGAAGTATAGTCCAGGACTTGTCTCTGTAATGGGACTATTTGTTTTCTTTGCCCCTTGCAGTTGCCTGCTGTAACATTTGTAGTATGTGTTAAGTAATCCTTGAGGTAACATTTTTATTATGTCATAAAAAGTGCGTGGCAAATATGTAATAACTCATGGAATTTGTTTGTTTAAAATGGAAGGATAATTTATTGAGTGTGTTACATGAGACCTGCTCCCCCTTATTAGAGCTGTAGAAGTGCAGCTTATTTAGAAGTATGTTCTATTGAGAAAAACCACGATCTCTGACATGCATAGAAAGTTTGAGCATGGTTGGGTAGAAATGACATCATAGTTTATGTACTCAGTAAAAATTTAATTAAGTCATTACAGAAGTTGCAGTCATCATTTAACCCTCTGATTTCTTATGTTTAGTTCTTTTTTTAAACATTCAGTAATAACCAGTCTCCAAATCTTGATAGCCTATAAAATATCTGCATGAATTTTAATAGTTTATATTAATGGAAAAATATGAGTAACTGACATAAAAGGAATTTTCCTTGTATTTGCACTATATGCATTTCTATAAAAATCAACAGATGAAAAAAGATAGTGGCTTAATGGAAGACTGTTTGAACTGGGGATTCACTAGTGTGGCAAAAACTAATTAACAGCTTGATAGAAAAGCTGTTGCATAATTGCCAAGGTGAGTACTCTTAAGGATAGTAAGAAAGTATTTAGGACGTGGTTAACACTGTCGTGTGATAAGCTGTATGTCAAAGACAGCAGTGCGTATTCCGTAGTAGAACTGATACCATACCCTGCATTCCTGCTTGCAGTTTCCTTTTTTGTAAAACCTGTGTCCAAGATGCAGTCTCATACATAAATGTTCTGCTAGTATGGAATTAGGAAGATAATTATCCTTGTCATCTGTATTTACATTGGATGTGAGATCTGTGAAAAAAGAAATGCTTAGTACATCTTAGATCTCTCATGAGAGTCGATACAAAGAAGCAGCTTTACCAATTGAAGTGTAGCTTAGCCCTCAGGAGAACTGTTTATTAAATCATTTTGTTGATAGAAGTAAAAAGTACAGGCAAAAGGAATAGGCATTTTGGATGAGGGAGATGCACACGAGGTATTTCAGCCATCACTCTAGAGCTAGCAGTTGATCTCTTCCGATCTGTCTTAAGCTCACGTGGGATAAGTTCTGCAAGCCGATGGGTGGCTTAGGCCAAACCAGCAAATACTTAAGCAACTGTTAAATTTAGTTGAAAGTTAGTGTGGAACTTGGACCAAGTCACACTTACAGCATAGGGGGAATTAGTTGGATCATCACAAATAATGAAAGAAACTTAGTCATAGCCAAAAACTAGTATGTCTGAGCTTCTAGTGAGATGCTGTGGAAACAGAATCCATGTGATTCCTGAATGAGAAAGTCCGTACTGACAAGTAAGCGAGGAGTAGTGGCAAGGATGGTGCCTATGTCTTTAGCGTTCCAGTATCTTTACTGTAACAGCATGTCTAGCTCTGGAGTCCATACTTCAGAAAAAATGTTGAAAAAACTGAATTTCTAAAACATCTGTGTGAATGAATCAAGGTCCAGAAAATCTGCTTAACAGTTAAAATACAGAGGAGTCTTCGTTATCTTAGCCTGTGCTGCCACTGAAAGGATAGCCTTGCTTTCACTCTTTTCCCTGGCTGCATTTTTTCCTCTGCTCGTGTAGCTGGATGTCAGCGTGGTTGGCTGAGGATTTTTCTGCCACTCATATGTTCTGAGCAGCACTGACTTGCATTTGTGTACAAAATTAACAGAGCTGCATTGCATGTTGTTCTAGAATGCCTAACATCGTTGGAGCCAAATCTTAACCTGTGTGGGCCAAGGCGCTGCTGCTGCTTTGCCTCCTCAGAGTGAAACTGATAGTATTTTCTCATCACCTCCTCTTTAAAGCCTATGCAGATGGTTTTTCTGGTTTCTTTTTTAGGTTAATTCTGTTGTTCTAAAGGAAGATTTAAGAAGTATGGTAGAAAATTTCTATGCAGCTCTGTTTGGATATGATGAGGTAAGAAGGGTGTTTTCAGAGAATCTGCAAGAACAAGTATACCATCTAATTCATTAACACAGAATATGCCAGATGAGTAAAATGTTTGCTGTACATGTCTTTGGAGAAATGTTATGTTACAGAAGCAGGCTTCTTAGTCATTGCCATCATCTTATTCCTTGAGTTAAAGTACTTCTAATAAACACGAAAGCACACAGCATATTGATTTAAATGATGGGACATGGAAGGAGGGATAGCCTTTGTACTGCTGCTCCGTCACTGTTTGACCTTCAGTAAATCATTTCCTCCCTTTGAATCCCTTTGCACACAGCTGTAGTTCGAAAGCAAAGAGAGTATTTATAGAAAATACCAAATAACATGGGGAGACAAAGGTACCACTGTGCACAAGTGTCTGTAGGACTTTCAAGAAGAAAATACAATTACATCATCTCTTTTAATAGTTATTTTTTTGCTCTAGTGGGTGTTGCTCTTCAACTGCTCTTCTTATTCACACAGTGGGACTATTTTTTGCACAGTGATTTGCATTATTAATATCTTTTAAATTTAAACTTCTTAGAATTGTGGACAGTGTTATGCATGCAGGTCTTTAATCTAGCTTTAAGTATAGCCAGGATGTGTCTGCTTGTGTGTCTGTCTGTTTATTTTTCTTTTCTCTTTTTGTTGACACTCTTTTGGAAACAAAATGTCTAGTTAAATTAAAGACAAATGTTGACATTTTTATTTTTAACTGAGTATTTTAAAGTCCTCTCTTGCTTTTGGCAAATGTGTCAGCAGAAGACGGGAGTTATGAGACTCTGCTAGTAACACCACATAATAAAAGACAATAAAAGTGGGAGAGAATTTAGACAAAAAGCACTCATGGATGTGTTTTTTTGTATAAGCCAAATTTAATATTAGATGTAACTGGAAAAATCTAAATAGTTCTTGACGAGTTCTCTCTCATTCAGAATGAAAAATGAAAAAGCAAAGGAAAATAGCAAAGTCCTGACTATTTTCTGCAGTGTTGTATTAAATATCCTGTAATTTTTCTATTCCAAGTGTCATGGGCTTCACACAATTCTGTGAGGTGGTGCTGTCTTCTCTGTAAGGCCAAAATTTTTGTGGCAAAGATTTCATAATGTAGAAACGCAGTTATCAGCTCCTGCATTAGGAATTCCCTGATCCAGTTGTTTTCCAAATTAACTTGCCAGAATATTTGTTACAGGCTGCTCTGTAAATTAAATTAAGACCAGCGTTGTTTTTGCATTCTGGGAAAGAGTGGTGTTGATACCTTTTCACGTACACAGTTTGTAACAGCTGTGTGCTCTGAGACAGCTAATATTGTCAGTTGCCAAGTAGTGATGTGGTTGTCTTGTGTTCAGACCCTCATCATGTGCAGTTTTTAATCCCCATTTTACTTCCTTTAGGGAATCTTGTCTGATGATCGTGTTCTGGCAGCAGCTCTTTGGAGAAACCTTTTTAACAGGAACTGTGAGGACCCTCGGCATCTAGAGTTACTTGTAGAATACGTGCGCAAACAGGTATGCTGCAGTTTGTGGTGTGGCTTCTCTTTATTCTGTTATTTAAAATATTAAATATTTATTGCTTGCACACCATATAGCTCAGTTCTCCTCATAAATATAACTGATTTTTATATTCAGTGATCATTTTTAAGGAGAAAAGGGTAAAAATATAAAAACAGGCTGATACTTATTGCAGATTGATGAAAAATGGCTGCAGAGAAATTCATGGAGTATTGAAAGCGATCGTGCTCATCTTTTTCTGGACCTATGCTATGGAGGGGCTTGACAAAATGGGCTACAACTTGTTGTAGAATTACAATTGATGTTGCAGAGTTGGGATCCTCTTCATAATGAAGTAGCATGCAGAGCTTGAAAGTCTCCTGATGATCTTTGTGGGAAAATTAAAAAAAGGTTACGTTTTCCAGAATTTTTTCTGTTTTGGTTATTAACTGGAGAAAACGATACTAAGTAGTGTTTGTCCTCTCAACCCTTAGGAGATTTGTGAACCAGATTTCTAGGAAACGTTGGTAGGATATAGTGGGTATCAAAGATTTAAAAAGGAGCAAGAGAGGTTCTGGAGGAGCGTAGGCTGTTGGATAGGGAACTGAAGACCAGAACCTCCACAACAGCATTCTCTGAAATGTTTCCAATACTGTATTCAGGACCAGATAGAGATTTGGAGAGACGGTATTTCAGAGTGTGGTCTGAAAAATGGTATGGGAAGCAAATGGCTGAACTTTATAGGAGTCTGAGGATGCTTTTGGAATGCCAAAGGGCTTCTCAGGAGGGACAGGCTTAATTTAATGCTTAAGGTTGCTGATACTTAACTTCAGTGAGTCTGTAGGAAAGTTTAAAACTGAAGATTGGCAGGGAGCAAACGCATATAAAATGTAATTTGTGACAATTTGCTGCCAAGTGGGGAATTTGTTGCACTTGTGTAGTTCAAGCAAAGGATAGGACAGAAGCTATTAGCAGTTGTAATAGGAAGCAGTGATCACACAGATAAATGTGGCACACTGGGGGAGAATGAGCACAGCCTCTGAAGACAAGTCATTCCTGTAGACAACTCTAAAGTGGTGCACTTGAGGAAAAATATTTCCAGCTTTGCATATATATTGATGAGCTCTAAACTGTCTGTCACCACACAGGAATGAGTCCTTGAGATTATAATTGTATTATTGAAATGTCAGCTCAGCACTCTGTAGTGTTTTAAAAAAGTAAATCAAATGCTCAGAACTACTAAGGAGGGAATAGAGAGTAAAGTATTGTCAAGCCACTTTTCAAATTCGTGGTACTCTTGTGTTCTTGAATTACATGCGTGGTTTGGGTTCCAGCCATCAAGAAAGATAAAAACCAAATGGAAGAAGGCTCAGAGAAGAGCAGTAGGGATGACATGAAACAGCTTTATTACTATCAGTGAGTAGGATCCTCTGTCTGAAAAACAGCTGAGAAAGAATATGAGACAGCTCTTGGGAAATCTTGAAGGCAAAAGGAAAGTGAGCAAGGAAAGGTGGTTCACTGGTACCAGGATGTGGGGACATAAAGTTGCTACAGATTGTTTGGGATGCTACAGTTGCCCTTGGCTTCCAAAGCTACTGGCAAGGTTTATGGAAGGGAAGTCTGTCCAGGGATATTAAATCCACAACAACCACTTCAGGTGCAAACCTCCTGAACTAACAAATTCTGAGAGGGAGGGAAAATAAACAAGGAAAATAACATTGTATGCATGTGTTGTACTTAACTCCTGGGGCATCTGCTTTGTTGACTGTCAGAAACAGGATGTTGTGCTTAGGTGGCTCCGTGGCCCTTGGTGTATCCCTTTCTTGGTTGAGAAACTCCTTGTCCAGTTATCTTTGTTTCCAGTAAGCATTGTGCATGAGGTCTTTCCCACAACTTCTTGCTAATCCTGTCTTTAACAGTAGCTATTAGTGGATGCCAGAGAAGAATATAGTAACAGGGCAGGCAAATGTACTGTGTCTTTGGTCAACTCTCCTTGCAATCTGCGTTCACAGACTTACCTGAGCCAGAGATGGTGTTTCTCACTGTTAGTGACTCTTGATGGACTTTCCCTCCTCCACCACATTTACAGTGTCCTGTGGCAGCAAGCTAACACTGTGTTGTGTGACAAGAGTTGGTTGGGTTTTTTGCTTTCATTGTACCTTAAAACTTAATTTGATCCCAAGAATTTCTTGTATTGTGAGAATGAGTGTTCATTCCACGTTCATTTCCTCCAGCTCATGTGCTTTTGTATTATAAATCTCAGGTGTTCCTTGCTGGTCAGGCTTTTTTTCTATAGTGAGAAGCCTTGGTCTATGTGAAACCACTTTTGAGAGCAGTCCGTGTAGATGATGGTACTAGCAGTGTGTCATCTGAATTAACTGCTGAGAAGATAAAATGACTCATGTTAGCTTTGCTGGCTCTTCTTTGTCCTGTTGCCAAACATTCAGAGGAAGCATGAGCTAAGGTGTTAGTAGAAGACCTTACGAAGTTAACTCCAGTGGATCTGCAGATACTTATCTCCTAGCCTTTCCATGACGCTTCAGCAGTCCTAAATTATCTTTTTAGGTCTACCGCATACAAAGAGAGAAGTATGTTCAAATCTTCCTGTTCTGCTTACTTTCCGGAACGCAACGTGTTTGGGTAGCTCTTGAGAAACTTGAGTAGGTGATGGGACAGCTTGCACTAATGTCCTGTCCTTGCAGGTGCAGCACTTGGATGCACTGAGCGGGGAGGACCTGCTGCTGACGGGCGAAGTGAGCTGGCGGCCACTCGTGGAGAGCAATGCCCGCAGCATCCTCAAGCCCCTTTCCCCTGTTTACAACGATGAAGGACTCTGAGAGCGCCGGAGCTGACGTGTCTGTCAGTTTGTCAGATCATCTTGGGAAGCATGCCCGAAATTGAACTGGGCTGAGGCTGTGGGTCAGAAAGGAAAATCTGCTGCTGGAAAGAAAATACTTAATTAGATGTCCTGTCTGTGGTGCCTCAGTAGTAGCAAATTGGACAGCCATACTCTTTTGAATATTCACTTGCAAATAAACGCTAGTTGGTTGGAGAACCTCTGTCCTTTTTATGGCACTGAGTGGTCCTTGCTGACAAATTGAAAGACCTGCCTTCTGTCTTTAGGAAACCAGGTATTTTACCATGACTTAGTTATCTCAAGAAGACGTTTCTGTCCTTTGCCTCATTTGGAGAGCTGCTACCTAGTGACACAACAGTGTTCCTCTGCTCACTGAATGGTTGTGAAGGCAAATCTGAGTTTTGCATATTAGATGTTAATGTATTTTAAAAGCTTGATATCAAGATGTAATGGTCTATTTTTGCTGTAGTGGTGTTAAGAATTGCTTTAAAAGATTCTAAAGGGTTTTCTGTGAAAATCTGTTTTAGGAACTCTCTGCTTTGTTGCACAAGGATAGGAGGATGCATAGAATAACGCACAGTCCCCAGTAATGCTCTACGAGTCTAGCCAATTTAATGAGAATAAAGTCCAAAATGTGGCTAGGCTGTCATTAAAGCTGCCTCAGAGTACTTGGTATTTCAGTCTGCCTTGCTGGTATTTCCATATTCTTTTTAGAGTTGTGGTTTAAGAATTTCTTTATGAAAAGAACATTCCTGGTTCTGTCCATGGCTCTTAATGGGACAGGACTATGCTGTCCTCCATCCCCCAAAGCAGTGGTCCAGGGCTTTTTAACAAGACCTGTCAACCCCAGTGAAAACTTTATATGGCTGTGCAGGCAAATTACGCCAACATAGTAATTACAGGAGCAAGAGCTCCACTGATTAAATCAGCAGAGGCTGAGGTGTACTACGTAGGTGGATGGTTCGCCAGGCTATTTCCAGGTCAGTGAAAAAACAGTTTTAATTTCTCTCCTGTCTAAAATCTTACTCAATAATAAATGTCAGTCTGGGTAAATGTGATGTGTATGTGTTTTCTGTGCCACTTGTGCTTTTGATAAGAATTAAGCACTATAATATCGGGACTTATTCCTAATGAAACTATTAAATAAAAGTCAAAGGTGATAATCCTTAACTTGTGACATTAATCCTTAATTTTTGAATCCTTAATCTGGTTAAAGTGAGACTGTGCCTGGCTGTGACTATTCTTCCTTCTGAAGTTGTTCTCTTCATATTGTGTGTTTTGGGAAATATTTGACATCCTTCTCTATGTAAAGAGCAGTGGGATGCAGAATATAGGCTCCCAAACACTGGCTTGCATTTTTTTCCCCCAGTCTTCTCTTAGGGAGCCTTCTGTGTATAAAAAAGGCATTTTGTTATTTTTTTTCCAAGGCGAACTTCCTCAGTTTAACTTGTTATAAAATGAGTCATGTAAAGAAACCCTCTATGTGTGAGGTGTATCCCTTCTCTGTGAAAACATTACAGACCAAACAACTTGCTTGCAGTTTATTTAAGATGCTTTTGTTGAAAGCTGAGCTAAGCAGAGAAACCTCTTATATGTGAAGTATTATACAGTGTGTGTGAGATAATAACACCTTGTAATTCATTACAGCTGGGTTGTATTTACATAAAAGAAGGCTGAGCTGTGTAGGAATTTGCTGATTAATTTATTTTTAATGAGAGTGAAGTATACCAAGTACCAAAATAAACTTTACTTTGTGTATCTTACTGCTCCTGAAATAGGTGGAAAAATTAATGGTAGATATTTTGGCTCAAAGCTACATACATTAATTCATATACAAAACAGTTATTTAACCCCTTTCCTGCTATGTAATTTAAACCTGGACTCATGTTATCCATGCCATGGGAACACAGGACTGCGAGTACACCACCATCCAACCTGGTGCTGTGCACAGGTCAGAGATCATGTGGTGGCTGTGGCACTGATGCTGCGAGGCCAGCGAGCTAGGAGAATTCATGGGACCACTAGTCCAGAGATGACAATACCTTTGATACTCTGAATATGGGACAGCCACGTGGTCAAAATTGAACCCATTCTTATGTTTATGGGCAGGAGGCTCCAGAAATCATGGTGCCAGATTGTGGTCGCTGGCATCTGCTTTTGCACTTTCTATTATGTGAGAATAAAGGCCGATAATCATGGCGCTCTGCTGGTTCCATAAAATGCCTTTGACACCCCCCCCCCCAGTTACAGAGCTGAACCAGCGCTCAGGCTGTGTTTTGGCCACAAGTGTGTGAGGCCTGTTACAAGAATAAGGCAGAAACTGTCTGTGAATTAAAAGGGTAATCTGTTAGAAAGGAAGAAATATGCTGGAGGCTACGCAGGTCCCAGCTGTCAGTTACCTGCAGACAGGATCAGGCTGTAGAATGTGACTCCTCTTACTCCAGAGGTGCATGCCCGTAGGTGGTGGCATTGCCAACCTGCTATATATGACATCTTTACAACCAGGAT
The DNA here is from genome assembly GCF_963210335.1 of Falco punctatus. Lineage (NCBI taxonomy): Eukaryota > Metazoa > Chordata > Aves > Falconiformes > Falconidae > Falco > Falco punctatus. The sequence goes on from NC_137590.1 coordinate 1,516,698, forward strand.
TTAGAGTCCTTGAGAGAGGATACTGTTCCAGTAGCAAAATCTGGACCTTGCAAGCATTACAGCAGCAATGATTAGCAGTTTTTTAACTTCTAATCACTTTTGCGATTCCTATGTGCAGTACCACTTCAAGTGCAGCAGAACACAGGGGTTGTAACCAAATGTCAAGCCTGTATTTTCCCATTTTCAAGGATTTGCAGAGGGAATGCTTGAAGCTATTCTGCTTGTGGACAGTTTTTTGTTTATGCTACTGGAGTTTTTGAAAGTTGTCTCAGGGCGTTGGCTGGGGGATGCTTACTGTATTTGAAGTGAATGTATGCATGCACACTTCTTCTGGAAGGAGCCATGCTGAGCACTTTATCATCCAGCCTGATCTCCTGTCTCATACACGGAATTTGGACATTGCTTATTATTCCAAAGGACTTGTTCTCCCAACTTTCCCAGGTGTTTTAGAATCAAGAGACATGACCTTCTAGGCAGCACTCCTTATTTCAGCTAGATCATGGGGGTTTTGTTTCTGTGAGTGGAAGGAAAGGGCCAATGCTCACTGTGTTCCCTTTCTGCTCTGCTGTTTTGCACCGGTAGGGGAGTAGGTGCACGTTTTGCCCCCAGAGTCAAACTCGGCAGTCTCTTGCTTCAGGCTGATGTTCTGCTACACTTTTTTTTTTTTTTTTTTTTTTTTTGGGGGGCGCGGCGGAGAGGGGAGTTGTATGATCCTCTTTGACGCCTACTCTGTATTTTAGATGGTTAAATTGTTTTATCATCTTGGCTTCTGTGTTCACACCTCCTTTGGGTATTTCTAACAGGCTTTTTCTGCTTCTTCAGACAGCTGCGGTGCTAAGAGCACAGGCATCCTTGATCTTCACAGTTCCTGCACTGTCCAGGTGCCTACACTGTGAAAGTGCAGTTACCACTTCCCAGATTTCTGCCTTATATCCTCCTCAAAGTGAAGGTTTTAGCACTGCTGCTGCCACACCAAGCCCTTGGGTAAGAGTTGCTGCTCCTGACATAGCAGTTGGATTTAACCACTGACCTGCCTCACCCTGCCTTTGGCTTGGTAAATAAGGTAAGCAGAGATGGAGCAAGAGCAAATTTTTCCACCAGAGCTTTAAATTAGATGAACGTAGAGTAGATGAAGAATAGCAAAGCTGTGGGAGGGTGAGCAGGAGCTGGGAAGAGATGGTGGTTGCTTCTGTGAGCATGGCCCCTGTGATGCATACCACTGCAAGGCACCACACTGAGGCACTGTGGGAGCTATACCATAGCCTGTGAGCCACTCTTGTATTTTTTCCATGCTCTCTCACTTCCAAAACCCTGCAGAGGAGGTCTGTCTTCAGAAATTCAAATCAACGTATGCCTGCTGCAGTCTATTTGTAGCATTTCTGTGGGACCAGTTTAATGCTGAGCGTGCAGCAAAGGTGATCTGCATCCCAGAGATGTGTTGAATGCTGCTCAAGCATTTGGAGAAGTTTGCCGATTCCCTCTACAGGTGTGCTGAGCAATTCATTGCCTCCAGAACTGGACTGTGGGCTTTCTTCCAGGAAGGTGAAAATACCGATGTTGGGAGTCGTAGATGTTTACATTAATACTTAGAAATTACTGTGTGTCTTTCTAACTCTTACGGTAATAGAGTTGTGCCATGGATACAGCAGTCATCTGTTGTGGCGTTCTCCAGCTTCTCAGTCCCCAGTGCAGCTGTTTGGTTGTGGCCTTCACCTAGCACACAGGATTTGTTTGGATGATGCTGGTGGCAGCTGACTTTGTCGTAGGCACCCCCTGTACAGGCTGCTGCCCTCCCCATCTGCCTCTTCACACCTGCCCTGCTTGGTCTGATCTCTGTTGTCTTGCATAATAAACTAACTGAGACTTTTTTGCTCTTTGGTTTTTTGGGTTTTTTTTTTCCTACAAGAGACTGTGATCAACCTGTGCACCATTCTCTCTGCTGAACAGTGCTTCATCAGGCTTGACTGTGCCTTTGGTGTCCTAGGGCTAGGTTAACACCTCTTCCAGCAGTCTGGGTGATGGTACTTCTGCCACTCTGCGGCATGCCTTAGGAAGCCAATATCTCCATCTTTTGGGCATGTTGTGTCTGCACAGCCTGGCCCTCAGCACTGTCTGTCTTTTCCTGAAGGTCTGAGAAGCCAAGGAGAGGGCAACAGCTTACACAGGAGCCTGGGAAAGTTGGTGAGGACATAGGGAAGACCCTGAGGCTCACCATGGGTGAGTGGCAGGCTCTGCTGCTTAGGCAGTTGTGCTGTGCTTGTGAAGTATCCGCCTCTCTCCTCAGCCTGCAAAGGGAGCATCGCCCACTGGTGCTGTGGGCTGCCTGCGCTGTGATGGTGCAGTTGCAGTGATCCTTCCCAGGCTCCCCCGGTGAGCTTCTTTTTACTGCTGCCCCTTCCTCAGGTATTTAGGGCTGTCCTGTGCACCCTACATGTGTGTGTTCTTTCTGAAGTTGCTGAACATGTTGAGGGAGACTTGTTTTGCTTGCAGTCATTCAACCTGCTTAACAGCTTGCTCTGCTCATTTGTGGGGCAGCAGAGATGGTTGGGCCTCATCCTTCCACAGGGAACACAGAGCAGGAGTTCACATGAGCATGAATCCATATCTTCTGTGGTTACATCTCAGTGGCTGCTCCAGATGTGATATGCTGGGAGCAGCCGGGGCGTTTAGGTCAAGTGGCAATAGATCTGCTTGAGGGGCCTGGGGCAGGTTGCTGTCAATGTTTTCCTGCACACAAGTGCAGGAACCAGAAATATCTACTGTCCTGTTTTCACTGTCTCGTGCAGGTATGTTCACCTAGGAGGACCCTGCAACATGTTGTGGAGACCAGATCCTGTTGGTGTTGGCGTGCTACTGCAGCTCTCACAGGAGTTAAGGGCTCCTTCACGCTGTTTTAAGAAGCAAGGAGTCAAGCGCACGCAAAGCCTTCATTAATGATTACATGGGTGACTAAAAGAGTGAGCTGGGCTTGTTCATTCCTCATCCCACCTGCAGCCTCCTGGGCTGCTCCACATCCTATCAAAGCCAGGCATCTGATGAGGGTTTGCTCATTGTCCCACATCCTTCCCCTTCATACTCTCTTCCTGCCGGTAACTGGACCCGTTGCTGTTACAATGCCCAATTCTATTTCTGCGTATTTCCTTTGGAAGGAGGGAAGGAAGAGGTGTCTGAAAGTGCTTTTTCACATGTTCACTATGGGGCAGCAGCCTAGGGAAGAGGCACATCGTGGTCCTTCTCATGACAGCTGCGAATTGGCACCCTGAGCAGCTAGGGGCTGGACCTCGAAGGGCCACCAGCGTGACTCAGTGGCCACACGTTGGCTTCCCTGTGTGGCACGTGGGTGGTAGGGGCCTCAGAGCAGCAACTGGAAAGAGCCTGCATGCTGGGCACACCACTGAGCAGGGACCGGTGGAGGAGGTGGGGTTGTCTGTTTCCCTGCCATCACTAGTGCTTAGATCGTTTGGCCTAGAGCTGGCAACTGGTGTCCATTGCCCTCCTGCTGAGCGGGGGCAAAGCTATCTGCCCTGATCTGGAAGAGTCTTAACATATGCATGGGAAAAATGAAGCAAGGAATTTGTGTGCTGCCACTGTGTTTAGAAGAATGAATCTGTAATGCCGTGGTCGGGAACCTTGGACAAAACACTGGGAGACTTTGCACTGTTCTGTCTGTGAGTTCCGTGCTGACACAGATCTCAGTGCAGTAACTAAAATTTGGATTTTTCTCATCTAACTGCGCTTGCTGTTCATTACATCTGGCCGGTGAATGCTGCGCTGTGGAACACTGCTATGCAGGTGCCTTCCAGAAACATCTGTAGATAAGTGTGTTTGAGCACCCTGATGTTTGTGGTGGAAGATGTGGATTTCAGTCTGAAATGAAGAGCAGGGAAAAAAGCAAATCTGGCTTCTTGTGTGTGAGTGCTCCCCAAGAACTGTACCATCACGGAACAGGCTGGCGGGCTCCCTTCCGTTTGCCTTCAAAGAGGAAGCGGCAGGTACATTTTGTGGAAAGCCCAGGCGAGGTGTTCGTGTTTGGTGAGCTCCAAGAGCATCTGTAGTGGGACACAAGAATGAAGTGTTGCCTAATACCTGGGCCAGATTATAGCTGCCTGGGGACGTTGCCTTGGAAGTGGGACTTGGTGTGTGTGTTTAGCCAGTGGGAATTTTCCTCTTGCCTTTCTCTGTTGATTGCAGGAGGTATGTGGACAACGCTTCCAGATAAGATCCTTGCTTTTATCTGGCAAGAATTGGCTGATGTGATTCCTACATCCCCTGTTGGCCAGTCAGTCTGTGAAGTGCCAATTATAGATGTTTATCTCTTTGCCAGACAGCAGGGATGGGATACTTCTCATCTAATTCTAGATGTCTGCATGGTAAACCTCTGTCAGTGGCAGCCTGAGCCCTCCTCCTGCTCAGTGCAGAGAGATAAGTGCTTTCACCGTGCATTTCATCTACCCTGTTTCAGATGTCTGCTGCAGGGTGAGGTAACTGACTCCCTGGAAATCTCTGCATCTCCCCACCAGCGCTGCAGAAGCCCAGCCTGACAAGCTCGGCCAGAGATGTGTACGTTGTATGTACTTTCATGTGCTGAGGTCCACGAGAAATTACCAGAGGAAGAGTAGATGGTTACCAAACACCAGTTGAAGACAGTGGAAATCGCTTCACAGAATAAGCAGCAGTGTGTTATCTAGCAGAAAACACGTATTTGATGACTTTTTTAAAATTCACACTCTTTCCAACTCCTTAGGAAGGCAAAAAAGGGTGATGTTACCTCCTTTTATGTTATCACCATGGTGACGTTATCCCCCTGGCAAAGCAGCTCCAGACAAGGCTCATCATGTTATAGCTCCTTCCCTTCTTTTTTTCCCCAAACTTCCTTACATTGTGTTTGGCTGTTCACACTTTAAATTAATGTTACTCTTTAAGCTGGTCTAACAGTTACACCTGAAACACTTCCATGCCAGCAGTTTTATTATAATTTTGTCCCCTATATGTTGTCCACAGCTGCTAATTCTGCACCTGCTTGCTGCATTGCAGCACAGCTCTGGCAGGTGACTTCGATTTTCTGGGTAAATGTACTTTTGCATAGTCCTGGTCAGAGTTCCTTCAGACTTCAGGGACCTGAAGACTAGGCAGTTAATCTAAACTATTAATCCCACTCCAGCTGTAGCCCATGGAGAGTGACAGTCCCTTGGGGACATGATTCATCCCATCTGACTTAGAACTTTGTGTCTGAATGTGCTGGTTCACACTCGGGCATGGCTGTCTCTCCATTGACTCTAGCCTGGTGGTTATATTAGAGAGCAGACATTTAGCTTTTAGACGACTAAATTTAGCCTGGATGAATTTAATCTGCAGGGGTTTTGTAACTTCTAGATAAAAGGCTGGCTGATTAGATCAACTGTCCAGCCAGTTCTTCGTTCTCTGGTTAGCCTCTGTGGAGTTCAGTAGCTCCAGGGTAAGTCGGCTGAAGGGGGTGGGGGAGGTTGGCCTTGCAGTCTGGGGACACCCGGGTGCTTCTGCTGTGCAATTTTTCATGTCCTGCATTGTGTTCTGGGTGGTGTGTTCCTAACGTGGCATTTTCAATCACTTATTGAAAATAAGTGTCTGCCTGTGTTGTTTCTCCAAAAATAGCTCCGTGGTGCTTTTGGGAAGCTGGAGTTAACTAATCCCAAAACACACAGCATGTGGACAGTGTTGTCATTTGTGTGGCACCAGACTCATAAGTTTGAAGGTCCCGTCCTAGAAGGATTTCCAGGGAGATTCTAGAAGGCCCCACGAGCTATTATTGCTCATGCCTGCGGTATCTAATGACGCGAGCTGTGCTAAGATTCCTGCTGTGCTTCGTATGCACACTGTGAGCCTGTGATATTAAAAAAGATGGTGTTTTGGCTTCTCTGCTGGGTGCCAGTCTAGCAGAGCCTGGGCTCCCCAAAAAATGTCAAGGAGGAGCATTAGCTATGGTTCAGGGATGATTAAGTTTCTTGGCCAAGTCTGATTACCCACTTGGGATATTTGTATTTCATTATAACTGACACTGAGACACATGTTTGATTTGGAACAAATTTCAAGCAGGAACAAGTTTCAGCATCTGCATTTCCACGGTGAGCACAGTGAGGGACAGAACAGGTTAGAGCCTGCTTGGCCGAGGGTGGGGAGCTCTCGGCAGGGAGGGGAGGGCAGGACCTGCATCAGGTACAGGGAGAGGGAAGGAGTACCTTGAGGAGCTGATCTTCCTCCCCTTGCAAAAGGGGTGCTCTGAGCTCCCAGTGTCAGGTGTGTGTCTGAGGGAGCCGGGAAGAGCCAGCTCCTCCCCAGAGTGGGAGGCTGTGCCTACCTGGTGATTAACTCCCCGGCGGAGGAGTGCAGCTCATGCTGAGTCCTGAAGGAACCAGCTGGGAGGAGCCCCGGAGCGCAAGAGGGCCAGAAGAGACCTGGAGTCAGACAGGACTAATCCGGGTGGAGAGGCACTTCTTAGCATCAACAGCTCCGGTCATGTTCAACTACCTGGCGGTAGAGGTGAGACCCCAGTTCCACCGTAGCTATGGGGGCCAGCAAGGGGTGTCTGGGCCACTGAAGAGCCGCCTGGAGCAGCTGAAGAAGCCGTGGTGGAGGGAGCCCACCCCACTGGTGCTCCAGCACAGCGAAACAGCCAGGCTTGCCATAGACGCCTTCCTTGAGCAGGGGGAACGCGGCTACCTGAGTGCCATCGCTGAGGAACGGGAGCTGCCTTTTCTTTCCACCCTGGACATGGAATATATGAGCCATCAGAGAAACCAAAGCTTTCCTGATCCCAGCTCAACGAAAGACAAAGAGGCTGACCCTGGCAGCGCGGACACTGGGGACGGGTCCTCCCTCAGCTCTGAACTAACATCTGGCACCTACTTTCCGCTCATGTCTGATGTGCACCCTCCAGAGCTGGAGCTGGGGTGGCCAGGGGCACCACTGCTCACAGTGTCTGGCCAGACTCAAGCCACTGTGATTTTCCAAAGAAACAAAGCTAACAGCATTAAGGATTTGCTCCGTTCTCTGATCAGCCGGGCACGGACGGTATGTATAGAGCTGTGTCCCTTTAGTGGGGTCTTGTGCCGCAGCACCCAAGTGCTGGCGGCCGGTCCCACAGCTGTACTCCACATGCTCCAGGTTGTTGCTGCTCTCTAGATGTCTGGCATGATGCGATTGCTTTTTCTGTACCAGACCTGTAACTGTCACTGCTCCTTTCTTTTCCTGTAATTTCTTTCCGCCTGGGATTTCAGGTAGACAGGCAGTGCCCTGGGAGGCACCCTGGGTCTGTGTTTGCGGGAACGCTGAGCACGGGACGAAGCCCGGAGCGAGCGAGTGGCAGAGTGTGCAGCATTAACGCTCAGCGGTGCTCAGCGCCTGAGCGCCAGCCGGCCCTTCTGCCCCCGCCAGCCAGCCTGCTCCTCCAGGGCTTGTCTCGGCCCCTGGCCACCACGTTAAGCAGGACAAGAGGATACCACTGGTGAGGTGCTGTGGGAGAACATAGGACCTGAGTAAACTTGTGGGACTGAAAATCCCTGCCTGTGGTTTGAAGTAGGTTAGCATACATCATCCCATCTGCTAGACCTGGCGTCTGCGCCTCTCTGAAGATGAGTAAGATCAGCCCGTTCTGTCCCATCGCACAGTTTCTGCCGGGTAGATGTTGCTAACCCTCGGATGTAATAAAAACTGGACAACCACAATGGATTTACTCATTATGCTCCTTCTTATTCCTTTTTGCTTTGATGCTATACTGGGTACTAAAGCAGCAGCTTGGACAACTGTTTCTCAGGTGCGTTTTCAGCTTTTATTGTCTTTGTCCTTTTTATTGTTCTTTGCATCTGTTCCATGTTTGTTTTCTTTTGTAGTATTTCATTTCAATAGTGTGACGATACTGAGTAAACTTCTAGTGCAAAGTCCACTTTTAGCCAGTGAACTTCTAGGCGATTTCTCTTATCATTCCAGTAGGGTTTTCTATTTATTTTTAAAGTCACTCCTTTTATTCATTACTGCCTAGTGCGGAAAGCAGGAGATAAAGAATTGTTAAGCCCAGACTTCAGCTGTGTCAAGAGCACAAGCTGTTTCCAGGTGGACTGAGCCAAAGTGTTATCTTCTGTCCCCATCTGCAGTGCTGAGCAAAGTTACATTGGCCTCAGCAGATGAAACTGCGGTCCTGCAACAGCTCAGCTTGCTGTGAGCATCACAACATCATCGAAGAACCACATATCATTGAAATTTGGGTGTGATATGAGGCAAATGGGGATCTTTTACCGTTTTGTCAAAAAGACGACCGTTTTGCCACGTAAGCTGCTGCTCAGTTGTAACCAGCCATTGCCTAATGCCCAAACTTCTACTGCACCTTTGTAGGCAAATAGAAGTTTTGTCCAGGAAGTGACAAAAAGCTTTGTTTGTCCTTGCAGGCAGCTGATTTATGATATCTTAAATGGTCTGAGAAGTCCTGTGACAATTCCTGCATCCTTTTCAGCAATGGGCATTAAGACTTAGTCATGGCAGAACGCACAAAGTAAATGACTAGCAGGAAATGTCCCCTTGGCACTTAGCAGGTGTCCCAAATCTCTGATAATATTATATTATAATCCTTTAAACCACATGAAAAACATCTTGCTGCTTTCTCAGTTCATGGGAGCTTCGCTGTTGCTGCAGGGAGGGTGCCCAGGCAGGCAGTAGGTGCTTTATTGTACTTTAAGTACATTTTGAGTTTTATGCTTTTTTTGCTTGGCCTGAAAAAGCACTGACAGCCTTATGTTCAAGCTGGGGATTTTCACGCAGTGTTTTTGACTGTTGCACGAAACACGAGAATGAGTTTTCAACCATCATATTGGTTTATTACTGGTGTTTTATTGGCTTCTAGGTTAGCAGCTCTGGCCAGGGCTTCCCATGATTCACTGTGTGATTGATGGCAGTTCCAGCTCATTTACAATCCCAGCTGCACACCTTTAAGTAGTTACTGAGTCATTTTGCTCATCAAACCATCAAAAAAAGATGCTACCTGTATGTTTTTTAATGACAAAAGAGCAACCAGAGGTAAAAACGTCTTTTGCTTGAAGTACCAGTAGCAACTGTGTGGAGAACCACTTTTTTGCTTTTCAACAGCTGTTTCTGCATTTTAAATATTTTCTCCACTAGACTTTAAGTGCTCATCATATATCCCTCCTTTAGAGTGTTTTCCCTCCCGCATGCTTGCAGCTAACATAGAAGGGGGCCGCAGTGCTGGTGGGATGTGGGAAGGATGATGAGATCTCTGAATGCTTTTCCTGGGTCCTGTAGGCAGGAAGGCGTGTGCCTTGAAATGTTGTTTGCTGTTTTCTCCTGTACAGTCATACAGAACAACATCAGCTGACATATTTTGCAACAGCGTATTTGTACTGACAAATGAGCAAAAAGAGCATTTGCTTTATTGGTACCTTTTACTTCTGTGGTTTATCTTTCTACTTTGCTGTATTTAACCAGCTGTCTTTGAAGATGTATTTTCAGATTTGAGCTTTTCTCTTTGCAGACATAAGAAGATGCAGCACAGCCACACCTTAGCCCTCATTTGATAATACTATTACTATTTTACTTTTCTTGGATGAGCTCCAATCAATTTTGAACCATGCTGCTTCTTTCACCCTTCTTGTACAACTCTTGACATTGGCTGGGGGTCTGCATTTATGTGCAATGGTAGAAGGGTCCCTGATGGTCCCCAAGAGAAGCATCGTATCGCTTCAAATGGCAACACTTAGGTAATGACCAAAACCACACTGCTATTGGCAAATACCAGTAAAACCAGCTGTGCTGGTTAGAAACCAGACAGATGGCAACCCCAGTGGGGTGCTGGTAAGTGCTGTAATTCCCGAAGTGATGACTGCAGTAATTGCTGAATTGTGAGTTTCCAGAAGTGGATTTAGAAATGTCATGATTTAACCCTACAATGGCAAGGTGTGAATTTTCTAGAGCCTGTGGGGCAGCTGTGTCTGTGCAATGTCCTGACCCCCGAGGCTGTGCCATGGGCTCGGGGGCCGTGATTGGCATGGTGAGGAACAGGGATGCTCTGAGCCTGCCCCAGGCTTGCAGCTCCCACCACTGAGACCGAGGGGCTGGAGGCACTGGGTCTGTCACGGCAGGCTGCCGTAGATGCCTAAGGCTTTTGAATGTGAGACATGAGCTGTCAGGAGCCTGCACTGGAGGTGGGCCTTGGGGTACCTAACTTGGCTGCTTTACAGAGCTGTTGGAAATTATTCTTGAGGCTTTAGCCCTCCCTTTTGTGACGGTATGTTCTTAGGAGGCTTCAAGGGGAAGGCTTCCAGGGCTGTCTTCCCCCAAAACCTCTTGGCTTTGAGGCTGAGCAGCTGTTACAGTAAGAGCTGCCTGCTTTGCTTACCAAGCAGATATGGTGACTGAGTGGCCCTTATGGCTGTCCCGTGGCACCCGTGCTTAGAGTGACCAGCCCCACCGTGGGCACCTGCACCTCTACCACGCAAGGCTGAGGCAGAGCACAACCTCTGCGCCCCCCGCCGCAGTGCCCCCCGCCGCAGGCTGCAGTGCACGTGGGTTGCCAGCCTTCCTGCCCGACATCAGCTGTGGGTGCTTGGCAGCACCACCAGGAGCCAGATCCCCCAGATCTGCCCAGATATGGGGATCTTGGCAGCAAGGAGGCCGTGAGCAGCACTAGTCTGTTCTGCCTCCTGATGCCAAGCAAGTTTCAAAAAGTTTGAAAAACATGAGTCTGACTGTCCCCCAGAGCTCCACCCGGCCTGCACAAGCGGGCGTCCCTCTGCCTGGGCGCCTGCTGCCGTGCTGGCGCAGGGTGCCCCAGGGCTGCTGGAGGTGCAGGTCTGCACCCAGCCCAGGGCAGGCAGTGCCGGGGCGACGGGCACATGCCATGCACAGCCCTGTGCTGCCTGCTCAGCCCCGTCGCCCTCAGCCAGCGCTTGGGTCAAGCAGCAGCCCGGGACTCTGCTAAAGCCCGTGAGCGCTGGTGGAGAACAGCAAGGGCGTGCAGAGCAGTGGGCGCCGGCAGTGCCTGTGAACACGTGGGGGCTGGGGACGCAGGAGCGTCAGTCTCTCTTGACTCCATCACACCGAATTCCCAAGCCAAGCTTAAATTGTCCTTAGGGCCAAGCCTGCCTAAGCATGGGATGAGCTGGAATGTCGTGAGGCCAGTGTGGCCAAGAGGGACTTGCCCGAGGCCTTACACAAGGTTTGGGCTATAGTGTTTTCTTGGTGCTTCATCATTAGAGGACGGGTGGCCCATCAGAGTCATTTGGCTAAATTTCCTTTGGTCTTTGGCTGAAGGCCAGTGTGGAGATGGTAAAGTCCTGCTTTTTTGTGGGGGTCTCAGCGGTACCTAATGCCGATACCCACACAGCAACATTGGTTTGGGATGTTGAAGGTGCTTCTGACCGTTTCAGAGCTCTTCCAGTGCTGACTGCTGCCCGAGCCGGATAGGCACATCTCAGGAGGGGAGAGGCGTCTGCCAGAGCTGCCTTCTGGGAAGACAACATTGATGAGGGCTACAAAAGAGGTGGCCTTCGGAGTCAGGCTCCGAAGCCTGTATCTCCCAGGACCAGGCTGAGAGGGTAGAGATGTGGGTTTGGCCTCGGGGCAGTAGGAATGTTTTTTAGCCCTTGGTGACAGCTGCCTTGTGTCTCATGTGGACGTCTGGGACTAAACCAGCCTCCAGGAAGGTTCCTCCCCAAACCCTGCTGGTGGGCTGGGCCTGGGGTCCTCTGCAAGATGTGGAGGACCAATGACACTGTGTAAGGCATCATTGCGGAGATGGTCTTGGGGGACAAATCAAGTGGAACCAAGAAATCTTCTCCACCTGCAAAAGGGATAAATGCCCAAGGGAGCAGGAAGCAACCTGTGTTGGCACTGCTGCCCTCCTGTGCCGCGGCTGCGGTGCAGAGGGTCTCCCATGGGGTGCGCAGGCACCGGGCACCGACAGGAGCCAGCTTGCAGGCAAATGGCTGGGAGCGGAGCTAATGGGGCCCCGTTCTGCCCCTGCAGCTGCCTCTTCACTCAGCACCTCAGCCATGGGTATGAGCCTGGAAACAGGCAGTTTATTAAAGAAACAGCAGAAGAGCCACTGGGCAGCAGGCAGTCTGGGGCCAGCGTGCCAGGCCGGAGCAGAGATGCAAGCCTGTCCCTGCATCCAAGGACGGTGATACTTGGAGCTCCTCTATTCTTTTCTGAAGCAATTCCAGGTCAGACCCGTCAATGTGATTCAGCCTGTTCCTATTTAAAGCTTGAACCACGGTGCACATCAACCTCACTGCTGTCCTCTGCCCTTAACTCTTTGTTTGAAGGGAAGCAGCTGAGCAGACGCGGCAGAGGAAAGCTCACCCTGCGTGGTCTGTGCTGTACAGTGATGTGCACCGTGGAGAACTGTGTTCTGGCCATGCTCTACCACAGGCAGACCAGGTGTTTAAAAACAGGATTCCTATCTCATCACAGGGTGTATGATGAGAAGCAAAAGAAACTGTCACGCATTTTGAGTGCAAGATGTAGCGCAAGGCATGAACGTGGATAAAGTAGGCCATTGGAGCTTCACTCCAGCTCGCTGCTTTTTGGGCCATCTTTATTTGGGCATCCTCTACTAGACGCAGAAACTGAAAATTGGAGTAGTGTACAGAACCTTACAAGTACCAAACAGTTACCTTATTATATACACGCTTGCCTGATAAGATGTAGTAAAGACTGACACTGAAGTGTTTGGTCAGTAGCTCCATTACTTATGCAGCTTTTGCAGCGAAGCTGGCCTGTTGGTAAACCCTTCACTGCTTTACCTTTTCGGTCCCCCATGTGTTCATATCCTCCGTGAGTTCTCCGTGCTAACTGTGAGTGGCTCAGGGTCTGAGTCACCAGGTTGCTCCGCAAGCACCCTTGAGGGAAGCGCGTCCGCCCTGACTCGTCACCCAGCTGGGCTGGTGCTCTCCTGCCTGCTCCTGCCTGCTCCGAGGTGTTCCCCCAACTTCTGTCACAAAGGGTGATGGCAGCAGATGGATCCCAGTGGTCTCTGCCAGCCCCAAATAATGGGCGCCTTGGTGTCTGCTGGCAGCCTCCCTCTGTGAGGGCAGTGGCACAGCTTCTCCAGTCACAGCTTCATCTATTTATGGCTGATTTCCCCGCATCTGTTGTTCTCATTGCAGGTCATGCTGTACCTTGAATTTTCTAGTTCTGGGTCAACTCACTTGTAGTAGGTATTGGTCATGACATATCTTCCATTTTCTGTATTTTCCTTCCAGTTTTTGAAGAATTCATTTAGCCAAGAGGGTCTTCTGCCTCCCATCCCATCGCCACAGCGGGGAGGGTTGCCATGGCCGCCTTCAATCTCATTCTTTAAAGAACTGGCAATCTCTTTAAAATTCTTTTCCTTTTAAAAACCCCTCCCTTGCAGACCTTGCCTTGCAAGTCTTCAGTTTGAGGCAGATTTTCTTGAAAAAAAGATACTTTTTTCCCTGATCATGTTAGTGTTATTCCTTCTTCCTACTCTCAGTTTTCATTCCTGTCACTTGCATCCCAGGCTGCATCAGCAGGAGTGCTGCCTGCAGGGAAAGGGAAGGGATCCTTCCTGTACACGTTGTTCTGCCGTTTTGCCTAGTCACCCCTGGGATGTAATCTTGGAACAAGGACATGTACATACTTGATCAGGATACCTTCTCCCTTACCTGGCAGTCTGTCCTTCCTGAAAAAAATGATACTTCTTTGTATTAACCTGCTAGTCATCTGCAGAGTCACTCATACTGATGGAATAATGATTTTGGTCGGTCTCAGCTCTTCTGTTTATGTGCTGTGTTTCTGGTGTATTTGCTTAAGGCAACACATACTTGTTGCAGCAGTGGTACTTGGAGCCTGGGCACATGCATTGCCCTCTCAGCTATTTGGTTGTACGAATGGCAGCTGAGATGGGAGGCTGCTGGATGGGGAATATCTTCGTAGTTATTAACACTAGTGTTACCTGCCATGGTGGGGGAAAGGCTGTTAAACACAAAGGTGTAGAAGCAATCTCCACTCATGTGGCCACAGACACTCAGTAACACAGATCTGAACACTTAACTCATAGCTGAAAGCACAATTCACTTGGGCATGAGATTTCAACAGTCTCTTATTCCCCCCTCCCCCTCCCTTTTCTCCTGACTAGGTGATAGCGATTGTGATGGACCTGTTTACAGACATGGAAATATTGTGTGACCTGCTGGAGGCCTCGAGCAGACGGCACGTCCCCGTTTACCTGATCCTGGATGAAGAGTACTTGAAGCATTTTGTGGAAATGTGCAACAAAATGGCTCTTACTCAGGACAATTTCCCAGTAAGTTTTCAGTCACACACTGGATATGATAAATGGGTCTTGGAATCGATAAAAAATGTGTACCCTTTGTTCTGTTCCCTCTGCCTGGTCCCTAGGACCTACCCCTTCTCCCAGTGTCCCAGGCTAAGAAACTGTGGCTGTTTGGTTTAGGAAATCGAGGTCTGTCTGGAAGCGCAGAGGAAGGAGTGGAGAAGACTCCTAGTCCCGTATCTTCATGTTTTGTGGTCCTCGTGTCAGTTTTACACACAAGAAGCGTGGCCTCAAGGCCAGTAAGATGCAGTGCATTACTGAGCGCTTTGCTGGTCTGGTGCAGGCAGAAACCAGAAAACTTAAGTTCGTGTGGACCTGTATCATCCCCTCTCCTTGTCCCCTCTCAGCCCCTGCTCTGGGACATAGGACTGCAAGACCTGAATTGCTCATTGTTCAGGTCCCTGAGCTCAGGTTAGGTTCTGGCCGGAGCCGCTGCAGTGCAATAGCTGGGTGGGGAAGGGGAGCGGTGATTCCCCTCCGATGTCCTGGTGAAAAACCTGCCGCGTCCTCCCCTGCTGCGCTGCCTTGGTGCAAACCAGGTGTCGGAAGCCTGAGGGTAAGATCTCCTGTTAGCCCTTGCGACTGAGTTGTGGGTTCATGAGGGGGTTGTGAAGAGCCCAGTTCCCCACTTGGTGGGGTGCTCATCAGCACTGGTGTGTGGTGCTCACAGCAGGTGAACAAAAACTAACATGTCACTGTGACAAGCTCTCTTGGGAACGTGCAGACTCAGAAACACACCCCAGTACCTTGCTGCTGCCCATGCAGCCTTTGTGGGTGCTGCCTGTCAGTGGGAGTTGGGGTTTTGTTGTCATTTGTTAGTCCTGCAAGGCCAGCAGTCTGTGCTCCTTCACTGGGTGCACAGGATTCCCTGGAGGACTGATTCTCTTCCAGCCACCGATTTCATAGATTTCCCCTTTATCTTAGCGGCAAATGCTTGGAAATTACCCAGTTACCTCAAAACCATTCTTAACTAAAAAACAGGCTAGAGAAGAGAACACAACACACACACACACACACACACACACAAAAGTTTTACAGCGTTCAGAAAAGATGCAGTTAAAAATGTCTCCATTTCCCCTCATTTTTAACCTCTCTACACAAAGATAATTTAGAGAGGCGTCCTTCCTCCCTCATGTTGCTGTTGCTCTGCCCTTTCTCGCTTCTCACAAGCCAGACCCATTTTATCCTGCCTCTTGAGATGGCAACTGTTAGGGAAAACTGCTTCACGCTGCTGCGTGTTTGCTTTCATGAAGAACTGCATCACTGAAGTCACCTGGTGGCTCCAGATTAATGCCACCTCCCCAAAATTTATTTTATTTGCTTCTTATCCAAGAGCCTGGCTATTGTTTTTAATTAAAATTAGAATGAGTTTGCGTCCATGGAGATGTCTATGTCTCTTTGTTAGACCTGATGTCATGTCTTGTGCTTGAATGGCTAATTAACACTTTGCCTCCGCCATTCAGTGACTCATCGGCAGGTCTCACTGTGAAGTGCCTCTTAAACTGATGCCTCTCGACCAGCACATTAACGTATGTGCTTGATATTCACATCTAAGTGGAATGACTGTACATGTCTTATTCCTGGCCCTGAGTTGTGACAGGATGTTATGGTAAATCTCCATTTGGAATAATTGGTGACAATTTGGGGCTTAGTGGGGAATTTGGGGCAATTGCCCCTCCAGCATCTTGCTCCTAAGAACATTGCGTGAGCCTGCTGGCGTCAAATCCTGGTGCTGAACTTCAGCAAACCCCGCTGCGGTGGTCGGGCGTTGGCAGCGGTCGCAGCAGAAGGCTTCGCTGTCAGGTATTTCCAAGTGGCCATCTGCTGAACTTAAATCTGCTGCCTAAATCGAGTGAGACCAGCACACAGTAGTCCGGCTTTTCTGCAAGGCTGCAGGATTCTCATCTTGTTTGGGCAATTCAGGGACTGGATTGCCAAGAGGAAGAAGAGGATGGAAGAAATGAGCCACATACCAGAAAGTCGCCCGGCCTCAGAAAGGACGAATGCAGTGATGCAATTCTGTGGCAACAAATCTGTGGGATACCCCTTACCTGAAGTGTGTTTGACTTCCCTGGAGGGGGAGGTGAAGCTCCTCCCTGTGAGAACTAGTTTTACTGAAACCTCAGCACCGGAAGGAAAGAATCCCTGCACTGACTGGCAACAGGATTTGATGAACGCCTCCCCAGGCGTCCAGGGTATCTTGCTCTGTATCAGCAAATTGTGGTGGCATTTCAGGAGAATCATAGGTTAGTGCAGGTTGGCAGGGATGGACCGCAGGCAGTCTCATCCAACCTCCTGCTCAAAGCAGTGTCACCTGTGAGGTCAGAGGTAGTTGCTCAGGGCCCTGCCTGGTCTAGTCTTGAAAATCTCCAAGCATGGAGATGTCACAGCATCTTGTTCCAATGCATAACTGTCCTTACAGGGAAAGTTTCTCCCTTCTCCTAAGGGACAGATGAAGACACATCCTGGGACACAGAAGGCAGCAAGTGAGATCTGCAGTGCAAGGATTGTGAACCTTCAGCTCTGTCCCTGCTAGAAGTTTCCGTGAACTCAAGCCTGGACAAGTACTTGGAGAAGAGGTCCAGGTGGGCTTCCCGCTAAGACAGACCATAAGAGGCTCAGGAAATGCCCTGAGCAGAGAACAGGCAGCAGCAGCAGCGGGGGCAGCACCAGAGGCGATCACCTTCATCCTGCTCTTCCCCCGCTGCCGTCTGTGAGCGAGGGACAGCGGGTCGGCGGGACCCGATCTGGAGGAGACCTGCTGCTGTGCTGAAGCCCTGAAGGCAATGGTGCCCCTTGCACGGGTTGGGGGGCAATGGTGCCCCTTGCACGGGTGGAGGGGCTCCCTCAGCACGATGTGAGAGCCCAGCTCCCCCACCCTGCCACACTGAGCTCCGCAGATGTTTCTGGAAGCCGCCTCCTGCCCGCGGGGCTGGAAGAGGAAAGCTGCCAGGAATGGAGCCTCCTGCCGCGGGGCGGCTGCCTCTGGCTCCTCAGGCCGAGGCACAACTTGGGTGCCGTGAGCCCCGCACGATGCCGGACCTGGGGCGAGCGTCGCTGGCTGCGTGCTCACCCGCCTGGGAGGCCAGTGGGAGAAGGGGGGGCAGCGGTGCCCTGGAGCAGCCCTGGGGGCGGCGGGGGCGGGGGTCTGCACCTTGCGGAGCTGCAGGCAAACCACCACTGTTCATGCTTGTCTTTTGTCTGCAGCACTGGCCATCACCCACCGCGCTGGCGTGGTGCAGGGAAGCTGCCGCCCCCACCAGCAGCACCCACTGCCCACAGGTGGCCAGACGGCCTCGGCGGCCCGTGCAGCCCTGCCGGTGGCCACGGCTCTTCGTCCTTTACGGGGCTGATGCTAGGCAGGGGCGAGCTGCCCACCAAGGGACCTGTCGGGCCAAACACCAGCGGTGGCGGTTTGTGTCGCGCTTGGGGTGCCAGCGCCGCTGGTGACGGGAGCTGGCCCGGAGGGGCACCGGGGGTGGCAGCCCAGCGCAGGGGCTGCCTCAGGGGTGGTGATTTACACATGAGATGTTTTGTTTGGCACTCTGTCATATAGGTCAGGCCAGTAACTGTCTCCAGTGGCTGTTCTCTTCTGCCTGCCCCAGCTGAGGTGCAAATAACTTTTATTATGGGCAAACCCCTCAGATTACGAAAAAGGCTCCTGCTGGATACCGAGAGCCTTCTTTCCCTTTTTGTACTGGGGAGTCAGTTTTACAAGCTGAAGTTGTATCAGACCAGCTTTTTGCCATCTTTAAAACAGATGAGGATCAGCTCTGTTTCACCTGAGTACAGCAGATGAAAATTTTAATGAAATTTTTAAGTATACTGATAAAAGGCAATTCTTAAAATGTAGGCATACCTTTCTGTAAATCTTTTTTACTGAATGATATTTTAGTTTTAAGAAGCCTGTCACTGCATAAAAGCAGAACAGCGCATTCCATTGATTAGAAACTGGCTAGTTGTTACGGGTCAAAATTTACTTTAAATGCAGACCCATAAGGTAGTACAGTTAGTTGAATATTATCAATGATCTGGAAGAAATTGTGTAGTCTTACATGCTTCAGAAATGATCTGTAGGCTCATAGGATTCTCCAGATTTTTTTCAAACCGATATTTGTACCTAAGTGCAACTTTTTAATATTTGTTGGCATTTTTATCTCATAACAGCAGAGAGTGTGACAAAATATTTGGTATGTAGAAGCCAAGAAATACTTGATGCCTTGCTGCGTTCTACCCCTGGGAGCAGAGCTCTGCTCGAGGGAGCCCATCAGTGGTGCATAAGGGAACATTTCAGTTTAGTTCAGTATGCGTCCCCTTGCCAACCCTGCTCTCTTTGGTTTCAGAACATGCGCATAAGATGTCTGAGCGGAGACACATACTACAGCAAAGCAGGCAAGAAATTTGCAGGCCAGGTTCTGCAGAAGTTTATCCTGATTGACTGTGACCAAGTTCTTGCTGGTACATACAGGTAAGAAAAAGTAGCAACTACTGTGACAAAGACTGGTGACGCTGAGAAAATACTTATTACCGAAATACTGAATAATGTAGCTCATTATTTTTTTTCTCCACAATAATGATACACTGTTTTTCCTCTTCATTTCCCCTTATAAATGTCAGGTTTCCTTTTGGTGCTTTATGTTCTCCTGCTCCCCCCTTTTGCTCTTACCTTGTTTAGCTTTCAGATAGCATTAACTGCTCATCTGCCAGCGTTGATGCTTCCTGGACACATCTGTCTGTGAGTACCGCTTCATTCCTTAAAAATGTAAAAAATGTTGGACCAGGTCAGGTGCTGCTCCACCTGGCCGAGGTTCCGGCTCCCGCTGATGCTGTGTAGGGTGAGCCACCCCAGCTGCTCCCCGTGGGCTCCTTCCCTCCACCGCATGCGCCGCTGTTGCGTACATCCCCCTTACTCCCTTCAGCATCTGTTCGGTACTGATTGCCCCTGAATTAGCCTGAATTCATTGTCTGTTCTAAACCAATTTCCGACTAATTTCATGAACCGCCCCTGGTTCTAATGCTGCAGGCTGGTGCAACAGCTGCCCTACGTCCAGCTAGGGTATTGCTTTCCCGATGTTCTAAGCCTCCACCTCAGCCACCCTCCCTGCCCTTTTCTTATCTAAAGCAAAGACCTCAGCCTCTTCAGTCTCCCCTCATACGGCAGCTCCTGCATCTCTAGGTCATTTTAATTGTCTTTCCCTGCACCCCCTCTGACCTCACAGTGCCTTCGTGAGATGCCAGGACTGGAGCCGCATGCAGCCCCGAGAAGCGGCTGCACCAGCGTGTTACAGGGGGTCCAACCGCCGCTCTCTGCGCTGTTATTGCCTGGTGCTGGTGGTGGCCAGCATTCATTGCATTGTTTAGCTGCCATTGCGTGCTGAGCTGATGATTTCAGATAACTGCTGACTATGATTCCGAGCTTCTTCCTGAGCTGTTCCAGGTTTAGTGTCACACAGGCCTGACACAGAACATTTTTCCCTCTGGGTGCACCACATTTTCCTGCCCTGAAGTTCATCTGCCACATATTTGTCCACTTGCTCAGTTCTGTAAGGTCCTTCTGGATTTCCTCTTTTTTTCGGCGAAGTATTCAGTCACCAGTGGGGATTTCACTGCACCCCCTCCATGCCTGGGTCACCGATGGGATGAGAAACAGTCTCTGGGGCCTCATGCTGACTCTACCCATGCGGAAAAATTACAGTCGAGCCCTGATTAGCATTCTGTGCTTTCACCAGCTCTCGGTCCATAACAAGACCTTTCCTCCATGTCCGTGGCAAGTTAAGTTTGTTAAAAGGCTTTGGTGTAGCACCCTGTCAAAGGCTGTTTGAAACCCTCAAAAAAGGTATGTGCCCGGTTCCCTCACCTGTGTGCTCGCTGGCTCCCTGACCAAACGCCAGCGGGTCTGTGGGGCAGGGCTTGCCTTCATAGTAGCCCTGCCGGCTTTTTTCCAAGAGGCTGTGCTCCTCCATCCTGTCAGTAATCTTGTTCTTCATGGCACACTCTGCCATGTCCCAGGGTGGAGGTCAGCTCCAGTGCTATGTGGGTCTCAAGATCATGGCCAGAGCCCTCTCTGTAGACGGAACCATGCTGGGAACCTCCCAGTCCTCAGCAAAGGAGTCTAGAGTGGCCCTGGTACACAGGAGTGAAGCACGTCTCAGTGTCACCAGCATTAGCCATGGATGCAAAAAATTCATCGAGGTTCTCTGCTATGCTCTTGCCATCACCGAATGCCCCTTTTGGCCTAGAGATCTCAAATGGACCCACCAATTCCTGAACTGCCAGTACAGCAGTTCTGAGCAACCTACAAGGTGTAGTCATCTTGGGGTTTTTGGACTGCTCCTTTTCAGCTCTTTTTCACTAACTGCTGCGTTATTACATAGTTACCTTTCTTAAAATGGAATGTCCAGGTGCTGCATTTATTTAGATTGCTCTTTCCCACCACAGAGTTAAAATTGTGTTGTAAGCTTTATTGCGATTGGGCTCTTCCCTTCTAACTCGGGAACAGTCTTATGCATCATTCCAGACCACATCCTGAATAGCATCTTTTCTTGTGGGTCTAACAATTTAGGCTAGTTAATTCTGGCAAGTAATCATTTATTGCTTCCACAAAGTTTTTCTCCACAGCTCATCTCAGTGAAGCATTAACCTAGTACGTATATGAGTGGATGAAATCTCCCGCTGTTACTACCGTTCCTAATTTTGCAGCCTCTGTAATCTCAGTCAACATTGTCTGATCACTGTCACTGTTCTGATCAGAGGGTCATGAGTACTATTGTTGCGCTATGTTTTTATTATTAGATTCTGAGTTTTTCACCTACAGATCTTCCCCACAGTATTTTCATGCTGTTGCACATCATATTGTCTTTCACAAACAGTGTAACCCCCCAGGACAGACTGTTCTGATGTTTCTGTGAATTTTGTGCCCTGGCAATACTTTATTCTCCTTCCACCAGCTCTGCTTGAACACTGTTCTCCCTATCCCTTTTTCTCCCTTTTCCACCTCCCAGCCAGCCCATGCTGGACCCTCAATTTACTGGTGTCCTCATCAGTGCTGTCACTCCGAGCTGCACCTTGTCTTCAGCTTCCGAATCTCCCAGTGTGGAGGTCTCACCTTAGCAAATTCTGGCAGTGAAAAATGAAGTACCTGGTTGAAACTGGTTATGTAGGATCTCTGTCTAAACACTCGGAGAGCAGTGTCTGGTGGCATTTTGACCATCCTGAGACACGTATCTAAAAGCAATGGAGTGAGTCACTGCCTGGAAACATCTGTCCGTCTCCACTGACGGCAGGCGTGGGGATGAGTTAACTGGCACCACTCGGTTTTGAGTGGCTAAAACTTGAGTGTTAGTCTGCTGGATTGAACACCACAGCTGGGGGAACATCCTATTCCCCTGCGGCCCAGAGTCAGGGTATTGCTTAAAATGCAGATTCGGGTCAGTTCCTCCGTCTGCTGTGCTGGGGCAGGGGTCTGGGTCTGCAGTGTGCTCTCTTCCTATAGAGCTCTGGTCTGGGTAGCTGAAACTTCTTGAGTTCTGGAAGATCATTATTCAGTTGAACAGGGCCTTATATCTGATTCTCTGCTGTCGTAGTAAGTACATGATGTTCTGGACTAAAAGAAACAGTCTCTCATTGTGGAATTTGTTCAAAGCGGTCAGCAGCACTTCCACAGGTGAAAATCAGGGAATCTGCTACTGGGCATGCTGCAGCCTGGTCCTGTACCAGTACAGCAGATACAGGTCCCAGTCTGCTGTTGGCCTTTTTGACTAGTGAAGCATGGAAGCGGTCAGTTTTTTGAACTGCCCATGGGAGCCCTGACCTCTTTCCTAGATGTTGATATCCGAGGACTCATCAATATACAGACACAGTCAGGGAGTTTGCAACAGTTTGCATTTATTGACATTGAATTTTGTCTGTTGTTTTGTCACTTATTCACCCCACACCGTAAGATGGTCTTGCAGCTTCTGATTATCCAGGTTTTTTCTGACCACCCACAGCAATTTTGCCATGAGCTCTGACATGGATTGTTTCTACCATTTCTCAGGACTTTCTGAATATGTTGAACAGCAGTGATCCTAGCACAAAACCTGTGGGATTTCAGTGGGTAAATGAAAATAATTGCTAGCATTTGTATCCTATCTTTAATAAGCTGTTACTCCTCAGGAGAACAGTCCTTTGTACTCCATTTTTCTGAGAGTCCCTGCTGAATGACCATGTCAAAATCTCTTTGAAAATTCAAGTATCCAGCACCAAGCAGATCAGACGCATCTGTCTGCTGGCTGCCTCCTTCAAAGAAGCGCAAGAGGCTTTTGAGGCATGGCTTCCTTCCACAAAAATATGCTGTCTTCAGCATTATGATTATAGTTATTTATGCATCTAATCATTTTACTCTCTATTTGCTTCTACCAGTTTGTTCAGTATGGAAATAAGACTGGCTGGTTTGCAGTTTTCCAGGAGCTCTTAAAAAGGTTTACATTTACTACTTTCCATTCCTCTGCTACTGTGTTCTATTTTAAATGATAGGTTATTCACTGGTTAATAATTGGAAAACTGCTGACTTCCAGTTTTTGAAGGCTGTTTACTTTAATAATTTCCTTTAACTTTGCCTTTTAACTATGGTGACATTTTGGATGTTTTAAATGTCTTTCTTTTGATAGGTACATTTTCTCTGAGACTCTAATATAGCATCTTTAAACAAGCTCCATGCTGCCTCAAGCATTTAACCTTTTTGGTTACTCTTCTAAATTTCTTTTTAATAGCATTCCTCACTTTCTCTTTTAAGTTAAGTATTACTGTTGTGGATTATTTTGGTCCTGAAAGAATATTTCATATGGGTACCTCATGGTTATTTTTTTGCTGAGTGGCCTTGCCAAAGAAACCTTCTGAACTGGTAATGCTATTTCTCTTTTTGTTGGTTTTCTGGTTAGTTTCTCCAAAAAGCAGTCATTTATAGTGTCTAAAATGCAGTTTCTGCAACTCTGCTAGTAATGAGCCCATTCAACATGGCTATAACTGAATCTCCCTCTATTCCTCTGCTTTCTCTGCCACCTTAGCCTCTCAGCACTTCCTTAGCATGGCATATTTCCCACCAGCACTCTTCTCAGAAAGTTCACAGTATAGCCCTAATACTATGCTTTTCCTATTTGAGAGTGGGATTTTAATCCATCAGGAATATTTTTCATTTGTTGATGTATCGTTTACCTTACTTTTATTTTTTGTAACATATTGTGCCACTGCACCAGTAACATATCCTCTGTTTGTCCTTTCTGTGTAATTTTTACCCCTGCAGTTATACTGTTCCTTGATTTTCTTGCACACAATAGGTTTCTGAGATGCCTTTTGTGTCAGTCATCATTTCAGCTCAGGTATTTCACAGCATCTATCTGGTTTTTTAGCTCATAAAATTTATGTATGCATGTAAACATTTGTATCTGATCTGGTTGACCACCGTCCACTTTTCTAAATGCAGTTTTGTTTGTTCAGATTTTCTTCATTGGTTCTAATTTTTTACCTAAGTGTCATTAATTTCCATCCTGTCCTTACATCAGGATACCATTTTCTTGCTTTTATTGCTAAGGTAAAGTGGTCAATCTCAAACTGTGTGGCCTTCTACACATCACAGCTTTGCTCCAGATTCTGATTTAAAGCCTCCCTATATCTTCTACATTATATTGTGTACAGCAGTCAGGTTTCACGTAGGTTAAGATGGAACCCAGCTTTCTTTGTAGAGTCACTATGTTCCTACGGTTTTCCATGTCCCTATGATTCTACCAGCCTTTCCCTAACAGAATTTCCATAACCATGTCCTGAAATGCTCTTTGACTTCTCTGTCCTATTTTATACCTGGGAGGACACACAGACATAGACTAGTGGCTTCTCTGTAGTGCTCTATAACTTAGATTCAAATGCCTCTGCTATCCTTCATCCCAGCGAGCAACTCCCTCTTCATTCTTTGCTGTCATCCTCCCTGAGCATTGAATCATGGAGGACTACATCTGTGTGCTGTCTGTCTCCTGTGGACATCCACACAGTTTAGTACCTTCCATACAGTTTGGTTTGTACAGCCTGGGGACGGTGACCACACGGAGTTACTGGACTCAACATCTCCAGTTCCTCAGAGGATTCAAGCTGAGTGAAAGGATTTTGCATGTCTTGCAGGCCACAATGGGGTTCACACCCCCCCAGGATATTTGCTTTTTTCCCCCAATACTGTGACACTACGGATGTATGTTTTCCTTAAGACATACTCTAGCCCTCAGAGCTGCTGCCTACTCATTCTCCAGCCTGTATTTGTGACCTGGTTGTGACTGCTTGGAGTGTATTTTCTTTGAATATTTTCCTGTTGATCTGCACCCATTTTTTCCAGAACCTTTTTCAAACTCATAACTGTTCAGTCCCTCTCCATTGGACATGACTTGGGAATTTAATGAGTGCAGAGCCTTCCATTACTTACGCTGCTCATGAAGCTATTGGATAGCACCAGAGCCAAGATTCTAGGTCCCTCTGAAGTCTCAATGCATCCTTCCATGCTGACAGTGAATCCAGATGCCTTGTCTCTCTTCATCCTCTCTTCCAGAAGGGTATTTTCCTACTCTGTCTTGATTATTCAGGTATTCAGTGTCTTTTAATTCTTCAGCTGTAAGAAGAGACTCTTTTTTTCCTCACATGCATGCTCAAATCATGCCTGAAATCCATTTTTAGTCTCTAGCTACGCCTCTAGCCATCAGATTCTTTCTTCTACGAGCCTTAAATGCGGTATTACATGTGTGCAGCAAAGGTAGCGTACCTACTGGCATTTTCATATGGAACCCCATATGTTGATACTGTTGTTCTTTATGCTGACATTTTCCTTTATAGTTCTGTAAAAGCCCTTCTTATTTTCCAAAATACTCTGGGCAAGCTGAACTCACATATTGCTGCCTATTGGTATGAATCAGGCATGGTTTGGGAGTTTTCTGAATGTTCAACTCACTGCTCTTACCTGAAACAACTGTAGCAAATTGGTTTAGACCCCTCAACTCTTATGTGTTTATTGATTTAACTATTTCCCTGTAGCTTCCATCTTTAACGGTAAATTTCCTCTAAATGAAGACTAGGAGAAAACAGGATTCATTGAGATATATAGAAAAAGCAATAATCTGAAATCCTGATTATAATAATATATAGTTATTTAATATTATTCTAGGCACCAGAATAAATAGTATGTTTCTTTGGGCACTTATTTAACGTAACAGAGTGACGGATTTGAAGACATTTACCAGTGCAGCAGGTGAGAGGAGCCTAAGGGCAGGTGGGGCTAGAGCTAAACAGGATCTCGAATAGGAAGCCTCGAGTAACCTTTTGCCAGGTTAGAGAAAAGAGTGCATTTCTAAATGCACTAGAGAAAAGAGGCAGCATTGTCAGCCTGGAAGGGAGTTATGTGGCTGTTCTGGTTGCCTTAGAGGAAATTAAATTTTGCAGCTCAGAATGGAAGATGGTCAAAGTATGACCATTTTAGGGTTGCTCTTCTGTAATTATCTAATGAGCATATTCATCTCTACAAGTAATCTCAGACTTGCATACTTCAGAGAAAGTTTTTAATGACATAAATTGAGTAGCAATACACCACTCAGATGTTAAAATCAGTGCTAGGTATCTTGGCACTCTGTGAACTGAAGTTACATGTGGGTTTTTTTCTTTTGTTCTTTTTTTTCAGTTTCACCTGGCTTTGCAGCCAAGTCCACACCAGCCTGGTGACCCACTTCCGTGGTCAAATTGTTGCAGAATTTGACAAGGAATTCCGGTACTTGTACGCAGAGTCCAGAGCAGTGACTAGTTTCTGTGTACCAGATCCTGGAACATGCCCCTCTTCTCAGAATACCTCGAACATTGCCAGCTTCCTTTTAAAACCCCCACAGGTGAATGATGCTGAAACCTTGAGCCCCTCCAGCAGCCTTTCCAATGTAAGCATCAGAAGCATAAAAGTGTCTCCCTTTCTGAAAAACTCCAGCTGCAATGTACACCAGGAAAACCAAGATGCAAACTCTGATTCTGGTAATAAGAAGGGGAAGGAAGACACAGCTCTGAAGCCCACCTGCCCGAAGCAGCAAGGAGAACCGCCAGACGCACCAAACAATCCTCCAAATAAACCCACCCCAGCCTTGTATCACAAATCAAATCTCGTGACAGCAAGGACATTCTTGCAGCCAGAGCCTTCCCCTGCCTTGAGCTCCAATAAACCCAGCTATCAAGGGGACAACAGCGGCCACTGCTCCCTGCTAAGACAGGAGCAGACGTTGCAGTCCCTGTCGGAGGGTGCCAGCAGCAACGGGACAAGCACGAAGCAGAAAGGGTCTGCTGCTGCCTCCAGGGAACCGACAGCAGAGAACGACACCACTTGTTATGGGATGGAAAAACGACAGAGTCCTGGACAAGGAAAATTGGACCTGCTGTCCCCATACAGCCAGCTAAAACGAGAGAAAAAGCCTGTCGTCCCTTGCTATGACAAGCTCCCTGAGGACATGCTGATGGAAAAGAACAGCGCGTATGGGGCTGAGAAGAGAATGACCCTCGGGCACAGTAAGCTGGATCTGATCACCAAGTACAACAAGTTAAAATCTAAACACGTACACAGTCGGTTCGAACTCTGACCTGGGCCTCGAGGTGTCCTTCGGTCTTACTTTCAAGCCGTTGGTTTTCCCCACTAATCATCGTACCTGGGGCTCGAAATCACAATATGGGTGGCAATTAGTCCTGTTCCTATTAAAAGCTGTCCGTGCTGTTTCTAATATATGCAGATGACTGGTTCAGGTGAGATTAGCAAGCACAGTTCAAATTTTCAGTTACAAGAGTGTGGCGGGAGGCGGGAGATGACAGAAACATAATCCACACCTGTACCTGTGTGGGGAAGAACCGTTTTGTCCAGGCTCGCAGCAGAACTTGCTACAGCTTGGAGACCGGCCACCGGGGCTTCAGGGTGCCCCTGGGGCATACCGAGCGCTCGCCCCCCTGTAGCCACATGCTGCAGGTGAGGTGACCAAAGGTGACAGGGGGAGAAATAAAGGTGCTGTTCTGCTGGAAGGAGCTGCGCTGAGTCCCTGCTGGGGGAGTGGGCTGGGCCAGGGCCCCTCTGCACCAGGCTGGCAGCAGGTGGGCGGCACCATGGGGGGGTCACCACAAGGGTGGTGCCTGCACGATGAGGGGCGTCACCGCTTGAGTGCTGCCTGCACGATGGGGGGGGTCACTGTGTGGGTGGCACCTGCACAAAGTGGGGGTCACTGCACGGGTGGTGCCTGCACAGCAGGGGGGTCCTGCACGATGGGGGTCACCACGTGGGTGGCACCTGCACAACGCTCCTGCGGGGCACCCGCCGGCACTGACACGGGTCACACCTGGCCACGGGTGGCCCCCAGGCGAGCGGCGTGCTGGGGCGGCACCCGGATGGTGGGGTGACACGTCTGCGGCCGGTGACGCGGCGGGCGGCCGGTGTCAGTGAGAAGGCGGCGCCTGGGCACGGCTCTGCCGCAACGGGACGGGTGTGGGCACGCGGGTGGCAGCGACCCTCGCCGCGCAGCGGGTGCGGGTGGCCTGCGGGGGCGCAGCGGTGGCGGCGGCCCGTACCGGTACCCGCAGGCACGTGGCGGCGGGCGGTGCCCCGGCACGCGCTGTGCCGCTGCGCCCGGGCCCCCCGTGCGGCTGCTCCCTCCCGCGTTCCCCCTCACTGCGGCGGCCCCTCCCGGCCGGCGGCGGCGCTGTGTCCGCCCGGCGCGGCGGGGGCCGCTCTACCCGCGCACTTCCGCCCGCCTGCCGCCGGAAGCGGACGTGCCGCGTGCGTCCGGCCGAGGCTGCGGCGCCCATTGCAGCGCGGCCCGTCCCCGCTGTGCTGCCCGGCTATGGCTGTCCGCGCCAGCTTCGAGAACAACAACGAGCTGGGCTGCTTCGCCAAGCTCACCAACGCCTACTGCTTGGTGGCCATCGGCGGCTCCGAGAACTTCTACAGGTGAGGAGGCCCCGCGGGCCCGGCCGGCCCCGCCGCCCCGCCGCCGCGCCCTGACCGCGCCCTCTCTTTGCAGCGTCTTCGAGGGGGAGCTCTTCGGGACCATCCCGGTGGTGCACGCCTCCATCGCCGGCTGCCGCATCATCGGCAGGATGTGTGTGGGTAGGTGCCGGCCGGCCGGGCCCCGGGGCAGGGGCTGGGGACCCGGCGCTGCTGTGCGGACAGCGGATCGCCGCCTGGCGGGGGCGGCGCCCCTCGGCCGCAGAGGCCTTGGGGTCAGGCGTGGGGGGAGGGCGAGCTGAGAAGGGAAAAGCCCAAACGTGCCCGGTGACAGCGCTGGGGTAGTGGACATGTGTGCCACTCGGGGCCCGAGGTGGGCTGAGGACACCTGTAAGTCGCTCTGGGGTTGGGGTCGAGGGGCCGGAGCCGTTGGGGTTGGCGGCTCAGTGCCAGCGCTGGCGGGGCAGGGCCCGAGAGGGGCCAGGCGTTAGCAAATGTGAAAGGCAGAGAAAAGTCTTTAGTCGGTCTTTGGCCAGTGCGACCCTGTTCTGGCAGACAAACCTCTTGCTGAGCTTTGTTCTTGTGAAAATCTTTGTCCGTGCCATCTTCCTGCTTTGCCGCAGTAAAGTACAAACGGGCAGCATCGGGGGGTGCTGTGGGGTAATTGGCATCTGCAGGGAAATTTCTAGTCAAAGTGTTTCATTGAGAACATTCCTTTAGTTCTGTTGGAAAAGGGAAGTGGTTAAAGTTAGTGCCATTCACCCATTTCTACTGTGAGATAAGTATGCTTCGTCCTGGTGTTCCTTACCTGTGGCGCAGTGTTTTAAATGGTAACGTTATTTCTCTTGGGCTGAGTTTGGGGCTTGGGAGGAGCAGATAGGGCAAGGATAATTCAAGCTTTTGTTTTATAAACATCAGGAAAGTGGGAAGCCTCGTGGAAATATTTTTTTTTTTCTGTCTTTGTCATTGTAGGAAACAGGCACGGACTGTTGGTGCCAAGCAGTACGACAGACCAAGAGCTTCAACATATCCGCAATAGTCTTCCAGATTCTGTGCGAATTCAGCGAGTAGAAGAACGGCTCTCAGCACTGGGCAATGTCACTACCTGCAATGATTATGTAGCTCTTGTACATCCAGATCTTGACAGGGTATATGGCTGTATAAAGCTTTTAAATTCATGCTGGGTGCATGGGAAACGATTGCCAAGCTGCAGTTTGGGTTTATGGTTGTTGAGGATTTCTGTGTGTAGCACAGGAATCAGAAGAGCTGTGTTAACAGCTGAGCTAATGTCACTTAGGAGGCTGTGCTGCCTTGTGTTTCCTTTCTTTTCAAGACAGAAGTCTCAAAATTGGATTTTGACTTCTGACTTGGTTTCACTTCATCTGCCTCTTTTTCTGTATTGGTGGATATGGATCCTGCCCTAAGTAGAGCGTGTGCCCTCTTGTTCAGCGTGCTGTAGTGAATGCCCTTTTGTAGAAGAGGAGGAGTGGGTTGTGGAAGTATATTGTCAGGTGCCATTTGCTTTGTGTATGTAAAATTGAATGAATGAAAGTGAGTATGCATGTGTGTAGTAAGGAGACCATAAAGAAGAGTTTAGTCAGGACTACAGCAGTAATTACAAGCTACTGCTGAGCTTGCTGAAATTTGTCATAGTTGAAAGAGGCCATGGATGCGATGGTGGTGCATGCTTACAGAGGGGTGATAGAAAACTAGAAGGTTCTTGTATGGAAGTTTATAATAAGGCCAGAGGAGACAAAGCTGCTTCTGCTTTATGTTTGAGAACTGATATCTTAATAGCACTAGAGAGAGGGGTGTGGTGTGGCTGCAGGTAGTGAAGGTCCTTACAGTGTTTGCTTTCGGTTTGTGCTAAAGGTGATGAAGAAGTGGGACTTTGTGTTAGGAGTACAAAGGTTAAAAAAAAAAAGGGGGTGTGGATCTCTGCAGCATATTATGTTTTAAATGAGTATAAAAGGTAAGGCAAGATGGCCAAAGAGGGAGAAAACAAAAGAATTCACAGTGCAAACCTGGAGGGGAAGGATTTTTTGAGAGTTATGCAGAAGGATAAGACAGTTTTGTCCCAGTGGCCTGGGACAAGAGAGGACTGGTTCACAGGGAATGCCCAGAGAACAGGCGTTGACATAACTGATGTGCTGCCAGCATCCTCCAGAAAGAGGGGAGAAGAGCATTTCTCAGTAAAGGCGTGGTGTTGTGGTTAGTTATAGTGGCCCAGCTCAGTACACACAGGTAACTGGAAACATCTGGAGTATAGATGCTGAGTAAGTGATTGAATTGCAATGGATTGTGAAAGTGTGGGCAGGCTTTCAAAGGGGAGGATCCCAGCTGAAGGTTGCATGCAGCAATAGCTTGACTTTGGATTCTGTGATACTGTTTCGCTGAGGATTTTATTCTCTCCTTGCAGGAGACAGAAGAGATTTTGGCAGACGTACTGAAGGTTGAAGTTTTCAGACAAACGGTGGCAGATCAGGTGCTAGTAGGAAGTTACTGTGTTTTTAGTAACCAAGGAGGAATTGTGCACCCTAAAACCTCAATTGATGATCAGGATGAACTGTCTTCATTGCTCCAGGTCCCACTTGTGGTAAGGCGTTTGTGTTTTCTCTTGCCACTCCCTCCTAACCCAGTTCAGTTTTAATGTTTCTGTATCTTGGGGGCTCCTGGATACTGTTCGCTATGCAGAGCTATTCCAAGTGGGAGGTGAAGAGAAGACTTGAACAGGGCAAGTCTTCTGAGACATTCAGACTGAGAAAAGACAGGGAAAATAAGTTGCTTAGTGCCTTTAGTTTGCTTCTGAAACATTGCTCTGCTGGGATTATGCAAATTGTGCCCATTGATTCATACAGAATGTGTGTTGTCTGTGGTTTGGCCAAAGGCAGTGTTTAAAAAAATTAAGCCATAAAATCCTGTGCCTGCTCAGTTGGATTTGTGAGTTTCACAATTGCTGTGCCTTTATGCTTGCTATTTGTTAGATTTTATTTCACTGAATGTCATGCAATTTTCTCTCAAGAGATTAAGTGCTGTCCATTAATCTTTTTATCTGAAATCTTTATAACTTTGTTGATGGCCAAAGCCTTAATCTTTTCAGGAGCGTGAGTTTAGGCACTCCACTAAAGACTTGTAATAAGGAGACGTAATGAAACGTGCTGCTGTCAGCGTACCCTGCTAACTCTGGCTGCTTTATTTTTTTGGCTAGGCTGGAACAGTGAACCGTGGCAGCGAGGTCATTGCAGCAGGAATGGTTGTAAATGACTGGTGTGCCTTCTGCGGGCTGGACACAACCAGCACTGAGCTCTCTGTCATCGAGAGTATCTTCAGGCTGAATGAAGCTCAGCCAAGTACCATTGCTACCAACATGAGAGATTCCTTGATTGACAGGTAAGGAGGACCCAGGTCTGTGTGTGATCATGATCAAAGCAGGCAAGATTTTACTATAAAGCTAGCTATTCTCACATCTGATTTTTTTTTATTGTTTTTTTTTCTAGTATTTGATTTTTTTACTTCCTCTTTGGGTAACTGACAATTGCCTTGTTGCAGAAGAGTTTGTTTCCTTGTAACTAATGAGCCTTCTTAGACCTGTATGGAAAGTGTAAGGGTTTTTGTGGCAGTTACACCTTTTGTAAGAAATAGTATCCATTTCAACTTTCAGATACATTTTTTTTTTATCTAACTGTTCAGTGCTTACCTATGACATGAATGGAGCTTTTATAAACAAATTTTGTTTTAAAAGTTAAGATGCCAGTGGCTTTGCTTGGCATTGTGGCCTATGATTGTTTTAACCCATAAAATTATTTCAGATGCCTGCTGCAACCATTTCTGGAGCCACAGAGACTTAGGAGCTTGTCTGCTGCTGCTTGAAATCTTTTTTTCAAGCTTTGTTGTCAAGGCTTTGTCCAAGTTGCCTTTTAATGGGAGGTGGTTTTTCTTGTGTCGTGCCTGGAGTGGTAGCGATATAGGACCTTCCCCATTCATTAATGTATACAAACAAGGTTTAGGCATACATACAGATGAATGTCAAATGCAAACATTTGGGTTTTCATCTGATTACAACTCTTAAATCATTGCTGTGGTGCTAGAGGTGTGTTCTTGAGCTACTTAGGCCACTGTAGCTTAGTGGCTGTGTTCTCAGTTATTGTGAGAATGTATGGGAATGGTTTATGGCATAAGAAAAGACTAAGGAATTCCTTGAATGAAGAACCCTTTGAAAGAGTTCTCTGTTGCCCCTTTACAGTCCTTGTATAAAGGCTGGATGTCTGTGAATGTAACAGAGCCATAATTAATCTTGCTCTGAGCTTTTGATAACTACCTAGACCAGGCTGAGTGTACATTTTGCCTTTGCCAGCTTGACGAGTCTGTTCTCATGGCTGGCTGCTGGCAGGTCTGCTTCCCTCTTTTCAGTCTTGTGTTCTAGGAAGGGAAATTACTACTGGGCCTTTGTAATTGGAGGTTGAGAACTGACTGTGCTGGTGTTTTGAAATGCCTTCTGCACTCTCTGGCACTTGTCTGCTAAATCTCCTTTCTCTTTTGTCTTTTTAGCTTGACATGAGCAGTGTTGGTTCCTGCAATCCAGAAAGCTCCTAAGGAGTGAAGTGTCAAGCTGCACTTTGGATTACAGACATCTAGACCTTCTGGTATTGTTTCTGCAGGCATAGCCCAAGGAAGAGGCTACAAAACCAACTTTTTGTAGTGTTTTGTAAACTAAGTATTATTGCAAAAACTGATAAATAACGTACATAAATTACAAATAAGGAATGCTCTCTATCCCTTTGCTGACACTTTCCAGTTCTTCAGCTGTGCTTTCTCGTTTTGTGATGCTGACTGAGCCCCTCAGATAAGCCCACAATATTTACTCCTGTATATAATACTCTTGAGTATTGATCACTAGAGATTATTTTGCCTTAAATAATGCATTGGTGTCTGCTGCACAGCAGTCTGTTTCAGCACATACATGTCACTGATCTCTTTTCCTACTCTTGCTAAAGAGCGATGTTTCTCATGTTGGTAGACTTAAGAGCCTCTTGTCTGTCCAATACCAAAAACATAGTAGTTTACTTGCAACAAAATAATTCAGAAGCTATCACCTGCTCTCTTGCCCTGACTGGCAGCTGTTCCCACAGGGCCAATGATTTTGAAGTGATCAGCCCTGATTAAACCTGGAGTTTCTCAAAGCTAGTCCAGGAGCTTCTAACAGCAAAAATGTGTGACTGTCTGTGGAACAGACATTTGGTCTGTTGCCTGCAGATGCCTGGTGCCATGTGTGCTGCTTCTGAGGCACCCGCAAGAGAGCACCCTGCATGCTCTTGCCAGTGGGCTTTCATCTGTTCTATAGGAGTTAGCCACCTACCCTGGGAAACTCTTAGCAAATTGAAAAAGATGTAAACCACCTCATCTTGAGTTATTTTGGAGACATGTTAAGTCACATGGTTCTAACCAGTTACTCCGTTCAGTCAGATGTTACAGATCTGGGAGCTTGCCAGTTAGGAGCTCTGCCCTTGCCAGGGAGTGATGGTGGTGAAAAGGACCTATAGGTACTGCTTTCAGGTAGAAGAGAGTCATTTCATTCTAAACAGAGCTGTTGCTCGCTGATCTCTTACTTCACTTGCTTTACTTCTGCTTGCCTCTTAACGGTGTCCTGAAGGCACAGAAATGTCTCCATTTCCCATCTTAAGGGTATGTGGAAGCTCCTCGCTTGCTTCCAAAGAGCTGCATTGCTCAGCTGGGTTCTCTTGAGGAATGCTGTCCTGAAGGCAGTGTGGGCAGAGCTCTTTTTTGGCCCTGGTGCTTCAGGCTTTGCAGAAAATTAAGTGAACTTCCTTTTTTGTTTTACTGCCTGGATGTTTACGGAAGGTTTTGTAAGTTTTGGTTGATTATGGGTTGCTCCTTAATAAAGATTGCCACAGAATCTGCCCTGATCATAGCAGTCCTGCCGTCTGGGCTGTCTGTAATGGTAACCAAGCCAGGGGCTGCCATTTCCAGGCTGCTCGCCTTCCCTCTGCCATTCCGGGAAGCCTGTAAGCAGCTCATAGCTCCTTGCTGCTACAGCTAACAATTCTTGGTGTTTGTGGTGCCTTTGATAGAGTGGACTACCTTTCTAGACAATGACCTCAGGTCTCCTCCTCTTGGCATATCTCAGGATTGAGAGTGAGAAGCTGTTTTCCTTTGGCTGCCTTGCAGGGCTCTGTTCTCTGTTCTTGTTCTATAAATGGCAAACGGTCTGACTTCTGCTATTGGTGTTAGCATGTCATCAAGCGTGGAATGGGTAAGGCTGAAGTTTTTCCCTGCAACTTCTGTAACTCGTTTTTCACTCCAGTTGATGGGCAGGAATCCTGGTTTGTGTTGGTGATCTTGATGTGTGTTATGTGGTAAATAGTGCTTAGAGGTAAACAAGAAAAATAATCCACACTCTGTGTAATCCAGATTTTTAAATAAGAAAGATACTGGTACAGTGTTGGGGTTGTGGTATGACGAAGAGGGTTGGACACAGAGAGAAGAGGGCATTGCTAACTGGTGCGTGACCTTTTACAAAAGTCGCATTGAAGCTTGGGAACTGGAGGGTGGCAAAGATGATAGTCATTCTAAACAGGGGTTTGTGGGAATTTTGAACTAGTAAGACAGACCTATGTACAAGGAAAACAGAAACTGTAATAAAGAATTAGTAGAAACATGGATACATGATATCATGAGAGAGTATAAACTTGGTGTTTTAATGGTGTCATGTCTTAAAAGTCCACAGGAGTGTGGAGAAGGTCTGTTGTAACACTGTTTGTATGTGTGAAAGGCATTTGGCAGGTTTTTGTGCCAAAGGCTTTTAAGGACTGTGGGTTGAGTGATCCCATGGAATGAGAGGGAAGCCCTTTACATGCTTGAGGATGGGGGAACAAGAGTAAAAGGTTAAATTTTACAGGAGTTTCACAGGGAGCAATGCTGGGAGCCATGACGTTCAGTGTTCTTGTGTTCTGTTTTGGAAAGGCGGTGGATTCGTGCAGGGAAGTTTGTCTGTACTAACTTATTCCGACTAGTAAGGATGAGGACAGACTGATGGGTTGATAGACGGTAATTTCAGTCTGGCTGAATGTGAAATGAAGCATTCATTGACTAACCCTTTTGATGTGCTTTTCTCAAAGGCAGCGATCTGCAGTGGCGATGGCAAAAGGAGGTGTTGAGGAATAGTCAGTAAAATCAAGCTGTATGTCCCCAGTGCTGGGTATCACTCCTGCGGGTTCTGGGGATTCTTAAAAATGGAATTGCTGACCTGTGTGGCCGTGGGTTACGCCCATGGCTATAGACCGCCTTTGCTGTTGGGCAGTGGGAGGTAACGTGTGAATTCAGGTGTTACAAAGGGTTGCAGGAATGA
Source organism: Falco punctatus (assembly GCF_963210335.1). Classification (NCBI taxonomy): domain Eukaryota; kingdom Metazoa; phylum Chordata; class Aves; order Falconiformes; family Falconidae; genus Falco; species Falco punctatus. Next base: position 1,552,368 of record NC_137590.1, read on the forward strand.
TGTGAGGAACTGTAGCTGATTCCAGCTGTGCTGGACACGTAAGTCTGATACTGTGAGAAAGGTTTGAGCCTTGTGAGGAACCTGGCAGGATGGAGAAGAGTTGTCCTGAGGTTTTGAGGGAGGAATGAACGTCTCGCAACTGCAGGTTCAGTGAAGAAGTCATAGGGTGCGTAGCTTTGGCTGCCATCGTGGGCTTTAATGTCTAAAACCTTTTGTCAGGATCCTGCACAGAGGTTTTTAAAAACCCGAGCCCTCGTGAATGGGAGATGGGAGGATCCCCCTGAGGTTTGATGACTAATTGTGAGTTAGGAACAACTAATCCCTCCTACAGTGGAGGACCACCTCTGTTCTGACTGTAGCGATTGTGTGTCCCAGCACATTCCTAATGTACCTGGAAAAATGAGCATGCTTTACTGGCGATGAAATCATTCAAAGTAGTCAGAAACTGGAGGGGGGAAAAAAGGCTGTTGAGTGCAGTGTGGTAGGCAGCTCGCCCAGGGGCTGCAGCGGCTCTGCTGGAGGTAAAGGTGCGCCAGGACTCCCCTGGCTGCAGGGTGGGATGTAGTGCCCAGGAGCGCACCTGGAAGAGCCTTATGGTGATGGGGTTAGAGCTGAGTGAGCAGTGCTGGTCCCTGCTCCCCATGGGGGCAATATGGCCTGGTGCTGCATTTCTGGACAGGAATGGGAACACAACCGCCTGGCCCTGGGGTGCTCCAGCGAGCTGATGCTCTGCTGGTCACGTGGTGGTTTTAGCGTAATACCAAATCCCAGCAAAGAGCTTGGGTGTGGGAATACGAAGGAGTTATCCCTTACGTGAATACTGATGCTTGTGCCAGACTCGGGTCACCCCAGGACTGCGCAGGTGCTGATCTTAATCACAGAGAGATGGCAGCAGCGTGAGTGCAGCTGTACTGGGGGAAGTGGGTCAACTGGGCACCTTCCTGCCCCCGAGTCAGCACTTGTGACTGCAGAACGCTGCTTCTTGGCCCCTTAAACACCTACACAAATAGCTCATGGTGCTGGAAAGCTCAAATACCTAGCATCTGCACTGGGAGCTGGTCATGAAGCAGCTAGAAAAGGCACCCAGGTGTTCCTCTGGTTCTTTGAAGCAGCAGTTCTCTGCGGAAGGCTGACTTTAGGCAGCAGGGGCAGGCGGTGTGCCCTGGGGCAGCAGGTGCCTGGCCCCGCAAATGGCTCAGCTTGCTGCAGGCACAGGCAGCTTCTTACTCAGGACAGGGTTTTGAACAGAGCAAAAATCTACCTTTGGGCAGGAGGAAAAAATAGAAACAAAACCAGACGTTTCTCTAGGTTGTAAATTTTTTATTTTTTTTAATGATGGCTGTTGGAAGTTGCTCAAAGGTTTGGGCTGTCACAGTCCCAGAAGAGATGGCAGCGTACAATGAGTTCGATGTGCCATGTGGCTGTGGCGTTTGTAGTGTGCATTCTACCACATATATAGTACACATAGCAATGTACGGAGTAGCATGTGGAGGGGTGTGTGTCTAATTAGTAGCTCCGATTTCATTTGGTCCTTTGCACTCCTTCACCCATCATGAGATGTTATCATGTATTCTTCACTAAAATTCAAAGTTTTGCATCTACTAGCTTCTCACTTATTTTGTAATATGTGTGTAATATCTTTATGTTTAAACACAAACAGCTTGGCTATGGAAATCAATTATGGAGGACAAAATACAGTTTGGGACCACGTGTTATGCAGTGCTAGTGGGCTTTGCTAGAAATGTCTATTTGTCTATCCTGCTTCACGTAGCAATATTGGAGCACTATTTAGAAATCCAGAGTGCTAACAATCTTTCTGCTTCTTTGTTCCTCATCATTGTAATTAGGAATATTTTTAGCATGTTTTTCATCCTTGGGTTTTTTTTTCATAGCTGACATTATAAAGCTGTACTTTTTCTATACTAACTGGACATTCTGTGAAATGCACTTCCATTCCACTGAATAAAATTCAGTTATAGGCAGGGGGCTTACACTAATCACCTATTCCTTACCGTGAACATGCAAAGCAGTTCATATGCCTACATGAATGGCACTTCTGTACAGGGCTAGACTTCACCATTGCATTGCAAGAAACTCTTCTTCCACTCTTAACGTGGCAGAAATATCAGCATCAACAACAAAATGCACTAAGTTTGGGATTAGGACATAACATCCTAAACCGTTCACAACTGTAAGAGGGATAAGCAGAAGCTACTGTTGTAGGAAGAGAGCTGTGAGAAGTTACTAGCCAGAAGTTCAGATATTTATCTAGCCTTTACCTGATTTTTATGTCTGTGTCAAATGCAGCTAGTGATGAACTCATTCTACTGCGTGGCATGCTTCCTTTGGTCTTTGCCAAATATTTGCCTGTGAAGAAGTGAGCAAAACCAAAAAAACTTCGAAGGCATACAATGTTTATAACATCTACAGGGATTGGATTTAGTTTTATAAACAGGCCTAATTCTTACTGTATCTTGACTATTTCAGCAAAATATAAGGACGATCTCACTCCAAACAAACATTTCCATTCTTCTGAAACCCAACATATAAATTCCACAATCTAATTATACATGCCACATAACAACAATTCATCTTTTCTCAGCATCTTAACGGGGGCAGAGTGCAGTCTACGTCTGTACGTATTTCTCAGTATATTGGTTCATTGTTTCTTGCTGACGGGAGCTTAACACAATGTATGATGTATTTAAATACTTCTTTTCATGAATGGCTCCCAAAACAAAAACATGTATTCCCATGATGGTATTTTAGATCCAATTACTTTGCCTTCAGATTGTCCCAATCTAGGGCTTGATGTTGCTGGGTTAACACTATGGTGTCTGGTTTGGTGCTTCTTGGGCTTCTGCTCTGCACTCATTTACCTCTTTGAGTGCTTAGTGGTTCCTCATGCACTGTGCTGAGTGGCAGCGTTGATTAGTTATGAATGTACAAAACATCTGACCAGCAGGTATTGGAAAATTGTATCCAGGTAATTCCCTGGATTTTGTAATAAACTAAGAAGATCTTTTAGAATGGTTCAGCATCAGAATGTCTTCTGCTTACGATACTGAATTGTTCCTGTTCATAGGTTTCATGATCATAATTCATTTATGAGACAGCTATTAAAAAAATGGTTCTGTTCAGAGGTGGTTTAGCTACACTGGAGAATGCTGGGTTTAACAGAGTGCAGGGAACTGAAGGAAGTTTCCCAGGTCAGTTGAAACCTGTCTTGAAGACTGAGGTTAGAGTGAGCCTGTGGAGGATGGCACACCAAGACTGACACGTGACTTGAGGCAGTAAGAAGGAAAGAGGCTCCACACTGCAAGGCTGCCTGTATTTTTTCCAGTTTTCCTGCTTCTTTCAGTCCCAGGCTGTCCAAAACTTGTAGGTCACTGAAGTAGTTTGGTAGGCTTCTGAATGCATTTGTTTTCTTTTTTTTTTTGTCCATAGTCCTCATCAGATCAATGAGTTGAGGTGTGCAGCGGGCTGTGTCATACCCATTCCTGGACAGGTCTTTTGTAATACACAACATTCTGCTGCACCTCTTTGTTTTTAAACTGGAAGATCGTGTATACCAAGACAAGGATACACAGAGACAAAATGCAAGGGATCACAACTGCGATCGCATTTACAGTGCTAGGCACATCGTTTATTGTCACCATAATATCCACATCGTCGTGGGGGAGGCGTCTGTCTTTGCTTCGTTCAACATCCTTCTGGTTACAGCCCATCCAGTCTTTGAGGATTGACCTGGGGTAGCCTGGCTCCACACTCAGCCTCTGGTTATCGAACTTCCAGTACTCCTTCCCTTTATAAAAGTAGGTATAAACTAGGAGACAAAATAGAGAATATTTTCTCACCACACCATTTCCAACTTGATAAGCTGTGCTTGTGTGAGGACGTGCAGAGAGCCTGAGAGGCTGGCGGTGGGAGCTGCCTGGGCCAACAAAAATTCATCCAGGGCATCCTAAAACCATGGAAAAGTGAAGGTGGATTTGGAGCTAGGATTTAAAGGAGAAGCTGTAACCCTGGCTTGTCACTGCAGTGTTGTTAGTTCTTTCCCCAACTGGAAGAAGAGGAAGAAATCTTCAAATTGGAGAAAGAAATGTGCTGGAAGGAGCCTCTGATGGTCCAACCCCCGGCTCAGAGCATGGCTGCCTTCAAAGTACATCAGGCAGGCTGGAGCCTGTAACAGCGAGCTAGCTACAGGCAGGGAGCTACAAGGAAAATGTAAGTTTCAGCATCCTTGCAATCAGGGCCTGGGAAAACCTGGGTAGGGGCTTTTGTGGCATCAAACCCAGAAAAAGCCCCCTTGTTCCCCCTCCCAGAGCTGGCATTATGCTAATGTGGTCTAGCAGCTGAGGAGGTACCTGGGCTGGGCTGAGGGTCAGGAAGGATCTCACGGCGGGGTGTGACCCTAGGACTTCTGAGCCTTGATTCCTATCTCAGGAAATAAACCACCCCACATCCCACCACCCGACTGCCAAGGCAGACAAGCCATTACCGGTCTGGTGAGTGTAACAACCGCAGATACATACAGCCTTCTTTGCTGATGAAAGCTCCCTGCGGAGCCTTGGGGATTCCTCTCCACACAGTGATGGGCTTTGGGTATCCTGGATCTGTTGCTCTCTTGTCCTCGTTGTACCTCCAGTACCTGTCGCCTTTGAAGAAGTAGGTTTTGCCCACCGGCTCCCAACGCAGAGCCGTATCGATGCCTTCCCGGGGCAGACAGCTTCCCAGGTCCACCAGACTGTGTGGGTAGCCCGGCTCTGCTGTCACTTCTTTAAAAACCCAGTATTTATCTCCTAGAGATGAACGGGGACACACAAAGAACAAACAATTTACCTCAGTAGTAGTTAAATCAATATAAACATAAAATAGCCACAATGAACCACAGCATGCGGAGGGCTTCCAGGCTTTACTGTACTACATGGAAGAGCTGCTCCTCCATTTTAAACCTGAAACCTCCCCATTTAATTTCCTGCTCCTCAGCTTTTGTTTTGGAAGAGATGTTAAACAACCCTGAGCCTTCTCAGGTTCTAATACAGTTTATCAAGCTGAGGGACCGAAGCTGCAGACGTGAATTCAGAAGACCAGGAACAATGTGTGTGGATGCCTGCTGAAGCTTTCCAGCTGCCCCTCCGTGCTCACAGTGCTGTCAGGTTAGAGGATCCTGCCCAGCCACTGGCACAGCGCAGGGAGCGCACGTGGGGCCCAGCATCGGGTGGGAATTTTGTCTCTAGGAGACACTTGTCCAGAAAGGTGGTTTGGGAGAGCCCTGTACCTGGAGAGGCCCTAATGCCCTGCTGAAACGTATTCAAGGAGTAGGCAGGAGACAGCAGGCAGTACTTCCCAGGGAAATGGGAGCTATTTCTTGTTACCACATGGAAGCCAACTTCCACTAATCAATATTAGCTTTACACAGACATTTCCTGGCAAGGCCAGCGCACATCAAACTATGTTTTACGCATTAGCGGCTGCCTGAAGGAGAAGGACAAGGATGCAGCATAACTCTTTTCAGGATCTCATGCCATAAAAGAGGAGTGCAGTGTGAGGCAGGTGGGGTAGGCTGGCACGGAAAGGTACTGTACCTTTGAAGAAAACGAATTTTCCATCAGACCGCTCATAGGCCGCGTCGATCTTTGCAGGGAGGCCTTTCCAGAACTGCTCAATTTGCATGGGATATCCCTCCTGCACTCGGTTGTTGCGCAGACGCCAGAACCAGCGATCCTGAGAAAACCAGAAGCATCTTCAGACTGACTATTTTTATCTTGCCGTCAAATCAGGCTGGGTGCCCAGCAGCAAGCATTACTAACCCCTGCCTAGGCCCCATAACCATTAAAGAAGTCCTGGTTCAGATGACAGCTCCAGCGCAGCCCAACACTGTCTCCAGTGAGGGAAACGCTTCGTGGGGAAGATGGCAGCCAAGAGGGCGAGAAGCTGATTGCTGGCACTGTGAAAAAGGCTGGAAAGGAGAGGAAAAAGGAGCAGGGGGAAGCAAGTCCACAGTTACATGCGTTACGAACTCATTTGCGAGTGACGTCTCTGTGTGTCTCGTCACCAAGGTGTCACACTTGTGCTGGTACAACTGGTGCTCAGCTGTCAGACCCCAAGAGAGCCACACAACCTTAAGGGTACCTGGTGACTGTGTGAAGCACACAGCGTCCAAAGGCACCATGGAATATCCCTTTAGATACAAGATCATTAGTTAACGCCATAGCAGATGCTCATGGATGAGTAAGAGCAGGACAGAGCCTGTGAGACTTCTCCCTGGTACTGCCCCAGCCTTCAACTATTTTCAGTTCAGGCATTTTCTGCCACTGATGTGGTTTGTCCATTTAATGACCTTCAGTATAATCCCTCTCCACATTCACACCCACTGGGCAGAGTGAAAGCCGCAGGTATTATGGGATGGGACCATGGATTTCCATATTCAAGGCACTCTAATGCAGGTTATGAGCAAAGCCGCTCACTCCTCCCCGGCTGCACAGGCAAGGTCAGCTGAAAGGCCCCAACAGCTCCTGGTGGGCCGAGTGTGCCCAAAGCCCAGGATTTGAGCGTGCCACCTCCGGAGGTGAGGAGCCGTACCCCCTGGTTAGGCACTGCTGTTGCTTTCTGGCTTTACAGGGGGCTCCTCTCTGAGCCTGATGGTGCCTGAATTCTCTCTCCACTAGTGCGTCCAGTTCACATTTTGGTCCACTGGCTGCCTGGACATTTTGTGAATCCCATCAGCACTGTTTCCAAATATTACAGAGTCAACCTGCTTATATTTCCTTCTAATACTGCTCACCCATCAGCCTCAGAGGAACAGAGCTATTTCACAGACATTGCAAATCTCACTGTCTTATACTTCTATTAATTTTTTCCAGCAATAAAACCAAAGACAGACTCATGAGTAAGCAGGAATTCTTAGTACCTTGAAAACAAACATTTCTCCTCTGAAGAGAGCAACGGTGTTGAAGTTGCCATCACAGATGTTTGGTTTTGTGCCAGGAGGAGATGGCCTATCACCCAGAGGAGGACTGGGAGGTCTTGGCTGTCTCTCATGTTTTCTTTCCGAAGTGGAGTGAATTCTGCGAACAGGAAGAGTCGGTAAAGGCCTGGTTGGCTCCAGGGGCTCCACAGGAGGACCTAGAAGTGAAAAGAAAAATGTATAGCAAAGTGGAGAAGTTTGGCTTTTCTGTGCTTCCCTCGCAGGTTTTAAAAGGCAACAGGCTGGATGAATAGCATTGCGAGGAATGTACATACTCCTTGTGCAGAGATCATTCCCTAGAAACGGGGAGCAGAACAAGATTCATCCACATGTGAAAGATGTCCCAAAACAGATGAGCGATAGGAACTGAAGAGCAGTATGCTTTTGTAGGTCTTCCCAAGGAAGCTGGAGCTAAAAGGAAGGAGAGCCCATACCAACCATATTCCAAACTGAAATGAAAGGTAATAACCCTAGAAATGTTTAGTAGATCACACACAAAAAAAAAACCCACCACCAAACAAAAGACCAACACAAAAAAAAACAAAAAAACCCAAAGCCAAACTCAAAGCAAAACCAGAAAAAAATCAGAGTGTGAAAACCCATGCTACAATCTAAGGGGAACTGCAGGGCAACCCAGAAATTAGAAAGTAATTACTTTATTACAGTTTGGCCACCAGTCATTGCTTTCAGAACACCACGGGAACGCTGATGAACAGCGGTGACAAGGGGCCATGCTCTCAGTCAGACTGTGCCCCCCACAAGCACAGCTCTCCCCTTCGATCCTTGCCCAGCTCAGCTCCGAGATCCGACAAGGCTGCAGGAATGTCAAGAGTTACAAAAATACAAGTGACCTAGACTTGGAGCAGAGGTCTGCTTTTAAACCAACTCTGCCATAGGGCAATTTCATTAACAGCAACAAAATCTGGACCAAATCTGAGACTCACAGATTTCTCGTTGTTTCTCAGAGAAGGCCACAAGTTAATACCTAATGTAATCAAATGGGATTTGATTATTTATTTGCCTGCATTTCGGTTTCAGTCTCTTCCTGAACAGTGCTTCTGAAGGGGCTACGTAGCCCTGCTACTGCAGGGCAAACCTCCAGGAGCGGCAAACCGGGGGCTTTCACGGCTGCTGAACCAGCCCCGCTGTTTCAAGGGCTCAGGAGCACTGCTGAGGGGCTGCACACCCGCTGGCACTGCTGAACGCTGGCACTGGGCACGGCTCATCCCCCCGGCTGTTACCCTGCGGGGTGACGGCCCTGCCATACCCACCGGAGGGATTTACGAGTAAGGAATTAAGATAGCCACAGGGGCTACACCTGTGGGAGTAGGAAAGGGCTTTTGCAGATAAACATTTTGAACTATGCTACCTAAAATGATGGTTAGGTGCCCACATCCCCATGTCAACTCAGCTATTAAATGTTACATTTTTCAAATAGTTCCTATAATGAATCAGTGCTTAAGACGTCCTGGTAGAGTGACTGCATTAGTGAAAATCATCACAGCTAGTGACAAAGAAGTCATCAGAGAAAACCATCGCATTTAAATGTTAATAAGGCTGTTAATGTTAAGAACCCTGTGTGTAGGTTTAACGTTCAGAAAGTACCATGGATGTTATGTTCAGAAAGTACCACCACCATGATCCAGCCCGACCCCCCGCAGCACCAGGCCAGCCACCTGCAAGTCCTCGGTGAGCCTGGTGCCAAGCATCCAGTGCAGATACAGCACATTTTCCAGATTTCAACCCGCAGAAAATCTCTATAATGCACAACAAATTGTTCCAATGATTAAGCCCTGTCACTGCTAAAGTCCGTGCCTTACCTACTGTCTGAATTTATGCAGCTTTAGAATCAGGGGTTTTTTTCCTTATCTCTAGGATCTCAACATTTAATCATTTACAGATCTTGATGAGGATGCTTTTTAAGTTAGACCAGTTCCTTCTGTCTGTTGCTGCAATGCATTTTGGTTTTAAGATCTTGAGACTTACTCTTACAACTCTTTTCTAAAGCTTTTCAGATGGATTATTATATTTCCTCACAGTGACTTGTCCTCATAACATGATATTTTGTGCCATATGCAATTTTTATTAGCAACTATTTTTATTTACTTTTATTCTAGAACTTTTATAAAAGAATGCAAATAGTGCTAACAGAAATCCTTTAGATGAGGATTCTCTGTTGATAATTAGTCTTGGAAAGTGTCTACATGGAATGGATAAGAATATTACATTGATCCTGTGTATTTCTCATCCCCCTCCATTCAGAGCTGTTCAGTGCCCAGTATCTTAGCAGATCATAATTTTCTTTCGAATAAAATCCCTCAGCTGTGATACTGCTGCCACTAGTGATCTCTGAATTTTCCCCAAATGCTGTGCAGCAAAGTCTCCAGACACAGCCTGTCACAGGAGCCTCAGGGCCGGTCCCCCTCCTTCGCCAGGCAGCACAGGCGCTCCACACTAGTGGTTCAGTTCAGCCCAGGAGCTGCTTTCGAAGAGCTGCCCCACCATTTATAATTTCTGTGCTTTGGTTCCCACTGAAGTTTATGAAACACATTCTTTTTGGACAAGGCTAAACTTGAAGATGCATCTGGAGTGCATCTAGGACATACTGCAGCTGCAAACAGGCATCGCAGGGCACAGCTAGAGCTAATCCACAGTAACCACCCCTTCCCCAAAATGCATACACAGTGGGGGGCCAAGTCCTGTTTTACTTAACATCATCCCTAAGTACTGCTGTATCTACAGATGTGCTATTACCCTTGCTAGCAGCCACAGACACTGTTTGCTAATACAGTCAGAGGCAACTTACTGTGGTGGGAAGCACATGGGCTGTGCAAAGACACCTCCTCCCACAAGCGGCACGCTACCTGGCACTTCTGGTTCAGGCTGGAAAGCTCATGGAGAAAGGATTGAGTTGGTGCAGTGGGAAATGCTGCAGAGGAAAGGATGGGGATGGGAAAGGAGGCCCCAGACAGATCTTACACAAAGAAAGCAGGTTACAGCCCGCCCTGCCCTTGCGGCAGGACAGCAGCCACGTGCAACTCTCTCACGTTCAACTTCAGTGCCCAAAGTCTGCCACAGTCGTCTGCAGATAAAAGGGAAGTTAAAATAGCACCTGCATCCCAGGGGACTGATGTAAAGGTTTTAATTAGCCCAAAGATGCCACTGGAACAGAATGCCGTAAAACTGCAAGGCAGGGGCAGTTGTACACTCTGCGGTCAGAACGATGCAAATCAGTAATGATGCAGGTGAACCAGAGACCTGCATTAACCACATTAACATTTGCTGGAGCAGTGGAAAGAGATCACAAGTTAGGACCAGCAATGCAAGCTGGGCACATACTCGCTGCTTGCAATGGCCAGATCAGTGCTGGCATCCTGCTCCAGAGGGGGCACCTCGCAGGGACAAGGCTTCCCGCACATTTTGCAGGTGATACTGCAACTTGACTGGATGCAGACTTTGTCATTTCACTTAAAATAGTCCTCTAACTATCTTTCCCTCCCAGCCATGGATTTTTCCTTGCTATCTTTTGTTTCTCTTCTCGTTTTTATGCATTCTGGGCCTTCTAATTTATCCTGACTGAAGTCTTTTCTCCTTTTGTGGTTATACAAATTGCATTTTTATTTTTCAGTGCTGCCATTGCTTTGTCACCGAGCAAGGGTCGACTGGCAGCTAAGGTGGAAGGTAATCCTACAGTTATGCACAGGCAAGAAGCAGAGGAGCACACATACAACATGAAAATCCTCAGATCCAAGTGCTAGGAAGGCGGAATTTGGTTTGCAGTTGCCAGACTGGAAAGCAGAAGCACAGCCTGTCCACTGCTGAAGAAAGATGCTGTCTCATAAGACCGAAGCTGCTCCAGAGCACAACCTGGCATAAAACAGAATGAACAGACCCTACAGAGTTTGCCAGTCATTCCTATTTCCAGAATCTCATCACAGTAACCTGCCTCCAAAACAGACAGCTAACAACAGGGTGTAACAGGCTTATCGGCAGCAGAGATGACTGTGCAAACAAAGAGTTACTTAAAGAGATGCTCGCACCTTGGTATGTGTTACAGGAACTGATCACACCCACCACTGACACAACTAACCAGGCAGCATCGCACACAAATCACAGCCTCTGTCACTACGTTTCAAGCAACTTCAGAGAATCAGTCAGAGCAAATCTCATTGAGGAAAATAAAGTGAGAAAGGCTATTGCATGAATCTGCAACCGAGCCTGAGCCCAGTCTCCTAGTTACTGCATGTGATGCCAGCACCGGAGCCGAACCCACCCCCAGGGCTAAACCTGCAGCCGCTTCCAGATGGGAAGCAGGTAAGAAACCTCCTGGAGCTGGAAACCCTGTGTTCTGGGGGAAACAACTTGCTGGGACTTTACAGACAGACATGGTGTGGAGAAGAAGACTTTCTTCCTCTCTGTCACAACCAAAGCAAAGAATGTCAGAAAGCTTTTGGGTCACAGCAGATCACCTTCAGAGTATGACTTCCACCACTGGCACTTAGCCTCCTCCCTTCATGCTTCCTCTGTCGCAGACCATCTGAATACCAAGGTGACCTGTGAAGATAACACAGAGAGAGGAGGCATTTAGGAGCCACTGTGTCGATAGTTGAGGACAAAATATAATTATACTGTCCTCCTGGCTATTGACAGAGTGTTCCCTCAACTGCACAACACCTGCCTGGAGGCTCAGCATCTTGCGCGGCTCAGCACCCGCCAGAGCCAGCCCGTGCGGGCCAGGCTCTCCCAGCCTGGCTGCAGAGGATGCCCTTTGTTTCAGATCAGGGGAGATAACAATCCACCTGCAAACAAAGGCCTCTCTTTTATCTTCTTAATATTCACTCCAAAACTATCATCCAGACTACAGGCAGGCAGTTATGCTTCTGAATAACACACAGGAGTTTTTTGGCTGTGAAAAGCTGAGCTGCCTGCATGTTTCTGCAGGACTGCACCGGCTGTCCAGCTACACAAGGAAGGGCTCCTCAGTTTCAAATCAAAATGTATGATCCAAATGAGCCAGGGCAAGTGAGAGAAACCCACCTGGCTGCTCTGCGGACACCAAGCCAACAGAGAGAGGATTCTATTCATATTAAATGAGCTAGCTGCCAACAAACTGTCTTCAGGACGAGAGACAGTGCACCCACAAGAGCACAGAGCTCAGGAAGGATGCATTTCCCTCGCTCGCTTGGTAAACCTGTCCACAGAGCACTTTGCTTGTCCGGGGACAAACTTCAGCAGTGAAGTAAATTAGCTGTTTCTTTTAATTTGGGTGTTCTTGCCACAGGGCACTATAGTCTGCAGAACAAGCCCCAGCACCCACAGCGTACCCACTGGCTGGACAGCCAAGGCCCTCATGATCATCGCTGGGTGGCAGGAAAGGTTTCTTGAGCCCTTCCTGCACAGACATTCTCCTCCGAATGACCAACTGCCACCCAGGTGACAGAGCATTCACCCAGAAGGCAAGCATCCATAGCTGAAATCCTTGCTCTAAGCCAAAGGGAATGCTCTCCTGGGCTGTGTAATGAGGCAATTCACCTTACGGTTGGGTTCTCTGCTTTGGGTGCAAGAAAACTGTCCAGAATTCCCAGGCTTAGGCAGGCAACTGATGAGAGTTTGGGGGTCTGCAAGATGCTCCAGCTGTGGTGCTTGCAGCCCAGTTCCCCTCTGGAAAAACTTCAAGAAGCCTGACATCTGCTCCACTGCAAAACAGAACATTTTGTTTATACTCAGAAAGATCTGCAGGATGAGAGAAGTATTTCATGCCCGGCCATAATACAAAGCAGCGCTTCTTCATCAGCTGAGGAACCCCCCCAAAAAGAGGTGGGCTCCCCCTCAGCTCCCCCTGTGCCGGGAGGCAGCTGATCAGCATCATCAGCTCGCTCCTCTCACACCCACTGTGTGCAGCCCAGGGCTGAAGGGGGGTGCGGGCGAGTCCCTGTGTCAAGGCAGAGCCCTCCAGGTGCCAGGCGGACCCCAAAGACAGCACCGGGAACCACCCGGCTACTCCCCACCTGTTGTTCAGAGGAATGGGAATGGAGACGTGGCATGTGGCAGGTGGGACTCAGCGGATGCATCAGAGGTGGTGTCTGGTATTTTCTGCTGGGTCCAAGAGTGTGTCTGGACAGGACTGGTGCAAATGAAGGGATGCAACACAGAGAGGGAGTCTGGCAGCTCTGCAGCATGCCAGAGATGTGGCACCAGGGCAGATCCCTCCAGCTCTCTTATTGCCACGCATTTTCCTTCCCCTGCCCTCCTACAAGCACAGCACCGTGGGGCACAGACCCAAAAGTCCCAGATCTTGCAGCTTCTACAGACAAGGTCTTGGAGTTACTCCAGTCCCACGTTCAAGAGGATGTTATCAGAAAACAGTCCTATGCCTCATGTCCACAGGTCCTGCACGACAGCAACGCTTGCTGACGGTCCCACTCACAATGCAGCATCACCATGTAGGCCATTTTACATCAGATCTTTCTGCTGTTTCATCACAAGCCATCTCACACATACTGTAGGTTACAGGGATCTGGGATTGCTCTATGGACCACCACTGGGAAAAGGACAGGGAGGTTATGAAACCTGTGCTCCCCGCACAGAAATAATGATGCCAGCAGAAGGTGCTACTTGCTCATGGACACTGTGCCCTGCCAATAGCCTGTTCCTGGATGTCAGAGCTGGTGTCATCTAGTTCCTTGGCCAGGGGCTGGTGTGGTTTCATGACCACCCTGGACATCAGCCCTCATGGGATGCAGCATGGACACTGACTAGGAGCTCTTCTCTTGAGCTGCAGAAAAGATCTGCGCTGACCTCAGTGAGATTTGGGATGACCCAGATCCTTGAGATTGTCTCCAGGCTTAATGATGGGGTCTATCTTAGAGTGATGAGGACACCTTTCCTTGGTGACCTTAGGCTTTGAAAGGGCCTTGAAGGTAATGGTCTGCCAGCTCCAAGCATCCATGTGGACATGAGTTCTCCCTGCACCTCACATCAGCCCCTCTGCTCCCCAGGCAGAGGACTCACTCCCACACTACTGCAAAAGGGCACCTGGAGCCAGGCGTGAAGGACAGGAGCCCCAGTGCTGGAGGCTGGTCAGCTCAGCTGTGTGACCAGGCCAGGCTGAGCACGTCTCCTCTTTCCACCTGCGCTGCAGCTGCGTGCAGCCCTGGCTCCAACACTAGCCATCATTAAAAAAGGCAGCCAACAGGATCTCCAGGGGGCCTACGGGATGGTATTATTTCCAGTTTAATTCCTTCCTGGGCACGTCACTTAGGGCATGGGCACATAAGTACAGCGGGAGATAGCCTTCTGAAAAAGACAGGTAAAGAACAGTCATGATGCTTTCCTCATCTTGTCACAGGACATGCTACAAGAAGCACCTGCCAGAAGATGGGAATACTGCCAGAAGATGGGAATACTGCCAGAAGATGGGAATAGTGCCGCCTTCCAGCCTACCCTGCCACACAGGGGGAGCTGCTGGCCCTTTCATCATTAGCTCCTACGTGGAAATAACATTTTAAAGGCTGACATTATACTAAGCAGCATGAAGCACAAACAAGTTCACATCACCTACTGCCTCTTAAGCGAGTTTTGAAATAAATCCAGCAGAAAATAACTCAATAATTCAAGAAATCATTATACGACAGATTTAGACACATTTCTGATGGATAAACACAGATACAACATAAAAAGACATTTGAAATGCACCATTCACAAAAGGAGACAATGGACTTAACTTTAGTAGAGCCTCTGTTCTCTGTTCTAGCAACTTCTATGGAATGAAAAATGGGAAGTTTTAATCGAATTTATATTTTTAAAAGGGACGCTACAAGGCAAGGCAGTGGCTCTGGCTCTATGACTTATTTTGCATAGTAGGTTCCTAAATAATATGTATTGAGCACATGCTGCTGCACTGTAGAGGATGTCAAAGCGGCAGAAAGCAAGAGGTTTTGATTTTTGGACAGATGCCCTGGTAGATGGGCTTTTGGGGGGGGGCATTGCCAAGGCACAACAAAGCAGATTGGCACTGTGGAAATAAAACACATTAGTTGAATGTTCCTCTAAAGCTACAAGATGGGTATGGCAGCAGTCCCTCCTCAGTTGTAAGAAGCTCAGATGAAAGTATCTGTTCTCACATTGCCAGTGCCACAGAGAAACCATAACCTGCATTTTCCATCTTCTCTTTGTGAGCCATAAGAGTAAAACTTATTTGTAAGCTAAATTTTAGGTTTTGGAGTGTAACTCTGTGCTACGGGGCGAAATCTCTACTTGGGGAATCAAAATTGCTCCTCCTTCTCTCTGCAGGACTAGTTATCCCTACAGCCACTAACGGCACCCCCAATCCACGCCAGTTCAAAGGCCTCTGATAGAGCCTTGTGTGATTCCATGATAGTCAATCAACTAATACCTAATTACTACCTGCACCAGGCAGCAATTAATTCACACTCCTTTTTTCAAGCCAAGTTAAAATTTTAAGCATATTATACTGCATACAGAGAATCTTAACACAGAGCGTGGCTAAAGTTTAGTATCACTGTATGAGTGAAAAAATAAGTGGAAGTGTAGCAGTGGTGCTGCCAAGCCACAGGCAGCACAGCACCGAGCAATCCTGTCCCAGCTGTGCACCGGTGCCGTGCAGGGCTCTCACAAACTGCCAGGGCCCTGACCAGCATCACCCGGTACCTCCATGCCCACCCAAGGGTCCGGAGCCCCATTTCAGCTCCGCCCTGGGCACTGGGTCCCTGCCCAAGCTGTGCTGGGGAAGTGCTGGTCCCCAGCTCAGCCACAGCTGGTATTTGCGTGAACCACAAGTACGAAGAAGCATGGCTGTCTATTCCTTATCTGCTCCCTTTCCAGAAAAGTAACTGAAAACAGAAGCCACTATTTTTTCTTGATTGCACTTTTACTGTCAGTGACAAATTATTTTTTTCTTTCTGACTAGTCAAAGTTCACAGGAACTAAATTAACATTTCAAAACAGAAACAGTATAATGACATTTTAGCAGCTTTCATAAATGAAAACGTAGGTGTATTATTTAATAAAAGTTCAATACTAACTACCCCAGAACTTTATTTCAAAACCATCCCGAGTCTCTTATTATCCTGAGTATTTGTATATATGCTATGTTAAAGTATGCACAATTAAATGATACCATAGGACAACCGCCAATGCAACTTCATCCTGGCAATGAACAAAAAAAGAGAAATCTTCAGCTGCACTAATGGGAAGAGCCAGTTCCCCCTGGGTGTACTTCAAGCCACCTTATTTTAAATGTTGGACCTTACTTAGATATCTGCCTTACACTGAGGATGAATTGCACTCTACAAGTGCCTGGTTTTTCCCATTGCCCTGACAGGAGCCAGGGAAGCTAGCAAAGAAACAGATTTAGGCATCTACATTTGAACAAGTGAATCTCATTCCAGTCTCAAAAAAACCCAACAAAACCCAGACTCAAACGACACACAGTTTAGACCTCTAAAGTCTTGCTGTACTGCTTTAGAGTGTTACAGGTCTTGGCCCAGATTCTATTAGCAGCAATTTAAAATTCACTGGCAGATCACTGGTGCAAACGTTGACTAGTGTCAGGTCTGCCACCGATCCCAGCAGTAATCCCTTAGAAACACCAGCTTTCCCACTGACAACCATCTTATCAAGTTTTTTTTCAGGTCTAGTTCATACAATATCTGCTCTGCTGCTACAGGGACACAATATCTGACTCCGGCTGTCAAGCAGCTGCAAACGTTGCATGGCTACACAGCACAGTTGCTCTATGCTATATTTATGAAGTAACTTCTCCATCCAACTTATACTTTCCCCAAAGAATGAAATCAGCATTGTTTGACAAAACCTGTTTTCCATGCGCTGTCACAGACTGTGGCCGTTAGCATCTTCTAGCTCAGCCTCCCCTTGGCCGTGGCTCCTAAAACCTGCATTTCCCTCTGCTCCCAGAGTCTCCTCCACCCAGGAATTCTCTGGGGGTCCCTGCCCTCACACCCCAGTACCCGTGATCCCACCACATGGTACCACATCATCGCTAACCCCTTGGTTGTCTGCCATAATCCCTCTGCCTCCTTTTCTCTCTTTCCCTTGAGCCCATCTCTTTGTGGCACATGATTCAGAACAATGCAAATAAGAAGTGTTCCCTAAGAAGATAAAACTTTTTTTTCCTGCCTTCTATATACAGAGAAAAAAAACCTGAGCACATAAATACTTTTTACCTTTCCTTGACGTTCCTTGTTCTTCGCATCCTTCCCCTCTATTTGCACCGGCTGTTCCTAACGGCCAAACCCTGGGCACAGCGACTGCCTGTTGTTCCCTTTCTAGTGCTCCTTGATACTGGGAACAGCGAAGGATGGAGCGGCAGCGAGATCTCAGGGGTCTAGTCACCCTGCCTTGTGCCACCCAGCCAGCCCTCTCGCTGCTCAAGGGCAGTGAAAGGCTCCACATTCGGCCGTGGCAGGACACCCAGCCCAGCAGCAGCATTTGGCGGCCACCTCCTGTGGCTGTAAAAGCCTCACTAGACTCGAGCTCAGTGTAAAGAGATGAGTGGATAGGGCTGCTCACCATAGATTTTCTGAATTCCTTGGAGGTCATCCTGGGGCAGTTTGAAGTTGTGTGTTTCCATGTACTGGTAGAAAGGAGCCATGATAGCACTGGGATCATTGGAGTGTTCCAGCCCCAGCGCGTGACCCAGCTCATGGACCGCGACCAGGAAGAGATCATTCCCTGTGGGAGGAAGGCACAGCCTGGTTAGCACACCGCCACAGCCTGACGCAATCCCAAGCCCCGCTTACTCACAAAGCAAGAAGCAGATGCTTTGCTATCCTATTGCACAGCAGGTACCGTGACAGGGTCAGCTCCTGGAGACGGTTTGTCCTGAAACTCTGCACAGCTTTTACAGGCGTCGTCACAGAGTGGGCAGCAGGCTGCTAGCCCATGACCACCGGTGACCACGAGCACCCTCAGACCACGTAAAACAGGCAGCTGCCTGGAGCGAAAGGGCACTGGCTGTAGCCTCCTTTGCAGGGAGCTTACAGAAAGTGGCCGACACCATCATGTCCTTATCCCAGTGCTGCCAGGAGAGGTGACAGTGCTACCAGTCTGCTAATCAACAAGGGTACGTGGTGGGAAGGGAGCTTTGTCCCCACTTCTGGGTCCTCCGCTGCCACGCTCTGATCTGACCTGGACCGCCAGATCCTAGGGGAGATCTGTAAGGCACCCGGCAAGGCAGAAGGACAGAGAAGACCAGGGCTAACACCCACTGTAGCATGTGTCATACCTGGGACAAGCCCATCTCCTCTAGCACAGGCTCCTCAACGTGCTTTTACTTTGCTGGACTCCTGGCACTGCCGTGTCTGCGTGAGGTGACACAGGTAGCACCACCCTGCAGGAGGCAGAGCCGCATCGGGAAAGGCTGGGCTGGATCCCAGTGGCAGGAGGGAGGAGGGAGGAAGAGAGAAAGGACAGGCTCCTGACAGGGTAACAGAGAGCTGAGGAGCCTTGTCTGGTCTGGAAGGTGGCAGGAGTGCGAAGCAGGGGTACCTTCAACGCTACGTTACAGGCATACACTCCTCTTCAGTCCCACGGATCTGGGACCTTCATCTCCTTGATCTGGTGTGGTCCCTGGATGCCCTACCTCGTGACGGCACCTTGCCATGGGAGGTGACACAGGCCACGCTGTGTGAGGGATGACGACACAGCCAACAAGGACAGATGTAAGACTCTCCCCATGCCAATAAAATGCCTGAGCCCTCAACTCCACCTGGATCAGGCTTCTCCTTTTTTTGGGGCACTGCACAGACCAAGAGCACTTGCAACCCAGACATGGGAGAAAATTGCTGGCAGTGGCAGCTCAGCAGCTGCTTTGCAGCATCTTTAAGCAGCTCATCTCCATTCCTCACATCTCCAAAGCGCACCTAGCTTAACAAAGTTCAGTTTTCGTACACAGCTGAGCTCTCTGCTGTCACCCCTCAAAATGTGACAGCATAGGTTCAGGGGTCTGCAAGTCTTCACAGCAGGGTGCTTTGCCAGCATCTCCAGACACCTAAAGTCAGTAACAAAGAGTGCTCAACTGGTCATGATATACCACACCAAAACGGTTAAGTTGTCTGAACATTTCAGTTGGAGGGTCTAAGCACCTGAATATGCAAGACAAGTTACAATATACCAATGCATTTCAAATGTTCCAATACAAATGTCCAAAACCATATGTGGGCTAAAATTTAGCCACGTGTGTTTAAAATTCCAGACTTTCTGTATTCAGGAAATCCAAATGGTGACTTACTGAATTTTTTTCTCATCTATTGCTGAAAAATCTGGTGTGTACAGAACAAGTCAATAAAATATCCAATAGCACAGTATAAAAATGCATTAAATAGTTTCATGGTAAAGTCTTAGGGACTGATCGCTCTTCATGGGTTTTCAAAAACACTAAGTTTAGAAGATGCACAGCCTGTTGCAAATTAAATGGACTTACTCTCATGTATCACTTAAACGCTCAAGAAAGCATAATTTTCACTGCTACTCACACATGAAAGTCCATAGGTGTCCTGGTTTCAGCTGGGATAGAGTTAATTTCCTTCTTAGATGAAGACTCATACCTGAAGAACTACGTCAACAACTGTGGTGGTCAGGCCAACCAGCTCTTCTGCTATTGACCAGAAACGCACCTTTTCCTAGTTATCCTTATGAAATACCTGTATCTGGAAACACAGACAAGTGTGGAAAACAGCTGCTGCCGTCCAGTTTTAAAACACCATTTTGACTGACAGCGATGCACGAGGATGCCACAGGACACAAAAAATTCTGGCTGGGGAGCTCTGCTTCTTCGCATCTGAAAGTAAGGGACTCACTCAGAAATGAACCTTCCCAGTACTAGCGCAGCCACAGAGGACAGGCCAACGCTGGGGTGGAAAAGCTGTCCTCCCGTGGGAGGGTACATCGCTAGGAGGCCACTCAAACTGGAGGAGCAATGCACTGGGAGGTGGCGGCTGGAACAGATGAAGCAGAGCTAAAGAGAATTTCTAGGAAATGAAGCGACTTCCACAGAAAGGACAAGAAGCTCCTTTGTTCCCAACAAATACTCTTGATTCTCAGTGCTGTGGTTGCTTCTCATCTCAAAACATTTGCTGAAAGGCAGCAGGATGGTGCTAGCAAACACAGCTTCCTCTCCTGCTCCCTGCTCTGGACAGATTTCTCACCACTGTTTCATCACCTCACCTTTTTTTTGTTTTGTTCTAGCCTCCTCCCAGACACATCCATAGTTCTCATCCTTCCAACATGTCCATGTCATCTGCTTTCTCCACCCTGCTGTATTCCATGAGGGTCCCCGACTCTGAAAGAGCTAAGTCATTCTCAGAGGGCAAATGGGCAGCATGCATTTTGTTGTAAGATGAGACAGGAGAAAAAAAAGTCTAAGATCATTCCGTAAGCACAGAGTGCTTGAAAACCCAGCTCTGGATTCATCATCCTATTTCTCTTGAGAGGTCAGTTTTCACCAGTAACATTTTTAAACAAGAAGTTCCCTTTACTTTTGTAACTGGTACGGAGTTTCATAGTGTGGAAAAGAACACACTGTTCATTTTCTTTTCAAATGCTGGCTAGGATTTGCTCTGAAAAGAAAACGTCAAGGTACAAAACTATTGCCTGACAGCATACTTATCTCCTCCCACAGCCCCTGGCTTGGAGCTGTGACAACTCTTTCTGTACCGTTACCCACTGCTGTTTGGCAGCTGTCCACTCAGCTGATCTACAGA
Organism: Falco punctatus; assembly: GCF_963210335.1. Classification (NCBI taxonomy): domain Eukaryota; kingdom Metazoa; phylum Chordata; class Aves; order Falconiformes; family Falconidae; genus Falco; species Falco punctatus. The sequence continues at coordinate 1,573,080 of NC_137590.1, forward strand.
TCCTTTCAAGAGAAAGGAGCCTGGACCTCTCAAATTGCTTGTTAGTTCTTGAACATGCAATAAGGTCTCTGACCTTCATGTTCTCCACAGTTCTTGTCTGAGCAGCACTCTTAATAATGCCTGTCCCCTTGGAGCAAGATTCAGAAGAGAGAACTAACAGCCTCGCTCGATACTTTGCTACTCATCAGGAAACAAGGTCAGGCAATCAGATAAAGCTCCTTAACTTCCTCTTCAACCCTCTCTCCCAGGACCAAGACTGAAGTAAAACTTGTATGGCAGCTGCCTGGGTAGGACAGTAGGGTGAAGAAGGAACTGACTACCCTTGCTTTGCATGTGCAGGGAAAGGTCCCAAGAGAAATCCAACCATTTTTCCTCCACTGGTACAAAAGAAACCAGTCTGGTCAAAGACCTGCCTGAGCTTTCTCCTTCCTGATTCTCAGGAGGCATCCAAAAAATCCACCAGTAAGTACCAGAGAGAGGATGACCCTGTAAAACTGGGGGTAGTTTTGCAAGTTGGTTCATTGAGTGAACTAGCTTGACGGGCTATGCTAAAACAAAGGAACACAGTTAATTTAGCTTTGAAGTTGCTGATGTGTTTTCCAAAACAATGTTATAATCCAAAGTTATAACTGAGGACACACCTGTAACAATACAAAGCATCGCTCACTATCATGATGCCAAACCAGGTGAATACACTGCTTATCTTACATTCAGTTTAATAGCTCTATACTCCCCATACACACACCAGACACAAAACACACAAAACCTGAAACATACTTTTTAGTTACATTTTCTTAATTAAAACTAATTTAAATTTGTGTTCAGAATAAACCTCCCGTTAGCTGATGTATTACCAATTGAGCTAACTTAGGATAAATTGCAATATAATCACATATCAAAACCAGCTCTATTTAGCATTCTCAAATCGTTTATAATATACTACTTTTTCCTGCAGAGAGAAGAAACACATGGTTTTGTTACAACACAGAGAACACTGTAGTCACAGATAAACTGATCTATATATGATCTTCCTTCTAGTCATACACTCCATCACTCATGCTTCTTTGATTTTCATCTTCAGCTGGAAAAGTGGCTGTTAAATCAGGTAACAGACATCCTGAGAAAATTTCTTCTTTGTGAAATTGCTAGCACGTGCCTTGCACATTTTGTTCATTTTAATTATGAAAATCCATATAAAAACCTTTTCTTTATTTGGCTAAGCAACTCACTGCATAACAGGGTATCCAATTGCTACAGGTCAGCAAAACCACTCAAATGCCTATCAGTTTACAGCAACAGGTCACAGGGATGCTGTTATGGCAATGTTGTGACACTACTATTAGTATTTACCCCCAGGCATGACAGCTATATATATAGCTGTAATGAGTGTAGGTAGACTCTGTAGAGCACCTAGCACAGTGGAGTGTAAATCCAGGACGGAGCCCTAAGACAAGGGAAGTATAAATAATACTGTATATCTGATTAATAATAGAAAAGTAACTGTGAATCACTGATCTTTCTTGTATTAGTTTCACACTTTATGAATTGTATTATTGTGCTAACACATCTATGTATTGCAATTTGCTCAGACATTACTAAAAAGACATATGAAGGTTAAAATTTGAGATTTTATTAAAGTAAGAATGATACTGAAGAAGTCAGATCATTGGTTGTGACAATAGCACACCTAGGGTAATTACAGAAAAGATGGTGTGAACTAAACATGCTTTAAATACACTAAAATGATCCCTTCCGCTCTAACAGCCATGTAGAGACATTCATTTTCCAAGCACAACTTAAAGAAGCTTTAGGGCTACTCTAAGCTATGCCTTGGCTCCTTCATCTTCAGACCTGGTAGGTCTGAACCGTCAATCAGAAGAACATGCGATCAGTCTGTACTCCTCCATTCACCTCCGCAACACTATAACATGCTCTGCTCAAGGAAAGTTTTTCAGTCTTCTGGAGATCCTGAAGAAGTGGTGATACTGCTTTTTTGCGTCAAATGAGATGTGGAAAACAGCTTCTCTATCTAGAAAGGAAGGAAATACATGTTAAAAAAATATAAGCTTCGTTTTGTTCATAAGCTATTATCGTTATAAATGTAGCAACGAATATGATGCATCTTGAGGACTTTACGAAAACTCTTAAGAGTGTCTTTAAACAACTTCACTAGAGAAAGAAGAATGAGTGATACGCAGTCTTAACAAAAACTGTACCACAGCCACATTATTAAACTGATCTCCACGGGATCAAGTGACTGCAGAAGGACAAAGAACCGCATTATATTACCAGTCATCACGAAAGACAGGTAGCTTGCCATATTGTCCCTGAAAGGCAGCAGGGTAACTCGGTCTGTTACTTCTGTTACAGACCTATTAATGTTGCAAGCTGTGCTTTATCTGACATTGCACAGATGGCACTATGAGGACAACTTCCTGTAGAAAATCAGAGGAAAAGTATAAAATATTTTTCTGGAACAGTGAGACCAAAACTGACTGAGTGATGTGGAGGCAAGAGTGAGCAGCCAGACAGAGGGGAAGTCGTGACTGCTTCGTCTGGCTCAGCAGCCTGATGTTCAATGGAATAAGAGTGTTCTGCTGAAAAATCTTCCTGTATCTTTCACAAGTATAGGTTGCAAGTCAATACCAAAGAATTACCAACCCTAAAATTAAAACTCATATTTGCCTATATTAGCATATCATTCCTTTATTTGGTAGAACAGATGGTAAAGAAAAATGTTCATAAAACCATGGAAAAATGTAGATATGACTTTCATTCCATCAATCTTGAACAGCTATGCTGGTGGTTTTATTTTTTAAAAGTACTAAAATACAGCAGGGTCTACAGACAGAATTTAACACTTGACCCAGCTGTGAAACAACCAGAAGGCAACTACAAAACCAAACCAAAACCAGTATTTTGAAAAAGTGAGAAGGCTGGCTCAGCATGTTCCAAACAGGTCCTGGCACAGGCAGTGCAGATACAAAGTTTGTGCTATTTGGGATTCTTTTTTGTCAGCCAGGTTGAAATTATATTCAACTCCTGGTACTGGCAACAGAGAAAGGGCTGTTCTGGAAGCTATGAGAGTAGCTCTTTGCCACAAAGAGGGTGCCTTCTACCTAGGACAGGAGATTTATTTCTGCCTAGGACAGGCGACTTACTGTCTTTGTCCTCCCCTGACACAGAAGGTTCCTCATGGGGCTGTAAGGACTGAGTAGGACTGAGAAGTAAGAGAACTGGCATGTAAGAGGCACTGCCCCCTCAAAGTAGTATTCTTGGTGGATTTGGGTAGAGAAGGCAATACTAGTTAAAAAACTCCGCTCTTCTTCACAAACGGAAGAGAAAAAAAATAAACAACTCCCAAGCTTGCTGCTTGGTTGTGATGTCAAGATCTAGAGTAGTGGGTGTCTGCTGATGCTGCAGTCCACCTCTGACTGCAATGACCAGCAAACTCTATTCACGAATTCATCTATTTTTCATTTTTTTCTCTTCCTCAGTGCCTGTTACTTTACTCCTCTCCCTTTCAGCAAATGGAATACAGCAAGTTTATTAGAGATACTGCTGCGTTTTGGCTTGTTTCACATCATCTGTTTCTGCTTTACAAAGGAGGGCAGCAAAAAGAGACATTTTGGCTCACCTTGATTCTCGTGACCTGCCTTTTTTACAGTTGATTTTTTTTCTCTTCTTTTTTAAGGGAATGACACATCATTTTGATTCTTACTGTCTCCTTCATATGAAACTCAACAGTATTTCATTCTCTGTGGAAAGAAGTAAAATATTTTACTTCGATTACACAGAAATCAATAGCATTCCAAATACCTACATAACTGTATTCATACTCTGTGTATTAAAGAATTACTGACAAAAGCAATGGGAAGTAATTTCCTTTACAGAGCATTGTGAACATCAGGTGTATTTTACAAGTACATTGTTTTGAAAGTGGAATTTGTAAGTGATCCTTATTAATGTAATTCATCAAAAACTAGCACTGTAAATACTGCAAAGCTTTAAAATCCAGACTGCACTAGCACAGCACTACTATAATGCCACTTCTATGTGTGTATGACGACAGCATATACAACAAGGGAAAGCACTACTTACAGAGATACTGTCCGGGAGTGAAGAAGAAGAATCTGAAGACAGAAGTCTTCCACGTGTGCCAGTGGGCTTTCTCTCTTCACTTCGCTTTTGTAAAAAGTTTTCATTTGCAAGTTCTCTATTTTTGGCCTTCAGTGTTTGGATTGACGTGACAGGGATGTAATCTCAAACTGTTACTGATTTAAGCTACCTGATTTGATTTCTTTTTTACTCTCTTGAGACCATGTGTCTATATGATTGCTCAGATTTGGTTCAACATTAGTAAATTATTTTAGAGTACTCCGGGATTTTAGAGAACTCTGGCTTATGGGAACAAGTCTCTCAGGTAGTTACAGAATGAAACCAATGTTAAGTAGGTATGTTCTAGAGACTAAATACTGAACTGGTCTTCATTAATGAACAAAAGTACTGGCTAACATGATCTAGCATGATCTGATGGAGTGAAGTATCATAAAAAGGCCTGACAGAATAAATTGACATTTTAATACAATTTATGCCGCACTTGACTTCCAACATCTATATGAAAGTCTTTCATGTAACAGGTCTCTTGCGTTAAAGGACACATAAGTAACTTCAAAGCAGCTCTGATTTTCACTCTGAAAAATACTGATGCTCCTTTTCAACAACAGTGTCAGAAGCCTGAAAAATAATGATGGATTCAAAATGCCATTTGTTAGAACAAAACTCTTTAGATGTGGAGATGTTCTATACCTGAGAAATCAGAGAAAGAAAATTAAAAAAAGTATTTAACAGCCAAATAGCACAAAGATTATGTGTGTACTGTGTTGTGAGTACATGCGCTGTCAAGTTGCTCATTATATTGATAGTTTGTAGATTGTCTTTGCTGGCCTCAGCATTTTGATAGAAAATGAAAATGAAAAGAAGTGGTAAAATAAGAAAGAAACAAGACCGAAAGCAAGGCAAAACGTACAGGAAACGTGAATTAATCGAGGAGAAAAGACTACCAAGTTCTGGCAGTACGCTGGGTGAAGGCACAGAGGTTAAGGGAAGATGCATTTTCTCTTTCGGCAAGCATGCACTGTACCTGTACAAGTCAGGTAAGTGGGTTGTAAGTAAATAGTAGAGAGTCAACCTAGAACAGCGGACACCAACACAAATCTCAAAGAAATAAACCAACCCAACAACTGATACTCTTCATTCCTCTTAGTCCCCTCCCTCCACCTGAAATATCACAACTGTAATCAAACAAATCAAACAGAAGAACGTTTAGTCAGCAATGTTTCCTAAGTGACTGGAAACATTTGGAAGTCTTTGATAATAAAGAACTACCTGACCAGGTAAAAAAATGCCAAACCTACTTACACATACTGCTTACTGTTAGGGGTCTGTTATATAATACATTCTAATGTACACTCAATTTTTACATGATTAATCTAGTGATTAATGTACAAGCAACCTTGTACATTCTTGCAGTTAAAAATAGAGCAAACAGTAAGAGGTGGTACTCCAAAAGCTGGGGTGGCTCTAAGGTAAACCAGGTCAGAAGAAAGCAAGAGAAAAACGCTTGGCTACACCTGTTCCCTTACCTGGTTCACATTGTGGCCCCTTCAACCTTCCCCTGGTTGAAAGGAGAAGAAAGAGGTGCTGGGAACACCATGACAGCGATGGGAGGAAGCACGTGCATAATGCCTTGTGTAAGAGTTTAAACTGAGCGAAAAGCTAAAGCATCTAACTGGAGACCTAGAGCACTAGTCTGCAAACTAGTTTTCAGAAGCTGAGAAAGAAAAAGCATGGTACTTGAGTTGTTTCTCGTTCAAGGCCAAATTATTTAGGGCTCTGACAGACACTCATACCTCCAAGATTCGGGAATCTGAACGGGGAAAGCCACACACCTATTCCTTGACATAGTCTGTAGAAGAACCTGTTCTAGCTAGACAGTCTATTAAGTATAATGCCATTGCTTAGTAACTGCATTTTTTGAGAAGAAACCTTCCATATTTTACCTCTAATGTCTTCTGGAGTATTCAAGACAAGTGAGCAGAATCAAGTACTTTGGCGTGACCGTAAAGGCAACAAGTAACAGAAGCATGGGATATCCTCTGTAGGACACCCAAGATGCACCAAATGGATCAGGGCAAGAGTCAGTGATCTAAATGGGACAGACACCAAGCAGAGGCACTGCTGCAGCAGAAAATCTGTAGGTGTCTGGGCAATTTTAAGAACATTGTACTTATAGCAGAAATAAAAAGAACACCAGGACATTCAGGTTCAACCTCATGTTGATTTCTAACAAGATTCTAACACCCGCTTTCTAACAAGAACAGCCCAAGCTGTGACAGCAGAGTGGCTCTCAAAGCTTGGCTAAATGCCTTTGTTTGTGCAACTGGATTCCACTGTAAGCATAGAGGTGAGAGACGATTCCACCTTTAGGAACAAATGTCAAAAGAATCCCCCTTTAGGGATACACATGTCAAAAGAATCAAGAAGGTCTGTGACATTAATACTGCTGTAAAACTCCAGTGAAGACACCACTTTGAACACACTGGCTGGCAGATCATACGTCAGCACAAAGCTGTGCGTGCCCCCTACCAACGGGCACAACTGGCTGTTGTGCTCGCTGGCTATCAGTAAGACTCTTCTCCAAAATTAGCTACTCTAATCAAAACATCCTCCTTGAGATCCTTGCTGAACACTCACACGAGTCAGCTTAGACAGTATTTGGCTGTCCTGAAAAACACACTCAGGTTCCTGAACATATGCGGTGTCCAGATGGTGGCTTCAGGAGCGCTTGCTCTGTTGTCCAGATAGATGCCCACTGAAACAATGCCAGTCCTTGGGGCAGAAACACAAAGAAAAAACTGTCCCGTTCCTCTCCTCTGTGGCTAACAGAAGCCTTCCCAGAAGGTGGTTCAGGCCCTTTTCCTCCAGAACTCCTGCAGAAGCTCCTGCACTGATTTGGCACTGAAAGCGGCCCGTTAGCACCAGCACTAGTAAGACAGAGGGACTGCCATTCTCAGTGACAGTGGCAGGGCAGGTGTTGTCACTACCAACAGAGTATAGCTAACAGCTAATACTGCCATACGTACACAGCTATGCAGCCAGTATCTGCAGCGGGTTGGCCGGCACCACGTATTTAGTGGTATGGTGCTGACCACATGGATAACAGCAAGACTTTTACTTTTAAAAGACCACGAAGAAGATGTGCCTGGGATTATTATTGATCCTATTTAAAATGTTAAACCGGAGATTAAGATTTACTTCCTGTAATTAACCTGGTTTAAACAAATGTTAGACTTGTCAGAGGAGTGAAAGAGAAGCCACGTGCAATGTGGATATCTAAACTGACAGAACTTACTTTCAGCCGCTCAGGATTCCTCTTCAACCTGTCGTTGGGAGATACACACACATATAACTATTATTTTCATACAAAGGCTAGGCAATACTTGATTTGGCCAGTTAATAGTGGGTTTCGTGCAGCACCTCTGTGCCCGAGCCCAGCGGAGACCCTGAGGCAGCCAAGAGATCCCAGCACAGCCAGGGCTCTTTACCTCTTTCAGGCACAGGCTTTGCTGCCTACAGCGAGCAACATATGTCAGTGGCTGCGAGTCTTGAGATGGGTGGTTTAAAGTTTGCTTGGCTGTTCCTACAGCACATTTCAAGCAAAAAAAGTCCAAGACTTGAAGAAAGTAGAGCAAAATCACCTTTGGTGTCCCTTCTGGTAATGCAAGCAGCTGGGACGCATGTCGCTGCGGGCAGTCTCAGTAACTCAGTGACCACGTGCTGCGTCTAAGCAGCCAGGAGGGGCCGCTTGGCCTGCGACGGCTACACCACATACCGCTAAAAGACAACGACTCCAACACCAGCTTCAGTTACCTCCCAGTGCCCATACATCAAAATCTAACAAGCTGGAGCCCTTGCTGCTACAAGTCTGGGATAAGCCAAAGGCCAAGAGCTGCCTTCGTTTCTGCTGAGGAGCACCTTCCAACTGTGACCATGCCAGTTGCTCCTCATTGTGTGGTTGTATAGACGATTTATCTCTAAATGTAAAGCCACACTCCTCCTCTTTTTCAGTTGCATTGTTTGCCATATCACTTCTGATTTGCCTGGATCCCTCCAAATTCCAATGCTCTGCCTCACGCTTCTAGCTGTTCCCACTTGCGCTCTCATCTGAAAACTTAACAAATGCATTCCATACCCCATGACCCCAGTTAACAAGGGCTGCTCCGGGAGTTCCAACTTCCTACCTGGTTCTACACATCTTCATCACAATATCATCTAAACTCATCTTACACAGCTTGCTTACAGGAATGACAGAGAAGGCAGTACAATTAAGATGATAAATCAGCTATCATGAATTGAAAGTACAGTATTACTCAGCTAAGGGAACTATATGCATGAGCAGAACTGTAACCAACACCCAGGGGGAAGGAAGCTTTGCATTTACTTTGAAAGCCTAGGCAGGATCACTCTTCACAGCAGACGATAACAGAAGTGTTGGTGCACGTGCTCCTATTACCATGGTCTCAGAAAGACAACAAACAGCATCACAGCTATTACGATTATACTAGTAATTTTAAAGGACATGGTAATGGTCTTGCTGTCCACAGGGGGCAAAATCAGTATTATAACGATCACGCAAAACAATAATGAGTATATAAATCTCAACTAACTATCCACTAGCTGGTGTGATAAAATTGCTACGGAACCATAGCAGATTACCACAAAGCATCTTTACGAGGTAGAAGCTTTCATCAACAGGATATATCACATTCCTGAGGTACAAATCAGAGATAGCTGTTTTCACAGAAAATCTGTTCAAATAATTCTTTCTTCCTGACTGGATGAAACGTCATGCGAAATGTTTCACTTTTATCCATATAATTTGCACTGCTAATGAAGACTCCAAAACAGTTCTTTTGTGGTGTGACAGCTGCATCCAAACATGGACTTACTGAAACTCCTCAGATGCCACAACACAGTAAGACAGATGTAGACCAACAAAAGAAAAGCTTCAGTTCATACTAGTTTGTAACAAAACTATATGGACTGAATAGATCAGCCAAATAACCTAAGGACCTACGGTGCCAGTTTCAGCATCCTACTCTGTTGAGCAGATTGTTGCAATGCTACGAGAGCTTTTAGGCTGATTGTTCGCATCTTCCTTTCAACCAATACACGTTCCTGTCAGGATGGAACATTTTACATAGCGCTACTTTGCAGGTTGATGTAAAGATACTATTGTTACTTCATGACTGTTTTAAGGTTTCTGTAATCAGTGTACAGATGCTCAATGGCCAAAACAATTCCTTATTTGTGTCTGAATGAGAATTTTGCTACTGAGCTCATGGTAGGGTATTTTTATTCTCTCACTGAGAGACTTCTTCAATTCCAGACTGAACAACCCCACTGCCCCACAAGACATATCACAAGGACAAGCAAGAGCACGTTTGAAGAAATACTTCCTGTTAAAAAGACAATACTGTCCTTGCTAACACCTTATTTCCAATTAAAAAAAAAAAAAAAAAGGCAGTGAACTGGTCACAGTGCAGGAAACCTCTGACCAAGAAGAAACTCTTTGGAGACCAGCTACAAGCACCTCAAGTAAAACACATCATAAACAAGAACCTGGAGCTAGCCGATAGCTTCAATGACAAGAAATAGTGAAAGAGAAGGAAAAACCCTCCTAAAAAGCCCTGGAGCATCCAGTGAGGAGACAGGACATTGTCATATTTGCATACCAAGGCTAAGAACACAAGCAAAACCAAATTCCTTGCATTTAACACTCATCTATAATGCTCTGATTACAGGCTTACCCCATCATACCCAAACCAAAATTCTCTTTCTGTCATCAGTGCTTCCCCCAATGGAGGGGACCAATAAGACCCCACCATTCTCAACACCCTCACTGGTGACTTTTTTTAAAAGAGTTTTCAAATAACTGTGCCACCCAGTCTATGCAGCACTTTATCTGAAAACAAATACACAAATGGTGTTTATCCTCCAGAATGGAAATCTCAACCCTTCTATCAATTTTCACACTCAGAGTGCACACCAGCCCCATAAATACCAACTACATGCACTTTGAGGACATTACTCATGACAGTCACTCAGCATAGAGAAATATATCATGTTTTTGAAAGAGCCACATGGATACTCCATAAGAAATAGCTTTTATTAAAAAAAAAAAAAAAAAAAAAGACCCTCTACCCATTGTATACGTTGTTCTCAAATACCATCCTAAAAAACTGTACCAGAAAAAACTTCAAAAAAGTGATTAACTGTGTTAGAACATCCTACCCAGTGGAAAATCCTCCCCAGAGCCATCCCTGCCAGTCTTGAAGCTACCTCCCAACCCTTCTAAGCTTATCGTCAGAAGGAAGCCTTTTGTGCAGAAAAGGAGAAAAGAAAAAAAACCCAAACATGTACAACTTGTCAAAACCTTCCCTTCCACCTTCCTGTAAGGACCTTCTATGCCAGACACCAGTGCTCCCAGGTGTCACACACAGGCTTGCCTTGTCATACCCAGCCCACAAGCCGCCCTCACACCCCACAGTTGAGATCAAATAACTAAGACCAGAATGAACTCGCACAGACCACTGACCAAGCACAAACACACCTAACAGCTGCAAAAGCAGCTCTCACAAGGTAGTAACTCAGCCTTTGATTGTCAGTCCTGATCCTCAAAGGCTGCCCTCCAGCCACAAACACAGGAATAAAAATTCGTAACATTTCAAAACAGCAAGACACTGCTTCTCTGCCACACCATAACCTCCCCACACTCTCCACATTCTCCCCACTCTCCATCCCACAGGCTATAGCCTCTTTCTCTCTCTGTCTACATCCAATCTAGACATTTAAACACGCCAGGAAGCATTACTTCCCTTTCCCCGAGAAGACAAGTATATAATTTCTGCCTTCCCACAAATTAGCATTCCCACATTGAACTTGCCAGCCCTGTTTCCTTTCAAAGATGACTTAATAAATACAGACTCAAAACTCTGAGGGATTTTCTCAATTTGCATTCCATTCTCAAAGAAAGCTGTCACCTTCAGGTCAGGCCTGAAGGTGGCTTGCATGCCCAAAAGCTTTTCTGCTTTTCAAATTATACCGATCTAATGAAAGACATTACCTCCGCGTATGTCCTTAGACATCACGGCCACAACAACACTACTATGGTTTTACACAGTTCAAAAATCAAGCCATATTTACATTCCAAGTAAATTTCTCATCTTTATAAAACGTTTCAAAACGTGATTTTGAATCCCTAGAAGTTTAAAGACATATTGTCCTTCCCAAATTACTAAGACTGTGGAAATTGGTGTGGTATTTTATGAGGCCACTGTAAAACTCTGGTTTTCCAACTTGAACTTTTTACAAGCCATCACTATCCTCAAAGGTTTGACAATAGATCAGAAAGTGCTCATTGCCATTGGAGTAAGATAAAGCTGGAAAGATGCAGACTTCATTGCTTAATATGACAAAATCCAGTTGTCCTAATCATCAGTCTTCCTTAGTAAATCAGCCAGCCCCAAACCTCTGATGGAAGGAATTATGACCATACCCAGACTGGGAAAACAAATATGGATCAAACCAACCTGACATTCAAATGTCTTCACTCTATCAACTTCCTAATCACCATTACAACTAACTGCCCTTGTTAAGTATTCCACGAGATACGGAGTTCATATTTCAACACTCTTGTTCACCTTTTTCCTCCCAGAGCCATGATTTCTGTAGCAACTATGGTCAAAATCTTGAGACGTAAAAAGCCAGCACACACTTTTCTGTTCACTCCTCACCATTCACACAGAGGCATGCAGAGTCACAAGCTTACTAATAAAATTATTTCCCCACTTAAGACAGAATACACATTTTAGAAAATGTTTGAACCACTATATGGGAGGGGAAAGCTCCATTACCCAAATACTTTCTAGTTGAGAGCCTGTCCATGTGTCTACATTCAACTCATCCTTGTTTTGAAAAATGACCTGCACTCTTACCATCGTGATTAGAATTTCCCAGGGTCCATGGCTCATCTGAATCAAAGTGAGTATCTCCTCCTATTCCTGGTCCAGGAAAGTAAGCGTGAGCTAGGAATCCACCTTCTCCATCAAATGGAGAGCTGTCTCCATGGAAACCAGAAGCAAAAAATATCATAATATCTGCCTCCTTTCTGTCATTTTTAATTTCATGGTAAGGGACCTCTTCAAAGGTAAGTGGTGTCACTCTCTGCCAAACATCAAATGCCTGACGAATGGCTCTCCTTGTATCAATCTCTCCAACCTTGGGGGTATAGTTGTGTACACTGCGTGAATGAGAAAGAAGGGTGGTTTAAATTTGCAGAATATATTCATGACTTCATATTATAATTCCAATACATAGCCACACCTACATAGTTTCCATTTCCAAAGGGTCTTTATTTTTTGCAGACACTACTTTGTGCATGCAAAGTTTTGTTCTTACAAACAAAGTTACCAACAAAACTACAGCCCTGATCTGAAGGCTACATTTCTTAATAAGAATCTTCCCAATTCTTTAGTCAATCTTCTACCACTTTCTGAAAACCTGACAACCTTTAAAATCTTGGTGCAGACAGCTAAGTAACTCAGTTTAAAAACTCAGATTTTGTCTGAAATTATTACGCTAAAATGGAATCCAGTGTATGAAAAAGGCTTACTAAAATTCTTCTTGAGAAACAAACCTTTCAGTAAACTGCACAACCTTAGTTACATGAGCAGCTTCATTCTCAGGACTACTCAAAATACTTAAGAGCTCCCAGAAGTGATCGACCTACCAGTTTTGTGCAACCCAGTCCATGTCAGCTGATGATACAGAGTTTGGGGGTGGGTAAGGTGGAGTTTAACTGCACATAAATGTCCCATAATTGTAAACTTTAGCTTAGAAAGTGCTGTTCCTAGGGTGGTTTTTGTGTGAGCGTATTACAGACCCAAGACCTATTAAGCTTAGCTTGGGGAATATGAAATACCTATGTCATAGAAACAACTTCCAGTCTTTAATGAAATTGGCTTAATTTAATATGACTGACAGCTGAAACACATCCAGTGGTAAAACAAGATACCTATCACTTCAATGGCAGGCTACAAATTCTGAAACTGGAAAGTTAAACAACTGCTGGTTTGACAATGGCAGAAGTGAAGCCACCTGACAACCTGCTTCCCGTGGTTACACATATGCTCAAGATATACTTGATTCATATGATTATAGACCAGTTTTCTCTAAGGTCCAGAACAGGTTAGAAGCAGGATCTGACTCTCAGATCTCTGCATAAAAGAAGATGTCCCTTTACAATTTGAAGGAACTATTATTGGTGGAAGCTTTGAACTAGTCCTTCCTTCCAGTCTCTGCAAGTCCTTCACTGTTACCTGAAGAATCCCCTTCCTCCTATCTCAGAGCTCTCAGCAGAAGCAACAGAGTGCCCCAGCCCCCGATTCTTTCCCTTCACACCATCATATTTCTTCCTACACACTCTGGCACCCTCTCCATGCTGGTCACTCACATTTCAGCCTCTTCACCACAAACTCACTGTCTTAGCCTTGCTCACCCATATCTTCTCCTTAATGTCTACATTCCTAATTTTTACTCCTCTGCAACCTCCCTTCCCCCTCCAAAAAAATTAAAAGGCTAGGCTAAACTTTCAGCTAGAGGGGGGTGTTAATTTTACTTTGAATTGACATTCTTATTGTCAGAAATTTCCACTGGCAGCATTTGGCAATTGCCTTTCAAAAGCTAAGGGCCTAAATGACTCAAAGAAAATACATCTCTAGGAAACAATCATCACCTGACACCTGGAGCCCACCTTCAGCGTATTGCCTCAGCAGGCCTAAGGCTGGACAAAAGCAAGATTTCTACTACATGAGCAAAAGTAAAACATCTGCAAAAATAAATATTCAGTAAAATGCTGCAAATCAGTAGAGGGAGAAAGCATCGCACCTCTAGACATGATGTTCCTTCTGCTTTAATGGTTTCTTAAAGACGACAAATGATCCAACAGCTACAGCATTAGATTTCCGAGGGAATAGAAAGGGGCTTACTAGGATTTTCCTGCCAAAATTACACAACTGATGGCTGGGATTTAGGCATCTTTACTGATCATTGAGAACAGACTCTTCAGTTACTGCAGTGCTCTGAAAGTATCCCCCCTCTCCATGTTCTGAGAATGAAAGCCTCAGCTCGGCATTACAGGGAAAATCCAGTTTTCAAAAGTACTTCCAAAATTTGCATACCACACAAGTACAGAACAATTTTTTCCCCAAATAAAAAGGGGCAGGGAAGGGGCTATACCTGTAGGTTATATGCTTCTGTCTCCACTTTTGTCCAGTTAGTGCGTACCGCTTTTTCCTCCGGCTGTGGCGCAGGTGGGGATGATCTGGAACTCCACATCGAGGTTTCTTCATCCACCTGGAAGGGAAAGAAAGAAAAAGCAACCTAACAAAGAGTTTTGAAAAGAGACTCAAAAGAACTCAGAGGGTGACTGGAAGACCTCGGAGGGATGACCAAGAAAGGCTCAGTCTTCTCTCTCTTGAGTTTAGGCTTTTTGCACAGAGCTGTACACCCCACCTCTGCTGGCAATGCACACACCTCAGCACACCAAAACGAATTCATTTTTCCTTTTGGAAACACAGATACAGATCGAGTAGCCCTTATGCTTGAAAAGAGCTTAATGATGATAATGCCACAAGAGACCCAGATCAAAACTGCACGTGCAGTGGGATCAAACTCTCCTACCACCTACTCTACCCACTCTCCATTTGTTAAAGTGCTCACGTGCCAGTAAAAACCCTCCAATTCATAACTCACTAGGTACGACTGAATCACTGCAGACACAACCCTCCCAGATAACGACAAAGGCTTTCACCTTTCACACAACGGCCAGAACAGATCACTCCAGTCTGTGGGTCACAGTCACCAAACCTTGTTAGGTCCCCCAGGAACACACTGCAGGACATGGGATGCAGAAACATGCCACTGCCTGGTCACACGCGAGAAGAGCACCGTAGCCAGTCCTGGCAGATTTCTCACACAGGACACCAAATGATCTCCTCAGCAGGGCTTCCCCCACATCCCTGGGCACCTGGAGGACAATTTTAGCCTCCAAATGCATGTTTTTCCTTCACCTGCAGCCAGCCAATGGCAAGTAGCACATGTGTGCCCACATGCTTGAGTCTAACAATGTACATATTATCTGTCAAAAATATTAGCTCCACAGCTTTAGGAAGGGAGTGTCTTTCCATCACCAGTGATGGTTTACAAGACCTCCTTCCAGGACACCTTTTAAATAAAAACCCAAACAGACACTTGTGCAGCCTCACAAGAACATTCTCTCACAGCACACACAGGCAGCAGCCAAGCAGCTGACCTTTCCTTAGTCCACTTCTGAGATGTAAAAACTACTGGTTCTTACAAATCTCAGTGCGGTCACCTGTCATCTTCTCTCCACCAAGAACAGAGCAAATGAAAACTGTTATACGTATTGTACTGTACCTGACAAGAACCCAAGCTGCATATAATAAAACTAGCACAGATCTTCCCCACTTAGGTTACCTTACATTTATCAGTATGGCATGTCTTTCAGAAATCTGAGCAACCTGTAGAAATCAGATCTGTCTTGCCCACACAACTGCTGCCACCTTCAAAGAAAAGCAGTTACATCTAAAGTCTGCTTTTAGAAAAACCGTATTAATTCAACCTCAATACACTGTGGTTTTCCAAGTGTCCTTTTGCATTGCTTCTACCACTCTTCTAGGGAGACGTTAGGCTTATAGTAGCCTATATTCTCCTAGACATTTCCTGAGTATTTTTTAAAAAAAAATTCAGTTGTATCAAATGGTACAGAGGTTTTAGCATAACCTTACACAAACCTCAGTGTGAATTAGTTTTTCATCTCCTGAGCTTCATGAGGACTCCAGTACTCTGAACATCACCATCATCAGGCTCTGACTACAGTCATAAAATTACCTTCTGTTTTATCTTTATTAGTATCATCTAGAAGAAAAAAAAGGTGACAGGGGAGAGCTACCAAACCTACATGGATGTGTAGGACAAGCCACCAGGACTTTCCAGGACAGTACTATCTATGCTGACACACCAGCAATACATCACCAGTTTCCTCACATCTCAACATCTCTTTCACATATGAAGACCCCTGCCCTTCCCAACCCCTGCCCTATGCCAAGCAGGCTGCAGGAAATCAGCACACACACCCCCCACACCCCCCCACACACACACACCCCCCCCCACCCCGATCAGTCCCACCAGAACTGCACAGAGACCCGCCCAAAAGTTAATTCCCTCAAATACAGTCAACCCCCCTGTCCCTGTGCCAGCTCCATCACAATGCAGGGACACAGGGCTGTGCCAGAGGCGAGCTGCAACACCGGCATCCTGGGCTTTAAGGGCTTCTTGAGCCAAAGCTTCCAAGGTACCAGCATCTGCAGAGCTGCTGGCAGTTACGCTACGCACGGCTGCCCAACTCCTCTTTCAACTCCATTACACTTGGGCCTGTCTGAACCCCCACATTCTACCACAGCTTGTTCCAGAGCTCAGCCACACGCTTTCTGAAACAGACTCAGTAAAAAAGCCCAACTACCTGATGAGAGCTAGAGAGTACACAAGTTGCCAACAGCCTGTGCTAATATCAAGCTGAGAATGTTTATCTGGATCAGTTCCCTGATTCAACTTACTTCCCCGACATATGGGCTCTAGTCTGATCACATGGGCCAGGGTACAAGTCCAGCCACCTCTTTTTTCTCAGCAGGGCAGATCTACCACAAAATAATTACAAAGCTGCAGCTCGCTGCCGTTGACCTTCTTTATCTGAGCTTTTTGACAGCCATTCTCTACTGAGTAGTCTGGATAACGCTTTCTGTGTTCCAGGGGATTTATGAAAACACATCACATCAGAAACAACAACAAAAGACAATTACATGAAGCAGGATTCAGGTACTTATGGTCGCTTCCTTCTTCCCACCCCACCCCCCTTTTTCTTTTTTAAATGGGGGCACCAATAATGCTGGATCACCAAAATTTATACTTGGCACTGTTTATGAGTAGACTATTGCGTTGCTCCAGTTGCTTGGCATGCAGAAAACCGGTAATGTCCAAAAGCAGTGACATCCAGACACACCTGCTTTCCCCAGTTCAGGCTGCAAGCTGTTCACAAGACTCCTAAATAGAGGAAGCTGTCACTCTCAATCACCTACTTCACACTTTGACTTATTCTAAAGTCATTTTGAAGGGACAGGGCTTATGATGCTGACAGAAATGACAGAAAAAATCATAACTGCAATCTCAAAACTCTTAACAGACTAAAATAACAGCTTAGCAAATGCCTGAGCAATTCAGAGCGCTCTGAGCCAGCCTGCCTTGCCAGCTCCTCTTTTGCTCAGCTTCTGCAGCCAGGTCCGAGGAAGTGACAGCCCAGCCAGGCCTCGCCAGACGTGTCTCCAGCTCAAAATACAGGCTCAGGGCTAACAGCAACTAGGGCCTCTTCTTCCTTTCACGTAATTTCTAGGTAGGTACTCCTGCTCCACCCTGTCATACAACATATGGACCTACCGACTCAGGACAGATGGAGGCAGAGCAATCACGCCTGCCTGCGAAGCACAGCCACATTCTGTTGCAGCTGAGGGCTCAAGCCTCTGCAGACATGAGTTTCAGAAGAGGGAACCATCTCGGTTATTCACCCATCAGCCTTTGGGAGTTCATGCACTATATAAACCCCTGCCCAAACATAAACTCAGTAAGACACGGGACAACACCTTCCTTTCCTCCAGAAATATACTTTCACTTAGTAAAGCAGGGACTCCCATATGCAGTTTGCTCCCTTCCCCATCACCCACAGGGCAGCAGAAGCAGCTCCCTAACCTTCCAAACTAGCACCCCGATACCATAGGCCCTTCTTCCCCCGCCCCCTCCCAACTCTTAAGCATCGCAGCTGCAAACCTCCACACACCAACTGCACATACACAACCTTGCTCTCTGGCTCTGCTTCAGCATTCACTTACAAACTGTGTTGCTATTAACAGCAAAGAGATCTTGGATGGAAAATCCCCACCTTTAAAAAGCATTTAATTTTCAACTCATTTGAAAAGGAAACAAACAGGTTTTTCTCTATCTGTCAATGGAGAACAGGGGGCTTTTCCTGTGAGCTAAAGGAGGGAATGTTACATTCACTAGAGAGGCACTCCTGGTCCAAGATGCCCCCCCTCCTGCCTAATTCACTAATTTCTTCTGTTTCTCCCTCTTTCTTGTACTGTGAAAGGTGCACAACCAAACCCCTTTGTTCTTCACACTATT
Organism: Falco punctatus; assembly: GCF_963210335.1. Taxonomy (NCBI): domain Eukaryota; kingdom Metazoa; phylum Chordata; class Aves; order Falconiformes; family Falconidae; genus Falco; species Falco punctatus. Next base: position 1,591,455 of record NC_137590.1, read on the forward strand.
TGACTTTGTGCCCCCTTCTTCTGTGCTGCTGGGTCCCTTTTGACAGCAGAGTGCCATAACAGCAGAGATTAAGAACTAGGCAGAGCACACTCTGAAAGGTCTCCTGTAAGAAATGGTCAAGGCAAAACTCTCAGGCAGGGCCTAAGCAAGTTCTATTATTTGTCCTTTCTTTTTTTGCTCACCATGAGATGCTTCTTTCCCCCAGAAAGCATTAGAGTAAGACCTTATCGGCTTCTACTTCAGTCAATAGATGCTCCCCTAGTCCAGACCAACAGCGTACAGATTCAGCCAATACATGACATCCAGGCACTCAGATGCCTCAGAAGCCAGTCAGGTAGCAGCAACAACCACCACCTCCAGCTCAGACCACCACCTCCAGCCCAGACCTTGCAGTATACTGAAGAGCAAACTAAATGCAACATCTTGCAAAGAACAAAGTTTCTCCAGCCTAGGTGATTTAGACCAATGCTTCTGTGCTATCTGATCACAAACAACAAATAACACATGGCCAACATACAGCAGAGAACATCTAATGTCCAACAAATGGCAACTATCGACAGCTACATAGTCTTGACTATCATCATCAGACTACAACAACTGACTTCAAGTTGGAACTATATCCCTTCTGAGGCCTTCTTGTAGCTGGAATAATTACCCAGGTGATAAGAAAATGCATTAAGAAAGGGAAAGACAAAATTGGCCCACGTTAATCTTACTCAATAGTTGTCTGGTCCAAAACTCCTGTTACTGGGATCCCATAAAACTGTTGCATAGTAGCAACTGCAGACTGCACAGCTTTTCCCGACTGCAAGGCAGACATTTGGCTGTCAGATGGAAGTAAGTAGCCGTAAGTTTTTAACCAACCCTGAAAAAGAAAGAAACAGATGGTAAGATGCCACAGTAAGTTTTCAACTTAACAGATCAGAACACTTCCTCAAAAGAGAGTGACAAACTAGCCCCCAAAGAATCAACCACTTCTCTTTTTTTGGTTAGCTTTGGTAATATCATCTGATCTCCAGGAAGGGATGAAGACCCAGCTTAATATCACCTGTCCTGACAGGACAATGCAGATCTGCCAATTAAAAATGGCCATCGTCCCTGCTGAGTAACTGGGGCAGACTTAGGTCTCCGAACACCAGAAACGCCCAAGAAGCTCTGTCCTCATTGCAGAGACCTGCGCACCCTGTCACCTTGCCAGTCCCACAGCAGCATGCTCCCAATAACCCACTGCCCACCACCTACTGCTGCCTCTGGACCATCACTCCAAGCAAACAGCTTAACAGGCCTGGGCAATCCCTGCAGACACAGGTCAGCTTTACGCTTGCACTGAGCACAGAGGTATTTATTTCAAAAACAACAAAAAAACCCCAATAAAAAAACCCCACACAGAAAATTTGCAGACTCTGGTTGGCCAGACTTTTCCTCTACTAACAGCAGATATCTAGAAAATTGTCAGAACAGGAAAGCAAGCCAAGTCTACTCAAGGAGCTTTGTCCCTTTTCCCCACCTCCCCCCTAAAATGCAGCCTTAGATAAAACCACATGTCAAACTTGTCAAAATACTAAGGACAGCATTTTCAAAAACACCCATTAATTCAGGATTTTTTTCCTCCCCTCTCTTCCCCCCCCCCCCGCTTTGATACCACAAGAAAAAGGAATATTAATTGACCATTGGCAAATGGCAATAAAACCTGAACGAAGGCTTGCTTTCCTAAACTTCTCACGCACACACTCCCACGCTCCTTTCTTCTGGCCAATACCCTGGCTCTCTGATTCAATACTTAGGTCACGATTACTATGAGACTGACGTGTATCCCGTACGTTTCTTCCAGCCAGGAGGACAATCCACCTGACGCACAGGACACAGTCCTCAACACGCAAGTGCTGATGAGCCACCCACCTGCGCTGCTCTCACACCAGCAGCCTGACCCCTCAGAGCTGGGGGCAGAGGAGCGGGATGTCCTCCCCCAACATAACACAGCAACGGGAAAGGGACTTGGGTCAGGAGGAGTACGAGGAGGAGAACAATCTCCATTTCCTTGTGGCGACAAAAAGATACCAGAATCCACTGGAAAGAGAGAAAGGCCTTGCTTCCAAAGCAGGAGAAAGAAGGTACAAGAAAGCACCTGGTCCGGGCACGTTAAACTCACCAAGTAAAGGGACACGCAGCGCTATTCAGGGCGGACATCGCCAGCGGGTCAAGGCAAAGCGAAGCTGCCAAACTGCCCGAGGGGCGGACACGTGCCACCGGCCCTGGCACCGCTGCCCCCGGCACGGGCCGCGGCTGAGCGGCATGAGCCGTCCTTGAGCGGCAAGGGCAGGCACCCTGCCCACGGCGGCCCCAGGCCGGGCCGCCCCGGCTGCCCCCGTCCCTCCCGGCCAGGCTGGGTCGCGGCAGCGCGCAGGCGAAGGGCAGGCCGCTCGGGGCCCGCGCAGGCCCTCCGGGAAGCCGCTCCCGGGCGGCTGGTGCTGAGGAGCCACCGGAGCGACGCGGCTGCCCTCGCCTGCCGGCCCCCGGCCCGCCCAGGCCCGGGCGGAGAAGCTGCCGGCGGTGCGGCCGCGCACACCAGCCCGGCCCCAGCAACCGCGACCGGCCGCTTCGGAGGGCGGCACGGCGGGGGCCTGCGAGATGCAGCCACGCCGGCGGGGCCGGGCGCGGAGGAGCCGGGGAGCCGCTGCCCACCCAGCTCCCAGCGCGCCCCGGGCCAGCGCAGCGCAGCGCCCGGCCCGCCCCGGCCCCCCCGCGACGCCCCCGGCCCCCCCGCCCCCGCCAGACCTACCCGGCCGGTGCCGGTGTCGGCGGCGGCGGCGCGGAGCAGGGCGCAGAGCAGCGGCAGCAGGGAGCCCGCCGCGGCCAGGCCCCGGCGCCGCCTCGGCGCCATGGCAGCGCAGCGGGGCTCCAGCCCAGCGGCGTGGGCTGCGGCTGTGCGGGGCAGCCGGAAGCGGAAGAACGGCTGGAAGCGGAAGACAGGGCGGCCGGAGGCGGAAGGAAGCGGCGGCCACACGGCCAGTTCCTCGGCGGGTGGCGCCGGGGGCTGCAGTGTGGGTCCGGGAGGTGTGCCTGGCTGGCGGGGCGCCTGGCCGCCTTCCCCGCGGGGAGGGCTCGCAGCCGGGCCCCGGCAGCCCCCGCAGCCGCCGGTGGCTGCAGGCCGGGGCGAGCGCGGCGGGGCTGGCGGCGGCCCCGCGCCTGGCGCAGCACCGGAGCGGGAGGGCCGGGGCCGTTCCCTGCGGGCTGTTCTCTCCCGGCGGGGCGGTTCCCGTCCGCAGAGGCCCCGCTCCCGGCCAGGGCTGCCTTTGGCCGCACCCGAAGGTGTGGGGGGGCTGCGCCTGGCAGCGGGCCCGAGGGGAGCAAGCGGGGCTGGCAGCCGCTCAGTCCCGGCCCTGCCCGGGGGCCCTCCCGGTCTGAGCAGCGGGGCGCTTCGGACGTGTGCGCCCGGGGGAGGCGTGGGATTCTGTGCGGCCTCAGCGAGGCCCGAGGTCACACTCCATTTCTCTCCTTCGCCTTCCTTGGGACCAAAAATGATGCCTCACGGTGAGAGGCTGAAGGAGGCGGCAGCCGCCCTGGCCCAGCCTCACTGAGTTCAGAGCGTTTGAAAGGGTAGTCGGCAGCCTGCGCTTTCACAAGAGCTTAATAAATTATTTTTGTCAGGGGGAGATGCCATGACACCAGGCATATCTCTTGCTCTGTCGTTGGCTTAACCCATGAATTTTGACCCTGAATTTCTTGACACTGAAACAGCACAGCCCCGTTTCCTGCAGGAGCCCATCCCACAGGGAGGTGGCCCGGAGACCATACCTCAGGAGCGACAGTTTAAATACACAAGGTTGGTGCTTAACAAGGGGCAACCCCTATCGCTGCTCCAGCTGCCAAGAGCACTGAGGCAACTGTTCTCGCCCGGGCTCTGTTTCCAGCTGGCTTCCCACCATCTCTGTTCAGCACATACCCACCTATGTGTGCTCTGCTGGATCTGTCCCTTAGCCAGCTCCTTCCCTGGACAGAAGATTCCCTGCAGGCTTAGGACAAAACAAGACACAGAGCTGCAGCTCAGGCAAACAGTATCAAAACCCTTTTCTCCTGGGAAGAGCAAAGGAAGCAGAGTGAGTGAGGGGCAGGGAAACACATGGAAATGCTCAATGGCCATCAGCTTCTACTGATGGTTGGGGAAGTTTTGACAGTGCTTGGGGAGACTTCCTGCACTGCTCAAAGTTTCCTTTAAAAGCAGAGACTTTGCAAATGCCCTCCACCTCAATTCCCTCCCTCTCCCCCCAAATGAGGAAACTTGGTCACAGGACAAGACACTTAACCTAACACAATGCCACAGGTAGGGCAAGGATAGCCACATTTCCCACATACCATCCAGTGCTCTGTCCTCTAAACCAAGCTTCTGCCTTTGCCTCAACCCCAGCCAGCCACTTTTGCCATAGCTTGGACCAACCACTTCCAAAGCCCAAGCAGGCACACGATGCACCAGCACACAGGGGAAACATGCATCACTCTTACTTGATACTAGGGACATTAACATAGACAAATGAGATGGGAACAGAACATTCCTACAAGACACGACTTGAATTTGTTTATTTTATATATTTATATATATACCTCTGTATAGATTAAACTGGGTGGGATTTTATCATACACATTTTTTGGTATAATACATGAGAAACGGGAACATAGCAAATATAAATCATTACATTCCTTGAGTGAACTCTGCCACACAGAGACTGAAAAATTGCATGCAATGGGGAGACAGAGAGAAGGGAAATCAATTTTATTTAAAAAAAAAGAAACTAAGACAACCAAGTACAACTGTCAACAGAGGAGCAGCACTATATATGGCAAACCTGTATAAATTAAAAGTAAATTCCACTCTGACATCTACTATGCTTTAAAGTGCAACGAAGCCTGATTTACCTTACAGAATACAGGAAAGATTACCTCCTCTCCCCATTCCAATCTATCCCTAAAAAAAAAAAAACCCAAACAACCAAACAAAAACCCTAATAAATCTAAAGGATATACATTATCCACAGTCCTACAGAGATGCCTACATCTACTCAGTAGCACCAAGAATCTGATATGGGTGTAATTAAAATCAATTAAAATTTGGGAGCAATGGTAACATCTGTTTGCTGCAGACCTCCTGCCCTTTATTGGTGTCTTGGAGGAGAGGTGGCTCTCCCTGTGCTGAATGAAGGCGACAGTGTCCTGTCCTCTCTCCACCACCAGCCGAACTGTTTTGGCAGCAGGCTACAAACACGCACACGCAGGCACACACATGTACACAGCACAGTGAGAGCAGCTGAAGGTTACACGAAGGGGATGGGATAGGAAGCCGAGGCCCCGTTTGTGCGCGTGGGTGTCTGCACGTATGCGCACACGTGGGTGCGTGTGTGGAGGGAGTGGGACTGATCTACACAGAGCTGAAGGGTTGTGCGAGTCCAACACACGCCACGAGCCTCTTTGGTGACAGCATGATGGGAAGGGGAGGGAGGGAGAAAAAGGGAGCCAGCAGAGTCCCCCTCTTGTGAGCCTCTGGTCTGTTTGTCTTCCAAGGACGGGGGGCCTGTGCGCCACAGTTCATCTGTCTCCACATGCCACCTCTCAGCATGCCTCAGTAGCCAAAGGTCTCCTGGGAAGCATAGACCATGTAGAGGAAGCCATCCTCATCCTTTTCCTGCTCGTAGATCTCCGAGATGGGGGTAGACACGCTCACCATGCTGTGCTGGTTCACCAGCAGGAAGAAGGCCTGGGTGGGATTCAGCTGCAAGCGACGCCTGTGGGGGCAAGGGCAGGAGGGCCTGGGTCAGCCCACCTGCGGCAGACACTGCAACAGCAAGTTCTACCTCCCCCCAGCGATGCTGTTCACTGGGGGCCAGGCCTGCGCAGCTGGGACCTCCCCACCACGTTCAGGACATGGTCTCCTTGGGCCCAGCTGAGCTGCTTGGGGCTCCAAGGCCACCTCAGTCAGGACTCTGCACAGCCCCCTTCTCCAGGTGCTGCTGGCAAGGGCAGAGCAGAGAGGCCTCTTCCATCTGAGCTGGAGAATAAAAGAAGGGGACTGGAGCTCCCCCTCATGAACTTACAGCGTCCCTGTGAGGGACAGGTCACAGCCCCATCACCAGTTGCTAAGAACCTTCTCCCCCTTGGACTCCCCAGACAGTCTGTACCACAGCACAAGGATGCTGTGGCTGTCACATCCCCATCTCCGGCAGCCACCTCCACCTCATCCTCACCCACCATGCCGCGTTCAGGGCCTGGGGGTGCAGACAGGTTCGCAGCACGCCCACCGGGGCCACCCCACTCACCGGATGATTTTGACCAATTCACTCATGTTGACATGGTCTGGGACAAGGAACTTGGTCTTGTCCAGCACTGGCAACTGCTTCTCCCCTTTATAGCGTTCAATGATGACCTGGGGAGAAAGGCAATGGTAGGGTTAGCCACAGTTCACAGCACTGGCCTCCAGGGCAAACACAAATCAAACTAGCACAAGTGGAAAAGCTGAGGTAAGGCCACACTTTGCTTCACTCTCACAGGAAAACAAAACCAAGGACATGAGCAGTGACCATCAGGTTGGCTGCAGACAGCTCTTCATCTGTTTGCCCGAGCCAGACAGTGGCGAGCATCCAAGCAAACTAAACCACCAACTGCTTGGGCTGGCTGAGAACTGCAGGCATAGTGGATTTATGTAGCTACCTCCCCTGAGAAGCAGGAGGTCCGAAAGAGGAGTGAAGTGTACTTTAACGTCACTTTCAGGCTGACCAAAACCACAGGTTTTGCTGGTTTGATCTAAGAACTGAACACAGGATCTAAGGAGTGCACAGCAGGAGATGTTTTCCTTCCCTTCTGTGCCACTACTCTGAGCTGCTGCCGCTCAGCATCACCCTGCTTGCTCAGGAAGAACTGCAGATATTCCCAAACAAGCAGGTTTTAGAAATCACTGCAAAGCCACCCAAGGCATTCCTTCAGAAGGGAGCAGTCTAGATTTAGCCAGTCCCACTCCTGTTGACGCTCAAGACACACTGACTCCAAAAAGGCTCAGAAACCCATGGTCACTTCTCCCGTATGCCACACACAACTGTGTGGTGAGCTCCCAGGGCACTTCAGCATGGTGCCACCACAGGGACAGCCCAGCCTGTCTTCGCCTGCAAGAGGTCTTGCCTGGGAAAGCTCTTACAGCATCTACTTTCTGTAACAGCTAAACAACGATTTCTGTTCGGTCTTCCTACTGTGATAATTAATGAGTATCTTCTGTTAAGGAGTGTCTGCTGACTGCTACAATCGCTGCTCTAAAACAGCCTGGAAATTTACTATTTGTATTCTAAGAAACAAGGTGGTAGGCAGTTAAAGTAAGTAATATCATTACTTAGAAAGCTCAATATGTTCCCATTACAGCGATACTCCGAATCTCGCATCTCTCCAGTACCTACCTAGTTGTTTTCTCCGCAGAAAGACACTTACATGTTTATCAGTTCATCGGGAGCTCCCGTAAATCGTTTTCCCAGGTCATTTCCAAAAATATATGGGAGACTGCAAATGCCTTCGGTCAGTGGAGGGATGGAGCACGCGCCGAGATCCGGATGCCCAGAAGATGGCTCTGCGGAGCCAACCGGATCAGGCAAACCTCTGGGAAGGCCGACTGGCCTTTCCCACCCTCATTTGTCAGCGGCAGCATCACCTCCTGCTGCCTGTCTACACCACAGGTAACCAGCCCCTCTGGCTGGGGGCTGCGGCACCACAGCGAGCTGGCAATGTCTGATGCGTTCCCCTGGCCGCAGGGCTTATCTCAGGGCCCACCAGGGTGGGCAAAGCTATGCTGCAGGCAGCTCCTGGCTGAGGGAGGGGTGTGAAGCACCTTGGTGAGAGCTCTGCACCTAAATACCCTCTCAGAAGCGCATCCTGGACAAAGCTCACACCAGGGGAACCCAGGAGCCTAAGGGCCAGGCAAGCAGCAGATGAAAGCCCCCATGAGTCCACCCATGTATTCTCACCTTGGCCGTGTATCCTCTCGATACAGAGCAAAAGTGCCAGAGAAAAACATCAGGGAAAGCCACATATTGCTCCTTTGGCCCCTTCTGCAAGATGGGGACCTGATGAAAGAACAATTTTCTGCAAGAGACTAAATTATGCATCAGGGTGCCCCTTACCAACCTGTTAATGCCCCTCCTCCCTCCAAGAGGAGGGCAGAGGAGGGACAAAGATAAGCACAACCACCCTGCTGTATTTAATTTGAGCCTTACTTGGACAGATGAGTATTTTGGCTACAGGGAGATAAATAGTCTCAAGGAGCTGAACACTCACAAGTCACTTACAAGGGCAGTGCCTTGGCCACTGGAAAACACAGGGGCAACAGCAGGACCTCGAGGTTTTAAAGTAGCTTGCACAAAGAGGCAGCTACGCAGCAACTGTTCATTTGTGCATATACCTTTACAGGCAGAGAGGGCCCCGTTACCTGGGCTATGCCTCATTTCTCACTTAACGCCTACCACAAACTGGCACAGGCATCTCTAATTACCAGCCAGTTTCATGCCACAAAGAAAAGCCTCTCAATAGTCCAAGGATGGGCCGAGAAGGATATAGTGGCTGTTAAAGCAGCAGCTGTCTTGTGCCCTGAGCAGACAGAGGGCCTATCATATAGAACAGCTCCAAGAGCTTCTGTTTCCAGAACATGAGCTGCTATTTGGGTAACCCAGTTATGGGAACAGGTGGCCAATGGACAAAGCATTCTTGTCTAGCTTTGGAGGGAAATGCATGATCATACGCTAATATTACATCCCTTTGGCCATAGGGCTTGTATACAAAGCCACCTCCCCTCCGTGTCCACTTTCAAGCTGCTGCCTCAGACCAGGGGGTTCCTCACTGTGGGACACCTGCTCTTGCAGTGGGAACCCACCACAGATGTCGCTGCAAAAATAGCACGAGCTGGGCACAGGTGTAACGGCGTAGGGCACAGCCTGGCGACCCAGTCCCTTCACAGAGGGTACTTTGGGCAGCATTTATAAACTCAAGCCTTGTTCTGGGGCCAGTCTAAAGAGGTAGAAAGGGATTTTGGCAGGGAGTGGGGCCAGATCTGGGAGCCCAAAAGAGGCAAGGCTGCCACTGCTCCATGCCCCCAGGGCCAACCAGCAGCAAGGCTGAGAATGTATTCCCAGCAGGCACACACACATGAACACATACATATAACACATACATACCTAGATACACGGCCAGCCACAGAGCAACCCAGACACGCAGAGCACTCACACAGACAGAGGCAGCACCAGCAGCCTCATCCTGGTCCCCTGCGGCTGAGCAGGCAGGTGGTCCTTTAGTGGCAATATATACAGCAGCCCCCTTCAGTACAAAAGGTGCTCTGGTGCTGATCCATCTTCAGCTGTGTCAGCCCTGGACACTGGGCCTGCCACTCCTCAGAACAGCCCTCACAGGAGCCCAGAGAAGGCTGTCCCTTCCTCCAAGTCCGTAATTTGGGTTTCCACCCACCAATGTGCCAGGCCAGGGCATTATGTGGGCTCCCTCACCTGCCACTGCCTCTCTGTGCTCCTCTGTGGGTGTGCAGAGGAGCTTTTTATCACATCACCTAACAGAGAGCTCTCTGCATGGCCCAAACACCCACAGTCTTCCCTATGGGCACGAGGGGTGGCTCTCCCCAGCCCACCCTCTGCAGCAGTACAGCCTGTGACTCCCCAGGCCTCGCTGAATTTAGCATTACAGTGCTTTGGGAAATGGTTTTCTCCCGTCGCTGCCCAGCACAAGCTGCACCCAGTGATATCAGGCTCTCCAAGACTCACCGGAGCCAGCTGAAACTTGCAGCTGCTCCTCAACAGGCCCCAGAAAGAGAGCACTGGGGCCGTGTCATGGTTTCACCCCAGCTGGCAAGTTGGCCCCACGCAGCTGGCTGGCGTCATGGTGGGGTGGGGGAGAGAATCAGAAGACTCCAGTATATCTCAGGGGACTCGCTCAAGGGCTCTTGAGTGGAAACCGGAGATGGGAGAAGCGGGCAGCAGCTGCAGCACACTGTGCTTTCTGCCAGCAGTACGGGTGCGGCCTGCGCCATCTTCTCCCTAACCACCCCTGGGCTGTGGGCTCAACCCCCCTTGCCAATCCCAAGCTCCTCTCCAGGTCCTGCCTTTCACAAAAGACCGAGACCTTCCTACAGCCCATTGGCCTGCACTCACTGCTCAGACCCATGGCTGCCCCACACCATGCTCTGCTCTGCAGCACAAGGCTTTGCTCTCAGCCCTAGTGCTGAAAGCAACGTACATTGACTTTCAGGAACATTGCTACAAAAAGGAGAAGGGACAGCATCAAACTTGGTGTCAAGGTCTAATTGAGACCAGGCCTTCAGAGATACCAGTGACACAAACACAGCTGGAGACCCCAACGCCTTCAACAGCCACCTCTCTTCCCAATGCTTTTTACTGCTCCAGCAAAACCTGCAGCTAAACATACCTTCCCCTGTTGTGTCAGTCAGGCCAGGAAAGCAAAGCAGCTGAGCGTTTAGCAGAGTCCCTCATCCTCTCACGATGCTGGCACTCAGGACACTACCAAGGACAATACAGCACTGAACAGAGGTCACTGGAGCAGGTACGGGAGGGCTCAGGTCTCTGCCATGGCTAAACCTCCCCACACACCCACACCAGCAGCCAGGCCCTGATGGCACAGCCGCCTTCTCCTGGGGCACGTGGTGTCTGACCCCAACACAAACGGCACTCCAGCTACGGGAGCTCTCCCACCACGTTTCAGTAGTGCTGGTAAAATTCTGCATGTGGATGCAGAGCTCTGGCTCCTTCTGTTCCATTTCCCAGGCAACACGCATTTGCATACAGGCACTTGATAGATGCATGTGCGCATATTTTATGTACATCTTATTTCTAGCCTGTCCTTATTGCCAGAGTCTTAAGGCACTGTAATTAGCTCTGCCACAACTCTAGAGAAATGCAGGGCCAGCCTAATGCCATGAAAACAATGTTAAAAGCTGGGGTCAATAAACGTGTAGATGATATGGCACACTGGTATTCAGTGTGCTGCAAGGGGCAAGTCCTGTTCTGCTGGGCTGACAACACGTGGACACCACAGTGGTGGTGGAAAAGGAAGAGAAAGATTTCTTCTTGCTAGAAAACACTGTGCTAAAATCAAAAGAAGAGTGAGGCAGAAATGGACTAGTACATGCCAAGAGCAGTCTGAGACATTAAGCCCTGATGGCTAAATACAGAAAGATGGTATGCAATTTTAAGACAAGGCTGATGTTCATCCAATACTGAAAGCAAGCTGAAATAGGAACACATCCCATTTTTTGGTCATAAATGCTGTGGTATTGCAAATACTAACTCAAGCAAGCCCTGAGCACATATTTCTCTAAATTTTCCACCTTCTCAGGAAAAGCAGCAAATACTCAGCTAGGATATCAGAAGCACACCCTCAGCCAAAGAGCAAGGCAGTATGGTCTGACACGGGCAGAAAGAACTGGAAGCAATTCATGGAGTCTCACCTACACGTCAACAAGAGGTGCTGGGAAAGCACAGAACAGGTGTGACACTTTGGCTGTCACATGAATTACACTAACAGAGTCTCTCTGCTTTCAATACAGCAAAGATCAACTCACACATCTTTCTCCAGGCAGGTACAGAGAAATCCTTACCAGGTTATCCAGGAAAAGTCAGGTAGCTACTGTAACCAAAAAAAACCCCAAAACCAGAACTGTTTCCTCCTGTGCACTAGCTTGGAGGTAGACCTGACATCAAATCAGTTCCTTGCCTCTAGGGAAGGCATGAAGCTTAAGAGAAAGACTGTATTTCACACTGCTGAGAATGTGGCCTGCTGCTGAGCAGCTGGCATGTACAAGGCGCGGGAGGCTGCTGGACAGTGTCCTGTGTTCATTCTGGGGAGCAGTTTTGTAACCTCTGGGCTGGCTGGTGGAGGCTATCCAGCAGCACAGAGGGGTCATGAGAACAAAGTCTAATGTAGAACGGCAAGAGTAGTAACTTACCGGAATTTTGTTTGGATGCTGCTCTCGAATCTGCTGTACTTCTTTACAACGATCCGCTGGGAAGAAAGAAGTAAAGAAATGAAGTTAGAAACATCTGGCTGTGCTAGGTCAGGCAAAAACGAGGTAACCACCCTGCAAGCCACAAACCGACAAAGAGGGACACTAGAAAAGAAATGTAAATTCTGTTCATCAGGCCTTTTCTGAACATTTTGCAGCAATGAGATGGTCAGCCAGATGTCAGCCTCTGTGACCAACCCTTCACAGCCTCCCACCACCCCAATCATCCCTGAGGCAGGGACATGTTCTCCTGCCTGGTAAAACTGGGCAACGCACATGGAAACCAAGTGACTTAAATGGGACCATAAGGATTATGAAATCGTATGCCTAAATCTGCCTTAAGCAAATGCAGCTCATGACCATCAGCACCAGGCAGCAGCACGGCTTTAGGGTCTCAGCTCTGCAAGTTCAGGCTCTTGGTGTCTTCTGGCTGCTTCCCCAGAGGAGACGACACTCCAGCTGGGGCTGGGTTTTAGCCATTTCCTTCTGCCTGTTGTGCACTTCCAAGCACTGTCTGGCACAGTGCCTCAGCCCCAAAGATACACCTTGCTAAGGAGGACTCCTTCGCTATCACAGATCTACACAGTAGTTACAACAGCTATTGGCCTGACTGAAAGTATTCCTAGCCCTGCTGTGGAAACAGGAAGAAAAACTTAAGCAAGGAGATGACCCGTGTACTAAAAAGATTTTTTTCTGCAGTTGTCTTCACACTTCCTCACCCATTTCCTCCAGAGTTCACGTTTACTGACACACGCCACAGGCAGCACATAAAAGCTCGCGTGCTCTTCAAGCTTATAGGAGAATTTCAATGCCCCCTCACCACTTTATCAGCAGCCCCTCCACTTTCACAATTCAAAGCCACAGAAAGGAGAGGAAGAAGCCATACCAGGGCCAGGTACAGCTCAGCATGCTCCTCCTGAGACACTACAGACCTATGCTCTTCCTTGCATTACCACTACTCTGGGAAGTGCTTCACAGCCTACAAAGACCCATCTGAAGTGCCCAGGGGCTGCAGTTTCACAGATTGCAGTAGGTAAGACAGGCAGTGAAGGCCAAGGACTAAGGACTGCTAGAAATGCAAGATCTGGGTAGCACAGGATCTGTCATGGGATCATCCTGCCACACACACAGTCGCTGGCGCACCACCTGCTTCCAGTCTGACTCCCCTTACCTGCTTCACACAGCCCCAGTTTCTCAAGACCCACCAGAATTGTGTAGGGCAGGGTAAGTGGATGTGTTTGAGTTTGTTTTCTCCCCACATATGTTCAGGATTTCTCCTCTAACCATTCAATAAAACCTTACTGCATATAAATTTGGCTAGAGACTACTTTGGAAGAGTCTGAAGTTTCTTCAGAGGCCACAAGACTACAAAATCACCTGATCACAGAAGCATTTGAGCACCGTTTCTGTCTCCTCTGAGGGGAAAACATCCCTCTGTCAGAAATTGCAAGCCCTTTCTTCTGTAAGACTCCATGGGCTAGCAAGACAGAGCAAGATTATCTGGATTTAATGGAAAATTTAGGCATATTTTTGGGGGGGTTTATGACTGAAGATGGAGTTCCTCATGTCTCCTTTTCACCAAACCCAATGCTCCAGGGCATCCAGAGTTATCCTTGTGATACAGACCATTTTCCTCTGAGGTCCCAATCAGCAAGGAGTTACGCAGAAATCAGCACTGCATGCAACACTGGCACAGCAACGCCTCTTCAGGAACGCTGAAGCACACAGTGACAGAAGCACCCAGCACACAAGCACCCCACCTGGGCAGCCAGCCAGAAGCATGTGCACCCCCTTCTGCAGAGCTCCGCTCCCACATGTTTGGTGCGTACAAGCTTCAGCAGGACAGGGCATCTGAAAGGCTGGAGACCCAGAGCGTGAGTAGACAACACTTACCAGCCTAAGTACTTTAGGCAGCTCGGCTGCAATCAACTCGGACTTGCTGGGTATTGACGAAGCCTACAGAAAGCTGTGCCCTCATGGCTAGCTAGTTTTTCCAGCTTCAGTATCCACCCCACACTGCATCCCTCTCCATGCCATCAGATGGCCACATGGATGAACTTCCTAGACATCATGCACTTCCCTGTAGGATCACAGAACTGTCTGCATAGGAAGCCCCAACAGTGCAGGTAGTTATGAGAAGGGTCTGAGAAGCAATTCACCAAAGGAAAATTTGCAGCCTCTGCATGTTATGGCTAGTAACATAGATAATCTCAGAGCATCCAACCAGTCTGTACTGCACGTGCCAAAGGGCAGTCACGTGCCTGATACCCGCTTCTTGCTCCCTGGAAGCACCACCAACTTCAGCACAAGGCTGGCAGCCATCACCACCTTCACTTTCACAGAGGAGCCAGAGGTGCTCCCTGCCCATCACACTGAGAAAGGTGCCACACAGAGAATAAAACAGTAAATCATATACCCTGCTACACGTCACCATCTCAGCATCCCACCCCTGAAACCAAAGCCCTTTTTTTCCCCAAGGGGTAGAAACTGCAGGTGTCTCTGACAGAGGCATGCCAGGCTGCTGCTGCTCCAGCACATTTCTTGCAGGTCTTGCTGACTCCATGCTCAGCAGGAATTAAGGGCATGAGCCACCAGTGATAAAGGTCTCAAAAGCATGGGACAAGGGAGCTGCTGCTGTAGCCTGAAGTCTGATGCACCACAGCAACAGCTGCCCTGTCCCATGCTTGAAGACCTGCCGCGTGCCCAGGACCTGGCCCCTCTGCTCACATGGGTGCAGGGCCCAGGACCCCTCTGCTCACATGGGCACAGGGCTTTTGCAGCCTTTCTGATCTCAGGGGACCCTGCAGGAGGTGCCTGATTTGCAGGTTACCACAATGCAGCGATAGTAGGTGCTGCTTTACTCCAGGGGCTGCAACTACAAGCACCTTAAGCACTGCACTTCTTCCTCTGGCCAGGAGATGCTCATTTTGGAAACTTAATTCAGGAAGGCAGCTAGGAGCAACCCACCCAAGCTGTTCAGGTGCCTGAAGATTCAAACAGAAGTTTCCAGGACATCTGAAGCTCTGCTAAGGAGCACACTCAGTTCCATCCTAGCCTTGGAGATCCAGCCAATCAGGCTCAGGAATCAGGAGAAAGTATCCTGCACCAAAGCCTGCACAAGGGTAATTTCTGTGCACGCAATAGTTCAGGGGCTAGAGATCTTCCACAAGAAATAGGTGATGGTCACCCACACTCTCCTCAGCCTGGAGTGGGAACTAGAGGTTGATCCTGTGTCTCGTGAAAGCATCTTCAACATCACACAGCAAGGAATGGCTATAAATACCACCTTTAATTTAATGTACACGTAGTCTAATTTAAGTCACAGGAATAAAGAGAAAACCATTAAAGGGCACTTCAGAGAGATGCCAACAGAGATGTCAGCCTAGCACCCAAGCTCATGCCACGTACGGCACTGCTCCCTCCCCCCTTTCACTAGCAGTGTCTGCATGCTCACATTACATACATGACAGGTCTGATTTTACATGCCTTGTTCTTCTCGGGCAGCTCTCCGAAATTATAGCTGTGCAAAGTGAGGTTAAGACTTTCCCCTTTTCTGTAGCACCTGGCAATAGTTAATCCTTAGCCTATATGTAAAGTGAATCAGAACCATTCACACAACCCAGTCTGTAGCTACATTTTTTCCCCTGTCCCCTCCTTACTGCAAGGAGAAGCAGGACCACCACACCTGATTCCAGCAGCTCAGGGATTCCAAGCAGGAGGGGATGAAGGGGCTACAGCAGCTGCTGTTCTGAAGGAGCTGAGCCAAGATTAATGAACTGCACCCAGAGGGAAGCACGCCGCCTCTGCTCCCGGCTGCGGGCACCGCACAGCTGCCACGAGAGAAGCCAGGCTTTTCCCCCATGCCAGTATGTGAGAGCTCAAGGTGGCATCAAGATAAAACACACACACTTTTTATTGGTTATTCCTAGAAAAATTTCTCTGCTAGGGCCTATTGAAAGACAGGAGTATTTTTGTAGCATTCCATATGCCTTTTTCTCCTCCAACTGCTGTTTCAACTGTTAAGTACCAACAGCAAAGCCTGCAAATTGTCCAAAACACCAGAATCTCAGCTGTTCCTTGACTGAAGTCCTTCCCAAGCTGTTCTCTCAAAGATGTGGGCACACATCATATCCCATGGTAACGCAGGATGAGATAGTTATGATGGTCAAAGAGAACAGTTGAAAATTTTAAGCCAAACTTTCCGACCATTAACTTTTTTTTTTTTTAATCAGCAGTGCCCAGGAACTCTGGCGATGGGAGACGGGTCTCTGCTGTGCTGGGGGCTGTGCAGACACAGGACGAAAGGACAGCTCTGGATGCAAAAGAGCTTAATCAGACAAAAGATACAGATGGTGGAACAGAAGGAAAACACATGGCAAGTCCTCCAACAGTGCAGTTGCGTAAGGGACAGCATTCTTCAGGAGACACTAGACAAACACTGGTCAAGCACTAGTGCTGCTGAGGGGCAGCAGACAGGCTCTACAACCAGCCCTGCCGCCTGCGATGACCAGAATGCTGTTAAGAAAACACCATTAAGAAAAAAAACACCACCTGGAAACATCAGCAACATGCCATCAGGTCAACAGCTCCTGAGCTAGCAAAAGCTGTGCATGGAAAGCAAAGCAGAGAGGAGAAACTCAGCCACAAGCAACTGCCTCTCCCTGTAGTCCCACATCCCAGGGCTCCAGGTCCAGCTGCCCATGGCACGAAGGGAACGTGCAGACATCCTTTCCACCTGCAGCAGGCTGCCAGCCCCGTGGCTTTCCCACTGCCATCCACAAGACACTCCGCTGGCCAGCTTGCGGGGGATCTGCCTCAGATGCAAGAACGAACATGCTTCTTCAAGAAACTGCTGCGGCCAGTCCCAGGGCAGAGGGTTGCTAGAACCTGGTCCTCTCTCCAAGAGATTTTCTGCAAGGAGAGGAGGAATTGGGTGGTTTGAAATCAGGGTATGTCTGGGTTAACCTGGCAACTACTGAATACACAGGCAAGTTATGCAGGTCATTCCAGATGAATGTCAATAAGTATTTTTGCAATATCACACCACCATAAGGCCAGACACCTCTAACCACCAGGAAATAAGCCCTTGTGTATGTGTCACAGCTCACACAACAGCTGACCTGACCCATCCTTGCCCAATACTGGAGAGCTCATTCTCAGGCCAGTGGCACTGCAGGAGGAGCAAGAGCAGACTCCCACACCCAGGGAGGGGGGCAGAGCCGTGCCCCGGAGAAGCTGCCCCCACTAGTAAGAAAGGGTTGTTGTCCCAGGCTTCGTAGGACAGCAGCACTGCAGAAACTTGACAGTGACTGTGATTGTTGGTTGTATTTTACTTCTGTCTGCAAAGCTGGGGGGCCTCTGGACAGGATGAATGACTTGGGACAAAAAATACACTGTTTTGAACTTAGTGTCTGACAGAAAGCATGCCTCTGCAACATGGTGGAGGCAGAGCCTGATGCTCACTGCCACAGGAAGGTATTACCAGCATGACCGTGGAGCAATGCTGTTCCAGCCTCATTACAAGATTTAATGGGCGTAATGTACAAGGTGTAACGTTTGGAAGGATTTTTCAATGTCTAGGTCCTGGAGCCCAGTGACTGCAGAAGGATCTCAGCAGCCTTGTTCATTTGCGTAAGTTCCCAATCTTTCTGGCTCCAGAGTAAAGCCTGAAAATGGATTTTATAAGACAAGCAGGAACCACCTTCATTTTTTTGGAGCAGTTTCAAACTTTAACCGAGAACAATTTTGCACCTGGCTGCAGGAAAGAGTATTTGTATCTGGCAAATCCATGATAAGGGCTCCACACAACTGTGAAGTCTAAATTCATGTCAAGATGCTCATTCTCTGGTTGAACAGTACCATGTAACCCTTGCTGTGGACCACGCAGGATGAGCACTGGACCTCCACCATTCAAACAGCTTAAACAAGGGCTTCCTACTCACTAGACCTCCTGAGCACGGGGTGCAAACCGGGCAATACCTTCTGCGTCATGTCTGGATGGCATATGGAGTATTTACATCAGGGTTCCAGATAAGGAACTGTTGGTTTTTTTCTCAATGTTTAATCATAGCTTCACTAGCCCTGGAAAAAGAACAGCAGGTTCCCTCCGTAAGAGCGGTCAGGAGGCTGTCCTCTGCAAGGGCTTCCCTCTAGCTTCTGTTTGACCTTTTCTTCTGTCTTAACAACCTTCACAATAACAAGCCTCCATGACAGCACAAATGCGCTCCGATTTCTCAGAACTACTCAGGACACTTCAAATTGCTCAAACAAAGAACTGTCTTTTAATGCAGAACACCACACACGTGCATGCACAAAGACTTTGCACAGCCCGGGTCGTTGCTATTTGTGCACAAACATGCCTGGACATGCATAGCCTATCTGGGGAGACGTGCCAGCCACAACAATCTTCATTTTATTCCTTCATCATCTCTCGCAGTCTATTTCCAAACTGCCTTCTGAAAACAAAAGGCAGCAAACAACTGCATGGCCACAGTCAGAGGTGTTTACACACTGCAGGTCAACCACAGAACGTCACAAGCAGGGTGACACATCAGAAGGCCTCCCAGTGACTCTCCTGACTGTAATCCCTACTGGGACTGACCGAGGAAGGAACAAAGAAGCCAAGGGAGATGACCTGTCTGTGGCTCATGGCTACTCAATGACAGAGGCTGCAAGAGTCTACCAGTCTTACAGATGGTAGATTCATCACTCCACCCTTCTGGCTCAAGGGGTTCTCCCAGCTTTTTGTAGTGACGAAAGTATTATGTAACAAAGTACATACAGGTTTTATTGTTCCTGGCTGCCATTCAGGACCTTTTGTTATATAAAAGAATAATAATAAACCAGTATTTGTGGACTACATGTCTAGTTGGCATTTGTTCCGGATGTTTATTCAGTTCTTGTACCAGTATTTTCTTCAATGGTGATAATTAGCCCCACATCAAATCACATTCTCAGTAATTAATACAAGATGCAGCTAAGCATCAACTTGCAACAGCAGCCTTGTTTCAAGGAATTCCAGCTCTTAAAGCACAACTGCTAGAGCATGGATATCCCAAGCACAGCGTTAACGACAAGCTGACCCACTAACCATCCTCAGCACAGCGTTAACGACAAGCTGACCCACTAACCATCCTCAGGTCAAGATCAAGATGCTTTTTCAAGCCCTGAACAAGCAAAATTGTTACAAGCACAGGATGGTGCACCAGACTGACAATTCATGCACCGTTGATCTTTCAGCTGGTACAAGCATGGCTGGCTTACACTAGATGACTCCCTAGAGAAGGCAATGCTTCGCTCTTCCCCAGAGCCAAGGGGAGAGGGAGTTCAGCTCTATGTGCTGCCTTTATCTACTGCTGCCTTTCCTCTAAAGAGAAGCAGCTTCCCAGAACTAAAGTAGATCTCCCAGAGGACTGAACCTGGGATAGGAACACTCAGTCTAGAGGGGCTGCGGTCAAACCACTGTTTGTCACCTAGCCAGGGGCTCCAGCTGACCAACAGCGCACACACATCTGTGCCTTACTGCGGAGCGCCTCCATTTCGGCAGGATGCTGGGGCACGAGGCCAACTCACTTTCAGTTAGCTGACCGGTCTAGGTTTAAGGTCTGCGTCCGTAACCACACTGCCTAAGCACTGCGTTGAAATCAAAGCTTGAAGCCTGCTGGCAGCCTTGCAACGGCAGAGCAGCCAATTCAAAACAATCTCTTCAAGAACAGTGGGAGGTGCAAGCGCTACCCAATGCTCCAAAGGACTCACACTCTTTATGGGAAGTGCAATGGTGTCATCAGGCTGCTGCACACTCTCGCTACAGACAGAACACCCTGTTCCTTTGATACAAACCACAGCTTTGTTCTGGGAATTGTTTTGCACTCCTACAGTGACCTCACTCCACAGAAGACACCCACCTCAGCATCTACAGTCGAGTTCAGCACATGAAGGCAGAGGGTTACTGTCAGATCTTATCCCGTGCACCCAGACCAAAGATGCTCTGCTGCTGACGTGCCAAGGACCAGACCAGGTCACAGAGCATCATCCTCTCACCACTAATGGCACATCAGATCATGGGAGAAGTCAGCACTCAGTGCCCTCAACACACCTTGGCTCAAACCCCTGGCATTTCCCAGCCAGTCCCTTCTTCAAGTCCTCGACAACGATTAACAGAAATGCAGAAATTTTATTCAGAACAGACCCAACACAAAGCGAATAAACAAGCAGAGGCAATGAATGGAAAAACAAATCTCAAAAATACAAGGAGGAGGAAAACAAGCATTGAGGAAAGTAGAATCTTCAGCAAGGAGTGGCAGACCACGACCTAAGCGAGCCACTTACCATGAAACTGGAGCCTGGGTGCCTTTTGTAAACATTCGTATTCCTGACTCTGCCTTTTCTCTGTTTTTTAGGCACCATTCCACTTCTATAAAGTTTTGAAGCCTTAAAAATTACGCCATTCTGAGGGTACAGTGTCTCTGGCAACGTTTTCCATCAGCCCTTTCCAACTGCATTGTAAACAATCGCTTCCTGCTCCTGTTGTGTAATGATTTGAAGACGAAAACAAGCTGTATTTACTTTCTCTGACCGAGTAATTCCAGCCCTGACCCAAAGCAACTGCATGGGCTGCCAGGCCTCCTCCTCCTGGCTGAGCATTGCAGACCAGTCAGCTGAGAGAGCAAAAGGGCAGAGGAAAGTACACAGAAACAAGGAGCACTTGCAGTTGCCGGCACCAAACTCCCTCACCCCCCTCTTTCCCTCCTGGGCTATTTTAATCCTGCTTTCTTTCAACTACTCAGAGCCTCGGATTTTGTTTTCCTTCTGGCTCATACAAAGTCTGAGCAATCTGCAAAGGCAAACCAGACTCCTCCTGCCCATAGTAAGCTGATTCTCACCAGTTTAGCAGTAGGTAGTTACTAAGGGTTTGATCTAGGACTTTGCTGCTTGTAATACGCAGCTTAGGAGAACACAGCAGGGTCCCAAGCAAGTCTCCCAAGGCACCCCGGCTGCATTTTATTCTTGTTTGTGCGTGTTCGCTTGGCTCAGTCACTGTGGCAGGAGGCTGGGTGAGCATTCAAGGCCAGATGGGTTGTACCAAGAAATTACCAAATATTTACAGTTTCAAGAGAGCAGCAAGAGGCTGGATCAGTGGTTCAGTATGAAAAAGCTCCAGTTTTAAAACTCCTGTAGGAAACACACCACCTGCTTTTGGACAGTATCGAACACAAATGAAGCCTTATTTGGCACAAGCACACAGATTTTGGCGTTATTCAGGCCATAAAGCTCAGGCCGTACGGCCCGCGGGACGCACCCCGCCAGCAGCAAGCACCTTCCCCGCGGCAAAGGCCAGGCCCAGCAGCACCCGGGGTCCCACCCGGCTCCGCCACCCGCTCGGGCAGCGAGATGCGGTGCCTGCCCCGGCAGCCGCCTCCACGGGAGCTCTCCCGCCGGGAACGCTCAGCAAAGGGGTGGGCACGATGCCAGCGCCGCCTCTGGGTGCCGACCTGGGTCGGGGGGTATACATGCTGGAACAAGAGGGTCGGGGGCGATCCGCGCTGGGATCCATGCTGGAACAGCAGCTGCCCCAGGCTAGCGCCGGGAGCAGGTCACTGCGCTCCGCCAGCACCGCGGAGCCGGGCCCAGAAGCAACGCTCGCCCCGCGGCCGCCGCCCCCCGTGGATTTCCGAGCCCCGGTGGCCACCACCCCGCCCCGCCCGGCTCCGGGCCGGGCCGGCCGCCGCCCTCCCCGCCGGAAAGCCCCGTTAGCGCGCGCCCTGAGGAACTGGGCTCGCCGAGCGGCAGCGCCCGGGCTGACACCACCGGCACAGAGAGCCCGCCGGGTGAGGGGCTGCCCGCGCCCCAGCGGCTAGGTCCCGGGGCGGGCACGGAACCCACCCGCCTCCGCGGGGGTGTGGGGGGGCGCCCGCCTCCCAGCCCGGCTCGGCCCCGCCGCCCGGTGCGGCCCCCGCTGACACCCCCCACCCCCGAGCCTCCGGCAGCCCGGCGGGGGCGGGGGGGGGGGGGGGGGGGGGCAAGGTCGGCGCGGCGGGGAGGGCGCGGGGCCGGGGCAGCCCACCCCCGGCCGGCTCACCGAAGGTGCGGCGCTGCTTGAAGGGCCGGTCCGAGGGCATGGCGGCCGGGGCGCGGGGCCGGCGGGCGGCTCCGTCTGGCGGCGCGGCCTGCACTGGGGCTGCGGCGGAGCG
Source organism: Falco punctatus (assembly GCF_963210335.1). Lineage (NCBI taxonomy): Eukaryota > Metazoa > Chordata > Aves > Falconiformes > Falconidae > Falco > Falco punctatus. Next base: position 1,613,688 of record NC_137590.1, read on the forward strand.
GGCCGTGACGTCACTGCGGCACGCCCGGAAGGGGCGGGGCTTGGCCGGGGCGTCCCGCCCTCCAGCGCTGACGGGACGGGACGGGACGCGGCGAGGGGAGGGGGCCCGGGCCTCTCTGGCCCCACCGGCCACAGGAAGCGGCTTCTTTGTGCCCCCGCAGCGAGCGGGCCGCGGGGCAGCGCCGCCGCTCCCCTCGGGCGGCGGGAGGCGGGAAGGCCGTGGCGGGCTGCGACGCTCGGCCGGGATCCCCGAAGGACGGAGGCGCCGGCGGCTCCAGGCGCGGCGGCCGCCTCAGCAGCGCTCGGCCGGGCCGGCTCCCTGCGGCGACCCCCGGGGCTGCCCGGCCGGGACTGGGTGCCTGCCCGGCCGCTGCCCGCACGCCGGCGGCCTCCGAGCTGACGCGGGCACTGAACGCGGCCGTAACCTGATCTCACCGAGATAACCAAGTATTTGCAATTCCCACACCTACCTCTATCGTTTCTCAACTAATAAGCCTGCCGTTCTCCCTGCGGCATTCAGAGCCACGTCCATGCTGAATATTTTAAAGACCACGGCATGACTACAAATAGGTCAGGCTATTTCTGGAGCTGCTGCAAAGGAATCAAGAAACAACAGCAAACAACATCTCCCTTTCACAGAGAACCCTGTCTAATATCCCTCCTTAACACATGCGGCAGCAAAAGCTATATTCTGCCAAAGCAATGTTTCATTGTTTACAGTGAACTGGTGTGAAACATGAACAAACACAAAATGTTAAAAATCTTAAGTACAACCTTGGTAAAAAAAAGACACGAAAGCTGCATCTCTTAAAAACCTGCTCCAATTATTCAAAGCGTCACAAATTAAAATATATTTAACTACAACCAAACAAATCCTTGGGTAAGCTCTACCAGGAAAAAAGAAAGGAAACAACTGCTTCCATGACTTAACATCACGGATTTTCCTTGACCAACCAGTACCAGTAGTCAATTAAACACATACTGGTAAGGAAGCATAAACTCTTCAGATTCACAAGTAAAGACCTTCGTTTGCCATGTAGGTCCTTTTAATCAGAAAATACATGAGGGAATGCAGCAATGTTGAATTAGACGTGGCAAGCTGATCAACTTTACAGACCACTTCATTTTTTATTACTGTTGTTATAAAGTGGTTTTAATGAGAGGCATTAGGAACTTTTTCTAATTTAGTGACTTGAACCCTGATTTTATCCATGCAGGACTGAGGCCATAATTCCAGAGATCATTCATACAGCCAGAGTGGGAGAAAAGACACTGGTTTGTGGAAGCTCTGTAACTTCTCAGCACATTAATGTACTTGCATAAATGGGACACGGCTCAAGGAGATTTTACTTCTAATACAGCAGCGTAGGATGCATACAGCACATACTTCTTCCTTCAGCTTTCCTGAAAAATCTTGCACAGACTAATACTTCTCTTGCCTGTTCTTACCGATGTCATTGACAAAACTCCTTATTTAAGGAGGTGCATTTCAGATCCAAAAAATCCTGGATTAGTCAAAAATTTAAAGAAGATGGGAGGAACCAGCTGTATCAACCCAGCACCAGCAAGCTGTCTTAACATGACCTAGGATCAACAACAAGCTCTACACATGCCGTCACTCCTACAGGGTAAACAGCATTGATAATAAGCAGCCCTGGATGCTTGCAAAACCATGCTAGCAGAGGGAAATCTCCCTGAAGGAACCCTGTAATGCTGGTAAAGGAAGTGTATTTTTGTCAACAGAAATTGTGTTGACACTCAGGCCTCTGCTGACATGGTAGCGTTTGTCAGAGCTCACTGCCCCTGCACACCCCAGCTGCCATAGCTTTTCCTACAGATTATACTGGTTCCCAGAGGTGCTCTAGCTCTACTAACATAAGGCCAGCCTATAGTGGTATAACTATCTATGCCAGATTTTCATCCCCTATAGCTGTACCTATACATAACAGAAGTGTTAAGACAAGATCAAACATAAATGTCCTGCATGCGAAGAGGAGCGCTGCACAATGAGAGCTCAGCCATCTTGGGCAAAGAGTTGCTCTGGAGGGTGCTGGAGCAAACACAAGCTGCAGCAGCATAAAACAGCTGCCCTAAGACCTGTGGATTAGCTCCTGCAAGCCTAGCTTTTGCAGTATTAATGTGTTATCATCTCCATTTCTCTGCCAGAACCTTATCTCAGAGCAGAGTCAGCACAAGACAGCATGTCCTTGGGCCTCAAGTGCTGCCGTTCATAGCCCAGAACCATACCTCAAACTTCCTTTCATTAGCTTGTTAATTCATCGGGGTCTGTTTTCCACATCTCAGCAGCAGATGTTTCCCCTGCCTTCAGAAAGGGATCCATCAAAACTGACTTCTCCAAGACAGCAAATTAGGCCAGTTTCCAGCCACAACACAAAGCAGCTCTAAGGCACAGAGCGCAAAGGTTATTCAAGCCCTACTTTGAACCACCTCATCATGCTTTCTGCCTAGAAAGAAGGACTAGAACTGTAACATATGTTTTTCTATTCTTCCTCAATTTGACAGTAATTTTACTGTATGAATGACCAGGCCCAGACTCAGCAACACTGGAAAGAAGCTAAGCTTCATCCCATCTCTCTTGACTCTCTTTAAGGTAACTTAAGACATGCGAAATCCTCCCCTAACTTGCACGTGGAGGAATTGCTTCTGGTCAGACCACTGTGACTCTCTGATGCTCCGATCCAAGTAAGACACTTCTTCTCCATGGTAAGCGCCTAAATGGAAGTTATTGTTGTTCTTCAGCTTCATCCACCCTTTCCCCTTTTTTAAAAAAAAAAAAGAATTAACTTTAAATGTGAGCATAAAGGTAGTGCAAGCATGGCATAAGCAGAGTCCTGCCCTGACCAGATGGATTTGACAAGCTCCTCCAGACTGCAAAACCAGCTTCTTCAAAGACTCCTTTATTCAAATTCCTGAGTATATTTCAAGCCAGACAGCTAACAGTCCTTGAAAAAAAAAAACAGCAAAAACCCCAAACCACCCCAAACAATCAGCATACAGCAGGAACTCAGTAAACTCACTGCAACGTTCTCAACACAAGGCAGAAAACAAGCACAATCTTTGTTTTGCAATAGGGTTCCCAAACTCAGGTATGACACAAGATCACTGGTAGGATAGCTATCCTTAAGGAAGAGTCCAAAAGAATGCAGGACACTGAAGAAATTCTTCATTGTTCAAAAGTAACACTCCCACCTGCTAGGGAAAGCCAACATACATAAACAGGTCACCACCTCCAAGGAAACACTTCTCTGGCTATGAATAACAAAAGATAGAGGAGATAACTGAAGTCACATTTTTCTTCTGCTTTGTCTCACTATTCAGTTATTATCCAGAGACTTCTGCTTGCTGGAGAGAATTTTTTGGAGACAGCATTCAATAAAATGATGACAGATCATGTGCAGAGGCAGCAAGTTGCTGTGTAACAGGAACTATTCCAAACACAGAGCTTGATTTCAGACTCTATTCCTTGGTTTGATGGCATGGCTTGAACAAAGATTCAATAATAAAAGGGCCAGTGAATACATGCTATGCAAATTATCTGTCGGTTTGCTAACACTAGGAGAGGGATGTTAACGTCAGTCACTTCTTGGCACAAAATGTGATCCCAAGGCTACACCAATTTAGTGTGGTCAGAAATATGCTGATGGGAGAAACTGTTCATAAACTGAGTAACAGCCGACAGTGAGTCACGGTAACAGCTGAGATACCCAAAATACTGTAAAGCACCCTTGCCCAGATGCTGCAGGACTGACCACTTTACAGATCTCAATAAGCATTTCTGACCTTCACGGCCACAATCACTACCTAAAAAATTAGTCAGTACATTAATGCCCAAGCTTGAAAATGCACAGAAAACAAATGCCAAACATACAGGTTATCTCAGCTGTTTGAGTCACCACATACCCACCCCATCACTCTGTGCTGTGAAATCCATGAAAGCCTGCAAGTCAACACCAATTTTTGCTAAAGACTCCAAAACTGCACTGCAGCCAATTGCCTGGAATCCCTGCTAACCTGCTGAGATCATCCATAAACCCTTAGTCTGTTTCTCAGTGTAGAACTAGACTGTATCACATCTTCCTACTACTGATTGTAATTTTGAAAAAGCAGGGCTAAACATGGGTTATACACTTCCGGTAACAGAAATCCATGAGCCACAAGTGATCACTCACCAACACAAGAAACAGCATCCCCTAACAAAACTGCAGTTACTCAATCCACGTTTTTTCTTTAATTGTAGGGTGTGTTTCATGCCTGAGGCTCAGGTGCACTTCAGAAGAAATTCCTTTTCAGGCTGGTAACACTAACACAAGAGGATGCTGAAGCAGAAGCAGGCAGCTACGCCACCTACGCAAGTGCCCCCTTCTCTGCGGGACAGACGCTGGGGAAGGGAGCTGCTCTCGGCAGTTAGCTGCGTCGAACTACCTGAGTACGCAAAGAAAACTCAGCACAAGACCATCGGCATAATTTCTGAATCTGGACTATGACATCCAGCGCATCACCAGGACTCTTCAGTACAAGCCAGAGTTGTGTCTGTCAAACACTTGACAAACAACTTCAAAAGGAAGACATTCTGCATAAATTCTTGAGCTCTGCATGCAATTACGAGGTGCTTTCAGGGCTAAAAAATAACCGCTTTATTGTTTGGCACAACCAGAGAACCCTTTGTTTGTCCTTAATGGCCATCAATAAAAAAATTGCTAAAGGAAGACAGCAGATCAAATTGGCTACCGAACTGTGACCGTATGAGAGCTCCATCAGGCAGTCCCGACGGCCTGCCTGAGCCACAACACTCCTCTGTCTGAAACAAAAAGGAAGCGGTAGGAAAATGCTCCAACTTACAAGACAATTCCGAGCACACTGCACATGCACTGAGCCTAAATCTTTGTTTAGGGGAAGTAACAGACTAGTAAAATTACTCCTAAGAAGGTTCTATGTTTTGAAGAAAAAACTCTGTCAGTCATGGGAATAATTAAAATCAGAAAGAAAACACGTAAGACAAAACCAGTCACTGATGACACTTTTTAATTTGATAGGGTCAGACTTTTTCAAAGTAACTTGTAAAACCAACAGAGTAAGACAGAACTAGAGGACAGGCAAGTTTCATATTTACAGTCATTCAAAAGTAATAGCATAAAAGCATATCTCAAATAGTAGTGACAGAAGCATGGAAGCATACAAAGAATAATCTTTTTTAGAACATTATTAGAATTTTATTATATTATGTTCTTAACTGTTAAAAGGATCTGTAGCATGTTTTTTACTGCTTGATTCTAATTCACCAACTTCTCCTCAGAACGAATTGTGATACAAAAAAAAAAAGCCACTTTTCTGTTTGTAAACAACAAAACCACCTGCTTTTGTTTTTCCAGACATTACTGAAGTGGTACAGCAGAGTTAACACTAATGCTCTATTCTTTAACATTAAATTAAAAAACAAACAAACAAAAAAAACCCCGCAAAAACAGGCAAAGGGAAAAAAAAACCAGACCAAGTCAGTGTAATCATTCAGTTGGATTCTGGATGACAATCAGGAAGTAGTCTTTATCTGGAGGAAAAAAAGAATCAAGTTATTCTTTCATTGCTGGTATTTTCTCACAGCAACAGTAAATTTCAACATTTTTTTCACATCTCACTGACACACTGAGGGAACTATAGAGACCTGACATTCATCCTCAATGAGCAAAACATGCTTGGCATGTCAGGTCACTTGTTTTTATGAGCGTTACTGAGACAAAGGCTCAGCTCCAGAAACTGCATGCTCCCAGGTCAACTGAATTTAACTCAGTTTGTGCCTAGGAACTAACGGTAACCTCTCCCTCAGGCAGACTGCTGGGCTGCAGTGGCTGTAGCTGCATTTTTTCTGGACCAATACTTACTCCTCTCTTTTCATCCTTCACATGGAAATCAGAGGCTGCCTCAGCACAAGCCCCCAAGCCTGTCTTAAGATCTGCCTTGACCAGTCCCTGCAGAGCAGTCTGCTGCAACTGCAATCCTCCGCTCTCCCTGCCTCTCCACCAGCACGATCCCACCACAGGGCCAGTGCAGCATGAAGGAACAAAGGTGAGTTCCTGCCACATCAGTGAACCGCACTCATCTCACTGCTTCCCGTTTCATAATTCGATGAAACGTTGAGGATGTTTCCTGAAAAGAAGGTTGCTGCTGCTACATTCTACCACTCATGATTACAGCTACAATATGCTCTGTTACTTTTCTCTGAACTGACAAATCTGTTAGACTGCTTTGCTTTACCACTTGGTCTACAGGGCTGAACCGAAACCGCTCTCAAACCAGATTCCTTTACCAACTCTTGTGGTTTTATACAGAAAAACACAAAGCACGAGAGGCAGCAAGACACTCTCAAACACTGTTTAACACTTTCTGCTTCAATGAACATGAAATGAGGAAAGTGATTTCCCACATTCAAACATGAAAAAGTGAACTTAGGTCAATGATAAAAGCTTTCGACTGAAGAAAGTAAAACAGCTTCTTGGAAAATAAAAGATTATGTAATATGAATAAAGCAGCAGGCAGAACTTTTCTCTCAGGCTGACAGCATCAATCACATGAGAAAAGAATTCTGCTGGATTCCCTGACGCCTGCTTTCATCCCACTCACTATTACCTGGTGCAACCATGATTTCATTTTTCTTGGAGCGGATCCGCAGGAAGGTGAGGTCATTTTGGGGATCAATGTCTCGCACAGTGCTCCTTGCCTTCATGATGAAGCTGTGCATGAGGCCTGCATACTGAATCGTTGTGGAGTTGTCCATTGTACTTTTGATAGGAATACCTGCAAGGAACAGGGGACAGCAAGGGTGGGTGAAAAACTCCAGAACTAATTCTGCCTCGAGCATCACCAGGTTCAGCTGGGCTGGCTATTTAACCTAAGCAGGTGGTGTCGCTACAGCAGGATTAGAAACATTCTTTTGAAGGCTTAAAAGAACAACATGAACAGAAATAAGATGTGAAAAAACTAAGATCTGGAACCACACACATAGCTGAGAACAACTGTTCACTGCTAGTAGCATCAGTGCTTTACTTTTGCTTTTTCATTTATTTCTGACATTTAGAAAAAAAAATAAAATAATAACAAAACCAAGCATTTGAGGGGGGAGAGAGGAAATACCAATCTTTCAATTTTTTTCCTCTGACTGGGGACAGCTTTTCCTTTCAGAAAGGCTCCTGAACATCACAGTTAAATGATATTCAAGCAAGCTAGGCTGGGACCAGTGCTGCTTATAGAGGGCACAGCTGCTGCACCATACAGTGGCAAAACTGAGGCTCCAACGTTTAGCTGCACGGGCTGATGCAGACTGCGAGGTCCCTGGTTTCAGTTCCAGTGCACCAGCCAAGAGAGCACACACACTCCTTGGCCAGAGCTTGCCCTCCCTTATACTTCCACCACCCAGCAGACATGTTTCCTCACAGAAAGCCAGCCAAAATTCAGCTCACATGTCAGAGCAACACAGCAGCCAACTACTAACACTGGCACGGCAGAAAAACTGCTGCAGGTGTATGTACAGAGAAGCGCAGATTCAGCCTACAGAGCACAATCCATTATTCACTGCCATGAACAAGCAGCGAGCAGGAACACAAGCTGCATACAAGTATGCAGTGATCTGATCTTCCATAGATTCATATATAGCTATCTGTCACCTTTCCTAAGGATGTCACCTTCTTAAGAAGCTGGGCTGCTCACGGTGTATTTAGAGCGCTCTGAACAAGTCTGCTCCGTTGGACCCTTCAATCACTCCGAAAAGAGACAACTAGCTTGTGAGTCTCGTGAGGCCATGAGCACGAGATGGCTGCTAAGCTACCCGAGTCTGCCAAGACAGCAGCATTCTGGACATGCACAGCAGCAAGATTTCAGATGTCATGAGAGGTTTTAGTGCTACTGATAAAGGTTTTGACAGAACACAGTCTCAAGCACTGGTGTAATTCAAATACTTCCAAGCTTTTGCAATTCATTTTACTTAATTTATTTTTTTAAATAATAAAGTGAGCTTGCAGAACAGCAGAAATGGGAATCCAGTTTTCTCTTGTAGTCAAACTGTTGTCTATCTGCTTTGGCTACAGGAAAACCTTTGCTAAAGGCAGACTGTAATTTAAATGCAAGTAGCACAATCAGTGGTCCCTAAAGTGCGTGTTTAGAGTAAGTCATAGCTCAGAAAAATGAGACAGTACCTTCAGAATTAACAACAATGATCCCCTGCACTCCTTTTTGGCTCTGAATTCGCTTCAGCGTTTCTTCCACCTCAGCCTGCAAACAGAGAAAGCACAAATCAATAGAAGACCACAGCTGCTATTTGCCTTCCACTAAAGCTCTGTAATCATGTGTCTGAAAATAAAGCTGTACAAAGATGATTCAAACAAACTACCCACACCGTTCTATACAGCAAAGTGACTGTCCTTGGGTACTACCTTTTCTGCATGACCTTTTCAGTTGCTCTCCATTGATTTTCACTCTTTACTCATCTGTGATTATAATCTTGTGGAAACTTGGAAGTCTCCTCAAATCTTTCCCTCTCTCCTCCTCCCCAACCTCCCACGTCAGATCCTTACTGTAACCTTGCAACTGGAAGACTGCTTAGTCAGACTACTACAATTTAGATGTTGAGCAAAAATCACGTATAAAAATATGCATGGAATTTATGAAAAAAGTAGAAAATTATACATTCTGGGTGCAAGGCTACCTTCCCTTTTATCAAATGACTGCTAAAAGCAATTGCAAATAAGAAAAGTGAGGGAAACACCAATTAGAACACGCTATTTATTTATAATTATGATCTGTGCTGGGATAGCTACAAGATTATAACCACTAGAAACAATTTACAACTTTGAAAAATCAACTTAAAAAAAAGAAAAAATGCAAAATGAAGGCCAAGGTAAGTAGTCCCTCTGCCTTCTCTGTAAAAATCACCATAAACTTCAGAAGAGCTTTCAAACCCTTCTGCGCAATTCCCATTGCTACGAGACACCACCCAAAATTTAACTATGGGTTCTCTAATAGGATCATAAAACCTCAGCACCTGAGCTGTTTTCCACAGCTTGGTGAGTATCTGGCAATTTTTTACTCCCATTAACGGAAACAGAGACATGCAGCATCTTTCAGATCCTGCAAGACAGCGTCCTACAGAAACCACCTGAACTGAGGGAAGGCGAGACCCAGATGGGGTGTTTGGCAAAGAGGACTGCGCTGCTCAGGCGCTGCAAATAACCCCCTCTCCACTTCCACCCTGCAGCACATGGGCACGGTCCTGTTACAAGCCCTGTTCCCTAGGAAGCAGACTTGTGCTAACAAAACATGGCCTCAACCTCAGAACTACCAGCAGACTTTCTGCAGAGTGCTGTTAGTGTAAGTGGCTTGGAGGAACACAAGCTGTTGCCAATAAGAGATGATTCCAGAACCATCACTGGTATTTATGAAGCAGTTTTTTGTCTTATCCAGCACAGAAAAATTCAGTCGTTTCAACAAAGCTCTGGATTATTTCTGAATGCTGGACTATTTTCCAATGGAAGACAAGAAAAGTGAAACAAAGAACAAGGTACAAGGTGTAAAAATGCTGAGAGAAACATGGTAGCACACTGTTAAGTCTGAAATAATTTCCTGACTTCTTACAAGCATTTCAGTCCTGATGCATTAAATACTTTCCTTCACTGGACCTTAAGAAACCTATTTGGATGCAAAGAAACATCCATATGGAACAACAGCATTTTCAAATTTCTAAGTCACAAGGTGCGGTGATCTGTTCTAGCAGTTCACTGCTGGTGGCACGGGAGGGTCTTGCTCCTCCTGCTCTTACTCCCTGACACCCACGTACCACTTGGCACACGCCACCTCTGGTGCTTGTCCAACACCTCTGCAAGTCAGTTCAGCTCACCAAAGCAGAAAAAATATTACTGAGAAAAAAGTTGTAGATTTAACTCGTGAAATGGACAAAAAGGCTGAATAACTACAAAAGATAGTATAGGGAGGAGAGATGCGCTTCGGTAAATGAACATAAATGCTGCGCCACCACCGATCCGCACATCTATGACGCCTGTTGCCCACCCAGCAGCAGCCTTCACCTCCCGGCCTCACCCGGAAAGCGTTAACCCCCACGCTCGCCTGAACCCCCCCCACCGTCTGACTGGACCGCTGCACCCTCCAGCTGCGGCTTAGGCCGGAATTTGCTTCTTCAGACGTTCCCCCACATTTTGATCCCCAAGTGTACAAACACGCGCCAGCCACCAACACCTGCACAGCCAGCCGCCTCCCGCACAACGGCACGGCCCCGGGCCCCGGCACAACGGCCCAACCCGGCGGTTACGAGGAACCAGAGGGGTCAAACCGCCCGGCCTGGCCCCGCTCGCGCTCGGCGCAGGAGGCCGGTCCCGACCCCCCGCCCCAGCTTCCCCCGGCCTGCCCCTGCCGCGGGGCGGGCGCTGCCCGGGGCCGAGCTCGGCCGCTCCGCTCGCCGGGCCCCCGGAGGGAGGCACAGGGGCCCAGGGCGGCGCTGAGGGGCGCGCCACCCCCAGGCCCTGCGGAACGGAGCGGGCCCGGGCCCCCGGCACCCACCATCTCGAGCCGCCGCCTCTCCACCCGGCCACGCCCCGCGCCGCCTGCCCCGGAAGCACTTGTGTCCCGGAAGCACTTGTGCCCGGCGGGGCGGGACCCGGCGCTGCCGCCGTGGAGCCCGACCCGGTGCGCCTCAGGGCGGAACAAACCCTTCGCTGGGACCCAGCAGACACGGCCAGTGTCTCCTCCCGTGGGCCTGCGCAGCGCTGCAACCCAGTTAAAGTCAATTCTGCCCGCCGGCCCAGCAGTCCGGGTCAAGCCTTGGCCGCAGCAGGCGGTTCCGGCACAGGTCGGTTCCGCTGCTGGGCACCGCCGGGGCGGCGGGACGGGCCCGGTAGCCGCCGTGCCCGGCTGCCCCCGGCGCCGAAACCAAACCGAGTTTTGTGTGAATAAGCGGGTCCTGCGTGTGAATCCCACCGCGCACAAACCCACCGCTGTCCCCACCCACAACCGCATCGTAGAAGAAAAGAGCAAGGAGCTAACACGGTGGCGGCACCCAGTTGTGTATTTATCATGCATCGTGCTGTGATTCCTTCTTGGGTGTTTTGCTTTTTTTTTTTAATACTTCAAATGTATGTGAAATACAGAATCACAGCTGTACTACAAACTACCCCAAGCAGCGTCAGTTTTGGGGTTTACACAACTTCCTAGCAAGCTTTTAAGTGATTTCAATGCAAAGCATGAAGGAAGCAGCAACTCAAAACTAACCTCCCTTGCTACAGGAAAAGGGCAATTGTTACTGCATGTATTTACCTGGCATAGAAAAGCATACTTGGGATTTGCTGCCAACACAACTGCATTAACCCAGCCTGTGTGAACAGCTGAGAAAGTGAGCAGAGTGAAAGCAGGGCTGCAGCAAGGAAGATTGCCCTCAGTGGAGGAGGATCAGTTCAGGGAACATTTGAACAAAGCGTGAGACCTGATGGGATGTGCCCATGATGTCTGAGGGACCCATCCCACATCACTGTAAAGCCAATCTCAACGATCTTCAAAAGGTCACGGTGATAAGGAGAGGTCCCTCATGACAGAAAGAATGTCAATACCACTTCTCCCTTCAGGGAGGGTCAGCCTCCTCTGAGCTTTTTTTCCCTTCTCCCTGTCACCCTGTCATTCCTGAACAGGAGACACAAATGTGCAGTGCCACCTCATTTCTGTTATTACTGCAGTAGCCGTACAAGAAAACGTTGAAGCTGTGGCTCCTGCAGAACCCAGCTCCAGGCTTCTTGCCTCCCTCTGAGTACCACCCCAGCAGAGCAGCACCCCCCTGCACCACGGGCACGGAACAGTCAGGAATTCTTTTAGCTGCAGTTTCTACCCAGTCACAAAGGCAGCCGGGTCCGAAATCCCCTAAATGAACTTCCAGTGCAACCAACAATGGCAGCCGAGGGCTGGGGAAAGAACCATTCCTGAAGATCTTTGCTAGAAGGACTAACTGCCAGAACAGCCCGATCCCTCGCCCCCAGGAGAGCAGACAGACCAGTTATTTGCATATGTATGCTCCATAACACAGAAGGAATAATGACGAGACTGCCAGCTTCTTTAAGTAGTTTTATAAAAGTATTTGACTTACTGAGATACTGTTACAGTTACCTGAGTATCTGAAATTACAATGCAAGGAAATTTCAACAATGAATTTCAGTACAGTATTTTACAATCCAGTGCTGCTGATCCCAGTTTATATACGAGTTCACTAGAGCACATATACACAAACAGGGATTCTTGAAGAAAATTAATAGACACCGCAAAAAGGGGGCTGGAGATACCAATATAGCATTGAGATTACAAATCCAGTGCAGCATGTAATAAAAATGGAAACAAAAAAAATTAAACAAGCTATTTTTTGTGATATTTTTCTCAGAATAATTTAAAAAAGCTTTTTTTAAAAAACACATGCAACTGGATTTAAAAAAAAACAAACAAACAACTTCCATACTAGATCAGATGAAGACATGACTCATTTACTGTGTATTTCATTAGTATATTAACATTTCCTGAGCTACCCAGAACAGTAAGGCTTTGTTAATTCTTAGATCAGCGGCTCATGTCATTCTCATAAGGGAAAATTGTAAGTGAATATTATTTTAATACTTGAAAATTAGTATCAATGGACAGCTGCATATAGATATACATTTGCCACTACAATGAATTTATGCAGCTCAGGTTGCTAAAATCAGTTGAAGTAGTGGGAGACCAATTCATTAATCTCTGCTGCAAGTCTTGCTTGTAAGTCCAATTCATAACAACATATTATCTGCGATAGTAGATGCTGTGGGCTCATCCACACTCTCACCAGATCCCCACAAAGAACAGAAAAGTGTACCAGTGGCTTATATTGATTCCTTTTTTATTTCTACACAACACGCTGTAAAAAGTTAACAGATCAGTTAGCATTCAGAATGCTGAGCAAGTAAAATGCCTAAGTAATCTTAACCTCTGACTTCAGCAATATTGCCAATTTAACACAGTAAAGTTGCTTCAATTTTTTCATATTTTGGCCAAATCCAATCTTTCACCGATTATTCCCTACACACACACAATGAATTCTTTATTTGCAGTATTTTAAAACTGTATCTTGGGATATCCAGCCCCCTTTTCCCAATTCTAATACAGCAGAAAAGACATACAAACATGCCATTTAAATTAAAGAAAGAAAAATGGAATAAGTGGAATCCCGGACTGCAAAAATATATACAAGCATTTACCTTTTTCCTGAACTAAACATTTCAACCATAAAAATATTAAACAGCCATACCCTATAGAACTAGGGCTAAGGCTATTTCAATTATAACTATTTTTTTATTTTAAAAATATAGGGCTGAAAGCCTTTTGGGTGATATTTATACATTAACAATAGTTCTAGGTTCCCTACATGAATCATAAAGCATTATGCAGAACACAGACTATTTTTCATAGCTTAATCTTGCATTATCTTGCTTAATTTAATCCCTCTTGTAAATATGTTAGATAACTACATTTCATTGTAAGAATTAATATAAACAGAAAATATTTATAAGGCTTTTTTTCTCCTCATGAGCTGTATACTGTAATCTATCCATCGAATGTTTTGAAGTTGGCAGGTTTTTCTCCTAGTAAAACCATGAAGTCAGGTTAGTTCTCACCATCAATGAAGCTGTAAGAGGGTCATTTCTGTGTTGTCAGAAACTCTTTTGCACACCTTTCTTACAATATGAGTGACGAAAGAGCTCTTCACACTGAAGCCTAATGATTCTGCCTTCCAATAAGCATTTACCACTTTGTATGCCCTGAAAAAACTCTCGTTCAAGTCAGTTAAAAACTTCAATGTCTTGGTTCTTAGGCCTGAAAAAAGTTATTCCCTCTTGGAGCTTAGCCAGAAGGGACGGCGGGAAAGAATTCTTCTCAAGACTGGAAGTTAGTTTTACAGTCTCCCACTGTCCTGTTTCAGCTCTGATACCCAGAAGCCTCTTAAAAACAGCTCCTGTCCCAACACTGTGAGCTGTGTTATGCTTTAATATGTGCTACATGCCATTTCAAGTGCCCTGTCTCTTACCATGGCTAACAGCTCACCTGCTGCAGGCTACTTCACGCCCCTCGGATAGGGAAAGGGCTGACCATACCCAAAAAGTGCATTCAGTCTAAAGGAGCATCAAATGCAAAATGTTATTGTAAACCAGAAGTGAACTGAATATTAACAGATTCTAAAAGGAATTAAAAGATGTAATTAATCCAGTAGGTACTCACTACAAAAGTTACTAGCTATAAGCAGCTTAGGGTGAATTGGCTTAGAAACCTCTGCAAAAAACTAGTTTCAGTCTTCATAGAACTATTTACTGATGCTCCAGCTTTTCAAAGATCTGCAATCCATGTCTGAACTGTATAATCCTCTTAAGCCTTAGCCAGTATCGCTTATCACTTCATCAGCAAAAATAGTAATTCATTTTCCGAATCCAGTTGTTTTGTACCTCTTCCTGAGAACCCAATAAAGTCTTCCAAGCAAACTCACTGCAACATGTAAGAATAACACTGAGAATAATGTCTGCAAACACTGTTGACATGAAACATCAGTCTGCAAACAGGAACCTAAATGGAATCAGTGCAATCCCAGGTGGCCTTGTCTTTTGCAATACAAGTGAAGTACCACAGTGTTAATCTTGATTTAAAAGTTAAACATGTTACACAGAAAAAGATCAGAATTCTTCTGAGGGCACACAGAAACGTTTGAACAACTTTGGGCGGGTGTCTGTTTTGCTGAAATTAGCAGGATTGGGAAAAAACAAAGCAAAGCTATGCCCTGGATTTGTGCCACGGTTTGACATCCCCTTAAGCAGCAGCTTGAGTCCAGCTGGCATGGGAGCGACTCCCGGCGGGGGAAAAACAGTCTGGCCACACTCAAGTTAAAAAAAAAAAAGCGCTTAAGCAATGAATTTGCTCGCGGTGCATGGAGGATGGTTAAAGGCTGTCTCTAGTCACACTGCTGTAAAGAGGCTTACGATGCTGCTGCAGCATTGCAGCTACCAATGAACTTCCCAGTGCATCAGTAGCAAAAAATGCTACTAAAAAGGAAAGACAAAACTATTGTTAAAAATCTGTCAGTCATTAAGGACACATTCTAATTAATGAATGGTAAAACAAAGCAGAGCCCAAAGCTGTATTAAACCTCTACTTAGGTCGTAATTCATTTGTAGCTGTATCTGATTGCTCATTTGATTTCTGAAAGTGCTCTGTAGAAATCCAGAGTTAATGTGGATAAAACCTCAGGGTAACATCCATTTACTTACACATTAGTATTGTTAAATTAATCCAAGTCAAGTCTACTTTACAATGAAGTGTGCAACAAGCAGAAGAAGTGAAGAACATACATCGTGTTGAGTTCACATTCTTCAAGGTGCAAATTTTAGCTACTCTTGCCCAAATCCTTCTGTTTCTTCAATTGCGAACAACAGCTTTTCCTTCAACTGCTCATAATTCTTATAGGGTGGAAGGTCTAAGCGATTGAAACTGAAAATAAAGAAAAAACTTAAGAACTGAAAAATAATTAAACCATCCTAAAAAATCCATTATGAATATGGGTAATTAAACGTTTTGCAGTATAGACAGATACCTGGATTTATACCCTCTAAAAAGCTGGCTACTGACATAAATATATATATTTGACAGCAAAAGTTAAGAGTTCAAGCACTTGAACAGTGATAATTTTGTACTTGGTAAGAAGTTTTACTAATTTTCCTATTTGGTTAACTAGAGTAGTTGTTCACATTTGAAATTTTAAATGCGTCTTTTTACTAACCACTAACACCCCTGAGGAACTGAAGTGACCTTTTCCCTAGGGAAGAGGGAGTGTGAGCCTGCTACTTCACTACCAAGACAGAGTGTTGCGGTAACAAACATTAAATCCCAGCCTCTTTAGGCAGTATTGGTTATTACTTCAGATTTTCAGCAATACACAAATCCATGGAATTTACCATGTAATGTACCCCACGCCACAGGAGTTTCTCTGAAGTTCAGCTATTATTCAACAACAAAGTTTATTGGCATAACTTAGTGTTTGCTTTCACAGTCTCAACCACTTAAGGATGTTACCCATTTACTAAAATCTCCAAGTAGATTGCTGTCAGCAAAACCAGAACAAGAGTAGTATCACGATTTGTTACGTACTCACCAGGTATGACTTCTAGGTAACCAGTTTTCCTTTCCAACTTTTTCAATACAGAATTTTTGGGGTCCGTTGCTCCCTGTAACAAATTCAAACAAATAAGGCATAGGTCTCGCTACCTTTGTACCAGAAGGTAACACACTGCAAGGTAAGAACAAAAAGCTTAAGCAAAAGACAGGGTTACCATTACTTGCACAACCCCCCCAGACACCTGTCTTTCACTATACAATGTCTAGATCAGAGTAGGCATGTGGTGAAATGCTAAATCTGAAGTGATTTTGAAACTCAACACAACACATGTAAATACTCCTTCCATGTCTTTTTCCATCGTAGCTGAAGCATATGCAGGACTTACAAAACAGCATTCCATGTAAAATTAATGAAAAATGTCTGCAAACATAAAACTCGCTTCTTTTAAAAAAAAAAAATCTAGTGCATTAGAGAGATTATTAATGCATACCCATGAGGTCAGCAAATCCTCCCACTGGTAATCTGCAGGTTCCAGTAACAAACTGCAGGAGTCTCATTCTCTTCTCATTATCTATTTCTTTCACAAACTGAAAAACAGTAATTGAATAAACATTTAGGTACAGATTTGATGGTCAGATTTTCACATCATCCATACATTAACAAATTACCTGACTATTAGGAATAGTTGGATTGGCAACAATTTATATTTACACACTACAGATCTGTTCAGTAATTCTGATGATTGTTTACTGAGTGGGCTGTGCTCTGCAGCTTCAGACCCTGGCCTGGCTGACAGTCCCTGGGGGGCAGCCCTGAAGGGCCAGGGGCTCCAGGAAGGCTGGATGTCCTGCAAGAAGGAAATCTTAAAAGCACAGGAGCAGGCCATCCCCACATGCTGAAATGAGCTGCCAAGGAATAAGACTGGCCTGGCTGAACAGAGAGCTTTGGCTGGAATTCAGGGGGAAAAAAAGAATTTACCACCTTTGGAAGAAGGGGCAGGCAACTCAGGAGACTACAAGGGAAGCGGCGAAGC
Organism: Falco punctatus; assembly: GCF_963210335.1. Taxonomy (NCBI): domain Eukaryota; kingdom Metazoa; phylum Chordata; class Aves; order Falconiformes; family Falconidae; genus Falco; species Falco punctatus. The sequence continues at coordinate 1,630,900 of NC_137590.1, forward strand.
CAGGTGGGCAGCCAGCTGAACGTGAGCCAGCAGCGTGCCCAGGTGGCCAAGGTGGCCAGCAGCATCCTGGCTTGTATCTGAAAGTGTGGCCAGCTGGTGCAGCCGCATCTGGAACCCTGTCTGCAGGATTGGGCCCCTCGCTGCAGGGGGAACGCTGAGGGGCTGGAGCATGTTCAGAGCTGGGCAGGGGGCTGGGGAAGGGTCTGAGGCACAAGGCTGATGGGGGGTGGCTGGCGGGGATCAGGGGGGACCTTGTTGCTCCCCACAGGTGCCTGGCAGGGGCTGTGGGCAGGGGGGTCGGTCTCTGCTCCCAGGTAACAGGCGACAGAACAAGAGGAAACAGCCTCAAGCTGCACCAGGGAGGTTCAGATCGGGTATTAGAAAATATTCTCTAAAAAGGTGGCCAAGCACTGGAATGGGCTGCCCAGGGAGGTGGTGGAGTCCCCATCCTTGGAAGTGTTTAAAAAATGTGTAGCTGTGGTGCTCAGAGTCAGGGTTTAGTGATGGACTTGGCAGTGCTGGGTTAACGGTTCGACTTGATGATCTTAAAAGGTCTTTTCCAACCTAAATGATTCTGTGATTCTGTCAGTCTGAGACTAAAACAAAGGCTACAAACCTGCCAGAACCACACTATTTGTCTGCTGGTCCTAGTATAGTGCCGGTAAATGGCATGTCTCTGCCAGTCATTCAAATCAATTTCTTGCATTCCACACAGAAGCACCTTTAGGGGAGAAAAAGGGAAATAAACATGTGAGTACAAGCTGCAGCTTTCCTTCTATGACTTCCCACACAGCAAAACAGAACATCAACTGCACCCATACTCAGAAGCATCTGCAATGACAGTATACTTGGTTTTAATTTAAACTTTATCCAAAACTTCTACAACAAAGAATGATGACTGCTCATGAAGTGGATTTGGAGAGGCCACAAAACAGAAAGCTCCTCTGTCACGAAAAATGGAATAATTGCTTGCATTTAGACATTCAAGCCAGGAACAGTTTATCATTGCCCAGGCATAAATTCTCCACTAGGAACAGGAGTTTTGGTTTTATGTTTTTACAAGTTGAAGAGATACTTCAGAAAGTGTAATTTTCAGATCAAAGCTATCTAGAACCTGGTCCAATCAATATGCAATCACCCACTGCATATCTGGTTTTACCTCCCTTTCTGTCACCTATTCATTGAACACAGGCAAATCAAATCACTAAGGATTACAAAAGCCATTCGATCAGAAATTTCTACCAGTAGAATCTTAACCTTTAGAAACATGTAAATAGGCTGTGCAGAGGAAAGTGAAGGGAAGCACACTAATCAAATACTACTCTATAGAAGTTTCCCTCCTAATGCCCTATAAAACAGTGATGTCAGCCTTAGTTCTGCTCTTCAGACAATGACTGGAGTTTCAGTATTTTACGTGTAACTACTTGGATCTAGCAATAGCCAAACAATCCTTTACCTCTAGTTCCTTAGCATCAAAATACTGCAAATACTGTTGTGGCAGAATTTCATTGAAGCCTTCAAAGAAAGCCTGTGTCTGCTCCTCAACACCTCGGGAAAGTCGCCATTCTGCTACTAGCCTGTGAAAGAAGACACAGAAAGATAATTTAAATGGCTTATGGCAACCTAAGTCCACATCTTTGTTAGCCTATTTTGAGATGAACTGTAAGCCAAGTTAAAAAAATATGGAAAGTCTGGAAAGTTCTGGGGACAGAGCATTGTGTAATTTTATTAGTAGCCCTTACTCTGTGCAAACAATTTTGTTTTTTCTTAAAGTTAAAACCCTATGTTTCCAACCATTCTGCTATAGAAAGTAGTTTAGACTCAAAGAGGAGGGAGGAGGCAGCATCTATTCACTGATTACATTAATGAGAGCACAGCAGTCCCTAGGTATTTGGAGAAGGAAAAAAAATGCAGAGCTGTATTTGTCTAATATTCTCCCCAGAAATCTCAGTCATTATCCAGGAAAAGGTAAAAACTAGGTCAAATTGTACTGGTGAAGATAAGTAGGACTGCTAGCTTACCAAGAAATGACTATGTCCATTTGGAAAGTTCCATATTTGTTTCTGTTAATCATGAAACTTTGCTCTGTGGCAGAAACTCCACTCTCCATTAATAAAAGGGTGAAAAGCAGGCAGGAGACCCGAAGAACCTGAACCCAGGGAGAAGCAGATATTATGCTGAATTCAAGCCTAACCTGTCAGGAGAACTGGAGTCTAAAGGAGAGATGGCTACTTTCTGATTTCAATCCTAGAAACTTTGGGGACTTAAAGCAGGACTCAGAGTAAAACGAAAGAGTATGAGTGAAACTGGAATCCGAACTCTCCCTGGGTTCCTAGAAACTGGAAGAGAATGGTTTTCTGCAGATCTTCCCTATTTTCAACCTCAATATTAATACTTTGCAGAACTGCAAAATGTCAGAGTGTTTGTTCTGCAAATACCACCCTTCCTGTGAAATTTCTTCAGATTAATTACACGATGCAAACAAAATCCACTCCCTTCTCCCTCACCCCTTCCCGTGAAAGAAACCTTCACACAACACATTGTAGGAAAGGGAGGAAACTTCTGTGATTCAGTTTATTTTGTGTTTGCAGTGTATGACTTTTTTTTGTTTTTGCAAGCACATCCTCCAAGCTTCTAGGTTGAAGTTCACACCTTAAAGCAGAGCTTATGTACTGCTGCACATTGAGGAAAAAGGGAGTATTTCAAGGCAAAGCAGGTCACTGTTCATTTTTATTCTTTAATCACTCTTAGGCTCCCTCCCTCTTAACCTATTGCTTTAAAACATTCTGGTTCTGCAAACATAATCCTTCATTTATGACAACACAACTTACGACATCATTCACAACACTGTCCCGTTACAAATGCCAAGACCTCATTATACTGTAAGACCAGTTCAGATAAAACCAGTAGTGATCCCAAGTATCTTTAAAAAAATAATCATTACCACAAAAGCATCCAAAAACATTAAGTTTAAAAAAGCCCCCAAACATAAATGGCTGAGTAGAGTATCAGCAGACTATGAAGCAATATAATTCCAATAATAAACATATGCAAAAATTTCGTGAAATACCTGACAATCACATTTGTCGTCATGATGTTCTGCTTAACTTATATTTATCTCTAGGAAAACGTGGACCTTCTGCTAACTGTAGACTTTGGAAAAAGTGGATTCTAAAAACCCATTTCTATCAATATTCTTCTTTCAAATACGATATCAAAACAATTGCTACTTGTTGCCAACATCGACAATTACTCAGAAACAGAATTTCAACAATACTTCAGACTATAGTTTGACAACCTTTTCTTGCTGGAACTAAAGAAAGAAAATGGAGATAAGAGTATTTTAAAATCTTCATTTATTCTTACCTAATGTATTCTTCTTTATTTTCTTCTGTGACCAGAATGTTGCTACCATTTGGCTTCAAATCATGGCTTTTGATTTCACCTAGAATTTCTTTATCAACTGAGAAAAACATTTCCAAGCCACATTCTTCAATATCATTCTCTCTGTAAGAAAAAAAATACCATTTTAAATAAGTGTGTCAAGACTTTATACTCTGTGGAGGAGATGAGTATGAAGAACCTTAAGAAAAAAGGTTTGGAACTAAATAATCAAGATAAAGCAACGTTCTTTACACAGTAATTACGGTTTTGCAAGATGTACTGACTCATTTTACAAATGTGCATACATTAATTGTCTTCCTGATCAGAGATTTTTGATCAGTAGTACCCTTAAATTTACCAATGACAAGGCTGACAAACCACCTGCAGCCTGTGACCTGTGGAATGTCTATGGAATACAAAAACTATTCAGGTAATGACATTTTTGCATATTTCATTGCCTGATTGCTTCTTCTAACAGGCAATGTAAGGACTGTGTGAAAGTGTAGCTGTCACTTTGTCAGACAATAGCAGGTAGGCAACTAAGAAAGAAGTTGCATGTTTAATGAATTATCTTCAACTCCAATATATCTATGGGATTATCTTGTGAGCACACAGTAAAACGTCCCAAGCTCCTGACTTATCAGGGTACAAACACTCCTGCTGAAGTGAAGTCGTCTTAGCAATTTCAGGACAGGTGCGATCTGTGGCCAAGCAGCATTGCTCAGGTCAACTCCAGCCTCGTGACAGGTGTCAGCAGGCAGGAGCCACCCTAGCAGCCCAGCACTGACACCCAGGAACCTCTGAGCTCCCTTTTAGACCGCTATAAATCACACGTGCACCAAAAGCACCACACACAGAATAAACGTACCGCACTCGGGCAGCACTGAAAGCCCTTGGAATTATGGGACGTTACAAAGCAAACCTATTGCTCTGCAATGTGAGAAGTAGCCAGCTTACGTGCACAGACATGCAAAGATGCAACTATGTCTACAGATAAGGGCTTAAAATAACACCCTGCCACTCTAGACTTTCCACAAAACATTAAGGGATTGATGCTGTTCACAAGGTAAACACTGCTGTGGGTGCCACTTGCTACAATTCAGTCAGAATTGTAACACCTTCCCCCACGGTGTAATGCGAGTTTTCTCTCTGTAACTCCTATTTGCTTTGTCTCTGAAAGCCACAAGTCTCCACAAGCCACAAGATGACAAAAAAGGGCCCTTCTTTTAAAAACTGCATGTACATTTTCTGACTACAAAACAGATAACAGGATTCCTTACCTACAGAAATCAGGACTGAAAAGCTTTGAGACCTTTTCTTCCCTTTCAGGTCCCAGTTTCATGGCATCTTTAATCAAATAGCAACTATTTTAAGTTTTCCGAATGGAATTTTAATTTGCTACACCTTTTAGCAGCACATACATTGGTTACAGAACATACTACTGTTCAAAAACCAAATCAAAATTCTTGTCTCAAGTTTGTAACCAGCTCATACAGCTGCTTTCCCCGCTCCCTGGTATTCAAGGTAGTGCTTCCAAGATTCACTGTTACAGGAATCTTTTGTCTTTTATATTTATTTCTGCATTTAAAAAACCAATCTACCCACACACCTTTTATGAATTTCTCAAAGCATTCTTAAAACTATTCTGGTTTTCTAAGACTCTTATGTACAATCTCCCTAGCCACAAAGAAAATTTTTTCTGCTAAATTGTTTTTACTATGGCAGAAGCAAAAAATGTTTTAACTGAATTTGTCTTTTCCTTCTGTTTTTTTTTTAACTGTTGGAAAAGGAAAATCTGTGTACATCAACCATGCACTACAACGTTCTGGAGTCCTGCTATTAAGTACAGAATTACAGTGCTTTAGATCTAAGGGGTGGCTTTGAAAATATTTTCAGCTCATAATTCCAAATAGTTATGGTCCACAAACTCCAGATCGTTTTTACTTGTTGCTCTCTGGAGAGGAATCTGCAAAGGGGTGGAGAAGGAGGACTCAAAAAGTATGAATGCAGAATAGACAGATGACTGACAATGCATACATGGAAGGCTATACATAGGAATGGTCCTGAATCATTCAGCTGGGAGTGAAAGGAGCGTAAAAACAAGGACAGCTAGAAAAATGCATGAGCATTAACATCTTTAAACCATTACATCTTCAATATTAACCTTTAAGTCAAATTTCAGGTATGGCTAACAGAAGAATTATGTGGTAGTAAATAATAAACTACATTTGTTAACTTCATGTTATCGTAGCACTAAACTTTTTGGTTTCTAACTAAATCAGGTACTAGATAAACATTGAGAGGATTTCTGATGATTTCTTCTAACCAGTTATCTGAGAAGTGTCAGTGGAATTTACTCAAGCCATTTATTTGTAAGTGTTCAAGACTGCCACATCTGTATAACATCTAGCTAGATTATCAAAAAACAGCAAAACTGCAATGCAAGATGCTGTGCAGAATATTCAATGAACCAGAAAGGCTTCTGCATTATCAAATTATTATTTGTGTACCTAAAATTACAGTATAAATTCCAGTACTGCTCTGAAATTAATAGATTATACTTTCCAGTGGGGTTTTTAGTAATTTACACCTACTTCCTGGCATAAGTGAAAATTAAAAACATTTTATTGCTATTGCAAGAACAAAATCAAGTCAAACTCACTTTACCCAGATGAGAGAGTTGTAAAACTCTGGGTCAACAGATTCTAAATCCTTGAGTCCTACTGGCTTGTTTAGGATACGTTTATAGAACGGCAGAGAGAAACCAGTGTCAATGAATTTCCCATGGAACAAAGCCTGAAGAACATGAAAACAGACAAAATAATGCAAAGGATGATTGAATACTTAATATGACAACATTCTGTACTCTGTACCAATGGCATTTGCCAGCCAAGGAATTAAAACAACCTAGAATATCATGATTGCTAATATGCTGAATTAACTTATACCAACAGTAGTTACATCCAAACACCTGATAGTAGTTTCAGTTGAAAAATGAATTAATGATCCATCTGATGGTATAATATTTATTTATAGGAAAATTACATCAGAGAACCTCTTTCTACTTTTGAACTTACCATGGCAATGAATCTTCCAATAAATCGGAAGTATTTCAGATGGTCTGGATTAATATAAGAGGCTGGGTTTATCTGTAAGCAGTAGTTATCTTTTCCTGCATATTCAAACAGGCAATACATTGGGTTCAAAACTTCATGTGACAATAGAAAGAACCACTCCCTGAAATCACACAAACAACAAAAACACATTTCAAAATAAATCAACTTAAAAATTACTTCAGTTAACTCATGCTGACTTAGGAACTTGCTGGCACATAGGTAGTCATTCTGACTTCTTTACCAGAAAGTATGCTAAACCAAACCTGAACCAAACTGAAACTAACACAAATTACAAGTTAATATGCGAAGTTACAACATTATGCTGTCAGTAGTTTGGACAAAACCCTCCCTTATCTAAATGTGCAGATTAAAAGTCTACCACTGTTTTTGAGCTTTAGGGTTTTAGGGAATGCTGATGAATATATGCACTTCTTGGTTACATTCCAGTAAAGACCTCTGACTCCAAAGTAGATGTCTACTCAAATAAACCTCTACTTTGATATTAACAGTTGTGCCAAACGCTTACTGTAGTTCACTAAACTGCATCTCTTCAATCACTTTAATTCCTAATGCAAACTGTAAATAATTTTATACAGTTCTAAGACATGCATACATCCCTAAGGAACTGTCTTCCTCAGATATTCCAAGGAAAGATAAAGAATAAGCTTCACTAATATTTTGAAAGCACTGCAGTTTAAGTATCTAGTTTGGGATATTCTCCACACCAACAACTTGCAGAAAAAGCTACTATTTGCCATTTCAGTTTAGTTTACCTTGCAACACCTCCATAATCTAAGCCTTCTTCACCAGGGAAAATAACCCATAAACGTCTCCGTAGATCCTGAGGGCTGAAGCTCATTATCTTAGTAAAAGAAAAACAATCAATTCTTTTTAAGAAAACAGTTATAAGCACTGGCTAGGCTATCACTATTAGTCAGTGAGCGATACAGTGTTTAATAATTCAGACCATAAAATTAACTGTCCTGCTTATGGAACGTTCATGGAATTTGACGCGTTAGTGCAAACCTATTTCCATAGCTTAAGTAGTAAAACATGTAAAAGAAAAGGAAATAATAATTATGACATTAAAGACGAGATGCTTAGGCCAGCAGCCTGCCTGTAAGTATATGGCAGAAATCCAGCCAATAAAGGGCCCAAAGTGAGCAAATTCAGTATTTCTTGAACAGCACGCTAATGGTACCCCAGTTACAAATAATGAAGAGACATGATCAAGAACTCAAAGAAATTAGTTAGAAACAAAACAATAAGAAACATACATCATATATTTCTTTATTTTATAGCTTCATCTCCTAAAGAGATAAAAATCAAAGTGCTTTGGTTGGTTGGTTTTTAAAAGTTAGAAAGAATCACAGATGCTAAGGAACTTTGCTAATGGTGGGTTTAATACAATGACCAAATTTGTAATTACGCTGATTTGGTCAATTGTCAGAGGTTTACATAAGACATTTCACACAACACTTTTGCATGCCCAAGATACCTTAAGTTTTTGTTTGCAGTGAAAGGCACAGAATTTGGGTGAAGATTTGCATTTTAAACCCTTGTTAGATGTCTGTGGTAATCACCACACAAAACTTTATAACCCCAACAGAGCTATCTGCAGATGATGAACGACTAACAAGTACAAACAAAATGAACTCAGGTCTCTGTGATTATGTCTTCTAAATTATTTACAAGGCACTTCATTTTCCTACGGAAACCTACGTTTGCTGATGGTTACATAACTACATATTTAACTCAACTTTTCATGCCCAGTACTAACATGTTTTAATACAATACCTGTTGAAATGAATCCTCAAATAACGTTTTTCTGCTCACTGTAATCTTTATGTGCTGTGGCATTGCCAGTTGCTGAAATGAAATTTTTCAGAGGTGAAATGTACAATCACTTAAAGTATCTAACACTGACTTTGGATGGTTATCTGTTGTATACATTGTTTTGAGAGGTACAGCTGAATTTCACTAATCCATATAAAACAAACCCAGTAATCAAGATACTTGAATTGTCGTTTTCTCAAAGACCAAATTACTTCCAACACTGATATCTACAGTGAGGTACACATGCCTCCAGATCCTGCTTAGAACAGGTTCAAATACAGTACACGCTAGCAAGATATCAGAAAACTTTAAGATTAATAACATTTGAACTCAGCAAGGTTTTCTACTCCAGAACTTAGTTTAAAAAAAAAAAAAAAAAACAACCACAACAGGAAATTTAGGTTATTCTGCACAAATTTCAAAGTGAAAAATTAGGCTAGCCTCTCTGCACGTTTTCAAAGGATTATTCATTGACTCTTGAAAACTGGAACATTTAAACTTAAAACTTTTTCCTAAACACCAAGTTACTTAATCTTTTGACACACGTAGTGTTTAGAGGACCAAGAGTGACACACCGAAATTTGATATTAAGTTAGTGCACACTAATGTGCAACACTATATTCTTCCATGTTCAGACAGACACACTCTGTGTCAAATGCCCTGCATTTTCTTCCAGAAGTACGTATTTGTGCAGGAATTAGAACTTCTATTACCTATAAAAATACTATGCCTCCATATATTCCCTTATTAACAGCAGAAAGAAAACACTGTTCTGAAACCCACACTTAAAAAATGGAGCTAAACTGATATTTTCCTTTTTTCTAAAAAGTTTTAAAGCCATAGCTTACCTGGCTTTAAAGCATACGTGGATTTATACAAGTCCTGTTTTTATCCCTTCTAATTTAACTTGCCTTTAGTAAAGTGGTTTTATTACCTTTACTTGCAAGGCACTGAAGAGTTCATTTAAAGCACATAAGCAAAACTCAAAAATACAAACAAATACTGCCAAGGAATTAATCCGTACCTGACACCAGAATCTGAAATAATGGACCTTTGCCTTGAAATCACGCACATAAGCTATCTGGGGTCCATTGTCTCTGGAACCAAAAGGAGAAAAAAAAAAATGAATTTCAAAAGCGTTTTTGTAATTTAAGTAAAAGCCTGTAAATGTATCAGTCATACAGCTGTTTGGTTTAGTTGGCTATCTAGTTGGAAGACCGTTATTCACATTTTTCCATTTTGGGGTGCCATTTTCAAACAAAAAAAAATAATCTTCCTTTGTAAATTGTGGACTGCATACATGGTACTTTTTAAATGGTATTGATTAACAACTGCAAAAAAAAACATTCTACCAACAAGGATGGAATGACATTCAGGTAATTTAAGCTGGGAGTTAAATTCTTGTTTTAACTCCAATCTGGTTCCTAAAAATCAAAGAAAGAAAGGGTTGAGTGTACTTTTCAAAAGAAAGAATAGTAACTGGACAGAGGGGATTTGGTCATCAACAGTGCTGATGAAGCTCCTCTACTACTCTCAAATCTTATATACTACTTGGCAAGAAGGATTCTAGAAGTGTTCAAAACACCACCTTCTTCAGGGACAGTTATCAGCGCACGAGAAAACCCCAGGAAGTTAAGAAGGATTACTACATGTAAAGCTTTCTGCATAAAAAACATATAAAGAAGAAAAAAAATTCAAAACCAATGCATACTAAACTTCACTTTTGAAAAACTAGTATAATGTTAAAAACACTTACAGAGCAGACTTGCCCGTGCGGGGATCTATATATGTAGTGGTTCTTCTATTGTGATCCACAAAATATGGAATACCATCCACAGTAAACCGCATTTCCCAGCCCTCTGGTAAGGGTTTCTCATTTAATTGACTACGGAAACAAGAGAACATATGGTAACTGACCAGCCTAAGGTATTAAGTCAACTGAACAATACCTGAGACAGTAAAAATGTTGGCAGATCTAGAAAACCTACAGATTGACAAAATTTCCATTCAGTATTTATTCTGCCTTTTATTCCTCTAAATTTTCATGTCAGCTCTCAATTAGCAGAAAGGACTGTTTTAAATAAATATTAGCTCATTTGGTTGCACTACCTGGAATAACAGCAAACAAACATAAGGGAAAAATGTAAGCAAGGTTTATGGATGTTTCCCCCACTTGAACAACAGAATTTTATCCTCTAACTATTGGGTTTTTACTCTAAACACAACAGTTTTAATAAGTAGCTTTTGGTACCTCATGTATCATCACTGCAGCCAAAAAAAGAGCTCCAGAATCACAAAAATAAAAGAAAATGCAAATACCGATCTTATATAATTTTTCAACAACTCCCAACGCAATTTTAGTATAAACAAAAAAGATCTCAATGTATCTGGAAGGCCTGAGCAGCATCACCCTGACGTGCTGGCATAGTGACTTCCCACCATAAAACGCCACCGTAGGGCCACGCTTCTAACTGGGAGGCCCGCACAGCTGGCTGCCAGATTGTATTAAGAGTAATAAGTGTTCTCCACAGTCAGCTGCTGCAAATGTGACTGGGATGGAAAATATGTCATCTCTGGCTACAGCTATCACCTCTCCATACATACTAGGCAATTCCTCTCCTCCTCTAGGGAGGACAGATGAAGCTGCCTCACCAAATGGAAATGTTCAGCTCCAACAGGAGGAGCCGAGCCTGATCACCCTTCATCCTCAATTTCCTGCCTGTGTTCCCTACCTCAAAGGGTCAGAGTGACCAGAGCCCAAAATAAGCAGTACTCCGTTACTTTTAGTAATGCCTCAAGTTCTTTCTGTCACTTTTTTTTTTATTCCCTTTTTTTAAAAGCTGTGAGGAGGAGTGCTGCTGTTATTCAGGTTTGTCTTCTTTCTGTCTCTTAGCTATTGACTGTCTAGAAAGTGATCACATTCTTATTCAGGATCCAATGCACTACCCCATCAGCAGTACGAAAGAACTCCCTCCCACAGTGACACAAATGTTTAGACATGCATATCTTATTTAGAAAAAGAGCAGGAGCTGCTCTGGGGAGTGAACCTACTGATGTTGACCAAGACTTTCCCGGTAACTGTACTATTACTAAGTTGTGTTTTGACAGTTTCCATCTTGGCTAGTATCTTTTAATATTTTAACGGGCTGTCTGAAGTTTGCGCAGGACAGTCCATGTTTCAGCTGCGGGCAGCATTTCCTAGCTCTCAGTTTCACTACTTTGTTACATTTTCATTCCAGACTTAGATGAAGCTGCAACTGATTTCTTACCCCTGACTCCTGGGATCTTCCCACTGAGTGATTCGTGTGTTGTGATTGACAAAATACACTCTGCCGTTGCTGTCGGTTCTTTTTTCTGAAAAGATGAAAGGAAAAAAAAAAATATCAAACCCTGCTTAATGTGTTGCTGAGACTACATCAAATAAAATAATTAAAATTAATCAACAGACCCTGTTACAGCCTCTACAGTCTTCAGGTTTTCTGTACCTTCTTTGATTCTTAGGGTCCTTTACTATGCTATTTATCTTTCAATTGTAGGAAAAGATCAATTTGAAGAAAGAAAAAAGTTAAGCTGTTTTCTCCACAGGGAATTCCAGCTGCTTCCATTACTGTGACATACCTTACAAGCAGTATAGGCAGTAAACACAAAACAGGGATCAGAGATATACACCAGTATCAAGAAAGCACAAAAGGCACCATACTCAAGTTATGAGTAAGGAATAAAAAATCATCAATGTAGTTTTCAAGGAACTACAGTCATGTTTTCTCTCAGATAGTTTAGTGTATACCTGTGACTGAATAAAACTTACCATAAATGGCCTGGCTTGGACTTCTGCGCCATTCTGCAGCTCTTTATGCAATTTTTATTCAGTGTTGCAAAAGAAATACAGAATATAGACTACAAATTACAAAAACCAAGCCAAAATCTGACTACTGCAGGTAAAAAGCTTCAGTTTACAAGAGAAGTCTGGAAGTAGACACTTGTCTAAAGAGTTACACTGATAACAGAGCTCAATACGATGCGGAAACTCAGTTTTGTTGTTTCCTGGGTAATGCCAGCCTGGAGAACTTTCTTTGAAATGTTATATATGTAATGCAACAAAGCACAAGTGTGGGGAACAATAATTTTATGGCATGAAATTGAATCAATAGCAAAACTAAAAATCCAAATAGTTATATTTGAAAAACAGATAAGCCAAAATCCCAGGTTTCACTCTGCCAAGTAATTACTTGCTTTAAAATTATATAATTCTGAGAACTTTACCTGTGTATCATGAAACTTGAATTCTTATATCTGCTTCATAGTCACACCAGAAATTAATTTTTCACTTACATTTTTTTTTACACACACACCCAATTATATTAACTGTAAATTATTAAACCCATAAAGTACAAAACCAAATTTACTCCAGAGAGAGGGACAAGTCAACAAGTGGTTAGTTGTCATTATCAAAAGCATTTTCAGACCAACAAAACTTTCCCAAGGATTGCTTGGAGAAGGAATTTGGCAGTCTGATTTAAAGGAGATTTGGAGTCTGATTTGGCAAGAACAGGATGGGGGGGTGGGGGTGGTGTGATCCTGCCTAATGAAAGTGGTAAAAAAAGGATGACAGTACGAAGGAAGCTATTATGATAGTTACAGGGACTAAACCACAATACTTTACAGTTTTTAATCTACTTTGAAACTGGATATCCTTGTTGCAACTCTGTTTTAACGTCATATTTGATTACATTTAATGTTAGAAGATTTTTAATCTAGATTTTTATTTTATCAAACTAGTCTAGAACAGCTGACAAAATAATTTGGCAGAAGTATGCTTTAATGTTTAATTACACTGCATTACAAAACACTTTCAAGTCAGTCTTACCCCATCCATGTGGCAGAGGGCCAAGAGGATCAAACTCTTTGTTCTGTGTGGACGAAAAGTCCTGGTTCTGCAAGTCACACAAACAAATGGTGCATTAATGACTAGTCATTTGCTCTCCAGATGTTCTACCGTAGCCATTACGAATTACTGGAATAAATACATTTTTGTTTATGTTACATATAAGCAAAGATGCCAACAATTTATTTTTCTCCACAGAGAAGGCCTATTTTACAGACCTTGGCATGCTTCGTTAACTACAGTGCCAAGAAAATAATTATTCTTTGTTTAGTGCCCCTGCCTACACAGAAGGGAAATTAGTGCAGTAGCACCCAAAACAATCAGAAAGCAAACCACTTCATTCCTGCATTCAGTACACTTCTTCCTACCACCATCTATGAGGTCCATTTTTATTCTCTACACATACAGCAAATTTAGAATCTACACCACTCTTGATAAACAAGTAGGACAAGCTGGAGTTATCTAAAGTCTACTATTCATCAGAGATAAACAATGGATTTAAAATTCTGGAACATTTATTTTCAATTTTCCTTTCATAACATTCACTGTGCATATTTCATTTTACCAACAGCAAAAATACATGTCCTGTGAGCTTGCTTTCCTTTCCGGTCTTTGGCCAAGCCAAAACAAGTCACAGTACAAATAAAACAGCTTATTACTAAGCTGTAGTTTGTTTTGAACTAATGGCTTTTATCGATATTGTACATAAATTTTATGAAAGAACACCACCTATACACAACTGACAAAACTCATCACACTGCCTGCAGTCATTGCAAGGACATGACCTAAGGTTACCAATTATTACTTCCTGTCATGCTACACACGCACAGATACTACATTATCGTAACGAAAAAAACATAAAAGTGTAGTATCTTTATGAGAAAAAGTTGCCCATGACCATGCCCAAAACCCAAACACACATATACATACCTTCAATATGCAGAAGAGAGACTAATGGGTTGACAATTTCAAAAAGATAGCTCTCTTATTTAACCTTTATAGTCATCATTATATTCCTTACCCCATATATAAATCTCTGATTAAACTGCTGCATAGCTCCTTGAAGCTGACTGCGCTGAAGCTGCCACTGCTCATAATTTCGGACAGACTCTAACGTTGGTCTTTGCCATGTTGTTGTTCTAGTGAAGTGGTCAACGTAATAAATTCTTCCCATGTTGTCAACTCGTCGCTCCCAGCTTTTAAAATTACAAGCAACAGTTCTCAATAGCACACAACTTTCAGGACTCGGAAGCACTTTCAGGCAAACAGGCATATATTAGAAGCAGATTATAAAGCATGAGCTCATCACCAGACTTTTTTTTTTTCCTCCTTTTACTCTCCACCAAAACTATGTAAGAGCTAAAATTGTTTGAGGAAAATCACTTTTACTTTGTTGCATACCATATCAAGACGGACCATCCCAAAATATAAGTTTTCAAGAGCTACACAAACCACTGTCAATATACACTGTCATTACTGCATTTATCCCGCCCAGCCCGTAAGACAACAGCCTGCTGGTTTCTCCTAAAAAGACAGCAAAAACCCTGACGGTTTGGGCTGTAGAATGAAAGAGTTCCTCACCCTCTGATTTTGCAGAAAAGGAAGGTGTGGGCACTGGGGTTTGGGTTGGGATTTTGCTTTGGTTTTGGGTTGGTTTATTATTTTCAGTTCATGTGAAATCAGTACTATTTACAAAACCTGAATGAAAACACTACCATTCTAAGTTTATGTAATACACTAGTCAATCCCCTCAAAGAGTTAAAAATAAATTGAATGATAGCTGGGTTCCCTTTATGAGACTGTCTGCCAGTTTTTGTTCTTTAGTATCAAGTTCCCTTTTCTATCCCCCATGTTTTTACTTTGTAATTCTGTATAGCACCTGAACCACTTGAGAATGAAGTGCAACAGAAAAATTCTTAAGTTTTTCTTACATTTAAAAATAAAAAAGAAACATAGAACAAATGTGAACACCATTTCCATTTAGAGACTAACATCAGTGGCTGTTCAGATGCTAACAGCTGGAAAAGCACACTAACCAAAGCTGTTCTATAAGAGCATAGTAAATTGGCAGCTGGGAACCCTGAGACAAGATCAAAGGACTGCAAACAGTAACCTCAGGATAAAGAAGTAACCAAGGGCATTCTTGCTCAAGCTGACAAATTACCTCAATCCCAAAATACTTTTCAGTGGCTTTGGTTCTCTTTTACAGTTGGGAGTGCCTACTGTCTTTAACTTAAATCCGTTTCTCAGTAAAGATATACTTGTTTAATCATTGACAAGAAATTAAAATTCTGTTATTTTTGACATTCAACTCTTTTCCATACTATGTACTATGCATTTTTGCAGAACTCCTTGGAGACAACCTGGAGCAACTGTTTGCACTATGTTCACATTTCTATTTACAAACATGCTTCCTAACTTTAGTAAACTGACAGTCAATTTCTGAAAAATCCAGGCATATCCTAGGCAATCATATGACTTATCTTGGCTCACCTTGGAGGAAGAGGCTCTGGCCGATCCCATGTTGTTCTTTTTTCAACATGATCTACATAATATACTCGACCATGTTGGTCTACTCGTTGCTCCCAACTGAAAAAAAAAAAGGGTATTTTTATTTTTCTTCAGATCTAACTACTTCAACCATTCATCTACAGTATAAAGGTGAGAAGTATTTGTTTTCATAAAATGCTTATTTCTAAATAAGATGTTTGAAACACTTGGTTCACAAGATGCACTAAAATGTTGTACAATATACTGGAGTACAATGTTCTTATTAACAATAATTCTACATCAACTAGAATACAAAAAACATTCTACATGACCACCTTCACTTTCTGGGAAACTGAAGCTAAAATTCATGCCCACCTATATGATTTTAGCAAGCCATGAAGCTAAGTTTTGTGTTCAATATTAAGTATATCAATAACCTGTTGAACAATCATCTGCAGGGCACAATCCCCTTTTAGAGTAACATTTATTCAATTTAAATCCTTAAAATATAAAAATTTTGCACATAACATGTTCATCATAAGGGCACATATTTTCTACTTATGCAGCATCTAGGATACTGACTTACCCCTGTATTTGCATCAACCTAAATGCAACATTGTTGGGAAAAAAGCATGCTAATTTGCCATTTCTGCTGAAATTAAAATGGTAAAGCAGCTACTAATGTTTTCAAGACTGCTTTTGTGTTTCAGAGTAATCCTATGAGTAAGCGAGGTAAATCAGACCTCTCCTACCTTTTGGTTCAGCTGCCTGCAAATTAAGGCAGATATTGCACCATTCACATTGGGAAGCTTTTCTTTCCACTACTGAGAGTCCAGAAACTTCCCCCTCCCCTCAGCGTTTAGAATCTAAATGAGAGCTTTGAGGCAACAGACCAACCATCTGGCAAATTCCTCATGTGCCTGAAACACAATAGTGTGCCCATAGTACCCCCTGGAGCTGCAGTATGAAGTCCAAAACTTCAGGACATACCGCAGATTATGTACCACAATAGCAGCTTTTCTTCTGCTTACCTGTACCAGTATCTTACTACCTGACTTCATTCCAACCTGAAGACAGCAAGCTGCCACGCTATTTAAAACTTCTATGTTTTGCTTTCATGGGAAGATACGACAAGTATCAAAAATATCTCAAAGATTAATTAGTCTCTTGAATAAACCATGCTTGAAGGCCTACCAGACAAAACAGTTATGAACACTTCCAACCTAGTATCAGGTGGGGGAGGACTCTGTTATGCAGCAAAAGGCAGATGTTATGAATGTTTTGTTACACCTACTGTAAATAAAAAAATAAAACCAGAAATGTCAGCATAAGAAAAAAAAAAAATATAAATCACTCAACTCGTACCCAGGTGGAAGAGGACCTTGACTGACTGTAGGAAGTGCCTGAGGTGGAGGATTTACTGGCTGGACTTGTCTTGATACAGGAGGAGTGGTGAGCGCAGCAGTTGCAGGAGCTGTTGTTGCAGCTGTTGCCCCCTCAGGACTCTGTTCTGAAGATGTATTTGCAGCTGTACCTGCCAGTGATCCTGCACTGGCCCCATCGTTTTCCATGGATGTGGATGAAGGACCATTTACGCTTGCTATGATGTCACAGATATCAAAGACAGAAGGAAAAAAAGCCTTTAACCAATATTTACCACCAATGTATTTTAGAAGTCGTAAATCACAAAAGTAAACATGCAGTAAACTGGTATTTCAAAGTGCATGCAGTCACATTTTACAGTTTACACAAGAACTAGAAAGCAATTTTGTTTCACTTTGTAAAAATGCTTTAATCCAAGAACTGCCATCAACAGCACAATTTTGTGTTTTCTAATAGAATAAATCATATTAACCAAAGCAAGTTGTCTGCGTTCTGTAAACACTAAAAAATTATAAACAAAACCCTACTTTCTTGCACTGATGAGTTAATTGTTTCCCATTTATTATTTGGAATAATAATTTAAGAGATTATAAGCATACAATTTTCAAGAGATTTGACATCACACAGAAAGAAATTATCAGAATGAAAGAGGAATATATACATTCTCTAAATGTTTTCATTTTTTCTGAATGAAAAATTCCTATCATTTGATGGATAGGATTAAAAGTTGTACACAAGTCAGGCCTTATTATTGAACTACGCTGGATTAACCTTTTAAAGCAATTACTGTGTCACAGTTTCCCATCCAGGCCCAGCATTTATCAGTTGTAATAATGGGACTACTGAAACAGACTGTAGTGTACTGAGGTAAAGGAGGTACAGCAACAAACTAAAACCACCAAAAACTTTTCAGGACTACTTCTCTTAAAGTTTTGTAGTGTTTTAAATAACCAGACAAAATAAAAAAAATAATCTATCCACTTCCATGCAAGAGAGTAATGAATATTTTAAGTGCTTCCGTTTCACAGAATTTAACTAGAATCGCAGAAACAAATAACTAGTATTCCAAAACCCAGTATTATCAAGTTGAGACAGCTCTGCAAGTCCTTTAGTAGATTTCATCTCAAGCCTCAAACTCAGTGGATGTCTTAGTGCAGCAACAGCATTGTGTTCTTTTTGTCCCAGCTTCACTACACACAGCAGTACCTCTGCAATCACTACTTAGCAGACATGGAAACAAAAAATTTCTAATGGGAAAAATGATTAAGCACACACTAAATGCTAAAAAAAAAAATATTACTCCTTCAAAAGTTATCTGCCAAAGGATTTACCATGAAAAAATGTAGTTAAAAATCAGCATCAGAAATGTCCACGTTCACTCAAAGAGCGCGCAGCTTTGAAATGAGTGCCTGGCCCCAGAACATACCAGCTACGGACGCAGGTCTGCGGGGTGTGGGCGGAGGTGGTCTGGAAGGCCTGGGAGGTCTAGTAGGTTTGCAGTTTCCATTTGTGAGCAACGGAGAATCGCTGCCATTAACAGTCTTGTTTTCATTGGGAACAACATCTTCACAGCTTTCGAGGCCATTTGAGTTAGTCCTTTTGCAGGAAAAGAGAGAACTGTTCTAACAGTGTACGGATGGCGTTAGACTTTATGCAAGACACTGGAATGTAATAGTTATGGCTGGGTGACAGTCTTACATTCATAATAATTATAAAAACCTGTACATCTGTATAAACATACTAGAGTTTATCTCCTGAGGTGTATGATACCTCGATTGATGAAGAGGTTGTGAAATGGATGCATGTAATCTCTCTGTCACTGAGCTGTCCTCTTTCATTTCGCAACTCAAGTACACCTGCCTCTAACCCAGGCTCTGGGTTTTGTGCTTGGCTATTTCTGCCCATGAACGACACGTGCCTCTAACGAGATGGGAAGCTGACTAAGACCTGAGAACAGCCTGTGTATGTTTACTCCACAGGGTTAGCATATGCTCAGAACAGAATGTTTCGTATTTTTAGAAAACTTAATTATGCATACAACAGTTTCACCCCTAAACTCAATTCTGGAAAGAGCTGGAGAACTTAGGACTAAGCATTAAAGTTCTGACCAACAGCTATGAATACAAACTTTTCAACTTCACAAGAATTAAGGCAGTAAACAGCAGTACTCACCCGTTCTGTACTGTTCAGTTATACCTAGCAGTGTATTATCCTGATATACTTGTAGCTCCTTGAGCAAAGTTACAGGTATCTACATCTACTTCTAAAGCATTTTATTTTCAGAACATATTGAGCAAAATAAAAATGTTTTCAACTAAAATTCTAGTGGATTGTCAGATCAAGTGCATAGGCCATCAGTAATAAAACCACAAGTTACTGTTTCAGCCCAGTACCTCTAAAATTATATTCCTTTATATGTACACAAAACAAAAAACCAGTAAGCAAGCCTAAGTCATAGAGGATCAAGCAGAATCATGTACATTTGACCTCAGTATCATTGTCAAACACACTTTTGCTCTATACCAGGTGCGGTGCACATAATTCATACCACACCACACTAATCCCAAAGTAAATGGCTATGGAAGTATGTACAAATCATTAGTGATCAGAAGTTTCTATGAGCCATAGCCTAGGTTCTCCTCAGTCCCAGAAAGCATACTGCTGTTTGAACTTTAAAGTAAAAAATGTAACCTTTCATCTTTAGTGTATTTGACCAGTTGGCTTACGGTATAACAACGCATACCAAAACATTATTATACATGTAACAATAACCACCACTAGACATATCGCAGATCATTTACATGATCCTCAAAATGGACCTTTAATGGACACCAAAACCCCCACTGGTTCGTACTAAAACCAAATCAGCTATTATTACCATTATTATTGTACTATTACACGCTCAGGCATTCTGAATACCCATGCATGAAAGCACTCTTGTGAGCATGAAAAGGACACAGAACAAAAATAAACTTTCAAAGGAAGACTTTAGACAACATAGCTAAGAAAGTTACTATCTATTGAAAAAAAAGTGAAATTTAACTTAGCTATTCCAGGTGTCATCCAAGAGTGTTATGCATAGTACAGACCATTAAAATACTTGTACAACACAGGTTAATCCACCATCAAGTATGGCCACACTTTTATCCTACCAAGCAGCAAGGTACATAATCCAGTATCGACCTTAAAACACTGCAATTGCTAGACAGCTTTGGGTATCTTCTTAACAAAGCTAAATATAATTCTGATACCTCCAAGCTATAAAGCAAAACAGTATAAAAATAACCAGTGCCATTTACTCACCAGTGGGAATTATTTTTTTTTTAAAATTTATTTTACTTTGGTTAATCGCTGGGAGAAGGATGAGGAACACAAAGGGATAAAAACTAGAAGATCTAGGTTTTGTATGGAAGTAAACTGAAGCTAGAAGATGGGGCTCATACAGAAAACAATTTCAGATGTAAATGTACAGATATAGAGTACTTTTGTTTAGGACATGCTCAGATCTTAACAGGCACTGTTGCAGGGCATACTCAGAATTTCAAATTGTCTTCTTTATAAAACATACAATTCCTCTTTCAAAACCGTAAACACTAAAAGGCCATATAAAAAGAAGAAAAAAGTCTTACCGTGTATCATTCCTTATTTTGGAGCTATCATTCTGTGTAGGACCTTAAATACCAGAAAGAAAAAGACAATAAAAGTTTAAGCAACATTCTGTATCATTTCCAAGAAAAGAGGTAGCCTTTAATGTTCACGTTTCTTTCAAATGTGGAGGCAGTACACTATGCGCTGCTTATCTACTGTCTTACTTCAAAGCTATATACATTTTGCATGTCTCTATATGCATGTGCATATGCTTTTTTTTTAAACCACTGCCACCATAATATTTTCACCTTATGGAAGTTATAACAGGATATCATATGACTGTATGAATATTCCCTAATACACACAGATCAATAACATTGCCTCCTGTCTTTGTAGCAGTATCAAGCAGTGTTATCCACTCTTCAAGTGGAGCTGGCTTTCTGTATTCTCTCCCTTATCAATGAAGGCAGGCAAAGCAGGAAGGGCAACACCTTCCCTACAATCTTCTCTAGCTGGCTTGCAAGCAGCTGCGGGGGGGCTTTGTTTTCTGGGGCACTCTAGCCTGGACCCTTCCCTTTCTCTGTAAATTACTTAGCATAAAGGCATTCAAGCAGGTATAAAATATGGCTGCACTCCAAATTATAACAGCTCAGCCTAGATTTGCAAACATTTTGCAACTGTTTATCCTGCCAGCTTGGAAATACTTGCCTTTTGTGCCAGCATTTGCAATACTTGAATATGCAGCACAGAACCACTCATTCATGTAGACAGCACAAATACTTTATTTCCATAGAATTAAACAAATACCATTAACAAAGAAAACACTTATCAATTCTGACGGGAACTATGTACAGACCTATGCCAAAGACACATATGTAGTCATGTAAAGGTTTATGATAATGTGCTGTTAGCGGGTTGTGCACAGCAGTGATTTTAAAACCAGAAACAGAAATCTTAACTTCAGAAGCTATTTAACAAACAATGTATTTGCCTGCAAGTACCTTTAGCCTGTACAGTAAGAATGTGTTAGACTAATATTAAACTCTTTCCTCATGTGCTCCAGTCCCCTGATTGTCTGGGAACCCTTGGCTGACCTGGCTCGGTATGTCAGGTCTGTGCGCACTGTCAGGCACAACGCTGCGTGCAGCCCGCAATGCCACCACCTGCATGCCGCTTCCTACTCGCCAGCAGCTTTTCCTCAGAAGGTGAATTTCAGGAAATGGCAGCAAGCACAGACAGAAACAAAGTATGGCATAAGATACTTGTTACTTTCACTACCTATTTCAATAAACACACCTCAGCCCTGCCCTACAAGCCCCACACAATCCCAGCACTAGGCTTTCATTTACAAAAAAAATCCCACACCATCACATCATATGATTGATCCTTTTAACAAGATGCAAAGAAGACAGATTAAAAGCTTTACAAAATAACAGTTACAAAGCTAGTGTGTTAATTCAGCGTTCCTGTGGTACTTAGATGGAATCTCAAAGCAACTTCCTACAGTCCTCTAAAAAACCCAGAAAATCCAAAAGCCTAAAACCTGCCCACTGACTGCTTAGCTAGCTGCTACAGCAGTCTCTTCAGTGCTGCCTTCTAGAGAAATAACATCTATTTCTAATCTTAATGTACAATACCCTCAAAAATGTTCCACCACCTGTCCTGCACCAACGGAATTAGACTCCCTTACTTTTTGTTTCAGTGTAATTACACATTTTACACATATTCAAGATTTTCAGCTAAAAATCATACTAGTTATCTGAAACTGAAGACACCAACTAAACAGAATAGTGGATCCCTCCCTGCAGCACTCCACAGGGAACAAGATCTATGAAAAACTTTATTTAAATGAGATTTTAAGAAAAACTTAATATAAATCCATGTCTCCTAGTGAGCAGAATACTTATTATGATGCTAACGATGATATCAAATTAACTTATTGAACAGAATAACTGTTGTTATTAAACATTAACATTATTAAACATATGATGTTATTAAACATTCAGGGAAGCTAGAGGCTTTCATTAAAGTTTGAGATTGCTAGATATAAGTTCGCAAAGTCCAGAAAATAAAGATGTTGATTTTATTTTGTTACAATAAGGTTGAAAATCTTCACTGTGAACTATGACTCCACCTCAAATAAAATTGCATGAGTTCTAGTCTCTCCAAACAGAATGTTATAGAAACTGCTGTTATTATGATTATTAAAACATTGTGTTAAAGCTTTCAGACAAAAAAAACTTTGTATATTAAACATACGTAGAGGGCACACTTGAACTGAAAGGTACTTACTTCTTGTACTTGAGGCATCACCATTGGTTAGGAGCTCAGGATCTACCTGCATCCCATCTAGACAGACAGACAAATCTCCTACCACTTCTGCTGGTTCTCTGTCACCAACAAGATGCAATGTCACCACTACCTGCTCAACTGAAAAAGTACAGAAAAGAATGGGAGTTCATCTTACTACATGACAAAAAAGTGCTTTTTATTCAAGCCAGTAACAGGCTACAGTGATCAAGGGGGAAAAAACACAAAACAAACCTCAGAGCTACAGCTCTGTCTTTCCATAATGTTTTATGTTTTGTACAGTAAAACTAATAATTTCCAGATGTCAGTAAAAAGTGACTAATTCTACAAAAAGGGGAAAAATGGAGCATAAGCTGGTTGCTGCCTAAAGAAAGGCTAATTACTACAGCAGAGATTGAGTCTCACGTTTTTGCCCACAATTCTAAAGCAATTAACAAATCTGTCCTCAAAAAACTATAGTTAGGAAATGTAATTCAACTTAATCTTCATACAAAGCAGATATCAATTCTATCTTCTGATTAAAATATTTCACTTATGTAATTAGAATGTGAAGATTTTGCATCACACTCCCAGATCAAAGGTATTTTCAGGGTAAATAACTGTTTTTCAGCGAAACAGAACTGTAAATAAATGTTCTTGATGAAATGTTTTGAAACAAAACCCAGTGAAACACTGCAGGGTATCTGGTGTCATACAGAGCCATGAGCTACCCAGGGGAATTTTCACCCAGATTCAGCAGGACAGTAACACTCTGTCAGGAGAACAGCTTATTACACTGCAATCAACACGCTGCATTTACAATGCCCACATCTGAAAGTCTGGAAGCAAACACTCTTGGAAAGGACAAAACCTAAGTATGACAGCACAAAGCTACATGCTGTAGCAACATAAATTCTGTAATGGCTGTGTAGAATTCCCTGTTTCTCTTTCAGCTTCATAGGATGCACATATTGCCTAAAGGCTAACTAGTTCTGAGATGCATGAAACAATACAACATAGCCCTGTAACACTATTTAGAACAAAAATAACTTCACACATTTCCTGGTCTAGCACCAGGAACATATCACAGTTTTCATTTTTAAGCTATATAAAAGGGAACACTCATTTCTTTAATTAGGCTTTCACTCTTGCACACACTAGCAAAATGATAAAATCCATCTTCTCAATGACACCGCGGCAGACTGTGTATAAGGAAAAAAAGATTACACTGAAAAAGTAGAAGGAAGCTCATTAATGCAATCCATAGCAACAAAAGGAATTCTTGTGGGCCATCTAGAGAGTTACACACAACAGTCATTAACAGACAATTATTGATAAATTCTGCAGCATTCCAAAGTACTGTTAATCTTATTCTTACGTTTCATACTGTTTGATTTCAAAGTCTCATGAATATCCAAAGCAGCACTTCCCAGAAGGACATCAGATTTTAATGTTTGATGGCTCCAGACTCGAAAATTTAATTTACTTACAGGAGTGACAATTCTGAAAAGAAAAAGTTAAGCACTGTGTAAGGGCATTTGTTGCCAGGGGAAGCAGGTTAACTAAGGATTCTACTTCAACTGTCACTTAAAATTAATAAAAAATAAAGAAATAATGGTGGTAAAATCGAACCATTTGTAATTATCACATTCACGTATGCAGTCGCATTTATGTCATGTAAATCAAGACTGTTGCAAGACTGATCACAGACTGAGTACATTGTTTACTATTACCATTTTAAGGAAAATATCTATAGAAAAACTACCAGCTCACAATCAGCATCTGAGTGTAACCAGATTAGAAGAAAAGACCGATTCTTGCAGGATCACATTTCATGAGTGTTCAGCATTTGTGCACCTTGATGTCAGATTCTTGCACACAGAGAGGGAAGACAAGCAAATTTTCTTTCTGAAGATGTTACCAGAAATTTTTAAGACATCCCATACAAAGGGGAGTACTCAAAAATACTAAAAATTATTTCAAGGATTTTTAGAAGATGACTGTTCCCTAATAAGCTGGCACATACTTCCATCATATTATGACAAGACCCTCCACTCCCAGATCTATGCCAGCAGTTAGGAACTGGGAGAGCCCCTTGTTGGAGAAGGAACATGTGCAAACAGAAATATTTTCTGCCACAGCAGTGACTCAGTCTTCCACCCCCTAGCTTCAAAACAAGCTGAATCAAACAATGCTCATTTCAAAACTGCCACATCTCACTAAACGTTTTGCAGCAAGATGATGACAGATGAGATCGTGTATGTGATGGGGCAAATCTTGGAGAAGAATATAACATATCCAATAACACCTAATTTTTCTTCATTTTTAAAAGTATTCTGACAACAGCAGAAAGGTGAGCACCACAAAATAGCTGATACTACAACTAAGACCAGACTCACAAAATTTTTTTTTCTGAGAAGTTGCTCTTATATTAAAATATTCACCTGCCCCTCATGTTCCCTTGAATTTTGAGAAGCGTTACGACAGAGAAACAAATTTATACCAATATCAGTTGCTGACACTGTATGAACACATTTCTGGGTTGTTTTTTTACAAATCCCCAACAGCAATTTCAAAGTAATTTTTAATACTGATAATTCTTTTTCTATAAGGAGCATTCTAATATTTGTATATTTTAAAATTATTTTAACTGTATGAAACAAGTATTACAAATGACTGCTGATTTTCTCGGTGGATAATTTCAATGGTATATAGTTGCTAAGTTCCGACTTCCAGTGTCAGACAATCCCTTCAGAATATGCAGCTTCACTTAACAGACTGCCTTGTAGAAGAAAAACCCACCCATACCCACCCTGCAGAAGCCATTACACTTTCCCTTTTTGTTCTGAATCTGAATGTAAGCACCTGTGTCAAAATATTTCCTAAAAAACAATGTACTCACTCCACTAAATTCCACACAGCATTAATGCAATCTTCAGTGAAATTGTTATGCATTGGGTGTCTTTGTTCAGCGCTTACTGAACAAGAGCAAAAATCACCCATCTATTATTGTGTGGACTCGCACAGCACAAGCCACAGATATTTCAATTAAAAAAAAAAGAAGGAAGGCAGGCTTTAAAAAGGTAGAATTATGCTCTTGCACATAGATAGGCATGTAAAGCACCAAGTTTTGTATTTCTTAAAATACTTCTTTGCAGTAGAAAGTAAGGTAAATAGTAATAACTAAAACTTCATAATAATCTGAAGAAAAGAACAGGCACAAAAACGGTTTTTATCAGGGAGGAATGTTCAAGGTGCCCTAAGAATAATCTAGAGTTTAAACACAAGTAAACCTGCTGGCACAAGACTGACCTCTATGCCAGCATTCCATGTGACACATTAAGAGAAAACTAAATTCTATAGAAGCTGCAGATCATCTCACAACAGAAACACTGGGCCAAGCAAACATCAACAGCTGTGTTCACCTTGAACTTAAATGTTAGTTTTGTACTCTGAAGGCACCAATTAATCAGAGATTTTGTACTTACGATTGAAATTAGACAGGCGCAACACAGAGCTAACTACCCATGCTATGGCATGACATACAACAGTGGTACACAAAGAACAGCTGCACTTTTCAGCCGCAGTATTTCTAAAACACTATAACCTTAAACGTGACAACAAAAACATGCATGGGACTGTCAGTTTTAATATCAAATTACTTTACTTTCCTTACCACTCACAGAATTAAAGCTCCTTTCATATGCCACATACATTAATACAGAATATATTCTTTCATAAGCACTGGGTCCTTTCCACAGGACATAATGCAATAGTTTGTAAATATGTATTCCAGATTGTAGTATATTTGCTCAAAAAATCACACAAATACCTACATATCATGTAACATCGAATGCCTTGCTTAAAATAAAAACACAACCCTTAAGTCCATTGTCAATTGCATTAATTTAGCTCAAATAAAAGGAAAAAAACCCCAACATCAAACCTACACTGTAAGATGCTGTTTCCACTTCGGACTATTTGTATTGTTGCATTTTTCTGTCTTCTTTGACTGTCCATCTACTGAGACTTCTACATAAGGGCTAGGTCCAAACCATTTATTTTTTTCTTTTAGTTTTGCTGAAATAACTGTTCAGAAAGAGAAAAACAATTATCCATTCAGTAAGATTTGAATTGCAAATAATATTTTTCAGTTGTGTGCTTCAGTATTCAAATATCAGGTCATTGATGACTGATAATAGCACTCAAGTAAAAAAAAAACACATTAGATGGACAAAAATACTCTTGCATTCCAGATCATTTTATACAACGCTGTAGCTCACACAAATGCCTAAACCACGCAACAGTACTTCTATAACATCAGACACCATAATTAATAACATTCAGTATTATATCCACAAAAGCACTTAGGTGTTGAAAGTAGAAAAATATCCTCTACAATCTCCTTCTGTCTATCACCAGCCAAGAGAATTCCTGGAGTTTATTACACTTGCTTGTTAAAAAGCTGAAAACATGATCTGTCTCATATAAGGAATCATGGAAAATTGCTACCACTGCTGGTGAAAAGAACATAAAAAAGCACTTTGTGTAAGTTTTCTGTATCAAAGCAAACTTACAGAAAAGCCAACTAAAGGCAAATTCTGAGTTCAATAACTACTTACTGTTCTAGAAAGAACAAAACCTGAACAGGACTTGCAGCTCCAGAGCTTTAATTTGGGTGGATGGGTGGATATGTTTTGTTTTGGGTTTTGGTTTGGGTTTTTTTGTTGGTTTGGGGGGGGGGGGGGGGTTGTCATTTTTTTTGTTTTTTGACCATTCACCATCAACTGCACTGCTCGTGTCCCAAACACCATGGCTATGTTGCCTCCGTTTAGCCAAAGCAGCATGCACGAGCCTACCTGCAACATTTGACTCTTGGATTAGGAGTGTTCTTGGATCCCTTGGCAACACTACACTACAAAGCAGTACTTAAGACAAAGATATTATCATTTCCAATTGGCCAGTGAACTCCACTCTGTTCTAACAAATAACAACTTTGTCTCCTGTGGTTTTGTCACTCACCTCAGCTGCACTACATCTTTAAAAAGACTAATTCAAGCCCATATGGCTAATCTACCTAGATTCCCTTTATAGTCTATGCTCCTTTAGAGATTTAGAGAAGTAGCTTAGTATAAACTGCTCTGAACTGCTTCCAAGGGAAACTCTTTCTCTCTACGTTACAGACATCTTACAGAAATTAACTTCAGTTACCTAATGCTAATTTTAACAAATAATAACAAACAAAAAATCCCCTTCCCTTCACGTCTCTAGTACTTGTATACTACAGCATCTCATGCCTCAATATCACTAATCGCCTCAAAGGCATCAAGACCCACTTTGAGGCAGCACAAATTTGCAGTCTTGTACCTATTTCCAAGGTTACTTACTCAGACAACCTGGAAGTTAATTCAGAAGTAACGAAGACAGCAGATCAGGGTGGCAAGGATAGGGCAGTTGGGGGGTGCTGTTTACAGAAATGCCCACAAAAAAGTAATGCCTGCTTGCACAGAAATCATTTACATGCAGGCTGTGACTGAACTTGTAAAGAAATCAAGAACCATTCAAGTATCTTAATAATCTCAATTCTAAACACTGAGACATTTCTACAATTTCACCTTCTCGATGTGAGCCACAGGCCCTGCACAGAGCGAGCCTCAGACAGCAGTCACCACTTCAACCCTTAGCTCTGTTCTCTGTAGCTGTGTGGAGGATGTACCTCCTTCCAAGCCCCTTCAATTATTCTTTCCAATATTTCTCTTAGTCTTATGGCCCACTGAGAAAAAACAAGCTTGTGAGCTCAGTGTGATAGCTAGAGCC
This sequence comes from Falco punctatus, assembly GCF_963210335.1. Classification (NCBI taxonomy): domain Eukaryota; kingdom Metazoa; phylum Chordata; class Aves; order Falconiformes; family Falconidae; genus Falco; species Falco punctatus. The sequence goes on from NC_137590.1 coordinate 1,659,688, forward strand.
AGTGTAACTTATTCCTCTGTAATTCCTCTCTAGTCTAAGGCTTTCCCATCTATTTTTGACAACTCTTTTCACCTCCACCGTACCAGCTTTGTGGAACTTCTGCATATACCCGCAGATCTTTCACACTAAGGGTGCAAAATTTACCCTTGGTCTTTCTAAACATAGACCTGCACACATCCACAGATCCCCCATGCCCAGGCATCAGCTCTTATGCTTCAGTAAAAATTGTCAGACAGCAAAAGTGAGTAAACCTTGGTAATTGTTTCAACAGCTGCCCTGTTGGTGGGGCACTACAAAAAGCAAAGCACGTAATGTCAATGCATTCCTATGCAATCTACAAGTGCCCAATTACAGTAATATTCTCTCTCCAACACTTTTAATAAAACTACTTTACAATGGTGGCCATAAAAAAAAATGGAACAAAGGAGAAGCAGTAAATAAAATTTAATGAACAGCAGTTCAGATTCACTTTGCTTGAGGTGTAAAACTAATGTTAGGAGAAAGTGTTAGATTTGTGTCAAGTGTTAGTAACTGAAAGCAGTATCATAATACAATATTACATTTCAAAGAGGACTGTTCTGTGCAATTTACTTAACGGCATTCAAAAAAAACTATTCCTTCCTTTTTTTAGACAAAAATGTATCATGACAAAATGCATTTTATCTAAAATTGTGAATAAAATAGCTATATTTCTGCCAAATAATGATGGCATAACACCATCAAATTTATTGTGAGACTTCTCTTGGGTTTTGTATAACTCAAAACTTCCTGAAATGCAACACACTTGCAACTTCCATTGAATTTTGCGAAAAACACTTACATTTCTAACCAGAAAAGATATAACCTTTCAAAATGCTTACCAGTGATTTGAAGCTGTGATTTCATGGAAAAGCCACTGGATGGTCCTGATCTGGACCCACTGCCAGCCATAATATGGGCTGGATCTTGAATCTGGAAAGAGACAATGTAAACATTTGAATCCTCAGACACCCAAAAGTTAAATCATCTGTTTTTTGACATGTAGATACATTATACTGCAAACAAACCCACCACACTTCTTTTCTTTGTTTCCTTTCCATTTCCCAGAAAATGGTTTACAAAGGGCTTAGTCTCTACAATTACATGTTCTGTCAATACTCATGTCCTAGGCAAAAGATGTCTTTTGATTTTGTCCCTTCAATTTGCCAATTAACTGAGAGTGAATGATACACTAACACCACAGTTTGCTGTACCTCTTACACCTGAAAATATCTGCCTATCCCGATGTCCTAAGTCCTGGGCAACAACTTTATCTTCCCATGTTAAGTATTAGTTGGTTTATAAAAAAAAAACAAAAACACAACAACAAAACCACACCACAATCCACAGGTACAGAAAAAAGACTGAAAATGAACTAATAAATTAAAAAGTGAACTTCAAACGTACAGAAACTTGCTTCTGTACATCTTTTATTTTCACTTGATGTGCTGGTTCTGGCTGAGTTAATTTTCTTCGTAGCAGCCGGGATGGGCTGTGATTTGGAATTGTGCTGAGAACAGCGCTGAGAGCAGGGGGGCGTTTTCCTCGTGGCTGAGCAGAGCTCACACAGAGCCAAGGGCTTTGCTGCCCCTCGCCCACCCCACAGCCAGCAGGCTGGGGGCACAAGGAGCTGGGAGGGGGCACGGCCGGCACAGCTGACCCCCACTGACCCCCGGGACACCCCAACCATGTGGTATCACACAGCGCATAAACTGGGGGGACACTCGGAGTGACGCCGTTGGTCCCCCAGGTCCCCGTTACACAGGATGGAGCCCGGCTGTCCCGGGGTGGCTGAGCACCGCCCCGCGACGGGCAGTGCAGAATGAACGCCTTGCCGGGCCTGGCTTGTGTGCACAGCTTTTATTAAACTGTCTTTATCTCAGCCTATGAGTTTTGTCACTTTTACTCTTCTGATTCTGCCCCCATCCAACCGAGGGGGCAGTGAGCGAGCAGCTGGGTGGGCCTGGGTTGCTGGCTGGGGTTAAACCAGGACACTTGATCAGATCAAGTCTACAGACCGCGGCTGTAATTCTACAAACCACTGAACTAGAAGAGGAAATACATCACTTCTGAAAGAGGGTAAGACAACCTTAATTTATAGCCCAATCTTCCCTCTTACCACACCCCAATACTTACACCTGTGCTAGCCTGATCTCCCAATACCAAAGCAAGCAGGTATTCCAGCTACTCTTGGAACTGTATTTAATTCAGTATTTGGTTTTGGGAGGCAGGGGAGTGAAAGTGGACAATATGCATCATTTAGCTTCAATATTAACAGACAAAAATGAAAGTGTGCTATTATATTAAAACTGGGCATCGCTTTGGAAATATCCAGATATCCTTGTCTCCTCATTTTTGAAACACATTTTCAGCCCAACACCCCTTACCAGCTACATTAGATAGAAACCTCTATAGCAGATTACCCACTGGGAAATGAATGTGTTAATGAAGATTCCAAATTACTTGCTGGATACAACCTCCTGACCATCCCTTTCATCCCGTGTTCCCTTCTTTGTGCCATTTCCTCACTGTCTTCTGCGGTCACAACCATTCAGCCTCCCACCTGTCTGACCTCTCTCTCCCTGGGCTCCCATCAGCCAAGGCTCGGCCGCCCTGGCCAGTGGGTTAGCTGATCTGCACGCGCCCACCTCCCACCCACTGCTGCATGGCCCTGGGCAGCCACCCAATCCGAATCCCAAAGCACATCAGATATCACGTGCCAGCTCTCAGGTCATCTTCTGCACACAACATTATTTCCAATAAGGAAATAACACATTAGCTTAAGCTGCTGATACCTGTATCTTGAGTATAAAAGGCTAAACATACGATTTTACCTACTGACAACACCACGAGCTGCCTAGACAAGTGCAAATCCTATCCTCCACACGCCATGGAAAAGAGAATTCATAAAAAGAGACTGGATCTGAACATTGCAACTTTCTTTTTAGAGGCTGCAACCTGAAGCAAAAGTCTGTATACTGTGACAATTACTATGAAATTTGTAATTCCACAGATACTTTGAAAGTGGTAAAACAGGCAGTTCTTGCATCCTACAGCTTTCTGATGCTACTGCAGAATATGACACCACTAAAAAAGGTACTAATGACTTGCTTAAAAATAGTATATAGTGTTATTAGTGGAGTTCAGTACTGTTAATTACTAAATTCCAGGTATGGATCACACAAATCCTGCTAGAGTGAAAAAATTTTAACATAAATATTTCAAAAGTAGTCTAAATTTAGAAGACTCCGAGGACAATCCTTTATTTTGATTCTGTGATTAGTTCTACCAAACTCACAAGGTATCCTTTATGCTTTAAGAAGGCAGTTTAATAGCATCTAGACCAATACAGACATATACTGGATAGCCTACAAGAGTTTGCATTTACAGAAGAGCTGCTATTTTCTACCTGGAGAAATAACACTGCACACAATACAAATGCAATTACTGAAGGTGGTAATTTTCCACTGTCATACAATAAGCATATACAGCATACAACACTCAGAAGCACGTTAAAGCTAACCTTCATTTCTAAGTGTGCAAAATACATCCATTACTACAATTTTATGTTTACTTTCATTAAGAATATGCAGAAAAAAAATCAAGCACCTTAATCACAATTGAAATTACTGTCCTGCACACATATGTGCGAGTGTGTATGTAGTGAGACATAGTTTTCACTAACTAGCTAAGTAAAATTTCTACTGCCTCCCAATACTTCTAAGAAAAAGAAACTACATTACACATTGTTTAGTTCTCTCAGCTGCCATAAAGTTTCTAAGTATTTTTAAATAATAAAACTGAAGAGTCTTACTTTATTGCACGCTTGCTAAAATCCAGAGGCTCTTCAATTAAAGCAAGCTCCATTGGTTAACCAGGGAAGAGGATGAAGAAGCAATCTACCTGTGCCCTGCACTGCAATAGCTCTATTTCTCTCCTCATATTTTCAAATACCTCAACTCCAATGCCTCTTCTGCTCTCCTTAACTGCCAGCTGAAACACTCAGCAAGCAGAGTAGCTGGTTCCATGCCAGGCATCCAGCAAGGAATAATCACTGAACTCATGCTGCAGCTTTTCTCTCAGCTGCGTGCTAATTTAAGTCTCTTCCCTACCATGCATGTATATACTCCATCCAGGTTTTTCTTAACTCAGAAATTTAATCAACTTTGATATCTCTGTCTCCATCAATTTTTAGCTGGAATGTATTAGCAATTAAGAAAGTTTGTAGTGCAATACACAGCAAAAGAGGACAAAGAGTAGAGCAGGACTGGCAGCCGGAATTATATACACTTCATTTTCCTAGGAAAGAAGCCTAAAATACATTAATTAGTCAATATCAAACCATGATGATTAATGAATTACACTTTGAAGAAGTACAAAGATATTGCAGAAGATAATAACCCCATAAGTCTCACACATCCAGCCAATTTCTGTATTTAAAATTAATTTTTAGCATTTAACTCTTCTTTGTTTATATAAAATACACATACAAATTAAATTTGTTTGGTAAGAAGCTGCTATATTCACAGCTATTCTTAATGGTAACACTGCATATGATTTCAACTCAAAGCCTGCCTAGGGCTACTTATAAACTTAATCACAAAAGAGGACAACATACACTCTTCAATCATAAATAAAATATTTCCATTTAGTTTTATTACAATAGAAACAATATTTAAGATTCTGTGAAAAGCAAATGTCTTAAGCAGTTCTGTCAGTGACTAGATTTGACGAGACCATCATGTGTGAACACCAACAAGCATTTTAACTGTACTAGACCCTTAGACCCCTTGTCAGTAGAACAGAATATAATGATTGCTTTCAAACTATGTTACAAATAATCATTTAATGAACAAAAATATAATTTGATAAATCATTATAAACTAGATATGTCTGCTTTACAAATTCATTGTAATGTAACAAGTACTTCCACAAGTAGAAATTGTCATTCCAAACAACTGAGAATGCATACTCAAGGTTTTTTACTTGCAGTAGAAAATTACACAGATCTTTATAAATACTTAGAGATTTGGTTTGTTTTCGTTTGGGTTTTTTTTGTTCTAGTTTTGTTTTAAATTATAGTAAGCTTATATTGCAGTTTTTCCCCCTCAGATGCTGCTCCCCACTCCCAAGAAACCTGTAAGAATCTGAAATTTAAGAACATTAGTTGAAAGGTTTGAAAGCTGTGACAGAGAGAGCAGAGCAGTGTAACAGACACTCAGAGCACAATCACCTAAGTATAATTTTCTTAGAAATTAACAAGACAAATTATTTGGCATATAAAAAGATATAATATAGAATAATAAAGAATTATTATCTTGTTGTAATTAAAAATAAACTATTCAAATGCTTGGCTGAATTTCTTTGGTAGCTGCATACCTATTCCCAGGTATCTTTGTTTTTATAACATGCTACCATAATGTATAGATTATTAGATACATTACGCTCAGCTTCATAATTGCACATGCCATTGTTTGTACTCCGGCAGGTTTGAACAAACATTGCTTCAAATAAGTCTGCCTCACAGTAGGAAACAGTCCACGCATCCTTTTGGGATTTGGTTCTTTCCCCCTCTAACTGGAGTGCCTTCTCAGAATCTCCCCTACGGCACAACCTGATGCTGTTTGGCCAAACGTCATCATCTTCAGCAGCACTTTGATCCAAGACAGCAAGCTTCATCACCAGATATTTTTTTTTTGCCAGTGTGGTGGGGAAGAAAGAATAAATTCTAGAGGAGCACAGCCCAGATGCTACAAACACCTTCAGAAAAAGGAATGCAGAAAGGAAGGAGTCTCACTTATTTTTCTTTTAAGAAATCATGAGAAAGAATAGGGAGAAAAGCAGCTTTGAGCATTTCTTGGTTAAAGCAAAAGGCAGATGTGGGAAGGACCTTCTTACCCCACAAAATCAGGGAGTAAAAACAGAAGAAAAATGTTATCAAAGGCTTGAGAGACTTTCAGAGTGTCAGACCAATTTAACTTATGGTGTGACTGTATTCAGTGATGTTATTAATCTGTTAAAGAACTGACTTATCGAAAAAGGTAGTTTTGTTTCATAGTTATTTGAAAGAACAGAAGACATCTAGGTCAGAATGAAATCCTGTGACTGTATATTATACGGACATAGCTTTGAAAATATGTTGGCACATGCTCTTTATAATTTAAAAACTACTGAAATAATTGCATATTGTTGGCTGCTATAAGCCTTATGTTTACTAATTAATTTTAAGAACAGGCTAAACTGCTCTTCACAGGTGTACCAATTCAGAGTGTATTTGCCATTTCAATAATCAAGTAAAAAAAAGAAACTGCATAGTGAAAAAATTTCTTTAACATACCTAGTAATTTTAACAATGGTTTTGAAAACCTCACTGTGTGTAACACAGGAATACAGACTTCTGGAAAAAGTGTACAAAACACAAAGTTTTGTCTAAAAAACTGCCTGTGAGATGTTACATGTCCCCTTTACAACAGTTAATTATTTTTAACCAACAAGTATGCTAGTTAGACAATAAAGAGATTAGACTAGATATTTGCAAGTTCAAAGTCACCTGTTTACCTTAATACTGCACTTTCTTGTGTGTGAGAAATTAAATACAAATGCTTTCTCTCCCTCCCCCAAAGCACTGAAGCCTCTTTTTAATTGAAGGCATGCACATTAAAGTTATTTTCTCTTAAATGTTAAGATATAATTACCGAGTAAGCCTAGGCAGAGACAGCTAGTTTGGGAACTTACTTGTTTAGCAAATTTGCAGTTACTTTACCTGTTCAAGTTTCATCTTTAAAGTAAAAAGTGGTTTGACAAAGCTGGTTTTATTGTTTCATATTTTTGTCTTTTTCTCTAAAATAAGTTTTAAGGACATGGTCAGTTTTGCCCAAACAAGTAATAAGACATACAGAAAGAAACAAACTGCTGAGTAATCAACCAGGAAGAAAAGAATAGATTAAAAGATTGTAAGAGTGTTGCGTCCACATTGGAAAGGGAAGCAATTATGAGATTTGCACCAAGGGATATTTATATAAGGAATGGAAACAAAGAGGGTTTTAACAGCAGAATGCAGCTTAGCTCCCTTGGCCATTACTGCATGTGAGCAGCACTACACCTCTTTCCTGAAAATGCAGTAAAACCAAAGTAGTCTCTGCCATAATACATATGTTGAAATTTAAAATCCAGATGCCTAAACTGTTTTTGAACGAATGTGAAATACAGTGCATACCGGGTACAAACCCAGCCTCTAGGCTGAATTACTGTGCTGTTGCTGTCACATCCCCACTGTCACCACCAGCTGTGCTCCCCCAGGCAGGAGCCAGCACCATAGGCACACCTCCCTTTTGCTACCTACGCTCAGTTTAACTATTTACAAAGCTAATGTACAGGCAGCTCTCCCCAGAAGAGTGAGATGCAAGCTCAAAGACAACATCTGTGCCAATTCAATATACTTGCTAAAAATATATTTGTGGGAAATACAATTTAATCAGTTTGGGAAACAATCCAAGTGGCATGACCTTCAGAGGCTGCAATGAGGGAAATGCAAGATATGCAACGCATCAAACACAGAAGAGGTGCCCAACTTCTGTCCTTTCTCTACTGTGGACTTACTAATGAGGCATTCTTGACATCGATATCAAAACTATCCACTACGTTATCTTAAGAACATGTATTTTAAGTTTTCCCATGTATTTTAAGCTTTCCCCTATCTAATTCCTGTATACAATATGCAAGATTCATTTTACTTTTGGCTCAGCACAGGAACCACTTCCCTGTTAATGTCTGCTTACAGACTATCATCTCCACACTCTTTCAAAACACAGTGGTATATCAGAGTCAGGAGTTAAATCTCCTTTAAATCAACATGTCTAAATATATTTTACAAGTGAGATTATCTGAATCTATTCTAGATAGCTACCATCCTGAATTTTTCTATCGGATGTTCTTCTGCTACAAGTAAGCATACCTTGTAGAGAATCATAATAGAGATGTTAAGATTGGTATGAACAAAGAGGGAATAGAAAACTGTGTGTATAAATCAGAAAAAACCAGCAAAACAAAGGTTAAAAGAATGGCTTTTATTGATAACAAAGGACACTTCTTGCAACAATAAAACTGAGGAGTGTTTGTGTCAAGACCAGGATGTCTTCACTCTGATAAGACTATGGCACAGACGGCCAGCGAAAGAGCCTGTGCTTTAAAGAGGAGTGCCAAGAGGGTTACATCACATCACATACGTCATTCCTTTTCCTGTTAGCCCAACAGGAAAACATACTGGAGCTATAAAGATATGGATATTCCAAATAAGGAAAAAGCAACCAGCATTAGCCTTCGCTTCAGATTTATGGAGGCTGGAGTAAGCCACATTCTAAAGCAAAGGATAAATATAAAACAAGTCTTGACTCCCAAAGGATATAAAATAATCATCTATAAAGTAGTAGCTGTCACTAAAAGGAACCTGTGGCATGATCAACAGCTGACAGATACCATTAGTTCCTTCCTCCATGTTGCACATGAAAGACACTGGCTATACCAGCTCACCATGCAAAAACATCCCAGTGCTTGTGAGTACACGAGTGTGAGAGAAAGAGTAAGTAAAATGTATGAGAGAATGAGTGTGAGTGGGTAAAATTAATTTGAGACTTTAAAAGTAAATACTACATTCTCTTCCTGTAAAGCCTCACACTGAGTTTTGTTATAATAATTTCCTACAACCTCAGACACAACATGAATGACAGTCAGTGACACCATATTGACAGCCTACAACAGGATCAAACCACGGCTCTATTCTGCGTCACAAACAGATTTAAAATTACAGTAGCAATGACTATGGAACTACAGGCTAATAGCCTTAAACACTCTGCTAAAAACACTCAGATAATTATTTATGCAACAGTAATCCTCAGCACCGATTCCTTGTTTTTCCTAAACATCTATCACTTAAAAAAGAGAACATAAAATGAACACGGGAACTCTTCTGAATCCAAAGTATCTAAGCTGGAAAATCTGAAAAACATTTAATCTGACTATCAAGACAAAGAGATCACCCAAGGAAAGAGTAACTCCGGAAACGTTGGGGGCAGACACCCAGTGATATTCACACTGTAGCTTTTACGTCAATACTAGGGATCACCAGTGTTCCTTATACAAACTGCACAGATTAGAAAAACTGGTCCATCAACTTCAACTGCAGAGAAAAATGCTTCCAACAACACTGCTTGCAATCCAAATTAAACTATGTCTTCAGGCCTGCCAAACTGAAGACTCACATCAAAATTATAGAGAATTCATTCATTAGCATTTCTACGCACCCAGAAGCCTGCTTGTATAACCTGCACCTCAGCAGAAATATTTCATATTACTTTTTTCTACATATAGTATTTGATAATGAATAAAAGAATTGGAAAAAAGACATGTACAGAAACAGTACTGCAATATACAAAATTCAAAGGGAAAAAAGCATGTAATTTGACAGGGGTTTTTTCCCCTTTCAGTATTACATCAGTAATTCCTCAACCACAAGCTGTTCTTAAGACTAACACTGTGGCAGGCAGGACAAAAGGGACAAAACAGGCTTTGCCACCAACTCAGATAACTCGCCAATGAATTTTCTTCCCAACTAAAAGGATGTTAGCTTTTACTAACTTCTAAGAAATACTCAAAGAGGGGAAAAAAGACAGAAGTATACATCAACATCATATGCTTTTTGCTTGATTCCAAAAAGCCTGGCAAGAAAAGCTACTGCAGAGCTGCAAGAGATAATTAAAACCGTTTGTGAAAACAAAGAGATAGTTATTTTTATTTTAGCCATTTCCTTCTCATGGTACAATCCATTTCAAAGAGGACAATTCATATATGCAAACCACTAAGCTAAAACCGGTTCACTGCTGTAAACTTTGAAATAGAGTAATACTTTAAATGGCTGTTTCTTAAACACCCCCGTTGGAAAACAGGATATATTGAAATTGGCATGCACACTAACCCACTGCAGAGAGAATTAAACTGGTACTAGAAAGACCAAGAAGACAGTAAAACCGGCATCGCTGTAACTACCACAAACTTAAACAGATTTTTAAATTGCTGGACTTACTGGTATTAACCGGACATTATCTGGATTAACTCCTGCATTTTACAAACCACTGCTTTTAGAAATTAATTTTGGCTTTTAAAACTGTTTTTAAAAGATATTTTGTAATAGTATAGTTTCAACACAATCCTGCATTGACTCAGAACTGTTTCATCTTAATACTTCTGTGATGAGGTTTCAGGAAGTGTTTCGGTGGTAGTGCACAACTGCAACAACGTTACAACCTGTCACCTGGAAGGTAAGCAGTTACCTTGCTACTTGCAAAGCAAGACAAATCAAGAAACCAGATATTCAAGCCTATTTTTTATGGCTGAAAGTACCCAGGTGTTATCATGGGCTGACAATACACTCGCAAGGTAAGTTTGTTTGTAAGGGTTTGTGCTCTTCTATCCATTTCACGATGGGCAAAACTATTTTCCTAGGCCCCCTCTTCTGGAAGCTTACCCTATAGGTCAAGATTTTAAAATCACTGTTGGTTGCCTTTTCTTGGTGGACTAACAAAACCCTAAGGTGTGAGTAAAGAATATTTTTACTTACCAAAGACAACTAATCAAATTTAGCCCCAAACCTGTCTCCATAGTAGGTGGTTGTGTTGGATTTACATGGCAAGGCTTTAGTGGCAGGGCAGCCGCAGGGGTGGCCACTGTGAGAAGATACCACAGGCTGCACCCATGTTGGGCAGAGCCAGCTCCAAAACAGACCCACCGCTGGCCAAAGCCGAGACCATCAGCGATGCTGGTAGCATCTCTCCAATAATGTATTTAACCCATCTCACTGAGCTACTGTGACCATCACATTTCAGTCGCATCACATCTATTTTAGGATGGTTTAATGGAAGTTCAGCTTCCAATGTACAAATTAAACTCATGATCTGAAAATTATGAGCTGACAGTATTATGATCAGAGAGTTTACGCCCTGAAGAGGTGAAGGTACCAGAGCTGGGGATTACTGCCTATATAGTGATCCAGCTTCTCAGAAAGAGCAATATTCTTTCATAGGGAAATATCCTTTGAGCACCTGCAAATACCAAAGTTCCTCTGACCTTGCACAATTCCTGCTATTAGGACTGTTTGACTGTTATTATAGATCTCTGACAAAAAGGCATCAAGTTCTAGCAATTAGAACTCTTGTATCTTGTAGAAATTAATCACAGATTAATTCTTCCATTTCCTCACACTGTGAACCATGTCCTATACAGACCTTTGTGGAAATACAGGTTAAACAAAACAGTAATTTGTGCTCCAACTTCAAGGACATTTTTCCTCTGAGAGGAAGAGAAGACAGTTACAAAGACCGAAGCAACGTAATCAACAGACATGTATTGACAAAGCCCTAATGGGCAGAAAACCCTTTTATATATAACTTTCAAAAAACAATATTGTTTTATTCCCAGGTTTCTAAAAAGAACGTACCTAGAAAGCATAAGCAACATTTTCCAGTGGTAACCTTGGAAAAGAAATTTCTCAAGGGAAAAGCAGATAGTGCAGCCAGACAGTTACTAGCAGCCACTGAAACTGCACTAACAGGAAGCTGAGCAGGTATCTGGAAACAGTCAGTGTTTACTTTGAATTGCAGCTGTTTCATAAACACAATATTCTCTAGCATGCAGCCTTGGTACCATTTATCTAAGTAAGACTGTATCCTAACTGCAGAAATACAGGCATTTGTTCTGTAATTTGGAGATTTTCTCGACACTACTCAGATTTTATCACAAAGGACAACTTTGAGCACAGAGAAACACTGAAGAGAATTCCAAGATAATTACAAAACAGAGTTACCAAAAGCAGCCATATTTTTTGTTCTGTCTGCCCCAAAACATCTCATTTAGCCCTACAGCTACATTTACGCTTCAGCTGGCTCTGAGACTAAGAGGTTCCTACAAAGCAAAAATCCCAGTCTTGAGTATCTCAGTCAAATATTACTGTTGGTGTTAGCCACAGGTTATTTTAGACCTTGCCATGAAAGCATGAAAAGGCGATTTTTAAAGAACTTTACCCAAAGTCTCTTCCTGCCTGTTGCTATGGGACGGGGAAGGAAAGAAATTATTTGGAGGCCTCCACTTAGCAAGGCTTTATCTACATGACACAGTAGTAAGAAGACATGGTCACACAAATCCACAAGTTACTTATTCATGTTATTCAATTTTTAATTAGGGGAATTAAATAATCTTAATGTGATCACCCAGAACAAAAATATGAAGTCAAAATAGCAAGTTACTTTTTCTCCCTTTAAGCGATTTTCTTACTTGTAATCTATTAAGTGATGATTGCCTGGATATTTCAAATCACCACCCATCTTTTTGCAGTTTTAACAGTTTTCCTGAAATGCAAGAGGTTAGTAGAGATAGTTAAGAAAAAAAAGAAATTGACATTTCCATATTTAAAACAAAGATATTGAAGGATTAGACGTTATTTCACATAAAACACAGAAACAAAACTTGAAAAAATAAAAATACACTGTAAAAATATTAAATTTTGCCTGTTACGAACTGCCCAGAAAATTAAGGACAGGGAAACAAATCAAATAGAACAGTCACTGACTTTACAGTCATAGCACAAAGCCTTGTGAAACATTTCACACACTATGAGAAAAGTTTGCTTGGTTTTACTCTCAGACATATCCGAACACAGTCCAAACAACTGTCAAGCAGCATTTATATTCTGTCTCTCAGAACCTTCCTATGTATATTTTTGTTTTCCCCTACCTATGCTGTGCATTTAAAAAAAACCCTCACTAGCTAAAACTGACCTGAAAATAACCAATGAAAATGTGTTGCTGGAAAGAGCATGTGAGGAAACAAGTGTATCTTGAAATGAGAACACACTTCTATGAATTACTTTCTAATTTCCTCCCAACTGCTGTTTTGCAGGTTTGTTTGGTTTTGTTTGTTTTTTTTTTTAATAGAACCACACAACAATGTTGGCTGGAAAGGACCTCTGGAGGTTGTCTTGTCCAACACCCTCCCAAAACAGGGCCAACTTCAAAGTCAGACCAAACTGCTCAGTGTCTCAGAAAAGTTCAGTACAGTAAACTAGTAGCAACATACAAGTTGTAATAAAGGTATCTCAATATATATATTCAAGTTTCCAGATACAATAACAACAAAGTAGAGTGGCTCTGTGGCTTTACACAAACACACATCCTGTTTTCCTAATGCATAAATGTGCAAATGCTTTACATTCTTAGCATTTCAAGCCTTTCACATATCCTTGCCATACTGCTACTAAAACACATCAAGAGAAACAAAATTTATTTAACATGAAAGTTAAAATACAAAGTTACCTAAAGATGTGTTCCTTAGAAATTTTATTCCTCTTGATAACTGCAATAATATGGAGAAATACAGCAAATAAAATGAAACAGGTGAGCTCCAAAGACAACTGCCTCTTCTACCCTAAGCAGTCACCTTCCAATCAAGTTCAATTACAAGCCAGCTGTCATTTCGTAAGAGATTTCTCACAATCAAGATAATTTACTTCTTTCAGGACTTCATGCAAACCGTAAATCAAACTGCTTTACTAAAACTGGAGGGCAAATCTAACAGTTCTAAAAAACCTGATTTTGATTAGTCAGCATTGATTATGAAGGGGAAATCATGCTTGACCAACCTGACAGCTTTCTTTGACAACTTGGTAGCTGAGAGGACAGCTGGTCATCTTTGACACTGTCCCCTACATCATCCTCATAGACAAGACTATGAGGTATGGGCCACATCGAGGACTGTGGCATGGATGGAAAACCCGGCTGAGCTGCGGTTGTGATCAGCGGTATACGGTCCAGTTAGATGCCAGTCACAAGTGCTGTACCCCAGGGGTGCATACTTGGCCAGTACTGTTTAACTTCTTCAATTATGACCTGGACAATGGGACCAAGCTCAGTCTCAGCAAATATGCTAATGAAACAAAAGTGCCACAAAGGGAAGTGCAAAGTTCTGCACCTGGGCAGGACTAAACCTACGCACCAGTAAAGGCTGGGGGGCAGCTGTACAGAAAGCAACTCTGCAGAAAACAAATACCTGTTGAACACAAACTAGTAATGCTTCCTTGGGAGGAGGGGGAGTTTCGCAAGCATCCTGGGCTCCATTAGAAAAGCATTACTAGCAGGATGAGGAAGGTGGTCCTTCCCTGCTACTCAACAGCAGTGAGACCACATATGATGTACTAGTGTGTCTAGTTTTGGGCTTCCCAAAACAAGCATGACACAGACATACTGGAGCGGCACCAGCAAAGGGCCATACCAACTATAAAGTGATTGGAACAAGACATATGGGGAGAGGCTGAGAGAACAAAAATTGTTACGCCTGGAAAAGAGAACACTTGGTAGGATCTTATCAGGGCGTATAAATACCTAAGGGAGGTATAAAGGGTTAAAAAAGATGAAGCCAGACTGTCTCCAGCAGTGCTCAGTGATAGGCAATGGGCACAAATTAAAACTCAGGAAATTCCACTTAAAACCAGGAGATTTATCTATTTTACTGTGAGGTGGTTGAACAGTGGAGAAGCTTGCCAAGAAAGGTTAAGTTGCCATCCTCAGAGATATTCCAAACCCAACTGAACATGTTACTGACTGCTCTAACTGGCCTTGCTTTGAGCAGATGGATTTGGACCAATGTCCAGAAGCCCCTTCTAACCTCAATTATTCTGTGATTCTTTGACTTCCCTAAAACAAACTCAATAATTCCCATTGTACCTGGCCTGTTCTTCCTCTTATTCTCTTTAGGTCTTGGTCTTGTAGCAGATTCTTCCTCTAAAGAAACCTCTATCAAGTTTGTTATATGCTGCTTTTTTTTTTTTTCCAAACTGAGGTTTGCTTTTAGTGCCCAGTTATTGATTACAGCTTAAGTTTTACTAGTTTGAATAGAGAGGCACAGACTGCACAGGTCAACATGCACCTCCTTCAGGTTCAATCATCTTTATCTTGAGTGTCATGTTTAATTTCTACAGCTTTTCCCAAGTCCTGTACTAAAATCCAACGCACAAGTCTATACATTTTTTCTCGCTTTCGAAAACTATTTCCCTTATTGCTGCTCTCTACTATAAAGAGCAAAGCAATGCAGCTTGAGTCCTTCTTCAACAATATGTTCAAGACCATACATACCAAAGCGTTAGCTAGCTTCAATTAATGACCATCAGGTAACATGATATTGAGAAACATGCAAAAATCAAGGCAGAGTTCAACTGCCCAAACAGAAAGAATGCTACTGTACACTTCATATGCACACTGTTTTCCTAGCTTATTTTAATTTTCTTTTGCCTTGATAAGAAATCTCATAACACATTCACACATCACTGCCTTGGAACCTGTGTATCCATCCCTTCATTATTTATGTAAAATCAGAAATAGGGAAGTCATTGAATATCATGTTCATTCAAAATTACATTTTACTTCGCTATTGGCTGGTGTTTAGCTGTTCATACCTTTAATAATTTCCTTCCTTTTAACTCATATGATAACTTTCCAGAGCAAATCTGGACAGTTACCCATATGTTGCTTCATATCTCTCCCATGCATGTATAAAGCCTCTGTCCCAATCTTTGAAATACTTTCAAACCAATTACTCTATTTTACATGAAAAATTTTCCATGTGTGACAAATTTGGGCTAGAGAGTCACTTAAAGGATGCTGATCCTCTTAACAGTTTCTAGAAGTTTCTCCTAGGTATCTAAACAAATTAATCCAAACCTCAGAGGGCAAGAACGGCAATGGAGTTTAACCTATGATACTAAAACCAAATAAAAATTATGCTGCCAAAAATCCCAATGACATATACAGCTAATGTGACCGTGGAGGCATCATCTAGCTGCATGGCAAACCGACAAATTCACATCAATGTCCTGTTCTACCACTTCAGCCTTATTCTTTTAACACATCCATGAACCTTCGCTCATTTCACAGTTCCCAATGCATACATTTAGCTCCCCCATCTCATTATTACAAAAATAACCACATAGCATCACAGTTCAGATTAGTGTTTTATGCTATTTTCCAATTAAAGAGGCAGAAATCATTAACCTTCACGAGCAAATTTCGGAAACTGCAGAACTTAATTTGATGCTCATGGGAAGAGAGATAAAACACTGATATTAGTAGATACGTTGGAGAACCACTTGATCTTTAATTTGACTGCTTGTTTTGTGATTTGGCATCAGAAGAAAATGACTGGGTTTGTATTACAGCTATATTTAAATGTATTTCAAAGGCATTACTTTTGAAGTGTCAATAAGAAACAATCTCTGTATTATAAACTCTCACAGTAAAGCACAATACAAGGCCACCACCTCCTGTTTCACCATCCACCTTGCAGCTTTTAAATAAGTCACTTCAGAAGCAGTTACATATTCAGTTATTAACAGAGGACAGCATCTACAGAGGATGTCATAATCTCCAGCCATTAGTTCTTGTTTACAGCTCAGTGCTTGCTCCCACGCATTTCCCCATGCCATTCTCAGCACTACATTTCATTACCAATGGTTCACACATACCCTTATTCAAACAAACCTACATGAAGTTTCTAAGTCTGGGAGGAATGGAAAAAAAACATAGAGCTTGACCATTAAATTACGCTATTACCTGTATTCATTACCAAGTATGACAACTTCAGCCACTATTACAGTTGTTTTGAAGAATGTTTTTAAAAGTAGCCCCTTGAAAGGCTGTTGCTTACTAGCAGTCCCAGAACCAAAACCAGATCCTGTCACCTGGAGGACTCAAATCTAGCAGATACCAGCTTTATTATGCTTCTGAAAAATGTATCTACATTAACCTAAACATGATTCTTTAGTATGTTCTGTACAGAACTGTACAGCACACAACACACCTTGTTTTAAGAGTGTTCAGTGGCACTGATGGAGGTTGACACGTGTACAGAGGTACCTCATTGTTACACCTTCTGGGGGTGTAACAATGAAGAGAGCTCCAGATACACCTCCACTTCTTTGCTCCCAAGAGCACTGATAAAATGGGCCATGGAGGTATGAGTAGAAAGTTTCCAGTAAATGATATCCCCTGACAAAAACTATCTTGCTAAACAGGTTGTCACTGTAGGTACCTGAGCAACAAACCAAATCAAAACAGACTGCACAAATCTGCAATTCAACCTGGCAAGGCTCATCAAAGAAACTGTGAGTCGTTCTCTACTACCCATGACAACTACAAATCTGAAATTGGCTGATTATTTGAAATCTCTTAAAATAGAAAGTTCTTTGTCACTTGCTGCCTGTATTTGCTTTAGCAGATTAGATGTTATAAAACACAGTTCCTCTTGATTAACTTTGACTTAGCTGTAAGAACAAGAACTACTGTTGTCAATGCACTGAAATTCTTACTTAACTTACATTAACTTAGAGTTAACTTACATTACCAAGATGTACATACATTGCCCCATAAGAAAAACAAGCTGCTGCTCTGAATACCTGTAAGCATTACAAGCAATCAAAGAAACTAGAACTAGAAATCTAGCATCTTCACCAAATGAAGTAATATTCCTGTGTGCTAAATTCAATGCCAGCCAGAAATAAAGGCTGCATCCTTCCAACCTAAATTATGCATTACTAAAGTAAAGCACACAAAACCGAAAGACGTAACGGAGATCAGAATTTCTGGTAAAAAAAAAAAAAAAAAAAAGAGAGAGAGAGATTAAGTAAACACAGAGGTATCTAAAAGTCTACTATGGGTCACTTTTTTTAAAAACTGCAAACTGCTGCAAGCTAAATCTTGAGTTCCAGAGGAACCACCTTCATGTTTTCTAATTGCAACAGAAGTCCATTACCTGCTTCCTAGGAATCTTTTGTAAGTGACCAGATGGCAACATGAAAGCATAGCCAGGAATGGACAACATAACCATCCCAACCCTGCAAAATGCAACTGCTTGCTACATTCCAGCTCACGTCTCTCTGAAAAATAAAACAGAAACTACAGGAAAAAGATGGCTTAGAACTGCACCGCTATTCCTATATTCTCAGTGCTTTTCTTTAACTTGTTTTTTGTGGGGCTGCCCTAAAACCCTTTTTCCCTTTATCAGAAGGTAGACTTCTGAAATCCCGGGTTACCCAAGACTTCCAACAGTAGTAATAAATTAAAATCCTGAATTAAAGTTTCAGTCTTTACAGCCTAGATCTTCTATATGAAGAATTGACAATTGCACATTTAAAAAAACATCAGGATTATCTGCTAACAACAAACATTAATTGCATCCTTCAAGTTCAAGGGAACTGCCATGCTGCAAGGATACAACTTAAAACCCACAGGTCTTGATGAAGCTTAGAACTGTCTCAAACTAAAACTTGACGATAAGCCAGAGATAAGTGTACAACAAGAGTGACGGTGGTACAGTTGTTGCAGCTATCAGGGGAGCACAGATGGTGAGTTCTGCTCTGGCAGCTTGATATCGCTGAAGGAGCAGCCCCATCTTCCCCTCACACTCCCCTCAGTCACACAGTCCTCCCCTGTCTTTGTGCCAATTCTAGTGCTAAATTGACATCCAATGACTTGGTTAAATGCAGTAAATCTTCAGGGGAAAAAAAGCCTAGGGCCCCTGATAACTGCAAAACAATATATATGTATTTTTTTTTAAATAAAATAGGCATACATTGCATGCCCTGGCAAAGTATTCTATGCAAGGAGTGTAACTCTGTGTGAGCAGTTTTTACACCATACATACACCCCTTCATGGCTTACCTGTCCCTGGATTGTGGCAAACCAAAAGGTACTCATGTACTGGAGTAAAAGTATAGGCCCATAGGGTTGTAATACTATGTAATGACCTTAACCAGCAAAGCATTCTTCAAGATATAAACCCTGAGTCTAAGTCACATGAGGAGTTTCGACAACTGTTCTAAATTTTGATCAGACCCTTTTTTATGTAGTTTGTAACGCATAATGAAGTCATGAAGGCAGAAACAGAAAATATAGTTTACTATTTTAAAAATCGGAAGTGAAATTCCAAAAAGCAGAGAAATCCCAGCTGTGGCACAGGCTTTCTCTCATAATAAATCCTATCGCTGTCATTACTGTCTACAAAGTCCCTCCCCTCTCAATTCCTGCATCATCCACCCTTAACAGGGAATTTCATTTCACTGGCATCTTCTACACTCAAACATATGGTTCATTGCAAAGTTCACAGCTGAACTTTGTTTACGTTCATCTGAAAGCATTTTCACCTCTAACATCACCATTACAACAGTACTATTTTGTTCAAGCATACACATCCCAGAGGAAAACAAGACCTTCTTAAATGTTATCTTTTGCTTTAATAACTCCAATTGTCACTAATGCCATAAAGGTCTTGTAGTTCTGAGGGCCTGATGAGGGGTAGGAAGGAAGGGGGAAAAAAAAAGTATTGATATGCCACACCTCAAAGGACTACATTTGAAACATTTAAACCCCTGAGAATACCTAAATAACCACCAGCAATGTCAACAGGTTTCCACACAGAGCAAACCCACCTGCCCAAACGAGATTTCAGAACAGGGGTTAAATACACGGATTCAACGGGTGCACAATAAGAACAACGAGAACACAGTTGCCTTGTGATAGCTTATTCATTGACCTGAACTAGATCTGGTTCAGGCAAATGTTTAACAAACGTAGCATCGCGCTGGAAATTGGTCAATCTAATATACAGCACACGCTGCATTTACAAAAGACAAAAAAGACATTCTAAGGTCTTACCGGTAAATTCAATTTAACAAGCACAAAATAGAGCGTGCCAATTGTCTGCAGAAGTACTGCCCACTGAACGCAAGTTTTCCTCTGCATCTTTAGATGGTGAACAGTTCTAAATGGAATTAGAAATGGTACGTGTGGCAAGTGTTATTACACAATGTAAAAAACTTCTGAAAACAGAGGTGATAGCTATTTAGTTTATTTAGAATTTTTTTTGAAGTAGAATAAGGTGGTCAGCGTGTTTTCCTAAACTCTCAGCATTTCCCTCCTCTTTCCTGTTATCATTATACACATTATTCCCCTTCAAACAGCTGGAATAAGAATCTGCTTTTAAGACCGCATCTTTGCTGACAACACATGCACTGGCTGAATCCCATACATCCAAAAATAGAAGCTGACTTGCCATCCTTATACAAAAAACAAGGCAGTGTTACACTGTTACATTTTATCTCCTAAGCTCCTGTATTTCCTTTTTTCTCGCTTCCTTTATTCAGAGTATTTCAGAGGTGCCGTTGACCAGGGGTCTTGACTTGAACAGTTAGGAAAGGGTGTTCAAGTAAAATCTAGTGAAAAGGCACAGCTCATCACTTTCACAGAAGTTTGCAAGCCTTGTTAAAGATTAGACCAAACACATTATCAACTTTTAGACATTTTTGTATATTAATCATCACTTTTTTTTTTACCTAGCCTCTGAAACAATATATTCACAGCAGTAGGAAATACACAGATACACACACAAGGGCACACACGCACTTCTCAATGAAGAAAAATTAATCAGAGTGATCCACAGGTCAATTAATTCAGGCTCCAACAAGCAAAAGTAAAAAAAAAATAAATAAATAATCTTTAAAAGTTGAAGGAATCCTCATAAAGAATGAACTCACTCCATCTAGCTGCTTCTGCTTTGCAAATAAATCATGAAAAGAACAGCTCATGGCATGGGTAGAGCAAAAATTAAGGCGTCAGAAAAGTACAAACGCAGTATTTGGAGCAACAGATCTTAATCTACTCAAATGTTTATGAAACCAGAAGTGAAGAAATAAAAATGTAGTTTTCAGACTACTCTAACTGTCAAGCAAGAGTAATGATTATTAATATATTATTAAAAGACAGCTAGCAATGTGGATAGGAGCAGGCACTAGGGATAGATACCAAAAAGTGTGCTAAAAATTAGGACGATTCACTCTGTCTCAATACGTGCTCTTCAACTTGCTCAGCATCTAGTCTTCCTTAGCTTTTTTTACTGTATTGGACGATGCAAAGCTAAAAAGGGCAGTAACCACTTATGAATGACTTGCACAGGCAAAAGTTCCATCGCAATCATGTGAAACTGAAGGAATCAAAGAGCCCACTTTCTTTTTACGTAAATGAACATGCTTCCAGTCACAAATGTTACATTCTTGATGGATATTTCACTACAAATGGCTATCCATTTGATAAATTAATGAATAAATCAGAATTGGATTACAGACCTGTCTTTACTATGTCTTTTTCTATTCCAGATTGATTTAAACTTTAACTGATCTTTCTTTTCCTTAGTATTAAACTTCAAAGATTACCAGGTATCTAGCTAATACTAAGAGACAAAAAGTATGTCTAAAAGCTACCAGTGACAAAAAACTAGACCTAGAAAGAACAGAAAACAGAAAGCATACACATTTTATTGAGGTTGATATTAACACCCTCTTCTTGAAAGCTCCATTTCTGTATCACAACCTACCAATACAAAAGCCGAGATTGGCACATTTCAGGTAAAACGTGTCACCTAGCTTTCCCCGTTTATTGCTTAAAAACAGGGTTCCACATAATAAAACTTTAACAGTCCACCTGAAGAAAACAGGCCTTTTCTGCTCAACACCACCACCATTTGGATTCAAGTTCTGAACTTCAAAATCAGTGCTCTAAATGCAAACATGTAACTAGCTCCGTTCATCACTGAAACAATCGGCCTCTCCTGGCATCGCAGTTCAGAATAGCTCAGGCAGGTGGGTGGAAGGCAGGCATCATCAGTTTCTAAATGGGAGCACTGTAACAAAACTTTTAAAAAAAAAAAAAGCACAGCATATAAGCATACTGCCAAGTTTTAAAAAACTATTTGGATAACCAGTGTAACAAGATCCAGTATCGTGTTTCCTCAGAAGGGGAAAAAAATAAATCTGCCTTTGATGATTTACCAAGAAGTTTGTTCTATGGCCCAGTATAGTAGAAGTAGAAATTCCAGGCATAACTTAAGAGCTGGTCATATGAAACAGGGCCTTGGGTTCTTCAAAATGCTCTTTCACAGTTTATTATGATACTTTTTATTAAGTGCAACTTGTGGTTCTTCTGAAGAAGATCCTTAAACTCTGCACTACAGTAAAATCTGGGTGTCAGTCACAGAAAATGCTCAAGTCCTTACTGCTTTATTCTTCAGATGAGAGGAATGAAGAAGAAAAACTATCTGTCCCTCTCCAAAATGCAGACACAGAATTACCTCAGGTAACAGTCAAACCTAGCCCGAGAAGGATTGCCTAAAACCTTTAAAAATACTAAATTTATGAGACAGTAAAAAGTATCTAGAAAAACAGAATACTCCCAAGGTAGACTATAATCATGGCTCGTCTACTTCCTCTTCTGAGGTGAACACACACTTCAAAGTGCTTCTATAGCTGGGCAAAGTACGGTTACAGTAAGCAACCGAGGCAAATACTCTCCTCTAGATTATGCACACGTCTTCACTTTCTTTAGGTGTAAGAGCACAAAGTAGTTCCTTCAATTACATGCAGGTACAGCAGACTGACAAAAAATTTGAGCATTACATGAACATAACTGAGTAGCCAAACAGAAAGGCTTAAAACTAAACAGCATCACTGACAGCATTCCCAGAAGCTTTACCACTACCATCTGCAAGGATTTTTTCTTCTCCTCTAACCCTATAGACTCTTTTCCTGGCTTTTAAGTAGAAAATCAAAATGGTTTTGCTGCAACATAAAAGCACTTCACTAGAGCTGAGTATGTTTACCATTTCCTTTAAACAGCTTAAACTTATAAAAGGTATTTGTTTTGATGCTGTCATCAACTGATGCTGTTAAAAAGAGACTTATCTATTGCATATGCTGTAAAATAGAAAAAAAACAAAAGAGTAAATTTCTCATGAAACATTTTTCAAGCAGTCCAAAGTCAAGCTTTCTTAGAAACAATAATTCATTTAAACTCTACAAGAGAAACACCTACCACTTGTCTTCCTATTAGTTCATTTATTTTGTAGTCAACTTCACCAAAATATTTTGAAACTTGGAAACAAAGAAACAAGACAACTTCCTATCTCAGCTCTGCTTCACCACAGAAGAAACAAGACTCTAAGAAGGGAGATAAAACTGAGGAAAGAAAACAAGGTGATGCTGCTTAACTAATAAATTCATATAAATAATCTTCTCTCAATCTCTCTTAGGCCCAAAAATAACTGTTTAATCTGTGAGAAGCTTTCAAAGTTAGCACTCGGAAGTCTCAGTTATTTTCCACTCAACGTCACCTTTCACATGTACTGTATCAGTTCTTTGTTTTAAAGACAGGAAGATTCACTTTGGATCAGAATGCTGCCTTATTCCAATGATCACTTGGAGGTGAATGCATTCAGCATGGTGATCAAAACTGTCAGCCAAACCACAATTAAGGATGCACACTAGACCAAGTTCTGATTTAAACAGCTGTAGCAATGAGCAATGTAACTGTGATTAAATTAGAACTGCCTTGGACTTCTGCTATAAGAGGAGAAAAAAATAATTTAAATCTCCTTTTTCAAACAAGATGTCTTTTTGAATATTAAAGTCCTCAGAACTGAAGACAGGCAGCAGTTCATGTGCCTTTTATTCAGGTAAATACAAGCAAGCAATAGCTGGATCTACTGTCATTCTCTTGACACGGACTGTCGTCTTACAAAAATCAGTCTGCATTTCCCCTTTTCTCTTTGAAAAGCACAAGTGGCAGGGCAGCAGGTAGACAAAACGAAACAATGAGAAACTCACCAAAATAAGCAATAATATATTGGGGAAAATGGTCTAAAATACCCTAGTTTCTGACTTCGACTCTAAGTTTTGCTGGGGATATTTTCCAAAGCTTCAAGGGTAAAGGATGCCATGCGAATGACAGCAGACATCCCAAGTGCTACACCTGCTTTCCCCTCTGCATCACAGATCTGAAGTCCTTGTCAATTTCACATCGTCAACTATAGCTACTAAAACAAGCTGAAATTTTGGATACCAGAGCTAACGATATAAAGGCTCCCTCAAACACCTTCTTCTGCTGTTATCTGGATAATATCGCCACACAAGGTCAAAGCCACCCGGTTTGGGAGCGGGAGGGTTAACAGCTAGAACTTGTCCGTGTTTCCAAAATAAGCCGGTGGCACCAGCATTGCCATTCTGCCGTGTTTACGGGAGGGAACAGCTCGGCACAAACCTCCAGCTCCAGGCACGCGTTACCGCCGGGAAACGTTACTCCAAGGCACGGCCGTGCCCCGGCGGGGCGAAGGCAGCGACCGCTCGGGGAGCGGCTGCAGCAGCCACCGCGCCCGGGGGCGACCCCAGGCCGGGGCCCCACGCTCCGCGGGGGAGCGACGCCGGAGCTGGGCAGGGGGCTGCGCCGCGGCTGCGGGGAGCAAAGCCTCGGGCGGGGGCTCGGGGCGGGGAACCACCGGGAGGGGCGCGGGGTCCGGCCGGGGCGGGGCAGCCGGCGCTGCCGGGCAGCCCTAGGACAGGGAGCCGGAGCCGGGGGCGCAGGGCCCGGGCAGGCGCAGGGGCTCCGCAGCACCCGCCGGCAGCGCCGGAGAACGGGCGGCGGGGCCGAGCGGGGCCGAGCAGCCCCGGAGGCGCAGCGCCGGGGTCCCGGGACCGCCGCCCCGTCCCGCGGGGAAGGAACGACTCTGCCGTCCCAGCCCGGCCCCCGGCCCCGGAGCTGCCCCCGCCGGGGCCCGGGGAGGCAGCGCAGCGGGGAAGACCGCCCTCGGCGAAGCCCCCCCGGGGGCGAGGAGCCCCACCAGCCACCAGGCCTGCGCCCGCCGGGGTCCCCGCGCTTCGCTGCCCCCGCCGCCGCGCCACGGCCGCGCGGAGCCCCGGGCAGCGCCAGAGCCGCCGTGCGGCGCCCCACCGCCCCGCCGCGCCCCGGCCCCACCGTCCCGCCCGCCGCGCGGACCCCCGCTCCCCTTACCGGGCACGGCGGCGTAGCAGCTCCCCCGTCCCTCGGCCAAGATGGCAGCCGGTCCCAGCCCAACCTGAGGCAGCGACTTTACAAAGTCGGGAGGGATCTGCGCACGCGCCGAGTCGCCCCGCCGCCACCGCGGCGCACGGACTGCAACTCCCGGCGTGCCCCGCGCGGGGCGCCGCGCCTGCTGGGGCGGTGGGGGCGGCAGACGCGTCGTTCGCCTGCCGGGGCCCTGCGCCAGGCTCGCGCCAGCGCGTCGCCGTAGCGCTCGGTTCCCGGGTCGCGGCTGGGGTCTGCTGGGCTGTGCGCCGGCGGGGCTGCCCGGGGCAGCGGGGAGCCGTTCGGGCCTGGCCGTCCCGGCA
The DNA here is from genome assembly GCF_963210335.1 of Falco punctatus. Taxonomy (NCBI): domain Eukaryota; kingdom Metazoa; phylum Chordata; class Aves; order Falconiformes; family Falconidae; genus Falco; species Falco punctatus. Next base: position 1,684,985 of record NC_137590.1, read on the forward strand.
TGTCCCGCAGCAGCCTCCCGGGCCGCGCCCTGAGGAGAGTTACCCGTGTGCGGGTCCCCGAGGAGGTAGGTATGTGTATACACACAGTGTATCCACGTGGGTGTGTTTATGGGTATGTATACACACGCCACAGTAAAAGTCACGGATACCAAAGCAGCCCTGCAAGCTAGGCCAACGCTCCTCTGAAATCACCTTAGTGAAGCTACGGCCGTCCCTGGCGTTACCCCGGTGGCACTGGTGACTGGAAATTTCAGATAGTGCCAAGGGATGTTCTGGGTGATCCCAGTTTCTAACAGTCAAGCAGCTGCGGTGCCACAGGTAGCAGTGCAGGCTTTGTGACATGCAATTAGGGTTTTGTGGGTTTAATGTATCCACTGCAGATACTCAAGCTATTGATATTAACCTTTACATAAAACCTTCTTGTTTCAAGCATATTTCTTCTTAACTGGAATGTACTATTGCAGAAGTAAATATGTAGAAATGACAATACACCCCCTGGTTTGATTTCCAAAACTGTAGGAACAGTGCAGTTAAGTGTACTATGACCTTTCACAGCTGTCTTCTGAAGTAATTTTAACTTCAGTAGAAATTTAGTGTTTGCAGGAAGATGAATGCTACCCCAAGTACACATACACACTCTTATGAAATCCAGCAAATGTGCATGTATCCCTAGGGCAGTGTGGACATTTGAAGTCTCTGTTTTTATCTTCCTGGGGTTTAGGTTTTTCAAGGTAAAGGTAGCTAAAGCAGCTGCAATTAGTAACATTCAGTGTCTGTTTTCGAGGGTACCAGATAAGTTGTTGTCCTGGTTTCGGCTGGGATAGTTAATTTTCTTCTCAGTAGCTGGTACAGTGCTGTGTTTTGGATTTAGTATGAGGATAATGTTGATAACACACCCATGTTTTAATTGTTGCTATGTCCTGCTTACTCTAAACAGAATTTTCAGTTTCCCACACTCTGCCCGCGAGCAGGGGCACATGGAGCAGGAGGGAGCAGAGCCAGGACAGCTGCCCCGGCCTGGCCAGAGGCATGTCCCGTTGCACAGAGCATCATGCTCAGGATGGAAACGGGGGGAGCTGGCTGGGACGGGGACTGGCTTGGGTTTTTTTGTTTTGGTTCCCCCCCCCCCCCCCCTTGGATTTTATTCCTCATTCTACCTGTACTCTTCATTATAACTGTTGTTGTTGTTACTGTTATTGTTTTTACTTTATTTTAATAATTAAACTGTTGTTATCTCAACCTGTGGGTTTTACCTTTTTCCGATTCTCCCCATCTCAGGAGGCAAAGGTGGAGGGGAGTGAATTAGTGGCTGCCTGGTACTTAGTTGATGGCTGGGGTGAAACCATCACAGTTGTCCTCTGTAATATAATTTTTTTCCCTCCTTTTGTAATTGGTGTTTCAGAAAAGTGATTGTTGTTCAACACTAGCAACCCTAAGCTCTTTATTTTTCAGCTTCTGATGCCTCCAAGTTCCATTTGCACCATCTGCTCTGCAAAATTCATGAGAAAAAAATGAATTCCAGGTGCACAGACTACTGATTAGTTTATGCTTGCCAGGGCAAGATGAACGTAAAGCAACCCTCACATTCAAACTCTTTCAGAGATTATTTTCACTGTTAAAAATCATGGCCTATCAGTGAACTGGAACAACAAATAACGAATTAACACCAGAACAACCTGGCAAGCACAGATGAATATAATTGAGTGGCAGAAGAGCTATGTATCCAAGATTTTACTTTTGTTTGCTTATTTGGGGAAAGGAGGGGACTGCTTGATTATTTTCTTTTTCCCTATACTTTCTATAACTACAAGATACTCAGTCAGGATGGACTTTTCTTGCTATTCCCTGTCATAACTTTCTTTTGACTAGTAAGAACCCCAACAGGTTAGGAAACTTTGCTATAACTGTGCAGCATGATCTGACTTTTTAGGAAAATTGTGTACACTTGATAGCTTTCCAGATTTGCTAGGTTTGATATGGTCAAGCAGTGTTTCTGGGAGTTAATTTCTGAGAGAATATTAAATCATATTAATATTTTTTCCCATTCTTTCTCAGTCCAATCTAGATGTCAAGGTCACTGGGACAGAGATTTTTTCCTGTGGCAAGATACATATAGCAGTTATTCTCAGCTGGGCTGTTGCGAGTAACAATATTCAAATCACTAATCCAGAATGCAATCTTAACTGTGTTGTTACAGTCAGATCTAAGTTAGTGCTGTTGGTGCTGGTAGTTGACTGGGAAACCAATGAGGATAAGGGTCTGTGTGGCAGAGTTGTGTAAATCTCTTCCATGTTTGAATCTTTCAAGTGGTAACAAAAAAATCCTGCAGGATCATTAAAATATTGCAATTCTATTAGATTTTTAAGCAGGAGTCTATAAATGGAGATTGCTCCCTGATACCTCAAAAGCCCTAAGCTCCCTCAGCTAGAGGGGTAGGACCAGACTGTGTTACAGAAGCATTGAACACCCTTATTATTCTGCTGTCCCTAGAGTATGGGATCCCCTCTCCTGGAACAGACCCCACCTTCATTCACTCCCTTTTTCCACTCTCAGCCAACAGATCCCCATTGACCTCACATAAGACAAGCATCTTCCTTCCAAGATTACATAATTTACTAAAGGTTGAACAGCAAGTTGCTGTCAGAGTTGGAAACATAATTGGGTTTCTTAGCTTCTTGACAAGTGTTTAATGATTTTTTTTTATTATTATTTTAGTGAAGCACATAAAAATTCAGACAGAATCACATAAATACAAAATAATTTAGGTAGGAAGGAGCCCCTGAAGGCCTCTAGATCACGCCCTGCTTGAACCAGGACCAACTTAGATAAGGTTGCAGAGGGCCTTGTCCAGTGGAGAGACAAATACCTTCAAGGACAGAGGTCCCATAGCTTCTTCATGCTCTGGTTGAGTGATGGGGTCATAACGATTTTTTTCCCCCTTATATCTAATTGGAATTTCACTTGTAGGAACTTTTGCTTCTTGTCCCTCATCCTGTCCCTGTGCATCTCTGCAAAAGGTATGGTGCTTCTTTACACCCTCCTGTCAGGCAGCTGTAGACGGCCGTAAGATGCACTTTGCCTTCTCTTCTCCAGGCCAAACAGAACCAGTTATCTCGGCATCTCCTCATACGTCCAGTGCTCCTGATCATCTTGGTGGCCTCCCCTGAACTGTGGTACAGCAGTGCCTGCCTTATACTGGAGAGCTCAAACTGGACCCAGCACTGGCAGATAGGTTCTTGCCACTGCAGAGTAAAGGGCAAGGTTCCTTTATGTCATCCTGCTGGCTCCACTCTTGGTGACACAGCCTGGGATGCAGTTGCCCTTTGTCACAGGGGCACTCCGTGCACTCTTACTGAACTTGTTTACCAGGACCCCAAAACCTCTTCCACTAAACTGCTTTTTGTTGACCCCATGTCCTGCTGAATTGGGGTTACTCCCTCCACCTGCATTTGTCTTTGTTGAGTTTTCTGAGGTTTTCTCCACCTTCATTTAGGACCTCAGTCTACTAACACCATGTAAGTTAACGACATAAAGCTGCTGCTGGTACTGAAGAGACCACAGTGACCATCTCTCCATGGAAGCCATTTTGTTAGTGTGAATGCTTAGCCACTTTGGGCTAGACACAGCCCCAAGCAAGTATCACACAATGACTGTTGAGTAGTCATCAGCATCCATTAGCTACTAAGACATTTTAAATCTTTTAACAGTGGCTTAACACTTCTGTCTCACTGAAGGCTTTTTGAAGCTGGTGATTTAGAAATGCAGGAATACTTTTTTTTCACATCATTTTTCATTACTGGATTTCAAGGCACTTTATAAAAAACTATAAAGTCAGTCTTCTTATAAATAAGTCTTCTGGAGCGTTTTATTAACTAGGTAATTATTGTAGCAAGTGCTTTATATTTTAAAATCAGACTTACTATTTTGAAATTGTCATCCCTAAAAAGAGAATTTTTGTTGTGCTGCCTTGTTATCAGAGTCTGAATTCATGATTTCACTCATGAAGATAACAGTGTGAAGTCAAGAGTGTGTCTATTTCAAATTTACTTTTAAATCAGAATTGATTAATTCGACTTGGGATTTAGAAAAATACCAGTACGAAAAGATAAATTGGTTCCTGTTATCTGCAGAAGGAATATACAAAACCCTCAGGTTGCTGAGAAACTATTATTATTTCCAAGTAATCTAATTAAAGGGTAAAACAAAGACATGTGGCTATTTAATTAAGTATTTTATTACTCAGGTGCTCTACAGTGCATAATCAGAGAACTGGAAGGGAGTGATTAGGTGTCTTGAGAACGGAAATGACACAACCAAGATATGTATTTCAAAGGAAGGGCAAGATACTGGGAAAATTGTTCCTCTCTTCCCCACACAAAAGGCTGAACACTTTTTCACTGGACTGAAGGACTGGGGTGCTGGGGGTGGTGGTGTCAGAAAAAGACATGGAATGCTGGTGCTGGAATAGGTGAAACATACCATGCATTTTAACTGACAGCTCTGTCCAGCTTTTGTCTACAGAGACCTTGCAAGCAGCTTTCAGGTCAGCTAGGCCTGTGGTGGGACAGCATGGCAGATATGCAGGGTACCCCCAGGTAACACTTGGATCCCAGTTACTGCTTTGCTCTCTAGATGCTGCATCTAGGACATATGAAAAGATGGGAACACATGCATTTGCTCAGTGTAAGCTGGAAGCCTGCTTCTGCCAGGCTCTTTGAGAAGAGGTTTTGAAATGGAGATGCTACTAGAGAGGGAGCCTTTATCTTGTTTAGACCCAGGTTTGTTCCTGTCCCACCCTGATAACCTCCCTCATTTATACAGTTGTGAATTATCTACATCAGAAGGGCTGACTCATCCCCTGAGCGGTTTACCTCCTTGCAAATTGCTCTGGTATAAATCAGCTTGCATTTCAGAGCAGAACAGATGCTGGTAAAAAGCTATGTAATGTCAAAACTAATACAAAGGGAGAATGTATGATTTAAATACCTGGGGCTTGATCCAAAGCCAAATACAGCTAATGAACCGGCTTCCATTGTGAATTCTTTAAAAGCCTTTGTGTCAGCTCCAAGGAGTGTACTTTCTTTACCTTATGTAGTTCCTTGTACCAGGATACCCCAATGCCCTCCACTAAAAAGAATAAAACAACCCAAGCAATCAATCCTGTTCAGTAAGAGGTCAAGTTTCACCAAGTCTGCCTATCCCCTGGAGCTGCAGCACTATACTTCTGGCAAGAATACTGAATGAAACCTCTGGTCTTGGACTGCAAGGAAGCTAACAGGCCCAGGCTTTGAATATCCCTTGCTGAGTAGTAATCTTGCTCATTCATGCTATTTATTTTATCCGGCCTTTCTTATGCTCAGTGTGCCCTAAGTAACTGGGCAGCTGAATTGCAAACTTGAGGTGAGTCACAGCAAGGGGCAGGAAGGTTGCTGTACCAGTCCCATCGCATGCCATTAGCATACCAGGTGCAGTGCTCATAATTTCCCAGACTGGATTAAGGGAGAATTTACTTGGTTAAACTTGCTCTACAAGGCTCAGGGCTTGGTCCTAAATTCATATTACGCTCATGCTTGCTACAACTGCGAGAGGGAGGAGAAGATGATGTACTGACTTACCACCAACCCGGAGCCTCAGGCTCTCAGGGGCTGAACCAGCCTCTTGTGTAACAGGCTAGCCCCAGGGTTCCTCTAAGAAACAGAACCTGGTGGTTTTTCTCTTGTTGGGGGTATAAGGAAAATAAGAGGCAAGAGGTAAAATTAGTCCAGGCTTCTCTTCACACCAGTTCGTTTATTATCTTCTAGCTCTTGCTTCAGCTCGTGCTTGCACTGGGTATACAGACAGCATGTTCACAAGTAATAATTTCTAGCATTCTTGCAACAAAAACATAGCCTCCTTTTAACCCTTGGCATCAGCCTGATCATACCAGACTCTTACTTAAATGCTGCTAGTCCTTATTCACAGGGAAATCAAAACAGAGGGTCCCTCTGCCCTCTCTTGGGCAGTTTCTGATGGAAAGTGGATAGTATCATAAACACAAAATCAGGACCTGGTGAAGTGCAGAAGCCTTTACTGAGGAGAGGGGAGGATAAAGTTAGCTATGGTGAACCTGAAATGTGTTAGTTTAAAATCACTGTGGCAAATGGTGTTATCATAATGCTAATGCCTGCTACAGTAATATAAACATTACTGTGGATTGAGGTAGTGTTAACTGAACTAGATCCCCAGTGATGGTATTCTGTACTGCTGCACAAGATGATAGTGAGCGGGAAATCCTGTTTTGAAGGATTTTTTGCAAACGTGAGGCAATACATGCCTCAGAGTTTACGCTTGAGGCAGGTAGGGGAAGTTTACTTGTGGCATGAACTGTAACACATTTGCAAGTACTGTAAGTGTATGTCTATGCTACCTTTAATAGCACTATATTGAAAGCCAATTTAAGGCATGAATAAGGGCTCTAGTCCACATGGGACCCCTGCTAAGCTAACTTAGCAGTGTGAGTCATCCAGTGTGCATGTAAGAAGGCTGCTGCAACCTTCAGCTGCTGCCTGGGGCCCACACAAGCGGTAGGGCTACAGAGCAAAGTACTTTACTTAGAAGATGCCAGTGATGACACCACAGTTACAACCTTCATTAGGCACCTTGTGACATTTATCATGATACAATCTAACTGGATCATCAGACACTGTACCTGCCCCACTGCACAGAATGGCTTGTGCTAGCTGGAACTGTAGCTATGCAACACTTCTTCCATCTGCATCATTCACTGTGGGGATTCTTCACTCCTTATCAAACCTCTATGCAGGGTAAAACAACATTTCTTTCCTAATTCAGGGTGCTCCTGAATGCTGCCACCACAATATTGTAGTGCTTCACAGGCAGAAATGAATTTAGTTTTGCAATGGGTATGTAAGTCTGTGGGAAAATGAAATCATTGTCTGCAGTTTACGGGTAAGGATGAGATACAGAATGTAATGTCAAATGTTCTCATTGTTAGTGGGTACCACTTTGAGACACTCGGGGTTTGTTTTGTTAGAGTATTTGGCATTGTGCTGCTTTTTCTAAGGTTGTTGATGTACTCTGAACTTCATGCAGCCTGGCAGAACATTGGTCAAATAGGAGAGAACAGAGGACGCTTGTCATGGGCACCTAGAAAATGAGTATGCATTTAATGATCACTTGTGCAAAGCCTGTCCTAAGGGGCTGAGCAAGGAGCACAGGGGGTGATGTGCTATGGTAGGCATAGAACCCCATTCTCCATGCTCCCACAGCACCGCATTAATTGTCAGACCATCCTTGCCACTCTTTGATATTCATCTTCTACCTGCTGTGGCAAATGGAAGTACTGTGAACAGCAGCCTCGTTTTCTGTGCATTTCTAATTCACACTCAGCACAGATCCTCCCAATGCACTGTCAAGTGAGAATCCTGTTGAACAAATCACAGGCATTCTTTTTATAAAAAAAGTATCAGATTGCAAAAAATCCTTCTTATAAGGTATACAATATATAACTTGCCCCAGTCAAGCAGCTGACTGGCTTTGTATGGAGTGCCTGTGTGAAGCATACAGAATCTTAGACTGATGTTTTCTCCTAATTTTGAAATCTAGTATTTCCCAGTCATGCCAGTAAGGCCAATCTTTTTGTAAATATAGTTCTGAAGAAATGTCATATTCTTGGGGGTTTGAAGTGTTCCCGCCCCTGCCCCCCCCCCCCCCCCCCCCCCCGAGTTTCTCAGCTTTTTGGTGACTGAGATACTTAAATTTATAACCCAGAACTTCCCTACTTGAACTACTACAGTAAATGAAACAATCACAGGATGTATAACATGAACAACATCCTGTTACTGTTTCATCTGCTCTGTTAGGTAGTGAGTTTTTGTACACTTCTGTTCTTTTTCCTGTTCTTCTTTTTGGTTACGTTCATTTTGTGCCTATCTTGTGCCATCTGGTGTCCCAAATCCACCAACGACAGCAACAATGAAAGGCCAAGGGTGTATATGAGTAATCAAGGCACTGACTACTCTATACATTAAGATGTAGTGTAACACAGCGCTATGAGGTGTTAATCTCCTAAATCAGAGGGTCAGGGCAAACCATGCCACTAGCATGGCTTGTATTTAAGCACTCCTTATGCATTTATAAACAACAGAGAATATTTTGACATCCGCTGGGGCGCCTTCACACTAGGTGGAGCTGATCTGTCCTCCTTTAGTAAATACTGTCAGCTTCCACCACTCGCTCCTTGGCTTCGCTGTAGTCAGGTGCTGGTCCCTTTCAGCCTTCACAGGGAAGTATGCCTTGAGCTGAAATTAGTGGGAGTTATATGAAATGATGTCTTTGTTCTGGCCTTGCTCATTAATTCAGGAAGGATGGTTTATGTGTAGGGGTTGCTGTGGGTTAGTGCGTAAAGACATTGACTATAACTGACAAACTAATGATCGGGTTTGCTGGGGAGGCTGTGGGCTGACACCTAACACAAGGTGGATACAGAGAGTTTTGTTGCCCTTAGGTCACACTGTGTAACAGAGCTGTCGGGAAGTCCCCTTTGCCTGTGGGCAGAGGCAGGTGTGCAGGAGCACACCAGAAACTGCACTCTGCCCGTGGTACAACCCTGGTGTCCTGGAGGAGTGGGTGGGGAACTGCCAGAGCCCCAACCCCTCTCCTGCCGCTGTGAGCCAGTGCATTTGAGCTGTGACAAAAAGGTTGTTGGTGATGCAAAGCAATTGAGTTAGACAAACCTGTCCCAGGGGAACAGACATGCTGCTCCTTTGGGCACCTTTTGATTTACAGAACTGCTTGGGATGGTATCAGGTGTGCCAGTGCACCTGCAGCACTCTGAATATAAACACAAACATTACCACTCGCATGCATACTGGCTGTAGAGCTGCAGGCTTCCTCCTGGGACTTCTGTCTTTGCATGTTGGCTGTTCACTGTAGGATGCTCACTGAAGATCACCTGCTGCTCAGGTAGCAAATATTGAACCTCATTTAGGGGCAGCATTGTGAGCTGGGGGCTTGGGGTGAGCTCAGCACTGAGAATGTTTTCAAATTTTTCAAAATAATTCAGTGAGAATTTCTGGGTATGAGGGGAGCCTCACTTTTAAGTATTTCACAGATAAAAGGCGTGTAACACCCTGGTTGCAAAGTTCACCCCAGTTTATGACTGAGGATTATGAAAAACGTGTTTCCAATGTTAGAACAGGAGTGAACACGCAGGTGACCCCCGGGCAAGGTTGAAGCAGGGCCCTGCCTCCTGCGTGTGCAGTGGGCATTGGCTGCGGCGGGGGGCAGAGGCCGCCAGGCCTGCCCGCACCGGTGCTGCCCCGCACCGGCAGGCCGGCGGGAGCCGGAAAAGGCGCGGGCCGCAGCCAAGTCCAAGGTCCAGGCAGGCAGGGCAGCTCTCATGCCGTGCCTCGGCTCCGTCTGCGTGGCATCCCGCTGGCGCACGGCCCCGCCTCGCGCCTGACGGCCCGGGTTCCACTGCGTGGGGTCTGCCACACTGCCGAGTAATCGTGTCTGCTAAAGAGCCCGTGGGGCAGCAGGGGGAACCTGGCAGGAGAGCAGGCGCGGTGTGCCGCCCGGTCGGTGCCCGCAGTGGCTCCATGGCCAGATGTGGTCCCGGGGCTGCCCGGCACTGCCCCGACACCCTGCTCCTGCGCGGCTGCCCCGGCGCCTGCCGGCCGGGCCACCGCAGCCACCACCGGGCCGCACAGCCGGCCCTGCTGCGGCCTGGGCTCGCCCCGGTGCCAGGGCCCAGGCCCCTGGAGCCCACTGCGGCGCCGGGGGCCGCCGCTGGGGCCGCCTCGGGACCTCTCCGCCCGCTGGGGGCCGAGGGCGCGGGCTGGCAGAATCCGCGCCGGCCGGGTGCCACCGCGCACATGCTGGCCCGGCCCGGCCCCTCACGCAGGCGGCGGCCCCGCCTCTACTTAAAGCGCTCCCGGGGCCACTGCCGCCTCCTTCTCCTGTGCCGTGCCGCGGCCCGCCAGCATGTCGGACCGGCTGCCGTACAAAGTGGGTGAGTGCGAGCCAGGGCCCGGCGCGGTCCCCGGCGGCCGGGGCGAGTGCAGCGGGCGGTCCCGGCCTGCTGCGGCGGGGAGCCGGGCCGCGGCGCGGCAGCGGGAAGATGGCAGCTGCCGTTCGGCCGGGCCGCCGCCGGGGGCGAGCAGCGCGGGCGGGCGGGGAGCCCGGGGCCGGAGCCCCGCCGCGGCCCTCCCGCCGCCGATGGACCCGCGGGGAGGGAAGGGGGCGCCGGGGGCCGCAGCGGCTCTCTGACGCCGCGCTCCCTTCCCGCAGCGCGGCACCGGCGGGGCCCACCCGCGGCCCACGGCTGGGCGAGTGCGGCTGCCCTGGCCCCCCGGGACCACCCGGGCCGCCACTGGGGACCGGCCCTCACCCCCAGTGCGAGGGTGGCTTCGCGGCTGGGACTCGTGTTACACGCTTCCCTATGGGATTTGACGGTGTTCTTGTAGGCTTGAAGCTCCATAAACCCCTTAAATTGTTACTAAGGGTTGTGTGTTCTTTGAAGGCTGAAATCAAAGAGAAGATACCCTGTAAGGCTCAGGCTCATAAATAATTTGCCTTGGAGGCTATGAACCTGAAATACTACAGGATATATTCTTAAGCAGCCCTTGTAAAACCACTGAGCCCTTAAAAGGGGTAAAGTTAAAGAAGCAGCCCCCCCCTGATACCGTTGTGTCCGCGGCCCTTCCATCACCTGGGCGTTTCTCTCTCCCTGCCAGGCTGAGGGCTGGCAGCTGCTGCCTCCTGGGCTTCGTGCTGGAGCAAAATGCAATTAGCTTATCGATATTGCACGTGGCAGTCTGACTCAGGTCTTAGTGTTCTGAAGTGCTTTAAACAGCCTGTGTTTGCTAGGTAGGTGAAAGAAAAGTGTCTGGCTATGTTCCTAAGCGAAATGGTAAGTTTCTGAAGTCTCCGAGGGAGCTGACAGAGTGCGAGGGGACCTTGGTGGTGGCTGGTGCTGCTGGGTGGCACACCTGAGCGGCTGCTGCCTGACCTGTCCCTTTGCAGGGCTGGAGTCAGGCTCCCATGCCGAGCGTGGTGTTTCCTACTGCGAGCTAGCCTGTCAGAGGTGGTCTCTTTTGTTCAGTTTTAGCCAAACTTCTACTGTAGGTCCTGTGTACAAAGGCAGAAGGAGACTTGTAACTAAAGCAGTTATGGTGCCTTGAAAAGAATTTTTGTGGATCCAAGGATCCCAGGGAGGGGGGGGGGGGGCTGGGCTCAGCTCCTGGTGCACTTGGCAGGGGGCATGCTACCTGTGGCTCATGGGGAAGTTATCGCTGTGCAGGCAGCCCCCCATACAAGTCTTAACACCGTGGAAGTAAATCTCTATAGGAAGTGTCAGACCGTTGGGCAGTGTCTGTAAGGGGGAGTGCTTAAGGCTGGTGCTTGCTGAATTAACAAGCATCAGGATGTCTGCATGCTAGATCAGTTGATTAATATGCTCATATAGAGCACACTTTTTTCAGAGGGGCTGTTAGGTTTGGCCTAAACCTGTTTGAAAGCCTGTGTACCATAGTAAAAAAAACATAGTACGTGGAATATGGTCTTTCTCCCAGCTGTTGCGGGTTGTTCAGTTCAGCTGTTGCAGCCAATACCTATCCACAAGTGTGTGAACAGATACCAAGGTCTCAGCTATTTAAACTATGACACCTGTCCTACTTCTCTTGCAGCTGACATCAGCCTTGCTGACTGGGGTCGAAAGGCCATTGAGATTGCGGAGAATGAGATGCCAGGGCTGATGAAGATGCGGGAGATGTATGCTGCATCAAAGCCGCTGAAAGGTGCACGTATTGCCGGTTGCCTTCATATGACTGTGCAGACAGCAGTTCTCATAGAGACCCTTATAGAGCTGGGAGCGGAGGTAAAGTGTCTCTGAGTTTCTCCTTCAGCGTGCTTTTAGGTAATGCTCTGCCTGGGGCACTGCTTCTGCTTATATAACTAACTTGGGGGATCCTGGCAAATATTTGTGCTTTTCGGAAGAGACTGTGCTGCAGTCTCCAGATGGATGGATTATGCCTTCTCTCCTTAAGCAAAAACCTTGTCACCAGTGCTGCATGCACCTCTGGGATGTGGCATGCATCTTTCCTTTGGACAAGTCGCATCTGCATGAGTAACCATTTTGGGCTGGCTCACTGGCTTCAGCCACTCTGTCAGCTGTGCGTACAGCACCCCGGGCAGAGGTGCCCAAAACTGCTCCCACACAGTTGTGTTGTGCTTGGGCATGCGGTGCTGTGTGCTGAAGCTGTAGTGCTTGCCTCCAGCACAGATTAGTTTGTATTAAGAACCACACCATGCCCTGGTAAAGTCAGCAAAGACTAATGAAGCTTTCTGAGGGCGTATTGCTGGCCCTTGAGCAGGAAAACAGGGAGGCAGTGTGGTTCAGTGATCCAGGCCTGTGGGCTCCACTGACTTTGAATTTGTTGTGTAACTATGGGGACCAGTTACCTTGGTCCTTTATTAAAGACTGAGATACTAATAAGCCATTTACTGCATTGTGTTCTCTGCCTGTCTTGCTGAATGAAGTCCAAACATTGTCTGAGTGTTTACCCTGCAGGGCATGAGGAGAGCCAGGCATCTGAGCACAATCCACATAGCTTCAGTGCCGAGCAGGGGGCTGACTGGAACCTGATGATGGATTATGTTAAGTACCTATGTGAACTGAAATTCCTTCTTGCTGAAGTTTAGCTGCCTAAACTCAAGCTGCCCAGAGATGCCCTATCTAGGTTCCCTCAGTGGGAACAGTTAAGAGTTGAGCAGTGTCATGCTGATCAAAATGCACTGGGAGAAGGGGAGGTGCTCTCTTTGTAGCAGCTAAGACGTTTCCTCAAGAAGTGGAGGGGGTAGGTGTAGACAGCGTGCCAGGTCAGCCTGGTCATGCTGTTGTGCAGGTGTCCTTTAGCCTGTTTAGAGCTGTTCCATGGTTGCAAATGGTGGAGAGCTTTGCAGAATATTGCACCTCAAAATGGAGAGGGTCATGCAGGCACACTAAAGAGAGTAGTGACTACCAAAGAATTCACTTCTATTTTATGTACTGCTAAATTTGTTCAATAACCAGGAGCTAGCCGTACAAAACTAAAATCTGCCTGATTAAGCTGTCACAGCTACATATACAGCAATGACTGTTCAGCTTCAGGCTGTGGCTATCAGGCGACACAGTCCTGGCTTTTACAGCTACTCTGTGTACGAAGCTCTTGTCCCTCCACAGGATTTAAAAGAAAGCAGTAGCCACTGAAATTTAGGAAGCTCCTTGCTGCTTCTCTTGGTTGCTGTATCCCAGTATGGCTGGCCTAGGCGGCAGCTGTATGCTTGCTCAGACACTGCCAAGCTGCTTTAGTCTGAGCACAACCCCAAATCAGTGGTGCTGGGATTCATCCAAGTCATTCAGGGAGGTACCTGCAGAGATTTAGTTCTTCTAAGCCTAAGTTGTGGTTGTGCCTTTATGAGGTATGCTGTTGTGTTGGCTCCTTCCCTGTCCTGATGCCTGCGTGTTAGACTTTGACTTGAGTTTGGATCCAGCCCTGGGTCACCTTTTCTACCAGAACTTTGGTGCCTGAGGGGAAGGGTTGAAACTCTGATGAAACCATACCCTACATTAGGATGTAGCTGCAGCATAGTAATCTTGGTATCCTTGGTAACTTTTTTTTGGCTAGGTTAACTATGATAGAATAAATACTCTGGGCTTCAGAATACAAGTTTTTAAATTGTAATAAAAATGCATCCTCTTCATAACCAGTGATGTAAATATTAGGCTTTGAGCCCATTAAGCGTGCCTTTTATTTAGGGCCTATGCCATTATCACAAACTGGTGTTACGGATCTGAGGATGCAGAGCTGAAGTGGCCTATGTCTTGCATCAAGTGCTTGAAGTGTAAACAATATATAGGTGTTCTGTATACTTTGAATTTCACGGTGCCTCCTGATGTTAGCTGTACTGAGATGGAGAGAGCTTAGAAAAACTCAGGTGAGGAGGTGCAGTGCTTAACATAATGAATTCAGTTTTCCTGTGCTCCTGCCAGGTATGTTTTCACTGGCAAGTGTTGGTTGTGTAGGCTCAGATGAGGTGGTTCCTGCTGGAGCCCTTACCTTGAAGTGTCAACTCTTGATGAAGTAGCATGAGTATCTGAAAACAGGCTGAAGGATTATGCCTTATTGCCCTCTTTCCTCAAGGTCTGCTTACAAATAAGCATGTAAATACCTGCCAGTCAGCCCTGTAGGGAGCAGAGTGAGAACACATGTGTGGCTCTGGGACGTGGTGGTTTCTCTGCACACTGGGGAGCTGCAGTAGGTACGCAGACACTTTTCAGTGCAACTCAGCAACATGCTGTTGCTTTTCTAGGTGCCTGAGCCTAGTTATGAAATGTGTGGAAAATGCTTAGCTCAGCTGGAAAAGCTTTCGTGACTGGAGCACAGAGCTCGGTGAGCATAATCTTGGAGAATGCCTGTTGATCGAGTGTAGTGTTTCAGCTGCATGCCAGCAGGTGTGTTGCTGCATGTCCATATCACACAGCGGACACTTGCTATGTGGCTGTTCTGAAAATCTTAGACTTTATTGACCAAAACTTTCTAAACCTGCCCTGCTGTGCACTTGCTGAAGATCTATAGCTGAATGTACGCGCTGGCTGTCTGGCAGAAGCTCTCGTGAGTGAGGAGATGGCTGAATATGTGGCACAACTAAAGCTCCATTACATTCTCTCCCAATGTGACATTATTTTTCCCGGCCTAGTCAGACACTTTTGTTTTCACCTCAACTTTGCAGAGCTACTGAGAAAGGCAGAAATCTGCACTAAATATACCTTCCTGCTTTTGCTCCCTTTTGGACTCCTGTGTCTGGGAGAGAGTGGCTAATATCTCAGAACTTTGTTCAGCAAACAAAACTTGGGTTGTTTTCCAGGTACAATGGTCAAGCTGCAACATTTTCTCCACTCAGGACCATGCTGCAGCTGCTATTGCAAAAGCTGGTATCCCTGGTAAGTTTTCCGTGTTCTGATTTGGCTCTGAGTTGGGGGGTACTGTACTGCCTGTTCTAGCTAAATCAAACTGTGTACAAATCAAGCTCTTCTGAACAAGCTTCAGGATAGAAATAGCCCATCAAAAGCAGTGATTGTTACAAAACGGGACATTGAATTCAAGCTGCATTGCATCAGGCTACGCACAGTACTCCTGACAATGGATGGTGTTAGGCTATGAAAGAGCCTGGCTGTATGTTACCAGCTTTAAGCCTGGTCATTAAGAGAATTGAATGGGCTAGTTAATTAAATGGATTGGTGTGTAGGTGTGTGTGGTGCTTTCTGGCAAGCCTGCTGCTAAACAGCAGTCCGCGAAGGGATGTTAACTGCCTTGTTCACAGCTACAGTGACAGGGTCAATGCTCAAGATATTTTTAGGCTAGAGCTAGACCAGCTGTGTTGCTGCCTAATATCCCTGAAGTGGTTTATCCGGATGCTGCTGTTTTGTTAAATGTCACCTTCCAATAAAAAGCAATACCTTGCAGATCAGTATGAATATGTTAAGCTGTCTGCTGTCTTACTCAGCCTGAAGGACATACAGTCCTCATGGCTTTGTGCTGGGAACTCTACGGCCTGAGCCTGGATGTTGACAGAGGCTAAACTTGGTTTCTGGCAGCCTGGTTCTTTGCTTTGGGAGGTGTCTTTCATTTCTGTTCTAATTAGCTATTGCCACAAGTCTTTTCCTAGCAGTGGTCCGTTCTAAGTTAATAGAAGAAAGTAGTCCCTTTATCAGTTCCTTTGGCGTTACTAGTTGCAAGCATTGCCTCCTCTGCCTGTCTGGCATGTGATGGCAAAGCACCAGATGGGACTCTCTAGATGTGATGTTAGGATATTGCCTTCCTCACTGCTTTTGACAGCCAAAACTCAACTGAAGAGCAGTTTACAGGTGGAGGGCAGAGGTCTAAGTTTTTGACCTCTGCCCTTGGTATCCTTGTTTTGTGGAACTTGGTCTTTTTGTTAATATTGGACTTCACATACTGAGTTTATGAGACCATGGAGGAATGCTGATCCTTTGGGTACGATATGAGATACTGATGCACATTTCTTCAGATGGGACAATTGCATGATTGTCTCTCTGTGTCTCAAGGTTAGTATTCTGTGTGAACAGTGAAAACATGACAATTTTGCCAAATGTTGGGGCTTGTAAATCATATGCCTGATATATGTTTGGATGACTGAGTACCACTGAGGCTCAAGTATAGCTTGAAGCCAGTACAAATGCCTGGAAAGGCAAAAATACTGCTAGATACAACATGCTAGTGATTGCAGCATGTTGCTGGTGGTAGATGTACTGATACAGAAATATGCCCCAATAAGAGCAGACAATGCACAGCGGCTTAGATTTGGGTGCTGTGCTAGAGACTAGAATTTAAACTCAGAGTTTAGTCTGGTGCTTAATTCATGCTAAAGTCTAATCCCTCTTTTCTGCTGTGCTGGAAAATCCTGTAGTTGTGTTTTCATTTATCTGTATCAATATATCCAGTGGCTATTTCTAAATCCTGGTATCATAGGGTGTATTAGGGGAGCAAGTGCAGTGTTACGAGCATAACTCTTTTGGTTTGCTTTGCCTTCTCCATCTTAACATGGAAGGAGGAGAGCAGTGAAGTCTCAAAATTTTGACAGTTTGTGGCCTGGAACAGAAGGCAAAGTGATTTCACTTCTCATTCTGTGATATTTTTTTTTTTTTTCTTTCTAATGCAAATGTCTTTTCTGGCCTGCAGGCACAGATAATCATCTGTCTGTCTGCTCTGCTACTGAGAGTTGCTGATGAAATCTTCCTTTGGCTGCTTTACTACATGCTGAGTAAGAAACTGGCTAATTGTGTGTGTTTGTTCCCATGTAGTGTTTGCCTGGAAAGGGGAGACTGATGAGGAATATTTGTGGTGCATTGAGCAGACCCTGTACTTCAAGGATGGGCAGCCCCTCAACATGATTTTGGATGATGGTGGAGACCTTACCAACCTAGTTCATACCAAATACCCACAGCTCTTGAAAGGTGATGTGTATTTTGTTTTGTCAGGCACAGTTCTGCTTGGGAGGCTGTTTAGACAGTCTGTTTCTATGGGAGTTCCCTGCTTGTGTAAAAGGGGTGAGGGAAGAGCAACTGGCATGTACAAACAGGCTATGAATAAGTCTATGAGAATTGCTTACAGTCCAAGACCAGAATCTTCTTACCAACAGGAGCTGTTTCCATCTCTGTAGCGTGTAAGCTACAGTGACCTGTCTTTCTGGCTGTCCTTCACAGTGCCCGTTGCCTGAGAATCTGGTGGTACTGCTGACTTGCCAAAAGCTTCCTGGAAAAGGGCTGTGTTTTAGGATTGCTTAATGTCTGCTTGCAATTAATATTTTTAACATTAATGCTTTTTTCTCCCCCATCCTCTTAGTGAACCTCTGGATGAAGTTATGACAACCTGTAGTCTTTTTTGGAAAGGGAACGGCTTTCTACCTTATAAACTACAAGGTGTTAACTTGCCCAGTTTGTCAGCACAGATGCTGGTGGAGTCAGGGTTGAGTCTCTTGCTTTGACTTATTTCCTTCAGTGTAAGTTAGCAAAACTGAAAACAGATCAGTGTGGGGTTGCTGGCATGTGTTTATGTAAAAAGATTTATCTGAAGGGAATCTCATATGACCTGCAGTAGCAGGCTGATCTATGCCTGGCAAGTATGGCAGATTCTCCTTAGCTCTGCCAGTGTCCATCTGTGCTGCTGCAGGTCGCAGATGCCCAGTGTTGCTAAAGAGCATGTTTGATCTGGGATATGAAGAAAATTGGATGATGCTATGGGGTGGAAACTAAACAGATACAGTGGGATGTGATGATGTGCACCTTGGTCTGTAGAGGTGAGGTTGCTGTAGGAGCCTGCTGGATCAGCTCTCCTCTGACTTGGACTGATTTTAGAGGAAGCTATGGAGGAAAAAAAATCTGAAGGTGGCAGGCCATGGTTAGGGCTGTGTGAGGGCAGGAGTCTGGGGCTGCTCCCCATCCATGTGCTCATGCGGGTAGGGGCACCGGGAAGACAGCAAACATCTGTGTGACAGGCCTCACTTTCTTGTTCATCCTCAGCCTGATGTCATGAGTAATTCAACACCGAACATCTTTGTTACTTAAACTAATGAGGGGTTTTCGGTGGTGTCTGCTCAGCCATGCTGGGACCCCCTGTCTTCCATCGAAGGTCTCTTGCTTCCTAGATTGCCTCTGTCTGATGTTCATGACCTTTTGCTTTCCTGCTATTTGATGCCCAGGAATGACACAATTGGTCACTCCTCCCTGTCTTCCTGGCATTGTCAATTTTCCATGTTCATACCCTTTATTTTGCAGGGTTGTTTCCCTGCCATGCACATGCAACAATTCAGTTGGTGTCCCTGTTCCTGGGGGTCGTTGTGCTGAGCCCCTTTCATACTTCCAGCCCTCCTGCTGTCTGCTTCTTTCTCCCCTCTGGCCCTTTGCTCTCTGGTATAGTATGGTGCAGTAGGGCAATGGCTGTTGAACTGTCTCCTAGTTGGGTTGTCTCCATCCATCTCTAGTCTCCCATGGATAAAAAACATCCCTTCTGCCTGGGGTTGCTTCCTAAATTCATAGGAATGGCTTTTCCACTGGGTATTTAGTCTAGGCAGGATGCCATACGTGTCAACTTTTCTTTTGCTAAAACCTGTGCGTGCACTACCTGCACTGACCATAGCTGAAAAGCTTCCTTGCAGCAGTTCAGTAAATTAATTAAGGCTGCCACTGGAGGGTGACAGAATGTGATCTGTTTTACCTTCCAGTCCATTGTTCCTTGGAAACAGCAAAACTTCCAGAATGGGACCCACCAAGTGGTCTTGATCTCATTTAACTGAGCTCTGTGCTTAACCCTTTGCTGTAAAGACTGCTTAAATTAAGCTGAGTAGCATCCGTTTTTTGTATCTTGAAAATACAAGGCTAATATCCCAAGGGCTTGTGATGATATTGGACCTCTTTGGGTGAGAGGTAGGGCAATAGCAATATTAGCAGAGCATGCAGAGTGTGTCGAAAGAGGGGTTCATGAGTGCAGGAGACATTTTTGCATGCAGCATCTGAAAGTGCCATATGCCATTTAAAGGCTGGACAAGTTTTTTGGGCAAGGGAACTGTCTGTCTTAAATTAGAAGTAGCTGAAGCATTGGAATAGAAGTTAGTTCAGTCCTAGTGTGAAGTAACAGTTGAAAGTACGGCTCATTCAAGTCTGCTTCAACTAGGAGATGTGTTAAATAGCTGGGTGGAAATGCTCAGCAAGCTTTGCCTCTCCCTAGTTGTGACTGCTGTTGGAGGGCAGAGTGGCCTTATTCTGCTGAACTAAATGCCTTTAAACCCAAGACAAATAGAGGCAGTAGGGGGAAAGCTAGACCTGAACAAAGGAGAGAGAGGAGAAAGTCATCTTGTGCAAGGGAGGTCTCTGGCATCTGCAGAAGTCTGCTGTTGAGAAGGGAAGGAGAAGACTGGAACACTTGAGGCATGATGCAGACTGGCTCGCGGATCAGGTAAGAAGTACAGGGGAGCAGAGCGGGTCTGAGTGTTTAGCAAGACTTCTCCAGTTGAATGCAGCCTTTTCCTTGCTGTAGGCCGCCTGCTGTTCTCCAGTCACTTAAGTCACTGGCATTGAAACAAAGTGGTGTAGGCAGCACTTCCAGCAGAGTTGCAAAGTAGCTTAGACCAGCTGTAAATGTCACCTGGGGGCAGCAGGCAGGTGGCCTTCAGGGACAGGAGGCTGCTGGTGTACATGGTAGGAGGTTCACTTAGTGCAATTTTAAAGGCAATCTGCTAGGCTTAGCAATGTTAGCCAGGAGAGCTTTTGAAGGATGAGCATGTCTCCTAGTTGCCAGACAGACCAGAAGAGAGAGAGCAGGTTTGAACTGGAGGTTTCTGTCACATTCTCCCGCAGGTTTCCCTCACAAGGGGGTGGTTGTACTAGATCCAGGCAGTTGCACTGCAAGATTGATACTTTTGGGAGACTTGTTACTGTTGCTATATTTCATTGTGCACCCAGCAATGTTCTTTAAGTTGTCTTGTCCCCTCAAAGCAAGCCCTGAACGTGTTAAAACCTAAATTTGTTCTCTCTGTAGGTAACTGCCTGGGAGGGTGGTTACTGAAGGCCCTTAAGGTCTGTGGTGACAGACCTCTGTGGGGGTAAATCCTAACGAGGCTCCATGTCCTCCTGGTGTCGTTGGTCTGGTTTCCCTTGGGTGACACAGTGCTGGTGCTTCTGCCTGGTGGTCTGGGAAGTGAAAGGAAGGTCTAATGGCTGTGTCTCTTGGGCTCCATTGGGATGTCTGAGCAAATTCTGGTTTGAAAACTGCTTTGAATCGCACTTGGGAACTGAAACTGAAGCTGCTCGTGTCGGTGGCTTGCAGCTCGCCTGGCTCAGATCAGCTGGCAGCTTTGTCTGTAGGCAGCGGGGATGCGTCTGGACCAGCACCCGCACCTGCCTGCTGCTGTCCCGCGTGGGGGGGCCCCCGTGCGTGGGGGGGGCCGTGCGGCGCTAGGGGGCGCTGTGGCGCCGCGGAGCGCGAGTGGGGCCCACGCGGGGGTGGGGCACGTGGGTCCCAGCTGCGCTGCCCCGGGCCCTGAACTTTGAAGCTGATTTTAACAAGCTTTATTCTTTTGCACTTATTAGAGCTCTGGTACAAATCTGGGGTTCCCCTTCGCTCCCCCCGTCGCTGGGGGTGACCTGAGCGGCTGGGCAGCTGGCGCTGTGGTGCGTGCTCCAGCTGGGCTGGTGGAACTCACGGGGGGGGGGCAAAGCACCCGCCTGCCTTCTCCCAGGAGCCAGGCCGCTGCAGCCTGCTAGGGAGCCGTGCCCGGGAGGCACAGCACCCCTGGGTGCCTGGTGGGTGCAGGTACGTGTGGCTCTGAAATATGTGCTCTGGCCTTTCTGCCCTCCAGTGTCCTTTCGTCTGGTCTCAGGGAGCCTCCCTGGAGCCTGCAGCCCCCTTGGGTGGCTGACCTCCCTCTTTGTAGGTAAAGCCAGCTGCTCAGCTGCAGGCATTGATCCCATTAGCTTTGTTCGTGTTCCTGCCTTGGGTTGTGCTGCTGCCATTGCTCCCGCCAGGGATGACTGTTCTGCACGCTGTTTGCAGAGGTGATACTCCAGTTATTCATCCTGTCCTATAAATTTCACATAGGCCTTGGTGGCTGGGGAGGTAGTGGCACTTGGACACTTCTCTTCGATACACAGAATTAACGTACTACATAAATAATGTTGGGGATTTTGCTGGGGGTTATTGTTGGTTCCCACTTGCCTGTCCCTGAAGTAATTAATACTGGCTGCTGAGGAGCTGCGTGGGCAGCGGTTGAGAGCCCTCCTGTTGCCTGGGGATCTTGGGCAAGTCCTTTGGCCTTCCTGCTTTTGCTGTTTTTGAAATAGGAAGGCTATTACTCACCTTTTTTAAATACTAGGAGGGCTGTGGATAGAATGTGGATAAAAAAACATTTGTAGGAGTTGGGAGTGATTATATGTTATATAACGAGGGAGAAGAATTAAGAAAAAATATATGAAAAGGAGGAATGTCTCTGTTTACATGCACTCACATAGGATAACCTGGGCTATCGTCAATAAAAGGGCCTGTAGAGATCGATTTATGAATGTTGTTTATTTCTCAGTTTTTCTGTCAAAGTGACTGTAAAATTATTTTGCTTATGAGCATCCTTTCAATTTTATTCTGAGGTCAATGTGAGAAGTTGCTTGCCTGGAGGGGCAGTATCTTTGCATCACTCTGCTGTATGTAGAACTTGGTATTTGTTGTTTTCATATTTTTTGTTGTCTTGTGAATCTGAATTAGCTCTAAATGCCACATGGATCTCTTTATAGAGATGTTGCTTGTGTTGGTGGTTTAAGCCTGATTTAGCACAATTCCTCTATATCCCCCAGTAGTTCATACTTCAACAAAGTAATTGTCTTGTGGTATGCCTCCAGTCCTTAAAGAACAAATATAATTACCATATCTTTTACATTGGAAATTCAGCCAGACTGGATAGTTTAGTTTCAGATTTAGTCTGATTGTCATACATGGAGTACCTTTTTGTGCAGATAGGCTTTCAAAGTAATCAAGGTGTTGCCCAGTGTAGCAATTAGACAGTTTATGTATAATGAGATATTATTGAGACATTGAAGAGGAGAGAGAGATCCAGAAGTCATGTGCAGTGATGCCATTTCTGAACAATTGGCTACTGTCAAAAGGTCCATGAAGAGTCAGGATCCTTAAAGCAGGGGGATGCCTTTACAGCTTGGGCTTTCAGTGTAATGTGGAGCCAGGTAATGCCATGAAAGTTCCTGTATTATCAGGATCTTAGTCCATTATATAATGTTGGTGTTTCTAGACAGTCCTTTTTCTCTGGTCTCTGCCACCTGGACTGTTTTCAAACAAGGATATATTTGAAATAATGTTTTTTTGATTGTGCTTGTAATACCCATGAAACTGAAGTTTCGCGTTAGCTGCTATCCAGGCTTAGTGGAGGCATTTCTGCTGTTTAATCAGAGCTGAAGTTGATTACGACAGGTGATGAGCTCATACACTCACAGGAGTGGTGAACTGTGTATTTGATTTTTTTTAAGTTTTTTTTTTTTCCAATTGATCCAAGTGCTTTAGATTTAAGTGTGGTTATCTAGGTATCATCTCCTTTCAAGCTACCTCGCAGGAATGGACTATGATGTAGGAACATCACTGTGGTGAACATCTTTCCCTTTTTGCAAAAGAGTTTTTTTGATTATTTTTTGAGCAATTAGTGGGGTTTTTCCTGACTCCCCTGGTTCCTTGCATTTTTTCAAATAATATTTTGTCCTGCTCTTAAATTGCTTTGTAGGGGAAGAAACTGGTTTGAAGTTTCAAACTACTGTTTGAGGATCCAGGTGAAGGTTTTTATCTCTTTTCTGCTTCCTGCAAAGGGTTTGTTTAACCTGGGCCTCTAGAGCATGCTCCCAGCACCTGGATGTGTTGGTTTGCAGCAGTGTTAACTCGGCTAAGGTGAATCTTTTTACTCTCCTCACAGGAATTAGAGGTATTTCAGAAGAGACAACCACTGGAGTTCACAACCTGTACAAGATGAAGGCTAATGGGACCCTGAAAGTGCCAGCTATCAATGTTAACGACTCTGTCACCAAGGTAGTGCAGCCAGACCCCTTCTGCTGTGTTCTGCTGTCTGACTGGTTTGGTTTCGGGTTGTTGTCATTCCCATGCAAGTATTCCTCCTCTTGCTGAGCTATTCTTGACCTGGTGCTGAACAGATTTTCACCATATCCTTGAAGTGAGCCCGTGATATCTAATGGGAGATGCCATTGTAAATACCCTGTTTTCAGAACATAAAGGACTTTTTTGTGTGTAAGGACATGCATTCTTCTGCATTTTAATAATGTGAAAACACCCTTCCAAGTCATGGCTCCTGGGATACAGCCAATTCCTGTGGCAAGGAGCATGTCCTCACTCTGAGTAGCTTAAAGCTCACAGGTAGGTGGCGGGTACCAGCTGGAAAAGAGAGTGTGACCTACACAAGCTTGTGGCTGTTAAAAGGGTGGTTGATCTGACAAGGTATCTCTGCAAGCAGCAGTTGCAAAGGATGGGGAAGGAGCTATTTATTCCTTGTGCAACTATATTACTGCTTGTGAGACAAATTCTGGTGAACTGAGGGATGAAGGGGAATGGTGTTTAAAGGGTGCTGGCGATTTTTGGATGCAGGTGAATTATAGTGGGGATTTCAGGTGTACTTAAGGTTTATGCATCTAGATGTTTTTAAAATCTAGTTGCTAAATCTATTTCAAGTTACCATGCTAGCATTATCCTATTGGACATGGAAGTTCTCACTGACTCTTTGGTCTGCTTTCTCTGCAGTTTGCTATCTGAAGAGTATCTCCTTTCTGTTCACAAAAATGCATCTGGCATTTTTATTTCATAGCTAGTGGGCTGCAATCTAGTTGGTCTTGGAAGAAGCTTGTTGTTTCTTTGCATCTTTTCACCTAGATTTGTGCCTCCTGCATAATAACTATTAGTTTAATAGAATTGGTAATTCAGATGTTTCTAAAAAAACCTCTTGGGTTGACCTCACTTTATTCTAGTGCCAAACAAGTGCTTATTTTCAAGTACTGTTTGGTATTTATGTAGTAAAAGATTTGTACAATCCACAGTTACAGATCTCCAGGATGGCATGCAACTGAGATGACACATTCTGCTCTCCCAGGCTGATATTTTCAGTTGGCATTAGGTTCCTATCCTAGTACTTGGAGAGACAGGGAGGCATTATCCAGTTCTGCACTTCCCTCCTGCCACCCAAATATGTTTTTGGCTGGTACAGATGTCTGCATCTGGCACTCTGCTACCTTGCATGGGAATACAATGGTGTCTGAAAGGCTCCAATTGCAACTGTGGGGTTTGGTGAATAGGAATCAAATCTGACCATGCTGTTTTCCTCCATTAGAAGGCATGTAACGCAAGGAAAATCTGCTGGAGGACTAGAAAAGAGGATTACCAACAGGCACTAACTTTGGAATTTGAAGGACTGGCAATACAAATATTCTGAAATATTAATGGCAGATATGCCTGTGATAACTTAGAGGCACTGAGTCATGAACGTCTGGAGCTGAAGTATAACTTCTTACACATTAGTCCTTGGCCACCTTCTGAGGCTGGGAGCAATGTGCTGCTTACCTTGTAACTTGCTGAGATGCATTGGGAGTCATAGCTGCAACAGTTTTATACATAGACTTCTGCGTTTTTATATTATACAAATTTTACTGTTGTAAGCTGTAGGCTGAATCCAAACTGTAAGGTAGGTCCCATTTGTGCCCCTACTCACATCTAGGTACACAGTCTTAAGATTGCTTATAGCAGACAGTGCTATCTGTGTTAAGTGAAAGCAAGAGTGATTGGTGACCTAAAGCTGTAGAAAGCACAGAGCAGGCTTTGAGACCAGAATTTTGCTGTAAATGGTGAGTTCTTTATACCCATGCCTTGGGGAAGCATAGCACAACTTGTGTAGTCAGACTTTTTTTTTATTATTTTTAAAATTTTTTTTAGATTCCTGGCTTCTGTAACTCTTCAGATAATCAAAACTGTTTATACAGCCCATCTTCCTGATCAAAACAAAGGGTCCAAGGAGAAAAAGAAGGAGCATTCCAAAAATCAGTACAGCAATATGTGTTCGTGAGTTTAGGAAGATGTTCAAGTGGAATACTGTTTAACATCTGACTTGGCAGGGGAATTTTGATTTGGAGATCTGGCTGTTAAGCTCATGTTAAATGTTACAGTAGAGGATGCTGTGTGATGGGGTGTTAGGAGCTGATATCCAGGGGTTCTTGGCTGCAGTGACTAGTATTGTGAATGGCTTCTTGCTGGATTTTTCTAGATCTGAGCAGTGGTGAGGTCTGGCAGTGTTAGTGTAACTCAACCTGGAGGAAGATGCAATTTTCATCTTCCTGGGCTTCAGGAACCAATTTCTCATGGTTGATGTGGGCAACTTGCTGCTTCTGCAGGGTGCATGTGTCTTGCAAAAATAAGAATGCGTGCTAATCATTTGGCCAGCAGTTCTGGTGCTGTCTTGCCTGCCTGTGGCACTTGGCTCAGTTCATTGTCTGATAAACAGCAGCAGAGGACTGGTGATCATCTGGTTAAGGAACTTAAGACCTACCTACCTGTGTGTGCAAGAATTGTTTGTGCTTTTATTTGATAAATTCAGATTACCTCTAACAAGCTTTTAACATGTACAAGCCCTAGTCAGTAGACACAACATATATACGAAATGCTTCTCATGGGTGTGTGCTGAAGCCCGTATCTAGTATAAATAACTATAGAGATAGAAACTGGATACGTAAAAATATCAAACCAGGTTATTTTTCCATCCCTCATTGTGGTTAGAGTATTTAGCTGGCTGTCAGTCTCCTGGTTTGTAGTACTGATATACAAGTCTGTTTTGTTTCTCTAAGGAATTTTTACTTGAGTGACTTTCATCTGTTTGAAACTGCTCCATTTTCTTCCTCAGAGCAAGTTTGATAACCTGTATGGGTGCAGAGAGTCCCTCATCGATGGCATCAAGCGTGCTACAGATGTCATGATTGCTGGAAAAGTAGCAGTCGTGGCAGGTTACGGTGATGTGGGCAAAGGCTGTGCTCAGGCTCTGCGAGGCTTTGGAGCTAGAGTCATCATCACTGAAATTGATCCCATCAATGCACTGCAGGCAGCCATGGAAGGTGAGAACTGAAGGAGATGCAGAAATTAATTCATCTGGCGGGGGTCTCTGTGTGTCAGTGTGGAGCAATACATGGTAGTTGGCTGAGAAAGTTTCAGTGGGCTTCAGCCCTGTCCCTGTTGAGGTGAAGGTGATTCCAGTTCAACTGCAGGAATTCTTTTCCTGTTAGTGAAGGATTTTATTAGTGTATAGACCTAGAAGATGTGTTTGGGGTCAAGGATATAGAGACCATAGAGGAGTAAGGCTCCAATTTCATAGTGCTGTAAGCCTGGTTTTGAACGGGTTCATTATCTTCAGGTTGTGCAGCTCTAACCTCCAGTGTGGGTTGTGACTTCACGAGAATATCTCTGCAGTGAAACATCAGGCTTGCCTTCAGTAGGTGTTCTTGGAGAGCAATGCCGTGTGCTCTGCCTTTCCAGCTGTGCTCCTTCTCTCATCTGGGTGCCTCATGTAATTATGCTCCTTAGTACCAGTTTATCCCATTTCTATTCATACCTGACTAGAACCTGGAGGTGTTGTGTGTGCACTTCCCTTTGAAAACTTGACCTCCTGAATCCAGTCTGAGTGCTGTGGGAGATACTACACCTATGGACAGAAGAGGTTGAATGTGTAAATCTATGGATTGGAAACAGCTGAGGGATAGATATTTTTGTGCTAAGTTGGTATTCAGTAAGGCAAGTATGCCCACTACCTTGCATCCTCCATAGGTCAGGTGCTGGCACAGATTTCTCTCATGCATTCTTTCTCTGTACTTTTCTACTTGTAATATTGTATCTGATTTCTAATAAAGTGCTGGTGGTTGGATGGAGGAATAACTTTTTTCTCTTTTTCAGGTTATGAAGTTACAACCATGGAGGAGGCCTGTAAAGAAGGCAATATCTTTGTTACCACCACTGGCTGCACTGACATTGTTCAGGGCAGGTATGGTCTAGCCACTTGCTTTAGTGAAAGCATCCCTGTACAGTTACCTTTTTTTTTTTTTTTTTTTTTTTTTTTAAAAAAAAAAACCACAGTCATAACTTGTCAACAGTATGGTGAGGGTTAACACACAAATTCTGGACACCAGGATTTAACATCATTTTAGTGAGAAAATGGGGCTTTGGCCTTTCAGTTCTGTTGGGTGTTGGCACATTGCAATTGCTCCTGCCTTAGTGTCTGATGATGGAGAAACAAAAGGTGTAGAGGGATATATAAACTTTAGAGAATGAGAGCATCAGGGCTAAATTTGTGTTAGGGTGGATAAATGTGAACAGAAGAGGTAGGTGAAGGTTGAAAAGTAAAGGTTGAAAGTGATTCTGTCTGTGAGTACATGTAGCAGACTTGAAACTAGCCTGTTCTCAATAAACTGCCCTGCTGTTTTTTTGGTTGCCACTTCTTAGATCTCAATTTATAACCCCTCCACTCTTCACAAACTCATTCCTGTCTTTGCCATTATGACTCCCCATGTTGTAGTGGAAGATCAGATTAAGTGGGAGCAAGTAAGGCCATTAGTCTCCAGAGATGTAGAACTGCTGAAAACTTTAAAATCATGAAGAAAAATTTCTTTTGTTTAGGGCAGAGAATAACTGCAGATATTTCATTTTTAATCAATTAAACAAAATAGCTTTACTTTCCATACTGGGAAAATATTTCCTCTCCAATAACCTCTTTATGTTCCTTGGGAAGTGTCCTTCCCCTAGAAGCTTGAGAGGTTATTTTCCAGTAGGCTTCACGTGCCTGGAAGATTACCAGACGCACACATCTTGTGAGAGTCAAATGCAGTCGGTGAGCCAGGCACTTTTCATTTCTCCTTGAGCAGGGCTATGGACCAGAGAATCTTCTGGTGCTGAAGAAAAAAATTTTTGTGCGTTAACTTCTGATGTGCTTTTTTTTTTTTTTTTTTTTTCTTTTTGCAGGCACTTTGAGCAGATGAAGGATGATGCCATAGTGTGTAATATTGGTCATTTTGATGTGGAAGTTGATGCAAAGTGGCTGAATGAAAATGCAGTAGAGGCGGTGAACGTTAAACCTCAGGTGAGACAGCCCTTGCACAAGCTCTCCTGCTAGAAAGAAGCAATAGCTAATCCGTGTCCCTTTCCAGAAAGGGAGTTATTTCTCTTCAGGTACTTTGTGTTTCTAGCTCTCTGGGAAGCCAGTGTTGCTCTGGGCTGATCAGAGTGGAGGTTCTGCTCTGCTCTTCCCCAGTTAACCCGGAACAAGCTGCATGTTGTATTCTTGTGTTCGTATTAAAGCAACCAGTTCCAGCCAGTACCCAAGTGTACAATGTGTTCTCTGAGAGGCACCTGGAATGGATGCATCTTTCTCCATGTGTTTCTTGTTCCTACTTCCTTGGCAAACAGGAGCCTACCCCTTACTGGTGGTTGTGTAGACAACTAATTACATCAAGTTCATTCCTTACAGGAAGCCAGCTTTGATATTTGGGGTATGGTGAGAAGGTATGGGAATATGCTTTCTTTGATAGCCCCCAGTTGAAAACAATGCCATAACTCAATTTCGAAAAGCAAGTTGGATGATGAATACAGAACAGACCATTAGAGTCTGCGTAAAACTTAAGAACAGAGCCCATAGGCTGCCTGGCAGCTGATCTGAATTTCCTCTCAGCAAGATGCTTGCTCATGTGCTGCTCTGCACCAGAACAGTCTTGGTCCTGGTGCAGGGGATCAGGATTAGAGTGAATCTCAAGGGAATGTCTTTTGGTATTTTGTCAAGGTTTGAAAAAATTCACACCTCATTATTTTCAAAATGTTTATTTTTACTTGGAGACTGAAGCCTCAGGAAAGCCTGTCTGGAGCTCTGCCAAGCTGAGACTTCTTTCCCAGACTTAGTGGCTTCATTTTAGAAACCTGTATAGACCAGAAGTCTTTGTGTGGGCAGACAAGACGAGATGTGTTATCCTTGCTTAGCTTGCATTCCCACCATGTGTTTACTTCAAGCTGTGGCTGTAGGTACACAGGAAAGCAGGGATCTAAAAACTTCAGCTCTTCAGCGGAAAAAGCAGAGAAACAAAACGAAACTGAATTAAAGCTGGTTTGTAACACCAGCAATGGGGGAAGAACATCACATAAAGCAAATCAGGCTTTGTCTGACTTGGCATGGGGCTTCCAGTTACCTTTTCAAGAGGTAGCGTGCTTACCAGCAGCACGATTCTGGGACAGGTTTTCTACTTTTTTAAAAACACCACACCCAAGCATACATCTTAGATCTCAGTCTGGTCTTCCAATTTTCATAACTCCCCTGTGGCTTATTGGCCACCCACATCAAACTCTTACTAAGCAGTTGTGAGAGTATTTTCAATATTCTGTTTGCTGCTAGGACACTATGTGGGCTCAGCTAGTTATGAAGTTATACCCTCAAGTTCTCACTACATTCAAGTCTGCTCTTGCCCGTGACCTTAGGGTGGAGCTGACTTTACTTAGCAGTTCTTGTCCTAGAGGAGCCTGTAGCTAGCTGCTTGCTTGCTGGTAGCTTGGATTTTAAAACTAAAACTGGACTGCTCGAAAAGTAAATGTTTTTGAAGGCTAAATTGGATGTTAATGTGGTAACATGCAAACTACCTGCACGTGGCCATTCAATGTGGCTCTTAAAAGTCCATATGAAAAATTGTCACTGTTGGCAGAGTAGTCCCTTTATCTTCATTTACCTTCATATTGAATGTGCCTGTCTGTCACAGATGTAATAGGCACAATGAGATGTAGTCTAATCCAAGGTATGAAAACTCTTAACAAGTTTAGGATTAAAACTAGTGTATTACCTTTCAAAAAGGGTGGAATTGGGGTCAAGGTTATCTGTATGGTTTAATGCTGAAGACCTACCTACCCTCTGACCTGAACTCTCTGATCTATTATATAAACTGCTGGTGTCACAAGCAGGATGTTCAGAGTGATGCAAAGGAGATACCAGCTCACAGAGCAAAAGCTGTGAAAATAGCTGCTCAGCGTGATGTAGGTGCCATGAGTGTGTTTGCCTAGAAGTCATTAGCTAAAGTTTGTAAAAGGTGTCTGACAGCCCGGAGTGGACTACCTCTGTCTCAGCCTGATGCACAGTTAGCTGAAGCTAAGAGGATTTGCTGGTGGAAATAGCACTTCACCCAGGGGCTGTTCTGGTACTTTTCCTTACCCACCTACTGGTTGCCACTGGAGCTGGGTTGTGCCTGGAGGTAAATCTGATCTTACATGGCCATGCAACATGTTCAAAGCTTTACTGAAATGAGTATGGCTTATGGATGTGTACATTGCTAAGCCAAATAAAAGCTGGTCTGTGACTCAGGTTAGTTCTTGAGTTTTGTTGACTTCTAGCAGTGAATCTGAAGCAGCGTTTGAATCTCCAGTTGGATTCTTACGGGTGTACTTGATGCTGTAGGTAGCTACACTGTGCTAGTGGTATACCCCTCTGCTCCATTTTGTGTCTGCTTCAATTTCTTGTCACTGAACACTTCAGACCTGCATGATGAGGTAAAGAAGTACCTGCTGAGCAGGTGTGATGTGAACAAGTTGTGTGTAAAAGCTTCATTATTTTCATTCTCTGTGCCTAATAGCTATGGATGCTGGGCAGTTGAGCAGGAGTGGACTAATACACATCATAAAAGCTCACTTGTTTCAGAAGGTGGAGAGGCAGGGACTGGGCAGCAAAATGTGACTTTAGAGCCCCAAATTCCATGCTTGAAACAAATTAAAAAGGATTGAGTAGATGTTTTCTGCAAATGCGTGTTCTGGAAGAGTTAGGCAATAACTAGGTTTAGAAGCAAGCTCCCAGGAGGTATTCTGCAGCTTCCACCACCTGCATGGGCATTTGTCTGCATGTGCTAAGACCTTTCTCTGGGCAGTGGTGATGAGTCATTACAATAATTGATAGAGTTGTTCTTATACTGAAATCTGGGAAGGAAACAGCTGGTGTGCCACTTAGGCTGTTACTCATTTCTCAGATTCATTGAAGGGACACTTAGGTTGTCATCTTGTCTTGTGGGGGCCTCCAGGGGAGGTCAGTGCTGTGTTTTAAAGGTGTGAAATCTTGCACTTACCTTTAGTGGAACACAGTTTTTTTCACATCAGTGTTGTGGGTGTGGTATCCTATGTTTTGTAATATCAAGTACTAAAAATATTAAAATTTTTGCTAAGACCTGGCAGCTTTTTTTTCTATATCCTGTAGGAGGGGGCAGAATATAGTACAGGAGCAAAAATCTCTAACCTCCTATGAAGACATCTGTCTCTTGCTCAGAGGATTAATACCAGAGCTGAGAAGTGCTAGGCTTCAGCTAGAGGTACAGAGTAACTGTGTAAGTGTCCAACATGGTAGTTTTCAGTACCATATGGTCTCCATTTACAAGTGGTGAGCTGGTGTAAGTAATGTTTAATACTTGGGAAAGGAAAACATCTTACTGTGCCATTCTCACTCATCTGTTGCTTTCCAAGTACAGTTAAGGAGGAAATAAGTTTATTACTGAAATGCTGGCAGGTTGTTTTGAATATGGGTTTGCACTGCAGTCCTGCTTACCTGTGTTCTGGTGTTAGAGAGACTGATGTATAGCACAAGCTCAGCTCTAGAGGGGAAGAAAAGGTCAGGGTGGGATCAATGGGCTTTGGTTGTGAAAACAAATTATTTGTGTAGCAAGGTGTGGAGGGAAGTGTAAAACAGCCAGAAAGTGCAGAGTAAGCTAAATGCTGATGGGGAAAGGGATGAGGCATTTGTATAAGTGTGGAGATGAACTTAATACTTGCATAACTTGAATTCCACTTCTGTAGCAATTTCTTGATTTATGAATCAGCCCGTTTATGTACCTGTAGATGAAATGTGTTTCCATGGTGCTGACTTAAGCCTCTGCTGGTGCCTCTGCTACTTTTCTGTGCAAAGACATTAATCTGCATTTTCTGCATTACCCTGTACATTGAATGACTCGTCAGCAGATTGCCAAACATATGCGGTTCTATGCACAAGCCAGCAGCTGTGCATGTGCAAATTGTGTGGATATTGTATGGATATAATATTTTGACACCTAAACCACCCAGTTCAGACTTCAAAACTGAAATGCTACTTAACTGCTACCTTGTAGTCTTAATCTGTAAATATAATATTCAATATAAGTAGTGTTCTGTTTTTTGGCTGCTTCCTTCTTTCTTTCATTGCTTCCACAATCTTAAGATAGCCCATATGATATTTTTTGCGGGACTGAGAGCACTGCCACTGGTGGTCCACAATGGAGAATCAGCATCCATAAGAAATATTGCAGCTGCTCAGTGGAGAGCATTCTTATTAACCCTCCCTTGCTGTACTGCTCTTAGGAGATATTAAGAATGTTATTTAGGGCTTCTGTTTGAGGTGGTTACTGTCTGCATATGAAAACACAATCTGTTGTATGAACCCAAGAAGTAGAAAATAGTGCTGTGATTGAAGCATAGCTGGAGAAGGCAGGTGGAGTCACAGAGCTTCTCTTAAGGCAAAATACCTGTTCTTAATGAAATGGTTTGTGTTGGTTTACTTATTAAATCTCTGCTAAGGACTTGCACTAAGATGTTTTGTTAGGAGGTGCTGGTGTTAGAATTAAAGCTTCATCCCCCGTAGCTTTTAACTTACAGGCCAAAGCTTTAAGAATAAAACCGTAAATGAAGTGTGTTTTACTTCATATTAATATTGACTTCATAAAAAAAAAAAAACTTTTGAGACTAAAAGTATAAATACAGCTGTGGGGAGGGACCCTTGTAGGTCTTTCACAGTTGCTGTGCTATGACAGCATAAGATAAATGGTCGAAAGCATTAACCTTTGTCAGAGTTGGTTGTTGATTATCTTAAGTCTTACCAAAGGTTTGCTTTGCTCCCCTGTGCTTGGTGTGACACGAGCCATAAATACCAGTGAACACTGAATATTCTTGTAACTCCTAGGGCGTATTGTCATTTCATTCTGGGCTTCAGTATTGTAACCTCCTGCATAGGGGAAAGAAGAGCTAGTGGGGACTGGAAAGGAGAAGCAGAGTTAACTTTAACACTGCAGGAACCCAATCTGGCCCAGACAGCTGAGGCACATGTTCAGTGACAATATCTCCTGAGCTGTGTGGGACTCTCACACAGAAGAAGGCCTGTCTCCTTAGCTCACCTGAGACTTGATCTTGTGTGCAGAGTCCTGTTGTCCCCAGCATAGCTTGGTAATCAGCCCGAGTGGAGGACCATGCCTTTGGTCCCCTGAGAGCAAAGAAGAATATGCCAGAAGCTGGGACAGCTGTTTATTATACTGTAAAGCGTTGGCCTTACGAAGTGGGAAGAGTTACAGGGGAGCAGTTTCAGCAGGCTGAGGACTCTGGCTCTTACCCATTAGATGCAAAGGCTCTGGGCAGTTGCATGCAGAGGTGTTTCTTCTCTCCTGTCTCTCCCCACCAGTTTCAATTAGGCATATATTGAACTGCATTTTACTGCTAGCAGCATGTGCCCCACCACAGCTATCTGAGACAACATGCATATGGAAAAGCCAGAAGAACTGGATAGCTGGTTAAATATGAAACAGATGCTAAGATTTATGTTGTGTGAAGCCCAGAATAGCTACAGGCTTTGCAAACACTGGCTGGGAATTGAGGGAGGGGTGTCTCAGTTGTAATCAAAGTCTGTGTGGCAAGCCCTCTGCTGAATTGTTGATGTGGGAGGAAAGCCCACAAAGCTTTGCATGATTTAAAATGCTCTCTTTATCCTGGCATTGCACCGCTCTTGCTTTTTTTCCCACCCAGGTGGATCGCTATACCCTGCGCAATGGTCGTCATATTATATTGCTAGCAGAAGGCCGACTGGTCAACTTGGGCTGTGCCATGGGTCACCCTAGCTTTGTCATGAGCAACTCCTTCACCAACCAGGTGCTGGCGCAGATCGAGCTGTGGACCCATAGTGACAAATATGCTGTCGGAGTCCATTTCCTGCCGAAGAAGGTGAGCTAGAGCAGCAGGAAGATGCAAGCTTGTAAGGAATCCAGCTTCAGGTGTGGTCGTGTAGATTTGTTTTATTGGTGCCCGAGTTAATTTTGCTACTGAATGTTGTTGTTGCAGGGAGCTTCTGTCCCTCTGAATGCTTGGCTTTGGTGATGCTGAGTCAAAGTGGGCTGTTTCTTGGGGTTAATCTGTTGTGGAGAACTGGGACTCCTGTGTCTGTCCTGTGATAGGAGTGTCCAGTTACCTTATAGCTTGATCTGGGGCTCTTACCTAAGGTGGTGGGAAACCCTGTACTGCCTCAAGGTATTTGGGGAGCTTCTCCCAACCAACTTGTTCCTTCTGCTGAATGTCAGCTTCACAGGAAGCTTCACATGCCTGTCCAGCAGCCTCGAGTTGAGGGGCAGAGTTGAGCGTGGAGTGAATCTAGGAACCACTTTTACTGTGGTTGATCATCTGGGTCCCATTTGCACCTAGGCAGAGCTTATCACAAACTGGTCCTAATAGATCCATTAAATATTAATGACAGTTCCCTCAGGTTTCCCTTTAAACTTGTCTCTGCATTCTTTGTTCTTGGAAAAATCTGGATCATGTCACAACTCGCAGCCGCCTTTTAAAAAACTAACCTGGTTTTAATTTTCCAAAACAAGCCTGAGAATTTGAGATACGGTCATTGAAAAGGATGCTGGACTTAAATCCCACTGCCTTTGGAGTGCAACCAGGTGTGAGACTAAATGTGGAAATATTTTCGTTTGGGAACTAAAATATGTATGTCTGGGCTCTTTTATGAAGTGTTTGCTGAAGGACTTAAGATTCCAAAACCATCTGTTAATGATCAAGCAAAGCACACCAGAAATACAATGTAGGAGTTGATCAGCAAGCCGACACACAGTCATCTTCAAAGGAAAAGTTTTGTTGACAATTATCTCCAAAATGATAGTCCAATGTTGCTAATAAAATGTGGCTTTATCCTCTTCCTAAATAACAACTTTTAGTAAGGACACTTGATCTGGAAATGAGGAGTAATACCCAGGTCAGTTAGTTACAAATGGAGTTGCATGTTAGTGGAGCATATGGCAGTGGTCCCTTCAGGTTCATATACTGTGACAAAATGCTTTTTTTGCCATCTGTGCTCCATAGAAAATTTAAAAGAATAAAGCAGTTGCCTTGTCAGAACTAGCAAAACATGGGCAGAGGAGCTTTCTCTGGTAATTTTCTGGCTAGTACCTTTCCGTTTTGTGTGTAGTAGCTTTGAGGTACAAATGAAGAATTGAAGAATTACCAAGTACCTTACATTGCACTTTCTTTGACTGCAAGGATATCGCTTTGATGATCAGCTATTACAAACATGCACATGTTTCTGCAATGTGTGTTCCCAGAAATCTGGGCAAATTGTTGTGTCCATGTTTTGGACTAAATCTGTCCATCCTTATGCTCGGCTATCTGATTTTAAGGTAAGAATGTCAGCTTACCTTCATCTAAATTTACGTACCTTTTTATCTAAATCTTGAAGTTCCCAAGGTGAAGCAGTTGTGAAACATCTGTGCTGCAGTTTGAGAACCTGATTTGGGAAATGTCAGGACTCTGCTCCTTTTCAAGTGGGTGTGTTGGGAGAGGGGTCCGCTGGAGTCAAGAAATTACTCAATATGAGTTATGCATCTTGCTCATCCTTATTAGCTTCTAACACTTCTTATATAGACTCGATACACAAGCATGTTCCCAAAGCAAACATATAATTGGTTATTAGCCCCTAAGCACACGCTGCTCTCACACCACTAATTATCATGATCAGAACAAGCATTCTGTCCGTGCAGCTATTTGAGTTAGCTATGTTTTAGCCTTGCCGTTTGTTACTCCCTTTATTCCCATTCCGCTCCCTATCTCCTTTGGCCTTGCACCTGTCTTCCCTAAAAGCTGCAGCGTGTTACAGCCACAGCCTGTTAGCCCAACAAAGTTACTTGGTCTCAGGATTCAAGAGTAGATGAAGGCCACTTTCTTGTGAACTTCAGCACAATTCTAATTCCAGGCCTGGATTGCGCAGATCTTTAGGGATTCTGTGGCCACGCTTCTGCAGCCATTCTTCTACATGGGTGCAGTCTGTCTTAAACTTGCTGGAAACACAGCTATCAGATCTTCACGTGTCAGTCTAGTCAACCAGATACATATTCAATTTTTAACCCTCCTGGTTTTTTTCTGTCAGGATCTACTAAGCTTAAATACTTGTTTCCCTTTGAAACACAGTCCTTCCAGTTAGCTTTTCTTTCATGATTTTTCTGACACTTACGTAGCATTTAGTAGCTTTCATGGTTCACTTCCACATTCTTCAACCACTTCATCTTATGTTTTTAATTTTGTCTTGTACATCTCTGGCTGTGTTGGCTCTCACAAGATGTTGGCAGTTCCATGTTACTTACTGTGAGCAGGCTGAGCTGTGGTGACTTATGCGCTGTGTAGATGTAGCTTTTACCTGGCTCGTTACAGTGGGATTACTTCAGAGTAGTTCTTACCACGCTCCCTTTGAGTAGGAAATCTAGCACTAATTATTGAATCATTTAGGATGCGCTGATTCACACAAGCTGAAGATCTGGCCCTTGAATATTTTGTTGATTTATTGCCCTTCAAATATGCAACCTTTCACATCTATTGATCTACTATGGGGGAAATATTGCCAGTCTTTCCCATGCTGCTGGAATTTAGATTTACCTTGTATCTGTTTCCTTAGCAAGGATTACTTGTATTTTGCAGTAATTACAAATGGTGGTCACGCTTGTTGTTCTGTTGTAACTTGGTAGCACCCAATCCCTTCTTGCTGGTGTCCTTTCTATCTTTTAATAGCCTGTATGGCTGCACGTTCCCCTCTGACATAGCAGCTAGTTTGCCATTTTACTGTTCGTGTTCTGACTTTTCTGTACCTATCTCTTGTAGCACTTAACTGTCTTGTAACTTCACACTTCTTTCAATCCCTTGAGTTTGCATGTCTGCCTGACATCTCTGGGATAAAGCGAGTATATCAACATTTCTGAGCTGGTGTCCTGCAGCCCACCTTGTCTTTATTCTTCATGACAGTGCGAATAGATACTAGTGTTCTTGCTGATTTACTGATTCTTCATACATGTACCCCTAAGATAGGATATCTGGAAAAGAGATGCATTTTTTCCCCCCAGTATTAGAACTTACCTGAAATTGTAAGATTATAGTCTAGTATGTCCAGGTGTCTTTTGTAGTGGAAAAATGACTAGGCTTTACCATTCTACTACACTGGATATTATCTCTGAATAGTTTGAACTCAATTCTTTACTTGTTGGATGGATGTGAATGTGTAAATGAGATTGAAATGAGCTTGATTATGTAAAGTTGTCTGTCTCATTAAGCTAGACTTGACTCCCTCAAAAGTATGGGGCTTTTCCATCTGAATGTAATTCTGTGCTCAAAGCAGATGCCGATGTGCCCAAGCAAGTGAGGGATGCTGGCAGGAAAAGAGCGGTCTGTCTGTTTGTCTGTGTCAGCCTAAGCTTTCCTTAGGGCTGCTCTTGGTTTTCACATACTTATTTCTGGCTATTGACTGTGACTTGCTGAACTAATAGGGTTCTGTTCTGCTAATGTTCCTGTCTCCAATATTTTGTTTTCTAGTTGGATGAAGCTGTGGCTGCTGCTCATCTGGATAAACTGTGTGTGAAGCTGACGAAGCTGAGTGACAAGCAGGCCAAATACCTAGGCTTATCAAGAGATGGGCCATTCAAGCCAGACCACTACAGATACTGAGCAGGTGGCACTACCCAAAGACCAAAGCGCAGGGATACAACCTTCCAAAGCTCTTGTGTGTGCTGGGCGTCCGAGAACAGGCCCTTTGCCGTACCCCTCTCAGTGCTGCAGAACCCCTCCCCTTACAGAGGGAGCTTCAGGGCCTTATTTGTTAGTGAAAGAGGATCACTCTGACTCTTGGGATTGGCTACTTAGCTAATGCCATGGTGGAAAGGATCCTACACACATTGTACTGGCTCCGAATGTCCCAATCGGGGAGCAGGGCAGAAGACTGCTAAATGACAAGACTAAGCATTTTCAAATATGTGACTGACAGCCTTTTTGAACAGACTAACCAATAAAATGGGAAAAGGTTTCTACAGGGAGATGCTTTATGCCATGCCCTGCTCAAATTAGATGAATCCTATTAGGAGGCTAGCAGTGTCAGGCTTCTCTCCCCAGAGGTTCCCTAGCTGAAGTGCATGTTGCAAAACTGGAGGAAGTATGGAGGAGTATAGGTAGCTCGGTCTCCTTTCTGTAAAATCAACTTAATCTCCTCCTCGGAGACTTGGAGCTGGAGTCTTTTTCTGGGTGAATTTACTCCATTGGTTTTGGTTAGAACAAAGAACATTCTATGCTTCTTCCACACCAAGGAGGGGTGAGGCAAGAGTGACTCTTTCAGCAGCCTTCTAGTGTGTTGTGAACAGCTGGGAAGCCACTGAGGGGATGTTGGTTAGGTTTAGGGACCTTGTTTGATCCTCTGAAAACACCAGCAGCACACTTCTACCCCCAACTTGATTTTTCAGAGTTGTCATGTCTGCTGTATCTTGTTTGTCACTTAAAGTGCTTTTATTAAAGATCTGACTGTGGCCTGACTTGTTTTGTATTGTGAGATGCTTTGGGTTTTGCCATGGATTTTGTGTGATCTTTAAGCTACTGAAAATATCTAATGTATCTGCATGGGGTTTTCTCAAGGTGAAAGCCAGTGCTGTGGCTAGCCTGCATCACATAGCTGAGCTGGGAAAATCTGCTCCTCAGGTTATTTCAATATTTGAAGGGCTGAAACTTACAGAAAAACACTCTTGCCCTCTGCCTACACAGATTTTTATCTCCCTTTGTCATGGAAGTCCTCTCTTGCCACTGTCCTTTTCAGTGGACCCCAGACTGGCTCTGAAACACCTTGTCTGCTTTGCAGGGCACTAAAGCATCACTGCAAGAAGGAAGAGAAGTCTCTAATGAGGTTCTAGCACAGCATTTTTGTTAATCACACTCGTGAAGATCTGATTTGCTGCCGAAAGTACAGAGCAAGCTGACAGTGTGGCAATTTGACTTGAAACATGGTTTGAGTTGATAAAATATAAATTTTGTATTTGGGATATATTCTGCTAGTTTCATTGGTTGGAGAGGAGTAGATCAAACACAGACAATAATAAAAACACTGGCAGAATTTCTGTTCCTCCTGCTCCCTGCAGTGCAGTTGTGGTTTAGTGCTGCCTGGAGAAGAGAAGCAATGCCCAGTACCTGTCAACAGCGTGGCTGTGAACTGGCAGCACTAATGCAAGATGGCATTTGAGATTTTTGTTCAGCTGTTGTTGTGCACCATGTAGCTGTTGTTTAGGTACAGCTGAGCAGCCTTTTGCTGGATGGGGTCGTCTTACCCCTTGCTATGGTATGCGCTGTGCTTTGGTGAAACTCATGTGTTGCTTCAGTTTGAACTCTTCCCCAAGGGCAGTTTTGAATTCCCTTTACAGTAAAGTGTGCAGGTTTTGCTTCTGTTTCTGAGGCCTTTCAGAATCAGTGGAAGACTTTGAAACATGACATCAGGTGTAGCAGCAGCAGAATTCCTTTAAAAAGATGTTAAATTGTTGTTTCATGTCCTGGCTCCCTGCTGATGTCTCAACAGGTGTCTGACCTGTATTGAAGGAAAAGTGTGCCAAGGTGGCCAGCAGCATCCTGGCTTGTATCTGAAAGTGTGGCCAGCTGGTGCAGCCGCATCTGGAACCCTGTCTGCAGGATTGGGCCCCTCGCTGCAGGGGGAACGCTGAGGGGCTGGAGCATGTTCAGAGCTGGGCAGGGGGCTGGGGGGGCTCAGCCTGGAGAGGAGGGGGCTCAGGGGGGACCTTGTTGCTCCCCACAGGTGCCTGGCAGGGGCTGTGGGCAGGGGGGTCGGTCTCTGCTCCCAGGTAACAGGCGACAGGACAAGAGGAAACAGCCTCAAGCTGCACCAGGGAGGTTCAGATCGGGCATAAGGAAAAAGTTCTTCTCTAAAAGGGTGGCCAAGCACTGGCACAGGCTGCCTGGGGAGACGGTTGAGTCCTGTCCCTGGAGGTGTTGAGAAGACCATAGATGTAGTGCCTGGGGACACAGTTTAGTGGTGGACTTGGCAGTTGAGTTTATGGTTGGACTTGATGATCTCAAGTGTCTTCCAACCTAAATGATTCTGTTAAAACACTTGGCCTTATTGCTTGCTTGCTTTTCATTGGCAAGAGATCATGACTGTTACTGAGAGTTTCACTAAATCATTTACTACTAATTCTTAAGCTGTTTTCTCTTGTCTTTTTATTTTTAATCTACACACAATTAATTCAGTATTCAGTCTAGCCTGAGGTCAATCATGTTGTTTCCCTGAATATGGGTGGTCAGTCCCGCTGTGATTACCTCACCAGGGTTTTAGCTGGAGCTGGTGAACGAAGAACAATCCCACCGAGGAGAGCCCAGCACCTGCCGGTATTGAGGCTTGCGAGTGCCCCCTCCCCAGCACCGACACCCCAAGCACCAGCTCATGGGTGGCACACATCTGGCGTGGCGAGTCATATGGCAGTGACAGGGTCCAGCTTTCCCCCCCGTGGGGCTGCGCAGCAGATGTGCCATGGAGGGGTGAGGCGGGAGCCGTGCTGTGAGCGGACACCTTCGCGGGGAGGGGGCGAGAGCGCCAGGTGGGCACAAATGCAGATTTCATACTGGGCTTTGTGAAGCTCAGCAGGTCCTGTGTGGGTGAGCGGGTGGTGCACTTACCCTCGCTCTTGCACCCAGCCCCCCTGGCTGTCCCGGCACGGCTCCCTGCCTCCACCAGGCTGAGCAGATGCAGCACGTCTTCGAGCTGTCCTGCCCTTCGCTTCATCAGCCACTTTCTTAATCCTGTTGGCAGGCTCATTTTGAAAGGCAGAAATAAAAGTGACATT
Source organism: Falco punctatus (assembly GCF_963210335.1). Lineage (NCBI taxonomy): Eukaryota > Metazoa > Chordata > Aves > Falconiformes > Falconidae > Falco > Falco punctatus. Next base: position 1,726,011 of record NC_137590.1, read on the forward strand.
TCCAGCTGTGCATAAATGAGATCCAGTCTGGGAGAGTGCACGCGGTGTGTCAGAGGAGTGCGGAGAGGTAGCGTGTGCTCTCTTTCATAAGCTAGGAACTGACGCTGATTACAGCTTCCCCCTGCCCCACTGTCCCCCAAATACTGGCCGAGAACTGGGAAATGCCAGAGTCTGCTCTAGTTAGTATCTTTTCCTCACATGTAGCTATCTCTAACTATTAATTTAACAGGGGGTTTGAAGTAGATCAGGACACCCCCCCACCCCCCCACCCGTAATTAAGTAATGCTAAACCAGACCTGACTGATGCTTTTCCACACCGGGAGAAGTTCTCGTTTAATGCAATGTCCAATTTCACTTTAACGCCTTCAGTGGTTTCCTCCAGCCCCTGCCTTTGGTGCGGTTGGGCTGCCCCAGGCTGGGAACAGGCGCCATTGCCTCGGGCAGCCTGCCCCTGCAGATGGTTGACCCTGGTGGTAAAATGAAATTAATGATGAAGGATTGTACTCCTGGTCTTTAGACAGGTCTCTGACTTGGCCAAGAAAAGTAATCACATATTTCCTCAAATGTCTTTCAGGTTACTTTTCTCTTAAAGCTTTTGGTACTGTCACCAGTGAGAGCCCGATTCTCTTTCAATCACGGCTGCTCCTGCTGCTGTTTTCCCTCCGCTGGCGAGTCAGCAGCACTAAGAGAGTACAGGCTGTACCGATTTTGCCATTTATCTCAGCTAGATGCACAAGTCTCTGTGACGTTTAAACAGCAACTGATCTGCCACACAGTCTTGCTGGGTCCTGCTCGTTATTTTTTGCCTGGTGGGATGCTCTGTGTGATGGGGACTGGGAGGCGTACGGAGCCCCGGGGACCGTGGCACCAAGGGCGGGTGCATGAGTGCTCTGCTGTGACTGTGATTCATGACTGAGCTTGTTCCCGTGACAGTGCTTCTTGAAGATGATATGAAGCTTCTTAGAAGCTAATTGTGGTTTTTAGCCTCTGGGGCTTTTTCATTAAGATAAATCAAATGTAAATGTACACTGCAAAGCCTCAGTAGTTTTTGTAGTAACGTTGCTTGCCACTGTACAACTTCACACAACTATAAGAAGTATCAATTACAATTAAGTATTTTTTTCCTTTTTAAAAATCACTAACCCTTCACGTGTGCTTGTAGTTTGCACGCCAGCTTAGCAAAAGCAAAAACAAACAAAAGACTGAGAGAAGAAAAAAAACAAACCTCCTGTGGACAAATACTTCTAGAATTTAATAGGATGGAAAAAGACAGGGTGTAAGGTTTTGCAGCATCCTTTCGACTGGATGGGGACTGACATCCCTCCTGCTTGTCCAATTCCCTGAAATTCCATCGTAGAGGGATTAAACTCTTTAGAACATTTAGAAAGTCTATAGCAAAGCTTTTACTTTTTGTTCCATCTGTAGAGTCCGGGGACGCTTTTCAGCGGACATGTTACTCCTCTGCTTTTGGTTTCATCAGCTGAGAAATCATTTCCCAAAGGGAACATTAACTGAGCCACATCCATAGGCATGTGTTCCTTTTCGCTGATGGAACAGCAGCATTTTAGAAGTAAACTGCACAGCATCTCAGTTGACTATTGCAGATGTTGGAAGCACCTTAAATGCTCAGTAATCAGGCTGACACCAGGGTTTTGTCTTGAGCTGGTGCTTATTGCAGGTATCTGCTTTGCATGATTCACTTGATTTCCACTCAGAACACACACCTGGTGGTCCTGTTTTTCCTCCCCTTTGAAACTTGCTTCCTATGTGTATTTTATGAATAATGGGATACAAACTCCTTTTGGCCCTTTTTGGCAGTCAATGCCTTTGCCTGTGGTGTTGTCTGACCTGCTGCGGAGATGCCATTTTGTAGATACAGAACGACATCTCTGACCGAGCCTTTGCGCTCAGAAGAGAGCAGTAGTGATGGAGGGATGCTGAGCAGTCTGGAGAGGATAAAGGGAAGCAGACTGTCTGGTATGCTGACGTAGTGCTCTGAATATTTGGCTCCTAAATGGAGAAATTATTACAAACTGAATCACAGGACCCCAGGCTGCTGAATAAATGCATCTGCTACAGTTTCCATTCTAGAAGACTTAAAGAATTGCTGTCTTTCACCAATAAGTTGAAACATCATTAGCCTTTAATGAATTGATTTTTTTTTCCTTCCAAAATGTCACAGTTGTTTGTTATGGAACACAAGGAAGAGTGAGAATGTATATTCTCATAGTTGATTGCTGGCTATTACTGTTATAAATTACCTAATAATGTTGTTTACCAATTTGAGGCAGCTATGTGGAGTGAAGGGGAGCCCATATGAGATCATGAAAGATATTTTAGCTTAAGAACCTGCTAAAACCAGCAAGGATGCCACAAGAACACTGTTATTAGCTAAATCCACCTGATCGTAGAGAGTGAGCGATGAAGGTGTTTATTAAAGTCTATTAAAGTCAATAGAAGATTTCCACTGATTTCCACAGGGGCCTGAACTGGATCACGAGGAAGGCTGTGTTTTTGTTTTTCCCTGCCTTTATGTGTATTAAAGGAATGCCACATGTGAATTGTGTTATGACACCACTGCAGCCATTTCAGGAGTCCCGTATTTCAGATGATGATTTAGTCTCTAAGGATTTCCTGGATAGACGTAAGTGTGTATATACCATGCAACAATTGTAATTTTTTTTTCATTTTACTGAAAAATCTTGCAGAAATGATTAAAGCTTCCTTTTTCTTCTGGGAGAGGGATTTAGCCATCTGCTGGCCATCTGCATATCATCTGAAAAGTTTCCCAGTGAAATCTTTGTTTTACCTCAGAAAGCAATCTGCGTGCATCACGAATCTCACAAGGGCACTCAGAGTGATGGATTGCTCCTTCAGGCTGCTGGGTGTGTCTCTGCTCTGGTGCTGCTGCTCCAGATGGGGACGGTCTCCTGTGGGTCCCATGTCACATGTGCCAGCCCTGCACGGGTGCTCCTGATGTCCCTCATGGCACTGGGCACTCACGCTGATGAATGGGGCCTTTTGGGAAGGTCAGTTCCCAGGGGGCAAACTTCCACATCCCTCTCCTTAGCTCCTTCAAATATAATTGTGCCAGAAGCAGAAAATACCCGCCTTGATTCTGGAGGACCAGAAAAACCTGAACTAACCCGGTGTGCCAGATTGACATTTGGGTGTCTTGGCCCCTGGATCAGGGTGATTTGCTGGGGAAGGGGAAGAAAACCCCACCAAATCCTCTCGAGGTATAAAACTTCCCTTGCTGTTGCTGTATGGAAATCGCCAGGCAGGGTCCTGCTGCCAGCAGGGTCCTCAAGCTGCTGCTGGGTCTGAAGAAACTGAGAGCATCGTTACAGCTTGTTGGGTCGGCCCCCAGGAGAGCATCTCAGCATCTCTTGTCTGGAGCTTGCTGGGGCAGGCGTTGTCATTTTTTTGTTGTGTTCAAGAATGACATTAAACATGTTACGAGTGTTGGGATGTCACAACGGGTCCTGTAGCTGGCTGAGTGACTGACTTGGATGAGGAGCCACAGGATTTTCCTTCGTTTTTACAGCCTGAAGGAGCTACCAAGAGTGAGGCAGGTCTGCTGTGTGTGTTCCCATGCTTTGTGCCATACTGGCACTGATGGACTGGAGCTGATGATGCCATTGAAAAATACTTAGTGGAGTCTGGATACTGGCAAAAGGAGAGGTGAAATGGCTCCGAGTGGAGTTTGTGCGACCAGAGATGGAAGCAGTGCTGGCGGAGGGCCAAGGCTGAGCGCTGCCTGTGTGTGGGCACACCTGTGATGCCCCCAGCTGCATTACTATGACTTGCTAACTGTAGCCTTCAGCAGCCTGGGGGACGGCACTCGTTGCCTTTGGTGGGCTGCCCATCAAAAGCAAGATGGGACTTTGTCTCATCCCCACAGTTAGAAAAGCATGCAGTGGTTTGCATCTGACAAGGGAAGAAATTATTTCTTTTCAACTGTTAAATGTACTACAATAGATCTAAGGTTATGGTTCTGTTTGGAAATGAGCAGCTGTTTGCTGGGCATTTTCATTTCTGGAAGTGAGGTGTCTGGCCGAGCTGTTTCAGGTATTGCAGCAGCAGCTGGGATTTGCAGTGCAGTGAGCACAGCGGGCCATCCCACGTGTTTCCTTCTGCACGTCAGAGATTGCTGTGTGGGGCAGGCTGTCCAGAAGGGCAACAGTTCAGAGCTCAGAAGGAGACAGAAAAAAATGTGAAGTGCTCATTTTTTTCCCCAGCCCTTATTCTGCAACTCAGATTCATGTCTTTCTGAGTTAAATAGGATGCTGGATGTGAACAAATGCTGAATTGGTCTATTTATGTGTTTATAGAGTCACTTCTGGCTATAGAATGATCTAATTCAACTTGAAATGCCTTGGAACATGTTTTGATTTATGTTTTTTTGCATTGGTCTTGGATGTCATCTATATGTCTACACCTATACAGTGAGTGACCTCAAGACTGCAGTATCTCATGAACAGTTTCCCCCACAACACTCCGAGAAGCGTTTGCTGTAGACTAAGATGATGTGACTTTTGCAGTGTAAAATAGAGCTCCCACAGGTCAGCTTTGGGCATAGCATGTACAAACTTTTTCTTGGCTCCTCAGTTTGATTATACAACTCTCCATCTGGTTCTCCCATAATTCATTTCATCATGAAGTTAGCACTATCTCTGCATCTCAAAGGACTTCACTGGATCTTTCATCACCCTCAGCCAAAGCAGCATCACAGGTACTATTGACTCATCTATAAAACTTGGAAAAAGTTGTTTTCTACCTTTCATCAGATCTTTCTTTCTGTGAGAATATCCTGAAGACTGATATGGGGAGTTGGTTTTTTTCCTTCTGGAGTCTCATAGAAAGCTGCAGTAATTAGCTTGGGAAACTGTGAGGTGTTTAGAGCTGGTTTGATATAGTCATCGAGATGTTAATTGGACCATTTGCTTTATCCATCAGATAAACTTGGATATTTTTTTTTTTATGGTCTAAGTGTGAAAGTAAGCAGTCAAGCCAGGACTTTGGATGGGAAAATACAGTATCTGTTTTAAATTCACACAAGGTAAGCAGTATTTGGAGAAGCTAATAGTGATTTATTTGTGCTTAATCCTACTAAGAAGTAATTAGGGTAAAATTTCCCCTAGTCTCTAGGAGCAAAATGACTGTGTCGTGGAGCTTTACCGGGTCTGTCTTTAAGCTTGAATTCCAGTAAGTTTTCAGTGGAGACACTTAGGTATGTGACAACTAAAAATTAAGCACTCCGTCTTTGTCATGTGTATGTTTTATCGTCTGTGCACTGGTGACACTTCAGGTACGTCCCTTAGGGAACTCTTATGCTTACAAACAGCTCCTTGACAGCAATATCTGTTCAAACGAAATACAGGAAGCGAGTGTTAGGTGTACATGTTTTACTGATTTCTGTATCTTAGAAAAACCTCAAGCAACATGATCATTACCCAGAGAAGTAAAGTCGTTAAGGCTAATAACCATTTCAGAGTATGTGATTATATATATTCTTTGGTGTGATAGATAAATGGCAAAGAAAGCATAACTCCTTTCTAATAAATTCCAGTTACGTAGAAGGCTTATTAATAAACCAAATTACTCAAAATGCACTACATAAAAATGCTATACCAAAAAGTACAAGGCAAATACCCTCATTGTCGTGTGAAAGGATCTTTCCCTTTCCTTCACTGCGGCCGTGCAGCACCCGGTGCTCAGCGCTCGGTGGCTCTGCCTTCCCCGCCCCCCGCCCCAGCTCCTCGCTGTGGGCTCGGCCCTTCCCCTCCCAGCCGACAGCCCCGAGCTGTGGCCACGTCTTCATTAATGCCCTGGTGGCTAGGGGGAGCATGCCCTCAGCACGCTGCAGGTGACACACAACCGCGAGGAGCGGCCGACGCGCCAGAGGGACGTGCCGCCGGCCGGGGCTGTGAGGGTCTGGAGAAAGTCCGGCAGGACCCTCTGGCAGTTCGAGGAGGAGAAGACGCAGCCCTGCACCTGGGCAGGAGTGACCCCGGTCCCCTGGTCGGGAGGCAGCTTGGCGGGGGGGACCTGGGGCTCCTGGCGACACCAGCTGAACGCGGCCGCAGGCGGTGGGTGTCTGGCTGCGATAGGAAGGCTCTTGCCAGCGGGTCAGGGAGATGATCCTTCCCCGCTGCTCACCACTGGTGAGGCTGCACCTGGAGTGCTGTGTCCAGTTTGGGGCTCCCCAGCAGAAGAGACGTGGACACGCTGGAAAGTCAAACATTGGGAAACTTTTTTTTAATAGTGAGGGTGACTGAGCACTGTCACAGGCTGCCTGGGGAGGCTGGGGGGCTCCTCCTCCTCGGTGTTCCAAAGCTGTCTGGACATGGTCCTGGGCAAGCAGCCCTGGGTGGCCCTGCTTGAGCAGGGGTTGGACCAGATGACTTTCAGAGTTCCTGCCAGCCTCAACCATTCTGGGATTCTGCAAAGCTGGAGTGCGAGCTGCTGTCTAGAGAACAGCTGTCTCTTTGATTTCTGGCTCTCCCTCCTTCCCTTTCTTCTCCTCCTGCTCCCCTCCACCCTGGTAAAATATAAATTTCTCATCAGATGGTAAGAAAATGGTATTTTTTCCATATGAGTTGTTGTTGTGTGATTATTGATATGATTTTAGTATGAACCAACAACAACTTCTCATAGTTACAAGAGTTTGGAAACAACTTGATGGGAACCTAAATCTTCACCTAGTAAAAGAAGCGGCCCAATTCTGTTTCCTAAGCCCATTGTAATGTATCATTTTCCCTTCTCATCCTCTTTTTATCATAATGGAATGGCTCACAGGTTCCTGAGCCAGGATATCTGATTAAAAGACATATACGTTTAAAAGAATGCAAGCTTGCATCATATCTGACAACTGATGTATTTTATAAAAGATGAGTAACACAATGACATCCTGTCCTTATTTGGGCCCTTTTGTAGATTAATCTGTCATCTGTATACATCTCTAAGATGAACAAACATTTCTGTCAAAGTTTGAGCTATGTTTTGAGCTCTGAGGTTTGGGCTGATTATTATTAGAAGAAAAAAACCTTCATCTGGCTTGAGCCTTTTTGGAGTGTCATCTGTGTCATCTTTGCCTGCCTGCCTAGAAGATTTTTATAGCCTTCAGCCATGTTTAGAAATAAATCAGTAAAGAATTTTCTTCTCAATTAGACATGCAGAGAGCATTAGAAAATTCAGGATTGGGATTAGAACATTCATGGTTAGAAAATATCTGATTGTGAAAGCTGAAGATCTTTGGTGTGGACATGGGTGCAGCCATCTGGTGGGCAGGTGGAGTGAACATGGAGGATGCAGTTTTAGCCCTGGGGGTGCGCGCGGCTCCTGTGGACACTGGCAATAGCAGTGGGATGAAGGGAAAATACTAAAACCAAGAAAGGCCCACAGAAGAAAAAAGTGTAGAAGATGGGGGCAAGGAACATTGTGGATACAGAGCAGAGGAGGTAAGAAGTAAAAGCTGGAGTTTGGAAGATGAAGAGTCTTCGATGCTGGGGACAGCTTCTGGGTCTGCTCCCCCTGGCTCCCCCGTGAGCACGCACCCCGCTGCTGGCAGTGTAACCACAGGTTCCTTCCTGTGCCATCTTGGGTATCTCAAGGGTAAGGCAAAGAGCTTCAAGAACAAGAGAAAGATGTCTTCTAGACACCTGTTTGCTTCACCTGTACCTCTAGAGCTGTTTATGAGCCTTGGAGGATTGGTATGGCGTTCGGTAAGTTTTTTGTTCCCTCTGGGCACCGGTTGCATGCAGCACATGGAGGCTGCCAGCTGGATTCATGCTTGGGGTAGGTGCTGGGAGTTGCCCGTAGTAAGAATGGGCGGGGAAAGACAGACTGATTGTAATGGCCTTCTTCAAGAGTACGTGTGGGATACACATTCATTTTTTGCTGATCTTTCCTTTCTTCCTCAAAGTCCTGAATCCGTGTTCCTGTGGGAAGCGAGTTAACCCTGAAGTTTTCAGTGTGATGTTTTGGCGGTGCTGGGAGCTGGTGCTGTGCTGGGAGCTGGTGCGGTGTGGTCCCTGTGGCAAACCCAGGCTCGTGTCCTTCACTTCACTGTCACAAACTGAGGCTGTTTGCGTGCCATTGGCGCAGTTTTTTTAGTGCTGGTTAGGCAATGCTGCAGTCTGTGGTTAATGCAATCCTTAAAAAACCCACAAAAACAAACACCCAAAATCCCAATCAAACAAGAAACCCCCAAACCAACAGGAACCCAGAATTCTTCTTAAAATGCAGGTCAGTTTTGCTGAAAATTCCTCTTCAATGTCCATCTCCTTGGTTGTCTGCTCCCTGAAAAAACTTCCTATCTATGGTAGCATTAACCCCATGAAAAAAAATTGCCATTGTTTGTTTGATTTTAAGAGGGGCAAATCCAAGCCTCCAGCTTCAAAGCTCTCTACTTTCATTGCTATACACATGGGGCAGTTTGCAATATATGCTTGAGAAACTAAGAAAGACAGAAGCCTTATTGTGTTCCCAGTTTGGCTTAGCACTTTGGGTTTAACATTAGACATTGGCAGATGGTCTGAAAAATACGGCATTTGCACAAAGCACAGTAGTTACAACATGAATTCAAGTGCGGTTTGCAGGTTTTGAAGTTTGGCACACAGTCAGCAGCTGGTGTGGGCCTTGGTTTTGGAGATATCTTCAGCTCAGCATTTTTCTAGAAGAAAACACATGGAAATTCACATAAAGGTGACATGGGTATGGGTCAGGATAAAGCATAGGTGCAATGAAAGCAAACTGTGAGAGGAGCTGGCTGGAGATGAGCAGGCGGTTGCCAGCAGTGAGACCTGTGTTAGCAGCAGTGCAGAGGTGTGGTGGGACTGGATCACGGGAAACACTGGCTGGGGACCAACCTCCTGAACAACATGGTAAACCTCCTGAGCCCCCCATTCCGAGCAGTTAGAAACGTGACTGGCTAGAGCATTGGGAAATGCTCTGTAGGGAAGCATGTGGCAGCAGTGAAGGAAGGGATGGAAGAATCTGCAAAGGTAATGACGTTACAAGTAACACGAAGTAAGGAATTACTCTGGGATCCCCAGACTTTTTCAAAGGAAAGAGTGAAGCCTCCCTACCAATCTGTTGGAGCTACTGTTGGAGCTCGGTAACTCTTTGCCACCAGATTTGTGCACGGGAATTAACTACAGACACGGGTAAGTGAGCTGAAGAAGATCTCTCAGCCTACCCAGGGAGTGCCACTCATCTGTCCGTGCTTTGGAAAGGTGGAAAACTTGGGGTTGGCCAGCGTGTGCCTGGGACCAGGGGAGATCGCTGCAGCCCTCCAGCCACAGGCACCCTACACTTCAGCTCGGGAGTTCCTCAGGAGTTTCAGTTTTAAGGTAAAGTGTTAAGAGGTCTCTAAGTGCTTTAGGAGCCTTTAAGCCAAAATACTTTGGCAAAGTTTGGTCACAAGAATATCCTGCTTTGAGCTGAAGGAACTAAATGGAACTAAATGACATCCTTTTGAGCCTGGGTCATCCCAGGAGTTCAGGAAGTGTTTCTAGGAGGGTTATTGGCACAGGGAGTCAATTAGAAAGGAAAAGGACCTTGAAACGTTTCTGCTTGCAGCAGTGACTGGTTTGGCTATAAACGGCTATCACAACACATTAAAAATAAAGTAAAAATGCTATTTTCTACTCTTCTAGGCAATCTCTGAAGTACTGGACCATGTAATACTTTACATTCGAGACCTACAGGTAACGTCACATTGAGGAAATCCATCAATCTGAATTTACTGATCTGGTAAAATCATTAGTTAACATTTTCAACCAAGTACCAGCTTCTTTGTATGCCTCTGCTTTAATGTTTCAGCACCTGCAGTTAAAACCCAGCAGACAGAAAGCCTGTGCCCCTGGGCTGCAGAGCCTGAGGGTGAACCCACACAGTGCGGCTGGGAATGGTCCCTCTTCATGGCAGATGCCTAGATAAATTTACAAATAATTAAATCAGCTCAAGGTTAAAGTAACTTTTGTGTAAAAGAGGTCTGTAAAAAACAAAAGCAAAATCATACCAAAGACGACCCTTCAAACCCAAACAACCACCTCTGAGTAATCTAAGATCACAGTTTTCTTTCCACCATTAATGTTTTGCATCTGTTTTTACAGTATTTAGAGCTTCAAATTGTATGTCAGTTATTTAAATTGGGGTATGGCAGTAAAAGCCTTGCAAATGAGCACACTGAGGAAAACTGCAGAAGTAAGAAACCGTTCTAATTCAGCAGAGTTCTCTGAACAGCCACCTACCTTGGAGGATTTCTTGTTCTCTGCCTCTTTCCTGCTGACTTTCTGGGATCTTTTAGTTAAGTCTTCAAAGAGAAGAGCACAACATAATATTAAATCAGTTTTACATCATGTGTTATTTAATTGAGATGCTTAATAGTATTTTTGTGGGAGAGAAGGCAGACAACCTGCACAGCCACCTCGTCACCACGCACGTCGCCTCTAGGAGGTGACCCCCCTGCACCAGCGGGTCCAGACGCACGTGGGCAGGGGGCTCGGCGAGGCAGAGGGGTGCTGGTGGCGGGGCTCTGGAAGGGCTTTTTCACACATTGTTTGGTCAGTTGTGAGCAAGAAAAATAATTTCAGAGAAATAAAATTAAAGGTCTCTGTATAAAAGGTAGGGTTACTTATGCACATTAGTCACATGAATAAAAATGAGAAAAACCTTTAGAATCCTGTATTTTTTTTCCTCTTAATAGGTGGTGTTACCTGCATAGTTTTGCAGGCATTAACGAGCGTACGCTGGTTTTCGCAAGCAAAAACCTCTTTGCTGATTTGGCATAAACTCTTCATCTGTATGATCCCACCTTTCCTTCTTCGTTTTGGTCCTTTTTCACCCACCGCCTTGTTTTACAGAACATGACTTGCAAAGGCGTTTCATTAGTGTGCCTGTAGCTTTGGAAGGTTTGTGAATATTTGTAGAGTTGAATCTTGGATCTGGTAAATTTAGCATGTGTGTGTTCAGATTATGCCCGATGTAACTTCTTTTTTTCTTTAGATCAAATCGCTAATATTTGTGAACTTCCTCCTATTATCCCTTGAAGGCTAATAGCATTTACTGCAGTTGTTATTGTCATTATTATCATTCCAACTCTAACGCTGTTTATTACTATGTATAAACTCCGTGACTAAGACTTCTCTTGGGATCAACCCTGCAAGACTGTTCAAGTGTGAGACACTTCCCAGCTCCCTAATCTGGTATGGTATGTTTAATATCTTTATTCTGTGAGTGTGAGGTCTGTAATAAGTGCTACCTGTATGTAACAAAAGACTGGGATGAAAAATTTACATATGCCCACCAATGAATGATAGACCCTTGTCTATTCTAGTGTTTGCTCTCCATATCTTTTTGAATATTTAATGATTGCCAGGATTTACAGAATGAAGAATACATATTTTAGGCTATTTTGGGGAGTTTCATTTATTATCCTTTTGTCATTTTAAGTAGGGTTATACACTTCTAAGAAACAGTGGGAAGGAAAACTATACTTCAAGAACATAAAGTTATTGCCATTTAATAAGAGCATGTCTTTACGGGGGCCTTGCTCTAACTAGGATTAGTGGTTTGGATCCAGTTCCAGCTGGCAGATTATGCCAGCTTTGTTATGCTGCCCTTTGAAACTTTCTGATTCTAACCAAGATGCTTGTAAGCCATTTAATTCTACATGAATTTAATTTTCTGTAGTACAATTGTACAGGATTGTCTGGATTGCTTCATCTAGAAAACTGTTTCAACAACATTCAGTGAAAGGTTATATGAAGTGACCGAGCAGAGATTTAAATATTGGCATGATGTAAACATGCTTTGATTGTTCCGGGGAATTTGGTGAAGAAAACGATGCCCAGTGGGCGGATGAGAAGGAGATGCAGAGATGCCTTTTTTGACAAGTGAATGTTGTAGTTGTCTCTTCTGGGTTGGGTAAACCCCTTGCTTTTCCCAGCTGGCCTCTAATCTCATATTCCTCTACCTACTGCATTTCCAACAGCTGCCCAGCAGGCCAGCTCCTTACACAGCTCGGCTGTGACGATACAGGACAACATAACAGGCTTGTGAAGATACTGATAGCACACACCACTGAGTCCTGTTGATACAACTGCAATTTGAAGAGCTATAAAAAGCGTGTATTAATTAATGATTGCGTATTTTACCAGCCGATGCTAACAAATTCTCTGCTTACCTTTTAATTCCAGCTTGGTTTTTATTGAATTTGAGTTGGTACCACGAGCACTCTGATTGATTGATTGATCGATTGATTGATAGGTGTGTAAACAGCTGATTGCAAATGAATTTCATTACTCAAGCATGGTTATGGCAACATTTAAAACTGGAGCCATAACATGACTGCCTGCATCTCTGCTGTGTGTGGGCAACCAGAAGGAACTGGACTTGGTATAAAGAAATGTCACTGGGATAGGAAGGTCTGTCCAAAATGTTTAAACTGAGCTGATGAGAAATCTTTCTATTGGCTAATATAAAAATAGATTATGTATATCAGCATGACAGATTATAAGCAATAAATTATAAAGAAATTGATATTATCAGGAGGGGAGGGGTGGCTGTGGTTATCTAAACACTCGCGATATTTGCTCTAAATCGTGGATATTTGCTGAGCATGCTGCTCAGATGAATGCTGTTGGCAAAGTGATATGGCATGGCACTGCCCACCTGCCATGTTTAAGGCACAGGCACATTTTTGTGAGAAGATAAGTGAAATCAGCTGAAGGGAATGCATTTTGTATCTCTGATTTTAAGTGGAATAATAAAGTTATTGGAAGTGTGAGACTGAAGGCATCTAGGATCACAAGGACTATGAGATGGAATAGCTTGGGAAGCTGCGGAACAGCATCAGCTTTACTAAGCTTGCAGTTAAGCAACCTTGAGTTAACTCGGGATTCGAAGGTTCAGCTTTCATTGGAAATGCATGTGTGGGGCAACTCCTTCTCCTTAAAGAATTATTGTCCTCAGCAAGCGTGCAGAGAAAATACAGGCAACCAGGTAAGAACCCAACCTGCTTTAAGCAAAATTCCTAAAAGCCTGTGGAAAGAAGCTAACCACGAGAAGCTTTATTTTTTGATTTGTTATATTTTTGATACAGTTATGGATGATGTTCTGCAGCTAATTATCCTTTCTTGGAAAGAAAAAGTTGGCTTAAATTACATTGAAAGAGTTAGGGCAGACACTAGGACAAAAATTTGTGAATGGGTAAGCATTGCCCTGACAAGGGACTGCCCTAACAGGACAGCTGCTCACCGGCCCGTAACAGCAGCGACATTGCTGGTCCTGTCCTGGGTGAAGGGATGAGCCCTGGCTCTCCTCTGCAGTGCTCTTTCCTTCCCCTGGTTAAAGATTGTTTGGCACGAAAGTAAATTGAGATTGAATTTATATTTAATTAATACCTTAGACTAAATGAACACCTTAGAGAACTGTTGAGTTCTCAGCCACAAGAGCAGATCCTAAAAAACCCAAAAAGTTAGGTTGACTTCTTCTCTTTGCACTAGACTTTCTGGAGTACTGGAAGGCTAATGCCCATATTAACAGCAGAACACTTCTCTAACATAAAAACACTTACAGTATGAGAGGAGCTGAAGCGAAACCTGTGAGATGAAACAAATTTATGTATTTAGTTAGTTGTTTAGTTTTTTGCTCTAAACTGTGGTTTGCCTTGTTGCCGTTCTTAGCTGCTGTGGCCGTGTTGCCACTGCAGCTCCGCGTACCCTGAGGCACTGGGGTGCAATTGCCACGCTGTGGTCAGCTGGCCAAGCAGCCCACAGCAACCCACGGCTGTGTTTGCTGCAAACCTTGCTGATTTGGCACTGAATGGCAGGTTTTACTAACCGACTATGGAGATGGGTGGGAGATCCGAGAGGTGCATTTTGTTGCTCTTCGAGAGGCTGCATTCCGTCTTCTCCTCAATCACCATGTGGGAAGCGGCAGCTCTCAGCAAACTGTAGCAGAGCAATAGGCTTAGGAAGAGGTTCTTGCTTTCCATCCTGTGGAGGAAAAATTCCATTGTTATGAAAACCAAATTGGTCAAAACCTGCACACAGGAGAGATGCAAGGATACAAATCTCAGCAATGGCTTTCTGTCATGCTGTGCAGCTTTAGCAATGTACCTCTGACAATTCCTTTGCTTCCAACCCTTTGTCTCTGATACCAGCACACCTAAGATTGCAGTTGTCTGAGTGGAACAATGCTGCATTAAATGTAACTCTCACAGATGGCCTTTTGTTTTCTAACACCCGCCCCCCCCCCCCCCCCTCCCCCCAGTTCTTTTCTCAAAAGGTTCAGATTTCCCAAAAGCTGTGTGTTCTTGCCACTGAGGCTTAGTGCTGTGTATTGTGTGACCAAGGGGGGAAGAACTGCTGCAGTCACTTTTGCCTGGCTCAATCACATCATCAGATTTTTCCCAGAAAATCTCGTTTAAAAATTTGTGCTACAAAACCTGGAAAAATGACAATAATTTAAAACAAACCCACAAATTATGTTTCCTATTAGTTTTTGCCATTTTGAAACAAGTCATTGAAGAACTATCTTGTTTTATTATACACTGATGTGGCTGCTCTGGTCCTATGGTAAATCGTAGCCATAACTCATGCAAGTTATAGAACACCCAGTGCTGTAAATCATTTATGGGTCTTAGGGTTTAGTATGTACTTAATAACTTCTGAGATGTAATGAATTCTAGGGAATTTAAGCATATTTATGGAGAAGCCTGAGCTCTGCAGGATGTGGCTGTGGGCCTTGGAGGAAAGCCAACGGCCCTGGCCAAGCCCCGCGTGAGCAGTGCAGCTCTGCAGGGTGCACAGCGCGTGTCCCCGTCCTGGTGCCTTTTTACGGGGTTGAGGTTGATTTTATTTCCACCTGCATTAGTTTTGTGCTGTGTCAGAGGTAGGGGAGCCTCCCCTGGGGCACTGCAGCCTCCAGATTTGTGCCTGGCTTTGGGGCAGTGAAAAGCCACTAGGAGCAGTAAGAAGAGGGAGTGAAACCAAATGTTTTGAGCTGTTAATCTGGTTGTAATGACTTAATTACCAGAGAGTTAAGATATGCAGAGTTGCTGCATCAGAAGAGCTTCAGTTTAACTGCTGCTGCTAAGCCGGGTCTGTGTGACACCTGCTTTTACAGCCTCCACTGACCCCACTCCCTGGAGAGGCTGCACGCTGCACCCCATTCCATGTGCTTCGCTGGTTTCTCCAGCCTGTCCCACCGGCCATGCTGGTGGGAAGAGCGTCGACACCGCTCGCCTCGCTGGCTGCAGCTGCACCGCCAGGACCCAGCCTCGGCGGGGTCCTGCCAGGGTCTGCGGGGCACCCGGGCTGGATGCCCGGTGATTCAGGGACATCTGCACAGGCTGCAGCCGAGGCGGATGCATCCGAGCTCAGAGCTTTCCAGTAGGGGAGATGAACATATAGGGAAGCAAGTGCTGCTCTTTCACCACCCTCACTGTAAAAAATTCCTTCCTTCCCTGTATGCCCAGATCCTGTGAAAATCAGCATACTTAAATGCTAAGCAAGCTAAGATTTCTTTAAGTAAGGTATTTTATTTGACCAGCTGCACATTTGGAAACGTAGACCAGCTTTTGGGAACACAAGCCATTATTCAGTTCTTTTTGAATTTTAAGCATATGCCTAGAATATGAACATCAGCAGGGATAATCAGCTTGGTAAAATTAGTTACGTAAAAAGAAGTTCTAATTGGGACCTGAATTTTTACAGTTATGACCTAAACAGTTATCTACATATATAAGTGTGTGTTAGAACAGTCTTTAGAAAGCATCAAGAAATCTCAGTCAGGTTTGGGCATCTTCTTTGAAAAGAAGTGGGGAAAATGATAAAAGGGTATCTCTTCTGCATTAAAAAAAAAAAAAAAAAATCAGGCTAGGTTCCTGACCTAGCAAATGTCAGGAGGTGGTGGATGCCCCGTTCCTGGAAATGTTCAAGGTCAGGTTGGATGGGGCGCTGAGCAACCCAGTGTGGTTGAAGACGTCCCTGCTCCCTGCAGGTGGGTTGGACTTGGGTGGCCTTTCAGGTCCCCTCCCACCCAAACTGTTCTGTGGTACACGGCATGTCTAGGACAGGTAAATGTAGACATTTGGGCTTTAATTTTTCCCCTGCTCTCAGCTGGAGTGAAGAGAGCAAGCTGTGAGCTGGAAGCTGTTTATATTTGCACATGTGGTGTTCATGCTGTGGGTTTTGCTTTCTTAAGCAACTTTTTAGCCTAGTTGCAGGATACACTGTGGAACATACCTATGCCTTACAGGTCAGTGCACGCTGCCCATCTGGAGTACTGGCACAGCTGGCACATGACTGTCTGTTGGAGACCATGTCAACATGCCCCCAAAGTACTGTTTAGGTAAACTTCTTCTGTCCCAGAATGTTGTTTCCATTGTAGTTCCTCGGCTTTATCTCAGCAAAACTGCCAATGAATGCAATTGTGCCTGTGCAAATGCAACAAAATAGTAAAATTCTACAGCTTGCATGTGTTCACTTCAGGGTGACATGCGAGTACACTCTAGTGTTAAAATGCAAACCTAGCTGCATGTGTTGATTTGAATTCTTGTGCACATGGGGGGCAGGGAGTGGGTTGCCAAAAGCACTTAGGTGGTAGGAATTTTACAGCCTTTGAGTGACTGAACCTGGAAAACGTATATATTGGTGAATATACATTTTATCTGAAAAAGGTAACACACCTTGGAGCAGCATAGACTGCTAGATGTGTGCAGCAGGGAACTCTGAACAGCGTTCAGAGAACAGAGCAAGCAAATAACAGCATATGTGTAGTAAAACTGATGATTACGGATAAGAAACCTGGAATCTCCAAAAGCAGCAAGATTAGTAGCAGAAGGTTACAACAGCAAAGTAGACATGACTGCATAGAAAATTCTCATGGTGTAGAACCATTAAGAGCAGACACAGATGTTTGACAGAATTTAGTCTTCAGAACCAAAGGAGAGAGGGGAGCAAACTAATCCAGCGGACTTTGAGAAAACAGATTTCTGTAAGTTCAGAAATTATAGGTAAAGCTCCACAAGAAACAAAGCTGAAATGAAAAACCCCCAGTATTCAGAAAACTAGCTTGTGGTTAGAAAGCTACAATGAAACTGAATCAAATGATTAAGAGCAAATATCTGATGATCTGTTAGAAAAAAATATGCTTAGAGCAATTGACACAAGTTTGGCCTTCTTGTTAGCTGTGAAAGGAGGGGATTACACATTTTTTCAGTTTGATATTTTTTAAAATTTGAGATTTTTGAAGTTGTAACCATTTGGTGTGATTATTAACCCTCTAACTCTTGCAGCTGGAGGAAATAAAACTGAGTGGAACTTTTTGAACTGCTAAGTCCAATACATAGCTATCCTCCACAATCAGCGCGTGTCCATCTCTTTGTAGGTTCGCGACAAGTTGACCTATTATTGCAATTGTAGAGCCCTTCCACACCTCCCTGCTTAATTGCCATATAGAAATTAATTGTCCTTTTAATTTTCAGCCTGACCAGTCTGGGGAAGACATCAAGTACTTAATCTGTTTATATCTCCCTGCTCCATTGACTGCCTGAGTCACCCTGGCTATTCTCCACACCTCCTCGGCTGTGTGGCTGTGCAGTTGTGTGCCTGGGTGGCTGTGCAGCCGTGCGGCTGGGTGTCCCTGCGGCTGGGTGTCCGTGCGGCTGGGTGTCCGTGCGGCTGGGTGTCTGTGCGGCTGGGTGTCCGTGCGGCTGGGTGTCCGTGCGGCTGGGTGTCCCTGCGGCTGGGTGTCCCTGCGGCTGGGTGTCCCTGCGGCTGGGTGTCCCTGCGGCTGGGTGTCTGTCTGTGCGGCTGGGTGTCCCTGCGGCTGGGTGTCTGTCTGTGCGGCTGGGTGTCTGTCTGTGCGGCTGGGTGTCTGTGCAGCTGGGTGTCTGTCTGTGCGGCTGGGTGTCTGTGCGGCTGGGTGTCTGTGCGGCTGGGTGTCTGTCTGTGCGGCTGGGTGTCTGTGCGGCTGGGTGTCTGTGCGGCTGGGTGTCTGTGCAGCTGGGTGTCTGTCTGTGCGGCTGGGTGTCTGTGCGGCTGGGTGTCTGTGCGGCTGGGTGTCTGTCTGTGCGGCTGGGTGTCTGTGCGGCTGGGTGTCTGTGCGGCTGGGTGTCTGTGCAGCTGGGTGTCTGTCTGTGCGGCTGGGTGTCTGTCTGTGCGGCTGGGTGTCCCTGCGGCTGGGTGTCCATCTGTGCGGCTGGGTGTCTGTGCGGCTGGGTGTCTGTGTGGCTGGGTGTCCCTGCGGCTGGGTGTCTGTGCGGCTGGGTGTCCCTGCGGCTGGGTGTCTGTCTGTGCGGCTGGGTGTCTGTCTGTGCGGCTGGGTGTCTGTGCAGCTGGGTGTCTGTCTGTGCGGCTGGGTGTCTGTGCGGCTGGGTGTCTGTGCGGCTGGGTGTCTGTCTGTGCGGCTGGGTGTCTGTGCGGCTGGGTGTCTGTGCGGCTGGGTGTCTGTGCAGCTGGGTGTCTGTCTGTGCGGCTGGGTGTCTGTCTGTGCGGCTGGGTGTCCCTGCGGCTGGGTGTCCATCTGTGCGGCTGGGTGTCTGTGCGGCTGGGTGTCTGTGTGGCTGGGTGTCCCTGCGGCTGGGTGTCCCTGCGGCTGGGTGTCCGTGCGGCTGGGTGTCCCTGCGGCTGGGTGTCCCTGCGGCTGGGTGTCCCTGCAGCTGGGTGTCTGTCTGTGCGGCTGGGTGTCCCTGCGGCTGGGTGTCTGTCTGTGCGGCTGGGTGTCTGTCTGTGCGGCTGGGTGTCTGTGCGGCTGGGTGTCTGTGCAGCTGGGTGTCTGTGCGGCTGGGTGTCTGTCTGTGCGGCTGGGTGTCTGTGCGGCTGGGTGTCTGTGCAGCTGGGTGTCTGTCTGTGCGGCTGGGTGTCTGTCTGTGCGGCTGGGTGTCCCTGCGGCTGGGTGTCCATCTGTGCGGCTGGGTGTCTGTGCAGCTGGGTGTCTGTGCGGCTGGGTGTCCATCTGTGCGGCTGGGTGTCTGTCTGTGCGGCTGGGTGTCTGTGCAGCTGGGTGTCCATCTGTGCGGCTGGGTGTCTGTGCGGCTGGGTGTCTGTCTGTGCGGCTGGGCAGCGCATGGGCCCAGAGGAGCCCTGGCAGTCTCTCTGCAAGTTCCCAGATCTCAGCCCCCAGTGAGCTTTGGAGTTCGGCATGTAGGGGCTTGCACCTGCAGCAGGGGCTCTTTGTCGTTATCTCCCACAGCTATCTCTTGATGCCAACGCTGGGCTCAGCCCTGTCCTGGATCACACTGAGCCTGCTAACCCCCTCCCGCAGATCCCTCGCCGGCGATGTAGTGCCCCAACAGCGTGGGCTCCCAGGGGTGCGGGGCTCAGGGGGTGCCTGGGGCGCTCCCTGAGGGCAGGACCCAATGGCCATACCCTTCTCCTGGGTGCTATGAGTGCTGTCACCACTGTCACTGCACCATCCATAGAGGTCTCACGCAGACTCAAGCATGGCTCCAGCATGCCTTTGCTCTGAGGGTTAAACACTGCGATTCACTGCTCGGCTGCTGAACTCCAGCACATCTTCCCTGTTGGCAGCCCCCTACACACGATGCTGAACGTGCTTCTTTCACTTAAACATAACCGTAACCTAACCACCTAACTGTCAGCAGCCATCACAGCAAAAGTAGTTTTATGACCTCACAACACATGGCAAGGATGAAATGGAGTGCGCTGGGTCTCCTTGTCACACATCCATCACCTCCCTTTGACCTTAAGTGCAGGGTCTGTACAAAAGGCTTTTTCCTGTGGGAAATATCCTGTATATCCCCATCTGCTACTGATCATCATAGGAAATCCTCAAAATAGTCCAGGTTTTCCTTTTCTTCAGTACAGCTAGATGAGTACGATAAATACCGTTGCATTGCCTGGAGATAACTTTCCTGGCTACTGCCAGACCTGCTGTTTGTGTCTGCTTGCATGGGCATATCTCTGCAGGGTTTGCTTGTCACTAGTTCCAATCGCTTGCATTTATAATTACCACAGCATCAGAGTTCTGCCAAACTCAGCTGTTCTGGAAGCCACCAGGGCAATGTTAATTCCACTTACCAATGGGCTTTGATATGGAATCAGGAATGCAGATTTACGTTTATGTGGATCCCTTGCACATAACAACTAAAATTGTTGCACAAATGCATTTTACAAAACCCATAACATTTTTGTTCTGAACACGATAATGTATTTATAAGTGACAATGATTCCTGATCCCCCCTTCCCCTGCCCCCCAATATCTATTTTGTGTTAGTCAAGGGGTGGGGGAAATGTCACTATCTGATTGTCCCATTTGTGTACTTTTTTCTGGGCATCTCCCAGTCTAACTTTACTTTTCTTTTAAACAATTGCCCATGGTTGTAGAAAACAGGTTCCATATTTCGAGAATCTGTTCCAGTCTGATACTTTGTTCATTATTTCATGTTCTACCCTTGCATCTTGACCTGTTTAAAAAAACTGAAGTGCACGGTTGTGGTGCTTGGGTATAAACAGAACCTCAGTTTGGGTAAGAAATGCTCCGTGTGCTGTCTGTGAAGATAGACATGGCTGTAGCTGACGAGCAACCATTTTCAGACTTGAGGCAAACTTAGGTCCAAGTCTTTTTTCTTTCAAGGGTAATAGTTGAGGCTAATTTTATAGTTCTCCTCTAATACCCCTACTTAGTGCTATTGGCTAAGTTTGTCCTCCAGCCTACATATTTTCCCTTAGGTATTCCAGAAATCGCCCTGGAGCCCGTACTGCAGGTGAAGCTGGGTGGTTACATGCCTTTTGCTCAGGGATTTCATCCATCAGCCTGCCCAAACTGCTGCCAGAAAAGCCCGTGTTCCCACTGTCTGCGCCCACCGCGTGCCGTGCTGCACCGGCTCCTCCCTGCCCTGGCTGGGTGGCTGTGAGGCTCGGCTTTCCTTTTGCATAAAACAGGTGTATATCCTTATTTACCTGCACAAAATGGTGTAATCTTAACTTGGCTTTAAACAAACAACTGGCATGAATTTCTAGGATTAAAATGTGTCACATCCAAATTTCGGCTTCTTTTCTGCTTCAACAAAGCTATAAAATACTATTGACCAAAGTCGAATGGACAGGTGGCATTGGAGGGCTTCTCTCAATTCATTCTCATTCCTTTTCTGTCTTTCAGACTCTTTTCTCTGGTCTTTTGTGTATCACTTTTTTCATTCCCCAGTATAGGAGCCTAGCACAAAGGGCACTGTCTTTTCTCGAGCTTCTGTATACCAAACCCACAATCAGTTTACTAAAATGAATTGTATATGTTGTACAGAGGTAAGTGCACCAGAGAGACTTCTGTTGGTGTTTGATGTAGTATGTTAAGTTTCTGCGCAATTTTAACATTTTTTTAAGCTATTGAACTCAGTTTACCCTTCTTGCTCCTTTTATTTCTATTTTCTGTCTACCTTTTGTTTTCTTTCATTTTCAGTGATCCACTGTGCCCTGTTGCTTTTGACACAGAATTTTCTTTGGACACATTTCTCCTATCTTTCATGCATTTAATTCTTTTTCCTTTTGCACTTTTCCATTGTTTCCCTACCTTGTCCTCATCATCTCCAGCTGGATGATCCTGAGGAATGAAGCAGTGAAACTGGATGAGATGTAACAGTGCAAAGGCCAAGTTCAAACACTGAAGCTTGAGAGCAAAAAAATTTCTGAAGTTAATGGCTTCTGGATATCAAATGTTAGAAGGGGAAGAACTGGCTGTATTGATTACAGCGTGACCAAGAGTGATAATGTGATGCAGCTGTGAAAAAAGCAAATTCAGTCCCAGGGTTTATCAAGAGGAGTATTTGTAACAGAGCTATGAAAGCATTTATATTGTATGCAGACACTGGTGTTCATTTAGAGGATTGTGTCCAAATTTGGTTGCCCATGTGGAACAAAAATGCATTTAAATCAAAATGGATGGCAGCAAAGAACCATAAAATCATTACAAAATGTCATTGCTTGAGATAACATACGATCTAGCAATGTCTCCCAGGATAGTGTCCTAGACACCCAATTTCTTTATACTCCACTTGACATGACTTCATGTGGAAGGTGGTGTGGGCCTCCATCCCCTCATACATGTTGATGACAAATATGAGAACATTTCATTTACATTTGTGATAAGCCTGAACATGATCAGGCAAAAGGATCTTTTTCTATGCCTAGAAACAATGCTTTAGGGGTCAAATATTCTTGAATTTTTTAAGGATGCCTGAATACTAATACACTGTTATCACATCTAACTGCATGGTTTTAAAAGCACCTTACGAACATATACCATTCCCTCATTTCCTTGGTTGCATCAAACTGGTTTACTGTATTTTGGTAAAAGTAAAATGAGCTACAGTGAAAATTGCTTCAAGCTTCCCTCTTAACTTTGAAAAAGGAAGGCATTTCTGAGAGTATCTGAGGTATGTTCCATCTCTAGTAAACTCAGTCATACTGACTTTGAGCTTTACTCTTCTTGTGTCAGAATCCCAGCATCCCAGCACGGTCAGGTTGGAAGGCACCTCTGGAGACCATTTAGTTCAACCTCCTGCTGAAGCAGGTTCTCCTAGAGCAGGTTGCACAGGAGGAGATTCCAATTAGACCTCCTCCATTAGACTGGTGTCTAATGTTACCTGCTCCTTCAGTAAAGGAAGAATAACATAACAGTCATCCTTCAAGTCCTCAGGTCCCAGAGGACCTCGGTAACTGAATTCTGCAGGAGCACAGCTATCAAACACTGGGGGAATGGGGTGATCAAAGCCTGATGGAAGGCAGTCCTCAAATCCCAGAGCACTGCAGTGCTCAGATGCTGCATGGGTGCTGTTCCCGAAGTTTTGGGCACATGCATTTCATTAACTGAAGCAGAAGGCTTTACAGTTTTCATGTCTTCGAGTACCTCATACATATATATATATAAAAAAGCAGCAATATGAAACTGATGGCATCCTCTACAGTCTGTTCCTGTTAAGAATAGTCATAATTTGATCAACGGAAGAAAGCTGATGCTTTCCTTCATCTGTGTCTCATAACCATACACACAGATGCAGTTGCAAAAGTTGTACGGGCTGCATCGACCCTTGCTATGACCTGCAGCCGCTTGGGGCTGCTTGATGGCTAAAAACAATTAAAGACAAACGAGTCACACAGCCAATCCAAAAAGATTTGCAATGTGCAGGACTATGCAATGACACGCATAATTTGGCTTGTATATGTCTAAAAGCCCTGATTTACAGATGCTGTATGTGTTATTTTTGTAGAAATATATAAATACAGTCATTTTTAATTCTCTGTGTGTGTGCGTAGGGAAGGGGATAGCTCAGCACACTCTTTCAAACCACCCTGTGTTTATTTTTCTTTCTGCAGCTACACTTATCTATTACCCTCCCTGCAATTAGGCTGTATATCACACTGTTTAGACCAAAACCACTTGAGCTGGGATGGGTTGAAAAGGAAGAAAATAAATTTCCATCCTGAGGATGTTCAGCTGAGTCCACTGGGCCGTCATAGCTCAGATTTCAGGATGGCAAAAAGGGTGAGAATCACTCTTTATGGCAGCTAGAACCAAGACTCACTGGGGCTCAGAGATCAACTGCGTTTGGACTAAAAAGGAAGAGTCTGATTAGAAGAAAAACTTGTCCGTCACAGTCACTATAACTATAAATTACGTTGCTTGCTCTTCCTTCTATCGCTCGTTCGGAGCCACCCCTACCTGCTCAGGTGCTGCATTCTTTGCTCAGGATGGTCAGGACAACAAAAAGAGGTTTGAATTACAGGAGAAAAGGTTGAGATGAGACATAGGGAAAATCTTTGCGACATTGAGGATAGGGAAGCACTGGAATAGCTTGCCTGGAGATAATTACTCAGTCTCCAAAGTCAGAGACATTTAGGAATGAATTAGACATATGTCTGTCAGTCAGCCTGCTATGCCACTTTTCATACTCAAAACTGACACAGATTAACCCCCCCCCACCAAAGCCAGACAAAACTACACCCTCTTTAAAACTACCCAGTGTGATGGTGCCTATAAAGCAAATATGGATCTGTGTCCCAGTTGTCAGACACACATTAGATGCCACAACGGAGGATGGAGTGAATTTAAAAATTAAAAATAGACTGTAATAACTGAAATACTTAGACACAACTAATGTCAAAAGAAGCAACTCTGAGTGATGGGAGTTGTTGTGCTGCTCAAGTGGAAAAGGCACAGAGAATCAATGATTTCTCTGGCTATTTGTAGTGATCAGTATGAACGATGAGGTGCTGGTGACTCGTCTCATGGACGCTGCCTTGTAACAGAGCCTACGACGGATTTAGAAGCGACTAGTAAACTGATGGTTTATAAGAGCTCTTGAGAAAGTAGCTAGAAGCCTCTAGCTTCTAGGAGTGGATAAACCGCGCTGCTAAATATCTAGGAGAGCGCAAAGCTGTAATGAAGCTACAGGCTCACAAAAGCAAACAAGGCCGCTGTGATCCATGGTCTGACTTCTTCCATGACAGGCTGCAGACCTTTCCTGGATTTCACTGGTTAATTCTTAATTAAACCAAGTGATAAAATGTCTGGTAGTTTGTTACTCTAGATTTGTTTAATTTCAGTTTCTAGGACCTGCATCCTTCTAAACCTTCCTCTTCACTGTGGAAAATGCTTTTGTTTTCATTTTTTTGCCCCTCCTGAGAGGTAGTTTCCTCATATTCTCCCAGCTCAGATGAACAGGCTGAGCCCATAGAATTACTAAGTATAAATTACTTTCCTCCCAATTCTTCAGTTATCTACATGGCTTTTCTGTTCAATTTTCTAATTTTTCATTAGGAGCAGAGGTAGTATTCCTTTAGTGACCTTGCTGATGCCAAATAATCTCCTTACTCCACTCTAGTTATTTTTTAATCAAGTTCTCTATTTTCTACTTCAGTTTTTTTCTAGGAACCGAGTCAAGCCAAAGCACATATAATGTCCTTATAGTCCAATTAGTCGTTTAGGTTATTAGCAACTATCTAGCTATTCCATGTCTTATTGAGAATGAGCTTCCCACCCAGCTTCACCAGCTTAACAATTAGCACCTTCTTTAAACTGGTTGTCTAGCCTTCCCCTAAGGAGCAACTGATTCCACCAGTATGGGGTGAAACTGGGGTTGAGATTGGGTGGGCTATCGATCCATTGATCAGTCAGTCAGCCTGATGATTATAGAAGGAATCCTGGATTCCTGCCTTAAGGACTGCAGGGGGGAAGAGGACTCCTTTCCCAATGCTGAGCGTGCACCTCACTTGCGAGAAGCTCCCTGTTCATCAGCCAGCATGTCACATGCTTGGAGGCAAGTTATTTAGACCAGTTGCTTTAAAAGAGCTCTGATGCTTCTTCTGATTGACTGATAGAAGGTAAAGTGTTTTTAATATCTGGATTTACTTCAGTAGTGAATATAATATTTTTTTCTTGAACCTTTCACTTTTTCTGTGTTGTTATTTCTGGTTTAAGTTCAAGTTGTGCTCTCATGTATGAGACGCATAGCATTGTTAGGGGGGTTTATTATTTCCAGTGCACTCTACAGGCTCTACTTGGAATTTGATCTGCCTGCCACAGATTATCATTTTGCTTCCTGTTTTTAAATGATTCTAATCTTCTTATTTATTTTTACTAACATCTTCAGGGACAGGACTCTGTTTGAAAATGTACTCCCACCTTTGTACTGGGATTTAGGGCATGTTATAAAGCATTCTTTAAGGGTTCTGGGCTGTCCCTCGTCTTCTGCATGTTTAAGTCTTTCTCCTAGCTTGTTTGGGAGAAATATAATTCTTTCCAGCTTTATGGAACTGCCTCTAGGAGGATAAGTATGTTCTCAGAAGATGAGAAGCCAGTGAAGTGTCTGTCTTTGAAGACTGTAGGAAAGAGGAAGCCATGAAACTGTAGTTCCAAGTTCACTTTTCAGGGAAACAACTTGTCCTGGTTTCAAGCTGGGATAGCGTTAATTTTCTTCCTAGTAGCTGGCACAGTGCTGTGTTTTGCATTTAGGATGAGAATGATGCTGATAACACATTGATATTTTAGTTGTTGCTAATTGGTGTTTGCACTAAGTCAAGGACTCTTCTGCTCCTCGCCCACCCCACAGCCAGCAGGCTGGGGGCACAAGGAGCTGAGATGGGGCACAGCCAGGACAGCTGACCCCCACTGACCCCAGGGACACCCCAACCATGTGGCATCACACAGCGCATAAACTGGGGGAAACTGGCTGGGGGCTGCTGCTCGGGAACTGGCTGGGCATCGCTGGCAGGTGATGAGAAACTGCACTGTACATCACTTGTATATTCTAATTATTTCGTTATTATTATTATTTCTCCTTTGTTTTCTGTTCTATTAAGCTGCCTTTATCTCAACCCACGAATTTACTATTTTTTTCCCTCAATTCTCTGCTCGTCCCACTGGCAGGGGGGAGTGAGTGAGTGGCTGTGTGGCATTTAGCTGCCTGCTGTGATAAACCACAACATAACTATAAGAAATACTTATCCAGGACACAATTATACAAAATACTATCCTGTAAGAGCTTACATGCTGTTTTATTAAGAGGCATTACTCTTCTGGCACATCCTTCTGCTCTCTTCCTATGCATGACTAGATACAGGCTTTACAGACAGGGGTGTGGGAGATCTCCCATTTGTATTCACTATCAAGCCTCTGTTGTCTTGGGTTTATTCTGTTTATCCATTCAGGAAAAAAATGGCTTTTATGTCACAATCCAGCCATCTAAGAGGTGAAGTTGTTGTTTTTTTTAGGAGGGTATGAGTTGTGAGATATTTGATCTGTGACTGGTGGAGGCTGATGGTGGATTAGCTTCAGAAATCCTTTGGGCAACAACAGTCCTTCTGGCAATGTGATAAATAAGATCAACAGCCGATTTATATCTGATGATAAAACCAAAATAACATCACGCTCTGGCTTTTGCTGCTGATTAATTTTAAGCAACTTGCTTGAAAGTCAGAGGACCGGGAGTTTCACAGAAGGTAATGGAACAGGGAGAGGTGCTGAGTGCCATGCAATGCCTGCTTGTGATGGATGGAAAACCAGGTGAGGAATAAGAGATGGAGCGTTGGCAAGGGTTCCTACTGTGCAGTACGTGCATGGAAGATGGGTACAGCTGTGGTTGTCAGACTTCCTGATCAGCCCAGGATGCTCTGAGGGACTGTTGGGGTCTCAAGCAATCAGCCGGGTCCGCAGCCTCGTCCCCGCTGCTGGTACCTGAGGTTGGTGCTGGTGTTGCAGCTGTAACCTGGGCTCAGGCTGTGGGGGAGAGCTGGGAGGTGCCCCCTCAGGGACTCCCTGCTTCCCTCAGGTGCTGCAGAGGAGGCAGGAATTTCTCCTTAGCTGATGGCAGAAGGACCTGCAAAAGGGAGGCTTGAAGGGGCTATGGCTAAAGGGCTATATTTAAGAAAGGACGATAAATGCCTTTTATTTGTTTTCAATGTGGAATGGAACTTCTAAATATCCTACTCTTCTATTTGACATTGTAGACTAGAGGGTTCTGGCTTGTGTTAATCTTTGACTGGTAAGAAGCACAATTTCTGCTTGAAGGTGCCCGTTGCACATCGGTGACACACACCAGCCTGGCACAGCTCAGAAGGTGCTGAATGAGGGGGAGGGCAGCCCCTTCTGGCGTGGCCACCGATGACTATGGGGAGAAACGGACGTTTCTGGACATTCCTCACACATGCAGGCAAGGTCGTGTTCTCCTGACTGCGGCATGGGCGAATAACAGTTGGAGCCATCAGAGCATGCAGCTACTTAATGCAAATTAATTTGTTGCACTTATATGCTCTTTTAGAAATTAGGAAATAGACAATAAGATCGATTGCATCGCCCTTGTCCATGTAGGAAAACCTATGACGTGGACATCGTGTACCATATGGAAGAAAGATGTCGGAGCAGTCTTGTGTATCTATGCAAGATCAGCAAGAGATCTGGGCTATCTCTACAAAGTGCTGCGAGGCACAGCTTTCTTCATGGAAGAAGGAAAAGCCATCTGTGGCCCATAAGTGGGAAATGAGGATGTATCTGGGAGGTGTTCATTGATAAACTACACATAGGAAAGCAACACACATTCTAAGAATGAAAAAGTTATGGACAAACATCTAAGAAGAAATGAATATTGTACATTCAGTGTGGGAAGTTTCTGCTGTTCTGGAAAACAGTGACTCAAAAGGGTTTGGGAGCTGTGGTGGAAATGAGCTCATGGTGTAACACGGTTGTCAAAAGTGCTAATGGAGTTCTTTAATGAGAGAATAGGACTTATGGAGGAAGAATGCTTATTTGGGATTGGTATGGCTATGTCTGGAGCATGCTCCAGGAACACCACTGAGTGGAAAGAGTTGGGAGAAACCATTAAAATGACCGAAGGAATGGAAAAATATGTCTAAAAAGAGCTCTCAAAGATCAATCTCTTTAATACAAAAGAGAAGCTGTAGAGTCTCTCAGTTCCTGAATGTACTTGGCAGGGTTGGAGGCGGGATGCGATGACAGAAGGGTTTGCCAGCAAGATGACAAAAGCATAATGAGATGAAGTGACCAGAAGTAGAAGCCGGGTCTAAAAAATTTCCCAGATCTGAACTATTCTGGCTCTACTAACAGTTCTACTTTAGACCACCCAAATGCTGATTCAGGTTTTCTACTATAGAAATTTTAAAAGAAAATAAATATTTCAGTAAGAAAAACAAATACTAAGCAAAACTGCTGGAAATGACATGGTCTGTGTTACATGCTAACTAATGATTAGGCATTCGGTTTTCTTATGGTCTTCCAAATCCTGGAATCTGTGCTGGGAGGTGGCTGTTCACTTCACCTAGGGCATGCTGGGGACACGCTTCTCACCCATCATCTGGGAGACAAATTCAGTAATTTCACAGTTTCCCTATCAACTTAACCTACCTCTCCATTTCCTTATTTTAAAGGGTATTGGTGTGGGTTTTTTTTTGGTTTTTTTTTTTTTTTGTTTTTTTTTTTTTTTTTTTTTTTTAATTCTGAGATCTCTGAAGCCTCTTTAGCTCTAGGAAAATAAGTGAAATTTCTCTCCAGTGTCAGGCTTTGAGTCAGACCTACTACAGCCCGTTCTAAACCTTTAGAAAGCACACGCTGGAACAGTGAGCTTTGAGATTCAATCTGCAAATGATAAAAAGCTCAAGGTGAATCCCCATATAATATATACGCAGATATTATTTAGGGGTATGCCTATATATTAAAAATATGTAGTGATGTACTAATTTTTTTCATTTGTTGTGTCCCCTGAAATGCAAAGCGTATTGCTTTCAGATGATCTGTGCGACATTGCTTTGCTGCCACTTCGTGTTTTTTAAAAACAAAACAAAAAAAGAAAGAAAGATAGATGGGAAATAAGTCTTTGTAGATTCTATATGGCTCGGGTTCAGAAAAGTGTCAGTACAGATTCTTTCTAACTCATGTTTTTAGTTGATCACAGGAGTGAACTAGATCTGCTCAGCCCAGAGCTTTGTCATTTTATCGCATGTAACAACTGATGATTCAATGTGGGCCATCGTGGCCGGTTCCCCACGGTGGGATCAGTCACCTTTATAGTTTTTCCTTTAAGCAAACATATTACAGCCACCAAGAAACAGGGGTGCCGTTCCCAGGCGCAGCCTTCCCGGGGGTTCCCCTGGCAGAAGGTACCTGCTGCTGCCCCAGCAGCGCTCCCTGTCCTGGGTGGCCCCGCGATGCTGCAGGGACGCCTGGTTGGGGCACCTGGAGAAGGACCTGGCAAAGCCCAGTGCCACGTGTGCTCCGCAGGAAGGGCAGGCACGCTTGTGTGTGTCCGCTCAGGCCAGGCTTTGTTTGTAACTGGGATACTGCTATTGACAGGCTGAACACATACTTCATACTTTGCTAAACAAAATTATCGCGTTGAACGGATTTGAAATGCTGAATTAAATGCTATTATGTCTTCCTAGTTATTTGTAGGTGGGAATGCATCACAGATATTTTTCATGGCATGAGCATTTAAAAATGCAGAGGGGAAAAAAGTGTAGTGAGTTGCTTCCCGAGTAGAGCACTGGTCAGTGCTGCCTTCTACTTCCTTGTAACTTTAATTAAATATACTTCTTTGAAAACTAAATAAAATTTGAACGACCCACGTGAAAAAAGATTGAAGAGAAATAGTGTGATTTGAAAAACAAATTTCACAAGCAAATGCTATGCAAGAAGTCAGTGGGCTTTTTTCATTAAATTTGCTGGTTTTAGAAATGTTGTTAAAAAGTAACAACGTTATGCAATATTTCTTCCGTGCAACTATGTATGCCACATGAGTATGGGCACTTAATTAATGAGGTGTTAACTATCTAGTCAGTGTTTTTAGTGGGTCTTTATTCTGCAAAATACTGGAGGCTAATTCCTGTGTGTAGCTCTGCTTGTGAGTCCACTTGTGCATCACAAGCTAAAGGGAATACTGAAGATGCAAACCTGTAATGAAGCTGGCAAAATTCTTCTGCAGTTTTCATTGAACTGTTTTTTTCCATGTACAAGAAAAATCAGATTTCCCCCCTCCCAAGTTATCTTCCCTATCTGTGATCACTTGTGTATTTTTTTCATTTGGGTTGGAATGTTTGTGAAAGCTTTCTGAGCCTGCTTCAGCAGAGGAAAAAAAAAAATTATTCTGTGAAAAGTTCTGCAAAAAGATGCACAGGGAAGTGCAGGTTTGGTATTTGGAAAGCTGAACCAGAGATGTGTTCTTAAAAAAAACAAACAAAAAACCCAAAACCACAAAACCCCAAAAAATCAAGGCAAAAAAAGCCCAAAGCAACGCAAACCACAAAAGTTGTACATTTCCCGCCCCCAGCCGCCCCCCGCCCCCCCCAACTTCAAAAGACCTTATTTTAGAGAGACTGTGACTAAACCAGCCCAAAATGTAGGCTGGAGAGACTTCAAACTATTGAAATAAAATGTACATAACCTTGGGGGGGGGGGGGGGGGGGGGCAGATCTACAGTCAAATAATGCCTCTCGAGAGCCCTTCCTGCCTCCATCAGAAATGTTTCTGATATTAAGAGGATAGCCCACAAACTGTGAAAATGCCAGAAAGCAGCAAAGGCACATTTGAACACAACGCGCTACACTTTTCTTTCATCATATAGCTGAAAGTCAAAAGAAAGAGAGCTGTATAATATACAAGGAGAAATAAAGTAGGGGAAAAAAATGTAGATGAGAATGTAGGGGGGAGAAAAAGTAGATGAGAATGTGGAAAGCAGTAAGAAATGCATCTGTTTAAGAAAATCACAAATGTAATAAAATGAACAATGTTACTGTTTGTTTTCTAGGACTGCAGTCATGATAAAACTGATAAAACACTGTAGGAATTCAGGGTAGAAGAAAAATGTTGGTATTGCAAATGGCAATTACAAATTATCTTTACATTTCGTATCTTGTTAACTCTGTAAAGCAACTGTTGCTTGCTAAACTTGCACAAAATTATACAATATTATGAATACTAATGGAGGATTAGACACTTGGGATATCTGTAGTGTAAAGTTACCTTTTTGTGACATGCTAGAGAGAGAACTTACAGGGCAAATTAGTAAAAGAATTACAGTCCAAAGTTTGAAGAGAAATATTACCACTCCCAAAACAAATCAATTCTAAACCGTTAAAATCTTTCAGGAGTTACAAAAGTTTCAGCAAGATAAAGTTTTTTTCTATTTCAATATTATATAGTAATTTTATTTACCCCACTTGGATGGGGAAACAAAATAATTTAGCCAGTCAAATGAAGCAGTGTAAAAATACAGCATAGGAAATATACTTTGTTAACATTAAAATCACACAATAAAAGAGTGTATAGAGATAATACAACATTTAAAATAACATCAGAAAAAAAAGTAGACTAGACTAAAGAGCAAGATTTGCAACAAAAAATTGAAGAGCCAGATACATCAAACAGAATCAGAACAATCTAAATCACTGGCAGCACTGAAAAAAGTGTTTGAAGTTGAGCAGAAAACTGGAGCAAATAAATGCAGAAGAGCAAAAAGGTAAAATATCAAAGTTCAGAGAGTTTTAAAACTTTACTGCGTCCCAGACAGTGAGATAGCTTTGCAGGACTGAGTAGAGTGTAAAGGAGGACAAATATCTCTAGTGCCATGGAGCAGTAAAACACAGTATTTTAAGTCCAAGCAACACAGTGGAAGTTAAATGCCCTGTAGAAGAAGTTAAATATTTAGGTCCTACCGAAACAGCAAGCTGTTGTCCTATTCATCAGGCCCTAATGAAAATCAATGCAGCTGGTCTCCCTTGTTATGCTGATCTTCAGAGAACATAGGCAAAGCTTTTGGAGTTGTTTGTACTCCCATTTGACTGCTGTGCAGCCTGCTTTTAAATATCACCTCCTCCCGAAAGCAATGAAGAAGCATGTACTAAATTTTAGCTGACAAAATTATGACTAGGATAGACAGTCTATTCTTTTCTACTTGAATTTCTGCTTTTTCTCACTCCTTTCTTTTTTTTTTTCTTTTTTTTTTTTGCTTTCACTGTTTCACTCTGAAAAAAACTGGTGGAAAGTTGACCCTCAGCCCCTCCTTTTTCTCCCCGTTTGAAAGCCACAGGGAGAGTCCTGATCCAGCAGTCCTCAGGCAGGGATGTTTTCAGCTGATAGCAGTGAGATTCTTCTGCCACTCAGGTAGAAAAACATACATCAGAGGGAAACAACTGAAAAGACCTGCTGATTAAAAAAAAATAATCTGTTGTGCTCTTTAATAGTTGTTTAAGGCTTGTTACTGCAAGTTCCCCTACCTGACAGGCTCACTCCCTGGAAAAATTATTCTAACTGCTGGAAATGTGCCCAAGCAGCTCCCCAGGCATGAGAATAGCGGAGTTTTTAATCTCTTAACTGTGCCCCAATGAGGTAATTTTGCAGCGTAACTAAACGTAAGGACTTGGGGGAGGAGTGGCTTTGTTCTTAAGCTTGATAACTGCAGGTATGAGGCCCAGATGAGTTAACCAGAAGGTGGACACAATTATTCAAAACATATCAAATGTCCTTTTATAATTTCAAGGGTTTAATTATACATTTCAGTGGTATGTTAATATTTTTTGTTTGCTATTTTACAACCATGTGCGTGTCATGTGTGCCATGAGGGGTTTTTTTATGCCTACTTAGTTAAGTTCTGTGCGAGGGGTTAGATAGAAATAAGTAATTGTGAAGCTATTGAGCCACTGACAAGACGGCTTGTGTTTGCAGCCTAGGGCACCGAGAGTTTCAGATTGGAATAAATGTCAAAGCATGAGTGGGTTTTTGGAAGCTGGATAATCAAACTTGATTTAACAGCCTCAGGAGTATCTGTATAAAATAGGTGATGGAGGGGGAAAGGCCCCGGTATGAAATAAAACTGCAGCCCCTTTGCATTTCTCCATAATTAACACGTCTGGTTTTATACAGTTTTTCAGTGTTCCCTTAGGATCTCATCAGGACTGTTCCTGTGCTGGAAAAAATACCTCTTTTGGGAGGTCTTTGTGTTACTTTTTTTTTTCTTTTTTTTTTTTTTTTCTCAGCAGGCCTCCCAAAATGGGGAGGTTAGGGTGAGGAAGATGATACTGGGATAACACAAGCTGACTTTACAGAACTTGAAACATTTGCAAAAAAACCGTGGGGACATGAGAATTTCTGCTTTGAAGTTGGAACCGCTCCTCACAACCAACATAATGGAAATTTTTGTAAACATCAGAAGTTTAAAAATTTTTTTTTTCTACCACTTCTGCTTTAAGGCACTAACAGATTGTAAAGTTGCTTTTCTTTTTTTTTTTTTTCTCTTTAGAATGCTGGCTAGAACGTAGCATACTTTTTGCCCTCTCTGAAAAGTGTTTCAGTGTCCATCTATTTAATCACAGATTTCTTCTGAGAGGGAACTAAGACACTGCAGACTGTTTCTTTTTAGTAAATTATCCCAGCCCTTCACTGATTGCAGATATTTATTTCCTTGGTTTAAAATACTGTGCTCTTGTGATTGTCCTGAATAACTGTCATGACTGATCTCCCAGGAAACTCCTGTTGCGAGCAGTATTGTATGTATATTCTGTAAGGAGGGTGATTTGATTTTATTTTATTTCCTCTCTCTGTTAAAAACTATTCTCTCCACTTTTTTGTACCGGGGTTTTACTTTTCCAGTGTTACAGCTTCAGTTCCCCTCTTCCATAGCGAAACAGAACAATGAACAGACCATGGCCGTGCACTTTAAAAGAGGATTTGGCACAAATATGAACAGTAAAGACTCCAAGGAGGCGACAAGCACATAACTATGGCCTTTAAGTATGTAGGTAATCTATTAAAGTAAGGGAGATTATTCAAATGCTTAGAAATGACCATGGGCTTGTATGTTTTCCTGATTCAAGGTCAATTTTTTGTAGACATTAAGTCTAAAGTAGTTTTATTTAAGTCGTAATGCAACAATTCCAGATTTACGTGGAGCTGATTAGAACTGGAGAATGAAATCAGACCAAAAATCAGCTTTTCACAGCAGACTTGTATAACCGTATCATATGGCTATGGAAATGCAATGCCAAGGAGTGTTAGCACTGCAGTAAACTGATGGCACTAATGTGGACTTTGATCATTTAAATTAAAACCCACTAGGGTGAAAAAGGGCTGTTAACATCTTTTTGCTTCAAACTGAATAACTTTATAAATCAAAGAAAACCTTCTGCACCCAAGATGTCTCTTTTTTGCTAGAAAATTTAAAGGAATGTGTTTGTCCTTTCTCTGCCCTGCTATTGTCAAATGAAAATTTCTAAGTGCTGTCAAAGATGTAGTAATTAAGAATGTAGTATTTACATCACCACACAAAAAAAAGCTAACTAAACTCCACATGTGTAATACTCTTGGAATGTTCATTACTAAGATCTGTGGCAGTAACAGTGAAAAGATGGGATCAAGGGTTGAGTTTTTAACGTAAAACTGGCTGTTTGTAGCCAAGCCTTTGTGCTTTGCAAGCCAGTGGGAATATACAAGGGCTCAGCCAGGTGACACCCAGGTAATTAGCTATTTGTTGAGCGTGCATAATGTTGTTAGGTAAGGCTGGAATACCTGGGGCAGTCTTACATGCACAGCCCGTTTTGCTTGTAATCCTCTGACCAGCTGGTTTCCCTCTTTGATTTGAAATGTGCGTAGAAGACCTTACCTAAATCTTGTGACAGCAATTTAAGGAACTAAATTAAGGAACAACTAAACAGGTTGCTCACCTGTTGTTATGGACACACGTGGCAGAGACTGAAAGGTTTTCAGAAACTCGTGTCTGGTGTTAATATATGAGCAAAATTATGTGACAATATCTGGGGATTTCTGTTCCTACTAAAGGAAACGCACAGTGCTTAGCATCTTTGTACATGCTTAGCATTTGATTTATATGAAATATAAATATTATACAATTAATATAGCCTGTGTAATTAATATATTAAGTATATATTACAGAATATATGAAATACATATTAATATGTAATAATAAATATATGTAAGTATGTAAATTAAATGCTTAGCATTTGATTTATAAACCAAAAAGCATCCAAGGCATTAGCTTGGATCCTGGAGCACTCTGGGATTACCACCAACAGAATTCCCACAGAATCGGAAGGTATGTCCAGCAACCAGAAATGTGGGGAGGAAAATGAATCTTCTGTGAGTTACCTGAACGAGCTTGAGAAGCAAAGCTTAAGGGATCAGATGGAGATGAACACAATGAGCAAAAACAGCTGCGTGATGTTCTGAGCAGCTTCTCAGAGCGGCTCTGAGAAGAAACCTAGATCGGTGGGAGGAGGGCAGGCTTGCCGGAGCATCACATATTTCCGAGGCTTTTGAACGGACAGACGTTTTTCCCTCATTCTCTGCTCGAGTTTCTTCACTTTTGTTGGGTGACAAATATGGGGTGGCACACTTAGTAGTAGAACTGGTTGAATTTTAGAGGGTTGAAATGTTCTCCATTGTTAAAATTGACATTTACCACATGAAAATCTTTAACAGTAACCAAATTTTCCAACTGAAAGAATTTAAATTATAAAACTTTATGTGCTGATATCTGCAGGGGAATTTTCAGCATCAGCAATTTCCTTTCTTTTGAAAATGCTGTTCTTATTCAATTTCAGAAGCTTAAGTTCAAAATAGTCTGATTTTATGTTTTTTTTCCATTTGAAATGAAAATTAGATTTTCTTTTGTGGGGAAATTTTCACTAAGCTTTTTTTCAGACACTGCTGTTATCTGAATTAGTGCCAAATTCTGCTCTTAGCTTCTATTCCATCCTTGGGGCACCAGATTTACATCGTGTTATATTGCAGGCATTTATGGGATGCAATTAATTTTTTCATTTAAAAAAGAAAGAAATCCCAGGGATTTGTTCTGTGCTGCTTT
Organism: Falco punctatus; assembly: GCF_963210335.1. Classification (NCBI taxonomy): domain Eukaryota; kingdom Metazoa; phylum Chordata; class Aves; order Falconiformes; family Falconidae; genus Falco; species Falco punctatus. The sequence goes on from NC_137590.1 coordinate 1,762,366, forward strand.
GAAATGAAACTCAGCTGTCACTCTGGAGCATGGTTTAGGTTGTCAGACAAGATGCAGGAAGCCTGGCTTGCATTCACAGTACCAGCCATTGTAACCTCGTGAAAAATGTGGTGTGGGTGCGTATTGGTGTCTTTCTCTTCTCTGTTTCATCTCAGTCACTGTTTCATTTTCTCCCTGTTTGACTGGTTATATTTTCTATTGTTGTATGTTTACAAAAAAAAAAGTATTTATTTTGCCTTTCCTTCTTTCCCTTATTTCTTCCTTCTTTCCATAGTTGGCACACCTTGGCTTTTCTTCTTCTCCTGTGCTGTCTCAGACTCTTCTATGACATTTGTTTTTCCACACTTCATTTTCTGACTGTTTCCGTTTCCTCTCTCCATTATGTTTCCAGGCTCTCTTTTCTGTCTTTCCTTTACACCTTATAATTTATTTTTTATTATCCATGCTTTTTGCTCTCTGTCACTTCCCCCCATTTTGCCATCCTCTCCCATCTCCTCGTAATTTCTCCTGGCTCCCTCACCATACCCTTCATCACTGTTTGTTATCCCACACGTACCACAGCGTGACACCCAGACTCTTCCATGCCTGCCTGCTACCTGCACCTGCATCCCTCCTCATGTGCTTATCTCCCTGTAGACGCTGTTAGTTGTGTTAGGACTGGGATGAGACAAGGAGTTTTTCTCCTGTTCCTGTAGGGATCTGGATACACATGTGGTTTGTTTGCCATTCAGGCAAGGATCTGTGTGCATACCTCATCTGCAAAGGCCATTGAATAGTCTGTGGATAGTTACAGATCATACTTTTTAACTGCCTCACACTACTTTGTAATAGCATTTGATGTCTTTCATGGGTAAATGAGACCAGACTCCTCTTGGCAATGGCTCTTTGATTTTGCAGTTATGTTTGCGTGACAGAAAGCAGCTTGATCCATCCTTGGTTTTCCACATTTATATGGGGCAAGAATGTAACAATTCTAATTTATCTATTTTTTTCTCAGTTGCAAATGCTTTCATCAGGAAACCATTGCTATTCTGAACACCTTTGCACCTTGGCTTAAGGTGTATTTTCTAAGGATGAATAAGAAAGTTAGCCTAAATAAAAGTGCTGTTATTTACAAGACTGTCACCAGTTTGAGTAGGAAGAGGTTTCTCCGCTTCTGTGACATGTTAGTATGGACAGGTAATCTAAAGGTAGCTGCGGGAAGGACAGTCTGAAGGGACAGTAAAAGGATGCACATGACTGTGCTGCTCACTCCTCAGAGGAGGAATAACGCACATCTTTGGGCAGCGGTGCGGTGTGCAGACAGGACACCCTGCCTGAGCAAAATCAGGTTTCTGCGTTGCCGTACTTTGAGACTCAGAAGCTGTAGAGGAATGAAGGCAGGTTAATGAACATTGATAATGTACAGCTGTGGGCTGGCTTCAGGGGTGGTGGGTTGGCTGATGTAGATAAGGTGCAGCTGTGGCTGGTTCTGTTAAGAGGCTGGGCAGCCGAGAGAGAGAGGAGGAAGAAACAGAGAGAAGAGAGAGTGAGTATATGTGCGCTTGCGCCCTGGATGAGGAGAAGGCAGCAGAGGGACTGGCCTGAAGAGTATGCTGGTATGAGATAGTAAAATACCTTGTTGCAGCTGGCTAGTTTGGAGAGTGCTGCGACAAGAAGCTTTCTGAATCAATTTAAGACATGTCTAGTTAGATATTTTCTGATCAGAAGTTTTTATAGTTTTCAGCTACAGTGTGATCTGGGAATGCAACTGTGAAATAACTAGCAACTAACAAAAATGTTTTAATAGAAGGAACATCAAAGTGGAAATTCACAGCTTATATAATTAGTATTTTTAAAATGGAATAGATTATTACAGGCAAATATATCCTTATCTATACATGACAAAATGATAAAAGTAATTAAAAATAGAGTAATGAAGTGCCTGAAACATCATGATAGGATAAGGCTTGAACAAAACAATTGGCCATGAAAGAGTTTCTTTGCAGAAGAGCTATCATCTCTCAGTGAGGCTTCTCATTCCCTTACATACGAGGTCCTGATTCTTCCTGAGAACCGATCACTTGGTTGAACAGATTATATCTGATCTGGTTCTTGTCTTTTTATGGGAATAGATATAACAAAAATCTCAGAAATACCACGTTTTGCACACCTGGCTTTGCAAAAATTAGTGAGAAGCAGTTTAAAATTATTACATCTCTTGCTGCTGGTTCTGTGGAGTTGGGCTGATATAAAATTAGATTTTTTTTTCTGTAATAATTAATGGAAGAGATGGGTATATTTGGAGAACATTCGGAAAAACCTTAGAATTTGGAGAAGCGACACGTGAATGATGCAAGTGAAATCAATCTGATTAATGCTTTTGAATAAAAGATTGTGAATAGTCGCATTGCATTTTCATAAAACCATGCTACATCTTTCCAGAAGAATGTCTTTTTTTTAGGCTTGAGATGTCTAATATTTAACGGTTTATCTTCAAATCTGAGAAATAAAGAATGTTAATTCCCTGGAAGCAATCACAAGGTGTAAAATCCCCCCACGCTAGAGGTTAGTACTAGATTTACCATTGTGTTTACACAACGTGAACCCGCCATGCTGCCTTTTCCTGCTGCCACACTGATGTGCTGTGCTGCCGTTGCTATTACTACGGCCTGGCGTGTTCCTTCTCGATGCTAGGAAATTCCTAGTGGAGGTTGTCTTTCACACTAATGATCTAAACCCTTTCAGCAAGGTTTGATCTTATTTCTTTACTTGCCCTAATTTTCAGAACATTGTGGCCAATACGAGATACGACTTTGCTTTGCAATTTAAATACTTTATTTCTCAGAGAAGAGCAATATAGAGAGTATGTTGATCATAGAAATATTGAAAATGTCAAAGCTTTTGGACAGGAACAATACCAGGCAAAAGATTAATTAAAAAACTTAAAAAAATAATCCATACCATTTCATTATGTTTATTTAATAATGACAACCACCCATGAACAGTTAATCCTAACCTTTTTGATTTTCTTTCATACTTAATCAGGAAGGAGTTTAACTGAAGGCTAAATATTTCAAATTTGGGGTATAAACTTACCTGGTTTGCTCCTGCTTTCATAGAAACAAGCGGTAACACTTTAGATGATATGTCCTTAGTTCTAAGTTTCTTTTCTTGCCTGAAAAATAAAGACAGCAAAGGCAAACCAGGTAGAGCATTAGGAATAATGCCGGGAAGAAGGGAGAAGTAGTGATGTAAATGTGAAGGTGGCAGCCCTGCGTTAATTACTGCCAGCAGTACGTTCTAGATATGCTACTTGTCGCATCTGTTTCAGCTTGGATCACGTGCATCCGTGACAGGTTTTCAGGACTTTAAGTTGTAAATGTTTTTAGGGAAGGGATTTTCATTACTCTTTGAAGTACCTGCTGTATTTCTGATTGCTGCAAAACTAATATATGGTGCATCACTGTGCCTCAATATGTCAAATCTATGCACTACATACATATACTCTCTCTACGTAAAATGAGGTTTGGGAGGTGCTTTGACATTTTACATTAAATTCTTACATTCTTTGCATTTTAAATTATAGGCTTTAATGACAGTCATGACCAACCTATGAAAGGAAAAATAATATTAAATAGCTAATTCGCATTCTACATCCACAGCTTGCTTTGGCCATGTTACAGTCATAAAAATTTTCACACCTTAGTGATTTACTGTGCTTTGAGGGATGTATCTAAGCACTCAAACAACCTGTGCTGTTGATGTCCTAAATACATTTCAATTGTTCTACAGCATCTACTTTCTCACTAAGCACAGAAAAGGCTTTTGAGTACCCCATAATATTCAATTAACATTCCTACATTTCTGTCTGTTGGAACAACGTTTTGTATCAGTTCTCAGCTGTGCTGCTGACTGGTTTAGGATAAATTGGTATGTTTTTTGTTGCAAAGGAGTTTGAAAGGGAGGGAAAAAAATCCCTCACAAAACCAGCATTACAATATTTTTTTTGTCCCTTTTATTTTTTTTTCTCCCACTTAAAATTTAAATCTACTGGAAATGAAGACTATTGCTCTAACTGCCCTACAAAAAATTCTCTGAGCTTGTCATCCTTGTTCAACAAATGGAGTGAATGTTTTCAGAAACTTGCCAGAATTAATCTTAAATTGTAAAGCTTCTTTAGTGTTTGTGCAAAAGCCACAGAACTGTGTGCACGTGATGTCAAGCTTCACATTTAAAGACCTGTTCATTAAATTCTTCAAATATTCAGAACTCCCACCTTCTTATTTTCTATACAAGAAAGGCCACAGATATCTGATCCTTGTTAATACCATTAGTGTCTTTACAGGTTTCAGAATTATATGCACATCATAAAACCATCTTGTATAGGTCTGAATGTGCACAACGTAGAATGTTTATAAGAGTTGCTGGTAAAGGTAGAGGTTAACAAAAAGTGTTGGAAGCAGCTTAGAAAAAGAGATCTAGCATTCAATGAATTCACTCCTGAAACAGCAAACAAGTTTTAACTTGCCACAATGAAGAAACTACTTATTTTCCCCCTATAATATTGAGAATTTGAGGCCAGTATGAGACAAAACTCTAAAAGCAGTAAAAGTATGTTTCATATCAAAAGATATTTTTAAGTCTTAACTGTCCAATTTCTAAAGGCAAACTGGTAATATAAAATGCAGAAGGAAAACATTATCTTGCCCATAAAGGAAAGTTGCACAAAGCAATATTTTAACTACAATTTGTCTCCTTTTTTAATATAGTTATCTTTTATTTCACGAAAACTGGTAAGTAGTTATTGCTCTTCATGTTTCAACTGACCGGTGCTGCTATTTTTATAGTAAATGGTATCTATTTATGCATGCATATAAGCAGAGTGTCTAAAGCATAGATTTCTCCAATGCCTGTATTTTCGTTTTATCTTGCTAAACAAAACCATATCACACCTACAGTTCTCACTGGAACTATATCTTCCTAAAATATTTTGCTGCAACTTAGGAAAACGGTAAAAAAAGAAAGATATTTCTGAATAAAAGCAAAAGATCCTGTTAAATAACAAATAACTTACTCACCCTTGTCATGTAGCTGAGGAGAATGTACTTTCAGCCAGATTTGAAAACCGTAGCTGAAGCGCTGTACATTGACTGGCAATCCTGGCTTTTCTCATTGCTAGAAATTTCACTGCAGCTCAAGTGAAGTTAATCCTGCTGAGTCCTTTGATTTATCTAGAGCTTCCTAAGTAACTCAGGTTTTAAGGCTTTTCTATGGATTTATTTTTCTTAAAAATAACACTCTGAGGAAGAGGTGACTAAAAGCTGCTGTAGCATTAAGGCACCCTGGCATTGTAGGATCAGCCTGAGGGCAGCAAGGAACAGCAGAATATGCTCAATACGTTTTGTTCAGCCGCGTTAGAAACAAATCTCCAAGTGCATTCACCACGTACCTTTCTTACAGGCCTTCTGCTGTCTGTGTCTTTAATGTTCTGGTTCTGCTTCCTTCTCATACAGACCAGAAGTTAACCTTCAACCAGTGAATTAAAGATGTGAGGTCTTGCTTATATATAATATCCAAGACAGATCGGCAGGGGTGGTACTTTGAAAGGGTTATAATTTTTTTTTTCCTCCCTCTCCAACGCAGTGTCAAATGGGACTTACAGCTGTGGGCCTGCGTGGGCCTTGTGCTTGCGCAGTAAAAGCTGATGCGCCAGGTACGTGAGACACAGGAGACCCCGTGTGCGGTTCTAGAGGAGCAAAGCGCTGATAACAGTTTAGTTTTTCTGTGTACAGTCCTGTTTCTACAACTGTGACCTGCTAATTCCTCATTGTGCGCCTTTGGTATTGGCAACTAGTAAAAGGTAAAAGCAAAGGCCTGAAGGCTCTACTCAGTACTGTCCTGACAGCAGGTTACTTCCACAGACCCATCGTAGGGGGAGGCCTATTGCTTTGGTACCCGCCTTTCTGGAGGCATGAAAAGGCAGAATGTTTGGTCTAACGGGGCTTCCAGGTTTTCCAAAAACCCTCAAAACCTAGGTTTAGCTAACCAGCTGTCTCCCCTCCTCCTGAGGCATGAGGTCTCATGGCCTCCAGAGCCAGAGTCCCCTTTTCACCACACAACGGTGAGCAACGGCAATGGAACCTTTGAGCATCCAGGGCTATGGTCAAGCCATGGAGCACTGGGTTTCTGCCACATGAGTGGGGGTTTAAAAAAGGTCAGTGAGTTTCAGGGGACTGTAAAGAAGGCAAATGCCTCTTGCTGCCCCTTTTGCTGGGTTCCCTGGCCAGGAGGTTCTGATTTAGCCCTGGTGCTCCTCCACCTCGGATGACATTGGCCAGTAGTACAGTGTGCAGCTGCTTCTCTTTTGCCCCCTTCTACAGTTGGAAACCTCTTTCTCCCCCAACAGAAGAGTGTTTCCCTCCCTCCTGCCCCCAGGGCACACACAGATACCATATGTGCTGCAGCTCCGCCAGCAAATCGCTCAGGAAACACAGGAACACTGGCTGTTAGGGAGGGAGGAGGGAGAGCGCAGCCTGGACCCAGCTGCTCCTCTTTTCCCACTCCTAGAGCAGGGGAGCCTGCTCTGGTAGCATGTCATGGCCTGCAGGCAGGTGTGTCAGGGTCAAGCACTGCAGACAAGGGTCTGACCTGGCCGTGTGGAGTAGCCGGGTGAGGTGCGAGGTTATGGTAATGGGCACCCAGCTGTGCGGGGCCTGGCTGCAATGTGTGGTGGGTGTCGTGCTGCTGCGGTGGTGGTGCGTCACCCATCCTTCCGTGGAAAGCGTTGTCAGCTGTGCGCTCTACAGCGACTGTGTCCTGAGCCGGGGCTGTGCCTGGGCACGGCTGACTGTGGGCTTCAGGGATGAGGCCAAAAGCCTCTTGAGTTGGGGAGCCTGTGGAAGAGCCCACGGCTGTTTGTACAGACTGATTCTTCAGGTGTTCAGATTGTACAAGCCGTGCTCACGTAAAAGGGTGCAGATAATGCTACAGGAATTGTACTCCTTTCTCCCTTTGTCTTCTCCTCCTTGGTCATCATCCTCATGTGTGAGCCAAGGGCTGGGAGGAAATGCTGCTCTTCACAGCGGCCAAATGGATCTTGTATTGATGAAATCAAGGGGATGATGCCAGGACAAGGGGAGAGGAAGAAGTCTGGAGCTACAGCATCCAAACAGATTCCTGCTTCCCTGATGGCTGGGGATGGCATCTCGGTGAAGCGAGTCCTGCTTCTGCAAGACCTGCTTGGCTGATGGTCCATCTGCCTCTGCTGATGGGGCTTGGGGTAGGTTCTGCTCTTACACTGCCCTTTCTACAGCTCTGCCTTTCTCAAGTGTACGGCTATTTAAATGAATGGAAATCTTTGTTAAGCAATTACTAAGCGTGAATAAGCATTGTACAGTCTTAAAAACCTTTTCCTCATTTTAACTGCATGTAAAACTTGTTGATTTTTGTTTTAGCTAGGGGCATGACAGCAGGACTGGGCTGAAAGCACTGCACATGGAGAGCTGGGCTTTTTCACAGTCCAGAACGTACCACACAGGCTGCGAGAGCATGTCAGTGGATGCTAAGTGTGGGGACTGGAACTACACATGTAAGCAATCTATTCATTCAAGTTTTCCCAAGAAGAAAATAAGAAAACAGAACAACTTGAAGCAGATAAACACTTAAAGTTTGGAACCTTAATAAGATGGTGGAATAACATTTTGGACATTATTTCAGTAAGGAGAAATTTCTGGGGTCTTTTTCTTAAGGTTTAGGGCTGTGCAGGCTCTTGGACATACGATCTTCAACAGCTGGAAGTAAGGCTCGCAGCAGAAGAAAATGTTCTCTGTTATCTAGTTACAAAATTTTTTTGGAACAACTTTTGTTAAAAGCTGTTCAGACAGAGAACCAAGAACAGATAACACTGAATTTACACTTTAACTGGAGTTTAATTTGGAAATGCAACAATGTAAAATCCTCATTTCATTTCTAAGGGAAACAGTGTAATTTTTCTTCCATTTCAGCATTATCCCTGCTTTTTGCTTTTGTTTTAGTTTATCTGGTTTGTGTCGGGCTGAACCTGGCCTAATGTATGGCCAGCATATAGCCTTGCCAGAGCCAGTTGGAGCCTCCTTACAGTTGCCTGAAACCTCATTGGTTTAGCTTCCTGTGACAGTGATTACACAGGGAATCTCCCCTAGGGAATTTGGTTGTATATTTACAAAACGTGCGTCTTAAGTTGTATACTAGAAGAAAATTAAGCTGAGAAGGGCACTGTCATGATTTTGTCACTGAGGCAATTTTAAGCAAAATCTCATTTTTTATTTTTTTTTTCTAAAGTGTTTTAATTCTGACTGTATTAAGATGCAATCTAACTTCCCTCCACAAGCTATATATTTTTTTACCACCCCCTTTCACACAACACAATTATATTGTTTAATTTTTCTGTTTGCCTAGAAGTAATAATATTTAGTATTGAGTAAAAATATTTAATTTTGAGGGCCAGGTCTTCAGGTGATGGAAGTTAATAGGTCCAAATGCAGTTGACATTTTAAACCATCTGTACATTTTTACCTCAAGGTTCTTTGTAGCTGGTGCAGAAACTCCTAATCCTCCCAGTTTGAAAAGTCTCACTGCAAATGGGCTCAGAGGACCAGCTTTGAAACAAGAAAAGACTAAGTCTGAAACAAAAAAGTCTTTTTTTTTCTTCTTTTTTTTCAGGATGACCTAGTTAACTCCACAACCCTATCAAGATCTCCAAGGAAGTTTTTGCCTTTGTGCTTATGTGAAGACTAAATGGTAAAATCTTTATGGCCAGGACACCCTATGTTGCCTATCTTTTTTGAACAGTTCTTCTGGTATTTACCATCTTTGCCTAGCTTTCTTTTTAATTAGGGTGGGATCACTAAGATAAAAAATAATGTCTGAATAAAACATACCAGAAGTCTTGCTGAGAATTATGCATATTGCATAGGAAAAAAGCAGCATATAGCAGAGGAAACTTCAGTGCCTTCTCCTTGAACACCTTCAGCGGTTTGTTTCAGGACCCATTGTAGCTCCTGTTGGGGTGTGTGTGTGTGTATATTTCCTCTCGACACTGTAGAGGAAAAATCCTTTTTGTCTGAGTAATTTCTGCCTTCACAAGCCTGTGATATGAAGGTGTGTGTATTAGTCCGGTTGCCTGACACTACAGCTGGATTCTGGGCACTCGAGGTGAGTTCTGCAAGGTGGAAGGGCACCGTCTGGGTGAAGACACAAATGCGCTCCTTGAAACCGAGATGTTTGATGGGTATAGGTGTGTTTGTCAAATACATACTCTGGAGTACTTGCTGAGTATCTAATGCAGGTGTTACCGGGGCATTGGGTGTGAAGGCAGGCTAACACTTTGTCCAGGGGGGCAGGTAGCTTGCGATATTCTCCCTGCAGCTGCGCTGCCCTAGCACTGCTCAGGCTTTCTGCCAGGTGAGTGCTGCTGGAAATTTCCTTGTCCAGATGGAACACTTCCCAGCTGCATACCTATCCCTGGTGGAGACCAGGCCAGGAAGCTTCCAGGAGCCTCTTACAGAGTGCTGGCAGTCCACTGTCAGGAGAGTTAACACGGGTGTGTAATGCACAGACTTGGTTTGGACAGCATTGGCTGTCCACGATGTTGTGTATTTGGAAACACTAGGTACAAGTGTGCTTGCAGTACCATCGGAACTGAGGGCAAATTAAATAGCTGCTTTATTCTAAAATTTGCTATAAGACAAAGGAACATGGATTGTCTTCATCATCTTAAAGAAGATGTAGAAGTTAAATGAGCATGTGGGAAGTTAGGTGAGAAGTAGATGAACTGCGGTTTTGATCTTTCCTCTGAACAGACGATGTCAAGCAACTGGCAGACACTGTTGCTGTTGGCTCCAGCAGAGATTTCTGTGGTTGATTGGCACCACAACACTGCCAGGTGGACAAAATAGTTGCATCTTGGAAAGGGACAATTCATGAAGCATTATAAAATAGTTGTGTAACTGTAAATGCCATGGGCAGAGCAGGCTGTGTAGCCCAGTGACACCTCCTGCACTTTGTAGCACATTCTCCTCCCACTGTGGCAATTAAGATTTAGTGCCTATAGCTCCTCTCTCTTTAATTACCATATTGTCCTTTGCTTTATGCAGGAAGTAACTATTTTTTTACCTTTCCAATCATGTAATAGTTCTGCTTACATAATTTTTCTCTCAATAATATAACATCCCATTCCTCTAGTCTGTGAGCTGCCCTTCCAGTATTATAGTGAAAGTGACTAAGAAACTTTTTTTTTTTTTTTTTTTTTGGTTCTTTCGAACTTCCCATCACATCAGTTTTAAAATCTTGGGATAATTTCATTGTGCCAGGGTGCTCAGGTCAGTATTCCTGGGGCTCCCCCCATGTCCCCTGGGACCCCATGTCTGCTCTAGCCCTGGCACTGGTGCTGGGCTGGGGGTGCCTGTGACAGCTCTGTCCTGCCTGTTTGCCTGCCTTAGGTGCTGTGCAGGTGTGAGAACAGTGGAGACCTTGAAGACAGAAGTAGAAGCAGAAGGGATACAGCTCGGGGAGCCCTCTTGCGGTGTGGCTGTGGACTGGTGGGTCTGCACATGGCTGTGGTGGTGCTTGCAGAGTGTGGCACAAGGGTGGTGGCCCCAGCTGGGGTGTTGCTGTGTCACCTGCGTGGCACAGTGCTGGTACGCCGAAGGCATCACCTTTTACCTCTGCAGGACACCAGGCAGCCGTGCCTCCCAAAAAGAGCAGGCAGGAAGTGCCTTTCTGAAGCATTTCCACATTTATATCTTCTATTCATCATCCAGTTCTTCTCAGAACCAGAGATCTTCTGTGAAGTGTGTTGTCTGGTTTTAGCTAAATGTGCTCCTCTTTGCCTCCCGACTAAAAGATAACCAGATGCGTTCCCATAAGGACTCTTTGAATGGGATGTGTTTCTCTGGATTTCCAGATGATTCCTAGGGTTGTAAGTCTTATTTATAACTACTGTCATCCATAAAGTTAAATTTCATTGAATGAGAAGTTTTACATAGCAGAAATGTGTGTTTGGTTTCTTCTGTGGCAATGGAAAAAATGTTAGCCATTGCCAAGAAATTATGATGACTATATGGCCAGTGGCAGGTCCTCCCTTAGTGCTTTGTTGGGAGCTGGGAAGAGCAAAAGGCTCACCTGAGGCTTGTACATGCCAGTTTGAGAGCTCAAGCCAGTCAGCTACGAAGCACATTGTTTCTCTTTCTGTAAATGATTAGAAACTATAAAAATAGTATGATAGATTTCACTGAAGGGAGGTTTCTCAGTTTTACTGAGTGGATAAATTAAAGCTACTGTTCTCTTTGTTGTTTAGGACAGGGTGCCTGTATTTAATGGTTGGACTTGATGATCTTAAAGACCTTTTTCAACCTAATGATTCCTGTGCAGAAATCTGGGAGTAACGCACAGGCAGTAGCAAACTTTGAGTGGGAAGAGGTGGGTTTGGATGGGCGCAGCTGTCTCCCTGGTGTTGGGCAGTGTGAGAGGAGGTGCTGCTCCCACACCAGCTGGGCTGCCTGATGCCTGGGACTCACTGGTCCTGCAGTGCTCCACCACAAATGCATTCATGAACAACAGACATCTTCACCTTGCTGTCCATAAACGCACAGCCATTTCCCTGGCTGCAGGCAGTCCAGCTGGAAATACCTCCGCTGCACTGGGTGCATCGCCAGCTTTAGGAAATCCACCGCAGTTACCTAATTTCACCAACCTATCTTCCCTATCTTCCACCAGAACTCAAATTGCAGGGGAAAAGCAGGGCATGCAGCCCCACAGATCTGGGAAAAATAGATTACTTAGCAGAAGCTTCACTGGAGCTGGTGAAGGTGAAAAAAAGTGAAAAACCTCCACTTTTCACCATAAGCTCTGATTTTATTTAGGTGGAGCTTTACAGCAAAAACTTTAGCGAAGTGTTCTCAACTGAAACGCGATGTCTGTTAGTGCCTACAAAATGCTGCCTGCGTTTTTATGCTGCACTGTGACTTACCTGCATAGGGTCTCATAGACTGAGTTAATTTTGGTCATCTCTCCCTGCTCAGAGAACACATATTTTACAGCTCTGTCAATTATAGCAATTATGTTTGGGGTTATACTGTATTCAAACTGTTTGCTGAACAGCAAAAAAGTAAAAAAAAAAAGTAGCAAAAAAAGGTTAAGCATATGACTTCTTAGGAATATAACTTGTAGCATAGAGTTACTTTTCTTCTTTTTTAACCTTGTGAAAATTGAAAAATTTCCCGTTTCTATTGAAAATCATCAGTAATTAAGAAGGCACATGATTACAGTGTTAAAAAGAAATCTCTCTTATTAAAGCATGTTTCATCTCAAGGGTACTCATGTTTCTGAAGGGGGAATATGAATCAAAAGATACTGATTTCACCTATAAAGCAGTTGCGTACTAATGTATGCAACCAAAGTATATAAAGAAAGTGCTTCTTTTAAACAGGAAAATTTGATGACTTCTGTTTATTTTCTATCTGACTTTTGTGTTAGTTCACAAATATGACTCTCACGGGACTCAGTGCAGCTTTGTTAATGCCTGCTTAAATAAAGAGACCGTAAGTATGGAAGACTACATGTAGGTCAGCTCATGCCCTTCATGAGTAAGGGATTTGCTCAACACTTGAGTTCCTTTGTTCTCCTCTGTTATCTTCACATATCACATGCAGCTGACTGTTGGGTGTCCTGCACAAGCCTGATGGGAACAGGATGTTTTACCTCCTGCCTCAGTTGCATGGTTTGATGCTACACGTTGTGCTTACTCTCCCCAAAGCCGTGCTTTAAACTCGTTGGTGAGAAGTTTGTCATTCTGGGAACATGAGGTCAGCCTCAGAATTTCTAGAAAAAGTTCCCTTGCTTTGAACAGAATGTCTGCAGCTGGTGTGCAGGTAGTATCTACCCTCTTTACCTGCAGCTTTTAAAGCAACAGGTAGAAATGCTTCATACTCAGTCAGAAGCTGCAGTCCTTATGGATAGAATTCATGTAACTAAATGTAGATGTCAACAACTAAGCTAATCAAACAACAATTCTTTTACTGTCAGATTTAAAGACAGAAAATGATGCATTTATAGTATCTTTTCCTAAAAGGAACATCTGATATAGTTTGGATGAGTCATACCCCGGAAATGTCTGGTTTTCTTCTCTGGATAAAAAGACGCATTTGCAGATGTCTAGACTGATTCAAGCAATGCAATTAATGTGGAAAGCTTGTGTCAATAGAAAACATTTTGGAAAGCCTAAGTGAATGTATGTTCGTTAATGAAGCAGCAAAGAATAGGACTAACAGGAATTTTCTGTTAGGCAGATGTTGAGCAGCAAGAGGTAGTGTTACAATACCTAGTTCTTTAAGGCAATGCCTGGCAAATGATTCATTGTATTTGTAGGTATCAGTGGTTATAGTCTTTCTATGAAATTTATGAGACTTATAATAACTTGGAATTTGGCTGTCTGACAATGTAGATAGTGAGTGAAGTGCAGAAAAACTTCAAAGATTGAGTTTACAGATACAGAACTAATAGATTTATTGGAACATGTTTAGTAAGCACTTGGGAAATGGAATTACCATGTTAATTTCTGGATTCTGTGGTCTTTCTAGAATCCAGAACAATGTTTATCCCATTTTTTTCAGTTCTTAAAATGAAAACGTTATTAATGTCTTTGGATGAAGTTTTGAAAGGCTTGATTTATCAAGGTTTATTAAAGATCTGAGTGCTTGGAAAGGGCAACAGAAGGAAAATACTATCACCATTTTAGGCTGACTATCCATAGCAGCATCTGGCCTTGATATCCTCCTAGATCTAGGATGGATATATTCTGGTGTTTGAAACCCAGCTGTGGGAAGGTCACATTCCCCTCCAGATGTTACATAAAGCTCTTCGTTCAGTTGCCTTACAGAGTGGAGGTGGCATCTCCTTATAACATGTCAGTTTGAAATGGTAGTCTTTGAGTCTGAGGGCAGGGTTTCATGGCAAAAATCTGGTAAATCCTTCAGAAATAATACTTAGGCTAAAAATGCTTTTTGTTTTTTTTAGTTTGGTTCTTCGCAAAGAAGTCAATGCTTTATTGTTGTTCTCTTAATAAATGACACGTTTTTTTCTTGTTTCTCCTTCCTTAAAGGGCTCAATTTTGTTAAATGTTGCAGTGTTTTGTCTAGGTTGCCTCTCTTGCCCTGTGTGGGTGTAGGTTTTCTTCAGGATGGGCAAATTAACTAAGGCAAATACTAACTTCACCATAGAAGGCACACGGAGCCCAGTATCATTTCTGTGCTCAGAACAAAGATAATTTAATTTTTATCTTTTTATTTTTTAGGAGGAGCAGATCTAGAGGCTGATCAGAAAAACATGCAGATCGTGGGGATTGCTTTCCTTTTTAGAGCAATTCCACTGGCTGAACTGCATATAGAGCTTCTAGGTAGGTAAATTGTCACAGAGTGGAAACTCAGGACAATCAGAAATGCAATCTGAGCAAGCAAATAACTGTATTCCTTCTCTGACAGATAGACAGTTTGGCCCAGATTGCATGGCTGTAAGTGTGGAAGGCAAATTAGTCAGATTAGGTTCATTACATGTAGAGCAGAGGGAGAATGGATACATCTAAATTTAGAGGTGTAGTGCAAGATCTGAGCAGGGGATGGTGGACAGATGCAGAATTTACTTTTTAGTAGCAGTGAAATTCCCTAAAGCCACCTTTTCTCCAGTCTCAACAAGCCCAGGCCCCTCAGTATCCCCTCACTCAAGACAAATTTGAGTGTTGGTCTGTGGGTTTTGCCCTTACCTGTTACAAAGGTGAGGGTGATGAAGGAGCTTTAGTGACATACAGACCTTGCTATAACTTGATAAGGTAACCTTTATGAAGGGAGAGAAAGAAGCTTGAACGTTCCTATTCTGGCTTAAAGTTATTGATATGGCAAGAACACAGATATTTTTCGGACACAAAAACTTTATTTTAAATGGAAAAAAAAACCCAAACAAGGAAGACAGAGGGCAGAAATGCCACTAGTGAGGTTGTCAGCATAGACCTGGGCAAGATGCCTGTGCAGTGCAGGTTGCACAATACTGCAACTCAAAGAAGCAGAACTTAAACCCAAGCAAAACTGGAGCAGCATCCCAACTATCTAGCTACATGTTTTTATATTAGTGTGTTTATTCTACGGAGGTCCTCTCAGTCCTCCCTCTAGGTGGAGCTTGTTGTAAAATGCTCTAGGAAGCTAAAAAAAAAAGTGTTTTCAGGTCATAGTTTGTTCTGGTCATAGTTGTTATGATTATGAAATTTAATTCGCACTCCTATTGTCTCAGCCTTCATGCCTTTGAAGTTGCAGATGTTTATAACTTTGCTATCAAGGAGACCAAACTGCACCAAAGATCCTGAGAGGAAATAAGAGAAATAAACCCTCTCTCACCCAGCGCTGAACAAAATGAAGCCCGCGGACTCCACGGGGCCAGCAGCGTGTGCGCAGTGAGCAGTGCCCTGCGGCATGCATGGCTGGGAGCTGCCCTGTCCTGGCTGCCTCCAGGTGACTCTCACATGTCCTCTGCCATCTCCGTTGTGCTTGAAGAAAATTATGCTGTTAGTACGTGTCCAAGCAGGACTACGTTTCCAAGAACTGTCCTGGCTTTGTACCTGCTTGCCTTGTGTGTTCGCTCTCATTTCAAGGCATATTCATATTCAGGCAGTGTAAGAAAGAAGCTGGGAATTAGGATGAATAATTGAAACCCGTCATGACGGGTGTCAGGTGGGGAGAGCAGAGAGGGGTCCCCTGCTCTGATCTCCTGAATGGACTTTGCTTAGACCTCTAGAGAATGAGCTGTCCTTGGGAACAAGGGGAAGATTGTCCTCTTACAAAGCCTGGAAAGAGCAGGGTAGGTGTTCATGGTGGGTAAACCCCAGGGGTATAAGCGTCCAGAGGAAAACAGGGCTCAAAGACCACCTGAGCTCTGGCATGGGATTCAAGTTTGTCTCTGTTAGTGTGGATTTAGGGGCAGAAGTAATGACTTGGTTTTAAACCTAAACTTTCAGAATTATCATTTTGCAAAAATGAAAGATAAGTTGCAATATTTTCCCCAAATACAGAACAACCATGTGAGTATCTAAGAACAGTAGACATCATCACCTACAAATGCAGGAGAAGTCACCCTATCACAGCCGTTCTTTAAAGTACTTGTTATGTAGATATGTTTGAGAAGAGATAACAAAATATTATGCAAAAAGCAAAAAAAAATAAATGTTTCAAACCATTTATAATTCTGGAGAAAAAAAACCATATAGTTTTCTGTAGAAAATTCTTGCTGAATTCAAGGTGTTTGATTACTATTAACTTCAGAAATAATGGAAAGAGCAGGGCAGGGAAATAAATAGACTTTATACCTAAAGTAAAGGAAGACTTGTTTTTAATGAAGTTTTGAAAGAAATTATTTTTCATGGAGATGGGACTATATGGTCCACCTTATGAAGTGGTTTGTGGGATTGAGGTAGTAGCATATAAAGAATAAAATTGCTCCTGTATTACTTATCTGAGCTTGGGTTCATACAATAGTCCCTACTCCTTTGTGTGTTTATTCAATGAAAGAAAAGTTCAATGTTTTTTAAGCATGCATTTTAAACTTGATCATTGATTACAATTTTATAGAGTGAAAATTTAACCTCTCAGTCAGTTTTGTAGTAAAATTCCACACCGAACTGAGTGAATGCCACACCAAGCTGAGTGATAAATAGAGGATTATCTGTGAAGCATGAATTGAGGGAGAAAGAAATTATGGTTCTTTGCCTCTCCTCAAAGACAGAAATACACGAAACTGAGAGAGACATAAAGCAGTTCTTTGAACTTCAAAAATACTGCTTAAATAGATTTCTGCTGAAGACAAAAAGTTTACAGGCTACAGCATGAAGAGAAACATCTGCTTGTGGATGGCAGCTGGGAACTGAACATGTACCACAGTAGGACAACATCTGGAAGTGACACAGTGCGGGGTCTCCCTGTGGAAAAAAGGAGATTTTATAGTATCTATGTAAGGAATGTATCATTTGAAAACAGATTCAGCAGTGTGACTACTGGGAAACCAGTGTTGCTTTTGCTGTCCCTTCTTCGTGGCACGTGTATGTAAATAAGCAAACCTTGAAATCTTTCGATGTTTTACAGTAGCTTCTCCACTGTGAATTCTCAGTTGTTGAGGATGATTAAAGTTCATATAATTTATGGAGCCTTCTGCCTTTAAAAACAAAAAAACGAAAGACTTTCTGATGTGTTTGTTTCTTTAGAAAGATCTCTACCTTGGCTTTTGAGAAGCATACTTGGACGAGTCTCTTGGAAAACAGGTGGAAATGGAATACTGGCAGCTGAAACCTGTGGGACTTGCCCAGCACCGTCACTGGTGGTTCTGTGAGCTGTGCCACAGCTCTGCTTGAGCCCTGCAAACAGCTGCTGGTAACCTGCTGCTGGAAGCTCCGTTCCACTTCCTAAAGCCATGCTGTGCAGGTGCTGAGCTTTGGTTCAGGTTTGTGTCCCTTTGACAGTTTAAGGTCTCTCAGCATCACCCCTGAGACAAATTCTTAGTCTGAATTTTCATTTCACTTTTACTCCATCGGTGTCCAAGGAGTATATACCACATACCTTCATTGCCTAGCGCAGTGAGAGGTGTGGGAGCAGCAAGGAGCATGGGCATGGGAGCTGAAAGCTGCCCTGTCTGGCCTTCTCGCCCCAGCCCCTGTTGGTTACTCTCCAAGTAATTCAAACACTGATCTCAAAAAGAGAATTTAGCATTTGCTGACCCTTAATCCCAGCTTCACAATTACTCCACTGCCACCAGCCCAGCTGTTGTTTGTCAAGATGAAGTGGTTTAAACCACAGTGCGGTTTGTTTGTTTTCTGTGGTTGCTTTTCCCGACCCCCCCCCCCCCCCCCCTTAAGTTGAAGTATGAAATAAATTTTCCTGGAATAGGAATAGTCATTTTCAAAACTGTGCTTGCCAGGAGGAAAATTGCTCTACATTCCACATGGATATCCCCCTGGTGCTGACTGGTGTGTGCTGAAATGCTCACAATCAAGAGAACTGAGCATTAAGTCAAATTCAAACTTCATAATGATGGCACAAGAGATGTGTCAGAAGGGAGCCCCCTAGGGCGTCCTGCTCCAGACACTTCAGCATAGCTTTCTGCAGTCACACAAATCACTCCTCTTGAAACATCCTCGTTTATGTTTATTTGTGGTCACTTGAGACGTACTTGTTGAGGGGTCCTTGCTTGGTGGTGGTGGCAGGTAGTCTACTTATCTTGAGAGCAGTCCAAGACAAACTGTTGTGCAATACAGCGGGGTGGGTGTTGCTCTCCCTTATTTTGCCAAGGCATGAGTGTGCTTGGTGCCTTTAGAAACAGAAGAATAACTGCATGTCTGCAAAAGACTTTTAACCAGAATGTTCAAAGTTTTGCTCCTGAGCAGCTCATGTGTCTTGTGTTTGGAGGTTACTAAATGAACAGCTGGTTTTATTTTTCAAAATGGGGAGGAGGGGGCACTTACACACTTTCAGGCCCCTTTCACCAATTTGGCATGTTTTCAGGTAACATATACCAGAATATCAAGTGATCCCTGTTGGCTGGATGCAGCCAGTTCAGCTATCTGACATCAATAAAAGCACCATAGTTGGATACTCTGAGTTAGACACACAAGCGGGGTTATATTCCAGCTGCCTGA
The DNA here is from genome assembly GCF_963210335.1 of Falco punctatus. Taxonomy (NCBI): domain Eukaryota; kingdom Metazoa; phylum Chordata; class Aves; order Falconiformes; family Falconidae; genus Falco; species Falco punctatus. The sequence continues at coordinate 1,781,051 of NC_137590.1, forward strand.
GCTGAACACTCTGTTCTCCTGGGGCTGTCAGAGCCCTGGATAGGTCTAGCGTGGCCTGAAGTACCTCTGGTAGGCTAGTTCTGCATGAACTGCACAGGACTTATCGTCAGACGTACTTATAGTCAAAGAAAAGGTATCTGGAATCACCGTGTCTTTTGTGTCTTGTCTTGAAGCCATATTTGGTTCACCATGTGGCCATAGAAAATCTGGCGTACAGTGCTGGGCAGAAAGGGCGAGCTTGGCAGGAGCACGGCTGTGGAATATGTGGGCAGTCATTCATCTTAATTTGTGCAGCTTTATATGGATACTAATTCCTTGGTCTGTACTCAGATGACAATAATACTGCATTGTTCTATCTTATTGTAATTTCCCCCTTAGTAATATCAAATTCATTTCTAATCAAGACTGCTGGGTACAAGCCAAAGCAAGGTATGCCATGGCATGCATCGCTAAAAAAACCCTTCGGAGGCTGGGTGCCTCTCTCAGGTGAGCTAATGTACTTAGTGTGCATGCATGCTATAAATGCTGTGTCCTGATGTTTGATTTCTACGTAACTATAGAAACAATTACAGCAGTTTAATGCCCTGACCTCTTCCCTTTCATTGACTCATGGCGATTCAGCACTGGAATGAATCTTTATTTTTTAGGAGCTCAGTCAACTGTTTATGTTTTCTTGTAACTCCAATTAAATGTCAGCTGCATTCGACAGCGTTTGAAGCTAACAAGCTGAAGAGCTCCTTTCGGAGGCAATCCTTCACAAGACACACAGAAGAACCAATGTTTTGTGGACTCTGCACTGAAACTCTTTGCAGGAATTGGGGAACTTCTGTTAACTTCATAGTCGTGGTGTGATTTTAAAGAACCTGCATTTTCAGAGTTGAAGGGCTTGAGACGTTAATGGCTGTCTTAACGTGCTGAGATTAGGTCTGAAGTCTAAATGTTACTTGAACAACGTTTTCCAGAAGTATGTAACTTCAGCAATTGGCTTCACCCTTGGTCTGAGATGACTTAAGAGTCGTACAGGTACTCTTTCTTTGTTTTGCAGCTCTGCCCTTACTAAAGTGTTTTATTCTTTTTCTCTTCTCCATGTGCATTTTGCTTTGAGAATCAGTAATTTTTGTCGAGATCCCTTTGCACCCCTCTCACCTTCTCTCCCGTGTCCAGCCAGCTCTGTGCTGGCCGCTGCCAGGACAGCGGTCGGAGGGGGCAGCGGTGGCGGCGAGTGGGCAGTGGGCAGCCAAGCTGCTGGTGTGCAGCACAAATCCCAGCCTCTCCAAGGGACTTTGAAATTCATAAAGCAACACGAGTAACTTATTTTAAATATTTCCTCTTCCATGTGGCCGTTGGACTCATTACTATGGCATCTATGAGTAGAAAATTGGGAATTTAAGAAGCAGAATTTTCAAAAGCTAGAAGCTTACGTCCTGGTGAGTTCAATGCGTTCCTGGCTGGTTTTCATGTTCAAAGGGGCATTTTTTACTTGTATACTGGAGGGGCTCACCCCCCCCCCCCCCCCCCAAGTCTCTAACCAGTAAGCACGAAACAGATAACAGAAGTATAAGGGCTATCATTAATGCGATACTGTCATTATTTTGACTGTCACTATTTTCTCTATATATTTTTTATAGGTGGTTACAAATTTTTTACCTGCTATGCTGTCGATTAAATAACGTCTCACTATACTATCAATTAAATAAGGTATATGTTCACAAAATATGTAAATAGAAACATGGCCTGGAGACTATTGGTTTCTTATTTGGCTTTTTTTTTTTTTTTTATACAAAACTTTCTATGATTCTAGTAAGTCAAAAGAGTTTTTTGAAACCGGCTAGCGTATTCATGCATGATCATAAATAGTAATAAAACTGTTTGAGAAGTCTCTAGATTTTAAGTGCTGTTGAGCACCTCCATGTTCATGGGCACAAGGCAGAATGACTGACAGTCATTGCCTCTGAAAATCATGTCTTCAAGCAAGTATAAATCTACACATAGAGACGCTTAACCTTTTCCTACATAAGTTTTGATCCTGTGCAGAGATTTCACCTACGCAGTCCCTGGATGCAGTACTTCCTATAAAGGCAAGGTAGAATTTAGTATCTTTTCTTAGCCCAAGTTATCTTTTTTTCAGCAGCTTCTTTAAGGTAGGTAATGGCATCTCTTTATTCAGAAGTGGCAACATAAAAATATGTTGTTTGCTGTAAAGATGGGTTCCCTAACTTGTTCTTGTGGTTTATAGTGAAGTTGGGTCTTAATTTTTGAAGCCTAGTTGATATTTTGAAGCCTAGGGATATTACTGAGCATTGGCTCCTGTATGGGGAGGCACATTTTGGCATGTTTCTGCAGGGTTAAGCTCATATGCCATCTGTGGGGGACGTAGTTATGAGGGCTGGGTTCATGGCCTCTGCCATGTGTTAACATCTTCAGTAGTTTCACAGAAACCTCTTTCACACTGAACAAATAATTAGGTAAAAAAGTCAGTGGTGAGAATTCGACTATCTAACCAAAAAAGTAAAGGGACATCTTTAGGTCTGAAAACAGGATGTATAGAATTATTTTGTGTGCTTTTAACTGTAAAAGCTTGTGTGATGCGAGCTGTGGATAGGATTTAGTTGTGCGAGAACTCTGTTTTCAAATACACCCGTATTCATGAGGGCAGGGGGAGGAAGTTCTCCCTGCCGGAGCAGAGATTGCATCCAGCTGTATGGAAATCAGTCCCTGACTTCCACATTCTGGCTGTACTTCTGACCTCATAATTCCTTTTCTGTCTTCTCTCTGTCTTATCTGCACTAATATAAAGAGAAATGGAAATCTCCCCAGACACCTGACTTATGGCATTGAAATGCCCACAGTTTCGAGATTAAAACCAGACAGTGTGAGGCAAAGGAGAGGGAAAAGCTGTGGTTACTGCTGCGGAGACCAAGAGTTATCGGAGTAAGAACATACAATTGTAGCAATGGTCTTAATATATTATCCACCTGCAAAGGCTGATCCACTGAGGGAGAAACCAGCTCAAAAATCACAATGAAATCTTAGGCTTTTCTGGACATGGCTTCAGCAGTAAGTGGCAGGCAAGTGAGCAGCTTAACAGAAGTCGTTAACAGAGCTGAACCCTCTGCTCTGCCTGAGAGCGGTATAAAATGCGGGCAGGGCAGGCGTGGGTTGCCCTGCAAGTGAGCTTCTGGGGGGGGACAGATGGGACCTGGGTCTCCCCCAGGCCAGAGGTAGTGCTGAAGGTGGTGTGCTGTAAGGTGGTCATCTCTGACTGCCTGAAGTGCTGGGGTGGTGGAGTGCCACACTGAAGGTGCCACTAGAAATCCCAGGACCCCCCACAACTCACAGTGCCGGTAGTACTTCAGCAAGCAGATTTTCAGTCTGTAAAGCCTGTAAGTGCAATATTTGGTTTGTCATGATGTGATGTGCCAGCCTTCTCAGGGTGTCTGTGTCAACATTAATCAGTTGTGATTGTGGCAGTCACTGGGTCTGCAAAGCAAAAGTCTGTGAGAAGCAAAAGCCCATAAAAGAAAGCAATGCCAAGTGAAAGTTTTATGTAACTGTGATGTAGCTCTTATTTCTTTTACTTCTCTTCTGGCTTGGAAGGTATATGATTTAAAGTTTTTATATTTTATTTATTTAACAGAAAAAATGTGTGTGTGTGTGTGAGAATTGCGCAAAGTTTAGCTATCTCTTGTGAAAATAGAAAGTGTGGAATATGTTCTGTCACTGGTAATAAAATGTTCCCTTTGACTTGGCCCTAATGTTTGTAAATGTTTCATTTCAAGTACTCTAGGAAAAGCAAAAGGAGTAAAAAAAAAAGCTTCTTCACTAACTTGCTGGGCAGGAACAGGAGGAAGGGACGGTGACTTTGCTCACTCTTACACAAACAGGTAGCCTCAGCAGAATTTTGTCATTGCAAGGCAATTTTTTTTTAAAAAGTACTATCCAGAGCAGGTTGTTTCATAATCATGGGTTTGCTAGATCCAAAGAGAAACAGACATTCTCTTTAATGCACATATTGCACAAGGATTCAGAGTGTTTCCTGAAAAGAGAACCTGCAGGAAAGCCAGTATCGAGGCTGTTACTGTGGCTGTTACCACTACCTTGCCAAAAAAACCACTTTGCTGGCTTATTCCAGGAAATTAAATAGCTCTTTTTGGCTACTGCCTTATTGACATGATGGTATTACCTGAGGACCATTATTTCAAAGTATCCCAAAATGAAAAATGTCTTTTGATTCCTTATAAAACTTCAGCTGTTTCTTCTGTCAGCTGATGCAGTGTTCATGACTCCCTGGACTCGCAGAAAAAAATTGCTGTAATTGTCATCCGTTTCTGTTCCCAATCTTAAGGCATTTTTCTTTTGTGTGTTTATCAGCACATCTTTTTGTTTTCTGATACAATTTTATATTCTGCTGTTTTTTTCAAATTCTGATTTCAAAACAGCAAGGATGGAATTATTATGTCACGCAGTAATACCTTGAACAGATTTACTTTACGCTTTTTGTAATGAAGAAGTTTGAAGCTTAGGGTTTCCAAGAACTTGGCTTTTCAGATGTACCGAAAATGAGGAAAAAGTTTGTGTTAATTATGCATAGATCAGAAAATGCTACCTTGATAAATAAAAATATTTTGCAGAAATATATTAATTGCAATGAACTCTTTCCAAAACACTAACAGGTTTTGATGACTTCTTGCCTTGGTTTTGTGCCTTTTTTGGAACAGTGACCCTAAATGGTTGGCTCTGTTGTTGTTGTTGTTGTTGATTTTGTGGTTTTTTTCCCCTCTCTCTCTCCAAAATGAGGGTCTCAGGGAAAACATCTTTTTGCTAGAATATATCCTTCTTTTTGTGTAGAAAAAAGCTTCTCAGTGCGAACTGGTGCAATACTCTTACCATGTAACAGGTGTCAACAGCAGCTCAGAATTATTTCAGATTAATCACTACAACTAACATCTTTAAGCTAAAAAAGGCTGGTAAGGGAGAACATGGTTTGGGCTTTGAACTTCAGGTTCAAATGACTAGTTCTTTTGATGCAGTGTTTCATGTCTCATGGCATGAGCTTGGTTTCTGAAAAGCCCTTATTGTTTAATTGTGGTGTTTTGACCTAAAGATCAGGCAATGCAGTGTGACCTCTGTGAAACAGCGATCTGTGGCAGCTACCCATGCTTAGAGAACAAGCGGGAAAGGTACAATCTCAAATACGTTCTAGTTTGGCTAACGGTCGGAAAAGGAAGTTGTCTATAAATACTGAGAAAAGAGGGGGGAAAAAATCCATCTTGAACAAAAGTAAAGAAAATAATCTCAGAGCTGGTGCATTCAGAGCTGAGACTGGTCTTCCTCCTTCTGCCAGCTCCTTGCATGCCTCTTTTGAGATTTTCCTCCAAGAAACAGGTCTGCAATGGGAACTCCTGCTAGTGGCATTTCTTTGTCAGTCTCTGCAGCTCTGATGCACCTTCAGACCATAAGGGACATGGAGCACTGTTGTTCTCTTGATTCTTCAGGGTGCATTTAGTTTCTTTACTTTTCTTCCAACACCACTTAATTTTTTGTGATTAAGAACTAATCTACCCGTGTGATGTCTGTGTATAATTCCCCAGGGCAGGACTCAATAGTCTCAGACAAGGTCAGACACTTTACCCCCACGGTAAGCAGAGAGAAGCAGTCATGGCCTAACCAGCTCTTCTCAGTCATTTTCTTGCTTTTCCCTGGCTGCCTGTGTTTTGTCAGGGTATCTCTCTACCTAATCCTTAGGAACGGTGTATAGAAGTTAATAGCTCATCCATACATCACCCCACTTGCAATCTCCACAAACAGACTCTTTAAAGCATGTAATCATACACATAAACAAAAACACGATGACACCTTGCTCAAAAAAAGGTGGAGGTTTAACTTCAGCCCTTGGTACTAGAAGAGCTGAGTCCCAGAAAGCTGGCCCTTCCCCTGGAGCCCCCTCCTTGGTGCCACCCAAGACCTTGAGCTCTGCAAGGAGGATAAGAGCCCCAGAAGTGCTTACCCCGAGGGGCAGCTCTGGCCCCAGTGGCGGGGGCGGGGGCGAAGCCACCCAAGGAACGCGTGTGAGCTACCCAGAAGGGTGGGTTGCTGCCCTGGTGCTGCCTCTCCCTCTTCTCACGGTGCCGTGAGTGGGCTGCCTGCACGATGGTCCCACGCTTGTTCCAGTGGCTTGGATGATGCAAATAGCAGAGGACGTGCCCCCCGCTTTGGGGTGTAACAGGTGAGCCAGGAGCCCGACTCTACAAACAGATGCCACATCTGCCGGGAAGTTTGCACCTGAAAACCATCTTAAAGGAGTGTTGCTTTCTCCTGGAAACACTTAGGTAGTTACATGTGTAAGTGTTACCAGATGGACATGCAATTATTTGACAGTTGTGTAACACTTTATTTCTGATCACAGAATCACATGTGTCATCTTAAAGTCATGCTGGGGTCCAATTGTTTTATTTTGCACTGATGGTAGTGGGTGAAAAAGTAAGAAGTCACTTAAGTGAAGAGGTGGATATCTGGTTTTTTTAAATTCTTTTTGGACCAAAAGGAGTTGATTTTGCTTCTTAAGGATTTTTTTCTCTTTTTTTAGGAAAAGTTCAATAAGAAACAGTGTTAGCTGGGATGCAGCATGCATATTCTCTCCTCAGGGTTACTGATGAGCAATCCAGGTAGACTACAGCTGATAATAGTTCTCCATAACAAATAATAGCAACGTGCAAGTAATTATTTACTGAGAGAAGCACTAAGAAACATAGTGTCTATTAAAACTGCATGTAAGAGCCTGGATCTAATGACGACAAGGCAATTACACCAGAAAGTGCTTCTACATGCTTTGTATAGGTTATGAAGTAAAGCATGCGCCTATGTTAGTGTCTTAGTTCAGACCAAGAGTACACTTTTGAAGATCTCCTGACAGATCCAATTTCTCACTTCTGGGTTTTTGTTGCAGCCCACTGGGTTTCTTACAAGTAAAGCCGCACCCCAAGGTGCTCTCTGGGAGCCCACCTAATGCACTCACTACCTGCTTGGCATGGCACCAGGTTAGAGCAGGACTAAACTAAAACCTCTGCAAAGTGCATGTTGTCAATGTTAGCTTCTCAAGTCTGGACTGTGCTGCTCCATAGATCTGATGCTACTGAGCTGCATAACAATCCGTAGCTGTTGCAGCTTTACTAAGAGTTTCCACCTACGCTACTAGCATCTAGTCTTGCTGTATTTGAGTTCATCTTGAAGCAATATCACAAACTGATAAATCATCATCACTCTGAAACTGAATAGGCTATTGGTAGAGTTGTGTATGTGATTGTTATTCATGTGAATGTCTAATTTCTTAAATCCAGGCAAGTTTCGCTGTTGCTTGTTCCCTGGAAACAATTGTAATGAAATAAAAAGGCCCTTTATATAAATTTTCCTTATTTCTGTCAACAGTGTTGTTAAAAGCTCTGCTAACTATTCCAATCTGTCCCTAAGTTCTCAGAAGGACCATATGTATTCTGCTTATTTCTATGTTTTATTTATGCAATCTTTCCACATTGTTTTAATTTGTTTCAGAATCACAGAAGCATTTAGGTTGGAAAAGACATTTAAGATCATCAAGTCCAACTATGAACCCAGCACTGCCAAGTCCACCACTAAACTGTGTCCCCAAGCACCACATCTATGCATCTTTTAAACACCTCCAGGGACAGGACTCAACCGTCTCCCCAGGCAGCCTGTGCCAGTGCTTGGCCACCCTTTTAGAGAAGAACTTTTTCCTTATGCCCGATCTGAACCTCCCTGGTGCAGCTTGAGGCTGTTCCCTCTTGTCCTGTCGCCTGTTACCTGGGAGCAGAGACCGACCCCCCTGCCCACAGCCCCTGCCAGGCACCTGTGGGGAGCAACAAGGTCCCCCCTGAGCCCCCTCCTCTCCAGGCTGAGCCCCCCCAGCCACCCCCCATCAGCCTTGTGCCTCAGACCCTTCCCCAGCCCCCTGCCCAGCTCTGAACATGCTCCAGCCCCTCAGCGTCCCCCCTGCAGCGAGGGGCCCAATCCTGCACACAGGGTTCCAGATGCGGCTGCACCAGTGCCCAGTGCAGGTCACTGCCCTGGCCTTGCTGGCCACACTGTTTTGGACACAAGCCAGGATGCTGTTGGCCCCCCTGGCCACCTGGGCACGCTGCTGGCTCACGTTCAGCCGGCTGCCAGCCAGCACCCCAAGGTCCTTTTCTGCTGGGCAGCTTTCCAGCCACTCTTAGAAGAGAAAAGAGAATAGAAGTGCGAAGAATATTTTCAGTTGGAAGGCTCTTACAATGGTTAACTAGTCCAGCTGCCTGACCACTTCAGGGATGATTAAAAGTTCAAGCATAGTAGTAAAGGCATTGTCCAAATGCCAGCCCGTACAGACAGAGGATTGATAAATATATTGAACAGCACTGGCCCTAGGACTGAGCCCTGAGGAGCACTGCTAGTGACCAGTTGCCATCTAGATGTAGCCCCATTCTCTACAAGTCTTTGCCCCCCCCCCCCCCCCTTCAGCCAGTTCTTCACCGAGTGGACTTGCTCATCTCACAGTTGGACACCTTGTCCAGAAGAATGCTGTGAAGGACAATACCAGAAGCCTTACTAAAATCCAGAAAAACAACATCCACTGCCTTGCCTTAAGCCACTAGGTGGGTAACCGTATTACAGAAGGATATCAGATCAGTTAAACAGGACTCTCTCTCTGTGAACCATTGCTGACTGTTGTTGACAATTGCATTATTCTTTAAATGCCTTTCAACAGTACCCAATATAATCTTCTCCATATTTTTTCCAGAAACTGAGGTTAGACTAACAGGTCTGTAGTTTCCTGGGTCTTCCATGATGTCCCTTCTTGTAAATTGGGATAACACTGGCTAGCTTCCAGTCAGCGGGGACTTCCCTACACTCACAAAAAGGAAGCCTGGGCTGCCATTCAGCGAGGCCTGGACAGGCTGGAGAGCTGGCTGGAGAGGAATCTCATGAAGTTCAACCAAGGCAAGTGCAGGGTCCTGTCCCTGGGGAGGGAAAGCCCCACGCACCGGCACAGGATGGACTGACCTGCTGGGCGGCAGCTCTGCGGAGAAGGTACTGGGAGTGCTGGTGGGCAGCAAGTTGCCCATGGGCCAGCAGTGTGCCCTCGTGGCCAAGGGGCCAGTGGCACCCTGGGGTGCATGAGGAGGAGCAGGGCCAGCAGGTCGGGGGAGGTGATCCTCCCCTTCTGCTCTGCCCTGGGGAGGCTGCATCTGGAGTGCTGTGTCTGGTGCTGGGCTCCCCAGTTCCAGAGGGAGCTACTGGAGAGGGGCCAGTGGAGGCTACAAAGATGATGAGGGGATGGAGCATCTCCCCTGTGAGGAAAGGCTGAGACAGCTGGAGCTGTTCAGCCTGGGGAGGACTGAAAGGAGACCTTATCAATGCCTACAGATCCCTTCAGGGCGAGTGCCAAGAGGACGGGGCCAGGCTCTTCTCAGCGGTGCCCAGCGACAGGACACGGGGCAACGGGCACAAGCTGCAGGACAGGAGGTTCCATCCGCATACGAGGAAAAACGTCTTGATGTGCGGGTGCCAGAGCGCTGGGACAGGCTGCCCGGAGGGGCTGCGGAGTCTCCTTCCCTGGGACATTCCAAACGCGCCTGGACGCGCCTGTGCAGCCAGCCCGAGGTGACCCTGCTTCAGCAGGGCTTGGGCTGGGTGCTCTCCAGGGGTCCCTTCCCACCCCGACCCCTCTGGGGTTCTCTGAGATGGATAGTCATTGTTCCCTCAGTCGTGGTACTCCAACTCAGCAGATGAGGAAGCCCAAGGTCTATCAGTATTATTAAAGGCTGAAGCAAAAAAAGCATTGAATAATATAAATCCACTCTTACTGTCAGTTAAGCTGTAGGGGAAGAAGGGAGTAACAAAACTCCTTTCTTCTAGTGTGGGAAACTATTCTCTTGACATATCAGACTGATTGCTTTGGCGACTGTACATCCTGTGATAGAGGAGGAGTTTAAAATGGCAAGTAATTGGGGAGAAAATGGTAGGAGTGGATTTATTTGAGGAAATAATGCTGTTGGTATGGCTTTTCACTCACTGTCTGAGCCAGGCTCAGGGAAGGGGTGGGGAAAAGTACTGTTTGCAAGCAGTTGCAATTGTTGCCCATGAGAATCAAAATGTCCTTGATTTGCCTGCTGAATTTTTCCATGAGTAAAATGGCATCAAGCAATGTTCTTTCTCCAGACTGCTTTCTATTTTACTGTACGTCCCCTCAGAGGAACACCACAACTACAGATGGAGTGCTGGTCCAGTGCTCCTGAAGGACGTTATCTCAAAAGCCTGGACTCAAATTTTAAGAAGGTAAGATGTTTTTGCATGGAAACTGGTACACAGCACTTTCCCCATCTTGAGAGCAAGCTGAGCTGCCATGTTGCCATAGGCAGAACTTTCTCTTCCTACTCACAGTCCTGCTGGCTGTACCTGCAACCTTCTTGACCACAGGAAGGTGTGGGGAGCTCATGGTAAGCTGGTTAGCTGCTGTGACTGCTGTCTCCTCTTCTCTCACTGCAGTCCTTTCTGGAGTTTCTTTCTCAGAACAGGACTCTGCATTTTGTAAAGATAACCCACCTCCTTTGCTCTTACCTGCACTCCTTCACGTTTTGCTGTACTGCTAATCATGCTATGCCTTTGTGCTCAGCTTTCTAAGACCATCTTGGGTGGAACTTGTATCAATTTTTTCTCCTCTGTCCCTCTCTACCTATCATGCTTTAGTTTCCCAGTTTACTCATTTTAAAACAAACCAAAACCAAACAACTCTCCCGCAACAAATATGGCCAGTCTTACAATTCACCATTTCTATCTGCATTTGATTCTAGTTTCATTATTGGTAATTTTAAACTAATTTAGTGTCCCACCATTGGTTTTGTATGGTTCTAGTTTCTTAATCACTATCTTGGTACCTTGCTGCATTCCTTTTGGAACTCTGGCTGCATTAGCTGGGCACTACTGCTTTGAGAATAATCTTACATATATAATCTTTTGTCACTAGGTTGTAAAATGCTTCACAAAGAGAAGTCAGCATCATTACAAATAGGGAAAAGGAGAGAGAGTGGTGAAGTGACCTTTATATGGAAATGCAGTGATGGAAACAGGCAAGATTTGCTGATTCCTGCAGCTACAGCTATGAACTCTGAGTCCCATGAACAGAAACTCCACAAACCCACATGTAACTAATTAGTATGAATCTCAAAGTTGCCTACATGCTCTGGTTTTCCTCTACAAAACGAAGCAGTTTGTGTGTTAGGGTTAAGTCTGTTAACGACTCAGTCCCCTCCTGAATGCTTTGATGGAAGAGTATGATGGCTTAGGTCTGGTTACATGCAATAGAAAGGACTGAGGAGACAGCAAACAAGTAATCCTTACTCATTTGGTCTTGGAATCCAGTGGAAATATGAGGTTTGGTTTTCAAGATGCATGGTTGCTGTGCTGGATGACAGTGTAACAGTGCTACCATTTGAACACACACAGTGGGAAAAAAAATCCATCAACATATCTAAAGAGTGGCTACAATTTGCAGCTGTGCAGTTTCTCTGCTGGCAAATTGCAAATGAAATGAAATTAAAACTGCATGGCACAATTCCCTATATGCAAGTACAAACTGGAGCGAATCCATCAGTTTCTAGGAGATCTTTGGCTCTGACAGAAGATAGCAGAGACCGGGGTATGCACCTATTGCTGGCCTTCAGCTGGAAGTACGCAGGATCAAAGAAATCATCTGGAATAAGGACGGGAATGTGGAATACTGCTGTAATTCTGGATATTTGTTCTTATTTCAACTATTTCAAATTTTTTTTTCATCTTTTGCTTTGGTTTTTCTTTTAATAGCTCTGGGAAAGGTTCTGGTTTCTTTCTTTCCCTTGGGCAAGGAGAAAGGCAGAGGAATGTAATGACCTTTAATGCCTCCCTAGGATCTCTGCAGTGCCTCTGGGGCTGGCAGGCAGAAATGCAATGGTAAAAACTTAATTTGTTCAGACCCGTATAGGCATTTTCAGCAGCAGCCTCCCTGGCCGATTGCGCAGGCGGCTGACCAGAACTCTGTGCCAGTGCCAGACCGGGACAGGCCACTGCAACTACAAATCGGGGTCCTAGTGGGGACACAGCTTCTAGTGAAAAAAAAAAAAAAAAAAAAAATCCAGTCTCATTGGGTTTGGATGAAAATTATATTTATTATAATTATTATATTTATAAATTAATGTATTAACATATAGTAATATAATATATATTTAACCAACAACAATAATAACAATATAAAAACTTTCATACCGTATGCAAATGGTGGTCATCAGGATACTTTAAGAACTTGAGAATTTACATGATGTGTAGAGGTAGAAGCTACTCACGTCAACTGAAACATAACTGTTTTTGTGATGAAACCACAAATCTCTTGCTCGATGAGCTGCCTAGTAGCCTGAAGGTGCTTGCAGGGGTAGTGGGCACCGCAGTTCCCTCCTCTTACGGGTTTAACAACGGGGATGGAGCAGCCCCTTGCAGCTGTATCTTCTGAGTCTCCACCATGTAGGTAAGTGGAACCAATTGGATCTTCTAAGTTGTAGCGTTTGATTAGTGGTAATCTAGACATTTCTTTACTAATGTGTAGAAGCATATGCTACTTTTAGATGTATTTTCTTTGTACCTTCAGAAAGAGAAAGAAATTCATTTAGGAAATGAGATCATGACCAACTGGCTACAAAAGAAAGAGGAGGCTTCCAGGATAAAGTTTCTAAGTAAGTAGAAAGGTATGTGTTGAATAGAATTAGTGTTATGTTTTGTAGAAAAAAAGGCACACATTCAGGAAGAATTTATTTCCCAAATATGCAAAACAGGCTGTAGATCTACCTTGCTTACATAACAGATCTTGGTTTAAGAAAAATCTGCTGAATGAAAATAGATCATCTTTACGGTGGGGAGGTACAGAACAGAGCCCTGGTCCGAGCCGCGCCTTTCCCTGCCCTGTTGGCCTCTTTCTGATCACCTGCTGTTTATTCAAGAGACCTTACACCCAGTGTTACTGACTTCTACCTCTTTCGGTCTGATTTAATTTTGAAATATTGGTTGTGAAACTGATTCATTTATGCATTGATTCTACTTTTTGAGTACTTTGGAACTTTGTTAATGCAAATTTAAAAGTAAATGCTGCAACAAAAGCCATTCAGAGGGAGGTGAGGCAGGTGTTTGTGACTTGGACAGTTTTGTTGAGTCCTGGGCTATTTACTGTTCCTTTAGAGACAACCAACACTTCTGAAAGACTAAACGTGCAAGGTTAGGGACATTGTAGTTACTGAGAGAACCTGAAGTTATACCCCCCGGAAAGCCTCAAAATCAAGCAGCAGAGTAGACTAACCTTAGAGATTGCACTATGAGTCATTGTTTTACTTTAAGTTGTATCTGATGTGCTTTGGACTCTGTGATACCTGATCACGGCTCTTCTGGCATTTCTTTTTCTGCTTGCACTTCATCATGTAACTTCACGTTCCTTTTAGACAAGCTTTCCTTCATCTTACTTGCCGAGTTCAAATTGACACACTTCCCATGTTTAAGTCCTGATGTTTACTAAATACATTCATATAAAGGCTGGAGTTATCTGAACCAGTAATCTCAGCCAAGATGAATTCCCAGACTCCCCGCACAAGGGCAGTGGGAGCTGGGCTGCATGCAGGGAGACGCTTGCCCACCTGGGAGCACACTGTGCCCACAGCAATTGTCTCCCATAAAGATGTGACACCATCAAGCAGAGAGTCTCCCGCTGGGGCACTGGCTGATGGGCAAAGCCCAGGCTGCTGCAGGCAGGGATCGCAGCAGGCAGGGCAGGGCAGGCAGTGGGCAGGGTAGGGCGGGCAGGGCAGGGTGGGCAAGGCAGGCAGGGCAGGCAGGGCAGGGCAGGGCAGGGCAGGCAGGGCAGGCAGGGCAGGCAGGGCAGGGCAGGCAGGGCAGGCAGGGCAGGCAGGGCAGGGCAGGGCAGGCAGGGCAGGCAGGGCAGGCAGGGCAGGCAGGGCAGGGCAGGTAGTAGCTGTCCGCTTCAGCACCACTGCTGCATGTCTCTCACCAGGGCACTTGCCCTAAGACAGCACCAAGCCAGTACAACCCCCAAAAATTTTAAATAATAACATATTAATAAGTTGATGATTTAAAAAATAATTTCCTAAGAAAACCCTGTGTGTTTAATCCTAACAGTTTTGGAGATGCAAGAATGGGATTTAGTGCAGACCACAGATCCTGGCGTGCACCGACTCATTTGTTTGAGACTTGAATAGCTTATTTGAAGTGAATGAAATGGCTGCAGTGATAACGTATAGATAGGTCACAGTAATGGCAGTAAACAACACAGTGCCTTAGCCTCTAATCTATTTAATCTTTTTTAGGGGAAGAGGTAGGAAGGAGGGAGAAATGGACAAAGGAAATGTCCTTCCTGGCCCAGCAGGCAGTTTATCACATCCTAGAGTCTAAATTGCTAAGGAATAAGTTTTGGATGGTTGGGAGCATGCATCCCTCTGCAAAGCACTGCAACTTCTGCAGCTTTGAGTCTGCTACAGCAGAAGACATCTCATGTCCTCTTAGAGAAAAACAGATGTACAAGTATCTGATGTAGTCACTGTCTTTATGTAGATACAACTGGCAACAACTATTTCAAAATATTTGTCTTGTAATGTTCTGCTTATTCAATTAAAATATTTTGAAAGAAAGTGCTAATAATGACAGGATTTGAGCTTTGAGATAAATGTTTTTTCTCTTTAGTTATGTTGCATTTTAAGAATTAACAAAACTATTTTCTATCAAGAAGGGAGAGAAAATGAACAACTTTGTTATTCAAAGCAGTATGAGCTGGAAGGTGTTTCAAGTTAACTGGAACAAAGATGAACAATGTCCTGACTGCAGGTTGATGCCACCACCCGAGGAGGCACTCTTCTGTCGCAGAGGGGAATGAAGGGGCTGGCAGGTGAGAACTGGCCTGTGAAGGCTTGTAACTCTGTGAAAGAACTAATAACAGGGAAAAAGCAAAAGCTCTGTTGCAAATGACACTGTCTTGAAACAAACCAACGGTACTGGTAGCACTACTGAAGTAGACCCTAAATGCTAACTGACTTTGCTTCACCAGGTAAAGCAAACACCTCAAGAAATCTGTCCAGTGCTTCACAGCAGCACATCTAGGTGGTGGGAAGCACCTGAACTAGCGCTGTGCTGGGGTGGTGGCCACCCTCAGAGCTGCCCTGCACTGGACTGCTGAGGTACCCAAATGATCTTAAAAAAGAGGAAGGATTTGTGAATAAATCCGATGAACAGATTCAGCATTCCTGCTTGGCTACACCGTGAGCTGACAGTGAAGACCATTTTCCAAAATGTAAGCCTCCTTCTGTGTCTCTACCAATAACTAGTGAGCCTGTGCTTGCTTTTAATTGTTAGTTTAGAATGGTTTGAAACCTATGCATGAGCTGACAGTGGTCTGCAGACTATTAGCGTGCTTAGAGCAGAGAGTGCAAACCTGATGAATCCAAATGCCCTGGGATTGTAGCCCCACTGCTAGAAGATATTTAGTACGGTACTGTGATGGGGTTTTTTTGCTCCATAATCATACCTCATTCGTCTTGCTCTGCAGGGATCCCAAGGTAAGGTGCACGTACAGCTTGCTGCAACAGATTGGCTCTTCAGAATGGACAGCCTGACCAGCTGCTATGTGCAGCACAGGGCAAAATCCAGAGCTCCATCTTCTCTACTTTTGCTGCCTATTTGAGTCAACAAGCAGCTGATTATGATATCTAAAAATGGTGCGTCTGCATTATGTACTGGTGTGTCCCCCACTGCGCATGACGGGTAGGTGACATCTGTTCTTATGGTAAGTGGGAAGACAGAAATCTGGACTCCCATCCTTAGGAAATCAGTCACTGTGGCTTTTTTTAATTTGATGGTTTGTTTTAAAAAATGCTCAGAAGTGGTTTGTCACGAGCTATGGAACAGTTTGATGTCCTACTGACCCCTTTTTTGGATTTTTTTTCCCCCAGTAACAAAAAATTAGGGGCGATTTCTGTTGTGTTGCCCAAAATGTCCTCTCATTGTATTTGTCTTATCTATACTCTTAACATTCAGACTACACCCAATATGGACAGCCCTTCTCACTGCCTGTAGAAGGAAAACCAGCTTCTTAGCAGCTCACAGCCTGTTCAGACCAATCTCTTCTTTGCAGTGCCCAACTTTCAGTCTCTTTCAGTAGAAAAAATCAAGTTTACAGGCATCCTAGCCAAGCTTCCTGTGTTGAGAGCGTGTGTTTGTACCTCCACGTGCCCTTCTGCTGGTGCGATACTTATACATTTCCAGGAAAAAGAAACTCCAGCTGTAAACTGAACTGCACTACTTGTATGCTGTTGCTTGGCATGTTTCTGTAAAAGGGGTTGCTAATGCCAGCAGCATCGGTGCAGACCGAGCTATTGGTGTTAGCCACCAGCTACAGTCTGTTAGTGGTTTTGAACCACAGGATTTCTTAGAACAGAAAAGGAACTCAAGAACAATTCTGGTTAGCATGAACTAGGTCATCAGACCTTTTCCCTGGCTTGGATGCAGATAATAGAAGTGATTATGATTGGTCCTTGGTTTCATAACAGTGTCAGTCTGGACCAACTTATTAAGGTAAGAGATGTCAATCTGCATCAGGGCTAAGCTAAGGGCCAGGACTCATTAATGTGAGTTTGCTAGTCCATGCAGGTAACTGTCAGCATTTACTGCCAGCAAGTTGAGGGAGGTGACGTTCCCCTTCTACTCCACTCTGATGAGACCCCCAGCTGCAGCACTGCATCCAGCCTGGGGGCCCCAGCATAAGGACAAGGACTTGGAGTCACAGAGGAGGCCACAGAGATGATCAGAGAGGTGCTCCAGCCCTCTTCCCAAAAGGAGATGCAGGCAGACCCTGTAACTGCAGTTACCATGGGGAGCAAGTCTCTGTATCCAGGTTTGCAACAAACACATTGCAAGAATGCATATTTAAAGTTATAGGAAAATTACACCGCAGTAAATATTCAAGATAAATTTGTAATTCCTATTTAACATCAAAACAGAAAACTAAAATTTTTCAATGTGTGTGTGCCACAAACCCTTCCCTAGAATTATGTGAAACACAGACTTTACATTTCTCTGGCAAAAAAGGGTAAAAAAAATCAATGTGTGATAAAGCAAATTACAACAGAAATTTTAGGTAAAGTAACACATATAGGCATTCCTTTCTGCTGCCTAAACCCTTCAGCACTTTTGTGTAAGGTATGCACCGTGTGAGAGTCAGTGCGTTCCATTAAAGAAGTGTTGAAAGGCAGGATTTTTTGTAACAGCATGATATTTTGACATTGCCATCTTCTTTCTTTTTGCCGAGCCTGCCAGTGAGTTTTGCCTCCACAGAATATATTTTTCAATGAATTTGAATTGTCTGTGAAAATTCTTGCCACAACATTTCCCTCTAGCTCCTTTCCAGAAGCTTTAGACTGTAAAGTTCTAATGTCATATTAAAACAGAAGCACAGTTATAAATGTCTACTGGGTTTGCAGATTCTTAAGATCTCACATTTATTTCCCTTAATACATTGCTTTTTTTTTTTTCATCTTGCACTTTCACCGCAGGCATACTTTCCAAACCTGCTTTGCAGATACAACTTGCCTCAGTTTTCAATTAACATTGTGGTGCATTGTTGGATAAAATAGTGTCCCACATCAATTCGAATAGGATTTGCTCATTGGGCTGTGCTGGCAAAACTCTAAGTTCACCTCTTAAGCGCCGATCTGAAACAACAGCAAAACCCCAACCCCGAGGCCAAACACCTGCCAGGGCTGATGCGATATGGATGGGGCCAGGGAGAGTCAGGACGGGCTTCTGCCTACAAAAAGACTTGGAAAGGTGTTGGCTTTGGTTGTAAGGCAGACAAGCCTAGACCCTGAAAAAATGTTTTTATTTTTTTAAACAATGAAATAATTAAAATAATTTGAAACATCATAATATAAATTATATTATAGTAATTATTACTTTTAAAAACACTTGTTTAAATGTTGTACAATATATTACTGAAGCCAATTATCCCATCTGGAGTGTGTAAAGTCAAGCACGTGTGTCTGTTTTTGCAAGACATGGGCTGTAATTTACAACTTGGATTTCTAGAGCTGTGCTCCCACACAGAAAACACCATCAAGAGGTCCCTCGTGCCACAAACCCACGGGGAGGATTGTCTGCATTGCAGTGAGAGGTCCAGTGAGTTACAGGTTTCAGCCTCTGAAAATGAGACTTTAGAAAATGGGATTTAGAAGTTTTGAAATCTGATAACAAGCTGTTACATTACATCGGCAGTAGAAATACAAAACCATGACTGTAACAGTTGACTATGGTAAAAGGATTGAATTTTCAGGTTATTAAAAAACAATGCTTATTTAAGATCCTTTCTGAATTAGGTACATTATATTTTGCATTTTTGACAGGGATGTGAGAATTCCATTTCTGTCAGGACTTAATTACATGTCAAAGATTGAGGAGGGCCACAACACTGGTAAAATCTGGCCCTGGAAGTTTGTGAAGCTAGAGTTTTTTAAAAGTGTTTTCTCTTTTTGATTTAGGAGCTGAAACAGCTTTCTCTGTCAGCAAGGGTTTTGTTTCTTCAGCTTCATGGAAAATCTAGAAAAGCCAGAGTTGCTAATCAGGCAAGTATGATTTTACTTGCAGGTTCTTTTTTTGCAAGATGTATTCAAAACACACGGATATTTCTATTTCTTTAACAGACCAATTTGACGTTTCAAACTTCGATGAGATTTTCGAAAAAGCATGATACCCAAGCAAGAAGCACAAGGTACTTTCAACAGTCATATAAGACTTCAATTGCTTTTATACACACAGAAATTGGAAGGAGCAAAAGGCAACTTCAGGTGTCACCCCTAAAATCTGTAGGGCTTTCTGTCCTGCCTTACCTCAGGGAAAAGTCTTTGCAAATTCTTACCCGCCTGATACGGAGAGTTATAAGCCAAGGGAAGGAATACAGATAAATAATATCAGCACAATTATAGGCAATTTATTTTTCCTTGGTGTAAACAAAATAATGTGGAATAGGCTGGAATGCAAGCCAGGATTTGCTTCTGCTTGTGGATGTCACCAGCAGTTATATCAGGGTTGGTGTTACCATGGCCATCAGGCCTTAAGGACCGGAGAGGGCTTGGAGTGCCTCATACGTGGGCCTATAGGGAGACAAAAATTAAAAGAAACAGATGATGCTCTGAAAAAAGGAATTATACCTGATTTGTTTTCTTACGTAATTTTTGCAAAGTCTCTAGTAAATTAAAGGATGCCTTGCCACCTGCAGACCATTCTTGCCTTTTGGAACATGTTTTGTCACACCTTATAATACTTTTGATAAAAAGGGATAAAATCAGTCTTCCCAGGAGGAAGGATATAGGAAGCCAGTTTGCATGAAGAAGACAGCAGGACGGGGCATGCCTGCCATCATCTTGGCAGTGCTAAGGAAACCAGCAGGGAGCGAGAGGTCTTGCTCATAGAAGGCGAGCAAAGGCTGTTGCTCTCAGGATTTTTCTCTCTCTCAAGGAAGATCCATCCCCATTTCTAGTCTGTTCTCGAGCTAGCACAGATCATTGCTGCTGCCTGCTGCCCTGAGGCTGCACACCTCCTGGGGCAGAGGCCTCTTGCCTTTGGAAAGCAATCTGAACAATAATGGAAATAAAGAGTTCTGCTCTCTGCTCAATCAATATTAAAATATTTTTATAAAATGGAAGAGGTTCAAACATTTTCAGTATGAAAGCACAGTGACAGAATACAAATACCACAGAGAAATACATGATAGGCTCCAGACTTCTTGTGAGTGTAATATCCTCCGTGAGGCTGTAGCTGCTAGCAGCCGCTGAAATGTTACAGGCTCAGAAATCTGTAAAATATATTGGCTGGCAATATGTCCTTGATATCCTCAGAAGTACTTGCCAGAAGCTTATTTCAGATCTAAGTCTGTTTCAAGCATTTTAAAAGCTAATTCACCTTTTGAGCATAGGCTACATGTAAATTTCCACTACGAACCTGCAATGCCGAAGAGCCAATTTCGTATCAATTCAGATACATGTGGCAGTTCAAGCCTTCCAATTTAATTCTCATTTTATTGGTGTTTTATTCCTCATTCATTCCTGAGTTACCTTACCACAGAAATTTTATTTGTGTTTGTTCAAGTAGGTGTTTTCCCGTGCCAGAAGTCTAAGATGGATAGGTATGCCACTTTGTTTTCTTTAGGAAAATATCTGGAGCTTCCGCACTTGTACTCGGCACGTTTAGCAGTCAGTGTTTGGATCAACGCTTGGATTGCATCCCTGACTCTTGTCTTGGACAACCAAGCAAGCTATTGACGTCCTTTGATTTTCACTACTAAGCAATTTTGTCCAGTGGGTGACATAACTTCTGTGGTATTTCTGGAAAGAAGCTTTCTTCAGAAATCACTCTTTTTAAAGGAATTACTTTGTCCTTTCCTAAATATTTCTTGTGTTATACTTCCATTAATCAGCTAACAATCTTCAAATTCAGAATACAAAGCAATCTCTATTTTCTCTCATCTGTTGTGAGGCCATATTATGGCATAAATAGCATCCAATTGCATTAGTGCTGGGAAACACATTATAGCTTAATTACAAAAATAACATGGGAATCATGTCATTGATAAGGCATATGGAAATGGAATTGTTAAATGTCATCTTGGGAGGTTTTCTAGGAACAGTGGAAATAGCTGGCTTTATTAACTGGCATACAGAAAAAGAAGAACTAGCCCGCTTAAAACCATAAGGATGCAGTTATCCATCCTCCCCTCCCTCCGTCACTGCTTCCTAGCGAAATGGATCCCACTTTATACAAAAGCACACAAAACACTGCTGACTGGGATTTATTTAGGAATTGCTGATTCATATTCACTTACTGAGGTGTGGGATCTAATACTTGAAAAAAGCCACCCATCCTCCAGTTTTGTTATGTGCAGTAAGGATTTTACTTTTCTCATGTAACTTGCTTTGCTAAGGGCGATGCACAACGCCTGTTTATGCAATGCAGTCTCAGATAATTTGTACATTTGTGAGGAGCTCATTTTGGCTTAAGACAAACAACCTTTTCCACGGATGTCAACAGCAAGAAGCAACAAGTGATGGGGAGCTCAGGGTAAGGAACTGTCATGGGAAGGCTGTAACTGGAGGACTTGTAGGTTATACTGGTGTCACCACCAGCATCCTCACCTAAGAAGTTACCTGCTCCTATGCTAGGCAAGCTATTAAAATGGAGAGCATATATTTCAGCTCTGAAATGTTAGAGTGAGCTAAACACAAGCCAAACAGAGCACTTGGAACCAAAGCAAGGAATGTGCATAGGACAGCAACTGTTTTCAGCAGGAGACCAGCAGGCACTGGCACCCTGTAAAGTAGGATTGCTGGAGCTCTGTGAGGTCGTGCTCAAACTTTGAATTTCACCCTAAGTAGCATTTAAATATTTCTTCCTGTGCCTCCCACCCCTTCCTCATTGCACGCCAATAGGTCTCAAAATTCTCTCCTGGAGTGCTATTGTCAGCACCTTTTTTTTTTTTTTCTGTTTCTCTCCCTCTCTTGCTTTTCTTTATTTTTAAATAAAAATTCATCAACATTTTCTGTGGACCCTGTACCCTCTTCTTCCTTGCTTCCTCAAGAAAGCAAACAACCCCCCAAAATGCTAGTCTCAGCTATGCCTGCAGAGTCTGCCTGGGAACTGGATTACAGCCAGTCTCATCACTGGTCCCCCCGCTGGAGAAGGGGGATCCTGGGCTGTCCTCTTACAGCAGCTGTATGTTCCCGTTGTGTACGCTATGAGCAAAGGGAGTAGGGGAGTCTGCAGGTCTAGCGCTAATCATGTGAATTTGACCGTGGCCCAGCAATCCTCTCTCACTACTCTTTCGGTAGCTCTGGAGCCAGGTGGTCCCACAGCCCCAGCTAACCCGAGTTAGCCTGGAGGACCCCTGAGCACGTGCCCGGGCTGAGAGAATCTGCAGCAGTGAGCTGCCAGCAGTGGGCACGGCTCAGTGCCCCCGAGCGCACTAATAGGGCTTAATGGCCCTGACCAGGGTCACCTGGGACTCCCACCCCCAGGTCCCATTTCAGCTTCAGCCTGGTGGTTCTGTCCTTCCTTGAGCTGTTCCGGAGCAGTACCCGTCTCCTGCATTGACCCTGGACGTGTGCTACAGGCAGCTGGTCTCCTTGACACCTCCCCTTGAAGGTGGGTTCCCATCTCCTGGATGAGCTTTAGGTGCATGTTACAGTCCTTCCTTCTGCTCCCTGCTGGGCTCCCTGGGTGGAGCCTGGGCCTGGGTCATTGCTCTCCTTCTCCTGGGCTGTTGATGGACCCTGTCAGCAGCCCCTCGTTCTGGCTGCGCCGCTGAGACCCCGTGGGACCGTGCTTTGCTGCTGAAGGCATGGCGTGCACTGGGGTCACTACTGGCTTCTAGCTTGTCCACCTCCTGCAGAAACCCCAGTTTTGCTGTTTCCTGATGCATCCTGTGGCACAGTCCTGATTTTGGAGTTCCATTTAATCATGGCTGGCTTTGCATTCCCATGGTGTCACAAGCTGCCTTCTGGCTTGTGTTTGAATGGAGCATGAGCCCGGAACAGCTGTTTTGGGATGGGAAACAGAAAACCAAGGATAAAATAGATGTTTTCTAAACATTCACTCTAGCCTTGGCAGTGAGTTGTGACATGGAACTAAATTGCAGGATGGCAGCCATAGCAGAAGACAGCTCAGATGTTTTGTATTTCAGTTGTTTTGAAGTTCATTCTCTCTAAAGCATGCTTGGTTTATCTCCAGTTCATGCTGCTACTGTAAATGGAGCAAGGGTTCAAACAACATGCCTCCTCAGCTACAACGGCAGAGCTCAGAAGCAGCAGCTGGTCAGACTGTTGCTGCAGCAGCAGCTGTAGCGAGGTCAGGTACCGTGGGCTCTGAGCTCCCTGACCCTCTGCTGGATAGTACCCGTGGAGCTGAGCTTGCAGGTTGTAGCGCTCGATTGCTAACAAGTTGGCTGAGTTAGTCCAAACCGTCTCCCCCAGTGGTTTCAAGCGATGCGATTACCTGGTGTAGCTGAGGAGTGCTGGCAGGGTCACGCAGCCTGCCCCCGCCGCCGTGGGGAGGGAGGAGGGGATGCCTGAGGTAAAGAGGCATCGCACCTCGAGCTCTACGTGTCTGTATGCAGTGTGTAGCTGCAGCACTTGCCTAAAGTTGATGAAGTAAAACATATTAAAAATGTTTTTCCAAATGATGAAAGATCAGTCGATTATGTAAACTGGAAGAGGTGAAGGAAGGAAAGCAATGGTATTAAAGAAATACAGAAGGTAACTTGGATGTGCCCTGAGAACTGAACTGATACTTGGAGTTTTCAGTGTTGTTGATAAGCAAAGGCAGGTATGATAAAGGGATTGAAGTATGGAAAAGGCTTAAACCCCCCCAACAATAATAATAATAATAACAATAAAAAATAAACCCAACAAAACCAAACGAAGGAAGAAAGCAAAACTGAATGGCAAGAGGAGCAATGCTCAGACACAGACTATAGAGTAGAATTGCAACCCAGGCAGAAAGCATCCTAAATAAGGAGGCATTAAGTTGTCTGGGCAGATAACGGTCAATTGGTCTAGCTTAAAATTTATGAAGGGAAATGGTTGTGATAATTAGAGACCAGTAGGGTAAAATGCAGTCTAAATCTGAAAAAGACAGTCTTTTCATAAAATAACTCTTTTGACTGTGAAATGATTAAGCTCAGCTCTACCCAGTTACATTTCTAGTCTTAACACATTCTTTTGTTATGATATTTAGTTGTTTGCTATGTAATTAAGAATGCACATGTTTTTCTACTCAGCTTTTTAAAATGAGTATTTTATAGCACATTCTGTATGTTTTCAGCTAGAATATAATATAAATATCAGTGTGTTCTACAAGTCAAACCAAGTTTGTAGGAAATCAATGTAATACTTATTCAAATTAAGATAGTATTCAATGCATTGCCTGTCTGCTAGCGATAGAAGCAGCAGATGCCCCAGTTTAATTCTTAGTGACTAGGAAAGAAATATTCATAGTGCAGAATAGCATGCTGTAGGAAAGTTAAAACAGAGACAGTCATTGCTTCCTGATGCTATGAATGTGACTTAGCAGCCTCAGCGTCTCTCTGACATTCACCCCTGCTGCAGTGCCCCTCGAAGGGCATGTGATGTTTGGAATTCACTAATATCTTCTACCCTGCGTGCCAGTAACTCAAACCCAGATGAAACCTTGTGTTCTTACAACAATGTAAGGGAGGGCAATATAAAGTCTCTTTGTTAGGCTTATTATTTCCCTCAGTTTGGTAAATTTTAAAAGCAGTGGAGATTTTTCTGGGAGAAAACTAATGAGAATCTGTTTCCTCTTAACTCATTGCAAGTGTTATTTAAAATAACCTTGACTGTACACAAACCATTCCTTTTTGTGCAATGCAAATCCCAGAATCGCAGTTCTTGTCTCTGGCTTTTCAGTGCTGTAGTTAAAAAGAAGTAGCCAATTTAGAGGACTCATCTGAAAGACTCTAAGTCTCCTTTACTGAGAAGACTTGTGAAAATAAGACACTTTTCCAGAATATTATTTTAACCTTCTGCATTTTGGAGAGCGTGAGCATGTCAAAACAGCAGCACTGCCTTTCTTTTCAAAGCTCATTTGGGCATACTAGTTCACCTGGTGCTATTTTGTTTTGCTTATACTGTGGGGTATGTAAGAAGAATTCAGAAATTTGGTTGAGGAAGAGGACTTGAATGACATGAAGTTGCTTTTGGATGCTTGTAACTGATGTAGGAATGAGGACTGAGGACTTAAGATGTATCTGGGCAATCTGCAACAGTTTGTCTGGTGCCTGATACCCATCCGTGTGTGCGCATCCCTGCTCTGCATGATGCACACCGCTCTGTGCTGCGTTCCACCAAGGATGGGGCTGCAGTGCCCTCCGCTCTGTGGAAGGCTGGTGTTGGAGCAGGGTCCAGCAAAGTCAAAATTCTCCCTTGGAGGCTGCTGCAAAAAAACTTGTCAAGGGACTTGCTGAGACTAGACCATAAAGAAAACAACATCTGCAGCTATACAAAAAGAGGGAGGGAAAGACAAATTTATTAACATAGGAATGTGATTCTGTCCAGAACACAAGTGTCAAGCTAATTTTAAGAAATTACAGACTTTCCAAGATTACATGCCCAAATCTTAGTCTAAAATTATTGAGAAGAGACTATGACTACTGGAACACTTGTGTTTTGACTTCTAGCTGCTCTAGAATGAGCTAAACCTCTCAATACTGAGGAAGAATGGTGAAAGAAATATAAAAGCATTTAATAAAAGTTCAGTTTAATTCCTATTTAGTGTCTGTTCCTGCTGATTTGGTTTTGTGAATCAGAGCATTGATGAAGGAAAAAGTACACACCAGAAAGTGTTACCTACTGGTATTTTATAGAATTGGTAACAGCAAAAATTACAAGTACAATCTATATTCTCGATGGGAATCTGTTTTTACCTTTTCAAGTAAGATAAGGATAAACTATTATCCTTTCCTCTGGAATAAAAGTTCTTAATATGTGGTTTGAAGGCCCAAACTTTTGATCAGTCCTACGTAATGGCAGGATCTCTCCACTGAGTAAAATTCAACCTTTTCCAGAGGGAAGGGATAAAGCTGCTTATCATGCTGAATGCTGCCAAATAAATTTATTCCATAAATATTCAGTATTCCATGGAGAAGTTTTGAGACTTTTCAGCTCTGTGTTGTTAATATTTTGCTACAAGCCCAGATGGTTTTCTGCTGTCCATTTCAAAGGAAAATGTGAGTATTGATGGTGGTAGGTAACTGTTCTGAGACATTTGTACCAGATAATGTAGTTAAAGGAGCATATAGAAAGATGAAATAGAGTTTTTTTGGGCCAGGGATAAAAACCCAAAACTTTTTAAAGTAACTTTTGATACATTTAGTTGGAAGGAGCCTATTTTTTTGGTAACGAGATTTGTCTGAAGTCCAAAGCTTTCAGGTCTGATTAGATGCAGCTTAGACACGTCTAAATAGAAAGTAGATGTCTTGAAATGTCCATTTTCCTGAACAATGTTTAAAAAACAAAATCTGTTTTTTACTTCAGCATGAGAAGAAACATTCTAAAGTTGTTCAAAAAATTATTATTTTTTATTTTATTTCCCGGCTGTTGCTCTTGGAGCATTCTAACCAATGCTCTTGGCAGCATGATGAGGGGCAATGCAATCAGTGTGCCTACAAGGAGGGAGGGGAGCAGCCCTAATTTAGTACTAACATAATTTTTCTTGGTTCTAATTTTAAATATAACTGGATCAAAATGCCAGTTCTTATGACAAAGTATTAACTGCATGTGCAGTAGTGGATGCATTGGCAAGGTGCACAAGTTTCCAGAGTGCTTCATGACTGAAGCTGTGTCTGTATTAGGCAAACAGAAAATGGGATAAATTGTACAGAACGCATCCTTTGGAAAAGATGGCAAGTCTCACTTTGGTAGGGCTAGGATTCTGTTCTGAGCCTGCCTTTGTATTTAATTGCCTTTTGCTGTAGCATGAAGGATGGCAACCTTAAAAAAAATATATTGCATAATTCAGGACTTGTGCTTTCACTCTGTTCTTCCAAGCAACAGAAGAGCAGCTCTCTGGGCTGCAGAGAAGCAGCGCATTCTCCAAGGGTTCAAGACTCCACAAGCAGTGCAAGCATATGGGAACCAGCTGGCCCCCAAGCACAGCCCTTCGCTGTGGCACTGCCTGCTCTAGCCATGATACTCGGTTACTCTCAGCTGCACAGCTGCCTGGGCTCCAGCTGGATAGCAATGTAGCTTTTTATATATGTCTCTTTCCATATGTCATAATGCCATAAGTCTTTTGGTATTGTCTCGCAGCTTGATGAGCTACAGCCCCTTGTGCTCCTGTGGGACAGCTCTGAGCAACGTGCAAGCAGGAATGTATCCCTAATTTCTGCTCAGAGAAGGCAAGATTATGCCTTTTTTCCTCTGGCAGGAAAAGGCTTTAGATGTACCTCCTTTTTTACTAAAGCCAAATACAAAACAGCTTCAGGGCTCAATTCCATGTACTGTGTCCAAAAGATTTCTTCTTCACTGGCTAGATACAGTCCTTGATCACACGGCTTGACTTGACTAATTCACAGAACAGGAACGGGGGGGTCAGCTTTTGGCCCAAGACCATTAGCCATGTGAACCGAAGTTAACAGTTGAGAGAAACCATCTTGGCATCCTGACAAGGATGATTCTTTGGCTTGAGCGCTGGAATAGCGATCCTGCACTTAGGTCACAACTTTGCATCAAGGCTACAAAAAAGATGAGCCAGTCTCCCAGCACACAGGGGGAGTGAGACAGTAGAGGGGAAATGAAGTTGAGAGAAACCAATGTGTTTCACCCATCGTTGTATAGCTTTGTCCAGGGACTGTTGAATATTCGGGGAATGTGTTCCTACTGGGGATTAGCAGGAGTGCAAGAGGCAACTTGAATTGATGTGGTAAAGTAACACTTAGATCTGACAGTAGAGTCCAGCATGGCAGCCTGGGGCTTCTTGGCAGGGTGTTGTATTTTCTGCTCAAACTGGGTGTTCTTCAGTAGTGAACGATCTGAAGTGTCCCTTGGGTTATGCTGACATTTCCCCGGGCACTGGGCTTTACTCTGCCCACAAGCTCCGTGCATCTCACCAGGCCCTCCTGCAAAGGCAAAAGCTGAAGGAAACCGAAGTGTGTCACAAATCAGGCTTGCCTGGTAATCTGTGCTCCTTCAGCTAATAAGTCTGACTTATAAAAAAACCAAACACAAACCTGCACATCTGAAAAGAAAGCATGCAGGCCATACCTAGAGCAGGCAACGGGGAAGCAGCAGCCGTACCTAGGATCTAGCACCTGAGCAGGAGCGGGTGAGCAGTGCCCCAAGGTCTCCAGTTCAGGTAGCGCAGGTAACTTCATTTGATGTTTGTGAATGCTCTTTAGAATTGCATCAGAGACAAAAGTTGTATTAGGTTTGATAAAGAGAATGCTTTTCTTTGCACGGCTTCGATTTCTAGAGGCAGCAGAAGCCTGGGTTGCCCAGACCAGCAGAGCAGCAGCTACACACGGAGGTGGTGCTGCTGGAGGCTGGCCAGGGTGTCTAGAGCCACCCCTGCCCGCAGCAGTGCCGTGTCTGGGGGCCTCAGCACCTGCGTCCTCCACCAGCCCCTGCACTGGTGAGTATTTGCTCTTCCCACACACCTGCATTGAGCAACAAGTTTGACTCCTCAGGGGTCTGCAATTGCTCTGCATTACTACAGTTCCTGCAGTTTACCAAGTCTAGATGTAGCTGTTCACCATGGCTTACTTGCTGGTCTCCAAAGTACTGAGGTATTTCCATCTTCTATCTGTAGGTGGGTTGTCTGCAGTCCTTAAAGTGGAAAACATCTCATCCTTGCTTTTAAGCACAGGGCTTTCCCCAGTGCCACTATTCAGGAGAATTTAAATGCTCTTGAGCCCACATTTCCTTCCAGGATCAAGGGTATATAGATTGGGCAAATATCCTTGCAGTCAACAAGGCTGATATTTGGTTTTTACAATTAAAGCAATGAGAACCAGAAAACTAGGAGGTATGATTGGAAGGGAGGTAACAGGAGATGTGTTCAGTCCAGGCCTCTCTGTGAAGCAACCAGCGCCTGCATTCGTCATTAACAAGGCTCCTAATTGAGCTCTGAAACTCTCCCTGGAGAAGCTGCTCTCAGCTGACTGCACAGGGAGCCTGGTCTTGGAATAATGGAAGCATCTAAGGTGGAATGCTGGTGTTGGGTCTACGCTAGTGACTGTTAGATAGGCTGAAGTACAGTGACTTGTTACTTTCTTTGACTCCTTTTGATGGCTTTAAAAAAATCCCCAACAAACTCACAGGGTGCAGCTGTTCTCTTAGGACAGCACAGCACAGCCCTGGTACATGTATGTGCAGACGACCAGTCCTACTGATCACCTTACAGATCCATACAGGTCAGTTAGTGCTGACACAGTCTGCCCTGCTTTGCTGTTCTTCTGAGAATGAAGCTGTTTCAAATAAAAGGTGCAAATGGCACTTCTGTAAGGCTGACTTTGAACTAGGGAGAAGCAAGAGCTCTAGCTGTAGGTGCAGATGCAGCTATGTCCAGCTGTGCAGCAGATGTGGACAAGAGGATACCAGAGGTTGAACTGCCATCTTGAGGTTATTGGCACCAACTGTATTCACCACTTGTGGATTTAGGTGTCCCTGCTTGGGACTTGTTTCCACCACAGAAGAAAAAGGTGGCTTTCCAAGTCTGAGTGGATATAGCCCTCCCTGGGCTGGAACTGGTATGAAATCAAGCTCTGGTTTTGTTCGAATTCATGCCATACTTGCTTGTTCTTGGTTGATCCAGACATTCGGCCCCAGTGTATTGTGAAAGAGCTTGGCTGTCCCTTCTCAGCTTCTGTGGGAACGTATCTGTAACCCCCATCTTGGCTAAAGCAGTTGCCCGCAGCGTGGCCTGCTGGCTGTTATGCAGACCACGTTATGGAGCAAGGGGACAGATCCAGGTCATCAGGCGGAGTGGAAGCAGTGCCGACAGCAGGGAGCTTTGTCAGTGAGACAAGGCTGAATGCCTGCATGGCAGAGGGCACCATTCGGAACGGAATAGTTGGGTACTGGTGCTGGAGCAGTCCTGCAGCACCAGGTGCAGGGACTGCATTAGCATGTAAATGTGGCACAACCAGCATGTAGTCTGTCCTGGTTTCAGAATTCCTGTCAGAAAAGGCAACCTGCCCTCAGATCTGCGTTAGATCTTCAACACCAGGGCTGTAGAGGTCAAGGTCAGCCAGTGGCTGAGCCTGGAACCGGCAGACCCCTTGCTGGGGCCAGGGTGGTGGTGCAGTTACATGGTGATGCTCAAGCACACTGTGGTATTTAGGTGCGGAAGGTTGCTGCTATTCTGGGGACCTGTCAATGGACCCCTGAAATGTGTGGGGTTTGTCAGTGGCTCATCTGGGCTGAGGACTGCCATCCCCTGCTGATGCACATGAGTGTGTACAACAGAGTTCGATATTAAAACGTGCCTGCATTTCTAAATGTTGTTGACTAGTCAAGAGTCCTTTCCAGCTGCTCATGTTTTGTGAGTTTTAATCGCTGTTTTGGTACTGTTCCCCACTTCTCTGGTCCAGGAAGCCTTCCCTAGAGCTGGAAACGGGGCAGGGAAAGGTTTGTGTTGCGCTGGATGAGCACAGAGTGGCAGTGGAACAGGCATTTGGCTGTCATAAGGCCCTGTGTGCATGCCTTACTATATATATACACCATATATATATAAGCTATGTGTAGGGCTACAGCTTGATACATCCTCTCTACATAAAGAGGAGGGGGGAGTTCATGATCCTTGGAATGGACAGTGGAAGAACAGGGCGAGGGGGAAAAACACATAATAAACCTCCAAGAACTCAAGGAACTGAGAGCCTCAGAAGGCAAAGGGAAGAACATGCAACATGGATTTACCATTTCTTAATGAAGCAATATTAAAGACAGCAATTAAAATTAGTTCAATGCTCAGGAAAGTATAGTAAGGGGTCAGCTTGTCAGATTTGTGGTCTCTTAGCTCAGATGGAGGGGATATTAGGACAACTTACAAAACATAATATGAAAGAATAGCATGAATGTGCACAGAGAAAATTGGAAAGGCTAAAGTGGGATATAGCTAATAAGGGACCAAACCTACAAAAAGAAAGGATCTCAAAGAACGTTATTATAAAGACCAAGTCCAAGGACAACGCTGATCTCCTACTTAAAACTGTTAAATTGAAGAATTTAGTGACTATTGCTTCAGTTCTCATGACAATACCTAGCTGTAATTAGGCCGCTTACAATATAATGATGGCTGATATCTTGGGCTAGGATATGAACAGGCCAGAGAAAAGTTAACCCAACTCAAGACTTCCACATCAGGTGGGCTTTTGATGTATTTCATCTCAATGTAAATTTGAGGAGATGGAGAAGGCTGAGTGTGACCAGCCAGTAACCAGCCCTAACCATCAAGGAGTGGAGGGAGAGATCAGCAGGGGAGTCACGTTTCTACCAGTGTTCCCCAAGATGTCACCAAACAAGCTGCTGGCAGATAAAAAGCCCTTGTGGCTATGGATAAGCAGCACTGTCGCATGTCCTGGCTTTGTAAGACTTCAGATACGTGACACTTTTGTAAACATGGAGAAACTTGTTCTGAATGAAACTTCTAAGACAGCTTAAAACTGCTAGAAAAACATGGAAGGTCTGTCAACAGCTCCCTGTCAAAGAGGAAAGATGCATGGAGTGTACTTAATGTGGAGCAGGAATAATCTATTTCTCAAATATGGATCAGGGAACCAATGGACATGTAATAGTTCTGCAGGAAAAATCTGGCAGCAGAGTCGGCAGATGCTGTGGGTTCAGATCCAGCTTGCGAACCATTGCAGTGACTGTTCACAAGCTGTCTCTGAGCCCACTGCATCATGCTAGAGTGGAAAGGCCGGCGTTGCACCAGAAAGTGCGAGCAGCTGGATGGTGTAAACCAAATGTGGAGTAGACCTTCCCCTCCATACAGTGCTCAGGCCTTTGCTGCAGTGACATGCCCAGTGCTGGGCAGTGAAAGATGAAAAGCAGGGTGCATGAAAGAGTGCAGGAAAGTTTAGTAAGTGTTCTTTACAAACAAGGAACTGGGACCTGAAGAGCTGCACTCCTGTCTTTGGGGAGCCAAAAGCATTTGAATGAATGAATCCTGGAACACTGGTTATTATTGAGCTACTGCAAAAGCAGAAAGGGGATGAACAAGCAGAAATGTGAAACCTATAGCTGGTATTTTCCTATATGTTGAAATGTCAGATTGTCAGACTTTGAGAAAACAGACAAGCTGCTGCTGAGCTGATCCCAAAACAATGAAAAGCTTTGCCTCAGCAGTTAACTCCTTTAAGCAAAAACACATGCTTTTTTTCTATAACAAAAACTCCGTTAGGTGAGGAAGGCAGCCTAACTGTGAGTGACCCAGAGCGCCCTGCCAAGGTGATGTTACCACTTCTGACCTAGCGGATGTAAAAAACAAATTAAATGCAGTTCCTCCAGTAGCAAATGTTCAGTGTACTATGTGAGTTTCAAAAGGAAGGGAAGAAATAGAAGAAGAAAGAACAACAACAACAAAATCATCTAGAGTAGCACGAGTCCTATGAAAGCACAAATATATTTGAGGTTGAAAACTTCTGCCTGTGGTCTTTTAAAAAAAGAGCTAGACAGGCTCAAATTATAACCAGGTGGCATTTAAAACAACTTTACTAGATGGCCTGACCCCAGGAATGTGTCCATGTGTCTAGCCTTAGGGTATGTAGATGTGGGAACAGCATGGGATGTGTTAGAAGCTTCAAGGCAGACAGGAATAGGCTGTGAAATAAATACAGCTAAAAAAAATGTAACTGTAGTGAAAAGGAATGGCCTTTGCTACTAGAACTCCCTGACATCTTTCCTTGGGGAAGGACAGGCAAGGAAGGTGACTGGGTAAGAAGGAGGGACAGAATAATGTAACTCTTTAGGGAGCTTTAGATAAATACTGCAGCAATGGATCTGCAACAGGAGCAAATGAGCTCATGTATGGAAATGGCCTCAGGGGTTTGGGGAGGATATTAGACAAGTTTTCAGGATGTGTCCTACTTGATCCTTTGACAGAAATCAGGATGAAAAAACAGGGAAGGTGAGCCCAGGGCCTCCATCATACCAATTCTGGAGTAGGGATGCCCATCACCTGCTTTACCAGTGCCTGTGGACTAGCGAGAGTGCCCTGCAGGTGCAGTGAATTCAGAAGGTGATGGAACAATAAAGAGCCCAGGATGCTGCTGGTGTGCCCATCAGCATCATTCTGGGCACCTGACTACCAACCTCCATTAAGTGGGGCTACAAGAAGAACTATTAAGCTTGAATCTGTTACCGAGTGCACAGCAAAATCCAAAGAAATCGAACCTATGGAAGTACATACTGGCTTTGGGCAAGGAACCAGAACATTTTGTGCACAGCCTAATGCTAACAGCCTGCCAGAAGAGCAAGAGCAAGACCTTCTGCCTCTAGCCTTTTTGTAGGAAAATGAATTAATAGTGGATTTAGCAACTCAACATCCTGATCCTCTGTCACAGAGAAAGTCAGAATGTCCTGGGCCCCAGTGGAAAGCTGGGAGCCCACCCACAGAGGCATATCAGAGCAAGGAGTGCAATGCCACATGCCTGCAGGGATCCCGTCTGGCATGTCCTGAATGCAGATGGCAAGGCTCACCAGCTAACATCTTTTTGTTTGTTTATCAATAACTCTAATTTAATTTCTAATGTAGAAATTTATATCAACAACAGTTTTATTAGTCATTTTTAGGATTATATGCTATTATGTACCAAACAACACGTGTTGTAGCAAAAAAAAAAAAAAAAAAGCTAGTAGCCCTAAACGTCATAGCAGCTGGGTCGAAGTTGTTCAGTGTAATAAAGTTAACAAATGCATGACTTGCCCTACTACTAAGCAGTGCTCATACAAGCTTTTTCGCAATCACAGGTTCACCAAGGAGTTCAAAGTACCCAGTTATGTTATCCTTGCATCATCTGGATGAAGGAAAAATTAACATAAGCTGATAAAGCCCTTGTTTCATATGTAGATGTAATATTTCATGGTCACTCAAATAGAAGTTAAAAATGTGAAACAAATGTTAGCTATAGTTATGGAAACAGGATTCAAAGTAAGTAGGGAAAAGACCTGCCTGGTACAGAACAAAGTAAAATGCCTGGGAACAGATTTGGATGGGAAGGGTGTCTTTGTAGGGGCTCTTCTAGAAACACGCTTGCAACTTCAGCCCAGCAATGGTGCGTGAGCCCTACTGGAACCAGGATGGTCTGTCCTGCACAAACCCTTGAACCCCCAAACTTGGAATTCTTTGCAGAAACATCCCCACTGGTATTTCAGCAATGACTGGTGCTGACTCCCACCCGAGAGGCAGTGCTGCCATGCCAGCGTGGACAGTGCCTATGCTAACGTGGTAAATGGGGGTAAAGGTCTTGTGTCGGCAAGAAGGCTGTGGGTGAGGTTGGTTACTGGGGTGCTATTGTCCAGCTCTCCAGCTGTACTCATGGGGAAGAGCAGCATTCAGGGGAAGGGTATAAGCAGAAAGAAATTATTGTGGATGTGCTTTGCTTAGATAACCCAAACCCCTCATGGAAGGATGAAATCCAAGACTGTTGCCCTGGCCCTTGCAACATGAATAAGAAGGATGGGGGTGTATGTATGTGTAGTTTGTGCCATACCTTAAGTTTATGAAGTTTGTTTCTCCTTTTAAAAAAAAAACAACTCCAAACTGCCACAAAACTATAGTCCCAAGCTGGCAAATAGTAAAATCTGACCTGTTCCCAGGCATAGTCCAAGCTATTGTCATTAACTCCTGCCCCAGAAGGCTCCCCTGGGGAACTGATCCTTGTTTCGTTTCTGTTGGCTGCAAAACTAAGTAGAATTACATCGATGAAAAGACATTGAGAATATGGAATTAAAGCCTTCAGGTTTAGAACTGCACAATAAGGTCCTTGAAAGAGCAAATAGTCCTGTCAGTCTCAGGAGTCACCTGAGAAAGAACTAAAGTTGTCATTTTAAACAGGGTAGCTAGACTGCCTTAGACCCTGCATAGACCTGAAATTAAATGGGTTAAAATCAGTTTAGCTTGATGAATTCTCACAGGCTGAACTATAAAGCTATGTACATAACTTTCCTCCCTCTTCTCAAATACATATAATTAAAGGCACATTTGCTAGATTTAAATTTTTTGTTGTAGTTCCTCTCCGGCACCTCAGGCAAGAAATCCTTCTTAGATAAAATCTCAGCAAAGGCGGGCAAAAATTTTACCCAGGTAGTATTTTGTTTTCAGTCTAATCAAAACTATTAAAGGTAGACCACACAAGCCATACCAGTCAGGACTGCAACCGACAGAGCCGCAATGCCTGAACAGCCTCAGCCCTGGCTGAGCCCTTGAGCAGCTGCGGGGGGTCCCCTCCTGCCGCCCACCAGCAGCACCCCGGTGCCAGGCTGCGTGTCAAGGTGTGCTCTTGCCTAGATCTTGAAGCATGGTGAGGAAGGTGGTTATTTGTACTGCAGCCCTTTGCGGAGAATGGGCAATTGTTTATGAGATTCGAATCTCCCCTGGCTCTGTCCTGGATGAAGCATGTGGGAAGCAGGACCAGCACCGCTGAACCATGGTGCCAAGATGCGTCTATTAAACTTTAATGAGCTAAGAGTGCACGGGTCCAATTTTAGATGTTGCTTTTCAGTTTTGTAATATGACCACAATTAGGTGGGAATTAATGTAAATTGGAAACAAATGTCATATTCATTCACCTCTCTCACATATGAAGGGGCTGAAGCAGAAAAGGGACCAGATGGCAGGCTTTGAAAATTAGGTGTAGAGGTGGGTAAACCAGCAGGGGCTCAAGGGAGAAGAGAAATCTTTGCAGCTGGATTCCCTTTCCCCCTGTCTTTGTTTCTGAGGTTCCAGAAATTTTCTCTCTTCCCCTTCCTGGCTAACAATTCATTAGAATACCTAATCTGTTATGCTTTACATCCATTACAGAAAAATGTGTTGGGTCTTCCCTTGTTCTTTCTTTTTCTTTCTTTCTCTTTTTCACTCTCCATTTCTTTCTTCATTTCCGCTTCCATTCCTTCTGGCTAGTTTTCTTCTCTTTTTTCTGTACAGATCTGGGTTTCAAAAACCTGTACTGCTGTAACATGGCAATATAGCTGTGCACAGATCATCTATCCATACAGCTTGTAGGCTCCTTGTCTTCCCCAGAGGGTCTCATGATGGGGAGACAACAGTCTGAGTAACTGGAGTTGTTTGCACTAGATTACTTACCAAGATTAGTTATTTTTCAGATATGATTGTAGTGATTACTGAAACTTTTGCTGTAGACCCATTCCACGCTGCAGCCAGCAAATGAGAATGAACTGTATTGCAGATGTATTGCTGGTCAGTTAATATTGATGTTTTCATCGCCTCCTGTGTTTTCCCCCCACACATGGCAAGAATAAAAATGCAACCGTTTTTGGCTCAAACTTATTCAAGCTCTGTAAATTGCATTTAAAAAATCAAGAAGGAGGAGTATTGCATCATAAAATATTTTATAAACACAGATAAAGTTGCTACATTCTTTGTAAAGAATGTGTAAGGTATATAATATGCTTAATTTCCTTGCTTAAGCTAGAAAACCCACTCGCCCCTCCCCCCCCCCATCTGTTGAAATGCAAGATTTAAAGGTCATCGTGTGGAGAAACATGACATGTTTAAGAATGAGTGGGCAGTTAACAGCAAAGGACTCCCATGTAATGTTTGGGGTAACCTTCGGTGGTGCACGGGTCTTTTTTTATGTAGGTGCGTGGTATTTTTCTTACATGCTTCTGTTCTCAATTCTCTCATCTCTGCATCAGGAACAGAAAACTCACTCTTTTCTCTGCAATACCTAGAACAAATTTACAGGAGTCAGTTTTATATATCACCCATTTTGCTTTGAATAACTTGACTGGACCTGAGTGCACCAATGAAGCACGCAACTACAGCATCTT
The DNA here is from genome assembly GCF_963210335.1 of Falco punctatus. Classification (NCBI taxonomy): domain Eukaryota; kingdom Metazoa; phylum Chordata; class Aves; order Falconiformes; family Falconidae; genus Falco; species Falco punctatus. The sequence continues at coordinate 1,817,692 of NC_137590.1, forward strand.
TTGAAAATTCCAGACTGTACCTTAATACTTCTGCAACTGCAAAATCAGTCACGCAGGAGATACTACAGACAGTGAGGCAATGCTGTTCCCTTATCCAAAGAAACGGAAAAATACGTCTGGGTCAGCAGGCACGTCATTTGTGCATACCTCAGCTAGGCTGCCCTGCCCGGCTGTGCCTGCCCCAGCTGAGGCGCTTGCCGGGGCAGAGAAGCTTCGTGCTGATGCCCTGGGAGGGCTCAGCTGGGGGGGCAGAGCAGCTCAGCCTCGTCTGGAGTCCTGTCCTCTTTCTGGTGAATATAAATATTCTTGTTAGTCTTGTGAGTCTCTAGCCCTTCTCTGGATCCTGTTAAGCTCTTGGCTACAATTTTATTTCATGAATATGAATTTCAGATTTATTTCATCAAGGTAATGAAACGTTCTTTACCCGTTTCAAACCTGTTGCCTTTCACTTTCTTGCATCCTCCCTCGCTCTTCCATTAAACAGACACTCTGCCTTTCTCAACAATAGGCACAATCATCTGTAAGTCTGTCATATTTACACCTGTTCTCTTACTTAATTTCCTACTGGAATTCACTAATTGATTAGCATAGCTGTACCTTTACAATTTATGTAACAAATGTGAAAGGCATTTCAGTGCTAAGAACTTCAGGAAATTGCTGTTTTTGTCTTTTTCATGATATGTTGGGCTCAACATTTAAATTTTCTTTGAAAACAAAGAAAGTATTTCCAGTCAGAAGTATTTTTTTTGCAGATGGCTCTATTTCCATGACATCTTAATAAATCAGGCTTTGTTTAGGATTACACTGAAGGAAACAGCATGGTTGAAATTGCAGAGAATAGAATGCAATTAAAGGAGGAATGAAAATTGAAGCTGTTTAGCTTTGGCTCAACTTGAAAATTAAGTCTTGGATTTGGGACCATTCTGTCAATAAATCAGAATTCTTTCATTGTTATAGAAACCTCATGCAGACTTTTTCATATCCTTATAAAGTCTGTCCATTAGAAGAAAAGATTTCACTGTCTGAAGAACCATTTTGAAATCTTTCATTACAAGGAAATGAAATGTTTCTTCAAATCCAAAAGAACGATGTGAGCATACTTTTGATCACAAAAGAGAAACTGTCCAGAAACTCAACAGTTTCCTATGATTTTTACAGAGAAGAAACCCAACGTCTAGAGTTTCTAACACCATATGAAACGGTGGGATGTACAGATGCTTTTTGTTAGAACGGTATCATTGTTCACAAATACTACATTTGCACACAAAAGTATTGGGAGGAAATGTATATTGCCCAGTTGATTCATATTTGTTTCTTTCCTCCTTGATAGAGAATCAGAAACTTTTTGAGTTTCCTGAATGTAAAAGCCTCAAGGTTGTGAACTTGTTTTCAGCCTGGAGTGTCAGAAAGCGTTTTCTCAGCCTTTGCTTTGGAGAGCTGTTGACAAGCATTTGAAAAACAGCACAAGGCAATTAGCAGGACAAAACTTCACAAGAAATAACAAGGTAATCCCAAGAAAAGCATTTTGCACGAGTGCTTATTTTCAAAATGTTCCCATTTTCCCTAGTACCCAACCAACTGCAAGATTTCTACTCTGTTGGGGGATAAAGAAGAGATCTCTTAGAGCTAGGGCAAAATACGTGATTCTCACAGACAGATGACGGTTGCTGAATATTCTTCTAATGAACTGTAGTGGTCCTGTTTATGAAGATACAGACTTTATTGAGCTATAATAGAATGATATAAATGAGCAATTTCTAAAAGTTGAGTTCAGTTTTGCTACCTTAAATGCTCGTGACAGCAGAGATCCTATGATAAGTAAGATGTTTGTTCTTGCAGGGGTCACACTCTTCCTGGGAGAGGTTCCACATCAACCTGAGAAATATTTGCCAAAGAGCTAAAGCTCACGAGGAAAAAGGGACTGTTTTGGCTCCCTCCTTTTGAGCTTTAGATCATCCCAGCCCCCCGATAGCAGAGCAGTTCCATCTGTTTTCCTTTGGGAAGCACAAATGCTGCAGCCGCGCTCAGCCGTTGCAGCAGGCTGCTGGGGTGGGATGCTTTCTGGGTCTGCTGCTCTGCAGCCAGGCGAGGGACCAGCTCGGCAGCCTCTGTGGAGGAGATGGCTTAAGATGATTAACTCAGCTGTAAACTATTGTGACTAATGTGCAAGGCTCTGACTGCTCGTAGCTCACTTATAAAGCGGGTAAACCACAACATCCCTTTAAAACTCAAAAGGCTGCTCTGTGTGTGTGTCCCTCCATGTGTCCCTTTTCTGTCCCACAGTCCAGGGGCCTGCTGGGGAGGGAGAGATTGAGAAATCAGGCCCTCTTGAGTTTTAGTTTTGATTTGCTTTGATGTTAAGGTTAAAGCTGACACCCTGTGACAGTCCCTTTGTTTAGTGGGTGTTGAAAGGTATTGTTCTGCACTCGGGTGAGTTTTTGGGAAAAATATTACTAGTGTTTGTTTTGCTGTCTTAACTGTCCCTTGGTAAAAGTTGAAGCAGATAAAATTGGTGTCAATGATTGTATTGGGTTGGTGTGGGAAGGTTTTGGTAGTGGGGAGGGCTACCGGGGGTGGCTGCTGTGAGAAGCTGGTCCAAGATGGACCCGCCACTGCCCAAGGCTGAGCCCATCAGTGATGGTGGCAGCACCCCGGGATAACACATTTAAGAAGGGGAAAAAATTGCTACGTGACAGCAGCCAGAGGAGATGAATGGGAATATGTGAGAGCAAGAGCCCTGCAGACCCCCAGGTCAGTGCAGAAGGAGGCAGGAGGTTCTCCAGGCGCCAGACAGAGATTCCCTGGCAGCCCATGGTGAAGACCACGGTGAGGCAGGCTGTGCCCCTCGGCCCGTGGAGGCCCACGGTGGAGCAGATCTCCACCTGCAGCCCAGGGAGGACCCCACGCCAGAGCAGAGGGATGCACCTGAAGGATGCTGTGACCCCGTGGAAAGCTCCTGCTGGAGCAGTCCGTTCCTGAAGGACTGCACCCCATGGAAAGGATCCATGTTGGAGCAGTTAGTGAAGAACTGCAGCCCATAGGAAGGACTAACATCAGAGAAATTCATGGAGGACTGTCTCCTGTGGGAGGCATCACATGCCAGATCAGGGGAAGAGTGTGATGAGGAAGGAGTGGCAGAAACAATGTGTGATGAACTCTCTGCAACCCCCAGTCCCCATCCCCCTCTGCTACTCGGGGCGGGGCGGGGGGGGGGGGGGGGGGGGGGGGAGGGACACACGTAGAGAAATTAGGAGTGAAGTTGAACCTGGGAAGAAGGTAGGGATGGGGAGAAGGTATTTTAAGATTTGGTTTTATTTTTCAATACCCTACACTCATTTGATCGGTAATAAATTAATTTCCATGAGTCAAATCTGTTTTGCCTGTGACGGTAATTGCTGAGTGACCTCCCTGTCCTTGTCTCAAGCCATGAGCCTTTTGTCATATGCTTTCGCCCCCTGTCCAGTTGAGGAGGGCAGTGGTAAAGTGTCTTGGTGGGCACCGGTGTCCAGCCAGAGTCAATGCACCACAAAGATAGAAATATAAAATGAGAAGAGAGATTAAATGGCTACATGTGGCAATATGTATGGTTTCCAACAAAGAGATTTGGCAATATATACTGAAGGTTGACTGTTGTTCCTGCACAACTTCCACAGAAGATACATCTCTGCAGTGGTCTGTATTTCTGTAACTGCCTGGGAAAAAAGTGTCATTTCCGTGCTTAACATCTTGATCTTTTCACAAGGATCTGGTGAAGTACAATATAAAAACACAGCAGAGCTTCTGAAAATGTTTAGTTGCTGCCGCAGCATCAGAGGAATACAACATGAGTTTCATCTCAAAACAAACTTGAAGAAAGCGAGTTTAAAGCAGCAGCTTCTTGCTGGTGTTCTCTTTTTTCTTCTCAATTTGTGAATGTGCAGTTTGGTTTTGAGTGGAATTCTTAGCGAAAAGCTGTTGGATAGTCTGTAAATCTGCCAGCTCGAAGGGGATCAGTTCCTAAGTAAACAGAAATATAGATGAAACCGTCAAAGAGAATGGTGTTTCCCAAACTATATTTCTTCCAAAATAACTTCCTGAAATGACAAGGTGCCTATTTAGATTTAAAATATTATGATTTGTGGTATTTAGAAGGGACCTGGATCTAATGCTGCAGGGAATGAAAGCACTTGCCATATCTAATAACTCAGTAACACGCTAATAAGTGAGAGAAAGTCTTAAAAACAACAAAAAAAACCCCAACATAGAAATTTATATAGTTTGGAAAGACTCTCTTAACAACAGTAAGCATCCTTTTTTTATTTTTCCCCTCTCAGGACTTATTTTCCCTGAAGCATTAGTTTAAGCAATTAAGTCTGGCAAGCAGGCTACCTCAAACTGTGCATCACCAGGTCGCAGTGACTCATGTGCACGCTCTTTACACCTGACAGGTGATGATTTTCTTCATCCCTCATTGAAGAGTGTTCAGCTGAAGCGCATCACTTTTGCACCTACTGTTGGCTAAACTTTTAAATACCGTTACTGCTGTTTAGTGGATGTGGTCTAGTGAACAGTAGCTTAGCAGATGTGGGAGCTTGCTACCACACCCTAAATTACTCGTGTGCCTTATTTCCCAGTTTAAGTGTATGTCTTTGTTATTCACAAAAGCACCCTCTGAAATGCCTATATATTGCAATACATAAATGATAAAGCAGGCAAAAAGATAAAATTTTGAGGCACAAGTAGGCTATGCTCCATTAGTGGCCAAGGACTGCACGGATGGTTATTGATCTTTGTGGATCACTAGTGTAATAGTTGTTATGGATCTTCAAAAGAACGTGTTATTGCAGGTACCTTGTTTGAATTGACCTGTTTATAAGAAAACATACAACAGGGAATATTGTGCTGATGTGATCTTATTACTGACAGAAATACTGCTCTGGAAATAGGCCAAGCCTCTGCCCCTCAGAGTGTTAGCAGTCCCAGAATATGGAAAGTGTACCGGCTGAGATCAAAGTGTCTCCAATTTTCCTTGAACAGTTATGGCTTTCTTTTTTCTGTAAGGACTCAGAGCTGCACATAAATCTCATTAAAATTACACAATATAAGTATTAAAGATATAGCAAGAAGTTATCTTGTGAGGCCAAAGATGATAACAAAAGGAGTGAAAAATATTCCTTTGAAAAAGCGTTGGGTATCAATTTCGTTACCAGGTGATGAGTACCACTTGCTGGGAATTCTCAGATCTCCTGTAAAACTGCATTGAGCTGCAGTTTTTCATACTGAGGTTTAAAAATTAATATTGCTGGCAAGTGTGTGGGAAGGAGCGAAATTTTTAAGAAAACCTGCTATCCGTTTAAATTGTAGAAAGTCTTTGTTTCCTGCCTGCAAGTTAAAGTTCTCCAGGGAAGCACGTGATCACAATGTTATTTCTGCTTTCATTTCAGGTTCAAGTTTCTCGCAACAAGATGGCTTCAATTATACCCGTACAAGAGGATTCTTATTTTCTGATGTCAGAAGGCTTTGTTCTAGGTGCTCCAGGAAGAATCTCTCTGTTGTTGCCTGTTCAGAAAGTATATAACTCTCGATCTGCAGTTTCTTAACTTCACCATATAAAACACAGCCAGCATCTGAACTCTTTTCCTTTTCACGCCACTTCAGGCAGAGCAGACAGATTGCAGGACAGTACCTGGACTGAACAGAGACTGAATGAGCTGCGCTCAGAGCCCTGGGGACCGTGAGGGCTGCGTTAGCGGAACGACTGTCCTGGCTTCTGAGAAGCTGTGCTGATGTGAGCTCTGGCCAAAGCCCTGCGGTACACCCGTCGCCACAGGTTCAAAGCAACTGCCACGCTCCAGGATTTATGCCTGCGGATCAGACCTGAATGCAACACGTGTCTGAAAGCACAGAATGCATCCCCAAAGAGAAGATTGTTGGAATGACTCTACAGCTTTGTTCCTGCATCTCTCAGGGCAGGAATCACTTCCTACATGTTTGCAGCAGCCATGCTGTGAAAAAGCCATGAACATGAGGGAATCAAGCTAATGAATGACCCTATGGGTCGCTGCACATGGATACAGCCTTGGGGCACTTCCAAGCAGCTTGGTGGGCATCTGGTGTCCAAGCCACCACATGCTTGTTCATCTCTGCAGGTGGGGCAAAGTTCCAGATTGTGTTCAAAAGAGAGAGATGTGCAAGGGAAAGGCAAGAGTCAGAGACAAAAGAAATATACTTCTCAGAAGTTACCAGTGATCTGATGAGCTAAACATGACTTTTGTATGTGGGCTGTATTTATCTTTGTCATTGGTTACTAATCCTTACCTGTTTGCTGTGGTTTGGTTTATTCACTGCTGCAGCAATAACAGAAGTCATAAATTGGGTCATGAAGCAGAGTACTGTTTCTTCTAGAAAGAGGGAGTAATAACAATAGACAGTAAACTGAATTTTCTCCGCTCCTGGCAACAAACTTAAGCAACTTTGGGATGCCAGACTGCTTACAGCAAGAGACTCAAGTCAATCTATGGTAAAATTTTTCAACAAATGAAGGATTCCCAGCTTCTCCTGTACAGAATGGACACCAGGAGCTTCTGTCCCTCTCAGATACCTCTTTCAAAGTGGCTCCCTGCTGTGCACTTGCTCTGCTGTGTTGTCTGTTATCTTCTGCCCAGTGTTCTGTTAACCTCATCCACTTGGACTGCGGCAGCCACTGCTCCCAAGAGAAAATCATCCACGTTGTCTCTGGAAGCACGGCAGGATTCACTGCGTGTTGGAGGCTCAAAGGGACTGTAGGCAAGCATCAGGGAAACACTGAACATCAGGATCCCTGGGCTCTCCAGCCTGTGGTTTGGGAGCAATGTGTAATCAAGAGCAGAACATAGCCACAAAAACAGTGTCAGTGGGGGCAAAGCTGTGGAACGTATGTGCTGAAAGGTAATGGAACCAAAGGGAAATGGCCCAAGATGCTTTAGAGCATGGGGTTCCCAACTCTTGGTAAGCTTTTCAGGGGAAAGAGGTATGTGGAAAGGGATTTTATTCCTTCTCCAGTGCTGCTGGCAAAGATGTGCTGCTGACAAAGAGGTGCTGCTTGCAGTTCAGGGAGAAAATGGCTAAAATGGTAATATGGACACACCTGCTGGAATTCCTGAAAGCCAGGCTGTCCACTAAGGGGTTTCTCTGTGGAGAAAAGGTTTCATCACAAACAGCTGCTCCACTAAGCCAAAAACTGTCCCTTCACGAGGGGATGATTCAAACCAGCCTTCTGGACCAATTAATTTCAGAGTGGTTCAAATAAACACTCGCTTTCTGCAGGGCTTTGCTCCAGCCTTGGTTGTGACTGCTGCACCATAACCTGGGAACCCAGCAAACATGAAACATGCTCCCAAGGGTGTCTGAAGAGTAAGAAGGCTGCAAAGCACCCTGCCTTCTAGCAGTACAAACCTCATAGCCTCTTAGAGCAGATTTTATTAGCTAAAAAGCTTCATCATTTTGAAGATATAGATGGGGATGGATAAGTTTTCCTGATACTCAAATTTTTACACTAACACCCAACCGAAAGTCAACATCTACTGTGTGGAGTAGAAAATACAGCGCTATGAGGCTGCTAGTGCAGCTGGGTGTGAGTCAGAGCTTTGTAAATCTCCAGGACCGTCTCAGCTGCTTTGTCTACGTCTTCAGATGACTATGGATCAGGATCAGGGTGTTCAGAGGAAAAAATATGTTTTTCTCTCCTGAAACTTGGGCTCCTGATTTGTTTTCTTTTTCACTTGGCTCAATATAAACAAAAGTATTCAATACTAAGGCAGAAGCTTACTTGTTAAGAATTGAGTGGCTTTTTTTACCATGAAAGAAACACTTGTGGGAAACCTCAAACTATTTGTGGGGAGTCCACGGTTTTCCAGATGGGTTCACTGTGAAGATTGTGGTGCTGCTGGCAGATGCAGAAAAGTTTCCACCTAATGTGTTTCTTTTCTGGACCTGCATCCCTATGTTCAAACCCAGAGAGAGCTGGGAACTAACTTGTATTTAGTTTTGTGCTTGTAGTTCAAACACAAAAATCATTAGATGGCTGGTCAGAAAGCCTGGGCTATCTAAAGGCTTAGCCTTTCCCTTTGCAGAGTACCCCATAGCCACTAATGAGACTATTTCCTCCTCTGGTCAAGTCCCCACAAGGATGTTGCTCATTTCTTTCTTTCTTTTGTTTTAGAGTGGTGTCATTTGTGCCTTTCTTAATTTTTTTCTTTGTGACTGGTAATCGGTTTTCTGTTTGGCTTATTGATGTAATACAGAGTATTTTGTCAGCAACTGTATTAGGCACATGTCCATCATCTGCAGAGACTGAAGAGAGAAGCAGTGACCAGAGCCACACTTACTTGTCGTGTCCCTTGCTGAAAGGGGAGGTCAGCTTCTGCAGTTAAGTAGGGTGAGTTCTGGACTTACATACATACTACAGATGAGGGAAAGGGAGCACTGATACTTCCTTTACGTGGATTTGGGTTCCCTTCGAACACTGAGCAGGGCAATAGTTTCCCTTCTGTAAAACCACCAGGCACTGAGCTGGCTGCACAGAACCTGCTGCTGAGAGAGCATGTCAAGATGAGGGAGGAGACATGAGGTTGCCTTTGGTGTTCCCTCTTCCACCAAGCTGCAGCCGGTCACACCTACAGTCAGTGCTACCTGGATGCCATGATTACAGCTGTAGGAGCAGCCCACCACATGGTGGGTTGGAAGTCCCTTGCCCCCCGGGTCAAGCCGAACGTATGTGTGCTTACACAGCTGGAACACTCCATGAGAGAAAGCTCAGCCAAGCTCACCTACTTCCCAGGTGCGTTAGGTGCTAAAATTTCGTTCTGCCAAATGTAGGCTTCTCAAAGTAAACACAGCCATGATTGACCTTACGGAGAGCGTTCTGGGAAATCATTCTTTGCTGTCATGCAAAAGTATAGGCTTGTGTATAAATCCCAAGATTTTTAGCTCCTGCAGACTTTTGTCTCTTTGGTGATAATAGGCAATGAAATTGCTGTCAGTTCCCAAAGATTAGTATGTTGTTAAAGCACTAGGTTTAGCAATTTGGCTGTGCCTGGATCAAATCAAGTGTTATTTCTCTTATGTCAGATTATAACCATAGCTATGCCCTGCGTACTCAGGCTGTAAACAATCTTCTTTGTGCATTTCTTTTCATGCTGCTTCTAAGAAACAGAAGCCACATTCTGGGACCAACATATCTTTTTAATTTTTTGAGCATCTTGAAGACAGGTTGGCCTGAAATTAGGGCTAGTAAGGCAATTTTGCGCAGCTAACAATCTAAACATACTGTTGTTTGTAAAGAAAGCCATGCCTGATCTTCATCTGAGACACATTTATCCTGTTTCACTGTATAGCTGAATCATCTGGCTGTTCTACAAAGCTATTTTTCATATTTTCAGCACTTTCCACCCCTCAGATCCATCTGAATTCTTGGATAACTCAAAAAATGATTACTTCCATTTTTTTTTTAAACAACTGCCCATTTGTCAGAGTTTATTCTCAAGGAAGGCTGACCATTTTGGTGTATCTGCTGCAGGGGCTGTACACAACTGTCAGGTCCTGCAGTGATAAGTGCAACCTACACATATGCTTAGGAACAGGCTCTCTTCCAACACCTTCATAGCTCCTACAGACAGAAAAGGTGATAAAGAAAAAGCACAGAAGCAAAGGTCTGAGTTACCAATGATATCTGAATATCTGAAATTAATGGGAATTGGGCACTTCATATCTTTTTATAGCTTGGGGCAAAATGAAATGTCAGCAGTCCTGAGATCCTTCAAACCTTGCTTAAGCCCTGCCCAAGTTTCCACTAGTGAACTTCCCCATACCACCTGTATTTCTGCAGCAGGTGCAAGCACAGCCACAGGGGGTCTGTGCGCTTGCTGAGCCAGAGGGAATGAGAGAAATGGCCTCCGGCAAAAGCATTTTCCTTGGAGATCTGAGAACAACCACCTCTGCTTGGATGATTTCAGTGTTTTATGCAACATAGAGCAGCTTTGAAGGAAGCCACTGAAGACCCTGCTGTCCACTTGCCCCGTTACTAGGGTGTGCACTGAAGAAATGGGTGTTGAGATCAGCCCAGTGCCCTGGAGGAAGAAAGGAATCAGAAACCATTTGCTTTCCCCCAGCCTGAGTGCCCTGATTCTACATCTGTGGGCAGCAGAGCTGCTGCCTTCTGGTCATATCATGTTGGCTGGGTTGCAAGGATCCTCCTCTTCTTGTGCACTGTGCTGGGAGACTGGGAACCTAACTGGGGGCTGAGGATCCCACCAGGTCCAGCCCAAGGCCATTTCCACTGTACTGTACAGAAAGGCAAGGCCAAGCTGGGATACAAAACCCAGAAAGCAAATGTGCTGCTTCCTCTTCTGCAAGGTTTCTGAAGGCTTTTCCTTCTGGCTCCATGTTTCTGCAGGCCAAAAAGCAAGGCGAGGAAGGATTTAGACCCAGGAACTGTCACAACAGTTGTGCAGCCCCATCCTCACACATTGATAGAATCTTTCCTTGACTTTCCATAGGCATCAGAGCCTCACAGTGGCAGCATTACTTGCTCCCAGGACCGGTTAAGTTATTGCGTGAAGCAACGGGTCTGTATCACTGTCTGTCTGCAGCAGCATGATGCTATGTGCAGTCACACAGGCAGTCTTGAACGGCTTTTTTTTGATCACCCATGACAGTGACTGCCAAAGCACTGGAGTCTATCAAAACGTGTGACTAATGAACCCATTCCCATGTTACCCACATCAGCTCCTTTCTAATTTACTGAATGGCTCTGATCCTCACTGTGGATTTGCTGTCATCATTAAGGCATTTGATTTTAAAGGAATGCCTGTCCAGGTATACTGATCTTTATTGACTGAACAGTCTTTCTCACCTTGTGAAGGAAGGGTATTTGCAGCTTGCTTCTGTTATATCAGCATTTGAAAATAAGTTCAAGGAATGAAGTACTATTTTGCACTTTTTGATTCTTAAATAATTCACAGACTGATGAAAAATAACTCCAGGCCAGCAACGGGACTTCAGCCTGTTGGCGGCAACAGCAACTTTGTAACTTCCCTGTAACAAACACCATGATATGTTTAGAATAGCACTTCTGTTTGTTTTTTTTCCCAGGGTGGTTGTTTTGGGGTTTTTTGTTACTGTGTAGCAAATCAGAAAACTATGAAAACCAAAACCACTGGGCCTGCATTTTTCAACCATGCTGGTACAGAAACCCTATTTCAGAATGTGACGATGAGCTGCACAGTGTAACTTAACCCAGCTGACCGCTCCAGTGTTTGAAAACCTCTCCTAGCTTGTACAATGTGCTAATGAAAAAACAGGCTGAACAGCACTTTTACTAATCCCTCTGATTTTTCTACCACAGCCTACTGCACGCTTCTGTTTGTAGAGCTTATGCTGATATTAGTTACCTTCTGTAACTGGTGCATTTGTCCCTGCAGAGCTGCTGTTGCAGGTGCAGTTACACTGGCAAGCCTGCACATCCAACGGAGGACCTTTGGGCTGTGTGAGATGGTGGATTGCTTGAAATGGGTTTTTAAAGCCCACTCAACATTTGTCTTTTCCTTTATGAGAGATTTATTTTGACTGGGCTCAAGTCAATCATTTATAAATGTAGGTAGTAGAGAGATGAGCTTCAGTGAAAGATACGCACACACAAGATCTACGCCTATGTGACCGTTTAGAAGTGGATCTAGTTGCTTTCTGTTTTTTCCTGGGACTTTCTTTGAATTCCAGAACTGAGATGCAATTCGGTTCTGTCAACACTTATAAAACTGTGTTGATTATTCTTGTCAATTATCACTGATAGGTATGTGTCAACTACCAGTTAAGAGGCTATGATGATAAAATAATCTAAAACATATGCTCATATCAATTTTCTTCCTGTATTTGCCTGATCAAAACTTGTGACAGAAGGTGGCATTTCCATCAAAGCTGGAAAAGGTTGTTTATGGACTTGTATTGTTTCTAGACATATCTTTGACATTTTTATCCACATACAACTTTTTGAAAATAGACATGAAACAGTGTTTTCTGGCAATTAAGTTAGGACTTATTCCTTGTTTAAATGAATGCAATTAAAATCTTGCATACACATGGTGTTGTTGTTGACCAAACCTACTGCCGATTTTTCCTGAGTGAGATGCTACTCAAGAATAGCAATGGTGCTTTAAATGCCTTTAATCTCAATTAACCCTCAAGTGCAGGAAAGTCTTAAGTGAAAAATGTGACACCTCTGCAAATGTGACGGTCTTGTGGGTGGTTTCTGCACCTCTGTAAAAGGAAAAAAGGCTGATGGACACAGGTACTATTGATGCAATCTTGCTTATGTACAAACAAAGGCACGGGGTCTGCTGTTCCTATGTATTCAGAAGGAATTGAACTTGAGCAGTGGTCTTGGCTTTGAGGACCAAGCCTTGCTTCACCTGCTCTTTCTCAACCATTAACAACTTGTCCAGGCTGTGCATTCAGTTTTCTGACTTTTTTAATGACAAAAGGTGTTTCTGCTCTTTCTCCTCCTGTTTTTCCATCTGTATTGAAAACAGTACCTAGCAAAACCTCTGCCTGCATATTACTTCATTCCCAAACGGATTTGTCTGTAATTTTTGTCATGCAAAGCAATAGAAGGGACAGCAACAGCATGTGCTTTAGATTTCCAGGAGCTCCTAGACAGGCTCTAGGCTACAGCTACCAAAGCTACCAAAACAGGTAAGCAAAAATCTGACAACAAAAGCTACGTTATGGGGCTATGGCTCCCAACCTGGGAATTTCTCACATGCTGAACAAAATGTTTATTTTAAAGGAGACACCGTGCAGTTATCCAAGCAGAAAGTTTAGAAAACTGAGCTGTGACACAGGAGTTAGGCTCTCCACGGTTTTCAGTGGGTTTTGAGTATCTGAATTGTTTCGCACGCGTTGAAGATGCCTGCAAATGCCATGCTCAAAACAGCGGAGAGTCGGGGACAGGAGAGCAAGACGCTGCTTGGCCCCTTCCCGTAGCGGCGTTTGAACCTCCCCTCGCAGGCAAGCAGCAAGCGGTTTCCAGCACACACCTGGCTGTTTCTGGCAGGTGAGCCCCGAGAGCTGGCTGACCTCCAGCGCCCGGAGAAGGGCTGCGAGCTCCCTGCGCGCTCCCCGCGGCGAGGGGCAGCCGTGCCCCGCCCGGCCCCGCCCGGCCCCCGCCCGCCGCTCGCCACCCCACGGCGGCGGCCCCCGCCCGAGCAGCCCGGCCGCGGCCTCCACCCCGGGGCCGCTCCCGCCGCCCGGCCGCCTTCTGCCTTTCGGAGCGTTTCAGTAAACCCTGCCGGCACTGCCGGCACTGCCGCCGCCAGCCCTTCCACCCGCGCCGTGCCTGCTGCCCCGCTGCTCCGCAGGGCTCTGCGCAGGGCGCGGGCAGCGCCGCCGGGGCACCCTCAGGCCCAGGGCCCGCCCGCCGCGCGCCCGGACGCCTTTGCCACGGCGCCCCCTGGCGGCCGCCGCGGGGCTCCCCTCCTCCCGCGCGGCCCCGGGCTGAAGGGGAGGGAACGGGGAGCAGCGGCACGGCCGGGGCGTCTGGTGCGCTGGGCCCGCAGTGTGCCCCGGCCGTGCCGGGCCGGGCTGTGCCGTGCCCGTGCCGTGCCGTGCTCAGGCCTCGCTCGGCACAGGTTGCGAAGGTGATGAGGGGACCAGAGCGTCTCCCCTGTGAGGAGAGGCCAAGAGAGCTGGGCCTGTCCAGCCTGGAGAAGACATCACTGAAAGGAGACCTTATCAATGCCTACAGATCCCTTCAGGGCGAGTGCCAAGAGGACGGGGCCAGGCTCTTCTCAGCAGTGCCCAGCGACAGGACACGGGGCAACGGGCACAAGCTGCAGGACAGGAGGTTCCATCCGCATACGAGGAAAAACGTCTTGATGTGCGGGTGCCAGAGCGCTGGGACAGGCTGCCCGGAGGGGCTGCGGAGTCTCCTTCCCTGGGACATTCCAAACGCGCCTGGACGCGCCTGTGCAGCCAGCCCGAGGTGACCCTGCTTCAGCAGGGCTTGGGCTGGGTGCTCTCCAGGGGTCCCTTCCCACCCCGACCCCTCTGGGGTTTTGTCAGTGAGTTAAAGCCCAGCTGCTAACACCACTTATTCCACAGCAACCTTTAGACTAGATATGTAAAAATGAAATTAATCACTGAGAGCAAAATTCAGTGCTATATAAAGACTCAGTAAAAACTGACTTACATAAAACTTCAAGCAAAATCCACTTTAAAACTCAGTGCTTGTGTAAGCTTTAAATTGTGCCTAGACTTACACCAACACCATGGAAGAGTGACCCTCACTCTGTATAGAAAGAGGTGTTTGGCCATCACCCAGCAGTGGCCAGGAAATCATACAAACACAGCTAAGACAGAAACAGTCATGCACAATTCTATAATCTCAGTTTATGTGCGTAATACCTGCTTAAAAGAGGTATCTGATGTCTTCAGTTTTTGGCACTGTGTGAAAATATGACACCAGCATCACAGGCAGCTCTAGAATTCAGTAGGCAAATTCACAAACTCCCCCTCTTTTTCTGGAGGGCTGGGTAATGCCCAGACGGAAGACATACTCACAGCTCCACAAGCGTATTTCACATAATAGTAATTTTTCATTGTGTGATCCCTCCAATTCAGGATTGCATCTGAAGTTTATTCATCCCAGACTGTGATTGCTCATCGCTTTCAGACTGTAACTTGCGTAATTGCATAATATGTCCAGTGCACCCAGTTTCTGAGCTTTGAGTATCTGAATTTTAGTTAAGTTAAAATTCTACCTGCTGCATCAGATGCCTCTTTCTAAATACGTCATGATTGTTGTTCATCAACAAAATAAGGAAAAAGAAACAACAACAAATCCTTTTTATCTGTGTGTGTCTGCAAACTCTTTAACCCAGACTGCTTTCCTTACCAAAACTCATGTAGGATTTTTTCCCCCCCAAGTATCACATCAAAGATACTAGTTCCAGCTGTTCTTCACCAACAGCTGTAATTGGTAACAACTAATTAACAACTAATGTAGAAGCACTCTGGTGCTGCTAGTTTCTGGAACTTATTTAATTCACAAGGAAAGCAAAGAAGAAAACAGAACAGCAAAATCCTGCATCCTGCATAGTCTGGCAGCAGAGGAGGGGAAAAAATCAATTTAAGGTGGTCTCCCAGGCATGCCTTTGATGTTGCAGTGCCTGCAGCCAAGAGCTTCAAAGAGTGTTTTGGTTTCTATCTGAAGATCTGGTCATAACTCCAGCATAGCACTTCCAGCAGCTCCCGCTAGCTTTTCCTCTGACGTTTTCCAAATATTGTGTATTATATATGTGCACAACATTATGTTATGTATTATTCATTAGGCAGACAACTGGAGGGAGCAAATCTCAGGATTTTTGATCACCAAGCATCTTGGGGTGTTTGTCACTAATAATACTTGGTCCCCAAGTATTACTGACAATGAAAATGGTGAATCTTATACTAACATGTATTAACAGATATGTTACAGGTGAGACGCTGGGGGGAATTATGCTGCTCTATATGGTACTGCCAAGGCATCCGATGAAAGTACTATGCCCATTATTGGGCACTGCACTTAAGAAATATGTACGTATGTAAGTGAGGTGCAGAAGAGAGTAGTGGAAATAAGAACAAAAAGTTACGATGTTGTGAAAAAGGTTGGAGGGGCTGGATTTGCATCTTTTGAAAAAGAAGGTTATGGGGGCAAGACAAGGAAGGGCACAGTGATATTCCAAAGGCCCATGGGTTTTGTGGTGAACTTGTGTCCTCAAGGGGACACTACAACTGGCATTGGATTAAGTCACAGCAAGGAAGATGACAAAATTTTTTGTCAGGCACTTGAACCAGCTGCAGAGAGAATCTCTGTCCATGGTGATATTTAAGAACAGCTTAGACATGTAATTTGTGATATGGTGATATAAAAATACAGTTATCGCATCCCAGGACAGGAGGTTGGTCTAGGTGAGCTCTGGGAAGCGAGGTGGGGTGTTGCTCTGTGGGTAGGTCAGTGCAGGCATAGTCATTTGCAATCCATGTGCTCTAGTTTCATGCCAGTGAAAAGTGATTCAGTGTGAACAGTCTCATATGAAAGGGATGTTGAAGCAAACGCTTGCAGCAAAAGAAAGAAAGAAAAAAAAGGAATTCTGGGGAGACCATCTCCAGTGTTACAGCAACACCGAATCTGTCTACTCAGTTTATCAATGGCATTAAATAACAGCTGCCTGCGGTAGCAGAAAATCCATGGTATCCCTGTGGCTTAATGGCAAATGACAAAGACACAAATGCTGCAAATAACCAGGGAAATGTGGCGGTATTGAAGCAAGAAAGAAAAATCTTTTGAAGTTGGGTTTCAGAGATTTAAGAGAAAATACCGTGGTCCTACTGAGAAAAGCTAAAACTGATCCTGTCCTGGTGCCTACTATGCATCCAAACTGATGGCTTTGCAGACAGAGTGTGCTGGATGTCCTCGTCCGTGACTGAGGCAAGCAAGAAGGGTAGATGAAAGGAAGACCAAGGGTAATGAGATGGACAGTCTTTTCTTGTAGGTGATTAAAAAAACTTAAATGATGAAGTGTCCATAGTCTCCCATTAGTGTAAAAAGAATAGTATGGGTTTACACCATATAATGGGAAGTTACGGGACTCCAAGAAAGCAAATGGTCTGGACATGAAATGTAAAACACCCTGTAACAATGTTTGGGCTGATGCCTCTGTTTGCTTTAACACTAAGTCTTGCATTTAGTTTCAAAGAGTTGGTTGGGAGGCAGAATTTTAACACATACTTCATGGTAAGTAATTCTGTTGTGTATTGGTGCCATATTATTTTATTAGCTAGTATTAGGGAAATGGAATGAGGAAGGACTAAGGGATTGGAGCATCTGACATATGAGGAGAAGCCAAGAGATTCCAAATTGTTGAGCTTGTAAAAGAGAAGGTTTGGGGGGACCTTGTCAGTGTTTGTAGAGGGGGTAAATGGGGCAGAGCCAGACCCTTCTGGGTGACAAGTGGCAGCAGGCGCAGTCTGGAATACAGGATATTCTACTTAAAAAATAGAAAAATCGTTTTTGCCGTGCGGGTGGTGAAGCAGGCTGCCCAGAGCGGTGCCGGTGTTCCCATCCTCGGGGATACCCCGAGCCCAGCAGGCTGCGCTGGGCCCGGCCCGGGCCTGCCCTGCCCATGGCGGACACAGCGCTGTGGCGCCCCGCGAGCGCCCAGCCCCCGCCGAGCACACCGCCCCGGGGCGCCCGGGTCCCGCCGCCGGCCCTCGCACCGGCAGTGGCGCCCCGCGGCCCCGCAGGGCACCGAGCCGGGCAGGGCCCGCGGCACGGCCAGCCCCGCGCTCCGCTCCGCGCAGGCGCGGCCGGGGAACGACAACTCCCGGCAGGCGGCGGGGCGGCGCAGGCGCGGGCGGCGCGGCGGGGGAGGGGAGCGCTGATGCAAGAGGCGAGCGCGGCGGTCGTGGGCAACGGCTGGCCGCGTCCCTGAGCGCCCGCCGCTCCGCCCGTCTCCTGCACCGCGCCGCGTCCGGCCGCAGCCATGTCGGGCGATGAGGTGAGACCCGGCGGCCGCCACCCTCCGGGGGGCCGCGTCCGAGGCCTGTGCTGCGGCCGGGGCTGCCGCCATGTGAGCGTCTGGGCCTGAGGCCTGCGGCGGGCGGCGAGCGCGGCCTCCGCCCCGGGCCGCAGCCGGCGCCTCGCTGCTGGGGCGGGCGGCGCGGCGTGGCTCCCGCCGCCCCGGTCCCGCTCGCCGCCGTCCCGGAGCCGCCGGTGCGGCGGGCGGAGGCCGGTCTAAGGGCCGGGAGCTTCCCCGGCCTCCGAGCGCCGCCGGGGCCCACCGGGCCGGTGTGCGGCCTGGCTCCCGGTACCGTGGGCAGGCAGCGGCCCCCGTGCTGCCACCGCCCGCTCCGCCGAGGAAGGGCCGGCCGAGGGGCAGGTCTCCCCGCCGCCCCCCCTCCACCGCCATTCGAGCTTCTCCGGCGGTGCGAAGGGTTCAGCCGCTGCCCGAGCCCGAGCGGCAGGCTTCCCGCAGCCGGCGGCGGCTGCTTAGGCACACTTTCCGGAAAGTACATACGTCTGTCTCTGAGACATTTTTGAAGTGTTATAGGTGTGTGGCGTCTTTACTAACCTCATTGCAGCTGTTCTCGCGGGGAGAAGGAAAGCTTTACACGTAGGAGGCTATATGCACCCTGATGCATGACTGCATCGCCTGTGGGAAACTGCCCTGGCTGAGTCCGTGAGGTGGCTGCTTTTGGTCTTGTATCTTTTTTCTGCTGATGTTTAAAATACCAGTGTGGCTTGTTTCCTTCTGAGCAAAGTGATCAATCTGGCCTTGGAGACAGGCAAGTCATAATTTGGCCTATGTAATAAAGGAGAGCCAGTATAATTACTAACTATTTTAATGGAGGCTGAGACTGACTTATTTAGCTGCTTTAACATCTTAGAATGAATGTACTGCATTTTTATGCCTAATTGTGCCCTTGGAACTGCAGTTCTAATGTCTAGGTTTTACTCTGGTTCCAGAAATTTGGACGTGGGAATCCTTGTATTAGATGCTTTCTGTCCCAGGTGATCGTAAGACCATAGAGCGTTCATCTGGATTTTCCTGGTTCAGGTTTAGCTGAAGTGTCAGTAAAATTGTTGGTTTTTTTTTTGCCTAATGTGTTTTTGGGTTTTTTTTCTGACATTGAGGCAGATACCAGGAATATCTAATTCAGTAAAGTTACACCTCTGCTTTATGTAGCAGACTGACTGAGAATTAAAATGGTAGCAGATATCACAACTAAACTGTTAACTAAACTGTTGCTGTTAGATCTTCTGGCTAGTGTGTCTGTGAGAGTGGGTGAGTGTGCATGCCTGCCAGAATTTCTGTATATCTGGTTGTTAGGAGCCAAGTAGTTCGTTACTGACGTTAAGTTGGTGAAACTTTTTAAAGCCAGTGATCCTGTAAGGTTGAGGGGAGTGAAGACGCGTGAAGACAAATGTGCACTTTAAACTGGTGTAGATGTTGGAAAACTTTGTTTTCTGGTATTGGACTGTAGCTTCAATTTTTTAGGGCTGTATACAAAACAAAATGCCTCGGTAGAAACATCTATTGTCCAAGTGCTGCCCAGAAGCGTGGCACGGCAGAGACAACACAGGCCCTATTTGCAAGAAGCAGCAGTCTCTTAACATCTATTCGGTTTATTTAAAATCCTACTATAGATATCAAATCCTACTAGATACCCAAAAGTTATTCCGGCCCTGTAGTTTTATGAAGCTCCAGGAAGTAATAATAGAGGATGCTATATTTTGAGCTGCCTGAGGGTTTAGGTGCAGATTGGTCTTAATAATTTTGCACTCTATCAGAGGCTTCAGTTTAGTGTAGTATAAGGATATCTGAACTAACTTTTATCAGTGCAGAGTTGCTATCTGCTTTGTAGACATGCCTGCATTTAGTCAAGCTAATGAAATGGGATTTATTTGCGACTTCTATTTGAATCCCCAGCATTTGTCACTGTCACAGCACTTTAATGCTGGCTTCTGTCTGGAGAATTGCGTTTGGACTACGAAGCATTGATGCTTTCTGGTTTTTTTTCCCCTCTGTTCTTTCGCTTGCTAATTTTCTGTAAGTTGGGATTTTGACTGGCTAGGCATTTGAAATAAGGAGTAGGTATATGGAACTGGATGTGAGAAGGAACTGTGTGGCCTACAGAAGAGGAAACCCCATAAGGGAATTTGGCTCTGAGAGCAGAAACAGAATGGAAATCTATAACTGTTTCTACACAGGGAAGGCATGGGATTTGGTATATTTGGGCTGGGGCCTCTAATCTCTTCTGTAGAGGGTCTGCAACTTTGTACAGTTTTTCAGTGCTTAAATGGTATCATAATGCTTTGACTAATCAAATGTGCTGAATACAGAAAAGGAACAAAAACTGAAACACCTCGCTCAGAAAGTCAAAACACAGAATAGCCTAGTTATGAGGCTGGTCAGTTTACATCATGACTTGTTGAAGCATGTGTGACCTTGACTACTTAGTTTTCATTGAAGCCCTTAATGAAAAAAAATATTTCAGGCATAGATCTTCTGAGGTTGTGGAACTCTTCCATTAGTTTCCTGAGAGCACTTAGCATGTTATGACTAGGTCTTAGGTTTGCAAAAGCTTGGTTTGACTGGACTGGATGGAGCCGACCTTCAGAGCAGTGCTGTGTTCCAGGCCAGCTACATAGTTTTAATGCTGAAAAAACAATCTCCTGGATCCAGAAGTTGTCCTTGTGTGTTAACTTCAGTTTAATGTGGTGCTACTGAAGACACGTTCTGTCTCTGGTAGACACAAGATGTGCTTTATGGTGGTCCAGGATGAAAGATGTATTTTTCTTCACAAAGAGAAGAGTGCTTTGGAGTGGGTGAGCTGGTTCCTTCTTAGAAATTACTATGCCCCATCTAAGCATAACCTTGTGTTTGCTTAATCGTGTGAGAAGATACAAGACTCTTTAGAGTCTTGTGAAGCTTGTTCATTGAAGTGAGTCATGATTTTGAAAACGGTGTTCATGTGCTTGTTCCCAAAGCTGTGAACTCCTGCTAGTGCAGGCAGCTTTCCTGCTGTTTCACCAGACTGTAGAAGTTACAAGAGGAAGCCAGCAGATAGCGTAACAGGTGCATATTCTTTGATTACTGTGCATTACAAGAGCATGATTCATACATGTGTCTAAGCATTAGAGCAAAGCCCTCTAGGAGAACTTTTTTGAAAATATAGTGCATTGTGTACAACTAAAGACACGCTTCAGCAGTTTGGAAGCTGCAAGCTTAAGTGTCCCGTATATGTGGACACTTTGGGATACTCTGCTGCGAACACCCATATGTGGAGTTCACTGCCTTCAATAGAGCCTTTATGAAGCATAAGTTCCAGAAAAATGGAAGAATATCACATGAATATTGTGTGTAGGAGAATGAGAAGTGTGAGGAAAAGGTTGCGTTGTGGAGAGAGGGAAACTGCCAAACTTGCAGGGTGTAACAAATCAAGAAGTTGGAGAAGTGCTGCTTTGATGAAGTGTTATTTTCATAAGGGAGTTTCAGATGGTGAATTTTAACTATCTGTGAGAACACTCTTCAATCACTGCATGAGAAAAACTGGAGAGTCTCATTGGCGTTTAAAATTTTGATGTATTAGATATATACTACTGTGTGAAAATACGGCCAGATGGATGTAACAAAACTGACCAGAAGCTATGATGTCAAACTTGCATCTTAAGTGAAAAAAGTACAAAGCATTCCTGTGTTGGAAAACTGAAGAGCTTGTGTGTTAAATATCTCAGATCTGCAGATGATGAATAGGTTAAAAATTAGTCTTGGGGTAGTGCCTTCTTCAGTCAGATCAGGTGAATTAAGCTTCTTTGTTGGTTAAAAAAGTAATTAACAGCTTTTTACCACTTGGTCTCTGAGGTTCAGTTTCCCACCTGCTGGGGAAAAGGATGAGACCTGTGCTACTTCATAGTGTTGAGAGCTGATACAGATCTTGCTGTATCACCAGCCCCCTTCTAGGTTTTTCCCTAGTCCAGAGCATTCTTGTCAAGAGTGCTGGTAAATCTTGCCTTTTAATAAATTTGGAAATTAATGTGTCTTGGACATGGAAGTACAAAGTGTAGCTGATACGTGGTATAAGCTGTATGGTATAGGTGTGCTTAATTTTTTTCTTCTGTTGCTGAGTGGTTCAGTGATAGTTTCACATGGTCTTACTTCAGAACTTGAGTCCATAATGTCAGTAAAATGGAGAAGCAGCTGGTAGCTAGTCTAAGATTCACAGCTTTAATGTATTTTCAGCTAATAAATAGTTGGCAGGAAGCTTGGACTATTATAGGCCAAGTAGCAGAAGCTAAGTGTCAAGCAATATTCTCTTGTAATTGGTCACATGGGTTTTTCCTTGGGACAAGATCCGTGTTTAAAGAAGCCTGTGTTATCACTGTTTTGAGTCAGCTAATTTGTATTACATTGTTACAGATCTAGAAAAATCCCTAACTGAGATTGAAACAGAGGAACAGTTTGGGTAACTGAGGGAATGTTGAGAGAAGCTTGAAGGTGTTACAAATATTAAATGTTAGGTGATTATTATGCTGCTAAGGAACTCTTGGCTTTTACAGATGATTTTCGATCCCACTATGAGCAAGAAGAAGAAGAAGAAAAAGAAGCCCTTTATGTTGGATGAGGAAGGGGGAGATACACAAGCGGAAGAGACTCAACAATCAGAAACAAAAGAAGTTGAACCAGAGCCAACAGAAGACAAAGATGTTGAAGCAGATGAAGAAGACAGCAGGAAGAAAGGTAAAGTGAATCAGCAGATAGGCTCTTAAAAGTAGTCCTTCTGTATCTTGAAACTACAAGCCCCGTTTCAAGAATTTCGCATCGCAGTGTATAATGCTGTGGCCCTAGTCTGTTTAGAGGCTTGTGACTAATACTCTACTTACTTGACGGGCATATTTGCCTCCTGCTTGAAATCACATTCACAAACATCCAGCAAGCTACCGGTGGCTTATGTAATTCCACTTTCCTGACTCAGAGTCTTTTGTGTGAGGCAGTGAAAAGAGAATCCCTAAAATAGTTAGCAAGAACTTTTAAATCTTCACATGCAGTTATTGCAGTAATTCCACAGCTATGGCTGTTTTTCATTCGAACAATTAAACAATAGTGTGAATAACAGAAGTATGTTTAAAAGGTTTTCTAGTTTTTGGACAGCTGTGAATGTGAGAACTGGAGTGTTCTTCAGAATCTTTCAGGAAATAAGCTTGTGATTGTGTATATAACCTTGCTTTTTAAATTGAGGCCAGTGTCATTTCAAGATGACCTGATTTGGGAATGCTGTTAACTTAAATCAGTTTTTTTTGACTGCTATAAATTGGCTGCTGCAGTAGACCAGAGAAACTACACCTTTGTCCTACAGTTTTAGTTTTTTTCAAGCATCTCTACTGTAATGACAAAAGTAGCTAGTTTCTCTTGCACAGCAGAAAGAAAGATTAAGCACTTAAAAAAATGATAAAATGCATTTAGAAGATGCAGAAACTGTAAAATGGTACTGCAGTATTTGGAGGTAGGAGGGGAATGACCTCCTTAAAACCTGAAGGATATCTGTAGGGGCTACAGATCGTTGATTATGTCTTACTGTAATGTTTTGAAGATTTGGATGTAAATTAGAAACCTTAATGTCTAAACTGTTTCTACAGTTATGCTTCTTTTGGCAATCCTTTGTTTTTTAGATGCAACAGATGACCTGGATGACTTAAACTTCTTCAATCAAAAAAAAAAGAAGAAAAAACCAAAAAAGATATTCGATATAGATGAAGCAGAAGAAGGTGTAAAGGTTTGTTTACGTAACTAGGCTATCTTGCTATGGCTGAAAATTTTTTTGCTTTCATTTTCTTGGGATTGGCAGCACAGGAGTTGTTTTGAGTCTGTCATTGTGTCTTTGTGCAGATAATAATGAAAGTTATGTTTCTCTGTGTCTTTCATACATAGTAGGTTCTGCTGAACATTTGCTCCTGCAGGGCTTTTTGCCCAGAAGTGAAAAAATCGTAACAGATTTGCACAATGAGCAAGTAATTCTGCAGTCTGTAGTAAGGGTTGACTAGCATCAAGACCAATTGTCTTTTGGGGTGAAACAACTAAATGGATGTCAGAAGTCATGCACAGAGTAGTCCTCAAAAGGCCAGCCCTTCAAATAAAGAAATCTTGTTTTACTCTGGTATTTTCTTTAGAAATGATTGGCTACTGTTCTGTGTTCCAGAAGGTGTGTGCGGTATTCCTACTGTTCTCAAGTTTTATACCAAGTTGTGGTTTTGTATCACGTCAGCGTAGCTGGCAAGATCAGAGACCTAGAGGACTGAGAAATAAATTATGTGTAAAACATCATCTTTAGATTTTGCCTTTTGGGGAAGAAAATGTCCTTCTGATCTGCTGCAGATAGGTGGAATACTTGATCTGTGTTCTCTGCATGTGCAGGATTGTGATAGTTTGGACTAGCTGCAGGTAGCATGGCTTTTCCCTTACCTTATGGCCTGGCATGGGGAGTGTTTTGTTCCCTTATGCTGTAAAGTGGGTGAGGCCTTTAAGTCAATATAGTGTGACCTTGTTCTTGACAAGCCAGAAGTTAGACCAGAAGATAAAAATCTAGCCCTGCTTCATGGTAGTAGTGCAGTGCGCTCTCTTCAGTGTACTTTAGTTCCGTTCTTATCTGTTATGTTTCAAGACTGTGGTATATATCATCTAGTATTACTAGTACGAGTAATATATATACTATATATACTAGTATTCATCTAGTATAGTGTGCTACAAGTATTATTTCTCATGCTGTGCAATGGAGATTTGTGTTCAATACTGTAAACTATAGTCTTTTTTATTTCTTTTCAGGACTTGAAAATTGAAGGAGATGTGCCAGAGGCAGTAGAACCTGAAGATGACCTTGATATCATGCTGGGCAATAAAAAGAAGAAAAAGAAGAATGTGAAGTTTCCAGATGAAGATGAGATAATGGAGAAGGATGAAGGTAAAACTATAACCTAGCTCAGTGAGGTGTTGAAAGTGAAATGTTGTAGGTGAATAAGTTCTGTTCAGGTGCCTTTTTTGTTTCAAAATTGATGTTGTTACCTTTACCACTAATTATTTATCAGAAAAATGTTCTAAAAAAGCACTGTATAAATTTTCCGTAAGTGCTGATACCCTTGTAGGCAGGCAAGCAGAGACTTGTGTCCGCATTGGAACCTTCTTCGATGTACTTTTAGAAATGGTGTAAGCATGAGGTTAAATAATGTTTCTTTTCTTCTTAATGAATCCAAAACAACTTTCTTTGCAGCTTTTGAGGATGAAGACAGCAAAAAAGACGATGGGATTTCTTTTAGCCTTCAGTCAGGACCTGCGTGGGCAGGCTCAGAAAGGGACTACACATATGATGAGGTACTGTTCAAAATACTTTAAAAATATTTTCCATATTGACATGCACCAGTAAAGCAGGGCCTTATGCTCCTGTGTCCTGTTTCCAACTTAAAATTAAGACTTGTAGTCAGAAGCTCATGAACAGAAAAATAACAAAGCGCATCTTCTATCACAGTTAATTTTCATATAGGGCAATATTAGTGATAGTTAAAAGACCTCTGCAAATAGGCTGAGGTGCTTGTAGATGATGAAGTAAACCCTTGGGGAAACAGCTTTTATATTTTGCATTTATCAGAATGATTTTTTTAAGGGTGTGTTCAAAAACGTATGGGGAAATGCTAAAGGGCAAAGACAATCTACAATTCACTGTGAACGGTATTTGAAGGTTTTTTAGAATTGATGTACTTTATTTGAGAAATGCAAGATATGTTGATGTGAATTCTTGTTTTTTGTAGCTGCTCAATAGAGTATTTAACATCATGCGGGAAAAAAACCCAGATATGGTAGCTGGAGAAAAACGAAAATTTGTCATGAAGCCTCCGCAGGTTGTAAGAGTAGGGACCAAGAAAACATCTTTTGTCAACTTTACAGATATCTGCAAATTGTAAGTTTCCTCTTTAGATTTCCCAGGAATAGCAGATGAATGTGCTTACCTGTGCTGTTAGCTGTTGTGTTGAATGCATGTTTCTGGCAAAGGGCTATAGCAAACCAGAAGTAAACTGAAAGCTGTTTCAGTCATACTGCTCACTTCCTCTACATTTCTCTGAGAAGGTATTTATGAAGATGATTCATTGAGATAATTCCTTATTTTATACTTAAATTATGAAAATGATAGGCTTGCTATGTCGCCTTCATGGACTGAAACTAAACTATTGTTTTTGTGAGTTCACTGGCTTCTGTCAAGTCTGTAGCTTGGTCACCAGTGTGATTTATTTGCAGGTCTTGGGTAGGGAAAGTTCTTTCTAATTTGAACTGACTAGAAATACTATTCTCTTGGTAAATGATGTGGAGTTCAGTAATTTTTTTCCCACTGTTTTCTGCAGTGCTTTCTATGTCTTGATTATTTCTTGTCAGGGCAGTTCTTTGTGAGTGATTCTGGGAATGTATATCTGATTTGTTTCAAAAGTGTGCCAGAAAACAGTTATGATGAAATCATGCTGAGGATCTGGGTAGTATACTAAAGTGAATTTTTAATGGTCACTAGTAACACTTTTCTCAGGAAATGGCAGAGGGATGGGAGAGTAAGAATGGAAAATCTCAATAAACAACTTATTTTTAATAGTTACTGTAATTGTGAGTTTGGGGGGGGCAGATGTGGTGCAGGGTTTTTTTGTGGACTGCTCAGCTTTCTGGTGTCCTCAGTCGTTGTCTGTGCTCTTTGGTGCAGATACTATGGCACTGCCCCCTTTTAAACGTGGTAATTTAAGATCATTTTAGCTTGCCAGTCCTGTATAAATATACTGGGGGAAGGTTAAACATATCCTTACTTTATTTTTAGATTACATCGTCAGCCAAAACATCTTCTGGCATTTTTGTTGGCAGAATTGGGTACAAGGTAAGGCTATTGGGCTATGTATATGCTTATGCATGTAGGACGCAACGCCAACGTAGTTGACGTTATCTGACAAAAAGTAGAACTCTTGGGTTTAGATCTGTGTGTATGTGCGCAAACATCAGCCTTTTCTTCCCTGGACTTAGATGCTGTGCTGGGTGGTTGGAGAGATACCATCTTAGGGAAGAGGTACAGAGGCAAACTATAACTCCCAGAGAACAGTCTGGATAAGGATTTCAGTTCCCTATTTGGGACCTTTCTCAAAGATGCTCTGATAGCGCAGCCATTTGTCGCAGTTGGTGAGGGTGGCTCTGTGGCTCATATCAGCCTAAGGCAGATGATGAATAGCTAGGGAAGAGAGAATGCCTCTGTGCCTAATGGCAGGTCTTGTGGGCCTGTAGCTAGTTATTCTGTCTAATGCTGCAGTTAAACCCACCTGTCAGCATGAAAAACAGTGTTGATTTCATATGCCTTTTATTGAAGATCTCGTGCTGTGGTAGTGTACTACTTGTTGTCTGTTCATTTCTCTGTTCTAGACTGCAGTGTTGTTATATGTAGGCAGAGAATCAAGGGGCCTAATTGCAATGTTTGTGCAACAGATGCCCGTTTGATTGGGCTTTGGAGTCCCTTCAGCTCCAGACAGCTTAAACAAGAACTTGGAAATCATGATGTGAAAAAACATTCAACATGCTACATTAGAATGGCTAGATCATATTACTCATTGCATCTTACTAGGGAGTTGTTTGGTCACTTCTATGAGATAAGCAGGTGTCAATTCTCAATTCTGTAAAGTTCTTCTGACTGGGAAGCTTAACTGTGAGGCTGATCTCTGCTGGAGTTTGCTTTTACTGCAGTGAGGGCTATACTTGGGCAAATCTTCCTATAGTTTTTTTAAGTGGCTTCAGAATTTTGTATTTTTATCCACAAAGTAATGCTGGCTTACTCCTGAAGCATGCATCGTTATCTTGCTTCATGTTCCTGAGTAGTTTTAATGCTTGACGTCTTTTGCAAACCAAATAATAATTTTTTTCTTTTAAATTAGTGGCTCAATAGATGGTAACAACCAACTTGTAATCAAAGGAAGATTCCAGCAAAAACAGATAGAAAATGTCTTGAGAAGATATATCAGTAAGTATAACTGCCTTTGCGCTCCAGATTTCTCTCAGGCCCCTTTTGATGACCAGTGACCCATGTATGGCCCATATGTATGTGCATGCTGTGGAGAGTCTGCTAAGACGCTACAACTTTGCTGCAGCTTTATAATGAAATAATGCAAGTAACAGGTGGTTCTGCCGCGTTTATAATAAGCACAGAGGTCGTACTCTGTCCTGCACTAAAACATACCAAGGAAAACAGAGCGTTTGAGAATTGCTTGTTTTCATCTGACTTTCATTTCTTGGCTTTGAGGGCTATAGAAAATAACAGTAATTGTTAATTTTAGTCTTTTGTACACATAAACGCATATGGTGTGTGTGTCACTGCTGGTCAAAGCACTCTGAGATTATATGTAACAAAAAAGTCCTGCTTTAGTGCTGTGCTGTACAATGACATAGGGGAATGCTGTTTCAGCAGAGGAAGTTGCGGAACACCAGCGGGAAGTCTTAACTGGTTGTTGCTGTGCTTAAAATGGCAGTGTCGGTGCATAATGTACCATGTGAAACCTAGTCTTTATGAACCTGGGAACTAGGAGGAATTGTTAGGTTGCCTCAGCCTCTGTGTTTTTCTTAGTAAGCCACTTCTAAGTCAGTAGATGCATTTGAGCACCCTTTCAAGACAACTGTTAAATTAAGGCTGAAGAAGTGGTGACTTGTCCACTGATCATGCGTTATCTTTTAACTGCAACTTAATTCCTTTTCTGCAGAGGAGTATGTCACCTGTCATACATGTCGGTCACCAGACACAATCCTACAGAAGGACACCAGATTATATTTCTTGCAGTGTGAGACCTGCCACTCTCGCTGCTCCGTCGCCAGCATCAAAACTGGTTTCCAGGCTGTCACAGGCAAGAGAGCACAGCTCCGTGCCAAAGCTAACTAGTTTGCTAATCAACACTGGATTTTGCAAAGTGTTCTGGGGAGATATGACTGGACAGGTTTACAGTTGGAGTGGATTTACCATTGTATTAAAACAAGATTGTAAAACTACAAGAAATTTGGCTTTTGATTGATTGGTCTGTGAAATCCTTGCAAGATGCAGATCCTCAAGCTGTTCACATACATTTGCTCATTGAATATATTTTACCAACTGTAAGGAACGTGATGGGAAAGGAGGTGCTTTTTAATCCATTCAGACTTCTGTAAAACACAAGATAAATTAAAGATACTGTAACAGTGAGTGTCTTCGATTTTGGATTTTTCCTTCAGTTTCCTCTTTAGACAGCTCATGGGAATGGTTGATGTGGTGTTGTGCTGATTATGACACTGAACTATGTCCAAGACCCAGAATAAAGTTCAAGATAATGGTTGTTTTGCTTTTACATTACAAGCTTACTTTTAGTTAGGCTGTCATTAAACAGAGAAACCAGTCACAGAAAGACAGGGGGGATGATATATCAACATGAGACCTGCTCATGCTTTTATAGCCACATTTGTATGGGAATGCACTTTGCACAGAAAGTGACATCAGGACATTTTGATACTGCTTAATTTGGCAGAATGTAGCTGAGATAGATCAGACAGCATATTGATGCTGAATCTTAACATAGAATTGATAAACTGTATTGTAAGTTTTCATAGTGTCATAGTACTAAATTTTGCAATTTCTAATAGAGAAATGTTTATATTTCTTAAGTCCTGCACTCTTCATCACTTTAAAAATAACTAAATGCAGAAAAAAAGGATATAGTAACATCATTATATGATGGCTGCAATACATGTCTTTACATAAATCTTGAATTTACAGAAGATACTGCCAAGTAGTTTTGAGTTCCAAATTAACACATTATGCTTCTTGATCATAGCGTGCACTTCTGTCCACTAGCAGTCAGTATCAGTAATCTCTGGGGGGCATGCATAGTGCTGTCCTAACTAGTGTTTCTAGTGCTGTAGAAATTTTGTTACAGCTGCCAAGTACAAAGATGCAAACGGAGAGTGAAGTCCCTGTTGAGTACTGTAAGGGGGGACAATTTTCATTTAATGCCAAAATGGCATAGGGTCAGGATAAGATGCAGTAGCTCAGGACCCCAGGCACCCATCCCTGCAGGTAAGCAGAGTAGCCACCTCCTCAGGGAAACGGTGGTCATTCTGAATGCAGTTCATCAAATACAAGAAACTGAAGGGTTTCTACCAAGTTTTAATCTTTGTATGTATGTTAATACAGAACACAGCCTTGCTGGGAAGTCACTTGCTATTTGAAAACCTGACAGCACTGTAAGGCAAAAATCAAGGTTTTATGGTTGGTTTCTTAAAAGCATTTTGAATTTCAAGTGAGCTATAACAAATGTTGGATGTGTCTTTAAGTGAATAAAGCCAGGATCAGTGCCTCTTGTAACATTGTTGTATTCTTGGTTTTTTCTCTAGCAAATAGGCGTTCTGTTGGAGGTAAAACTTTCTGGAGAAGTGCTTGTTGTCTTTTTGTTTCAGTGGCTTGCTGTTGGGACACTGAAGTAGCTAAACAATGATACTTTCTATTTTTAAATGCTTGCTTTGTCCTGGGTCACATACCTTTAACGTACTTAAAATACAGTATGGCCTTGAATTGGTGCTGTTGTTACAGTGTATTAAATACAAAGTTTTACTTCAGCATATTTGGGTCAAAAAGGCCAAATTAATAAAGGAATAAATGATTGTTTGAATCAATCACCTGTGAGCTCTCCTAGCTCACAGGTGAGCTTTATATTTCATAGATGTATTCTGGGTCTGTACGTGAAATCCTGAAGGCATTGGTTTTGATGATTAGTATTTGAGTGAAACATCTTGAGCTGTACTCTTGGCTGTGGAACAACCTCATTGATGCATGAAGTCTTCTGTGTCTACAAGCAGATACTGCTTGATTCTTATTTAAAAAAAACCAGACACCTTCCAGTGTACATTCAAAAAGGAGTATGGTTACTACAAGTGTATGAACACAAATGCCTCTTGCTGCTGGTAAGATTGATGTAAGTTTGAAGTGCAGTTGTGTTCAGAGGCAAAAAAATTTTTGTACTTAAGCTGAATCTAAGTAAGCAGCTTAAGGATGGCGTTTGTAACAGACTGCGGTGGTAGCTTGGCCTTGGGTCTGTGTGCAGGCATGTGTTTGGAGGCAGACAGAACTCTTTCTCCATGCTTTTTTCTCTGAGCTGAACGTTGGCTGCATAGTGCCGGTTGAGATGTGGGAGCCAGTTTTTTTTAGGTACTGGAAGACTGCAGAGCGGCTCGGGATCCCTGTTTGAGTGGGCTGGGGAGGAGCCTGGGAGGTGACAAAAAGCACAGTGATGCAGCTGCGTTGCTCCTCTCCGAGGCTCCTGCCATGCCTGGACTTCTCATACACCTTATCTCAGTAATCTAAGCTGTTGCAGATCTGTTGCTTTCCGGCAGTAAAGATGCAATACATCTTTCAGCCCAGAGCGTGCAAATGAAAATCTCCCGAGACTTGTCACTGGAGGTCCTGGGGGAGCTTTACAGAAGAAGCCGTGTTGCGGTCAGTCCACTTGGAATTTACCGATACCCTTGTAAGAAGAATAGTCTCTTTATAACCCACTTTTGCCAGGAAAGTGCTTTCATTTCTGTTGCCTAGCGAGGGGTGGAACTCAAAGGGTTAGGTGACCTTGCACGGGTCACCAAAGTAACCAGCAACATGAAAACAGATCTAGTTCCCTGGTCAGTGCAGATGCAGTGGGATCAGCTGCCTTCGGGGTGGGGTGGTTGTGTTGTGCTGAAATAACCGGTTACTATTACGAAAATAAGCGAGCTCAAACTTCACAGAAGCTTCTAGCCAAGGCAAGGATTGAATCAAAGCAATGATATTTTTATAACCAGAAACGGTATAAAGGAGGAGAAGTGTGTATTACAAGTTCCTACTGAGAGTGGGGGATGTCTGGTTAGTGCTGTGCATGGTCGTAGTGCATTGTGTCCTCCAGACGGGTACACCACATCCCGAGGTCCCTGGCTTGTGTCAGCTGTGGGCCTGCAAACTTGGTCACCTAAGATTGTAAGCGAGGAGAAGAAAAAGCACATTTTCAAAGCTGCTGCTGAAAACGGGACAAGGTTTGTAACAATTTGCATGGGATGTTCTGCTGCAGTCAGGTGGAAGTGCGTATGATGGTATTTAGTGGAGGAGGTACAGAAATAGAAACAGCAGGAAAGCTCTGAAAGTCAAGCGAATGTGAAGTTGAGTGTGGTGCTGACAGCTAAGATTCATTAGAACTTCTCTGTTAATATTTTAAATAATGTTTCTCCAGCTATCTCTTCTGCCCCTCTGCTCAGTTTTTTCCTAGAGTTTTATTCCAGATTACCAGACTAACAGAAGAGTATTCAAGCAAGTGAGATGCCAAGCTTTGGAAAGAGTTGAAGGCAGATACTTAGCAGAAAACCAGAGCTGCACAAGAATTGCCAGTTCTGCTTCAGCCTGTATGGGCAACAAACTGCAAAGCCACACCGGCTTCCAGAATAATTGCTTGGGTTTCTATTTTCAAGTTGGTTTTGCCATAGTAAAGGTTAGTCCTACATTGCCTGAGTAGCAGAATGTCATTTTCTGTAGCTTTCCATTTGACAAGTGGTTGCCCTCACAATACGTGGGTTTGAACCCTGGCTGCTCCAGTGCAAGCTCTTCCCTGAGCATCCTGTTCCTGGCCCCTGCCGGAGACAGGACATCAGGCTGGATGTGCTGAGCTGTGACCCCGGGTGGTAAGTCTGGGTTGACTTATCCTGCTTCTGAACTGTCTTGTTGACTGGTGGTTTTTTTCAACCACTAACCTCACTCTTCCCCAGAAACATGAAGGACTCAAATGATGGGAAAACAGGCAGTTTGGTGTCCCTGGAGGGAAACAGCCAGAAACGCTGAGGTTAGTGGTGGTGGTTGGGGTACCAGGACAAGCCTGTCCTGATGAAAGCCTCTCCTGGTCTTCTTCAGCAGTGCAAAGGGGACCTGCAGCTCGGCTCTGCAGGTGTTGGATTCCCTCAGTGTTCGTGGGGATCGGCCAGGGGTAGGTTGGACCTACATGGCTCTGCCTCGTGTTCTGCTTTCTGCGTGTATAGGGCATTTTGGCAGTTAGCCCAAGTCATGGATATGACTTCTTGCTATTACGGTTCTGAAGAATCTGACTTTTGGTGTTGGTTTGGCAGTGTCGGCACTGTTCATCTCAGCTGTGGTGGGGCCAGCGGTGCTGGCGTCCCCGCAAGGGCAGCACTGCCCCGATCCCCACGCTCCTGTGCCAGCCAGCGCTGAGCCCCGCAGCCTGCGGGACGCTCCCGGTGCTGCAGGGAAGGAAGAGAAATGTGTGTGGTGGCCTTGTTGGGAGAACTGTGTCACCCGTGCAGGTATGTGACAGGTAAGCGGCGAGGCTGGAGCAAGGGCGTGTTGCTCAATCAACCACTTGTTTTTGGGACAGGAGGGGAAACATCAGATGAAAGACCAGCCACTGTGTGCCCCAGGGATGGAGCTGCTGCCTGGCAGGAGATGCTGCCCAGCCTGGGCTTCCCACTGGCATGGCGGGCACGGCCCCGGGAGCTGCCTCCCCTTGCCAGGGCGCTGAGCTTTGCCCCCTGCCAGGGGCGCCCAGGCCACGGCGCTGGGTACCAGCTGCTGGGTACCAGCCGCTGGGCTGCCCCGGCGTCAGGTGAGCAGATCGCTGTGGTGGGGTTTAAGGCCAGGCTCGTTAGCAATAGATGGAGGGCAAATGACTACAAGTAAAAGTGATATGAATTACATTTTTACTTCACCGTAACCCCTGGATACCTTTCAAGTTGCTGTGCTGCGTTTTTCCTAGGATGCCCTGCATGTCCAAGCTGTGAGGACGGGAAGACTTCCTGATGACACCTGTCTGCTGGGTGGCACTTCGGGCTGTAGGTATCCTGGAGGGCTGAGTGCCTGTGCTGTTACTTCTCTTAATTTCTTCCTGCTTTTTTTTTTTCCTTTCCTTCTAGTTTAAATCCACCTTCCCACATTGCTCTTAATGCATCTTTGTTTCTCCTTTTATCTCTAGTGTTTCTTGAACTTTAAGCTTTTGAATGCAAATGCCGTCCCAGGAGGCTGTATCAGCCAGAAGTGCTCTGGGTGCGTGAGAATGATTTCTGATTCCTCTTCATACCCAATATCCAGGTGTATGTAAATTACTTTAGAAGAGCTTTTAGGTACAAAGAATAGTTCATTATGGTATGTTTAAGATTACTCTTCTTTTGCCCCTGTTCCTCCTGCTGGCTGCCTGCTGCCTGCCGAGCCTCCCTTCCTTTCACATGAAGCTCTTTGACTGAAATTCACTTTTATTTTTGAATTTACTGAAATATTATATTAGATGCTGATATACAAACAAGTTACTAATTGCTTGTGTTTACAGCATGCGCACGCACTCTCTCCCTCAGTGACACAGGATGAATAGCCAGCTCTGGTGGCACTTGCCCATCGCTGCTTTGGCCTCTGGCATTGTGGCGCTGCCGCACTCCGGCTGCTCCTGCAGCTCTGCGGACCCGTGGCCGGGGCTGGACCTGCCTGTGAGGGTGAGTCTGCTGTGCTGCCGGGCTCCCGCAGCGTGATGGGGCAGGATGCTGCATCCCTAGGCCCCGCAGCCAGGCTGGTCTTCGAGCAGTTTAAATGGATATATGTAAAGTGTCACCACCCTGTTGCACCCACAGCAGTTTTATTGAAGGAGATGTGCAGATTAAATTTGCTAAAGCCTCCCAGGTCTCAGGTGCGGTCCGAATGCAGGTGGGTTTCACCTGGGCATCAAGGGGCTGCTTACGCTGTGCTGGCTGTGGTCTGAAAGCGTCCCCGGCCGGCTGCTCGCGCCCACCCACAGCCAAGCGGGGCCGTCGCTGGCTGCCCGGCGCGGTGAATGCAGCTGCGGGGGCTGAGGAGGAGCCGCAGGAGCTGCCCGCCGGCGGGGCAGGAGGGGTGAAGAAGTGGTCGGTGAGCAGATGGGGCAGGCTGCAGTGTCAGTCCACGCTTCACCCCCAGTGATATCTGCTTGCAAATGGAGTAAAGGCAGCAGCAAGGAGGCTCATGTGCTGGGGGCCCGCATTCCCGCCCCTGCCTGTATCTCTCACCCTTATCCTTCCCTTTTCCCCCTCTTGCATCTTGTCTATCTCAGTCATGCTTTTTGTGGGTCGTCTCTGCAACTAGTTGGGGCGACTCCCTGGGGCTGTGAGTCCAGGGAAGGGGTGACAGCTGGGGTCTGTAGGAAATTGGGTTTGAGGAGCCCTCTCAAACCTGTCAGAGCAAATAATCCACCAGCTGGGAAGTCTGGGCAATGAGAGGGTGCTGAACTTGAGGATTTTCTTGCTAAATTGATACAGTGTGTCTGTTCTGAGGCTGCGTGGACACACGCCGTTGCGATGGGTCCGTGAGCAGTGCTGGTGCGTGGGGCTCAGTGCAGGCAGGAACGGCTGCTCCAGCCACTGCCGGGCGCGCACAGCGGGTCTGGAGGTGGCCGGCTCCTTTGGCATCGCGCTGTCCCTGGCCAAGGCTTGAGAGGCTTTTCCTGGCAGAGGATGGAAAGACTCCACCAGGAGCCCTTGGGGTTCTCAACCACATCTCCAAATGATTCCACAACTTTCTTGAGAAGAGTCAAAATATGGAATTAAATCTTCTGCGGATATTGGGAAGACAGTGCAGGAGGGATATGACAAGTCTCACAGAGGCAGTCACTAGCTTTTACAAATTTGCCAAAGAATGGGCCCTATTACAGCTGCAATAACTGAAGTATTTCCAAAGTGCTGCATGGATTTTAGCTGTGATGCTCATTAAAGTTAATAGGATTTATTAAAGCCTGGGGGGGCTTTTGTTGCATCTCCTGACTCAAACTGAATGCAAGATTACAGGCGTTTTGGCCCAACAGATTGTCTTTCCATGCCCAGAAGCACACTAAAAGGAGGATTTGGGACTGGGGTAACCCTGCTCTATTGCTCTAATGACTACCGAGGCACATGAAAAAGCAGAGCACCAAAAGTTCCTATACATCTGCTATTCCCATCCAGAGCAGCACACCAGTGTGTTGGCAACCTCATACATTTCATGTTTCCTTTGCAGAGGAGCAGGCAAGGCAGCGGGGATCGAGACCTTCGGTTTTGTTTCCAGCAAAGACCATGCTGCTGTTGCCTCCAAGTGCAGATGGGATGGCAACAAGCAGAGCAGCAAATGTGACAAGCCAGGTGAGGTCCAGGACACTTGGTAATGAGATCTTGTCTTTGTGGGTGGTGGGGAAAGCCTTTAACAAAAGCATTTTTTTTTTTTCAATTCACAAGATGGAGACTGTTTATGTTCAGATGAGTTGCTCGGTTTATGTTGGTCCTTTTTCTTCAGAATGTGCAGATGTTGCCCTGGGGGAAATGCTGGGGAGAATGGACTGACCCAGCCCTTGTCTTCCCACATCCCAGCAGGGCAGGGACAATTACAGGAAACGACTCTGGAGGGACTCTGGACCATGGAAAAGGAGGTTGGGTGCACATAGGGTGGGACCCCTTTATATTCATTCAAGAGCTAATGAGGTCTGACAGATTTGTGTCATGGATGTTTAAAATGCCTTGGAGAGGACCACACATCTTTCTGTTAAGCTGGACAAGCTCAGTAATAGGGCTTCTGCTCTTCACTGTGGTCTGCTCCCCTGTGACAGCAGTGTGTGGTTTGGGCTGGGATTGAGGATGAGGATGGATGGGCTGTGGTTAAAGCACTGCGTTGTGCTCTGAGCATGCAGCACCCCACACAGTAGCTCACGTGTGTGTTAGTGTTTGGAAAGGCTGGATGGGGAAGCTGGGGAACAGGAGCTCAGGTGCACGCTTAAATAGCACTGGTGGCTTTGCCTGCACTCTGCACGTTCACTATGAAATGGTGAGTGGTTTATGCTCTGTGCCCCTGCAGTGGGCATCTGCCCTTCCCCCTGCCCTCCCTCTCTGTCCCTGGGAAAGCAGTGCTCGGAGGGAGGGGGTGACACCTCCTCTCCTGGTGGACCCAGCAAAGTCAGCAGGAAACTTGGCAGCTGCTTTGTGGCCTTAAGGGGTGAGAGGGGCGGTGTGCAGCCCCTTGCCCACCCCACTGCTGTGCCCTCACCTCTTAATGCGCAGGTTTTCTGGATGGTCCCGTACAGAACTTTGTAAGCTCAAACCCCCAGAACTCACTTTGTTGAAGCCCCATCTACAGCCAAGAGCAAAGTTAATGACTGTACGGGGGCCTGTGTAAGAGCTCACAAAGTCCCTCACTCTCTCCCCCAAATAACCAAATCAAACCGGTTGTTTGCTAGGAGACCCGCAAATAACCAAATCAAACCATTGTTTGCTAGAGACCTTGACCGTGCTCTGGTGGCCTGAGGCTGATGAGCTGCATGGTCCAGCCCAGCCAGGCTGACGTGTGGCCGGTGAGGCAGGGGCTCGGGGTGGGACGGAGCCAGGGTGCACTCTGCCCTCTCCAAGGCACCGAGCCATGGCTGGTCTTGCAGCCCAGGCACCTGGCTCAACAGACCTAAGGGTGGGCTGATTTTGATAGCTAATCTTTTTGACTTGCTTTTTTTCTTCCCTCCCTCCCCTCCATCTTTCCTTCTCTTTCCCAGCTGCAGACGCCCAGCCATCAGTCTGACGGTGCTGCTCTCCTCACCTTGGAGTGAGCTGGTGACTGATGGCAGGATGGATGGACACAGCTCAGGTGCCACACGTGCCAGGGTTTGGATGATTACTCCAGTGAACACGTGCACAGCTGGCAACTTGGTATGAGCTTTGCTGGGGAAGGGGCTGGGGAGATGGCCAGAAGACATTGTGCCTAAGGAGCATCTATGAGCACCGGTGGCTTCTGCAAACTGGCACAGCAGCCTCATTTTTCCAGTCCGTTATACAGAGCTGGACCAGTGCAAAGTCCAGAGATTAAAAGGCCTGGATTTGTCCCCTGCTCTCCTGCATCAAATGAGTTTCGAGGCCTCCAGAGGAGAAGTCTTAGAACCCCAGAGATTTTGCTCAGCCTGCTGGGATATACCTTGTGTAAGGGAAAGCAAATCCCCTGGGCAGAGCTGAAGCTTAGAAAGGAAAAGAAGACTTACTTGTCTGAAATGGAGGAAAAAACGTGTGTGTGTGTGTACGTATGACAGAGAGAGAAGAGAGCAAAAGCAAATTAATTAATTTCTTTCTTTTATTATACAGGATTGTATGTACAAGGTTACCTTTCTCCCAAACATCAGCATCACAGTCATAGCAAAAACTGCAGCTCATCTCTCAAAGCCTAGAAAACAGCTCTACAACGGCTCAGTACAACACAAAGGGTAAATTGTACAGGAACCGGAAAAAGGTAGGGGAAAGCACGGTTATCCCTTTAATCCCTCATGAATTATTTGAAACTAAGAGATGCAAACAAAACATTGTGCTTCAAGAGCCATGCTTGCTCCAGGACGGCCCTTGGGGAGGGAAGTGTTGCCCCCAGGACCTGTTTTCCCCTTCACCCTTCAAGGACAGATGCTGTAGATGAGGTCTGGCTTTGAGTGCTCGAGCGCTCTGCTCGACCTGGGAGGCCGCGCATTGTGTGGGAGGGTTTGACCAAGGAGAAGGTGTGGACACCGTTCTGGAGTCAAAACACTGATGTGTGTGTGTGTGTGTGTGTGTGTTTTGGAGGGGAACAGGGAAGACGGGCAGGATGCATCTGATCTGAATAAAGTGCTGCATGAGTTTCAGTCCCATTTACCCCTGAACTCAGAAAAACTGGCTAAGCCCACAAAGGAGGAACAAACAGGAAGAGAAAGGCTGAGAGATCTCTTGGGTGTTGTGGCGTGAGGGAGTTCCCACAACGAGCCGCATGCTGGCTGCTGCAGCCCTCTGCTCACAGGATGTGGCACGGGCCAAAAGCAGCCTGAGTCTGGGTGGGTGGGGAGGTGCCTGCACGCCCACATGCATCGTGCTCGGGGTGTTCGCCATTACCAGTCTCGCTGTGCTCAGGCCAGTCGCCACGCTGCGCAGGCCTGTCGGACTGGTGATGGAGCAGAGCCTCGGCAGTCGGGAGCAGGAGCTGTGGCGCCACTCTCCTGGCACGCCAGGTCAGTGTGAAGAGCCAGCGAGGCTGGGGCAGGAGATGTGAGCAC
This sequence comes from Falco punctatus, assembly GCF_963210335.1. Lineage (NCBI taxonomy): Eukaryota > Metazoa > Chordata > Aves > Falconiformes > Falconidae > Falco > Falco punctatus. The sequence goes on from NC_137590.1 coordinate 1,856,318, forward strand.
CCCTGGGGATGGGCTGATGCCTCTGGCACTGGGCTGGAGAAGTGGGTGGATCACATCCCTTCCAGGGAGTAGCTGGTCCAAGAAAAGGGTCTCATCCATACGTGCTTGCACCCCCTCCCTCTGCAGAGACTTGCTCAGCCTTTATGTAGTGATTTACCAGTGGAGAACAAGGAGACCAAGCCACTGAAGATGAAGTATGCTTTGTTTGTCCTGCTTGAGATCATTTGCTTTCCTGTGGGCAGCTTTCTTTCCCTTTCCCTCTCTTTAAGCAGCTGCACAGAGCACAGCACATGCACCAGCACCAACTCCTTTCCACCTGGAAGTGATGGCGTACCCACGGCAGCTCATGGGGCAAAAGAGACATGACAGGAGGTGACCATTCTGGGAGGACAACTCACCCCACACCCTCTTCCTCAACATGACCTTTAGCGTGAGAACACAAATTGTCCAAACTGAGACAGTACTTTTCCCCCAGTTAGCAAATGCTCTGGCTCTCACCCAGCATGGGGAAAACAAAAATAAAAGTCTTTATTGGGTTAGGCTTAGTTCTCCCTCCTCCCCTACAAAAAGCTCTATAACATCTCTGACTCATTTGGTGACACAACTGCTCTCCCGTTATCCAGTCAGTGATAGTTATGGACTGAGCAGGGTCTGGTTCCTGCCTCTGCCGGCTGCAGAGCTCTGAATCCATTGCACAGGGCAGTGGGGGTTCACTGGGATGATGAGTTTTCTTTGTCTTTGCTTTATAGATGGATGGAAGATGTCAGGCCGTGTTTCTCCTTTTGAATGCCAGGTAGAGATGACAGCAGCACTTCGATTCAGCTTGCCTTGCTCAGCGTGCCAGGACAGGGTTTAGCCTCGTGCTTTCCTCACACTGTTGCTCACTGCTGTTCTGAATGGGCTGCAAGGAGAGCGGAGAGAGGGGCGCATGGGGAAAAGGTAAATACTTTTCCTTGGACCTCAAAGATTTGTGATTTTGGTAAGGGAGTGAGGGGCTGATCAGTGACCCAGCTGAGCAGCCAGGTTCAGTGCTAGGAAAACACAGAGGATCAGCAGAAAAGACACCTTCTGAAGCAGCAGCTCCCCTGCCCCAGCATGCACGGAACCAAAGCTTTTGCTCAGAACCAGTCTCTAAAAAGCAGTGTGTGAGCTGTACCTGGTTACTGTAGTCTGGCATCCTCCACATCTGTGTAATGGCTGTTCTCCTGGAGGGAAAAGGGAACCAGAAACAGTAAATCACCACGTGTCCCTCCTGCCCTGCCTGGAACATTGTGACACCTCACATGTGGTGGCCAGCTGGTACCACGGCTGATGTGGACACCGGGAGCTGTTGCTGTGGTTTCTGGCAGACACAGTCCCAGGCAAACCCCAAAATTTCCTCTGGCTCCTTATTACGGAAGGGCTTTTCCAAACAGACCTGGGATGTGTGATTCCCTCTTGGATTTTGAAGTCTGGCTCCTGTTGAACCTCAAAGGGACTGGGATGAAATGAAATCCCACCTTCCCTTGTGTAAAGTCAGGTGTCTGATCTGGGCTACACCAGAGTCAGCACCTCCAGTGGGCATGTCCCCTGGAAGGTCTTGAGCCTGTGGCACGAGTTGCCATGTTACACTGGATGTGTAATTTCTGCATGGGCAGGTTAAGTCCATGCTCAGCACTTTCATCAAGTTTACCGTGTGTGCTTGCACAGCTCATGCCTTGTAGCACTGACAGAAGTTAATCTGGGACTTGGTCCACACCAGGGAACAGGCATTCCTGCATAACTGGAACTGCCCAAGGATGCTAAGGTGCAGTCGGTCTGCAGTGGCAAATCGTGCGTGATGTAATGACTCTGCTGTTGAACATGGAAACTGGTCCCAGTTTGCAGCAGAACTCATCATCCAGAATGGTAAAAGCCATAATATTCATCACTCCAAAGGCCACAATGATAGTGCTGGTGTGCTGAACCACTCCCCAAGCAACAGTGGTTTTGAAAGCACAGCATGGGAAGGTCCCCCTCCTAGAGCCATCCTGCAATGCAGCATCATTAAAAGAATTAGGTGCTCAGGGTAGTATTTTATTTCCTGCACAGGCCAAATCTTGCAACGACTAGTTTAGAGATGGAAATGGATCCAGGAGATGTCTGCAGGGATGCTAGGTAATCTGAAAGGAAGGGCAAGGTCCCAACCTTGTTAGCAGCCGGCTGGTTTACAGGGAACTGGGGGAGGTAAATAGATTTTTACAATCGGAGATCAACAGGGTCTTTGCAGAGACCCCACAGGGGAAAAGGCTCAGGAGTGCAATGCATGATGAAGGGACACCTGGAGACTATGCTCGAAGGATGTCTGTGCTTGGAGACTCCCAAGAGCGCCAAGTCTGGAGGCTCGTGACTTCTGGCAACAGAACAAAGGCTCTGTCTCTGCAATTGCTGGGCAGGTAGCACCCTGGAAACAGGCTCTTCAGGAAAGCCAGGTGAGGTGGCATGTGCTCTGGGCAAAGGAATAGCCCAGATGCACAGGGGTTTGCCTTGGAACAGGTGATGAGTCAGCTGAGAGCTTGTGGGTGAGAATCAGGGGACAGACCAACGTGGGTGACGTGGCAGGCATCTGCTGCAGACTGCCTGATATGAAGTCTCTCCTGGATGGCTGGCGGAAGCCTCCTGCTCGCAGGCCCGTGTACTGCTGAGGGACTTGGACCACCCTGGCGTCTGGCGGGTGGGCAGCAGAGCTGGGTGCCAGCAACCCAGGAGATTTCTGGGGTGCATCACAAATAACTTCTTGACACAACTGACCGACCAGCTGACTAGGGGAGACTTTCTTCTGGACTGTTACTGACGACCAAGGAAGAACTGGTTAAAGATGTGAAGATGGGATGGAGAGAGGTCTTGGCTGCAGTGACCATGAGACTGACGCTGATTATCCTGGGAGAAGCGACCAAGATAAAAGAGCAGAATAAAATCCCTGAACTTAAAGCAGATGTTGGGTTATGCAGGGATCTGCTTGGCAAAATCCCATGGGAGACTACTCCGGAGCATCTGGGTCATCTTCAAGGACACCTGCCTTGACGCACAAGAATGGCCCGTTCTGATGACAGGGCAGGTATGGCAGGAGGCCAGCGTGGATGAACAACAAGCTCCCAGCTGAGCTTCTTCCTACACCAAAAGGCAGAAACCAGAAGATGGAAAGCACAGCTGAGCCACCCACGAGCAACAGAGAGCCACCCCTCCAGTGCACAGTGACGGAGTCAGAATAGCATCTGTCAGCACAGCAGCAGCAAAAGGAGGGTGAAGGCAAGTGTAAGCTCACTGCCCCCTGGGGCAGGGGACCAAGGGACCTGGTGACAAAGCACATTGAGTACCCTGGCCTTCTCCATGCTGCTTTTATAGCTACTTTATCCTTCTTCTGCAGAGCTCCTTTCCTGCCCACCCTCTATGAAAAGGGCACAAACTCATGCTGGGAGGGGGGGGGGCTCCCTTCATCTTTCTCCCTGTGGGCTGCAGCATCTGTTTTGAACTTGATTCCCCCAGGTGATGTTGGAAACTTCACCAAGGCCAAGCAGAGATTTGTGCACACAACCAGGGCGGTCAACTTTGCACTGGGAGTGGGGCTGGAAGGAAGTATTTGCCCAGCTCCCATTGACACTCAGAGGAAACTGTGTGCCTGGCTGCCGTGGGGTCTAAAATGCTGCCCCTCGCCCAGCTGGGGCTAACACCACTGTGCCAAGCTGTAGTATTTTCATGTGAGCTCTGGCTCAGTGAAGCCCCCTACAAAGAGGGATGCCCAGGCCTGCTGGTCCCCAGGAGACATCCTCCCCTTGTCTATAGGTGGACACAGACCCGAGTCTGGCTGGACTTTTCCCACTTGTCACCGTGGGGAAGGGGTTCACGGCAGGGACCTGGGTACTGCCCAGTGTGGGCAGGTCTGGTTCCTGCCTTGCACAAACTGTGTCTTAGTTGTGCCAGATGCACTCCTCCTGTTTGAACTAAGTGGACGCTGGTCCAGGCAGATGCTCAGCCAGAAAGTCTAAACAAAGTTAATCCTGTGGTGTGAGGCGATCAGTGAGAAGCCAGCACCAAACCCCCTCAAAACCAATTTGGGTTGGAGATTGGGCTGATAAGCAACCGAAACTGCATGAACACATCAGAAAAGCTGGCTGTGCAGCAGGGACCTCCCCGTTAGGAGGGACCTCTCGAGGCCAAGAGATCCCTTACTTGACACCAGCATTGATGGGTTGGTAAGTGATATTTTTTGCATGCATGTGACGTTTAAGATATGTAAAGTAAGCTTACGTGGTAATCTTTGTACCCCATACTAGCTTTATGTGTAGTAAATAGTAGAGTACTGACTGCCAGTCCAACTGTACTTATTAAATATTTTACATACCTAATTTATTGATTAGAACTCAATAAACTAACTACTAGATCAGCCCTGTCCGAGTGACCTCTGACCCTTCTCCTGTGATGCCACTGCCCCCCAGAGCCAAGGGTAGGTGCTGGTTTTCGGGACTGGTGCGGGCACCATGCCCACGGACAGCAGGCTACACTGACCTGTGTAAGCCAGAGATGTGGGATAAAGGAGTCACTCCCCAGGAACTGGAAAGACCTCAAAACTGTGTAGTTCTGTAAGGTCAGGAGCAAAATATAAAGGATGACTTTTGTGAGTTGCCTTGCAGCGTTTAAGAGAACAACCCTGCAGACAAACTGCATGTGTTAGCCTGCCCCATCCTAAGCACGCGTGAGCCTGTCTGATGTTGGCAGTTAAATGTTTCTGATCTCAATGCCACTTTAGGACCAGTTACAGAAAATAGAGATGGAAGGGAGCTGAAATAGTAATGTTGTTCATCTACTCTTAATGAAGCCCAGCTTTTCTTAAATTATTGCCAGCAGATGTCTGTCCGCTCTGTTTTCTTATCCCACTGTTGGCAGAAAATTCCACGTTTTTTTGTTGACAGGCTGTGTGCTGCTTTATCATCATTAGCATCAGCAAGTTTCCCCCTAATGTCTACCATCTGTTTCCCTTGATGTAATTCAAACCTGGCCTTCCTTATCCTAATTGACACAGAGATGGAGGCCAGATTTTGCCTTTCTTCTTCATAGCGCCTGTTACGATGTGTCCCCTCAGTCGGCTCTTCTTAGATTTAGCAGGAGTCACGGACTTCAGCTAGGAGGCCCCAGAAAGCGGAACAGCTGAAAGACCCTGTTCAGATCCCTCATCCATCACGACTGAGGCAGGGCAGAGTAGAAGAGTACAAGCAAGCTGGGAAGTGTTTCCAATTAGAGGAGGTTTTTGGCCATAGGAGAGTGCAATGAGGTATGGTCACCCCAGGGTGAGGGGGTGAGGAAGAAGAAAGGGATGCTGGGCTTCATCCTCACTCTTCTCCCAACAGTGCCGGGGTGGGGAAGCAGCAGAGCTGTTGCAGGGGATGCTCGGCACAGGCTCTGAGGCTGCCCTGACGTGCCCCAGGTCTCTGCAGGAGAGCCGTGCCAGCCAGCCCAGCTTCCCAGGGCTCCTGTCCTGCGGAAGAGGCGGCAAGCAGGGCTGTCCTTCCACCCCAGCACCCTGCTGCCCTCTGCCTGGGTCTGGAGCTGATCCTGTTCTCAGAGGAGTCTTAATTTGGGATAAATGACAGTGCTGCCAGTGGTAACACGGTGCCCTGTATCACCCTGGCCATCCCAGTAGCCAAGAACAGGGCTCCCATCCAGATGCTTTTTAGGCACAAGATTTGGTCACTGGGGGTGTCCTTATTCCAGGCAGGGAATAAGGCACTAACTCCGGCGGGGCCCATGTGTGCATGCCGTCAGCGTGCTGCCCTTGCTGGGGATGTACGGCTTCATGCACAGTGGTTGTGGCTTGCTCAGAACTTACAACTAGGTTTATGCTGTTTGCTGTCAGTCCAGACAAAAGGGCATTGCAAATGCATGTTGTTCAGGAAGTGCCGTTCATACAACATGGCCTGTCTTTGCCCTATGTTTCAATCCATCTTAGAGTTACTTGGCAGCAGAGCAACTTGTCTTAACCGTTAATTAATAGTTGCGAAATCAAGGATAAATGTGTGGTCTGAATTTCCAGAGCCAGACGTGTTTCTTCAGCATCTCCACATGCATTTGCTAGGTCAATGCTTTTGCAAGCAGCAGAACAGGTTGAAAGAACAAGCTGTGAACAATCAATGGGATTTAACGGCAACAATTTCTTTTGAGGAAGAAAACTGTTTTGGAGGAGATTTAGTAAGTTCCAGTGAAACAACAGTCTATTACTGAACTCCTCTGGCTGGAGGGATGTAAAGTACAAATTCTCTTACCAGTTCATCTTCACACTCATCCCGTGCGAGACCCTCTTCCTCACCCTCGTCCCCGTTCAGCGGCTCCTCCGTGTTGACCTCTGCCTCTGATGCTGTGTCTTCCTGCGAGATTTCGCTTTTGCTGCTGTCTGCCTTCTTCCGTACCTCTGTGAGAGCAAGAGCCAAGCCATCGGGATCAGGGGCTGGGGGAGGCAATGTCTGGAGACTGATGACACTTAATCCAGTGGCCCCCAAATTCACTTGGGAGGTAAATAATACATCTAGGTTGTTTTTTTGTTTTTTTGCAATGGTAAGTTTTGCTGATTTTGAAGCAGCTGCCTAAAGCAACCCTGGAGAGGGCAGAGCAGGTCATTGTTCTGCATCCCTCCGGAGTGAGTGTGGGAGGCAGACAGGATAGAATAGAATAGAATAATGGAACAAAAAAAAGCAAACTACCCCCCCCCCCCCCCAACTGTATGACAAAAGAAAAAAAATCCCACCACTTAAAACCCCAATTCTGTAATTTGGGGGAATTTTGGCATGTAATTTTGGCCTGTGATTCTACCCTGGAACCTGGGGGTGACACCACCGTCAGAGCCTGGGGATGCTCTAAGCCGCCGAGGTTTTGGGGGTGGCTCGGCAGGGCGTGGGTCCCCGCACTCCGTGCTGCTCTGGCACCGGCCCCGAGGCACCACGCGCTCCCGGCTGACCTGTGGACAACTTCTGTTCCTCGGCGATCTGCTCCAGTCGGCCCAGGAGAGCATCAATGTTGGATTTGATCTGTGTCAGCTCAGTTTTGATGGTCTGCAGCTCACTGCACTTCACTTGGAGGAAGGAAGGAAAAAAGGCATTTACTGAGCGCCCTGCAGAGCACCCGAGGCGCCTGCCTCACCCCTCAGCCTGGCCCACGTCACCTCGCTGAGCGGGTTCAAAAAAGAACTAGAAACACCGCGCCAGGGGCAGCCTGGGGTGGCCGTGCGGTGATGCCACCGGCGTGCCTCTGCCTGTGCTGGCCGCAGCCGCCCGGGGCGCGTGCAGGCCCCTGCGCAGCTAACAGGGGCGAGGGGGCACGCGAGGGGGGGTGGCTTTGCAGGGAGCAGCAGCACCCCCTCCTCCATCGCCAGCCCTCACTGCCCTGCTGCCTGGTACAGCACCGGCAAGCAAGCCTGGTGGGGGCTGCACCCGAAAGCCCGTGGGTCCGTTGTCCAGGCACTTTGCCGGGGATGGCCCCAGGCTCCGGCACCCTCAGCTTGCACTTGCACCTGCCCCTGCTGCATATGCAGCTGCAAGGCCCTCGCTTGTGCTGTTGTTTCCAGATGTTTTGGGTTTTTTTAAGGTTGTCCGGCCCTCCCTGCCCTGGGGATGGCAGTCCCAGGTGCGCACCGGTCTCCATGCCAGCCCATGCACATACTCACACTTCAACTTGGCCGAGCTGTTGGCGATGGCAGCCGACCTGGCGAAGAGCTTGACGGGCAGCGTCGCCTTCACGCGCCGGACGAGGGGGATGGTGACCCGCGGCCGCTTCACAGGAACCACCCTGGGCACCGGAGAGACTCGGCCCCGGTACTCAAAGAGCCTGGAGGGTGGGGGGAAGGATGGGGGGCACTGGAGCAGCCCTGCAGCACCCCCATTTCTGCCACGGCTACCAGCGGCTGCCACAACTGGAGCCCAAGCAGCGCTGGCGGTGAGCCGGGGCACAGCCTGGCCATTGGACCCCACCGCGCTGGGCTGGGCTGGGCTGGGCCACCCTGCACCCCACCTTGCTCCCCACAGCAGATGCTGGGCTGCAGGGAAGATCCTGCCTCATAGAAACCCCTTTGGCTGACGCCTCCCCTGCTCACCTGTCGTAGAAGTCGTCTCTGTAATAGTCATAGTCGAAGTCGTAGCCGCTGCAGAGACAGAGGCAGGATAGCACGAGTTAATTAGTGCTGGTGCTTTATTATTTTGACTCCCTCACTGCCCGCTGAGCCCCCCCGGTCCTTTATTTATCCCCCCTCCATAGGGCAGCCCCTGTCCTCCCACCTGGCAGGACGTGCGCACCCACCCGCCCGGCTGCGGGGGTCTGCAGGGGTGGGCTGAGCCGGGGGGAAGCTCCGTGGCTGGACGCGCTGGACAGGGTGATGCTGGCAGCAGAGCGAGAACCTGCTTATTCCAGGATGGAGCAAGAAGGTGTGCGGGTGGGCTCAAACCTGCAAACTGGGGTGGGAGAAATGCCCGGGGGGCTGTGTGCTGTGTGCTGAAGGGCAGGCTGGGGCATGGGGAGCAGCCCCTCCAACCCTGGCTGGCCGTGCACGGGCTGTGCCTAGAAAGGGCTGGTGAATTGTCACAGCATTGCTGGTGTCCCTCCGTCCTGCCTCCTGCGCAGCGTGCCCCTGGCACGAGGGCTTGGCCCTGCTGCCGTCCGCGTATGGGTTTTTGTCATAGCCTATGTAATTGTTGGGGTAGAAGTCAGAAATAAGAGGATATTTATTAATTCAGCATCTTTGCTATCAAAGTTGTTTAAACTCTCTTCTCCCAGTGAGACATGCCCACACCTGTATTCTGGAGCTTGAGCTGCATTTTAACCCGAAGTTGGAACAATGCATTTCTCACTCCCTGCAGACCCGTAACTCGCTTTCTCTCTTGCTGCAGCTGGTTTTGCATAAGGCAATGCATGCCAGGTGGCTGCAGCGGGCAGTCACAGCCCTTCAGAGGCAAGGCCAGCACTGGCGCTGCCCGATGCCCCAACACACTCCCAGCAGCAGGGAAGAGCAGCGCTGCCAGACGTGCCAGCTGCTCCCAGCAAAACACAGTGTCTGGTTCCCTTGTGTGCTGCTGGCTGAGTTAATGCTGGTGAAATAAAAAGTTATGCTGATGTTGCCTCCTCTCTGCTCTGAACAAAGAGAATGGTTATTGCAGCCCCTGAAAGCAAGAGTCCGTCCTGCATCGTCAAACTGAAGCAGCTTATAAAAACCCCGGAAAATCTAATGGGAAGAAAGATTGATGGGGAGAGGGAAGGATTCTGAGCCAGGAGAAAGTGGGGCGTGGGGAGAGGGAAGGATGAGCGCTCAAGTAAGTAGCTGAGAGTAAATCTGGTGTCTTGCATCTTAGGCAAGAAGCGACAACAAGAACATGTGGCTGGCCAGGACAGCCGGTGGGAAGTGTGGTTGGGACCAGAAATTCCAGGCTTGACCCAGGACACCTGTCCTGCCGCTGCTGGCACTGGGCTTTCCACCCAATGTTCAGTTTCAGTACCTAGCTGGTTTCTTACACAGGTCTTCTCCACGCTCCTTGGATGCTCCTTGGGCTCCCCAGAAGCCTGTGGCAACATGCAGAGACAGCCTGCGCCTTGGGGGGACCTGAAGTACACCGTGTGGTTGGAGACACCAGGGCACCTTTGGGGCCAAAGGCTGCAAGGGGCTAAGGACAACCAGACAGCATTTGCAGCTACGGCCTCTTTTGGGGTTTGCTGCCACGTCACGTGGCGGCTTCAGGTGAGGAGGTATTTCCTAAAGCTGGGCTCAGGGCACGCCGGCTGGCCGGGACACCGAACGCAGGGTCTCGCTGCCGAGCCAGCAGTGCCAGCAGGGGGGGCAGGCAGAGATGTGACTGTGGAGGTGTTATCGCTGTAAGCCTTTCAAATTCAATTGCATGATGAAAAACAACCGTTTTGCTGAGTCTCAGCACAGATTAATTTCAACATCTTTTCAGCCTTTGCATCCTCCCCTTCTGACCTGACTTGTAGACAATGTTTCTGCTGGGCTCACAGAGGAGAAATGAATATCCCAGCAGCCTTCTGTCCCAGGCACAGAGCGATCTTGATTTATTCCCTTGTGTGCTTTTCTAAATTGAAAGGGAAACGTAATACCTACCACATCAGCTCTTGCTGGAACATAACCAGCCTGTTTGTATGGCTGAGGAGATGGGCAGTATGGAATGAGGAAATGTATTTTCATGGAGATTTTTGTGACTGGTAACTTGATTTTCATTCTAAGCTGGGATGAAACCTGGAAATACAGAAAATCTCAAAGAAAATAGCTTCCCTCAGCCTGCCAATCTATTTTGATCACCAAGGGTGTTTGACTCCAGTTTTGTTTGAATCCAATAAACAGAGAATGCAAACAAAACGGGAAGTAATTTGAAAGGAAAATTGAACTAGGATGCTTCAACACTGTCAGACTCCCCCATTCTTCTTTTTGTGGTGGTGTTTTTTTTTTTTTTTTTTCCCTTAGATGCAACTTAAATGAAATTGCTGCGGTTTTGTAATATTTATCAATCCTGACAGGCTCTGGTGAACTGCTTCTGGCTAGCTCCAGCAGTGCCCTGGAGCCAATGTTCTCTGTAGCCACAGGCAAGAGAAGATAGTGGCATCGCCCTGTGGCTCAAGGGCTCCAAGTGGGATGAAGCAGCGTCTTTATTCACGGCAAAAACTCCCTCGGTGTGCTGTTGCTCTTGCTGGGAAGCTCACTGTGGCTTGGACACGGTAAGGCAGCTTTAGACCATTCGCTCACAAACAACACAAAGCTTGGGGGCATTTGGCAAAGTTTTGAAATACCTGCACTCCTTTCTTCTCACCCTATTCACGCCCCTGGTCTCAGCCAGCTTTTCTTCCAAGCCTTTGCTCCCTGGTGGGAGCCCCACTGCCAGAGCTGCGGACACGGTGGGCTCAGCACACAGCCGGCTCCCTGCAGAGATGGGGATGCAGCGGAGCTGCAGCTCCAGCCCCATCGCATGGGCATTGCTCTGCTGCTGTCAGCACTGTCCCGGGCGAAGCCTCGCATCCAGGAACAAGGAATGAAGCCCCAACCGGGGTGGGTACCCTCCACCTCCGTCACTGACCCTCACTCCTGGGCTCGGCTCCAGCACCCACAGGATGAAGCCCAGCCTCAAGTACCTGTAGATCCAACCTGGTGTGGACCGGAGAAGGATGGGGAAGCCTAAAAGCTCACTAACCCTCTTTCAAGACTAGTCAAAACTAGTTTGGTATATAAAGTGCTAACAAACACTGTAAATGTTACTGTGCTATTTGCAGGAGGGAATGTGCGAGCAAAGCTGGGCAGCCTTGTGTTTTCTGGTGGCAACTGCTGCTGGCTCTGTTTTGCAGCTTGTTGACAGAGGCAGCGGAGCTGGCTTACACGTGTCTGATCCACAGGGCAGGGAGTCCAAGAGCATCTACTAATATTTGTGGGTGAAAACCGAGGGGGTGAAAGGGGTACCCCTGCCCTGGCCCTGAATGCTCAGGGAACTGGAGACACTTCCACCCGTTTCAAAAGGAATTACGGGCAAAATTATCCTGGGGACCTGATCTTGGCTTCCCCAAAACAGTGGGATTCATCTCACTTGGCATCAGACACTGGGAATGCAGAGAGCTAAATCCAAGCCAGGGGGTAAAGATACAGTGCCAGGTCATGGCACAGCACATCTGAAATACTGTCAGGTGAGGAACTGGGGGCTTTATCCAGTAAGCACAAAGGGAGTCCAGACAACCAGAGCACATGCCTTGACAGCATGGAGGGCTGAACTCACATGAGATGAATCCGCCTTTAGACTTGGGACAGCAAATACTCAGCCTCTGGCAGTGCCATTTTCAATACCTGCTAACCATCGGACAGCCCTCAAGGAAGGCAGCGGGCTGAAATAAGGGGTTTTTGGAAGTCTGTGACTGTATGACCCTGCAATAACATGGCTTAATAGAAGATGCCAGGGAGGCAGTGGCTGGATGCTTTTGCCAGCGTCCTTGGAAGTCAGGCACTGAGCAAAAGGCAGGTCTTCCACCACGAATGCAGAAAAAAAGCCAGTAGAAGTGAGTGCCTTGGCGTGGGTGTTATATCTGGACATTGCGTGCCTTAAAATTTCACTGCACGTACGATAAACCTTCCTGAGACTGATGGATCGTTCTTCAGTGACCTGGCAGGCCTTCCTTTGTGTACAGGAATAATTTTTGCCATTTTTCAATCAGTTGGTGACATTGTGCCCTTTAAAAATAAAGCAGAGACAATCAGAGTGAGAGGCAGCAGATGGCTGTACGGCTCTGTCAAGCGGTGTGATGCTCCCACTCCCTGATGCATTTCTTCTGCTTTGTTTTTCTTTAGTAATTAAATAACATTTATTAATGACTCACAAAGGTTCAAAATTCAAATAGTCATAATTGAAGGGCAATTGTATCTGCCGCCTTTACATTATGCTTGTGATGCTATTGCTGAGCATGGACCTGAATAGCAAATGCACATTTGGGCGGCTGTGCTTTTAATTACTGGCTGACAGCCCTGCACCGATAATCACAAGTGATACCTTGTGCTCAACTCACATCCTTCTACTAATGGTTGCACAACCTTAATTATTGCAGCAGCAGAAGTAATACCCACTGGAAAGCTACTTGGAAAATCCGGCATTGATCGAGTAGTGAGCTTCTACAATATTGTGTGTCTGGTGTGAGATTCCTTCCTCCTGCGAATAGCCAAGGTAGGGAGAAGCTGGGAGAGAAATGTGGGAGAGGAGCCTGGTATTTCCAAGATGCTGGGGCTGTAGCTGCAGGCTGGGACAGCATGCACATCCTTACTGGCGATGTTGGGTCTGCTGGGTTTGGGTATCATTGCTCGCCTCCTCCCCTGCCCCGTGGCTATTCCTCAGCCCTGTCTGTGTGGATTTGGCACCAGGGCTTGCCAGGGTGGCACCTGTCCCAGCATTGCTGCCGAGATGTGGGAGGAGTGGATCTGTTTGGAGATGCACTGACACCAGCTTTCTGCAGGGACTGAATGGGAGATATATATATACATATAATATATATATATATACACACAACTATACAGTATGTATATTGTATAACAAGGGATGCGAATGCCAGCTGAGCTGGAAGGGCATCATCCACTTGCAGCTGTAGCTGTGAAGGTAAGTCAGCAGTGCTTTCCGTCTGTCAGTTTTGGAGACAGTTCCTTGGGCCACCGAGCTACCAGACACTCGGTTGCTCTTGCAGGTCTTGCTTAGCTTGTCTTCACTGTTCCTTTTGGCTACAGAGCAACGTTAGCACCAGCTTTACAGGGAAAGGCAGAGATTTGTGCCTCCAAAGGTCAAGTGCAGCGGTGGCAGACCCCGCTGCCCCAAGGCAGAGCCACCTTCCCTTCCGAGCCCACCACCTCTCAGCACAGCAGCACCACCAGCCTGAACCTGGTCCAAAATGCCCCGGGAAATCCTGTCCAGACACTTGCTGTGCAGGCAAAAAAAGGTGTTGCCAGAGGGCAAAAGATGTTGAGAGACAGTATGTGAATACCTGGGAGACGTGGTCAAAATACAAGTTCATTTTCCAGCCATCCTCACTAACTCATCTGCAGCATCTCCAGCCACGCCCATGTTCAGCAGTAGCACCCAGGGGCCCTTCCATGTGCAAAGGGATGCTGTGGCAAATGCCAGAGGGAGGGAGGTCCTGAAGATCCCGAGAGAGCAGGGGAAAGCAGTGATGACAGCAAGGTTTTATATTAACTGCAGGTCCCTCTTGTGGAAAGACCTGAGAAAATTTATGATGGCGTGAACCTGTGTGTATGTTGTACCTACTGGAGGTAGATGGGAGGCTACATCCTGAAGGATTTCTATTAACCACCCAGCTCGCCCCTGGGCTGGTGGATCAAGTGACTGTGATCACTGTTGCTTCCTCTATGTCCAGAATGAGATCTCCCTTCCCCCTGACCCTCCCATCCAGACTTGGAGTTAGGCACAGTAAAACCCAACCTCTGCAAAAATGATCTTACGTGTTTAACACAGCCTTTCTATAAATTATAGTGCTGTGATTTTTGAAGGCTAACATTTAGAAAAATTTATGATGCTCACTGCAAACCCAGATTCCCTGCTTTCCATGAGATATCGTAAGTTCTGCTAGTCCAGATGGCAAAGTTTAACTCTGACAGCCAATCTGGGATGAAGTATTGCTGGAGCTTGGAGCAGTGCAGTTCTCTGGCCCATATTTTAGCATATCCGTATTTGTGGGAGGAAGCAAACATCTCTCGTTTGCTCTCTCTTCATCTGCATGGCAGCCTGGAAGTCTGAAATATTGGTCATTTCAACAGAAATGGATTAGCGGTCAAGGCACGGATGAAGAGTAAATGAAATGCACTTTATTGCAAGATGTATGGAATGAATTGATTTGCATTACGGCTACCAGCACCACGTAAGCAGTATACATGCAGCTGCATAGAAAGATTGGTGACATCTCTGTTTCCATACATCAGCGCAGGTAATGCAGTCTACCTCCCCTCAGCTGGCATCCCCTGGGAATCCAGAGGGCCAAGTCCCGGTGAAGGTGCAAGACGGGAGGAAAAATCTGCCTGGTGAAAGCCACAAGGGAAGACCTCAGCCGAGAGACTCAGGGAAGGTCCCACCACATGCCTTGTGGGTGCTGGCGGGTGGGCTGCTGAAGTGCTGGTGGGTTTGCCTTTGCCCGAAGACCACTGAGCTCTGCCCCAGGTGAGGCAGACAGCAGCTGGGAGACCTGGCCACACGGGGTGGCGCGGCAGAGACCTACCTGTACAACGCGGAGGCTGCTCTCTTCAGCCCTTTAGGTCTGTTGGGTTTCGGTTCCCCGGCCATGTTGATGTCTGCAACGAACAGACACGCAGCTGTGACAGGGCACGTCCAGCCGGACCCACGCGCGGAGCCAGGGAGGCACAGCCCTGCCAGCGGCAGTAACGGGCTCCTCCACCCTCCCACCACATTTCCACCTGCTTCCAGCGCGTCTGGGGCCCTGCTGGACCTCCACAAGAAGGCACATACATCCTCACACTCGGCAAGCCTCTCCTCCTTTACAAAGCTACTGACCATTTGTTTTTGAAGTCAGTGCCCTGCACACGGTCTAACCCGCACGTACAAATTCAGAACAGGCTTCTCAGGAGGATCCGGTGCGGTTATGATAAGGCACAGACAATATATAAGCCTGCTGCATGCTGCTAACTGCCAACCATTTATTCCTTGCTCCTTCTAGAATAAAAATGAATGCTAGGCATGAGCCAGCCGGGCATCACCGTGGACTGGGCCGCGTCAGAAGCTGCACGGGCTGTAGGCACATGCCTGCAGCCACCCTGGCTGACCTTGGAGGAGCATATTCTACCAGGGGAGGTGAGAACGAGCTCTTCTAATCCACTGAGGAAATTTCTCTCCTTGGCCTTGGTGCCAAACATGCTTTTCACACGACAGTCAAGTGATGCATCCGATTTCGCGGAGGCTGCCGAGAGCCTGGCAATCTAACTGCGAGAGGTGAGCTACTGGGAGCACGCCGCCTCACCTCCTCTTCGCTTCCTGGCCCAGGAGTAAGCAAATTCCCTGCCGGCTTCTCCAGCACAGACAGGCTGGTCCACTCCCCATCAAAATAAAGAGCTTGCAAAATGATCCCAATAGAACAGTTGGATGACTTCATTAATAACCAAGAAAACCACCTTTGGGAGCACGAGCTGCAGCACTGCGGAAGCAACCCGAGCAGGAGGAGCACAGGCTGCACACGTGGGACATGGCTCTGGAGGAGCACGGACCTGCTCCCACTGCCCAGGTGTCTTGTGCAGTTCCCTGGACTGCCAAGAGACATCATCCCTACTGAAGCCGGAGCTTGGCCTATTTATAAACTTGCATAGCAAGTGTGGTGTTAGGGTGTCGCTCAGCTATTGCACTGAATGCTCCTCTGGAGGCACATTCAGATCAGCGTGTGTGTTTTCTTTGCTGCCTCTCACCCTCCACCCTGCCATCCTCAAGTGCTAAGGGGCATGCAGACGAGCTGAATGCCACCGAGGACGTGCACGGCCACAGGACAGGTCCACGGGCAGCTGCTGCCCACGTGAGCACTACGCATGCGGCTGCCTTAGGCTGTCCAGCAATGCAGTGCTTCTGGCCATGCTGTTTGCTGTAAAGGAAGAGAAGAATAAATTCTTCCTTGGTGCATCCCAGAACACACCCCTGCTCAGATCCAGTTCCCTTGTCGTGAACCCTTTTTGCTGTCACAATGTGTCTTGCCAGCTGCCAGTCACTTTTCTTGCAAAACAGAGAGCTAATGACAGCACCATGCTGATTAACACCCTTCAAGGGAGACGCAATGAAAGCCCAGTGGTGGATAATGACAACAAGTAGCTCAATTTGCTGGTATGCACTGCTAGAAATAGCCCTGCAGAGCCTTCGTCAGGGCGTGCGGACAGACCAGGAGGTTTATACTTTCAACCTATAGTGGTGATGGGGCAGTCAGACTCCTCAGGGTTCCCGTGACAGTGAACAAGGAGAGACAAGAGTTCAGCATGCACATCAGCCTGGACAGATACTGCATCTCATTCCCATTTTGGCTCCCTCCTCTGCATCACTGAATCCATCTGCCCACCACCCCAAGGCACCATCCATCCCTCCTGCTCACATCCAGGCATATCCTCCTCTCCTGTATGGGGGACCTTCTACCTTCGTTTGTGCAAAGACATTCTCTAATCACCTTGTTCAGGTCTCCTCTGCTGGACCCTCCTGAAAGGGGAGCATCCCTCTGTTTACAGAGGTCCATGAGCAGCCAAGGAAAGGCTGCTGAGCTCTTCTGTGGTAGGACTGGCCCATGAAGGGACGGCAGATGAAAGGGAGCTGAGCTTGCACCTTGTCCAGCACAGGTATGATTCCCAGCTCTAATACAGTCCTTTTGTCCTGCTGGCATGCCAGACCTCTGGGACCAGCACTGAGGAGAGTAACAAGTTCCTATCACGGTAAACCTTTAACCTCTTTCTTCAGCTAAGTGGGCAGGCATTGCCTGTCTCTTAGCTGTATCTTCAGTATCTGTCTGGAGCATCAAAACGAGTTCCTTCGCTCTCCAAGGCCCTCTTTGTCACATCCACATGCACACGTGGGTGATGCCTGGGCTGGCACGCTGCGCTTCGCCTCGGTCTGCAGCTCCGCTTTCTGGACCATAGGAGAAGTGAAAAGAAGTTTCTGGTATATGAATAACCCACGGATGGAAATAGCCTCAAAGATCAGACCAGCATGCAACTTTTTATTTCAGACTGCTGGGACAGAAGCAGGGTGGGAATGGGCTGCAAATCGCTTTCCCGGGTGCCCAATGACCCCTGCCTACAGCAGGCTGGGAAATAACAATTTTTCATTAAAATACTGCTTCCAGTTTCAATTCTCAGCTTAGAGCTGGTGACAAAAGCTTCTCAGCATGTGACACTTCAGAGCAATCTGCAAAATAAGATGCAGCTGGGAGCCACTGAGATCTTTTTGCTTGTTATTTCTTACCACACAGCAGTGCGGACCAGAGACTTTCATGTGTCTAGGGGGGGAAGTTATCTCATTTAATATCAGCCGGCTAAAGTTAGTCTGAGCTAGTCCGAGTTAGACTGTCACCTCTCCTGAAAGGCAAAGGGTAAGACCTGGTGCGGCAAGGGAACCAAGAAATGTCTTCTCCCACCCTTGCTCTTCCCCACCAGACCAAGGACAAGGACATGGGGTGATTCAGAACTGTGTTTTAGCTTCTATAATCACACTCCATAACATCAGCTTTTGGGCCACAGTGTCACAGCCTTGAGAGGGGAACACGCCTGAATGGCCACGACCGCTCCTGACCCCCACCCATGTGTGAGCCCAGAGCCTCCAGCCCTACTGAAGCTGTGCAGTGGGAGTGCTGGTCCCCTGCTCTGGCACAGCGGTGGCTGTGCCTGGCCACAGACCCTGCTGATCCCGACCCACCGCCTGACTTCCCAGCCTGGCCCCGGACCTGCCTTGTCACTATGGTCCTGCTCAGTCATCACTGGGTCCATCATGAGATCCATGTCTCAGTTGGACTTTGGACTGGCCACCCCTTGACCGTGCCCTATAGAGCAACCAACTCATGTTGCACCCAGACACCCAAAATGTCTGAAGAAATTACTTACCCAGCGTCTGGCCAGCAAGCACCCGCCCGTTCTCGCCCAGGACAGCAGCACGTGCGTGCCTCTCGTTGGAGTACTGTACGAAGGCGTAGCCCTTGTGAACGGAGCAGCCCACCACTCGGCCGTACTTGGAGAAAATGGTCTCCACATCTGACTTCTTGACCACTGCTGTGTTGAGATTGCCAATGAAGACTCTGGAGTTGATGGACTTGGGGTCATTCTTGTTCGTGATGTTGCTTGTCTGCACCTTCAATGACATCTTGAACACCTGAACGAAGAAATCGAGAGTCAGGAAGGTGTGCAAGGGAGCTGCCTGTCTTACAAAACGGAGTGGGGATTAAATCTCCCAGCAAGCCTGGAGCGAGGGAACCAGCTTCTCAACTCCGAGTCAAAGCTGAGGGGGTCCCATCTCTGAGAGCCCCTCTGTGTCGGGGAGCAACTGTCACTGCCAGCGCAGAGCTCCTGCTGGAAAGCTGTTCATCAGGCTGACCCTCTGGGTGGCAGCTGGCTGCTTTTAGGGGACAAAACAAGATTTAAACATATTTTACATCTAAGTAAAAGCTTTAATGCTATTATACAAAAGCATTTACCTCTCTATACTTAGTTGTAATTCAAAGGACTGCTCTTTTTAAAGCAGTCTGCGTTCAGTGCCTTGGCCCAAGCCCACCTTTCCGGGCCCTCCCCTGCCCAGCACCCCCCAGCTCTCACCGTGCACAGGGACAGCCTCATCCCCTCCGATCCGCAGCTGCAGCTGGAAGAGGACTTGAGTTTTCCAGATGCAAATGAGGAGATTTAAGAAACGAAGCAGCTCACGTGCTCCTATCTGATATCTGCACCCTGCTGCCTGTGAGCGCATTTACACGCTGGGCTCTGAGCTGAAATCTGTGCAAACAGGCGGTGTCACTGTTAGCCTGGAAATCAGGCAGCCATCAGCAGGGAAGCCACAAGCTTCCCATAGCTGCAAAGCTGATCCTCCAAGTTTCTCGCCTGGTGTACTTCATAGGCAGTCCCTGAGAATGGGTGCCACCTCTGAGGACTAAGAGGACCAAAGGACAGGGCTGGAAACTGTGAAATTAAAGCTAGTCTGGCTGCCCACCAGGCTGCCTGTTCACATTTCTGCAGCAAAAACTACAGCTGCCCGAAGACATCAGTTCAATTTTCATCTTCCAGAAGCAGAGTGGATGCTTTGGGATCACTATGGTGTCCTGCCCACATAGTCTGTGGTTTTTACCTGGGAAAAGCCAGCTCAGAGCTGTGGAAGGTATTTTGTGATGCACGCTGAGGTGCTGGTCTTCCCCAGCCCCTTCCAGCAGCGCCCACAGGTACTCCCAGCCCCCTGGGCAATGCCACCAGGGTGTCCACAACTCCAGGCAGTCCCTATGCCTGGCACAGGGGACGACACTGCTACCGCAGGGCCATGCTGTCCCCTCCCTGGTGGTCCCCAGTGTCTGCCCTGGCACTGGGCAGAGCTAAGGCACTGCCTGGCTTCGGGGTTTTGAGTCTCTGGGCTCAAAGCCCAGGTTTGTCTGAGCAGCTTGGTCTGAGTTGGGGACAGTGGCAGCTGTCCCCGACTGCATGGGTACAGCTCCTGTGGACCCAGCCACCCTGGTCCCCAAGCCCTGGCAGGCTCTGCTTGCCTGCAGGCCGAGGCACTGACACTGGCAGTGTGTGATGCTCTGGCTTTGCCAAGCCCTGAAACACACAGTTAAGTATTTACTACACTCCTCGCTAGGCAGGCAGAGCCCGGGAAATGGTCACATTTCCCAACATGCTTTTTGGGGTTGCACCCAAGATTTTCAAAAACCCCAGGTCCTCCTTCTCCCTTGTCTTCTGCAAAGACCTTCCCCACAGAACATGGAATCTCTGGTTGTTTCCATCTCCTCTTAAACCTGTTATGGGGGATAACTTCATTGCATCCATCTCACCCCTTTTCCAGGTGAACCCCATTTTGGCTCCTCAGGTGATGGATGTCCTTCTGAGCTGGTGTACCAGCCCCTTGGGATACCAGCAGGGGCTGCTCCTGCCTGTAGTCCCACCCTGCCCGAGGGTACTTCCACCCATGCAGACAAGCACCAAATGCAGTGCCCACAGCCACTGCCCCTGCAGCTCGAGGGTTTAGAACTTCAGACCAGCATGAGGTGAGGAGACACAGGGGAGATGCACCCAGCGCCGCAGGCAGATGGTGCATGCAGCCCAGCCCGGGCAGACATGGAGCCTTTGAACACCGACTGCAATCAAGCAGCTCTCAACAGACAAAGCTGCCACGTGCAGACCTCCGCTTTTTTAATTTTGAGAACACAAAGGACTGAACATTTAAAGCCAGACCACAGAGAGTGTTGGAGATACCTGGCAAGGCTGATTCTCCACATGGAGCAGAGGGAAGATGTCATGGCACAATAAATCCCATCCAGCTCTAACCTCTGTGACTCTATTAACCTACCACTGAGGCTGGAAATGATCTCCCTGCTAAATCCAATAAAAAAAAAAGTTAGACTTGTCTGAGTTTGGCTCATTATATTTTCCCTTTCAACCTTACGGCTTAAAAGACCTGGAGACTTTGTTTTATTACTTTAAAAACAATTCCTGGCAGACAGTGTTACTAAAAACACAGAAAAAAATAACCAAAGGAGAGGACTTCTAAAGGCATCTAAGTGATTTAAATTCTCACATCTTTGGCAAGTGGTGCCCAACATCTTCAGGTTCTTCCAAGTTCCAACCTATATAACAACACTTGTTTAATGCTATCTATTTGAACATATTTTTGCAGTGCAGTCAAGAAGAGGTTCACAAAGAGAACTGTCCCCTTTCCTGGTGCAGAGGTGGAGAAACAGTGGGAAAGCCCAGGCTGTTTTCAGCTGTTTGGTCACTTTGGGTACCCAGCTTGAGACTCAAGGACTTGTTTTGCAGAAATCATAGAATCTTAGAATCATTTATGTTGGAAAAGACACCTAAGATCATTGGGACCAAGCGTTAACCCAGCACTGCCAAGTCCATCACTAACCCATGTCCCCAAGCACCACATCTACACATCTTTTAGAAACCTCCAGGGATGGGGACTCAACCCTCTCCTTGGGCAGCCTGTCCTAGTGCTTGACCACCCTTTTGGAGAAGAAATATTTCCTTAGATCCAATCAAACCTCCCTGGGGCAACCTGAGGCTGGTTCCTCTCGTGCTA
The DNA here is from genome assembly GCF_963210335.1 of Falco punctatus. Classification (NCBI taxonomy): domain Eukaryota; kingdom Metazoa; phylum Chordata; class Aves; order Falconiformes; family Falconidae; genus Falco; species Falco punctatus. The sequence continues at coordinate 1,877,593 of NC_137590.1, forward strand.
TTGCTTGTTTCTTTGGAGAAGGGAGCCGTAGGGAGCAATCAGGTCCCCCCTCAGCCCCCTCCTTTCCAGGCTGAATGCCCCCAGCTCCCCCAGCCACCCCCCGTCAGCCTTGTGCCCCAACCCCGCTGCCCATCCCTGGACATGCTCCAGCCCCTCCACATCCCTCCCGGAGCGAGGGGCCCAATCCTGCACACAGGGTTTCAGATGCGGCCGCACCAGTGCGAGCACGGGGGGCCGGGCACTGCCCTGGCCCTGCTGGGATGCTGTTGGCCTCCCTGGCCACCTGGGCACACTGCTGGCTCATGTTCAGCTGTCTGCCAGCCAGCACCCCAGATCCTTTCTCACCAGGCAGCCTTCCATCCCTGGGGCCATCTCAGGACACGCAGGTCTGCGCGGGATACGTGCCTGTGGCTGCCGAGCGATGGTACGGGGCCACCAGATGGCAAACTCAAGGTCAGGCAAGGTGATGGCCATGCAGCTGGGAAAGACTTGGGAGGAAGCCAACGGGGACCAACGCCTCTGCAGATAGGATGCTCTCCCAGCACCATCTGCCCTCCGGCCGCTGCCCTGCCCAGGCAGGGAGCAGGGGTTTGGCAGGTAGCGTTGTCCAAGGCTGGGGGGCTGGGACTCTGGGCTTCTAGCATGGCATTGCTCTGAGGTTTTGCGCACCATCACTGATGGCCTCCATTTAACAACTGGCCTGCACGGCTCTCATTTTGCAGCTTCTAACACTCAGCACTGTGTGTTCAATAATCCTGTGCAAAGTGCTCTACTAATGGCCATGCAAGCCCAGCACCCCCTGGAGAAAACAGCCTCCCTTGCCTTCCCTGTCCCCTTCATTTAGCATTTCTTCTTACACACAATATTCATTTCGCATCACTTATTGGCCCCCTTACTGCAAGAACTGGAAAAGGATATTTTAATCATTTTATATTAATATTTCATACTCCACCTAACTGCATTCCAACAGAGCACTTTGCATTGTGCCCAGACTAAATCAGCACAGCAACCATGCATATCGGCACAGTGTCCCTTCCACTGGAACAGCACAGCTCACCAGTGCAGGGCTACGGAGTACAGGGTCTTCTCAAGCCACTATCTCTTTGATACGCCATGTAAAACCCCCTGGGTATGAGCCAGAGCACAGTATCTTGGTGATATCTCTGATTAGAAAAATATACACAGCAGAGACATATTACTGGTTAATAAACTGATTAATGTTTTAGTAACTATCACTGTCTTAGCAGATGCATTTTCACAGCTATTATTTTACCTTTCATTCCCCGACCCACAACTGCCACAAGACAGACTTAAACTGGAAAAGAGAACAAGACAAAAAGCAACCAGTAATAATGCCTGGAGATAGATAAATGAATGTATAAAGGGGTCCTTCGTCAGTAGGACCCTAGGGAACACCAAGGAAATATTAGTATGACTATCCCTATTTTCTGCAAGGGAAACTGAGGTGCAGACAGGAGAGGTCTGGGGTGGAGGGGATTGTGCCACCAGCCTCACCAACACTTACACAAACATCCTAATGATATCTCCCACTCCCAAACGACCCCGAAGGCTTAGGGAGAATTAAGGATGAGACTGTCAGAAGATCCATCCTTCTGTCCTGTGTGTCCCGTATCCCTCTACATGGCGAGGGACCCTGCAAGCTCTACAGGGGACAGCAGCCAAGCCACACCATGGTGACTCCAGAAACACATCCATCTGCACCTAGGCTGCACCGCCCCAGGGCTCTCCAACCACCCTTCGACCATCATCCCTGCACCCTGACCCTACCACAGATCCCAGGACCACAGCTCTCCATGGATTTACCACCCCACTATGCACAGCACAAAGAAACCTGTTTGCTACTGCCAGGCTGAGAAGAAAACACAACACAGGATTAACTGAGCTTCGGACCCCCAAAAGTCAAGGATCCCCTGTGCCATTTCTTAGGGATGGTGAGGACGGCTCTGAGGTCCCACGAAGCTCCTGTGCTCGAGGAGAGGCTGAGCCTGCCCGTACGTGCCCCCGTCCGGGTGCTGCAGCGCTCGGAGGTACGCAGGCTCCCACCAACGAAGTTGTCTCCCTGCCAGCCCTTCTCCTCTCTTCCTAGGACAGCATGTTTGGAAAAAAATGCCACAGTCCCTGCTGCCACTAACATTCAGGAATCCCTTAAAAATATTGATATTCAATCCGGTAACAGCCCAAGGCCAGAGCTGGTTCACTTGATAAGCTATTTTTCCTCCCTGCTTTAAGTGCCTTGCTTCACAGATTAGCTGTTTAATTGAGAGCCAGGTGTCTGAAAACCCCAGGGGCCTCTGTTTTAGTGACGAACTGTCAAAGGCGGCATCAGCAAAGAAAAACGACCGAGCCCCACCACTCTGTCCTGCAGAAAGGTCTCTTTATTTCAGCGTGACGGCAACATGCAGCCAGGCTGTTATTCTCCTCTTATCACGCTTGTTCACAAAAGGGGAGATGCGGTTTATTCATCCTGTCCCCATCTCCATCCAGTAACAAGTTTTCCCAACTTGGTGGCTTACCACTGGGAGTCAGATGACAAATGCAGATGCCCTGCAGGGACCTCTGGCATGGGGCAAAGGGCCAGATCTGCTCCCTGCCAGGTTTGGGGACAATTTGGCATTTGGGGTGCTGAAAAAAGCACCAGCAAACCAAGCAGATGTGATGGATGTCAGAGCCTGTGGTGCATCCGCTATGCTTCAGTGAGAGCTGGGTCGTCCCCAGCTCCGCTGCCAGGGCTGGCGCAACACAGCTCGCAGGCTAGAGTGACAGCTGAAGCTTGGTTTGGGTCTTCTTTAACCCTCTAGTTACTCTTGCACAGGACAAAACCCAATTCTGCACCACCTCACTGCTTTGTGGAGGTTATCTGCTGCTTTCATCCCTAACCTTTAATGTCCATACATCTTCCTTGCCACTTTCTTGCCAGTAGCCAGAAAGACAATTTTTAGGGAGGAACAGGGCAGTCAACATGCCCCAGCAAAAAACAATTGGCATGGCTGTCACATGGCCAGCATTTTGCTGGGGGCAGCGATCAACCCAGAACCTTGGCTCTGAGGGATTTCTGACTAAAACAGTCCTTCTTGTAGCAAAAAAACAAAAAAGCAGTTTCAAACAGAAACATGGCCAGCTACAAGACAGAGGGACCCCACTGATTGCACTGCCACAGCACCACTGATAGCACAGAAACGCAAGCGCATGCATTTAAAAGCAAAGTCCCTACTACCCCAGGTGCCAATCATTCCTCCCCCAAGAGCTGTGAGTAATTTGCTAGTGAGTCCCCAAACACCAGAGCCAAGCTCCAAAGCATTAGTTTAATAACCAACACAAACCCTGCAATCTTTTTAATAACTTCTAAGTCCCCAACAAGTCCTGCTCAGAAACCCAGAGGGGCTCAGCCCTCCTCCCAGAGAACGGAAAGTCCCTGTTCACTGTTGTGTGGTTCAATAAATTGAATAAACTGGAAGGAAACGTGTCCCTGGGTTTTATGGGGAAAACAACTTCGATTCTCCCAAATGTGACTGTTAAGGCACCAGCAAGTTATTAAAGAAGGGGACAGACAAAGATGTCACAATTATAAGACTAGTTCTGCAGGACCAGGTCTGCCTTTTGGGGAAATCTCCATTACGCTGAGTGAGCTGGAAGGGCCAGAAAGCTGGAGATGAGCTCCGCAGGAGCCAGACCAGCTTGTTGCGAAGCTGTGGGTTCCCTTTGCAAATCTTTTTCTCCCTGTAAAGTGCAACTGAGCACAGCCCAGTAAGGGATGATGCTTTTCCTGCAAGACAGGGAAGGTCCTTGGGTCCCTTGAGTGCAATTTTGGGGTGTCCCACCTCCCATCAGATAAGGGGCTCCTTGTACAGGGTATGTGAATTTTCCCAAACGCTTCCCAGGGCTCCACTTTGCAGGGGAGTCAGCCCAGACCTGTCCAGACTCAGGCTGTGCCAACAGCAATGACCGACCCGATCGCAGAGGTGGCCACCTCTCACACCCCCCAGCCTGGGACTCCCCGCTGTCACACACTCCCCCCCCTCCACTCTCCATACCCAGCCACCCCATCAGGGCTGTGTGAGCGTGGCTGTAGCAGAGATGGAGAAGGCACTGATGCCACCCTGCGGCCCCCCGTGCACCCCCACAGCCCCCCGGGCATTCTTGCTGTGGGGACCACTTTCTGCCTGAGGACAGCGTTTCCTCCTCCCGAGCACGAGGCTCTGCGGGCTTAGGCGGCGAGCCCAGTTCAAGCCCAGTTTCCACCCTGCACGTCGTGTTTTCCTTGGCAAAATGAAATTGTGTTAACTCCTGACACGACGGGAGACAGCGCTGTTGTAACAGCTCTGGACGGGGACTGCCTGTAACGACACACAGAGCGATGCACCTGCAGCACCTGCAGCACCCCGGGCCACGGCAGAGCACCCAGCAATTACTGCCTTGCTGGCAGCGGGGGTCACAGCCGTGTTCATAACCCGACCTCGCCGCCTGCCCTGCACTGAGCACTCCGCACTCCGTTTATAATTTACGGGGCGAGTAGCTGCTGCCCACCCACCCCCTGCGCCCACCCTGCCCACCTGGGCTGTATGGAGGAAAAAGCAAAGCTACTGAGTGGGAGGGAGAGAAAACAGCAGCCAAGTCGGGTTCATTACAGCACATTTGCTGCAGGACGTAAGCAAATAATCCAGATTGACACCATCAGCTTGTGGCAGATGCCAAGTTCTGCATTTTTCAGGGCTTTGGCAGGAGGGGCTGACTGTCCCCTTGATCCATCCTGCTTTATGCCGTGTCTGATGCACTGTGAATTCGTACATCGGCGCATCCTCCCCCAGAGCCGCTCCGGCCTCGTGCAGCTGCAGCACACCATCACCACGACACGCTGGCTTATGCCACCTACTGCTGAAGCACCAGGACCTGCAAACGCGGGGGTGCTGGTGCCTCTGTGCCCGACGGCGGGGAGCGAGGCATGACTAGTTTCCTTCACCTCTCTGGTTTTGAGTGCTATCTCCACAAATTTGGGATTCACTCCTGTCTGATGCAGGGTGATGCTGCCCAGACAAATTGATGTTGAGCACACAGAAGCGTGAACAGAATTAGCTCCTTCATAATCTTCCTTCAACTATCTGTCTTGCTATGCAAATAGCCTCCTTGTTTAATTTTTAATTAAAACAACAAGTCATTGTGAACTGGAGAAATCCTGCCAATCCTTTGCAAACCTGGCTCTGATTTAAATTTCAGTGCAACTGGTAAGCCCTTCATAAAGGAGCAATAAATAATCAATAGCTGCTTTAACAACCATTTAATCAAATTGTTAAAGGTACAATGGTTACAAAGTCTATCAGGTCAGCATATAGTTTATAGCTGTGGCTCATAACCATCTGTCCTACATATTATTCATGCCTATAGAAAGCTTAAAAATGTATTCATTAGAGCCTTAAATCCTTCCTAATGAGTGTGATAAAGGGATCACCTATGGCTGGAAACTCCTGAGATCCATCCAAGCAGCCCCTGCAGCAGCACTGCTCCTCACCCTGCCTGTCTCCACAACTGTGGGGCTCACTCCAAACGCTGCACAGCTCGCTGCACACACGCCTGCAGCCATGCTGGAACTCCGAGGGCTCGCTGTGGGGCAGGACACGGCTCCCGTATGGCAGACACCAGAGGTATGTACATATACGTGCCCCTCACCGTGGGGTCACGATGCTCTGCCTTTACAGCAGTGCTGCTGACCTGGTGATGCCTTCCCCCGTCTGCCTGATAAGCCGAAGTCCCTCCTTGGGCCAGAGAGACAAAAGCTGTCCCACCAGCAGTGCCGTGTGACAGCGCGGAGCATCCACAGTGCCTGGCCCCCCACCCTGCCCTTCGGTTCAGAGCCCAATTCCTTTGCAAACACGGGTGTCTGTCATGCACTGACCGGGATTTTCAGGCAGCTATCAATCTTGGCAGGTTAAATTTGGGGTTCCCATGCTAACAACACTGCATTTAAAACATGAGAGTCCTGACAGTTTACCAGGCCAAAAAAGAAATCCCACCATCAGTACTGCGCTAGAAGCAAGAATTGGGGCTTCTTCTGAAGCCTACATGGATCAGCTCCCGGGGCTTCAACCTGCCAGGAGAGCTCCTCAGCAGCTCTTTGGCTGTCTGCTTGAACATGGATACCTCATTCGCATGGAACTTTTCTGGACTCTGCTTATTCATGAAAATATATTTCAAATGAAGGCATTTTTCTCCTAAAAAAACCCTGCTAGGATCATCCTTTGATTGCAGAATATGCAACAAGTAGACTTTTCAGGAGTCTCTGCTTCTAATCGTCTTGGAAATCTCTCGTGAACAGACTAACATTCTTTTTGACAGCAGCAAAATAAATTTTAAAGGTCAATTGAATCAGATAAGCCCAGTCTGGCAGCACTTTCACATGCAGAATTCCATGGATAACATTTAGGTTATGTTCGAGAACAGAAACAGAATTCTTTGGAGGAAAGAATCTTTAAAAGCAAAAAAAAAAAGGAAAGAAAATGAAAAGGAAACAGCAATTAAATAGAATGTCATCTGTAATCCCACTGGTGCAAAACCTGATGATTACCTACTGGGGCTATGGACAATGCTACATGTATTAATCTAATTAAAGTCCTTTTTTACAGGCATCTGAAGCTAGCTCATTAGTGTGTTACCGAGATGGTCATTAATGGCTGGCCATGACTAATTTCTTGAGAATTATTCTTTAATTCTTTATTATTCACAGTGTAATAGGAAAACACAATGTTACCATCCCCCTCTCCCCTACTTGTACACAGTGGAGACAGGTTCTCATCAGCCACCTATTGACTTGATGCTCCTTAATGAACAACCCCCCCCTCCATCAGCCCAAATGTTGTTTTAACAGCAAATGATTTATTTATGAGGAAAAACAAGTGAACTTTCTGGGAACTTTCTTAGCTGTTAATGAACCGGCATCTTTGCCGCTGCTTTCTGCATCTCCTGCGTGCGGCAGGGGACCCGGAGCGGTGGGAGCGTGGGGCTCCCTGTCCGGCTGCCGAAGCGCTTCCTGCCCCGGTCTGTGAGCCCAGTGCTCAGCTCCCGGTACAGCACCCTCTGGCCCACTGACCCAATTCTCATTTAGCTCCACCGGTGTCTTCTAAGCAGAAGCCCTGCATCTTGGTGCCACGGCTTTTTTAACACGCAAATGCTGCTCTGGTCCCAGCCAAACTGGTCTGCTCACCCCCCAGTTTCTGCTGTGCTCCTGCGGCCGCCCCTGCCTCTTCCAAGCCGTGAGGGCTATGGCTGGTTTGTCTGAATGGCCTAGCAGAAGTCAGGGATTTCCACATCACCACGCGCTTCCCGCTGCTGGGCATTTTAGCAAAGCCCAAATGCCAGGAGATGGGACAAACCCATGAGCTGAGGACACCGCCAGCACCGTCACCACCCGCAGATCGAAGGGGTCCCTCTGGGACCCAGACCAGACTGGTCCTCCAAAATGCTTGTCCATGTTTTTCTACAGAGAAAACCAGCTGACTGTCGTCACGTCCCCCTCCCCCCCCCCCCCCCCCTCATAGGACTCGATGTCATGGGTATCACCGAGGGCAGGCACCCGCTCCCCAGAGACTGTGCTGGTGGGGGAGGGAGGACAGGAGATGGGGAGCCTTGGGGAGCACAGAGCAGGAGCGAGTTGCTGGTTCTTGGCACACTAACCCTCAATTCTTTAACAGCTGAGGTTTTTGACATGCTCCTTTCCTCTCTCAGAGTTAATTATCAGCTGACTGCCTTTCAAAATTATTGCAGACACTTTAAATATGCAGAATGACATAAATGATTAAGATACATCTCTCTGTAAATTCGCTGGGATGTGGGCTCCACTTCCGGTGGGATTTGGTGAGGTTTGGTTGCCCTAAATGCCACCTCCAAGGCTCCAGAGAGACCAGGGGAGGCACCTTCACCCCAGGGAAAGCATCTCAGATGGGAGGGATGCAGCCTGCAGTGATGGCAGAGGGAGACCTGAAAAGCAGCTGAGCTGCTCGAGGTGACCGCTAGAGCAAGACCTATGTTGGCAGCCATTCCCTTCCTCCTGAAAAATCATAAATCCTGCTCCCCATTCGCTAGTATTTCCCTCTCCAGCTGCGTGGGTGCAAAGGCTAAAGGAAAGCCTGGGTTCGGAGAGGATACACCTGCTCCCACGAGCTGTGCTGCCCCCAGCACCGGCTCACCCACAGCCCAGAGGTGACCGGTGGGTCTGGTGATTTTCCCACCCACATCGGTGGGCTTTGAGTCAAAGCCTGGGCTGAAAGTACATCATCTACTGCTCTCCTTCCCCATGAATATTGTCATGCCAGTCTTGCATAGTGTGACTATGTGTGATGGTTCGGGACCGTGCGGTCTCTCAGGGCTCCCCTTTGATGCAGTTTTCATCCCTTCACACTCTGCCAGCCTTTCTCTGGGACAGCATCACCCTTTCCTTCTCAATGTGAAGCTGCCATAGAAGGGGTAAAGACACATGCCCCTTTTTTAATAATACAGAAAGATTAGTAACCCATCATTGTTTGTTGATTATGGTCATTCTTTTCTGTAAATGAAGTTTAAAAGTCATTAAAAGATTTGTCAGCTGTGACTTATGAGCCCTTCTTGCCCTAGGGGAGTGAAGCAATGACAAATTCCCTCCACCGCCGTATCATCTGTTATGTGTTAGAAGTTGCCACGTTCCAATTACCAGGGACCCACGGAATCCGTAAACGAAAAGCAACTCAAATATCCTACACAGCTGCTGGGACCATTAGTCAGAGCTGGCGGGTTTCACTGCCACAGCACCAGGCTGAGAGGGAGTCAGGAATAAATAACACTTTGCACGCGTGCAGGGCATCACTGGCTACTGCACGCGGCTTTATCAACGTTAATTGCGCCTCGGGCCCTCCTCTGGGGAGGTGGAGCAGCTCCTGGCTTCCCAAGCAGGAGGCACACTGAAGGGCTGCCCTAAATTAAAAATTCAGCTTGCCTTTTTTTTTTTTTCCCCCCTTTGCTTGCAGCACAGTGGCAAAGGACACAGTTAGTGCCAAGGGCTGTGCTGCCCTGGCTGCCACTGCCGGCGAAGCCTTTCACACTGGGGCAGCCACAAAGCCCTGAGGACACGGAAGGGCTCAGCGACCTGCCCCAGTGCGGCCAGCCCAGCAGGTGGGAGAGCCCAGCTCACCCAGCTGTGCCTCACCCCCCGCCCTGGGAGGCTCCTGATGGCACAAGGAGCAGGAACACGAAGCACAGAGAGCCTGGGCTTGCCAGCAGAGCAGCCAGTGGTGTACAGAGTACAAGAGAGCTGTCTGGGGTGCAGGACCCAGGGCCACCTTTCCTATCTCAGTGGCAAAGCCAGCAGAGCCTGGCATGGCCCGTTGTCTCAGCTCTGGGATGGGGCATCACATATCATCCCCATGGAGGCATCCAGTTAAAGCCAAATTTCCATGCCAGGCACCGAGCACTCACTGGCTCTGTGGGCACTCTGCAGCTTCCCACCAGCATGGGCTGCTCAACCTTGCCCTTCCTGTGGGATGCTGAACAGCTTGCCTTCACCAAACGGGCACTCCTGCTGCCTCCCACCCACACAGGGCTCCCAAATACCCCAGGAAAGTCAGGACCAAGCTCCTGGCCCCTGAGTCATGGCAGGAAGGTAGAAACTCCCCAGGTCTCTGCAGCATCCCTTCCCTAACCCTTTCCCTGGGGACCAGCCCCAGGTGGGTTACAGCCAGAGCTGATGACCACCAGCAACTCCCAGTGCTCGCCCACCACTGGGGAAGGGCACGCACCACATGTTACCAGACCGCCTGGGTGATGTCGGGGGAACACCGCAGAGCTTCTTGTTAACACAACAGCTAATAAAATCAATTAGATCACATTAAATGGCAATTTGGCCCTCATCACACTTAACTTCCTCTGTGAGACGGGTAATGGCCCATGGAAGTTTACTGCCTGTTTGGCTTTAATTTGTTGGGCATGGTGGAGGGAGCGTTCACAATGGCAAATCTCGCTTTCCCAGGCCACAGAAGCTATCACTAAAATCTTTGGGACAAGCTTCTCCCCAAGCTTTTCTCTGTCAGAGCCCACTGGAGGTGCCCTGAAGGAGCCACACCAGAGCAGGGCCATGGCACTGCGGCCGTGACTCAGTGGTGGGACTGGACTGCTGTGTCAGGAGCTCTGCATCTGCCAACACCTAACCACTGCACGTCATGCCAGCACGGGGCTAATGTGCCTGCTCGGCGGAAAGAACTGCCTTTGGTCCCCCGAAAACGTGCGGCTGACACCCCCACGCGCACCTTTCACTCACCCTGCCCGACCACCCAGAAGTAAGCAGGCGTCTAGCCTGTTAACCCCATTTTATCCTATGTAACCCTACCAAATCTGATCTTTTATCAGCAAAACTGGCTGCCACCATCATGCCACCACCACAATGGTGTGTCCACCATCACTGATCTCCAGATCTCTGAAGAATTGCCTGAGTCAGCATGACTTTCAGTGGGTGTTTGCTTTCCTTGCTGCGTAGGACATCTTTGACTATCACCAAGAACTGTGAGCAGAAACAGATCTGTCTCAACACAACTGCTCCACAATTACTCATTTTAACAGTAGCAGTCATTGGAAAAGCAAAAGAAGAATGATTTCATTTTCATAACCTTGAGTTCCCCCTGCCCTGCCTGGATGAGAGCCTGCCTGCATTATTTTCACCCCCCCGGAACGCAGCTGCCACATTGCGCACAGAGCGCACCGTGCACCTTCCACGCACGCTGAAGCACGCGGGTGCCCAGGGCTTGTTCCAGTCTGATGGATGACGAACCCTCGCAGGGAATGTGCTGTTGACTAACTGATAAACCCTGGGCAACCAACCCACACTTGCATCTCTGGTTAGTGCTCATCTGCAAATGCTAAACAAGCTGGGTGCGAATTGTGCTGCTCTGTTCCACCGGGCACCACGTCATAAATAACGAGGGAGTTCGTGCCATTGCTGTGCCGACAGTCCAGAGCCGAGCACGGGCTCTTTGATGAACTGAAGCTAATGAAGTTAAATGGGGAATTCAAGCTGGTTTACGAAACCTTCATGGTTCGCTGTGGTGGCGTTTCAGCCGTTCCCTCACGTTCCACTTTGCAAGGGTGCTGGTTGTGCATGCAGACACACACACTGATGCACCCACAGCCACGGCACAAATAAACCCATGCGATACATCAAGTGATCTTGTGAGAGTCTGATTCTGGGAAAGGCAAGGAGGATGTTTTATGATGTTATGCATTTATATTTTATACAGGAGTCTGAAACATGCCAACACTTCTCCACAACACACAGTTATTGCTTAGGAACTCACTACTGCAGAACCAGCATTACAGACAGAGAAATCAAGAAAATTCCATTTTTAAGTGTTTTCCTAACCTCTGTCCATCCACAAGACTTTAATTCTCTTAGGTCAAAGTGATAGCTGTTTTGTTCTTTGCAGGTGGACTACTGTAATGGCAAAGGGGCAGCACTTGGCATTCATGCTTCATGCCTATACTGGGACGCCACTGGTAACCAGCACCTTCTCGTGGCACCAGGTGATACTGTGAAACCTGGTTTGATTTTGCAAAACACAACTCTCTCCCCCACCTTTGCAGTGGACAACAGCATATGTTTCCTAAAAACTTTGGCAGAAATAAAGAGAAAAGAGGAAAAAAATCCCATCTTTTTAAAACCCAACTAGGGAAGAAGGTGAGGGAGGGAAAGACCAGCTGCTGAGTCCATGGGGATGGCGAGGACTCTTCATCAGCTGGTGCGAGGCAGGTGAACTCCAAGAGCCTGGAGAAACCTTCTGTGGGTTTCTCAAAGAGGCTGTGTGGGTTCAGGAGGCTCTTCATCAAGGGTCACCTACTGAACGTGTTGGCCCTCAGGGGTCTGCCTTGATCTGCCCCAAGGAAACAGGTGTCGTCCCCCCCCGCCCCCGAGAACCACTGGCTGAGGATGTCCCACCCGTGGGAACGTTCTGCAGCTCCCTGAGAGCAGTGCCCCACAGGAGCGTTTGGGACAGACCAGGGATGTGATGGGCAAAAAAGATGGCTTGCTTTCTGATACCTGCAGCTTATGGGACATCAAGTCAGCTTTTATCACATCAGGCTATTTAAAACTTTTTTTTTTTCCCAAAGGCAGAATTCATAAACAGTCATGTTTATCTTTCTGGCTTTGCAGAGGCATTTTTCCACAGCCCTGCCTGGCCAGCTGACCTCTCGCTCCTGAGCGGAGAGGAGTAAATATCATGGCAGTCACTTTCTCCAAAGTTAATTTCTTAACTTGTCTATATGGCTCACATACACTTTGTCTCTGCAGCTGACTGCCAGTTTGGGAGGACAGCTGAAATTGGGAGGGCACTATATTAAGGGTGCTGATCATCCTTCATGTAAGGAGGTGAAAACCTCATCCTTTAAAGCATCCATGAGAACATCTTACACAGGAAAGCTGGGAGAAATCCTTTCTTTCACAGGATCTTTAACCTCCCTGTGCCATAGTCCACATCAGCATAAAGGGGTTGCTTTTTGGGTTCAATATGAAGTCATGAACATTTGTTCATGGCTGCAAATCACCCTGATGAAAAGCAACCTGTAAATGCAAGTGATGACAGTGATAGTTGCTATATATAATGTCTGTAAGATCATTAATGCCAATCAACTCACATATATGGAATATGCACCTTGTCAAGTAAAGCGAGATCATTTTACAATAAGAACCCAAGTTGGGTTTACAGAGGTAATAATAGTATCAATGAACTTAGACTTCAAGATGTTTGACTTGGCGCACATGTTTTTCCCTCTTTCGGCAAGCAAAAGCTCTGGAAAGTGCTCGAGCTTATTGCAGAAAACTACCTGGACCCAGAATGGCTCAGTAAGTCCTGGGGTGATCAGACCAGACAACGGTTTGAGGAGGCATCAGTAATTCTGCTTTTGGCTCTGGCAGAACGATTCCTGCTCAAAATCCAAGGAAAACACAGACAATTTGGAGACAGCTCAGTCATAGGAATTATTCAAGGATTGGAAAACATACTTCTTACAAAATCTTTGTTGCTTGACAAAGAAGAATTTACCTGGTGGCTTGGCCAGGGGCTGTAAGTGCCATTATGGAAAGCACAAATGGAAAAGAGAGTTTATCAATCGGCTGGACCAAGGCATGGCAGCATCCAGCAGCTGGAAGATGAAGCTAGAGAAACTCAGATTATAAGCAAGGTACAAATGCTTAACACGGTGGGTAATCAGCCTGAGAGACTGCTTGTTTTGATAGATTCTCTATTGTTTTTAAAGCAAGGCAGATTATTTTCCTGAAAAACCTGCTACTGTTTACATGTTAGTTCAATACGGAATTCAGGGCAGTCCCAGGGCCTGATTTATATAGGTGGTCAGATTAAGGGATAATTTGACTTGATAAATTTATTCAGCACTTTATCATACACATGACTGCTCATGCACATGCTGCATTTGTTTCCCTCCTGTTTCACTGCCAGAGGAGTTCTCCTCCCTCCACCGACAACAGGATGTGCTGAAAGAAGCAGGAGGTGATCCAGTTGCCTTGCTAAAGCTCATGTCAGTTGTAACACTTTATCTAGACCCCTAACACCTTTAAGAATGTGCCTTTGGCTGTTAAATTACTAGTTCCCCCATTTACAGGACATCCACTTTCAACTCTCTTTGAAATTAAATCCACATTTTCATTTGTTTTTTGACAGTCGCTATTACCAGATGGATCCTAATTTCAGTCCAGTGCCAGTGATGCTGTTGGCATCATTAAAACTGAACAGGGAAGAGACACTGCGCTGTTTCGTTCACGGTTCAATTCTCATTCCATGTGAACAAAAACCTGTTAGTTTATACTTCAGGTGGCCAGCTATGCGAGCAGAGATGGGTGCTCTGAACCGCTCCTTTCCTGGCTCATGAGCCACTGCCCTCCTGCATGCCCACACAGAGGCGGATCCTGATGCAACTATCACTGCTCTGTTGAGATCACTAGCAAAAATATAGTAAGAACATGTGAATTAACAGCATGACTTCTTTTTTTTTTTCCTTTTTGCTGCCTGAAACCATGCCTGATGCCATTTCTTTCTCTGCTCTACAGTCCTGCATTGAGATCAATTCAGCTGCAGCTTCTCCTGGCTCTGCTGCAGAGCAGAAGATGAAGTGCTGAGTATGCAGTGGTACCAAATGCATGCGATCGCAGCCACATTTTCAGGAGGCAGCATGTGGCGTGCGTGTACCCTGCAGAGGAATTTCTCTGGGACAGGAATGGTCTGCAATGAATGGCACGTGTCTCTTGTGCTATGCACAAGCAGGAGCTGACAGTGCCTCTTCTGCCTGCACATGTGTGTTATAGATCGGGTGTAGTGCCCTGCGAGCAGGTAAGGAGAAGCAAGATCCAGAGGAGTTTGGGGGCCACAGATGCTAGATCAAGCACTAGCATCAGAAGGAAGCTGTGGGTGAAAGTTCCTGCAGACAACTCCCTAGAGACAGGGGTACCCACTGGCCAACGTGACTTGATGTCTCCGCAGGTTAGCTGCTTGCCTAGGGGCCTGAGCCAGGGATGTTGCACAGACATTCATCTGGCAGAAAACAGAGATGTTCTGTTGGACCGGTTATTCATGGACAAGGAAGAACGGCACAGAGACAAGAAGGCTGAGAGAAGTCTTGGTTGCCGCAACCACTCATAACGGAGCTTTTTCTTATACAAAAAGGCAGAACCTAGAAGGTGGAAGCAGGGCTGCACCACTCTGGAGGATTATGGAAATACCTTGCTGCTACCATGTCCCTCCACCTTTATTTCCCTTTGGTGGATCTTTATATGAGCAGAGTTAATGATGCTGCTGAAGGGCATCAAGCCATGTGGGAAAGGAGACACTGCAGCACAGGGGCTTCACTCAGAGAGCAGGGGGGTAAGCTGGGAGGAGTGCCTCTTGAGCTAGCATGGCTAACCTCAGGAGCTGACATATGTGGAATGAGATGTACCTAAGTGAGACGGTAAAAATGTGGTGCACCTTCCCACCGCCAGCATCCCCACTGCCACAGAAAGCACAAAGCTCCCACAGCTCCGGGGCTGCAAAGCCACTCTCAGCTGCTCGAGCTGGCTAATCCTTGGTGTAAGAGCTCCCTGCCTGGCTGCCCAACAAAGCTCCTACAGGAAAACGGGACCTTACAACCGGCCCTCTTGCACAGCCAACATGGCATAAAGGATGCCCCCAGCTCAAGGAGATATGAAAGGTGGGTGGGAACCTGTAACCTGCCCAGCAGCTTACTAAGAGATGGCCATGTCCCCATCGTGGGAACCGTTCCCCATCCCCTCACTGTCACTCTTGTGCTTCCTTGTCATACTTGCATTTCTTTGACATGTCAACCTGCCAGAGCATGGCCAGTTGGGACTGGCTTGATGTGGGGGATCTCCCCAGCCAGCCTGCTTGGCAAACTCTCAGCAGTGCTGTTGGGAATCAGGCTGCCAAATTAGTCATCCTCGCTCAGGCAAAATGCCCTAGAATTTGGGACTGAGTTTTGCTAAAACAAAGATCTACTGCTGCCAAACCGAAGAGTTTGGTTTATTTCTGCAGAAGTTATGTTGCTAAGCCATGAACTAGAGAATTCGTGCCTTCATCACATTTCAGGTGTACTCTTTTGAGTTAGTTGTCCATTTGGGCAATAAAACACCTCTGGAAATTCCAGTATTCACTATTTAATTCACTGATTCCTCTGGAAACACAATGTAGCTGAACAAGGAGGAGATGGGCAAATAGAGGCATTAAATAGCTACAGACATAAAAATTACAGCCAAGCTCAAACCTGGCCACCTTGATGCTCTGCACAGATTGTGCCTGGAGCTCTCACGTGGAATTTTCTATCTACTACGGGCAGCACAGCAATGCTGTCCCTGGCCCCTGCTGGGGCTTACAGTGAAGGAGATGGATGGTCCATCTTGAACATGCTGTGAGGGAGACAGATAAAAGTCCCAGAAGGTGGCAAAGGGACTCGCAGCGGGTTTAGAAAGAGATCCCTTTCTTCTTAACTAGCTTTCACCTCATGACATCTCTGGCACGTTTGGCATTGCCCTTCCTCAACCTGCCTCCAGCAGCCTGGTAATGGGCCACCGCAGGGCTACCCTGAGCACAGAGCAGGAGGGCATTACACAGGAATCTGGTGAGATTTCCACACCTTTACAAAGCTCCCTGCTGCCTGGGCGTCTCCTGACTAGAAAGATTAAAGGGATTAGAAGCTTACAAATGATGAGCCAGGGAAGTGAAGGGCTTTAGAAAATACCAAGTTCTTAATTTACAAGGGATGTTTAAAAAATGAATGGAGTGAGGACTTTCTCCCACAGGGAAGTGGGAAAATTTATTCTGAAGCAAGGTTATTTGACCAGTAAAAGGGCTGGCTCATCCCATGTGAAAGTACTAATGTATATTTTATACGGTGCAGAGACAAAGGCATCTCTCATTTGCTCCTGTACAAATTAGGTGAAGAGAGAGAATGGGGGCAATAGGATGGGTAGAGAATATGGTTTTATGAACACAGTGAATAAAGCACTGCTAGAGTAAAGCTGGGAAGCACATTTCCAGATGAGTAGTTCATTGACTAAAAATTATATTTTGGAGTAGGCTGAACACTACTCCCAAAGCATGCAGAAAAGTCCCACTGGAGCACTTGCAGACAGAATAAAGTCCAGATATCTTATTTTCCACAGCCATATGGGCAATGTTTTAGCTCAGCTTCGGCTACACCCTGCCGAGCTCTCCCCTTTCTTTCACTCCCCATCCCTGCCTCTGGGAGGGCTGTGTTATTTCTCACGCTAACTGGTAGCTTGGGCCAGTTTAGTATCCTGGTTAAAACAAAATTTAACTGAGCCCATAAAAAGCAGGGGATGGGAAGAGCCCTTGAAGGTTTTCCAAAGTGGGGCTTACAAGTCAAGAATACATTTTTCCCTTTCCATTTTCCCCAGCACGGATCTGGCAGAGAAGGAAAAGGCAGGATGGGTGGTGCTGAGCAGCCTGCAAAGGCTGGAGCGTCCCTGCCCTGGGTACAGGCGCCCAGAAGATGTCTTCCCCAGGCTTGTTTCTGCAGCTTTGTCCTTGGCCCTGAACACAGCTCCTGCAGAACGGGAAGCGATTCCCATCGCAGGTGTCTTTCCATGCTGACTCTTTCAAACATGGTTTTCTCCATCCTCAGTTCCCGCTGACTTGTGCACCCCAGATAATTTCTCATGAGAAATGTAACAAGGAAGACTCATCCTCATGGGTTTGCAGAGACCTGTCTCCAAACACCCACCAAGACTGTGCAGAGCTGCAGCACTTCTAGAAACCCTCTCAACACTTCAGACCCCAGCACCAAAAGGAGCTCACAGCCAGACCCCTGTCTGCAACACTGATGAGCCAGGCTGCCAGGGCCCCCGCCTCTGCAGGAATCTGCTCTGCTTGCGTATCCCTTACGCCCAGGGTCCCAAGGGTGCTCCTGACAGTCCTGCACCTCTTGGGGCGGAAGAGATGCTTGGAATTTGCTGTGTCCGCCATCACGCGTGAGAATAACACCAAAGAGCACCCAGCCTCCCCTGCATTTGACATGAAAAACAAAGACAGTCAGAGGAAGATTAATATGCGCAGGGCTAAAGGTACTGTAATACAGGCGGCTCACTGTCCCTGTCAAGTCAGCAAGGCAGAGTGGTTGCATGATTTTGACATGTATCAGAAAGCAGAATCCATCCCTGAGATGCAAGGTGGATGGAAACCAGGCTTGGCTGGCTGAAGGGCTCTTGCCCAAATGCAGGCACTTCCCTCAGCCACAGACTGAGGTGCAGCTGGATCTGGGCTGAGCTGGTCTCTCTGCGCCACAGGGGAGCGGGCAGATGGTCCCAGGGCACAGCACTGCAGCGGTGGCTTTTTTACATTACTTCTGCTAGTAAAACCTACCCAAGTCCAGAGATTTCAGTGCAGAGCAGACACTAAATATGACATCAGAAGAGAATTAGCAAGTGAGAAGTATTTGGCTCTCTACAATTAACCTCGTGACCCTTCTGAATGGCTCACAGTCTGAGATGCACAGAATTTTATTTTAACTGATTTAGGATTTTTGTTCTAATGCAGACGCAGCCAGATTTTCATCAGACAACCTCTACATCCTCAGCCTGGTGGAGCCTGTCTTCTGCTACCCATGTGGCCACCACAGCATTCAGTCTTCCCGGCACAAATCCCATGACTGTTACGTGCAACCCCACCGAGGAACGCACCCAGCCACTGATGGTCACAGACGGCACCAACGCTAAAAGCAGCAGCAGAGCTAAACATCCCTCAGCACTTCACAGGCCATGGTGGTGCCCTTGGCTCACAGCTGTGTACCAACATAACCAACCTGCTGCAAACAGATAACATAGGTTTTGGTTTAAAGTAGCAACAGGGGTGAGGAGAGGTATAAATTGTGATATACGTTTTTACGTAGTTCAGCCTCCCCTGCAGTGTCATAAACCATAATGAAAATAGGTTCATGCCAGAGGGTATGAACTAGAGTATTAAACCTGTTAACCTACTTATACTTCAAAAACCCTATGCAAAGTTAAAAGAAATTAAAACAGATTAGGGCTGTTAATGGAATTCAATGGTTTCAGGTGTTTCAGTTAAGTTACAAAATCCCTGCCATAAAGCCTAGAAGATGGGCAGCAAGGATGCTCCACTGGGTTTTCCAGTTCCCAGTAGCGTGACTGCCGTCCTAAGGTCTTTGGAGTCAGACTGCCCCTGGTTCACTTGCGCTGTTCCTGGCTGAAAGGGGCTGCATGTCCCGCTCTGATCTGTCGTTCACTCCTGCACAAAAATCAGTCATCACTGTGATGATACCCTAGCAGTGCTCCTGTCTGTCTGTCTCCCGTTACCCTAATTTTGGAGGTGGTGTAGCTTTGCTGCTTTCTGTGACTCCCAATTTATTTCCAGGGTTGCCACCTATCACCTTCCCAGCAGCCGTGCTGGTGGCTGGTGGGAGTGTGGCAGTGGGAAGGCAGTGGTCCTCCCTGCCAGCTTCAGGGGGCAGCACCCTGCGCCCCATCGCAAGTGAGACAAACACAGTGTCCCCGTTTCAAGTGCCGGGTGGCACTGCCCATCACTGGCTGAGCGCAGAGTCCCCTTCTCCCTCGGGTGCAACCCCTGGGGGGGGGCTCCCACGCCCCTCGACTCTCCGTGTGCCCTGGGTGTGCGCACGGATGCTGCTCGCCGCCAGCAGTGCTCAGCCCTGCCCCATGCTGAGAGCCAGCCCCAGCCGCCGCAGGGGAATGCCGCTGATTCAGTGAGGAGGCTGAAATACTCCTGCGTTGGGCACGATCTCTGCTGGCTCTAATAGCAGCAGCAGTATGACTTGACAGAGCGCTTTTAAAACTTTCCAGGCTTTGGGTGAGATTTACAGAGCACTGGGCACAGGGAAGTATTTATTGTGGAGCAGAGGCGACAGGGAGCCCGGAGAGTGGGGGATAGGGGAAGGCAAGCAGCATGATTCATCAGCGGGGAAGAGCAAGACAACTTATCTGTTTTCTGCAATTCCACTTACAGCCAAGAAAAATGAGCCATCGTAACAGAAATTACGTGTGACAGGGAAGGACAAACTGCTCTAATCAAAACAACAGCGCTTCAGATAACTCCTGGAAGAAACCTGTCACCGGCACCCAACTCCATTTGGTGGGTGATTTTGGGCCGGGAGGATGCTCCTGGCAGGACGATGAGGCACAGACACTGAACACCCTCACCCCCTCCGGGATGGATAAATAAGCACTCAAAAAGCAAGCAATGCACCTCCAGAATACTGATTCCCCAGTGCTAATATTTTCTGGCTCCCTGCTACAAAGCCAAGGTGATTTGATTTAAGCCAAAGCCTAATAAATAAATGAGAACTTCCCAACTGCAGGGTGAGGTGAGGCAGAAGAGGAGGTTGGGGAGGAAATATGGAAGCAATGAAAACAAAAGCTAATAATGCAAGTTGCTGAGAACGACTGGCTCCCAGCAATGCCTGAAATGGCTCCGGAAGGCAAGGCTTTCATCTGGGTCCCCAGTGCGCTGTTTATTTTCCTCAAGGGAAATGTGAACCTTGGGGTCAACAGCATCACCTTGAGGGTCCTCTCAAGTTAGCTGAGTGCTGAGCAGAATGAACTCCTTTGTGCCACTGTGCGGGCAGGGATCGAGCCCCAGGCCCAGAAAGGTTTTTATCTTCTTGTGGAAGGAGCAGGTACGTTACCAGCCTGAACTACATTTGCAGTTAGGCAATAATCCCTACCTGGGAACCTGCTGGTAGCCCCTGTTAAAAACCTGACTGGGGGAACAGCTGCAGAGAAGATCCAGGGTCTAAGAGATGAGTATTTAACTAGAGATCCGGATCTCCATTCAGATCATACAGCAAAGACCAGGCACCACCCGAGTCTAAATCAGACCATTTGGAAAAGTCACAGTGATCTGCATGCCGAAATCTATCCTTATGTTTCGAGTTTGTTTAACTTCAGCTATTCCAGAAACCAGCTGGGTCTTAAGTCTGATTTCTTCTGGAGAAATTGCATAACCAAGCAGACCACGCTTTGTGGGCAGAGAGGATTTTCCTCCTGCAAAGGCTCTCTGATGTTCTGCCTTTGCCTACGACAAGGTACAAAACCTGGAGTCGAGCAGGATGTTCTTTTGCCACGTTCACCTTAAGTGACTTGGTCAAGTCCACATGGTCTGGCTGTGGACGAGGAGCCGACAGTGCATGTCATGCTAACAGCAGGCTGAGCACTGGGCCATCCTCTGCAGAGCAAATCCAGCTGTGACACCCTCCGAGTCAGCCAGGAGGTGGGCATCGCTCCTCCCTGCCCCATGCTCACAGGTGACCATGCCAGTGTATGATGATTTCCTAATTTTTTTTTTTTTTTTTTTCATTTCTGGGTCTTTCACTGGGGGCAGTGCTGGTCTCCTGCAGCCAGAGGAGCTCAGCTTTTTGGTCCAGCTGTGAGGTCCAGCCCTCTCACACTGGCAGCCTTCAGCCTTCACAGAGGCTAGCGGGGATGGACTGAAATCCAGCTGAGAGCCGCTGTGAACAGCTCCATCTTAAAACGCAGATCCTACACCTGGGTCTGCCATGCAGCGTGACACAGTGCTGAACACCCTCTCCCATCCAGTTTGTGCAATGTGGAGGGTTTACCATCCCTGCCACCCCATCTCACCTCCCGGTTCCCTCTACAAGATCAATTTGGACTCCTGACAATCTGAAAAATATATCTTTGAGTGTTTCCATTAGCCATCTGCTTTTTTTAAGACTTATTCAGGCTGAATTTTCAAGCTTTTCACCATGACAGGCCAGAAATACACTACTACTTTTTTGAAAGTGAAGATGTTCACAGCTGATATCCCTACAAGAACTGAAGTTTTAAGAAAATAAAGATTTGAGGCCCGTGGTAGAGCCACAAGTCTGGCAAACCCACAGGAGACTGAGGCTGCAGCATAACACGTCTCTTCCCTTTGGGTAATTTATTCTAGAACTGAAATAATTTATTCATAAAACAAACATTTGTTCTAGCAGAACTCTATTATTAAAAAGTCTTCCTACCAAACATGCAATTCTCATGACTATAACTCTAACAAACATATGAAAATACTAATGAAAATGCAAGAAATAAAAATCTGGCAATCCAAGCAGCTAGACCTGTGGATCAGATGCTTTGCTGATGCAAACTGAAGGACTGCTGGTGACTTTAATTATTGTCGTACCGGTTTACACTGGCAGAAAAATTGGCCATGGCTGGTAAGTTCTATAATGTTAGGACTGGACTGGCAAGCGGATTTCCAGTGGTGCAAGCTGAAGTCAGCAGTGACATACTGACTTTTATCAGTCGAGAAGCATATCAGATGCTTTCCAAAAACTGGAGTCTTAATGGTGGAGCTTTATCTTGGAAAATCCATTTAGGAAAAGAAAAAAAAAATGCAGGGGATCTTAGAGTTCACTGCAAAGGTGAGGCAAGCTGTGGGTCCTGCAACTGCACATCTCAGAAGCCTCTGCATGTGGGCAGCGTGTTCAATCTCCTGGGCTTGCTGTGTGTGAGCGCACAGCCCGCGGCACGCACTGCACCGCCGCGCCCATGCAGCAGCATCGGCACCCGCTGAGCACGGGCTGTTGGCTGCAGCAGGACCCCCCGGCTCTGCCCGGCCAAGAGCCCAGATGGCATCTTTCTGCCATAAAAAGATGTTAAGTAGACAAGACGCAGGGAGTAACCCTTTTGTTGGGCAACAGCAGGGAACTCCGTGTCCTGAAGTTTTAGGGAACTGCTGTGGTCCTGTGCTGGTGATGAGGGAAAGAGCAGACAGAAGAGTCGTGCTGGGAAGAAGAAAGAAACTGCAGAATAGTAGAAAATAAAGAGTTCCAAGAGAGTTCATGTATGTAGTTTCTGCTCAGGAGTACCCATGTGGCATTTTGGAGCATCATCTCTGGAGAGATGGTGGAGAAAAACTGAAGTGAGAGGAGCCAGGGTAAAGGAGGAGGAAGGCTTTCGCTGCTCTGCTTTGGATGTGCTGGAAGAAAGGGGGTCAAAATGCGACACTGCCAAGGTGTGGTGGTGCTTGGGTGTCTCAGGGTCCAGAGAACAGAAAACTCATTGTCCAGCATTAAACCAGGCTGCGGTCTCACTCCTCTCCTGGGGTGAAAGCCACGCTGCCCAGCTGGGAGCCCCGATGCCAGCCTGGGATGAGGCACAGCAGAGGCGAAGATGCTGCTTCACTGGAAGCTGAGCTAAAGCACCACAGCCACTGTTCTCACAGAGCCATGTTCGTTGTGCCACGCACTGCACTGCACCATGGCTGATGACCCGACTTGGTGCAGTGTTTTGTTGCCTCTAAACGCAGTGTGTCCTCTTTTATACACAGATCCAGCACTCAGGAGAGCAAAGTCACGGCTTTGAGCTTTTGACTCCTCCTGGGCCCCCAGAAGAGGGTTGGCATCACTGTTCATCTGGAGAAGGACCTCAAGGACTTCAAACCTCAGCTCAAAGTCAGTTATGGCCAAATAACCCCCCCTGAAGTGACCTGAATGCCACTGGGGCCACTCCGGTTTGAAAGCACGGTGAAACACAGGAGCTATCTCCACCGAGCTCAGTGAGCATCCTGGCCCTCCAGAAGACCAGCAACCAACCCAGTGCCCTGCAGCAAACCAGTGCAGAAGAGGAGAGCTTGTGCCTCCCACCCCAGCATCTCCAAATCCTTGTACCCAAGTCCAAGCAGAACTTCATCACCAGGCACTGTGGTTGCTGCAAGCCCAGAAGGTTGGTTGTCTGCTGCTACTGCTGTGAGACACTGGACTGCTCACTGAATCCTATCCTCTCTCTTTCTCTTTCTAACAGTTGGGTTTTGCTGCTTTCTGTTGTTTCAAGCCTTGTTCAAGGCTCACCCTTTGCTTGAAGTGTAAGGGGACAGCCGGTGACAAGCTGGCACTGGCTCTCAGCTGGCAGGGAAGATCTCCCTAACACGTGCTGCCCATGCAAGGGGATGTCTGAGCACCTTCTGGACCGAGAGCTCAGAAGTGACATACAGAACCAGAACCACGCAGGCAAAGGATAAAGGGGGAAAAGGAACACGCAAAAATGCATTCCTGAGCTGATGTCACGGGCCAGCAGGATCTAAAGGCAGTGACAGCAATTAAAGGCAGCCCTCCTGTCTCTGGTCTGCACCATGGATCTCCTGCCTTCACCTGGCATTTACGACATGCATCCTGAGGTCCCTGCCAAATGCTTTATGAAAGTAAGAAGCCCCATGGGGTGACAGCACATGCCGGTGGGGCAGAGCACACGCTGCTCGTGTGCCCCCATAAGCTCCTGCCCCTTGCACAGTGCAAGCCTGGCTGGCGCCCAGCAAAGCGAACCCACACCTCCTCCCTTCACACCGCACAGGGCCACGGGGGCTCCAAAGGCCTGAGCAAGCCCCTCATCGTCGGACCTTCCTATGGACGGCAGGTCCTGCCGAAGGGAGTAACAAGCCTTGCTTTTCCCATGGCTCCCCCGGGGGTTTGCCAGACCATCCCGTTCCCGAGCCAGACAGCTCTGGCTCTCCCTGTTCCCGGTGATGTATGACATCTGGGAACTCTCATATATCCAGTGGGCAGGCTCATTTATACAGGGTTTGAAAAATAGATGGTGTATGAAGTGCAATTTGGTATTGTAGCAAAGTTCTGTCCCCCTTGGGGTGTCAGGGCATTTGATTAAAACCCTTTTGTGGGAAATCAATATTTTACTCATTAAAACTTTCATTCTTAGACTTAAAAACTACTAAGATGGACTTGTAAGACGGTGCACTACATGCATGCACACACAGGTCTATTCATTAGGGGAGTAATCCCTTAGCATTTATTTTTCTTTCATAAGCACACACGGAGGTAAATAAGCAGTAAGAAGGGTGTCTTTCTAACAGATTAGCGACCTGCAGCAGATGCGCCGTTCACTGCTAGGTTAGAGGCACTCAGAAATGCTGGCCCACATC
This sequence comes from Falco punctatus, assembly GCF_963210335.1. Taxonomy (NCBI): domain Eukaryota; kingdom Metazoa; phylum Chordata; class Aves; order Falconiformes; family Falconidae; genus Falco; species Falco punctatus. Next base: position 1,902,057 of record NC_137590.1, read on the forward strand.
ATCCCAAGATCCTAGCCAAGGTGAGAAAAGGCAAGCATCCTGGACAAAACTCCAGGGTCAACAGAGCCTAAAGCTTTGAATCGCACCCAAGGGTAGTGGCTGACACAAGAGACTAGAGAGACGCTCGGTTGAATGAAATTAATAGAGCACTGACTTGAGACTAGTGAGACCAAGAGCTGGCTGCCCAGGGACCCCGGTGAGTCCCCTCACAGCTCTGTGCTTTGGTTTTCCCATCTGTACAATGGGCACACTGTCCTGCAGCGTAACACCAGCAAACAGACCCACCTGAGGTGCTGGAGGACTAGGATTGTCGCTGGGATTTTGGCACAGAGACTGTTATCAGCCAGTCCCAGGCTCTTCCCAGGAGCGGTTACAGGGGCCGTGGGCAGCACTGGAGGCAGCACAGCACAACCTGCCTGTACGCACACTGGGCTGCCGTTAATTACCACCCTTACAAACACCCAGCAGCTACAGAGATGAAACAAGCAGCAATAATGATAACAAAATAATATTTAATAATCCCTTCCCAAAGCAGCACTGATTTATTTCTCTAAGGTGTTGCTTTGCCTCCTACAAACCGATCTGTTAGTGCTGAAACCATAGCAACAGCCGGATTGCACCACTATACATAAGGATGCACAGCCACTGTCGTCCGGACCAGCACCACCAACCTGCCTCGATTTTACAAAGACAAAAAGATGTTCAGGTGCCGCCCTACAGCTTGCGCCACATCTCACAGACGGAGGGATGGCGGGTGCCCTGCGGCACGGGGTCCCCGGGCTGCTGGTCCCCAGGCCGGGGTGCTGCCTGGACGAGTTTGCCAGGACCATCATTCTGACACTGAATCCAGCAGGAAAAAGCAAAGCTGACAGTGACAGTATTTTCCAGTACAAACTGGGGCCAGATGAGAATGAGACACTCTCTTATGAGAGAATAGGAGCAGGTGTGAACCTAATTATGATAAAACCAATTTCCTTTCCGCTCAACACTGAGAAGGTGGCAGATGGACATGACAGCACTGTTTGTTTTGGGTTTTTTTTGAATTAAAAGTACCACGTTCCCATTTATTGTTGGTTACTGTTTATGGTGCTTTTGCTTTTGGGAGACAGAACAAAAGATGCGAGGGCATAGCAAATGATGCACAAGGAGCGGACAGGTCCCGTCTCCCAGGGCTGAGTGGTCCCCAGTCCAACCCCGACCTGTGCTCCTTACGCCATACCACTCCTCCCTCCTGCATCTCCACTACAGACTGACTGTCCTGCAAAGGCCACAGTAAACTTCATTACCTTCTGTTCTAAACAGTTCAGCTACTTATCCCACCCACAGAAACAGCAACATGTGACAAAAGGACAAACCTTTCAACAAGATGAAAGAAACAAAGTGACCGGAGATGGCAGAATGAAGGAACAGAGTCACAGCATCATCTGGGGGATATTTTTCTCTTTGTTATTTTTTGCCCTTTCAAAATACAAAATTTCATTAACATTTGAAAGCACTGAATACTTCTGCTTGCTCCCTGGAGGTTTAGGAAGTGGGAAGGAAAAGTTTGCGAACATTTCACAACTATCCTATTGTTTATTCTTGGAAAAATGTCAGATGTTCACAATATGACTGAGGGTTTTGTGCACAAGCCACACACGGATAATTATGCTGCTCTGCAGTGGAGGGAGTGTGTACAAGCAATGCCTCCATTTAGAGAAAATCTAAGTGGGTTGGGGTTTCTACAGGATGAGTGGATCAGACAAAGGGATTTTTGAAGGGGACCTAGCTGGTTATCTGGGGACAATCTCCTTTTCAGTGAAAGCAGGCTGGCAGAGCCCAGATTGGTATCGGCTGCTGTAGACAGTCAGCACCAGCCTGAATCTGATCTGATGCTCATCTGTGCCGCGCTATCTTCCATGGCTTCTTTGCTGAATCAGTCACACTCTTGCAAAGCCAAAAAATGAATTAATTTGTCTGGGTAAAGACATCCAGGCAAGAAATCAAAACAAAATCAGGCTTCACCGTTCCAGGGGAGAGCAAATGGCTCCCCCAAAGACATTCCTCAGGTCAATCCTATCTCTGTGTCCATGTCCAGGAAGAAAAATCTTTCTGACATTGGGATGCCAACGGAGCAGCCTACACCAGCCGCCTTCCCCACGTTTCAGTGGGAGCTCAGCAGTGTGATGAGCCGGTGTAACCCACAGCGCAGCACCCACCGCCCACCTTAGTGGCCGTGCGGGGGGAAGGAGCCTGGGGCTCATCGGAGCCCAGCTCAGCAGCCCCCCAGGTTTCCGTGACTGGGAGCACAGCAGTGCGAGAAGCCACTGTTTGCCACTGGCAGTGCTAGTGCTCCTCTATGGGGTGGGGGCTGCGGGACATGTCCTACACTGGCCCATTTTGGGTGATGGGCATTTTATGGCCCACATGGCTAATGTTGGCCAATGACTTGTCCTCTTTCAGCGATGCTCAAGGTGCAGGTAGGTCCGTGTAGCTAATGCCCCCCTTGCTAGGCACAATAAACCCCTGGCACCTCTTGACTCTGCGTATGACAATACGAATCTGATCAGCCCTTCACGCTCCTCCTGCCCCCAAAACTTTGGAATTTGCCACTGAGGGATTTTTGTCATTTTGAGAAGCTTAGAAACCGGAGGGGAGCCCTGCTGCTTCCCAGCACAGGCAGGATTTACAGACAGAGGTAGGGGAAGGAAACCTTATGAGATTTATACATTTTTTTCCTTTAATAAGTGTCATTTTCTATTTACTGACCTGGTTTCCAGCCTCACATCTGCACGTGCACTCGCAGGCACCCAGCTTGAGGATTAATGGCCAGCAAGCAGCATGCTTTTTAAAAATTATTTTAAAGGTATTTATTAAGAGTAAAACCAGACCTCTCTCCTGTGCACCCCAGTGAAACATGCCCGTGGGGTCCCCATGGCCTTTGGTGCCAGACACACCATGGTGACTTCTGCACGCGCACCGTGGAGCTGAAGGCATCTGTCACGACAGGGCAGCTCTCGCCAGCGACAGCGGGAGATGAGAGCAGTCACATGTAGGAAATCCGACGTATGGCTCGAAGCAAACGCACATGGAACAGGCTGCCCGGGGAGGTGGTGAAGTCCCATCCCTGGAGGTGTTTAAAACACACGCAGGTGCGGTGCTTGGGGACATGGTTGGTGCTGGGCCTGGCAGTGCTGGTGTAACCATTGGACTTGATGATCTTAAAGGTCTTTTCCAATCTAAATGATCCTGTAATTCTATGATACTCTGACTAAGTCTGTCATCACTTGTTCAAGAGACAACCTACCACCTAGAAGGCATTTAAGAACAAGGTCTTGTAAATCATTCGAGTAGGAGGTTTTTCCCCAAAATTGTATCTCCTTGAGGACCTTCCTAAGCAAAACAATCTTCTCTCTCACTGAAGTGTCTTGAGCTAAATGCCAGGAAAAATAAATGGGGAGTATGCCTTGCTTAAGGAACGGACCTCCAACACCAGCTCAACCAGCTGTTCCTACGTTACTCGTTACTGACTTTGTGATTTTTGCTGAGGGTGAAAAAGCATCGATCAAAACCTGCTGAGCGGCAGAAGAGTATACACGCAGCAGCGGAGGCGCAGCACTGATGCCAAAGGCAGCCAGAAGGCACAGCCGCTCAGTGCCTCGCACATGGCTGGCCCTGCTGGTCCGCTGGGATCACCAAGGATCGGGAGAAACAAACCTGCCCCTCGCCTGCTGCAAGCAGCGCCCAAGTCTGAACATCAGTAAGGTTCACCATGAAGAGAGAGGCAAGGATGCACTGGGGAAATGCAGCCCCTGGCTCCGCACGCCCACCCTGCCCCGGCAGGATGCCACCAAGACCCAGCACGTGCTGGGTTTGGGGACAGGACCGATGTGCCCAGGGAGCCCAGGACCCCCGTCCTGGCTCTGACTAGTGCCTATCTCCCACTGGGGCAGGACACTACTGTTGTGCTACTTCAAGTCAACAAAACTGCAGCAGTTCTGCAAGATGAATTAATCCCCCGCTTTAAGTTGGCTACCCAAGAAAATCGTTTCTTGAATAGAGATGCTTTCCTACACGAGGGCTGTATTAGAGCATTTGCTGGCTGAAGCCAAATCCTGCTGTGCTCCGAGTGTCCTGTAATTTAATGTATGTGCACTCAAAGTCTGAGTTAAAACTGTCCCTCAAAGTCTGATTTAAAAAAATCTCTTCTAAATATTTCCTAACCTGGGGTTTACTGCTATATGATATTTTTCATTTGTACAAAAGAAGGTTTTACAGCTACGGAATTCCACAAAAGATGGAATTCCACAAATTCACAAGAATCTGTGATTAAAAGAAGATACCAAAATGATTGTGCCTAATGATGGAAACTTCTGAAATTCCTGAGAGGTGCTTAGTAGCTGTGACAAACAGCTAATAAACACCTTCCACTCCTACAATCAGTGCCATGTACTCTGGAGTAGATACATTCCCAGCAACACTGAATTACGTTCATTAGAAAGATCATTAAATTTCTTTTGATTAAGTGTCAGGAATAAACTGTAGATGAATGATGGAGTTTTTTAATGAGTTCAAAGTCCATGAAATAATTTTCTTCCCTGGGTCAATTATAATTTCAAAGCAAAATTCCTATGGGACCAATTTATTGGGAGTGCAAGGAGGCTTTTGTTCTGCAGCTCCCAGCTGCTCCATACGCTGCCTGACCCTGCCTGTGTTTGCTTAGCTGCGATTTTGCTTACTCAGATAAGATGCTGAATGCCCCAGCAAAAAGCTCTGGGGAGCAGCTTTCTCTTTCTGGCTTATAATACATATTTTGGTGTTATTACTTACAAAAGAAAAAAAGATAAATGTCCTCCACAATGAACACTTCTCACTGATTTCTGAAACTATCCAGGGATTTTTGCAGGCACGTTATGCAGACAGAGATGTTCAATACATTCTGGGTAAAAAGAGCTCTTCCTCAGGGAGCGAAGGAATGGGAACATTGCTGGAATACCTACAGAAGGAGGTCCTACCGACACAGGTCGCAAAACGTGCCCTTCACAGTGCGATTTGGTATTGTACTGCACGAAGCAAGCGCTGGAGCCAAAGCGTAGAGAACATGCCCATGTTTTAGTCCCAGGTGTACTTGTTCAAACCAAATATTCACAGCAAGGACGATCACAGAAGGCGGCCGCAGTGACAGGATCCATGTGCACACCCATTCCATTGGGTTTCAACAGGAACCTGAAGCTGCTGTGGGGTGTCTGTTGTGTCAGCCCCCCCAAAATCCCAGCAGAAAGTCAGCCAGCTTCAAAACCATGTAGAGAAACATGACATACACCAGAACACAGAGTGCTGGCCTGGGTCAGACCAAAGATCCACCCAAGCTGCCCGTACAGGCGGCTCGACAAAGGGCGCAGGGGACAGCGTGTGCAGGGCAGCACCGAGCAGATCCATTAATTTAACAGAAAACATGGCAGAGAAGGCAGAATGGGTGACCGCAGCCCTACAGAGGTGGCAGCAGCTCTCACAGAGAAGGGGTGAAGCCGTGCAAAATACAAATGAACTAAACCCTACCCTCTAATTTCTGTGTGAGCTACACTGGCACGAGTGAGCATACACAGCCCACGGTGGTGGCACGGTCCCTTACCAGCGTGACCTGGGTGAGCTCCGCTGCTGCTAACTGAAGTGTCACCAATTTGTCCTTCCAAATCCGGGCACAGCATCTAACTGGCACAACCCTGGCACTGCAATAACACTCTTGTCCCATGAGAAGGTCCTGGGAAAGCAGAGTTATCGCAGACAGTTTGCTCTCGGGAAGGACTCCAGCCTGCCTCCCTCCTGTCCTCCACAGCAGAAGAGTTTCTTGACACTTTATGTACTGCCAGCTCTTCATTTTCTCCCCTCTTTACCCACACTGCTGTCTGACATAAGCCCTGACCTCCTCACTCTGCTGTTCCTCCTGAATACGACTAGACATTCATCCACAGAGAGGCAAGGAAAGCCTGAGAACCCATGGCACTAAGCACTCTGAGGGACGCACCGGGCTGCACAGTCATTACACCATGGACCCGGTCTTTGACATAACCATCTACAGGTCCAGGTGCCACTCTGGCATGTAACACACCAGATGCAAAATAACATGGCATCACTTCTGCTAAAATCATTCCTTGCTTAGTAGGATGCACTACAAAGTAGGATATCCATTCTTCCAAAACTTCCTAGCATGTTTGCTTCTGCAACTTCTGTAACAAAATACAGCACCAGACTCAACAATAAAATAACATGGGCTCAGGTGCTGCTTGGTCCAAAGCTCTCCTCAGTGGAGTGAATTCCCAGATTTCTGATTCTCCATCTAAGGCAGCTTTATCTTTTCCCTCCACCAGCATGGCTCTGCCCTCCGTCTGAAGGCTGAAACCTCCACAGTGGAGAACAAAAGTAGCCGACACCTCCACAGCCGCCGTTCGCGCGCAGCCCAGAGCATTCAGTTAAATTGCCATCGATTTCCAGAGCCATTAGCACGGCAGGCTGGGCGCTGCTGCCAGACCAGGCTGCGTCTTAATTCTGGTCTCCGAATATTCTGTGATTAAGCATCTTCCCAGCTTCAGACACTACAACCCCTCTCAGCTCTTTCAGTGGAAACAGTAAATAGGATGGGATCTTAACTCTGAGCCTTTGCTATAAGCTGACCCTCGCTATCCCCAGGATAACCCTGGTGGTACTTCTGAATCCTGATGGATGTCCTGCCTCATCCACCCCATCCAGTGGCACCTCCCAAAGTTCCCCTGTACCCCACACATGCTCACTTTGTGTATAATTTCCCAGACTAACAGGCTTTTTCCAAGGCTTTGCACCGAGACAATATACCGTCCGATTGGCTCACTACCCAAAGCAAAGGCATTTTTGAAAATATGTCCACAAAGCTTTTACTAAAATCAAGACAACCTTCATTTACTCCACTTTTCATACCTCCCAAAGGGTGAAAAACTCATGAAACCCAGAAAGTGAGTATATTAATTAACTCAATTTTATAAATACGAGTCAACACACGTTCACAATTTTACCACAAAGATGCTATTCGCTTAACAGGGGTCACTGAACATCTACCACATGGAAATGATGAAATTCAAGCCCCTCCAATCTGGGCTAGATGCAAACTGTGCCTCCCACTAGCGTGCGGTGCTGGGGACTGGATGGAGCCAAGTGGAGATCTCCCAGATCACGTTCTGTAGTCTAATAGCAGGAGCTGAGGAAGGAGCTGGCTGAGCAAAGCAGCACATTTAAACATGCCCTCTGAGCACGACTATGAACTTTTCCATGAATTCTCCTTCTCTGGGAGGTAGGACATCTGCAGAAGGGATGCACTCCCCAGTGCTCTGGCAGGCCCCAGCAGCAGAGCTTCTCCACTGGAGTACCCTGGTGCCGATCCAGGAAATCAGTTAATTATTTGCTTAGATCCAAGCACACGAGCAACCTAATTACATGCAACAGGACACCCCTCCAGCTTTAAGTGTTTTGCTGGACCGGCTCCTTGATATAAAGTGTAAAGCTAGGGGCTCTGTGCAGAATACAGAGAGATTTTGATTAAATTCTTCTGACGGGGAAGGAGGGAGGAAGAAATGTAGCCTTTATTTAAAGCCCGCCTCGGTTTACAATTTATATTCCAAAAAGCTGTGAGCTATGGTCTTAAGGAAGGAAGGAAGGAGATCTGCCTTGCCCACGGTATCCCCCCCTCAGCCCACTGTGACGCGCTCACACGAAACCTAAAGCGGAATCAACCCTGTCTCATCTTTTCAGTCAAAAAGAAAAAACCTGAAGGATTGTGCTTCCTCAAAGGAGGGACAACGCTGTGTGACAGAGGCCTCCCGACGGACTGCGGATGCCCTGGAGGAGCAGCTCATGCCTGCAGAGCTGGTCCTTGAGCTGCTGCCTCCCAGGAGTAACCGGCCGTGCACAGGCTGTGCCAGCTGAGCAGAGCCACCCCCAGGTCCCCTGCGACCCCCCCCGGAGCCACACAAAGCGCACGGGGAAGCCGCTGCCTGTGTAAAGACGGGCTTTCTGCACGGTTCGGAGGCGCTGACCTTGCCCGGCAGGCAGGATGGGAAAGGGGAACTACCTCAATCTACCAGCAACCGCCCACCTCTCTCCCCCCAACCCTCCCCATATGAATCAACACCCCAAAATCTTCGACAGTCAGACCTGACCTGCCAGCTACACGCTTGCAATGACCAAACCAACTACCCATCTTGCCCTCAGCCTGCAGAGCAGCAAAGACTTCAGCCATGGCAGCGACCCAGTGATCATCAGACATCAGCAGGACTGCGGACACGGCGCAAACCCAGCAGGCACAGCCCCAGAAACGTGGGCTTTGCTGACAGCCCCAACAAACCTCGTGTCACAAATCCCCCCCACTTCCCAAAGATCAGCCTATGGAGACCAGTACTTGAAGGCACCGCAAGCCAGCAGAGCACAAGGCATCCCGAAGGCAGCGAGGGCGGCGGGTGCCGACGGCCCCTCCTGCATGGCCGGGCAGGGATGTGCCGTGTCCAGCCCTCGCCACTGGTGTGGGCTCTCCGCTGGGCCGGGCACTACCAGCGTTTCAGCTTCAACAAGATGACAACTTCCTCCTGTGCGTTTCCACCAGTACGTTCACAGGTTTTTTAACACGCAGCCTGTTTAGGGAGGTTTACGCTGCCGCCTGCTTTGAACGCACTGTGAGTGGTCAGCGCTAAACTGGAAACCGAGCTCTGAACATAAATACTACCATGTTTCACCAAATTTACTACTCTGAATGCATCTGCCTCCCAGTTTTTCATTCATCTCAAGCCACTTTCACCAGCCCATCCCTTCCTGAGTGCCGGACCGGTGTGAGTCCCCGCAATGCTGCAGCACAGGGGCTCCTGCCCCGCTGCCCCGCAAGCCGGGACCAGCAGCCCAGTAGCAGAGCAGGCCCCTGGGGACGTGCAGAGGAGAATGTGGGGATGTGCATTCAGGTCCTTATTCTGCCGCCGGCCTCATATGCCACCCTAGGGCAGCTATTCAACCTTCGCTGGGCCTCCCTCCCATCTATAAATGGAGCTAATGCAGCCACGGCTCACATGCCCGCTGCTAATTCATCAACCGTTTATGACCACACGCCACCACCACCCCTTCGCAGGGAGACCAGCTCCTACCCTGAAATTATTTTTGCAAAGGTCAACAAGTGAACAGCAAACCCACACCACGTGCTGCTCAGTTCTTCGTACTTTTTTTTCACTTTGGACACAGTTCTGTGCAGACTTTCTAACACATTCACATCACTGCCCCTTCTAACGTGTTTTAAAATCTGGAGCCGGGTAGAGAAGAGCAGAAAAAGCCTACTACCTTCAGAGAAGAAAAATGCTACATTTGCACGGAGTAGTAACATTTCCCCCTCCCCCCCCCCGGTCCATTTCTGAGTCCTTCTGCCTATGCACACACATGCCAGGGTCACTCAGAGTGGGCTGTGCAGTCTTAGCAATCCTCTGCCTACAAACAGGTCAAAACTATTTATCAGGAGCAAAGACGGTAAATAATGAGAGATGCTGATTAGACCAAGAAACCAATAAAACCAGAATTTCACAAGTGACCAAGGCCAACAGGCATGACTCAGAGGCAAGATGAAGCTTTAGGATTATCCCACTTAAAGTGTGAGAAGAAAATTCAATTTAATTACAGTCTACCTTGATTGCCACCTTTGCTGGGACAAAACGGGAATGCCGAGGGAGTCCCGCCTGGGCCAGCTAATGGAAATAAGCTGGTATGAGTGGGGGGGATGAGAAGAGTGGGAAGAAAAAGGCTATGTATCAAGGGATCAGAGCCAAGAGATTTATAACGTACAGCAGATACCGGAGCAGCTGGAACATACCAGCTGCAGAAGACAATTTAAAGAAAGGGATGAGATAGACAAGGAGAGCCTAGAACAACATAACCCAGAAAGTCATTCCTTTCAAAACTGAGAGACACGCTTAGCAGCAAGCAGTCCCCAGCAAGGTGAGCAGTACCGCCTGACCTGGCAATCTGCAGGGAGGTTACAGCTTGATTTGAGCAGCACTGGGAAGCAGCAAGCTGGAGAGTTAGTGGCTACAGCTGCCCCTGAAACACCACTTGCAATTCACACTTCACACATAAGGAGTTGGCCACTGATACCAAAGCTGGGTGATATCTTGGCGTGCTAATGGCACGTAGCTGATAGAAACGGGGGGAGCACACACATACCCAAATGAATGTCCCACCTGCAAACATCTCACTGAGATTCATCACCCTGGAGGTCTCCCGTTACACAGCCTTGCTGTCTCCTGGTGCTCTGCACCACCCACTTCCAACCCAGCACCTCTTTCTCTCCAGTCCAAGCCATGCAGCCAGGAAAGCTCATTTTGGGAGTATTCCTCTGCCTGCTCCTCACAGCATGGAAGTGCAGGCTCAGCATAAAGCATGGACCTCTCAGACCTCCTGTCCTTTGCTCTCCTCCATCTGCTCTCCTGGCTTGGCTGGTGTCTCCCCATGGCTGATGCGAAAGCAATGCAGGGTGGAGGAGCAGCATACGCCTGCAAGCCAGTCGGTTTGCTTTCGGCTGCCCGGAGTCCTCGCTACGCACTCCATAACTGCTTGGACAAAGGGGCGCTGGTGGGTGATCCACAGGGTCAGGTCCACCATGTCATACACTACCTGACTCCCACCTAGAAACCTGCGTGTCTGTGGGGAGAGCGGCTCTGAACACCTCCATGGCAGGCAGAAGGAAACACTAAATAAAAAGCATGTTGGCATCTGACAGTGGGTTCCTTGTTTATTATGCAAATACAAGAAATATTCTACTCTTCTTAAAAAAAAAAAAAATAAACAAAAACCCAACTGGCTACTTGAGCATTCAAGACAAAATTCTTGCTGGTCATTAACTGCTGTCTGCTAAAGGGTGAGGCAGTCATTATTAACAACAACTGCAGCAGCAAACTCAAGCGACAACGGAGTTCAAGAGCTAAAATAAATCTTAGAGACTCTCTCCAGCCAATGCAGTAGAAACACAAGAGTTTTCCAGCAATCTGTGATGCCTGTTTAAATAGCAGGGTGAAGGATGTTAAAAAAAGAAATTGGCTGGGCAAGCTTTAACTACACTGAACAGATCACCTCAGGTTAACAAAGCTGTAGTCAATACCCAAGCCTTCAGATTTAGACTTTCAATCAAGTGCCTAATTAACAGAGCCTAGGAAAGCAGGGTTCTGAAATTTAATGAGACACTCAACACCGAGCTAAGCACTCCAGATAGCTAAGCTTTCAAAAATCAGGAGTGTGATAAAAAAAGTGAAGGCTATGCAAATATAACCCTTCTTTGGGTCCACTGTAAGGTTTGTGGAAAAGAAACGAGGATGCACCATCGCTGGAACGCTGCTGAGACAATGATGGGAGTATTTATTAAGGGGCTTGATCCTCAATGGCTGCAGAGTGCCACAGCTGCTTTGATTTCAAGAGGACACCCCAGATTTCCATCTGCTAAAATGACTGTGCTACCGGAGTGCCGCCTCTTGCAGCCCACCTTCCCTGGGTCTCTTCCCCAGCAGGAAAAGGCTCCTCTCAGGTGATCCAGCTTGGAAGAGCTGGGAAGTGACCAACAGCTGTTGTGGCAACTTTGAGAAAGTTTCAGAGAAGTTTGAGTCACTTCGGGTCTCTCCTTTTCTCCCCTGAATATTCTGATAAGAGGATCAGAAAGCAAAATGCCCAGATAGAGCTGGAGGTGTCCTCAGTGATGGTGGCCTTGGGTGCATCGCTCTGCACGGGGAGTTTTGGTGGTTCCAGCCTGGTAGCTGCTCAGCGAGGGTCTGGGCAAGCACCTCCTCAGCAGCACTGCCCGTCTGAACCCACCCTTGCGAGCACAGCACGTCCCCAGCACAGCCGAGGGGAAGAAGTAATGTCACAAAAGCACCAGGGAGCAAGGCTAGGAGAAATGAACGTCACATCCACACAAGTGCCTGCATGCGCTTGCCTTTAGCCTGATCCTGAGCTGGCCTTTCCCAGAGGGGTTAGAGAGACATGGCTGGGAAGTTTAGTGGGGCACCAGATAAGAAAAGAGATGTCTCTGTCCTGGCTTTGTCACGTGAAAGAAGCTCTTATATCAACTGGTAACCCACACTGATTCAATTTAAGATCTCAGCTCAGAATAATAATGCCAAAACTGAGCCAGGTGTTGACCTACAATCTTCTCCAGGGGCTTATTTGCAAAGGCAATAATAACTGGGTTGACTTTAAACTGAAATTCATTCTACATCTTCAATGGGAGGAACACAGACTGGGATTTTACAGCTGGCATTAGTGGAGCAGAGTCAGCGCTGAGCTGTTAATCCAGACTCAGGCTGCCCGCTGTGAAGCTCTGCTCTGTGCAGTGCCTCACACTTCTCATCCGAAAGGGTGACAGGTGTGATTGTGTGATAAATGACCATGCTGATGGGTCAGCGCAGGCCAGGGGGGCCAGACACTGATCTCAGCAAGAGAGAGAGCAACACGGACCTCAGCGGCACTTGCTGTGGCTCTACAGATGGACAAGGATTGCCTTTGCTCGCGGGCAGACTGGAGAGCAGCAAGGCTTTGAATGACCACCCGGCAAAGCCAAGACCAGACCTCTTCCAACATCCTGTGTTCCCACCACACGAGGTGGTGGTCAGCAAGAGACGGGTTCGGTGCTCGCAGCCTGCAGGGTGCAAGGGCGCCTGTCAGTGCAAAGACCGCAGCGGGAGGCTGCAGCCTGGAGGTGAGCTTCTAGCAAGGCTGGTTTGAAGACATGGACCCTGCTCAGACCTGTGCTGCATCCTCCTGCCAGCCCTTGGGATCCTAAATCCCTGGCATTTGGGGGCTTCCCGCTCAACAAGCATCACAGGAGGGTCTCAGAGGCCGGGGGTCTGCATGGCAGAGACTCAGATCCAGGCCATGGGATGGGCAAGTCTCCATGCGCAGGACTCGAGTCTCGGCAGGACTTTTGCACTTCTGATTTGAAAACATAAATACTCAATTCAACATCCAAATCTTACGGACTAAAAAGAAAGGGAGGAAGTGCAGAATACAGCCATGAAAATGATTCAAGGGTTTAAGAACATGCTTGACAAAGCAAAAATTAAAGACTTTGTTCTGTTTAGCTTATCAAAAAGGAGATGGGAAGGTGACGTGATTACTTTGTGTAAGAACTTTCATCTGCAGACAATACCAGATACGAAAGGGCTCTTTAATCACAAGGGTAAAAACAGAATAGGAATAAATGGCTGCAAGCCCAAGCCTGACCAATTCAAATGAGATAAAGGGCACAAAATTTAACAAGGAGATGATTAACCACAGGCACATGTGACAAGGGGGGCAAGGGAGTCTTTGACTGTTAACATCTTAACCGCATTTCTTTTTGAAAGATTCTTTAATCATGCACAGGTTCCCAGGCTCAGTCCTGACTCAGGCTGTGAGTGAACACCAGGAGGCAGGAGCAATGGTGGCGTGATGGTGATGGGCTGATGCCAACACCCTAGAGATCCCTCCAGGCTTCTTTTTAAGGAAATCCATCCCCAGGGATCCCTGCCCACTGCTCAGGGGCAGCAGGTTAACACTGCACCCGTGGGAGATGCCAGCCTGCTGCGGGGTGCTGGCTGAGGACCCCAGATTCGGTAACGCCAGCTCAGATGCAGTCTGTCTCCTCTGCCACTGGGCTCTAACACGTGCTTCACAGAAGAAGCTGTAAGATTGTCTGTGTAAAACTGCAGCACCAGGTGAAATGTTTTATTTGCATCCTTAAATCACAGCCCTGCTTTTTTTACACTGCTCTAAACACGAATGTCTAACCCTCGGCTCCATTATATCCAGCATTTCACACCCAGAGAATATATTCTGGCAATTTCTCCTGGTTCTGGTTTTTAAGTACAGCGAACAATTACGTTCAACTGCATTCATAAGCCAACGTTAATGAGGCTCATCGACACACTTTACTGATAGCAGCTGCTGCACATCATATTATTGATCTGTGTGCTACAGAGATATTGCAAACCCTCTCACTAAAATCCAAGTTTCCTCCTCTAATGCAAGCCCTTCCCTGCTGCTGCTCCCTTCACCGCCACCGAACAAGCTGCCTGGTCCTCCCCAGCCAGAGGCCCAAGCAGGCACAGGCTTCCCACTGAGGTCAGCGATGGTCACCACCGCCTCTCTGCACCCACCGCCCAGCATCCCACCCTGGCTATGCCACCGCATGTGGGTGCCACCCTCCGTCCCAGTGATGTACCGGGAAAACCACGGACCAACACAGCTGAGTGGCTGTGTACGCTGGGAGCCCCAGCTGAAATCAACGGGGTATCTGCTTCTGTGGGTTATCTCCTCTACAGACCACTTCCAAGGACAGCACAGGCCCAGTGTGGTTATTTCTCCAGGGGCTGAAGAAACAAGGAAGATATATTTTCTATCACCCACCAAGGGACTGCATGTGGCTCTGTGGGGGAACTGGGGAGTCCAACCCTCAGCTGGTGTGGGCACAGGCTGCTTTGCTCAGCCCAGGACTCATTCACACCAGCGGAGGACGTGCCCGTACCTCTGGGACTGCATTAATAGAGTCACTGACACTCACCGCTCTAATAATATTTACCCTCAGGCCGCCAAGTGCTTCTTGACAGAGCAAATATTTGTGTGTTACACCCCGACTGTCCCACTAACAGCGAACAGCAGCATCGGGAGATGGATCAATAGCTAGTTGCATGTCTGAGGCTGCTCCTCAACAGCCAGAGCACCAGCAAAGGCCAACAGGTCTTTTTCCACAGGGGTGACATGCCTGGGAACCTTCAGGGTACCCTCATGGGGGGATTCTGAGGCTGTTCCTTGCTGCCACAGGGCTGGTTTTGAATGAAAGGATGCCGCAGGGATTGCCCCAAATCCAGCCCTCAGCAGAGAGGACACAACTAACGTCTAATAACCCCCTTCTGGAAAAGCCCAGCTCAAAGCGAGAGGCTTAAAAAGTCTTTCTGTAGACATAATCCATGAGACCTCCCGGGCAAGGCTCCTCTTGGCTCTCTGAGCCAGAAGACGGTGGGCTTTGGAGCGGTCTCTGCTGAAGCCAGCTGTTCCCACCCCTGCGGAACGCCAGCGGTCAGTAATGGGATCTGTCCCCCGGCCCCACGGCCGGCAGTACTCCTGCCCACTCCTGCCGATCCGCCCGCACGGTGGGAGCTGCCAGAGATGCCGGATTCGGGCCCGCATCAGGCTCCTGCCTGCGCTGCGGGGGCATGAGAGCCCCTGTTTGCACCCAGAGAGGACTCCAGCCCAGCCACCCCAGAGACCAAGCAATTACTGTTAATTAGGGAGGCCAGATAGGAACCAGGTGAGAAGAAAGGCGGCGGGGGCACAGACTGGCACTAAGGATGGAGGGGACAGAGTGAACCACCTTGTTATGGAAACAAGGTGAATGTTTTCAGCATCTTAAGGGGGGCATTTAATAACCTGTGATCTGCGAACGTGCTGTGCCCCGTCCAAGGAAAGGCTGGGCACGGCGATGGTGTTCAAGGACCCGAGCTGATTCCCCATGTGCCAATTTGTCACTCTTATCTTCGGCAGCCCAAGCTGTTCTGGTGGGGCTTGAAAGCAAATTTTGCCCTTGAAGAATAAGCGTGTGCTGTGAAAAGAGATTCTCCCAAATGAGACGCACGCATGTTCGCTGGAATGAAAGCGGCCGTCCCCAGGGAGCGAGGCATGCCATCCTGCACCAGGACCAGCGGCCGCCCCAGGGAGCTGGGTCTTGCAAAGGAGCCCTCCCAAACCTGTTAGAAATCACCCCCTGACAGTGTGGGAGCGCAGCTGGCTGGGAAGTGGAAAGGGTTTCCCGTGAAGTATGTGAAATGAAATCACAAAGCTTGTAGAAAAACATTTCCACTATGACTTTTTTCTTAGATTAAAACTCCAAGTCACAATTTACTATTTCTCAGTAAATGCCACAGCTTTCATTCTTATTATTACAAACATGACAGCTTTGAAACAAAGTACTTTCTATGACGATTCACACTGAAAAAGTCACTTTTAACCTAAAAAACCTGAATTAAAACTCACCCTTTTTATTTTTGTTCTGTAGAACAAGCCCCACAGTGTTACCACTATGGAGAGCTATGAAATCTATGAGAGGTGGACTTCCCATCAAATCCTATGACCACTGCATCATCAATGTGTCACACACTCCAGGACTTCCCTGCACAGTGACTGAAAAGCACTGATTATCTGTAGCGCTGGTTAGCAAACTGCAAAGTGATAGACTGTTTGCTGTGCTGCTCCCATGATAAATAAACAAAACTGCTGCTTTGCCCTTTACAGCATTGATTAGATCTGGTTAAAACAAATAGGAAAAAAAAATATCACAGGAGGAACTTACAGTTGCTCATCAACTAAATCTCAGCCTGGGGCAGGGGGTATTACTATTAATTATACTGTTTCAAAGGCAGCTGCAGTGGGATGGTAAATATTTAAGACTCTCCAGCTGCAGCTCGATACCACACACACAGCGAAGTCAATGGCACAGCCCTCTGGCTTCAGGGCGCAGGACCAGAGGTTAAATGCTTGCGCGGAGCCCGGCGCTGGGTGCAGCGGTACACAGGCGATGCTGCCCCAGCACCCAAACAGAGGCAGAGCTGGCCCGAAGGATCAGGAAAAGAGTCTAAAGAGGCAAAGTATTCCGCAAGCTCGCAAAGCCAATGGGAGAGCAAAAGGACTGCAGGAACGCAGCGCCCTGGCGCCCACCATGGGAGTAACTAACCCCTCCTTCCGTCACAGGTGCCACCTCTCTGGGGAGTGCCTGGTGGCCTCTGCCAGCGCTGGCCACGGCGCAGTACCGCATGGAGGGCTGGAGCTTTGACCTTCCCTGCCTGGCTCCACCACCACCACTCGTTCTGCAATCACAAGCCCTTAAAACCGCCGCAGCCTCGGAGGGCAGGGGGCACCCCTCCAGACCCTGGGGAGCCGCAGGGGTTTAGGCAGGGGGGTCTGTCTTGCCTGCGCTGTGAGACCGACAGCACCTGACAGCAGCTGAAGGTGAGGGTCTCCAGGACAGGAGATGGCTTGGTGATGAGATGGCAGCCTCCCGACCTCCTGCCGCATCCAGCAGACCACGGGTGTGGTTTGAGGAGAGACCACCCGCACCGCGGTGAGCTGCAGCGTGGCAGGGCCCTGGCCGTACCCGCCCGGCACGTGCAGGCACAGCACAGAGACCCCGGGAGGACACGCGCTGTCGGGGGGAAAGCAGTCGCGAGACCCAAGTTTCCATTCACATGTGCCTTCTCCTCAGCTCCCCCTGCTCGCTTCCCCACATCCCCCCGACTTACTGCCACGCTCTTACACCCGTCCCCTCAGCACCCCCCTCCTCCTCCTAACAGAAAACGATGGCACCAGGCAGCCCTGATCTCCTTCTCCACAAATAAATCCTGTGCCAAACACTGTGATTCATCAAACGAGTAAGAGCAGGGCCCCTTCTTAGTCTGAATGTTGATCTTTAATCTCCAGAGGCTTCTGCCACCTGGAGTACAAGCTTCAACTCTAATTAACGGTGTTAACGAATCTTTCCGCGCTAGCAAGCTTTCAGTGGTGTTTTTCCAAGGGCTTTGTCAGAAGACGCCAGCATCACGTTACACTCCTGGGGGAAGCTATTTCGGAGAGCAGAGCCCCCGCTCTGTGCTGGGACACACGCCGCTTTGTCCCCGGGGCTGGGGACCTGGCCCAGGGCAGCTCTGCTCCGCAGCCCCCACCTGCCTCCGCCGTCAGCGCCGCACGGCTTTGCTCCCCGGGCTGGCTCCCGCTTCCCTCCACAGGAACACGAGCTGCTTTAGGCAAAGACGGCTCAGATTTTCCTTTCCACCATGCAAGGTGGGAGGAATGACTGCTTCTGCCATCAGACCAAGGAGGCACGCTGGATAAGCCGGTCAGCCTCTGACATCCATTTTTTAGGAGAGATGAGCCCCAAATTCCTCTTTGCAGCCAGAAACAACTTCTGATCCAGGGGGCTCACCCCACGTTCCAGAAGGTAATGTAAAGCAAGGTGAGGCCACCCTAGCTAGGGGATACTCTGCTTTTTCTTTTTGAGTTTGAAACCCCAAACATTCCCTCTCCCTCTCTCTGCCCACCCGAGTCAGCACATCTCTCACTCTGCCAAGAGCAAGCTCTCGGACAGAGCTACTTGTTAGTTTGAAGTTTTATAGAGTATAGATCTGTTTCCTTCCCGGCTCTGAACTTTGCTGACTCAAAGGAAAGTGATTTTAATGATCCCCTAGATAGCTGTATTTTTCTTACCTAAGTGCACACAAATTGCAACCTACAACCAATTAAACAGACGGTTTCTCATTTTTTCACAACAAACAATTTTAATTCCAAAATGCCAATAAAGAGTCCTGCACTTTTATATTCCATAGCATTTGCAACTCAGCTCAGTAATTCTGGAGTCAATAATTAAAAGAAAAGGCAATTAGAGTATTAATTGAGAATCACCAAGTTACTTCATGTAACATATTGCGTATTTACTCACTTGCACGCTTTGCCCTAACCGTTCATACCACACTGAATGCTGGAGTTCTTAGAGCAACGCATCCCTGCCTCCCCAGCCCTTCATCCCAGCCGTGCTCCTGTTTTTAAACACTGAGACAAGTGATGGATCTGGTACAGGGTGAGGGAATGATGAATCATGGAGGGATGAGCAGGATTTACGCTGAACTAAGCTGTGTTTGCTGATTGGAACAAGGTGAGGAAAAACCAGCCTGTTCGCTATGGAGAATTTTTATGAGAAAAAAAGACTTTTCTAAAAATGTTATCGTCCACAATAACCACAACAGTTTCATTGTATAAATTATACATTTTGTTTCCTGCCTACTGTTCTGGGTTATTTTTAGAACCGAAAAATAGAAATGGCCCAACAGAAAGCAGGTTTTTGGTACTAAAGCAACGGCAGTCTAGCTACCAGCCCAAATCCCACTGCAGACATCCATGCATCCCTTCCACTGTCTGCCCTGGAAGAGGGTCTGGGTACAAGACCCCTGAGCCAGGAGGGTCCTCAGCCTCCGGGGAGGCTCAGGACCCCAGAGTGCCTATGGCCACATTTGCCCATGGTCTCATCTCGCACCAGAGAAGGGAGAAGGTGAGTATGGAAGAAGAATATGGAGGACAGTAGAGGAAAAACAAGTGAACATCATCTCAGGTGGGGCTGTCAGTTACTGAGAGCCCCCAGTTCTGCAGACACAGCCCAACAGGGACAGCTGCGAATGGCCACCTTGGCCGCAGCCCCTCCTCGTGCCTCGGCAGCTGTCCTGCAACCTGGCAGTTTCAGAAATGGGATGTTACTCTTTTTTTTTTTTTTTTTTTTTTTCTTCACACTAATATCCAGATTCATAGGAGGCATCATTGATGTGATGGATTCTTTGCAAATTCAAACATGAAGCCAGAAAAGCAGCATGCATACACATGCCCAGACATAAAGGCGATGTACTCTACTTTCCAAAGCTCTCCACTGGAGGGATATTTTTGATATCCAGGAGGGATATTTCTGATATCAGAGTGCTAATACAGTTCAGCTTTAGATGGATTGGCAGCACACCACCTGCAGCATTAAGACTTCCATCAGCTGTCTCATCACACAAAGAGCAGCGTCTCTATAAAAAACTAATATCTTGCAGTTTTGCAAGTTTGATATTAATACCAAGGCTTAAGAAGAAAATACAAGTCAGCTGAATACAGGCACACGTTCTTCCAGTTTGGCGATGCTGTGGCCCAAGAATGAGTTTCACAGCACCAGTAAAGCAGCTCTGGCACTGCTGCAGTGGACAGAGATGCTACAAAAGGTGAAGGTAAAGAAGCCCAAAACATGCCCTAGGGACTGACACACTTTTGCAGGCACTACAGAAATACTTGTGTCAGTGCATTAGGTTAGGCAGCCCATAGGACTGAGGAACAGAGGAAGGCAGGCACACGCGAGGTCTCACCGACCAGATCAAAGCTGGTTTGTGGTGCAGTAGGAAGGATCCTACTTCTGCAGTGTGAGGCAGCACCAGGTCCCGGTGATGAACCTCATGCACTTCTTCAGCCCTGCTGCTGTCCATGCTGCTGCAGCATCAGTCCCACAGGGGCTTTCAACATGGCACAGTGTTGGGATTAGCCATCAGGGCGCTCCCTGCTCCCCTGCAGCTCCGCGGGGGTGGCCACGGGAAGGGCCAGAGGCAGGAGCTCCAGCTCTACTCCCTGTCCTGCCTTCAGGAAAGGTTTCCAGCACAGACACTATGACACTGGCCGCCAGATCTTGCACTTGAGGTGTGGTGCCCGGTCTGCTGTGCTCCCAAGCAGGTTTTGGAGACGCTTTACCAGGCTGCACAGAGCTGACGTCGGCCAGGTCCCTGCCTGCAAAGCGTGTGACACCTCTCTGGATGCCACCATTAGGACTTTTAAAGGCAGGACTGAAAGGACAGAAAAAGGGCAAACAGGACAGCAGCGAGCGGCTGGCAAAGCCCCTCCTGTGGCTTTGTTTTCTCTTGCAATTGAGTTAGATGCTGATAAGAGATGGTGAAGGATTTTTGTGCCACATGCGGCTCTGTGATGGAGCTTCTGATCTACGGATTACAGTTTACCAAGGAGACAGCTCTGTGGAAAAATGCTTATGAGGAAGAAATGCCACCGCTGTAAAGAAAAGCTCAGGGAACCATTTTCTGGGGTCATTTCTCTTAGAAAAACAGCCCTATGAAGTCACAGACAGACTCTTAACCAAGCACCAGGGACTCTGCAGCTGGCTCCAAGCAGGACAATTCCGACATACTCATCTGGCCAGGTCCATGTCCTGACCCAACTCACAGCACCTTCACCAGAACTTGCTCTGAGGCAAACAGGGCTCAGCTTGCTTTCAATTACTTACGCAAAGAAACAAAGACAAAGCCGCATGGTTTTACTTCTGAGGCCCACTACAGCTTGGCAGATAGTCGCAATATTTGGGCTTGTGCCACAAATTAATCCAGGACCTTTTGAACAGCCAGGCATGGCTCTGACCTTCAGCTTTTGAACTAAGGCTCATCTGAATAAAACCCCACTTGCCAGACACAGAGCCTGACACAACACAAGCCTCCCTCTCTGATTAAAGCATTTACCAATGACTTATCCACAGCCACAAGCGTCTCGTATGCATCTGTGACTGTAGCGCAAAACAAGTAACACTCCCAAAAAGTCAAGCAGGTCATCACAAAGTAGCCAGTAACATTGTCTGAGGCTGGTTTGCAAAACCCCAGTGGAACAGCTGTAGGTTAATTTTTAAATCAGAATATTTTTATGCAAAATTAGGCACTTTTCATAACCCATTGGTCAGGAAATCCTTCTAAAGGCAACAGGAACTGCCACACTAGTGTTCACAAGCCCTGCGTGCTGCCCCAGTGGCCCCAGTAAGGTGCACGGGCTGGGTGGTGAGCCACGAAACCACCCTCCCGTGCCAGGGGTGCCCACAAGCTGCACCTGCAGGGTGAGGATGCCTGCAGGAATTCCCTCATTCCAGAGTCCTAAAGCCAAACATCAGAGAAGAACCCAAATTTTACATTGCTCATCAGACTTTCCAGAAGTTCCAATTAATGCTGCTACGTTATGTGCAATCCTTAATTCCTCTCTGTATCATCACACACGGTACATAGGAGGCATTACCCAGGCTTTCACCTTAGCTCCCAGCACCAAAGCCCTACGACAACAAGCTTTTGCCCCCCATCTCCCTGCAGACAGGCGTCAGCGGACTCTCCACAGCCAGCAAAGGCAAGTGCAGCTTCCCCCAGCCCCCTGGGCCAGCTACCAGCAGAGGCTTTCAGCTCCACTCGCTGCATCGCTTTCACCAGTCCATCAAGCCTCAAACCTCCAGGACCACAAATGCCATCATTTATACTCTGTTTTGGCTATGAGAAAGAAAAAGCTCACTGAAAGGCTCGGCTGTTCCCTATCATAAACTCTCCATGCACATATATGCTTTTCCCAAACTACAAAACAGTATCACATGCTTTTATAATCCTATAGGTTTCATGTGCCACAAGCTGCGTCTGTGTGCATTCCTGATTTCTGCACAGCTACAGTATCCCTTAATCACCATTTTTGTTTATAATGTACAAAGGAAAAGCTCCAGTGCAACTTTTGACCCCCTGCAAATACAGATGTTGTTATTTATAGCTCCTTATTTGCAGAAAGCCTATGGAGACGAGAAGAGATGTCATTCACGGGGGAAGACACACGTACTGAATCCATCACCATGCGGAGGGGGCTGGGGTATTTCAGAAAAAAGCAACAATTCACAACAGAAGAAAATTTATCCAAACAGTTATGCATCCTTGTCTGTCAGTTACTGTCTTGATGGAAACTTCACAAAAAATAAAGCAAAAGCTCCTTTTCCTAGGTCTAACAGTAAATGGTGGTGCTCCTCCCCAGTTCGTAAGCTTGCCTACATTCTTGCACAAACTTCTCCCCTTGATCAGTGCTGAAACCCGGTGCAGCCCGACCCAGTGAGTCCACCCCTGCCCCTGGGAGCGACTGCCTGTCCGCAGGCAACTCGGCAGAGAAGCTACACCAGGTCGCAGCCATCGAACCCCTTGGACGGGGAGGCGGGTCACTGGAAAGGGCTGTTCTGTCGTCACAGCAGCCTGGTGGGAATTACCAAGATTTAGTTTTGAGACACTTGTAGACTGGGGCGAAGGCAAGCACCAGCAAGGTGGGGACCCAACCAACAGCAGCCTCAGCCCTGCTGGGCCAGGAGTTACAAGGCAGCAAGGTGACCAACGGGGGGAGAAATTCACCCAAGCAATTTTGAGGGGGAAGGGAGGGGAGGAGACCATGCTGTGGCAAGCACAGGGTGAAATCAAACTGGAGAAATCAATAAAGAGAAAGGACAGAGGGGGTGACAGGACGCAGGAAGAGATAAATTAAAGGCTTGCCCAGGTGTTATGATGGCTAGTGAGCAATAAATTAAATAAAAGAGGGCATCAGGGACGAGCAAGGTAGTGTGAAAAATTAATTAAAAGGAAGGGAGGCATAACCAAGGCATAAAACATGGTTGCTGGCGGAAAGATTAGAGGACCGAGGCAATGAAAAGGTTTTGGAAAGTGTAATAGGAGCCAAGGCAGAGGCTGTAAAGGCTGTGATTGTGTGTGAGGGTCAGATAAACAATGTAGATGCATTTTCAAGACTATGAGAAGCAGGAGACCACTGAAGAAGAACGGAAGCATCTCGCAGGAGGCAGTGTTGCTAGTGTGGAGGCACTGGTATACCACGCTCCATTCCTCGGCTTTTGCAGCCAAAATGCGGTGGGGGTATTGACTCCCCCCATCTGCCTGCAAAAGGTCTCCTTCCACTGACCCCTCTGCCCCTGACGGAGAGGGCACGGGTGCTGCCTGCAGGATGAGGCATTGCAAGGTGGGGTATCTTAGCTGGGTATCTAAAATGCATGTCTGCTGAGACACGAGGAAAGGGGTGAGCAGGTCAGGCTCGAGCTGGCTGCAACTGGGACTCCCCTCTGGCGCTCCAAAATGAAACCACGGGCTCCCTGCAGCCCCCGTGCAAAATTCACCAACATTTCGGACACTGCAGTTCAGCCTAGCCCATGACCTGACGTGGATGCACCCTGTGCCTTCTTCAGGCTCATTGGACTGGCAGCCTTTGGGTGATGGGCAGAGGACTCAGGGGAGTTCTGTGCCAAGCGCAGACTTACATCCAAGCCCCTGTGGGGTCTGTTTGCCATCAGGGACTTGAATTTGTCAGGTCTGAGACTGCACAGGGGAACGCCCTCTTCCCTCAAGGGTTATCCTGGGAGAAGCCCCCTTCACCCGTGTAGGCTGAAGCTGTTCCACTTTGAACAAATTAATGACATGCACTGGGGGAACTGGAGATGGAGAAGGGGGTGGATGGAGAGAGTACGACTCAGCAGCCTGGCAGTCGCGCATCTCACCTGAGCACCGGGAACGTGGGCTCCCCTGAAGTCCTGTATCTGCCCACCTTTGTGAGACAGGAGCGAGGCAGCTCCCCAGTGGCTCCCTGCTCAGCAGCCCGGCTGTGCTGAGCCCTGTCTTAAGGCACCAGATCTCTGTGCGGTCAGGGCCCCAGGGCTGCTGTGCTGGGCACGGTGCTGCTGAGAGCTGTGTGGGGTCAGCCCAAAACTCTGCAGTCCATCGCCTGCTTCCCAGCCTCAGGTGTGTCACCGGGAAGGCAGCAGCTAGTCATGGGCTGGGGGCATGGCAATTTTCAAAAGATTTACTGTTGTGTGCCAGAGAGGGTAAGCAGCAGCTCATCAGCTCTGCGCAGAGCAGGATGGAGCGTCCCAACACCGCTGGTTTTGCACTGACAGATTTTCTGTTTGTAATTCAGGTCCTGCTGTCAGCTCTGCAGCGGTGGGATGGGACCCACTGTTCAGCCCGGACAGGCAGTCCCGCCTCTGGCCTCACGCGTCTGTCTCTTTAGCCCAGGATGCTGGTGCACTCACAGGCTGCCCAAGAGCACAGGAGCCTCCTCCAGTTATCACATCAGCATGAGCAATGAGCTTTGTGAGCTGCTGGTGCCCATCACTGCCAAGCTCCCTGTGTCAGTATTTCATTACAGGACCGTTAATTGCACTGTAGCGCATGTGGGACTTTGCCTTTGGAGGATGTCTCATGAGGAGTAGGGATGCAAGTTTTAGAAGAGCCAAAGAGTATTTGGGGGCATGTGTGGGGGAAATGATTACATGAATATTTTCAAGCCCTTCAAGTCACAGGGGAAAATAAAGAATTGGACAAGTCTGGATCACACCTGCCTTTAAAGCAGCATTCTTTGAAATGAACAGGCTGCCTCGGTGCTCAGAGACGGCTAAGAAGATTATAAGCAGAAGGGATCTATGCCAGAAGAGGGAAGAAGAAATAATAAAGGCATTCAAAGCTATGACAAGCAAATGAAAAAAAGACAAAAAAAAAAAAAAAAAAAGCAAAGCAGACTTTTTAGATATTCCAGGAGGGGTACAAACAAGATCAGTACACTGACAATGCAGCCAAATTTGGACAAGGAACAGGTTCAGAGCATCACGATGGCACAAGCACTTTCACGGGTCTCAGTGGCCACCGACCAAGCACTCCAGCGAATGCTTGCAAGGCAGGTTGGAGAAGAAGTAACGGATAATTAACAACATCAGAGAAGGCCAAATGGGCTCCCTAACCTCTCTCCCTGCCGTAACAAACCTCTCTGGCTTCTCTTTGAACCGGACTACAGAGAGCAAAGTGATAGTTCATTGTACCCTACACATAATAGGAAGCAGGTAAGGCCTCAGGGAAGCTGTAGCATAAATAGAGGAGGAAAAGTGTGTGTTTCCACTCCTTAACATACCAGAGCAAAGACACAGGGGTATTAGGACTCTGTCCAACCAAACCTCAGTCTGGGTTCAGCACAGTGCGGAGCTGGGCACCGCAGGGCTCCGGTCACGGGCTGCCTGCGCTGGAACCACAGCTGAGCGCGCTGCTCCCACCACCCCACTCCGCGTCTCACCGGCACGCTGCCGGTCCTTATTTTGTGAGCACGTCTTATGATTAATGAACTCTGTCTCCACAGACCCTGGAGTCATTTCCCACCTCTTGCAGCACTCCTGCTAGCTTTGCTAGTGAGATTCAGTGGGAATTTTGGCGCACAGCAAAACCAAAAGCTGCCTTGTTCTTCCATACGAAGGCACAACAAGCAAGTGACCGAGAGCCCCTGGGTCACTGCGAGGTGACGGGGGTGTCACTTACAGCCCTGCAGTTAGCAACTAGCTTCCCAGTGGTTTAAATTAACACCAGGGAGCGCACAGGTGGAGCAGGCTGGGTGTCAGAGCACGGTCAGGCTGTGCAGCTTACCTGGGCAGGCTGCTGGGGACAGACCCTTCCACCTGCGCGCGTGGACTCTGTCACCGACGTTTGCCCTGGACCTGTATTGCACTAAGCTGCGTGTCCCCAGAGTCACGGGGCAGGCAGAACTGCTGAGCAGGATGACGTTCCTTTCCCAAGTTATTTTTCCAAATATAACCACATTTGAAGCTTTTGCTCTTTAAAACACTAATTCCTATAATTACTAACCCTCCTAACTACAAAGAGCCATTGTTCAAAGGCATGGTGTTAACAACACCCTCAGCTCACCCAGCTTCAGAGCGCCCTGAGACTGCCCTGCACAGCACCTTCAAAGCAGAAATCTGTTATTCAAGAGGATTCAGTTCAGAAGCTTTGCTATTTCCTGGGTTTGTGCGTGTTGGAAGAAATTGAAGTATAATGCATACATCCACCCCGTGGCCAGGCACGCTGAGGTGGGCACTGCAGACCCACCACCACCTCTCCAGGCTGAGCTTGCCGACACCGCTGCTCCAAGCCATGACGCCGCTGCTGGGGGAACCCCAGAGACACCCCAGGTTCTGTTTTGTGCTCGATGCAACCCAGGCACATGTTCAATCTGTAACTGCAGCCAGCAGGCGAGATGGGGCACAACAACCCGCGGGAGGCGAGCAGGGCGCAGGTGCCACATTCTCGTTCCCAGACAGCACGGCAAAACCAGGCTTTTAGGGAAAGATGCAGAGGAATGAAACTGGGTTTGATTATGGGGCTTTCCCCCCGCACACAGGAGAGAACAGGCAAGAGACCAAGCTGCCAGGGTCCCCGCTTGTCCCTCCTGTGAAGGGGGTAAGAAGAGCCCATGACCAAGAGCTTGCCTATGAGAGGAAAGCTGGGGACCCAGATCAGTCCTCCAAGGTTACCCAGCACATCCCAAGGTCACCCTTACTGATCCACAGACCCTGGGTTTTTCGGTTGAACCTCCACTCTCAGGAAGAAAACAAGAGAGGATTTTAGCACACAAAAAAAGCCCTGCACAAAACCTACCTCACATCATAAACACAGGGTGCATGGTACCATCCAGCATCCTCTGGATGTCACAGCACACAGGGAAAGGAATCCAGCCTAACGTCTCCAGGCAGCACAAGGTCCCTTACATTAGCACCATGTCTGTGTGTCACACCACTGCTTGCAAAGGTCAGTGCCTCACAGAAGAAGCACATACAATAATGAAATGCTACAGAAGGGGGAGAGTAAAATAAGCAATTTGGCTCATTTCCTGAAACCTCCAATTTAAGCCAAGCTGGAAACAAATCTCAGGCCTGGATTTCTATTGATGAAGGAACGTGGCCATCTGCCTGTTTGTCTTTTCTGCATTTCTTGCTAACCCTTATTTCTCTCCTTAAAAAAACAGAAAAAAATCCATGCTCACATGTCATATTTGATGCATCTGACAAGGTCAGAGCCATCATATCCCATCAAGCACGCGCCTATACAGCCTTGCAAAGGGAAGCTGAGAAAAGATGTGCAAAGAAAGATCTATTTTTGTATTTTCATTTTAAGGCACCCCCTGAACTTCTGCTTTCTGATTTACCTTCCAGCTCTGGTACTGAGAGATGCAGCCAGAAAGCTGCATCTGGTTAGGCGAGGACAGTGAATGAGCAGCACTGGGGATCTCATCTCCTGTCCCCAGTGTCTGAGCACCTCATGGAGCAACGTTTTCATGGTCAGAACACCAGTTCAAGCTGGAGCAGAAAGACTATTCCCCTTTGGAAGCCGAGAATTGAGAAATTCAGGCCCAGCCCCTCAACGCTGACTCCAACAGCTGAAGCCCAGCCCACCGGCCAGGGAATCGGGGAAAATTACAGGGGAGAACTTGAACCCTGAGGCAGACACTTAAACCTGTCTCCATCTAGTATTAAATCCTGTCGTCTGGCCTTTCTCTCCATAATGTGCAATACTGCTTGAGTGGACAGCACGTGGTTCTTGGCAGGAGAGGCAGAAAACACCTCGTAGGTGATGTGGAAAACAAGCCAAGCTGGTAGGACCTGGTGGTTCGGAAAGAGGTGAGACGAACCCATCCTCAGTCCTTCCGGCCACCAGCTAGTTTCTCTAAGAGGGATTTAAGGTGTCAGTAAATACAACCCATCTCACTCCAAGCCTGTAAGCACTCCCTTGAGCTCTTCACACATTCATTCCAGCTGGGGTCCCACTCAGCGAACACATACACACAGCCGGGGGATGCACCTGTGATGGACCACCAACACCCAGGGCAGCTTCAACCTTCTCTCTGGAGCAACTCGGAAACTTCTAAGGTTTCATTCTGCAAACATTATCACCTGAGGCATTATCCTCAGCCATGCAGAAGAAATGACTTGTGTGATCATCTGTCAGCTGGTGCTTATACCAGCATTTATTTGGGAAAAGATTTTACACTTTCTGTTCATGCACTACCTTAATCTGAATTAACCTTTAAACCTTGATAAGCTCTGAGAAACAGATAGTTTCAAACAGCAAATCCAGATAAGAAAAAAAAAAAACCAAATCCCCAAATCAGATAATTTAATTTGACATGTTATTTTGATAAGATCAAGATTTGCAGAAAACTTAATTCTCAGATACAGTATTCATTATGAATCACTTGCTCAGCTCTTAAAAGAATCAAACATTCTGGTTGATCGCAGGAAACCAGCTCAGCTCTAGAAATTAATCATTGATCCAGGAAGGTACTATTAACCAATGGCTTTCTTTGAGCAAAAGAGTTTTGGCCAAATTCATAGGTTTAAAATTAGACACATGCTTGAGTTTTTTTGGTTTACCAAGGTTTTAAATGCCAAACCAGGTACAGTACCATACTGGATCATGTGAAGACATTTCTGATTTTCTGTCCAGCCTTGGGGTCCTTTGATAACACCAAGTGCTCTGCTCTTCTCACATACCGAGAGATGACTGAGCTACAGAACTTCCTGCTCGGACACCATCAGCTGGAAGGCCCAGAGCCGGCGGGTGGCCCAGGTGGAGCTGCTGGCCATGGCCTCCGATGTGATCATCACTCGGCATGTGGAAACGCCACGGCTTTCCTGCTGTCTCAGCAGCATGATTGAGACCTTCATGCAACTGACTGCCTTATTTAAAAGCAACCACGGGGGCAGAGCAATGAGGCTGTTTATAAAGGGTTAATTACCATCTCATCTTCCACCGACTCAGCCCCAGCAGAGCTCTGCAAGCCTGGTATGGGCAGAAGTGAGGAAACGGCTTCTCAGTGAAGGTCAGCGCCTGGCGTTCCCCTCTGAAGGCTCCAGCATGAAGAACGGCAGTTCAGCATGTCAGGGCTTGGCTCCTACTGTAAAACCTGATCCTTTATTGGAACTCCTGGGGTTCCCACTCAAAGCCAGCTAAGCCCAGCTCCGCATAGGCAGAATGTATGTGGAGGCAAAGGGAGGGGACCGCTCCATCATGGAGAACTTCAGAGCTGGCTCACACCAGGATCTGAGCCTGCAGACCACACTCCTGGTGCCTGCAACTGCTAAATGACTCCAAAACATCTTCAATCCAAATAAGCCTCGACACGCTCTGCTTTCACGACAAGCTTTAGTGCCGAGTTTAGTGCATGAACATGGCTTTTCCAGACCCAAACTCATCTACTTCCCTGCAGAGAGAGGTCACGGACTGGGATCTCTGTGTGAGGAGAGTGCTCCTCTCACCTTGGATTTGTTGGGCCCTGCAGCCTGCTCTCACCAGGTGAGCATGAACCTACTCAAGACAAAACCTGTCCCAGATGAACCAGCTTCCTGGGAACATCCTCCAGCCAGCTGCTTGCAAATATCGCACATGCCATTAGATTATTTCCAGCACAGACATGTGGGCAATCCTTCCCGACTGTCCACTTTGAAATTATTTTTAAGCGGGTCTCTGCATTTTTTTACCGGAGATGAGGAGTGGTTAGTGTTAGCTTTGGAGGGAATTTCTGTTCTTGTCCTCCACAGCCCAGACCACTATTCTCCCCATCCATGGTTCGCAGCCCCCGTGTCAGCTCTGCCTTGAGACAAGAATTCTGGCCCTATCTCATAGGGGACCTCACCACGCTAAGTCCATAGCAAAGCAAAACCTCTTCAGACGCACCAGGATTCCCAGAACTTTGGCAGAAATCATCAAGACAGATCTGTCCTCTCTTGGGTCTCAATGCTGCCATTGCTGCAGCATGCTGGGTGTGTGCATGCTTGAACCTGCTTATCCCCACAGTTCCCATTCATTTTCTGGGACAGCCTGGGGACCCTACTGGGTCTACAGAGAGCCAGTATGGGTGTGACAGACTCTGGGCTCACCTTCCAGGCAGCTTTTTAACCGGTTCTCCCTGCCTTACCTCTTAGTTTGCCCAGAAGGGACCTCCTTCTTGCTGCCTTTTACACAGCCCTATTCTGACCCAGCGGTTTGCATTGTACCCGTGGCCAAAGCAGGCTGCAGGTGACAGCACGCATGTCCAGCACTCCATCTGCAGAAGCAATGGTACGAATGGGCATTGTATCCCAATTTCTGCACCTCCACGTCAGCTGCCAGCAATGGCTCCCCCTGCTAGGAGCATGCTCTGGGCTCTGCAGCAGGCAGCAGCGACAGGTCTGACGCCTCTTCTACCTTTTATCACTGAACAAACCACATACTTTGTTTTATCTGCTGGGAACTGTCTGAGGGTAGTTTCAATTATCTGGGCTTCTTCTCCCTTCCTTCGAGGTTTTCAAGAACACACAAGCCACTGAGGATGGCTGAATTTTACTGCATCCTTGCAAACATCTGCATTTCACAAAGCCTGTCCATGCTCAGAAACACACGGGGCTGGGGACAGGGCTCCAAAAGCCAAGCGCACTGCACCCTGCTCTGAGCTACCCAGTGCTTCAGCTTCACCTGCTCCTCCACCGTAACCCCTGCGCTGGGAAGGGGTGCTGCTGATGAAATTGCGTTCAATAACCTTCACAGCGCATGCTTGCAGAAGTATGCAAAAAATAAAAAACTTGCACATGCACATATCAGAACCCACACCACCTAACTGCCCGCAGAGGAATTAACGATTAAAAAACCCAGAGAAAACACGCCACAACGGGCAAAGCCGCTCGCCGCCACTTGCCCACCCTGCTGAAACGTTAGAGCTGCAAAGTGAGCGCTGCAAAGAGCAGAGCCAGCAGCTGCCAGGCTGCCCCTCTCTCGTGGCTGTGCACACTGCTGCTGCTCCTGCAGGGCTGAGCTTGGGTGCCGAGGGGTCGGGACACCTGTGGAGCCTCTGGGAAGAATTACAACTCCATGGTCAGACACCCCAGTTACACCACTGCCCATTGACAAAGGCACCCTGGACACAGAGGGGAGCTGGGTGCCACCGCCAGGCTGTGTCAGCCCTTAGCTGAGCCTGCGCCCACCAGCACCTGCACTGGGCACCGACACCTGCGATCTCCTCCTGACCCCCACTGTCCCTTCTAAATTAAGAAACCTGTTACATCGCTTCCTTCCTTGGCCCACGGGGTGCTAAGAAGGTCATTACCAGATCATAGCTTAAAGGGCTACCGAGTGCCATCCTAATCCTGGAAGGACAGGAACTGCCGGAGCTGTTAAATGACCTGAACAAGTGATTACAGTCTGGATTTATTTGTGATTAGACACTGTGATGGCCCGCTCCAACACTGCAATTTTTCGAAGGTAGACAGAAAATTTCAACTATCAAGTTTTTGCTGAGCTACCTAAGGATGCTTTGTGTCCTCTCACTATGGGACACTTCCAACCCCATATAGGAGGGCTCAATAACAGGTATTTCTGTGACTTTCCCTGCATTGCCAAAATAATGGGCACTTTCATCAGCCCTCCTAGCTCTCCAGAGTTACTCTCGATGCTCTTCTCCAATTGCCTGAATAACAGATATTTTCACAGCTTTTTCTGCATCCTCCAAGAAACAGGTAGTTTCCCAGCTCCCTCTGGAATCAACCTTTATTCTGTGCACTGCCAATAATTGGAGGGAGAAGTGAAAAATGAAAAAGCAAATAATCAACCAGCAGTGTTCAAGAATTCAGAAGTCCTGTGAAAGGGAAGAACCCACAGATTGAAGAAGGTGCTGCAATTCAAGCCCTGCAGGCTGTGCACACAGGATAAAAGACACTTCCCTCCACTTACAGTAAATACCTTGTACAAGAAGACTCCTCCACAGTTGAAAAGCACTGTTTAAAATGCCAACAGCCAAACCAAAACTTTGAAAAACTTTTGGCAGTGTTCCTTTTTAAAATGTCTTGAAAATTAAAAAAAATAAGGTATTTCTTCAATGCTGCCGAAGCCTGTAATTTCATTTGCTGAGTTAAATCCTGGTCTATGGAATTAGGGCACAGTAGTTCTCTTATTCATGCAGAAAAGGGTTTTTAGCCAGCTCATTTGTTTAACATATCTGTATGTCAGAATTTTTTGGTCCTACTTTGTGTCAAAATATTCTCAGTACTACTAAAGAAGGTATATTAAGCTAGAAGCAGAAAATGGTTTTAGACAAATCATAAGCAAACTCGAATTGCCTTTCTGCTTCAACTGCCTGATTATGGTCTGAGAGAAAGTTAAGGTGAATCTTTACCTCTCTGCTACTTGGCATTTCCTGATTCGATTTCCAAATGAGGTAAGAAGCGTAAAACTCTGGGATTCTTATTTACTGCACATGGTACCTCATGGGGTCCACCAAGGAACAGCAGAGCTCCTACCTGCACAATAGGAAGTTTTACCTGATCGCATTTATTTTTGCTCCCTCCTATGCAAGTTCCCAAGGAAAAACCCAACCACAATAGCATTTAAAACAAATGTGTTACATCAGGATGGGAAAACCTGCAGAACTGGAAACGGAGGACCTGCTTTTATCCATCTGTCTGGGAACGGGAGGGGAAAGCCCACGTCCACTGCTGAAAACGTTACACTGCTCCACCTTCACGTCACGAATTGTGCATGGCACGATCACACCCTGAAATCCTCACTCACCCTCTGCTGAGGCAAACTCCAGGTTTCATTCACCTCGAGTCCCGTTACTCCAGTCTTACCAAAACAAAACTCACACGAAACCAGGAAAAGATCTCCCAGCTCAGGTCTTCATTGACTTCGTGTCTCGGGAAGGACAGCGAGCTTCTAACAGCCACAGTGATTCCTGGGCCAGCATTTCCCAATACTTAGGTCATTACATCACCGGACCTGATCCCTAAACCCTCTCCTATCCCTCCACAAAACCTCTTCTTCCCAGAGGTGCTTTCAGCTCAGCCTACCTGGCCAAGCCAGGTCTGGGGGATGTCAAAGCTCATGTCCTGATAGTGCCCTGTCTGCTGTCACTCTGGAGTTGATTATCTTCCTTAACTGCAGCCTGAGGACGCTGCTGTACCTTTTGGGGATGGGGAAACTCCTCTGTCCCGATCAAAGCGCTAAGAAACACAGCCCTGATTTGCTGGCGTTCAAGGAAATACCAAGAGCGTGCTTTCTTCCAGCCCCTTTTCAAGGTGCCCCACTCTCCCTGTGCAGAGGCAGTACCACGGTTCAATCAGACTCTGGGCACCTCCACCACCACCACACCAGCTCTGCACGGCACGTGCCCGCCCCGAGCACGAGGTCCCGCGGGTGCAGCACCCTGCCCAGCTGCACCCTCCTGCGCAGGGGGTGCACCAGAACAGTCAGGTGCAGAGCCCACCTCTGCGTTACCCAGAAGCCACGCTCGTATTCACTCACAACAAACTGCAAATATAACTTGTAGAAGAAATATAAGCGATAAATCAGAAATGAAAACATGCCAAAATGTGCCATGTCCCGAACAATCACAATCTGCCCGTCAGGGTATAATTAAAGCAATTTTGTTTCTATTGCCAATAGCACACAAGGGAGTGGCAGACTCTCCGCACATCCACGAACCTTTCGCTCCTGGAACACTTAGGCCAGACCAGGATAAGGCCACTTTCAACAGGCTCAAAGAGAGAAAACCTTCACCCTGAACCCAGCACAAAGCCCACGCACACAATTCAGCGTCTCCAGTGAGGCTGCCCCAAATCCCACCTCGCGCAGACCAACAGCAGCAGCTGGGGATCGCAGGGGTCTCTCCCACCGCGCCTGAAGGTACCTCGAGACACGGTTACTTACCGGGACTGGTGTGGGCACTTGGGGTTTGTAAGTCCTTCCTGTCACCGGTCCGGGAGCAGGCGCAGCACCTCTCTACGGTCTCAGCTTCACCCTGCAAGAATCAGGACACAGAGGGGTTTTTGCCAGTCGTGGTAAGCAGATAATCCAGTACTTTCTAACCCTCGGCAGAGAAGGGTGTGCTGTATTGGAAAGAAAAGCTGATGGCTGGTTGTCTGCAAGGATCAGACTCAGGACTTTCCGAGCTAAGACTCTGAGCTGCTTAGCAAGGAGCTCAAACCAGGGCAGACAGAGTCAGTTCTGTCCGCAGGGCTCAGCACTCAGGAGAGCTGCTGGGGAGGTGGTTCAGACTGGCTCGGGCACGAGAAATCCCACAAGAACTGCTACATCATGTTAATGCTTGCAGAGAACAAGGTAACCAACAGAGAGAGGCAGGCAAGAATTTCTGGTCATAATGGCTGAGATTTGTTCAGGGAAAACAGAGTTTCTTCAAACTGAAATATCCCACCGTAAAGCAGAAACTTTTTCTTTTTTGTTTGTTTTTCTTCTGTTTGTTTGTTTTGTTTCTGTTTCGGAAATGTGTTTTGAAACTGAACATTTTGCTTTGGGTCAGGCAAATCTGAACTGCAACATTATGTTGATGAAATGGAAATGTTCTGCTTTAGAGTCTGTTCCTCTGCATTCCCTGAGCTGCCAGGATTCCTCCTGAGACTTTAAAATAAGGTGCTTTCCCTTCCCTGCCAGGGGCTGAGATACCCGGCTGGACTGCACACAGTGCACTGATGTGTCACCTCGAGAGACCTGCCAGGCAGCAACACAACCAGGACATCACAGCTCAGAAGTGGGAGCTGCAGGACTTTTTATGGCATTTTTATGCTGGGCAACACACAAATGCCTGCTGAACAGGCTCCTGGTGCAGCAGTGCCGGCACAGCCAGACCGGCAGGTGATGCTCCTTGCAGGGAAGGCTGCAGGGCACGGCTGCTGGTGCAGTCGGAACTGGGCTAACTGCTTTGGACACGGGATCTAGGTCTCATCAGCTCCTCACTCCCCCACAACCAAACGCACACCGACTCCTCCCCTGGTCCCAGCACCCCAGGCAAGGAGCTGGGAGCTGTGGTTGAATAGGTGGGAGGTAGCGAAACCTCCTCCATGCTTTGTGCTCTCCGGCCCTGGGTTCTGTGGACAAGGACTGTCCCTTGGAGCTCACAGCCTGCACGGTCCAGAGCTGATGGGAACTAGAGCCAGGTCTCCATACTCCCACTCCAACGCCTAAGCATTAACAAGGTCCAGTGATTCAAACCCATTCCCTCAAATCAGCCTTCTTGGGCTAGTGATGACGTACAACACGGGCAATAAATCACTGTGAGATTCCTGCCCTGCTTTCTCCATCCTCATCACACTGGTGGGTGATGCTCTCCACCTCGTGCCTTCCAAACAATGTCTCCCGAGTAACCATGGCTTTTATTGAAAGAACAACACTTTTCCCACCCTGCTCTGTGAAACACCCAGATGTGCGGGCTGCCCGATCCCACCGGGAGGGCAGGAGGGGCAGCCAGGGCTCCTGCTACTCATCAGCAGCGTTAGGGCCAGTGGTTATAGCTCGTCTGCTCAGCCTGCCAGGAGAGACCCTCCATCCTTAGAAGCTCAATTCAGCCTCAGTTATGCCACAGCATTGCAAAAGGTCAAACTGGAATGAAGCTTTTAATTAAAACAGAGGAAGCGCTAAAGAGACAGAGAAATGAAGCACTGGGCTTCAACCAACAACGAGGTTGCACATATCTAACGAGCTGATCAGGGGTGACATGCTGGCTTTCACAGCAGAAGCCTCTGCACACTCTGGCAGTGCACTGAAGGATAATCCCTCCTGCCCTGGGGTTCAAAGCTCTGCATGAAAAAGCCACCACACTGACAAAGGCTAAAAGCAGGGGATGCTGCCATGTGGCCACGTTTCCCATCATCCAAGAACCCAACAAAACAGTCATGATGATGAACTCGCCGGTGCTGTTTCCTCAGTTCCCCTCCATTTCAATGGACCCATCATTCAAGTTTATTGACTCTCTCCAGAGATCTGGTATCATCTCTCAGATGTTCAGCTGAACACGTGAAGTGCTGGAAGCAACGATGCGTGCAGCGATGCCAGGAGAACTGGCCTTCGTGCAGGAGAGATGCAGGAGAGGGGACAGAGTAAGAGAAACTCAAGGCCAAACCAGGTCTGAGCAGGGCCCTGAACATCAAAACTCCCAGAGATGCTGGGGAAGCGGGGAAGCAAGCGGCTCACAGCCAGCTCTGACACCTGCAGAGCCCTGCGGGACCCTCCTTCGCCGCTGCTTGGACAGAATGGGGCAGATGGAGAATTACAGAAGCAAAACCCAGCAAGGAAGGAGGAACACAGATTTTACCTGAGATCCGGATGAGTGCTGAATGCCTTCCCCATCCCCCTCCCAAACTCACCTAAATACCTCAAATGAGGTAAAAGTGCTTATCTCACTCCTAACGCCTCCTCCTGCTGGCAATACCAACCCCAGAGGCGTGAAGGGGAAGGGCAGTGCGGGGGGCAGAGGGACACGGTGCATCAAAGCACATCAGAAGCTCTGACTTCTGCTCTTGGCTCCACTGTACACCTCCTTAAGACCAAGGGCCAAATTACTGCATCTCTTTGTGTCCCTGAGGATGTTGTTAAGAGCCAGATGAGGCTTACAAAGTTGACCAATAACCTGAAGTGGAAGCTGCACAGGAGGTGGCACAAAACCACCTTGGCACTAACAAGGTCAAGGCAGCTAAGAAAAAGTCATTCACCTCTGCTGCTGCATAATCCCCTCTTTTCCCAAACGTACAGCTACATGAAACACCAAACTGTCCTGCCCTTACACAGAGTTTCTCGTTACTGCACGAGCCCAAATGAATTGGGGCAGCAGGAGCGGCAGACTGCAGCCCTTGGAAGGGCTGGAGTCATTCAGCCGAGGGCACCGCCCTGGGATTCTTCCAGAATCACTTCAACCCACCGTGCTGGTTTTGGCTGGGGTAGAGTTAATTTTCTTCGTAGCAGCCGGGATGGGCTGTGATTTGGAATTGTGCTGAGAACAGCGCTGAGAGCAGGGGGGCGTTTTCCTCGTGGCTGAGCAGAGCTCACACAGAGCCAAGGGCTTTGCTGCCCCTCGCCCACCCCACAGCCAGCAGGCTGGGGGCACAAGGAGCTGGGAGGGGGCACGGCCGGCACAGCTGACCCCCACTGACCCCCGGGACACCCCAACCATGTGGTATCACACAGCGCATAAACTGGGGGGACACTCGGAGTGACGCCGTTGGTCCCCCAGGTCCCCGTTACACAGGATGGAGCCCGGCTGTCCCGGGGTGGCTGAGCAGCGCCCCGCGACGGGCAGTGCAGAATGAACGCCTTGCCGGGCCTGGCTTGCACGTGGCTTTTGCTTTCCCTGTTAAACTGCCTTTAGCTCAGCCCACGAGCTGTCTCACTTCTACCCCCGCCCCCGACCCTCTCCCACCCACCGGCGGGGAGCAAGGAGCGGCCGCGGGGGGCTGAGCTACCGGCCAGGGTTAAACCACAAAACCCATGATGCAAAAGTAACGGAGATAAGTACCCTGCCGAAGTACAACAACATCTTTCAAACAAAGTAACTGCACTAAAATGTGCTGGTTTATTTTCACTCTGGGCTCCCAAAGCATTTCCCTTCTCTCCCTGAATGATAACGGGCATAAAAATTAAATATAAATTCTCCAACAAAAAGCAAAACGCACTGAAGGGTAATAAATCATGGGGGCTGGATGGCATTCAGAGGAAGTTGGGGGAAAGAATAAAGGATGAAATAGTGTAGATACTGACTAAGAAATATCATAGACCCTTAAAAATCCAAGACTTGTCCTCAGGGCAGGGGACTCAACACAACAGGCTGAATTTTGATGAGGCAGCAAAGGGAACTTGCCCAGCGAGGCGGTGGGGCTGGTACGAGGTGCTCGCAGCCCTGCAGGGCTCAGAGCACGGCACATGGCCCATCAGCACCACACCTCATGCAGGGATGGCAACCCCAACAAAAACACCTTCCAATTTCCCCAAAGCCACAAGTCTGCACCAGTTGCTAACTGCTGAGATCCAGAAGTCCTGCAAACAGAAAGTCCGTGCTGAAGGTTTGAATGTATTTTGTACAGAAGAGGAGACAAGCCCTCCTTGCTCGCCCAGAGGGCTCGCGGGGATGTACCCACCGGGCTGGTGCTGCCCACCTGCTCCCAGGGCCAACGTGCCAAACCTGCGCTGGCACCGGCAGTGGGATCGATCGAGAAATCCAGAAAAAGTAAACAGGAACCAGTCCAGTGCTGCAGCAGGGATATAACGTTCCCAAACAGCAGATATCAGAGACTGGATGCTCTCCTCTGATGACCTGAGATTCTTACATCGGCATTTCCAGTAACCTGAAACGCTCCCCAGGGCATCACACAGAAGCACAATATTCTGGAAACACCATACACCAGCACCAACTTTCTAATAAACAAGATCATCTTTAATTTTGCAGGTACCTCCTACTTCATTAAACTTAAATATCTTGCTCTCTAGGGGTTCCTCCTCAATGGGGGCAGGAAATGAAAAGACAGAAAATGCAATTTAATTGGGGATGAAGCTTCATCTTTACACTGCCTATCATCATTATGTATCATTTAAAAACAAGCATGCAGCAGGTGTGAAATGGTACCAGCTCTGGATGCACATAAAAAAGGCTGACACCAGCAGCACGCCTCAGCAAGAACCACACAGTGTAAGTGAAAAATCCTTTTCTCTTTGGTTTCTTTCTCCTTGTTTCCTCAAACTTTTCAGAAAAATTTCCTTTCAAATGGGAGAGAAGAAACAGCATCTTTGCCGAGCAAAGTGGTTTGAAAGGAAGGGAACGTAACTTCAGCATCACGTGCTGGGGCACATCAAGAGCCCCTGCAAAGCGTGGGCAAGGGCGGGTGGTGCTGGAGAGGCTGGGCAAAGGGAGGGACATCAGCACACCACGTGCCTTCGTGTGACACTGGGATGGGAGTGCTAAATCTGCTCCTCCTGCTTCTCCCTCTCTGGGTATCACTTTGTCTCCTCTTGCCATCCTGGAGGTTTTGTGCCTGCAGGTGAGACTGGAGTGCACCACCACGGAAGCCACCTCAAGGTGCTGAGGTTTGCCCGGTGAGCCAAGTTGGGTGGGAGACTGTTTCTGCCTTCCCTCAGCTCACCCAGCCCCTTTCTCCATGCTCCAGCACCAGGAGGAACAAAGTGATCACACACTTTTGCCTAGTTACTACTGAGGGTTTCGGTCGACCTTCTGTAGAGAGCAGAACCAAGGAATAGCAAGGAGAGCCCTGCGGATGGGTTGTGCTGCTCATTACGAGGGAAAGGAGACCTGGAGGGCATCTTTTGAGCTGCTAGAGAGACTCCACAGGATTTAGGGCAGCTCAGTTGGCTCAAGCCTTCCCAAAACAGCTTCCACCAGCGAGGCTTTTTCATCTGAGGAAGCCCAAGATCAGACTCATCACACGTGCCCCTCCATGCTGAGATCTCCTCTGGCGTGGGCTCTCCACGCAGGCTGGGAGCTTGGACCCCCACGTGCCCCAGCCCCTCCGTGGCACAACAGCGGACTTGGTACTTGCCTGCCCTCCCAGGCCCTTCCAACAGCTGTGGGTGGGTGCCACCCAAGTGTGGGGACAGACTGGCAGGAATCATGGAGAAACCCAACCATCTGACCTCCAGACGCACAGGGAGCGGTCAGCTCAGAGCACAAGCGTTCCCAGGCTCCCCTGGCCTGACAGGACCTACCTTCCTCCTGGGAGAGATGCCTGTGAGTCAGAGCAGAGGTCTCTGCTTTGTGCACCTTCTGTGCCTTTCTGGATGTTATCAGTAACATCCTGGATTTAAACAGCGCCTATTTTTCTAACAAGTGCCTTTTCTATACTTCTGACTACGGGAGATAAAATAGGGAGGAACTGACGCACTTTAATTAGTTGCCTGTTGTTGTCAAAGCCCTGCTCTCATATTCTGATGCAAATTCATGGCCTTTCATTTTAAGCAATACGTCAGTTTGGCTTTAGCCTTC
The DNA here is from genome assembly GCF_963210335.1 of Falco punctatus. NCBI lineage: Eukaryota > Metazoa > Chordata > Aves > Falconiformes > Falconidae > Falco > Falco punctatus. Next base: position 1,942,020 of record NC_137590.1, read on the forward strand.
CAGCGATCCTTTAATGTCATATTTTCTCCCCAGTGATCAATATTCAGATCCTCTAATTGGAACTTGTCTGCTCATCCAGCCCTGGGCTAGGTTTGTTTAGCAGCCGAGTGCATCAGACACTTCCAGTGAGCCAGGGGAGCCAAACCTCACACAGCAGCTCCGGGCCAGAGGAGATGCTCGTGGAGCAGCTCTGCTCCCCGCTCCCATGCCGTCCTGCCCCAGCAGCCACCCAGTGCCCAGCAGCAGGTGGCTGGTGGCAAGACGTGCCTTGCCGGAGGCAAGCAGAGCAGAGCGTTTCTGGAATGGAGACAGGGAACCCTGAACCACGTCCCAGCCCAGGATGGGATCAGGGACAGGTCAGTTTTCCTGTTCCACTTCAAGGGGCAAAGATACAGCTCCCCATCGTTTCTAATTTTAAATCACAACGTCTCCATCTTCTGCCTGTAAATTCTCTCCCACTGTCAACAGGGCACCAGGCCAGTTGGAAAGCTATTTTTCACAGCCTTGCTAATCTGGAGGCACCTCACTGCCTCCTCCCACCAGGAAAATGCTGACAACAAAACTGGTGAGCAGCCAGCAGTGCAGACAGGACTGGCCTTTAAGGCACCTGCCAGAAATTCAGGAGGCTCAGGAGCAGTTCCCGGCTGTCCCCCAGCTCCCCTCCTGACCTGGGGCTCCAGCCCCGTGTCTCAAGCTCACCTCTACTAACTGAGGCTAATGACACTTCCCACAGGTGGCCATGCAGATAGATTATTTCCTAAACATAAATTAATGTATCACAATGGGCACAAGGGCCCTTTTAGAATAAACCCAGGTATTTTCTCCTTTGGATCACACTGGCTTTAGGGAATGAAGCCAAGAATAACATTAACCCACTCTACCTAGGGCTGGGCTTTTTACTAGATTTGTAAATTTGCTGAATAACCTCCTGAAGTCTGTGCTGAGCGAATTACACTGACGGTTCGTGCTGAAGTTTAAGAGGGGGTACGAGGCTCAGAGGGACACTTGGGTGTCTCTGGGCTGGCAGGTGGCAGCACAGCCTGTTTCAGTCAAGAAGGGCAGATAGCACCTTGATGAGCTCAGCATCCGTGGCCATCGATACAGAAAGCGCAGCAAGGTGATGAACCCACGCTCAGCTCCAGGACTCCCTCCCATCACCTGCTGCCAGTTGTCAGCAATAAATATTTCTAAGGAACAGCAGCTGTCCAGCACCCTCTCTGACCCAACCAAGGCTTTGCCAGGTTGCCAGGCTTGGCCCACAGGGGTTCCACTTGCAGGAAAGGGGCTCACCAGGGACTGCTCAAGCATCACCCAGGATTCTACCAGGCTGCGAACCAAATTGCTTGATGAAAAGTCTTCAAGCCACCACACTGCTCCCACACGCCTGGACTGCTAACAGCATCAGGCACACACATTTCCCAAGCCCTGGCGTGGCTTGGGCAGGCAGTTACTCCAGGGCAGCGGGGTGTCAACTGCTCCAACAAACGTCCGCCCCATGCCTGAAAGCTGCAGGGCCAGGGGAAGCTCCACAGCAGGAAGCAGGTTAGGAGGGGGTTAACTCCTCCTCACTCAGCTTATTTTGTCATCTGGACTGATGAAATCCGTCCTGGTGAACAGACACTGACAGACCATCATTCTTTTATAAATTAAATTAGGGATTGCAAGCTGCCCCCTGCAACATGAACACAGGCATCCCCTGGAGCCTGAGCTGCCTTGTTCTCCATCACTTGCCCAGCACTGACACTGCCTGTGGCAGCAGCTGGAGCAAGCAGAGAGCCATGCCAACCTCCAGACAGCCCCACAGCATCCCAGCTCAGCTGCCCTCCAAACAACCCCTGGGAAGCTTGGGCAACCCCATCTTGGAAACAGAGTGAAAAACACTTCAGCATCCCTGGCCAGCACTGGTTCCTCCCATGTATAAAACAGAGAGAGGGCTCAGCTCCCAGGGAAAGAGGTGTCTGCTGAAGCAGAGCGCGCCGGGAGCCCCCCTCCCTGAGACAGGAGGGGAGGGAAAGGGAAACCCCAAGCTGCCTGTCAAAACTTCAGCCCTGGTGATAATTGGTTTATACAATTTATCCCCACACCCAATTATCAGCTCAGTTTACTGTTTGATTTTACACAACTCTGGTCCAGCAGACCTGCTGCTGTTCTGCTTGATTCTGCCTCTTTCTCTCATTTATGTATACATCATCCAGTCACTAAATCATTTTAATAGCTTCTTCACGTGCATGCCCTTCTGTCTAATTCCAGTACCACCAGCACAAGGCAGGTTGCAGATATGAAGAAGCTGACATTTCTCTTTTGAGTAATTTGCAGCGGATTTCTTGCCTGTTTGATGTAGTCATTTTGTTCTCTCTGCTGATGTGACATTAATTATTGTTAAATATTCTTATCTGTTACATACAGTTCTGTTTAGATAAAGGTCAGTGCATGAACCCCTGACAGTGCTTGCTGCTGCCATGCTCTAAAGCCAATTTGTCACTCTCTCCCTTCAACACTCTCATCATAGTTTCAGTCCATTTTTTCCATTAATTCAGGCATGGAAGAGCACCATTAAAAATGCAAAATATCTCAGCTGTTCAGACTGGCATTCAGATAGGAAATTATTAGCTTGGGTAGCACCAGTTGCACAGGGAGGTCAGGTAATATTGCCCACATAAATGCAGTGGCCTCTCACTGAGAAGCTGCATCGCTGCCCCCCAGAATACGTGCATATTTCTGCTTTAATTGAAAATCAGTTAAGCCTTGCCTTCTCCCAGCCTGGTTTGCTGTGGGATAACAACATAAACCCACACCACCCTCTCTTGGTAGAGGACAAGAAGGGCAAGCTCAAGCTGTCCCCAAATTTGCCAGACCAGAAGCAGGGGCGGCATGACCAGCCCTGGGGAGCAGCTGCACTCGCATGAGCCTGATCCTGCCAAGTAACACACCTGCATCTGCTCAGCCTTGCTTCTGATCTCTCTGACCAGATAAATCCCCCCGCCACCCCTGCGTGTTGCTTCCCACTGGCACCTGTAACGTGGGGATGGAGATGCAGGGGCACCCTGGCTGGGACTCCCCCCCAGCACCTCTGCATCCCGCCCGGCTCGGGACAGCATCCCTGTGGCACGTTCCGAGCGCGGGTCCTGCAGGCTTGCTAGCTGTCGGAAAGCACCGTGACCTTGAGTGGCTCTCCCAGGAGAGACGGCGGTCACACAATCTTACAGGGACACACGTCAGTGCGGCGCAAACAACAGACCTCAGGACGTTTGGTCTGCCACGGCAGAGGGCCGGGAGCCGTCGTAATTCCCGGGTCATCTTACAGGAGCAGCCACCGGGACAAGGAGCGGGGCTGGCAGCCCCCAGTGCCTTATAAAACCTATTTACTGCTCGGTTGAAGCTCCTGCGCTTTTATGCCTCCATCCAGCAAAGTGCTTCAGCACGTACTTAACTCCAAGCACACAAATAGCCTTAATTACATCAAGGGAGCCATTCAGACACTTAAATTGAAGTCCATGCCTAGAGTGTCTGAGTGAGGACTTTGGTGCAGAAAGCTGAAGCAAAGAGGATGGAAAGGAGCTGAGCCTGCAGCCCCACCAAGCCGGTGGTGAGGACCAGGGTGGAGATGCTTGGATGGGGCAGGGTGCTCCAAAAGCAGGACTAGGCAAATGCAAAGGCTCGGCTGGCTGGATGGCGGATTCTGCTGCTTGAGTAGAGAAGGATGCAAACGTGGATTCGGCGTGACTGAAACTACCGCACAATAAAACACATGCTTGTTTCAGCACTTGCCAAATGGAAGAACATTTGATCATTTATTCAAAGTGACATTTAATTTTGCATTGTGCTAAATCATTTTGTACTTTTAAATAAAAGAGAATAAACTCCCAAACTCATCTGCTCTCAGTAAATAAAATACAAAGGAATACTACATTTTGCTGAACATAATGAAGTGTGGGTTTTTTTCCTCCACTTCTTTGTATATAAACGAGATAAAAGATAGAAGGGGAAAATCACATTGGGCCCCCTGAGGTCTAGCTCAAGGAGAAAAGCGAGGCTCATGCTGTGCTGAACCTGCCCCAGCCCGAGAGTATCAGACTTCTGGTGCAACCAGCACCTGCACGTGCAGCCCTGGACGAGCACACACCCCGCAGACCTACAGATATCCAGAGACGTATAACCACCAGCCACGCTGATGGAGGCACACAGAGGGAGGAAGCCCCTGCACTGAGCAGTTTCAGTCTATGCCTGACACTTGGGTCCCTGCCTTGAAACCACGGACCAGCCTCCACACAAGGGCTCGTCGCTGCATCTCAGAGATGCCTTCCTCATCCTTTCTTGAAGACTTATTCAGCAAAACCATCGAACTCCCAGGCAAACAGCTGTTCACACCTCAGGCCCTCAGCTTAGCTGCACCGGTACAAGTGAGAAGAAACTGCACTGCTGCCCTCCCCTTTTCTTGACTGGAACACAGAGAAGGGCGAGAGCTAGCCTCACACGCTTAGAAAGGTATGAAAAAACTCAGGTCCTCTCCGAGTTTGGGGACAGGGTGTCCTGCAGCTAAAAATACAGGCACAAACCAAACAGTCAAGGCTAGCAAGAGGCATTAGTAGGGTGACCAAACACAAAAACCAGAGCCTGTTTGTTTATCCAGCCAGTGACTATCCAGCAAGAGAGCTGGAAACCTCCGCGCACATGCTGCCTGCGTGACAGACAGGCTCCTGCCAGCTGAAGGAGTCCAATTTCTCATGCAGACATAGGGGTTCCCTCTCCTCTTCCCTCATTGCAGGCTCACACCTTTCTTTCAATTTTTTTTCGCTGCCGCACAGAGCAGGATAACATGCAGGAACAGAGGGAAATGGCAAGGGATGGAAATCACTGCTCTGGTAAAGGCTCTCCCCCTTGCACCACAAAGGGAGCTCAGTATCTGAGCCTCGTCAGGGTCCATGCTTAAACCTGGCTGAAGTTTGTGGGATCCAAGATGCAAATCTCTCCCAGAGGCCCCACCAGCATGTGAGCTGGGTGGGAGTGTCCTACACCTGGCGCAGGAAGGATTGGGCTGTTCAGTGCTGCCCAAAGTGCTCCCGCCACATCTCCCGCAGGGGTCCTGCCCTGCACCAGCCCTGGGCATCTGCTGCATTGGGTTCTTCATCAGCCCAGAGGGCCAGAGCTCCTGGCTCCATCACCAAAAGCAGCAAGATACAACTTCAAGGTGGCATGGCTAGCAGGTGGCAGTCCTCAGGCACAGGGACAGTCCCGAGCCCACTCCAGAACAGCCACATCCCAGGCAGCTCAACCAGCCTGCGGATGGCTGGCCACGGTTGGTAGGACGCAGGCATCGGCCGCGCAGGAATGCGGGGTGCCCCAAGACCTGGGCAAGGAGAACAGCTGGGCTGTTTGGGTAAGTAGCCTTGCCCCAGGCAGGTGCCTTCTCTGCCATGAGAATTTTGTCTTTGCCGAAGTCCTTCGCTACAAAAGGGCAGGAAGACGGAAATACGCCCAAAGGAATCTCTTCCTGCATTTCAGGCAGCACCTCTCACTGACCGATTTCTCTGCAGAACCTGCTGCACGTGTAACACTGTATACCAGTGCATCCCAGTTCATACTGGGAGAACCAGGGCTGACCTTACTTGAAGTTTAACTGGGATGGAAGTTGTGGTCTGAAAAGCTTTCTTCTGTTCTTCCCAAAGGTCTCCAAGCTTGAGAAAAATGTTGCAAAACGCCATGGTAAGCTTAAGGTTTTCTTAGCCTGATCTTGCTCCTGTGTTGCTCTTAGAGGCGTCTGGGTAAGCACAAGGAAAGCCCAGGAACAGAAGCATGGATGAGGCCCTGGGGAGAGCTGCTCGGCAGAGTCCTTTTCTCCAGTAACACCTGCGAAGTTTCGTTTATCAAGGTTAAACAGTGCCGTGCCTGAGCCCGGCGGGTGTCGGGAAGCAGCAGCTGGGGGGCTGCGGGGAAGACAGAGGCATCCTGCTCGCTGTCAGCATAATTTAGAACAGCGAATCTTGAGCTAAGTGGACTCCAGAAGCTTTCAGAAGTCTGGCCACGAGCAGCAAAAGGTCCTGCTGAATTAGCTGTACGGAGCAATGCATCAACAGCCAGGGAATGGAACGGGTATGATCTATTACCTGTGACAGACACGATTTGACAACAGCCAGGCATAAGTGGTGCAAAGGACAGGTGACCTTCTGCTGGTGACTGAACCCTCAGACCTGCTTCTGTGATGAGACACATGTCCTTCCCACAAGATTTGAGGCCAGCAGGAGAGAAAACTCTATGGTCTGAGAAGACATAATGTCAGCGCCTTCTCTTGGGCCGCCTCTGTTGGAAACCCAAGCACAATCAACATGTTGTACCTCCAGAGTGAAGCATCCTCTGCAGAAGGCTGCGGGCATTACAGCATGCAGCGAGGCCAGTCCGGCTGGGGCAATGCTTGGCCAGGATGCAAGGGGTGCAAGAGTGGGGGCCAAGAGAGCTCTGGCCCAGAGGTCACAGCTCGTGTTGGTGACATCTCCAAGAGCTGGGACTCCTCCCTGCCTGGAGCAAGAGGCATGGCACGACACGATCCCAGCGCTGTGAGCTGGGGCATCAGCCCTTCTGGCAGGGAAAGCATCTCCTCTGCTGCCAAAGCTATGGCTGGATCCTCCAAGCAAACCCACCTTGTACCCGCCTGTGTATCACCTCCCACCCAAATCCCGATGGGCTTCTCAATCCAGAGCCTGCCAGGCATCCCTTCTCATCCCATCCCACCCAAGCTGCGTGGCTGCCATCAGCACGCATCCACAACCCACCTGCTCAGGCTGGAAAGTCCAACACCCCCACCAGGTCAGCTCAGGGGAGGGCTGGCAGGATACAACAATCCTCTATCAGAATTTAATCCGGGTTCCAGAGCTAACACTTGCCAAAATGCCACGCGTGCTTCTGTGACAAATATTTGACACCTCAGCCAAAAGATCCTACTGACCACGATGCCCTGGAAGGCTTCCCAGGGAACTGCATAAACCCAGCCCCAGTGCAGCAGGCTCAGGGCTGTGCCGCCTCCAGCCAGGAGGGGCTTTGCAACACCACCAGGGCAAGCGACCCAGAGGTCCATGTAACTGCAGGTCACCACAAACAAACCCCAGTGAACACACATATCCATGGTATTTAAGTAAAGAAAAAAGATAGGAAGTTTGCTTTCTTGGTTGCAAGTTAAGATGGTTGCAGCCATCAGAGTTCAGCTCCTCTCAGTTGGTGTAAAGGAGCAAAATGCTGACACCAAGATGCAGCGTTAAAAACACCGAGAGGAGCCCCTGAAGCCAGCTATATACCAGGCTAAGCTTCCACACAGGGCACTTGCCTTACTCCGTTAGCCTCAATGGTTTTACACCCAAGACCAGCACCGAAAAAAAATATCCGTTATGTCTCTATCTAACCTCACTGCCCTGGTAATTATTCCCTCTGTCCTGTATTTGGCTCCCCTCCGGTATCTCAGTTCTTGCAGGCTTACCCGACATTTGGGCGCAGTGTCCATGCTGCAGGATGAACTCCCCCTGCATTCACCAAGGCAAGGCAAGGATAACGCTACGGTTCCTATTGCAAGAGTGATCTCAGCTATAAGCTACTGCAAAAATACTAATAGAAAACTCCAGACCTATAAGTGTGACCATTCCCTCTGCAACTTGCACTCGATTGCATGGATTAAGGTCTGTACCTTGCTGTAAGACACCATCTCCTCCTGATAGGAATGTTGCTGGAGCTGCTGCAAACACAGGCCCTGCATTGGAGCTGAAAGGACGGATCGATAGACCAGCACATCAGTTTGCAGAGCCCTGACAAGCTGCGTGGCACTCGGACGCACGGCTGGTTTGGTTTTCTGCCCGCTGCAGTGGTTACGCACTTTTATCTCGCTGCTGACTGCAGATGCACCTCACAGCAAAAGCAAATCTGAGACATTTTACAAAACAGGCTTCCCTCAGACTGGTGCCGCCTGTCCCAGGCTTTGGTGCAGCGCACTGAAAGCCACAGAAGGAAAGATCTCCAATGTGGGATAAACAATTTTTTGTGCAGCTCTGGTCTCTGCGAGCAGACCAAACGATAGAGTAGAGCTGACATGAGAACGAAGCAAAGGCATCTCTGCTGCTCTACCACCATGGAGCTTCAGACACAGAATCCACTAAACCCGGACACTTGGTCACGGCGCACAGAACACAGTCCCTGCAAGCTCTGGCCAGCCAGGAGGGTCCTTTCTCACCCGCATCTTACACAGACCCCTCTTGAAAACCTACTTACAAAAGAGCAACGTTTCCAATGCAGCCGCCCAAGACCCAGCGTGGCCACACGGACCTCCCAGGGATGCCCACACAAGCCAGTGCCTGCACAGCTATAGCCAGAGAGGCTGATTATTAATTCTGTACTAAATTAGGTGGTTTGTTGTACACAAGCAATTTCTTTTTTTTTTTTTTAATGAAATGGGTGTATCATTATGATTAGGCATAGTCATTACATTCAGCCTTTAATTAGATTTGTGTAATTAGAAATTCACTGAGTTATTTCACGCAGTGGAAAAAATATTGCTTGGATGGGGTTATGTAAGGCATCGACAGATTTCTCTGGAGCTCCCAGAGCTGACTGATATTCCAAAAGAACTGACATCTTTGATTTTAAGACCTTCACCAGGTGCGCGTAACACCTAGCCTCTGGCAGATTTTGGGTGGCTAAGAGGTAGAAATTAGGCAAAAGCAAGCGGCAAATACCACAATCAGTTCCTACTGGTAATTTCTTCTCCTGCCAAGAAGTTCACCCACCCAAACCAGGGTAACCAGGAGGTTGATGCTGCAGCCCCTCGTGCTGCACCAGAGGCTCCAGCCCCAAATACCTGGCTGGGTCCACTGTGATGGATGGGGCCAGGAGGAGGGAATGTCCCTAAGTAACCACTGCGACATTTATATAGAAATGCAGAGAAAGTAATTTTGAAAAAGCCTAGTGGATCAGAAGGCTTTTGAAAAGACCAGACAGGCAGATGGAGGTGCAGACCCATGCAACTCAGATCCAGCTCCACTGCTGCACCAGCTGGGAAGCATGAAACAAGTTGGTTCCCCATTTTTGGCTTGTTTATCCTAGCAAACGAAAGCTGAGAGGCAATACAGCTGCCTTCCACAGAGTCAAGCATCAGGCCAGATGGAAAATCACTTGAGCTAAAGGACAGACTGCCACATGGGGAGATGGCCACAAGCTGGCTGCGAACAGACTTGAGCAATAAAGCCCTAAGCTACAGCACAGAGGGGCCATGCCAGCTCCCCATCTCTTCTCCCAAGACAAAGCCACTTGTAAGAAAAAAGCCCAGTTTTTTATGTTTGGGGTTATTCACGAGCAGTTATGAGTCAGAACAAAAAAAAGGCTCCCCAGGCTGGGTGCTCCCTTGCAGTCTTTAAGCCAGAGTCCAGTGTGCACCAGCGCAAGGGGCTGGCCCAGCCACGCTTGCTTTGGTTAGTGGCTTTAGTCTTCAGAGGTAGCTTCTACCTTCTCCTGACTGTCATGATGAACATCCAGCTGGAAGACAAACATCTTGGAGTTTAAGTGTCACCACACTTGTCCTGACCACGGGATGCAACAGGCACGAGGCTGCCATATAAGAAGAAATACTTTCGACTCACTTCAGACCAACATTCAGGTGCCCTGAAATGGATCGAGCTTAAAACAAGCAGCTGCAGCCATTGGTGTTGCTACTGCTACACAAGTAAGTTAGCCTGACCAGCCAGAGGTTTCAGACAGATGGAAAAAAAAAAAATATTATGGGGGTTTTGGGTTTTTGTTTTTTACTGTCATGGCAATAGTAATCAAAAGAAAAAAAATTCTCTGAGGTCATTTGCACCTTCTGTCCTTCCATCAAATCCTATCACCAAGATGGAAGAAAGAGGACTCTTTCCCAATATTTTTTTCCAACAAATATGGTATTTGCTTAGGGTCCAGTTATATTTATATACATAAGTATAGCTGTTCTCTCTGTATCTTGGAGCCTGGGTGTGTGTGCACACACAAGAGAGAGTTCCCCCATGACCTCCTGTCAGAAACATTTCACTACACTTCATCTCAGCACTGTCCTTTCAGAAACAACCACTTCTTTATAACAATATCCTCCTCTGTCTCATAGGGATCCCCAGATAACTGCAGGCTTTGTAGGAAATGAGTTTATTAATTCAAGATGCTGCCCCTCCCCACCTCACAAAGAAGCTGTTAACAGCTCACAGTAAACTGTAAAACTTTTTATGTTATGAAGTTTATCTGATCATTCTTCTTTGGACATTATAGAGCATTTCCCTAAATCCACTCTTTCTTGAAGGTATATTTTTAAATTTGGAAAAGACTTCACCTAGCCTTGTACCAACAGCAAAGCTGCGTAACTCAAATATATCTTGCCCCCACATCTTCTCACACACAGACGTGGGTGAGTGCCCCTGCAGAAGAGCTGGGTGATGCTACAAGTCACCCTCTGAATGACCGCCAAGAGCCTTGATCTCCTGCCACCAGTGAAACGGTGTTTCACTGCAAACACCACTGTGCTTGGCCAAAAACATGGAGGGAAGACCAAGGCGGTACCCCCTGCTGCTTTGCTCATCCCCTGTCAATCTGTTTGGTGAGCAAATGCAGAGAACTTCAGTGGCCATCCTTCACACCCACCCTCGAAAAATACCCCACTGACTCTCAAACAGGCTTAACTGGGTCACCAATGGTACACTGCACGAGCTAAGGAGAAAGGGTGAAGCAGCAGGGGAAGCATCAGCTGAAGAAGCAGGAAAGCGTAAATTCAACATTTCCCCCCCCCCCCCCATTTTAATGTGCATCATGTAACAGCACTATAGTGAGCAACACTAGCCTCAAACACACTTGAAAAGGACCTGACCCCATGTTTACTGGTGACTCAAAAACATTCACCAAGGCTTCAGCTGCCTTCAGTCTCATACCCCCGACCCCTGAAACACGTGACATCTCCAAGCCAGGTGCTCACCCCCTCCTACTGAAACAGCCACAGGCCTTCTGCTCACCTGAGTATCAACTGCTCCTTCCCAGGCAGGGGCAGGAGTACCCCAAATCCAAGTATGCACATTGTCCATAATGAGGGGCAGCAGCCAGGACATACCAGCGGGACACCACGCGGCAGCCCTGCCCAGCAAACCCGGTAGCTCTATTAGGCACCTGGGTACCACCTCTCCAGTTCACTCCTGGAGAGGAGTGCCACATCACCAGTCGTCCATTTTTCAGAGCCAGCACATGGTCTTCCTAGACCTCGCCCACAAGTTCTGCAACACAGATGCAGTTAGCACTCCAGCCAGGTGGGGACACAAACCCGAAGTCATTGTAATTCACCCCACCGCAGAAAAGCATCTTGTGGCACAACCAGGAGCAGAATCTGGACACATCCCATCACTGCTTAGAAAAGCTATCCCCGAGCTCCTTCCGCCGCGATAGCTGTTGGCACACCTGCACCAGGCACCTGTAATGGGCTGAGTGCTCTCTGCACCCTAGAGGAAAACATCAAAAGCACAAAGCATTCGGGAAAGCAACAGGAAAACGCTCTCCTGTGAGACTTGAGCCTGAGGTTTTCCCATTAGACTATTTTTACAGCTGGGGAAATGAAGCAGAGACAAGAAATGGCTCCCAGCCATGGAGTTAGTTACTGGCAAGAGAACAGCCAGCTTTACTATCATATTTACACACGGCTGCCTTACTACTCGAGCAATATTTGCTCCTTAAGTAACTTCTCCCACTTCAGCAGGGATAGCATAGCATGGCCAGCATGGCAAGGCCAGCCCGAGGGGACAGCCCACCCCTTCTCCTGTTGGGCTGCGGATGGCCAAACAGCCCAGAGCCGCTGAGAAGAGAACATGTATACTCTGGCTTGGCTCCAGCTGCCACAAGTTATGGCAGAATTTGAAAAAAAAGCTGGAAGAGATAGCAAAAGGCAGCTCTAACCAGCGGAGATGACAAAGCTCCTAAAATCATAGCCTTCTCCTTCGGAGTTTTTCCATTAAACTGCTTCTCAAGCAGCAGTGCTGGCGGGTGGGAAAAGGGGGAACCAATTATGCAAACAACTCGCAATGAGAGTATTTGATTAAGGAACACTTTAAAGAAAGTCCTTCACAAACATTTGAAGGACCACTAATATATGTTTGCTGTCATGTCTGGAGCTAATTTAAACAAAATGTTTATTTGCACAACCAGGTGAGAGTCAAATTATGAAGCAAAACCTTGTTTTCCTCCTCTTTCACAGCTTTCCCTTAGACGCGCAGTCCCTGCTACTCAGATCTCTCCCGGTCCTATTTGCGGGAATGAAACTTTTCCCTCCCACCTGCAGGCTGCCAGGGTAGAAGTGCTCGTTTGCTTATTGCAATCACAGCCCTGAGTGACTCTCTCACTTCTCAGGCCAATCGCAAATAAGTGGCGCAGCTTGAATTTCAAACACTTTCTGGAGCTGAACAACTCTGAGAGCTCTTCATCAAAGCCACTTGAACAGGTTTGGGAGAAGCCTCACACCTGGAGCGGTGGAGGAAGCCGCATCCCCCAGGAGCGACAGCTTCGAAGTATGCGCGGCAGCTGCTCTGCGCATCACATCTCCCTCCTGAGAACCGACCTTCAGGGCAGCACCAAAACCCTTGTCAGCCATCAACAAGTTGAGCTGTTCCAAGTCAGTCTTCTTCCAAATAACACCACCGACACCATCCTCAGGGTGCTCCACAAAGTGAATCTCCCGAGAGGCGATGAGAAGCCAGGTGCCCTAGCTGAGCCTGGGACAGCAACTCCCCCCGGCACCCGCTGCTGGGAGAGGACCCCATTGCCTGGGGTGGGCAGGATGGGACCGCCGACCTTCAGAGCTACGAGGACAAGCAGCAGCAGCCGAGTTGCAGATGTGAAGGCGACAAGCTCCCACTCACGGCAGGGACAGCACCTGCCTCACTGCGTTGAACCCCAGGCGAGGGGCACCCAACACATGCGGCGGGAGGAAGGAATTCTGCCAGCAAAGTACAGGGGCAAACTGGCTTAGCGTGGAAGGTCATCTTCACTTCACTTAAAAGCAGAACTGCTTCAGTAGTAGTCCAAAACTATGCATCAAACCAGTCTCTGCAAAAATGTGAGGTGACTAGTTTTGAAAGGAAGAAAATAGAAATTTGGAAAAAAACCCAAATCACTGCTGAGTAATCAATCCCAGCAGAAATCTGACCTGTGCAGCTGAGAGACCTTGAACTTAATGTATCTGTTACACCCAGGAATGAATATTGATTATTCAGATGCTCAAACTTCCCAAACTGTCTCTCTGGTGTTCAGCTTATCTTCTGCTTTTCCTCTGGTACAAAGTATGGGTTTTTTACTGACCAGGACTGAAATAAGGGTGACTTTCACACATTTCTTGGATTTACCATGATGTCCTAATAACAGGAAGGAAACATTAAGAAAAGACTTCATCACAAGCTGAAGTTTGAGACAAAGGAGTTTCAAAGACTTTTGAATGGAACATTTCTCCTGGCACATCTATATTTTTCCAAACATTTTAAGTTTGATAAAAAAAATTAATTTATGAAAAAGATTTCCTTGTTCAGGATTTCTTCTTGACTGATTGCGCAAAACGATCCTACAGTGATGAGTAAGTATTGATTTACCTAACAGTGCTAAGTGGGTGGTGATTAGAAGAGGACAGCTTTTCACACACTCTGGGAGAAATGCATGCTCCCAGCAGCACATCCCACATGGCATATGATGACAGGGCCACAGGGCCACCAGAATAGGTCTCTCCCTGTCTGTTTCCCTGCCCAGTAAAGTGATCTTATTTATTGTTTCAATGCACTCAGATTTTTTTTGTTTCTTCATTTTTTGATTTTTCCTTTTTCTTCTTTTTGTTGCTAACTGCTGGAAACATACCATCCCCAGCAATTCCCATGGCTGCTGGGAGAGCGCTCGCTGCTCTGAGGTGACACAGAACAGCTTCATCCCTCAGATTTGTGTCTTTTTTCCAGTTGCAAGACCCAACTTGTGCGCAAGCCTTACCCTGCACTTGGCCAAAGGCAGCCCGTGGCACAGACAGGGTGTGCTGGCACAGCTCCAGAGCGATGGAGCTGCTGAACAACGGGACGAGCAAACCCAGCGCTGCTTTCCGAAGGTACATACAGTGCAGTCACAAAAAGCCTCGGAGCTCTGGACGTTCACTGCCCGCAGGGATGTGTGGTGGGGAGGTTACTACACTCTAAAGGATGAAAAGGGGAGAAGAGATCAGAGGGAGGGTAGATCCTTGGAAAGCAACCATTGAGACAGAGAGGCTTGATGAGGAGGAACCCCGCGGATCAAGCACGAGGCAGCCCTCTGCTAGCATGCTGTGAAACCCCAGTCCATCCAAGCTGGGAAGCCTGACAGAGACCACCATTCCCAGATCTCGGCTGAGTCCAGACACATCTCCTTCAGCTTCTGCCGCAACTCAGACCTCCCAAAAGGTCCCTTCCTACCTAAACTGCTCCATTGCAGAGATGTGGGGAACTGTATCAGGACGTCAGCACTTCCCTCTTGGCCACAGGAGATGCCTCAAGGAGAGCAGTCCTGGGGCTGCAGGAGAACCAGCAAACCAGCGGGGAATTGTAACTGTTTGGCAATAAGTGTGAATGGCTTTTCTGAAGGGCAACAAGGTGTCCCCTGCCACCTGAATATCCTGCTGGAAGCAGTGGGGAATGCCAGAGCTCTGGAGGAAGCCTCAGCCCCTCTCTCAGCACGCCATGTGTGTTCCGCGTAACACAAGCCCTGCTGCAGGAACCGCTGCCCGCTGCCCCCCACCCAGTTCTGCATGGAGCACTGCCCACAGAGCAACTCAGAACGTTCACAAAATCCAAAATATGAGCTGCTTACAAAGCCTGCTAACTACGTGGCAGATTGTGCAGATGGTTAACGTTCAGGGAGCCGGCACGAACCCCCATCGCGCGGCAGCAGCGACTCCGTGGCTCCAAACTGGGCTCCGCACCGGGACGGTGCTGCAGGTGAAGGTGCTCTGCTGCGCACCAGCCATGTGCGAGGGGGCTGGATGGTTCAGCTGGGGTCAGCAAAGCCATCAGGCAACTAACGCTGTCCCCTGCTTGCTCAGCAGCTCTCAGCTGGGTTCTTCCCCTGGCTCACTTTACTGACATACACACACGGCTTCTCCTTGCCAAGACAGATAGAGGCAGCTGGGTGGACAGAGGGCACAGTGTCAGTCACGCGCCCAAATGTTCTGGAGAGGGTCCTGCTCAGGCAGCACCCAACACGAGCTTCTCTCCTCTGTGAAGTACCTACCTACCACCACTTTTGAAAGACCTAACTCGGGTCCTGAGCTCTTCCCTTTGCCAAAGCAGCTCCTAACACCAGCCCAGCTAGCAGAACAGCCCCAGCACTTCCCTCCTCAGCGGGGCTGCAGCTGCCTGGTGAGACACACTGAGGATTTCCACTTGCCCAGAGCGATGCCAGGACAGAGGCAGGGGACACAGAGGGATGTGCTGGCCTCACACTAACACACAGTCTGTCCCAAGGGCTCATTAGCAGAAGCTCAGTTCTAGCAAAATTGTACTACCTTGTGCCTGGCTGTACCTAGAAAAACACAGCTGAGCCCACCCAGACACTGCTAGAGACCCCTACCAAAGGGTCAATGCCTCCCTGCTGGCCTGCCCAGGCAGCGGGTACGCTCCAGGGACAGGAGCCGACAGGCACTGGCAGCACAGGCAGCGTGCTGTTCCTAAGCATCCTCTTGCAAAGTACCTCATGATGGTCCTGGCAATTTTACACAAGTCCTCAGCCACCTGGTTTAAATCAGCAATTCCCTGATTTCAAAGAGCATCATCCCTGGTTTGATTTAGCCCAATTTGTCCTAAATTGATTTCCCATTCCCACCGGCTTAAGAGAAGAGGACAACAGATTGGAAGAGTATTTCCAATTCATACAGCTAAGCAGATCCATGCCATTTAAAAAACGTAATGGTCTTGTTGAGGCAGCAACCTGGGACTCCTATTTCTGTGCACGGGGAAGGAATTTTTCCTCTAGTGCCCCCCATGCTTTCAAGAGGAAGGCAGGACCACGGCCAGTTTTAACCATGAGCTACCATGCCTGCTCCCAGCCAGGAGAGGACTGCACGACCCAGCAAAGGGCAGGTTCTTGCTATGTTTGCCTTTCTGCCTGCTTCCCAGAATCCAATTTAAAACAAGCTTTCTTGGTACTAAAGCTACATCATATGAAACATACTGCAGAACACATTAGAGGAGAGAGAGAGCCACCTATCTTTATATGATAAACATCTCTATATAGGGCTCAGCACCTATATTTACTGCTGGCATTACACATTGCTTATGCTTCTGCATTCCCTCCTGCTGTTAGGCTTGGCTTTTCAAAAACACCTAGGGAAGGCAGGTGATCAAATACCCTTGGAATTCATTAAGAGGCAAGTGAGATGCAAGCCAGCGAGATACTTGGGCTCCACTGCAATTCCCACCATTAAACATAGTATATTAAACACAATCTTACCTTCCTATTGTGCCTCTCCTTTCAAGGGAGCCCAAAGCACTTTGCAAGCATGATGTACGTTGCCCATCTGTACCTGCAGAGGCATACCTGGACTAAGAACGGCTGTTTTTCAGCACCTCCCCACCACAGTTCAGCACTGACCTTCCCCAGAATCACAGAAGAGGTGCCACCATGACAGCATCCCTGTCACCCACCTGGTGCCCTACTTCCCTGCTGCCCCCCCTCTTGAAAAAAAAAAAGCATTATCTTTCAACAAGAAAAAGTTTGAGACATCACACTCAACCAATTTTCTCAACTCATCCCTTCACTAGGCACAAAGTCTTTTTTCACATACAACCACCACAGCAGTTCAAGGCTGGCTTCCCTCCCGGGGTGTACGGACAGAAGGAATAACAATTATTGACACGCAGCTATTTCCTACTCTAATAAAACCCACATAAAATCCAAAACCTGCAGTATTTCTAGTGCATGTGGGTGTAAGTTTCATTTAGTTTAAAGATGAAGCACTGGGACAATGGAAATATTTTAAATCACTAGAAGTGCTTCCCCCTTCTCTGGTTTAAATGCCATGTTACTGGCCATGCTCAAGTCACGTCATATAAAACATGATAGTTCTTCGGCATCAGTACCCATCCTTGCATGTGGACCTGATACCTGATATCTTTCTGATACCACAAAACAACTTTTAGTCTTTATAAACCACGGTGCCAGTTCAAATTGGATGAACCCCCAAAGTGCATTAGACATTCTTCTGTGCTGGGCTGCTACGTGGATTAGACAGTGTCAGACAGCGAAGACTATGAATGGATTGGTACTGCTGCGCACAGCCAAGCTCCCAAAGGCCAGGCATGGAGTCACAGGGCTCACAGAAGCAGAAAAAAAATCAGATAAATACTCGATGCATTCTCTGGCTGCTGTACCATGCCTCCTCTGCAACCCAGGGAGATCCACAGCAACCCTAACAGCTTGCTGACACCTGAAAGTTTTCCCTATTTCTTCCCATTCTTAGGAAAGATGCTTTCCACCTTACCTCTTTACAATAAGGAAGATGTAGCTAAATTCGCCCTGGATCCTAAAGATCATCCAACATGAAGCTTTCTTTTCACCCAAACTGTGGCTGTAACGTCTCCTTAATATCTGCAGCAGAGCAGCATGCTTCCTGAGGATTTTTGTGCCAGTCTAGTTCAAACCTTCCTGTGATCTTCTGCCTGTCTCATCAGTGATGCAGAAGTGCTGCAGAGATGCCAGACATATCTGTATCATTGTCACTCCAGTCTATTAGCTCAGCAGTCTCCAACGTGTATTTTTCCACCATGCCAGAAATAGAGTTGCGCAGATGAGCAATTCCCTTACACCAGGAGCCTGCAAGTCCTCTGTGACACCAGAAAAAGGCTTCTGAGGGGCTCAGACCGATCCCTGCCAGGTAATGGGGCAACAACTTGCTGAGCCATGGGTACATTCGTACCCACGTTTTAAGTCAGAGATCCCTGTGACTAGCAAAGCCACCTCCCTGGCTGCAAACATAAAAGTGCCCATCATAAAGCAAGAAGAGTGCTCGAGAAGCAGAAGGTTTCTGGGGGGCAGAAAAGCTGGCAGGCAGAGGCAATGGAGAAGAGCGTGCAGAAAAGGCAGAGCAGACGCAAGTGCTCCCTCGCTGCAGCCATCTCCGCTCCCCGCCCTGCAGAGGCAGAGCACGTCCGGCATCCCAAGAGGCTGCTGCTTTTATAAGCAACCCTCTAAAGCAACCACTTCCCAAGGTCACAGTGAATTGTGACTGAGTTTTGTCCAAGTGATCCAGACTGGTCCAAGGGGACAGATCTGCATGCAGAAGGGAGCCGATCGAGACTTTCCCTTCCCCTTATCAGAGGGCAGGCAGCAGCTGAGATCTACAGGCTCTACCTCCTCCTCTCCCAACCCAGTGCTTGTGACAAGCAGAGACCTGAGCATCCCTGTGAGGTCCTCAAGCTGCTGCTCTTAACCCACCCCAAGCTCTGTAAGCTCAGCTGCCTCACACCCAGCCAGAGGCGGATCCAGCCCCTAAACCTACAAACTTTCAATTCTCCTTGTCTTTAAACAATTTTCTTCAGATCACTTAACATAACCACACTGTGCCTTACCAAGGGGTCAAAGCAAGGCAAGCGTGTCAGTAAACCCAGGAACTTCTGCTCCCCCGAGAAGCTGGGTGCAGGGCATTCACCTGGGGGTCTCTCCATAAACACGCTGCCCTCTAATTTTACCAAATGGCGCAGGAATGAAATTCAAACCTTGCCCCCAGCAGCACGATATCTCATTTTGATTCAGCACCCCCCAGCACACACAGAGCGGGAAACAAAGCTTGTGAGCACAACAGCAAAGGGCATATTCCCACCAGCTTACCCGCTGGTCGGCACAGCGGGGCGCGCACAAGGGGTGCCGGGGGAAAGGGTCTGGGGGCACGTGGCTTGCAGGGCTTGAGGCGGCACTGGAAAGGATCTGCACACACACAGCTCGGCTGGGATTCAGCTGCGGTATTCAAGGCACACGGTGGTGCCCCAAAGCAAGGGGCTGCACCCGAGCACCTGCGTTTCCAAGAGCGCTCTGGGGGCTCCCACTTAGGAACACTGGTTCTCGTAAACAAGAGCCCCTCCGCAGTCTCAGAACCATTCTGCTGCACAACGACTGTTTCTTTTCCCAGCAACTTTATAGGCTGAAAAATCTGGAATAGCTTAAGACAGTATTTGGGGCAGTTCTGTGCTTATTCCATTTCCAATTTGGGGAGGGTCCAGTCTTGAGTTAACAGCTGATGAGAGTGCCAAGATCCAAGCCTCTGAGCAAACAGCCACCACTACTTTCCCTTCCATGAAACAGCATGTTTGATGTAGTTACTTTGCAGCCCCAGGCAGCTATATGTATAAAGGCCATCACTCATTTTGGTCCCAAAGTCCTTGCCAAACGTCTGGCTGCTTTTCCACAATCAAATGCTGGGCTGCGCCCTACACCAGAGAACAGCAAAGCACAGTCCTCCCACAGGTTTCTCAGAGCACGGCCTATTAATTGAGGTATTGAATTAGTGAGGTTAGATCTAATTAGCTCAATTTGACCCAGATGCTTTAAGCAACATTCTTCTAAAATGTTGGAGCGTGTTATCATACAAGTTCATCGCAGCACTGGGTAAAAAAAATAATCTATCTTGGAGCAGCTTTTCCAGGTGTGCCTCCGTGACCCTTCAGGATGTATTTTCATCCTTTCTGTGGGTGACAACGTGCACAGCTACAGACAGCTGAAGAGGAGAGACCAGCCTTGCGTTTACAGCTCAGGAGTCAGGAGATCCTCCAGCCAGGAACAGCCTCTGGCTCTCCACTGCTGGTTGATGGAAAAGCATACAGACCCTTACCACTCCTTTCTGTCCTGCCCACTCCAGTATAATGGGTCAGGACACAACCTGAGTTTAATAATGTCCTTTACATGCTGAGAGCCCAACCCTAGCAAGGGCAGCCATGAAGCTGCCGCTGCCCAGACAGGTTAAAACCGACAGCATAATTGGGATTTGAGCAAAATTCCTTTTCTGGACACAAACTTCACCTGCAGAAAGAAATGGTCCTACTCTGCCCATTTTCACTGGAAGAACGGAAGGAAGAGAAACAGGGAAGGCTACGGCAAAAAGTGTGCAAAAATGCCAAAGCTGAAATAGTTTTTCATTATCAAGGGGCAACTGCTCAGCAGCAGTAACATCTACCATGCGAGCAGACGACCTCACACCACGCATTCAGATCCCAACAGCTCCAATATGAGTCACCAGGAACAATCAAAATATTCTTACATTCTTACAAAAGGCATGTAAGGTACAGATGTTAGCTGTATCATGTTAGCCTCTTCTCTTTAAAAGCAGGAAGCTCTTAAAAGAGTAAGCTTATCCCAGAAGTGAGAAAAGATTAGTAGTTGAGGAGGAAACTGCGGGAACAGGAAAGCGGTTTCCTGGGAGAGAGCAGACAGAGCAAAGCCAGGGATGATGCAGGTTCTGCCAAACGAGTCACAACTGCAGCTGAACGACACAGGTCGGAGAGGGACCAAGAAACCCCGCCCAGGTGTGCAGCAACCCCCAACAACGGGGGTTTTTACAAAAATGACAGACTCTTCAATAAACCCGTTTCCATTTTCCTGAAAGAAAAATGTACAAATACATTATTTTCCAGTGAGCTACGTGAAAGCAAAAAAGGTTTGCTTTTTCTGAACCATTATTTCAAGACATCAAAATAAGCCCATGTTTAGGTGTTATTTTATTGACATTCCCAGCAACATGTTCCAGAATGGTACTGCAACACCCAATACGGAAGCGGAAAACATCAAATTCTCCAAACTTGGTTTTATTCTGTGACTACAACATTCAGTATGACAGATGTTCTTGTCAAAGTGTCAGATACTGAAGTGTTACTTACTCTTACAGCTGAACTCGAACCTGCAGCCAGCCAGCAGTGGGGGGCTGCCCGTCAGACCCCACAGGGCAGCACGCTGCTCTGCACTACAGCCCGTGGCATGCAAGGGAAGGAGACTCCTTCAAAGGGATCCAGAAGAGATGAGGAAAAAAGTCCACCTCTACACCAGAGGGCATTCAGCCTTCGAATCCCTTGCTGCAGCTCCAGCTGGTTTGGTTTCTTTGCGAGTGGGGCACTGCACTTCTGACTCATGGAGAGGCAGCCCTCAGCCCTGCTGCTGGACCCCAGCAAGGTCCCACACAAGGGGGACCCACAGGCCGTCACGTCACCTCTCCACATTCACCTGCTACCTGGGAGCAGCAACATCCCCTAATCACAGGGCTTGGGGTGCTTGAAATCCTCTCTCAGGGCTTCCCACACCACCCCAAGACTGGAAGCATCTTCTTCACTCCTGGGAATCGCACTGGGGGAGCACCCAGCAGAGCGGGGCACCCCCCAGCTCCCTACGTCAACAGCACCCACCACGTGGGACCTAACCGGGATATCACCTCTGTGCTGCCCTGGCAGAGAGCTGGAAGGTACAGCGCCCGCAGGGCTGCGACTGCTTTTCCCCCTCACTAAATGCAGAGGTAAGATCAAAATAAATGCACTCATTGAATAAGTGCTCGCTATGGTGAAGCGTTACTTAGCCTGACCGTGAACCCCTCCTGCCTACCTGTGATTGAAATCATGGATTTTTTGATTCATCTTCCCCTGACATTCCTTTCAGGATCACCACCAAGCCTAACAAATGCAATTAAAGCTAGAAGTCTCTTAATTTCTTTCCCTACTTCTGCGCAGGTTCCTTTTTTTTTTTAAACACAGAAACAAAACACCCTTAAATGGAACAGTGACTGAAGTCACAACTTTAACAAATACAATATGATATACAGGAACAAAACCCCAGCCCGAATTACTGTTCCACCGGGATTCCCAAACACACAGCCTCAGAGATCAGGGAAATGGAGGGTGTTTGTGCACAAAGCTGCAAAAAAAATTAAATGTTGTGTTGGGCCAAGAAGAAAGCAAATTAACAAGGGGATTTTTCTTTCTGCCTGTACTAGTTTCAGCTGGCTGCGTTACTTCCCACAAGCCGCTAATGCAGTCTAATTGGGAGGGGAGGCATGTAGCACAGCAGTTGCTTAGCAAACTTTATCATTATTTTTCATGAGGTCCCAATTTTCCCTGCTGCATTGGATTCACTGTGCCTCGGTGTATTTTGCTGTCCTCTGGTTTATTTTCTTTCCTCTCTTCCTCCTCATCTCTCTCTACTCATTTTATCACAACACTCAGATCTGGCTACCATTAAAAAAAAAAAAGCCTTTGCAAGCCCGTGACTACTGGGAGCAGCAAGCAGGTTGCTCTGCTTGGGGTGCAGCAGCGGGACAGCACGGCTGCTCCAGGGCACGCGGGACGGCAGACAGGGCAGCCCCCTCTGCCACAGCCTCCGCCAAGCCACGGGGCTGATGGCTTTGCACATCTGGAAAGAGGCACCCTACACATGCCTGTTTTACGGCAAGAGCAGATGATCTCTAAAGATGGTCGAGGTCCAAGTCCAGCAGAGGATTAAGGCATAAGATACACGCACTAGCTACCCGATCAGACTACATGTGCACCAGTGCATATGGCAGGCACACCCTACGCTGGGAGCATGCCGTGAGCGGCACAGCCACCAGTGCGTCACCACTTGCCACTCCAGCATGGTCTGTGTAACACTAATTCCCGGCATGGCTTCTCTTGTTCCGTCGTGCACATCTCTGGCACTGAGCTGCTTGGGACAGTCTGCCAGGGCTGCAGCAGACTGTCACCGACAGAACTCCCTCCTCTTGCGCCTGAAAATACCAGGCACTTCCACCTTAGCAGTCCTGTGACGAGCCACGTGGAAGCAGGAGACCAGCAGTCCCTCCAAGCACACCTAAAGGGGCTTTGGGCACTGAGCCTCCAGCAAGGAGGCAGAGCACGTAGCGGACCTCCCGGGAAGGGCAGCAGGGCACGCCTGTCCCACCCAGGCACCGGCTGGAGGCAGCCAGCAGGGAATTTCTGCTAAACACAGCGAAGAAGCACCTTGAAGGGCAAGGGGAAGCCAGGCTGAATCAGTGGTCCAGCTCTGGAGGAGCTGAAGATCCACCTTGTGCATGAGTAGAGCTAAGCCGGCATCGCCGGGGCCAGCCATCCTGCTTTAGCACCCACAGACAAGGTGATGCCCAAAGCAGCCAGCAGGCTGGGAAACACCAAGTTTTGCTCAGCGACAGACCAGCCTGCTGAACCACCTTCCAGCATCCCACCACGCGCTGTGGAGCAGACGGCCAGAGACTACCCCGATAACTCCCCAGCAAGGCTAAAGGGAGCTGACCCCAGCACAGCCGCCCCACACCCCCCACCGCAACCCACCCGGACAGGAGCCGACACCATCCCCTCCCGAGCTCAGCACCAAGGGGCGCAGCTCCCCAGCCGGGCCAGCCGAGGAAGCCCACACTCTCCAGAGCAAGCCCTCGCTGGCCGGCCGCCAGCCTGCGCACGTGCTGGCAGACAGCGCGAAGGATTTATACACTTCATCTTCTGTCGTTTTCTACCCTGGAGGAGGCAAGCCTCTAAATTGAATTATCACAAAGAAATCAATTCCAGATCAAACCTCTGTGAAATTATAATTGTTTTAATGATCTGCAGGCTGGAATAGACAGGGCCCAGGGAAAGAGTCATATACATTTCCTCTTCAATTCATAAGGCTCCTACAGGAATCAGCCTTTGTTCACAGGGAGCATTAGTGTTTTCTAATTATGTATTAATTTAATCTACTATTAATTTTCAATTATTGTTATTACACAGGCACTTTCTTTTTCCCCAATGTAGCTGCTGTGTAAGATGCTGAATTCCAAACAGCTCTGTGGTGAGCTGACAGGCAGCAGCTTAGCCTTCAAAAAGGAAAAAAAAAAGCTTCAACAACCAATTTTGATGAAGACATTCCAACCAAACAAAAATATAACAGAAAACCCACACACACATCCTTCTGACTCATCTGAAAACACTATCAGCAGCCTGCTTAGCCTAAAGGCTTAAATCATTTAGGTACAGCATGTCTGTGGAGACTTTCATTAGAATTGACACTCTGACAACTGCAAAAAACTACAACTACCCAACTCGCCACATGATGGGCAGTTTAAAAATCATTATCAACCACAGGACAAAGACACCCAGGGAAATGAAGTTTCACTAAACCTTCTCCTCCCCAAAGATGTGGGGGAATACTGGATTAAAAAATAATCAAGTATTCTTCCTTGATTAATTGTAGTTGCAAAAATAGCTCAGAATTTTCAGCATTACACATTAGCAAGAGCAGAAGCGACACGGCTTTGACCAGAGCTGGCCTGGATGGACAGCAGAAGCATCTGCGAATGTGGATGTAGAGGGATTTAATTCTTGAATTTCACATTCCAGAGATTCTGCTCATGAGAAAGTTGCTGGCGCTAAGGGTACCCCCTCTTTGATATCTTGGATGTCTTCCATAGTAAAGAGAAGAGG
Organism: Falco punctatus; assembly: GCF_963210335.1. Taxonomy (NCBI): domain Eukaryota; kingdom Metazoa; phylum Chordata; class Aves; order Falconiformes; family Falconidae; genus Falco; species Falco punctatus. Next base: position 1,966,469 of record NC_137590.1, read on the forward strand.
AAGCACCTGGAGAACACAGCACATTTCAGACCCTATTGGTATGGTTTGTCCTGCCTTTTTCATGGATGCTGCAAAGAGGCTTACAACATCTGGTTACAGACTTCAGGCCAATGTGCACTGGCTTGGCAGACTATCCTCGAATTTTCCATATACAGCTAGAATCACATCCAAGAACTAGTGAGACTTTCCAAAGGCTTCGATAGCTTTGGTTCGGAGAGGCTCACACACTTCCAGTGCATTCACAACAAGCAATTAAGTAATCCTGCAAACTAAAGGCTTGGGAAGTGCCATTGCCACTGCTGGTGCAACATCACGCAGGATGGGTCCCTCTGAGCAGAGACCAGGCAGCATTGCAACAACAAACCGCTCTCGCAGCGGCACGTGCGCGCACCCTGCCAAGCTGCGGGGTGCTGAGCCTGCAGAAGCGCCTGCCTGCAGGGCTCGGTGCATCGGCCCTGGGAGTCACCAACCTGTCACCCAGCTAGGATCAGCCTCTCCATTCAAATCCAGGTAACAAAGCTCATCTCCCCACAAACTTGGGACACAGAGGTCACCCCAGTCGCTTGCAGCTACATGGGCAGGAGACACCTTGTTCTGAACATTATCTCCAGGATGGCCACGGCTACAAGTTGCCCACAGAGGAACTGGCTGGTTTTCGCAGGGTCATGTTTTATACATGAACCAGCACTGCAGCTTCTGGAGCACGCTGCTTTGAAGAGTTCTTGTTTATGAATATGTTATTTTAATAAACTGCAGCAAGCAGGGGATGCAGGATTCCCAGCTCTTGTGGCATTCCCATATGATTTAAGATCAAAATAATCTGTGTGTGCACAGAGGCAAATCAAAGTAAGCCCTTGTCACTTCTTTGTGCACCAGCAGAAGGGCTGGCAGCAGGACAGTGCTGGCAGCCAGGACTCCCCCAGCCCAGCACCACACTGCAACCTTCACTTCCTTTTAATGCTACCCGCTAGTGGGGACAACCTCAGTGAAGTGTGGGAGCCACAAAACGCCTCCTGAACTCTGACTGTGATGGTTTGCTCCTGGATCAGCCAGAGGGACACATGGAGCTCCAATGGAGAGGCTGCCCGTGCAAAGGCTCTGTAGCTAGGCAGGGTGCGGAGCCCAGCCCCAAAGAGACCCCGAGGGCAGGGGCAGCCTCACCTCCGTTCCTACACAGCCTTGCACTGCCTTGGCTATTTTGGACAGGGAGCAGCTGGACAGAAAATAGCTGCAAAAGGTTAATAGATTCCTCTCACAATGAAGGGCTGGAGATGCATAGCATGGCTGGTGGGATCAGGAACAGTGTGGTAGACTTCTGACAGTCCTAGGACCTCCACAGCCCTTGTTGCTCTACCTGAGATGCAATAATTTCCCTGAAAACCAAATATGACAACATCTCAAGTGCAGGACTTACTTCCTTCTAGTTACAAGGGTGGAGAGAACGAATGGGCTGCTTGAAAAGCACCCTCATTCTGGAGGCCACCCCACCCAGTAACTGCAAGTACACTGGATGCAGAGCCATTTGCCTCCACGTGTGCCACACAAACACAGCTTTGCTGTCACAGCAGGACCGGCTGCCTAGACCAGCCATGCCCACTCTCTGAGCTGGGAGAGGCTCTCTGGTTACCGGGTTCCTCTAGGCACAACCGTGCCCACCACCCCAAGGGCACCCACAGCTCGCATGCATCACCACAGAACTGGTGACAGCACGGGGCTGAGCTTCACTCACTCTGCTGGATCCAGAGCGGTGCCAAAGCAGCAGCCACAACCACAGTAAGGGACAGATGTGTTGAAAGTGCCTGCAGACCAGAGGCTGTTCCCCACACCGGAGCTTTAGCACATTTGGCAAGTGGGACCTTCAAGGCAAAGGTCTTTCCTAAGAGAAAACAGCCCCAACATTTGAGAAGCGAGTCAATTCTTTACAAGCTAGGTAAAGCAACAGTCACTTATCCATGTCTAGACGTCCTAATGAATGCATGAGCCTACCAAAATCCTTTTCTCCTCCAAACTTTGAGGCTCTCAGCAGCGTCTGAGCCCAGACTTATCCCATCCTCTCCCACCTAACTCTACACAAAAGTAATAAAGGCTTTGCCAAGCTGCTGCAAGGCTCAGCTGGGCTCACTCCCCTCAAAGCAGAAACTTCATCCAAACCTTTCTCAGAACAACTCACTGCCACAAAAATGCTCAACATCACTTGTTTTGACCAAAACAATCATATCACTTACGTGAATGGAGGGCAAGAAACAGCATTCTTCCTCCCTCCCTCTTTTATCCTCTGAAAATAAGGAGTTCACACCCTGGTTTTAAAATCATGTCAGAACAAAACTGCCAAACACTTCAGCTTCTGTTTGCTTCATAACCGGAATAGCTGAGAGACACCTGACAGCTCCAGGGACTCCACTTCTGTGCTCATGCATAAACCAGCGACAACAGCACGGCAGATTCATACACAGCTCTAATCTCTGCATTTAAACCACCACAGTCACCGCCGCATCTGAGCTCACCTTCTGCCCAAAACAAGCTGAACAGATTTCCCAGTGGGTCTCCTGACTCACCAGCACATTCTCCTTTTAAAAGGTCAACAATGTATGTTGTGACAATGGGGATTTCATTAGTTTCCTCTTGGTTTCAGTTGGTCAGCAGGGATGTAAGAGATTGGTTGCACTCAGGAGCTTCCCGAACAATGTGCTGTTCATCTTCGTTAAGAAGAAGAGCAGTCATCAGAAACATCTCGTCCCTTGGTTTCCCGCTGAGCACAGCAACGGAGCTATTAGCAAGGTGGTCTCTCCAGAAGAGACGTCTGTTCCAAGATGTCCTCACACACTCACTTCATCTATTTACACACCCAGAACCAGGATTCCAGCTAGAAATCTTGCAGAATAGGACAGACAGAAGCTTTACTCCAATTTCCCTTCAAGTGCTCCAATACTGCTCTTTTCTGAGCAGCTCTGAGCAATTCCCATGAAAAGTAGAGTCCACTCCCCCACACGGGAGGCCTTCTACAACCCCCACCCAGTTTCCAAGATCAATGCTCCTAAATCCATGTATCCATCACAGACAATGCAGCTTTGGGTGGACCACCTACTGCTCCCTACTGTCCAGGTGACATGGGTTGGCTCCCTGCCACAAGGTCACGAAGTACTAGCTACTCACCCAGCTGCCTGAGAGTACAGAACTTCACATCCCATTTTAAGTCTCCCAGGAGGCTGGCGGTGCTTGTAGATGATCATTCATTTGCCGAAAGGAAGAGCTACAGATAATCATTTGCTTGCAGATCCTAGTGGTTTGCTGGAGGAGGAGGTAACAGGTGCAGCCCTTCTTTTATTTCAAACATTTCTTGATAGCCTTGCAGAGCAGGCAGATCAGCTTTAACACTAGAAATACCTTCCACGCTGCACTGGGAGGCATAAGGACATCCATATATCCATCTGCATCTACTCCAGTCCTCCTCTGCCACCATTTCAATCGTGGTCACTTGCAAGGTCATCTCAGCTGAGGAAAAATAATTTGGGTAGCAGACTAAGTTCCCTCTGCAGCTTTAAAATAAACTTCTATCTGTTTTTACTGGATGCTTAGGGGCCCACGGGGTCACATTTTCAAGTTTTTCTTCCACAAAGCTGGCAGCTTCCCTCTATGAGAAGCAAAGTTCCTACATCACACAGCTTCAGGACTGAAAACAAACTCCAACCTGTAGAAACCAGCCAGATGGGTTTAGGTCCCCTACTCCATGGACCGGAGGAGGAGGAGATCAGAGGACCGTGCTCCAGTAGCTACATTAGTAGGGGCCATATCCTTGGTCCCTACCACTTTGACCCTTGCAGTGAATCTTCCACACAACCAAACACTTCTGGATCTGAGGCTGTGTTCATACAGCAAAGGGAGACTCTCAGCCGTTTGAAAGGGCGCTAGATCCGATTCCTAACGTGCTTCCGGGCAAGACAGGCTGTCTGCTTCCAACTCACTTTATCCTTCACCACAGCCAGAGTCAGAACAGGGTTGGCTGGGGGGAAGGAGGAGAGCAAGTGATCTGCATTTTAAGCAATACAGCAATGAAACACAGGCTTCAGAGATCAGGAGACGGGCTTTTTAGTCAGAGCAAAGCAAAAGGCATCTGCTGGAAGCATGGCATAGAAGCATTTAGTATTGTGAACTGTAAGGCTAATCTGATATGATGCTCCATCAACGCTGGATACACAGCTTAGATAAATCTTTCATCTATAAAGCTCATTGTCACAAACCTGAAGCACATGGTAACGCTAACATACTTCACCTGCACACGCATCCCCTTTGGGATCTTCCCTTAAGGACATTCCTTACAGAGCTGGCATGCGAATTTTGTGATTCTCCCTCCCTGGCTGCCAAAAGGAAAGGCTGTCAAGTTTAGTCTTCATAAAGAAGTGAACACACATCTGACCTACATAGAGTGCACAGATGTGAGTAGCCTCACATAGCACTCCACAGATTATTTTTTTTTAATGCAAAAAAAATTAAACACCACCTGCTTTGCCTGGAAGTGTGCAGGAACAAAAGCCAGCTGTACACCAGTGCGCTGCACCAGGCTTCAGACTGGAACTCTCTATCACCACGTCCGCTTTTTTTACATACACTTTTCAACAGATCATTAGGTGTCTTGTCACGGAGATCCCAGAGTTTACTCTTGAGACAAAGAGAGAGGTAAAATAAGTAGATGCAGCAATATGAAACAAAATTGAGGCACTCCAGCCAGATCTGCCAGGCTCCCAGCAAGGAAGGAGCCTAGCAGCAGTTTACTCCTTGCAAGCCAACATTAAGCCTTGCAAAAATGACTGCTATGCTCCTGCACCGAGCTAAACACCGCACGGCATGTATTTCCCAAAGCCCAGACCCCTCTGCGAGGAAATCAGCTGTGACAGGGTAAAGCCCCTAGGAATGGGGATCACAGGGAGAGGCAGCAGGCTTGGCTCAGGCACGCAAGACCCTGTCGACTCCTTCAGCTGCGAGTGAGGATTTTGCAGGCAGGTTTTGGGGGAGGAGAGACAACAGAGCAATGTAAGTAACTTTGAAGAGTGTGAACTGGGAGCAAAGAGACCTGGCTTTCTTCCCAGCCCTGCTACCACCCAAGGTCAGGCCAAGTCACATGCCCTCCTACCTTTTATATATTTAGAGCATAAACTCCAGAGCCACGACTGCTTCTCACTAGCTATATGCACAGAGCTTCAGATACTACCTTACTGTAAGGAAAGATGTCAAAGATTGCCTGGGGTTTTTTTTTTCCAGGCAAGGAACAAGAACCAGGATGGTGGTGATTCTAGAAGGTGGGAAGCCTTTTCAATACTTCCTACTCTCCTTTATTCTTACTAGAAAACTTCAAACAAACAGAATTCAAGGAATCAACAAGAATAAAGCAAATTAATTGGCTTACATCTATTTTATCAGCTAGTCTTCAGCCTACTTGCTGGAAACTCCCCTTGCTCATGACTTAAGGAGCTGAAAGTGAAATAAAAAGTTGACAAACTTCAGAGTAAGAAAATAATTCCAAACATACTGCCCAGTCTTAGCTGAAAATTTTAAAGCCAGTCGCTAGAAGTCCGCAAGTCTCTATAATCACGTGCACCTCGTCAGCATCAGCCTGTTTCTTAGAGACAAGGACAGCAGAGTCCAGCATGGCAGAGGGCACCAGCTTCCAAAAGCACTTTCTTTTCTCAAAGTGTAACGCAGTGAGTTCTAAAGGCCGTTTTCCATTGTTGCACGAAGTCTTCTCACTCAAATCACTGTCACATCATTGCAAGTTGAGGAGATGCTTGGTAACACTCCCCTTCTGTTACAGCCAAGAGAAGAAAGAAAAAAGTTTCTATATAATATAGACATTGCTGGGCTGTATTGTCTAACTGTGCTCTGCCCCAAGACACGGCAACTTTTCAGCCTGAGCAGCCTGTTGAAGCACAGAGTTCATCCTCCTCTGTGGGACTTCCAGAGAAAAGGCTTTGTGTAAACACACACTATTTACTCCCCACACATGCTACAGCTTGGCAACCCAGCTGTGAAGACTTGGGGCTAGCCATAAATCACTCACACAGCTTAACCGGTAAAAGCCTAGGACCTGCCAAGCTGGAATCCATGCACCAATACCTCCCAACAAACTATAAAATATAGATGTTTATGCTACATATATGGCTAAAAATTTATTAATTCTGAGGTCACAAGCACTGTGTTTTTCCTTCTCTTGCAAATCAGTATTTGAACAGGCATACATCGTCAGCTAGAAGCACACAAAATAGGATGGTGATACAGCATCTGCAAATCGAACTGCAGGAGGAAACGATAATAAAAGGAACGAACACAGCCCAAGTACGCGCATCGCCTCTTCCCCCGCGGCTCAGGCTGCTGGGCCACCCGTTTGCTCAGCACCCTGCTGCTGGGCAAACCTCTCCACAGCCTGAGCCCCTCCCCTCCCCCCCCCCCCCCAGCTCCTCTCACCATCGTTTTGGAACACACACAGGAACAAGGTTATCATGCCTCTAAAGGCAGTGGTGCACTCCCTTGCAGGCTAACACCAGGAAAGAGGTGGGTATAAGCTGTTACCGTTCCAGTGCTAACAAAAAACCTCAAAGTATCTGCATACATAAAGTAGCCATCAGAAACAGGCTACTAAATGGTTTAACAAATCTTGCTTCCTGTTCAACTGTAGCTCCTGGGCTTTTCCACACTGAACTAGTGACCTCCACTCTCTCCTGCCTGTTTTATACAGAATAAATGTTTTGCTGTTGTGGGATATTTTTTCCCAGCCCTGGCAGGTCTCAGTGCTCAAACAGGAAAGGAAGGAAGAGATCCAAAGTTTCTTCCCCATACTACCCTGCTAGCAGCTACCAGTGCCAGGCATCATCTCACTGCTGCATCCCATCATCTGCACAGCATCACCCTGCAAGGCCTTCCCATCCCTTCTTCAGGGTGCAGCAAGAAAAGAAAAGATCCCACTGTTGCAATAAGAGCAAGTCATGTTTCAACAGGATCTTGCTCACCCAACAGAACACTGGTAGCTTTTGCCTCAAAATTAAGTAGCACTGGCATTTTTTCTCTCCTGGGATCCTTGCTGCTTTCCAGGCTGGGCTGGGCAGCGAGTTCAGAAGAACTAGGAGCAAACATGGGAGCTGAGACATCAGCTGATTTATACTTGAGCTGAGAGAGCTTTATTCTCCTGGACCACATACACAGCCCATTCACTTGCGGAAGAGATAACTTAAAATACCTTTTGTAATATCTGCTGGCAGAACAAAGATGAAGGACTGTAAGAAATGATCAAAGTTTAAGCCCATCTTCAAAGTGATTTGGGGAGCTGCTGAAGATAAACAAGCAATCAGGGCCCAGGAGCCAGGGTAAAAGCTGACAAAGAAATTACTTTTTTTCCTAGGCAAACAGAAGGCAGCTAATAGCTCAGTTCAGAGATGCTGAGCTCTCTCCCCTCGTAATACGAGCAGGGCAAGAGACCAAATTTAATTTCTTCCTCACAACAACTTTAATTAAAATCATCTAAGCCCTTCCTGCCTCTCTCCTGCCATGAGGTGTGGTTCTGCTCACAGGAGGTATTAGCAAACTCTGTCTTATTAACATGCCCTCCCTGAAAATGCTGTTTATACTGCGATCAAATGGCTGGGGAACCCATCTGCAGGAAAGCACTCCACTCCTAATTAAGAGGAAAAAACCCACAAAGCCCACCTTTGATGTGTATCAGTGGCAGCAGTCATTCCCCATGTGCTCGTGAAGCTGTTCAACACCATTAGCTTCACAGGGCATCCTTCCAGTGGAATTTACCAAGAGATGTTTCTCTTCACCATCACCTGTGCTCTGTGAGTGCCAGGATGCTAGTGGAGGTAAAGAAGCAACACTGGCTGCCTGAGATTAGCTGTACCAAGGATTTTTCAATAGTTTTATAAACACTGAAATTTCAAAGCTAGTTCCATGGTCTAGGTCCCCATCCCCGGGACATGATCTACAGCAACCCATGCCTGTGTCTGCACGGATGCACTGCCTGCAGCGATGCGAGGAGGTCTGCCCCGGGCTTGGGTACCAGCCTGGGTGAGAATGTACGGGACCTCTCAAATCCATCACAGATGTGGGCAGTACGTGTGCAAGGCAAAGTTTTACTGGCCTGTTGAAACGCAGTAGCACAAAAAAGAGCTGTACTCTAAACTTTGGAGCAAGAGTTAAAAAAAATTAATAAAAAAAATTAAGCCTGAGTTACTAGAGGAGCTTAAGAGGATTTTTGCAGCGCTTACAGTTCTTACCAACTCCCAGAAGAGTTTTGGGGGCTGGTAGAGCTCTAAGCATTGCACTTTGCTGCAGAATCAACAGTCACAGGCAATACCTGTTTTACAAGCAGATACAGCTCCAGGGACAGACACCAGGAGCTGTCAAACCACCAAATCATCACAACACTGCCCTCCCAGCAGGAACACGCTCAGTCAGGCCACACAGCACCATCAGCTCTGCAACATCATGTCCCACAGCGACCACAGAGCTTCTCAAATCTATCAAAAAAAAAACCCAAACCAAAAACGTTTGAGCACCAACCATCTTCTACACAGGGGCCATATCTCAGACCAGGAGAGTCACCTTGAAGTCCTGGCAAATCTAAGATGCGACTGAGAGCAAAGGCCGGGCGAAAGGTGACATGAACGCCAGCAGCACTGCCTGCCAGTTGACTGTCACACGATACCCACAGCAGCAGTTGCTTCCATGCAGCCCCATGCCGTCAAGGTCCAAACCTCTTCATTGGAGCACCAGATTGTTCTTGTTTCTTCAAGACAGCAAGCTTCATCTACACATTCAGTTCAAACAAGCCTCCCACCTCCAAGCAGAGGTACCTTCTCCCTGTGCTACACAGAACCAGTGGTCCCCATGTCCTTCTTTTAGAAGGATTTTTCTCGCAAACTCTCCCAAGACTGTTTTCAAAAAACTATCTGCTAAAGGCAGAAGAAAGGCATGAGATTTCAACTAATAAAGACATCAAGAGCCCACGTGGGAAAGGAAGCTCTGCAACCACCTCCTCCGTCCATCCTGTGTCCTTTGCCAGCCTAGTCCTGAACACAGGAATTCATACATTAAAATTAGTAATAGCATTGATCTACTCCCAGCTTCCAGAACAAGCGTCCATTGCCACCATTTCCACAATACTTTCTCTGGCAGAAACTGTCAGCCCTATTTCCATGTTTAGGTGTTCTCACTAGCAGGCAGACACCCTATGTGGAAGGACATTCCCCCTCCAAGGACGGTGGGACCCAACAGAAGCTACCTAATCCTGACACAGGAGGATCTGGAGCTGCACTGCCTCACTGACGGATCTTGCTCATACTACAAGCAGAATAAGAATGGACTGGCTAAATGTATCAATCAGAAGATGAGTTCACATTCATTTCCACTGTGGCTGTATTTGTCGAAATATAAGCTGCTTACAAAAGCATCAGATAAAGCTACAGCACTTTTCAGTGCCTATTGTTCAGTACCATCACACACCACATTCAGATGATGCTGCAGACTTCACCTGGGAATCACTGAATTCACATGGACATAGCCCAGAGGTGCCCATGCTATTTACCTCATTCTTATTTTCTTAGAGGGGGAAAGAAAAAACTGGCATTATGTTCTCTATTCTAAAAACTCACTTATTTTGTTACCCAAAAAAATAATTGACAGCTGTGCAACTTCACTGGCAGTATACAAATGAATGTTCAGTAAAGGAAATACTCTGCTGCAGGTGCAGAAATGCTACGGAAACAGAGCTCAGCATCCTGCCATTCAGCTAGAGTGTCAGGGTAGAAGCAAAGTCTCAAAAGCCCTTATATCAGTTGGGGGACCTTCCCTGCACAGGCAAGGCCACCTCTTGCCTTGAGAACTTCTCCCCAGCACATCTTGCTCTATGTCGGTATTTGGTTTCATATTCTCAAGGCTTGCTCTTAAAAAAAATATCATTATTAGGTGCCAGAGTGCCAGATGCAGGATCCACCCGCTGCGACAACAGCGGCGGCAGCTCAGCAGGTCCCCCCTGAAGGGGGGTACATCCACCTCTAGGTCCGCTCAGGTTGGACACACAAGAGACCTCAGTAAGCAGAACAAACAGGATTGTTTGCGTTAAACAGTGTTATACAAGAGCCAAAAAGATGACTCACACTGCCCTTATAGCCTTTCCCTGGATATCCAGAACAGAGCCAGGCACAGCTACAGAAAGCAGTTGTCTCTCAGGGTGAGGCTAACTCCAGGGATACCTCCTCCTGCCCTGGCGGCACCGCTTCAGACACTGTTAGTAAGGCCAAAGCTGCTTGAAGATGGTTGTATTTTAAGACAAAAACTGTTCTCATTTTATTTAAGAAAAGGAACTCATTACAATACTCCCCGTTATTTCCCCTTTCTTAAAGAAGAAAGGGCCTCACTGGGAGCTTACAAACGCACAGATAGCAGGCGACGTACTTTTCCACGTATACACTTCAGCATCATTTCTTATGTCGTGCACACTATCCCCCATCTCAGGCACCACAGAAGCAGCTCCTCTTGTTTGCCTACAGCCTGGCAACAACAGGATACTATTTCTGATTTTTTTAAGCTGCAAGAAACAAGAGAAGTCATAAGAAAAACCTTTAGATTCACTATTTGCATGCATACTCGTCTCCACGCAAGCTGAGGATTTCCTATGACATGTAAAAGAAGAGTCTTTGGTCATTGTTACAAGCCTTCGCTTTGACATTTCCAGCATCTTAAATGCTAAACTAGATATAAGCAGATGTTAATTCTGCAGAACATGGTTCAGAGTCAATCTCTGCCCTGGCATCACCTCAGTTCTGCCTTCCGTAAAGCACATAGAATTAATTTTATATTGGAGATAGAGCCAGCAGACATCTGACCTTCTAATTAAATATACACTTTAAGGTAAGAACCACCATGTATTATTACTCACTTGAATTACACAGGTACACTAGGAATCATGGTAAAAATAAAAATAGACACTGTTCACATCACACCAAGGAAGGCAGCCGCATTCTTGTGCACAACAGCAAATTCAACTTAATCACAAATGACAACTTCTGAAAGCCTTTACTTTGGATTCATCCTTGGCATTTTTCTAGGCCAGCTTGAAAACAAAAGCTTTGTCTTCTTAAAATGCAGTTGCCTGAGGCACCTCTAAAAAAAGTGACATAACTCAGGTCTGAAAAATGCCTCCTGGGTTTCAGATTCTCTTAAGAGCCTCTTTACCATTCAGCTTGATTCAGATTACCCAGATCAGCACCAACTCTGCAGATTTAGCCTCGGCTACCAACACAGGTATAAAAAGCACACGTTTAGAATTTATTTTTTTTAAACTATATAATGAAAGCTCTACAGTTACATAAAAAAAAAAAAGACCTTGTTATTGATCTGAATGGTTCCTCCCTCCCTTTTCTCAGTAGGTTTATGACCACCCCAATGACAGTCCGGGCAGTTCCACTCTGTTTCACTTATTTCAGATTATTTTTTTTCCTAGGATGTTTTTCTCTCTGGGTGTTTTCAACCTTTCCCTTACAAACCACAAGCTGTGAAAAGAACAAGCAACCCATTTTGGAATGAAAACTTGGGCTGAAAAATTTGATCCTTGGTTCTTCTCCCCTCCACAACCCCTCCCCACCTCGGTAATCCCGCAGGCGATGCCTTTGTGCTTCTACCAGCACAGGAGCACAGCACCGCGCCAGCAAGGCAGCAACTTCGTGGGAGGGGGCAAGGAAGGAAAAGCTGCAGCTCTCTTCAAGACAGACACTGCTATTTCTAATACCTGTAATTAACATACTTGAGAACTCTACGGTACCTTTAGCATACCAAGGATTTAATATCCATAAACCATTTTCTTTGAATAGATGCAAGTTTACTTCTAGGTCTGAAAACTACTTATGCAGCCATCAATAAAGAACTCCAATCAAAGTAAGTTCTGTTGCTTTTATTGAATGATTTGGGACAAGGAACAGCTGAAAGCTCTCTTGGTGATATGAACGTTGTTAAAGTCTTATTTTCCTGAATGATCAAGTCCCATCACTTATTCCACATAAACAGTTCTCTGTCAAGAGCTTGAATCCTCTCTTTACAATCCCTAAATAAAACATCCTTCCAAAACTCATCGCTTATTATCGGCCTTTTCTAAAGAAAGTGGTTCTTAAGAAACCCATGTTCTGCTTTGCCATTCCCCTGAAATCCATCTACAACATGAACTTGAGAGAAGTAAAATACCAGCAGTCCTTCACGGGCACGGCATGGTAAAACATCCGCACCTCCTGAAGACAAGTATCACACACAGCAAGGGGAATGCCGCTCACCAAAAACAGGAGTCAGGAAAAGGCTTCCAGGAATGTGAGCGATAAACCTTGTCACAAATCGTCACTGAGGGTAGGCAGCCCATGGAGGATGCTACAGAGCCACAGTGCTGGGCTTAATTGGTGACAGAGGCTCCCCACCTCCCCGGTCACCCTTGAGGGTGAGGAGAGAGCAGCCCTTCCCTGCACACCGAGTCAGCACAGGCTGCTCACCCAGGGGCTCTGCCACTGGCCTTGCCTAAAAAACAAACTCCTTCCCTACTCTTAACGTCAGATGAAAATAATGCAAAGAGCCCGAATTGGAACAAAGGACAGGGCAAGTGCAAATGCCACCTGTCCCTCCTCGGCTGAGGAAGCGGAGCCGGAGTGGGAGCACCTGTAGAAGAGTGCAGGCACACTCCCCCCAGCAGGGATAACCCCGCGGTCCTGCGACACTGCCTGCACACGCCACCGCTCACCTGAAGTGACAGCCAGCGATGCCCAGAGCCAGGTGACAGGCTCAGCCTGGACACCAGGGTCCACCGCAAGCACCTGCCCGAGAGCTCGCCCAGCTCAGGGAGCGGGACCCGCAGCCGCTGTCCACACCAGCTCCCGCGGCAGCCCGGCGGGCTCTGGCACCAGCTATCCATCACCTCACGGCTTTCATTTCCAGCGGAAAGCCAACAATCCCTTCTTCCTATGAAATAAGAGCGTTACTTCGTTGTTTTTGTTTTTTTTCTCCTGGCCGCGAAAGTAGTAAGCTAAAGTCACCCGCGATGCTACTAACCTCAGTCCTTGCCAGAGCCCGAGCAGCAGAGGCGGCGGGGCGCAGAGCGGCGCTGGGATGCGGGGAAGCCCCGGTTGCCCGCAGCCCAGCCCCGGTTGCCCGCAGCCCAGCCCAGCTCGCTGCCCTCGCCCCCCGCCCGCCCAGGGCTGCCCCCTGCCACAAAGCGAACTGCAGAATCACGCGCTGAATCACAGGCGGGGAAACGAAGCTGCGCACCCGCACCGCTCTGCATGCAGGCGGCTATCCCAGCCCCCACGGCTCTACAGCCCCCCCCGGCCAGAGGCGCAGCCGAACGCGCCGCGGGGCGCAGGGGCAGCCGCGCGTCCCGGCCGGGGCGCAACCGGGAGCCCACGCATCGCCTCGACCCCGCAGGGGACCCGCCACCCCGCGGCTGCCGGCACCGACCGCGCTCAGAACGCCACCGAGCTGCCCTGCGGCGCTGGGGCGCCGCGCTGATGCGGGGGGTGCGGAACGGCTCCGCGGCTGGTGGGGGCGGGGGGCTCCCACCGCCCGCTCCTGCCAGGGGCCAAGGAACCGAGCACAGCCGCGGGCGGTCCGCGGGCACGGCCCCGCCCAGCCCCACGCCGGACCAGCGCCACGGGCGTCCCGGAGCCGCCGGTTCAAACGCCGGAGTACCCCATCCCGCGGGTGCCGGCACCTCCGCGCTTCCCTCCCGTTAAACAGGAGAAACGGGGGCGGGAAGCAACCCACGAAACCCCGCAAAACACAGGAGAAACAGTGAGGCGCAGGGAAAGGAGAAAAGTAAAGGGAAAAAAAAATAAAGGCGGCAATAACTCGTTGGCAACCAGCCGCCAGCGCAGCCCCCGGGACAGCACCTCCGGCCCGGGGGGCAGCCAGGGCGGGGGGGGGGACCCCGCCGCGGGGCAGCGGCCGGGAAGGAGCGGCGGCAGCACTCACCGAGCGGGACGGCGCCAAGGAGGACGGGGAGGGACGAGGCGCGGAGCAGCCCGCCCTCGCCCCGCGGGAGCCGCCAGCACAGTGCTGCGCGCCGCCCCGCCGCCCCGGCTCCTTCCCGCCGACCGTACCACGGCACGGCACCGCGCCGGGGGGGGGCGGGGGGGGGTACCGGGAGTGCTGAGGGTCGCTGCCCACCCCAGCGGGGCCGCCGCCCGTCCCCGGTGCCGCCGCGGCGGGGCCTGCCCGGCGGGGCTGCGCTGCGCTGATCCGCGCCGCCGGGCCTGGCCCGCAGGGAGCGCCGCCGCCCCGCGCCGCCCCGCACCCCCCCGACAGCCGGCGCGGTGGAAGAGTCCGCGGGAGCCGGGGGATCGGGGCCGGTACGGGCGGCGGGTCCCGGCCCCGCGGCTCGACCCCCGGCGCAGCCCGGGCCGCGCTCCCCCGGCGCCGCTCGCTCTTCGCCCCTGAGGCCGGGTGCCCGCAGCGGCGGCCGAGGCTGGGAGCCGCAGACCGCGTGTGTCCGCCCGCCCGCGCACCGGCCCCGGGCAGCCCGCGGGCACGCCGGGAGCTGGGCTGCGGCCCCGCCGCGCTTCCCCGGCGCCTGCCGTGCAGACCGACCCCTCAGCCCGGCTTCTCCGCCCGCTGTTCGCTTGCTCCTCGCGCTCCCCAGCAAGACAAACCCGATTCCCGCGGGACCAGATGTTCTTACCGGAACGGATGTCCCCGTGTCATCCCCGGGGCGCGCGGGAGCAGCGACGCGCCGGCGGCACCGTGGGGGCGCGCGGCCCCGGCCCCCGGGAAGCGGCTCCCGGTCGGTGGGACCCCCCGCGGGTCGCCCCCGGCACAGCCCCCCCCGGCGCTGCCGGACGGCCAGGGCCCGCCTGCAGGCGCGACCCACCTCTCTGGCCCGGCGCCGCGGCACGGGTGTTAATTGGCGATCAAGGCGCAGACACGTCCCCCCTGAAGTATTTGCCACCGACGCCAGCGTAACTACGGCGGCACTTCCGTAACTCGCTCACACAAAACGACCCAGCACGATGCTTGCTGCTGCTGAGGCTGGTGGGAGGGATGAGGTGCCCAGGAGACACCTCTGAAGGTTGGGTTCTTCGGTGGTGGAAGACCCCTTCACAAGGTGAATGCTCTTGCCAGCACCAAGACCTGTCTGCCTGTGGGCTGGAGGTGAGTTCTCTGGGCACCTACCAATCCAAACGTGAAGAATTTAACTGTCCTTTCAGCTTAATTTTTCTCGGGCAACTCACACATCTCTTCCAAGCTTCAGTTTTTCACCTGCAGAGTGGGCTTCCTATAGAAGGGTTGAAAGGCAAAAGTACGTCAGCTTCCCAGTGGAATTCATTGGATTTTCCACTGGAATCCAAATACCCTAGTCTGTCATGGGACATTGTGCTCCCTCTCTCCTTGGAAAACAGTCTCCTCACGTTTTGCTTCCCATGACAAGTCACCCCCTGAGAGCGAGGGGAGGCAGAGAATCAGGGCGGTCCTGCGTTCAGAGTGCGTGTCTGGGGCAAGGCAGTCTCCTGTTCCTTCCAGAAGGAGGATCAAGGGGTATGACATTATAATTCCTATGGAGCTATGCAATAGCATTTCAGAATAATTTAGTGATATTTTTCCAGTGTTGAGGCATTCGGCTTTTTGACCAAAATTCTCAACCCATAAAAGCCCCAGTGACATCTGTAAACTTCTGCAAAAGTAGGTGTGTCTCCTATTAGTCCAGAATTAAGGTTTCATCAAAACCTGATTTTCTTTAAGGTCCTATTTGTAACTGCTTAACAAGCATGTTAAAATCTATGGGTGAGAAGCAATAGAGTACAAAAGCGTTTTTCATTATTCATTAAGGACAAGTGATGCAGGGCTTGTGGAAGGGAATAGAAAGTACACATACTTTTCTGCACTTAAAACAATTATTTCTTATTAATAACCCTGCAGAAAGGTGCCCCATGGAGACCTACAGTTTGGGTGTTTTGAAGTTAAGTCTCTTGATCACAAAAAGAATTATTCTTTCCCTGTGAAATTCCTAAGCAGGGATCCTGAGAAATGTTTTGTCATTTTTATTTTTTAAAAATATTTACATAATTGGGTTTTGGGATGTCACTTTCATCGGATGGAAAAGTAACATAGTGATAATCATGGAGACTGAGACCTGTCATGAGAATAAAAAGCTGCAGCTACAGAGCAGACCTGCAGCACGTTTGGGAAGAGGACTGAGGTGCTACAAAATTCCAGGAGAGCTCAGGCTGGAAGGGACCTTGGCGATCTCACCTGATCTCCTGGGAGTCTGCAGGACTTACTCCAGTTTAGCACCACATTTCTTGTCCTGGAGGTGGCCCAACTGCATGTGCTGTTCCAGATGTGATTGGTGCGTGCGGAGGAGAGGAAGCAGGCATCACCCTCTGTAAACTGACCATACAGCCCGGTCCGCTGTCACTGTCCTCACTGCTGGGTGCGCTGCTCCTCAAGCTTCACTTGCTGCCCAGTGGCGCCCCAGGGCCTTTGCAGCAGAGCTGCTCTCCTGCCAGTCAGTTCCCAACCCAAGGCAAGGGGACAGTCCATCCTGCATCCAGGGCTTCACACTTGTCCTCGCTGGGTTTTGTAAGATCCCTGTAGGCCTGTTCCACCAGCCCATGCAGCCCTTGCCCGGTGGCAGCCCTGCCCTCACACGTTGACTGCATATTTGGTGCCATCTGCAAACTTGAGGTTGCATTTTGTCCCCTCTGGAGGCCATTGCTAGGGCTATTAGAATAGGTCCCAGGAAAGACCACTGAGGGGTCTTTCCCTTTGTAAGAGGTGGTCTTGCCCCTTGTAACTGATCTCCAGGTAGAGTACAACCCACCCCAAACCTCCCTGGAGCCTGGCTATTCAGCCAGCCTTTTGCTGCTTTACAAAGCCACTGTCTGGACTGTGATGTCCTGACTTGGGTACCAGGATGCTCTGGGAGACTCTGCCAAAATCCTTACCAGCACCAAGGTAAATGGCGTTTTGTGAGATCCCGTGTAAGGAATCACAACACTTCTTGTTCACCTTTGTCACTAGGACAATGCTCCTTGTCCACCTCCCCCCAGGAAAGGGTGGATGGGGGAACTCTGATCTTCAGAGCTGAGGATCTGCTGTTCCAAGCCTGTTGGTCAGTCTGCCCTGAACACAGGTCATGTGCTGGTCCTAAGGCTGAAGGACTAACACAGAGCAATTTTGCTGTGGTCTCACTGGTGAGGAAGGTCTCCAGGGAATGGCACAGCTCTTCTGGCTGTGCCTAGCAATAGGTTCTGTACTGCTGATATCCCTTAAAATGTGTCCTGGAGAATGCAGACTCTGAAATTCAGTCAGGCCCTAGAAGTCAACACAGGGCTGTGTGCAGCTGCCTGCAGAGTCTCCCAGTTACCAGTGCTGTTGCTGGAAAATGAGGTGCTGGGAGCCCATCAACAGCATCTGTGTGGTGGGGGAGCTGGTCCTTGGGTCTCACTGCTGGCAGAACCTGTCCATGCCTGTTTCCCACACCTCCTCGGCTAGGGGCAGGCCAGAGAAAAAGTGATGTCCTTGGGAACTTGAGACCATGTGGGGACCGTGGGGACCAGCCCCGCTGGAAAGGAGAGCGCATGGGGACCTGCCAGGCTTGGAGAGAGGGGCCAAAAGCAGAGCACACTGCTTGGGGAGCTCCGTGTGGCCAAAGCACAGCTCCTGGAGCTGCTCCGAGGGGTTCCTGCCTGCTGAAACATCCTGAAGAAAGCAAGTCCTCCTGTGAGGTCCTTCTCTGGCTCCTAATGTGATAGCATACACTGTAAAGGAAGTGACAGGTCCTTTTTATTACATGTTTGTCCAGGACACTGCTGTGTGGCTATGAATCCTTCAGACATTTAACCCTCTCACCCCTCTCTCCCCTATCACTCTGCTGGGAGATAGAGAAATGTTGCTGGTTTTCTTTCTTTCCCTTTTTTCTCTGTTTTTAATGAATTTTTCATTTTGTTCCACCGATACAGAAAGAATAACAATGAAGCAACAGTGTCAACACAGAAAGAATTTTCTCCAAAGTCACACCGTGGCCAATCTGCAGCAACAATAGATTTTATGAATCCCATTCAAGAGAATCATTAGTGGAGGGGACACGGGGGTGCATCTCAAAGGCTGCTCACTCATTTGTGCGTTCCACACCACGCAGCCCCATTATAAGTAGCTGTTTAAAGAACAAGTGGGAAAAAAGGTCATTCTGCAAGAGTAGATTTCTAATAGCAGAGTAACAAAAAATATATAGGTGCTTTATGATGTTTGAAGAAACCAAGCTGTCTAAAAAGGCAGCTTTTTCCTGCTTGCACTGGGAGATGGGCAGGATGCTGCCAGGGGCTGGGCACCATAGCTGGACTGAACAGCGCTGAACAGCCTTTGGATTTTGTCTGCGCTTGCAGTCCTGTTGGACTCACACTCCGCAGTGGCTGCCCCAGTAATGGGTATGCTTCCAAGTGTGAGCAAGGTTCTCTTTTTATATTTGTTGTTTTTTCCAGGAGGTATTAACACCAATTTATGAGCTCAGTGGGATGACAGAGACGGGTGAGCAGCTCTGACCTTGGATCTTACCTCTGTCAATTCTCTTTTTCCACCCCATGTCAAAGTCAGTCTAAAAACAATAAAAGGATGTTGGAGTGGGCGAGCTGGGGTTCTTCCAACTTCATGTGGAAGGAGAAAAAACTCAGTGAACACAATCTCAAAACCCAGATGCCTCTAACGTGGCTGTGCTGTATCCATACAACTGCTGCCCCACAACTGGGGAAGGGTGGCACATTTCATGCCAGTCTCCTGCACGTTGCTGCTGCCACGAGTGCAGGAACTCCTGCACAATGCAAAATTAATACTGGCATTGTTTTTTGTTCCTGTGTGTATGCTGTGTGTATCCAAGTGCCTTTTCTTCCAGGAACTGCACACTACATGCAGCTGAAGATGGTCTGAAAACAAAACCTGTGCTTATTTTCATGTTTTCTTGCTGCTGTCAAAGTAAGAAAACCAAAGATATGTTCTTAAGCACTCACTCTACCTCACCCAGGATATGAAGCAGCTCATAAGCTGTGAATGTGAGAGAGCACAAACAGGATTCTCTCTAAAAAGAAATAGAAGTGATTAACAAGATAGGGAGGGGGAAGCAAACAAAGAGTATTACTTCCAAGGATCATTCAAAATGAACCTCTTTGTCTGAATTTTGGAGGTTAAACCATCAAGCTGACAACATTTTCTTCCTGAAAACAATACATTGTCTGTCAAGATGCTTTTTGGCCCAGAAATGCTGCCCAGCTCCAATAGCGGTACTGTTTCTGAGCTATCAAGTCAAGGTGACTGCTTTAAATGATTGTCCTGAGGGAAGGGGGCAGAAATGCTAGTGACATGTGGCAGCACGTGCCCAGGTAGCACTCCTCCCCCCTTGGGTGGTGCCTGGGCACAAACACCAATAAATCTGCTACCAAATGGGTATGAGCAGTGTTTCCCAGATTGACATTTCCTTTGTTTGGTTCAAGTGCCTGACAAATCGTGAAAGCACAAGAACAATAAAGGCTAAATCTTATTTTAATAGTCTTTCATTATTAACTGTCTCCAGATTTATTTGTCACTCAAGGAGGGAGATAGTGAGCCAGACACTACTGGTGTGAACCCAGGGGAAGTTCCTGACTTTAATAGAGCTGTCAGATTTCCATCAGTGAGATCTGATCCTACAGTTTGTTTCTCTTTCAAGGTGTACACTGACTATGGAGAAACACTGGCCACATGCTGCTCTCACTACCTGCTGGCTCTTGGCCTTCAGATCCTTCTCCTGCCCTTAGATCCACCTGGGACGGTGGCCACACAGTGAAGCAGAGGCAGGGACCAGCTTCTTCCCTCTGTGGTGCCCCAAGCTGCTCCTGGGGGAAAGGGAGAAGCAGGGGCAGTGGTGCTGTCCAGGCAGTAGCTGGAAAAGAAGAGCACTGAGGGGCTGGATAATCCACTTCCCCATCAGTGTGCTTCCCTCTGCCATTTCTGTGCTCTAGGAAAGGAATGTGAACGTGCTTGAATGATGCTTTATTCCCCAGTACTTTATGTACCGCCCTCCTGTAACCACCAGACACTTGTCCAGCAGCCCTTGCCCAAATCATCGGGCATCTCGAAGGACTTCTTTCCCGAGAAAGGTAACAAGGTCTTTTGCACTTGCAGTTGTGGGTGTGACTGGCACATGGATCCAGCGTCGTGGGAGCTGGCCGGGGAGATGGGGGAAGGATGAAACTTTTACCTGAATAGAAATGAGAAATCTGGGGTCAGTGGATGGGAGAGAGGAGGAATCTGGCAGTAGAGGCAGGGTGCTAAAGCCTGTGGCCAGCAATCCTGCTTAGCTGCCAGAGCCTACGCTGATGACTTACAAACCAGTACAGCAGCAAAAAGAGAAAAGTTCATAGAGGCTCAGGGAAAAGCAGATCATCCCCTTTGCAAAACCTAACACCCCCAGCCAGCATCTCCCAAACCATGCAGTATTTCTGCCCACTGTAAGCATGAGATCATTTTTCTAGACAGATCTTAATTTGTGTTTCCTTTAACACTTTTCCCTAAAAAGCCAAAAAAGGACAGCTTCTGCTGAAGTTCCCACCCTGGAATTCCCCTTCTTAGTTGGACCACATCCACTTCTCAGAGATTTGCTGTCATTAGGTGCCCAGCTGAAATCCCATTGAAATGCTTTAATTAAAATGGACATTAAGAGCTCACTTGTTCAAGCCAAAGAACATTAGGAGGAATTTAAATGAAGAGGTTTTTAATTCTGTGACATTTGTTCTAATGAGAAAACACTTTCTAATCCTGAGTGTCTCCTAATTCAAAACAGATTGGAAAGACTGCAAGTGAAAACAATTTTTTTTTTCTCCAAAAACCACATCCTGTAATTAGCAGACCAAACTGACAAATAACATTCATCTTTTCCCCACAGCTCCCACATCAGCTTGGAAGCAGGCAGTGAAAAATAGTGTGTGGATGTACGCACACACGTATGCATTTTGTGTTAGGACAGGTAACAGAACTCACAGAAATTGCCATCACATCAGTCCCAGCATCTGAGGAGAAACCATTATGGAGGATGCAGAGTGCTCCTGGTTCACCTGAATGCTGAGGAAGAGCAGAGAAACAATGTGTTTGCCGCAGAGAGAAACCACGCTTCCAGTCATCTGTTGGAGTAGGACTATTTTCATCTGAAAACACTGGGGTAATGAAATGTAAAATAACAGCAGAAAGAAAAGTGTGAACCTCATGTTAGAGTGACTTGGGGACCAAGCAAACCATTTCAGGGGTGTTTCAGGCAGATGCTAGAAAGAGGAAATACGTTCCCTCTCTTCCTGGCCTTTCTTTTTAACCATGGCCATTGGAAGAGAAGACAAGCAAGCAACCTACTTGCAAAAACTGTAGGCTCCTTAATTTTCTATGTATTTCACAGTGAAACTCTGTGCAATGGAAGACGACACGTGACCTGCCTCTCCCTTGGTTGTCTTTTATTTGGGAATATTAACCTGACCATAAACCAGTAACGCAGAAAACTTACTGGGTGCTACTACTACTTACTGGGAATCCTGGTCATCCATGGTCCTTAAGGACTTTACTCGTTTCCCTAGGAAAAAAGGACTTGACTGTATCAACAGAAATCCTTAAAATATCAGCAGTTCATCAGTTGTCCCTGTCCCTTCCATGCTGGGACAGTGACCTGCTGCTATGACAGCTTATGCTGTGCTCTCTTCTCTAATAAACACAGCAACGGTGACCAGCCTCTGCTGGGCCATGAGCAGCACCCTGCTCTGTTCCTCTGGGCTCTCATTTTAAGGTTTTATTGTCCTGTGACCAAAGGCAATGCAGGACTGTTTCACAAGCAGAGCATTTTCTCTCAGCTATAGTCTAGGGATTTCTGAATGAGGGCAGTGTTCTGGTGTGTTAGCAAAGTAGACAGAATCCAGCTTCCCACTTCCTTCAGATTTTGCAGAAGTTGGCTCCAGAACTAAAATTCACTGGCAGTCATATTTCTCTAACGGAACAAACAAACAAACAAACAAAAAATATCTGGATACGAAGACCCAGATTCTGAAGTCTGGATCAGGATGTTTGTGGCATCCATCTATCTTTAGGTCAACGTGCAACTTTACCTTTTTTAACAAAGAAAGTGGTTGCATATGACATTATCTTTTTTAAGCATCCAGATCTGCCTGGTTGCTATTATTGAATGGATGCTAGTGCCAGTGGTTCCAGATGGACTGCATTTGCATTGCTTCTTGCTGGCTTGCTGTAAATACACTAGCATAAATGACAGCAGTATTCCCAGAAACACCTACTTCTAAGCACGTATTGGTAACTTTGTGAAAGTGTCTTTGAATTCATCCTATTGAGTATTCACTTTGGAAACATGAAACACTTTACCTATGAGTCCAATTAAAACAACTTAGGCTTTAAAGCTTGGACTCATAGCTACCTTCTTGAAAGAATAATCCTGCGTTGGCATAAATGGATATAAATCAATGAAGATCAAGGGACTGACACCCGTTTATGCTCACTGACAACCCAACTTAGATCTTACTCAGTAAATCACCTCAAAATCTGTAAGAAAAACTCAGAAATATTCTGAAACATCTGCAAATAGAGAGACAGAAAATGCATCCCTTATTTCAGTGGGAATTAATTAGCTGGAAATATAGGGCTCCTTAGCTTCTGGATGCAGAATATGTAAACATAAATCATCCACAGTCATTTACCAGTTTTGAAAATGGGTCTTTTAATCCTGACTGTCCCCTCTGAGACCCCATTTACATCTCCAGGCAGCTTTGCTGCAGTTCTAATTTTTCCTCCTCCTTTGACTCTTTGTCCCCCTGGATGACCCACCATGAACAGAAGAAGAGAAGATGAGGATGTACTACATTCAAACACAGCCTTTGCTTCTGGAGTTGACACTTTAACTCCTGAGCTGTTGGACAGGAAGACTGCGGAACCTGAAGGGTTCAGCTCAGGTGTCCATCATGTAGGTGCACCTCCAGTCACCTCCTGGTCCAGGTTGAGAAGATAATGTTTCATCTATGAAACCTAATGGGGCCAAGGCAATGCTGTGAAGGCTGTCAATTTTAGGCCTGTTCACCAACAGATAACACGGTATGTCACCAGCAGACCCATAGGAGGATGGATTAGGTGAAGGCTTAAATGGTGGCCAGAGGAAAAAAGTAAGGACCTAAACTTTGGTTTTCTGCCCAGCATTTCTTGTCCCAGTCTGCTCCAGCCCTCACTTGAATGCAAGGAAGGGGCTGTTTTGTGCTGGAGTGGTGCTGGGCTGGGGGACACAGCCCTGACCTTGTCTCCTGAAGTTTGTCCAGCACTAGTTTGCAGCCATGGGGCATGAAGCAAGGTTGGACTTGAGCAGGGACCCAAGGCTGTGCTGGCGATGCGGTGAGGGCTGTGCGCAAGAAGTGAGCAGTGCCCCAGAGCAGATCAGAGAAGAGAGCTGGAGCGTTTGGTTTCTTCCTGTCGACTTGGTGGAGAACCTGCCCTCATAGAGTGACCTGACTTACTGAGACTGAAAGCCAGAAGCTTAGACATTTTGGAAGTAGAAGAGGCCATAGATTATCTCATTTGATGTCTGGTACATGAAATGGGCTTTTATTCTTTTGTTTCCATATTATGAATTTGTATAGGGCTAAAACTGATTAAACTCCAAGTGGGGCAGCAGCGGGGAAGGTGCTGATCTCCTCTCTGGTGACAGGACACAAGGAAATGGAATGAAGATGCATCAGGGGAAGTTCAGATTGGACATTAGGAACAGGTTCTTCACTGAGAGGTGGCCAGTTCCTGGAACAGGCTTCCCAGGGAAGTGGTCACGACACAAGCCTGACAGAATTCAAGGCTCATCTGGATGACACTCTCTGCCATGGTTTAGTTCTAGGTAATCCTGCAAGGAGCAGGGAGTTGGACTTCATGATCCTTATCAGATGATCCTTATTGGATTATACTTATTGGTCCCTTCCAACATAAGGTATTCTGTGATTCTATGAAACTTACGTCCCTGAAAAGCATCTGACTTAGAAATTTGCCTTGAGGAACAGGTATCAAGACAAAGTCTTCAGGCTGCCATTTTGATCAAACCTCCTGATGGTTATGCTCACTTTTAACACACATGTCTTGTTTCCTCCAGGGATTGCTCAGCTTACCTCTGCAAAGCTGAAGTGACCTTCAAGACCCACTGCTTTGTCCCCCTGAGAGCACTCACCACAATCAGATGCCTCCTGAGCCTTGGCACAACCCAAACTGATAGGCCATTACAGCCCCCACCTCACAGCACTCCTCCGATCTTCAAGTCATTTCAGCAGCTCTTCTCCACGCACTCTCTCACCTTCAAATGCCTTTTAAAACCCCAGGCTTGGTGCTGTGCTTAGGGTTCCTGAGAGCTGTACACAAACTTAAACCAGCCTGACTGTTCCCCCTTGACTCCCTGTTGGAACACCCAGTGATCACATTGTGAGTAAATAAGAACTGATTTTGAACAAACTGATTTCTTGTCAGTTTGAGGTTCAATTCAACACCCATGCTGTTGGCTGATACTTTTCTGTGGAAGCAGCCTTACAGAAACTACCAGGACAGCTTACGGGCTGTGGTGGCACTCAAACCAAACAAGGATGGCAGAACTAGGTCTGCTGAAAGGAAGACGTAAATGAAATTCACCTTCCAGCATTCACTGCAAGTGAAGCTGATCTGCATTTCTTATACCAAGCAAAGGCTACAGCTCAGATGCTAATTTTATCTTGCTGGCTTTGTAGCGTCCTTGATCTTCAAGAGAATTCAAAATAACATGTAGCAAATGTATAACTAAGTAGTTTTAAAGAAATAACTGCAAAGTGCATAACACTGCTCAAGGGGAAACGGCTTCCTCTGCTAAAGACAGGGTATGAGATCAGATCATACTGGCAGACCGAACAAATGGGCTCTTTACGCCTTGTCCTCACAACTGGGATGTTAGGGGAGACCAGGGCAGCTTGGTCTCCGTCTGCCCTACAAACCCATCCCTGATAGCGGCCTACAGGAAGGCCAAGCCCATCTTCAACTCCTAACAGCTTGAGAAAACATGATCCCTTTGCTGAGCAGACATGGGGTGATTGCCTGTCAGGGACATCGGGACCAGTTTGTGTGAAGTGTCCAACACAGCTATTGCAAGAGACCCTCTCCACCCTGAGTGTAAATACCCAGCGCCAAGTGCTGGGGCAGGGAAAGGCTGCTCTGCTCTGAAGATGGGCAGTCACCCCTGTGATGGTCCCAGCAAACCCAGGAGAAGATGAGTGGGGAAGCAGACAGTCCCACCACTGCTGTGTGCTTGCCTGGCTGGGGTCATTTGCACTAGAAGGGGAAGCACAAGCTCAAAAGAGATACGTCTGGAGAGCTTTCAGCCCTGCCAACAGCTTGTCAGTGCAACTCCCATGATCAAGGTTTGGGCTTCTCCACCCCTGCAGAGCTCCAGCTGAGGCAGGAGTTTAGCATGAGCTTCAGGGTTTGATGCTCTGGTCCCAAGAGCAGGATCAAACCTGGGCTGAACTGACTATATAGATACATCTGCTCCAACAATCTTCAAGGCTTTTTGGAAACAGCATGGGCTAGTACAGCTGAACTCGGCCAGAAAGCAGGCAGAGGCTAACAAAGGACATAGGACTTCCTTGTCCCCCGGTGCACAAAGAAATGAGGGGTCAGACGACAGCCCCTCACTCAGATATTGCCTCCCAGCGCAATGCCTGCCACCAGTGGTTACTGAATTGTACCCCATGGAAAGCAAATGCTTGCTTCGGGGCTGCTATCCAGGTATGGGGCCTGATTATCCTCACCCCAAATGTTAGGTTATAGATGGATTGGTGGGAAGTCCGGTTTGCCAACTGGCAGTTTCCAACCCTTTCCCAGTAGCATCCACAGCCCTCCCAGGAGTCACAGCTGAATTATTTCCTTAGTCTGTATCAGGCAGAGCTCACTGGCAGGGAGGAAAAAGGAGATTTCTCAATGCAACAGGGAAAAATACTTGTCTTCCATTGGTACTGAACTCAAGAGAAGCCCCCCTTTTCCAGATGACAGGAATAGGGGTGCTAAGAGCAGTGCTGCAGAGCTATCACACACCCCGACAGCAAGTGGCAGAGAGCACCTGGGCAGATGGCACGCTGGCTCCCACAGCAAGGATGGCATCATGCTACCAGGACAATTTCTAGATGTTTTTTTCCAACTCCTACTAAGCAAAAGAGGAGAAAAATGAATAGCAGTTCTGTCTGGGAAGGAGAAAGATAGATGACTAGCATTAGCTCTGGCAAAGCACACCTTGGAGGTGATTAAACCAGCTCTACCACACTGAGTAATGCCTCTTGCAATTCCTCCTTGCTTTGGTAAGACAGACCTGTGCTGGGAAAACGCCTTCTTTGCATTTGTGCAGCCATGTGCGCCATGGCGCTG
Source organism: Falco punctatus (assembly GCF_963210335.1). Taxonomy (NCBI): domain Eukaryota; kingdom Metazoa; phylum Chordata; class Aves; order Falconiformes; family Falconidae; genus Falco; species Falco punctatus. Next base: position 1,992,905 of record NC_137590.1, read on the forward strand.
CTCAGCAGGGTCCAGGCCAAGCGAACTGGGGTCCATCTCAGCCTCAAAGAGACACCCATCATGACAGGAGTAGGCAGGCTCCAGAGATCTCTTCTGGAGGGAGGTCAGAGGAGACAGCCAGCCATTTCTTCTTGCTGCCCTCCACACTCACCTCCACAGTTATTTTTGAGGTTATTTGACCATCTTCCTTCCTTCTTAGCCAGCATTGAGGTCTCACAACCTTATCAAATGTATCTGGCTCTGTAAAGAGGTGTCATGGGCATGGCCGAAGAGCTGGGTCCTCACGAAGATGAAGACAAGGAAGGATTTAATCTGACAGCACCACAACTTAATTCCCTACATCTGCAGACCTGAGGTGTGGCTGGGAACGTCTGCTCCACAAATGGAACCAGGATATTCACCAGGAAGTTCAGACTTTGCTCCCTGCCTGCATTTTTTCTCTAGTTGTAGATAAGTAAAATGAAAAGAAGGAGCTGGAGAAGCCACTGAATGGAAAATGAGAAATGAGCTGAGGTGGGGGGTTTTGCTTGGGCTTCATAGTGTTTGGAATAAAGTCCTGAGAAACAGCTGCCCACTATCCCTGCTGGCCGGCATGGGGGCCGGCTTTCCCACGGGCCTCTGCTGTGGGGCAGCTACGCTGCAGAGAAATGCTGAAGGTGAGCAATGAAAGGTGCTGAACTTCTGTCTTTCTTGAGCACACTTGCACTCCAATCACTTTCTCCAGTCTCTCAGTGTTTTAATTAAGTATTTTCCTTATTTTCAGAGCAGGTGCTTGTTCCCATTCTTAATGAATTGCTCTGCTCACTTGTAAACAAGACCTTTATTAGCTCCACAAGCATGCGTTTGTTTCTATTTATACCTTTTCCATATCAATATTTGAAAGCACGCTACCCTATGCTGAATTCTTTCTACATGTCCTTTTCCATCCCTGCTGCCTCTTTCCCACCTCTTCTTTCTCTTCCCTGTCTGTTCACAGTTTGCAGTCTCCCAGTTTTATCCATGCTGATAAAAATCCACCCTAGATTTTATATTTCCTTTGTTGGTCTGAATTAAATAGTTGGGAGTTTCCTTTCTGAATTATGTTCATTTAAGGGAGATCTTCATATAGTTCCTTACATGCTTTAGAAATTGGTGGGAACTGAACACCTAAATCCTCCAGGCAGACTTCTGAATGTCTACTGTCCACCTCACTTCGGAGAAAGCTAAACACCTACTTACTTATGGGATGCTTTTGCACCTTGTATTTTAAATTCTTGTCTTATTAGTATTGGGAATTAATGTTTTGGGGTTTAAACACGTGAAAACAGGGTGCTGCTTTCCCTCTCCCACCAGCTGTATCCAGGGACCAGACTTCAGTTTCCTTTACCACAAGTGCTAGGAATAGCTTTGTAATGTAAATAGGCATTTATGGTATTTTTAACAAGCACCTGCTTTATCACACTGCCTAATGAGAGCCCAGACAGAAATGCAGTGAAAACAAAGGAAGGTAAGACTACTGTTTAAGCTAATTAACAGCAAATTAAATTAAACTGACACACACATGTATTTTGGGCTTCTGCATCTAAGGGGAGAGAGTGCTGCAGAGATTTCATTATTCACATTTCCCATCATCTGTTTTTTCTCCAGCACATACCTGCCCAATTACCCGGGGAAGGAAGAGGGAGAAAGATACTAAAGCCAATAAGATAATTCTCATTTACATAATAATTTTTCTGCATTGTGTTTAATAGTCTGCAAGTAACTGTAGAAGAATATATAGTCCATTCTTTAAAAAGCTCCAATGCACTAATTGAAATTAAATTACATGGAACTCAGTGTCTGTCTTCTGCTCATTGGGAGATAATATGCAAGGCACAGTTTTATGTGTTATTATTAATATTGATAGATGAACCACTGTACTCACCACAGAACCACTTCCCAGATGTGGTTCCCCTTCCTTTAGCTGTAGGTGAACCTCAAATGATGTTTTTTTCCCCATTAAAATGTCTCATTTACTGCACCCAGGACTGCAATCCGTTAGCATTCAAGACAGTCAGCACTGCAGGTAGCAGTGCCTATTTGCGGCATTAACACTGGGTAATGCAACTGCATTTTTTTTTTCCCCATTACTTTGCATACGTTATAGCTCAGTTAATCTGTCAGGGTGACACTTCCATCACAAACAAAATATAAGAGAATTTAATGCTAAGTTGGCAGGCCTAGAAAGCGGAGTCTAATGTTATGTTCCTGGGAAGAGGCAAAACATCAGGACCTACTTCCCAGCCCATCACACAAAGTGCTGGGGTGGGAGCACAGGTCTTGCTGGTGCTTGCAGGAGATGCAGGCTACTTGGCAGTTTGCTCCTTGCCTTCTCTCCGAGGCTGCTAACAAGGGAGCCAATTAGTGCCAGTTGTGATGTGAGCACTTTTCCACCAGGAGCTGGATTGGAAACTTTGCTTCATTTTGCACAGGCAGAAGCACATGAAATGTTCAAGCATGGAGAAAATCCACAAATTCTGAGGGTTTAGAGTATCCCCATGGATTTTATTCTTTGTTTCAGAGTTATGCCTTTCATTAAAAAAAAAAAAAAAAAGAGAGAAAAGAAAAAAAGAGGTTTCTTGCCCTTCTGATGGCAAACCTAATTTTCTTCATCTAAAGTAGTACCAAGCCTTCCTGAGCTACTTGTGCTGAAATGGGCTGTCTTTCCTTGGTGACTGGGACCTTGGAATAACAAGTTGTCAAGATTGGACATCAGTCCTTGCTGCTGTTCACACCAGAGACAGCCTGCCAACACTCCAGGTGCCTCATGACATTTTCTAGCACAAAGCAGAATAACTTAGGAGCTCTGTGCTATTGTCTTTCAGCTCTTTATGATCTGGAGCGAACACAACAGGGATGAACAGCTCCTCCATCACTGCCTCTGTCCCAGGTGGCCCAATTGCACCCCAAACTCTCAGCAGGTTCAGCTGAGCAGTGCGTGGTCCTCACTTCCATCACATTCCAATGTGTGAAGGATATCGATCTGCTTCTCTGCATCAATGCTGCCTTCTGCTTGGACTTCTGCAGGGTTAAAGATAAAATTAATGTCTCTTCTCCCATAGATCTCCTCCAGGACCTGCCTTCTCTCCTTCTGCAGACAGATTTTTGCTCTTAGAGGATGCAGAAGGAGGTCCTCTGAGACTGTGCAGAACTGTCCCAGAGGATGGTTTACACCAGGCAGCTGTCTCACCCGTGACTGAGGAGTCCTGCCAGTGGTCCAGCAGCATGGAGCAGCTTAGCGGAGGGTGCAGTGTGCCAAGCACAAGGTGACAAGGGCTGGCATTTTACAAATACATGAGGTGCCATGCCCAGCTCCCATCAGCAGGGCTTGGGAACATCGCCACTGACTTGAAGAAGGCTGGACCTAGATTAGATCAGTAAGTCCTGCCCTAAAGACTTAAAATCTTCTAAAGGGATGAAATTTCCTTTCAAAGAAACGGATCAAACACTGCTCACACACTAACAGGAGGGTATCATTCTCCACCAAGGTAAGTGGAAATGCAGGCTCCCCTCTGTGCTTTAGATGAGTCATCAGGCAAACGTTCCTGAAAACCTCCTGTCAAATAGACTTTACATTAAAGGCGGCATCAGAAAGCAGAAAGTGTTTTTCTCATGACACATGTTAAGTCCTGTAGCTAATTAATCTATGCATTTACAAAAGAAATACTTGACAGTACACGCAGTTCAACTGAGTTCAAGATACGGAAGAAAATATCAGACAGGAAACATACACAACTCTTTTGGTCTGTAATATATCACCTTAGCAGCAAATCCCAGAAAGAAACTTCCTCACCCCCAAGTAAGATTCTCTGTGCCAAACCCTGTTTTTTGACTCATCCCACTGAACTTGTGAGTGTGAAAACCCTGTGTAAGGACTCTGGGTTCAGCACCACTGACTTTAATGGGAACGCACTTGGGAAAGACTGTCACCCCAGCGCAGTTCATGGTGGAGATGCAGAATATTTGAGTGTAGAGGAGGCAATGCAGAAATTCTTCCTCAAACACACAGCAGATGTGCTTGCCTACCTGGCTGACACGAGCACAAGGAGGATTCAGCTGGTGAACAGTAGAGATGTAGCGCTGATGTCTGGCTCTGCTTGGGTGTTCACACCAGCATCTCACGTGTGGCAATAGTGCAAGATTTTGCGCAGGGCTGAGTCCCTTATGCTAGGGAGGAACTCCTGGAAAAATGGGTAAGTTGGAGAGACCTTGTAGTCACTGGGGATTATAGCTTTTCCAAGGGACGATAGATCATATGGAAGTGGCTCCGGTAACTACCCCAGTCTCCAAGAAAAAGCAGACCTACAACAAATGGAGAGGGTTGGAAGCTACGGTGTGAAATAAAACTTGCTACAGCAGGTGCTATAGCTGCAAGACATCTCTAACAGCATGACCACGAGAGCTGTGTCAGTTAAGGCAACGCTCACTGTAAATATTGATGATCTCTACATTCGGTAAAGACTTCCACTGTACAGGCATCTCTAGCAAGAGGTGGAAAGGCTTGAGCTCTTGTGATCTGAGACAGACTAAGTAAGGATAACAAAATACCAGGAGTGCATTGACACTTGGCTTGGAGAAGAAAGAAGAAAGAAAGGCTGTAACAGGTTGGAGATTTAGGAAGCGGCAGCAGTCACAAGAGTAATCCCAGAGCTTGGACTCCATGGGATGAACAGTGCTGGCCCTGCTTTCTGTACCAAGCAGGATTGTGCCCTGCCTAATTCTTTTCTGGAGCGGAATTTGGAGTCAATTGATATTAACTGCTAGTTCACTGGTTTTATGGGGCTTCTGTAGGTTCAATAATTCATTTTATAGCTGTGTAGTGCAATTGTATTGCTCATTCCTTTTGCCAACAAATGAGGCCATTTACAGGGTTCTGGTTTGATGGTGTGGGGTTTAAAGCCTGACCAGACAAAAGGACAGTGGGAAGGATTACACAGACCCCCTCCACCAGTGGCAGCGTGGCTCCCTTCTTCACCATCAGTAAATGAGTTCCCTGAGTTTCATCTCGAGCACTCACATCTGAGAGACGGAAAGCACAGCCCCAGGCTCAGTCCTGATGGGACACAGAGGGAAATGAAGTGCCTGGCATCAAGCAGCCTGTGAAAGGGCACCCGCTGTCTCAGGGCTGGAAGCCGCCCCTGTGGCACATGTGCCAGAGCTGGCTGGGACCATGGGCTGGCTAAGGGGCATAACTCTGACCCTGCCTCATCCTCCTCCTTGCGAGCCAGGGTTTCATTGCGGGAAACACATCAGATAGCCAGTGGGAGTAAAAAGATCCCATATGTTGCTGTGCAGACAGCTACGTTCATGCTTATAAATCCCAGCTCTCTGGGCAGCATTCCTATATGGGGGCATAGCTCTTGCATCGCTGCCTGCAGCCACTTGCACCTCACGGGCACGCAGCACCAATGGAGCTGCTCTGGACCAGCCTGTGCCTCTCCAGGGAGACATGACAGTGGGTCTCCATGGAGCACGCAGTAAGGGTGAAGGAAAAAGGAAAGACTTACTCTACATACCTCAAATTCAACACTGACACCGTTGTGGGTTTTCAAGCTACTAAATATTTCTTTCTTAGCTTCCCAGAAACACACAATCACACATAACATTTGCTTGAGAAAACACTGGCTTCTAGTTCTCAGCAGCAGAGTAAATATGGAAAGGACGAATAGGAGAAGGCATCAATCAACTAGTGAATGGATTAATCCAGTCTTGTAATTTCTCTGTTCAGCAATCCTCAGTCTACACAAAGCCCCCTGGAGAACTTGCGTGCTCCCGATGTTGTGTGTGCAGTGTGACTAACTGGTGCAAGGGAAAGCAGCCCTGATGCATCCTGAGGTCATAGAGCACTGGCTCCTGACCTCAGGATATCAGGGCTTTGGCTATGCAGGCTTGTACCTGAGGATGATGCTATTGACACACAATGCTCATTTCACCTTTCCTGTCCAGTTTAGGCAGGCCAGTGTGTACTGCAGACAGTTGGTACAGGGCAGCAGGGAGCAAGGACCATACAAATGGTCTGAAGGCTGCGAAGACCTGGTACATTGCCTCTGCATAAATACCTCAACAGATGGAGGCGCAGGGGACAGAGTGGATCTCAAGTTATTCCATGTAGCTTAATTATTTCATAATAACATCTTTAATGCATCTTAGAAGCTTGGAAAGACTCCTTTCATGCTAATTGCAAGGCTTTCTGAGAAAGCAATCACTGCTCAGGGGCATTTTCCAAAGATTTTTCTGTCTTTTGCCTTTGTAGCATCAGTCAAGCAAACCACTATTCAGCAGTCTCTGTAGTCTGGCTCCGTTTTTAACCTCTCCTGTAAAACCTTTGGATATTATTATCCTTTCCCTATTTGTTCCTGTCTTATGAGTGCAGATGCTTATTTGGAGCTTGCATTAGCGTGCTTGGCAAACAAAGAGAAGACATGAAAGGAGCGAAGAGAGCAGTTAAGTTGAAAGTCTCTTGGATGAGCTTGGAAGTTATTTGTTGCCAAACGAGAAGCAATCTTTCATCTGCTTTTACCTGGCACCACTTCACTGTGATGGGGAGTGGAGGAGGAAGGCAGGCATCCAGCCACAGGTGAGGAGCCTCTGCAAAAGACTTCAGCTTGTGTCAGCTGGGAGAAGGCTCCCTTTGGGGTGTATGTTTGAACACTTTATCCCTGGGCTGCAGCACTACAAAGACTCATGCTGAGCAGAGGCATTTTCACCATGTCAGTCACTCCTCCTGGCTTACAGGAACAGTAAAGTCAAGTCTAATACCCCCGCTGTGCGCGGGTGCACACACACACACTCTGCCAGCAGCAGCTGCCTGCCTGGCTGCCCAGGATGGTTGGCGTGCTGAGCAGCTACAGCACCAACAGGAGCACTACCCACCATGGCCACTCACCACAGAACAGCCGAGCCATGGGAAGAACAGAGCTTCCCTTCAGGCTCTGGTCACCCTGGCACAAGGCTGGAGGTGGATGAGGAAACACAGTAAGATGAGCCCCGTGCAGGCTGTGGGAGCCCGTTCCCCCCAGTGAGCAAGGACGTGGTATTCTCCATCCCTCATACCAGAGTGGCTCCACGGACCTCCTGGGAGTAAACACACAGCAACTGTGACCTTTTGAAGCTATCTTCCACTGAGTAATAGTTCTCTCTAATCATACAACCATTAATTGTTTCATAATGAACACATTCCCTCAGTAGTCAGTGGGAGTTGGACACAATGGCTCCACTGCTCATGAGGATTGCTTTGCTCCAGCTGTTCCTGTGGTACTGATCTGGGAGACACCCTTTGTGTGGGGTCCAGGCCCACTTTAAATAGAAAGACTAAAGGGGACAGGGCTATTAGATCTCGTGTTGCTGGTGTCCCAAGGGACATTAATTCCCTCCCAACCAGCCTAACCTGCCTGCATTTTGTCTGGAAGGCCAGCTGGTAGCTCCTCAAAGTATTTCACGATTACATCTCGAAGTATTTCAGAGTGTTTGACTCCTCAAAGTATTTCAAGAGCCACTGTTTCAGCTGAATCAGAAATACTCAAAGAGCTTCTTTCAGCACCTGACCTGTTTGCTCACACCTCTCATCTTTGCAGAGTAACCTGGAGACTATGTTCAGTTATGGTACCATCAGGTATTGCACTTCTTGCTATAAACTGCATGCCCCATCACATGAACTGTAGGTCCATACTGGGTTCTCAGCTAGAAGGAGGTGAACAGAGAGTCAGTGCATCCCAGCAAGTACCACATCCATGGAGCATGATGGCTTTTACTTTGGTCCATGCATGGGGACCTGGAGAAGCAGAGAGGCACTTGATGGTTGTGCCCAGGCCTGTGTTTTCCTGCTCTGGAGAAGTGGTGATGGTGGGGATTTCCTTCTGATGAGGTGGGGAAGAAGCATCTGGAATCATGGCCACCCTTTGATGCCCTGTGTTGTACATTTAAAATCCAACTTTACAGTAAAGAGTCAGGCATTTTTTTTCTAGCTACATTTTGTTCTGTGAGTTTTGGAAAGATAAGCAGCAAAGCAAAAGACAGGAATCATAAGAATGGAATGGTCCTTGCATAAAACCCAGGGAAGTTTGATCTCTTATCAGACAGCACCAGCCTACCATGCTGCTACAGGACACAGAGCTAGTCAGCCTGTTTAGATTTCCTTTTGATCTGGTAAATGGGTACCAGATCTGCTGCACAAAGTGTCTGTGTACACGACTGTCACACAAAAACCACAGCTGGCACCTGCAATACCTCTGCTGAAACTGCACACAGAAGATAGGTTGCTAGCAGTTAGGCTGTTATAAATACAAACTCAGGAAGCCAAGCCCTCTGAGAAGTATTCTTACAAGAAAAAACCCAGGTCCATGAGTATTACTGCTTTAGATTTGGTGAGGATCTGTCAATGCTCTTTCCATTCCCCATCACCACCTAACTAGGTTTCCTGACCATAAGATCACAAACCATGTCCAGGAGGAACATCCCTGGAGACAGTCACTGCCATCAGACTGCTGCTTCTCCAAGCTGCTCGCTAACTGGGCTTGCTGAGTGCTGCTGGTCTGCCTGGCTGCTGCTTTAAAACCCAAAGGAAAGGTTTTTTTCTGCTCAAGATTTTTCATTTCTTGTTTACCTGTGTATTTTAGTTTAGGAGGCAGACAGATTCTTTTCATTTGTACTGTGAATAGAAAGCAACCCAAGGTTTCCCCAGGCCTGCATCTCATGAGGAATGGTGTCAGTGCCACCCTCCCAGCTCCATCAGCACTGTGGAAGGCAAGAGCACTCAAACATACCATGAATGCTAACTCTATACCTCCTGTGGGACACCAGCAGCACACCAGCCCACTGGCCATAATGCAGGAGGGAGGAGTTGTTTCCATACTTTGAGCTTTTAGCCAAGGCCAGACCTCAAGACCTCAGTTGTTCAGAAGCTTCCCACATTTGCAATGAAAACTCATCTGGTATGCTTTTGTTGGCTTTGTCAGTCACCCTGACACTCACACATTGTAGATCCTGTCCAGAAGTTGAAATAACACTAGGCAGCAAAATTAGACATAAGGGAAAGAACAGGGTACTATCAAGTGATAAATCAAAGCATCCAGTCATGAGACCAGAAACATTTGCATTAGAGGGAGCTGAGAATAGAAGTGGAGCATCAAAAATTTTGGCCACTGGACTACCACAAAGATCTAACAACCCTACTGTTTTCACAGCTGATTTTAATAGCCAGGTCTTAGTATCTTTGTTGTAACTCTGTAGTCAAAGCACATGTTTGCTACAAGCCCATCAAGGGCTTCACCTGGCCTAGCTCCAGAAGACAAGACCCACCAGACCTGGCATAGCTGGTTTTGCAGAATACATAGTTGAGCAAGATCTGCAGGAAGCTCTCCACTTATATTAGTGTCATCCTTCACCTTGATGATAACTATAAATAAAGTGCTGCAATAATCAACTAGATTGACTAAGACAGATGCTGCTTTTAACATGTGTACTGTAATTAACTTACACAAGGCTAGAAAGCTCCATCTCAGCCTCTTCCCACAGTGGAGGAAGTTTGGATTTCTAATAATAGGAGCTGGTAACACATGTTGAATTATAAAGTAATCAAAGTTGGTTTTGGCAGGAACAAGCCAGATTTTTCGTGCTTCCATTTAATCTCCAAATCTGACAGGCATTCATTTCCCAATGGACTGGCTGCTTTTCTCGTAGCTCCTTCTGAATTTCTTTACTCTGGCATAAGGTAGGGTGCAAATTCTTCACAGTGGGAGGGGAGGATTGCTTTCTCTGACTGTCCTCTTGACAATGCATACGCTGACTTGCTCACATATGCCATACGGTTTGCACACACTAGTTAGCAACCACACACATGTGCATCACAGCTAGTCTGGATGCATGTTATGTGTGCACACCCACACAAAACCTGGCACAGCTATAAACTATATGCTTCATTCAGAGTGGCCTCACCCTAAACTGTCACATATTGGATTACACAGCACTGTTTGAGCAGCAGATAAAAGATGCTTCGCTGCCCTCTTCCATTTTCCATCCTGCATGCATGCAATATTGTGCAATGTCCTTTCACGGCCTTTTGTTGCTGTTGATGTAGACATCCATTATTCTGGGACACAGTCTTGACAGCAAATGTTAGTTAGCACTTTCTAGATTATTAACTTTCATCACAAATTCTCTTTTAGCCCCAGTTTTCAGATTCTGATTCCAATCAGTCTTAGCACCCTTCCTGGCACGCCAGCTGTCTTGAGATCATCACTGGCATCACCAGTTCCCTCCTGCACACCTGACCTTCTCCCTTCCTCTACAGCTCCTCAGCTGCACTCTCTTATTTGCTGAGCCCTTGCTTGGCCAAATGACATCTTTGGGTAACGATCTAGCAGGAATGCAGTTTCGTCCCTTGCTAGCTTTGATCTCATCAGCTCAGCTAACATCCACAGTAATGAGGTGACTTCTGTGTACTCTAAAAACTGAGAATCCATACTGAACTGTTAATTTGAGTTGCTAGACCATGTCCTGTGGCTTTTTGTAGTGTTTTTTGCCAGGTTAAAAAGCCCATAATGTCCTCACATCTCTAGCTTGCCTTGTCAAGATGCCCTCCTTCACACATCCGAGTGCATGCCAAGCATCCTGGTGGTAATACAGAAGCTATCTCTCTTCATCTCACCCACTTCAGATTAACTTGACGAACAATAACTGACCCTCATTCGACTTTTACATTTGCTGCCTGCATTTCCCTGTGCTTTTAGATTTGCAGAACAATTTATCCTAGTCTGACTCCTACTTCCACATATAAACACCCCTCACCCCCCAATAATACTTGTGCACTGTTTGTGTATGTGTGCAGACACATGCAACAAATCCTCATGCTTGAAGGGACATCTCCAAGGCAGAAAAGCATGGCTGTAATGGGCCAGGAATGCACTCATGCAAACAGTCCTTGGCTGCAAAGACTGCACCTCCCAAAGCCCACACTCAACGAACACCGCATGCAAAGACTTCAGCACACTCTGGGCATTATGCACAGATATGAATGTCCCCCAAGCTGCTGCACCTCCACAGTTTTCTAGCTTTTCTAGCTTTGCAGACCCGCTGGGGACAACCCGCATCTGAAACCCTCACCTTAGCATCCTCAAATATTAAGTGGAAGTGAGCAATGGGGAGTTTATTCAGATGCAGTTAAAGAGTGATTTTATTCCTCCCCCCAAGTTTTTATCTCATTAGGTTGCCAGAGAAAAAGATTTTGGCCATGTCCCCATTACATAGCATTGGCCTGGCTTCCACAAGCACCATCTGCCTCCTCTGACTTCAAGACTCACCAGTCATACAATGCCCTGGGTGGACAAAGATAGAAACAATATTTCCTGACTGCCTACTCCAATGCAGACTCAAAAAATTCAGCCTTGAATTTACTTTGGTGTAAGACCTAGCCTATCTCTTGCCACACACTTGTTATTTATTTGTTACGTTTGGCTATTATGCAAAGCAGCGGTCATTCACAGCACAGGTATGATGCTGAGAGGAGTCAGTCTAAGAGGATTAGACGTGGTAAACCAGTGTAGCTTTCCTTCTGATGTACTAAACAAGGAAAAGGCATAAAGCAGGAAAGCATTCTTGTAACGGGAGAGAAGGAAATGCACAAAGAAGATGGAGAGGCTGGCTATAACCATATTACCTGAACAAGCCCTGCAGCATTTACTGTCCCTTATGACTTTCATCCCTGTCTGTTGAGCTTCCTAATGAGAACATGTGACTTCACTTTGCTCTCACGTCACTTCAGCTGATGCAAATCAGGTTTGCTCCTGTCTGCTTGGTATGTTAACATCAGCAACAGGGAGGTCATGTCCCTCATGCCCTCATTAGAGACAGCGTTGGTAGCTCTGGGCTATCTGTGTGCCTGCTTCACTGCACTCAGGCACATCTGAGAAGAAGGGTTTAGTGACAGGTCCAGTGCAAGCCTAAACTGTGGAGTACGAGAGCACCATGAGCAGGTGCAAGTTTTTTCAGCTTGCCCTGAAACTTGATAGCTTCCTTTGGTGCAGAGCCTGCATGCTGGGGTAGCATCTCAGAGGTAGCCTGCTGTGTCAGAGGTGCTCTGCACCGTGTCCATGCCACAGCTGCCTCTTCTCTATAGGAGAAGGCATCATGTGGAGCACATCAAAGAGGCCCCTCTGTTTTGTGATCCAGTCTGCTGCCATGCTTCCCCAGGGCTTTATTTACACCTCTGCTCTCCAGCAAAGAAGAGTGCTGTGAGCTGTGCCATAATGCACTGCCGCTTTAACTGAGACAAGAAGCAACTGCCTGGTGGGATGGGCTGGTCAAACAATTGGAGAAAAATGTAGAGAAGGAAGCAGTGTCCTCACAGAACTATCAGTACCAGAGAGGTACCATTTCACATTTGAAAAAAATGCTGCTGTTCAAAGTACGATACTTTGATTCAAGCTAAGTATACTCATAATTAAAATAAAGCACTAGTACTTTGCTTGTGGAGGATAAGGAAATCTTGATGAAGGTCAAGTTTCATGGCATAGAAGTTACATATTACAGAAGGTACAATGTACTGGACATTTCTACATCCCTTGCAGCACTCCCAGCAGCACTTACCCCAGGCAGCAAGGTACCATCATTTGCTGTATTGCAGTTACACACATGATTTTCCAAGGCTTATATTTTGGTTGAATCAGAAGTTTGCATCTAAACAGGCAAAGGCCTCTCAAGTAGACATATGTAATGGAAATGTAACTCTCCCAGCTCTCTTCCAAACCAGAGGAGAATAGTAACATCTCAGTTTCCTCAGGTTTGTGCCTTTGGACCGAGGGTTAAGCAAAACCAAGCTCCAGCTTTTCCAAAGGGAAGCGAGTTCCATTAAGTTAAAAAGGTGAAATAAAAACGTGTAGCAGAGGCTCTGGCTGCTCTGACTTCTGAAGGTCTGCAAATGGTTCTAGGTAGGAAACACTGTTCAGAATATTTCAGTGATTTACAGAAGAGAACACAGACTTGCAAATACAATACATACACAGGGAATGCCGGTGCAAATGGCAAATTTAGCATTTATCCATCTGTTCTGCCCCTTTACTATAAGTCACTGCTTTTCCCCTCATGCTTCTCACTGCTAGTTAGCAAGGGTAGCAAGAGAGCAGAGTTTAAGCAGTAGTTTTAGCACCATTTAGGCAATGCTGTAGTTGGATCATTTTGTGCTCAGTTAGAGATCCCCTCCTCCCTGCCAGTGATAAAGGGGAACAGGGAAAACTGAGTCTGCCTGGAAAAGACTGTTTCTGGGATGAGCAGAGTCAAGGGCAGCCCTGGCTGCCAGTCTGTGAAGGAACCTCACTGACAGAGAGAGAGCACAGTCCTGAACAAGCAGCAACAGGTCACAGCTCACAGGCCAGAGGGTGCCTGCAGCAGGCAGGGAGAGGAGGCACAAAAATTAGTAATGAGGCAAGAGAGTAGGGAGTGGGTGATGCTTTGGGGGACCGAGCCGTTAGGGATGATAAAGACGCTGCTAGGGACTGAAAGTCAGGACAAGGATGCTTAGACTCCGTGGAGTCCTGTGCTGCCAGAAGCTGGGAGCTCACTAAGGGTTCTGATGGAAGGTTAGGGGCAGCCCCCCAGGCTGATCTAGGACAAGGTACTTATCAGCACTGAGAAATGGTGAACTTCTTGGCACCTGGAAATGCCAAGCCCAGCTGCTGCTGTGGGATATCTAACCCGGAGGGAACAAGAGCAGAGGACAGCCATACCACTATTGTCTGCCACCTTCTCATCCAGGTACAACCACAAACCCTGAATACTGGTTCTCAGCAGAATTACTCTTTACGGCAAGATTACAGCATGCAGCAGCTGTAAGCACAACAAAATTCAGCTGCCTGTTCTTTCTATGACTCAAAATGCAGTCAAAGCCACTTTCAGCTAGTTTCACTAAAAAAAAAAAAAAAGTCCAGCAAACCTGCGAGTTTCACACAAAATGCAAGCCATAAACCATCAAAGGTTCTGTTAAAGGGTTGGTGAACTTTAGCAATGCCTTTGATGAAAATGGTCTGAGTTTCAAGTGTGTAATGAAACCCCAAATCATTCAAGTTTCACATGGTTGCAAATATTTCTCACAGTTCTGATCAAAGGTGTATTCAGCAGGGAAGAAGCTTTGATTCTGCAGTACAGGGGACGTGCTGAAATTTTCAAAGCCAGGCCCTGGGATTTAGATGAGCAGTTCTTCTCAGAAGCGATGCAGCTAAACTTAGTAACGCTTAGGGGGAAGTAATGTGAAGACGGCATATTTGGATTACTCCTGTTACCCCAGCCCCCTTCCCAGGGGGCAGATGTAATCCCCCACTTTGACGTTCAGGAGGCTGTATGCCCCCCCAACACGTTTGGGTTCAACAGCTGCCCTCTCTACAGATCCATTTCCAATGTTGTTCCCTGACTTCATTCTGTGGGCTGCTGACATTGCTGCTTTATAACACAGCACTTCAGAGGAAAAGCTCAAGTGTGTTTTGAGGAGGAGGCGTTAATGCTGCAGGACTGGTCGCTGACCCACATTCCAGCAGACAGATGCAAGAGGCACACAGCACAACTGGGGAGGTCTGCCTGGCTGCCTGTGCAGGGTCCCTCCAACAGCCTGTCTCTTGCTGGCCAGCACCACCTTAGGTGGAACAGGAAAGCAGCTGCATCTTTCACTGCACTTCATGATGAGAGCCAAATTCCCCTGGAGCCAGAGGCATATGTAAATGTCTAGTTTTAATACCACCGCCTTGCTGTGAAGTCTTCATTTGTGACAAAGATTTCCATAGCAACAGACTGATCTCCCTAGCAGGACTGTGGTCCCCTTGGAAGAGCAGGTGGAAGGAGGGAATAGCAAAAGCACAACACCGCACAAAATGCTATGGAGAAGCAAATACAGGTATTTCTGTAATCAGAGCACCAGGCTTCAGCTCGTCAAAGGTCCCAAAGAAAGGGGATTCACCAGGAAGCCTGTGCAGAGGATGCTGTGAATGCAGTAGGCTGGGGCTAGGGAGACACAAACTCTGCAGAAATCACACCTCCGCACCTTGATTTGCCTGTGCACAGCGCAGGGACCCTGACTCTGCTCTCCTTTGCTGTGACACCTTGCCTATCTAAAGGGACATGTTACAGGTACCTCAGAGGCAGAGGAGCCCCTTCAGGGGCTGCAGCCCTCCAGCTAGAGGTGAGCAGAGCAGAGGACAGTTTACATACCACGCGTCAGCAGGTGTAAGCTCTTATCACAGCCCTGCCAGATATTTGCTCTATCCCCGTATCACCTCACTAGCCTATTTCTGTCCTCCAAAGGCAGCAGCTAGTAACACTGACCTACCAGACTGCTCCATAATTAGCCACAGACTAATCAATATTTAGACACTGCCTTTAAATCCTTAGTTACTAAGCACTACAGAAATGCAAAGCTTTGTCATGCTGATAGATACAACTCTCTTACTCTAAAGGTATGTTGCAGATGCTGTTTGTCCTAAGAACAACACATTTTACAGGTAGCCTGGCATGATACTATGATTCATTCCCACATCCAGTTTCCAATCAGTACAAATAATATACACATGCATTACAGAGCCATCAACTACACAGCATTTGGTCAGAAAGTGCTGGGGCAGCCAAGGCCTTTTTTAGGCAACAGCAAGTTTTTCTTTCTAATAAGTTTTGCTTCTTGATAATTTTGTTATTTTCACTGAGATGTTACAGTAAGTGGCTTCATAGAACCTTGTGTTTCTGACAGATAAATCACATCACGGCAATTTAACTGCGAAGGTAGCACCTTTGGCTGGTATATTTCACTTTAATGTGTCTAGAAGCATTTACGCAGAAAGCCCTGCAAAGGCAAAGCAGATTTTTTTTTCCCCTCCAGTCTATGTAACTCCCTATGTAGTTGTTTTTATTGTTCAAATAAGAGGCTACAGTTACCACAGGTTCAAAGACTAGAAGCTTCAAGGTGGAGAGAACAAGATCCAGCATCACAGAAAACATTAGTAGCTTTAGCATTAACTGACTTAACACTTCACTCAGCAACACCAAAACTCATCATTCCTGAAATTCAAGCCTAATAAAGGTCTTGGTGCTTTTTGAAATACTGACAAATACATTGGGGAGCTCTTCTTGCACAGATTTCTCTGAAGCCCTGAACGCTTTTGTTGCCAAATGCACCACCACTGTGAGAATTATAACTAATTCATTTTCTAAAACCAGTGACAGATGCCTCAAAAAGGCACATTTGAGTTCGTTGGTTTTAGGATGGTTATGCAGGTTCATATATTTTTTAGTAATACCTACATACATTGTTTTGTTCTTAATACCACTAGCTTCCACTTACCAGAACCATCCCCTTGCTGGCCATGTCTCCTACCCCATCATTCCCAAAGCAGAAAGTTGAGCTAAAGGGTGGCAGAAAAACAAACAAAAAAAGCTTTATGATCAACCCCTTGCAAATCTTAAATATAAAGGAGACTTACTAGCTAGTTTGAAACACACTAGATTCCCCATCTCAAACTGACACTTCAAGTGAAAAACCACCTCTTTCCTCACACCAGCAAACCCACAAGAATTTTAGAAGCCAACTCTTCATTTCTTATGAGGATAAACAATCAGCTTCCTGCCTGATTTGCTGAATTGGGTATTTTCTCCCCCTCCATGCAAACGAGCAGTTAATTATTTACAAGCCTGTCTGTAATGCTCTAGTTTACATGCTGGAATTTACATGATTTATTAAACAAAATAGCATTTAAAAAGAAATCCTGTCAGAGATGTGTCATCCTTATAGGAGACTGAACATCTTTTTCTTAAGAAGTAAATAAATTAAGGAATTGCTGAAGATACCTTCTTTTGTTTACAGCCATCTACCCACTTAAATAAATCATCTCCCTCCTCCCTGTCATTCACAGGTTTTGTGATGAAGTCTCATTAGTTGACTAACCTTTGTGAGTATGTTGGTGTTGCAGCAGGAACTGCTTCATGAACAAGATTATGCATTAATCATGAATTCCTAAAGGATTGTCTTAAAAATCTGGGAAGGTCAGCTGGTAACTGTGTTGATTAGTGGCCCAGAGGGCACAGCAGTGAGACATTAAAAGGGTATTTAAGCCTTGCTGGGTGATTTTTTTTTCGTTTTAACCCAAGCCTGTTTTTTCTGTCGTGAAAAATCATATTTGATCTGACAAAACATTTGATAGTGATTGTGGTGGATTGTTCAGATTAAAAGTCTTACAAATGTAGAAAACAAGATTTCATTTTCCTATTTCAATTTTTCCTTGAAACAATATCCCATTTAGAAGGAAACTGCTGCTGCATGTTCCTGAACATTATTCATTACAGAAACAGACTGTGATGCTATAGAGCCTGACTAATTTCTTACTGGGAAGTACTCCATCCTTCTTGGAGCTGGAACTTCTCTAAATTCAGAGTCAGAACCTACAGCCTCCAAAAGCAATTAGCTGAGCAGTGTCTCCCTTAAGTGGAAAAAAAGCCTAACGCATTTAAGGCTGAGTCAAAACGGTTGAAACTGAACTTCAAATAATAAACATATCAATCATTTTTCCTTCATTGGATTACACCTGTATCAATCATGATCTTCACAACAACCACAGAAGCACTGCTCCTACACTTTCCACCGCTTTAAGTACCAATGTCCTTGCACTTGGCATGGATGACCTGCATTCTCTAACTCATCTTTTGTCAGGTGAAATGCCTTCTAATTTCCTTTTTTGACAAGCAGGTATGATCCATAACTGCTAAAGCAGTAGGTTCATTTGTTATTGCAGGAAATTATCTAACTTAATAGAAGTTACTCTGTAAAATCTGTAAACAACAGGAATTTGGCTGTAGGTAAAAGCCAGATATATCCAAATAGAAATAAAAGTTTGCATTTGGGCAGTGGCAGTACTTAAATCACTGAGTCAGGTTACTGAAAGATGGATATGGAGCCTTTTGAACTGAGGTCCAGCGTCCTTTTCAAACAGCCAGTTCTGCTGCCAGTAACTGCCTTTGATGTAGAAATCCTGGTGTGAACTTTGCTTGCCTGGGTTATTAGGAAGATCAGGCTAGATAATCATGATGGTCCATTCTGGCCTTAAAATCGCTGGCAAGCTAAAGCAGTGAATCTGGGTATGAATTTTTCAACAGTGACACTAATATCTCTCTTCTTTTGCAGAGCTGAGCTATGGAAATACTTGACAGCAGCTGAGTCGGCACAGCAGCTCACACCAGAATGTCTGTGGAAAACACTCTGAGCAAGATTATTGCAAAATATTGCCTTGCATCATGTTAGAGATGTAATCAGTGAAGTGGATTATTTTCTTTCTTTCTTTCCCACTGTTGACAGCAGAGGTATGCTCCTAGCCCACTTGGTGCGTGGCTCCCCTCTGATTTTAGGCAGGCTGGAATTACTCTAGCTAATGGAGTGACTCTAGGCTTTTGTGAGTGTGAATGAAGTGAGACTCTAGCCTCAGGGGATGCAAAAAATGGGCCATGTTTTCCTCTAGTCTCACAATACAGGAGAAATATGTGTGCATAATCACAGACAGGGACATCCATCTCATGTGAGATCTGAGCACTCCCCAGATTAATGAGATAAAGCTGTGACTAAACATACTCTTAGCTGTCTGTTGAACCCAGTTAGTGATGGGCCCAAGAGCCCCTACAGCATTAAAGGACGAAGGGACACAATGCAACAGATATGACTTGGGAAAGACAAACCTTACTGAGAAAAGACATGAATCCCTTCTGGATTGCAGCATGTATCAAACTAGAGTACTGCCACCTGCTTCTGTTCCCTATTTAATGAATATTCTCTGAACAAAAGAAAAGGATGAGCAAATCATTATTAGATGAGGCAGAAAAAATATCTCAAGGCACAGTCACCTGCTTCCCCTGCCCATGAGGCTGGAGTTACACTTTTTGGTTAATAAGATAACAGCAGCAGCATTATGAGCCTCTCCTCTGACTGCTTCTGTGTGCCTGAGCTGTTACCTAAATGCACCATTTCCTCAACAAAATGGGAGTTTGGCATCTTGGGCCTAATTAGTTTTTAACCTGGACATCAGGGATGTCAGGCAGATCACGATACTTATTTGTCATGTAAGGAATACTAAGAGCACCGCTCTATGCTGGTGACTTCAGTGCATGCCTGTTGAGCAGCCAGCAAGTGATCTGGGCTTGTGGTCAGTGAACACTCTGCAGAGTCACTGGGAGCTTTTCCACTAACCCCAGTAGACGCTGGATTAGATTTTGGGGGTCTTAACTCAGACAGATGCATTCTGTAACACTTCAGTATGACCTGTGGGCCCCGAGCAGTGCTCAGGGGTACTCTGCAGGCTCAGATCCTTGCTGACCCAGGCGAGAACTGAGCAGAGGTGGAAAAGCTGAAAAGTTCCTTTCTCAGTCTTAGTTCTCTGAGCCCAGTAACTACTAATAGTTTGGTCATTTTCTGAACATGTAATTTGTGTTATTAATACAGTAGCATCTCTCATTTGCAGCCATTTATCCTCTTCCTTGATTGGTTGATTGATTGATCTCAGACAGGTTTTATATGGGCTTTTCTTGTCAGACTCTGCTGGTAGCACCCTGGAAGGGAAATTTTCTGAGTGGTGAGGATGAAAGTGCTACCTCACACAAGGAGCTTTGAGAGACCAGCACAATCCCTGAGACATGCAGCGCCAGGTAGGCAGTTTTATGAGAAGCTTGTCTAGAGCATGTATTCTTCTAGTATGTTGTTCTGAGATATGCTCATAAAACAGGGCTGTCCTCCTGCGTTGTACATCTGACTGGAGCAGCTCTCACTTTAGAGAGCACTGAGCTGGCAAAGGAGGACATAAAATGTAGAAGTTGCTTTGGGCTCCAGCTTCTAAGACTGCTTTTGGAGCTGAATCCTCCTTGCCCATGCAGTTTTCGCTTGATTTTCCATAGGGTGTGCTGAGTCTCCCTTTCATCTGCTTCAAACATGGGATTAGGCAAAGTATTCAGAATCGGGAACAACCACCAGCAAACTGCTTAGCCATTGAATAAACAAACACAGACCTTCACAGGGTGAAATCAATTCCTGTTAGTATTGTCTGCAATGCAATGGAAGGATTTCTACTTAGCTCTGCCTTAAATGCCACTGTATGTCACATTTTGCAGAAACTGATAGTTCCATTTTCAGTACATTGATCTCCAGCTAAATCAATGGCTTTAAGCAAGTTCACCTGTACAATCCACAGAGCAGACTTGAGATAACCAATCTACAGCAGGTGTGTATAGAGAAGCCTGAAAATGTAATTGGAGTTGTAGGAGATTGTGTTATGCTGTGCATGCATGCAGCATCACCGAGCTCCAGGACAAAAGGGATGTTTCACTTTGTTCATTAAGAGCTCATTTCTGTAGGAGCACCCAAAGGTCCTGTTTAGCATGAGCTTAGACATAAGCAAGGAAATCTGCTGGCAGCATTTTGAACAATGGATGAAGGCCAAAGAAGTAAAAGAGCTATTGAAGTGCAAGGGAAAATATGGCAAACACAAAACAATTCAGGACTTCTTTCCAAGAAGATTTCACCATAACCACTGTAGTAGCAAATGGTACTTGGTGCATCGGGAGGGAACAGTGAGGAAATCATGCATGCTCTCTACATCTCTGCAAAGTTCATGCAGAAGGAACCAAAACCCTTTCTTTCACCTCTGGCATCACCATGACCAAGTGAATGTATATGGTATGAATGGCCTTATTTACATAGTCTGGAACTACCTACCAATTTTGGCATAGATGTACAAAATTATGAGAACAGTACCTTCTTTACTCTGTCAGTACTCAAAATACTAAATCCTAAAGGAAATAGAGATTTTCTAGTGTTTTAGATAAGATCTGAACACCTTATCACAAATTGAGGTAGGCAAACAACTCTTGGAAAGGTTGTCACAAATGGACTCTGAAAGTTTTACCCCGTGACTGAAGCACGCTTTGTATCATGTATAAACATGGCCAGCTGCACAGCTTGGTTTCAGTGGGAAAAGAGGGTGTGATGGCAATAGCAGCGATAGGCTATTTCTGCAGTTTGGAAGAGTCTTGGGGGCTTACAGAGACTTTCAGGGGAGTGTGCTTAGATGTGCTGGTGTGGCACATGAGGTATGCTGGGAAGCCAGCAGCCCAGAGCAGGGAATGTCTCTTTTCCTAGTTGTGGAACAGGTATGTGCTCAGGGATTCAGGACTGGTCCAGCACTGTGCCAAGAACAAAGCAGGGAAGGAATGGTGGGCTTCCAACACCCATGCGAAGCTACGCAGACCAGACTGCAGCCCATAAGAACTTGTTTGAGTAGCTGCAGTGTAAAAGTGCCTGTGCTGTTGATGTGGTCTGAATCAATAATGTTGTGAAGGTGTAGCATGCCAACCTACCAAGCCCTTCCAGAACCCTGGTGACTTTGCATTGTACCAGCTCTGTCAGTGCTGCTTCCTTGGCCCAGTTTTGCTCCATAGACATCTTCTTATCTCTGCATCCTACCCTCTGAGCCCTCCATATGCTAACATTGCTTGCATGACAGTAAAGAATGGGCTGAGAAGTGCAGGGATTTTTTGACAAAATATATATAGAAAGTATTTCTGATACATTTGTCATGTTCTTACATACCTGCCTTCAGCAGAGTCCCACCTCGACAAACCCAGTTTCACTCTGTATTTTGAGAAACTGCAGTGCAATCAGCATATTTCCTAGCAAATAAAGAAGTCCAACTTGCTCAGTGGGGACTAGACCTAAGAACTTCAATTTTTCTACTCAGCTTCTTAGGCCCATGGCAGGTACAGGTCTGTCGTACTCAGTGGCTGCTTTCTTGTCTTTCTCACCATGCTGTTGGATACTCTAGCAAAGTTTTCTCTGAAGGCAGGTTTGAGCTCTCTGTCTTGGCACCGGTGCAGCTGACAAGCCCAAGCAGCCCTGAGCAGCCGAGAAGCTGAGTCAAAGGTTGAAAGCCCAGAGGGTATTCAGAGTGACAAAAATATTATGGAACAGGACCTGGAAGTTATTTCCTCCTTTTCTGACCTATTGTTAGTGCAGTTGTAGGGGAAATGGCAAACTCCGCTGCCCTGATCTTTGCTTGTAACAAGCCCTCCAGCACCCCTGCAAGGAATTTTATTTTAGCTTGATGGGGTTTAGAATTTAATTTTCAGTGGTTCAGAGTTTGTGACCCTCCAGCACACCTGAGCTCATGGAGTACAAAAGCATTTGCTGCTTCTCCTCACCACACAGAAAGATACTTGGCTGAATTCCACTTGTAAGTTTTAGACCCGGGTATCTGAGGTATAAAGAAACTACCCACAAATATTCTTTTGAACCAGCCCTGCATATTCCTAGAGCTGGGCTTCAGAGCTTGTCCAGCTCCTTTCAATCATTTGTGGAAGACTGGTTTTTTTGTCTGTAACAAAGGTTGGCCAACTCACAAGTGTCCTGAATTAAGAGTCCAGCTGCACCCCTGTGGTCGCAGGCTCACGGTGCTGGATCCCACTGCGAGCCACAGCTGCTCTTGTCAAACCAGCCAGAAGCAAGTTGCTTCCATCGTCTTGTTGACAGTCTGCAGACAGAAATGACCGTGTAGGTTTTTTGCAGAGTACAGTGGGCTCCCAGCTTAAGCACAAAATGGCCTGGAGGTGAGGGTTGTTACCTCTGGTTTTACTGGTTTTAGAAGAGGCTGCTTTCCTGGCCCACAGTGCACTTGCCAGGGTGTGGGCCAGTCTGGGCAGCCGAAGCTTGCTCTCCAGTCTCCCAGAAATATCAAATACAGGTTATTGCAGTGGAGACACAGGGACGAGGGACCCTGTTTGCTGGGCCAGTGACACTGTGAACAGCACCTGGCCACTGCCCATTCCCCTTTGGAAAGGTACAGTGTGGGCGCCCCAGCCCCTGCGGCCCTGGGCAGCCTCCCCAGGGCTCCCCCCAGGCCTCCATGCTGGCTCTGGCCCCAGCACCGTGCTGGGCTGGGGGTGCCTGTGACAGGCCTGTCCCTGCTAGGGTGGGCTCGGGCCTGTGCCGGGGGCACACGGGGTGGAGGAGCTGCACAGCCAGGGGAGCCGCCTGGCAGAGCCACCTGCCACCACCGCACCGTGTTTCCTTTCCATCTCCTGAGCCTCGCCCGTTCCATGGATCCCAGCTGCTTTGGAACGGAAGGTGGCTCCGATGCTGACAAAGCGCTCGGTGGGCTGGGGGAGCCGGCAGTGTGTGGAGTCCCCAGCCCCGCGGCTGTGTGGGCACAAGCACAGAGAAGCAGCTGCTTTAAATGGCAGGATCCCCGCCATGCTGTCCTCATTAACATGAAACTGGTTTTATAAATGGTGCTTGAAGCTTTTAGATATTTGCTGGCCAAGTTTGAACCTTGCTTCTAATCCTCTGAAGTCATTGCCTGAGACCTGAAGGAGCTACCGGGTGCTGTTCCTAGAGCAGGACGTTACCCCTGTTCTCGTCCAGCCCAGGCGAGGCAAGAGGCAGCGCTGAGAACAAAGGTCACCGGGCCTGCCATTAAAGCTCTTCCGTTTGCCTCACAAATAAATGGGATGGACCTGAAAGCGGTGACAAAACCGCAACTGCATTGGCATTGAGGAGCTGTGGTGGGATACGCCACAGGATGGGCCATTAGCGTTTGGCTGAAGCAATGCTAATCTGACCCTGAAAATATGCAGCCCAATTACTGCCACTATGCCACCAAAGTAATGGGGAGCTTGGGAGTGGGACTGATGAGCGGCTTCATAACGGGCTAATGAGCAGTCTGGCTGCTCTCCATCAAAGGCCTAGTGGATGTTGGTACAAGACCCCTGGGGTGGTACAGGAGGAGAATGTGCAGACTGGGAAATGTCCAAATACAGCATTAAAATGCAGCATGAACTGTGTGGAAGCTTGTGCTTAGCACAAGGATAAAGCAACTTAAATGTGACAGGTGCGTGAGAACAAATACGTTCTCAAAAGGGGCTATATTTGCATTATAGAAAGCACAAGGAATAGATTAAATGTATATTTAGGGAAACCATTTTAGACTTAGAGCTTCTGGGTGGCTGGAAACACCTTTGTTCCAGATAGTGGAGGAAGCTGCCAAAAAAAAATCTGTGTCCTGGCGTTTGACTGGTGAGGAAGAGTAGAGAAAAAGGGAGAATAGGTAAGAACTATGGGTGAAAAAGCAGGTATTGCAGGTGGGAGGTAGCCTGGGAAGGAGCTGATAAGTGACAGAAGAGATGGGCAGGACCTGAAGAGGACTTTAGAGAGAGGCTGGGGATGGCGAAATGTATCAGATGCATGAGGAGCTGAAGCCATTAATCAGGCATTTATATCTGCTGTCTCATAAACAGCTGATAATCACCATCTCCATCCCTCTGTACTGGAGGTCCATGAGAGCTTTAACAGGTTTCTACTGCTCCTCATTATAGGTTAACTGAAGGACTTGCTGTGGATCTGAACATCTAAATCCTGCTTATTAAATAGATGAGAGATCAGTACTGCTGGACTGTAGGATGTTTTTTCTTCTCAGCTTTTAATTTTTTTAAGAATCCATGAGCTGAGAGCATTAGTAAGTTGGAAAAATCAAGATCTCAAAAGTTAGGCACTGCCTATACATCCTAAATTCACCTCTCCGATGATGCATGATGCAATTAATTTTAATGAACTGTTCATGTGCATGCAAGAGCTGACCTGTACCTGCTTTTGCTGCCTCCTTATGCTCCTGCCAGCATAGCCCCTGCAGGTGTTTGGTTACCTACTTTCTTCATAGCTGGGAAATAGGAGATTACACGGCTGATTAACTGGGATTCAAGATACCTGTCCTTGACTGGCAACTATTCCTGCATGTGCTGAAATGTTTTTGGAATCATGTCCCAGGTTAGGTCAGAATTGGATGTAAGTAACTTAACAATCTCCAGTGTGAGTAAAATAGTTGATATAAATCACATTTATTCAAGACATGATTGAAAAGCATCTGTCACAACAGCACATGTTATGTAAGCCTGCCCAGCACACAGGTTAGGTCCCTGCCCACAAGTGCTGATGACTTTCCTAATCAGCCTCTAATTTCTTCCTTCCAGTTTCTTGCGATGTAATGATACTGCTGCACAGGTTCTTTTATTCCTGCATGATCTCTCAGAGGCTTTTGATGGTGTGTTAGCAACCTGAGAGGAGTGACTTGCTTTGGCGTGGCTGGGTGATGATCTCAGAGGGACGTAAAACAGGTTAAGATATTTTGCAGTGTATCATCAGTTGCTGCTAAAGTGCCAACACATATCCCTTGCCAGTCAGGCTGCAAGCAGCAATCAGATCCTGCCTGTTATGCTTTTGATGAGGGAAGTTGCTTGTGTCTTGGATGTAAAACTATCTGTGACTGACGTATTTTGCTTCAGCTGCCAGAGTAATAAGTTATTTCTGTGCAGAAACTGAGATGTAATTATTCCTGATGGTGTCATGTTGACTTGCTTCTTGTACTGCTAGGTAAAAAGGTAGTTTCTGTAAATACAGGAAACTAAACCCAATTAATAATAAAAAAGGATGACTTCTGCAAGTGTATGCCTGAATGAAGAAAGAGAAGAGATGTGTGTGAACACTCATTCCAATCAAAATAACAAATTTTCTGGCAAGTTATTTTTGATCCTTTCTGTCCATTCCTAATCAACATTCATAGAAGGAGATATTGTTTGTGAGAACTTCTCCGAGAAAAGGAGCATATGAATATTAATAGGAATTACAAGAAATGACATGCAACTGTGTGTGCAAAATCTGTATGGGTGCCCATTGTGTGATCTTGATTGATTTTGCACAGTTTTGCAACATCTCTAGTAACAAGTATGGGTGCAAATATAGCATCACATGTCTGATCAAACCCTACGGGCAGTAAATAGCTGAATATTCAAACTGAATGAACTCTGGAGAAATCTCGGCTTAGATCTCTTTTGCCTACCACATTTAGTTCAGAAATAAATATACATATATTTTACTAGGCTGTTAGGGCAGGCAGTGGGGAAAACACATACTGACTTCAACAATGTCAGGTTTTCACCTTAAACTGTTCAAGCACAACTCGTGAACAAACCAGCTGAATTTAGAAGTTAATCCTGTGACTGAACAACTGCACAGAATTTCATACTTGGGCCTGGGACTGCTGCTTCTGCTGCTTTCAAGTAAAGAATTAACTGACAATGAATGGGGCAAAGCAATGAGTCTCCAAATGGGGAGAGAGAGATACTAATATAGGTATAAAAATCAAATGTTTAGAATTCAGAATTGTTTTCCTGTTTTGCACGAATACATGTAATCTCAGGTGGCCTGACCAAGATGTTGTGATTTCTGTTTCATCCCGCCTCCTTCTCCTCCATCATCAGTGGGGTGATCATCCTGATGCTGAGGTGCTGTTAGTGCATGTACTATTAAACTGTGTGGTATTTAATCCTTTTATCCTAAGTTTTGGTATTGCACATGGTTGCTCTTGAGTTTCCAAATAAATCTGAATTAGAGATGAATTTTTAGAAAGATTTCTGCTTAACCAGCTTGGGATGCTCTAGTTTTGGTTTGGTGTATGTTCCATTGGAGTGTATTTTTCAAAATAAGGTGTGGTTGTTTTTTCTTTTTTTTTTTTTAAATTATGTTTGCCCTTCACCTCTTTTTCATACTGAATGACAAAGTGCTTGAAACTGTTTCATTTAATTTCACTTTGAAAGAGTGCTAATAGTTTATCTGCGTTACTGCTTCTGTTCCTTCATTGAATGGCCCACCCTTCTTGTATTCTCTGAACCTACAGGCTCCAAATTCACTGTGGGTGTGATGTAACATCTGGTTGAATAAAGTTGCTTGTAAAGGGCTCCTAAATAATAATAACAACAGTAATAAAACTCCCAACAAACCTATGAAAGGGGAGATGTTAATTTAATGGGGTGTAAATTTATGGGAACATTTGGAAATATTTGCTTGACTCCAAAAGCTGTGTTCATAGGTCATTCCCTCTACAGTGCCCTGGGAAATAGAAACAGGAACAGAAACAATGAAATTAAAGGTGGTTAGAGTGCTGCCACCTTTTGGTACAAAATTAGGGAGAGCTGCCAATATTGACTTGGGGAGAAAAGTCTTGTCTACAAATAAATGGCAGTGAAAAGGCATTACTTGGATGTAACCTGCTTGACAAGAATGTTATGCCATGTAGCTGCTTTTCTTTCTTCCTCCTTTGTGCGATCCTTCCTTCTGTCAGTTCTTTATTTGCCCGTTGTTTTCACTAACAGTTTTCATACCGTTGTTTGTCATGTTTGTATCTATGATGAATGCAACATGAAACTGCTTACAGCATCCCACAGCCTTGAGAAAGGATGCTCTGATGCTTCTTTGAGGAGGAGCAGTGGCTTAAATCAAAGACGTGTTAGCAGCTGAGCAGGTTGTAGAAAATTGCTTGACATAGAAAAATGACTTGTGTCTAAGTGTTGCTTGTCTTCTGGCACTCTAGAGTGAGGATGTATATTGAGCTGGTTTATCAGTCTCGCTAAAAGTCAGTGGTAATACACAATTAGACTTGAAACGCTGCTTCTTCTTCCATGCAACATTCAGGTACAGAAAGAGATAAAGGGAACAGTGTGTCCCGTTTGCGTGCAGTTTTACCTCCTGCCACTATGTGTTTAAGTGCTTCTGATGAAAAATTTATGCATTAACCCACAGGAGAAGGGAGAGGCTATATAGACAGGTCATAGGAAATTGTTTTCAGTGCGGCTTCTTGCACAATTGAAAGCACATGGGACCGAAACAGAAATCTTAATGTCTTTCAGAAGTAGGTTTCTTGGGGGACATAAAAGATGCCACCTAGAGAGACTCCAGTGCCACTTCTGAGACTTTGGGATGGGAGGTTGGCATGCAAATATCTGTAGGACTCTCTAATCCCTAATTACTGGATCTTGCAGGAATGGAGACAGTACCTTAATCAGGAAGTGGCTGATGTCCCCACAAAGCACCTGTGCAGTGCCGGACACTGATTTGTGCTGGGATTAATCCTTCACGGAAGAGTGCACAGCAGGGTATCAGGGTGTGCTGGGTTACTGACTCTCCCTGTGTGTGGAGGTGCTGTGAGCAGCAGGCTGCAGGCAGCTAGCAGGTGCATAAGGTTTTTAATAACAGTTTTCAGGGTTGGTAATGACAGTAATATTTTATTAGGTGAGAAAGCTACTCATTTCTTTACTCTGTAGGTTCCAGTTTATAAATGATAGTTAAATAGTACTATAATTTTACTTTACAACATATTCAAGTCCTGGAGTAGTACTTTCTCACAGGAGTAGGTTCCTTGACTTTAAAGACAGTCACGTGAACAAAGATGCAGAATCATGTCTTGCATCTGTATTGTACATGCAGCATGTAAGTTATCGGATGGATGCTCTGGTTATTATTCCTGATCATGTTATGAAGTCAGTGTGATTGGTTCTATCCCAGGGTGGGGACTGATAGTGAGTAACTGAGAGGAAGCTGCAAAGGGAACTTAGTTGATACACAAAATACAAGATGTCAAGATCTGACATTCTTCATCACTTATAAGAAGACATCTAATAACTCATAAGTGAATGTAAATGTCATATCACTCCTAAAACATTATGCATTCTCTATCAACCAGAATAATGAATGATTTACAAATGTTCCAGTGCACAAAATACCAACAAAACAAAAGTGAAGCATGAAATTAAATTGAAGAAATAAAGTGGAAAATAATGATAATGCTACTGTACCTTCTTCATTATTACTTATCTGGAAGGATCTCAAAGCTCAGTGGGCAGGATGGCTGCTTGCTGGCTCCAGACAAATCTGACCACATATATATAAATACTCATTCATCATTTATATATACCTGTTGGCACAGAACAGGTTTTTTTCTAATTCTTTGTGGACTTGGAATGAGGCAGACATAGCATTCTGGGAAAAAAAAAAGAAATTATTTTTGAAGGTTTCTTTGCAGTTGCAAGTACTAGAAAATTAGTGTTGGCAGCAATAACATTTGTAATCACATGACTCCAGGAGCTGAATCCTGTAACACTTCCCCCAGAGTGACCAAATGGGGGATATTCCGTTTTCCAAACATCCTACAGGTTTTGTGCAAGGGTCAATGAAAAAGGAACATCATAACTTCTTAGTTTTTCTTATTTCTGTGTTTGTATATTCTGTGGCCAATCTTCATTAAACATTTTGGTCTCTGCTGTGCCTGAAATATATCAGACATATTCTGTGCCTGAAATGTCCATGCTATCATTTTCACCCTTCCTTTTTCTGTCCATTTCTAGTTTCCTTTGGGGATTTTGGTAGAAGACACAGTTGTTGTTGTTTGTCATATTTGGGATTTTTTTACTCAAACAATAAGTTGTTGGGTTTTGAGGTTTTTTCTCTAGTAATTTTGCAAAAGTTCATCTGCAAAATGTCTTCTGAAAATCTGAAATGTATGAAGAAAGGTGTCTTTAAAAATTGTTCTTCAGAAGCTTAAAGTACAGAAAATACTGGGACTATTTCCTTTCCTATATTCTTGGTGAGCTCTGCTCCTTTTAAAAAGTAACAAAGCCAAGTGGTAATTAGGAAAGAGTATATGTTTTTTAAATCACATAAAGGCAAATTCAGAGACTACACAGAGGCATCATAAGCGCATCTCCTACTGACATGTTGTGGGATTCTGGTACCTAACTGTAGGTTGCCTGTAAAAATCTTCTCCGTTGCTGTACATTTTAAAATTAACATTTCTTTCAGGGCAGGAACAACTGGGCTAAGCTGGCTTCTGGGACAGAGGAAGGCTATCATTATACACATGTTTCAGCAAAAAACACCTAACGCTTTACACTGACCATATGCTTCTGAAGCCTTGCTGCTAAGGGTGCTTTATTTAGAATAAGCACTCCTGGGCAGATATCCTCATAAAAAATGAACAAAGCAGTTATCTCACATCAGCACTTACTGCAGCGGCTGTTACTATGTTTTCACATGCGCTTGTATAATGCGGTTTCCATATAAACAATGAGTCAGAGACTGGAAAGGGCAAAACTGTCCCCAGGTGGGTTCACAGCAGATCCCAGGCTGAGTGGCAGTTCAGCTGCACATGGTACGTTTACTGGTGGGGTGTGACTGGAGTGGGTTGTGCAAGCCTGGCTCAGCTCATGCCTGTTCCCTGATGCTGTCATGCCATAGGAAATGGCAAGGAAACTACACAGGGCATAAATAAACCTGGTTCTTGTACTAGCTTCTAGAGTAACATTTGCTTCCAGGTCTGTAAGTTACTCTTTTTTCATGACCAATATACCCCTTCCTCTAGCTGTCTTTGCTGCCAATATTCTTCCTCTCCAATGCTCTTCTACCATTTCTGTGACTGTCACTATCAGAAGACATTTCCTTCTGTCTTGCTCCTGCCTTGCGGTGGCCTCCTGGCTCACCTCTTCACTCCTGGCTCTTTCCTTGCTCCAGATACACCAAACCTGCTGTCCTACATCCCTTCCGCTTCAAGCGAGGAGGCTGCATTCTTCATGGCACTTTCATAATGCCCATTGGCTATAATTTCTTGCTTGTCAAAAAGACAAGGAGTATTCAGTAGGGGCTGGCTGTGCCAAGCTCTTTGCCCTCTTGTCCCAGAGCAGGAAGAGGAGAGACACAGCTGGTAGTGGAAGAGGGAATGTATTGCAAAATTCCTGGTGGCAAGCCAGAATCCAGAGGAGTAGAAGTAAAAGGAAAGGGCTGAAGACAAGAACAGACATCAGAAGCCTAGGGCTTTGACTTGCAAGTGTTCTGTGATCATGAGAATCTGTATTTTAGGATCCTGACCTGAACTTTCTTAAAGAAACAACGACTAATTGTAATATGATGTTGTATGGACCTAAAAAAAAAAAAGTGTAAAATCTATTTACAAGCATCAGCTGTTGTATTCTGTGCCCCTGTAAAGTCCATGCCCTGACCACCCAGGTTCTCTGAGCAGTGCTGGGAGCAAGGCATTATTTGTGATCTGTGGAAATCTGTGCCCAGAAAAGGGGTTTCTTTAGCAGCGGTGTCCTGGGAAAGGGGCAATTTCTAGGATCTGAGAAAACCCATATGGAAATACCCTTTCATCTACCAAGAAATCAATCCATAATCTTTCAGAATCTTTCCCCAGAATTATATTACTGTGTTTTGTTAAATTATGTAGGATTTTAACAGGATTTGTGTAGAACTTTACTAGTTTATCTGTTAGTTTCTTGTATCTTTCTCTGCCATGAGATGAGGACCCCAGTGATTAAAGCCAGTGCATCTGAATGACTTGCATCCTCCCCGCCCCCCCAGTTCATTAATTTTCCTATTGTAGTTTTTCTTTTCAGATGTTTATTCGATGGATTGATCGCAGGCAATAGGCACAATTTGTGTCATAGTTTCTTGCAGTGACCTGATGAGTCACGTGATTCATGCTGTTCTCTCGCTTAGAGAACACATTATCAACAAAAATATTTGCAGGGCAAGATTTTCCACATCTGCTCCCAAAATGGCTGGAACTGCTCTAATGCTGATGTGCACAAATGTTTGTGTGTGCAGTATTGAATTCATGGCAAGGGGCATTTTATTTTTACTCAAGAGCTGTGTGTCTGAAGAGCTGTGCTGATATAAGTTCACAGCATGGCTTATGACTTTAATAAACCAGCATAATTTTTCCAAAAGAAGCCCTACAACAGCATCTTGACCTTGTTCCCTCTCCTTGCCTCACACAGGGAGCATTTTCAGAATTCCTTGTTTATACCCACTGATAACATTATAACTAATGAACAAACCCTTTGTGGAAACTCCTAGGCAGACAATAGTGTTTATAAACAGAAATTACAATATATACTAAATCACTAAAAATGAAATAGTTAGTACACCAAATAAAGTAAATGCATTTTAGTGTTGTCTCATTATAAATGCTTAATCGCTTCCAGCAAAGTACTGTATATGCAGATATAAATATTAGATACCTATTTAAAAAGCCTTACGGGAAAATGGACAAACCTGCAAATTAAATATGTGCTGTAAATTCTATAGTAGTTCAGCAGAGGTTGCCAGAGCAGTCACTGTAGACTAATATTTATTGAAGATGATGCCTTTCTGTTATAGATAGTGAACTTAGTGATCTGACCTCAATTTCTCATTGTGATGTTGGTCAAGTCTTTTTGAAAGGAACAGAAAATTGTATTGATTATGCAAAATGTTCATAAAGCATTATTTTATGAGGGAGAACTGGGTGCACTAGAAGAGCAGGCTGCGGGCATTTAGTTGAAAACTGAAGTGTGAGGAAGGATGTAGGAATGATTTAGAACCATCCCAGATCCAAACAATGTGTCTCCTGGGAGCTGTAGTTCAGGTGTCCCGCGTCCTCCTTTTCTCCTGCAGGTCAATGTTCTCAGCTAGCTGGTGACCATCAGTGGCTGACCTAGGGCAGGGACCCTCCTGATGTGCTGTGATGGTAACATGGCAAATGGCTTGCACTGGGCTGTGGGAATGGCTGTCCTCTCCAGAGGAGCAGTGCAGCAAAATGCAGGAGGTGGCATTCAAAAAGTGAAAATTTTATTTTCAAGAAACAGCTTCTGTTTTTTCCCCTCTGGAAAACAGGTTGTGCATGAAAGCGTATGTGCACAAGTGCCCATGAACAAGCAGAAGTGCCAGTCCAAGTCCTCTTAGTCTGGAGGAAAAAGGAAGAGGTCTGTATTTTGGCTTTGCTCTCCCCATCGAAGGGGCTTCCATCAGGAGCTGGGGAGCACAGAAATACTTGCTGATGGTGTGTGTAAATGGGTGGGAATGGAAAGACCTGTCTCCTGGACTGACATACCTGCATCGTGCTGGTTTGGTGACTGTGGCAAGCCCATCCCTGACCAGTTTATAGAAGTTTATGCCTGTAGTCTGTATGCTGCTTCCCTTCAGTCAGGACCAAATTTTTGTGGGGAACTGGAGCAGATTTCCTCCAGCTTTCCTCAAGGTAAACACTGACTTCTAGTTACCAGTAGGGAAACTGAGGCATGTAGAAGTGACATGAATTGCTCAGGGGTATTCAGTGACATAAACATAGCTCCCACGTGTTGACTATCCTCCTAATCCATGCTCAATTTCTCCTGTAGGGCATTTAGCAAATAACTAGGGCATGCTCACAGTCTATTAGCTGTTACAGTACACGAATGGGCTGTCCTTAAGGACTAAATAATAAAACAACCTGTTATCTAATGTGTATCTGTGTTTTGATTTTTGGAGGGGAATTTGATGGCTAGACTGCCAGTCTTTCAAGTCAAAGTCTACCTGACACTCCCCCACCCCACCCCCTTATGTGCCTTGTGCCCTTTGATGAAGAGAACACTTGTAAAGGTTAATTTCAGTGCTGTTAAACTGATAGCTCTTCCCCTGAAGCTGATGCAAGGCAGACCACTGCATTAAAAAAAACTTTTTTTAAAAGCCCAAAAGGAGGA
Source organism: Falco punctatus (assembly GCF_963210335.1). NCBI lineage: Eukaryota > Metazoa > Chordata > Aves > Falconiformes > Falconidae > Falco > Falco punctatus. The sequence goes on from NC_137590.1 coordinate 2,026,295, forward strand.
GAACAAGTGCAGATAAGCAAATACATTAGGCCTAGGCAGTGCTTGTCATTTTTCTTGGTGAGCCCTGTGATACCTGATGTTTCACAGGTCCTGGAGGCAATGTGACTCTATAAAACTTTCGGTTTATTGAAGAGAGGCCATACCGCAGGACAGTAGAAACACTGAAGCTTATCAAGCCTGTGTTTTCTTGAGTCTCCACACAATTCTGCTGGCACTGTGTCCCTTTACAGTCTTATCCTCCTGACACCTCCAGCACTGTCCTTCATCCTGCAGCTACTAGCAAAGCAAGAGGCTGCACGCTGCTTTTGAGCAAGCCTTTCCTGGCCAACTGGTGTAATAAAAAGGGTAACGAGGAGTTCAATGGTTTTTCCAGTAAGTGCTAGATTAGGTCTCTTTCCTCAGTCCTGCTTGTGATTTTCAGGAGACTGAGGACAAAATAACATACCTACAAAACACCTACTCCTTTGTCAAACTTCATTAAGGCTTAGCCAGCTGTTTGGAAAACTCTTTGGAAAATTGGGCTGGGAGGACTCACGTAGGCAGTATAGCTATAAAGATCCAGTTTCCTTAGGAAACTAGGCTAAAAATGTCTCAGGAAATGCTCTAACAGTTCATCAGTGCAACATCTGCACTGATGGACAGTGATTAGCTATCTTTTATTAAAAAACATCTGAAGAGGATCTCACTGTGTACTTTGGCAAAAGCTGCGTTGACAAAGTCTCTCTTGAAGTGTCACAGATTTAGGGAATACTATTGACACTGGCGTGTTTTCTTTCTATTCCCACCTCCCAGTCTATAGTTCCTCTGATTCGCATGCTGCCAAGGCAGCTTTTCAAGCTTTAGCTGTCCAGTTGGACACATAAACCAAGTTTTTGAGCAGACAGGTTTTAAGTAAAATCTATACTGAGAGCTCCTCTTCGCTTGACTACTAGATGAAACATTCAGAACAAAATCAAAAAGTAGCTTTAAAAATTAAAGAATTCTAAGTCCTTTTTTAAGGATAAAATGGAAAGTATTTCATTGGTTACTTCAGGGAAAAATGAAAAGCTACCATGAGATCATTCTCAGCCATGAAGGATGAAGAAATCTGTAAAATCCTGGTTGTGAATCTCAAGATGATGCTAAACCCACCTTTGAACTAAATGGGAAGAGTCCAGGCTTTGCCTGAAAGGCACCAGGACTCAGGTTTTCAGCTTTTTCCTTCTCCTTGATCCAGGAGAATTGTGACTCTCAGTGGAAAACTGTGTGAGTTGAGAAGTACAGCATAGTAAGAGCTGTGCTAAAGGTTAATACAGAAGTGTTAAGCTTTCTGTGCTTGGACTCCAGCCTGGAAATCGCCTCCTGGCTATATGGATCATTACCAAAGGGAGGTACATTATGGAGACCTTCATGATTCTGTGGGGTAAAGAGATAAGCAAGTTCTGATAAGATTTTTCTCTGCCTTATGCAGAGGTTTCCTTGCAAAGTTGCTCTCACATGGTGTAACAGCAGGCAAAACTAGATTAAAATTAAAACAGAAGACAATTTAATTTTAAAAATTAAAAAATAAAGCACATGGTTAGCTTTCTGACTAATTCTAGTAAGCAGAATGCCATACCATGCGATCATCCTGGATATAGTCTTTTTCAATAGCACTTATTGAGAATCTCATGGCAGATTTTGTGACTACAGCATACCCCACAAGCCAGCACTCGTGTAGGGTTGTTGAGCACACACCTAGGCTGTGCCCGAGAACGTGCAAACCTCGTGTGTTCCTGTCGGCTCTGCGGTTGCTGAAAGAACTCCAGGCCTTCCAAAATAAAAGGTTTCTATTTTTGGAAAAGTGAGTCTGCAACAGCTAATCTGAGATTGAAGGTTCATGCAGTATGTTATGGAGAGGGGATCTCCATCACTTATTTTCCACAGAACTCTCCTGTTTTTTTCTGTGTGCTGGCCTGCACATGAGGCAGGATCCGAGCCTTGGATAGGCACCGTACAGGAATCTGGTGTAGGGGATACTTATTCTGTTTCTCTCACCTGTTTGCAATTCTGAGAATGTAACTATAGTTGGGAGGATATATTTTTAATTGTGTTCTTGTGAAGCCCTATTTTGCCTGGGTCAGCTGGAAGAAGTCCCCTTAAATAACTAGCATGAAGAAACGGATGATGGGGGCTAGTAATGCTTCCAACATCAAAGGGGTAGAAACACAATAAATCCTCAACACAAGCTTAGGGTAAAGACAGATTTCTGAATATTGAGGTGAGGGGGGACTGGCTTACTGGGTGAGACCAAACCTCAGTGCAAAAGCTGAAATGATAATTGCAAAATCAATTACTCTTGATAATTGTTTGTGTATACTGTTTTTTCTATGAGACAACACAAAGTAATTCTAAAACATCTTTATTATGGACAGGTAGATTGTCCTTTCCTGACACTCTGTGTATGGCCATTAATGGTTGTATCCTCACCTACCTGGCCTGCCTGAGGACAGACAGGCTGCTTGTTTGTCTGTGTGATCAGGTCCTTCTCCTTGGTCATTTCAGTTCTCTTTCCTCTTTCTGGTATCAGTGCCCATAAATTGGCCCAGCAAAGTGCATGTGTTCATGTCACTGGTGTGTTAACTAACGCTCCTGGTTGCTAGAAGATGAATGGAACTGAGGCATATGTCTTGGCTCATGGCAAATACACAGCTCAGTTTAAGGAGTACCGAGAGGATGGCTGTGTGTTTGCATAGCAGATGTCTAAATAAATTAATGGTACACATCAAGACATGAAGTAGGATATGGAAAAAGCAAGTTCTTTTTCTGAGCTACTTGAGATTGTACGATTTGGATGGGCAATCTTGCAAGAGCTGGAGATTTGTAAAGACTTTTAAAAGTATTCCAAGAAGTGGCCCCTTAAAAGGCTTTTCATTTTTTAGCATGCCTGGATGTAAGCAAAGCCTGTTCTCACTAGCATGCTACCATCATTATCTTTCCAAGCAGAATTAAATCAGATGAGATTTTCATATGAAATGGAAATGTATACAAGGGAAATAGTCATCAGGCAGTGGTCATGGACAAATTTTTAAACAGATCAGATGAAATTTGTCTTTAATAAATTTTCTTTAGCCTTGGTTTTACTTGACCAAAACTAAGAGCTTCTTTCTACACACCTCAGCATCAAAGAGTAATTTTTTCAGGAAAATGCCTCTAATTAGCGAAGAAGGGTGTTTCATGGTGGGAGATGGTCTTATATGTAGACTGTATATTGGCTACACAGATAAAAATATTTTAAGGCTAAGAATATTTTGTTGTAGTTGAGAAATGCCTGCTTAGTGATTTCATGTAGGATGTTACTATATAGCAATTTCTGTAAAATAGCAGTGAAGGCATGTTTGTGAAAGACTTGGCTCCTATTCAGATCTCAAATGAGCCCAAGATCAGTGAAGCAGGAGACACTATTTGTGCCAGCTTGGTGTGCTCAGCCCTGTTAGCAGGTATGTGGTCCAGTTCATATCCATTTAATTAAGTTACTTAGGTTACACTAGGGGAAAAGAAAGTTGTTTGCAGGACAGAAATAACTGATTAAGAAAAGCAAGGTACCAAGTAAGATGGACTAAATCAAAAGTTTTTATTGAAGCCTCTGTACCTCACAATTGGGGATATTAATGAACACAGATTTTAACCATTTCCTGGCTTCGTATTTGCAGAAGCTAACGAGGTTTTACTATAATAGCTAGAAAGTGCAGGCACTTAGGATCACATTATAGGTGAACTGATTCCAACTGGGGCACATGGATCTTACTTGAAAAAGTTGAATTCAGCATTACAGAAATTGAACACCCTGGGAGGAGTTGTCAGTTATCACATAGGTGTCTAGGTCGGTTGCTGTAGTGATTTGCTCAGCAAGGACAAAGGACATTACCACGGGCATGTGCCTTTGAAACACCAGACAAGTAACTCAGTGTGCCATTCTTCTGGAGAACCACCTCAGCATTTAAGCTTTGCTTGTTGTAAACCTCGAACCAATTAAGCTAACATCAGGTTTTTAATTGCCTTGGTTAAGCTTGTGTGGACCTCAGTGTGCGTACTCATAAATCAATTTAAATGCAAGTTGTACCATGTTAGTGAAATCTGCATTAAAGCAGCACAATTCTTGCCCCTCCCTGCCAAAAAAAAACACAAACAAAAAACGCCCCCAACAACCACTTAACCAGACTTCCTTTTACACAAAAACAAAACCCAAGAGGAAAGAATTCTTAGTGACCCAGATTCCCTGGCATGTGGCACATTGCTCCAGCACTGGCCTCTTTGTTGTGCTGTAGCTGCTGATATGGTTACCCAATGTGGAATCATGAGCGGAGATGGGTCTTGCAAGGGAGGGGAGCTGTGTGCAGTGGGAGCTGGAAGGGCAAGCCCAGGCACTGGGCTATGCAAGGGCTGGCACTGCCACTGAAACCTAGAGGAGCAGAGGTGAGCCCTGGACGGCTGCGGAAACCTCATGGAGAGGAACTGTTTGCAGCAGGTGGTTAAGGGGTCTGCCTTCCTCAGCAGAGAAACGGAGCTGCTGCTGCTGCAGGTCTCCTCTTGGTCAGTGCCCCAAAGCATCCCACTGTGTCCCACCTTGTTTTAACACACCACAAGCTGCAATAAGGTGTTAATCCCTTCTTGCCAGGTGTGACCATGTCAGCTTTGCCTTGAGCGGAGCCAGCTGCAGATTACCTTTCTTCCCCAAATCTTAGTGTTTTCACCTCAAGCCTCTTGTAAATCCAGCTTTGATTCAGCGATTTTATCCTCATGAGTTTTTCTGAATGGGAAGGGAGAAAACAAGCCTTTCTTCTCTCTGCCACGCTTCATTAACTTAAACCTTCATGAGTGGAGTTTCCTTCTCGGTTGCCTCAGCCCACCTACTCTGCAGGCTGCATGACTTCTTATGGCTCCTTGGGGAGAGAAGCAAATGCTTCAAAACTCAGAAGAAATCTGTGATCAGTCATGGAAAGAAGGAAAAAAGGACACTTGTTTGCTCCTGCTCCCACCTGCAGAGACTCTACTTGGCCAACGAATGCAATGAGTATGCTGGGTGAAAGCCTACCCAAACCCTTTGGTTCTCACTTCTACTTCAATTCTTGTTTTTCTTCGTGTTTTTTTTTTTTTTGTTGTTCTTAATCAGCCAAAGCAGTCTGGATATAATAAACACAGCCACAGCAAATTATTAAACCTTTAAACTGTGATTTGCAGTGCCACATTGCTCTTGCTGCTTACTTCTCTGCCTGTGTCTGAGAGCCTGGCAGTCCCTGGGGTGCAGCACTGCTGAAAGTTTGCAGCTGCAGGGATAAGACAAAATCAAGAGGACCATGTGAAAGGTGGCATCACTGCGCATCCCTTGCTCAAATAGGAAAGAAGTATGGGAAGAGGAAATTTTCTTCTGAAAAGCTATGGAAATTTCTTAGGGCCAGATCCTGTATAAGTAAGTGCTCAGCAGTGAGGAATCCTAGTGTCTTAGAGCACTACGGTTTATTATTTTACAGGTATATTATTTGTCAAGAGCTTTTTGGTTTCTCTATTAATCCTAGTTACATGAATGATCAGTGTGGAAAAGGACATCATGTACACAGCAATCTTGCATTCACTGAGGCCTCTAGGTCTGGAATTCCTATAGCTGTGAAGCAGCTGCAGTGCCTCCTGAGCTCTTGTGATGCTCAACCATGGGATAAGATAAGGATCATTTAATAATGTACATAAGCCCTTAATGCCTGGTTATGATGGTATGAAAAATTGTGTCCATCTGTGCTAAAGAGGACATCCTGGATTTGTGTAGCTCACATACAAGGCACAAATGACTTACCATTAATGAACTGAGCTGTTTTAAGAACCCATGTGTTAGCTAAGAGTACATGTGGATGGTTGTAGTAGCACAGTCTATGCACCATTACTTGTAACTTGCTGGTGTAAGTGATTCTGGAGCAAGCTTCCTTGAGACACCCATGCTAGAAAGGACAGACAAGATAACCAAAGTAAATATAGTTCTGTGTGTCAGATGTTTTGATTGAGAGAGACTGCCTTGAGGACTGATTTGGGTTTTGGAACATGCTGAGTATCCTGGAGGTGGTAGATGAGTTGTTAAAGGATTTATCGGATTTTCTCAATTGGATGTTGGATGGGAGCTGGTGAGTAAGGATGCGCTGGAGGAGGGTGCCAGCTTCATCAGCTGTGTTAGCCAACAGAATCAAGAATGGGCAGATAGACTTCTGATAGAAAATGCAGAGGACTAAGGATGAGTTTATTACCGCCTTCTGACTGAGTTTTAAACTTCTCTGAGATGTCACTTCACTCTTAACCTATAATTCCCCTTCTGAATCTTCCACCAGCTGTTTTCAGACAGTTATTTTAGGCCTGGAGCTGGGGCTGTACCTGCACTTAGCGAAGGGGGAAATCTCCATTCATGTGAGGACAACAAATGTTTGCCAGAACTAGGCTGGAGTTTGGCTTGTGCTGGTCCAGAAGGAAGAAGAGTCATTTTCAAGAAAACCAAGTCCTTGAATTGCAGGAGGTCCTTCTTGTATACACAAAACCTGTGTGAAAATCCTGCAGATGAAAGTGGACACTGTTGTGCAGAATTGTAACGCAGGGACATTATCACAAAGCCATCAAGCATCTTTTATATTGATAACATATTTGTATATTTTTTTCTTTCCTTCTGCCTCCTTTTTCTTAACTGGATGTCAGCCACATGGCAAGGTTATTCTGTTAGACAAGCTGGGAAATGACAATGACAGGATTATAATTAAGTGCCAGGACATGCAGCCAACACAATTACCATCCTGTTATTACACTGGATGATGTGCTAAAGAAGCTCATAAAAATGCTGTAAAGAACATAAATCATAGGACATGTATACAGTTGGGGAAGAAAATGTTTCCCCCTTTGTTAATGCCCAACCAGCGCTAGATAACTCCAATGAAAGAGATGTTTTCTTGCATTGACAGCTTCCCTGCTTTCAAATGAGTCTAGTAGCAAACCGCTTTTTTTTTTTTTTTTTAAGCTTCATGCGTGGTGCTGCAAATCATCAATTTTAAGTTAGTGTTTTTCCCTCTGTTTTCAGTCATTCCTTTCCTTCGTACCAGGACCGTTGGCATGTCTGGCCACATCTTACCAGTTGTCAGGCTTCTTTGTCTTGGCTTTGTGCAGGCATCTGTCACTGCCAGCAATACTGTTCTGTTCTGATTTTCTTGGATGTCGTCTTGTTAAAATAACTAAACTGAAGCAAGTCTGAATCTTCTCACTGAAGGTAGAAGACCCAGGGAATTTCTGTGAAAGATGTCAATTACACAAAACACTGATTAATAGCATTGGCCTCCAAGCCCTGTTTTTAGTCTTCATGCTTGTCAATGTCTACCTTGAGTCAGAAATTTTTGACGTTCAGTTCAAAAGGGAAGCTGCTCTGTTAGTCAGATCTTTGCCCTTGCAGACCTTGGGTCTGGAGTTGAACTCCTCTAAAAAAGCAAACTTCCTAAAGCAGGGCTGGCCAGGATGAGCTCTGATGCTTTCTGTAGCCAAAGGTAGTTCTGCTGAAATTGTAGTGCTTCGCCACATTGCTGTTTTGATGATATTTTTGTTTCGGATCATCTTCCCTTTAAAAAGCTGCCATTCTGATATCTTCAGAAAAATGACAAAAATCTTTTTCATCTTTTAATTGGCATGGCTTTCTGCTGTACTGCATAAAGCTAAAATTTCAAATGGTCAAATTATATCAGTTTGAAAGCCCCAGCACTTTGAAATGAAGTGTAAAAGAAGTTAAATTTTCCTCCACTGTCTGTTTTGATTTTTGATCTAAACATTCTGGTAATTTAAATGATTTGAGGATATTTAGGGCTTTGAATTCTAGACTAATGTGCTAAATCTGCAGCCCTTGAAGTGCTCATGGTACCTCAGATCTGCTCCCAGCACCTCCAATGCCTTAATTCCTTTTTCAAGGTTAATTGAGGACAGCTTCAGTCTGAATGAATAGGTGTCCAAACCACAGACTGTTCCTTCACTCTACAAAACACCCCATGCTCCTGTTGAGCAACATCACAGGATCAGGCCCCCTCTGGCTGGACTTTCATCTCATTAAACTGAAATAAAAGCAAAGAAAAGGGGCTTCTGCCAAGCCTGTATTGGTACAAATTTTGAAATATGGAGCTGGTGAACTTGATTTACTGTCCCAATAGTTGGTAATTAGCATGGCTATTTGTAAATGTTGTGCTGCCTAATCTCTACTCCTGGGGGTTTCACCAGTCTAATCTTGCCCAGACATTAGCAGTTCCTCTTGCTCTGATGTTACCTGATGTGTTTTGGGAGCACGGTCTGGGCTTGGTGGCGGAGGCAGAGCGGTCTGTGGGACCTGAACAAAACCTCCAGGCCCCCATCTGAGCTGGCCCCAGGGGTGCAGCTGTGATTCTCTGCAAACTGCCTTTCTGCAAGGGGTAGCTGAAGGGTACTGGTAGGTCCCTCTGGGATGAGAGGTTTGCCAAAGGCCATTGGTAAGGCCGTGCTGTCTCTGGCTGGATTTTTCTTTCTGTAAATTCTTCTCACATCCCGTCGTACATAATGGAGAGAACTGCAGAGATGACAGGGCTTTATTATTACTTATTATTATTTTAAACTTACTCTTTTATGAAAGGCAGGACAAGGGGCTGCTGCCTGACATTTCAGTCAGTTCCTTTTTTTCATATTTTAAAACATAATGAAGAGCCTGATGTACTGACAGGCAGCTGCAGACAAGCATCTTGCTCATCAAAAGACTTAAACGTAAGGGGAGTTGCTCGTTCAGCACTGTTCTGCTGGGACACAGGAGTCTATAAGGGACACAATGCATCCATACGTGCCCAGGAGGATCTGCAGGTCTCTTGGGGGTGCAGAGATTCAGGCATGAAGGGGGAGCGCAGGGGTCAGTCATGTAAAAGTTGCTTCCTCAGTACCATGGCTGGCTGGTGCGTGCGAGCGCAGTGGCAAGGGGTGTTCTCTTGTGTGTAAGTGCTCCTGTGGGTGACAGCGGCTGTGGTGCCGTTGTGGGTCCAGTGCTAGCTATGTCTGTGCTGCTGCCCAACGGGCTGACTCAGGAGCTTGTGCCTACATGCCAAAATCAGAAAAGACTGTCCTCATGTAGTGGTCATGGGGTCCCTTCCCAGCCTGGAGGAGTTTGCTTCTGCCTCCGCCGCTCGGTATGACCCAAGTGCCCCCAGCAACACCCATACAGCCGTGGGAGTTTTTTAAGTTTCTGTACTGCCCTCCGTAAGTGGAAGGGAATGGATGGGACAGAGAACCTGGGGATTTTCTGAGCACAGCACTGCTTGGCTGCAGTTGGAGATGTAGCAAGCAGGCAAACAGTGCCTGCAAACTGCTCTGCCCACGCAGCTGCCGCGGTGGCCCCTCTGCACGCCCCGCTCAGCAGCTGCTATCTTTGGATCTCGGTGGCTTTGCTACCCTGCGGCTGCTGCTTATTCCCAGCACTGCTCCTCTTGCAGGGGCCTGTTTCTGCTGATCCTGTTCTTTTTGTTCCTGGTGTATTTTTGTCATCGACTGAGCGAGTGGGCGAGCTACTCTGTTTGTTGCATTAGCGCTCTCTGTACCATGCTCACGCAGGAGGGGAGTGGGAAGCTGCCGGGCTGAGCCACGCAGTGGTACAGGTGCTCCTATGGGCTTGCCTTGACCAATGCTCCTGCTCTGTGGCTTTCTCGGCTCCTGAAACAAACAGGTTAGCATCCGGTCTTCCCTTCTGTGCTGAGGCAAGAATAGTGGAGTTGCATTTCTGGGGTGCCCAGTAATGCAGTTTACTGCAGGCCATGCTGCAGGAGTACTGGAGACCAAAATGTACCGGGGTCCACACGACATATTCCAAAAGATACGTGAAATACAACCTTTGTAGGAGTGTCATTGTCCCTGTTCATCTCTTTACAGAACTTGTTCTTCTCTTTTCACATCACATCTCTTGGAAGTGTGATTAAGTATGAATTCCAGTTTTTCCTCTTCGTTTTCTCTTTCCTCCAAGTCACTTTCTAGTCCTCCTGGTTGCACTTTGGTTTGAGATTTGAACTTGCAAACTCTACATTACTCCCTGCACCCCCCCCCCCCACCCCCCCCACCCCCACCCCCTCCGGTGACTTTTTAAAGATTTCTGGGCACTGAGGGTAGGTAGATGTCACGCAGGATAGATTGCTCACTCAGGTGATGCCTCTTGGTCTGTAAGCATCAAGGTGCTCAGCTCACCCTTCTGCCTGCTGTCTATGCCACGCAGCAAGGAACAAAGTGGGCAATGATAAAAGCAAGAAAGATCATTGTGTTTTATACACACAGGCTGTTTGAAAGCTTGCCTTAAATATTTTCTGTTGGGGTAAGGGTGGGAAATGTCTGGAGGTGAGTGGCAGGGACTTGGCATACATGGCACCTGACCCTTCTTTTCAACATGTCGCTGACCCTGGAAAATTTAAGCATGAAAGACAAGTGAGACAAAGTAAAGGCTTGTGGTGTCCAAGGAGCAGACTCTGCCTCAGGAAGGTTCAGGGAGGTTTTCTCCCTTTCACATCTCCTGCCATCAGCCGAGTCTGAAAACATTTGTGTTCCCCTAATTGTTGTGTCAACTAATATAGAAATAATAGTGAGACAAGAGGCATCAGTGGCATTCAATGCTTGTGTTTGCCAACCAAAAGGGACTCAGGGTGTCAGCATTCAGACCTGAGTCATTTTAGAGGGGAGGAAACAGCAGAGTAAGATGGAGAGCTGATCCTCAGTATGGCTTGAGTTTTACATCCATGCCACTGTTCTGGTTTCAGTGTTGAATCAGAAAGCCATAGTTAGATCTGGGCCTCTTTCTTTCTTTCTTCCACAAAGATTCAGAAAGACAGCACCAAATGCACCTCATTACTTACACTAATAAGCTGCAAAACGGAATTCAGGAGACTGAGAGATCAGCAGAAATAACTCCCTTGACACACAGGGGGCTGCCCCAGCATGCGTCCTGGGGTTCCTGCTGCACAGGGGGCAGTGGGGGACCCCTCCGCATTCTGGCCCTGGCACAACTGCATAGGAGGAGGCAGGAACCCTGGGATGCAGGGGTGTCTTGCTGAGCTGGGGGTACCTCTTAGACTGTCCATGAGAATTTCAGAGGGGATAGGAAGGGCTTGGAGAGGAGAAGATGTGTTTGAGAGAGGAAATGGTAAGGGGTGGATGGGAATTTTCTTTTGTGGACTGGAACCCAGGGAGATAGTGCATGGTGGTATATGGGGGTATTCAGACAAAAGAGACCACCACAGTGCTATCCTCAAAAGGGAGAGGCAGCTGGAGTGCTGTATAAATAACAGGCAGGATAATTACTGGTGGCATTCAAATGGGAAACTGAGGCAAATCTGTTATGTATCGTCAAAGGGTGCTGGCAGGGGAGGTCTACTTTGCAGTTGCTTAAATAGCATGATTACAGACAAGGGTGTGCTGGCCATAGTGGTGCTCAAGCTGTGCCCAGCTTGGCTTTGTTCAGAGCTGCCCAGGGTACAGCTGCAGCATGGGGATTTGTCTCTGTGCCATACTCTGTGAGCCTTCAAAGGGTCCTGTGGTTGGTGTCCTCCATGGACCAGCACTGCAGATGCTGAGGTTTGGACTTTCTCGAGCAAGAAGCAGTTGTGACCAGCTGGTGTAACTTGCAGCATGTGCAGAGCTGCAGATGGTGTACGTGGTACATAGCTTAGCAACAGCAGCAGAGTCGGGAGGACTCCAGAGAGTGGGCACAGCCCTTTGTGCCCCTGGTTTTGTACACCATGTAAATTCATCAAAACAGGAATGATTTATGTACAGGGCTGGGTTGGATCCTCCTCCAAGACACAGTGCAGAATATTTACAAGTCTGCCATTTTGCTCTAGTTGAAGAGTCATACTGGGGAAAAAACAACTCTAAGCTAAATCAGCAGTGGATTTTGGGTCAGGCATTGTAACTGATGTACTGTCTTTCTGCTAATATGCAGACGGTCCCTGCTGCTTTCCTTATCTTTCCTCAAGAGATGCAATGCCAGCATAGATGCAACATGTCAGTGGCCATGCAAAACTCATGTGAAGGTGTGGAGGGTAGTGAATCAAAATGGCATGATTGCAGTGAGCTCTGTGGTATCAGTGAGACTTGGAAGGCTGATTCCCTTTGCCTTGCTCACGTTTCTCCATTCCCCTAAGAGCTTTTTGATCAGAAATTCAGTGAACAGCAAACAGCCCAATTTGCCCAGTTGACTAGGAAACAGATATTCCCAGAGCCTGCTCTCAAATAAATGACCTACTAAAAATAACTATGGTTAAAAGCAGGTGAACAATACTGTTGCAAAACCCGTCTAGCTGTTATAGTTACTGTGGCTTGCTGATCTTGGAGGCCAGAGTATTTGGGTGTGCTACCTCTGTCGGGGACCAGTGAGAGGCAGGTACGGTGCAGACTTCCAGTCTTACGGCCTGCTGCTCTCTAGCTTTTATTTGAATACATGGTTAACCCTCTTTGCAACTTTGCTACCCTCTCTCACAACTAAGCAGGCCAAGCAGGGGTCTCTGTGATCTGATGGGAGCTCCTGAAGGACCTCAGAATTGTCTGTGCTGTATCCAGCAGCAGAGGAGATGTCAGACTGAGGGGAAGGGAGCAGCATTCTGAGGCATTCCTGTTGCTTTATGTTCGTAATTCTGGGCTTTGTTGGCAACAGACAAGATAAAGCTGGTGTCTGATAGAAAATGGGGAGTCTTGGCTTGAAACCTCAGGCAACTGGATTTGTTTGGCTTTTCCTTATCAAGTTCTGCAACTGAAATGACTTCTGTTGTGTCACCAAAGAAAATGTTTCTCTAGACTGTAGTTCTTGTGCTTTTAGGAATGGAAACTTCTGTGGCAGTCTCTGACTGTTCAAAAGAAGCGACCCTGCAGAGAGATCTTTCTTCATTCTTTTTTCATGTCTCTGCTCAGCACTTTCTCCTTCATCTCTTGATAGCAGATGTGCTGAGGAAAGGCCAGGAAATGCTGCACTTGAATCCTTCCCCGGCCACCATCTCTCCCTCTCGTTTGCTCTCCATGGGTAATGTGCGCATGTATGTGATGGGACAGTTGTCACTTTGTGACTAGCTCTTGCACTGCTCTCCTCTGGGGAAGTTATGCCTGATCTGACTGTGATGTATGCAACAGAAGAATAATATTGGATTTTTTTGCATTTTAGGGAACCATGGCATGTTCAGGACTTACCTTCTTTCAACAGTTTTCATTGTTGAGCTCTGCTGTAGGTGCTGAGATAATTCTGACTACTCCCTTGAATGTTTTCCCACTTTACATTGGCTCCTTTATGTGCTTTCCCCTACTTAGGATGTCTTTTGGCACCTCTGTTCCCCTCATTTGCAGTCATGAGAAGATGCTGTGAGGGTGTCTGTGAAGATGCCTGGATGTCAATAAGCTGCCACGGTGATGGAGTACAGAACTAGCTTGGGTGTGCGCAGCAAATCAACAGTGCTCGTGGAGGCTCTGCAGAGCAGATCAGTCACCTCTCTCCTCTGCCGTGCCTGACATCTGTCCTGGGTTTTCAAGCCAGCCCTTTTCTAAATGACTTGCAGGTCACCACAGAAGGATAACTGCTTTAACATAAAAAAAAGGCAAGCAGGGTAGAAAGTCCTCTGTACATCCCATTTTAGACTTCCCTTTTCTTAAAAACAAACTAGATGGCAATACTGAAATCAAATGTTTATTAATGGAAGTGCCCAGAGTGCAATGTAACTAAGCAACTCTGAAGACTGACTTCCTCACAGAGTGCTAGCCACAGATAATTCGCTTAATGGTTGTATCTAAAGGAGCTGTCATGGGATAAGGATGCAACTTTAGAATGTGAATCACAGTGAAGGAACATAAGAATTGCCAGGCTGGGTCAGACCATTCTTGCTTATGTTTATATTGTCATTTAAAACTAAAAGTAGCTGCTTCAAAGCAAAGCATGAGAACTGGATGGAAGCAGGTATGAGAGAACTCACCCACACAACGCATCTTCCCTATCTGTAATGATTAAGAATTCTTTTCAGGCCTGATGAACAAAGCTGAATAGCTCTGCCACAATAGTGATGTTGTAATTGATACCTCTGAGTCTTCTCCATTAATTTAAATGTCAAGACTGCTCTCAAATCTTAAGGTTTCTCCTGTCTTGGTGAGTGCTGATTGTGCTCAAACTCACTTGGGACAAGATACGGGGACAGAGTCTTTCGGTTCCTTTTGCATCCTTCGGCATTCCTGCCTTTGACTTGCTGAACTGTTTTCTTTTGTGGATAATAATCAGCAGAACGCCTTAATTTTCCTAATATACTGGCACCCACTAGTTCCTTGCTTTAAATAAAAATACTTACAATTAAATAATTTCTGTCTTTTTGAGCAATGATCCTGTCCTTTTAAGCTTACCTTTATGAGTGTTTTCTAGCTCTTCTATTGTTCTCTGAATTCTTGCAGTCTCTGCTGTCCCTGTTTTGAGCCAGGATGACTACTACAGTGGTAGTATTAAGTTAGACATCTGTGTGTCCAAAGATATGGTAGCTTCCTTGAGAGAGTCCACTGATTTTGCTCTCTTGTCTGTTCTTCTCTGACTCCTGAAATTCTCAGCCTCCTTCCTCTGCTCTGGGGCATTCACATTATTTCATTTTCTCCTATATAGTCTGTCTTTATTCTAAATATTGAAAAGTCTTTGTTTTCCCCTACTTCAGAAACTGAATTAGAGAACCTTCAACACTGTTCTCTCATGGTGAAGCAGAGCTATAAGAGCACTGAAAGAGGGAAAAGCAAATGAGTGCTATTGAATGAAGAACTCCCCATCCCTCCATGTGAAGTGGACACGTGTATCTGCACAAGAGAAAACACATGTCCTCAGCCTGGAACAATCAGGAAAAGGTAGAGGGGAACAAAGGCAAAGAGCACAGCGTGATTCCTGACAAAGCCTGGTGAAAACGTGGAGCTCATTGCTGCATGAATGCAGGAAGCATTTGTTTAATTCTGTATTTCACACTCAACCCCCTCCCAGCATGCAGACAGTGACCCTGGAGAGCCTGCCCCCCTGGGCTGTGCTTGGCACATGGGAGCTGGTGGCTGAAGGAGCATGGCAAGAATGTGGCGAGGCTCACAGGTGCATGCTCTGAGCGTGCCTGATACTGCTGCCCTGCTCCAGGAGTGAAGGTGGTCTCTGAGTCCGCAGGGTTACTTTCGCTGCTCCTCTTGCTGTGAGATTCTGCTCTGGCTCCTTCCTGCTATGCTTCTGATTTATGTGCCTTATTAAACCAGTCCCTGTTTTCTCTACCCTGAGAAGGCACCTTGCTCTTCTCATCTCTGGGAATAAACTTTCCTTTCTGGATTTCATGTAGATTTCATGTAGATTGATTTCTTTCACCATCACATTCCCATTTCTGCATTGAGCTCTAATTTCTGTTCATTATCCAGCTGTGAACTAGCAGGAGAGGAGCGAAAGAGGACCAGCAGCAGGTTCATTTTGAAGTCCCAATCCAACCTGCAGAACTGGAAGATATGAATCATTTAAGTTGTGCTTCATCAGCTTTTTAAAAGTTTGCTACTTTGAAAGTAGCCTGTTTGAAAGTCAAGGGAAAGTGTCAGCCTTTTGCAGGAGCTGGTGAGTCATGATGTTTCCTGTCAAACTCTGTGCTCTGGAGAGCCTCAGGACTGAGCTGCAAAGGTGTGTTTCAGAGGCACAAGGATGGCTGGGCTTGTTCTGGTGTACAGAACAACTTTTGTCTCTGCCTTCTAATGTACCTTTCTATGACCTACAGCAAGACCCACACTCATGGTGGTTTGGCTTTCCTCTGCCCTGTTAAAACACATGCAATTCTGTCTGTCATGCAAGGAGAAAATGGGAGAGCCAGAAGGATTAAGCACCATTTTTCTGCCATGCTCAGTCATGTTGAGTAGTGTGAATTGGTATGGGAAGTTGGCTGGCAGTGCTTTTGGAGGAATGTGGTATTCTCTAGTTTCCAAATTCGTGTCTGAGACATAACCAAGATTGTAGAGAAGTGTGAGGCAGACTCACAGAGGAATTCTGCTTTTTTACAGTGCTTCTGTTGCTCAGTTTTGGAATAAAAACTACCCAGTCATGTGAAAGGCACAGCCTATTTCTCAAGGTCTTTTGAGTGCAAGGATAATTGAGGCATATTAACATCACTGAATAAGAACGTGTGTGCATGGAGGCTGGTTTTGCCATATCACTTTATGGATAGTCTGGGTGACTCTCAGTGATACTGATGGTCAGCTCTCCAAGGGAATATTAGGAAAGGGTAATGCCAGTGTCAAACTCTTCTGAAAATTCTTCCTGACCATCTGTGAAGATGCTGGCATTTTAACCCTGTGGTCCAAAACCTGAGTGTTTTAAATGGAGGCAAACAGAATCTATTCCTCGCTTGCCTTACTGACAGCATACATTTCAAATTGGAGCAGACACAGTACTTTTTTTCAGACACTGTCTGTCAAATGTAAGAACATTTTTTGAACCACTTTAGAAAAATCAAAATGTTTAATCTAGAAAAACTTGAAATGTAACATCAACCCATCCATCTCCCTTCTCTTTTTCTTACAGGGCTTGCTGCTGATGCAGTGGAAGCCCATGCAGGTTTGATTATTCTAAAACAGCAAGTTTGGGGAGAAAATTATTTCTTCCCAAACACTAACCCTTCTTCTTTGTTTGCATCTCTTGGTGACAAGCTCACACTGACTCATACATTACTGGCTATCGCATTTTCTTCATTGAGATACTTTATTAGACTGATTTACTCCCCATGAAACAAAATACATTTAAAAGAGGTCATGTGCTGATGCCAAGCAGCCATGTAATCGCGGTGCTGCACCAATCTTGATTCTGCTCAGCGGCTTCACATCTTATTTCCTCATCTGGCTCTTGCCTGGTTTTGCCAGAAATGGGTTTGGCCCTATCTGGTAACTCCTGAGGCATCTTCAGTTTCATCTTTTTCTTATGTAAAAGAGGAAAGTTGAAGGATCCCTCACAGAATGTGTGAGGGTCTAAACCAAGTCCTCAACCCTCCGTTTTAATAGCTGAGCCCAGCCATGCTTTTACCCAGCACAGAGCACACCCACCCTGGCCATGAGCAGCCTGTTTCTCCAGGGAATGCTGTGGGAGATGGTGTCAAAGGCTTCACCAAGGTCCACACCATCCACAGCCATTCCCTCATCCGCTGAGCAGGTCGCCTTGTCATAGAAGGAGCTCAGGTTCCTCAGGCAGGACGTGCCTTCCATGAGCCCATGCTGGCCGGCCGATCCCTGGGCTGTCCCGCACATGCTGCGGTGGCACTCGAGGTGAGCTGCTCCATCATCCTCCCCCTACCCAGCTCAGGCTGAATCCATCATTTGGGGGGGACAGTTTCCTCCTGAGTTTGACACTGAGTATTTTGCTGATTTTTTGAATTTGTTCCTGTGTTGGGAAACAAAAAGGCAAGTTTTTTCTCTCCATTTCCTAGCTTTTCCAGGACTCAGATTAACCTGCTGCTTGTTCCCTTTCTAAGGTAAATTCATGGTTTTGTTCTGCCTCTGTAGGAGAAGAGAAAAAGTCACTCCCATTACTGCTCTGTGAATCTCTGCCAAGCCTGTGCTAGCTGTTCTGTGGGGCTTGGTGGTCAGCAGGCCGTTCCTGACGAGGTTAAGATGCTGGTTTTTGTAGGAGCATTGTACTGCTTAGTAATCTTTGCCATTCATTACATATGCTAAATTCCTGCTGGCCATAGAGCCAAAAATATGAAATTTTAAAATAAAGCATGTAATATAGGATTGGACTCTGTAGAAAAAACCACATATATGGTACACACCATACAAATGACTGATTTTAAAGCCACGTCTTAAATATAACTCTCCATTGGGCTGCCACATTCAAACAAAAATATTGACAACCCTAGAGCTTGGCACGGCAGGGCTCTGAGCAGTGGTTGAAACCTATAAGGTGGCCCAGATATTTATAAAATCAGGATTTAAGACCCATAATGATGAAGCAGGGCTGGGATTCTGAAGCATTTACTGTTTCGGAATCTCAACATGCACTCCGCAAATACATGCCCTTTCTCAAGTTCTCCCGTTGATCTCTTGCATCCTCCATACGAGGCAGGGCTGGGGGGAGGTGGGGGGCAGATACCACCACATTCAGCAGATGCCTGAGCTTTCTGCTTTGTTAAAATCTGTTAAATTTGCATCCATTATTATAACATGCAAATTCCTTGGCTATGAGGAGAAGGAAATGCACATTTCTTTTCTTTTTCATAATCATCTTTGCTAGTCATGGGGCAGTTGGAATAATGTGTTCCCTTTCAAATGAAAACAAAGGCATAAAAATAGATATTCAGAGCCTAGAAGAGTGGCAAGATCTTTAAATAAAACCCCTCACAATACCCTGTTTTCAAATTTGCTGTTTCAAATAGATTCAGCATCTTGCCTTCTCTCCAGAAGATGCTTTTATCAGATCCAAAACTAAAGGACATTTAGTAAGAAAACCTTTGGTGATGCTTTTCTAACAACTGATGGTTATACCTTAGGCAAAATCAAACCTCTGTATGCACATATGTATATACAGTTTTCTTTGCCGTTTTCACTGGGTGCAGTTGTCTTCATTCCTGGCCACTGCTGTTAAATTGCTGCTGCATTTCCCTGCAGAGAAGGCTGCACTTTGTTGATCTATGAAGTGATTCCAAATAATCCATTGTCCACAGCAGTAACTATTTTTCTTTATGGGAAGCCCCTTAGCTAGAATGTGGAGCTTAACGAACAAACAAAACAGTGCCAAACTCACTTGTAGATGAAAGAGGAGGAAAATCTTGGGGCTTAATTTGTTTGATGAATTTAATATATTTTCTGGGCGATGTCCATAAACTTATTCTCTTACGCTGTGGGTGGGGATGTGAGTGACCAGAGCAGGCAGAGTGGCCTCTGACCACTTAAGACTAGGTATCCCTGTGGCTGTCAAGCCCAAAAGCAAACATCCTCGGGATGCAGCCTTCAGGAAGGCAAAACCACCACAGAGCTTGCAGCCCAGAAAGCTGGATACCTGAGCTGCATAAAGCTGTGTCCTTGGTTCATCAGTAAGCACCCTGGTGACCCAAATGTATGCCTCGATTCCCGAAAATGAGTTTCTTTACTTTTTCCTCTGTGTCTAATGAATTACTATGGACATGTTAGTGCCTGTCCAGTGATGATGCCAGCCTTCTCTGTATTTCTTTTCTGCTCAAGTAAAATCCTGGATCTGAGCAATGGAATAGGTCAGAGAAATAAAAGCATTGCCAGGTTGGCAGCCAGAATTTCACACTTGAGCAGATTGTTGTTGCCATTCCAGCACCTCCAGCAGCAGGCTGGCTTGAGCACGAATGCTGGAGCTGGGCAAATCTAGCTTTTGGGTTCTGGCTTTTCTACAGACACTGTGTGAGTTTTGGCAACTCGCTTAATTTCCCTGAGCATGGTCCAAAATCTGGGGAAGTCAAGGAGAGTCTTTCCTGGAGCTTAAATATGCTTTAAATAGGCTCTTACGATCTCTGATTCCAGTCTATAAAACGGTAAATGTACTCTTTCTCACATACTAGTTGTAAACTCTGCATGATAAAGTTTGTTTCTTACTATTGGCATGACAAAGCTCTGATTTTGGTTGGCATTCTGTAATTTGAGGGTGCACATGACTCCTGACCACCCCACAGATACAGGAACTCAGCTGGGTGGCAAGCATCATCCTTCAAATTTTATGCTGCTCATGCATGCGACAAAGTAAAGCTGATTCCCACTGTCTGGAAAAACAATTCAAACAATTAAAACCAAGAAGAGAAAGTGGTCAGGCGCTTCTGTTCTTCATAGCTATGGTTTGGCTTCTGCTCACAGATGCTACCAACCTGCAGGAATGATCATGCTCATGCAAACATTTCCCTTTACCTGTTTTCTGTATATTTTGTGGAAACAAAAGTGCTATCAGGGCCCTCCTTGTGTTCCCCAGGCCCTGACCTGCGCTAGGGTGGCTGGCCCGTGCTCTCCTTGGGACCCCGGGAGCACAGCCCGGTGGTGTAAAATCGCTGCCTGCCAGGAGGCCAGGTGGCTGCAACAGCCCAAACCTCTGCTCTGCCAGGCAGTGTTTACTAATCACTGAGCAGATCACGCATCCTGAATAGAAGGGCTTGGATGGCTTATATTTACCCACTACAGAAAAAAAACCCAAACCAAAAAAACCTAAACACCCAAAGAGGGTTGTAGTTAGTCTGGTTGTAGGGGGTTGTACTGGTAGGGAAAAAACAAAGATATTAGTATGACTTAAACAGAAAGAAGGATTCCTGCAGGCGTCCCCTGGTCTGTAAATGGCTTTTGCTTACATAGGCAGCATGACAGAGCTTAGCGCAGCATCCTTCATGTCAGGGCTGGATTCCTTTTCTGCTCCACAGTGCTTGTCATCAGGTAAAGCCAAAGCTGTGACCACATTTGCACCGCTGCCTAGTAACTGGGCAGGAACTCTTGTCTCTCCCTGCTTTCCTCCCTTCCCTTCCATATTCTGCAGGAATCCACAATCAGAAACATCTTCTCACACCTCCTGCCCAGCCTGATGAGTGTAGCTGAACCCAGAGGTCTGCCATGCATTCCTGCAGTGCTCAATAAATGTCATGGTAGGGGAAAGCCAAGTGATACTCATTCTCAGCAAGCCACAGGGCTGGAGACATTAGTTGCAAGCCAAGTACGCTAACATTCAAGTCCCTTCTTATACAGGCTGTCCTTATGGCCTAACATAAAGGAGACCATGACCATTCTGCTCCTAAGAGAAGGATGTAGCTGTGGTGCTGAGCTGGTGCTGGTGTCTCAGGCTGGCTGGCTGGAGCTTCATTTGCTTGGTCACGTGTGTATTTGGGTCTAGATGCTGGAAACAGTGGTGTTGTCTGGGATAGAGTGGAAGGACAGGAGTAGCTCTGGGGTGGATCTGTGGTGGTTTGGATAATTTGAGTGACAGATTCTGGAGTTTTTAGTGGCCAAGGAGAGGATTATGTGAGACTGGAGGATGTGGGAGCTGAGGGCTCCACAGTCTTGAATCTCTGAGATGGAGGTTTCTGGAGGAACTGGGATGGAGAGGCATGGGGCTGTGGGGATACCAAACCAGGATTCAGTATGCAGGTAAGGACTGCTTCTCCTGTGCTGTGTGCCTCTGTTTTGCTTCTGCAAATTCAGTTGCTCTGAGCATTCTGGCACAGGGCTCCAGGTGTGCCTGGGTAGGTACATGCTTTGCAATGGCGAGAGAGACACAGAAAGGATATTAAGCCTTGTGATTTCATGCCTTTAACTACAAAAGTCTTCAGGTCACCACGTGGTCCAGCCAAGAACAAGCAGATTTCTCCAAACTCGTCAGCTGTTGCAGCAATTTATGGCTACCATGAACCTGAGTCATTTAAAAAAGCATTTTTTATGAAAAATGTATGAAAGCATTTATTGAGAAAAGTCTTTCTGGCATATTTTAATGGTGAATGTATTTAACTTGCGCACTAGAAATCTGCTCCATGCTTGGCGGGCAATTGTTGCCCGCCACTGTGATGCAGAAGAAAGGAAATGCACTTTTCATTGGGAACTCTATTACACAGTAGAAGACAAAGCTGTGCCCAGGAACACCCACTGCACTCAGCATGATTTTGGGCTCTCCAGAGAAGCTTACAGGCCAGATGGCTTTTGCTTTTGCAACTCTGTTCCTGAGGTCACATCTAAGGTTGTACAACTTTCACCAGCTTCTGAAAAATATAGATTTAGGATTCTTTCTGTCCACTGGCAATTTTCATTCTTTCAGTGCTACCATAAGTTCCATTAACCTAGAGTTAAGCTAAGGTTATGCTGTTAGAAGAGCATAATAAAATGCAGTACCTTGACTATGGAAAGTATTTCTTTCATGGTGCTTTAAGAGGTCTATAAAGCTGTGGTTAAATGGTATCTAAGTTTAGCTCTTCTGCAGTGTTTTGCTGAGAGCAGAATCAAAACCTTGTTGGGACATTTTCTTTAATGTGCCACTGTCGCAGCAAGATGCAGAACCATCAGACCTAGCAACTCTGCTTATTTTAAGCCAGCAACAGCTGAGGTGCCAGTAGTCCCATCGCAAATGCTTGTAACATGATGCTCACGTAAGTAACAGCCCAATTCTTCCTGCGGTTCTGGGGAATGTGTTGGTCTGTGTACAGGGAGCAGCTGGCAACGGAGGGAGGGCTGAGAAATGCCACGAAAGAGCAAGCTGGGCTGAGCTGGGTGCTTTGAAAGGCACAAGCTGTGCAGAGTTTTTTAAGTGAAACAGCTGCACGCACGAGAAACAAAAAGAAGAAAGAAAAAAATGAAGAAAAGAAAGCGAGGAGATCTTTTGTTCAACGCAGTGGATACTCGTGGCTGTTTTGTGTGGAGACTGCATTGTTTTTGTGGAAGAGCAGCAAGATGAATCTTGCTTCTTTTTTAGTGTGTTGTTTTTTTTGTGAAGCATTTCAGCTTCCCTGTGGTTTACTGGGAGGAAAGCGTTCCCCTTGGACCGAGCCTGTGCCTGATGTGCTGCACGGCTAAGGCAGCGCAATGCCCGTGGCAGCTCAGTGTGCTGCTCATGGCTGCCGCACTGGGACCACTCTGCAGCGGCACACTCATGTGAAGAAGTCGGCTCATGTCCCAGTCAGTGCAACATACTTTTTCAGGGAACTTGAGCACAGCAGTTGAGTGGTCATGAAAAATCACTGCTGCTTTACTGTGCAAACTGCCAGGCATAGCAAGGAGCTGGAATCCATGATTGGAGAGGGCTGGTGATTAAAACCAGGGACTCAGGCTCATGCAGCCAGAAAACTCAAGCAAGACTTTCTCCTGGAAGTGAACAGAGTGGTTATCTTTGAGACTGAAAAAGTAGAACCTTGTTGCTGTGTTATTTTAATACAGGTTGTGTGACTTCACCTTGGTTTGAACTCAAAAATCTTTCTGGCTGGCAACAGGAACGCTGCCATAGCACGAGTCTAGAAGCAAGGAGCCTTGGAAACCTCCCAGGAAGGCTGGTGAATTGAAGACGTGCAGCTTAATATAGAGACAAAGTTTAAATGGAGAGCAAAACAGTAAGGTCTCAGATGCGGAGTCCATATGAATTTACAGCATTACTTACTTTTGCGGTTTCCTCTCCCTCAAAAGAGGCAGCTGTATAAGGATCTCTTAATCTGGCAAAGAGAGGGGCCATCAAGTGATTCCCATTGGAATTATTTGCCTGTGTGCAGCCAAGGACTATACCTCATAAGTCTAAGTCCCCATGGCTGTGTATTTGAGCCAGTCCTTGCTCAGTGAGTGAACAGTCTGTATGGCGCATACGATGGGAAAGGGGATCTGAAGGCACAGGAAAGGACAGTGGCCCTGGCATGGTCAACACAGGAGAGTGGCAGAACAAGGCAAGAAACTAGAGAAGACTCCACTCCCATCGGTCTGTCCCAAAAGCAATGAGCCAGCAGGCTGCTTCCAATTGCAAGGACAGGGAGGGGAAGGGCGAACAGGGGAGGTCCCTGTCTCCTGCCTCATCTATACCTATGTCTGTGCTACTTATATCTGTGCTACCTTATCTGTATAAGGTGAACAGTTCTGTCCACCTTAGTCCCATCACGGTGCCTGGAGCAAAGTCTTCTGGTCTCCCAGGCATTTCCAGTGGAGACATGTTTCATGGAACACATCCAGCCATGTGCTCTAAGTCTTTCTCCTTTCAGCAGGGCTAACAAATTATTTCCAAGTAACTTCTAGTCCCAGAAGTGATTCCCTCCAGTCTCTGTGACATCCCTAAGTGTTTTAAACTGAGCAGTAGGTGTTATCTACATGAGGATCTTGAAATCACAGTTATTGGGCAGGATGTGAGAGGGACCTGCCAGCCACAGGTCATGGTCGTGCCCTGCCAGAACTGTTTGAACTCAGGACCTTGTTACCAAACACATGCTTGTTGGGGCAGGTCATTCTTTTCACTACATTTGCTGCTTTCATATGGCTTAAGATGGGAGGCTTGAAAGAAATGTTTCTTTCTTTCAAGCAAACCTCCTCCTGGAATACCTGGCTCAGCTTAAATAGATACAGAACTCACTTGATTGCAAAGGACTTAGTGTTGCCCACGTAAAGCTTTCATCTAATGCCCTCCAAGTGCACCAGGAGAAATATCAAGGTGCAAAAAATTAGGCTCCCCAAGCATATTTCCTAATTTTCATCTTTTGAGGTAGGTTAAACTGTGGCTTAGGAGATCATATTTTGATCTTAGCATTAATGCACTTCAGAAAAGACAGTTCCTATTCAGCATGAGTGAATTATCCTATTGCCCCACTGTTGTATCTTGAGGACTACCACTGTCCAGCACATTTTTATTCAGTAATGTCACTTTGTGGCTAGAAAGTCTCAATTGCAAGTCACACGTGTAAACATTTGACTAGTCATTTATCTAGTTTACAGTTTGTAAAGATGACATGTAATTTAAATAGTGTATGTAACGTAAAAATCCTAGTACTGATTTAGTAGCCTTATTATTACCCTGTCAGCAAAATTAATGTTCTATTTGCACAAAGCATCAGTTCAG
The DNA here is from genome assembly GCF_963210335.1 of Falco punctatus. Classification (NCBI taxonomy): domain Eukaryota; kingdom Metazoa; phylum Chordata; class Aves; order Falconiformes; family Falconidae; genus Falco; species Falco punctatus. The sequence goes on from NC_137590.1 coordinate 2,050,824, forward strand.
TCTTCCTATCTGCAGAAACAGAGAGGTTGGGGTATGGGCTGTGGTGTCTTGACAACTGAGAAGTATGTTGTACGCCAGTACCCGTCGCTGCTGCAAGCAGAACAGGCGTTTTCCAAGACTGCCTTGCATTAGAAATAGCACGTCCCAATTACCAAGTTAGAAGGACAACAACAGTGACAGACAGACTTAAGTGTGAATCTGCAGGCACGATTCACCCAGCAGTTGGCTCCTTGCCAATAAAATGGATGAAATTTTTGGATTAAATAGAAGAGCCTAAGGGAAAAGCACAGGTAGTAAAATATTAGCAGCAAGCCCTGCAAACCCAGAAAGAACTCTCCTCTGCTTTGTAACGAGAGGAGGGAACATCCTCTCCCGCGTTTCTCCCCTGTTCGGCATTGTGCTTTCCAACCCGTACAGTCAGCTCTAGATTGCAGGAGCAGCAGCAGTGGGCTGCCCGTGGTTGGGGGGGCAGGCCAGGAAGGAAGCGTGCCAAGAAGGCAGGCGTGGGGCAGCATCCTGCCACGGTCCCCCAGGACCTGGCCAAGAAGAGTGGGTCTGGCAGCAGCCACGAGGGACGGCCAGTCATTTCCAGAGAGGTTCTCAGTGACAGACCCTTGGTCCAGCCAGGAAGCCCGGTCAGGATCAGCAAGATGGGAGGCCAGGTGCAGGCTCGCCTGTAGCTTAGCCCAAGCAGGGACCGAAGGCGAGGGCTTGAGCAAAGTGGGTGGCTCCACCAAGGGCCCTCACAGCTCGTTCCTGCCAGCCTGATGCCAGCACAGCTGGCTGTTGACTAAAGCAGCCAGACACCTTGTGGGGTGCTTTTCTAAATAACAGCTTTTGAACTCTGTTAATGTGGGATCTCTCTTTTCAATACACTTGGAGAGGTTGGGACCAAATTAAGAGAACCATAAGGAGACTGCACCCTGGTAGTCTCATCCTCAATTCAAATTACATTTCTCTGCCTCACCTTTCAGTGAGAGCGCATATCCCCTGAGCCAGCTGCCTGGCAGAATGCATGGGCACAGCGTATAGACGGCTGTAAATATTCTCTTGTGCGATGGCAGGAACCTGTAGGAGGGAAGATGAACTGTCAGCTTGAGAAGCGAAAGAACAAAGTCATTAATAAGAGCATCAAAAAAGACTTTGGAGTTGGAGCGTGGCATTGCAGTATGGAATGGCTGCCAGCAAGATGATATCTAGTGCAGCTTTCTCAGAGATCTCTCAGGCCAGTACAGCCTTTCAGCAGATACCTTTGGTCTTTGGATGGGACTGCCCTGTGGTGATGGATAGACACATAAAGACCTCTCAGAATAAAGCTGCACCCTCGTACCATTCTCTGTGCTTCTTCAAATGTGAGGGTATGTTTGAGGGTATTCAAAAGGCATTCATGGCAAGGTGTCCACTTAAACATGTAGTGATGAGATGGGCTGAAAAGAAAATGAAACACTGTAGAAAGCCAATCATTAAAGCACATTAATTGGTGAGGTAACCAGGTATTTATCTTTTTGGAGCCATTTGTGGCAGGCTATAAATAGAGGAAAACTGAATCAGTTTGAACTGGCTCGCCATCTCTCTTTACACTTGAATGTTGATGAAGGCTCCCTTAATCGTAGGGTTGTTGTAAAGCAATTTATTCTGCAATTTCTGTTTGGTTACCTGCAGGTTTCTGAACCTGTTATATAGTCGTGGATGAAGCTGTTCAACCCCTAGCGCTGTGGAGCTCCAGAACAGGTTGACCATGGGGGTTGTGTGTACATTCTTAGAGGTCTTCAGAACACAGCTGGACAAGGTGCTGAATGGCCTGATCTAACCTTGAAGTTGACTGCTTTGAATTTTTCTCTGCTTCCAAATTCTCTGTGCTACCATAAGACTAGAAAAGAAATGTTTTATGAAAAGTAGAAATGTTTATTCAGTCTTTCAAATCTGCACACCTGAGAAAGGAGAAATGATTTCTTTTTATTTATAATACAATTCTGAGATTTCAGGACTAATCTGATGAAGACTTTGATGTCTTCTCTGCCTTCCACTTTTTCAGTCCCCAAATGTTATGATAAGGGCTTCGCAAATGAAAAAGCCAGATATTATTTGTAAAAAAAGCAAGGAAAGTCCGCTCCTAGTGACCTTTCCTTTTGGTCCTCAGAGGCATGTGTTGAAATTCCAAGCTGTCCTGGAAGCTGACTAGAAAGAGACATCCCAGGAGCTCAGTTCTCCTGGAAATGCTCTTTGTGTGGGAGAGGAGAGAGGAAGGCATTTAAGGACAAGAAAAGTGAGTCGGGGAAGAGCAAACTTCCTCATCAGTCAAATCGTTTAGGGCACCGTTCATTTCTGTCAGCTTTGTATCTACCACTGGGGTTTACCTGCGCCAGTTACGTTAAAGGGAAAACCGGAGTGGCTTCTCTGCACCGCCTCTCTGGAGCCGTCTGTGTTTGCATCAGCTCCCCTTTCCCAGGGGATGCCAGATGTAGGCGACAAAGTGCTTTTAGGCAAGACTGAGACCCGCTAAAATGATCGAGTGGTGCAGCTGTGCAGCTTGTGGTATCTGCTTAGCTCTCCCCGACCTGATAGTGATCTTTCTCCTTGAGAGGTGAGAGGTGTGTACGCCCTCTGAAAAAGGAGCTGAGATGTGTAAATAACTGCTGGAGACGGAGGAGTGTTGGATGGGGGAGAAAGGCACGTGCAGTGTAAACTGTTGAAAAGAGGAGGTTTATGGTCTGATGCATCAGACGGGCATTTGCACAGTGAAGATGGACCAGGATATGTCTGAGTATGGTGTCTGGAATGATACAGTCTACGTGCGATGGTGATATGATTAATTGCCCAGTTAGTATAAGATATGAATGGGGTTTCCTCTTACACTTAGCATGAAAATAGAGCAAATAAACAGTTAAAAGGAAGTGTGATGCATAAAATAATAAAAAAAACCAAACAACCAGCTAAAAAAAGTGTCATGCATAAAATAATAAAAAAACCCAAACAACTGGAGAATCCATAGCTTAGCACATAATTGATACATTGAAATGTTACACAACGGAAGAGAGGAATGTGATTTCTGGACTCCCTGTTTCCAGATAGTCTAACACAGGGGTCCTCAAACTACGGCCCGCGGGCTGGATACAGCCCCCCAGGGTCCTGAATTCGGCCCCTGGTATTTACTGAACCCCCCCGCTCCCCCCCCCGCCCCCCGCCAGGGGTTGGGGGGGGGAACCAAGCAGCCGCAGATGACTGCCTGCCACTTCATCTGCGCACCGGCCCCCTGTTTAAAAAGTTTGAGGACCCCTGGTCTAACCTCTCTGCCTGGAGGGTTCTTTGCAGCTGTACTTGTTGCCGTGATTTGAAGGAACCTGACAGATGAAGTCCCATCTTGTATCAGCTCTGTGGCACTGGTGGGAGTGTGGAAAGTTGGCAGTTGGAAGAGGGCACCCTGGAATAAACTGTTATTCTGCTTAATTACCAAACACAGATTACAGAAAAGCTGAAATGATCAAGATCCTTGACTGTGAGCCAGATGACAATGGAAGGAATACAGGAAAAATTTATAGGAAGAGCCTGGATTATCTTTTAGTGAAATGGTGGGAATGGGTCAAGAAGGCTTGAGACAGGAAGATTCGAAATAAAACCTGCCATGTGGAAGTAACTTAAAAGGTCAATCTTGCAACTCTTTTTCTGAAAATGCAGTGTTTTAGCAGGGTTTTTAGTTTCTTTATCTGAGTTTCTTTTATTTTAAACTATTTCCAAGTTTAAGCTTCTGCCACTGTTTCTTTGATTCAGCCCCCGAAGTGTGTAGAACTTAATGTCCGTGTGGACACTTTCTCTAAGAACTCCCATTACAGCCAGCACAAGCTCCTGCCAGGTAGAACCTTTTATTCTTTTGTGCAATATTTGTACCTATTGAAGAAGTTTTAATACAACAGACCAAGAAGCTACCAGAGAGCCTGGCACTCTGGGTCCTTGAAGGACAGAGACAGGTTTATAAATTACACATGTTAAATATAACAGCCATACAGGGATAAGTGAGCAGAAATTATCTTACTCCACATAAGGCATCTTGGCTTTCCAAACACTGCAACTCACTGTGCTGTTTGGTTACTGTGCTGCACAACAAGGACTCCTGAAATACTTGGCAACACAGAAGAGAACATTTCAAAAGGTTCTCACTCTGCACAGCACTTATCTCCATCCCTTTTTAGGCCATGATGCCAGTAATAGTAAATGTACCTGTTTTCATCCTCTGTCTTGTCAAATTCATGCTTATCTCTGCTGCTGCATATAGATACTGACTTAGCACTGGAGCTCCTCGTAAAGCTGGAGAGCTGGACACGGAGGAAAGCAAAGAGGTTAAGAGGTCGGTGGGGAGGCATTCAGCAACTGAGGCAGAAAAAGTGTAGCTTTATAAATCCTTCACCCACTACATCTTCCCAGAAATGTTTCTCAGCAACTTTCTTATGGAAAATTAAACTCTACCTTGGCAAGAAAAAAGCTCATGTAACTTCAGTGCCTCAAGACAGTCTAGTTCTGTCATTTATGGGGAACAGGAGAGCTTACCTTGGCTTCTTTTCTTGGTTTGCCTTGTCTCGGGGCAAACTTAAACTATGTAAAGCATATTTTATCTTATCTGAAGATGTAGCCTGCAGGGTACAAGCGTGGAGCAACATCAGAAAATTCGTTAGAAGCTTCTGGGACTATCATCTCACATTAGGAAGAGTGCTGCTGAGTGCTGCTCTGCCTTGTGAGGCTGGCTAAGATTACCATTTGTGGGCTGTCATCTGGGTTTCTGCCAGGTTCCCTGCATCCACCATCCTTGTCCATGTGTTTCCGGGTGGGGACCTGATCATCTCCATGTTTGAAATGCTCAGAGGAGACCACTGATGACTACTCCTCATGTTTCATCCAGCTGAAGCCCTTCTGGAGTTTCTGTCAGTACCAACAGCGCATGTTTGTCTGCCTGAGAGCCCTAGCTACCTGCCCTTGCACCCCCTGCCCTCCCCCAGGTAGCTGGGGCCATAGCCGTCTGGCAGCAGTGATGCATTAGTCATTCAGGTAGAAAGGCCAGAGCTGGTACAAGCACTTTGTAACCCTGTATCAAAAGCTCTCATGGGATTTACCAGGTATACAGAGTCCTCTGGCAGGGACCGTTGAGCTGGAAGGTTTGATCATGGGTCACTGGTGCACTGGTATAAAATGATGTTCAGTGGCCATCAGAATTACAATCTTTCTTAACGAGGAAGTGGTTCTGGAGAGCCACTTTGAGGCCATATACATAGCAGCCTTTTTCTGGACAGATAACTAAGAGCATCACTGATGGCCTGTGTTCATTAAAGCATCCACAATTCAAGTATATGAGCATCGCTGCAAGTGATATGATGCATAAAGAAAAATGAACTGAGAAACATTTGTTCAGGGCAGTTGCATGATAATGTCACTGAATAGGCCTCCATCCAGCTCAAATAAAGAGCTAGGACTCAGAGTCACAGAAAGAAGATAATAGGACACAAAGAGAACAGAAATGCAAGGTTTGGGCAGACTTGGCCTTTGACAGAGCCTGGGGTTAAGCAGAGCTGTGCTGTGCATCTGTGGAGAAAAGCATCCATGGAGAAAATCACAATCTCAACTCCGCAATGAGCAAATATTGTCAGCTTCCTGCTTGGTTTTAATCACAAGAGCTCAAGTGTAAAAAGGGCAATCAGCCACAGCACATTTCAGGATCATTTTATAGCCCACACTTTGGGCTGTACAAGGAATCCTTACTGGAATTATTTTATATCCAACAAATGCTGTAGACCCTCACCTTTCTGGGCTTGAGATGAGCAATAACTTGGTACAGAGCTGGAGCGTAACACCTGAAAACCCAGTGTGGCTCCACATCCATTCTCACCCTCGATGGGCTGATCACCTTGATTTGCTGTGACTTGCCACTGACTCTTCATATATTTTGGAGAAAAGTGAGTGACATGGGATATGGGAGAGCATCATTTCCCTTCTTACTTTACAGAATAGGCTTTATTCTTTCAATCAGCTTTGTTTAAGGAGCTCAAGGTGAAGGGAAAGCCGTTTCCATAGGCTGCATTTTCGTTTCCAAGTGACAGCACCCTCAGCTGATTTCCTGCCATTGGGTGGTGTAGCGCAATTTAGAAAATATCTGCTCTTATTCCCACTTATGGGAGCTTTGCTCATGCACCTAACTGCAGACGCAGCGTTTAGAGTGAAATTCTCTCTGGTTCTACCGTGTTGCTGTCTGCATATTTCAGGGAATGGAGCTGCAGCAAACTTGACCTATAAGTTAAATGTTTTTACTTGCTCTTACCAAGTGCTGAACATTGGAGGGCAAGTCTTTCACTGCTGGGGAGCGTCCGGCTTCCCTTGGCTTAAGTGAAGCCATGAGAATTTATAGAAATGTGTGGTCCCCTTCCAGGGTTCTGAGAGCCCAGGCAGGAGGGTGATCTAGGCCCCTTCTGTCTTATAAAGTGACATTGTCACAGTATTTATCTGTTACTAAGGTTGTTTTGCTGATGACATTGCTACTGAAAAGAGCTCTTGTCACTTGAAAAATTTTCAGTGTGTTTGCAGTGACTAGAGGAATAAGCTTCCACGTATACTCACGGGAATTGACTGGAGTACCACGGAGCTGATAAAATACAACCCCTGCTTGGCCAGGCACCCGCAGCCTCTACATTTGTTGATTGTGAGAAGAATTGATGGGTGTAACTGCTTCACCAGTTTCCCTAAACAGGCAGGGAAGCTGCAATGGTATTGTCTGTGCAATGGACGTTGTATCTTGGTTCATCCTCCTGCCCCCTGCCCCATCACTGCTCCTGCTGAGCCTCGTTCCTTATGGACTATGTGGCTGCACACAAAAATCAGACATTGCCAGGTTCAGCCTTCGTTTTTCCTATTGCATCTTCTCTGAAATAATATAACATCATTACACCCCCCCGCCCCAAATTCATCCACCTCTCAGTCTTTCAATCATCACGGCAACAGTGTGGTTGCTTTTCATTGATTATCTAACAATTAAAATGTGCGCCTACCTCTAAAAGTTCCTTAATTATAACACCATATAAGTCTTTTTAAAAAAGGAAATTAATTGAGCATATGCACTTCTTGATAACAGAATTCTGCAACAAGCCATATCCTCCTTGTTCTTTTTTTTTGAAAAAATGAATATTTTACAGTCTTCCTCATGTAGGGCAGTTCATGTTCTACAAGTTCATGTTTTTCTAAATGCTCTTTTTGGTTATATTTTCCTCCAGAAAAAAAATGAAAGGACATTTACACCCCTATACAAATGAATTCAAAGGATAACAAAAGAACATTCCTCCGATGCAATTTGTTTAACACTCTACAAGTAAGGTGAACAGGAAAGGGAGGCAATCTAGTACATGAGGTATTACAGAACTATCTGTAGGTTTGGGTGATTATTTTAGAGGGGGAAAAAAAAGGAAAGAAAAGATGTGTTTCTCAGTTTTGTAATTCAGAGGCTGGGAGAAACAGCAGCAATCCTCTGCTTGCTCCTGCCTGAATCCCCCAGCTCCCGCACCCCCGCTGGGCTCTGGCCGGTGGCTGTGGGGAAGGGGATGGTGGCTGCGCTCTGCAGCACGTCTTCCCTCTGCTCCCAGGTTGTCATTCCCCCTCAATGAAACCTTTCACGGAGCGCAGGACACAAAAATACTTGGAGGAGAAAAAAGTCCTCCAGGTGGTGGTGAAGTAGGAGTAGATAGAACAGGAGTTGCTTTCTTTTCTGTTTCCTTTTAGTTGTTCTATTCACTTGTTTTTCTTTCCCCCCAACCCCCACCCCCACCCCCCTCCAGTGGATAATGGGAAAAGAAAATGGAATTTTTTAATTTAAAGATTTATTTCAGTGGTAAGTCATTTAGCATGACCAAGAAAATGGCTCTGCGATTCAGAATGTTATCTTTAGATGGAGAGAGATGTATTTCCCACAAGAATATTTTTCACATATAGCCCTACACAGAAAATATATTTGTATGGAGAATATGCATTGCAGAGCATCTGCTTATGCATCAGTGTGACTGTGTTATTATCACTGAAGGAGAAATTCAAAGATCCTGTACAGCCTGAAATGTCCTGATTCCGAGCGCATCGGGGAGCTGAACACACTTTCTCTGCTTTTTTTCTCTGGTGTTTCCAGCTTAGCCTTGCTGTTCGGATATTAATGGTAAAACACGTTCTGCTGTGGAAAAGTGTTGTCCCTCAAATGACCCTTTGGATGAGCTAGTAAAATATCGACACCTGATTAAGTTTGCCCTGTAAGCAGACGAGCTATGGTGGTGGGAATGGAGGGGGAACGGAGGAGCAGGGGAAGGAAAGCTCCACTGGGGTTGGGGTTGAAGGGACTCAAGGGTTTGCACAGCTGTGGATGTCTGCAGTGGTGTTGTGCTGGTGTGACCGTCTCTACCAGCCTCCAGCCTGATTCTCCTGCACTTGAGCCAGGTCTGGTCAAGTATCCCCCTGTCTGCTCCCAGCGCATTCCCGGACCAGCCACAACTGAGCCAGTGTGTTCACCTGGGCTTAAAAACCTGCGAGATGGCTGACTGACGGGGCTTGATAAAAACTGAGATCTTTGCAATGAGTCATGAATCATTCCTCTTCACCTGTCCCTACAAGGCACGTGGGTTCTTTAAAAAACAGCACAAATTGAGCAATAACAACTAATAAAGAATGGATTCTTTAAGAAAAATAGTTTCTAAAAATGAATTCACAGGACACATCTGTTGAATCTAAATGAGAAGTAAATATAGACCCTGCTGTCTGTGTTCTGTCCTCAGATGAAATGAAGCAAAAGGAGTTTTCTTTTATTGCCATTCTTCGCAGTTTTAGTCTAAAATGCAAGCAAACACACGCACCAAATTGTGCTTCTGTTCCTTTCATCCTTGTGCACTTCAAGGAAGAGCTCTTAGATATTTTCATTTCAGCAGATCAAATAGCAGAGATTTCCCCTTTATCTTTTCCCTTCCTTCTTCCTCCTCCTGTTCCGATATTACAAACCTGATCCAAACCCTTTTCGCCTGAAACACGGGCAAGCTGGAAGCAGCTGAGCTGTGTGAGTCAGGGTGGGCTTAGAGCCTCTGCAGCGGTGGAGGCTCAGCCAGCACAGTGGGACGGCAAAGGCTCCGCGTGTGGAGGGCATGGGTCTGCTGTCTTACAACAATCGTACAAGATGTTGTAACAACATTTACCTGCAAACACACTATTATGGAAATTAGATCTCCTGGAAGCAGAGCTTTGCAGATCTGGGAGTCACTTTTACCTGCTTTTCAGACAGCTTTGTCCTGGGAAGGGTTCCCAGGGACAGTGTAAATTAGCTGAGTTTTGGAGTGAGTTTGCTCAGGATCTGTAAAAACAATACAGTGTCTTAAAAAGAACTTCATTCTCAGGCTTACAATGACTTGGCAATGCCTATGAGTAAATTGGTGAGTTGGGAGCATGATCTGAAGCAGAAATTACACAAAATGTCATTTCCAAACATTGAGACCTACACAAACAAGAAATTTTGCAATGGTCATCAGTCCAGTGCTAAAACACAGGGAGATCTGGGTTAAGGTCACTGCCTTTACTATAACCCCCTTTTTCCTGAAACATCCATTCAGTTTCTCTCACAACTAGAATATACTTCAGATATTCTTGTCAGATGCCCAGAGGCGTAGGGCAGCCTTAACCCAGGGTTTGGCAGCAGTAACTCAGGTGGCACTGGAAGGAATAAAGAAACCTCAGCTGGAATAAGAAAGAATAATTAGCCAGAATGGGAGTTAAATCTGTGTTTTATATGTCTAGCTAGGGCCAGTCTTGCTCCAGTTTTGATCAGAAATTTCATCCTGGATTTCAGAAGCTGTTCAGCATGGGCGTCCCATGGAAGCTAACCTATTCTGTGCAAAGTCTGGGGTTAAGCAGCTCAGGACCTGCTGATGAGACAATGTCTGCTGTAGAATTAGCAGCCAGATGTACATATAGAGGTACATCAGGTGTCCTATGGTGGATCTGTCCTCAGAGGATATGAGTCCCGGTTTGCATCTGCCAGGGGATTTCAGCCAACAGAATGTCATGTGTTGGGAACTGTCAAAACTGGGTTCTTGTCCATGCATTTTGCATGTGGGGGATTGGGGTTTATGGAGTTATTCAGTTGCTTGCGGCAGCAGTTTCTCTCCAGGGGCAGTTTACTCTCAGCTTGGAGCCCTTTTTCTCCCCAAGGTGTGGGAGAAAGCCCGGGATACTGCGCATGCCAGGTAGAGGAACAGTATCTCTCTAACAGCGTCCAGTGGGGACGAGTGAAAGCCCTGCTGCAGGGTTGTCACAAGTCAAGGCTCTATTCAGCTTTGCTGGGAGTCTGCAGAGTGCTTTTGTTTGTTGTTGTTATCAAACTATCAACAATCACTGTTGTTATTTGATGGAGTCAGTTCAATATTCTTTTATTTGGGAATTTCGCCAGCACTTGCATTAAAATTACTCCAAGTGCAGACCATGATGGGCTCTATTTTTCTTCCACATCTCTTGATGCTTAGGGCCCACAGGAGAGTTGTTGGCTGAATTCAAGGACTTGGTACACAAGGCACGATACTGACATGACCAAGGGCTACAGAACCACAGCATACACAGTATCAGGAGTCCAAGAGACATGGTCTCACCAAGCTTTAATCACCCTCACATCTAAAGGAGACTGCTCAGCTCCTTTTAGCAAATAATTCATCTCACCTGAGACATCTCTGCCATAGTCCCCGGACGGGAAAGCTTCTCCAGTGAGTCACAGAAAGTCCACCCAAAGTCTGCAGTGCCTGCTGAAGGCACTTCCTCTTCCTCATGGATTGAGCAAAGTCCCTGAGAGCCATCCCTGACATATCTAGCGTACCTTCTGTGAGAGCAGGACATGATGCCTAGCAATGGACCTTGTGCTTTTGAGCATAGGAAACAATTCTAATTATGTATCTATTGTTGCAAGGAAAAAGAAATTACTTGGATAGAAGAAAAACCTTTAAGAAGTTTTGAATACAATCTCAGCCTTTCCGATATTTTGTTTGGTATTATCACCACAAACACAGCTTTTGTGCCATCTAATTTTAAAGTTCCAGTATTTGTCAAGCCTTGCTTAAGTACTAATTCTAGATTGCGCCCCAACCCCAAGTTGAGCAAAAGTCAGAGAAATTTAGGGATAGACTGAATCGTTGTAAGGTTTATATAGGAAAATTTATATATAAAGTACAGTTATAGTGAAGGGATATATTAACTATGTATTTACCACAGTGTCAAACAGCCGTGCAAATAGGTGGTGTTTCAAATTCCAGACAAAGAGGTGGCAGCTTATGTAGGTCCCTGCTGGAACTCATGTGGCTTTATGTGCTCCATGGATGTTGCTCCTATTACCGTGACTATTTTATGCAGCAACAGGCTCTGCAGGACCTTTTAGCTTGTTGTTGGACTCATTTTGCTAAATCTCACAGCGAAACTCTTGACGCTCTGTGTCCCACACAGAAGCCTCCACCAGAGCCTGGATGGGCAATTGGGGTTTTGATGGTACCTGAGATCAAAACAAGCCTGGAGTATTTATATGTGATGGGAAAAAACCCTGTCTTGAGTCAGAGCTGGACTGGATGCACTCTCATGGCTTTGCTGCCACATCTGTGTTTCTGCCGGGTAGGAGTCCATTTCTTAAAGGTGTGAATCACAGTTGCTATCTTCTCAGGAGGCTATTGAGTGCTTAGAAAGCTGTTCGTGAAGTTCATGGGGACTTTCTCTCTGGGAATATAACCACTTCTGCACTGTAAAGCGAAGTGCTATAAAGCAGAGTGCTCCAGATAAGGAAATATGACTGTCCTTTCTTATCTCCACTCGTCCTAACAGGTGTTCTTGGGGTTGTAAATTTATGTGAGGGGAATGCAAGAACAGTCTGAGGTATCTTTAACCTTATCGCAAATCCTTCCCAGGGCAGGAGGATTGACATTACCATCAATAAAGGCTGAATTGTGGCCCGGGTCCCTTTTCCCACCATGTCGATTGCTCTCGACAACGTGGTTGCTCTCACTTGGTTTGTGTGCGCTGCCTGGCAAGCGGCTGGCCGACCTGTACCGCACGCTGTGCCCCGAAACCCAGCCCCGGCAGAGATGTGCAGGGAAGTGCCTAATTCCTCAGAGGTTTGTAATTCCACGAAAGATAATTTGTGTGCCCATGCTATTACAATTGTTACAGTTTTATTGCAGCCAGGCCAAAAAGTCATCTCAGAAATGAGGTGGAATTATCCTTATTTGTCACTTTTGTGGGAGGAATGAATTGTTCCATGCACTTGCCATAGCACCCTCATTCATTCCAGTGCTTTCCACTGGTGGATATATGGTCTAATTATGTTTCTGCAAAGGAGGTGCTCAGGCTCACGATGTGAATGGCTGTGTGGTGGTGGGGAAGCAATTGCTGAGTTTCCCAATCTCTGCTCCTTCTGAAAGAGGTATTTCTGTTTCGATAGGGGCTTTCTTATCATAATATCTTAATGGTTTTTTTCCCCACCATTCTCCATGAAAATAAGGATTTCCTCTCTCATCATATCATGTTGTCATGGAAATTGCTTTGCCTTTTTTTTATTTTATTTTATTATTAGGAATCCTGTGGCAAAATGTGCTCTGCCTTGCTTCTTGCAGCTTGTAGCCAAAACTTTTCTGTGGAGCTGATGAAAGCTGGGACATGTCCCACCTCTGCTTCTGGCATTACATTTAATATCTGCAGCTTCTTCAGGAGAAAGGACCTTTCCTGCTCACTGCCTTCCCAGAGGGAAAGCCCAAACACTTTTCCCACATGTGAGAACCCTGGTTCTGTTGGTTACTGCCCAGCCACACTCCAGAGCCATTCAAAGGGACATTGCCATTTTCTAGGGCTGGGGTCTGCCCTTGCTGCCACCTGTGAGTAGCACTCCTTCACCTGGGGGACATGCCAGATGTGAGCCAGGTGGACTTCACCGGTGGGACAAGGACTATAGGGAGCCCTGGTGGGATCATCAAGATAATACCTACCTGTGAGATGGAAGAAATGCTGTTGCCAGAGAGGAGTGGCCATAAAACTACTCATGCTGTGAGCAGGGCTCTGTCTAGTCTCTGGAGGTACCTTTCACAGCCCTTCTGCAGCAGGATTCAGGCGCTCTTTCCCAAAGAGAAACCAGATAAAAATATCAGTGGTTTTTCTGGAGGTAGCCCTGTGACTGGTGCTAGGAGCCCATGCCACCTCCCGATTCCTCTGGAGAGCAGTCTTCCTCCTCAGACAGTGAAGGCCTTGAATAACATGAGCATGAAGGTGCGAACCCCTGTTCGGGAAGGCTTTGGTGCCCTCCATGGGCTGTAGCATCCATGTGACCTGGCAGATGGGCTGGCAGAAGTGATAGACTCATACTCGCTTTAGCTTTAAGTGGTCCTTGAGGCTGTAGTTTACACAGCTGAAGGGAAGAGGTCTTCTGCCACACAAGAAGGATGCTCCATTGCTATGGGATGCCATATCCTATCACCTGAGTTGGTTGCTCCCAGCTTTTTTTTCCCCAGGGGCTGTGTCACCATCATCTCCCTCCAAGCAGTAGCTGGAATAAGAGCAATGAGTGGTCAGGCACTTCCTTCTGTTATCACAGGGCTTTAAGGATGTCCAGCTGACCTTGTTTTGGGGTTACACAACCAGCAGGGTACCAAAATTCCCCAGTGTGAGAGCAAAAGATTATCCAAAGCTTTGATTACTTGGTACGTGCAAGGGGACAAGGTTATCTTTCAGACTGAAGCAAACAGCTTCTCACATGCTGGGTATCAGCAACCTCAAAATGCTTAAGCAAAGGCTGATATTGTCTGTCACCCACTTTGGACTGCAGCTGTGGAGCATGCGTTTGGCCACAGGAGTCCACAAGCATCCAAGGGAGGCCTCTCTGAAAATGCCAAATAAGTTCCCATTTTACCACTTTGGACAATTCTTCCATTTGCAGGTGAATGGGGGGGGAAAAAAGTACAATTCTGAAGTCTGTCCTTACCTTTGGATATTGTGTGTAGTCCAAGTCTCCTTCTCCAGGGCTGTGGGAGCAATTCTTCTGATTCCAGGGAAAGAAATTTATGTACTTCTCCTCATGCAGTATTTCAGGTGTGAGAAAACAATGAGATGAAACACGGGCTGAGTAGGGAAGTCAATTATAAGCCTGGGCTGCAGATGCTCCTTGTGAGATATTTTTTTTCGGACATGAATGCTGTTAATGAGGACTAAGTTCCCATGCACCCACCCCGAAACCTGGCAAAAGTGTGCCTAATTTTCCTGTGGTCACTGAATGTGTTTTCGTCTTTTGCCAAAAAAGAACCAAATGACTAAACAAACATATTTCTATTAAAGGGAGAAAAGTCCAGAAGGAAGGTATAAAGGATAACAATCCCCAGCATCTGAATTTGAGCAAAGCAGTCTATAGTCTTCTCTCCCAGAGAGCTGGTTGCTGAGCTGGACTGTGTTTTTGCCCTCCTGCAGTGACCTTCACTTCCAGCTTAAGAGAATTAAGTCCTGCAGGACAGCAAGGTCCCGTTGGGCTGAACAACACAGCAGTGATGTGTTTCTTAGCTGTTCCTCACTCATGAGCTGTTTCCACCTACGAGCAGCTCCTGCAAGCGGCCCCTCACTCCCCGCTTCACTCCCTTCACCAATTCTGGCAGCCTTGCTAATAGTTTCTTATTTTAGCTGTTGGAAGAATATGTGTGACATTGAGAATTAAACATACTCTCAGCTCACATGGTTCTTTTCAGCACTTTTTTCTGCATGCATAAGACACATATTCCACGTCCTTTGTCTTCCCCTGCTTTTCAGGCTCTGACCTTCACACCCTAATACTGGAAACTCTTGTGCTGCTTGTGAAGAGGGTCCGTGTCCTCATGTGGACCCTCCGCACCCCAAAAACTGCTGCTGGGGTGGTGGGGAGGTGTAGGGTTTAATCTAATTTTGATGCTGTCTCTTTTCTCTGTTACGTGTATAAACCCTCCTTAGAATGAGTCAGTAGGTGTTGAATTAGGAAACATTATCCATGGTTACAAGGAAGTTTCCATTTTTTCAGCCATAAGGACCCTAACAGGACAAGTTCTTGTGGTTTTATTTGCAGTAATTCTGGCACAGTGTCTCAGTGTGAGAAGATGGGTTCACATTTCTGTGGTTCCAAAAGCCATGATGCTGAGAAGGACCATAATGGTGCAGGACATTCTCACCATTTTACCAAAATTGTGTTACTCCCCATCAGCTCGTCAGCACAGGTACCTGCCATAAAAAAAATTGCATGCGGCACTTCTAGAGGGAAAGGAAATTTCAGGCAAGAAGTCAATTTTTCTGAACTGAATATTGTAACTCCTCTGCAGGAGGGTTTAGTTCTCCCTAAACCTACACCACATACCAATCAAGGCTTTCCTGGGAAATGACCACAGATAGAGACTGAAGGAGACAGGCAGAGGGGCCCCATCCCAGGGGGGTTAGATGTGCAGATGTCCTTTAATTCAGTGCATGCAATTATTGTAATTGTGCAGGAAAGCGCCCCGACTGCTCTGCACAAACCCCTACTTGGGTGTGTAACTTGTTATTTGTGTTTGCAGTTACTAGGCGAGTTCACACAGCTTCCTCCTGCACTTCACCAGGTAAGAGAAACCCCAGCGAATCTAGGAAAGGGCACAGATTTATAGGGACAGTCAAGCAAAACAGGAGTTGTAGGTTGAGGATAAAACTCTCTCTTTAGGAACTGCTTTTCTGCAGCTTTGCTGTTGAATAAACTGAAATAAAGTAATTAAATCAAAGGGACTGGAAATAAGTAAAGAATATCCTGGAGCTTGAACTTATGTAATAAAGATCTGCCTTTTGTTTGCAGCAGTCAGATCAGCACAGTCTATTAGCAAATGAGTGCATGAAAATCTGTATTTCCAAGCATTTTATTTCTCTTGCAGTCATTTAAATAATGCCAAATTGAGCATGAAGCTGACTGGATGCAATTGCTGCCATCAGAAAATAAGAGTGAGTGGTCTGGAGAAGGCTATTTTCCCTCCCAGCAGTTGCCCCACTACGAAAACTGCTCAAAGGCAGAGTGAGGACACGAAGATGCTATTGCTCGTGTGGTGCTAACACTCACCTTCAGTCGCTACCCATCAATGTCTGTCTGCACATTGTTTAACTTCTGTAAGTCGAGCAGAATGTGTTAGCCAGGAAGGGGAGTTCCTGTTGCAAATGGGCATAGATAGCTCCTCCTTGCCCTGCACCCATTCCTCATTTCCTAACACCGCAGATACTAATGGTATACTTAATAAGTAGCAAAGAGAAGCAGGGTCAAGCCTGCGTTTTGCAGGAAACAGTCACATGAAGAGAACAGAGGAGAGAGAGAAGGAGGATGTTCTTTCTCCTTTTGAAATTATTTGAACATCAGCTCCTCAACTAGTGTGAAACACTGTGAATCACCACCAGCATGTGTGCTCCCCTTGGGCTCCACCAGCAGAGCAGCTCACCTGGGCTGTCACAGCTGAAAGAAGTTTAACAAGATCAGGAAAAACAGAAAGATGTGAAGGGAACTCCACACTGATCAATATTTCTCATTTATCACCACATAAATAGTCCTGTTGAGCTGGCTAATTCCTGTTCCACCTGACAAATACCTCTTGCAGTAAATTAAATCTGTTTGTTAATAGCGTATGCAGGTGGCTGACAGATCAGCTAAATCTGTCTGTGGAAAGTGGATGTTTCCATCTACACCTGGTTTTTGTGAAGAAAGGTCACCTTTGCTACCGGGTAACAATAAAAGGCAGGTTAAATGCCAAGGTACTCATTCAACTTGTGCTGAGAACAGTGTGAAGAATAGTGGGGCAGTGCACAGTTGAGGTAATTTCTTATTTAAGCGTATAAATGGAATTCAAGGGGCTGGTTGGGGTAAATCTCAGTCTTTGTGAATGACCTGCTTGCACCACAGGATTTGTCAGAACAAGAGCTTTAAAAAAAAACCCAGTGTTTGGGTTTTTTTTTGTACATGATGCAATAGCAAAAAAATTGGCTGAATTCTGAATGAATAGAACTGTTTTCTTGATGGTCTTTTGGCATGGAGCTGTGCAAAAGCAGTTCAGGGTTTTTCTTACTTTGTTGTTTCCTGGGGTGAAGTTAAGTTTATCTGCAAGTCCAGAATCCTGACTGTTAATTTACCCTTTAATTATATTTACTCAGAATTTTATCTTGGAAATTTTACTTATTGGTTTGTTTGTTGTTCTGTCTTTCAAAAATAATGGCTTTTTGATCCTAATACTTGGTTACTAGTATATTTTTAATCAGAAATGTACTAACTAAAGGAATACAGACAGACAGCACTGGAAATAAGAAAAGATCTTGGCCTGAGTGAGCCTCAGACTTTTTTATATGAAATAATAGCATAGTCAGTAGTTTCTTGTATTTAAAAAAAATTAGGAAAATGTTTTCTCCATTTTGAAAATGTACACATTGTTCAAAGCAGTGTACTGCTCATAACAATGAAGGATGGCGTTCTGCTTTGCCTTATCTTGATTCTGTTGCCTGGCTATTCCAACTGCATTTAAAACATAGCGTGAAACAGCAGCACTAGTGAAACAAACATGAAAGCAGCTTTTGTCTGCTGAATTTAATGGGCCAGAATTTAATGGTGTTCTGACAAAAAGGGGCTCTTCCCTACCCTACCCTACCTCGTCGAGGGGCTCAGTGCAGGTTCAGGGATGCTTTCACTTCCCAGCCACTACAAGCGCCTTCAAGGGGAAGGACAGGATGGATGGAGGATTACAGATCTCTGTAACCTTTGTCACTTCACTGTTCTTGCTCAGATGAAGTCTGTCTGCACAGTAAACATTGATTTCAATGTATGAAGTTGTCTGAAGATTTAATTAATATTATGATCAAGCTACTTTATTTATTGCTGTCATTGGCTTGAAATCGCTCCTGGCTCCCTACACTTGTGTTTGAGGGGTCAGTGTAAGAATATCGTATCTGTTCAGTCTGCAATACTGCAGCCATCATGCTCCTCAGCCCTGCGTCTCCTCCAGCATGTTTTCTGAAGTTATTTTATCAGTAAGCACTAAGTTTTGTATGGAGTTTGTTCCAGGAACTCCGTTTTCAAGTCTCCTTCTGTGTGTTGTATGTCGTGTAGAGGGAAATAGATACATTTTCTATATGAACTTTCTATCTGTATTTGCGTTGCTTTATTTATTTATCATGCCCTTAAAATTATTTTTTTTCTTTTCCACTCTGCCCATATATTTTGGATCTGAATCATTCAACACCATAAAGGAGATTTATGGTGAATTGGGTGTGTAGTGGTAATTTTCCATCTTTCCTGTTAGGACTTGGGGGAAAAAGCAGAATTCAGTAGATTCTAATTTTGGCGGCAAAACCTTTCCTGGCAAAAAGAATCAACTTCCATTACTTAGGATGTTTTGCTAATTTGAGTTAGCGAACAGCAAAAATGGAGGACAAAAATATGGATTTGATTTGACATTTCAAAATAAGACACCAATGATTTCAGTTTGATGCTTTTTTTTTTTTTTTCTAGAAATAGCTTTCAGTTTCTTCTAGAAATACTTTAAAAAGCCAGCCCCAAACGCATCTTGCAGGTCTAAAAGGAAGCTTGTGGCTCCCTGATCCTGGCACCCTAGCACAGCTTTGCCATTATCTGAGCCTGTTCACATTCCCAGATGCCACGTGTTCCTTACTGCGTGCCTTTCTTAAGAGAAGGAGAATGATAGTACCTTTATTTGGTGCAAAATGTCCCTAAAGGGAGAGCATGAAGATTTCTGTACACTTTCTGCAGGCTGACCTTGTGAAATGGTGCAGTTTCATGACTGAAAGAATAACTGAACGCTGTGCTGTTCAGCCCAAGCTTTTGAGTGTTGAAACTATTGAAAAATAGTTGAAAAGATTTTTTGGAAGAGAAAAGGGAGGGTATTTTGGGTAGGTTATTTCCCCCAACAACAAAATCCCACCTAACAAACCCAGCCTGGAAATGCTGCTCCAGAAATAACCAGTTGTGCTATGCCCCCAGGTAGGCTCAGCTCACAAAAGCCTGGCCCCGAAATGCTTTATGTAAAATCGGTGCTGGTCCCCAGGTGGTACCATTTGCAGATGGTCTCGTGCTCGACTTGCTTCCAAATGGCTAGTACACTATTCACTTGTGCTTTTGCCTGCCCCCAAACCTTGTGCGGCTTTTACCTGTAGGGAAAAAAAGAATAAGTGGCAGTGGAAGTGATGGGTTCAGAAGGGAAGAGCTGCCTGCCCAGGTACCCACGAGCCAGCCGCTCTGCTGACGTGGGAGGTAGGAGAGGAAAAGATCCAGGTTGCTCCACTGTCGGTTTTGGCATCTGGGGAAGATGTTTGCACTGGTGCTCCTGGCTGGGGCAAGAGCCTCCCCTGCAGTGCTCTGGAAGGGCCTCCATGAGGGGGTGGGCACGCTCCATCACAGGCCTCCATCCCTGGGGTAAGGCTGGGGGCAAACCAGAGTGGAGGAAACTGCTTGAAAGAGTTCAGATAAAATGTGTGAGAACCAGAAAAACAGCATGGCGCTTCACTGGGAACAGGATGGGATCTCGGTTTGGGTGCTGGCATCAGAGTCAGTCTGGGGCGCTGTGGCAGCACCAGCGCGCTGCGCCGCAATGCAAGGAGCAGCAGACGCGGGGTGTGCAGGGCTGAAGCACAGTCCAAACCCTCTCCCTTGACCCCACCAGTTTTTCTACATCCTTCTGGCTGCTTTTCTACTGTCTTGAAGTTTGATACACTGCCAGCTACCTAAATATAATGAATGTGTTTTGCAGGGGCGACGGGGAGAGTAGCACAGCCTCATAGGAAATGGGGTTTTATCACACATCTGTCGACAGGGAGAGCTGGGACCACTCAGCACTGAAATCTCCATGCTTTTTTGTTTCCCCTTCAGCAGTTAGATCCTATAAGCAAATGATACTTCCAAAAGGCTTATTGAAGGAAAATATTAAATGCCCTGAAATGGATTTTAGGTTAGTATCAAGAGAGCACTGTAAACCGGCTGTTTAGTAGAGGTGACTCTGTACCTAAAAGCCTTCCACAACTCTAAGAGCAACAACCTTCAGCACCTGATTCTTGAGGCTGGGACGTTTTTCCCCTGTCTCAAGGACCCTCCTGCTTCTGTCCCACCTGCAGAGAGCACTGTGGGACCTGTTCAGATCCCCATATCAGCCTGTAACGGCATCCCAGAGGGGGGAAAAAAAAAGAAATTAAAAAAACACACAACCCACAGAGCCAAGCAGCTTCATGGAAGGATGAAACTTATGCAAACAGAGATCTACAAAAAAAACAGAATTAATAAAATATATCCTGCCCATGCATTATGAAACACATCTGCCTGCAGAGTGACATGCCAACTTTAATTTTTACTTTGGCTTGGGAGAACTGGTTGGGATGAAAATGAGTGCATGCATTGGTGAGCAGCCACCTGCAAATGTTTGCGCATACCTTCTTTTCCCCCTCTTTCTCTTTTTTTGGGTGCTTGACTCCAGCAGAGAGATTGTGGAAAGGGCTGGGAGTGCGCAGTTAATTTATTATTTTTTTTAATGCTTTGGAAATTTGGATTAAACAGTCTGTAATCCAGAAAGAGACGCCGAGGAATAAATGCAGCAGCTGAGGCTGGTGCTCCATCTAGTCGGGACATACTTGTTGGGTAGGGTTGTAGGAGCGATGCCCTCCTCTCTCTTCTCCCTCTCTCCTTCCCATTAATGGTGCAGTATGTCTTGCCAATGCTGTGTGTTTGAAAAGCAGCTGTGAGACTTCACAGCCCACCTCTGAAACCCAAGAAGCTATTTCCAGGCCAGTGCTTTGCCTCAAGTGTTTCCAGAGGAAAACTGCACATGGGTCAGAAATGGGATAACTGCTCCATACAGGAAGGTTCTTCTTGGTCCCTGACAGCGTCTGCCTTGCAGACAGAGGTGGGATCCTTTCTAGCCCTGCCAGTTTCTGGTCTTCTTAATATACCTCCACATCATCTATATCTGCATCTGTTACTGACGCCTCTCCTTTAACAATATGATGTGGCTGTGGGTTCTACGGATCAGCTCCTTGCTGTATAGAGACATACATCATTTCCTTGGTTTGTGTTTGCTGGTTTTTCTTTCCACTGAGTCTGCAAAACTTAAGAGAGAAAAGTCTATTGCCAAGGTTAGAAAGCTTCTCTGGATATATTGCATATCAAACTTCTAAATCAGACCAGGCAAGTGCAGTGAAGTGCATGTGGTACCCACCAGCTGCAGAATTACAGCTCTCCAGTGAATCATCTCCCTGCGCCTCCTGCCCCGGCTCTCCATCTATAATGGAGAAGAGGTTAAATATTCAGGACACCAAACAGCAGGAGGAAAATTGGGAAGATTAGAAATGAATGCTCCCACAGTCCCCCCCTGGAGGTAGGTGTTGCTGCCGCTGGGGCTGCTTCTGTTGCAGCAAACACCGGGCAGCTCCTTACCAGAGAACCTTCTGCTCCATGTTATGCTGGATTTTGTACTTTCAAAGTCAGTCTTCAAAACTGCACCGATGAACAAGGAACAGAACTTTCCTGCTATAAATATTTGAACAGCAGTTTGTTAATTTTTGTTACTCTCAATGTGGATTAATTGCTATTTTATTATCAACTTCATCTTCTATTAGTTTAGGATTTACATCTTAAATGATAATATCAGACTTTGTCTTGAATAAAACATTTTGTAACGTAGACGAGTTCATTAAATTCTTCAAGGTGAACTGACAGATTAAAGGCAGCACAAAGATCCTGATGTGTTTTACAATTGCAAGAACACTCATCTGGAGTCTTATAAAACAACACTGCACATTTCAGATAGTTCAGCTTCAAATAGATTGTGATAAATACTGCTGCCTTCCGAAATGCTGTTGCTCCTTGTTATCTCCCATTAATAGTTAGACTTCTGCACCTATTCTTTCCCTCCTCAAAAGCTAATGAGCTATCATTTTACATTATTAACTACGTAAACAACTAAAGATGTAATGAGGCAACCCTCTGCATGTTGCTCTTTCACCTAATTAACCCTGACTGGTGTGAGGTTTTCCCCGCGGCCCCAGCGTGGCACACCAGCACTCCGAGCTGCAAGGGCAGAGTGGGGGGTAAGGCACGGCAGCGCTGCCAGCTCAGTGCCAGTAAGAAATACAGGAGACTTATCCAAAGGTGAGTAGAAGCTTGTGGAGAACCTGCTTGTTTCTTGCATTGGGAAGACTAGGATTATGTCTGGAGTAGCGTTGTGAATGGCAGTATAGCTGCTATGATGTAGGGGAGGCATAGCCAGACCTTGAGAGTATGCATGCTTATCTGCCAGGAGACATGCAATTAGTTATTCTTAACTATTCATACCTGGTGTGATTATCATGCACACACAGACTAATGAGTGTACAGCTGAGCTCGAGTCTAAAGCCTTGCTCCCTTCTGCCTGTGCTGCGCCGGCCCTGGTACCAAGCAGCCGCCCTGGGTGATGGGCGCTAGCAGGAGGCTGTGGAGAGGTAACGTGGGGAATGCAGGTTTTGGGGTTCCCAGTGCTCCATGTGGAAGAAGAGAAATTCTGGCATCGGAACAGACCACTGGGAGCTGTTTCTTGGCTTTATCAGGAAATATGGCACCCTGGGCGCAGGAGCTGCTCTACAGGAGTTTGTTAAACACTTGCTTTTACCGCAGCAGTCAGCTGTAGGTGGGGGATGGAGCCTAGGGAGAGCTTCTGGCTCTGTTCCTCTGCAGGACGTTGTCATCGTGGCCGTGTCCCAGGGATGGGGACAGAGTGGATGGGCCAAGGCAGAGTCTGTGTTCTGAATTTAGAGGACTAAATGAATCAACACATGTGAGAAAATAGCACAGAGCTTAATCCAGAGGCAGGGCGCTCCGAAGTATTACCAGAGAGGCTCATTAATCCCGAAGAGATTCAAAGGGATAGTGGCACAGGAGTGGCTCTCCAGACCTCCTTGCCCTTCCCTGCTGGAGGTTACGTGGGTTTTTTGGTGATTGATTCATTTGCAGAGCTGGGGGGAATTGGATGATCCAGATGACTAACAATGAGATTTAAGGTTGAATTTATTTCACTGGAGGTAGTTAAAGCTGATGCTTTTGTCCCCTGGGTTTTCTGTCTGAACTTAATCCAAGTCAGTGATGAGCCCAGTTTTTTCCTGTGAGGGAATGTTTAGCGACCTCACATGAAGTGGTCTTGGCAAGCAGGCGGTCTGAATCAAAACAATGCCTGATATAAGGGGGAGCGCTGGGGTCAGCTGTTCCCACACAGGGGGATGTGCTGTTGGAAAAGCTTTTACTGCTGCTGTTAGTGTTACACTGGCTCAACGGCTGTACAGCAAAATGTCCCTCAAGGGTACAGTCAAATCAGCATTTTGCATTTGTTTTTACTCCTTGCTTTTGCCTTCAAAAAGGAGGGTCTGAGTAACGCTACCTGCCGTGAGGTTAAATGTGTGCCATCGTTGCAGGAGCAGGCAGCCTAACGCTGGGGTTTCTCCCAGCACACAGGGGTTGGCATGCTTCTCCCATCTCAACTCTGCATTCTCTGACCTGGAAAATCTCTCCTTTCTTAAAGAAATGCAGAGTATTTTTTTGCCCAAGATTTCTTGGAAAAATCTTGAACCTTCCCTTCACATATGCTACAGATGCAGAAATTGGAGGCATCTGTAAGTCATCCCCATTTAAAAAGAGATCACTTGAGCTCTAAGCCAGTGATCTGGTGATAATTTCCCCCCCCCCAGGATTTTGGTGCTTCAAAGCCCTGGGGAGCAGCCCCGAATTCTTACCAAGGAGGCCAGGAGCAGGCAATCACCAGCTCCTGGTTCAGGAGGAGGCAACATGGGGGCAAGGAGTGGGGAACTGGGAGGGCAGCAGCCAGCGGGAGTGGGAGCAGCAGATGCTCCCCTGCCTGAGCCCTGCCTGCTTGTTTCCCTGGCAGAGCAGAAGAGCCACCAGTGTGGTAATCCCCCACCGGCAGCCCGGGGCTGCTGCCACCACTGAGCCATCCCTCAAAAACTGCCACAGGAGGATTGAACTGTGCTTATACCGGGGGGGCTTTGGGCCCGAGGGGGCTGCGATGTGCCACTGTGTACACTCTGGAATTGATACTTTAATTACATTAATTAGGGGGGCATGCTTTACGTTGTTTTCATGGCTATTTAAAGTCTGTTTAAATGTTTGCAGAGCTTTTATGACTGTTAATTAACAACTGGATGCAAATATGTAGAAGGGGGGAATGCACACGTTGTGGGTGCACACTCATACCCTCCTCCCCGTGCCATCCTACAGGACCCGGTGATGTCCCTCTGACAAAGGGTGATGGCTGTGCCTGCCCCAAGGGGCTCGTTCCCATGGGCTGCTGGTGGCAGCAGGGTCCTGCTGCTGGGGAACGTCGTGCTGTCGTCCACAGAGATACCCACGGAAATCTGGACCGAAGCAAACTTCTGGCCAGGATCCCTGAAATGGGCTGGACATCGAGGCACAGCAGTGGAGTTTGTGGGAAGCTGAGGGGTTGATTAATCAGGAGAGCATTTTTATTTGATAAAGCAAGGGCCAAACCCTATTCCTGGCACAGGAACCAAGCTAAGCCAAATTCAGAGTGGTTCACACTGAGGTTTGGTCCCAGTTCAGAAATACCCTTTAGAGAGGGATTGTAAAGTCAGCATTGCCTTGGGTGGCACCATTTCTGCCTCCCTGGCATGGTTTGGGGATCCTTCAGTGTATTGTTTTGAGACTTTACAAGAAAAAAATATACAACTGTGGAAATAAAATGTCTGTGACACCCTTGGGATGTTTCATCAAAACAGAAAATGCTGCTGGGTTTTACAGAGGGGACCACGGATGCTCTCTGAGTCGGGTGAACTCAGCAGCCCTCCTGGAAGGGGTGGGTGCCAGCTGCCAGCACCGCTTGGTGCTTCTTTCACTTTTAAAGTTAACCTGTATGGGAAAACTAACACAAAACATATTCTGGCTATAGCAATTAATTTTAGGGTTTACCACCCGATTAAATCAATGACCAATGTAGTCTTCCACTTACTCGTTTCAGCTGGACTCACCAGAATTCAATAATGTGTTTCCATAATACTAGCCCCTTTTCCACTTACTTGGATCACTTGTGGCTGCTTTGACCTCACATTTGGATGTTCTGTCAGATGGTTGCAGAAAGTTGCCTTTTTTCTCTTTTTCTTTTTTTTTTTTTTTATAATGCATCAGGATACTGAAATAGGCAGTGGTAGATGTAGCTCTGCACTGATGCTGTGAGGTTACAAACAGGACAGGGAAATCAATGCAGAGGTTTTTCATGACAGAACATTTCCCGGTTGTTGTGAACTTGTAACTCAGTGGTGCAGGGCATGTTGTGTGGGCAGGGAGCAGGGCCACGTGGTATGTGCTCTTTGCTCCCTAAGAATATTATTCTGCGAGCAACTTTGGGCAAAGGGCACCTCGAGGTTGGTGGTGAATTCCCAGATGTGCCGAAAGCTAGATAAATACTGTTTGTTTTTTCTCCTTCATCCAAACTGAAACATTAGAGAAAAAAAAAAAATCAGGACAAAAACCCCCAAAAATGATCCTGTTTATTTCAGTAATTAAAAACTAAGCAGCTGCCACTGAATTCTGAAAAGCTGTTGGTTTGGGGTGGGTTTTTTTGTCACCCTTAAGTGTTCTGTGTCTCCTTGATAAGAACTTTTGTCTTATTTTGTAGTGTTCCTCTTTTTAATTTGAAAATATCAACCCAAAACAACCAGGAAGAAGTTTCCACTAGAAAAAATTGGCCTGAAAAGTTTTAGTTTCAAACATTTTGTCTTGTTTTGCCAATACAATGCAAATCCAAATGGCACTGAGCCTTTTGAAAACCTGACTTTCATTGAATTGACTGTAACTGGGCAAAAAACCCACATTGCTCACTCCTGTCTATAATATCACAGCAGGATGGGTGGCTGAATTGGTCCTCTCTGATGCGGTGCTTTGGCCAAGGATCTGAGCTCTTCTCTGTGCACTCGACCAGGCTCACGCGGCAAGGACAGATGGGGAATACGTGATTCCATGTGCTCCAGTATCACCTGCTTGCAGCTGCTCAGGACTGTTTGCAATGAAAAACACAGAAGCAGATGCACAAACCCAAAGCTGTGTCAGGACACTCAGGATACATCCCACCCCTCCCAGCTTGCAGGGTATCTACTACTTGAGCAAATTTTTGAGTGTCCCTTGCTTTCTCCAGACTCCTTCCTTCCTCCTTCTTTCCCAGTTTTCTCAGGCTCCTTCTAGCCAGTGCACCATGGCTTTATGCTCCCTTGTTGGGCAGGCAGCAGCAGCTGATGAATCTCAAATATATTTGCCGCTGCTTTCAGGGAAGTCACTGTCCCACCGTCTTGCTTCCCTTTGCTGTGGCTCTGTGCAAGCTTATACAAAAATCTAGTGGGGATTTGTGCTTAAGAAATCACTCCTCTCCTGCATTATTGAGACATATTTGGAAGACATCTGAATTTTGCCTAAGGCAGAGCCTTTTAGACTCCATTAAAATTTTCTTAAACCAGCATTATGATTGTGGAAGAGCATTTTTGTTCATCTGATTCCTACAAGCAGGAACAGGAAAGGACGTGCACAACGATGCAGGTTGTGCACACAGTCATCTTCCCAGGAGCTGTTGTATCTCTGCTCCTTCCTGGGCAGGCTTCTTCAGATGGTTTTGTCTCGTTGCTTGTGACAGCAGGTGAAAAGAACTGTGTCCAAATAAGAAAGTCAAGTCTTCTTAAGAGGATGTATAGCTCAACTCACGTAATGCCTCACTGTACCTTGCATCCACGCCAGCTCCCTGTACCCTGGAGCACAGACGGGGTCCCGGTCCCTGCCTCGGTGCGGGGCACAGACCACCCCGGGCAGCGCCACAGCCCCCCCCGTCCTTCCTGCCGCCCGCACTGGAGAGTGCGCTGACACCCAAACAGCCTGCTTATAAAATAACAAAGTTTAATCTTCCTTTTTTTCATCTTCTTTTGACTTTCAGTATAAATTACCTCATCTGAGGTGTCACTAGAAATTGATTTGTTATGCTAAATACTTGCCAAATAAATAATGAGCTCCCAAATTAGTCTATATGCAATAAGACAAGGAGTGAATTATTTCTAGCAATTCCTTTTATCATGCACGGATTAAATTATTTCAGTGTTCTGATTCCCAGGGCCAGGCTGTCTCCAAAAAGTGTGCTAGTGACACTTAAAAACAGCAAACCCCCCTCTATGCTCTTTTATGATATTAAATGTCACTACTTCCCTCATTTTGTCATGTTATTACAGCCTTTTCTTGCCTGGAAGGAATCAAATTAATGAAAACTGAAGGAATCCAAGGTGTCTGCCTGTACATCTCTCATAAAATCATCCTCCACATTACAGAACAAGTTCCAAGGTGATGCCACAAGGCAAAAGACCAAACCAATTTAAATACGGCTGATTACAGCCTTTACAAAAAAAAAAAAAAAAAAAAAAAGGCAAAAAAAAAACCCCCAAAACCCCCCCAAATGACCAAAACCCCAAACCTGAACAACACTGATGCTTATTTTAAGGTAGTGATAAAGAGATCAGAAAATTTATTTGGCAGAAATGTTTTATTGTGTTTGCTCTGCTAAGGTAGAGCAAACTTGTTGCTGAGATGCCTCCTTGTTGGCTTGACGATCCTGTGTTTTCTCATCTCATTCTGTGGACAGCTTCTAAAGGTTGTTCGTGGGTAGCTGTCCTCAAGCTGGTAACATAGTCCTACCAAGGCACTCGGAAGCATGGAGCAGAGGGCATTGGCAATGGAGTATGGAACTGCTCCCTGGCCAGCGGTGGCTGCAGTCCCCGCCGTGCCGAGCCTGGCTGAAATGAGCTGGGGACAGGGAAAGCAGTGTCACACCTGGCACTCCTGGCAGAAGACCCAACAAGTGAATGAGCTGTGAAGACTGGGCAGCCCTGTGGTTCTTAAAAGTGATGGGTGGAAATGCAGCTGCCTTCCAGCCAGCACTTTGCCTTGCCGCTCCCGTACTCAGCAGACTCCGATGTGCTTGGCCTTGGGGACTATAGGAAGGGCTACGGCTCTCGCTCTCATGGGTGTCTTTTGAAAGAGACGGGGTGAGGACAGATTGCCAGCAGTTACCAGCACTCAGCACGGTGCCTTCAGGGAGATGAATTCAGGTCTTCAGAGCTTCCTCTTGATGTCCCTTGCTGCTGGACCACAGCTCCTGTCTCTCCGTGCCACCACGCCAGGCTGTCACTCTTCTGCAAGCAAAGAGGGCTTCTCCAGAGCCACCACCGCTCGGTTCCTCAGCCCAGCACCTGGGAGATGTGGTCCCAGCAGCTGATGCCCAGCTCGGGACTCACTAAGCTCAGGTTGCTCTGGAGGATGGGTCAGAGGACCCAGTTACGGTTGCTGCACTAAATGACCGGTTTCTTTTAATTTACTGTAAAAGTCCTGGTGGGACCCTCTTCCTGAACTGATGCTAGCTTCTGCAGATGTCCAGCAAAGAGAGACCAAAAAAATAAATAAATGACGAAGTTGGAAAACTTGGAAGGGGCCCTTATTCTGAAACAAGGAGAAAAGTCATCACTAGGGGCCAAGTATGACTAGCTGCTTTTGATGCAGATTTTCCTGCTGTGAAATGAGACATTATTAGGATTGCATTAGGCAGCTAATATCACTTTTCAATAAAGTGGACTTGTCCACTAATGCTTGAAGATGCTTATTATTATTTATTGATATATAAAGCTGCTATATGAGCCTTACTTAAAGGGATGCTGGGCAAGATTACTGTAATTTGTTAATGTAACAAAAGAATTTCCTATTATACTAATGTGACCTTGCTAAAGATAAAGCTCTTGTGATGCTTCTGCTGTACTGTCTTGCAACAGAGGGTAATTCAGCACAGCGGTGCAGTTCAGCATGGTCTTTGTGCCACTCCCTGAGTTTACTTGTTTTGCAAGGGACTTGGATTATGAATTACAATTCAAACCACCTAAACCAAGTTACTGCCGCACAAAGCGTGCCTGAGAGTTTGTTTATGAGGCGTTTGAATTCTTTACCTGGCCCCTGGCACTCAGGTCAGACCCTCTGAGCTTGGAGTGTGTCAGTGGCCGCTGCGGTGCATCTCTGCTGCCAAACTGCTGCTCCCAGGGAAGGTCTTGCCTCTGAGAAGCATTTCCCAATTGCTCCACAGAACTGAGTGTCTAGAAAACTACGAAATTCAAGTAACTTTAAATAAGCATCCTCCAGAAGCACAGAGCCTTCTTGGGAGCGCTCTGCCAGCTAGAGAGCTCTGTGGCTGGGACTGGCAGAAGCATTGCAAGGAGATATCTGCAGCATAAAGCTTAAATTTCTCAACCTGCAGTCCTCATATGCAGCCAGGAATACCTTTGATATAAGATTGGGCAGTAGGCTGGATGGAAATTTGCTTCTCGGTTCTTTCCTCCTGCTATAAACCAATGACCAGGTGCTTTCCAGCCCTGTATATAGCATCACTGTAAAGTAATTGTTGCTTAAAATCTTTCTGTGGAATTGACAGTCAAAGTGCTGTGGTCACACCCCTTATAATATAAGATTTCCTCTTGAAAGGAGCTCCACTGCTAATTCTGCAGTTATTAGCTATTAGTATATGAACTGCAGAGGAAACTTTACCCTGCAAGTGTCCCCAGATTAGGTCACCACCAAGGGGCATTGCAGGTTGCTGCCGCCACCGCGCTGCACAGCCTGGTGCAGAACTGGTCCTGAGGGAGCCTTAAGGAGAGACTGTAATTGTAAGTGCCAGGTCTGCACTTGCTGGTCCTTCCCAGAAGATGTGTGATAGGAATGGGTGTGTGATAACTGGTAGGTGGCTTGAAGGTCCAGGCAGCTAATGCATCACCCGCTGTGCGTGTAGGACAGGCCCTGTGGCACTGCAGAGCTGGGGGACATGTCCTGTGTGTTCTGGACACCAAACACAAGCTCGTAGCATCTTATGTAGTGGCCTGGCCTGGATGTGTGCTGAGGCTGAGTGGTGCCAGCAGGGACAGCAGCATGGGCAGGGGTGCCGGGGCCTTGTGGTCCCCTCGCCCAGGCAGGGAAATGGTGCGTCTGCGCCTCGCTGCCCCTGTAACCCATTCTGCCGGTGGTTGTCCAGCCAGCCCGTGGGTCCTGAAATGATGGGCCTGAATGTTTAAAAAACATGAAAATTACTGTGGCCACTTGGCAAGTCCATGCGATAATGCATTCTGCGTGCTTTTTAACTGCTTGCTTTATTATTTTATTTTTTTTTGTCACAATTCATTTTTTTCTTTGCAGCTGAAAGCATTTGCTTTATACATTTATTGATTTCAGTTTCTGCAAGGGAAGAGCCTTCTTAGGGATGCATTTCAGTAGTCCTGGTCAAGGCTGGTGTTCCCTTGCAGAAAGCAGGTGCCTCCCTCCAGCCACCTCAATGCAGCCCAGCAAACTGATCTCTCTGCAGACTCCTGGGCTTGTCTGTACGGGTCTGCCTGGGATGCTTCCCCTGGCAATGCCCACCACTGCTGTCATTTCTGTGGTAGCCTGGAGGTCAGAGCCCTGCAGAAAGTTGAAGGTATTTTAGAGGCTGAGTATGGTAGTTGACACCACACGTTAATCAGCTTCTCATTCTTAACTGGTTGTCACGTTAGGGTACGGCTGGGTTAGAGGGGGGATGGCTGCGACGGAGGGCAGGGGCAAAGGCAGGGTGAGTGGCAGCAGGGATGGAGGCAGGCGGGAGGCAGCCTCTGCTGCTGTGTGGCGATGCTCCCCTGTGTGGAGATGTCCCCGAGCCCCAGGGTGGCCCTGGGCTGCAGGCACCTGCCTGGGGCCACCCAGGGGCAGGAGCTTGTCCCACTTGTTACACAGCTGCTGGCTGCCCCGTGTTGGAAGCTTCTGGCACTGCTCTCTCCCTGCTAAGGCCAGTGCTAGTAATGCTGGTGAACTGCTCTGTTGCCATGGTGATGAGAGCCCTGGGAAAAGCTATCCATCAGCAAACACATCTCTCCTTTGCCAGTGGGATTTTGTGAAAAGCAAGTGGCCCGAGCAACCGGACGGGGCTAGGCTGCAGCCCGCTGTGCTGGCCTCCATCGGGCGATGTGCGGGGCTGGCCTGGGAAGCTCCAGGCAGACGCTGGTGGCCAGAGAGGGAGCAGAGCAGGTGGTGCTAGAACACACGCCTCGGGGACCTGCTGGGATGCCGAGGTCCTTGCTTGCTCTCTGATCTGGCCCTTCGGCATAAGCAGCAATGACTCCCTAGTGCTTTGTGACTTGCTTTGAATATCCCAGACGGCTTCTGAAGCTAATACTTCAGAATCGATTCCATCCAGCTTCTGTTTTGAAATGAGACAGGATTGAGATGGAGCAACGGGGAAGAAAGGAGTAATTGTAGCAAGGAGGAAGGCAGAGGCTTCCCACTGTGCTCAGGCTACACAGGGCCATCTCAAATACATCAAGGAAAAAAGAGATTTCCCAAACGGAATCTATTAAATCACCCCCACCCCCCTGCCACCTCCAGTCCTCACAGGAAGGAGGTGACCTGCCAAGACCTGCTTGCTGGGCTTTTGGGAGGATTTGCTAGTGCTCTCAGGAAGGTGCACACTGCCAGAGAGGGTGCAGAAATTACATGTAGGAGTTACATGGAGTTAATTTCTTGCAAAATTGTTTTAAAAACCATCACTATGAGCTGTTTCTGTGGAAGGGCTAACAGTGCGCTGGGTACTGCACAGCATCAGCTTAAGGTGTGACCAAAGTCCTCCCTGCTGGATGCACAGAGGAACATAGGAAGTCAAGATGCTTTTGAACTGTGGCTGTCGTTGTCTTCCCATCATCCTCCCAGGCTGCTGGGAATTCTGCAAGTGGAAATAACTGACTTCGAAAGGTGTGGAGAAACGGCTTCTGCACCCGTGGGGAGGCAGCGAGGCAGCAAGCACTGCTGGCATGACTTCTGCTTCTGACCATGATAGCCTGTCTTCTTGAAAAGAAAATTTGAGGGACCAATTGTGTCAGTAGCAGTTGGAAAAAGGAAAAGTGTTGGTGGGAACTCCAGGCAGAGAAAATGTGGGAGAAGGACACAGGTGGTTATTTCAGGGAAAATAAAGCAGTCTCTACTCACCACCCTTATCTTTGCAGTGGCGCTTGTGTTTTTACGTTCCCAGATTTTTAACAAAGATGCAGCATCCACTGAAAAGCCTTTAAAACAAGCCCTGAATATAAAATTCATTCAAATTAGTCGTGTTACAATTTATTTTCATAAAGTAAAAAACCCTTGATTTGTCACTGAAGTTTAAACTCTGAACTTGCCTTGTGCGTTTGGTGGGGTTTTTTTCCCCCCATCACTTTCTCCTCCAAAAATTATTGATCATTTTGGGGTTATTTTTGAGTATCTGGGTTCAAGCTGGCATGTTATGTTGAAATATCCCAAAGAAGCAAACAAGGAAGAAAACAAATAGCAAGTTTGGAAATAGAACCAGGCAGGCATATGAGAACTGCAAGCAGGAACATTTTGAATAACGATGCATCTATATTTGTGCCCTGTGTACATTTATATTCTTGCTGAGCTTTTATGAAAATGATAAGTTTGCTGCAAATTATGGATAATAATGAAAATGTACCTGCTGTCACAAAGGAAACATTCTGCGTGGAAA
Source organism: Falco punctatus (assembly GCF_963210335.1). NCBI lineage: Eukaryota > Metazoa > Chordata > Aves > Falconiformes > Falconidae > Falco > Falco punctatus. The sequence continues at coordinate 2,083,445 of NC_137590.1, forward strand.
GGGAACACATTCTACTTTGAGAGTATTTTTATTGTAGGCTGAAAACATGTACAAAAGTTGTACCAATTCATAGTGACCACGGATATTAGAGAAAGGGCAAGACTCCGAGCACCACAAAATGCATTTACTAAGTGTTCAGCCCGGGACAGAAATTTCTATATGTAACCTTATAACACACCACTTAAACCATGTTTCTGACTAATTAGTACTGTCAGAATGATGTAATGGGGCTAGAGCCTGCAGGGAGATAAATGGAGGTGTGTTTCTTTTTTGGTAGTGTAGGTTTAAAATCTCAAGATCGTGATGGTAAATTATAGTGGTCAATACCCATAGGTCGGAGCTGAGGCATGTGGAGCTAATGTGCAGAGCTCATTGGAAAACTCAGCCCAAAGTCTAATGGCAAATAATCAAGTCCTTTCTAAAGGATTAATGGACTGTTATTATGCAGGCCACAGCGCAGCCCTTGTATGAAGGGGTTTCAAAATCACCTGTTACTACCTTTTTTTCTAGGCTTCTTAGCTATTTCCCATGTTTCTTTTCGCTGTCCTCATTTCTTTGGGATGAGCTGTGGTGGGCTGCTCCTGTTCTCTTGTGCAGAGAGGATGCTGAGCAGACCTTGGAAAAATTCCTGAGGCGCCACGGTAAAAAATGCATAGCCTTGGTGTTGGCTGACATCATACTTGTCATACTGAGAAATGTTCTGTATAGCCTATCATCTGGCCTAGAAACCTATTTTTATTTGTTTGTTCATTTGTTTTTAAAAGGAAAGTTGTCTTGCATATGTACCTTTGCAGTGGGAGAAATAGTGAACGCCGGTTTGCATTAACTGGCTTTTCTACCGCGGAGTGCAGAGAACCAGGATCTCACCTCAGCTGTCACCCACCGGCAGAGCCGCAGCATGGTCTGTAGGTGATGACATCTGAGGGGTGGGAGGGGGTGAGTTTTTCTGTGTGTTTCCATCGCTGATGGCAAAGCGGGTGCATTCAGCAGCGGGAGCAAGGGAGCTGTTTTGCCAAGAAACATTGCAAGAGACCAGGACGTGTCTCACCTGGAGAACCCTTCCTTCATCATTAGAAATGTTTTCCCAACAAATAATGCAAATTTGGCAATACTGAAATACTCTGTGATGTAATTTCAGGCTTTATAAAATGTGTGTTCCCAGGAAAACAAAGAGGGGCAAGGGAAATCTCCCAAGATGAAAATGTCATTTATGTGTTTTCAGGTTCAAAGATTTTATCTTTTTCCCTTTGAAAATAATTTTCATTTTAAAAGTTTCTCCTCTTTCATCACCCTGCATCTTCAAAGATCAAAATGAAATGTTTCACTCCAGATTGAATGAAACATGTCATTCAAATAAATCTAGCTGGCTTTTTTGGAAAAAAAAAACCAAGAATTCTCCCGAGACCAGTCTGGATGCTGATTCCTCAGACCTGCTAGTGATGTGAAAAGGCAGCTCAAGCATACACCTCTGCTCCTGTGCCTGTGGCAGCCCTCTGCCTGCGCAGGCAGCCTGGCACATCCTCTGCACAGAGACCTGACCACAGCAGGGGCATGTTATGAACTGGTTTCCACCTGGAAAAGCTGGTTTTGACAACTTGGGTCATTGAGATCTGCTTTCAGGACAAGACAGAGGTTTGATGTTCACTGTGTGCCCATGAGCAGCTCTACACACATCCACCCTATCCTTACAAACAGCTGATCACAGGCTGCCCGGGAAACCCATCTTCCCTGGTGGCACCCAGCAGTTTGAGGAAGGACCTCAGAAGATCTTGCCCGCCTTTGGCTGGCTGGAGGCAGGAGGAGCATACCGAGGTGACCAGGGCAAGCATGGTGTACTGGAGCTGTCAACACTCCAAGCGCCACCTTTATTCCCGGTTTTCTTTCTGTGTGCACTCGGGCACCCTTGAGCCAGCCTCCGGTGTGCTGGTGTGAGAAATCATGTCAGCAGGCTTTTCTAAAGTGCAGCTTAGATGGTAAAAAGGAGCAAATGACTGGTCCAAAACTCTACTGCTTGTTGTTCAGGGAGAGAAAACATTTTCTTTATCCATTTTCCCTTCACGCACCAAGCCAAGCTCTCCTGTCCTCCCTTCTTCTGTCTCTGCCTTTGCTTCCCATCCACCTATATTTATCTGTTTCCTTCCACCTTTCAGCAGCAGGGATGCACCATGAAACATGACTTTGTCTCAGTGGTCTATTGTCAAGCCTGCCCGATGAAACATATTACAGATAGGAGCAAATAATGCTAAGAGCGGGACTAAGGTGGATCTGTCTGGATTTATTTCTCTCTTCTGCGTCTTGCTTTCTATTTTTTCTGTACCACAACTGCCTGAATCCAGCCAGTTTTTAATGGGTAGACATCAGTGAGCCAGTGTTGCTTCATGAATCAGAGGGAGCTGAAATTCTGCAGCCACTGAAGACCATTTTCAAAAGCAATCTTGTGGACCATTTTTTTTTGTTGTTTGTTTGTTAATTAAAAGTAGAGTCTAGCTGCACTCCTGCAAGCAGCACATCTAAGAAATGCTGCCAAGTCTGGGATGTGAGGCCAAGCCAGTGCAACCCACCGTTCTTGGCTGTCATGCATCCCTGCAAGCTGGAAGAAAATACAAAGTGTCACTGGTTTTTGATGCCTTCTTCCTTTCCAGGGAGATTCTGCTGTCCCCTGTACTGAAGGGCTCTGAAGAGCCCATATTCTTGAAAATTACAGCTCTTAACTCTATTTTGTCTTCCTACACAGTGGTTTGGGACAGGAACTACAAATATTTTGTGCTGCTAAAATGAGAGGAAGGATCCAAAGGTTATCAGCTACATTCAGAAACTGCCCAGGCTGTTCCTTTATGCCTTGGAGAAGGTTGCTTGGAGAGCATAATTTTCTAATTTTACATCCCACATGAAGAAAAAAGGACTCTTCTGAAGAGAAATAGGACCTCAGATTTTGAGTGCCATTATCTGTATTTGCCGCAGCATCTTTGTATCTCAACATTGGCGGCGAGCGGGGAGCTCGGGCAGGTACAGATTGTCGGGAGCTGAAAACACCAGCAAAGCTGGCAGTTGGAGTCACCGGTAGGAAGCTGCGAAGAGGCCACATATGGATAAAAACCTGTGTGTCACCAGCGACTGGAGTCCACACAACTCTATTCTTCGGCACAGATGCAATGAAAGGTTCGAGCTATTTCCACGTGGCACCATAATTGGGGGCATTTACTGCATGAAGCACAATAACTGGCTCCCATTACGCGGTTTATAGGGTGAACTTCTGCACACTCGTTCAAATTCATCTGCTTGGCAAATTGAGAGCGTTCGCTGGTTCATGAATCTCCAGATCTGTGAACGTGACCAGCTGGCGATGTCTGTGGGTGCAGGTTCTTTTCTGTTTTAGCTGCAGACATCAGTTTAGTAAGGCATGAACAGAGCCATGGTACCAGTCACTAGCGTGGAGTCATAAATTGTTTCTCAGAATGCCTCTGGAAACAGGGCATGCCAAATTGCTTTACAGTGCATTTGTGATAACAGCGCTGAAGAAAACGCCACTTAAATACAATTTCCCACTAACATAGGGAAGGGCTAAGGGAATACATAAATAATTAGCACCTCCTGGATGACTCCAGTTCTGTGCGTGGAAGGACAAGAGGGAAGTAAATAGTGGGATGGAAAGGGATGGCTTTTCCTGGTAATTGTAAAACTTAATTTCCTCTTTAAGGAAAGATCAAAAGTGTATTAAACTGAATGCCATTTGATTTCAGTGGGGTTTGAGCTGATTTCTGGAAACTAGTGCTGGTAAGAATTGCCAGGGAAAGCCCATTGAGACTGACACCTTTACAACCACTATGGCTGACTGGAGATGGGAATTACTTTTCTGAAATAACTTAAAAGATATGTGTTATAATGTGGAAAGGAACCTGCAGTCATCTGAGAAGGGAGAAACCTTGTTTTGGACGGTTTTACAAATATAAATCAGACATTTCATTTTTTACTTTTTAAAGCATTTCTTGAGGCTCCCCAACTTTCCTGGAGCCCAGGATCTTGTGAGGGGAGCAGAGGAGGCAACCTGGGAGGCAAAGCTGGGGTTTCTGGCATCCTGCTTGGTCTAGAAGCTCTGGTAGATCCAGCTCCAGGACAGTCTCCTGGAGAGAGAGCCCAGTGCTGAACAGACTGAGAGCAGACCCAGAAATCAGTGTCTGAAGCCAGGTCTCCCAGGGCCCACAGATTCTAGCCACCAGCATAATCTGCTGAGGGGATACGAACCTGTCAGCCCTGGAAAATACAGCTGTTGAGCTGGTTTGTTACAGGGAAGTCTGCGCTCCCTGCCAGCTTACCACAAGTGAAAATAGCGCAGTTTTCCATTAGAATTTTATCAACATCTGCATGTTCCTGCAGTGTGTTTCAGTGCTGAATAACTGACCTTTTCCACTGAAGACGTGGTCTGTTGGAAAACTCCCAGCTGGCTTTAAAATTTGCAAGTTCTGTTCACCATGAGCAGCAGTTTGGAGCTTCATCGATCAAGTCCTTCCCCATGGCTTCCCACAACTGTTGGAGTTTGTCATGAGCTGCACTGTGTGGGCACCTGTCTGACAGGTCCTGGATTGGCACTTTCTGTCCTGTTGCACATAGACCATGAAACATCACAAACCAGTGAATTTTGAACTGTGGTGGAGCATGAACTGTTGTGTAAAGAAGAGATATTGAAATACCTGTTCCTCAACAAGGTCCTTCCTTCCAAACAGTCACAGAACGGTTAAGGAAATGTTTTAGTCCCTCAACAGCAAAAGCAACAAGGCACACATTTAATTCTCTTTTTTATTAGTATCATATCTTGTAACAGGCAAATTCTGAGAGCTTATTATCAAACTCACAACCCCTTCGACTTAGTAGAAAGAAGATAAGTAAGAGAGGCCAGAGATGTCTTCCCAGGAGAACATCTCACCATTTAGGAAAACCCTTTCTTAAATTCCTGAACCATTTACATCTCGTATGCATTTGCAAATTACTGATTTGCTATGTACCTTACTTCATATTTAATAACTCTTCTTCCCTTGATTAACATAGCGCCCATAGCCCTCCCTGTCATGCAGTATCACCAGATACATGGCACTGCCAAGCATTAGCATTGCAAATACCTTGGAAAACCCGGTCTCACTTCACTGGAGTCTTATAAGGCGATTTGCCATACAAATCCATATTACATTGCACATTCAACACGTTAATACTCTCTAAGACTAATTGTTCTTCTTTCTCTATTAGTGGGAACAAGATGCGCAGTCTTATGTTAAGGATGAAGTCGCTGTCTGTGTCGCTGGTCCCCCTGCCCCCATCCCCGCTGGACACCCTGGAGAAGGAATAGATTTCTATGTCTGAACAATATTTCTAGTAAAAGGAAAATAACATTCAGGTTAATCCATGGATCTTAGATGCTCTTTAGACTGTGAAGTGGTTGTGCTGCAGGAGAGTGAGTTTGAAGTATTGTGCACAGGGAGGGAAGATTCAAGGGGGGACGGGAAGATTGATGTAACTGCCAATGGACATATGCAGCACGCATCATGTGCCAGGGAAAATACAGTTTATACAGCTCATACACGATATTTGAGTATTTCCTGGGCTTCTGTGTCTGGCACCTTATTGCAACAGTTGTTGATACCTTGTACTTCGGAGGCTGCTGAGGAATACTGATCCAAGAGGGACCAGTCCAGCTGTGGGGCCAGCTGCAGATGTGGAGGGAGTAGTGTGGCACCCCGTAATACCCAGCTCTCCCTTACAGGGGTCATGAAATCAAATGAACTGCTTCTTGCCAAGTGCGCTGGGACTCGCAGAAGGTGCACTGCCGACATAAGTGCATGTTGCAGAGATAGATCAGCTTCCTGGTGAGCAATGCTGTCAGTGAGTCACTCAGTGAGAAAAAACCCACTCTGCAGAGGGCTCCGGTGACCTAGACAAGTTGAATATACCAGTTGGCATGCCCCGGGCTTCAAGGCGACTGTAAAGCATGACAAAAATAACCTGCTGCTTTTATGTTGCCTTAGGCCAGTTTTGGGCTGAACGCCTGATCCAAGGCCCCTTTCTGTTCCTTCAAATAGAGCTGCGCTGGGAACAGCACCGCGTTGGGTTGTCCTTGCCAGCCACTTGCATTTGCTGTTAATTCTCTGGAAGAAATGCTGCCTCCTGCCTCACCCAGGCTAGGATCCCTGCATGGAAAAATGGCTTTCTCCTGCGCGTTTGTTATATGCAGCTGCGTGAAACTCTCAGCCTGTTCAATTAAAGAGCCCGTTTCCCCATTAACTGTCTCCTTAGACAAATGTGAAGTGTATTTAATGTTCGCTCAGGATGAAGCCAACATGTTTCTCCTGCTGTTTTACACTTTCCTCTTAGTAGGGATTTGTCGTCTCTGACTGTTCAAATACCTTCAAGTTTCTCAGCATTTACCATCAGGAAAAGGTAACAAGTATGGTGACAAAGAGTGAGTGCCAGATGAGCCTGGAAAATGGATTGCTTTAATAGATGTTACTGAGGCCCTTTTGCACCCTGCCTGATGCTGAGCAACCACCCCATCCATCACACTCACTCTGGCTGAGTAGCAGCACACCATCCAAGCTTTCACAGACCTTTTCTCCCCTTTTCCTGTTAGGTAAAGTGGTGGGCTGGATCCCTCACCTTTCCTGACGCTCTGAGGAGAGGCAGTTTAGAAAGGGGAAAATAAGAAACAGACCCTCTGCATTGTCCTGATCCTTTTTATTAACACGCCCTGAGAATCAGCTTCTTCCTGCCACTGGTACTTTGCCGCACATTAATATAACAACTGATAAAATACCCTCTGAGCCTTTATTTTCCATTTCCCCCCTTGTTTCTCCAGCATGGATTTTCTGTGAATCGAGTAGCTGGGGAAACTGATGTAGATTCTTGCCTGTATGAAAATACTTTGCCCGAAATAAGAGTCTCACATTGGGCTGATGTATTAATCCCTCTCTTCTGGACAGCACTAATCACTCCCTGTTGTTTTTCAAACTGCAATTCAGCACTTCTGCATTTGCCACTTGCTGCCTTTCAGCACGTTTGTATCGGCCCCAAGATGGGGCAAAAGGAGGGAGCGAGGAGGAGGACAGAGCCCCGCTGGCCTGATCCTGGGCTTACCTACGTCTTAAGATGTACAACTTGGCGTCAGTGCTCTCAAGCAAAAGCAGCCTCAGACTCCACAGCGGCTCTGGCCCCTGGTTCCCCACCTTGCCCCTAAACCTTGTCTAAAGAGCAAAGGTGGGGGGGGTGGGGGTGGGGGGGTGGTCGGTATGGACACCAGTCTGCCTCAGTGGGACTGACAGGCTTGATGGGACCAGCTTGCTTCCTCTTCCTCTTGCTCAGGTTGGAGGCTTCTGAGTGCTTTACATTAGCGATAACTAAAGAGCAAGTGATGGGCAGGCAGCTGTTGTGGTGCGAAGTGTTCCGGTCTTTGCCCCATTCTGGCGCGAGGGCAGCGCTCCTGCCCCCAGAGCCTGGCAAGCACGAGGCCCCCGCCGTCGCGTTGCTGCCCTGCAGACCCCCTTTGCTGGGGGCTGAGGGGGGTTTTAGCTGACATGAGAGGAACCCTGGGGACAAACACTTGGTGGCTTTGTGCTCTGAGATCAGGCCCCAGCTCTTCAGTAAAATCAGTCCTGATTTATCCCTGTGGATAAATACCTTCAGCTCAGAAGGATTCCATCACTGTCAAGAGTGAGGCACGTCCCCAACAAGTGGCAATAAAAACCTTTATAGCACTTGCTCAGCATGACAAACCCTCTTCAACCTCTTTCGGTGTTGACTTTATTGCTTCTTCCCCTTGGGAGCTGTACTGGGCAGCCCAGCCATACTGTTGGGGTGGTTGTGGACGAAGTGCTGATGTCCCCATGCTGGGCTATGGCCACAAGGCATGTCTCGGGTATGTTAAGCAGTTCCAGCATAAGCACTATTCTTTCCCAGTCCCTGCTAGTCCATGGATCCTGATACTGTGAAGATTTGGCTCTAAGCAGTTCTGTTTTGAACTGAAATGGAAATGAATCTGATGATAACAATCAAGAGAGTGCCTTAAGCACTCTGGGTTTTTTTCCTTGTTCCTGCTCTGTCCTCCATGGATGTCATGGCTGGAATTACATCCTACTGATCCTAGCAGAAAATGCAGTTAGAGCTACAGCTCATGCCAGGATGAGGTGTTAACTGTTTTTGTACCCCCAGGATACAAAGAATCTGTCAGTACTTGGTCCCACAAGAGGAAATTTCTGGCTAGTGCTACCGGTGTCATAAACTTGTGGAAACACCAGCAAGGTCCCCAACCCTGTCAGCAGCTGAAAACCTGAAGGGGTTACCCTGGGGTTCTCCTGTCTCCTGCAGTACCTTGTCTCCCAGGTGTTTGACCTTGAAAGCAAGCACAGCTGGTGGGTCTGATGACCCAGAGAGAGGAGGAAGATGTAAAAGACTTCTTGAAGACTGGTCATTAACTGGTTCATCTCTCTGTTTCAGGCACATTGTGCATGGGAACAGCATCTGCACTTGGAGCTTGTTGCAATGGCTTGGAGTCGTTACTGATGGGATAAGCAACAAAGAAGGTAAGTAAAAAGAAGCATCTGAGGGACAGCAAAGCTGAGTGACATCCCGGTGAAGAGATTTTGATTACCTGGGGCTGCCAGTACTGTGAACACAAGGGATAAAGGTTACCTAGGAGAGGTGCTACTGGAGGGGGCAATGTCTGGCAGACCTGCATCCTCTGGAACCCCACTGTTTCCAGGCTATCCAGCATCACTGCTGTTGAATTCCTTAAGTAAGCTTGAGTTCTTAATGTGGGGGGAGGCTCTGGGTCTTTAATTTGCTAGAGCTGCCCTCTTCAGACCCCCAGGTGAGGTCTCGGGACAGCAGCTTTTGCAGAGTCCCTGCTCTTCACCCCTGTACCCCCAGCAAGGGCTTTGCATTGGAGCTGATGTGGAGGGATGTCTTTCCTTGATGAAACGTGATTGACAGCAGCAGTGCCTGCACTTTCAGCACATGGGAACTGGAGCATCCTTCCCTCTCACAGCAGCAGCGAGGTGGAGACAGGGAGGGAAGAATCACACACCTGAACACCAGCCCACCACCATCCTGTTTTCATCCCTGGCTCTTTCATCACTTCTGTTTCATGACACCTAAGCAAGCTTTACCAGCCCCATCCTTTTTTTTGTTTTTTTGTTTCTCCTCCTTTCCCCTGCATCCCAATGTGAAAAACTGGGATTTCTCTCGAACTAGGGGCTCACTGGGACAGGAAACCTTCAGCGACAGCAGAGGCTCAGTGATTCCCAGCCCCCCACTATCCTGCCAGTGCCAGGACCCCAGCAACAGGTGGTACTGGCAGAGGGGGGGACTATTCCACCTGCTGCAGCCTTGCTGCTCTTTTACAGCAGTCCTAGTTCTCTCTCTCCAGAAACAAGCTCCAGGTCGTCCCTGACCTCACCTTAGTTTCCTACTGGCTTTCTGGCTTCTGCCTTCCTTTGCCTGCTGCCTTAGTGTATGAAGTAGTTGTTTAAGATATGCCAGTGCTCGACCTTTACTAAGATTACTAAAAGCATCTCTTGAGGTCTTGAAAGACTTCTTCACTATAAAGGAAGCTAAATCCTTCTACCTGCAAAGATCTATTTAGATTATGAAATAACTCCCTGTGGTTAGGTACCAGATTACACTGCACAAGCCTGCAGCATCTTCCAGCAGATGACCTCAGTGCTTTTTACCTTCGAAGCAAAAGGCTTTCCTGAGCAACTTGCCCAATGTTTTACCAGACAGCTAGGAACCTCAGACTGAAATCACTGACCATGGTGTGGGGTCCTCCAGCCCCCAGGACCAGGGCATTCCCACTTGAACCAACATTTATTAGCGTGACCAAACCTACCAGGCAGCATGTTGCAAAATTTACCATTAGCAATGGTAGCAAGACACAGAACCATCAACATTGGGTTAGTCCAGTAGTAGAGGGGGCCTAATTAACATTACTTTTGTTTAGATTGCCATCTTAAAAATTATTATGGAAAATTGCAGATGTTCCCGAGCAGGAGTCAAGAGGCAGAACTAACATAACTTTTATTACTGGCCTCAGTGCAGCACTTTTCCATCAAAGCATCAGCCTGTTTCCTTGCTGGTTCATTTGCTTTTAAGTGGTCTGGAGTTACAGGGCCACCAGAGAAAGCTCGGAGAATGCCCACCTTCCACTGAAGTTTTATGTTCACCTACTGTATGCATTAATTACTCAAGCATTTCTTCACTTATATTTTGTAAATGGATCAAGTTTCCTAATATTATTCACTAATCAAACCTTCTTGCCATGCCATGCAGAGCAGGCAGCTTTTTCTCCTTCTTCGAATCTGAAGTGACGTTTGATGTAGCCAAGGTCTGCTTTTTTCCACACCTGGTAGTTCTGCTCTCGAGAAATGTTCTCCTAGGAAAGGCTAGGAGAGAAATCAGAAATTCCCTCCCTGAAGCACACACCAAAATCCTGTTGCTGCTCTGCGACCTGCCAAGGAAAAGAGGAGAAAACTACAGCCCAGGCATTGAGAAATCACTGTCAGCTGCCTGTCGCTCCACAATTATCTGCTGCAAGCCAGACTCACTAGTCACTGTCAAGTCAGGGAAGATGTTCCCTGAAGGCTTGATTTAATAGAAACGCAATTTGTCTTATGGGTCAGCAAAACAGGTTGAGGATGACCTGTAGTTTTCTGTCCAGAGGGAGCTTCGAGACCTGACCAGGATGCCCAATTACACATGTAATGCGGGATATAAACAAGTGGCAGATGTCACCGGCCACAGACGCTGCTTGTCCCTTCATATGTGGGGTGGGAGAAGGCAGGGGCTGGGTCCCCCAGCGGGGTCTCGGTGCCGCTGCGCACCGGCTGTGCCCACACACCCGAGCCTCTGTTCACAGTCAGCATCCAAAGACAATTTTTGGGGTAGCATTTGGCCAAATGCAATGTGTAGAATGAGTCTGATACCTATCTCAGATAATTTCCTGGTAGGTCAAGTGCCACGTCAGTAGTGTTTGTTCAGAGTCAGGGAGTAGTTGTTATCGGTCCTGTCTGTACAGTGGTTCGTTTTACTTGTTGGAGTGAGAGGAGGAACATGAAATGATGTCTGCAAGATCTGGAATTCCTTCCCAGTAACTGCCAGAGCTGTCTGGGGCATGTTATCCCATGGGATTTTCTGCAGTTTCAAAAAGGCCAAATTTCCATCTCTGAATCACGAGTAACATCCAAAATCTTCAGCTTTCCTGCAAGCTGGTGCTTGAGAAGACCTCTTCACTCAGGTCTGTTGAAATGTTTTAAAATAGTTGATTAATTAGATGATTAAATGGTTAAATAGATGGTTAAATTAATGGTTAATAAATGCTTAGATGGATGGGTTTTAATAGTTCTTTGTAACTGCAGCCTTTGAAAAATCATCATGTTCAGAAAGTAAAAGCAGATAGTTTTGCTTAGAAAATACTGAAATGCAATATTTCAGTAATTTCACACTTTATTATGGTAAACGTGATTGAAAAAACTAATTCTAAATGTCCCTCTCCCTTGAACAGTTTTGGTTTCAGTCGCTGGTATTTATTCAGTGGAAAAGATTTAATGCAAAACCCTCAGACAGGTCTAGTTAGATCTCCAGTAGGAAATGGTAACCAAAACTTTTTTTTTTTATAACAATAAATTCTCTGTGATTTGAGTTTTGAATATAGACTGTATACAGATTCAGAAGTGTAAGTGTGCATAGATGTACACATCTCAGATAATGGAATATTACATCAGAAGGCTGCTCGTCTGGTCAGGAATATTTCACAGCCAAAATTAAGCTGGCAAACAACAAAAAAAGTTTTGCTGACATAGTTCTGTGTCAGACATGAGCATGCAGGGAGGAGCAGCCTGAAATTGCAAAGTGTTTTGTCTTAAGAGCTTTAATGTGGGATTTAGGAATCTCATACTCAGGTTTCTGGGCTGAATCGAGCAAAAACGTTCCAACCTTTTAAGTTTCAGGTGTTTCATGCTGTTTGGTCACATGTGGAATGCTGGCTGTTGCAGGGTCACACTTTGTTCTAATTTTGTCCGGGCTTGAAAGCAGTTAGATAAGCCCAGAAAACAAAACTTCAGAAAAAAAAGCACTTACTTTTTGGAAAAGCCCTGCAACTTCTACTGGAGGTGGAGAGTGCAAGTTTTGAGATTTTAGTAGCAAAATTATTTATTGTCTGCTATGGTTGAGCATGGCTATTATTATTAACTAATTTTCTTCTTTCAACTCATTTATTTGCAAAACCCTTCCACTCTTTTAGAGTGCTCAAACATAACCATTAATTTTTTATTCTGCAATTTTTTTAAAAATGTATCAGATTAGTCCAAATAACTTTATTTCATTATTTTGAATTTTCTGAGCTGCCAGACCTAACTCTTAGGAAATCAATTATTTACATGGCCCACATGATGTCTAATAAGCACAAGAACAACATGTGAAAAAAAGCCCATGAAGTGAAATCCGAGGAGGGAGAGCGAAATACAGTACAAAAATTACGTTCCTTTTCCTCTTTCAATTCTGTCAGTCACCTGAGAGCAACAGGCCACCCTGCAGGGAAGAGAAAATGCAGTTACCACTCTGCTGTGGCACAGCAAAGGCTAAAAAAAAAATAAATTAGCTTAACACAGGAATGCAGAATATGTGGTCAGTGTTGTAGGGACACTCCAGCATGTACAACAGTAGATGTAGAGTTAAGAAAAAAAGACTTCCCTTTGAAACTTTATAGGCCTTATTGTAAACAGCCAGTGACAAATTTATTTTAAAAATTATTAAAAAAAAAAAATCTTGTCGGGAAGCTCTTAAGTCAGCCAGAATATTTTCCCCCAGATAGTGATGAGTTGTCCATTTTGCTGTGGTTCTGCCTAACTGTGATCCTGTAAGGAGTATCCCCAGTTGTTCAATAAATAATAATGTTACAGAATTTAAAATAAGAAACTAGATTATTAAAGTTACAAATCTTTGTGGTCTTTATATTTTTAATAAAACATTTATCTATTAATAATGGATACTGTTTCTGCCCAACTCATGCTTTAAAAGGAGGAAAAAAAATAATAATAAATGACCATTGGAAAATTGCCAATATTTCTGTATCCTCCCCGGCCAGGTCTGACAAAAATGCAGTTACATTGATAAACTGTTCATAATTTACAAAGATTTAAAAATTTTAACAGCTCTACGTAAATCGAGGACTAGATGTTTAGCCTTGGAGGCATGCAACAGGAAAAAGTAATCTGGTGCATCCGTAGAGATAAAAGTTATAACTTCATAGCCCTGTGCGCATAGGTAATGGCGCAGCTCGGCTCACAGGGAGCACAATGCACACATCGATAGAGCGTTAAACTTTAATGCACATCACACTGGGAGACCTCGGGGCGGTTCTACCTTGAATGTTTGTTAGCTGAAGTGATCCTAATGGAATAATAATGTATTACGAAGAAGTTGACGATAATTCCTAAACGGCAGGGAGAGGAAAAATACATGTATATGAGGTGTGCAGGTGCATGTAGGTGTGTGTAAGCGTGTGTTTATACATTTGTATATGTAGCTATGTGGGTGCGTACAACTGCGAATCTCGGGAAAGTAATGAGGATGACATACCCGGAGAAGTTCACGGCAGGAAAGGAGGCAGAAATTCCCATCTCCCTGAGTTTATCCACCTGGGATGCATTTTCAAGGGGCCTCTCTGAAGGCACTTGCAGAGTTTGCAAGATACGGACAAAGCACCATCAATTCTGTATTTATGAGCATGAAGGCACTTCTGCGTGCTCCCAAGGCACCCATCCTGCTCAGTCCCGCCTTGGCGCTGCCCATCCATTACGCTGGCAGTGTCCCTTTGACCGCAGCGGGGTATTTGCCCAAGGAAGGACCTCAGTGTATGGCTCGTGATGACCCAGGCAGCAGGGCAGGCTGAAGGGACGCAGTCCTTTTGCTTTCCATGGGCGTACAGGTGACTGCAAATGCCAGGTCCAGTGAACAGGCAGGTAAACTTAGGCAAACCGCAGCTCTCCATTGAGACAGCCCAAAAACCAGTAAGATGATTGGGGGCTGCTCCAAGTTGCCCCCCACCCTCTCCTCCAGCAGCCCCTTGCATGGGCATGGCGTTCAGACCACAGCCGTGCCTCCCCAAACCCTCGGGAGTGTTCGGCTGAACTCTGAGCTCACTGCTGCTCTAATGAAGTCAGCAAGGAGCAGCAGAGACAAAGCACTGCAATGCTTTTAGGTGAAGATGTATTGCAGCTTCTGGTTCTTCATCCATCATCCCGGAATCCTATTATTTATGAGATGAAGATGGAATTGTTAATTATACCTCCTCTAGGGCTTTTCTTTGACAGAAGTCACTACCTGCACAGCCCCAGTGCAGGGGGAAGGTTCAGTGTGCCACTCCTGCTGAGGGTACCAGTGACATATCGTCATGTTATTCTTTACTTTTAATGAGTAGGATATGCTGTGAGTGACCTGCCCTTTCAGGCTGCAGGGGAACATTCATCCAATTGTCTATGGATGATAATTGCAGATGGTTATCAGTCCTGTACTCAAAATAGCAGTCTGACCCAAATGAGAACGTTTTCCATGTGGCTGCAAGCGTCTTATTTTCTCCTTCAGAAAAACATGAATAGGGGAATTTATTTTTTAATTTTTTTTAAGGCAAAATGTTCAAGTATCGGGTTTGAAATGCTGTAAATATTTACTGGATGGAATTCTTTTTACCCACAAAATAAAGATTTCAAAACCTGGGAGTGGAAGGGACAGAAGACAGGGTTTCAATTTTTCAGCTTGTGGGGGTAAAAAGTTAACATGAAAAGTTGGATTTTTAAAAAGAAAACTAAAACAATTCCATGAAAATGAAGTAACATGAGCCCAGCCTTTAACAATAAAGGAAAAACACACCCAGAGGAAAGGAAAGTGAACACAAGGAGTGTTCAAAGCCAACACAAGTTTGCTTTGGCTGCTACGAGAAGCTTGTGACCTTGCTGCAGCTGCAGCATGCCAGCAGCTGTGCCTGAGCCGGCGCGCAGGGTTTGCCAGGCTGGCACCGTACTTTGCAGCCCTGCAGCCCAGAGCCTTTGCTCCGTTCTGCTCCTGCAGCTCCTGCCCGTCCTGACCCCTCGGTCAGGTTGTCCCTCAGCTGTTGGCACCTGCAATTCTGTAGCCCCCCGCACCAGCACTGCGGGTGGTGCTTGCGGCTGCGGTGCTCGTGGCTGCGGTGCTCGTGGCTGCGGTGCTCGCTGCTGAGCTCCTGGCCGACCCTTGCTCTGCAACAGCCCAGCTGCCCGCCTGCACCCGTCCCACCGCAGCGTGCCGTGCCCCATCTTTGCAGCCCCAAATAGGTCTGTGGTGGGTGTGTGAAGCGTAGGGTGCCAAGGGTCACTTGGGAAGTTGCGTGTCAGCTGAGACAGAGCAAGGTGGATGGTTAAATGGAGATATGGGAGGTTAAAGCTGGCCTAGGTGTATGCCTGGGAACTGACAAGGTTGCCTCCACGCAAAGGGAGGATGAGAAAGGGAGATGAAAATGCAAAGGCAATTGTTATTTACTGGCCTTTATTTCTTGAAGAGTACTTAAATGCTCAGCAATCTTTTGCTGACACTGCTTGACAAAGGCAAACACCCAAGAGCTGAGGGTTCAAGCGTGAAAAAAGAGAATTATTTTGAGCCGCTCCTGCAAGGTGTCTGCGTAGGAGCATGTGTTGCTTGGTGCTTCCTTCTGCATATCCCTGATCTAAAGCTTTCAAAGGCTGGTGTGGCTTCGTGAGCACCTGGGACTTGGCTGCATCCAGCAATGTGATGCCCATGGCACACAGCCTGCCTGCCGGAGGGCCATGTCACATTACCGTGGTATCTGTGTCTGGTTTCACTGGAGTGAAATCAGTAACTGAATCAATAACTTCAGTTACTGATTGATTAAAAGTCATAGAAATGCAAATACCCTGAGGAGCACACCTGGAGGAGAGCTAGCTCAGAGGTAATCTCTTATTTTGGTTCACACCCAACCAGTCAGCTGGCAACTCTGCACAGAGTTCCCTTTACAGACTTCTTCACAGGGCTTTTATCCAGAGAGGCATGTATTTCCTACCCATATCTCTGATGGTAGTTGCTTCAATGCAGTCGTAGGTGGCAGAGGATGACCATGAAGGATGAACTGTAAGCTCTGGAGGTGGGTCTGATGGAAAGATTCAGGTTTGCAATATAGCAGGAAAGTTCTGGTGACATCTAATGTTGCAGCGCCTGGCAGCTACTGGCTTTTTCCCTCGCTGTGTTTGCCTGCACAGTGGAAATGGCCACTGCTGCAGCTGAGTGCCTGGCATGGTCCAGCCACAACACAGACCGCGCGGTCTCTGAGGAGTAATAATGAAACAGTATTAGTATCAAGCATGCTTTTTACTGCTGTTGCAGAAGGATCTGGTCTGGGGACACTCCAGATTATCCACAATCACATTAAGAATGTAGCCTGTGAAATCAGACTTAGGTAGGGGACATGTATGGTGACAGCAGCATTTTCAGATATGAAGGTGACGCAGCTCTGTATGTGGGGCAACCGTACATGTGCTTTAAATATCTTCATCCAGATGTTCAACATCATAAACCAAAGCTGCTGAAACTGTGCTGGAGCCATATTCAATCCCAGCTGATATCATTAAGCTGCTGGGCCTCCCCTGTGACAGCATCACAGTGACAGCTGGAAATGGTTAATGACAAATTACTGGGTTTAACACACTGGGGCTGAAATTGCCTCTGCATCAGAGGGCGCGGGAGGGCTGGGCTCCTGGGCCGTCCCTGGGGACAGGTCACCGCAGAGGAAAGCTGGTGTGACTCCATTCGGAGCAGGAAAGGGGGCAAGTTGTTTTTTTCCTAAGATACTATCCCCTTGGAAGATGTAACCCACAGCTGGAAAGCATTTGGCCGTGACTGCTGTGCACACGCCGCATGACAGAGGGTGCCACTGCGGAGCAGAAACAGAGAGCATCTGCGGAAACCGGACTGGCAGACAGGACAGCGCTGGGACCAAAGTGATGTTTATTTCTGCAAAAACACCATGGAGAAGTTAAGGATGATAGCACGTATCTGTAACTGAAGTTAAAGCAACGTCATGGAGTGCTGCAATTACTGCACAAATAAGCGTTAGAAACTCAGGAGTTAAGTTTAAACGTAAGGAAAATAGAAAAATATGTCTCATCCAGATTATTAGGACTGTAAGCCCTAGTAAGTTCCCCGTGTTGGGGCACTCAGTTTTGATTAAGGCATGGTGATGTTTATTCCTACAGACTGAACTAAGAGTTTTAAAGAAGCCAGTTAGTTTTGTTTCTGTTTTCACATTTTACTAATTTACTCTCAGGTGGTAGGTGGACAGAGATATGGCCACTGTGAGTGCAGCGAAGCAGAAACACACATGTTCGGTTTTCATTCCTGGTCTTGTGTTTCTTGGCTTTTCACTACTAACCTGGGAGATGTTTACAACAGCTCAGAAATCATTTTTACCTTGAAATGATTCAGTTCAACATTAACACAGTTGTAACTAACTTTGAAAGGATTAAAATATAAGTACTGTGCCACAAATGTAAAGCCAGTGCATGCCTATAATAATATGATGGGCTATGCTATGTTCTTAAATTAAGGTTTTTTTTATTAAATTTAACTTGTTTTATTGCTATGGCCCTGCACGTTGCAAGCATCCCATGCCTCCATGGATCACAGCAGTGGAGCACACCAAAGGGCAGCGGTTCTCCCAAGGCCGGCGGGCAGGGTGGCAATTCCTCCACACACAGAATGCCACAGGCACCTTCCACAAACCCTCCATCTTCTATGGCTCTGGTTTCATTCTCTGTTCCCCCCTCCTGCTTCTCCTGACCCTCCCTGGGGGGGTCGGAGCTGCTGCCCAGGCAGCCGTTCGGCATTGCAGTCTTGGCCTGACTCTAACTCTAAATTCTAGGAAGCAAATTTTGCCCAATAAAGGGAATCAATACGCTTCCCTGTGCATGTTCTCACCGCTGTTAACAAAACCATCACATAAGCAGTTCTTCAAATCTCTTCTCAGATATTGCTCCTAAAATATCAACTGCAGAGCGTTCGATGAGATTAGCACAACGAGGCCTTTTGTGGTGTGACTGGCCGGCCCCTGCCAGCTCTCCAGGCTGCTGGGGATCCTGCACGGAACCTGGCTTTGCCCAAAGCTCTGGGGAGGTTTGGGGAGGGAGGCAGCAACAAGCAAGCAGTGCACGTGGCTTGGAAACTCATAGGAGAGCAGGCTGCGCTGGCTGCATTCAGAATTCCCAAGCAGAGAAAGAACAAGGAATTTGGTGAAACGAGAGGATCAGCTTGCAGTGGGGTGACTTGGCAGCTGGTAGCAGGACAAGAAGGGTCTGGGTAGGACCCTGCAGAGCCTGCATGGGGCAGGCTGGGAGCAGGCTGCCTCGGACCTGTGCTGCAAGCTGGAATAAGCAGAATTAAATGACCGTGCTCTATGTGACTGCTGCCAGAAAATGCAGACCTCATCTTCCCAAAAGCACATTTCCTGTAGATGAACTGTTTTGATAGTTTTTTGATTGAAAAAGTATCTTAATATAGGAATAATTCCAGAAAAGAAACCAAAGGCTAGTTTACATTGCACCCTGCAGTAAAAAAGACCGATAGAGGATGTCACAAAAAAAATCAAAAAAGGGGAAACACTTCTAAAAAGCCAATAGTTTTTCATAAAATCTTTCATGTTCTACTAAAGGCCATTTTTCAACCAAATGATTCTTTGCCTTGTCCTAGGCTTGAAAAATGTTAAGCAGCATCTCCCAAGGCCATGTTAGAGAGGCTGGGAGGGAAGGGAAGCGATTGCATTTTGCTGAAGGGGCTCCCAGATACAGTGGCTGTGCCTGGAATGACTTTCCAGATATTTCATGCTTTCAGTACTTGTCTTTAAGTTCAGTTTTGCCTCAGTTTTTTTGGTGCTACTCCTACTTTTATATCTGCGGTGTTCTCACAAAGTGGGCAGTTACACTGGAAGGCTTCCGGACTCAGCGGTGCCTGCATCTCTCCAGACGAGCATCCCGCCTGCATCTCTCCAGACAAGCATCCCACAATGGCTTCACCCATGCAGGTTAGGCCAGGGTGACCACCAGGCAGGCACAGGCTGCAGCCCCTACACTGAGGGGCGTCACACAGCTCAAGGTCTAGGTTTGGCCACCAGGGCTGGAGAGGGGGCAATCCCGTAGATGCTGTGACTGAAGAGAAGGGAGGGTGGGCACTGCTCATCCGTGAATCTCTCAGCAAGCCTGCTCCTGGGGGCGGAGGGTGTGTGTTTGCTGGTGCAACCCCAAGGCAGGATGCATTTGTGCTACCACAGAGCGTGAACTGAGCATTGGTTTATCGGTGGAGCGGTGTCCCTGCTAGGGTGTTGTAACATGCTCAATGCAGTCAGGAAGCCCTTCTGCAGCTTCTGGGCACTAGTTCCTCCAGCACATCATCTTGGTGAGCACTAAGGCTGGGGGACTGGCTGGGCCTTGGGAGCAGAGTGAGCAACCTGGAGCTGAGCACCTCTGGCTGTAGCTGCCCTCGCATGCAGGCGTGCTCTGTGCTGTGTCCTGCTGTCCCCATCCCCAAGGGCTTGGCCAGTCTGTTTCCACAGAAACCTGGATCCACGCTTCAGTAGGTCAGGTCTGGATGCTGCTGCTGCATTTGCTGTCTCCACTTACTGGCCCTCGTAGCTGCTGCTGCCCTTTGGAGGAGTCCGAGCTGTCTTGCCAGGCTTCTGAGATGTGGAGTTTTGTGCGATGCCAGCTTGTTTACTCCTCCAACCTGAGCCAAGCATCGTGCGCTATTTAGCCTAGAGAGATTTGCAGTGAAGTAGGGAATTGTTCCATTATAGAAACTGTGGTTGAAAATGAAGTTATCTTTCTAATGGGCCAAATATATACATCAAAATGTTACAGAAAAGACCCAACAACTGCAGTTTAAAATTACTTGGCAGGATCTATTGACACATTTGCTTGCCGCCTGATTAATTGCCAGTGTGGGTTTTATTGCTGGAATGAAAGACCTGTAGCCAAAGGTCTGCTATTTATCCCTGCAGACTCCTGTCCGGCCTTCTGCCAGGCGCCCCAGCTGGACCCGGGGGTGGGAGGAAGCCAGGGCCACCAGCCTCCAGGGAAATGCTGGGTTTGCAGCCTCCCTGCTGATTTTGTCTTGGCCTCTTTGAGGCGCCTGTTGGACAGGGCGACCGTGGGTTGCTTCCCTGGGGCTGCGTTCTGTATGGTAGACAATGGGCATGGGGCAAAGGAAGGATGATGTCACCAATGGACTCTTCATACACTCACACACATGTACATTATATATATATGTCATATTTTGTGGAGGACTTTGTTCACAAACTGCATGCTTGAGTTTGCAGAGTATTTTGACCTGAGAATTTCAATATGGTCACAGGGATTTCTATTCCTTCTCGGCACACTAAATCTATGTGACTTGGCTTTGGGGCCAGGCGGTCCCTCCACCACCAGCAGCCCATCCCACGGTTCTGCTTATGTTCTCCCGCACTCTCTTTGTCTTCCCAGCCTGTTCCTGCTAAAAAACCTGTGTCCACCCCCAGCAGCACTTCGGTCGTGTGAGCTATCCCACCATCTCCCTCTGATCTCAGTGAGATGACAGCTCTGTGGCTGCAGGCAGACCTCAAGTTCCTCTTGACTGGCGTAGACTGGGAAGGAAGAAGCAAGATTCCTTTTGCAAAATACGAGGTCCAATAAGCAAGCTTACTATTAATATAAAACTGTAATTTAGTTCAGATCCAGCTGTCACAGCGTGTTCATTCAGGCCATTTCAGAGCTGGCATTTCTGTGGAAAAGCCCTTCTCCCTGGCCACAGTTCCAGCCTCTCCCTTGGTCCTTCCTCAGCACTGGTGGCTCCTGGTCCCCTGGGAGCCTTTGTTCCCCTGTGGTGCTCAGTGACTTTTTCATACCCCAGCTTTGCACTAGCAGAAATGAAGTCAGGACATTTTTTCAGGTCTCTCAAGCAGGAACTACTTGCTACTGATATTTGCCATTTCTGATTGCTTTTCCCTTTGGACAGTCATGTTTCTCCCAACACCTGTGCTGTCATAGAAATATGGTCCAAGAAAACCAAGGCAAATGTTCAATACTTCTGTTATCTATCCAGCAGCCCCTTTCTTACTGGCAGAGTTTTCCTCTTCTCAGCTAGCTAATGTCTCGTAAGCCATCAGAAATAATGATTAGGCAAATGCATCCTGACCACTACCTATTTATTCCTGAATTTTTGCAATAACTGTGTGACATGTTGATACAAGAAGCAGAGGAAGCGAGAAGTTCTCCCTGTGTCTTTCAGCAGGGTAAGACATGCCCAGCACTCTTGCCTTCAGGGGGTTCTGCCGCTGACCTTTTTAGTGGGAGTCTTGAGTTTCCTGAAGGACATTCTATAGAGTGGTGGGAAGGTATGGAGGGGAAGGGCTCTGGATCTGGTAGCAGTAGTGGTCAACACCATGATTGCTTGGGATTGCTGTACCAAGGTGATGCTGGCAGCTCTTTCCAAACATGTCAATCTCTGTATCCATTGGCTTAGTCTTTATGTTTGTGGCGCTCCACTTGATTTACTTTATGCAGAGCTACAAGCAGTGACAAGCAGGGTCTCGTCACAGAAAAGCTTAAGTCATTTTAGCTAAGATTGGCAGTGATCACTCTCGAACAAACATGAGGGAGAGAACATCGCCTGTCTTCTAGACATTACCAACTTGGACTAAGCCAAAGATACCTACGAACCATTTATATGTTTCAAACAAGAGCTTCCTTTACATTCATCAGTCAATTAGCTTTACAAATTGCTGTAATGATGCTGACATGTTTGGTGGGCTGAGCAAAAGTAGATGGTTTGATCTGTCATTTTATCAAAGACCTCAAACTCTGACAGGCATGTGAAAAAAGAGAAACAATTTTTTTTCCCCACCAAACCTGTTCAAGCTGAGCTTTGGCATAAAGATTCAGTTCATGCTTGAGCGTGGGGTGATGGCTTCAGCTGCCATCAGGTACTCTCTGGCAGTGTCTATTTGTTTTCCTACCAAGTAAATCTGAGGAACTTTCTAGAGAATAAAGGATAAGAGCAAGTGTGAATTAAGGGCATAAGTACCCAGGCACTTCTTTAGAAAAGCAAAGCTGGAAAACTACATCAATCCCCAAGCAGGCTCAACCTCAGGTCTGAACCTCTAAGAGAAACAGCAGGAAGCCCATCAAATTGCAGGGCTGTGTTACTGTGCTACAGTGGTGGCACTGCTTGATTCCATTTTAATAGAGCTGAACAAAATGGGAAGTGCTTCTCTTAAGAAAGTCTCAATAGCTGTATTTTGGGGAGACTGGGTGATTCAAATCCATTTTGTTTGATCAGAACTTTCTCTTGCCACTTCCCTTCTCTAATGTGCTTAGAATCAATTTCTTACAGAGCAAGGAGTGTGTGGATACAGAAGTCAGCCCAAATGTTGTCTACAGCGTTTGACCTAGATTTTTCAAGGGACTTTGCTATACACATGCATGCACAAAATCTAAATTCAGCCAAGTGTCTAGCTTGCATGAATGGTTGTGCTGGTAAATCAAAAAACCACTAATGCAAATGGACAGACTTTTTTCTGCACAATTCCTGATCAGCACGTGGCAGTGCAAAGAGTGTACTTGCAAACTGAATGTGCAGTTAAACATACATTTTTCACAGCTAAACCCCCTTGGAAAATACTAGTCCTTCACACTAATTAGTTAGAGATCAGAATCTAACTTGATCCCAGAAAATGTGCTCACTCAGCCAAAAATAGGATAATGGTTGTAGATATACATATGCATGTATTTCTGTTTTGCAGGTATATTTACTAAATGCACATACTTCAGAACAGCATCTAGACTCTACCTTTTTAATGAGGCTGGTGGCCTTACAGAACATTTTCTGTTGCAATAAAGTGCTAAGTAGGGAAAAAGAAGGAAATCATATCTAGAGAACAAAATTAACTTCTTTTCCCCCCTCCCCAGCCTGGCAGGAGTCTGCAGGCAAAAGTCTACGTGCCCTTAGGAGTCATCTGTGTAAAGCAAGCTCCCGGTGTGCGGACTTTACAAGAGCTGACATGAATGTGTATCTGAGTTAGAGAGATGTCAGTCTGGCTTTCAAGCACTGTCACAGCTGCTAAGCTATGGGCTGGACACGCTGTGGCTTTGTTCCAGATGAGCAAACCGGATCGCAGACCCTGGTGTGTTAACCATTAGGGGCTCTGCCTGGAGAACCCAAAGATGTCAGCAAGAAGTGGGGTGGTGTCAGTGTCAGGCTAGTCTGACAGATGACAAGGAGCACATCTTCATGGAGGCACTGAATCAAACGGCTCCAGTTCAAACTGTGGAGATGTTTTTGCTGGCAAAAACCTCTGTCACAGCTGCCGTGTTAGCCCCGGCTCTTATGACCGCAGGGAAAGCTCCATGGGTACGAATGTTGCATCCCACACCGTTGACAACCTGAATTGTTGGCTTTACCATACTCTGGACTTTGCAAGGCTTTGGAAAGCATTTATCTTACTGTCAGAGGAGTTTTGCCTCCAGTGGTTGAGCCAACCTTGATTATTCTAGAATAATTGGGGCAGCGAAATTTTGTGTTGTGGTGAGAGCTTTCCTCGGCACTGTTATGCTCAAGCTCAGGTTGCTGAGCCCACTTGAGCTCCTTGGCTGCTTGTGGTGCTTCTCAGCCATAGTGGATGCTGCCCCTGCTCACCCCCACTGCCTCCTGGTCGTCGTGGACAAAGTGCATACAGACCCTGGGATAATACGTGCCCCCCAGCCAGCTTCTAAGGAGTGGGTGGGAACTGGGAATGGGGCCCCACTCCTGGCTTGTCCTCTTCCCCTCGTGACCGGGAGGCAAATGTAGGCTGAGCTGGTGTGCAGAGCGCAGGGCTGTGACCCTTGGCTCCTGAGAGCGTGGTGCTTAGAGGACTCACTTCACCTGGGTTCCTGCCACCCTCTGCTTCCTTCCACAGCTGAATGCTGTCACGGGCACCTGCATTCTCTGCTCAGACCTAAAACATTCATTAGGGATATAATGAACTTTGTTTTTTTTTTTTTTTTTCCAGTAGGAATAAGGAACATTTAATCCATTAGAAGTACAAATTGGGGCGATTAGCACTTCTCTCGACCTGAGGGGCCTCAGGCATGGGTCTGGTGTACTTATTATGTCACACCTGATAGAACTAAGGGATAAAATAGCAGTTCCTGCCCCAGTGAGCATGAAGACGTTAGGGAGACATGAGTAGAAACACGAGTTAGAACTTCTGACAGCAAAGTGCCGCAGTAGAAGGTTATTTTAGAACTTCCTGCCTCAAGGGAGTTTGGACTTTCTTGCCTTGCAGTCAGCTAAAGATGTTGATGCCATTTTAGTAAGAATTAAACATAGTCTCTCAACTTCAGGCATTTCTCTTAAGTTGCCCTAAGTAAGATCTATTTTTTTTCCCCTCCAACTTTCCCTCAGTGCATGGCTTTGGCTACAGCATTAAAAGCAGAAGGTTCAAATCAAACTTACAAACATAGCTGTCATTCAGCTCTCTCCTTGGCAAAAGCTGCATTAATATATACTGAAGTGTCTCAGCTAGTGATCAAAATTTTTCTTGCATTGCCATGGCAATGCAAAGGAAACTGAATTCCAATATGACAAAATAGCTCATCTCTTTACCCAGTCATTACCACTGATGCTGTACAAACATAGAACACTGAAAACAATCAGGTGCCTAGCTGCGCTGGGATGGGGCAGGTCAGGGTACCTGGCTGTCCTGAAAAGTGCTGGAGATTAGTTCTCTTCCATATCCTATGATGGATTTGCTTGGGGTTTTTTTGTAGTTGGTGACTTTTATAATCCTCAAGTCTTGGGCAAGCTTTTTTGGGTTTGTTTTTTTTTTGCCTTCCCCCCCCCCCCCCCCCCCCCTTGAATCTCAGATTTTACTGAGCAATGATGTGCTTGTGGCTGGGCTGGGGGTGGTTGTAGAGGAAATGCTGAGAGAGTGTGCCCACCCCTTGTTTTGTGTTCCTGCTGCTCACACTCAACAATGTGCACCCTCTTTCCTTTACATTATCCCAAGGAACCCTTTCATGTCTCTTCACTTGCCCCAGTCAATAACCTTTGCTTTTCCAGAGTACCTAATTCCCATAGGCTTCTCGTTTACCTGTGGGCAGGGCAGGAGGCAGTGTGTACTGCTTGCTTGGTGGCCAAAACCCCTGTTTTGTCTGGCCAGCTTCAAGGCTAGTGAACAGTTTTTCAGGCTGTGCTCTTTGCAGGTCTCATTTTAAAATTCATAATAAAAAGATTCAAATAGAAAAACACTTTAAGAATAAGACAAATACTGTGTTTTTTCAGCAGCCCTAAAAAAATGGAGTTAGTTTTTTTTCAGTGTTTGATTTTGGCAAGTCGACAACTGCTAAGCTCTAATCCTTTTGCAGGTACTGACAGCCACTTGCAAAGCTTGAACCCACCATTTATATGCACCCTTGCAGAGGTGGATGGCCTCCAAATACATGCACTGTCCAATCCTTTAACCCTTCAAAACAGGAGCCAAGATGCTGGGACCAAAACAAAGAATCAAGTCCTCTTCTGTCATCCTCCTGTGGATAGTTCTCAGCTACACTGGACTCAGTGATCCGCTATTTTCCACCGATGTTTAAGATTATTTTTATTTCTTCTTCTTTGTGTCTTAAACCACTTATAAAACCACATTCTGATGCCCACACTTGTTCACAAACACAAGGCAATGTCCCAGGCCAAGAGAAGTTCTTATGAGAGAATTGACCAGAGATGCATAAAAGTGAGGATCTTTTCCATTCTAGGGTTCCCTATTAATTTGATATTTCTATATGCAATCAAGGAGTTTGCATCAGCTTTCCTTTCAGAGTTTGCGTGTGCCTGACTTTTCTA
Source organism: Falco punctatus (assembly GCF_963210335.1). Taxonomy (NCBI): domain Eukaryota; kingdom Metazoa; phylum Chordata; class Aves; order Falconiformes; family Falconidae; genus Falco; species Falco punctatus. The sequence goes on from NC_137590.1 coordinate 2,109,368, forward strand.
CAATACTTTCAAAAATGAAATTGAATATTTGTATTATCTCATCTTGCTTGGAAGAAAAACAAGCGTGAAATATAGACAAACAGAAAGATCCTGTCCAATCTACCTTGTAACTAAGTTTACTTTCAGAGTAAATGACAGCAATGAGAAGAAATAGCATGTAAAAAAGTGGAAGTGCACAGACGAAGTCTGAATTCTAGGGCTATGTGTTCCCAGTAATGGAGACTTGCGGTGCTTTCAACCCTGTGTCTACTGAAATCCGTTAAGACTACCGCACAACCTCTTGTCCCCCTTTATAACTTGCATGTTGTCACTGCTTTTCAAACCCATCACTCCTGAGAATGCCTCTCTGGGAAGTGCACACAGCACTAATAACAGGAGCCACACGTGAAGGAAATTCACTGTCAGGGAGATGCTCTGGAATATGTAACAGAGGATAGTATTGCAAAAATGTCACAATGCATCCTCCTGATAATATATTCCCTGTGAGCTACACAAAGAGCAGAGAAAGAGAAGCTTTTGTATGGCAGCAGACACCCCAGAGCCATGACATGAATTTGCGAGTGGCTTTGTATGTCGTTGTGAAAAAGTTGCTTTTCCCCAACTCTTTTTTACCCTCCCAGCCCCTCTCAGTGCAGGGAACAGAGGCTTGAATGGGCACAGCAGAAACCACCCATGGCAGAAGGTTCATCCTTGAGTCACAGCCAGCAACGATGCCGAAACATCCCTGTGCCTCAGGGCTACACCACAGAGCTGCACCCCCATGCCTGGACATCTGACCCCTGAAACAGGACATCAGCAACTAGTCCCTGCTCTCAGGTTGCTCGAAGGTGGATCGTCTCTCCCTCCTGCACAGCTGACCAGGGACTTCCCACAGCTCCAGCTCAGGCAGACCCTGAAACAAAACTGGCTGGCAGTACGGTGTGTGCCACCCTTCTTCCCATAGCCTCTGGTCACGGCCAGAGCCAGGACACCAGACGAACCTTTGGCCACTCTTACCAGTACAGCTGTTCTTATCTCCTTGCAAAGCCCACCCAGTGCTTGGCTGTGGCTACCTTCCCACATGGGCTGAGTGGGATTCTGAAGGCAAAGCATCACACCGGCTCAGCCTGCCACGAACCTGGATTAACTGCCAGCACCTGTGTCACTCAGTGAAACTCGATCCTCCACCACCTGGGTGTCATTAGTTAATTGCTCATTAGTTAATTGCTTCTTAAGGCTCCCACCCCCCTCTTGGCTCGACTGTTTTACCTTCTCACAACATGCTGGAGAAACAGGACCCGAAGAGCTAAATGAACCGTCTGGGGGACCCACAGCAGGTCTGGTGCCTGCCCCCTGCCGCCTTGCCTCCCTGCTGCTCTGCTACCACGTCTGGTAAGCACCTCTAAACACTCTTTTCAGGTAAGTACATCCAGATAATAAAAGGGTTTAATCTAGACCATCTTTGTCATAGAGTGAAGCTTGTAAATGATGCTGATCTGTAACGGAAGAGGGTGGAATTCCTCTGAGGGAATTGAAAAATAAATGCGGTGTCCTGGTCCATAAACCTTACTTGTGGCAGCAGGTCCCACTTACAGCAAAAAGGACTGTATGTATACATGAGGATATATATATATGTACATAAGGACAGGCAGCTCTGGAGGCGATAGCTACAGACTAATTATTCTAATGCAGAGAAATCTTGAGTCTAAAGGCTTTCTTGTGAGTTCCTGCAAAGACATTGGATGTCCTGCTACAGAAGAGGTTGAGTTAAAGTCTGAGATCCTAGTGTGTCTTAACTGCAATTAAAAACACAAATAAGCAGATAAAGTACAAGGATGCATTTTGTAACCAAAAAGAATCAGATTTATTGGCTAAATATTTATTTGCCTTGAGATCTAAGCAGCTTGTGCCAATGCAAGCCGTGATGCCTTGTTATTTTACACTCGGCAAAACCACACAAAAGCTATTAATTGATTAGACTTCCATTGCGCTTTGCTTAGATACTAGTTGTGGGCAAACAAAGCTCTTTGGTATTCCTACAGTCCACCTGCCTGATTAATGAAAGGACAGCTTATCCAAGGTATGTGAAGCTCAACCACATCATACCTCATCTCCTGCTCTGGTTTTTCAGCCTCTCCCCAAATCATGGAGGGTGACACCTTCTACCCGCCCCATCCCTGCAGGCTGAGTGCTGTGCAAGCCCTCCAGCCCCCGGCCCCACACATCTCTGACCCCTCTGCTCTGAGCAACACCTGCGGCACCGGGTGGCTTTTCTTCAGCACGTGCTAGACCTCAAAGCCCTTCTTCTTCCTCTGTAACCCCTGTACACTGCTTGTGATACCTGGGTTGGCAACGCTGTTAACTAAGCATCAGAGCGATACTTTGGTGAGTAGTTGCAGTTTTTAAATGGAAATATGTTCTATAGTGTGGAATTCCCAAGACTTCTCTGACCAAAGGAAACAATATGAATACAACCTCATTAAAGACTAATGCGTGTTTCCAGGCATCGACAAACATCCAGGCAGCTCCTAGTGGGCCACAGGGGAGAAGCGTATGGAGCACTATAAAAGCTTTATGAATGACAAACTTGCCAAATTGCTGTTTAAACAAGGAAGCAAATGGGAAGACCATCTGCATCAGATTGAAACTGCTCATAATCCTGTCACTGGTGCCAGTATGGCATGTTTAAGCTCTTGTGTTGGCACATCCCCAAAAGACACAAAAAATTGTAGCTTTTACAGCTATGTTCTCCCCTCCTGGTCATGGGATCTGAGGCCTCCTTTGCCATTTCTCCCGGATTTCTGGTGGAGCAGGTAACCTTCTCCCTTCCCCCTGTGCCTTGGACCAGGCGTACTGGGGAGCCACACTGGAAACCCCCAGACTCCCCATCACTGCTTGATCTCTCCTATCTACTCATGGTGTTTCCCTGCCTCATCCCCAGCATCAAACATCTCGCAGCCTCACACCTTCATCCTTAGCAAACCTCCACCAGCCGGCGGTGCTGCTGCCCTTGCTTCACGGAGGAGAAAGCGAGGCATTGAAATTACTTGGGTGAAGTGACAAGGTGAGCCTGTATCAGCAAAGGGCTGCCCCGGCTTTGCCTCTTGCTGGGCTACAGTGACCCTGTGTCCCTCCCCCCTCAGTCCGGGGCTGCACACCAGCCACAGGCTCCTTTCCACTCATGGAAATTAGTACAAACTTGAAAGAGAGCTGAGGGAAAGGCAAACCACCAGCCCACCACTCCTCATGTAGATCTTTATCTTGTCTCTTCACAAGGAGCTTTGAAATAGAAATAAAACAAGTTACTGATAATTAGCTCTAAAGACACACAAGCAATTGTGCTTTATCGTGTACAACCTCTTTGATAATAGACCAGGCCTTATGCCATGAATTGCTAATTAATTCTTTCTTAGCAAAATGTTTTGCTTAATTAAAGGGTGTACTGATTTATAAAGCTGTCCCTAAATATTATTCACTTTGTATCTGCTGAAAAGAATGCAGACTGTTCCTGCACTTTAGCATTTCTTTTCAAATTATTCTATTATACTTAGCTACACTCTTTTCAACGTTGATTGTGACAGATTCAGAAATTATTAAATCATAAATACGAAAAGAAAAAGCTAGTGATATGCACATAATGGGAAATGTTCTCACAACCCCCAAAATATTTCAAATAATGACAAAACCAGAAAGAGACAGGGAGGCAGAAATTAAGCTCCTGGCCCAGTCTGTTCTTAATCACACTGGAGTAAATCATGACCCAGCACTCAGCCTGGTGTAGAAGTGGAGGAAGGATCTGTCTTGCTTTTCCTGCAAGCCCACTGCTACTTAAATCAGGTCACACTTGACTGTCTGCTGCCTTTCCTGGTGTTTGCATGGGGTGGGCTCATCAGCAGGTTCAGTCTCTGGCCTTTTTACAGATCAGGACTTGCTTTTAAACCAGTTTCTCCTCAGCAGCTGCTGTTCAGGCTTTTTATCCTGCAGTTGCACCCTCCCACTTGGTGCTGCCTGTGCCTTGCTGCAGAGGGATGGCAAAGCAGGGGGAACGCATGGGTGCTGTCCCCTAGGAGCCAGCACAGACCTGTCCCCAGGGTTCTGGTGGCTTTAACCTGGTGCTGATGGCAGCAGCAGCCTGGTCGAGAGGCTGTAACCCTGCTTACAGTGTTTGGTGTGCTTGAGAGCCCAGACGTGGAGGAGGGACACCAGATAGGTGGGACCATGTAGGGGATCTGGGGCCAGGCACTTGGCTCAGAGGAGGTGTGGGGAGTTTGGCTGGGACACGGGAAGGTTTGGCATGATAGGGGAACTGCAGTAGGCAGGTTTGATCCAGAGGATCTTTGGAGACAGTAGGGTTTCAGGGAGCTTGACTGTGCAGGGCAGCTCAGGCCAACATAGCAAAGCGAGGGGGAAAGCCCCCCCAGGCTGGGATCACCGGTGGGGGTAGCTCCAGGGTGTGTGGCTTCTCAGTGCCTCTAGGGATGCTCAGGGGAACACAATGGTGATGGGAGCACTTTGATTTTCCTGGAGCACATGAGTGAGTAACTCCCCAGGAGGACTTCATCCTGCTGCAGAATGAGCTGCCACATTGCCATGTGTTTTGGCGTAGCATCGCTACATGCTTGCCCTGGCCTGGAGGGCTTCCCTGGGCAGGGGCCACCGGTGGAGACAGGACAGTGGGCTCGGTGCACCCCCAGCATGATGCAGCCTAGCTATAGAAGACAGCACCTTTCACCTTTGGCCACTTCCCCACCATCCTTAAGAGGGGCTGAAAACCCTCAGGGAGCTGAGCTTTGGGATGTGCAGCAATGCCAGAGGTCTCCGCAGTGACTCCTGATGCCATCCCTCCCTCCCACTCCACAGGGTCATGCAGCTCTGCTCCAGACACAGCCCCTCAGCTCCAGGGGCGAGCCACCACTGTGCGCACCTCTGCCCTCTCCATTTGCATGTGTCAGCCATAACATCACACGAAGAGTTTCTATTTACTCAGGGAAAGTTAGTGATTTACTTTCCAGCCTGTTTACCTTACATTTTGTGCTGTATTACTGCCTGCTGCATAAATCTACTCCAGAGTACCTAAGGAGCATTTGATGAAATACTGCCCTATGAAATGCATAGGTTATAGTTGTCAGCAGCTGTAAGTCTGTCAGTGTTCAAATGCAAATTCATTTTCACCTAGCGTTCATTAATCAGCCCAAATACCTCCTTCTTTGTCCCTTCCCTCCTCATTACTGATGTGTCATGTGGCAAGGTGCTCGTCACAAGTCCTTGCTGTCAGAGTGGTGTGAAAGAGTCAAAACCCACACGTACGTTGATGGGGAAGTCATTTGGGCTAAGGTTTTGTTGCAAGCTGGGGACTCTAATGAAGTGAACGGAGAGAGTTGTGAACATTCCCAAGCCATTTGATGAGCTTAAACAGAAAGCAGATGAAACCGGCTGGTTGTAATAGTACTTGTGTGACACTAGGTGAAATGCGGCTTTTCTCTGTGAGCCTTCCTATTGAGACTTTGAGTTTCATCAGACCTGAAATGAGATGAGACACATGTGATCAGTGAGCACAAGCAGTTGCAGAGGAAAGGAAAAACCTGCTTGCACCCTGAGAAGCGGGGCTGCTGGGCTCGTGTGCAGCAGTGTCTGCAGCCAGCACACCAGGATCCAGCCTAAACTTTACCCAGAACCGGCTTTCCCCTCCTGATCACTGCACTTAGCACCTGGTTTGTTTGCTTTAGAGCATCTCTTTTCAATGGTTTTCCATCCCTGCATGGGATATTCTCCCATACCATGGAGAATCTCTTGCCTTCCCAGCTTAAGTTGCTCTAACAGTTAATTACCCTCGCTGTTAGAAATGTGTGCCCTATTTCTAGTCTGGATGTTGGTTGCCTACAGAGACATTATGTATGCTGAGCACTGGATAACACACGCTTCTCTGAATATATTTGCAACTTGATAATATTGCTCTGGTTACTTCTCATACTTAGCCTCTGATCCCTGGCTGGGGTAGATCAGAATTGCTCTGCTCAAGTCAGGGCAGCCGTGCCAGGTGACATGTCTGGATTTGGCCTGTTATTAACTGCAAGACACAGTTGCTTATGACTAAAATTCCCAGTGTTTTTTTTTTTAATAAGGACAAGAAAAGGTTAAGCTGCTGCAGATACTCATATTTAATCTGTTCCAATTACAATATGCATATCACTTTTCAAAAAGGATTTGAGACTTTTCCTACACAGACTTAAATGTGTCCGCATGAAATATCAATGTTTTAGGCTAGGATTTTCAAAAGCACCTTAAGGAAATGAGGCTCCCACTTCTTATTGACTCTCATTGACTTCCCTGACTGCTTTTGAAAAATCCCATCCTTAATCATTGTTATTATGCCATAAGAAATGGTTTCCCTTATTATCACTGACATATCCTAGATACTGCCAGCACTGACAACTGCCACGTCTAACCCACACAATGTAATAAAATAAACAAAAAACCGACTGAGGTTACTCAATGGGCAAGTGCTCAGCATGTTGCTGGTTGTGACAGTCAAGCAATATTAAGGTTGTCACAAGGTCCTTATGCTTACGCCATACCTTGAACACTGTGTCTGCACTTGGAAAGCGCAGCCCAGGAGCTGTCAGCCAGACCCTGCCCTCCTCCAGGCAGCCCCCGGGGGCTTTGCCCCGCCAGTGGAGAGGGCTACCCCTCTGAAGGATGAGTTAGGAGCCAACACACAGCCCGGGGACTTGTTTGCCATACAAACCAGCAGCCAAAGGGTCCTAGGTGAAGTTTAGGTTCCCTCTGGTGTTTTGCAAGAATCAGAGCCAGCCCGGTTGTTAATCTTTGCTCCCTAGCTGCCTGCGCTGCCTGGCTCTGTTCACATGCCAGCAGCAAGACAGAGGGAAGCAGCACTCCCAGAAGTGCCCATGCCTGCAGGCATGGGCTAGCAAGATGCCAGGGTGGTCTTCAGAAGCATTGGAGGGTCATGAGGTGGCTAGTGTAGGGAGGCATTCACGAGGCTGCTTGTTACTGGCTGATAAATTGCTGCGGTCCCTTTTGCGCTCTCTGAACTCTTTCCCTAGCGCACCCAAACTGCAGCTTTCCCACCTCCAGCTTGGCCCCCTTCAGACTCTCCAGGACACCCCCCTAGCCTGATGCCAGGTCTTTTAGACAAGATCCCAAACGTGCTGCTATCTCCACATGGCCCTGGGAAGCCACGTAGACACAGCTGTGCTCAGAGGGTCTCCTGCATTGGGTGGGGATTCCAATGCAAGGAACGTGCCCTGGCAGACACCCGTTGGGAAATCCCCAAAACACGGACCTTAGCCTTCTCCACCCCAAAATCATTACAGAACCAGCCTTTCCACTTGCACTCATGTCTAACAGCAGAGCATGTTGCTTAAAGCTACAGGCAGAGTAAGAAAATTTGGGCTGAACTGGGAGTGGTTCTTGCTCTGCAAAGGCTCTGTTTGGTTTCTGTAGTACAGGGCATGTGAGAAAAAGCTTCAGAGCCTGTTGGGGCCAGAAAAATATATATCAGTTTCTCAGAATCCTTGCTCCTTCACAGCAGGGTTTCAGGTGGCAACCAGGCTGTAAATACAAGCCTGCTTATTTTTGCTTTCAGATAGTGCCAAACCTTTAGCTATTGACGATAAGCAAAGGTTCATTAGGAAAAGGAAGGAATAGGTGGGGTTAGCACAAAATACAGAAATCCCAGTTCAACTGCTTAGAGGCCTCTATGGATTAATAGAATTAATTTATCTTGCGGGGCATTAATTGAAGAATGTGCTGAGGTTAAGGACAAGGTCAGCTCTGAACAGTGTAATGTCTCCTACATAATTCACTTACCAAACCATCAAGACAATCCATGCAGATTAATAATGAAGGATGGACGTTCTGCTCCCAGGATCTCAGGGAACATAACCTTGTATTACAGATAACTTTAAGTGAAAGTTGTAGGAAGGTACGTGGCAGATGTTTTATTAGATGAGACATACAGTACTTTAAGATCTGCAGTTCCAGATCAGATCTGGACATACAGAGGGACGCTTCTGACCCAGCACAGTGGTTGGTCCCTCTGCTACACTGCGTAAATAGTCCTTAGCTTGAGCTCACGGTCCCCTGCTAGGCAGCTGGCAGTCTCACCCCTCAGCCCTATGAGGAGGCAATCAATAAAAAACAGCTCCGGAATTGTTAGCATGCTTTGTTATTCCACCAGACTGACTCAGAAAGGGTGGCTGACTGGCTGCAGCAAGCACCTGCGAACCATGCTGGGGAGAAGTACTGGGCTGGGGTTTCTTTGCTGGTGGGGTAGGATGGAGAAAACAGGCTGTGACTGCAGGTGCTGTGGCATTGCCAGCAGGACAGCCTTTTGGGTCTCCCCCAGGCAGAGTGAGCAGGGGTAGAGACACCCCCAGCCCTCCCGGGATTTACCCCGCAGCCTCTCCAGCCGCTCTCAGGTTTGCCTTGCCAGGGCCAGGCGAGGGCAGGTGCCTGCCCACGTAGCAGGACAGAAGCCAGCTCAAGGGGAGTGAAAGCTCAAAAGGCACGAGCAGCTGGGCCAGGCTTTTTTCTTCCTATAGATGCTAGGGACAAGCGCCATGGGGTATGGCTGTGACACTTACTGCGAAGCAGCCACCCCTGCTGTCTCTGGTGGAGGAAGTAACTCCAGGTCCCGCCGCCCGTCCCCTGCTCCCACCAAGCTGGCCAGCTCTAGCCTGGCGGAGCTGGTCTGCTGGGGGTTGTTCGTTTGTCAGGCTGGGGGAATCTGCCTCCCTGCTGGTGGTGGTGGTGGCTCTCTCCACACCTGCACTGGTGATTGCAGTGAACAGGACGGGAGATTAATAGTGACTATTAGAGCCGCAACAGACCCCTCTATATACCAGTGCAACACACCAGGCAGAACCTGTATCTGATTTCATACATCAGTTATAACTTGTTGCTTTTCAGTAACATCTAAACCACAGGCACAATTTTTTAAACACAAGAAGTATTTTCCTGTGAGATTGATCAAATATTAGAGCAGGGACTCAGTATTGGATATCCATCCTTGGAGAGACGTAAAAATAAGACCTTCAAAAAAACTGGTTTACCTGGTCCCCTTGTGGCTCAGTTTTGGGCCAGAGAGCTCCAAAGGTTCATTTTAACCGATTTTTTTTCTGCAAGCTGCAAAAGCCAGATCTGCAGAGAGGCAGACTAGGTCAGAGAGGCTGAATCAGACAGCCATGCCTGATGACTTCCTCATCTCCAGAGCTGCCACACGGAGAGGGCTTAAAAACCCAGTATGGCCATCGGTTATTGCCTTCTTCAGAGCTCCTGTGGCCGATATCCAGGCAATGAACCCAACCAGCCCTGCTCCATTAATGAGCCCTAAGAACATCAAAGATGATGGCATAAGATTAAGTGTCTGGTTTGCAGGTCTTAAAAGCTTAAGAAAAATGAAAACACATACAAGGAACCTATATGAGGCCAGTTTTACTGAAGATGGAAAAACAGACTCACAGGAGAGATTGTGTGCCAGACTTAAACTCTTCTTTGTGACCACATCTCATCTTCCTTCTTTGCCCACATTATGATAGAACGATAGCATTGCACAGCTTCCCCCAGACAGCGCTCTTCTGAAGCAGTAAAACCAATATTTGTTTTAATTCACATGAGTTTCTTTTATTTTCTTGTTTATTTGCTGTTTCAGGTCTTATTACCTACATAATGTTTACATTAGTGCTGACCTGTTGTCTGAGTTTCTGAAAGTGACATAATTAAGTCTTTGGATTGTCAGAGGATCCATCCCACCTTCCAAAGTGGGGCAGGAGATGGTCTTGGAATGGTCAAGGGTAGGGTCTGACCGCTCTCCAGAAGTACAGCTGGTCTTCTGTGAGGTGGGATGGGTGCACAGCTGGGCTTCAGGGCACCCCACAAGCATCACCTCAGCTACTTTTACGGCAGTAGGCATTGAAGTTACTGAAAAACACCTGCATTAGCACAGCCTGGCTGCTAGGCATGTGGGACAGCTGTAGGGAACAAGGAGCTGTACCTGGCTTGCTTGGGAAGTGCGGAGTGCTGAGGTTGTGCTAGCAGTGCCTTTCATGCTTTTCACTTGTCCTGGAAAAACCTCATAAAACAGTCTTCCAGGTGTTCTGCTCAGCCAAAAGTTGATTGAGCTTGCAAAATTGTTGTAGCAAGTCTGTCAGTCTGCTGTGTTCCTTCATCTCTGGCAGCTGTTTGAGATCTTTTAGAGAGCTTTCTTGTGTCTGTGTTGGCCTCGATGCACTTACAGATGACAGAAAAGTCACAGTAGCACTCCTGGCAGTCACCTGTGACATCTGTATTTAATGTCTTGTCCCTGAGCACATCAAAGATTTGTTCTCGGCCACTACTTTAGATTTGGCAGCACAGAGAATTTTTGTGGACAATTTGTGCAGCATTCTTTTTGTATGCTACAACTCCATGAACTTAGTCAACTGTATCCAGTGCCATGGCAAGAATAATCTATGGCATTTCCCCTAACTCCGTCATGAAACAGGTCCCTGCATCGGCTCCTGCACCGCAGAGCTTTGAACTCCTGCGATGTGGACAGAGCCTGGCACTGCCCAGCCCTGGGTCCTGCACTCCCGGGTCCATCTCATCCCTGCTGGGAGGTGGGATTTGCACTTCTCTGGCAGCAATGTGCTCATCTAGTGAAAGCTGACCCCTTCTTAACACATCGGCTATGTACCCACTGCCCACTTCTGGGCTGCCTGCCAGCACACACAGGCAACACACACCGGCAGACCAGCTGTTGGCGCAGCATTACTCTGTTCCTGTTTGAGAGACTGTCTCTGGGGCCAGGAGATTTCCCAGCCACGTGTGGGGCTTGCACTTGGGTGGGCTTGGGTTTGGAACACGGGCTAGATACACCAGCCGGTACCTTGACGCCTGTCTCATGTACCGTCTTGCTCTGGAAGTGTGGAATTCAGGGATGTGATGGCAGCTCTTCCACTATTCAGTCAGCCTTGGAAGAGTGAAGGGACCATCCCTGTGACCTGCTGCCCTTCTGGAGAGACACAGGAGTTACCAGCTGCACAAAACCTGGCATCCTGTGTTGATGTGGGGTAGCCTGGCCAGATCACTTCAATAAAAGCTGACACTGTAACACAGGTTGGACCTTCTTCAGAGCTCCAGCAAAGTGGGTATATAGAGTAGCAATCTAAGATCAGCATCCAATCAGGCATATATATCATTGATCCTTACCTGACCCAGAGGACTACCTTCCATCCTTCTGTGGCTTGCACAAAGAGAATTGGAGTGACTCAGGACTCTGGTGTACAACCCTGAGGCCTTTTTTGAGCACAGCTAAACATTTATCAGAACTGCTGAATCCCCCAGGCAGCAAGGTATCAGAAGGCCAGCGCTAGGTGTCTGTGTCCTCATTATTCTGGAAGCCAAGTCTCCCTCACAGCTTCCTGTGGCTTGGACCTATATGCAGGATGCTAGGAGCAACAGTCCTGCAAGACTGGGTGATTGTCCTGGCCCTGTAAGCTGCACATCGAGAGCTTTATCAAGATACATGTCACCTTTCTCAGAGGGCCAAAGGGAAGGGGATGTCTGCAACTGGTTCACACCTACAGGTGACAACATCTCACAGGGATGTCGCCATCCCCCGATGGAGCAGGACTGAACAGATACTGAGCAGGGAGCAGCGTGGGTCTCTTTGGAGACACACCTGGGTCATACAAGGCACCTCTGCTGTTTCACTCTGGATTTTGCAGCAACTGCAGTGCTGGTGTGGACCTGCTGATGCTCAGGCAACCACACAGAAGTGTGACCCACACTGCTCATAAGCCATACCCAAGTAAGAAGCTGGGCCACGTCTCTCACAAATGCTAATTCTGTAATCAGAATTTTCACGGTCTTGCACAACCCCTGTCAGGATGTATGAATTTCTCAAAAAAGCAAACTGCTAGCCAACAAGGTTATAGTGATTAAAAAAAAGAGGTCGGCACTTAGTGCAAATAAGTGCACATTAGTCACCTTAATCCTGCTGGGCCTCAAACAGCAAATTCATCCTATTTTTACAAGTACCATGATTTTCAAGCCGCCTTCCTCGTGCTTTTTAGTCCTGAACCATCATTTTCAAGTGCTTGGAGTTGTCTGTACTGCTACTAGACAGGCAGGGGAGGGGTACATGGGAAAGAGGGGGGTGCATGGGAGAGAGGAGGGGATATGGAAGTGAGGTGTGCATGGGCGAGAAGGGATGCAAAAGGAGCAAAATTCATCACGGACATTTCTGTTGCAAACGACCCACTGCAAATAGATCAAAGTTTCAGCATGTCTCATGAAACTAGAATGTGTTTCATAATGTGTCAGGAACGTTTCAGACAGCCTTTTGCCAATGGCAGGTCTTGTAATTAGGGGTTAGGAAGTGTCTCTCGCTGCTCTGTTCGGGCTGCCACCACGCCCACGAGGCAGCTCCATCAACACTTTACTTCAAAGGGACAAGACTTACCTGTTATTTCATTACCAATGAGACATTAACTGATGTCAAAGAAAGGTCAGTTCCAGCCTATAAGTAAAACTCTGTTATTAATATTTTTATTAGCTTTGGTTGGTTCAATTTTTGACTAAAATTATTTAGGAGATAATTAAGTCCTATTGGTGCCTGGAGTGCTTAGAAATGGAGGAGAGTTCAAATTCTACCAAATCTTTCTTCCTTTCTGCCTTAAATTCAGAGAAAGAATTGTAATGAAAGTGCATCATCCTGTATTCTCCAGTACTGTGCAGTAAATTCATGCCTTTTTACCCTCCTCCTTGCAAAAGACCAACTGGGTTTTTTTTTCAGAAATCCTCATACCTGTTTCACAGCTGGGGACTGAACTCTCAGATTTTGGCTGCAGATGGCAGGATCAATGCCCAGGTGCTGTGCACCAGGTGCTTGTCCCTAAAAAGTCAGTAAGGTCTCCCAGAAACCCAGCTTGCATTTTGGGCTCGTGACTCTTGGAGGTGTGAGCTTACCTTTTAGAGCAGAGGAGGAACAAGTGCTGTGCAAGCCCATGAACAGAATCATCTGGTACTACAGAGACAAGACAAAAGTATCTCTAACCACTAATATTTAAATTCTACAAGACATTTTTCAGAGTTTTCCAGTACAGCTCATTAGAGCGTTAACAAATATATGCAATGCGTATAAGACGATTCATCTCAGCAGTGTGATGGCTATTTCCCACATTCTGCTTTCTCTCTTATTAACTTGTTACCCTATATTTGTAATAAATAGAGAATTGTTCACTTCAATATGTGCCTTCCCCGATATCGCTCACTGGCTAATCTGTTATTTTTCACTCCCTCTTTCCTCCCAGATTGTTAGATCTGATAATTCATCTGATAAAATACTGTCCATTCCATTAATTCAGTAAGACACAGGAAAGTGAAGTGGTGAATTACAAAAGAGACGATAGGTTTCACTAATCCAGTAGGTGTGTGATAACAAATTCATGAACCTGATCAGAAGTTTAGGTGAGAAGAATATTAATGATGTCAGGGAGCAGATGGTACTTTGGTAGTTTCAAACTGATGGTTTGAGATCACAAACTTTAACTCCCTGAGGATGCCTTTGCAACCTCTTTATAAGCCAGAAAAGGCTTAAAAGTGTGAAACTGAAGGAGTATGAGCAATTATTTACTTTCAAAAAATAACAAACTCCCTCCAGTCTTAAAATAAATATGCAGGGGGTCTCCCTGACCACCTGTGGAACCCACATGATGCAGGACAATATTGATACTTTGCTGCTTAAAGAACTTCAAAGGCTAGACATTTACTTCATAACAATAACAACTTTAATTTGTTTGTTTTTTATTGTAATTTAAATATGTTTGTTGCCATTGCCTCTCTTCCCAGACAAAACAGGAACTATGGAAGGGTCCAAGAAAAACATGCCTTGTTTGCAGTAGGTTGTCATTACAGGGAGGTTTTGCTTTGTTTGGATACACGTATTAATTCTTTCACAGAAAGTAACATGGTGAATTAGGCAGGAGCAGGGTGGATGGGAGTGTTGGCGTAGTCTAGGAGCTCCTTTGAGGTACTCACAAGATAACCAGCTAAAGTGATGCTACATAGCTGTAGGCTTTATTTGCTTTCTCTGTGTGTGTGTGTATATATATATATGTATATATACATATAGTTGTTTATAATCAGATGTGTGTGATGGGTGTCAGATGATGACGAAGGAAAAGACCCTTGCTAGCAAGCCATGATTCCTCTTCTAATAGAGACCAAACAAGCAGGAACTTGTATGGAAGCTGCTGGGACCGGGGGAGCTTCCACTTGGAGACAAGCCCCTGAAAATGGGCGGTTTTCCTAAGGATCGCTGGTCTCCCTAGCTGCTGCCTCCTCCTGCCCCACACAGCATCTCTCCTATTTGGCTGAAAATAGCTGAGGAGTTCAAAAGCCACTGGCAGGGGCAGGAACTGACAGGCAGGCATACAGCACAACCCCATACAGAGCCTTTTTTCTTCTTTTACAAAATTGGGTGAGCCTGGGGGAAATATGGTCTGTTTAATAACATGCTAATAACCTGGCCACTAGCGCAGAGAAACTGGAACAATGTGTTCAGATGGTGGGCTTGACAAGGAAAGAATATGGTGTTTTTCTTCATTATAATGAAGAGTAGAGCATATAATCCACTGTGCAGTTTAATAGCACTATCAAACCCGCAAGACTAAATGTTTGCATGGAATCTGAATATGTTGCAGAATGACCAGTGCCTGAAGCCTGAGTGGCTGCAGAGTTTCTGATTAATCAACGGAATAAAAAAAGGAAAAACTATTTCCCCATATGTGGCTGAATTAGTGGAGCACTGCCAATTTAAAGAGAAATTAGACGCACAAGGGGGCTGTGCTCTGTAGGTACATACTCTGTAGAATGAAGCAATCTAAAAATAGCTATTTACCGAGGCTGACTTGACCTTAAAGCATGCACTAGAAATTGCCACATCAAAGATGTCTGCTAAACATGCCAGGATGTTGCAGCATTCTAAGATCTGTGCAACAAATAAAGTAAAGGGTTGGACATAAATACAGCTCAGGCAACACCCACTGTGTACTTTTGCTGTGAGAAAGAGTTTCTCAATGCAAATGATTATCGATTTTCTGACAATCCTGTAGAAACTGCAATGAATTAGGGCACATGCAGTAAATGTGGAGGTCAGTGCATAATCACAGTTTTCAAAAGACACTTCCCGAGGATTTCGGAGTCCTTGTTTGCTGATGATAGGCTAAAGATCACTGATTATGTTGTACAGTTTCCAGCTCTCAAGTTGAAAGAACAAAAGTGCGATGTGGCTGACAAATGGGAAGAATAAGGCTCCAGTGAATCTGGTCCACGGTTCACTCTCTGGGTAACATCTCAACAGGATAATTCAGCCACCTCAAAGGAGTGCGAGAACTTCTGCACTTCTAAAAACTTACAAAAGAAAATGTTTCTGCCAGATTTTAAGCATGAGCTCCCATGACATCTCCTGAGAAAACCTGGCCAATGCTAAATCAGTTATGACTTTATTTAGCTAAAACTTGTAGCCCTCCAAGGATGGAGATTTCTTCTTTGCTGACCTATTCTGAAAGCACACCACCCTCCCAGGGAAAATGTTTTCCCTAACATCAGCTCTGCACTCCCAAGCTGAAATTTAATGTTGTTATAATAATCAATGCATATAATAAATCATAAAATGATTTAATTATGGTATTCCTTTTTGCTCCCTAATAAAACCCTTGCTTTCATTGTTTATAACCTTGGCCAGTGTAACCTGGTTAGGGTCTTGTTCCTCTGTGTCAGGGGGCCATGGTGAATACTCAGCAAAGCTACAGAGCATGTGAGAGTTGATAACTTCAAAAGGCTTGCAAAATGTCACCACTATATTTCTTTTATAATGTCCCCATTTTGTTGAAATCAGCCTTAAAAACATCTGCCTTGAACTGGAAGCCTGCACTCAAACGTTTCAGCCCAGATCAAGGCTGTTGAGCAAGTTGTAAGCAGTTCACACAGAATGTGGGGAGTCAGGCAGCTTAGAAAATATATCTATTGCTTTTGTATGCCTGGTCCTCCCCAGAGGTGGTACTGAGCACCTGGTTCAAAGGTAGCACAGATGGGGCTATGCAAGAAGTACTGGGGTAGCAGAGACCCTGTTAATCAAAGGGTGAGGGGTAGTTACTCTGGATGGGTTATCAAAGTGCTTGTTTGCTCTCATGAGACATGACTCTACCCATCTGAAATGTCGCAGGTGAGAGGGGAATTTAACCATCCAGCTCCCATTGAGGCCAGTGTGTGGCATCTGGCAGATGCCCCCCTGCCGTCATTTGAGAAGCTGAAGCTTTATCACAGCCTCCCATAGGAAAGGAGGCTGAACAAGCTGAGGCAAAAATGCATGTCTGAACTTTCTGCAGTCATGTAGGTGAGGACAGTGTTTCCAGAAGTCTGGCAGTTCCATGATCTGATATGCTGGTGGATGTCAGGGACTCAGGGGGGATCCTGAAGCATCCCTCTGAAAATCCGAGTCCTGGGTATCTGTGGTGCATTGGCAAGCTAAGATTGAACACAACATAGCAGACACTTTGGCTGTCAGGAGCCTCCTGGAAGAGAAAATCATGATGCATTGACGTAGTCTGCTGTACACTTCAGCAGGATAGAAAGCAGGAGAGAGGAAAGACCTTTTTCTTTTTTTTTTTTTTTTAGATCTATCCATAAAATCTGTGTGGAAAACCCCTAAACTTGAGGTTCCCTAAAAGCTTCTTTTTGAATCATTTTCTCTTTTTAGCTGCTTGATTCATGTCCATATTTACTGGTTCCCACAGTCCATAAACAGAAACAGGGAAATACTGAGATACCAGCCATTTCCATGAAATGCCGAACATAAGAAATAACCAATAAAAATGAGCCCTTATATTTCAGGCTCTGTCTGAGGCTTATTTCGTGAACATTTGTGGAGATGGAGAAAGGTCCAGAAGTTATTTCAGCCCCTTCCTGTTCTCATTAGCCATGCCAATCCACCACATGACCTAAATGCATCCAGCTGATGTTCTCTGCTGATCTGGCAACCTCTACCCCTGTAATAAACACCAGCTCGCTGCGTTTCCAAAGGCACAGGTTCATGGGGCTGCAGGGAAAGGTCGGTAGGGCTACAGCCCTGTGTGTGCCTGCTGGGATCCCACCACGGTGCTGAGCAACGATGCTGACCTGGTGCTGGTATTGCTGCCAAGCCTGTGATGGCAGCAGAAGGCAGCTCCTGCTTTCAGAAAGCACTCTCGTTGGCTCTAGCGCCCAGCACAGGCAGGTGTTGCCACCACCCTGGCCTGAGCCTCAACACAGGACTGTGAAGATGTGTCTGGAGCAGCTGCACCCCCACTGGCACGGTGCTGGATGCATGTGGGTGTCCCAGTTGTCTGGACGGACTGTTCTGGTGCCTGAGCTGCCCTGAGTCCCTCTGCCTGGCACTGTGTTGTGCTGGGAACACACATCCAGGGTGACCTGTGCAAACTGTGCTAAACAAAGCTCTTCTCTGGTCTTTGTTGCCCAGGCAAGCTCAGCTGCAGGGCTGGGGCTGAGCCAGTATAGCCACCAGTGCATACCAGTGCCTGCCTCCCATCCGGGAACTGGCGAGGGCATGTGCTGCTGCCAAAATCCTGTTGCCTATGTGCATGTGAGCGGGAGGGCCAGCTCTCCAGGGGGGATCCATAGGGATCTCCCATGGACATGTCCAACTCCAAACCACAGCTTGGGACTGTGGGGACAGACCTTTAACAGTACACGTCACTAGATGTTAGTTAGCATCACCCAGCGCGGACCCCAGGAAGGGGGTGATATCCTGTGATGTGATGGCACTAAAGAGCCACTGTGTTTCCAGGGGCTCAAATGATGCCCCCCCTGCCCCTGCCCTGCTGCGCGGGCCAGGCGGATAGCACGGCTCTCACCCTCCCAGCACCAGCTGTAATTGCTGGGTCCTCTCCCTGCCCTCTGTTTGCAGATGGCATTTCTCACTCTCAGCTAAACCATTTAGCATGCAATCTTCTCGTTTCAGAGCGGATAAAAACACCAGTTAACATCAAGCAATTGTGGTGTTTGCTTTATACTTATTAAAAACCACTTTATTATGATGTTAACCTTCAGACCCTTGAGGCTGCCTGACACCAGCTGTCTCAGGAAGCAAAGAACCTGCGTAAACAAAAACTCACCCCCCAGTGCAAAAGCAATGCTGCACTTTATTAATAAAAGCTTGAAGAGCGATATAATTCTCCCGCCCACCCTGCCAGAAATTCAACACCGCAACGCTTCAGTCAGCACAAAAGACCGACACGATATTTTCTAATTGATAGAATATCTATTGAAAACCTGTTTAGACACTTTAATGGGATCACGGGAACACTGTGCCAATCTGTGGAGGTGGAGAGCTCATCAGAAACTTTAATACTTTCCATATGCACAAGAAAATACCATTCACAGAGATTTCTTCCTAGTTTCATCCATCTGCCTCACCATGCTATTCCTTTTTGTCTCTTATTTATGGCTGTAATTTTGATGCCACAGTTACTGTACACTATCTGCTGCTTATTTCTCTTATTCCCTTTGAAATTGCTCTTTTCAGCTCATATCTGAAATCATTTATTTGCCCACAAAATAACCAGGCCCTGAACTATTTCCTGGCAACCAGTTTTGCAGTGCCGAAGAATTTTTTTCTGTAATGGTGTATATACATCCTTTATTATTGCACTTAAATGCTTATTAACAATTCATGGAATCTTAAGTGGCTGAAAAAACAAGATTCTGGAGTTAAATATTTCTAGTGAAAGTCTTACCCGGAGACCTGCTCTGCAAGTGTAGTCCTCACAGTGGAGGAGAGCATGGCTAGAAGTCAGTACTTCTAGGGTAATTACACTTTTTAATTAACAGTATATTTAATCTGTGTACAAAAGAAAGTGACACAGCTGCTCAGGGGCTGCTGTAACAGGCTAAAAATAATTTTGCACAGGATATACTTTGATTTTACTTCATATTACAGCCACTGGAGACTTCAATGGTGAGCATCCTGACCTGAAAACATGAGTTCCTTTGCCTGCCACCTTTGTCACATGCATGGGCCATTCTGGACAAATTACAGTCACTTTGAGGCTGTGTTTAGACTTAGGCACATGAGCACCCCCGGGACATGCTTCCTCCGTGCACAATCATCTCCATGGCACAGACAAGGATGGCCGGGGCAGGGGAAGGCAGTGACAATCTCTGCAACCCCCGCTCAGGGTGCCGGTGCCCCAGGGCTCCCTGTTAGCAGAGGGTGCCTGGAGAAAAGGCTTTGGGCTGACCTCCCCATTGCAGGGCACTGAGAAATGTTCCTTTTCTGCTCAATTTCACAGAGCTCAAGTGTCTGAGTAAATAGCGGAAAGGCAACTGTTTGCAGGTTAAAATGTTCCTTTTCTGCACAGGACCGAGAAAGTCACCAGTGCATGTTTGTGCACCAGCTGAGGGAACAAATATTTAGAAATTTCTAAACATTTAGAACCTGGGATATATCTGAACCCAAGCAGCTACCTGCAGTGGTCTCTGTCAGCACACACACACCCCCGCCCTTCCTCCGTGCTGGCAGAGTGCTGCCGCCTCGGCTCTGCGCAAGCCCTTGGCCGGCGGCGACGCAGAAGGGGCGAGGAGCTTTGCTTTTTCATTAATTTTTTCTCCAGCTAATTTGATTGTCAGAAGCAAAAAGAGGAATTTGAAGGTGTGTGTACACTCATTGACCTTTAAGTGTGCAGCCCTTACAATTTAAGTACTGAACCTTTCGAAGCTGCAGCAGCCTCTCTGCGAGCTCCTTTCTTGCGGATGCGGATGGCAGAGGCCTCTGGGGCCCTGGCACTTAATTGTCCTCCCGTTGAAAAACCGATCAATTTGGAGACTCTCCCTGGGGGGTCCTCCCTTTATCTTGATCTCTTATTTCTTTCCTTGTAGCACACAATTTCACGCACATCCCTCCCAGCCTGGTAAGTTCAGGAAATGCATTTGTCTCTGGCTCCATCAGACCGTTTTGTACGGCTGATGTGTGAGCAGGCACCGGTGGTTCAATAACAGAGGACGAGCCTGTGAGCGGGGGAGATCCACAGTCACCTCCACGGACTGCATGTGGTGAACTGCACGCTGCTTTACAACCCACTGCATCCGTAACACCCGCTGTCAGATGCTCTGCAGAGGTGCAGTCAAAGGAAGGGTTTCGGTGTCCTGTCCTGGGAGGCCAGAAGGGACTGTTTAACGTCAGCTGGTGTCAGTTGCTTTGATGACAGGAAATAGCATAAGGAGAAACACTTAACAGTATTTCTGCATACAGCAACAGGGGACAGAGCAATGGGGTGCTGATCATGCCAGAACTCATTTAGGAATCAGAGGTAATTTTGCCAACACAGTTTAATTTGGATTTGATCTTAGCTTGAAGCAATTTGTTTTGAAAGAGATATTGGATATCTTAAATGGCAAATATTCTTACATTGATTAGAGGAGAAAGTCGTTCAGGTCTAACAGCCAGAAATAGAGGAGATGCCAAGCTTCCCACTTGCAGAGACCTAATTTCCCTCTCCTTGTAAACCTTGTGATGAGGCAGGGTGGTACCCAGTCACCTGCTGCCCAGCAGCTGGATCCCAGGTTGCAGCTGCAGCATCGGAGCCAGCCTCGGGCACGGGCAGCCAAGCCCCCAGCAGTGGGGAAGAGGCTGCAGCCCCGGCGGGTGTGTGTGGGGACCGGAGGGCGGTCAGGGTCCCAGGCGCAAAGCGAGCCTTTCCTCCAGACATCCCACGGTAGCTAATGCCAGACAAAATTGTGGCTGGGAGGGGAAAACAGAAGCTAGCAAGAGATATCACAGCAACTTTTCAAAGCCAAAATAATTTTATTTGTGAGCTAGAACAGTTCAGACTCTTTAGCATTTAGCAAAAAGCTTTTTTAATGCAATTTTTTTGTAACAGTAGTCATATTAGTGGCAGAGTAGGGGATGTATAATAAAAAAGTGAAACCAGGTTATTGCTTGGCTTCAGTACATATGATACGGGGCAAAGCAATTGTCATACTAGAAACTGAATCTCTGAGGTGGCCTTTCTCTTTCCGTTTGCCAAGAGCTTGACCCCAGGGATTCATGGATGTGCTGGAACCGGTACCACCTGGGCTGGTATCGACAGACCATCTCCATGTTCATCCCTTGGTCTGAGCGTGTGCATCCCTTCTCCCTCCCAACCTGACCATCCGGGTGTTGCGCCCAGGGCCACATTTGTTTGTTTGCACAGCAGCCAGCGCAAGGAAGTCCTGACCTGCGGTGGGGACTTCTCGGATGAGGAACCGTATAAATAATATACAATAGGGAAGTGTGGTGCTTTGCAGTTAGCACGGACTCTCTCTTTAGGCTGTTAGGGAGAACCCCAAAACCTCACTTCTTGCTTTTGTCTTCTGTAGATACCACTTGTCATGTAACGGGTCTTTCATCTCAATAGGGCTTTTATCTTCAAACATGTCAGATCTTTAAAGAACGGGAAAACATTAACAGGCAGGGAGAAACTTCATTCTAATTTGCGAGATGTAAGAGAAAGAGGAGGATGCAGACACTGCAATGAGCAGAGGCTGCCTTCGGATGAGGGCTCCTGTTCCTGAAAGCTCGCTGGGTTCCTCTCGGTGCCATGGTTCGCTATTAAATCCAGATTGGCCATGGCAATTCATGCTAAGGAGGAGTAGCCAGGCTGTGCTGCATTACTATCGCTGCGTGTGTTGGCGCCTTTGGTAGATTTGATGTTGATATTCTGCACTAAACTGTAATCAAGGAGCCTGTAATGAAGGAGGCTGAGCAACTGCGACCTCCCAATGGACCACGCTGCTGTTCCATACTAATGAGCTGCAGCAAAATGGATCATTTAGAGTCATTAACAGTTCCGGGGAGGTAATGGTCATGCTGCAAAGGAAGCTGTGTGAAGTAGGAAACTCTTTTTTATGCCTGCTCCAAAGCCCAGCTTCTAGAAGAGCCTTTGTGACTGTTGTTTGTTTACCCAAAAAGTGGCAGAAAAGCCACTTTGATGTAGCCATGTGCCATGCCGCGTTAAGGAACCTTAATCAAAAGTAGAAGGAAATTATAATTTCCTGCTTTGTTCTGAATTTGAAATGAAGAGGCATCTTAGTCCCGAGCTGAGGAGCCAACTTCAGCTGTGGTGTTCCTTCAGCTTTACCCAAATTGGCTCAGCGTGGTGCCTGTCTGCTCATGGTGGGAATCACAGGCATGTCGGCATGTTTATCTGAGGGACACTCTCCTTCTGGAGACACAAAGTAAGCTCCGAGCACTGGGAGAGGTTTTGCTGTCCTGCGTTAGACCCCGATGATACGAGTTATAGCTACACCTAAGCCAGGGGATAAAAGAGCGAGAGGAAAAAAAGATATTTTCTGAATTTTCTCCACTGTGAGAGATCTGGGCATTGAATAAGAAGGCACTGTACTAGCATTGTGACTGGAGATATTGGTTTAACTCCTAGCTCTTTTCATAATCGTAGGCAAGTTATTTATTACGCTGCTGAGTCTTTTTATATTTCTCACTCTGTTTGAAAGTCCCATCATCTGGAGTCAAGGGAATGTCCCAGCTTTCATTTTTTTGTAATATTTTAGTTTCTGTCATTGCACAAAATGCTCGAAATGTAATTGCAAATAAAGGTTAGGAGGACAGTAGGCAAATAAAAAAATAACTGCACATGTGTGCTAAGAAGAACCGAAAGCATATTGTGATTTTTTAAATCGCTTATAATTTGAAGGGGAGAATGAACTGATTCATGATTTTAGGATGCTTAGGATTGGCAAAAGCATAATTAATCTCTTGTATCCTTTATGCCTCTGCAGAATGGTATTAATAAGGCAGCATTTATCCATTGTAGACTGTAAGTGCTTCAGGGCACTGTCTAGCTCTCAACAGGCCATCATGTAGTGCCTAATGGAGAAGGGTCCTCATAGTCTAATTAGGCCTTAATACAACATAAATGACAGGCCCCATTTTTATTGCCAGTTTCAGTCTGTCCTTCACTTGCAGTTTCAGTGATAGAAACATGACTGAACATTTACATTTTAAGGCAGCAAGCGACCACGTTTAAAATGCTACAAGGTAGTCATTTTAATAAGTCAACTTTCTCAAAGCAAAATTATCATAATAACTGAGGAACAAGGTATGTGTAATTGGATTGATGTGAAATGCAGCAAACTAATTAATTTTCTTCTGCAAGGTCTGGGAAAGGTCACAGAGAGGCAACACACATCTTCATAGAGGATGCTAAATGCTGTAAATATTTAAATGGCTCACAGAAATCACCAATATATTCCAGAACATGGAAGTACTTTGAGTTTGAAGACAGTGACGTGTCTCCCCAGTTTCTTTGGATTGAACACAAAGTGCATCCCGGATTACGGAGTGGAGGATGGGAGCTGTTTGCGACTTTATGGTGAACCACATGCAATAAAGAGAGGGAGGTAAAGGGGATTGGCCATGGGCTGTGGAGCATTTCATTGCCAGGCTCCAATCTTGTCCAGGTCAGTAGAGATGGGAAGTCATTACTGGTTGATGGTTGTTCAATGACCTGTGTGAAATGAGGAGGTGGTTTCAGTCCGGTTCCCTGGTGGCCAAGTGTCCTTAACATCAAACCACCTCCTGCGCCAGCCTGTCAGCCTGCGCCCTGTGAACAGGGGATGGGCACCAGCTGTGCAGGGGCTGCAGGGGACCCCCCCAGCACGGGGAGCTGGTGGTTTGCAGTGGGTCAGATACCAGCAGCTTTGTTCATTCCTGCAGGGGTGGCTGGTGCTGCAGCTGAGCTGCTTCAGGAACCGGGTGAAAACTAGCCGAGGTGTCACAGCACCTGCCTGAACACAGCACTCTCACTGATTTCCCAGGAGCCACGTTTTCTGATCAGCCCAAATTTCAGCTGTAGCAGATGGGTCCCCTATTCCTGCCAGGATGACCTGGTGATCACCACATGCTGAGCACTGGCATCCCATGACACCTGCCAGAGCCACCTGGAGTGCTGGATGTGGACCAGTGATGGGTTGTTTGGTACCAGCACCATCGGGATGGTGTCTGTCCTGGAGAAGTCTGGCTTTCTCCTAACTGGCTGCACCCCACTCAGTTGCTGGTACATGTTGCCTACAGATGTCTGATGGCTTGTGCTTGACACAGAGTCTGCAAACCATGTTGGACAGGAGCACGGGAGGGGAGAATGGCTGGCCACGAGGGCACACGGAGACCGTGTTCAGGGCTTATGGGTAAGGGTGGTGGGCAGAAGGAGATGTCAATCATGGTTTGGTCAGTCAGGAGCAGCAGATGAGAGTCAAAATGTCTCTGCCCTGTGCCATCTCTATCAGCTGTTCACTCCAGCTTCATTTAGCAGCTCTGTGGAAATATTTGCCCTAAGTCCTTCAGTGCCTGATGACTCCATGGACTGTCTGGGGCTGGAAGCAGCATGGTGTACCCAGCACGTGGGCTGAGCAGGCTGCCAAAATGGTTAGGATTTTGGCTACTCATCCTGATGCCAAAAGCCCTGTAGGAATGCAGCCCTCAGGACTGGCTGACCAGATCTCTGCCTCCATGCTGATGTATTTGCTGACCTTCCAGATCTGAACCTAGCTTTGGTGCCTGAGGTACAGAGGGGTCAGCCAGAAAACATCTCTGGACTTCTCTGCACACACTGAGATCTGCACTGTAGGAGATTTTGGAAACCCTTAGCATGTCAGGGTGAAAGAAACTGTGTACAAGTATTTTGTTGCCAGTCAAGAGGAATTCTAGAGACATACTGACAAGCAGAGCTCCTTGTCCCCTTTGTCACATATGTGTCATCTTGGTGCCATCACTTGGATATATATGTCCTAGTGCTTGTGAGCATGTAAGTGTGAGTCTGTGAGTGCATAAAATCAATTTGCTGAGCGATTTTGTAACCAAATCTTTCTGTAAGATCACACATTGAGTTTTCTTACAGTAGATCTCCCTAGAAGGAAGCTCACCACTAGGAAAAATTTCTTGTTCACAGTGTTACATTCATGTGGCTTCAGTGAGAGAATAATCAGGCACTTGACACCTTCCAGTTTCAGAATAACTTTGGAGCATCTGTTTTCACTCATCTAATTTCTCTGTCCCAAAGGGGATTCAGTAAAATGGCCAGCTTGCGTGCATTCGGAGCTGACGTGAGCTGATCTGAAGAGGAGTTGTGTTTGAGTTCTGTGATGCTGCTGAAGTTGGATTCATTAGCCAGTTTCCCCCCAGATTTTTCAGAAAGTTTCTACTGTGTTTGAAGGATAATTGCCATCCCTCGGTCTCAGGGGAGGAAGAAACAAAGGACTATATGTTCCCCTTTTGTTTCAAACTCAAAGAGTGACAGAGGCATGAAAAAAAGAGTCAGTCCAGGAAATTCTTCAGTAGCATGTTAATAGCTCTGCATCAAAAATAGTGTGTAGTGTGCCACAGGGAGCCCGGCTGCGCTGGGGGAAGAGGAGAGTTAGGGCTGTCAGATCCTCTCCTGGAAAAAATGTCCCTGTACTTGCACCTTTCTGGGAAATGGGAGCGTATATGTGACTGTCAGCTAAGTTTTCCAGGGCAATAGTTTTGAAGGTGTTTCTCTGCTTACTGCCAGAGATTTATATGCCCGAATCCTGCGGCGAATGAAGAGACGGGACGCAGCTTGATGCAAGCAAATGTCAATTTATTGTGCAGAAGCACGAGTTTCTATAGACTCTCAGAAGCTGCGCGTTTTAAACAGATTGGTTCTTGAAGCTAAGCCTTGCATACTAGGCAATCCCCGATTGGTGGTTAACTACCAGCAATTAACTGCAAGGTGTTATCTTTCCTTGGCGCCATCCGTCTCCCACTCCCCTGTGCTCTGTAAACATGCCTCATCATGTTAATTGTTGTGTCTATTCACACTCCTTGTCCTCCCAGGGTTCGTGACCTACAAGCTCGAGCACATTCCCCTCAGCTAACTGATTGCCACGCATGGTCCTAGTTTGCAGACCGCTCCTGCAGAATCCCTTCAGCATCTTCCTCCTATTGTGTCCCTTTCCTTCCATGCCTACGCAACGCCTGTTGGTCACCTCAGTCCACACCTACCAATACTAAGTAACTTGTACAAGGTTAGAAAATAACCCCTAGAAAGCCCATTTTAATTTTACGGTGTCTGCAGTTTCTCATACTCTTCTGCAGGCCAGCCCCTGCATTTCACCCATGGGGTCAGTGCCGTGGCACCCTGGTCCAGCGATGCGTGCCCTTCCCACCGCGCACCTGGAGCAGTACAGCCCTCCCACCAGGGCCACTTACGCAGGGGGACCCGTAGCCTCACAGAAGCCGATTCCAATACTGGGGCTCCCTCTGCCCCAAAAGCTCCTGCTCTTCTGATATCCCCTTTCCTCTTCCTTAGCTTGTGCAGGGGATTATCTAGGCACGGGTTACCCGATGACTTACTGCCCAAGTGTGAGTACTTCTGCAAAGGCACAGGTTGTCTGAGGTGCTGCGTATACATATGAATGTGCCAGTCCTCATTCTATGCCAGAATGCTCTGCTGACTTTCAAATTAAGCTAGTCTGAAGTTCTGTTTTCTCTGGCTTTAGTCCCCCTACAAAGAAATGCTCACAGGTGGGTTCTCAAACACATGCAGTGAGCAATTGAGTGTATTTTCAGCTCTGGATCATGACAAACCCAAAATGAAAAGAATAAAATAATCTTAACACCCTCCAGTAATTAAAAAGATGATTAAAATTTCCTAGA
This sequence comes from Falco punctatus, assembly GCF_963210335.1. Taxonomy (NCBI): domain Eukaryota; kingdom Metazoa; phylum Chordata; class Aves; order Falconiformes; family Falconidae; genus Falco; species Falco punctatus. The sequence goes on from NC_137590.1 coordinate 2,136,084, forward strand.
GAAGGATGATTTAGGTGCCTAAAGAGTTGCTTTTCCCTTCTTACCATTATCATAAATATTTTCTATTTCATTACAGTTAAGATTTTCATCATGATTATTTAATGATGATACTCTAACGAGATTCAATAACTAGCTTTAAAAGAAAATAAAGCTAAGAGTTTTGCCAAAATCCTTTCATGATTAACACAGAAAGTGTCTCCAGCACAACTTCGCCTATGTCAATACAGATGTGTTTTAGTATCTTGCATAATAGGTTTCTTAAGCAATGCAAGTGACATTGTATCACATAAGAATGTCTTTAATGGCAAATATTATGTATTTTTGTGAAATATTTAAAGGCACTGTAAAATATTTAAAGGCACTAAAAATTCTGTGTTTTAAATCCTGGATCCAGTAAGCAGCTGTCCTGAATTAAATCATTGTGGTTTAACCCCCACCAGCAACTCAGCACCACGCAGCCACTCACTCACGCTCACACTGCTGCGCACCCATGGGCAGTGCGTGACACCCCGACTCACCAGCGTGTGCCCCGAGCATCCCACCTTCCCCTGCTCTGCAGAGCTTCCACCTGTCTGCTCCACCTCCCCAAAGGCATCATCCAGTGGGCAAAAGCAACTGCAAGGGAGAGGGTCGCCCATCCCTAAAAATGATAAGGAAATGCCAGCCTGGGGAGAGAGGGGGAGGTTAATGTGTGAGCATCTTGTCTCAGTTTCTCACTTGAAAAATTAAGCTTTTCACCACATAAGAAGGTGGTGGTGGTCAGTGATATTTTTGATGCTCTGGTAAAAGTTGTAGATGATGAAAGCTTGTCATTAAAGTGGGGTACCTCACCATTCCAGGGTTTCTTCTTGGAGCTGAAAAGCTCCTCCACACACATTTTTCCAAAAAAAAAATGGCTTGAAACCTACATTTTTTCTTTTAGTTCCCTTGGTCCCTTAAAAGGGCCTGCGAGAGAAGCTGCTTTCCTCCCCAGCTGAACAGCCCCATCTCTCATCTGTCCAAACCAGGAGACCTAAGAAGCTCTGGGCTGGAAGAGGTTGCTCAATAATTCCATTGGAGAGACTGACTTGGGTCCTCTTGAACAGTCCAGAGCCCTCAGGGAAACCGCAGGATGCAAGTGAAAACAAAGTTCAAAGTCTTCAGCTGCCCATTGCTGTCTGTTCCTCAAAGCAAATGCAGGGCTGCAGGCACGGTAACCAGCCTGAACAGCGAAACCCTTCACCTAAGTGCTGCAGAGAAGCATGCTTGTGAGCAGTGGAGAAGGTCTCCAGCCTGTCTTCCCTGCAGGCAGTACAGGGGAACAGATGTGAGCCTGGGGACCCTGTGGTATTCAGGAGTGAAACTCATATCTGAGCCCATTAAAAAAAAAAAAAAAAAAAAAAAAAAAATTATACGTGAAGCCTTTCTAAAACCCAGGACAGGCCACAACTCAGTTTACCTCCTCTGGGAGTCCAGGACCCAGTGTAAGGACCTCCACAGTGCAGACCGGGCAGAGCCACGTTTGCAGGCGCTGCACAGCTCTACAGCCCCCGCGCTTTTTCCAGAGCTTTTTGCAATTGCTTTAATTCAGGGGAACAGATTCCAACGGCAGTAGTGTCAAAATGTCTCATTTCAACGCGAAATGCATGCATTTTGTGGCTTAAAATAGATATTCAAGGAAGGCACTCTTCAGATTTTAAAAGCCAACAGCTAATCTTCCATTTCCTTCCCCAGAAGGTGTGCCCGTAGGGTGAAGGTTTCTCCCTGACCAGCAACTTCCAGTGCTTGATGGGTTGAAGCAATCCTATAGGAATGTCACACCGGGGATGCACGCCTGCCCCCTGAACCAGGCAAGCCTCCCGGTTTTTGCAAGAGTCCTCAGTGCTGCACCCTCCGGGCTCACCCCAGCTCCCCCTGCCCCCCGGCCCTGGCCCTTGCACCCTTCTCCCAGCAAGGTGCCCCTGGCCTGGCATGCAGCAGAACACGGCACACGGGCCACCTCGCACCCTTCCTAGTGAAAGAGCACAGTGCCTACAGAGCAAAATGTGAACAAACAAGGATGTGCCCTTGTCACAGCAGATAATTTCAAAGACTTCTTGTTCAGCTCTGATTCGGAATGAAGTCAAGTTTGAGGATGTTGAAATCCCCTGTGAATTTGGTCTCCCATCCTCTACACAGCCCTGAGGCTGGCACAACACGCAAAGAAAGCGAAGGAATTTTAAAATGCAGTCAGTCATCCCTCGCATTAAGCTGCTTTTCCTTCCTGCTTCTTTCCCTTGCATCTGCAAGGATTTCCTGCAGGTTTCACAGGACAAATAAGAAATTAATTTCTGATGGCTAAAATCAAGCAGAACTTGCTTTCCCTACTTTTCAGATCTGTATAAAACCTCTTTTTTTCTCCAGCTCTTGCCCTTTCTGTGTCCTTTCTTACTGGCTACCAAAATTCCCCAGGGAAGCCAGATGCATGGAGCCAAATGAACCAAAGGAGAAACCACCCTTGTCTTTGGCAGAGTTACAGCAGCTGTGAATTTGGCTACCTCTGGTACTGCAGCCGAGGCCCTGACTTGAAACACAGCCAGATTTGTACATGGTATTAGAATGTGTATTTATAATTATTATGCATTTCAATTAATGATGTTATTCTTATCAATCTCGACCTATATCAGACTCTACAGTGCTTGCACCTGCAAGTGCCCATAGTAAGACACAGTCATGGCTCTGAAGGGACACACTGGCACTGGGAGAGGGGAAGGATAACATGAAAAATGGGTGGGAAAACAAAAGGAAGAGCAGAAGGTAGGATGGGCAAGTGGAAGCTGTGTGAGGGATGCTGCTCGGTGGTTGGTAGCAGACAGAAGACCAAGGTGTAAAGACAGCCTAGGCAAAGACTTAGGCTTGTGAGAAGCCTTCAGCATCCTGAGGGGTTGGGTGTTTCTGTTTCTGTTCTGCCTCATTTGGTGTCTCTCTGGAAAAGTTCACCTGCTTGCTGGGAAGATTTTGAAGGAACAACCTTAACCATGGGAGCGAGGAATAAACATCAGAGAAGCAGCCTGGACCCATCTGGATGGGGGTATAGCTTTAGCAGAAGAGGTTTTTTTATGAGTGCACCTTGTGAGGAACTAAAACGAAGGAGGGGATGACCATGCAAGCAGCTGAGAGGGTGCTGCTATGCCATGGTGGAGTGATGAGAGGCTCAGCCTCATTGGGGACAGCAGTTTCGGGCAGGGCAGTGTCACTAGCCATGCCCTGCAGGTTCATTCCCAGCGGTGCAGGAGCCCTACCTGGGAAGCAGAGACTGGTCTTTTCCAGCAGGTTGCTGTTGACTGGAGCCCCTTTTCCATCCCTGCATCTCTTAGCCAGGCCACCTACTTACACTCAGTGCAGGAGGAACAGAAGGGCTCAGTCAGGAGGAAAATGAGAGAGAAGCAAATATTAAGAGCAAAAAGATAGCTACCAGGCAGGGGTGTGAGGCTGGGATCCGGGGTAGTTCACCACGCTGGGGTGGAGGTGGTGAGGAGGAGCAGGGTGTACTCACAATGTGGCTGGAGAGTAACCTTCAACTAGCTTAATTAGCCAAAACACAAAGAAATTAGCAAATGGAAAAAAATTCTGTATCAGTCAGGTAGATGCCAGCAGTGGCCTCTGTGCAATTTGCCTGACACTATTTTACATTTATGAATCAGGGCAATGAAAGTAACAACTCTTTGGGTGCTAACAAATAACGGAGAAGAGAACATACAGAACCTAAATTAAAGCAAATGCGTCCTTGGAGGCTCATGATGGACTCCAGCTTATCACACAGGCTGGTGATGCATTTCCAGGAACAGGAGCTGCTCTTTGCTCTTGGACAAGGCGCTGGAGCAGCAGCATCTCAATCCGGAGGTGGAGCAGAAACCACAAAACGCTGGTGAGCTCCAGCTGTGACATCTCTGCTTGGGCTGAGCCCAGGCGTGACGGGAATGTCCCCATGCAAGCATGGTGGGACACCTTATGTGTCACCACAAGCAAACGGAGGAGCATGCCTGGCATGGGAGCATCTCCTTACTCCTCCTGTCACCCTTGAGAAAGCATTTGCTCGCTGCTCTGGCTGATGGCTTTGCAGCAGGCAGGAGAACCTGGGCTGTCCCATGCCTTTGCCGTTGGCCCCGTGTAACCCCAGCAAAAGTCACCCACCCCAGTGGGACTAGTTAGCTGGCTGACTGGAAGCGGGCTGTTGCCATGACTGAAGCAGTCCTTGGAGTCACAGTCACCCCCTCCTGCATCCAAGGATGGGGTCCCTGGGATGGCAGAGGACCCCAAGAAGGGCAGCAGGATTGCCTTTGGAGGCAAGTGATCAGGGTTAGTGGAGTTAGCACTGACAGCTTGTTCATAATTTAGCACATTTATGAAAAAGCCTTAAAAGGTGAAAAATATTTATTTTGCTATATATTTGTCAGTTCTTAAACCACAGACTCCGTGACATTATAGAGCCATTCTGGGTTCACCTTTCTGGAAGTTATCAAAAAGTAAAATTCAAGGTTGAAGGTCATAGTCACTGTAATGTGTATACAAGAAATCTGAGTTTCAATATGTTCCAGAGCTGCTCAACACCTATGGTAAGTGCAACAATGATATCAAGGGAGGGCTTATTCAAAGGTGCTTACCTTGCTTCTTCAGTGTTACGTGCTGCAATTTTTTACAGTATCTGAATTTTCCCTTGTCATTTTTTAGCTCATAAAATTGGGTTAAATTCTGCCTTTCCTTTGCATACCTCCGTGGAAAACATCTGTCCACTTGCTACTCAACAGTGAAAAACTTTACAGCTTCAAGCCTGTGTATGTTGTCTCTCACATGCGTACAAGTTCTCACACACAGTCTTTAAAAAATGGTGGAAGAGAATTCAACCCGATAAACAAAGTGTGTTTCACATGGCAGCCCAAGATGTGATTGTGCTCTCTTTCAGCCCCCAGCTTGGGCACCGACACCAGGGGGTCTGGGCAGGGAGCGCAGATGCCTGCAGATGGTCCCATGGACCCTCAGAGCCCCCAGAGCAGCCCCGGCTGAGGCACGACATGACTGCTGGCATCTTGCTCTGTGCCTGTGAGCGGCCGCGTGCGTGCAGTCAGGTCTCCGGGTGGCTGTAGCACACGCTGTAGCATGATGCATGCGTACGAGGGGGTGAATCGAGGCTGCACGGCATCTGTGAGTGCGTACGCATCCGTGTGTGCGCGGCAGTGCAATCTATCGCCCATGCGAGCGGGAGGTCAGAGAGCTGAGCTTTTAGAAGAGTCATGATGGGTTTTGAGCGCTGGAACAAATTACTGGTGGGTGGATTAGGAAGCGGGGAAGAGGTGATCCAACATGCGTTGTAACCACAATATGTAAACTGTAGCCACATGTGATTTCCTTATTAATCTATTTCTTTTGCTTGCACTACGCAGGCAGGGAAAAGAGGCACCACAGTCACACACGATCAGTGCAGCCACACTGGGCCAGTGTCAGCAGCGAGACACCACTGTGCCCACTCAGCGGTGTGCCCCCCTGCTCTGCCAAGCCCCCCACCTTCCCCCTGCACACCCTGCTCCACATAGCCATGCCTGGCAGGCTTGCCAGGTTTTCCCACAGGGCGGTACAAGTCCAGAATTGCTGGTTTGAAACTTTTCTCATGAAATCAGCTTTGCGTGGGTGCATTTGTGATCACTCTAGCTCATGAGGCAAACCGGTATGTATTACAGAGTTGAGTGTTGCTGGTGCCTTACAGCTGTTCTGTTGGTATGCTGGCAATGCATCACCCCTGTTTTTTCTATTTATAATTTAACCAATGTCAAAGGGTTATTTTCATCAAATGTAAAAAATGGACACTTATAAAAATGCATAGGTTTTAAATTGCTCAGCAGTTGGAGTAGTTATAAGAACTAGCCCAGGGAATAAATGGCTGCTTCTCACATTAAGCACGTAGGCCATTTCCATACAGGCTGAAAACCGAATGGGATTCATTTCTGTTCCCACCACACACAACTGTTTCTCTGCTGTTACTTCAAGCTTCAATGTCTCTCTTAATGCTTTATTATCACTGTTAAAACTCCATAGTTTAGAATGTGCTCAGAGTAAATCTGTCATGTTACATTTAAGCACCAATTGGTTATGTTTTAATGGCATTAATCTTTACCTTCTTGCTATGTCTAAGCCAGGATAATGAAAGGAGATAATTCCCTTCTTTCTCAGCCACTGAATCCTGTAAAACGAAAACGTGACTCCAGTGCTGCAGGTAAAATCACTTTGCCTGCTGCTTCCCAATACCCCTTTGCCCACCAGCGGGGCTGACCCTGCCCAGCGCTCCCAGGGCCACAGAAAACACAAGGTGCCATGTGCCCTGGTAGGTGACAGCCCCCAGGTGCTGCCTGGCTGTGTCCTGCTCTGGCTCAGATCCTTTCTACCACAGTGCTCAGCACCAGCCCCGTGCTCGCACATCTGCACAGCCAACCTGGCGCACGGGCATGCAGCGAGACAGGAGTGTTGCTGTACTGAAGGCGATGGAAAGGCAGAGACCCACGGCCAAGGGCTGTCCCTGCCAGCATTGCTGTTGGTGGGGGAGGCTGGGACTTGGACCAGGACACCTGGGCGCTGACATTGGGCAAGCATGGGAGAAGACAGGGCGCTCGGTAGCTTTCATCCCATCTGCAGAGCAACAAGCAGGGCTGATCCTCACTGCAGCTCATCAGCGTACCTTCAATGTCCATCCGTCGTAACAATCACTGCTGAGTTTTCTTTGGGAATTTTACTTTGGAAATCACCCCACAGTCCACGTGCTCTCAAGACAGAACCTCTTAAAATATGGTCCAAGGCAGCTCACATGATAGAAAGGGTGATATAATACTGCAACAGAAAATGCTAACAAGCTCCAAATTGTGTCAGGAAAATCAATGTTCATCCTCTAGACAGTACTGTTTTTATTGGATAACTTTCTTCTTGGCTTAGCTATTGTTCCAGCATCTTACAAAAGGAGAAAGAGAAGGGAAATAAGTAAGGAAGTGCAATGCATGATAAACAAGCTGATTCTGAAGTCCAACATAAAACTTGCAGTTTTAGAACAGGCATTAAATATAGGAGATTATAAAATGGGAAGATGAAATCTAGGCACTGCAAGATAGGAGGGAGAACACAGGAAATCTCTGCTTTTAACCTGTTTTGTTGCACAAGCATATTTTGTTGAACAACAGCCAATTCTTCATCCTTCCAGGTTTCTGGTGAAAGTGGCCACTTTCCATAAGCCTGTTACTGACGTAGGTCATCAGGAGCCAAGACCTGACAGCCTGTTCATCAGCAGCGTTGGCTCAGGGGGCATGGTGCGCCGGGGCTCAGACACAGGTCTCCACCTTCTCTGCATGCAGGGATGGCACTTGCGCTGCAATGTGCTGCAATTGTGCTGCAATGCTCCCCACTTACAGGGACGGGACCCTGCAGGGCCCTGGGCTCTCAGGGGGTTCGATAGCCATGCAGCCTGCAGCCTGGTTTCATGCCCCAGGCTGGGTTTCTGCAGAAGCACGTGGGGTAGAATTAACCCTTTAGTACTTCAAGCCCTGTCTGCCCTTCCATGTTTGTGGTGGGCAGGACCAAGGAGCAGGGGTCTCTTCCATCCTTTGACTAGCTCTGAAGAATACCAGCCAGGGCTCTCCTTGGGAGATTCTCCTTCAGTCCATATGGGAAGACCTTTATTTTTCTTGAATTCCACTACAGGGGATTTTTCTTCCTGGTCCCATGAGGGCCCACAGCTGCTCTAAGCGTGTTGATGCCATAAGCACGGTGCACACCTCAGCCTCTTCCAAACTGAGCTCCCAAACTTACACCACAACTTTATATATCAACGTAGCCTGTGCTGGAAGGAAAGCCTCCTCCTTCACCCTCCCCATAGTGAGGAGTAAGCGTCATCTATTTTTTCATTTTTGTAATCTCTCATCCACCAGAAATTTCACATTTTGAGAAGTCTTAAACCTTTATTTCTTTCCAATAGGATTTTTTTCTGAGGCACTTTGCTTGGTTTCTTCTTGAGTGGGTGGGTAAACACATAATAGATGACAAGTATCCCCAGTCACCCCCATGACAAAACAGCCAAGTCTTCTCCCTCCAACCGTCACAAGCAATAAGCAACCTTAATCAGCAGCTCCAATGGCATCTGAGTGAATTATTATAAAACACATTAGATCTACTAACAATGCACATGAGATCTGTTCCCAATGTTATCAATATTTATCAGAACTGAGGATTGCACAGAAATGAAAAAAGGAAAAAGCCCAGCATGGAGTATCTGATGGCTGCCGTACTCTGCTCGCTCGATGTTCTTGTTTAAAAAGTCCTTCAGATCTCATCTCACAGCAGGCATTTACATTGACAAGTTTAACATAGGAATGACCTCTACAATAACTCTCCTTTCAGCTGCTGCTTAAAACTTAAGCTTAAATTAATAAGGTTCAATGAATAACAGGAGCTGTGTAAAACTGTTGCTGTCAAATTGTAAGAAACAGTGCAAGCCTTTATTCTGTGGTCAGATCCAAATCCTTCAGTTCAAACGCCATCCTCAAATTTGGAGGCTGCTGAAGCTTTGGCTTTCTTAGCCTCGAAGTTCACTCTGCCTTAATGAATGACACCACTTCTGACACTGAGATAAGGAGGGAGTCAAATCCAAACGGTACACAAAGCTGGCCCACTTGCTTCCAGTAAAACAGCTGTGACTTTCAGACATGGTGATGGATTGCCTTGGGAATGGAACAAATTCCTTGGAAGTCACAGATTCACAGAATCCTTCAGGTTGGAAAAGACCTTTAAGATCATCGAGTCCAACCATTAACCAAGCCCTTACCAAGCCCACCACTATCCCATGTCCCTAAGCACCACATCTGCATATCTTTTAAACACCTCCAGCTCCAGCCAGACACCAGAGTTCCAGCGAAACCTCTCCGTTCCAGCTGGCTGGTCTTCCCTGCTGGCTCCTCTTCCAGCCCATGGGGACGGTCTGATCCTGCGCCTTTAGATTTCCTTCTTGAAATTCTTGAAAATTCATTCTTGAAATAGGGGCTTCTGCTATTACCAGTCTCAGAGCTGATGTGGGACAACCAGTTGTTCAACATGTACTTGCTCATTTGCTGCACGTTCACTGATACACATGTGAAAGACCTGAATTTCCCTTTTCCATCTGAAGTTGTTTACCTTGCTTATGTGATACCAATGACATCTATAAATTCAGTGCTACTATTAATGGTTTAAAACAAGATTGCATCTGTACAGGCCAATAAAGGATCGCTTCTCTGGGGTGCTGGGCAGGACCATGAATCAGGGATATGTTCCCAACTGCTTGGTGATAGGTTGTTTACTGGAAACTTTCTCTTTTATTCTGGATTCTCTTAATTCACTTTTGTAACAGTGAAAAAACAAACCCACCTTTCTGATACGCACTTTTTCCAAGAACTGAAAACTCAAAAATTATATTCTCTAGAAAGTCATGAAAATTGGAAGGAATATTTGATGAGGGAGTAAGGATGGATTTAGTTTCACAGCACTATTATGGGAGACTGTGACACCGAGGTTGCACCTTACATCTCGGTGTAAGCCATGTGTAACTGATACAGGAGTATAGTGAATAGGGCTGCTCCTACTTCCCCTGGGTTGCCAGCTGAGTTTTGCAGGAGGATGAAGAGGGTTCTGGTTTGACGTAAGCACCATGCATAATTTCACAGCTGAACTTTGCAGAGAGACACAATTCTAAACCTGTATGTGGACTGCATATTGGAAAAGCAGCTTTGTCAATAAGCTGACTCAAATTCCCATCTCTAAACATGTGGAGGCCTTGAAATACCGCACTGCATGCGGATCTGTCTTCTAAATTTTGCTAATCTTTTAAGTGCGTTGGTTTAACTCATTTCTGGAAGGACAAAATGTTGCTCAGCTTTACCTCTCAAAAATTAGGGTTTGGGCCTCATTCAGTCACCTGACTTCTCTCTAGCATCAGTGGAGAGAGACTGGACCACCAAAGCGTGGTCCATGGGTTCCTACACTTGAGAGATGAGTTACCCTCCAGAGGTACATGCTTTTCATCTCTCTCATTGTTCACTGACTAGGAAAGCTGGGGAACTTCATTACTACGGTCTGCCAACGACCCATGAACAACTCCTAAAGAGACAGGGAAAAGGAGTTGGGCAATGCCAGCCCATTCTCAATAGACTGATTCAAATAGCCATGTGGGGTCTGAACTTGCCCTTGCAAGGTTTGGGGGTCTGCAGATCAGAACAGATTGAAAGGCAGAGCTCTAAGCAGTTGGTATTCTGGAAAAGGAGGGCAAAGTAGACCGGAGTTAGTACCCTTGGGACTGCAGTCATTCGGCCCTCCCTGTTTTGCAAGTGACATATTAACAGCTTCTTCCTATAATTTACTGATGCATCCTTTTTTCTCACAGAGAATAAAAAAATGGTGAAATAACTTTGAAAGTCAGGTTATTCCTGTACTTTAACACCTTCCAACAGATGTTGTTCTTAGCGAAAGCAGAGTTCCTTGAATTATTAATGGTTTCCAACAGCTCAGCTTGAAATAATTTAGCATTTGAAAGAGAAAAGTCACTCTCATTATTCCAAGTGCAGAAACATTTTGGTTATTAAAAGTATTCTCCTTAAAAAAAAAAAAAAATCTGTACCATTTGTATCTTTCTCTCCAGATGCCAGCAGGAGCACCAGATCTAGGGAAACCTTTGTGATTGCTGAAGGTTAATTGATAAAAATACAATGGAAGAGAGAGGACTACATATTCCATTTAAAATTGAGAAGCTCTTATCTGATCTTCTGGTAGCTTTAACTTTACCAGATTTATAGTATTTGCAGTTGGAGACCATTAAATTAATTCTGAGGCTTAAAGTGGCCAAATTATTCATAGCAATCAAACTTCACAAGGGATATTGAATACCAACAGCCTGTTCAGCGTTGCCCCGTGGACGGCGGCTGGGAGGCTGCTGACAGCAGTGACAGGCACTGCTCTTGCAAGCGAGGGCTGCGAGCTGGTGTGGGAGTTTCTGTGCTCAGATTTGATGACGAGTCTGCAATGAGGACTGAAACACGTTCTTAGGGCTGCTGGGCTCTCAAAACCAACTTTTTGGTTTTGAGATTTCTGGAATCTCAATTTTGGTTTGGAATTTTGGTTGAGTGATTTCTGGGAAGACACTCCAGGCTGGGCCAAGCTGTGGCACGTTGGGAGCTCACCCTTATGGCAGAGCACCCCAGAGGAGAGCCTGGGCGAGCTGGCACCGGGGCTGGAGAAGCACGGCCCATTTTTCACTGGAACCCCTCTGTCCCCTGGGAAAGCAGCCCGCTGAGGGCATGGGCTGGGGTTTGCTTAGCACGTAAGAAAAGCTGGCTAAAATGCAGTTGACGGGGCTACTGCTGAGAGCGACAGGGTTACATCTGCTCAGCCTTGATAATATCGGGATGGCTTTCCCTTCCCAGCACGGATTTCTTATGTGGGATCTGGGGGGACTCCAGGGGCACATGCCAAGGAGTCATTTCTGGATGTAGCTGCTGGTGTGCGGAAGGCAAAGCATGAGCTGATAATGCTCGTCAGCAGGGTTTGGTCCTGGGTTCTCCACGGTCTCTTTAGCTCATGAGTCACATTTTTATCCAATTCTGTTACCACATCAGAAGTGAGGGGAATAAAACATTTATTATTGTGATTACCTGCCACTGTAAACAGCATTGTGCTCCTGCCCTTGGTTTGCTTATCAACACTCCTCCATCAAGCGCAGCCTCTCCGGGTGGGCACAGCGTGCACACACACGAGGGCCAAGGGGAGCAGGGAGCAAGGGACAGAACAAAACAAATCCTAAATCTACAGAGCTTCTCTTGCACCTCCTGCCTGGACAAACACCGCCTGGTGGGATCAGGGAAGGTCAGATGTATGGCTGTGCAAAGGAGATAGTCTGAGTGAGGGAGTGAGGGAGAGTGTGTGTGTGTGTGTGTGTGTGTGAGCCCTCCACATACACCAATATACACACACTTATATATTGATCTTCTCCTGAAGATCTCGTAAGCACTATTTCAAATGAATAACTTTGCATTGCACATGGTTTTCTGATGACTCTTCAGAATTATGACCTAATTTATGTTTTCTGTAATGATCAGCGCAATAAGGCAGTAAAGCTGTCGTTGCTGAGTATACCGAATTTATATTTTATCACTGCAATATAATCAATACAATAAGAAACCAATACATGCACATAGGCATTGCATAGGCTGAGGAACTTTATGAGGTAGTATTGTCCTCTCCTAGTCTTTGCAGGGACACAGTCCCTTTTCTCAAGTTTACTCTGGGTCTAAAGGAGGTTTATATATGTAGTAGCTATTCCTACTGCTGATACATGATAAATATATCTTCTGCTGCTGCTGCTGAGATCTCAGTCAACATGCTCTACAATAATAAGGAAACACTTTCTTTGCTAGTCTTTTTTATATTCAAAGCAAAGCCATCAAGTAAATAAAGTTTTCTCACTTCCAAAGAAATGTAAAATACAATGTGTTACTCTATTCCACCCAGTTTATTTAACAGTTCCTTGCATCCACTGCAAAAGGAGCTCTGAAATGGCTAATAACACTTTGCATTGCTTCAGCTGCTGCCAACAAAAGATCTGAAAATATTTTAAAAGTGTTCATTGACTCACAGTACTCTGTAAAATATACTTATAAACATGATGTACATACCAACATGCACGCACACACACACATTTGTGTGTATATACACAAGCACACATGTATTTCTGTTTTCAGATGAGAAAAAAGTCCTTAGAAGGTTATATACAATTTTCCAGTGCAAAAGAATGAGCTGAGGGGAGAGCCAGACGCAGGACTTCTGCTTCCCATTTGCTTTGCTTTGATCACAGGAAAACTCTCCCCTGCTGAATTAGCAGCCAGAGGAGTCATTAACTCTTTGCAGATAAACATTTTGTGTGCAGTCTCTGTGCCCTGACCGGGGAGGTTTAGGTGAGGCTTCTCCCGCCCCAGCAGGCTGGCAGCAGAGCTGCGCGGCACCTTTGGTCCCTGCTGCGGAGCCACGCGGCGGGCAGCGGCGCACTCGGCCAGGACCATAGCGGTGCCCAGCCCCGTTATGGGATGCCTTTGCCCCAGGCAGGATGGAGCCAGTGCTTGTACCGGTGCTGTATGGCACGGTTTTGAGGTCTACCAAAACCAGCTTCCAGCACCGCCCGTGTCACTGCCTGCCCTGTGCCAGCACGCGTGTCCCCAGCAGATCCCCGTCCTGCCTGCCGTAACGCATACCCGGAAAAGTAAAAGCTTTTAAATTCCCACAATAAAAGGGTCTTTAATTCCAGCAAAGCTTTTATAGTCACTAGATTCCTGGCTTTCTTCTCTCTGTAAAATACCAATTTTTCTTCTTAGATTTGTTGCTCTTTCTCCCCTGCTAAATTGTGTGTGCTCCCCCTTTCCAGTTAATATAATAATTTAGATGAGTGGTGGTTAGCATAATTCTAGACACTGAAATGCGTGCTGCTTAAAGCTGTGTTGTAGGAGAATTCTATTTCTGTGAGCAATGTAGCATGCAAAGCTCTCCGACTATCTGAAATTGCATAAAGTGAGACCCAGATAGTGGTCTAGAGGGACATTCCTTGGGAAGAGCTTATTTTATGGGATATTCAAGAGTGCACATACAAGTATTGCCAGGGCTTCTCAGAGGCTGGGGAAAGCAGACCCAGCCTAAGAATAAGAAACAACAGGGTGTACTGGGCAGTCAGAAACACCGCTTTTACACCTGTGTGGGTCTGTGGGCTTCAGCAGACTTATCCCAGCACAGCTGTGGAGTGACACAGCGGTGAATTGGAGCACCGGTCCTTCGCGTTCACTGTATTGGCATACACAGGCATTGAGGACATGGCTTTGAAAAAAACATGAAGTTTAAAATAAAAATAATCTATTTATTTGCCTCCAGCTTTCTGGGCCTTTTCAATACATACGACTTCCATTTTTCAACCTGCTGCAATAAGAAGGCCAACTAGTTACTCTTCATTAAATATTAAGGCCACTATAATTGACTAATCCCAGGAATTCAGTGTCTGGGGCTTTACGCTAACCTCTCATACTGCGACAGAGCTGCGCTCTTCTGTGTTTTTCATGCCAGGGTTGGAAAGTATGCCTCAGGGGTGGGTGAACGCAGTTCCCCCCTCTGATGCTGAAAGCCACAGTGTTTCAGGGGTGAAAGGAAGACTCCCTGACTGAAGGGCCTGGAGATGGAGCTCTCCACACGCCCACCCTGGAGAGAGGCTTTTGTATCAATAATATATATATATACTTTGTGTTAATTTTCGGGATAGTTTTATTGCAGAGGAACAAAGTGTGCCTCCCACCAGTGTATGCATGTTACCAGCAGGCCAGAGCAGGTTCCAAATAGCAGGGGAGTGTTTCCAGTTTAGACGGAGCCTAAACTGGCAGGTCTCGCAGCAAACGGGAGCATCATATGGCTTTCTTGTGCTTCCCTGAGACACCAGCTATCTCCATACATCCGCACAGCCGTCAGTGCAGCCCTCCTTGTGCTGTTGGGAAAGCACTTTGGAGGATGCTGGGCATGGGGAGATGGTAGTTTAAAACCTGCTAAAAGAACTCCCAGCCCTCCTTCTGAACATCAGCAGAGTTTTCCTTGTGTTCCTGTGCTGATCCCAGCCCTTCCTTGCAGAAATACCTGTGCTGTATTTGTGCAAAGCTGTTTATGGGCTCAGGCATGAGCCCCTCAGCCGTCCTCAGCCGAAGGGGCAGGATGGTGGGCTCAGGTAGTGTCCAAAACCCCTGCCTGTGATACCTGGGTTTGCCACAGCCCTTTTGTGTGTGAGAAGCTCTTTCCAGGTCTTAATTCCCTAGCTGTAAAGTGGAAAATTGAAAAAAATTATAGCCCATCTCTCCATCTGAGTGGCGTTAATAGATTCTCGGGTGGTATTCCCATGAAATACATGGACATATAATGAAAGGCACACAGCATATGCATCATTAGCTGTAGATAGGTGTAAATGATCTAGATGGACATACTAATTTTAACTGTACTTGTTTTTCTCTTTATTAAAACATCCCAGTCATTAGATCAAGAAATAAGGCAGTGGTAATATGCAGCCTGGAAGGTCAGCCTGCCATTATAAAAAAAGAGCCGTGAATCAACTGTCCGGAGGAGAAAATGCGTTCATTCAGCCTGTTCACTCAATAGTTAACAGTGAGGGATGAAATCTCAGAAATCAGGAATGATTCATGAACAGAAAAAAGAATTAAGTTTGCTGAAATGGTAGGAGAAGGGGGGAAACTAGTGATTTAAGTCACCAAATATGACTCACTGGATAAACTAATCCAAACATATAATTTCATTTTTCTTTATAGAAAATGCGTGTGAAGAAAAGCTGTACAAATTGGAGGAATCATTCATTGAAAATAATTTATCGTACGATTTTTGGTTTGTTTGGTGTGGGTTTTTTTAAACCTCTTTCCCTCTCTCTAGTCATCAATAGGTCAAATAGGATCCTGCACCTGAAGGTAATAATTTGGTAATTCTGTTTCCCATTGCTCATTCACTGCCATTTTTTTGTAGACCAACATTTTAATTATCTCAGTACTTGTTGCAAGCAGCTGCAAACACAGGAGTTTGCCATTTCCATGCTCCAGTACCATCTGCTTCACATGAAAAAAGAATCCTTGGGTGGGCAATCACGGACTAACCAACCAGCGCTCCAAGTTTAGGGGAGGGTCCTGCCGTACAGGCAATCGAGGCATCTGAGTGCCGCTCCCATAGCTCTGCGCTACCTGGCTTTCCCCAATCCTCCTTAAATCCTGAGAGCAGTCAAGTTGTGACCATGCAGATCTCATTGTAGGCTCGATGTATCATCCCAGGAGCTGGTAACTGGTGGCTGAAGCCCACGGCACCACAGCAGCCCTCCTACCTGGGCTCAAATCAGCCAGGTGAGACCCAGCTCAGGAGAGAGCGCTGGACGCGGCGATGTCTCTGATGGGCACCACGTAGGCTCAGCTTTGGCTCCCATTCCCAAGCGTTAATATTATTCTGGTCACGAAGATGTGAAAAGAAGGCTGTCAGGGAGAGGCAGTATTTTTTATTATGCCAACAGATATGCTGGCTTAAAAGGACACACTTCCAGACACATATACCTTTTTTAAGGTCAGAAGCAGAAGCTGCAAGTTTCAAGTTAAATCTAAGTGTCCCTGAATATGGGAAATTTATAACTCGGTTATTCTCCTGTCCTGAACCTTTCAGTATCCTTTTAAAAATTCTTCCAAGCTTGTGCATCTACTGATATCTGATGTATGCGCCTTCTGCAGATGAAATACGAGCTACAGAAAAGTGTACATGCAACAAAAAAATTCCCCTTTCTTCTACTGCATATCCTTCACTCTCACATTGCTAAGAATAGACCTAGAAGTGGCTCATGGCCTCCCTAGCCTAAACCTTCACAGTGTGTTGCTCACGTGGTACAACTGACACCAGCCCTTCCATCCTTCAACAGACACCTCTCACCAGGCCAGCTCACAACCACAGCTGAGTTATTTCAGTCTGTAAGAATAGTCTGATCCTTCTGCAATCATCTGGCAAACACAGCGCTGCTCGGATAAGAGGAGAGGGGGACACGCTGGGGAACATGACCATGCTCGGGAGCTCCTTGCTGATGCTGACCTCAACAAAGTCTCACTTCCTCAAACCCAGCATTTGAAAGGGAGAATTTGGGTTTGGTTTTTTTCCTCTAAAAGATCCCAAAACATAGGCAGTGGATTTTCTACTGTTAATCTTGTATCCAAATTTTTTCCTCTATGCTAACAGAATGACCTGAAAGAGCAGGATCCTAATTGCTCAGAGATAAAGTAATTGAGTGGTCTCTGGGGCCCTATTCGGTACAACAAACTTCAATAGAGTTGACAAATGTCGATCCATAACACAGGATTAATAGGGCTGTGCTTGGCTTCCGTTTCAGTTTTCCATTGCTCCTTTGGTCTAACTAACACCCTGATTGCTTTGGGAAAACTGACAAATCTTTGCAGTTAATGAGGCCCTCTAGTAATTTATCAAGCAGGTTTTCTAAAATAAAAAGGGCACAAAGAACAAAATGTTGTTTCTGTGCTAAAGGAAGGAGAAATCCTTCTTCCCAGATCCTGGACAGCCTTGAAGACTTTGCTCCTACACACTGTGTGAGCTGGGAGCTGGAATAACTCTTGCAGCATGGATTTTTCCAAAAGCATTTCATATTCTCCTGACTGTTTTCTGTGATGTCATGAGACAAGCAGTACTTCTCACTGTTTAGCCCTGAAAAATTGCATGCACAAAGTTTCAGAGTTTGCTTTTAGACACCTGTCATTTAGTCTATCTGTAGCAGAATCATAGAATCATTTAGGTTGGAAAAGACAATATCATCAAGGCCAACCATTAACCCAGCACTGCCAAGTCCATCACCAAACTGTGTCCCTAAGCACCACAGCTACATGTTTTGTAAACACCTCCAGGGATGGTGACTCCACCACCTCTCTGGGCAGCCTGTGCCAGTGCTTGGCCACCCTGCCACACCTCCCGGCTCTGGACATGCTCCAGCCGCTCAGTGTCTGCCTTGTCGTGAGGGGCCCAATCCTGCACACAGGGTTCCAGATGTGGCCACACTAGTGTGAGCACAGGGGGATGGGCACTGCCCTGGCCCTGCTGGCCGCGCTGTTTCGAATACAAGCCAGGATGCTGTTGGCCTCTGGCCACCTGGGCACACTGCTGGCTCATGTTCCACCAGCTGTCAACCAGCATGACGAACCAGGTATGAAGAAGAGATCTGAAGAATGGGCCTTTTGCAGGGGATGGGGAGGATGCACGCAGCGGCTGCAACATCAAGAGTACTGGTGCAGATGCCCTCGGTCCCAAGAGTGCCCTGCTCGGTCCAGCTGCAGAGCTGCACCACGTGCTACTGGTGAGGCTCAGCCAGGTGGTTTCCCTGGAGTATTTCTGGGAAGATCTGAGGAGCAGCTGTCATCAGCATGCAAAATAAAGCACTCAAAATGCTTGATTTTGTAATCAAGTGTTTAATCTGGGCCTGGGCTCAATGGCAGCAAAGTCTGAACTTGTTGCCACTGGAAGCTGGACTTCCTAGCCTGGTGCAACCAGCCCCACTGTGCTACCTCCATCAGCACACTGAAATGTAATTCTGACCTGGCAGCTTTCAAACTCTCTGTTTCCTGGAAAATGTCAACACTTCTACAAAAATTCCAATTTTTTCCTTGGCTTGATTTAAAATAAAGTTCCTAAGTGGGAACATGGGACAGCCGAATTGCCATTGCCAGTAATAGCTCTGTTCTGAGTGACATGGAGGGGCCACAACTGCTCAGCGGGTTTCTCTTTCTGTTGTGACAGCTGCACATCTGTCCATTGTCCTCTTTATTTTCAGTACAGCATTTTGTTTTCTCTCTTAACACAGCAGCTTTCACGTTAATGCAGAATGAGATCGATTTTACCTATAGTCTTGATAGGAAACCACTGCCATTAAGCTATAGAAACAGCTAATCCTTATATCTTAGCAGCAACTTA
Organism: Falco punctatus; assembly: GCF_963210335.1. Lineage (NCBI taxonomy): Eukaryota > Metazoa > Chordata > Aves > Falconiformes > Falconidae > Falco > Falco punctatus. Next base: position 2,154,624 of record NC_137590.1, read on the forward strand.
AGCACATTGACCAATCTCTGAACCTGGATCTTAACGCAAGCTGGGGGAGACTTGGCAGGAAAAATCTGCTGCAGCTGGCAGGACTTTCTTCTCCAGGGCCATGTTTGCACTCTGTGAAATGGGGCAGCAGAAAGGCTCTGCAGCCGAATGTCCAGAATGTCTGGGGACCTCCCCAGAGCTGGTGTCGGTGACCAGGCCTGTGCTGCTGCCCACGGCACTGTGGAACAGGAGGAGCAAGTGGACGTGGTATCTGATGGAAACTGGACTTTGCCCTTCACAGCCTTTTTTTTACCCTGGTTTTATAATTCTTAGGGATGGTTACCAGCAGACATCTGTCTGGATGGTGCTGCTCAGGGTTGGGCAGCTTCAGGGGAAGAGCTGTGTTGCCTCCAAGGTGTGGTTAAGAGCAGGGGCTCGCCAGCCTGGGGGGGTGTTTGCTGCAGGTGAACTCATGGGTCACAGCTTGATTGCTCTCCTCCCCCTGAATGTAAATGTGACTCTGGAGCTGATGCTTTGTCCTGCATTCCCCTGTTTCAGGACTCACCTATTCAGAAGCCAGTACCACATCACCCTGGGTCTAAGTTCAGTTATCATAATGCATCTTTGAAAACCAATCTTAGCTGGAGCTATCCCACTCCCTCAAGTCTGGACAGCAGTTTCCCCTCTTGCCAGCAGCCAGCTCGTGCATCTAGCCCCTCTGAACCAACAGCCAGCAAATGCGAGGGTATCCCTGTGGCTGCATGGATGCCCAGGGCTGCCTGGGGTCCCTGCTCTCTGCTCCTGGCTGTCTGGGGCTGGGGCTGGTCCCAGCTCCTATCCCAGATGCCCAAACCCTTATCACACACCGTGCATGGCTGAAACCAGGCAAAATGGTAGATCCACAACTAAATAGAAACATTCCCTTTGTTTTAAGATTTTATGAAGGCTGAACTGAAACAGTATGCTGGGTGCCTTGCTATCACACTGAGCTGAGTGGATGCACAACATAGCAGAAATTCCCAATTTCAACATAATTAGCATAGAGATGCCTTTCACAAGTGTACTTCGTGCTCTTCTGGGGACTTTCCTCCCCCTCTCTGTGCTTCCTTCTCAATGTGTGCACCTTTCTTTCTCATATATCTCTCTCCAAAGCCAATCTTAGTTTTTTTCCTTTCCCCACAAAATTCCACATTACAGCCTACAGACCTGTGAAGCAACATTTACACCTAATCTCTGGCACACATTACTCCCAGCTGTGTAAAAACCTAGATGCCCTTGTCCTGTAATAGCAGTCACTGAAAACAGCTCCGTGCTTATTCTTTGAAGGGACCCATCTTGGGGAGAGCTTTGCCAGAATTATGGACTGCTGTTCAGGAAAGCAGGCAGTGTAAGATATCTCCAGGGGGATGTAAAAGGGGAGGACTCCTAAAATCACTACTTGTGATTAAAATCAGGAGGATTATATTTTACCCTTAAGCTGTCTGCACACACACACACACACCCCACCAAAAAAAAAAAAAAAAAAAGTTTCATGAACACAAGGAACAAGGAAGAATCTTGTTCCTTGTGTTCATGCCACCTTCTCCCTTGGCTGCCCAGTGACCTGATCAGAGAGGGGCAAGTCCAGCTGGGCTGGGTTTGCCCAGGGACTGCAGCCAGCTAGAGGGAAGGAGGAGAAGAGTTACGACCCCCAGGTCGCATCAGCATTACTCAATCTCTTCATTTTGGAAGTTCTTGGAATCCCCTCCCATGCCCCAGCCCCATTCTCCCTGGAGCTGTGCATGTGCAGGACCAGACCCATGCTGCAGCTGGCGGATGCTGCTGGGAGGAGTCCACACTGCTGCACCGCATCCCTCAGCACTGGATCAGCACTGGGGCAAAGCTCCCCCCAGCAGCCCCGCTCCAGCACCGCTTCCCAATGCTCCAGCCAAGCCCTGCCGCAAAACTCGGCTCTGGGTGCATTCCTACTGTTGAAATAAGGAACATGCTGTAAATAGTGCAAAGGCTTGACCCGCTGGGGACCGGCCTGTTAATGTGATTGCTTTGGAAGGCTGCAAATTAACGACCCAGCACAGCTGTCTCCCTCCCAGTGCAGTGCCAAACTAGGAGACTGGAGAGGCCACATGAGGCTGTGCCTGGGCATTGACAGCAGGGATGGGGCAGATGTGGCTCTTGCTCTTTGCTGTAGCAGCTCTTTAATAAGCAGGCTGAAAATGCAGAGTTGCAGTATCATTTGTAGGAGGAAAAAAAAAAAAACCAAGAAAAGATTATTTAGTCAATCATCTTGTCTGTTGTGGTTAGGCTGTGGTTTAGATGCAGAAAACCACATGGCTGGAGGTCTTATTCTGCATCTCACATCTGACTTGTAAAATCTGCTGGTAAATCTTTACATCAGAATCTGGGCTGAGAAGCTGCTCGTTTTAATCATGGGATTTCATCAGAACATCTGACTCCTTTGTAAGTCCAGAAGTGTATTTACATATTTGTCCCCTGCAATGGATTTGCAAATCCTATAAAACAGCACAAAATCCTCCGGCAGATTTACAAACCTAGAGGAACCTGAAGCAAAAACCAGACTTGGCAAAGCACTGTTTGTCAGGAGGCAAAGTGGTGGCTGCAGGCGAGGACAGGGATGCTTTCCCTCCATCAAAGCCCCCAGCAGGCATGGGACGCTGCTGGATTCAGAGGGCAGGACAGCAAAGCTGACCAGAAAAGCTCTGTTCAGAGCTAAACTAGAGAGGCCAATGGGAGCGGAGCACGGGCAGAGCGACAGGCTCCTGCAGCACCATCCCCATCTCTCAGTAAAATCCCAGGCAAGGATTTTTAAGATACCTGATGGGGTAGAGGGTCCCATTTTGAGATGTTAACTCAAGACATCTTAAAGGGCCTGATTTTAAGAGCTTTAACCTGGTGATATTAAAAGCTTTCAAGCAGAAAGTTACTCCAAAATCGAGAGCCTTTCCCTATTTGTTCTTGGTTACACTGAAAACATCAACTCTGCATTCTACAAGTGAAACAATCAACATAGACTTAATTGTTAAAACCAAGGAACACACGTATAAAAAAGGCTACTATATTCTCCTTGTCCATCTACCAAATCAAGTATTTCAAACACAATCTTCTTTGATTTTGCTTTGACCCCTGCAACATTTACTGTTTTTTTCTTACAGTTCCCTTGAGGTTGCCTGTTGCTGGGAAAAGCTTGGGACAGGCTCACCAAAACCAGAGTTGGGAGTGATAGAGAAAAAATAAGTTTTCCAATATATTTTGAGCTCATATAAGTTTTTAAGCCTTAATTTCCAAAATACTGACTTTTTTCAGTTTCCTGCCTTAGTGATGATGTCAATAAAGACTCGCACTTTCTGTAACATCTTTCCCAGTTGCAGGGTAGCAGCACCACGTGTACTAGAGCAATGGCACCTTACTAGGTCTAACAGCTCAAAAGCAATTTAAAACAATCATCTGGATCTCATGTGCACACAGGGCACGGTGGCTGTTTGTACACAGAGTGGTCAGAGGTGAACTGCTGGAAGTCTGAAGGCAGTTAATGCTAAAGAGTGTTGGATCCCAGGGGTGCTAAAGCCTTGGCAAGTGCTAAAGCTGCCTTTCTGCAAAATCCTTCCCGTGACTGCAGAGAGACCATTTATTGTCAGTCTGGTGCATAATTGCTGTTGTCAAGTCCTTATCCTGGTAAAAATACTGAAGAGGATGTAGTATTTCTATGTGTGTGTGTGTGTGTGTGTATATATATCTCTCTCTATATATATACACACACACATTTATCACAAACAATTCCTAGGGCTGAGATGGAGCCTGCAAGCATGGCTGGGAGCAAGGAGAGGGGTAAATGCAAGTTCAGGCAAAACGCTGGGAATCAGGGAAATCCGTGGCTCCTAATGCCTCCATGGCTTACTTTTTCCTTCATTGTTATCAGCAAAACAGTACTTTGGGGGCAAATGGTGGTAAGGAATAGTGGACCCTCACCCCTCCTCACTAGTGCCTTGTCCCAGCACATGGTCCAATACCCCGGGGTGTCACATGCAAGCTGGTGGTTGCTGCGAGGTCTGTGTTCCAAAAAGTGGGATTTTTCTTGCAGAACATTGCTAGCAAGTGTCAGGAAAGTTTTGCTGAACTATTAATTTGTCTCTGAAAATATCCTAAATGCAACCAAGAAGCAAACAGATAGCTTCCCTTGCTGGGAGTGTGGAAATGGGACACTCCCGTCCAGCCGCCTCCGCTGCTGGGAAAGGTTATAACTGGGTGAGCCAGTGAGTTCATTTCCATTTTCATTAAGTTGAATAAAATGCAGATAAAAATGCCATTAGAAGAAAATAGAATACACTGTTTCAAACGTATAAATTTTAGCTCTTTACCATAATCGGACTGCACTGCATGCAACCTGGAGAGCATTAGGGAAAAAAAATTATCTTTATCCCTATTTTCATAAGAAATGAGACTCATAGGGCATTCTTGACCATGATTGCTCCTGGGCAGGGATTGTCAGGGCAGGGGGACAAGGTGAAAGCTACAGGTTCGGTTCTTCTTCTGAATTCAGAACTTCTTATTTTCTCCCTCTGTCGTTGGTCTAAGGACTGGGGTAGAGGTCTTTATTGCCTGAGTCTCTTCAAATATCTTTCAAACGCCTTTCAGAGCTTTACGGTCTGAGGCACAGGAGGACTTGGTGTATTGCAGGCACCATGGCAGAGATCTTGGCATAAGAAATTTTGAGGAGAGGTGTCCAGGTCCAGTTAAACTGACCGGACAACGCACTGTACAGAAGAAAAGTTTGCTGCAGGGTTTGGTTAAGCCATGGAAGAATCATATGGGCAGGGGTCTTGGGATTTCCAAAAGATGCCTGAGTCTGCAGAGATGCTAAAAACAGATGTATAGGGATGTGGCTATGCAGGTGGAGATGCTGGCAGGTTCTAGGAGGCTGGTTCATCCTAACATTGGTTCCCTTCTTTAGTTGAGTGGAGCCAAAAATACAGCTCATCATTACCACTCCTGTTACAGAGTTTTGCATTTGATAACACACTAACGTGGGTCTCCCAGGTTCTGTGTTGTGTTGTCTGCAATAGAAGCAGATGAGTATTTCTGTGTCAACAGCAATAGAGTTTATACTGGTTTTTGTGTGTGTGAGGGGGTTAAATTCTTTTTTCATTAAAGATAAAGCTTCTGAGAAGATAAATGCCAGAATATAGATCTTGTGGGTGAAAGTGGCTTCAGCCACCACTATCCTTAATAAATATGCATTGCAAAATCATCTTAGCTTCCTCTGATTCACATCAGGGAGTTTAAATTTGCCATTACTGGTAACCTGACTTGTCAAAATCCCATCTGTAATTATAAACCTGCAAGGGGAGACGGGAAAATGGTGGGAGAAGGAATGAACCCATTAGTATTTGGCTGCAAAATGTGTCCTGTTTTCAGAATAATTTAAAACGTTGAAACACACAGTAGGTAAGAGCACAAAGCGTCATTTCATAGTTACCGATAAATTCATGCCATGATAGTCACCAACCACCCTACTGAAGCCTGATTTTACACTCTATCCTAGCACAGCCAGGAGCTGCAGCTCCAAAGTGGATTTAATTACCTGGGCAATAGCCCTGAACTTTTTCAAGTCTAACTTCTGCTTTCCCAGACCAACACAGCGAAGCACTGCAGGAGGAGGGAGGGAGGGAAGGGTGAGCTGGTGCCTTGTGCAGCAGGTTACCAACACGCTGTAAAACCCACCATCAGCTCAAAGACACGAAGCTGCATTTCTTTTTTGAAAGCCTTCCCAGGACCAGAGGCTTGCTCCAAGATGCTTTGCCAAGGAAGGATTTCCTCAATATTTGCATCACATCTGGTGAGATTTCAGAGGGAGTCAGATAGTGAGATTAAAACAAATTGAGTTAAAAGGAAAGGAGACAGATGGTAGGAAAAGGGAGACCTCTGATACGATGGCTGGGTGCTACGGTGGGAGGGAGAATGGGCTCAGATATCTGCTCCCAGGTACACAGTGACATTTTGCTAGAACAAGGTTCATGGTAAAGAGAGCAGAGCTTCAGACAGGTTACAGGTGCATGTTTTCTGCCTGTTTAGCTGCAAGCACTCATCGCTGCATTTAGGCAGCTGCAGACATTTCTTCACGTTGTGCCTCCTTGGGGTCTGCTCAGAAGTGAGACGTCGTGGGGGCGTAAAACACCCGTCACTGCAGTATCGAAGGGCAGGACCTCTGCCTCTCAGACTGGCACTGCAGGCACTTTCCCCTCTCTCCTTTTCATCCTCTGAACTACAATAATGTCTCAGGTATTGAGTTTACTGTAGAAAATCAATAAGGAGCACTATAAGCTCAATGGAGCAGCAGGAGACAATTGTAGAGCTCAGGACACATGATGTCCAGATGTCCCTTCTCTCCACTTAAAATGATGATGCCCTTGATAGCCTCTGCTTGCACCACCTTCCATGTGGTGGGTTTTTTAAACACTAGTGTCTAGGTGCTGTCACTGCTTCCATGCAGAAGAAAAGAGCATGCTGGACAGGTATGCCCAGCTCGGTTATACTTTGCCTTCCAGCCGTTGCCAAAGAGGGTTAACCCCGGGAATGCACAGGCAGGTTAGGAAACAACCCCTGGGAGTCCCCCTACCAGTCACCCCACGAGGCTGGGGATGCGCTGAAACACTCAGCGTCACCCTTGCTTAGAATTGTTCATAGGTTGGGTTATTTTCATTTGAAAGAGCAAAAGCTGTGACTTGAAATTGCAGCTGCTCTCCTCTGCTCTCCACAGCACATGCAGTAATGGGATAATGTGTTTGGGTGGGGTTTTTTTGCAAGGAGGGCCTTTCGAGAGTGCTCCTTGCTAGCAAGGTAACAGCACATCCTTGGCAGGCGTCCCTTCTGCGCTGTCAGAGCTCCCCTGCTGCTGCCCAGGCAGCGAGGAGGAGCGAGAGGAGCTTCCTTACAGCAGAGACATGCATGTGCCCAGAAGAGATGGGGAGCATTTCCCCAGCAAAGGCTGGGAGAAGGGCAGGAGCCCTGGGCAGGGCTGGTTTGGGAGGAGCAGCACGTTTGGGAGGGATAGTGGTGGGCACGTAACTGGTCGCTTTTTCGAACTGCCCTCCAGACTGTGGGAGGGAACTGCAAAGTCCTGAGCAGCTTCGTGTCTCTGCTGCAAAATCCTCGGCTATGTCTGTCTCGCCCCATCTGGTGTTGACTTTGCTGTTAGCTGAACTGCTGAGCTGTGGTAATGGGACCGAGGGACCCAGCTCTGCTGGGGACAGGTTGCACAGCAAAACTCCTGTTGTCTCCAGAGCTGGTCAGCACAGGCAGAAAGTAGAAATACAAAAAGATGATGTCTAAGTAAGGGGAGAAAATGAAATTAAACAGATCAAACAGAACTCCTGCCTGCTCTGCACAGCAGCCTTAATGTTTAAAATAGCCGAGAAATACTCAGTCAGGCTGTAACTTCCCGAAGGTGATCCAGAACATCGCTCCACACTGCCTTGGTGAAGCCAGTGTGAACCATGAAGCCTGGCACTTTGCTGGTAACATTTTATTCCTAGTGATTAACCCTGACATGAGGCATCATCATATTCCCAAAACACAGGGCAGCCCAGGCTGGTCCTTATTGTTGGCTTATTGTTGGGATGCTCATGTCAGGAGTATCCAGCACAGAGAGGATGGCAAACACCTCAGCTGGCAGCCCCTGGGAGCCCAGCGTGGGTGCAGTGTCCTCTGCATCAGCCTTGAGCATGTACAAGGCTTGACCTCATGCCTCCAACTGCAGCAAGATCCTGTTCTGTCTTTGCCATGGAGCCCCAGGACATGATGGAGTGCCTAGATACATGCAAGAGGCTTCTTACACAGGCAGAGCGGGCTGACAGATGGGTGACAGGCCCTGCAGGACACCTGTGGCAACCTGGAGCAGCAGTTGGATGTAGAGGGCTTAACTAGAGCATCTCATGTGGCAGGAGGTGCCTGTGCATGGACAACTGCATCAGCCTGGAGCTTCAGTAGGGTCCCCTAATGTCTATGGAGAGAGGAATGCTGGAGGCGAGACCAGACAGGCAGGTCCTTGCATGTCTGTTGTCAGATGGCAGTTGGTCACAGCTGGTGGCACCTGAGGTTCTGCTGGATCCCAGGTGACTGTGATGGCCAGGAACAGGGCTCCTCAGCTGAGTTCCTCTTGCATGGTTACCTCCCTCCTGGCAAGCGGCCAGGCTGACAGCTCAGCGCATCACCATGTTTATCTGCTTTTGAATGCAGAAAGCCTGTCTGCTCCTGTAATGAGCCTTTGCACTACTTGTACAATTAAAGGTGTATAATGAGCATAAAAAAGAGTGAAAAGAGACCTACAAGTGCATCATCCACCTCGAGTGAATGACAGCTCAGGTTTTGGTTGCCTAAATACTTAGCGATGATCCTTCTGGAACAGCAGAGGCAAGGGGACAATGCTGGCAAGCACAGGCTGCTTCCCAGAGTGCAGCTGGGGTCACGAGCCCAGTCTTTAATGAAGCTGCATCCAGCGGGTGGCTGCACTCCTGCATCCTGGTCAGTGGGCAGGCAGGTCGGGTAGGCACCGTGCACCGGTACCGACCTGGTCTGAGCAAACCCCAGCCCAGAAGTGCACGTGAGTGGCATATGTCCCTCCCCTTCAGGGCAGTGACATTTCAGCAGCAGCCAGTGCCTCCATGGCTCCCGTGCCTTGGGTGTGATGGATGCCCACCTGCCTCCAAGCAAGCACAGTGCCCAGAAGCATCGCCTGGAGCATCATTCAACCCTGTAGCGTATAAAACCCTTAGGCTCCAGGTAGGTTTTGCCCACACAGTGTATCTGGATGAGGAACTCCAGCACTGTCAGAACGATGCAGGGCTGTGGATCACACAGCTGAAAATCCCTGCTGGCTTTGAGATGCACCAGTGCTCTCTGGGGAAGCAGTCAGTGTCCCTAGAGAGGCCAGTGCCTCCAGCAATGCAGCACTGCTGTTTTCTGAGTGGGATGTAGCTTTTGCTACACAGTTCAGTCCCTCTGACCCCACAGAGCCTGACAGCCACCACCATCAGTCCATCCTCTGGGAGTCCCAACCCATCCTCTGCCAGATCACTGATGCTTGGATGCATGGAGAAAGCTTTGAGAACTGGATCTGAATCCTGTGGCCTGGACCACCTCTCCTGTCACTGGTAGTGTGATCTGGACCTCCCTGACTTGTTCAGCTGTATCCAGGTGCCCCACAGCCAACCAGCACCCTCATAGTGCATGTGTCTGTCCTCTCTCCTTTCCTTGAGACTCCCCACATGTTACTGCATCTGCTCCAATCCTTCCTCCACTGCCTGGTGATGGACCTGACCTGTGAGTCCCTCCTGGGGCTGAGCAGTGAGTGGTCCAGGAGCAGTCCCATGTGCAGACTCTGCCTGACACCTTTGTCAAGGAGTCAGGCCACCCTCATCCTCAATCGCAGACCACAGCCCCCTGAGCCCTCTGGCACACGGGACAACCTCCCAGGTATGGCCTGGCTTAGTGAAAGCTGGGTTTCCCACCAGCGGTACGGTAGTAGTGCAAAGGAGTTGGTGGGTCAGTGCATGCCTTTGAACAGTACAAGGACACTAGATGATAAAAAATGAGTCCCTCTGAGGGTCCGGGCTGAGCACAGAGGGCAGGACCAAGCCTGATTCCCCTGTTTCCCAGTCTGGAAACCCTTAGCTTAGAGAACAGTCCTCTAAAGTGGCATCTGCCCCTGAGCTTTCCCTGAGAGCACTCAATGACTCTGCTGCAGCTCTCAGGCACGGTATCCCCAGCAGGAGTCAAGTTCTTGCTACAAGATGTATGCTTCAGGTCATGCAAAGGTTTATGAGCACAATGGCATTCACAAATCCAAAATGAAATTCATAAGCTGAGAAAAATAAACCTCCAAGGCTGTCAGAAGGCACTGCCCCAGGGAGAGGGGACACAGTACACTGACCCCACCAATCGGAAATGTGCGAAGAAGGGCAGCCTGGCCCCCAGGAGATTGTTGCAGAGCCTGGTGCCTCCTGTTTCAATAGCTTTCCCTGAAGCGAAGCCTTCTGCACGTTGTTCCATCTTGCAGGGACAGAAACATGTATACTTCTCCTGGGGTGCTCCTGGGGATGCTGATGCAGCCAGTGGGAAAGTGATTTCAGTGATGGGATGCATCCATCTACCTCCAGTCACTGCGGTTCACAGGCAGGTAAAATGTATTCCCTTCAAACTGAGTATTTTTGCAGAACTGTTCTGTCACTTTAATAATCTTTCAGCCCTATTCATTAAAGCTATTTGTTGCCATCGCTGCTCAGCCTCTGGGCTTGTCTTTCTGCCCAGGACAGGGCTGGGAGGAAACCAGGACCCAGGTCTCACCCCACTTTGCAAGGCTGGGAAATAAGTACCCAAAGAGACTCTCAGAAGCCTTTTCCCCCGCCCTTCATCACCGGCCTTCCTTAAGCACACTGATTTTGGAAGCCAGTACTGAATTCTGGCCGTGGTCTCCAAGGCAGCCCAAAATGCACAGCAAGGAGCGGGACAATACAAACCCAGTGCTTCCAAACTGTTCCCGAGCTGGAAGGCGGCAGCGGCTGAATGCACCACGTACAGGCACTGCCCGTGATGGAGAGGGGCACTGCAGACATCAGCTTGTGATCTGGGAGATCTGGACAGTGGCATAAAAAAAAATGTGTCACTATGGGCATGAAGCTTCTCTGCTCATGTCCTTACACTGGCTTAAGTTGTCTGATATCTCTCTCCCATTTATGTCTGTCCAAATTCTAGCTGCTTCCCCATGAAAGCACTGAACCTGAGGGGTGCTGCCTGATCCTTGATGGCATGAAGAGAGAGAAAAAAGTAAAGAAAGAGATCGTTGGGAGAGGCACCTGTGCGGCATCCCACTGCTGAGGTGGTGGTGCAGGGGCTGCCAGGGGGCTGCTGGCCATCCATGGGAGCAAGCACCAGGGCAGCAGGGGAGGTGGCACAGGCAGGAGAAGGAGGAAGGGGTCGGCTGGTGGGGTCAGACAAGAGGAGCTATTTTGGACTTGCTGGGCAGCAAGAAGCCTGTGTTCAGAGGCAGCGTGGGCAGCCGGGGGAGGACAGCAGCATGAGCTCAACGGATCGACCCACGCGGGCTGCATGGACAGAGAGTGGTTCAGCCACCTCTTGAACAGCTTTCAGCATCTCTGCATCCTTTGCTTGTTGCTTTGGGGAAATCAGCACTGACAGTTAATAGGACCTGGAAGTGTTTTATCATATCCTGAAAGGACATAAAAGAGGAAATTGAAAGATTATACAAGCCCCAAGGCAGGAAGGCAAGACACGCTAGCTGTGAGTGCCCAACCAAAGCCACAACAAGTCTCAAGGTACTTTAAGTCATTAATGACACAACCCAGGATGAACGTTTGTACACAACAGTGCTCTTTTCTTAAACACAGACCTCTAGGGCTTTTTGGGCTGCATCTGCAGACGGAGCACAAATTGGCAACAGCAATTAGAAAGGCTCCTGGGAGATAAGTAGAGTGCTCATGAAATGCAGGAAGCACTGGAGCACATCTTCCAGTGTTTCCAATTTGATTCTGAGTCCTGAGGGCTCAGACCACAAGAACATAACCGAGTCCTTCTTGGGCAGCTCATGGGAGTGTTGGGAGGCTGGAGCAGGAGCCCGCGTTTATCTGTGCATCAGGCTCCACAGGAACCCACTGCTGTAACAAAGGAGGGATGCTTGTTAATGTATAATGAGTTACAGAAACAGCCTAATAAATGTGCATTGCATGCGAACCACTTCTAGGTGCTGGGGCTGAGCACCCATCACTCCAGAAGAGAAATAATTATTTACACACATGAACAGGAGCTTAAATGTAATGCAGACTATAAGCGTACAGATGAAAGACAGGCAGAAAGCCACTAGACCCACATTCACAACTTGGGATGAGAGGCATATTGCAGAAAATATTAATGTATTTCACTTGTAGTACGTTGAATATTATCTGTGACAACACTAGGTTCACCCAAACACCTCTAGAGAGGTATATAGGTCTTGCCAGAACCCGCGTGAAGGGTGGGACCTCTGGCTGATGTGCAGGTTCCCTGCAGCCCTGCCTAGTGAGGGAGATGTAACAGAAGGTGATAGCTGCATCCATCCCGTATCCCGAGAACACATTTGCATAGTGTTTGCAATGCTAAAATAAACCAGCTAGCTGAAGAAAGCAACTTTCAGAGGTGCTTAATGTGACCTATTTTTGCTCTTGGTAAAGTTAATGGCAAAACTCTAGTTTGTTAGGTAAGAAGACTAACAGGGGTCATTGTCAGCGCTTTCACCCCCACCCTTCTCTTTAACTATTAAATTACTTTTAAAAGGATTCTGTTGCACCTATATACAGCCTGTGAGGCCCGCCCTCTGAGACAACCTTACTCCAAGAAATTAGATGAGAAAGATACTGAAAACCCTTATTATAAATTGGGTTCGACTTCATTAAATAAAATCTCTAATGCTTGTTTGACAATCAGACAGTTTCTTGTGCCTGAAAGTCAAACTTGCCCTACAAATAATCTGGGCCCAACTTTTTGAGCTGTCAAGCATCTGAAAACCCAAGGAAAAACTCAGTTGTTCAGCACTACGGAAAATCAAACTCATTAATGCACTTTTCTCCCTCTTCCAAAAACGAAAAAAAAAAAATAATTCAAGAAACAATGTCATTCTTCAACATAAACTGTGGATTACAGTTCAGAAAGAAAAGAGGAAGGAGGGGAGCAAAACATTATTTAAATTTGTGTCATGTGTCATTTTTCTCTTGCTATTAAATTCAGCAGAAAACAAAGTCCACTATAATCAGGAGCAATTGTTATGGTAGCAACATTTATAAGGCACAATGAATATAAATGGCCCACTTTTCCTTGAGCAGAGTGGAAGGAAAATACTGTTAAATATAGTTTCTTAGAAGCTTTGGCAATAAACCCAGTACAGAGGACCTATGGAACCCAAACAAGCAGAGCTCCTGGTATGCACGGAAGGGCCATCAATGTTGCATTCAAGAGCTGAAGAGGATCTTTAGGCAATGTTGTTACTAAAAACACTTACCAAAGTCCCAACAGCACTGTTGATGATTTTGGAAGGACCAACAGAGTTAAAGTTAACGGGCTGCTCTCTGCAGCCTGACCTGAGCTGTGGAGTTCAGCCCTTGGTGCAGGTTATTCCACATGCTGGGGAGAAGTTTGGGTTGTTTGGGTTTTTGGCATCTTGGATGTCAGGGCCAGCCTTTTATTCTGGAAGATACCCTCAGGAAAAAGTGACTCAGAATCAGACTAACATTGGGACTGAATGACCAAACTCTTGTCCAAACCCCTTTTTCTCCAGGAGCAACAGCTCTTCCTTCAGACTTCAGATGGAGCAGCTGATGGCAGCATGGGCTGGAGCCTTCCTGGGCAGTCCTACACGGTGAAACAGGTCTGGATGAGCCTCCTGACCCAGCCTCTCAAAGTCCAGCACCTCCTGTGTGAATGAGAACTGACATATCTGGATGAAAGAAATACAATTGTTCAACGCTTCATTGCTCCACGTTACCACCAGACGTTAATTTGGGCTGGACCCAGGGTGCGCAGCATCACTGTGCTCACCAGCGGCTGCAGGTGTCCTGCTGTCCTGGGTACAGCATGCTCTGCTGCCTTCCCCTTGGATCCTGATCCAGCTATTTCCAGCTCTTCCTGCTCACAGAAAGATTTTTAATCCAGAATCTGTAACGAGTTCCTAGGGAGAGCACAGATGCAAACCCTGCCAGCTGAGCCAAAGGAACACCTGACAGGGAGGCTTGGAGGGCGACCTTGGGGAGTCTCAAAACACAGGGGCCTGGCCATCTGTGAGACGGGACAGGGAGGTACAGCCTGAGCAGCCTGCCTGTGCCTCAGTTTCCCTGAGCTGTCACCACTCAAGAGTGTCACCAGCCTTATGGTTTGAGGTGGACTGAGAAAACAAAAGCACCTTAACAGGGGGCAATCTTATCTCGATTTCCCAAACCACTGGCTATCACCACGTTGACTTAATTAATTGTTAACATCTATGTAATTAGGCAGCAACATAAATGACTCCCACTTGGTGCTGATGAAGATAATGAATAACAATCATGGCTGCTTTGTCTCACAGCACTAATATGTTTTGAAATATACATTGATTTTATTTTGATTAGGACTAAACCTAGCTTCAATTCTGCAAATAAACCTCTCTGATTTGAGTAAATTGCTGTTGGCATTTACATTATGATAATCAGCTCAGAATCCGTGTGATCAGCTGCTTTCTTGCTGTGTGTCATTTGCTTACTTCTTAGTCCACTATAATTATGATGTTGTACTTCGGAATATTTAATTATGGCTTCCTTTCTTCTTTGCTGTATGATTCACATTTTCCTCATCACCGTCATTATCCATGAAGTACTCTGAACTCCACAAGCCTCATGCAGGCTCATTCTCAGGAGCTGATCTCACACTGGTGCCTCCGACAGTGCCTCAGGTGACCTGGTGGGCTGCCTTCCCCAGGCAAAACTCACTTTCAAGGCTCTGGCAGGAATGGAAATTTCTGAAGACTCCAAAGAAAAACAAAAATCACATGTCCATCTTGAACCGAAACTCCTTTTCCTTTTATTTTCCCGACACCTTTGGAAAATCCCAGCAGTTGGAGCCCGGTACCAAACTGCCTCAAAAATACCTTTGAATTATTTCACTTGTGCCCATGGAGCTGCTGCCACCTGTGCCCCAGCCTCCCTGCGCCTCCATGCTCAGCCCCACACCACAGAGGGGCAGGTGGCCGCGGGCACAGCGGGGGTGGCTGCCAGGGTTGGATCCCAGACCAGACACCGGTACTGTAGCTACAATCACTACTCAAGCGTTTCATCAGAAACAGCTACATTTTTCATGCTGTTTTTAGGGCAGAGTGCACCTGGCAACACTGAGATACTTTTTCATCTGGCTATTATTCACAACATTCAGTTCTGGCACTTTTTGTAAATGACACTTTTTCCTGTTTGAATTCTTTTTTTTTTTATTCAAGGTTTACTTTGATTATTTCCTTAAGAGGAACCCATCCTTTTCAAACAAGTCTATTTTCAGATTTTCCAATTCATATGATCACAAAAGGGATGGTTTCCTTTGAACTGGAAGACAACATGTCCAGAGCAGCCCAGTAATCAGATACATGTTTTTGTCCCAGTAAGTTTAACCAATATTTTTATGATGTTCCTGTGGCAAAATGTTTCAATGATTCTTTGTCACAGTACTTCTCCCATCACCTTCAGTCAAACTACCCAAAAAGAAGTTTATTTCTGATCTTCAAAAATATTTTCAGCTCTCCAGTATCCTGGACTAGGAACACTGCTGGCCTCAACCTGGGAGGAGGTGCTGGGGAGGGGATGCATTACCTCTTGCTGCCTTATTTTGAGAAGTAAGTGCAGCAGCTCTCCTTAAAACCTTGTTCCCTTCCTTTGCTGATCTCTCCTCCTTTCCCAGACTGTGCTCCAGCCTTCCCCATGATTGTCAGCAGGGAAGCAAGGATGTGGCAGGGAGGGCAGCCCAAAGGGGTCCTGAGTCCAACCCCTGGCTGCCTCATCCTTCCCTGCTGCATTTCATTACAGGCACGTGCCTGGAGAGAGGCACACAGCCAGAACAGGGTGCTGCCTGTCGGGACCGAACAGCTCTGCTGACTCCTGTTAAGCTCAGCATCACGTCTGAGGCCTGATGCTGCATTGACATGGTGCTGATGTGCTGAGGATGTCCTCTGCACGCTGTGGTGATATGCAGCAACACAGGGTGCAGAACTTAGTAGCTGTGGAAAACCAGTCCTGAGGTCATGCAAAAGAGTTGTCCGGTGTCGTGCCAGGCAGAGGGGCAGCCCCAACAAACCACAGAGCTCCCCAGGCAGGCAGGTCACAGGAACCATTGTCACCTCACAGGCATTCAAAGCTGCCCCCGCCTGAACACCTGCCTGCGGGAGAGAGCATCTTCATCAGCAACGAGCGAACTGGAGCCTGCCACAGCTATTTCACATTTCTAGAGCCTGGGCTGTGGTGTCATACAAGCAGACAAAGTCCACCAGCATTGTTAGGGCAGCCCTTTCCACCAGAGGAGAACAGGGCCAGGGAGTTATGGACATGGTGTTTCACACCCAAAACCAGGACACCTAAAAATTATCTTAGAAATTGGTTGTAAAAATTATTTGATCAATCAGCTAGTCCATACTATCAACTTAGAGTTGTTCCTGCAGGGGACAAGATCAGACTCCTTTCAGAAATGGGCTTCTGGAAAATTTCAGTATCTGGGGATGAAGCATATATCCTGATGTGCAGCTAGATCACGTCAGCTGCTTATTTACATGGACATGGATGAGAAAAGAGGGGTGCCTTTTCTCAACAACAGCAACCATTCCATCATCGTGCAGCCCCAGCAGCATATCCAAGAGAGATTTAGAACCAAATGGCACCGTAATTCTCATCATTCAGATCTGGAAACAGAGACACAGCACAGCACAACCATTCATCCAGCATGGGGACTGACATCCTGTTTCTTTTCCAAAAGAGCAGCACATAGTCATAGGAAGAATGGTTTCCACCCACTTGAATGTGCCTACCATATCGCTAGGAAGAGTGGGCTGGACACTGTGATCAAAGTGAGCAGCACGGAGGTGGGATGGTCATTCAAGCACAAACGGAGTTCTATAATTTGAAGCATTTATGGCCTGGGGCATGCAGAAGCAAGCTTAATGCATAGAGAGGGGCATCAGAGAGAAAAAGAGGCTTTGAAAAATGCAAAGCCAACCTACAAACATTCAGGGAAATCTGAACCCTTCACTTCAAAGCATTTAAAGTGGGTGTTAAAGGGCTATTTCTAGGAAGATTTCCATTCTTTTGCCTGTTGTGCACAATCTTTGTTTAACTCAAACTCCCTCTCGGACACAATTTTTTTATTTCATGCTTGAGCTCTGCTGCTAGTTCTGGGAGAAGATGGGTTGTGTCTGCAAACAGATGATACAGTTGTCCTGCATGTGCCGCGTGCTGGCGTCAGGATGACCTGCTCCATCACCTTCCCCGCACCAAGGTCAGGCTGACAGCCAGTAGTTCCCCGGATCCTCCTTCCTGCCTTTCGTGTAGACGAGTGTCACACTGGCTCGCCCCCAGTCGCCTGGGACACTCCCAGTTAGCCAGGAGTGGTGATAAATGATGGAGAGTGGCTCGGTGAGCTCCTCTGCCAGCTCCCTCCGTGCCCTGGGGTGGATCCCGTCTGGCCCCATGGATTTACATGTGTCTAAGCGGTGCAGGAGGTTGCTGACCATTCCCCCTTGGATTACAGGAGCTTCTATCTGCTCCCTGTCCCTTGTCTTCCAGCTCAGGGGGCTGGGTACCCCGAAAACAACTGGTCTTACTCTTAAAGACTGAGGCAGAGGCGACATTAGGTACCTCGGCCTTTTCCTCAGCCTTTGTCACTGTTTCCCACCACACCCGATAAAGGACAGAGATTCTCCTTAGCCCTCCTTTTGTTGCTGATGTATTTATAGAAACATTTTTGTTGTCTTTTACAGCGGTAGCCAGGTTGGGCCCTTCTAATTTTCTCCCTGCATAACCTCACAGCATCCTTGCAGCCCCCCCAAGTTGCCAGCCCCTTCTTCCAAAGGGCATAAGCTCTCCTTTTCCCTGTGTTCCAGCCAAAGCTCTCTTCCACCAGGCTGGTCTCCCCTGCTGGCTCGTCTTCTGGCACATGGGGATAGCCGGCTCCTGCGCCTGCAGAAGTCCAAGGTGGTGGTTCTGCTGACCCCTCTCCTAACTTCTCTGAGAATCAAAAACTCTATCGACTCATGGTCATTGTGCCCAAGATGGCCTCCAGCCGTCACAGCACTCACCAGTCCTTCCCTGCTCCAGACGAGGTCCCATGGGCGCCTTCCCTCGCTGGCTCCCTCCCCAGCTGTGTCAGACGTTCCCTTACACACACACCAGGGACCTCCCGGACTGGTCCCTCTCTGCCTGTTGTGTTTCCAGTGGACGTCCGCTAAGTTGAAGTCCCCCGCAAGAAGGAGGGCTAGTGAATACAATGGACACGAAAGCCCTGCTGGTGCATCCCCAGGCTGCTGTCCTCCATCCTGATGCAAAAAACGGCATCACTTTCCTGAGTGGTTGCCTGCCAAATCCAGAGGCTGCTCTAGCTGGGAAGCAGCAGTGTGGGAGGCAAGAGGTATAAAATTTAGCTTTGTTTTCCCACCTGCACATTACACCAGCATGGATCTGAGGATGAGGGCAGGCCAGCAGCAACGACAGCCAGAAGCTAGGCAGGGTCTGGGTAGGGCAGGCTGCAGTCTGCCCGCATCTGCCTCTGTAGATGTGCAACAAAAGGGGGAAAGGGAAAGAGCAGGAAATAAAGGGAGTTAATATTTCAGAAGCATGTAATTTCTCATTGCTTTCAGCAGTATTTCGTATCTTCAGCTTCACTTTGGAGTCTAGTTTGAGAGATCTCAAGGATCCAAAGCAGTGTAGTTTTACTAGCAAGCTCAGGAAAGCAATATTTTATGATTTGTTTATAATATGTCCCAAGAAAATGAATTTCTGCTCTTCTGGATTCCAGGCTTGGGCTCATTGCAGGAGTCACAGAGGGAGATGTTCTTCAGTCAGCCTGTATGGTCTTTAACCTCTAGGACTGTGGGTCTAGCTTTTCTTTCTTGCCACCAAACCAAACCTCAAAGCCTGAACCCTCTGAATTAACAGCTCCTCGAAATCTGGGCTGGTGCTCTCTGGGGTTCCCTGGCTTGTCTATGAAAATTTTAGGTGAAAAAAACAGAGCAACCAGAATCACAGTTACAAGGGCACTTTTCAACTGTTTGGTGAAACAGTATTTTGCATTCACCCAGCTTTTCACTATGAGCTGCAAAAGGTAACCCCGCGAAGCCCTCACGTGCCAGCGCTCCTGAGGCAGCCCTCTGCTCCGAGAAAACCCACGGTACTGAAATCCCATCCCGCTTTCTCAACAGATGGCAACAGCATGGGGTCTCTGTGCAGTGGACTCTGCTTGGCCAGAGAAAGGGATGGCTTTACATCCTTTGGTTGTCAGTATTAATCAAGCATTAAAGCAAAGGACAAGCAGATTTTGCTGATTTACTGGATAATTCCAGCTCGTTTGGTCCATCTAATTCAAACTATTAGAGCTGAATCTGAAGTGACTACTGACTGTCCCTGCTTATCTTTGTCAATAGCTTTAGATGCAGGCCAGTGCAGGTAATCAGTTTTCAAGGGACTTTTAAAAATAGCAAGGGTTTCTATTTACATGTACTTGTTCCATTTGTAAATACTCTTTTCCTTATTATCACTATTAAGTTGGGGGATCCGGGTTTTTTTCTCCCCTGAAGAATTAATTTTTTTCTTCCTTTCTCATTACAGAAATAATTTCTTCCATCTCCTAATTAACCCTCTGATGACACACATAAGAACTATGCCTTGTTAAGGCACTCTTCTTACTGAAATAGTTTGTAAAGCAGGGAATGAGGCTTTGTGAATATTGACCAGGCTTAAGAGAACCCTATGAGTGATCCTGATTAATGTGGTCATTGCTTGATCAGGAGAAAATGATGGGCAAAGGGTCTCAACATGATCCAAGGAGTACTCTTTTACACCAGAAATGCTGCACACTCCTTTTTTCCTGTGCACACAAACATAAAAGTGCAAGTGCAAGCTACAGAGAATTTATACAGAGAGTTAAAGAGCTCCTTGGTTTATCAAATGAAAGGTATTTAAACTTCATCAATCTTCCACAAAGCAGAAGGGACAGATGATTGCCTCTGACAAATTAATGACCTTTGACAATTCTGCACATAGGTGAAATGGATCTCAGGGTTGCAGCATGGGCATCAAAGGTACTAGTGGAAGTTCAGGCTTTATAGTGGGCTCTTTATTTGATGACATCCATCCAGTAAAAACCTCACAACATCCCATGGCTCAGTGTGTAACAAATTTAGCTCAGAGACATCACAGCTTTCACTGAGCTGCCCCTGTAGAAAACCCAAAGCAGGAATTTCTGCTCCCATTTATCTCACTCCCACCACCTGAGCAGGAAGAGAAGTCAAGCAAAGGGGCAGCAAGTCCTTTCATCTCTCCTGGGAGACGTTATCCTTTCTGTTCTCTCCTGGGAACACAGGCCTGTTTTATGGACAGCAGGACATATTCTGTTCCCTCAGGGATGTCATGAGGTAATGACATGCAAGGTCTGGACAGAAGACCAAGTCTCTTGGGAATGATTTTATACTTGCAGGTGTAGATTATGTGTAAAGTGGGATGGGTACATAGGTACAACTGCTGCAGCAGTGAAGGAGCTGGTGTGTTCGGACTTACAAGAAATCAGCTGGGTTGCATATGGTCCTTAACTTCTCCAAAACTCAGGAGCTACGTTTATTCTGAAAGACAAATCACGTGTATATTCCATGCACTGTAAATATAAGGATGATTTAAGAGCTCTGTAGACTTAAAATACATCTTACCTAGGCTGGTAAGTTAGGGCTTGTCTGTCCTTATCAGTATAATTGATCTTAAGGTCACCTCAAAGCCTGGTCCTGCAAAATTCCTGACCTGACTCCAGGCTGCTGCTTCCAGATAACTGCAGGCTTCCCGGTAATGAGATCTGCTCTTCCCCATTCGCGTGACATCTCCATGCCCCCCTGCCATGGGACTGGGGCACATCTGGGCATGCAGCTCTCAGGCACAGTTCTCCCACAGCGATCCTGCAGCTCCCTCCACCTCGCCGCTAGTCCTGCTGCATCCCCCTCGTGCTGTGAGCGGACACAAGCCTGTAGCAAAGACAGCCCACAGATGCATTCAGAGAAAGGCTCCCCAGAGGGATCCGGGATACATTTTACCGTGTAATTTAGAAATAAGGAGCTTAGTGGGAATATACTTTGTGCAAGGAACAATACCAATAAATGTAGGTGACGTACTCAGGATAAAGGGGGATGACGCTATCTGAGGTGAACTTGGGCTGGGGTTGCTGTGGCTGTGTGTGGGAAATGATAATGTTTAGTGGTTTTGGAAGGGTAGGAAGAACCCAGAGTCCTGTGTCCTGACTGCACGTGAATTTGCGGTGGGGTCCTCACAACGGTCTGTTGGCTTTCCTAAGCTTCAATACCTAAACAGAAAATGCTGAGAGAAACACAGTTCAAAAGGTACCAAAAAAAAATAAATACAAATGTTCTTGTTTGGCCATGTCTTAGTGAACTCCACTGTATGGCGCCTATGGCACGAGCTGCTGAAATCTTGGAAGCATTGTTTTAAGGATTCACTGAGGGTCTGTAAGGTGCTGGAAAACTTAAAAGACAGTAGCCATCTTGAAATGCAGATCTTTGAAATGTTAAGTAAGAAGACAGAGAGTTAGGAGCTTCCCTTAGAAACCTATATAACTTCAATTTTCATAAAACAGTGAGCTGGATAATCAAATAGACTATCTGTAAGCTCACAGAAGAATACAAAGAGATGAGTAACAGTCTGTATGGATTTCTCAAGAACAAATATGTCAAACCAATCTAATTTTCATTTATGACAGTGCAGAAAGCCTTGTGGACAGAGAAGAAATAGACAATGTCATAGATCTTGATTTTAGGAAGGCTTTCGACGCTATCTCCCATGACACTTTCAGGAGCTAGAAAAATATCTTCTAGGTTAATATATTATTGGGTAGTTGCAAAACTTTTTAGAAAATTATAGATGGAGCAATCATTGACAGAGTACTGTCAAAATAGGAAGCTTACCACATGGACGAAGCTTTCAGCACCTTCATTAATGGTCTCGATGATGGAACAGAGAAAACACTTTTCAAGCTGGCTGACACCACCACTTGGAAAGGACTGCCAGTAGTTTGGATAACTAGTCATACAAATGAACCTCATAAATTCATGGCTGAATTGGAGATGATCTGAAAAAAAGAGATGTTACCTGGTGGGCATAAGTGCATCCGGAAAGGAATAGCCAGCTGTACGAACTGATGGGGAACTACTGCCTGATGAGCAGATCTGAATGCAAGTTTCTGAGATTATTGTGGATTACATGCTCAGCAGGTGTCAACAGCATCACTGTTGGGAGGAGGCAAGCCCCCTTCACACACTTAGCTGGGGTCTGTGAGCCATGCCAAGAAATTCTTGGATGTAGCTTATCTTTTAGGCTTTGGACACATAAGGTTAATCCTCAGCCAGTCATCTTGTCCCTGCATAAAACACAGTATTCCTTGAAATTATTTAACCTCAACTTGGCAGGGGCAAATTTAGCTTTGAACATCCTGGGCTTGGGAAGGAAAAGGAAGGTAAGGCAAGGCAAGGCTGAAATTCCGGTGTGACTGTGGATCAAACTATCCAACCGTCTCATTAGTTTTCTTTTGCTATCCGCATGTCTTTGGAAGCATATCACTTCTGAGAGCGCAAGCGTAGAACCAACCTGGGGGACCAAGCAGGGTCCCATTAAGATCTCATCAGCTAAAAGCTTTACGTTGCTGGTTGTTGCTTAAACAAACAAAACCAGTCATATGAGGACGAAGCCCACTTTAACAAAAGCTTTCTTTTATCCCCACCCTTTCAGTGGGATGGCAGCCCTCGCTGCTTGCTCCTGGCAAGTCCTGCCTTTCAAGAGACAGAGGCAGCCACACAGAGCCTTTCCATGAGAAAAGTCAAGACAAACCCCTCTCAGCTCCCCGGGCCTCTCCACGTGAGCACAGAAAGGCCACGGATGCCCGAGTGCTCACAGCCCTCCCCATCCCTCTGGCTTACTTTTTTTGTCAAGAAAATCTGATTAAAGCTGTGCAGGAGAGAAGCAGATGGCAGTTTTGACGTTAGGTGAAGATGGCTTAATCTCCATCTGTGCTGACATTTTCACATGTCTCCCTGCAAACACTGGCCCCCTGATAATCACTAAAGCAGAGCTGGGGGGTCGAGGGCTGCCCTTTTGGGGGAGGATTTGCTAGGCGGGATGCTGGCCCGTCACGCCGGGAGCTGGCAGTAACTGGCAATGTGCTGTGGCCCTTGCCGAAGAAACTGATTATTATCCAGTGTCTTTGTGATAGGGCTATCAACCTAATTAGCACCCCGAACACCTAGGCATTGCTGAGCTCAGGCTTTTGGAAAGCATCTGCTTCAGCTCTGCTCCGCTGGCACTGTGTGCGCTGCACAGCGCTCTGAAGAGGCAATTAGGGGAGCACCAGAGCCGTGTTAGGGGAAAACAGAGTCGCTAAGGTAGTGCACAGTCTGAACGCATGCTAATTACAAAGGGGTACAATCCAGTGCCTGTAACACCGAATACTGCCGTAAGTGTTCCTGTAAGTCAGAAGTATCTTGCAAACAAGTCAGTGATGTCTTTTCTATTTAGCATCCAAGTAAATGCACCGCATTTCGGTGCTGAAGGTTTCTGTGCATCTGCCAGGGCACTGCCACAGCGGGGCTCGCCACACAGGGATGTATTTGCCACCTTCACCGAGATGCAGGCTGAGCGCTGAGGCAGCCTTCAGGGTGGCTGCTGAGGGCAAGCCAGGGGAGCGTGGTAGCCTGGTTCCCACTGGGAGCACATGGCACATGGGACTGGGAGCTCTGTGGCATCACGAACCACTTGTTCACTTGCTGGAATGGAAACGGCTTCATATAACCCCTTCACCTCGGACAGGCAGGCACTACTAAAACGTAGAGCTCAGCAACTGCTCTATAAAAACGGCAGTGCCCTTAAACTCACAGGGAGGTCTAACAGTACAAACCCAGATGCCCCTGCTGCAGGGCACCAGCCAGAGCACTTTTGCTGGGTCTACATGCCAGAAGCTGAGGCACAGCCCATGTTCCCATGTGCCAGCCTCACATGGGGCCCACAAGACCCAGCAAAGGAGGTGAGACGGCCAGCTGAGGAGGAGGAGAACCTCAGAGAGAGGTTTGGTGGGGCTTGTTGGCAGGGTATAAGAAAGATGATAAAGAGGCATAGCAGTACGGATGGGGATTCGGTCCGGTGCCCCAACGTAAACAACTGGAAAACTCTTCTTATTTAATTTAGCAACCAAAACCACAAAGCAATGGGAAATGTACAGTTTAATTGAAGGAAACCTCTGATATAAAGAAAGACAAGCAGGATAATCTTTTGGCCCAGCTGAAGTGTCAAAGCTCTCAACAGCAGCAGCATGTCTTTTGCAATTAAGAAATCAAAACATCGGGTCCATGGGAAACTAGAAGAAGGGTAGGAGAGAGTGAAGAAGGGTGGAGAGATGAGAACTGATGTGTCAGCATGACTCAGGAAGGCTGTTCTTGATGACGGCTCTCCTAGGATCCATCCCAAGGCTGCAAGATGTATAAAGAGAAGTCAGAGCTACAAGTTCCTCCGTGAGACCTGGAGCACCTGAGAGCCTCAGGGGGTTAGACCCAGGGTCTGACTGGGGCTCTGTGGCTGCACATTCACAGATTTGTGAGGAAGCTCTAGGCCAGCGGCCCAGGGGCGCAGCAGGCAGCAAGGCAGGCTCCTGTGGGAGCACAGCCAGGCACAGCATCGGATAGCTCAGCGCTGCAGCCACAGCTTTTGGGTCAAACAAAGCTTTTGATTCTGAGCAACACCAAGTCTTCTCAGCTTCTGCTGACTTTGGGAGGGATCCAGCATGCTCAGCATTTGGCAGAAGGTGACTTAATACAATGAGGCGATATCTACTGCAGTCCCAGCTTTGTGGTATCCTTTCTACACCCTCCACAAGCATTTATCTCCCTATCCCACCTTGTGGAAATTTTGCAAAGAAATAGGCAGCAGGCACCATCCAGCACACGTTGTGGTTACTGGTACAAGTCCTGCGTCCTTGTGTTTAGAAGATTCTCTGCTGATCGTAACATGTGAGTGCAGATCCCCAGAGAACTGCAAAGCAGAGCTGGGTCAGAAGGCCACTCATGGCAGCGTCTTTTGACATCAAATACCTTATCTGAGGCTTCTGGAGATCCATAAAATAACACAATCTGTACAGACCGGTTTAGGATGCTTCCTATGGCTGACTGACACCCAGATGAGCTACAGCACAAGGACTTTTCTTGGGCAAACACAGCGATTTATAGTGTAATTGTGCTGTTTAGTATTCTCCAGTTAGGGGGCTGTGGCTTTAAGGCAGTGCATGAATTACTCGTTTCTCAACTTCACAGAGCATCCTTGAAATGCTACTTGTGCCATCTTGTGTTTTTCCTGCTCTAAATCAGTTTAAGTGTTTTGTTCTCTCTGCCACCTATTTTTATATATCTACCCTACTTGAACGTACACACAACTCCGTATACACTGCATTTCTAGGCAGGTAAACAATCCTTCATGCTTTAGGAAGACCAGCTCAGCCTAACATAGACATCAGGGCTTCTGACCCTCTGTGACTTGTTTAAATCAGCCAAGCAAAGATGAAGTTTTGATGTCCACATCTCATGTGTTTTGCTAGTTGCAATCAGACCACGTCTGACAAGCGTGAGGTTATTGTGCAGAACTCAGTCACAGAAGTGCTGACTACCCTGAGAAAAGGTGTCTTCACCTGGGAAGTTTGAAGACAGTTGAAAGGTTACAGGGAGGTCCTGCCTCTGTAAACCTTGAACATCGCACTCCTCTGCAAGAGGGATGCTGGCAACATTTGACCTCAATTCTGGGAACAATTCATTGCTCAGGAAACCTGGGACTGTCTTCTTTGCTTGAAATCCTTATTCAGGGGGAAATTTAGCAAAACCAAGGCTAGAAATAAGTTGGCTAGAAATAAACCAATAATGCATTCACAGCTTTGGTTCAAAGTTTATCCATAGATAATTTTTTTCTAGCAACTCCTTTTAGATTTAACCAAGTTGATCATAGTATCAGTGAGAATGTTCTGTTTTCCTTTAACCACATTATTCATTGTTGCCAAGGAGCCAGGATGATCCACGTCCATCCTATGGGGTGGCAGAGAGCTTCTCGTGGTATGCCTCTGCTCTTCAGAGCCTGGCTGGTGCTGAGCATCATGTGAAATCCTCCTGGCTCCCCACTTGGTGAGTGACGCTTCATAATCTAGAGAACAATGTGTGGCAGCTAAAAATAGTCATTTGCTGCATGAGCCCTCAGGTGCCAATCCCCTTCTGATAAGCATCCCGGGATTTGTGAAAGCTTTGACAGATAACTGATGGCTGGCCGAACACTTGCAAACAGTGGCTAAGCTGATCATAAGAAATCAGAGTGCTTTATTTGAGGAGATTCTGCAGAGCTGTTCCTCAGTGTTTACTCAGCTTTATCTCCATCTTTGTTTATGTCAATAGTAATGAGATGTTTCATACAACCACCTGTGACTCTCCCCAGCCTGATCTGGCCAGCCCTGACGGCAGCACTGTGCTCGTCCAGGGAAGGTCTCGGTGCCAGGGCACAGCCACTGGAAGCGGCTGTCTCAGTGCTCCTCATGGACTCCCACACATGGTCTTCACAGTTAACGACAGCCAGTTTTATCAGCTGCTGGAGTTAACCAAGCTCACAGGGCACTGCAATGGCGGAGGAGCACTCTTATTTCCACAGCTGGCTCCACAGCTGGAATTGTAACCTCCAGCAGAGCAGCTATAACAAACAGCCGAGCGCTCTGTTGGGGAAGGCTTCTGCAAAGTGACTGACAAGCTCAGAATCACCCTGGTACCAGTGGAGCCTGCTGGTACTCATAGCAACACGGGAGAGGTGCACAGGGCTGAAAAGTCAAACTGAGGAATAGGAGAAAAGGAAATTACTTTTTATTCAACAGCAATATTTTTGTTCAAGATTCACAGCTGATTTTTTTTCTCCGTGTTAGACCCTTTGTCCCATCTTTGCAAAGAGACTGATATGAGCAAGGAAAGAAGGACATACAGGCCACTCTATACAAATCTTTTTTCCCCAAAATCTTCTAAACTTCACCCTGCGAATGTAAAGGCAGCAGCCTGGCCCCATGGAACAGACAGTGTCTCCCTTTGTACCCGAATAAACAAGACTTTGCTCTTACTGCTGAAGGCCACAGTCTTTGTATTGACCTGGCAATGCAAGGTCTCAGGAACTGTCTGAGCTTCTCATGCTATGACCTGATATTAGTTTGTATTAGCTGTGATAGTAATTGCTCAGATAATTGCCTAAATGTGTTTTAGGTTTGCTGTAGTTTATGGCAAGAACAAGTAGCTACTCTATGTGGACTGAGCAGTCTATGATAACTAGGTAAGTCTAAAATAAAATCTGGGTGGCAGAGTGCAGAAACATCACGGGATCAGCTGTCCCAGACTAAACACACACCATGATGTTTGGTCAGTGGTTACTTCAGGAGAGCAACTTTGTATTGTTCAGGTAAAAACAGCTTTAGGAAAAAAAATTAACCAAAAAACTGAGTAACTGGAAATCAATGGAAAGGAGAAAATGTACAAAAAAAAATGTCTAGAAAATGTATAAAACCAAACGGAAGTGGATCAAGACAGAAAAGACAGAAGCCAAGAAGTTCTGGCAAAGAGGAGGAAGAGAGCCCATCACCAGCATCATACTCCTCCCTGCAAAGGATGCTGAGAGCTCCGAGACTTCTGACCCTTAGCCCCACACAGCCAGGGAGGATGAACAATCTCCTGAGAAGATGGAGGAGGTACTAGCAAATACTAACATTTAACTGAAATTTTTAACTGAAATCTAGTTTGTATTAAAAAGACAATCTAGACTGTGAGCCTGAGCAGCACTGTAACTGGCCGACCAGTAACAGCATCCTTGTATTTCAACTGCGTTCATTCAAACTGCAAACTGGACCAAAATTAAATGAGAAGGGCAGCCCTTTTCTATTGCACTCATGGTTTCATGGTTTCCAAAAGGGCTGTGACACCAGTTCGCTCTTAGTATATGCCTTTGTCATTTCAGTATGGCGCATTCCCTGTTATCTTGCTTGAAATAAATAAGGTAAGATCAAAAAAAGAAAATGAAGATGCAGCAATCAGATACGGATGTTTACACCTCAGGCTCAGTGGCCTGAATTTAGCATAGGTTTGTAACAAGTTGCCAACTTCCTCACTAGTCCTCTGATTCCTGATATTTCTTTTTTACATAATATTCAGGCACCCCTAGCTTCCAGGCATCCCTTTGAACTTCAGCTACTGCTTTGTAAATGAGACTCCAGACTGGAAAGAAAAGCTTGAAAACAATGACCTGAGGCACCCCAAAGCTGCAGAAAGCAGAAAACAGGGAGAAGAAACCAAGCACTGAGGGACAGGATTGCTGGTGCTGCTATTTTAACTCTCACCATTTTTCCACTCCATCACCTTGTCTGGGGCACCCAGTTCACGCTGACCAAGCACCCAAGACCATCTCTGACGAAGGGGTCACCACCACAGATGGGGACGTTCTGCCCTCTGGGCAATGCAGCTGGTTTCAGTCACTAAGAAGTGCTAAAAGGGAGAGCTCTGCATCTCCCAGCACCCCTACTTCCCTGTCAATCCTGCCCGGGAAGTAACCTCCTTCTTTTCCCACCCAGAAAGCTGCAGCAGACCCCTCGATGCTGCTGCTCACATCTAAAGAGAAGAGATGGAGGAAGTAACACATGGGAAAAATATATATATCGAAGTAACTGTTTGCCACCTCTTTGACAGGTTCTTTGAAGGCAGCGTGCAGAAGGTTAATGAGTTTTGGCACGCGTACATCCCTGCTCCGAGGGATCCTGCTTCATGCCGTGATAATGAGAAGTGCCTGGGGTCATCCGGAAAGGCAAACCTGTCCCTGTGATCCTGCACCTGGATGCCAGCTCTGCGGGCAGCACCGAGCGTCACTGCAGTGCAGAGCAGAGAGCAGTCTGGGAACATGCTATCTGATGCTTCACATGCCTTAAAACTCTTTTTGTTCAATAAATTAGGCTTTCACTTAGGAAACTGAAATAGATAGTTTATAATTCTTAAGTCTAGATCACCCAGAAGTTATTGCCAGGAAACCACAGTGACTTTGAGAGAGGTACAACAACGTGGGGGCTGAGCAGGGAGACCTCAGCTGGGTGAGGGGGCAGCTGAAACAGGTGACAGAGGTGTCTCTTTGTCACCGAGACCCTGATGGTCCCCTGCTCATGGAGGTGGTGGCACTGAGATGATGGGGGAGCCTAGGAGGCTAGTGCAAGCTGCGGGTTCTATCACGGATGCCCAAGCCCTTCTGTAGCTGTTCTGTGATCAGGGAAGCTGGAGGGTTTGGCTGTGGTGGGGTCCTGGCCAGGCGCTGGCTGGCGGCTGAGCTCTCACCCCAGCAATGTGGCCCGGTGGTGAGGCGAGTCAGGATGCCGTGGATGATGCAAATAATGGCTATAGGAAGGCAGATGTGCCCCCCTTCTTTCTAATCATGTAGCTCAATTAATATAATTTATTTTAAATTTTCAGGTGTATTTACAAAGGAAATACTTGGTGAAGGTTCTGCTAACTGCATCTCAATCAGATGCAAATAGTGGTGTTGCTCATAGAGAATATCCAAGGACTGTTTCACAAGGGGAAAACAAGAGGGAACGCCAGGCTAGGCATGCACTTGAAACAGGCTGGGGCAATTTCAGCCTGTGTCCAGGACACAACAAAGTGCTTTCTCACCATAGCCTCGTGCTTATGCATGAGGGACGCTCTCATCTGCTGGCTCTTTCCAAACACGAATGCACTGACAGAAAGGCAAGCTGGGCTAGCTTGGGGAGCGCTCTACCCACATCAGCACTTCTCGCCTGTCAGAAACCATTTACCTGTGTGGACTGCACAGCCCCAAGTATTTTGGCAGCTGAGACCAGATCAATGCCGTGGGCTGGGAGCACCAGCAGCTACATAGGTGACAGCTGTGTCATTTTACAGGCAACCGAGAGGACAGGAGAGCACAAACCCACCTCCCCACTGCTGGGTGCTTGTATAGCTGCAGGCCCAAAGGTGGGCTGGCCCCTTGCCCTCCATGCCCATAAATACCTGTGCAAAGCCCATCTCTTCCTGCAATGGAAGGGGATGCTTCAAGCCACGACCAGGTACTGCTCTGTTTGGGTCTATTGGGGTCCCCTGTGCTGGTGCAGAGATTCAGCTGAAGTGAGCGTATGTAGTTCTCATGCCTTTTCCCCTCACTCCACACTTTTCTTGATCCCCAGTTCAGCACACAGGCAAGAGCAGCCCTGCTTCCCCATCCATGCAACCTCAGTGCTACTGGGCAGTTATACAGGGATGGGTCCTAGTTAACAGGGTCATAGATGTTCCTGTTTAAAAGACTAATGGCCCCCCTTCCTGCTTTCCAAAGGGCTGGCAGGCGAATATTTATTGACTGGATTTGCTGATGGACACAGCTGATTGCAATAAATAGTATCACAGAAAGCAAAGGTAGGAGCCCAATGCACGTTCAGGGGGCTGGGTTATCTTAGCCAGATTCAAAATGCACTTTGCAAGCACAGGGAAGTGGTGAGACATGTCTTTGGAGCAAGACAGCTCCACTCACTGACTCTGGATTGTATTTCTTCACCACCAGCCACACTCCTCAGCTAGGTCATGTCATGCATCTCTCTTTATATGAATGTGACGCAAAGGAACATATGCATGGCTGTACCAGACCAGATCAAAGCTCTGTTTGGCCTGGATAGTTTCAGACAGAGGTCAGTGGTGGATGCTGGCTCAAAGTATGGGTACAAGTGATTTTCACCTCAAGGACCTCCTCAGCCAGAAGAATGGTTTTCTTTTTCATGAATTCATTTCACAGGTTTTGACAGTGAAGCTTTTACATCTGCTTCAAGAGCCCCCAAAATGCACTTCATGAGGTATTGTGCCAGTGTGGCAATGAAAGCTCCTTCCTTCCAACTGCACGGTGAGCCCAGAAGGCTGGTCTATGGTCTTACCTGTCCACTGGGATGCTGCCCAAGAATTAAGTTAATGCAAGTACTAGAAGAAATAAAGATTCCTTCTTCATTACCTTTATTGAAATACATTTATGCTAAAGTTGCATTGTGTGAACCTGTTTTGAACATTGCAAGTGAGAAACAAATCTAAGCATTAAGCCTCACCCCTGCAAAGGATAATTGAAATCAATGTAGTTGTTGTCTCACTCTGACATTGGCACAGGTGCAAACTGATGCTCCTGAGTATTCTGTTAATAAGTTGAAGCATTCTGGCAAAAGGTATAGCTCACAGATGTTCTTCCTGCCCCAATGGCTTTCAGTCAAGGCATCAGGATCTGGAGCATCCAGACAAGGTCAGTGGGGCTTTTTAAAAAAAATTAAAAATCACCCTGATGTTCATAAGTTTCAATACCTTGTTGATACGCTATTCTGAAATCTACTGTCTCATTGCATCGTCACAAGGGAGTAGGTTATCTACCAGCTGCAATTCAGTATCTTTTTTTTGTTATGCTTTCACTCATTTTCCTCCAATTTCCTGTGACTTGCGGACCCTGTTGATCATTCAAGATGCCTCCCTGTTATTCCAGCATCTCTAATCTGCTGTCATTCAGACTTCAAATCCAGTGCCTACAGCTCCCTAGTTCTGTGCTTCCTCTATGCAGAGAAAGCTGAAAAGCAGCAGCCTGCTTTTTAAAGACTGACATTCATTTTGCTGATTCTTTCCCTTAGAAAACTCCTTCTTTAGAAAACTTTGCAGGGATGTTTTTCTCCCACGTCACCCAGAGCCTCCCTTCTGCAGAAGGGGTGGCAGATCATGTTCCTGACTCCAGGCCACACCACATTAGATGCTCTTATTTCTTCAGCGTGAGTCAGGCAGAGCAGGATATTCCAGGAAGACATTTGAGAAGAAAATATTTTCAGCAGTTTCTGGGAAAGAAACCAGGAACTGAGAAGGTAAGAAGGTACAGGCTTGCCAAGGTAGACTGGCCCTGCTGGGCAACACTGGCTGCCTCCTGGGATACTTTCAGAATAGAAAACTATTTTATTAGCCTCCAGTAATGATATCAAATCAGATGAATGGACCCTAGCTTGAGTGGACGGATGTGGTGACGCAAGTCGAGGCGGACTTAAAAGAAACACCATGTCTGTGTGGCTGGGTTTGGACAAAACGGCCTTTATTGTTTATACAAACTATTTATATATCTTAGACAGTGCAGGTGTTAGACCCTGATAGGTTCTTGTGTCCTTCTTCTTGCTCGCTATTTGCTGTTGCTGTAGGTGCCCGTATGCTGCGGTTCTAAGTTCCGGTTCTTCACACCCTGTTTACATACCTGACAATTTGTGGCCGTCTTAAAGGTACACGGCTAAGTCTTTGAAGTCAACTAGCTTGTCTGCAGACCCGCTGCAGACCCCAACAGATGGAGGCCTCAGTCGACAAGTAGCTTTGATAATTATTCCTTGAAGGGCTTTGAAATGGCAAGGTGCATTTCTGCTATTATCAAAAATTTTCCTCTGGTTGCTTCAGTGTCTATTAATTACAAGTTTATTGCTTTCGGTAATTGTGTGTATGTGCTCTGCAAAGGCGTTGCGTGTTGCTTGTCTGTCACTGCAAGCACCGTGATGACAGTGAGAATAATGTTTTCCTTGATATAAGATTAGTTGCAGTTAAGGCATTACGGTGTTATGGGTTCAACATGGCACATGTTAAATAGTTGGAAAACTTTCCAGACAATGAATCGCCACATATCGCTTGTGTGCTGGAAGCCCATGTTTGTGTTCGGAAGGGTGTTGTAACAAGGTTCTACAAGGACTGGTATATGTGGTCTGTGCTATTTCATGTTTGTACTGATGACCCAGGAGAAAACATAAAATGGTCACAGATAAAGCTTCAAGTGGTAGGAAGACCTGGGCAGATGATGGAGAGGTCTTATTGCTGTTATAAAACAGCCTGGTTTATTTGGGAAACTGGATATAAGCGACCAATATGCATTTTAATAGGGACGGATGTGAAGTCCTTCCCACTGGAGTAAAGGTTGTAGCCATAGTGGAGACACAGCTGTGCTGGGAAGTGACAAGACCTGAAGGTACGAGGGCCGTCAGCACTCTGTGTGAAGGTCCACAACAATGTGCCAGCCAGAAGTACAGTGTTCAAGTAATAACTGCAGTTTAAGAAAGATCCTCCTAAATTGGAGGAGACATTTAGAGATGCACCAGAGCAAAGATTAGGTAAGGAGATGAAGTCAGGGTGGTGAATAACTCCAGAAGTTCAATCAGATAAACATGGTCAAGAGAAGGCTGAGGACGAGTGATCCCAAAGTGACCAGCTAAGGTAGAGAAATTTAGTACTGGAGATACAGTAAGATCTGAAACTAAAAGCACAGGAGAAATGTATTCAAACTGCAAGTAAGT
This sequence comes from Falco punctatus, assembly GCF_963210335.1. NCBI lineage: Eukaryota > Metazoa > Chordata > Aves > Falconiformes > Falconidae > Falco > Falco punctatus. The sequence goes on from NC_137590.1 coordinate 2,187,801, forward strand.
TATATGGGGTTTTTAAACAAAGGGCAACCTTTTTAAAACAATGAATGAAGGATTCTTGGTCACATAAATTGAAAAATAATAGCTGGATGTTTTTATTATGAGCACAGCCTAGTTCAGCTGTGAACACAGGGAGGTCTCTGGTGGGGAGGTCAGACTAGATGACCCTTTGGGACATCAAACTGCATCGGGGCAGCGCTGTGACGCACCAGGCTTGTATGCTGTTTGTCTTATCTGTACGCAGGCTACACTAACAGGGACCAGCTGTCTCCTAGTGGCAGCATTGCCATCTGACATGGGTAAAATCACACAGGTTCTGCTAATTAAAAAAAAAAAACAACACAAAAACCAAGTGATAAACCTGTGGCTGCACCTTGTTCAGTTCTGCAGTGAAGGCAGCTTCTCCTGTAGCCACTTGTGCAGCCCAAATGCTGAATTCCTGCTACAAGCTGTCAAAGGCAGCATTTTGTGAAGGTCTGTAGGGGCTGAATGCGTTCGTCAGAACCATTAGAAGACATAGCAGGAATGAAAGCATGTGGTAAAGCCCTTGATGAGCGGGGATGTGCAGATGAGTAGATTGTTCTTAACAGTAAGCAGAGCCCGCTCTGGTTTTCATATGCTGTTATGAAAGCAGCAGAGAGCCATTTGGATGGGCATTAGGAAAGAAGGATGAGGTCTTGTATTTTTACCAGTGACTTCTTTCCTTTTGTGCTTTTGTTCCCACATGCCTTTTGGGGAGGGTGTCCGTGCCTAGTGTCCCTGGGATCACCAGAACCTGCCCAGCTCCTGCATTCACCTTTCCTCCACAGTGGAAGCAGATAACCAGGCATTAAAAAAAAAGAAAAAAAAGAAAAAAAGAAAAAAAACCTTCTTATTCCACACTGTTTCAGTGCCTTTTAGTTCTGCAGTACCAGGTGACCTGCTGAACTCTGGTACCCAGTGTCTCAGCTCAGGGACGACTGTTCACCAGCAGCACTGCCAGGCTGCTCACGCAGCCGTTCCCTTCCTGCCTCCCCCCAGGACCGGGCTCTGCGCTCGCAAACACTTCACCTTTCAAATGCTCAGCCTGATGTTGCTGTCAGTCTACACGAGGTTTTACATACAGCAGAGGTACCAATTCATACGGTCGTTATTCCCAGTTAAGGAACTAATCTATGCAATAGTTAACCTAGTTTGCTCTCGGGATGCATAAGAGGGATTGGGTTCACCAGCAAAGTGGCCTGTGCCGGTCTCTTTTAAAAGCCAGTGACAATGCCTTATGTCCTGTCAGTGCCTAATTATATCCTCCTCAGGTTCACGTAGACACAGATATTTTCTCTTGGTGACAGTCTTTTTATTTCTTATCTTTCTCGGTGAACAGTCATTTAATTTTATGAGTTTCAGAAGCGATTATATGGATGAAGTTTGGGGTCTTTGATTACACCCCATGAGATAACTTGTAAATGCATCTCACAACAGTCTAAAGTGTGGAGTCCAATGCTTTGGAAGTACTTTTCCTTGTGGTGCCTAATTAAACTCCTTGTCACAGGCATAAACAAGTCGTGGGAGTGATGAGAAGTGGGGAAGCCTTCGGTGCTTCTCAAACCTGGTGGTCCAGGTGCAGCCTCCCACCGCTCTGCTTCGCTGACTGCCAAAAGCAAGTCAGGGTCTTGAGAGGAAAGATCACTTTATGCTTCCCTGGCTTCTTCTAGTCTCTCCCTAACTATCTACAAGCCATCATTAGGCAGACACATATGGTCATTCTTACACTGCAGCAGAGTACTGCTGACGTGAGCCGTCTGCTGTTAACTACTGTGTGTGTAATACCTTAACCAAATGTCCTTTATCCTCTCTAGTGACTGGAACAAAAATAAATGTTTGCTGGAGCGAGGAAAGATGTTTGCAAGCCTGCCGCTGTTGCTACATTGCCAGATCTGCCGAGTAACCTTACAGTTCCTCGCCGTAGCTCTCTCGCAGGTGGATGGATGCTGCAGGTGCACATGAGCTTTCTGGGTGCTGTTTGTTGACCTTCCCCTGGGAACAAGCTGTAGAGGGCTGGTCCCTGTCTGCGCCACCCCAGCGCTGGCTACTGCGCTGGCTGTGGGGCTCCAGGGTCTCCGCCAGCGGTGCCACACAGCTGCGCGCTGGAAGCGCTGCTGAGTCCCACAGCTCCTTGCACCCTGGCCTGTGGGGGCCGGCTGCAGGGGGGTGCCACAGCCCCGCTGCACTCAGCGATACAAGAGAACAGCCAAAAGGCTTTGGAGCCTGGTGAGCTGAGCTGCCCTCCGTGCCCACGCAATGCTGGCACGGTTGCAGTTAGCAGAGGCTCTGAACACAGGTCCCTCTGCCCTCACACAAGGTGTGTGCCTCTGTCCGGCAGCCAGGCAGGGAAACATTAACCTTAGCAACATGATGTGACTCACCTGCCCTCCTGCAGACAGCTGAGGAGAAGTGCCATCAGGGGTCTGAGCTGGCAGATTTCAATCTTTTCAAATTCTTTTTGCACTTTGCTTTCAGGGGTTGTCTTGCACTTTCCTTCCAGGAATTAAGTGCAGCATTGAAAAAGCCAAGACATGTTCTAACATCAAACACAATGTGCAAAATGCTTCTGACACTGCAAGCTGTTCAGGAGATGAAATCTCCCTCCTGCCATGCCCAAGGCATGAGCTGGCACTTGGGCCAGACCTGTGCCAATCCTGACACACCAAAGCTCGATGCCGTGTGGTTGCGCTGCTGTTGGGGCAGCCTGAACTGTTGCATGCATAAGAGGAAAAGCAGACAGGTAAAGTGGTAGGGGAAGGAGGTGTGTATTTCAGGGTGTGCTTCCATGCTAGCAATCCTCGCGCTATCTCCAGGTGAGCTGGCTCATTTGGGAGGTTCATTTCAGTACAGAATGACTGAAGGAACCGCCTGGGACCAGGCAGCAGTTTCACCCCTTAGCAAGGAATTGACTCAATTCTAAAGTTCAGAAACTGCCACAACGGCTAAGCTGCCAGAGTTAAGAGTTAAATTAAGCTGCAGTATTAAATGAGCTCATCACACATCCTGGGTCACAGGTCTTCTGGGTTTATACAGCACCTAGCACTGGGGCTGAGGACTCCCTCGCACCTTGGCAACCCACCCCATCAAACTTATCATCTGGACACTAGTTCTGATGAGCCCAGGGAAAGGCAGGGGCTCTCCCTAGTGCTGAGTTTCCTCCTGGGTGAAATGTGGGAATTGCCTCCCTGGCATGTGCTGTCGGGAGGTCTGTGTTTCACAGGGTTCTCTGCTGTGCCTGAAAACCAAAAAGTTCTCTGGATTCTAAGCACTGGTATCTGTTGCTCCTGTTCAGCCCTGTAGGACCCAGTTGCTTTCTGCTGGGCATAGGTTTGTGGGTGCTCCATACTCCCACCCAAAGCCAACCAGAAGGATGTTGCTCTGCTGCTTGCTGCAGGGACGGATAGTCTGAATAATTTGTGTCTGCTGCTGTGGCACTAATTTCATATTCATCTGCTAATATGCCTAGCCACACACATTTAGGACTTTAAATGTGATACATGTTATTAATCCTGGTGTTGAATTATAAACTTGCTCTGCTTGATTAAAGTGCTGTGATGTCTGCCTCTCCCTGCCCTGTGCACAGAGCTGCTCTGCTGTTCCTGCTGTGTCCTGCAGCCCACCGGTATAACCCTTGGGAAAATTTTAAGTGGGGGCTTCTCTGAGCATCAGTCTGGTTAAGGACCTCAGTGTTGGGGTATTTACTTAGTTGAAACACTTAAAATCTCTGCCCAAGACAATTTATATTAGAAGCTGCTCTTTTTTGAGATTTATTGTGCTTAACAGCTCAGGGGATGCTGCAGAGACACCACCTCAGGTGGCTTCCAGAGCCTCTGTCACCATGGAAAGCCTGAATAATGGTACCTAAGGACACAGGAAAGCCAAAGGTTTCCAGGTGTTTTGTATCTCTGCGGCGGCTGATGTTTGCACTGAGTTCTGGGCAAAGATTCATGGTGGTGGTGGCCTGTCTGGGGTGAGGTCCCACTATCCCCATTGCCTGCTGCGCTTTACATGTCACCAGCTCGCAGTGGCCAGAGGGCTGCACCGAGGAAAGTGGATGAGAGATTAGTCCCTCAGCAGCCAGCCTCCATGGTTTACATAGCAACACACTCTTCAGAAATCAGCATGCAGCTTGTCCCCTATTACCAACGCCCAGGGAGGAAGGAGGGCAGTGACAAATACATTATACAGACCTGTGTGAATGCTATCAGGCTTTTATTATTATCTCCTGGCTAGGTTATTATTCTGCTCCCTTGACAATTTCTTCTATTCCATTTCTGTCAGCAGCTGTGTTTGTCAGCCTGCTACATTAATACATGTGCTTTTTTGCCTCCTTGCCCCTTGTTAGCTCCAGAAGCTTGGTAAGAGAAGCTAGGTTTGGTGGTTTCACATCACATTAGAGAAGCATGCAGCTCATCTGCTCCTCAGTGCCCTGAGGTAGACAAGGGTTTGCTGGCTGACCCGGGTCTGGGGGATGTATGTGGCTATAGCAGAGGTAACCTGCTGAGCCCTTTGTTGTCTCTGTACAAATGCCATAGGCTGTTTTCTGTGTTGTTGAACATATATAAGCAAGAAACAAAAGCAACCTGGAAAGATGAGGCATGGAGAACTGGGGAGGTCTGCTCTGCAGGAAGCACCAGCGAAAGGCATTTCAAGGGAAGGCTACACTGTCAGTAATTACTGCTCCTGTTAGATGTCCCCCTCTCTTTTGAGGATCTCAAACTACTTAATTGCTGAGATTGCACTGAATCAGTTCACAATCCATTTACTCTGTTATCTGGCTTCTGCACAGGGAGATCAGATACTTCCAGGGAAGTTGATGTGGACACTAAAAATCACTTCTCACTGCACCTCTGCTTCTCTGCGGAAGTAAAGTTAAGGATACTCGTGATTTTTTCACCCAGTGAGGGTATTTAAGAAAATCCTCAGCAACAACCCTTCTTTGACATGTTTGTTTATGTCCTTAGACCAGCATGCAGTCTTATTACATTATATATGTGATATAAGTATATTATTATATACTTACATCAGACACTATGAATATACATATAAGCACCGTCAGACTGGTGAGAACAGTGCTGCTACCACTGTGGGATACGTGACTCCGGTGCTCTTGGTAGGGGATTACTTAATTGCTTCCCAACATTATATTGTTAGAAGTTTGCTTCTGCTCTGAAACCAGAAGGTTTAAGCTCTAGATGCCCAGGAAGACAGCCCAAGCCCCACAGCCTTTCCCCAGCCTTCTGTATAATGTGGTGGCTGCACCCTGTGCCTTTTACAGGCCACCAACCTGTGACTTCTGTATTGTCTTAACACAAGCAGTGACAACCAGAGCCAAATTCCTAAGGTCTTCAGGGATTTGGGAATCTGGCCAAGCAAATTTGGCAATCTGGTTACGCAGCCCTGCTCAGCACTGCCTGTGAGGAGGCAGTAGTTGGTATCTGTGGGTCCTGTATCCCACCGGCCGCCCGCTTGCCAGCAGCACCAGCCTGTCCGCCCAGCAGAGCTGTCTCACCCCCCTGCCTGCTGGACAAGCTCCTTTTTCCAGGGGCTGGGCTGTGCCATGGAGAGATTTGTATTCAAGCCCAGCCATCACTGTGGGATGTGATGCAGTGACAGCCATAAAGTTCCTAGATAGAGTTGTTGCATGATTAATAACAACAGGAGCAGCTTAATAGATAAAGCCATTTCCTTTACCTGGGATCTGCTCTGGGACTTACTGCTGCAGAGCTTGAATGAACTGAACAAGGATGTTATTGCTAATTAGTGTGAGTGGCCGCAGCCCGGTACTGAAGGCGGCTGCTAAGTGGGCTGTCTCACCCAGCACCTCTCCCAGCCTCTTGCTGGGGTTTCGTCCTCCCAAGGAGCCAGAGTCAAGCCGAGCCGGGCCAGTTGCCACCGGGGAAGGTGGCATCAGTCACAGCAATTATCATTCCTCATTGTAAAGGGTTCAAATCTATAAGACTTTGCGAGGTACTCCAGTGTAATTGGCCCTATTGAAAAAGGGTAAACTGATCTTTCATGAGCATGATGCATTTAAACAGCATCTCTCTTTTGAAATACCTGTGCCCATATTTTCATATTAATTTTTACCTGCTTTCAAAGAAAGAGCAGCAAAGCACATCAGTGATAGATCTCCAGTAAATCCTGACGCTGTTAAGCAGTCCTCAGGTTGGTACATGCTGCTGCTGAACTGACAAAAGTTATTCTGCCTCTATAAGTGGACAAATCAAAACAACCCAATAATGACCTGAAGCTCTTCCTGAGAAGTCTGCTCAGGGAACAGGGACCCATGACACCCCTCTTATTTTGTGGGTCATGCTTCAAATCAGCTTGAAAAGGTAGAAGTCTCACTCAATTCAAACCTGAGAGACAGGAAAGCAGCGAACATCGGTGCTGGGAGCTGATAAAGCAGCATGAGGTCCCAGCATCTCTCATAGATGAAAGTAGTAAATGCACTTCCCCAGCTTAAAATTCTACACCTTTGCTAGCTGAAAGACCATCTCCTATTGCTGACACCTTCCCACAAGTGCCAAAATTCAAATCATTGGTTCTGGGCTCTACAAAGTAAGCAGAGCCTTGCTGCCAGAGAAACGCACAGCCCAAAGAGGGGATGCAGCATTTTTCTATGTGACTTTTTTTCCTGTCTCATAAAGGGTTGTCCATGACTGTGCACATCCCTGGTTCCCCAGCTGTGGCCTGCAGATCACTGGTAGCCCAGGAGGCACTGGGAAGTGGCCTGCAGCTGGTGCACAGGCTCATCGCATCCGCATGGTGCCCTGTGACAAGCCAGGTGACATGAGGACATTGTGGCCCAGGGAAATGCTGGCATCACCCTGAGGTCCAAATGATGTGTGTGAATTCTGAAGGGTTAGAGGCAGCCTCTGCTGTACAGGACTTGTCTCGCCCTAATTTAAAAAGTGATACATGTGTTAGGACAAGAGGAGCAAAGTTGGTTGGGGGTCCCAGTCACTATAAGCAGAGGCCAGGCAGCTGCCCAAGGTGAAGCTCAACTAGATCTGGGTTGGATCGTGGCACCAGCAGCTGGGTCAAACCAAGGGTTGGCAGACGCTGTCACTATGGCCCCATTTTGCAGAGGAATCTGGACTAAGGGAGGTTGAAGGTCTTGGCCTAGGACATGAGCATGTAGCATCACCACCGTGCAGGCTTGTGGCTGAGCCACCTTTACAGATCTGCTTGGGCCACAGAGCAGATGTCCTGTCCCCTTTGGCAGCCAACCCTCCCTTCTCCCTGCTTGCCTTGCCATGTGGAAGGATGGGACAGTCATCTCCCCTGCAGCTCTGCTCTGGTGGACAGTGTTTCTGAAGCTCTCCCCTCACTTCCAAGTGATGCTGAGATGCATTAACTTCCTCTCCCCTTCTGCTGTAACTGCTTATTTGGCTCTTGTTATTGGATTATTTATAGTAATTCTGCAAAGTGTTTTGGAATCAGCAGAAGGGCACGGTGCTAAATACAATAGCATCACCTCGTGAGATCTGACATTTAAAAACAGGGAATCTAATTACTGAAACCAAGGGAGACAGCAAATGTCAGGAAAAGCCAGTGGCAGTTGGCTTGGTACTGTGACTCCTGAACCGCTGCCGGAGGTCTGCAGCAGGCAGAGTCGTCACCTGCAGCCCACGCCTCTTCCCGAGCACACAGCCCAGCAGGACAGCTCCAGCACCTCTTCAGAGGATGCAACATGTGCTTCTTTTTCCAGTGCTGTCTGAAAACAAAGATGTAAGGCTGTGCATGTTCTTGGCTGACGCATAAACCTGCTCCCACCATCATTCCCACACCCAGACCCTTCTACTCAAGTTAGGAGGGTCAAATATGTTTCTAGACCTGACCCCAAGGTTTCCAGCCAGACCTAGAGTAAAGCAAAGAGCAGCTTCACAGCCTGCCGCCTTCTCGCAGAGGAATTCCAGTGCAGAGCATGTCCAAGCTGTCTGAAATAGTGCAGCTGCCTAAAAGCCCAAGTTAATATTCATGCATCGTGCAGAATTTCAAATACATCCACCTCTCATCAGCAACGTCAAAGTGTCTTGACAGTTAATGAGCTAGGCACAGACTCTAAACCAGCAAGTTGTAACTGAATAAATATGATAAACAACCTGTTTCCAGATGGCTTTTTATGTAAAACTATTTATGCAGTATTGATAGATGGCAAATTTTATGCCAATAAATCCTCGTATTTTAAAACATTTGCCTTCTTAATTGCCCAGTTTACATGTAAAATATGTTTATGTGCATTGCTAATCGAAAAGTGACATGGGAACATCTCTGGACTGAGTAAGCACTATTCCTGCAGTGGCCCATCTGTCTGGGCTCATGAGAAGAACAGTGTCACAGGAATGTCACCTGTGAAATCTTGTACATAACAGGAGTCAGGCTCTGATCAAGGCTGGCATGAGAATATGTGTTGCTGTTAAGCTCCTGTCACTTGTTAGATGCTGTTTGAAGGGAACTTGAAGCCCTGACCCCACAGGCTGGTGGGACCTTGAAGGCTGCAGGGGACGTGCTGCCAGGGATGAAGCCGATGCTGGGAGCAGGTCTGCGGTTTGGCGGTCGGTGCTGGTGTTGCTGCAGTCCCCAGTCACAGAGCCTCTGCTTTACATCTCTACCATGGGACAGCTGGTACCCTGTCTTCTGGGGGTGGCTTTGGGGTAAGCCCATGGGTGGCTCTAAGGTACCCGACCCTGCAGGCACTGACATCTGGGGGAGAAGCCAGTTGTATCCCAGCGTGAGAGCATGTCTTGCAGTCTCCCAGGACATCTTTCCCACTGAGGGGGTCCCATATATCATAGAGGGCACCATGCTAAAGCAATGACAGCCCAAACCATGCTGGTTTATGTAGGAGAAGAGGAGTGAGTCTGTGTCTTTGGCAGCTCACCTAGGCTCCCTGGTGCCTTTTGCATCTGAGTCCTCCTGAACCACCAGTTTTGCTCCTGCCTGTCTCTGCTACCTGCATACAGCAAGGGCAGCATCAGGACCACACACAGGTTGGCTTGTCCCTCTGGCCAGTTATGCAGTCAGTCCTCACCGCTGCATTTTGGCCAGAGGTTGTCATCTGAGCACTTTGTGCTAACCCCTGGAGCAGAAGCCATCCTGCCTTTCCAAATTTTGCCAACCTTTCTCCAGAGCCAGCCAGAAACCACCATCACCACCCCTTCCCCACCACCCACTGGAAACAGAAATTGCACAGATATGCAAAATGCAGCAGGAGACACTGAGCATCCTCCAGCTCTGGTGCTGAGCCTTGACCTCTAAAACCACTAAAGCACCTGGTGACTACAAGGGGATCTTCCGTGGGGTGCTGGCTTCATCCCAAGGAGCTCAGCCGTGGCAAATGGAGGAGAGACAGAGCCCTATCAGGCACATAGCCTTCTAATGCAATTAGTTCATGGTTTATCTGCATTCTTATTACTGGCTATTTGCTCTAATAGATTCAATCATGTAAAAGATTAACACAAATTGACACCAAGCAGATTTATCCCTTTGAAAATGTTTAGTCATTTATGATTCCTGATAGTTGTTGGGCTTAACTCTACAGTATATGGGGTGTTTTATTTAGCCTTTAACTCATTTATTGGGTATTTATAGAAGAGGGCTTCCCTGAGCAATAAAAACAGAGGGCTTTGCACAAAACAACTATGTCCTTCTGACAGGTTTATTTTGTTTTATTTCTCTAAGGGTTAGCTTTGCCTCAGTCTGTTTTCACCTTGGCATCACCACTAAAGTCATTAAAACAAAGTCTGCCCTGTTACACCTTTGGTGATGTTCAGGCACCGTGGTGCTGGCGAGGCCAGGACTGCAGAGGAGCCCAGGGCAGAGCCGGGGCTCACCCACGTCACCATCAGCCGGGTACCCAACTTACTGACCTGGCACCGTGCGGGTCAGCACGCAGGGACAGAGCTGCTGAATGCCCTGCCCAGGAGCTTTAGTCTCAAAACATGATTAATCTTGGACTAACCACCAGGCAAAGAAAGAAGAAAAGTCAAATAAATTCATCTAGAGTTTGTGAATATGGGACATGTGACAACCCATGACTGTACTTTGCTGTACAGAAATGCATGCCAAAAAGGAAGGGAAAAAAAAAAAAAGGCAGAAAGAACTCTTGACTTTTCATCCTAATTTGACACGTGGATACTTTTTTTTTTTTTTTTTCCTTTTTTGAAATACAAAGAATTTTTACCAGGTGAGAAAACCATTTCCCATTTATGCTTCAGTTATCACTGTGATGGGCATTTTTTGATACGATTTTGATGGGAGAAAGGAGTGGAGAGGAGTTCAGGATCTTCTGTGTGAACTTGTACATACCGTGCAGCTATCAGTGACCCACCACATTAAAAATCTGGAGGCATCAGGATTACTGGGACAGCCACACCTGCCTGAGCCAGCGCAGTACACAAAGCTGATGAAGCCGCCCATGGAACAGGGGGCAAGATGTTTGCAAAGCACCTGTGTCCATCAGGAGCTGCCGCGGAGACTGGATTAAAGTGGGATTGATACAGCAGAGGAAATGCAGCCTCCCTTCATCTCATTTCCCTAGAAAGGGAACTACTCCTTTAGCACCAAAGCACCTCGTCTCCCACCTCCATCGCCATTTTCGAATGGTCCCACAAAGCCCGACCAAAAGAGAAGGGGTGCAGCCGCCACCGCAGGCATGAGCCCATAAAGCAACAGCTCAGCTATAGGCTCTCCCATCTCCTTTTTTCATACCACATTTCAGTGACATTTGAGAGTCCTCTCGGATTTTAAAACACATAGATTTTGACATTTTATTACTTGCCTGTCTCTGTTTTATGGTTATTAAGATGGGTGAAAAATTAAGGTTCCTGGAGGCTTCTGTGAAAACCTCTATTTATTCAAAGGGCATGTAAAAAATGGCTGCATCCCTTGTAGGCGACATAATGAGATTTAGGATCATTTCAGGCTCTCAATTGCTTTGCATAATGAGCATGGTACTTCCAGCATAAGCAGCTCAACGCCACGTCCTTTCTGCCCACCCAGTAACCCTCATTTCACACCCAACCCCGTGCCTTCAGAGCCCAGGCCACCCACCTGGCAGGGGCTGTGGGCACAAGGTGATGTGTGAATTCCTTCACGTTTGTCACAGGTGCCCGTGGTGTCAGGCAGGGTCACTGCTGTATGCTGCCCAGCACAGCGCAAGCCATGTGTGAATGGGCCAGCAGCTGAGGTCTGCGTGGAGCTCAGCAGACCAGCTTCCAGCTTCGATTTGCTGAAGGCAAAGAAGATAAAGCCTACAAGAGATCATATTTTCATTCTATCTTATTTCATGGTCCTGATGCAGATCGACATCAATTGCTCTCATCAGATTATTTTATTATAAGGATCATATTTTGGGTTCCCGCAGTTCCACACCAGCTCTGGCTGAAGAAGCCACTCCAAGCTGGGAAGGGGAATGTCCTTTAGTCTTGCCCTGGTTTGAGCTGTTGAGAAAACCAGCTCCCTAGGTGGTGGAAATCCAGGATGAGAAGTACTTCTGTGCTGTGAACTGCAGAGCCAACGTCAAGCTGCTAAATCAGTCTCCCAAGAACTCAGAAAAAACCAGAGGGCTACAAGGGATCATACCTTCAGTCCATCCTTGCCTACCTGAGGAGAAAGTCACTGCTTGCCTAGGAAGGTCTTGGAGAAGCCAGGGATTGAGGCAGGTCAATCCCGGGAAGAGCAAAGGCCTCCAAGCCCGACAGAGGCGAGGTCTCACATTCCCCATCCAGGAACCGACTCTGAAAGGAAAAGGGTGGATGAATATTGGGTTCCACAATCCTGTGGGAGACTGGATGGGGGGAGTTTATGCCTTTATTTTTTTAGGGCTCTTCTCCTTCCTAGAAGTGATGAATTACCGGGTCATGTGCTAATGGTTTCAATTTATCCTGGTAAAGAAAAGGCTCTCATGTGGTGACATATACCCTACACGGGCCCAAAAGGAACCTGTGCAAGATCAAAGGCTTGAGATGGCTGGGCAGCTTCTGCCTGTGCCCTGCCCTCAGGGCCACCGCTGCCTGAGCTGAGCCGCCCCACCGATGTGATGTTCTCCTGGCTGCCCTGGCTGTGACTCGGCATCCTTGGCTGCTGGCAGCGTTCCTCCTCCCGGGACAGATTGGCCAGCTCAGGACAGCATCCCCCCCATGACGGATGGTTTATCACACTGAACTCAGAGCCCCTGGGTTCCTGGCTCTGCAGAGGGCTCCTTGGAGGGCTGTGGCAAGTCCCAGCCATCAGGTGAGAAAATAAACTCATGGCCAGGGGAAAACCCAAAATGTGCTTCATTCACCCTGTACCTGCCCAAATCTGAGTTTCCCTGGAAATGACCTGAGATATCCTGTGGCCTGGAGCAGATCATCTCCTAACTGCTGGGTGATGCCTCCACTGGAAAGTCACTTCTGCTTAGGAGGCAGCCTGTCCACGCAGGACGGCTTCAGGTCAGCATGACAGCACATGCAACAAGAAGTTGTCCTGTTCCTCCAGCCCTGGGGATGCCCAGGCAATGTGGCAAGGCAAAGGACAACAGGAGGTTCCCGCTGGCTTTCCCAGTGTGATCTGCACCCTGGCACGGATGGGCACGAAGTGTCCCCTGCATCCGACGGGATTCACACACCACATAGGGAGCACTGAAATCATCAGACACAGCTGCAGGCCGGCAGGCAGCAGCCCTGGAGGCAGCAGGGGAAGTCTGATGCCAGAGCACACCTGCCCCCCAGTTTGTCGGGGTCCGTGGTCTGCCTACCTGCACCCCAGGCGCCTCCCCCCACCCCATTCTGAGCCAGGCACCCCCCAGGGACAAGCACCCTGAGAGCCTCTGCTGGTGGCTTTCAAACTTTTGCTGTGAATTTCTTATGAAGTCACGTTTTTGTTAGAAATAGCCATTAAGAACAAAAGCAAACAAAAGGGAAAATTCAAAGCAAACAAACCTCTACACTGTAACAAAAAGTTGCATTTTGGCTTAAACATACTTTTGATGTGTCTTTCCTGTGAAAGTGAAAAAAGCAACAACCAAGCAACAACAAAAGCAAAGTGAGGCTCTCCAGCAAGAGCCTGCTGCCGTACTGCATGCATCAATTTTCTTCTTTGGTGTTTTCCATTCCAAACACAAAGAAACACAAAGAAAACCAGTTTTCCAGGTGTTCTCTGCCTTGCTCAGACTCAGGTGTGGGGCCGAAGAGCAGGACCCCCGTGGCCAGGGGGATGAGGGCAGGCTCGTGGGCTGGCACTGGTGGCAGGGCACGGCGAGGCCGAAGGCACGTCCTTGGTGGCTGGAGGTGAACAAAGCTCATCCCCACTTCTCCCTCCTCCCCACATTCCTGGGTGTTGTGTGATTACAGGCACTCTGCCTTGCGCTCCCCCAGCTCCCAGCTGCTGTCAGGTTTCCTAGCCAGCTTCACGGCTGCATGTGTTTACTTCTTGCCTGAATTTTAACTCCCGAGTCTTCCTAAACAGGAATTGCCTAGAGAAAAGCGTCACTATTCAAGCACCTTCTCCTCCCCTTCAAAACACGTTGCTCTTAGCTCAGCCGCAGTCACTTGTGCTGGTTTGAAGGATACGGAGCGCAACTGCCGCTTCTCCTCAGAGCCCTTTGCTGAGTTCACGTATTGAACATCCAAGCCTCTTCCCTTTCAATCCAGCCAGAATCCTATTAGCTACAACATTTTTACAATTCATGAGCCACACCAAGGGGTTTGCTTAACACTCATTTGCTAGTCTTTCTAGCTCACTGGCAAGGTGTCCAATTAGTCTAAACAGCTCTTAGCTTTAGTAGAGTTAATTGTTTCACATTGCACAGTGGCGGCTGGGGACTGCCCTAAATTTCCCAAGAGGATTTTTAATTATTGCTGCTATGCTGCTGGTACTCATTCTCCTTCCCCTCCCTGAAGTCTCCCATCACCTTTCGCACGTGTTTTCTTCCATCGCAGCATGAGTGTACCACCAGCGTCGCTCATCCACCGTTGTAACCAGTCATGGGGGATGAATTGCATAAAATGTTTCCCCCCTGTTCTTTCGTTTGTCTCTTCTGAAGAACCACTTGTGGATTCTGGCAGAAATGCGACTGGCTCGTATTCCCAGCCTCTGCAATTATGGGAACCATCGTTAGCAAGCAGAGAAATGGGCACAGAAAATCAGAAGAGCTTGGAATTTGGCTTGTAATGTTTTACTAAGAGCCTGAAACCAGGTTGTTCAAGGCATGTAAAAATGACTGTATGCGGAGGCACAACAGCAAAGCACATTTCCCTACTGGTCGTGGTTCAGGTACAGACCTATATCTCAACCCCAGGGTGTGAAGGCTCCGTTTCCCTATCACAGGCAGGGGCTCTAATTACACAACTGTCATATAAAAGGTGCATCTACATCTCTCACAGAAAGTTGTTGGGGGCTGGTTCCACATGTCTGCAGGGGCTGGGATGCTGCCTGGCCTTTCAGGGGGGCATGGCATCGTGCTCATGCCAGGTCCTGCAGCATTGTCAAGTTTCCCATTTTCTCAGTTCCTGATATTCTTCCACCAAATCAGAGGGTCTTACCCCACCCTTCCTGCATGCACTTTGGACTGTGGGAAAATACAGACTTCTTCTTTGATGAATGCAGTGGGAAACTGGATGTTTCTCCAGCGCCACTGTCCCACAAAACTAGCCTCTCTCTCAGGGTTACATAAAAACCATCTTTCCATTTAATCCATTCTGTTTCTTGGGGTCCATTTAGTCCTTTAACACCTTTTTCTCCAATTAAGCGGATTCTTAAATTTCAAAACTCTCTAGAAATTAAAAGAATACCCCAACTCTTTAGACACAAAAGGCTTTGCTATGAAAACCTGCTAATGAAACGTGCTTCTGTTTACAAAGCACTTTGTCTGGGAAATTCCCAAGTTACATCGTTCAGTTCTTTTTATATCCTTCCTACCTTTTTCTGGCTGAAATTGCCAATGCTATTTCAAGGCATTCTTGAGTATTTGCTGTTATTTACTCCTTTTCCCCTGAAGTTAATTTTAAGCCTGTGTGTGGTATACAACAGCAAAATAAAACCATATGGCAGCAGCCCCTTGTCATCAGGGATTTGGACGGAGATAGGGAGCTGGAAGGGGCAGGGAGAGGTGCGAGGGGCACCTTGGCACTGCAGAGGTGTCCATGAAGAAACTGTCTTCGTCACACTGGAAAACGACATGAAAAGTGGCCAGATTCTGTGCAGTGATCCAGGAATAAGAAAGCCCCGATGAGCTCCAGACCTCAGCTGGAAAATTGTTACAGACTTAGAAGCGGGGCCAGGCTGGCAGCTGGCGGCCGAGCAGCCCTGCAGCGGGGCAGGCTGCCCACAGGGGAGGATTTCACCCTCAAGAAGGAAACAGGGGCTGGCTGGAGGAGGGGGCACTGCCTGAGCCATGCAAAAACACCTTTCTGAGGCAAGCTGGGATTTGGACATGACCAATTTTCTCCAGACTCCCAAAATAGCCCTGCATCCCCCTGCCCCTCACTCCTGCAGCTTAGTGCCATACGAGGCAATGCTCCCGCAGCACAGTTCCATCTCACACTTCTTCCCCACCTCTTTCTACAGCTGCTTCTCTCTCTCCTTTAATTCTTACACTCTTTTTCTTCTCCTTTTTCTTTTCATTTTCTTCCTTCCTGCTGCTTGGGTTTTATCTTTGACTTTTAAAAACGGAACCTGGCTGTAAAATTCACCATATAGATTATCCATTTTTCAAAAGAGTGCTCTTGACATTATGTGGGGAGAGAATTCAGGAGGAATATATATAACTGCAATCGAGCAAACAGCAAAAACGCTTCCTCCGGAGAGTTCCTCACAGTTCACTAAGAAAAAACAAAGCCTAGACACTGAATCACAAACCTCCAGCTTAATTATAGACACACAGCGGCGTGGTATCACAGTGCTGATGTTAGTGCTGCACAGCTACTGCCTGTGTGTCTGCCCAGCATAGACAAGGATCTGATGGAGCGCTGAGCTAAGTAATTCTTCAAAAATACTCCATTTAGGAAAAGAAGCAGCAAGAACTATTAACAATTTCAGTGTGTCAAGGAACTGGGCATTTCATCTGGGGGGAGAGAGGTGGGGAATCAGTCAAAGTGTTTTCATCAATGAGGGAAGAAAAATGGGATGAAGAGAAGAAAAATAGTAGGAACTTGGAGGCAGAGAGAATCCAGGAGAAAAAAGATCAGATTGAAATCTTCCTTCCCATGAGAGGGGCAGGGCAGAGGTGGGGGTAATGGGTGGCAGCAATTAGGTGGAAATTGTGTGAACTGACTCATTTTTAGAATAACCAGTCATTAAATTTTAAAATAAATTTTAGAAATTAAATACATCTTAAAAACTTGAAAGAAGGAAAGGTTTTGTTCAGCCTTTGACAATCATTTGTCACTTAGGAACAATGGTGCCCATGGTGCCCTCCAGCCTGGCTGGCTCTGCCGTGGTCCTGGGCAAACCCCTGGGGGGGAAGGGGGGATCTGAACTCCCACATCCCCCCTCTCGCTTCTGGCTGGGGGGTTGCCAGTGCTCCTGGCAGCTGTGAGAGCTGTACACTCGTGCCTCAACCTTCGGCAGTTGTATTTTGGCATCTTAGCAAAAGCCCACCTCCCCTGGAAGTTTAGGATGCAAGAGAGGATCCAGGGGAGATGGGGGTGTTACGGACACAGGCTGCCCCCTGGCATCCCCAGGGAGGGGCTGGGGGTCCCTCGGGAGGGCTTGGTCAGTCAGGAACATGGGGATGGGATGCAGCAGCCAGGACACCCCCCCAGTCCTTCATTTCCCCCTGAGCAATCTCAGACAAAGCCCAGAAGGTTTTGCCAGATGACACATACCTGTGCTGATAAACAAGTATCAGCCTGCTTCCCAGGGCAAGAGTGTACATTTCGTACCAGAAGATAAATGCAGTATGTTTCACCTCCTTCACCCTGATTTTAAGAGCTGAAGAGCAGTGTTGTTCTTCCCACAGACCTCTCCAACATCTGAGTGGGAAGCTGTCACATTGCAGTGTACTTTTTTATTATTATTTCATTGTATAACTGATACAAAAGGCGCAGCCCCTGAACAAATTTAAGGCCTAACCAGGTACTGCGCAGACAAATAATGAAGCCTGTCCCTGCTCCAAACCTTTTTTATTTGTAGGACAGGTTAGATGCAATACAAATGAAGAGGGAAAGGAAAGAGACACCAAGGGACTTGCATCAGCACAATGACACCTCCATAGGGCAATGTGTTTAATACCATGGCATTAGCATCCCAGTGAGCCACTTGCCCCCCAGTGGGGAGAGGGTAGCTTGTGAGCATCCCAGCACTCTTCTGGCACAGCTGCACGGAGAACTGGTGCAAGCTTTCAAGGCCAAAAAACAGGCACTTGCAACATGTCTTTTGGGAATGACCCAGCTGCAGGTCCGTCCTGCTCAATGCCTTGCAGCCGTGTTATCGTAAGGAGAGAGTCCCCAGAGGGGTCAGGGTACTGGGTTTGGTTCTGGGGAAAACATTCAAGCAAGTAACATGAATTGAGGCCAGTCACCTTGGAGGTACCCTGAGGACCTTTTTTTCTCATCTCTGAACTCAGCTGGGGCCATGGCCTGTGCCCAGGCAGAGCAGCTGGTGCCTATCAAAGCATCTGCAAGACCCAGAGCTGCCGTCGGCAGGAGGCTGGGAAAGCACAAGGAAGGGGGTTAGGAAATCCTTACAAACCAGGCAGATCGTCTGGGTCCTGGAGCAGCTGAGCCTTCCGCTGGTAGTTCATCCGCTGGACTCCAGCCCCTTCTCTGCAGCTTGGCACTAGTTTTCACACAGCAGAAATCTGATGTGTTTCCTCTGGCCTCTCCCACCCCTCAATTTGAAAGACATTTCATCTTAAATCCCAAACTTGTCATCTCTCTCTCCATTACCCTTTTGATCATGCTGGCCCTCTTTTCCTGATATAGAAGCAAATTTAGCAGCTCAGGAGGAGCTAATGGGCAGGTTCCTCCATCATCCTCAGAATCATTAGTGCTCACATCTTCCCTCTCAGTACGGTACATTTGTATGTTTAATTTAAGAAGGTTATCTGTCAAAAGTGATATCTCAAGGTAGCACTGAGCTGGATAAATATGTCAGAAACAATAGCTCCTGCTGTGAGAAGCAAATGTTCAGAAAATTCATAGTTTGGAGGATCTCAAGGCTGAGAAAATCAGGCCAGACTTACATCTCTGTTTCAGAGCTGCTCACTGCGCTCCCTCCATCTCCACCAGGTACGATGGCCCTAAGAGCAGCGAGGGCAGAGACCAGCCTGTTGCTCCTTCAGCTCAAAGAGGGAATAGTCCCTTGGGGAGGGACAGCAAGGGCGTGAACCCATTCAGCATATTAATTCAGCTCTTAGCATAGATAGGAATTGACCACAGAAAATGGAATTTATACCCAGAAAGGAGTCAGCATTGGCTTTAGAACCCGGGGGCTCGAGTCCTTGCAGCAGCAGTTTCCTACTGAAGGAACCAGGGGTGCTTACCCTTGTCGATACAGTTGCAGGTAGAGGCACCACCCCGGTTCTCAAGTGCAATAAAGATGGAGGTGCTTTGGTGCAGATCTGTGCCTAGCCAAGTCTGTTGTCTACTTGCCCAAAATCTTCTGAAGCATAAAAAGCCAAACAGTAAATCAGATGGTCTCCCTGCAAAGAGAGGAACCAGAAATTATGGCTGCCCCGTGCATATACAGGCTGGAGTCACACAAGGGAAAGGGGGCTCTAGGGGGGGCACAACAAGCGGCCGGCGGGGAGAAGAGCACAAGCCACCTGCCACGCGGGTGAGGAGCAGAAGCTCCCATTCACACTCAGCCCCCCAGTAACTGACCATGGCAGGACTGGTTTGCAGCAGTGCAAGCCTGTGCTTTCTAGTAACCTTCCCACCAGCTGGCTCATTCAGGGGCCATCTGATCCATCCGACTGCTCTGCTCTGTCTCAGACCCTCAAGCTGTTTGAGTCCACTTGCCAGCTGCAGAGCACCCAGAAAAATGTGGGTGCAGGCTCCCCGAACTCCTCTCGATTTCCCGGTGTTGTTACTGTCATGAGAAAAGCACACCCTGGGTTACAGGGAGCACAACTGCCCTGCAAAACCCAGCTCTTCTGAAATAGGAAACAGCAAGGATTGCACACAAGTCCCTGGTAAATATGTGAAAAAATAGTCATCTCTAAAGCTGGCAAGAGAAGGGGACACATCCTCCTCTCTAATCCAACACTAAGACTAGTGGAATTAAATATCTCCACAGCAAATAAAGTGAGGGACGATGAGGGGAGATGTAGCCTCGCGCAGCACCCCCCTGGTTTCCAGGGCAGAGCGTGACCCCTGTTGACCAGTGCTGAGGCATTAATCTCATGCTGAGAAAAGCAAAAGCAGCCCCAGCCTCAGCATAAACAAAGCCATTTTGGCTTTTGAAGATGAATACCTTAATCCTGGAGGTTGTTAGGCTAATGACAAGAAATATCAAAGTTAAAGGAGGCAATCGCTTCAATCAGGTAAGTGATTAAAATCAGTCTTTGAAGCGCTCAAAGGTCCCCGCTGCTGCTTTCAAAAAAGAAGAGAAAAAAAGCCAGCCTTGGGTAAAGCTCAGCTCTTCAAAGAGTTCCCAGCTGCTGGGGAGCTCAGCAGCTCTACCCCGGAGCAGGGTGCACTACTGCTTAGTGGGTGCCAAAACAGCCCGGGTCCCCATCTGCCTCTAACACCACATGGGGGACCGGTCACCCACCTGAGGGATGCTCCTGGTGGAGCAAACGCGGGGAGGGGGCAGACCGTCTGTTTCCCCCGGTGTTCCCTTCCCTGAGACCACAGAGTTCAAAGCCCACATTCAGCTGGTGGTAAAAGCTGAATTTGGAGGATCTAGTGCCAGATGAAAGATGCTGTAGCTGCATGATGCCAGGCACCGCAGGCTTTCCCCGCTGGATCAGATTTGCTCAGAGAGCCACGCGGGTTAGCTTTGTGCTGGCTTTATCCCAGATCAGGCACTTGTCTGCATCACCCTCACATCAGCGTGGTCACTGCCTGTCCTCCTGGTGTCAGCAGAAAGCCATCACGAGGACTGATTTAATCTTCTAACTCTGCAGAAAGGTGGTCAGATGTTGGTAACATCTGTATCAAGCTGGTGCTGCAGGATGATGCTCAGGTTTGACTTTAATGGATGTGGAAGAGGCTCATCTCACCGCATCGGTTGTGGGGCTCAGGAAGGGAACAGCCTAGTCCAAGCAGAACCAGCAATGGAGAAATGAAAATATCTTCTAGTGATGCCAGAATCTCTCTTTAGTTCCAACAGGAGCTGTGATTACTAGCTAGGACTAGTTACCCAGCTCTGAGATGGTAGCAACAACAGCTGAAACAGTCAGGTCCAAGCAGCCAGCAGTGCTGGGTCTTTCTCACTTCCACACACAAATCACAGTGGCTGCCACCCAGGAGCACACCTGGCATGTCACTACCACCTTGAGTAACTACTTCAGGTTGTTCCACCCCAGGCAGAGGCATTTCATAGTCCTTGGAGGACAGGAGCCCCTTTTGCAGCACAGGACTGCTTAGCTAAGGTTTTGATCTGCTAGATTCTTCCCCCAGACCCCAGCCACTTGACCTGCCTGATCTTTCAAATGCTCCAGCTCCATCATTTTATTCTGCAAGTGCTGTGAGCAAACCATGTACATTAGCAGGTGGCAGACAGCCTGAGTGGAGAGAAATGATCTCAGGCAGTGCTTCAGAGGGACCCTAGTTGTCCCATAAAGTACACGGGAAGAAATTCTTTGTGGGCTTTTGGGGAAGGGCTGATCAAAACCACGACTTGCATGAGGCAAAGCTTGCGTCTTTATTCTGCAAGGGCAAGATAGCACTGAAGTGGAAAAATGTAGCAGCACTATCAAAACTACCCAGCTGCAACAAGGCTTTTACCATCCTATACCAGGTTAGCTTCAGTAAGTAGCTCCCACACCTTGCCCCAGCACAGCCACCAATCCCCCACAGGGTTTCACAAGTTCATCTACTGTCCATGCTGTTACTTCAGCCTCTTCAGTCCAGTCCACCCCACTTCTTGCCTCTATTGCATCCTTCTCCTTAGCTCTCCTCCCTCTGCTTCTTCCAGGTCTCTCTTCACCCAGTGCTCCTCTTCCATGCCCCTTAGAGCCATTTAACTACTCAGCAGGAACCAGCCACAGCTGCACAGCATCCACCAGCCAACCCACCGCCCCTGAAGCCAGCCCACAGCTGTGTATTATCAATGTTCATTAACCTGCCTTCATTCCTCTACAACTGAAAAACTTTGTTACTCTGCCTATCCATGCCCCTGTTCTCTGGCAGAGCCATTGCTCAGTCTTATTTGTGGGCTGACACAGAACTGTTTGGTTGGTTCCAGTGCGATGCAGCTGCGAAAACGGTAGTTCATTTACTGCTGCTGCTGCTCACAGCACGGCTGCCGATTGCTAACAGAAAATTCACAGAATATTACTTCTGGAGAGATTTCTTGTAACTTTATGTGTTTTATTATAAAATTCACATCTCTCAGAAATGCGCATCACAGGAAAGCAGTGGCAACGTACCAACAGAATTAAAGTTATGGAACAATCAGGGTTTCTAACAATGGTCTTCGAAGCAGAAGATGGACTGGGATCTGTCAAAGCCTGTCAGGCACAACTTGGTTTAGATAATTATAAACTGCATTTAATGTCATGAGGCTGACCCAGTTTGAGGCATTGCAATAGAAATGTCAATGATAACCTGTGGGGAAGGAAGCTCTTGGTCAGCCCGAACCTTCCTCTGTATTCTCAGCGTCTTGCAGCATGCCCCAGGGGGAAATTCTAGTAGGATCCCACATCTGGTGACTGCTGCACAGAGAAATAAAGGCCATCAGCACTTCACTGACGGGGCCACACAGAGTGATCCTGAGTGGGGCTGGTTTGGGTTTGTGCCTATGGATTTACCACTGCACGCTCTTGTACATCCAGCTGCATACATGCCTCCGGGTACTTCTGCTGCATTGGCTGCATTTGCCAGTTACCCCAAGCTACTGAGAGCAAGGAAGAAAGGAGCTGGCTGCAAAGAATTGCAGAAAGGCCTGAGAGAGGGTGAGCACGCAACCAAATGATGGATTATGTCTAATATGGATAAATGTAAAGTGATACACATGGGCTAATAAGCAATTCTGTATTTCTAATATTAGACTCTGACCATGCAGGATGAGGATCTCAAGGCTATAACAGATTGCCCCGTGAAAACTCAGAAACGGTCAAAAAAGCAAATGAAACAGCAGGAATTATTACAGAAAAAAATGAGAGCATCTATTTTGTTGCTTTATGCCACTGCATAAATTCATGGCTTGCCTGCATCTTGAAAGCTGGGCACAGTCTGATCTTTCTGTTTTGGAAAGAATAAAGCGGAAATGAAAAAATTCCAGGGGAAAGCAGCAAAAGTCATCAAAGGTATGAAACAGCTTCCAAATGAGAAACCACTAAACAGATTAGGACCTTTCAGGATGGGAAACAGAAAATCAGAATAGAGAGGGACAGAAGATGGAATGCAGCACAAAGACAGTAGGTAGAAAATTACTCTTTGCGGTCTGTTCTAATGTAAGAATTTGGGATTGTTAAGTGAAACCGGTAATTGAAAGGTTCAAAACAGGCAAAAGGAGGCACTTTTCACACATCACATGGCTCAGCTGTGGAACTTCTCACTGCAGGAGCCTGCAGATAGGAAATTTTAGACAGGTTCAAAAAGCAGCTGGCAAGTTCATAGAAGAATAATCCATTGAAGGCCTTTAAATTCAACAAAAAAACGAGCCTCTGGCTCAGGGAGTGCATGAGCTGCATGTTCCTGGCTCTTGGGACAGTGATCAAAGGAGCTATCATTATATTTGCTCCCTCTTGCTTGCTGTCAAAGGCAGATATTGAGCTTGGTGGATTTTTGCTCCAGTCTAATATAGTTGACCTTAACTGAGTGCAATCAAGGAACACACTCTCTGATGTCTAAAAGCACTTTAATACAAATTCATCTCCTTTTGTTCAGGTTTTATGCTTGCAGGCATCCTGCCTTGTGCTCTGGCAGCATCTTTGGGCATAACCCCAGGTGGGTGCTAGGGGCGAAGGTGGGCAGAGCGAGGTGGGGGCAGTGCCCTGGGCTTGGGGCAGCATCTCCCCCACTGCTACTCGACTCACAGCTACCCAAACACATCTCCAGCCACCAAAGGAACCGTCTTGCACATCCTTCGACCCTCCGAGTGCTAACTAAAGCTCGTGGCTGGTGACGATGTGGTATACAGTCAGCACCAAAGTGTGGCAGGGTTTTATTGTGCAGGGTAATAGACTCATCATTTCTGTTTGAAGAAATCCAGCCTCAATGCGATGTTTTACATCCTTGGGGGGGCGAGGGGTGAGGAGGATAAGGGGAGAGATGGGAAATGATAGTTCATTTAAATATATGTTTTAATCAAACCCTGTAAATTACTCTAAGTGATGTTTTAACAAGATACAATTGCAACAGCTGAGCAATGTTTCTATCATCATGCTGTTGTGGTTTTGGGGTTTTTTTGTTTGGTTGTTGGTTTGTTTTTTTTTTTTATTTAACAACCAAAATACAGAATTCAATTTACAGGGCTTTAGCCATGGTAGATGAATTTTTATGGGATAAATTCACACTCCAGTTTTGCTATCAGGTTGCACTATGAGGAGCTGGGCCTTTTTATTATTATTAGACCAGGCTGTCAAAGCCAGTTATATTGCTCTCCTAAAACTAGATGCAAAATCACTTGCCTCTGTGCAGCATCAATAAAAATGAGGCTTTTCTTACTGCAAAATTCCTTTTTTTAATTCATGCAGAGAGAGTGGGAACATAATCTTAGCTCCTTCTTTCACCCGAACAAAGTCCCTCCTACAGAAGCTTTTCCAGGCAGACGAGACTGGTGCTGGCTTCGAGCAGAACCAGAGCCACCACAGAAATGGTGCCTGCCGGGGTCTCTGGAGGTCTCTGGCCCAAGGCCCTTCTCAAAGCAGGTCCAGCACCAGCGCTAGACCAGATCAGCCATGGCTTTACTCAGCTGAGGGTCGAGAACCTCCGAGGATGCGATCCTGTGGCCTCTCCGGGATTTGTTCTAGCACTGCACTATCCTCCCAGCAAAGAAATACGGGTGAAAGTGTGGCACTGCTCCCTGCGGGAAAGAGATGGGCATAAAAATGTCAGCATCTTCTAACAAATACTTCTACTCTTCCTAACAACTCCCCCGGCACAAACACCAGCTTGCACCCAATCAGGACCCGGTTGCTGGCTCGAGCTGCACACAGAAGCAATGGACAAACCCCTCCACTTCGCTGCGGCAGTCAGCAAGCAGAGTCAGGGTGTTTCAAGCATCTGGCTCTTTCAAGAGGTCTGAATCACCATTCAAACTTGAATTACTGGGTGGGACACTAACACCTGCCCCAGACAGCTCCCATCAGAAGAAACCTTGCCTTTCACACTGGCCCAGGTAGGATGGTACAGATGGATGCGTGCAGAAAACAAACATCACGTCCAGTGCAAAGGCTTCCACCTCCCAGGCTCCATGGACACCAGCGTTTGCCTTCTGCCTCAATCCCAAGAGCAAGGGAACTATCTTCAAATCGATTCTAAAGACCAGTTTCCAGTGTTTGCACTCTCTCTCTAGGGAGAATAGCACCAACACTGATACATCTTGTTCCCTTACACAACATTTGTTATGACCATGTCAAAGCCATCATCATTAATCAAATTAGGTGTAAGAATCTAAATAAAAAATGTGCATAGTAATTTATGCAGATTGCTGTGTAAGCTTTTAAAATGCTGGGCTGAGGAGAAAATAACCAACAACCACATACCCAAAATAAAACCTGCAGCTTGCTTTGCTCTAATTAAATCCATCCTGCTCTGCCTGCAGGTGCAGAGACCCTTTTGCTCATTTCTTTCTGTGATCATATTCTGTGCAAAATGACAAATTAATAACTTGAGTAACAACAGTTCAACAGAAACAGCCTTATTACAAATCTCGATAGAAAAAGGTATTGTTGCAGGAGTGGTTCCCATTTAAAATGCAGTAAATCAGCTGTCTCTGAAGGAAGGAAAGTGCAGTTTAAAAACTTATTTAAATGAGGAAATCGTAACTAGGAGAGGCAGTGCCCATTTCTCTTATTATATGAGTATGATCCAGCTACAGAAAAACCTCAGCAGAGGAGCTCGTTCAATTTACTGTTATCAGAGGGGATTAGAGCTGAAGATCCCTGATAGCCACAAGAGCTTTCCTGTGTTATTAACTAGGCTTGGCAGTATTTTTCCTCCTTTAGAACACAAATGAAAAACCCTTTCATTTGCCATGCATGCTGGACATTTCCTGCTTTAATGCAGAATTTCTCCACTGCAGTATTGCCATGAATCACTGCTTTGGTTATACTGCTCAGAGGCATACATTGGCAAGCCACGTCCCACGGTGCCCGGGTTACACCACGTTTGGCCCAAAGCCCCAGAAGCTTCTGTAAGACGCAGGCAGCAGAGGGAGCGAAGAGCTCTTCCCTTTGCTCAGTGGCTGAGCAGCAGGACGTGGCCCTGGTGCTCCCAAATTCATACCAGGGGCTTCTCAGCATGGGGCAAGGGGAAGGGGTTTCTCTGCTCCCTGCTCTGATCTCCATGACGGGGTTAACAGTATGAAATTACCTTCCGCTTCACCTGGCCAGCTATGCCTTAACTATAGGTTGGCTGTTTCATAGCCAACAGGAGAGGTTTTAATGGGCATCAGTCCGGCAGCAGCAAGGAGCTCCCCACGTCAGGAGCTGTCTCAGTCCTCCAGATCCACCAGTGCAAAGCCCTCCCAGCCTGGATTGTCAGCAGGGTGAGCTGGTGCGGTGAACCAGCAATGCTTCTGTCCGGCTGCCCGGGGGTCTGCCCCTGCCCCCAGCCCCCCAGCCCTGCTTTCACCAGCCCCCGGCTCCTTTCTGCTGCTGCAGCCCCTTCCCTGAGCCCACAGGTCACCTCCAGGAATGCTGTGGGTCTATCTCGACCTTGTATTTAGTGACAACTCATGGAAGACTGTAGATCCACATCCCAGCTTTCCCAAGGAGAAATGCAAACCGGCAACAGGAGAGTCGCTCCCTCAGGAGCCATCCATTGCACTGGTTCGTGCTTATTGCTTTTATTTCTCCCATTCCTTCCATTCAAGGCGATTATAAGGACATCTGAAAGCTACATGAAGGGCTGAAGCATTCATCTACCAGCTTTCCAAATTCCAAAGGTAGTAAGACACACAGAGTATAGCTAAAATATTTCTTTTTCTCCACCTTACGCAGCCTGGATTGCCTCTTAGCAAAAACCTTTCCCATGAAAGGAACAGCACAAGACCTTGCTCGCCCTTTACTGAAGCCTTACACACGTCCTAGGCAGGCTTCTCATTCCCCCACTAGCAAAGAAAAAGCAGTGGAAATCTTGAGTATGTCATGAACTCTGCAGATCAGAGCAGAATTCATTGTATGTATGAAAACAAGCAGGCTCCACGCCAGCCTTCGCAGCACTTCGCAGAAGAATGATGGTTTTCCACAGATCTGGAATTCTTTGTCAGATGGGCTTATATAGAGTGGAATGAAATTACTCCCTTGAAAACATTGAGCAGCGCCTTTTCCATCTGATCAGGCAGCTCTCTTTTTCCCCGTTCCTTTTCAGAGGAATTGGTCTGCAAAGCGGGGCCAAGCAGGGGCTGCTGTTGGGCGGCTGAGCTGGCGCTGGGGATGGTGGCAGCCACGGCACGTTCGGCAGCGCCGGCAGTGGCCCCGTTTGCCCAGGCACTGCGGCTGCCGTGTGGGGTTCTCAACGCATCTGCCAAATCCCTTCACACAGAAATTCTCATCTCCTGACTTTGGCGTGGGCATACGTCGGCTCTCGCAGTGACGCAGATCTCTTCACACAGGGTTGCGTGTTTGTGCCCCCGCTGCTGTGCAGCACTTGCTGATGGGGGGGTCAGTTCTCCTCCACCCCCCCTGGCAAACCCCCACCTGTGCTAGCAAGCAGTGAGCACGTGACTGTCTGCCCCAAAATCCTGAGCTGCTGGCAGACCAACTGCTTTCAGCATTGCACAAGCTGTGAGAAGACACCTTCTGGTCTTTGGCAAAGTCGTGACTTTTTTTTTTTTTTTTAATGTACTTTTCTGGTCTGTTAACATAAAGCAGAAAGCACTTTCCTTAATCATGTCTTTTTGCCATTCAGGTATAAAATGGAACCATCCAAAGGCAGTTCCCTGGCTGCAAGGAGAACAAGGAAGGGACTGACAAAAGAGGCAGAAGTTCATGTTTGCAAAGAGGAAAACAGAGGAGGGGAAGATCAGGGACTGTTTTGCACAGCAGAGGTGCTATTAACAAGTAATCAGCCCCTCAAAGGGTCAGGGCACAACTGCTGCTCATGCATCCACAGTCTGGAAGAGGGCACACACACAGAACCACCAGCCAGAGAGAGCTCCAAGGCCAGCCCGGACAGACAGGGGTGGACAAGGGGCTGGAGGGACCCCTCCTGGTGTAGCCCAGCCCAGCAGTAGCCCTGGCTGGTTGTAGCCACCACATCCAGGTGAAGCAACCAGCCTCAGATCCATCTTGGGAAGACCAACACTGGGCACAAAGAAGGTGGAAGATGTGACAGGTATGGGTGGACAAGGCACCCCCTCCATCCATCACACCAGGAACCACCCTAGGCACTACAAATTACCAGAAACAGGTCCCCCTTTGAGAGACCAGTCCCACCTCCATCTCATTCAAGGCTTTTAAATAGCTTCTTCCCAAGAGGCTTCCCCATTGAACTTCCTCCGTGTCCTCAGAACAAACACGATTTTTATAATTAAGTGTTAATCAATAGTACCTGCACACAGGGAACAGGAGACATGTGTGTGCTCAACCAGGCACCGAGACACAGCCACTCAGGGAGGCCACACAGGGCTGCAGTAGGAGGGTTTGTCTTAGAGCCAACTTAATTTAGGAGCTGCGTAACAAAACAGTAACATGAACACGAGCACACATTGGACACAATTAGCAGTCTTTCGTTACAGCAAAATGCAGCACACGGATTTTATTTTGTTCCTTTTATGTCTCCATCTCTGGTCCCACAGCAGCTCCATTAAAAAGGTGATGATTTACTGCATAAATGTGGTGTAAAACAATTGCAGTTTGCTGCAAGGCTTTCACTCTGCTCCTCACCCCTGCGGCTGGTGCCTGGGATCTCGGGATGCGCCGGGCTCGGCCCCACACTGCTGTACACGCAATGACCGCGGTTTGTGGGACCTGTCTCTACCCACCCACGCTGAGCAGCCACCCCCAGGTCACACGGGCACTGGGGCAAGATGGTGCCCTGCTGTTTCCACTTATTTTCAGATGATTTTTCTCACTGTGGCAAAGGAATTTGTCCATAGGAATGAATGGAGGTGCTGATGAGACAGCGGTGCGTCCCACCATCCTCCTCATTGATTTTCTCACCCAGACAGTGAGAGTCCTGGCAATGTATTCATAAAAGCCACAGGTCCTGGAGTCGTGGGGTGGCAAATTGTATGAGCTTCATTTTTCTCATGTAACAGAGATTGTCATATCGGGGTTTATCAGGGGAAGCCAACATCGCTGTCCGCATTTCACAGGGAATCCGATGCCCGAGGAGGCAGAGAGTGGTGGAAGGGGACCCAGCAGCCAGGCACCAGGTCTCTCAGAGCCCATCCCAGGCACAGCCATCCACAGATGTGGAGACATGAACTGCAAGATGCTTGTCTGGCTTCCGTCACTGCAACGTTATTCTCACAATGCTTCTGCCGGGTACAGGAACAAGCCCAGAGAGGCGAGGAAGTAAATCGTGCAGACAACTGGAGGTTTTAAGCTGTAGCATAAAAGATTTACGTCTCTCAGATTAATGTTCACCTGCTGTCCACTTCTGGAGATGCCCAGCCCCTTGGGTATCTCAGTTCTCTATTTTAAAGGTCAGTTTTACTCACAAACAAGTCTGGAAGCAGGGTATGTTCAGAGAGCCTAATTAGAGACTGCTGTAGCTACAGAACCTGTGACAAAGAAACCTCATGATACCACTGTCCTCTTCTCCCTGGGGCTCCCAACCAGCCCAAGCATCTTCCAGCTGGTCTCTCTCATCCGAGGGATGAGCACATGAGCTGCCTGGTGTTTGGGGAGGGAACCTGTGGTTCCCCTCTGCTCCAGGGACTCCTGCTCCACCAGCCTCGTGGGAGGAACTTCTCAGAGCTCCTAAGGGACCACATGTCTCTTTTTAAGTCAACAGCAGACCCATGTCGAAGCTACATGGGTGAAAGTGTTTAGAAAGTGTTGCCTACACATCCCTAGCAAGGCACTGAACCCTGTTCCCCTCGGGAGAGGCCAGAGCAGCCTGATCCCACCTGCCTGATCCCTGCCACAGCTGAGCAGGGGTACAGCTTTGCACTCCACACAATAAATTAAGATCTTCTTAGGATGCGTTTTTAAATCTCCATTCAGAAAAGGAACACGGCCCAAACCTCCTCACAGACCTCGTGCCAAAAGCCTGGGTGGAGGATGGAAAATGTTACTGTTGCTGTGTCATGATTTCCGATGAAAAATTATTCACTTGGAAAGCAACCCGCCGCATCTACCTGCTCACAGCTGCGAGCCACCCAGTGCTGCCCTGCATAAGCCAGCAACGTCAGCAGAGCAGCAGCGTATTCTAGCTGATTTTTCATCTGAAAAACGGATAGCAATAAAGAGAAGCATGCAAACAAGCAGCAAACCCTGCCAAGAAACCACAAAACCCAGCCTGGGAGCATTCCCCCACTCCTTCACCTGTGGCTATCCGTTCTCTCTCCCCAAGGCACTCGGCCAAGCCCTGGCCAGCACTCATTTCTCCCGTGCCCCTGTGCCCCTGGCTTAGCCTGGCGCTCAGCAGAGCAGGCGGGCACTGCAGTGCAGCGCAGCAGGGGCCAGTGGCCAGGAGAGCCGGCAGCCAGGAAGCCTGGGCAGGCACACCGGTGGGCACGGCCAGCCGCCTGCTGCCCGCATCTTGTGTCAGCACCGTGCCCAGGGGCCCAGGGCTTCGGCAAGCTCTGCGTCAACACTTTTACTTAACTCTTCACCTTTATTATGCCCTTGCTCTTGAATTTAATAATGTATTTTTGCAGCCGTCAGATGCTATAAAACTAGTGTTCTTTTGTTGGTTTGTTTGTTTTAGAAATCCACCTGAAATCTAATACAAGAGGAAAAATAGTATTATAGACCCACAATATCATAAATTGAGCAAGGACAGAAATTCTTTCATTCTAACCCTTCCGAGCACAAACTCTTTCATTTACCCCAGACTTACAGCGTGTCAGTTGGAACAAACTCATAGGAGGTAAATCACATCAGGTATTGCAGCAAGCCTCGGAGAAAGAGGACAGTGAGCTATTATGTTGATGTTTTGTCTTTGCAAGTGTGCTGCCATCCTGCCAGTTTGCATTCCCAGGGACACAGCCCACTTGATCTTGTCCCCACAGCCAGTCCCAAGGAAGTCAGCAGCTACTGGAAGATGCTGGTAATATACATGGCCCCACCAACCTTCTTTACGCTACATGCTGCCCCTGTGTCCCCCAGGTTCCTGTTTTCCCCTGTGGTTTTTTTAGATAGTGGTGTAAGTTACACTATGGTGAGCAAGTCCTCAAGGGTTGGGAGGAGGAAAAGCAGCACCAAACCCCAGCTCAGGCTCCCTGAGCCAAGACCCCCCAAACTCCCCCAAAGGCAGCAGCGGTCCAGGGGCCACCATTTCTGGAGAAAGGCATCACACATTCATGCTCAGTGTGGGAGACAAAATTGCTGCAGAAACGGGAATATTATTTTATAGCTGTGAATATGTAGATGTTTGTTTACTGAGAGACAATCAGATTTATGTATTTAGGGTCCAGGACTGAGCCTTGTGTTTGTAATCCCTCACAAGTGCAGGGAAAATGGCAGCTTTTGAAGCAATATTGGAGACCTTCAAACCAGCTGATCCATTTTGGACAGCCAGTTCTGGGGTCACCAGTGCCATCCAGACATGGACATACTGGAGACCAGGAAAGGGCCACAGCGGTGATTAAAGGCTTGGAGAATCAGGCTGCGAGGAGAGGCTGAGGCACGTTCAGCCTGGGCAAGGCTCGGGGGGATCTTGCCCATGTGCATAAATACCTGACGGGGGGAGTACAGACAGCAGAGCCAGGCCCTTCTCAGCTGTCCTGGGACAGGACAAGCTGTGTCAAACACAAGAAATATTTTTTTTCATCTGATGTCAGACAAATACATTGCACAGAGAGCCTGTGAGTCTCCATCCTTGGAGATACTCAACACCCAGCTAGACACAGCCAGGGGGTGTTTGACTCTCGTGGCTAATCAAAGCCAACATCTCAGCTCAGACTTTCCTCCCAAGCGCTTGGAACAAACTGCTCACAATTCACAGAGCAGGAAGGAACATTAAGAATCATCCCAGAAGTACTTGTTGAATAACAAATAAACATGAGACATTCATAAACTGCTGGCAAAAAAAATTGTAAGCAGGAGAAGTAACCAAATTCATTAAACAAATTACACATTACATTTTATTCCCCCCATCAGCTCTATTAAAGATTATAAACCAACATATATGCAGACACAGATAAGACTGAATTATAAATATCTGTCAAAACCAAATGAAAGAATGTAGACATCCCATGAGCAGTCAACCAATGGAAGTAATCTGTAAATATGGTATTGTATTGTATAACTACAATGATAAACTTAATACAACAGTCTAATAACGAACACTCACAATTAGCTTCTTAAAAATATGCCAAGGTTCGATGATCATTCATTGAGCTCAATTGACAACATATTCCAGTTATTATTACTGCACTTATTTCTTATTTATTCCATAAACTATGTTAAACATCTCATTCATCTCTTCCCTTAATGAATGTGTTTGAGATGAGCCAGTTTGTCTTCAAACAGTTTGCTGGAAGAAAAGTGATGGAGAGCAAGCAAGTTAACCCTCATCAATCTTTTGTCCTCACCCCCCACCATTTCCTTCCCACCAAGATGTTAAGATCTATATTTTGCTCTCACACATGCTGATAAGAATTCAGTGTAACAGCATCAGAGTTGCACTGATGCTACCGAGGATTTTTCCCGTCCCTGGGGGAGAAGGCTAACACCTCACTTTAAGTGTACAGCACTCTGCCGGCTCTCAGGGCTGCACAAATGGTTGCTGAACACATGTGTCCCAGAGCCAAGGGATGCCAGGACAGGATTGTTCTGATCACATCCAGTCTTGCCACGTAAGGAATCAGGTCAGACACGAGTGCAGGGCAAGGACAGTATAAGGACGTGCCTTCTTGGGCTTCCAGGCCATGCATGGGCTGCTCAGTGTGGCTGAAGGACCTGCCGTGGGTGGATGGGGCTGCGCCATCCTTAGCCTGGGCTTGCTGACCTTTTCCTCTTCCTCCCAACACCATTCCAAATACCCGCCTCAGGCTAAGGGAGAGCAAGCCCAGGCAGCTGGCTCCTCAGGGGACCAGATGGACACTGGCACAGCAGGCAGTGCTCTGAATTTGTGTAAGAACAGTCCAGAGGGTTTAGACCTAAGGTTCACGTAGCCCACCCACCTTGGTCTGACAGCACGCAGTGTCAGGCATCTAAGAGGCAGTACAAGACCAGAAAATTTAGGTGTTTCCTCGATGTATTTTTCAACCCTACAGAGATGTGCGGCTTTGAGGCAGTGGTGGTGTTTTTATACGGAACAGCCCTCCATGGATTCTTCTCTCCATTAATTTGCTTAATTTTTGAACCAAGGTAAATCTTCTGCATCTGCTTCTTCTGCAGGCAAGGGTTTCCACAGCTTAACTGCACACTGAGGCACAATGAGCTGCCTCCGCTTGGTCTTGAACCTGTCACCTACAGGTTTCATCAGGTGGTGGGAGATACTATCCTGGAGGAGACATGTGTTTCTTATTCACCCCCTACACATTAATCAGGTTTTTACAGCCCTTTGTAGATCTTTGAGGCACGAATTTTCTCAAAAATAGTAATTCCTAGCAGACCATGTGTCTACTCGTTACAGCCTTGGGAAGAGCTTCCACCAAGTTGCCTGCTGCAGATGGCAGACTATCACATGTAGCTCCACGGACCCTTCCAATCCTTGTTAAAATACAGCATCATATCTGTCACTTTTCAGTCTGGTATCGGGGCAGTCCAGAGCAAAAGATTACACCCTGCGGCGAACAGGTCCGTTACTTCATTCTTGATCTTGAGAGCATGTGGATGACACCATCTGGCCCTGGCAATCTGCTGCTGTTTATCTTGTCATTTTTTCCTGTAACCTCCTCTAGCAATGCTTCAAATCGTGACAAGTCTCTTGTAAAGAAAAGCTCCGAAGGGGAGACCTCCCTGAGCTTGGTGGGCACAGATGCAGAACGAGCCCTGTGTTTTCCTGCTATGGCTTTCCCTTCTCTGAGCGCTCCTTTTACACCTGGCTTGTCAAAGGCCATATGGGTCGTCAAGCAATTTTCCATCTCCTGAGGGTTGAAAAAACCCTTTTTTAGGGTGTTAAGGGTTTTGTAAACTGCTCCTGGAACTTCCTCACCTTTTTTGGGATGGGCTGTATTTTGTGGTTTTCCAGGTAATTGCTCAATGTTTGCATTCTCTTCTCAACTGCTTATCAGGATATTACTTTTATTTTTCTGATGATGCTTTCATACTGTCATAGTCTCCTGACTTCATGTTTATCCATGCTTTTTCTTTTTTGTTCTTCCTGAAGAGCTTTATGAAGGTGAAGACTGAGTATCCCAGTGTGAGTGAAGGGGCTGCTGGAGGGGAGCCCTTGCCTTTCCTCCACCTCGTTCAATCCCACTCACCATCTGCATGGCCTGATCATGTTTGGGGCATCTTGCACGTGTACCCCGAGCACACCGCTGCCCAGCTCATTGACCATGCAGCTGACACACTGCAGCAATCACACCCTTGCACAAGCAGGACAGGCAAGACACTGCACATACATTTCAGTTCCTAGAGAGAGCAACTGGCCTCATCTTTCCAGGACTTTAGCACTTCACAGTCACTGTAGAAAATGATTTTATTCTCCAAAGATTAGCCACGGAAGAAAAAAATACATACTCTGCTCATTGTGCAGATAAAATATCTGATGACTATTTTTTTGAAATGCATACCCCGTTATGACTTCTTCCTCTTTTTCTAAACTCATGAAGGTGAATGTCATAACGGGGATCAGCCATCATATATTTTAATGTACTTGAAGGCTAACCTCTCTGCTGAAGAGCATACATGGCAGGAATGTCTCATTTCTGAGGGTGCTTTATGTCAAGTGCTATTCCAGATGATCCCTGTGCAGCTAGGTTGGGTGCTGTCGTTTCTTGGCAAGTACAGACTCCCTGGGTCTTACAGTCCCAACGCTGGCAGGCAGCGGGATGCATTTGCAGAGAATCTGAAGTGGCAAGTCAAGCTCTCACCCATCTTAAAAAGCTGAAGAAGAGCCCTTTTCTTTCCTGAGATGCCACAATAAGCAATCACTGCTCTCCCATTCGGTGTGCACAAGTTTCCTCTCGCCACAGCACCGAGGGGACAGTAACACCCAGAGCCCCACGCCAGCCTCACCCCAGGGTGCCTGGGGGCAGGGGAGACACGGAAGGGATGGGGTGTATGGGTCCCATGGGGCTGGTGTTTTATTGAGGGTGCATCACAAGAGAAACATGTCTTTTTAGAAGCTTTAAGATGTCCTGGTTTGGGGGAAGAGTCAGGCAGGTTAAAGCATCGTGAATTACCACATCGCGCTGTGTTTCCTCTGAACACAGGAGTCCTGTGCTTCCACCACCCATGTTTTCCCATTGAGCCTGCTTAGCTCCTGGCTGACCTAAACTGGCTGACAAACCTTTACAGTGGACTGAGAACCTGAGACACAGAGGCAGCCCCAGCTGCGGGGAAGGAGTGATGCTCTCCTGATGTCCCACCAGCTGCCCCCTCTGCAGAGTTAGAAAAACCCAAAGGGAAAAAATCCCTGATGCTCTCACTGATGGAGCAGGGATCA
Source organism: Falco punctatus (assembly GCF_963210335.1). Taxonomy (NCBI): domain Eukaryota; kingdom Metazoa; phylum Chordata; class Aves; order Falconiformes; family Falconidae; genus Falco; species Falco punctatus. The sequence goes on from NC_137590.1 coordinate 2,222,822, forward strand.
CACTGGCTTAACTTACAGCACCAAGGGTGGCTTCGTCACTTACTCAGTCTCCACCTTCTTCAGCATGAAACCAACTCATTTTACCAAAAAGAAACAGGTAATTTATAAAAAAAACAGTGTTCTGGAAAATCACACAAACATGCTTCTAAACAGTGGTACTGGGCTGGGTTATTAAACCCGGGAGACTGGTAGTAAAGCACAGTTACCCCCCTGACAGAATGAGGTTGCGGTGGTGTAATCAGTGTGCCCTACTCCAAAACTGAGACAATCTTTCTGTACCAGTCCCTGCTGTCCTTACTAATTGCCCTGCCCCAGTAGTCCTCTGCTGAGGCAGCTGAGTTCTGCTGAGATCCCCTCTGACCCTGGCCCTGAGTGGCCACTTGCATTTGCAATGAAGATTTCTGACTGGCATCGCTATTTCTGGTTGTTCTGGCTCCTTTGCTGGGAAACAATGCCGTTTACGGCACGGGGCAGATGAAATCATCATCAGAAGTTGACACCTATTTACATCCCGCTATAAAACAGGCTGCAGGAGAAGAGCAATAAATCATCATGGTGGTCACCTCCTTCAGATGGGACCTGCAGGGTTGGAAAGACAAGTCCTTGCCCCAGGATTGCTGCAGAGAAATAGCTGCTGGCTGAGAACGAGTGTGAAGGGGACAGTGCCTCACCCAGAGCAATTGCTCTTCACTGCCCAAAACCCCCTGACATCCTCCCCACGGGGTCTGCCGGGAAATTACCCACGACCTGGGCCATGTCCTCACTCCACCGTGCAGGGCAGAGCATCCTGAGGCTTCCAAACACGCCGGTGGCACTGTTTGGTCTGTGGGCAGCAACCCCCTCCCTGCCTGCTGCCCCTCTTCTCCCCACAGCTGCCATCCTGCTCCCATGCCTGCCCATCCCAACATGGACCAGGTGGCAAAAGGAATGGGGGCAAAAACGGGACAGGGAAGGTCTTATTGCATCCTCCCTTGGCTTCACGTGGCTTTTTCCTTCTGAAAAGGCTGGACACGGACCTGGCTCGGGGCAGGGACGGGGCGGGGCGGGGGGGGGGGGGGGGGGGGGGGGGGGCGGGGCGGGGAAGCTGGGGTCTGGCTCAGCCCTTCCCAGCTCCCCGGAGGGATGGAAGGAGGCAGCGGGGCTGGCACTGTACCCGCTCCTGCATTACCAAGATGTCTTGGGAGAAATTCACGGGCTGGTAAGGGACCCAAGCAGGGAACATGTGTCATTTGGGATGTAATGAAAGTGCTTTAGTTAAAAAAAATAAGCCCGGCTTTAAAAAGAAGCATGAGATGGATTCATTCCAGGATTACTCAAATACCTTGCTTTGGGGGAATATACTTCACTTCTCTTTTAACTTTAATATCACATTAGAGACTGTTTTCTGGGATGGCGGATACTGTATTCTGAATACTTTATCGCCAGACTCTGACAGCTAGTGAAGTGTTTTGGATAATAGAAATGAATAATGTATCATGTGTTCATTGCCTACCAGACTGATTTGTTTACTAATAATTTAGTTTAAAGTACATTATTGTTTTACTACTCACACGCTGATTTACTTCCAAACACTGACTGAACAGATATCATTAAATTAGAATAATTTTTAACTCTAAAAATATATTGTTTACAATTTGCTCCTTAGCAAGGCATTTGGTCTGGGCTGCATATATTTGTCTCTAGGATTATGGGTCCAAAGCGATCTTCAAGCTGATTATTTCTAGGATATTTCAAGGTTTTCTTTTCTATCTGGGGTCCATTCCAGCCCTCTTGTTACTCAGCTCTTCACCAAAGGACCTCACTAAAAACAAGCGTCCCTTATTAGCAGATCCACTGCAAGATGCTTTAACAGAAAGAAAGCCTGGGGCTCCATGGTGAGCTTTTCCCCTGGACCGACTCCCTTAACCCTGTGAAGTACAGCAGGTGCCTTGTTCGATATTTCTGCCCATAGCTTTGCAGTGCAAAACTGGTTACAGGTGGATTCTTTAGTGTATTTTGCAACACACAACATTTTTGTGCTAATGAAATTCAGAAGCAGCATAACTCAGTCTTTGAAACCTTTCTCTCTAGTTATGCTGTGGTGGAATAGAGCTCGTACGCTATCGCTGAAGAAAGGTAGTTAGGTTTGGGCCATGCTGCTAATTGGTGCATGCACCTATTTGCAGCAATTTTCACTGAAGCTTCAGCTAATTTTGTAGCGATGCCGTGAAGGCAAATAACTGTTATACGCAAGTTTCATTTTCTGCTGGACCAAGGCTGCTAAATGCATTTCTAACCCTCGCATGCCATTCAGCAGTTTAGATAATAGGACCTATGAAGAAAGATGAACAAACTAGGGCTTTTCAGCATAAAACAGAGGAGGCGGACAAACGGAAGGATGCAGAAACATTCTTTAAAGATGGAAAAGGCTGCTACAAAGAGGGAGGGAGAGATTGTTTTCCATGACTGTGGAAATCACACATTTAAAATAAGTATGAAATATTCGCTTTACTCATTAGGAATTTTTTGTAAAATTTTGTAGGTAGGAGAGGACTGGAGTAGATTGTCTGGTGCAAATGCAGTGTCTCCATTGTGGGGGGCTGTAAGAAGTGGTTGGATCAGAATCCATGGGGTGAGATGGGGCCAATGGTGCTGTGCTGGTGAACACCTAGCTCAGTTCTAGACTCTTCCAGATCCTTTTTCCAAGCTTCTGCATCTATGGTTGGGGAGTCCCGTGCTGGGGCTGTGGGGTGCACTGTGTGTACGTGTCAACACCTTCAGAAACCTGGCTTTATAAAGAAACAAACACATTCTGAATTCCTTATATTTTCGGTACTTGCATTTGAGATAATCAAAATGATGATGGAAAGGTGTTCTGGATGGATTTACTGCTAGGCATGCTCAGCCTCCATCTGCTCTTAACTGAGGTCTAAGGGTGATTTGGAGAAGAGGAAGGGTCACCTCTGTGCAGTTGGGACCACCTTCTTTCAAGATAAATGGGGTTGAAGGATGTTTGTTCTGGAGGTAGGAAATTACCTGCACTAGTGTTACATCTGTTAATTTGCCACATAGAAGAAGCTGAGCATTCACAACACCTCAGTATTGGCTCCCCAGCCAGACTGCTGGCAAAACCTCCAAAAAGAAAATCAACACAAGCTGTTGGGCTACAAAGACCCCAAAGTAGGCAACCTTTCTTTTTTTTTTCCTCCTCCTTCAGACTTAGAGAAGTTAATAATGTCAGAGAAGAGGAAAGCATCCTGACATTGCTCTCAGGGATAAGAACTGGGAAAGATTGTACTGCTTACAGGATGAGAAAGAAATTAAACTGCAGCATACAAAAACCCAATATCCCAGCTGCAGGCTCATCCACTAGGTGAAACCAATCTAATTTGTTGGACTCTTTATTCCCAAAGCCTCCTGAGACCTTGGATTAAAAGAAAGAAGCTACCCGGAGAGAAAAGAAAGTTTCCAACCCGGAGGAGCAAAAGGGATGTCACGTTTATTTAAAAAAAAGAGAGGGGACAGTGAAAGAGAAGGCAATCTTGAGTGCCTTCAAGCACTGCCAGGCAGATTCTGGAAGATAAGTGTAGTGTTGTCAGAACCTGAATATTTCTGAAACAGTCCTGATAACATTGATGAAGGAGCCGTGCTCAATGGCAGTGGTTTGAAAGCCTCGGAGCTATTGTTGATACAAACAGAAAGCAAGAGCTAGCGCGGCTCCCAGCCTGTCGCTTATGGCCAAGATGGGTCGTGTCCGGAGAGACCCCGCTGCTTTGCTCCAGGCAGTGCGGAGCAGCAGCTTCAGCCCAGGGAACGTGGTGTGCCAAGGGCTGTGGTGCTTACAGAGCCGGGGGGCACCAAGGAGAGCAAATCCGCTGGGCAGAGGGGATGTGGTGGGCAGGGAGGAGCGGCGTGAGCGGCGTGAAGGAGGCAGTGGCAAATCACCTGGTCACCAGGTACCCAAAAGGTTGCCTGTAGGCCAGCTTGTGTGGAAAAGCACTGAGATAAAAATGCTCTAGGCTATGAAAATTATTTCCTTAGCACATTGAGAAAACAGACTTTCAATATATCACAGAGGTTAGTCATCTGCATTTGGCAAGTTTTCATAAATACTTATGCTCCTGGGAGCTGTCATGAATATTCCCTCAGTGCAGAGGAAGGGATTCGTTGTCTGCCCTGCAGGTATCTGTGATTTTATGTGACAAAATGCTGCAGCTTTCATAGAATGGTCAAAGTCTCAACAAGATTATTCAAGAACTTAGTCACTGCCCCTTGACTCAAAACTGTACATCTTGATGGACTGATGATTGTGCCTGAATCACAGCACGGTGTGTGCTGGGGGTCCACAGTCTGACCTCCTGCTTGAGCCAGGGCCAGTCACAGCAACGTGTTCCAAGCTTTGCCCAGCTGACTTTTGAATGTCTCACAGCCTCTCTGCACCCCTGCTTCGGTGTTTGATTACCCCCAAGGTGATTTTGGTTTTTTCCCACCTTCTATCCAAGGAGGATTTTGCTTGTTGGCTCTCGCCTTTCCACCATGTACCTCTGGGAAGAGCCTTCTCAGCATCCTCCCATCAGGCTGTTGCAGACGGCGATGAGGTCGCAGCTTCACCTGTTCTTCCTCGGGCTGACGACACCCAGCTCACTCAGTCTCTCATTGCATGTCCTGTTCTTCATCCCTGATCATTTTGGCAGCCTCTGCTAGCCTCACTGGACTTGCACTGGGAGCCAAAATGGCCAGGTACTGCGGATGGGATCCCACCAGTGTGGAAAGAGGGCAAGGATGCCCTCCCTCGCTGTGCTGGCTGCACTCCTGCTAATGCAGCTTTCCCAGGGGCACGGTGTTGATTCATGCTTGACTTGCTCACCAGCAGCCCCCAGACCTCTTTTTTGAAAAGCTGCCAGTATATCCAGTGATGTTGGGTTATTCCCTCCCATGACAGGATTTTGCCTTTGATTGACTTTATAAGATTCCCAGCAGCCCATTCCTGCAGCCTGTCAAGGTCCCTGCAGATAGCAGCCCTGCCCCCAGTGCACCCACTCTTCCCCCCCAAATTGTGGAGAAGGCACTCCAAAGTCTGTGCTGTCAAGGAGAACAGTTTTATTCTGCAATAGCTACAAGAACCTTGGTATGTATCCATGCAATTTAAAATATAAATTAATAAGATTATTTGTAATTGAAATGGAGCAGAGTCTACATACTGTGCTCCAAACTCTGCACAAACTAAAATTTCTGATGCCTGACCTGCTCGTATATCTAAATCTCTCTTTCCTCATTCATATTAGAGCTGGTAGAATTAATACATTATTCAGTGATTTAGTCCTTCCGTCCATGATCCAAACCCATTTTCTGCAAATGTATTCATTGCTTCCTTCTGTTTGTTGACTTGTTATGTGAAGGACATTGAGCCTATATAGACTATTTTGGAACATTTTGCTTTGTTTGCAAAACGTTATCTATGGTGGGGAGGTCACTTGAGTCTCAAAGTATTGTTCCCACAACACAGCTCTTTATAAATGAAGGATTAGTGAGTTACAAATGCAGATATGTAATAGCTATGGAATATTGAATAAGATGTAGCCAGGTCTACTTACAGTTCAAGAAATCCTAGTTGCCACACAAATACCCTTATTTACTTTTATTCTGGGGTGAGAAGGAGCTTGTTTCCCAAAGGCTGGTGAGGGTGTGTATCTTGAATTCCATTTAATGTCCATGGCTAAGGGCTAAGAAGACGGCTCTGTAGGACTGCGCAAACCCCCACATCAATTAGAAATACACCTTCATGAGCACGTTTGTCATTCAGATGGAGTTTGAATTGCATCTAGTTGGAAAAGCTCTGAAATTATGTTTGTAGGTATTCTAGCAATACCTTAGAGGGTGTCTGAGGGATACCTCGGAGAAGGGAGGTGGGGGGTTGTGCAGAATTGCAGCTGCTTTACTTGGGGCATCGCTGAGACGTGCTGAGCTCAGTCCCACCCTGATGAACCTGTCCCATGCCTCTCCCGGGTAGGGTTGGGCACTCAGGAGCTCCTGAGCTTGGCCTGAGCCCTTGCTGCCCGCATGCCTGCGTGCAAGGAGCATTGGCAGGACTGGACTGGAAGCCTTGCTGGGTCCTATGGGACCTCCACAGATCGACCCCCCTGGTGCCCCTAGGGGCAGCACAGCAGCCCCCTGTCCTGAAGCCTGTCTGGAGCTGCTCTCCCAAAGAACAGCTGGATCCCACCTCTGGCAACAAGGAGCACCCAGATACCAGAGATCTGCACACCTACAACCCAGTCCACCTCACTAAAGAAATCCCAATCAATATTCCCCATTAGAGAGCTACTGAAGTGGAAGTAATTTGGCCACGAGTTGTTGCTGGAGGTCGGATCTTCTTCCTGCTTCTGGCTGCAAAGGCTCTTAGGGTGAAAGATTTACAGCATTTTGGAGAGACAGGATTATCCTTCATGAGACAGGAACATTGACAAGCTGGGCCTTTTCGTCTTCATTCCGCTCCTAAAATCCCTCTTGATTCATTACACTTTGTCCTTCTCGTTGGTGTAATGAAATAAAAATGTTTATGTTGATATATAAAGATAGCAACATTGATTTTCTTTTCTGCAGTAGATTTGATTACTATCAAGCTTCCAAAACCTTCCTGAGGTCTTTTTTTATTTTATTGCGACACCTTTTCAAACTCACAGCTTTTTCTTAATTGTATTTTCTGCTGAGAGAAGCATGTGGAAGAATTTGAAAAGGTGAGGTCTCAGAAGGGCCATTTCAATGCATTAAAACGTTGAGATGCTCTGGTTTTACAAAGACAGTACTTTGCAAATTACATATTTGCAAAAACTTGAGATGAAATTATAAATATAAAACTGCAAGAAAAATACTCCACATTTATTATTACTTCCTCTAGATTTGCACCTCATATCAGATCCCCGGGGTTTTGGAGGTTTGCCGATATTTTGACACTATTTGTACTCCTGTTTCAGTGTGTGATACCTTCAATATGCTTATAGCAATGGATGAGCAGATGCAGGCAAAACACACAGGTGCCTTAAATATGCTCAAAAATGGAGCCAGCCTTGATGTTCAGACAACATATTTGTCTCAGTTAAACCTGCATTGGTCTTGAACCTGAAGAAAAAATCTCCAGATTGGAAACCTTTGAGAGAACCGAAGCATTTGATATCTACAGCTAAATCTTACACCTCAGTCTCACTGAGGTACCTTTTACATGCCCTGTTCTGCATTGTAGAATGAGGAAAAAAGCAGAAGATGAGACTTGTTATTGCAATATTTCAAATCTTCAAGATGCAAAAAGCACTAGAACCCTTTGTCGTGCCTGTGCTGTCCCAGACCAAGACAGGAGAACCACCCAGAGGCTGTTGGGACCATCCCTGGCACTGCTGGCCCGTTCCAGGTGCTAAGCTGGTCCTAGAGCAAACACTTCCTTGTTAAGCTGCTTAGAGTTGTTGATTTACTGAGACAGAATGTTAATTCTTATGGAATCCATGAAACAGCATGTTTTCTTTTTTCTTAATGAACAGTATTCTCCAATTAATCTTGGCTTTGTTATGAATGAGGGAAAGATGCTTCGCACCTACCAAAGAAATTGATTTTTTTGGATTTCGATGGGTTTAGTTCAGCACAACTTCACAATTTCCTTGCTTGCTAAAAAAAGGGTTATAGATGATGCTGGAGCAGGCTTTTCCCTAGAGGTGCTCACTTAGTGGTTTAAACAGCAGCTTCCCAACAGTGCCTGAAACTACATATTTGAATAATGCTCAAGTCAAAATGTTTAAGGAAAGTGAATTCAAGTCAGCTGCTTGCTCAGTAGGCTTTCTGGAAAGATCCTGGATGAGCCTTCCCAATCCAACAGGACAGGAATAGTAGACATGCATAAACATGGGACTGAAGGCCAGGCATCTCTCTTGGGTATCCTATAGTTCTATATGGCCCTACAGTAGGAATTCAAGGTTTCTGCAATCAAGTTTCTCCTCTGATCCTTTTCTTTTCTGGAAGTGAAGCACTGGAAATGCAATCTCAGCAAGGAGGCAGAAGTTTCAGAACATTTCCATTCAAAGGAATTTTTTTTTTTTTTTTTTTTTTGCACATCATTGCTTATCTTTCTGTGAAAGAGCTAAGCTTTGGGCATTTCCTGACACAAAATTTTAAGTGTAGAATTTACAAATTGTCTAAAATTTTACTAACAGATTTTCAGATCAGGTAAAAACGCTTCAATGGCTAAATGAAGGAATCTGATGCTAATATACTGGAAACATAATTCAAGCTTTTCTTCAGCTAGTGGCTCAGTCTGCTTTTCAGATCTTTTATGATCTTTAAAATTTTTTTTCCTACTTCTAATGGAAAAGAAAGTCTATTCCATTCATTCAGTCTTTTTTTTTTTTTTCCTTTGGTATTTCCCTGTACCAGTCAGCTCCCCAAGCTGGGGTCACAGCTGGGAGGGGGCAGCAGGCAAACACCCTTTTCCTCCGCAGCAGCCGCCTTCTGGCTGGGATCAGCACTATAGGGTCCACCTTGGGGGGTTATGGGCTGAAGGCACCCACCCCTGCCATAAATAACCCTGCAGTAAATGAAGAGAGATGGGTGGTCCCTTAATCTGCTGGCCCCGCTGGCCCTGGGGCTAGCGCACCTTTTCGGGATGCAGCAAGCCCACGGTACGCACCTTTGGGGTGTTCCTCAGCCCCGTGACCCTGACAGCGCTGGTCTGCTCAGAACAAGGGAGTTTGGGAGCCAGGACTTGAACTTCTCAGAGCCACATGTAATCACCATGGTGTGCAATGCCAGCTCCTTGCTCCTTCTTTCAGTTAATGAGCGTATTGAGTATGGTTCTTCAACCCACACACGGCCAGAATCCCAGTTGTTTGGCCATAAGAGGCCCAAGGACGCAATGTGACCCTGAGCCTCCCCACACAGCTGCTGAGCGCCTGGGCCATGGAGCCCAAGCAGCACGCCAGGCACCAGGTCCCCAAGCTGCAGATCTTGGGGTGCAAGCCTGAGAGGACTCCAAGCAGTTCGCGGTCAGTTATGCACATGCCTGCAGGCAGAAATTTTAGTACTTTGGGATTTTAGCAGGATGAATGGTGACGTTCCTTGGATATTCACACCCCCAAGATCCGCTGGGGGAGGTGACAGCCCAGTATTTCAACTCTAGCGTGACCCCTTCACCGATCTAACCCCAAGGGAATGTGTACATCTTCATCTCATATTTCTTCTCAGTCTCCTCCAGGCTGCATCTGAATGTGGATGAAAACTCATTCAGCATTAAAGACTTTGTTAGTTGGATTAGCCTGAGGGGGTGCTTGTAATTGCAGCATTGTTAGGGCTGCTTTTCATTTAAAACTATTCTGCTAGAGATGCTTTCACACAGAGTCCTGTAATTTTCCTAGTAGTGGGCTGGGTGTAACCTCCTTGCTAAGCTGATAGATGTCTTTTTCTATAAAGTCAATTACTGTAGAAAATCCACTAATACAAAGGGCGTAACGCAATTATTTGGAATTGATTTCTTATAAGCTTATAAATAGACCTTTGGGCAAGTTCAAGTTTGCTGAGAGAGTCTATAATAATAGCTGTCACATTTTACATTAGCTTTCATCCCAGGAGATCTCAAAGCACTTTACAAATCCAGAACTCACATCTCTAAAGAGGAAGGATGGCCCAATGCCCACTTGCCTTTTGCTCGGGAAATCTGCATTTAATTCCCCTTTCACTGCAACCTTTCAGCACAATCCTTCACACCGCTGGTACAAAACAAGCAAAACCACATGCTCCTTCTGCAGGGTAGGGGAGGAGAGGCACTGTCATGACTGGCAGGGGTGGGAGGGTGCAAAACAACGTGGAAGACATCCACTTAGACCAAGATCAGCTCTTAGGATGAGTCAGTTGTTCTGACTTTTCTTAAAATCAGATGCTGATTCAGCGGCTCACCTTGGCTGAAGCTCTTTGATAAAACAACTGGGATGCCAGAGGAGAGGATGAATCCTGTCTGCTTGCTAAATTGGGAGAAATGTCCCACTGCCAGCAGGGGACCTGCTTCTCTTCATGGACTTTAAAGGGGCCCAAGAGAGAAGAATGTGGACTGACTTGCAGCTTCTCACAACCTAAAGGACCCCCACAGTATGCAATGGAAGCCCCAGCAGTTGGCTCAGAGCTACTGGCCCTTTGGTTTGTAGTAGTAAAAGGCAAGTGGTGATGATAATAGTGGCAACAGCAATGACAATGAGCTTTGAATGTTCTCAGGAGGACATAGACACCTGCCAGAGAGCCAACAGAGGAAGAAAACAAAAGAATGAGAGCCAAGTTCAAACCACAATTCAGTGGCACTGATGGTTAAAAATATGGGTCACTTAGTGCTTCATTAATGGGTCTTGGTGCATTTATGAGAAACTTTGCATGACCACTTTGCAAAGCTTCCAAGCTATCCAAAGGCAGAACCTCCACGAGAAAATAGGAATGACATACTGCAAGAGGCTTTAATGATGTTGTCGGTGTTATTACTGGCCTTTCCTGACCAGTGCAACCTACAGCCAGGAGAGATTTCATTAAAAATCTAAATAAATTGGAGGCTCTGAAGTGAAATTGAATCATGTATTCCCCATACAGTAAATATATTCTGCATGTCTGTAAGGAACAAGAACTCATGTTTTTATTTATTTTTCCCTCTGACTAAGGTAAGCTTCATGCAGACCAGGAAGAACAGCATCAGCACAGACAGGACTGTGCTGAAAAAATTCATTTTTCATCTAGCTCCCACTGCATCTGGCATCCCGGTCTAGTCTTACTTTTGTCTTTTTTTTTTATTCCTTCAAAGATGCAGTGGACATAAAATAAACCTGATCCTCCTTAATTTCTATTTGCATCAGTTCATACCATTTGAAATATAGTTTTCACATTCTAAATAGGCCAGATAATGATTAATAGACTATATAATTGCACCATCAAGCCTGCTGCTTTGTAAGAATGAGAATGTACTTCTTTAATATTTTAAAACATTCAAAATTATTTCAGACATACGGGGATTTTATAGTATTTACTGTGCAGCACCTCAGAAGCCGGCCTGTTGAAAAGCCAAACTTAACTAAAGTTATTGTAAACCTGCCACTGTTTTTAAAAGGACCTGAAAAAATAGGCATTATGAAGAAATATTGACAGATTAAATAGATTCTATGATGGGAACTGGGATTTCGCTCAATTAAAGCATGTGTGTATTACAACATTAGGCAATTATTAAATTAACAGATGGCAGAGACTTCTCAGAGCTCTGAAAATGGATCCTAGCAGCACAAGTGATGAAGGGAAAGTCATATGGTAAATGCAGGCGTGAATCTGAATACGCCTCTCAATCACTGGCACGTGGGAATTCAGGAGATGAAACTGATGCCTTGATCTCACAGCAGCAATAACAGAGGAACTCACAAGGTGATGAAAAATCTGAGTATTTCCCCCAGTCCCCTGGTTAATAGTAAATTGGTCCCAAAAGGTGATTTTCCTTGTTCCCCAACTAGCAGCAAATCTACTAAAGGAAAAATAATGGGGGAAGACGGAAGCAAAGGCGGCTAACTCACGAGATAGGGTAACATGCCATCTCCTTGCTCACAAGCTCAGAGGCTGGGGATGCTCACCTGAGAGACAGCAGAGACCAGGTCCACCTCCCTCCCATCCTGGGGGGACCCCGGACACATTCTGCACCTCCTGTTTGGGTTGTGGTCTGGACCTCCACAAGCTGTTCCAAAGCACGGTGTGCAAGTGAACACTTCACATCTTCCTTCCTTGTACTGCTCCCCTGGGTGAAGTGATTAAATTTCACTGGAGACTGTAATGCTGGTGAACCATCACGTCCTCTGCACGGCTCTTGAAGTCTGCTAGGCAGCACAATATCCCAGATGAGCACAGGTGGGTTAAAACCTCCTGGGAAGGGGTGGTTGGAAGGGCCCTGTGACAAGTGAAACTATGCCTGTCCCTGCTCTGGACATGGAAGAGACTGAGTACAATTTTGACCCTTGGCTGAGCCCTGTCCCTTCCAGGAAAGGGGCTCGTCAATCCTTGCTGCTGGCATTTTTCTCAGCTGTAAGGATTATTTTTTTAGGTTGTTATTTAATCCAAGAGCAAAAGCTTGAGAAAGGCTCGTTAGCCTGGAGGTAAGAACAGCTGCTTGGGAAGTAGGTTTGCTTCAGGGAACAGCTGATTGTTTATACAAAGCTTCACAGTGGTGAAAAAGTGAGATCTGGCATACAGGCATCCAGGCTGTCTCTTTGGACCGCCAGTGGTCAGAGCTCTTTCCTGGGCTGATGACTGATCCCTTAAACCCCCTCAAGCAGAAATAAAATTCAGATAACACCAACTTCTGAGTAGCTTCTAACCCCAGGCCTCCGTTTTCAGCATGAAAAATTTTGCATGAAATGGAAAACTGTATCGAACCACATGAAGTGTTTAAGATTTGGATTTTGTGGAAGATGGAGAGCATAGTCTTGTTTGAGCTCTCCGAAGCTCGACAGTTTTTTGAAAAAGTTTTATTTTAGCTGTCACATGGAAAACTAAATGAATCATTCATACTATTTTAGCAATTACCCCCTTTTCAGATTTAATTTTTCAAAATTGGAACCCTGGAGTTAAAGCAAATCCAAGATATCTATTTCATTATTCTGGACCTCTTAGTATCTAATAATTTCCAACATTATAAAATACAAGTGAAATTTCCCACTTTTGCAACTTTTTTTCTTCCCACTGCTGGCATCTGAGCTGCACAGAGAGCTCCCCCAGATGACAGGAGGGAACATGCCATTTACCTACAACAATAATTTATTTTTAAGAATTAAATAGGCAATGAATGGCTGGTGAGGTTTGTACGCAATCTGATGGCCATCAAACACCTCAAAAGTAGCCTAGAAAGAAAGGTTAACTTTCAGAACTATTTCACAGAGACAGCAATAAAAACTCAGATACATCTGAAGCGCACAAGGGAACACATCTTTGTAGGCACAGGAACCTGCTGCTCAACAGCGAGAACAGCCGAGCTGGAGCATGTCACAAACCACCAAATAAAAGCCTTTAACACCATTGCTGAGAACAGAGAACACCTGAGGAAGTAAATAAATGTCAGACATTTTCTGGTGTAAAGACAAACCACAGCCTGGCTTAAAAATCCAGAGCTGTTTCACTCTCCCAGACAGGGACTGGGGATACATCATCTATGGAGAACTACACAGCAGAGACATGCTGGAAATTGAGGAGCCTAGGTGCTGCTTTCAGCAGTGAGGTAGGAGCTCAGGCACGCCAAGGGCCAGGTTCTCAAAGGCATTTTGGGGTTCAGAGGTGCAGACAGACTCAGGTTAATCACATGCATCGTAGCCAGGGAAAAGGATCTTTTTGTAATCCAGATGCAATAGGTCTGAAAGAGTGTAGGCACGAGTCAGAGTTTTCAGCCATTGATGCAAGGGGGGGGGGGGGGGGGGGGCGGGGCGCGTGTGCACAGGAGGGGGCTGTGAGCCAGTCCAAAGCAGTCCACAAGTGACTTAGAAAAGGGACTTTGACCCACACCCTAGCACAACCCACAGCACTGACTTCCACAGCATTTGCATCTCTATCCAGAACAGCAGAATCCACAGGTTGAAGATGTTTGAAAACTTCTGATCCTGCCCATTTGGCAGACTAATATTACGGCAAGAAGGCAAAAACAACCATAATGATCCTGCTCTCCAAAGAAATGATTTATGCTTGCAGAGAAAGTAAAAACTGAATTGGGCATTGTGAAAAATTCTCTGTGAGGCTGCAACTATAACCTAGATAATTCATTTAGACTAAATATATGGTTGTAATTGAAAATCCAAATAAGGTATGCATATGCATTGATCCATATGATTTAAATCAAGCTATAAAACATCAACATTATCCAGAAAAAGCTGCTGGAGAAATGGCAGCCAAGCAGAATATGAAATTCCAGGGAGACCATTGCACTGGCTGGAAGGAAGTCTTAATTGATTTTGACAAAGAAACCTATTTGCTGTTTAATTGATTCCTACTCTAAATTCACAGCACTTTCAGACCTAGCAGAGAGAAGCAGCAGAATAGTGATTACCCATAGCAAATTACAGCTGGCCAGGTCCAGAATACTTCAGGTCCTCGTTATTCTCTGTTTACCAAATTACTACTGTGGATTTTCAGAGAAACAATAAATCTACTCATATGAGCACACAAATCTCTGAAAGAGTTACAGGATGATTGAAAGGGCTATTCAAACCACCAGAAAGACCTCAGGAGAAGCAGTAAGGACCCTCACTTTATTCCAAAAGTATTCTGGCTCTTCTGCCCCTCCTTTAGGGGTGCATGTCTCTAACGTCCTCCAAGGGACTTCACAGGCACCACTGAGCCTTTACCTTCAGGTCAGGGAGTGGGTGAGAATTGTTTTCTTCCAAACTTAAAACATAAAGCAACCTCTACAAGTCAGGTACCCCCTCATGCCCTTCTACACTGCGGTGCTGCAGTTGCACAAAAAAAAAAAAAAGAAAAAAAAAAAAAAAAGTCAGTGGAAATGGGAAGAGGACCTCAGAAGTAGTTTGAGCGGGGAAGGTCACTGAGCCACCCATGTGCTTCTGTGAGCATTTATGTAGCAACACTCTGGTGTAACCTGGAAGCTGCTAAGCACAGGACCATGCTTTGCCCTCGCTGCTCCACAACCTGCTCTACCAATATCAGGAGGAAGAGGCAGATGGGCACCGACGGCTGCCGACCTGCGGCACAGCCTGCACAGCCCCTTCCAGGAGGGCTCCTTCACTGGGGCTGTGCAAACCCCAGGAACAACAAGGATGGTCGATTCCTCCTGAACTGGAAGCATGAACGAGCACCCACAAGGCATCGTCTCACTGTTGTTTAAGCCACTGTTTCCCCAATGCCTCCCTAACAATGACCGATAGACTTATAGCAAAGATTTTTCAATTTGAAAAATCCATTCTCATTTCAGAAATCATCTTCCACCGAGCTCATCCATTTGTCATGTGTGGCAAGGCAGAGCTGGGCTGCAGTCAGCCCTGCTGGCACACTGCTCTTCAACGGGGAAGCAAAGCTCTGTGGAAAGCCAGGATAGAAAGTGTGGCAACTGCAGCCTGAACAAAGAATAAGTCATTGACTTTGTTTCAAAATAGTTAAAGGAAGAATCCTTGAAAGCATTAAGAGGCAGGTTGGACCTGGGCAAATATTACCATGATTATCAGTACTTTAAGGGTAGGTCTTACTCTTCCAGGGATGAGGCACTTCTTCCACCGCTCATGCTGAAAGGCACCTTGTGTGGGGGTCACCCGGCAGCGGGGGCACCCGGCTGGGTGTGGGACAGGCAGCACATGAAGGTGCCCGGCTGCACGGCTCCACGCAGAGGCCAACCTTGCAGATGCTGCAGAGGCAGAAATGGCACAGAGTACAACAAACTTGAAGACTTGACCTCAAACCTCTTCCCGGAGGCAGGGCTTTTCCTGAAGTCAGAAATTTTTTCTGTAACCTCTGGGAAACACTGAAACCTCCTCCAGCTCTACTAGTTCTGGAAACATGAATGACAAATGACAGCTATCCAGACTGACCTTTTGCAAGCTCTCCCCTAATTAAAAGCAGGATGCTGAGAAATCACTTATCCTCATCACAGCTGTGGCCTCAGGGACCATAATAGGTGGCTGAACTGTTTGGTACATTCATTCAGGAAGGCACTGACAGCCCTGGAGGATCCCCTTGAAATTTCCCGCACATCCACCCCCACCTCCACCCCCCAGATGAGACTGCTGTGGGCACTTAACTAGACAGGGAGCCTCTGATCTGATTCAAGAAGCAAAGCAGCCTGAGAATTTCCTTCCTGCTTCCAACAGAGCAACTTCCCGTATCAAACGGTCTGTAATGAAATGAGAAAGAGCAAAGAGAAGCACAGCTTTTCTGTAAGCATCACCTGGATACACTTCCAGCAGCATTCTTCACAAATTTCAGAGAGAGCAGGATGGAAAAGAAATGAAATTTTTAGAACTGTTTTCTTACACAAATACTGAACTCCAGGTGTCATTATAAGAGTTTCCCAAGGAAAGGAGCTCAGAGAGGAGGGATAGCCGGAGGTGGCATGGGAAGGGCTGAGCCCCTCCACCTCTCTGCAGTGCTGGGGGCAGGGTGGGATGTTACAGTGCTGTGCTGCTTTCGGCTGGGATGGAGGTAACTTTCTTCATAGTAGGTAGGATGGGGTTATGTTTTGGATTTGTGTTGCAAACTCTGTTGATAACAAAACCATCCCTGTTACCACCAAGCGGTGCTCACACAGAGCCAAGGGCTTTGCTGCCCCTCGCCCACCCCACAGCCAGCAGGCTGGGGGCACAAGGACCTGGGAGGGGGCACGGCCGGGACACCCCAACCATGTGGCATCACACAGCGCATAAACTGGGGGGACACTCGGAGTGACGCCGTTGGTCCCCCAGGTCCCCGTTACACAGGATGGAGCCCGGCTGTCCCGGGGTGGCTGAGCACCGCCCCGCGACGGGCAGTGCAGAATGAACGCCTTGCCGGGCCTGGCTTGCACGTGGCTTTTGCTTTCCCTGTTAAACTGCCTTTAGCTCAGCCCACGAGCTGTCTCACTTCTACACCCCCCCCCCCCCCCCCCCCCCCCGACCCTCTCCCACCCACCAGCTGGCTGAGCTACCGGCCAGGGTTAAACTGTGACAAGTGCCTGCCCATATCCATCGAAAAGAGGAGCTGTGTGCAGGACCAGGTAACACCAGTTAGGGCACCTAACACCAAGCAGCAGCTTGTGAGTAGTGTGCTGTACTTAAAATGAGAGGTACAGGGAAAAAGACAAACACCACCATGTACACCACCCTGCTCCCATCACATTTGACTGGTGCATGTGATTCTCAGCCCCCTCCAGTAGCCCTGCAGGCCCCAGTGTGGATGAGCTTCCCAGCACCTTGGGTGCCATCCTTTATGGGGGTCCTGCACCCCTGTTCCTTGTGGTGCTACTCTTGTTTTGGGGGAAGCGCCCAGGGGCAAGGTCCCCTTATCCAGGGGCTCCAGCACCCCCCAGGGAGGAGGGTCTCCCCAGCTCTCAGTCAGTAAGTGTCCATGGCTTCTCTGCCCTTCGCCTTTTTCCCCCCCCCCATCTACAAAGGCCTCTATTTTCTGAGCTCCTTAATGCATATCAGCTCCTCCTAGTCATTATCTGCCAGCAGGCTCCTGGAGCTTAACCCCTAATTAGAGTGAAGGAACAAATGAGAATATTTCCCATAACAGCTACATAGCACCTCCTGAAATCACTGAGAAATTGCAGCAATCCGTCCCCCTGCAAAGCCAGCAGTTGTTACCAAAATCAGTGGTTTCATCTTCCTGCTCAGGTATCTCCTTGCCTCCCTCCCCCAAGCATCCAAACAGAGGGGGATCAAAATGAAAAAGGAAAAAAAAGCACCTTTGTGGTTTCTCTCCAAACTGAGGCATGTTCCAGTGGGGTGACACCAAAAGTTTCTGTACTGCATGTGTGTCTTTGATAAAGCAGGCAGCAAGGCTGCCCTGGGATCTGCCACCATGTTTTCCCATATTAGATCCACAGGCCATGATAAAATAAGTTTATAGACTTTCAGTTTTTTCCTGAGCAGGTGGATTGTCTGGCAGAATGAAGAAATGCATAGGCAGGCTGTTAGCAAATCCAGCTCATCCTAATGTGTGTGTCTCCCTCTGCCCATCACAACAATCATCTCTCCCAGGACCCTCACCACCCCAGAAAACCAAGCATCAAGTCCCCTCCTTGAAGAAAAAGACCAGCTCTGTGCATAGACAGATGCAAGGATCAAAGAGGGGAAGCCACCCCCCTGGTCCTGCGAGGCTCCCTCTGCCACCACTGCCCCCAGCACAAGGGATGCACCTTCTCCATGTGATAGCAGCAACAGGGACCTGGGTAAACCCAGACACCCAAGATGTGAGGGGTAGAGGTCATCTGGTGGGTCCTGCCCTCTCCCTCCAAACTCATATTTACTTGATTCTAGTCAGGGCTTCAACTCTTCATCTTAACCACCCCAGCCTGCAGACCCTCCGGTAAGCTTAATGTTGCTATATACTGCTCATCCTTCAAAGCCTTGCCATCCCACAGGAGAATATCATTTCAGGTGTTGATCCTGCTGTGTTCAAACACTATGTTATAGATTACCCATCAGCAGGTTCTCAGGGCCTATTCATGTATGAGTGAGCAAGAAAAAAAGTTTACAAAAAAAAAAATCAAACTCTTCTCTTCAGGGTCCCTGAAGCTGCATCTGCAAGAGAAGTGTTTGCACCAGGTGGAAGGAAGAGCTGTGGGCTCTGCCAAAGGCAGCAGCCAGGCTCCATCCTGGGAGCGGTTTCCACCTTCCTCCCAGCACAGCAGCAGGGGCTGCGTGCTCTGCGGGGTCTGGCACACAGAGCAGAGGCTGCTCAGCTCCACCACTTACGGAAAGCACTTTAAGATGTAAATCTAGGGGTTTGGCTCAAAGGACAAAACAATTACTGATGGTAACTTCCAGAAAAACAAAAGCAGTCCCCCATGGGGCTGCAGTAGTTTCTCACTTACTAATAGATTTCATGGATAACTTTTTCCCAAGAAAACTGGTGTTTTAATGTTCAGGAGCTGGCCAAGCAGAGGGCATTTCCTAGTAGCAATACCTCATGGACAGTCACAAGGCATGATGATTTTGCCATCTGGCAATCAACCAAAAGACCCACATAAATCTTACCATGGAATTTCCTTTCCCTGCCCAGGTTTTTTTTCTTTTTTTTTCTTAATAGATGCTCTGGTGAGCAGGATTCTTGGTAGAAAACAGGAACAGCCAGTTCAATCACACATACATGGGGATGTCCACATGGGGAATGAGACTCTGCAGCCTCCCAGCTCCTACACGTCTTCCCATTTCCACAGAGAAGCTAATAACTTCCAATTCATCTGCTGCACTCAAACCTGTTTGCCACTTGTACTGCCACTGCTTCTCATCCAGGAACTGCTCCACCAAGTGCCAGCTGGACCTGTGCTCATCAGGTGGTACTACTGGAACCACTCTACCACAGATAAAGCTTAGGAGGTTCCTCTACTTCTTAATCCAGCTCTGCCCAACACCCCTCTGAGCCACCCCAGAGGATAACCAGGGAGCAGGCCACCTGAGATCTGATCCTTCCCTGCTTTACAGCCACTCCTCCAGCAGCTGAACCATCAAGGAAGCATAAAAGCCTTCGTGTTTTCTGCCCTGGCTCGTCCACCCTCCTCAGTGCCCTGGCTCAGCCCTGCTAGCCAGAAGGCATCCAGAGAGGGGCACAGCAGTGGGGAGCAGGCAGCCACAGCATCGCACAGACCACACGTCATGGCCTGATCTGCTGAGGATTGGTGGGAGAAGACAGAGCAAGACACATGCAACAGGAGACATCACAAGAAAGGTTATTTCAAAACCCTAACATTGCTTTTCTCTGTTCCACAAAATGGCAGGTGTTTCCAATCAGTTTTACAGGTTAAACAGTGCATTTTGTTTGTAATTCATTTGGTAAACCTTACATTTTCAGCTATAATTACTCCATCAATGCAACTAAGTGACGATGACATTTAAAGTGACCTTCAGCTTGCAGCTGCAATAACCATCCCACAGGGGATGCAAAGCAGGGAGAGGTGGCAGCACCCACTCCCCAGGCGAGAGGTACCCGTGCACAGCCAGATGTTCCTGCAGAACCAGCCAGTTCAGGCAGACCAGTGTTTGAGTGAGGACAGCATGCACAAAACCAAACTCTCCAATTCCTCTGCAAAATGCAGGCAGTTGGAGGGCTCAGGGTGTCTCATCCTAGGGAATAAACAGCTCCTGCAAAACCAAGGTACGTGATGATCCCACACCACAGGATGGTCTGTGCAGGAGTGGTTACCTGCAGTGTACACCTCCCAGTGTCCCTGTTGCAAAGGAATAAGCTTTGCCCGACGTTTACTTGCCAAAGGGTAGGTGCATTACTTTGCCTTGCAGAGAGACACCCAGTACGACAACTTGATAAGGTGTATCACAGAGTACCCTTACAAAAAAAGGCTCTAGCTCCCTGCCATCTGGTTCCTCTCCTGTCCTTCAGTCTTCTCCTCCTTGCCAGAGTCAAATCCTCTCAGCACAACACTCCCCTGCTTTCCTCCTCCAGTCTTCCAGATAATCAGTTTACCAGTCCTCCCCAGTACCCATTGGGTTCTCACTTTTAATCCCAGTCCACTATTTTTCTATCAGCTTCTCACCTGCTCTCCAGTTGTTGCCAGCCCTCCTGGCATCTCCTCCTCCACATCCCCCACACTTCCCCATCCCACCCCTCCCCAGCTGTAGCCTCAATCTCCTCCATACCCTTCCTCTTCTCCCTGTTCCTTGCCCTCACTTAGCTTTCCCAGATAACAGCCTGTAACAGCTCCCATGCCACCAAAACTCCCAGGGCATGGGGTGGTGGGCAATGTGGGGAGAAACGGGCAGGAATCCATCTATCTGGCCTCCTGCACTAAGCACCCATCAGAGTTTGAAGCAAGCTTAGCACAAACAGACAAAAAAAAAGCATCATCAGTACTGAGGATGGCGCAAAAATCCAACCATGTCAGCATTTGGCTTGTTAATTATCCTCCAGATCTTTTCCCCTCCAAATTCACTGCTGGGGAATCTCAAGCCATTGCTGAATCTAACTAAATATGAGCATCAGAGGGAGACCAGGATGTCAATACTGCAAACTAACTGCTTCTGCAAATGGATTTTCATTACTATAGGGGCAGACACCAGTGTCCAGAAAGCACCCAACAAGGGTAATTATTTTCTGGCAGTGCTCTGTATTCACAGAAGGTACTTTGCATTGTTTGCAGCAGTAAAGGGCAGCTGAGCTATCGATCAGGTCAGATGCCTGTCACTCCTGGAGGCATCAGGGGTCTTAACAAGCCATGCAAAGACCATATTGGAATTGTCACAAGTTCACGCTTGGTTTGTAAGGCAATTTGAATCAGATTTATTGACCCCCTTCCCTGCCATCTACTGGATACCGAGGGAAGGAAAGCTGTCCAGCTCAAAGTCTTGCCAGGACCTGCCAGAAGAGACCCCTGGCAGGAGCCTCTGAAAAAAAAAAAAAAAAAAAAAAAAAAGGAAGAGTTGAATGCTGACACCAACCAACATTTTAGCTGGAAAAGCGATAGTGTGCTTCAATTGGGAGTACAGGTCTCTGCAAAATGCTGCTGCTAAAAGCACCCATGTCCTTTTCCAGCAAAAAGGTATATATACTCAGGGGTTCCTAAACCCACACCAGTCTCATCTGATCATTTCAGGTTGGCACAACCCATCTCAGAGCACAGGGAAGGCCCTCCAGGTTTCTCTCCCATGCTCTGAAACACTTGGTGTCCTCCTCTAATGCAAGTAAAGGGAGGTGCAATAGGAAAGGGTGGGTGGGGGGGTGAGTACAGAGCCAAGCACTAACCACCAGAACAGAAGACCTGTCTACCCACATTAGAGAGCAGCAGAAGGAACGTTTAGGTAGGTACCACAATCTGATTTTTCTCCCATATTGGCCAGTCACAGCCTCTTCATCTTCTAGCAACTTCATCCCATTTCCATTGCAAATTAATTCCAATACATTTTGAAGGTCTTGAAGCTGCCAACCACAGGGACTTAAGACAATGCAAGAACTGGAACCCAGGCAGCTCATACCTGAGCAGGGCCCCAGCCACCCAACCGGCCCTTCAGGGAGGTCACAGACTTTGAAACAGTGTGCTTACAGCTGGCAGCAGCGCAGCTTTTGCTGAAGAGATGACAATATTCAAGCATGAAGAAACATGGAAGTGAAAAGGGGAAATTAAGCTCCTTTCAAGCAGCTGGAGAGCTTTTGCCTTCCAGAACTCGCTGAGAACTTCAGTTTGCCAATCTATTGCCTCCATGACAAAGCTGCTGGGGAAACCCTCCTTAAGCAGTTACTCCTGCCAGTTAGGGGTCACGGTAACACGTTGGCTAATGCCTCTAACCTGACTCGTGAAAAAAATGACAGTCTTTTGGAGTGATGCCCAAGGTAGCCTTCACCCATTTCCAGCATGTTCTCTGACCTAGAAGTCAGGCATTTGAACAGTGAACAGCAGGGACTGAATGAAGAAAGGCAGAAGTACATGAACATGAGAATTAAATAATTAAAATATTAAGCAAACTGGCAGAGGGAGACAGTGGCACTACCAAAAGGGAAACAAGGAGCAAGTGCCTCTGTGATTGCATTTAAAATTCAAATCAACCTATAACTGAACTATCACATGTGACCACAGCACTAGCAGGGAGGAATTGCAGTAGGACAAGGCAAGATATAATTATTTGGGCTATAATTATCAGATTCAAGAAACACTACATCGTTCCCAAGGGCTGAGAGCCAGAAGAGACACCTCAAAGCACATCTTCCCTGCCAAGGTGTTGTTTGTCTAGGGTTGTCACATTACCAATGCATTTCTTATTTCCATCCAAAAATGAGTCAAAAATAAGCATGGATAGTCAAACAAACTTGGATAAATTGGAGAGCAATCTGGATTGGATACTTTCCCAGAGCCAGGATGAGTTTCCATCCTAAATATTGCAGAAAGCTAGTCCATTTGTCATTCCCACTTATCCTCTGCTGTTGCTGCACCATGGATGAGGCCAGAAAAGCAAACAAGAAGAGAGCCAAGCTATTCTTGTCTAGGGCTAGTCTTGGTGAGATTTTCACCCTTCTTGCTTGGTGTAACACATCTCCATGGTCCCCTGAATCTTTGGAGGTTAAACAAGAGGTAAGACACATGCAGAGGCTTCCACTCAGCCTCCTCTTCTCAATCAGAGCCTTCGGAGCTGCCCGAGAAGGTCATTCTAGCCTGTTGCAGGCCATGAGGGCTGTGGCAACAGAAGGCCCCCAGAAGCCATATGTGTACTGGGCTGGGTGCACAGCTCCAGCACAGGGAGCCAGGCAGGCCCCAGCCACATGCAACACCAAAGTTCCAACTACAGAGGGGTCCACAAGCTGTGCACCAGCCTCCCAAGGTAAGAGCACCAGCAGTGTTTGCAGGAAACTGATTTCATGAACAAGCAAGAGTATGCCCCAGTCATCCATAAGCAGAAGCAGCATTATTTGCTAGGCTAAGCACTACATTAATATAGATCAAAATGTGATATTGATTTTTCAATATAGCAAGTAGAGGAATGTCTAGCTATTTCTTAAAAAGCACTCTTAACCAAGCAAATTTAAGAATAGGATCTAAGCATTCCTACCTAGGAAGGTGCAGCTTTGCTCTTGAGAAGACAACGTAATTGTATTTCCCACCAAGCAGCAGGACTGGCTCCAGTGCTGTTGGCCCTTAGTGCCCTGCTTCCCACCCTACAAGTTCACTAGTTACATTAGGCAGGCTGGACCTGCCTCTGAGCTCTTCTCCAGAGAGAAATTGCTCAGCAGTAAATCAGAAAGCACACCATGGGAGATGATCCCTGCAATTTCTCTCTCCAATTTCAATGAGATCTTGGCCTGGCAACTTAGATTGCCTTATTATTTTGCCTCTAAGAGAAGCTAGCTGGTACATGAAGAACACCAGCTGGACAGCTGTCCAATAGCCCCCATGAGCTAGGCGAAGTCTGATCCAAGTCCTTACTGCATCAGAGGTAGTCTTGCATCAATGCCAAAACCCAAGGACCATGTGATCCTGCCACAGCACAAGACCATTACAATTATGTAGGACGAGTGTTGTTGGAACAGAAGTCACTTCTATTTTGAAGAGGCGGAACTTCTTGCAGTCTATATTTGCTTTTCCCAGTCCCCATTCCTGACCTCCGTGAAAGGGAATTTTAACCATCTTTTAAAACAGTTTAGAAGTAGTACTCACATCGCAAGCAGATTCCACTTCTTTCTTTGAAGACAGAATTATGAGAAACAAGGAGCAGAGCTTTTCATTTAAGAAATCAGCAGCCTCAGCTACATCACTGTCAGGCAAGTCTGCAAGCACTGGGCTGTTCAGCCTCTTCAGGAGTCAAATACAACAGTGAGCTCTTAGATCAACTGAAATATCTGGCCAGGAGACATCAGTATGTCACCTACACTCTAATGATTCTCCATCAATGAAGCCACATCTCTTCCATGCAGACACTCCTGCAGCCCACTACCCCACCAGCCTGTGAAGTCTTTACCAGGTAGCAGCAGACAGCTACAGGACAGGGATTAGACCTAGGAGGATGAAGGACAAGGAGTGCCGGGATCCTGACAGCTCCCCACAGATTCTCCAAGCATGGGAGAGTGCCAGGACGGTACATATGTGCCTCCAGGACGGGAAGTGAGAAGTCATTACAATTTCATGCTTCCCAGGAGAGTAGCAGGGCTTACCAGCTGTAAGCCCTACTGCACCACTGGCTACTTGCTGTTCCTGCATTCCACACTGCACTGTCCCAGCATCAAGGACTGGATGACTACGGTTCACATCTGTTGAGCAGTGCCCACTCTTGCAGTCTTTCTCTAAGAGACACTAGAGACAGTAAGTATTTTTGCCTGCAGTAGTTTTATTTTAAGTAGTTATGACCCATCGCAAGCAGCTTTTAGGAAGCCAATTCCTTACATTGTATACTAGCTGAGGGTTTAAGACCAACAGCAATCAGTGTTGGGTTTTTGGTTTTTTTTTTTTACATGAGGGTGGTAGAGGCCTCATGATGCCCTGCTCCTGCTGCCTCTATCTCCTTCTCCTGCAAAGGTTCATGCACCTGCGATGTTTCCTCCTCCTCCCTGGGGCAGAAGGGTCCTACCAGCCAGGACAGAGGTATGTTGCTCTTCAGGTAGTCCAGCAGCTCCTCCATGTACTCCTGGATCACAGCCAGCTTCCTCTGGCTCTGGGTCAAAACACTGCTGGACAAGTCCTGGAGAGAGTTTGCTGCCAAGAAAGCAGTGTGAAGCTCCTCTATGGCTCTAAAAGATTGTTTCACCTTATCCTGAAGGTTTGAGGGAAGGCCTTGGATCACAGACACTGTTCTACAGCAGGTGATTTGCAGGTGCTGTGTGATAGTGCATGCCATGAGCAGGGCCAGAGACTCCAGCTCCTGGAGGAGGCAGGAAGGACAAGATCAGGGAGTTAAAGCCAACACCACAAAGATTGAAAAAGTCAGGGGGATGTCCAGAGCCCTTTGCTTCTCTCCCCAGGGAGATACCTCTGGCTCTGCAGAACTTTCATGCCCACTCTCTTGGGAAGACTTCATACCCCAGTCCAGCCACATCTGGTGTAGTTTCTTCTGCCCCTCCTGAAGCTTTTGATTAAATCCCTGCTTCAACACCTCAGTCTGTGGCAGGGGAAGATCAGAGCATCAAGACAGACAAAACAGCACGGCTCCATCATAGTACTGAAGTTGAAGCCAAGCCAACAATTCTGTTCCCTCCTTCCAGGAAACCAGGCTCTACCTACCAGTTCAATGACACAGTGAAGCTGTGTGAGGGCCTCCCGCATGCCCTGCCAGACCTGCTTCAGTTTGGCTGTTGAGTGCGAGTAAGCAAACAGGCGAAGTTCATCAGGGAGAGACCCCAGCCGCACAAAGTACCTCCTCTTCTCCTGCTGCTGCTCCACAGACATCATGTCTGCACCGTCCTCAGATGCTGCCAGTTTGGCTGAGGAAAGAGACAGTATCTGTAAGTGGCTGACCAGAGGAGCTTATCAGAGTAAACAAGTATCAGGAGACCTCAGACCAGGAGCCTCCAGCATGGCATTTCCCATTAGCCCTTTTCCAGAGTAGTGGGGTGAGGAACGGGGCCAACTGTCCCCAGTTTGATGGCTCCCGTTACAAATAGTCACCTATACCGTTTCCTTACCTAGTTCCTCATTTCCAATAGGAAGGGAGTTGTCTTCTGCTCTCCCCAGCACAGCTTC
Source organism: Falco punctatus (assembly GCF_963210335.1). Lineage (NCBI taxonomy): Eukaryota > Metazoa > Chordata > Aves > Falconiformes > Falconidae > Falco > Falco punctatus. The sequence goes on from NC_137590.1 coordinate 2,248,653, forward strand.
TGCTCCACTTACAGCCCTCTGGCCCACTCTGGAGTCCATAGCCATCCCCACACTGCTGGCCACTGCAGATCTGGCCACCTCCATGCCACTCTCCAGAGTCTCCTTTGTTACACCCATCACCTCCGCCACTTTGCTGCTCACAGCACCCTTTGCATCAGCCACTCTGGACGATACCAGCTCTTTTGTGTCAGAGATAATCTGTGGAAGAGAAAGTTTATGTCAGATAAGGGATTGGGTTATGCGGTACACTACAATTCTGAATTGCACCAGGAGGATGAGTAGCACAGCGTCTACAAAGTATTTACTCCTGTAGGGGTTTGTACCGTGTGCCTGGCAGTAGTTTGTTCCTCACACAAGATCCTACTTCACTCCCACAGTTAGAAACCCTGCCCCTCTGCCAGCCAGGGACAGCATGGCCTTTGATTCTTACCTGTTCCACTGGCTTTTGAAGGAGTTGGAGCTTTCCACCTAGTTCATCCAAACACTTGGAGGCATGCTCACCTGCTGCAGCAACTGAAAAAAAAAAAAGCGTCAAAACTTGTTTTTCCTGCAGTTCCATCTCAAGTTCTACCTTCCCAAACATGCTGCTCTGCAGGGAGCCTAGATCAAAGCTGCGACTCAGATCGCCACACCAGGTGTGTTGCAAACAGAATTTGTAGACAGCTCATCTTTGTTCCCTCAGATCTGTTCACTTTGGCAGCAGCCACTTCCCACTTACACAGACATGCCACCTACATGGGGTCCCTCCTGCAGCTTCTTGAGCCTTCAACTAACTAGATGCACAGTCCCCATCTCTGCCCAAGCCCCCACATTCCAGGGATCACCCAGCTGACAGGAGGGGGGATGCTCACTCTGGGCTTAGAGCAAACTCAGGCCTGACACACCAACTGTTCCATCAGACACTTGTTGTCAGGCATAGCCCTTCTCTCTCCAGGAGTTTAGAGCTTCTTCTCAGATGCCCCAGTCATATCCTTTAAGGGCCATGGCAAACAGGACCTTTAGGTGTAACAGTCCAAGGAGGCAGCTTTTTCCTGTAACCACCATCAGCTTGTAGGAATCCAACTATAAGCATCTGCTACCTAATACTTTGGACCTTGTAAGATCACTTTTAGTGAAGTCAACGTCAGAGACAGGTCCTGGTCCTCCAGGGAATAACTCTCCATCACACTACTTGGACTAGGACTGAGCTTTTTTTTTTTTTGCCTTACTTTTAAGCCAGGAGTTGTCTTTTTAGTATGGTGATGGAGAGGTGCATTTCTACATCCTAGGACTCCTTCCAGAGCTGGAAGGAGCCAGAGAACCCCTCACAGGCAGGTGCAAGCCTGCCCTTCCACAGGGGATTACCATGAGGTTCCAGTGTAGTCAGAACTGGTTGCACGCAGCTGGCTGTGGCTTCAGTCACACTCTTCACTCCTTTCTCTGCTGCATCACACAGAGATCCAATGTAGGGGTGGCTCACCTTTGTCGAGGCATAAACTGCAGAAGCCATGTCACAGGCAGAGCTGACCAAGGTCATGTTAGCCACCTGGTTTACTGCATCCTAGAAGATGAAAAAAAGCCATGAAGCTTGCAAACATGACCCTGAGCTTCCTACACAGTTTTGCTCCAAACCTTCCTGTTCAAGTCACCTAATCTGGTTAGGAAGCAAGGCTTGCTTTAAATATCTACAGCTCAGTTGTGAAACAAGCTGTGGAGCACTGACACTTATGGCTGGCCCATTCTAGAATGGTCTTCCTCTAGCACAGTGCTGCCCAAGGGACAGCCGAGTCCATGGGCAACCTCAGTACCTATATCCAGCTCCAGTGCCTTTGGTATAGCTATTGAGCAAGCTAATACCCTGGGAAAAGCTTCCAACAGGGTCAAACGAGTTTTAAGTTGACAGACTTTACACTAGTCTGCAAGAAGCATGCTGCTGGTCATGGGAGCACAGCAAGTGTGGCAGGTTTCAGGGCTGCTGAAACATGGAAGCCTTTCCATAGAAGCACCGCCTGCAGCAAGCCAGGATCTTCACTACAGAGGTAGGGAAAAATCTCTCCTAGCCAAGGACCAGGCTGTTTTGCTTAGCCTAGGAGGCTACCCGCAGGGTCTTCAGGCCTACTCTTTTGGCTGTGCTGTCTCCCAAGTTTCCAGAGCAGCTGTAAGGCACAGCTTGAGCCGAGGACACGCGCCTCCCTTTGCAGAAGCTGAGCTTCCCCAACCACAGCAGGGCCACCCCCACACACTGGCACCCAGGAGCTGCCACCCCTTACACCTCACATGGAGCACCTACCTGCTGCTCCTCTTCCCGCACCTCCAGGGAGGTCTTGGCAGCTTCTTCTTTGTCAGGTATAGCTGAGGCCATCGCAGCTGAAATGCAAGTAACACCATGGGGTTAAGAAGAGAAAAGCAGCCAGTGAGCCTCCAGAGGGATTCCCCTTCCAGGGGACACCCCTCTCCAAACTCATTAGAGGGAGAAGTTTCTTTACTACCCATGGAAGTAAGACCCCTAAAAACAAGCCTCTTCCCATGGCAGAAAGAAGGGATCTCTGTTACTTGCAAAGCCACCTGGTACTTATGTTTCATGTAGTTTATGAAAGTCAGATAAATGAGGAGAACAAAGTCTTTGCTTGCCCAGACAAGTTCTCAGAGACATCATAGGACTTATTACCAGTAAGCTTAGAAAAGGCACTGGGTACCTCCTTCCCCACTAAGGCTTTGAGGAAGTCTTGCACTAGAAAGATAGTGACAACAGAACCGGTGAGGAAAAAAAAATAATCAGCTCAAAAAGCTTCCCTACTGCTGTTAGCATGCCCCAGCCAGAACCAGCTTTTCACTCCAAACCAGCACAGGCTGCATCTAACCTTCACAGACAGGACCACAAGCAACCTTACGCTAAAACTAATTCCATTCCATAATTAAGCCAAGTAAGAAACATCTAAATGTGAACCAGGAATTCACAGAACAATTGCAACCTTAACACCTTAAAATTCTTCCACAAAAACTTGACAACAGTACCTTTTTGCCCTGTTGGAGAGGAGCAAAGACACACCAAACACCACACTCCATCAGCCCCACTCTGACTCTTTATACTGGCTGGGGCAGTGGGGCGAGGCAGGACCCCCAGTGACTGACAGCTCTGGGAAGCAGCAGAAAGGAGCCTGTCTCTGTCCTGGCCAATTAGAGGTGGAATGAGCCAGAGATGGGCCCTGCTGTGGCTCGTTAATTACTCTGTGATCAGGCACACCTGATCACACCCTGTTTCTCAGGGGCACATTTAATGGTAAACCCAGTGTTAGAAAAAGGGGAAAAAAACCCCACTTTTGAATGACCTTGGCTGCACAAAGATCACAGTGTCATGCATTTTTCTGGATAATGAGTTTGGATGATTGTGAGGCTGCAAAATAAGCCTGTTGTAATGGACATGAAACTGCTGGCAAACATGATGCTGGAGGCTAATCCAGTAAATCTATAGGTTTTGACATATCATCTCTCATCAGAGCTTGCTATCACCGTAATAAAGAACACGAGAGCAATCAGAGTCTAAATCCCTCTGTATGCTCCCTTGTGTTGTTTCTGCAAAAGAGGAAAAATATCCTCCAAGTACGAACTGTCCTCCAGACAAGCCCTGAAGCAGAGGTAAACACCACGTCAGAGAATCCATCATCTCAGAACACCTTGAGGAAGAAGCAGTGTTTGTGCTGTTTGCCTTGAGGTCTATCTTTCACTTTCTGTTTTGGACTGTGACAGCAGCATCCCTGAAATACATCATCCTCCTGCACAAGGAGCCGTGCAGCGGCTCCCACTGCTCCTCACATCCCCAGCCAGGAATGCCACATGTGCCGCAGAGGCAGTATATCAGGGGGAGAGCCTAGGCTGAGTCGTAGGATGTTGAATAGAGGAGTTAAGGTGAGTAGGTCCTCCACTTAGAGCTCTTGGTAAGGCTTTGGGTGATCAGACCCATAATGGTTCATTGCCTCATACAGGGCCCTTGGTGTCCTGAGCTGTTCATGCAGTCTTCTCTGCCTGAAGTGAGTCTCCTGAGGATGTTTACATGAGAAATTGGATTTTGAACCTGTGGAAATGGGAGCTACCACTGCTTCCAACCATCTTTCAGAAGATGAGCTTCCTTGGGCTCATTAGTAGAGCACAAGCCTTCAGAGGACCCTAGCCTCGCTCAGGACGGGGGCTACTTCTGCTGTTCCACAGCCACCAGTACACAGGAGCAGTGAATGACTGATCCCAAAGCCCTGCAGGTTTCCCAGAAAATAAAGAGGCATCAATGTTTCTGCCCCTGCGCTGAGCTTGAGCTGCTGTGCAGTTAAGATCTCCCTCATAGCTCCCCTTAGCTGCCATCAGAGGCAAGAAGTTACAGTCACAAAGAGACGGGTGCATTGGCTTGGCAGCACCCAGGCTCCTGCAGAAAACCTCTCAAAACCACGCTGACTTCCAAGGAACTGCTGCTACCCTCTCTTGCACCCTCCCATTGCCATATGTTTTTCACAGCTCTTTTTGAAAGCGGAATGTTTTGCTAAGCCCCCTTGGCAGGAGAAATCTCACAGAGAGGTAGGGAAGAGCAAGCAATTTTGTGTTACGGGTCTGCTGCTGTTAGTCACCAAGAGGCACGTCCTAGTGTTTTGTGTCATGGGGGGAACAGAGCCTGGAAATTGCTGTTCAGATCCTTTGTAGGACTGACTGGGCCTTTCTGTCTCGGGAAGATGTAATGAGTGTGATAGCTGTCAGCCTGCTGCGGAGCTTAGTGTAATTGCTGTACAGCTGGGTTTCAACAGCTGAGTAGTTACGGTGATAACCACCCCTGCTGCCGACGCTGCATGGCACCTGTGTTTTAAGGAAGGTGAAGACCAACAGTCCAAAACAAAGGGAGACACTGCAAAAATCAGAGGAGGGAGTTTCTGATGCCAGGGATTACCCACAGCAAACTTATTGTGGTTTAACAGGTAATGTTTTTTCCTCTCTTTTAGCAGGGCTGAAGAAAGGGGAAGTAAAGGGAGATGTGAAGAGGTAGCTAGTGTGGGCGTTAATTGCCGTTTCTCCTGTAGTCCACACAGTTAATGCAGAGACTAGAAAAGCTGATGGTGGTGAGCTGAGGTGGAGAACCTTTTGCTGCCTGATCACTGATGGTCAATGGGAAAACCTATGCCAATCCCTGGGGCTGGAGCCGGCGCTACAGCGACTGCACCCAGCTCCGTGGCAGGCTGCTGCAACGGTCAGCAGGCTTGAGAGTGGTTCTCCCGCAGGTGGACTATCTCTGAAGGACTGGTCAACACCAAACATGTTGCTCTCAGGGGGAGATTAGCACTTTTAAAATGAAAACGTGGGTGGTGTTGGTGAAATGCAGTAGTTGGTTGAGCAATACTTGGTCTCCAAAACTGAGTATCATCCATTAATAGGTACTATGAATTGTCCCAGCCTGGGGTGGGAAAGGTCAATGCAGCAACAGTAATACAACAGAAATCCAAAAAGTAGAGACCTTCTTCCCATCTGCTTTACCCTGGCCTTGGGTGTGTTGCAAGTGCTGGTAAATCCCTATAACTACAATTTCCAAGAGACTAGTGGGAGGACAGAGAGCTGAGCCTTGGTAAGCTGCCTGGCCATTTCAGCTTTTCCAAGGTATGAAAGGTGGTGGCTGTTTTTTCTTTTCCTGGTGAAACTCATCTTAACCACACTGGACAAGGAAGAAAACGGCACTGCATTACAACAGCTAAGCTAGAGATGACCATCTTCCCAATGCTGCTGGATCAGCCTGGCCTTGTTCTTCACACCTGGCCAAACTCTGCATCAGTGGGCCTGTTCCTGGTAATGGATCTGCTCTTGGCTCAGAGGGCACGGCGGATAAGGATGTCTCTGTGAAGTACTGCGTAAAAGTCCCTTCCTGCACAAGGTAAGCAAAACATGCTCATCTTTGCGTGTGCTGTCAGGGTTATTCTGGCTCTTGCCTCTGAAAGTGTGGCAGAGCCTCTCGCGGGCAAGAGACGTGGGCTGGGAGTGATCGGAGAGCTGTATTGAGATCAGCTGGGAAAGCCAGCGCCTCTGAGAAGGACACAGAGAGGTGCTCCGGTGATCTGGGTGTCCCTGCACGGGCAGGGATGCCGGGTCAGGTGTGTCTGTGGGTTGGCAGCCAGGTTCTCAGCTCTCTGTGCCTCTGCAGCCAAAACCTTCTTGGGGATGCATGTCTGTGTGCGTGGCTGGGGGGGGTCTCCCTATTTGCTGCTGAGACCACCTATTGTAAAGGAAAGACATTACCCAAGGTGGGGACAGGGAGAACACAGGTGCTGCTGTGCTGTGGAGGGCACAGGCTGAGTGTAAATCCTGTACAGCAGTTATGGGAGGCAACTGATCCAACAGGTTCTGACAGCTGCTCCAGTTGGTGCTAGAGAAATCAGTGAGTCAACCAGCTCCATCAGTCTAAGAGGGTCACAGGCAACAGCTTATTCTGTCTTTGTATTACATGGCAAGCATTTGCACCGGCTGCGAATGAATTGCTGTTTCTGTGCTCGTTACTGCACTGATGTTTGAGGACCACAGAGCTATTGTGGAAGAGCAGGGCTCCAGCCAAGGCAGAGGAGAGCCTGTGGATGCTGTATCCATGACAACAGCTCCATCCACTTTCAGTCATACGACACTAATTAGAGGTCCTCTTCCCAGTGCTAATGATGGGAATAGGGAGGCCAGAGCACTGGGCTGGACTTTGGGACTGTGGGACTCTGTCCTCAGTTCTGCCAGCTGCCTGTGGGGTGACTTTCTCTGAGACTGTTGAGCTCTGTGTTTTGGTTTCTCCATCTTTAAAATGGCATCATGATCTTGACCTTTTTCCACAACATGCTTTGTGATCTGCTGATGAAAAGTGCCAGGTGATAGCAAGGGATTACTGATACTAAACTTCACACTTACCATTAGAAAGGCAGCTCCTGCTCAAGTCAGGCCACCATCCCCTTAACCAGAGACACAGAGTTTGTCTGTGCAGACCTGGCCAGCACCAGTTTCCAAGTCCTTGGGTCTGATCCCCTCCAGGAGGAGGAGGTGGCACATTCAGTCTCTGCTGTGGTGATGTGCCTGTGCAGGAGCTCAACTTGAGCCTGTAAGCAGAGCGTCAGGAGGGCAACATGGGTTCCGCTGCCCATCAAATCTTGTTCCTTCTCCTGAGACCTGGGCGGATTACATAAAGCACCTGTACGAAATAGGTGCCCACCCCCTGTGAAGTGCCACCAGCTGCCTTCCAGCAGCACCCCTTGGGCCAGGACTTCTAGGCAGGAGCCACTGGGCAACTCCTAGCTGACACAGGCAATAGCAGGTTACCGTGGGAGACCATCCAGGCCCCTCCAGCAGCATCCTTAGAGGCTGATGCCTGGCTAACTGTGCTGGGCTTCAGTGTGGCAAATGGATCTGGAGGACTCGCACGATGTATGTCCTCGCAGGGGTTATTGCTCTTCAGTGAAACAAAACAGGAGGTCTGGGTGCACCTCTGCTTTACAGTGCACTTGCTTAGATTTCAATCATCTTTCAATCACCTGTGTATCATGCGATCAGCAGGTATCCTAGGCCCAATGTTTGAAGACGGTGCCCACCAAGCTTCCAGAAACACCCCTCAGAAGTATCATTTGCAGTCCCATCCACAGAAAGAAACTGGAGCTTGAAATACATACATAGCACGGAAGAATAGGCTCTAGCAGCACATTTTGAAAGTCAGTGCTTTAGGCAATCTCCTTAGCAGCTTGTTAGATGTTTTCTAAGTGTCCTTCCCAGCTCCAGAAGAAATAATACTACTAATGATCGTGTCAGATACAAAATAATTTCACAGCCTTTTTTGTCTGCAAGTTTTCTGGTTTCAATAAATCACGTACCCTTCTATGCAACTGAAGGAATCCATAACCCATAGTACAGACAGCTTGGCTAGCAAAAACAAAAAAAGGACACCAGGGCCATCTTTTCCTGCATTAGTTCCAGCCTATACTCTGTTTGCCTTGGCGAGTCAGGCACTTGCTGAGCCGTGACACTTTCTCATTAGCACGGCTGAGTGCTCTCTGGGATCCCGGGGGAGATGTTAGTATGAAGCATGGAAAAGCATCATAAGGGGATTGGCACACACCTGCGTGTCTCACTGGTCTGCAATGTGGACCAGTGTCCCCGAGAGAGCTGGTGAACACCCAGGCTCTCCCAGGGCCATGGAAGCCGTGGCAGGACAGATACCCCTTCAAGCAGTGAAGCGATTTGCATGTCTGATGTATTTGGGGAGTGTTTTAACCAGTGAACTGTGGGAACCATTAGGCTCCTGGCAAATACTCCAGTGCTCGGGATGATTTTCCTTGTGAACATAACCACACCTGAATGATTGCATCAATCCGCCAGGAAAAGCTCTCCTGCTAGCGCATCCTTGGGGACGGCAGAGATGAAGCTGGGCAGAAAGGACACAAGTGCTTTTGTGTCTTCTACCCAACAACACACCAGTGAGAGTTTTACTTCTTTAATTTTGAAGACAGAATATCATATAGGTGAAGTGGCAAACCCATTTCACACTTCTCCCTTGGAATGGTTAGTTTATTTCTAACAAAATAATTGCAACTCAGGCTAGATTTATTTGAAATACTTAGAAAAAGGTACTAAAAACTCACATTGCCAGGAGTCCTTTGAAACTTCCTGTTGAATTTTCACTGTGGGTGATGAAGGAAAGGTCCCCAAAATGACTGTTTAAAAAAAAAAAATTGCAATGAAAAGAGCAGAGGATAATGAATCTTCAGTGTTCAATGCGGTTGCAGACCACGAATAAATAACTTGCACTGCTAGATCAATCTTCATATGTCGACTGCATTCATCTACTCTCTTTGTTCTGAATAATACAAAACACCACTCCGGACTCTTGCAGAAAGCAGGCCAAGGCCAACAGCTCTCCAGCATAGAGTTTTGGGCCTCCAATGGTCTGTAAAGCACTTGAGTAGGGTGAGAGCCTCCTCTTCTCCTTCTCCTCCTCCTCCTCCCTTGCAGATGCTCCCTCCTGCTCAGTCCAGCTCGTTACATGTGCTGTTTCGGGCTGGGTAGAGCTGCTCTGTCTGCGCTGATGGATGAGAGAGGACCAAAGCCTGCAGAAGGAGGAGCACGAGCCTGTGTGTCCCCTGACCACTCACGGTCCCCAGACACCGGGGCTGATGAAGCAGATTTATGTCTCGTGATTAATTGCAGATCCTGGCTGAGCTTCATCTGGAATTTGTACACTCTCCAGACAATTCTCAGGTGTCTGCTAGACTCTGAGCTCACACGATGATCTTTCCATCGGTTAGGATACTTAAACTACCTACTTCTTATTCAGTTGCCTATTTTTCCCCATTTTGTAAGAATTTAATTACCTCTGAAACCTCTTCCCTGCTCTATAAGATTTGATTGAAATTTAGCCAATGGATTCGGAAACTACAGTGTGGGGACAATTTAAAAACCCAAAGGGAGATTGTTAAGCTGCAATGTGAAATAATGCATAATCCATGCGAGTTTAATTTATCCACAGCACTTACAATTTCCCCCTGTATGCTAACTGATGTAATTTTGAGCAATTTATTCCAATCCTGTACATCCCCTCTTTTTTCATGGAACTGTCTGAAGTACCAGACACCACCCTGTAGATGTTCCCCCCTCGAGACCTGCCAGGGGACCCCACGCCAGGCAGAGCAGCAGCCTCAGCTCACAGTCTTTTCAATGTGTCTGCAGAGTAAAAAATGCAATTCAAACACAAACCAAAAGGTCAGAAACAAGAAAGCATGTGATGAACTTAATTTACATTTTTCTGTATGGATATTTAATCTCTTAATTGTTAAAGCTGTACCTGAACTCCTGGGCTTTGCCATAGAGGGAAGTCGGCAACTCAAGTGTAATGATCTTCTTTGGGACATCTTCATCTTCCTCCTGCGTGGTTTCCCCTGCACTGCTCAGTGCCTAAGCTTTGGGTCTTATCTTTCTTATTCCCATGGTGCAAGTCGTGATGAACCCCCCATAAGGTCCCAGTTCCCTTCAGCCATGGCCACTGTCTCAGTCAGCCTGTCCCCCCACATCGCTCCACCATAGACCATGGATAACGTGAGCTTATTCTTTATGGTAGGAAAGATTCCCAGCAACCACAGGCTGAGATTGGTAAGAATGACTGGTTGGGGCAATTTGGTGTTTGGAATCCCCTCATATATTGTCTTTTTTGGAAAGCACCTGACCTTTAGTGTCCTTCAAATTGTCTTCCTACTGTACCGTTGGCTGATCCCAAATGGATGTCTGTCTTCCACATAGCATGGCTTGAGGCTTTCATGAGATAGTGATGATGCAATATACACTCCTCAAGGACTGCAAGGGTTATTTTATAGAGGAGAATCTGTGTCATACTTCTTGGCAGGGAGACCATGTAAATGGGTCTGAACGAAGCTTGTCCAGAGCCAGCTGAATTCTAGCTGCAAACGTACACGCTGAGGCTTTAGACTTCCATAGAGTACTTGCAAAGTGTTGCCACCATTTAAGTGCTGTTAGTAGATTAATTTCACTGTGGTTCAATTTGCACTTTAATGACATCAGGGTTAGAATGGATTACAGCCATTTCATCTGGCCTCCAGCTTGAACTACTGGCACCCGGTGCTATTCACCGAATTCCACAAACATTCTAGGAATATCACTGGTATGCAAACAGCAGCCTGTGGACTGTCCCAGTTATTCTGCATTTGAATTTCAGAACTGGTGACCTGAGGGGCAAAATAGTTTAAATGCTTGGTTTTGCAAATAAGTATCCAATCTCATGTGGCTGTGTGATGCCAGGCAATCAAGATTGTTTATAAATGTAGAAATATTATGGAAGAACACTGATGAAATCAAAGGCAACTTGACTGTAACAGTTGCATGTTGTTTTCCCCATCTGCCAACAACTTTTTTAATTGGTTGGCTTGTTTGTTTTGTTGTGGAAGTTAATTTTAAAGATCTTGCAGGGGAAATGTATGTGTCTACACTGCGGGGTCACCTACATTTAAACTGATCCCTCCGCTACTAACAGTGCATTTAGCAGCAGCCCCATTCCAGAGCCAGTGCCCGTGCTGCTGCGGCTTTGTGGCCATCCCTGCACCCACAGCCTCGAGGATATCTGGCTCGGCTCTGCCTCTGGGAGAAGGTGCATTTCCCTCCTCCTGCTGTAAATCTCCTTTCTGAGCCATCTGTGGAGGCTCACAGCTCCAGTGATGGCCGTGGGGAGCCGTGGCCAAGAACTCCTCTCCCAGCTTCCACAGAATTGCTGTTTCCTGTGGCAGACTTTTCTAGAAATCTCTACATTTCAGGGACACATGCTGCAGCTCTGTTCGTAACTCATGACTTGCTGGTGTTTTATTCAACTGCATGCTCTCAAGTAGCCTTTGTTTGCATTATTATCTGGAGCAGTGTGATATGACTCTCATAAAAATAGCACAGAAATAAGGTTTGATCTCTCTCCAACTACAGAGATAATTGTGAGCTGTTTGCTTGCATGATTTTCCTAGTCAGTTGTTATAGCTATTTTAAAATTATTCTTTCAGAACTATTTTTTTTTCTGATGGGGTCACCAAGATTGGTGGTAAATCTTGATACACCTATCAAAACACTTTTTTTTTTCACTGACAGAACATTTTGTATTAGATGTTGTAGCATTAGTGTATTTTAATATGTATCCCTTTCTTTTTCCGTTCTTTAAAGTAGTTTGGAGGATACAATTTTCAAATCTTTTATTGTACATCCTTTATAAAAGTGTCTCCATAGCTGCTTCTTTATTTCTTTTTTTTTTTTTTTTAAATCAGATTTCTTTCTGATAGGATCAGATCTGAAATCATTTGTTATGTTCCTTGCATTTTTCGTTTCTGGTCAGGCATTGCTTTTTACAGTTTCTGTGGGGGTTTTGAGGCTTTTGTGCTTCTTTTCTCCCCTTTTAATATAGATTCTGATGTTTGTCAGACCATTTTATTTCTGGCATCTTTGTTCTCTGCTTTATTTGATCTTTTCTGTTGGTGCTTTCCTGCAAGTTTTCTAACGAAATTTCTTTAATTTCCAGTTGATGTACTTTCTCTAAGTACTCTTGACATGGAAGAATAGCAGAAGAAACATTGTAGACTTTATGCTGGTTTGACAGTCTAATAGGAGATAGAAATAAACTACACACCAAAAGGGGGAAAGCAATTCCTTGTAAATATTACAGGTGCATTGTAACGGAAAGATAACACACCTGACAAATACGAGTGAATGACTTGCAAAGGAGAAGGGCACCAGGCTGTGGGTACAGCCAAGCCAGCATGGGAACATAAATTAGTTGCTTGGTAGAGTGAGTCTCCAGGAAGAAGAAACGGAGACACCTCCACCAGTTTCTGGCTGTGAGAGGTGATGTATGGTGTACCCGGGTCCAGGTAGAGATGGGTCTCTTTACTGTATAGCCGCGAGAATTCAGAAAGAGGGTCTTGCCATACACCAGAGTGAAAATCCAAGTGTAAATTGTCCAGCCTCTGAACAGTGATGTGAAAAATCAACCAGCCGTTTAGAAAAACTTACCTCGCTGCTGAGGAAGGCTGGAATGGATAGCACTCAGCTGCTGCCGTTTACATTTCTCACGTTCTGCTTGCTTCATCAATTTCTTACAACCCTCATTGCTTAGGCTGGATCTTTTCTTGATGCCACTGTACACCACCCCAGCTGGGGACTCACAGAGGGGCTCTCATGAGCCAATTCTGCTCTAATTTAATCAGTGAAATCTGTAGTTATGGTGCCAAAGCCTAGCTGGGAGTTGAGGCCGTGGTGGGCTGTGCTCACACACACAGTCCAAAGCAAGAAGTGACACTGATGCAAAAACCTTCCAGCTGGGGAGAGGGGGGGCAGCAAATGGGAGAAATGTCAGAAAACCACGAGATAGTGCTGATAAAACTAGTCAGAATTTCCGCTGCGTGGCAGGGGGCTTTGCAACATCCCAGCCAAGCTGAGGTATCAAGCTGGGGACAGCATCACATCACATCAGCGAGCTGTGAGAGGCGCAGGGTGAGGTGACAGTCTGGGAAGTGCCCTGGAAGGACAGGAGTTCAGGGCAGTTTGCATGTGCTGACTCTAGAGTAGCAAAGCAAAAAAACACCTAGCCAGGAAAAGTGTGCAACTTCTTGCTTTTTTTCCAAAATGCTGAACTTTCCCTTGGGAAGTATTGGCAAAGCCATCCCTGGCCACCACCTCTCCGGAGGCCCCTGGCTCAGAGACGCTTGTTTTCAATGATTCCAACCTCTGTCTCTAGTAAGGGGAAAGCCCCATAGGCCCAAAAGGAAAAACTGAGTAGTGATACAACCTTTTAAAAGGAATATGCTTTCTGTGTAAGGAAATGAAGCTAGCCTCGGAGAAATTGTTCCCCAAAGAACAGGAATGTGACGAAACCTTTCCTCCAAGTTCCCAAGAATCACTGCCACCAGGTAACACGTGCTAGGGAGTGGGCACAGCCCCATTCCAACCGCTTTCTCATTTATGAGCCCGTTTGAAGAACCTTCTAACTTGGGAAGGAACAAAGGAGGGGAGGACAGGAATGTGTAACACTTGGGAATGCTACTGAAAGATGTCACTTGCAAATGGTCTCTTATCTCACAGGTGACCCTCTTCATCACCCAGGAGTCCAAGATTTCAATTGAACTAATTTTAATGTTGAGAGGCTTCTGAGATTAACAGCCTAAATTGTCTGTGGTCTCCTTCTCCCAGCTCTTTGCCACATCACACTGAGAGCAAGGATTTACGGAAGCACAGCTGGCACGAGGCCCCAGCCATCCTCTGAGCTTCGGCAATGCCCAGAAAAACAAACGCTGGCAGAAAATATATTTCCTGGAGGATAAAGAAGCTGGCCCATAAGTCTCAAAGCGGGAACTGCTCTGCAAATGTGGAGCCACAGAGATATTCGGCTTGCGGAAATATTGCAGGAGGGAGTGCAGTTGTTCAGAGGGTTTTGGGGGTGGGGGTGCATGGGTTTTTTCTACAAAACCTCAGTGCTTAGCATATGTTTTCAAAGCCCATGCACTGGTAGAGTTGCTTGTGGCTCACAGTCACCTGCGGAGAGCTGGACAGCAGCTGTCCTCCTTGCATGAGAGGGAGCACAGGGGAAAGAGATGTCTGCATGGCAGACCTTGACGTGTCCTGCACAGCAGCGGATTGCTTAGGCTGTATTATTAAAATGATAACAATAATACCATGCATTGGCTGTGAGCTAGCACAGCCACTCGTGGATGCACATCACTTCATTTGCAAGAGGGCGCTCCTGGTTATGCATTTATGCTTCCACTGCTGCACTGCCACGTGGCCAGCAATGACTGGGTGAAAAATACCTTTGCAGAGCTGCAGACTCAGAGTTTCATGGGGAAGGTGCCCCTGGGAAGGGGTCTGGCACCACAGTTGCTCATGGTGGCAACAGGCTGGCTGAAGTTGAGCAGCTACCGAGTCTTTCCTCACCTCCTGCAGCACAGGGGGTGGGAACTTTGCTGCCCTTTTCTCCAAGCAGGGACCCCAGCCAGCCCAGACCTGCTCTGCTCATGGTAACTCAAGGATCCTTGGATCTCCCAAGGCTGAGGCAATCTCCCCTCTCCCCCAGCCTCCTTCCTCAGATGTCACTTACCTGTGTTATACCTCCCCAACCATCCCCCAAGACTAAACACACAGACCAGCATGAAGCAGCTGCTTGCAGACCCCGGGACACGGTTCCAGCATGTGGTCACAGCCCCCCCTCGCAGAACAAGCCAGCCAGACCCTTCAAGTCTGATGCCCCTCCAACAAGTCCCCAGATTTGATGGGCTGCTCAGGAGCACGTGTGTGGGGAGAGGCACCATCATAACCAGTATACCAAGAGCAGTCAGCACCACCGTGAGCTTTTTGTTTGACTCTGATGAGATGTTTAGTAATTTCTGTATGGTCTGCTTACAGCTGAGAGAGGTGGCTTCGTCTGAACTGCTTCACTTTATTAGTTACTTAGAGAAAAAGGGAAGAAAAAAGAAAACTGCCTGAGGTTAGAAATTAAATGCTCTTTTCTGTCTCTTCCCCCTTAAGAAAAAGAGCAGCAGTGTTTTGGCAGCTGGGCGATCTCTCTGCTGTACAGCTCGGGGGGGCAGGTGGGACACCCACAGCAGAACCCTGAGCCCCTGGCTAAGGCTGCTAGAGCCCATGTCAGTGCTGTTGAGGGACAGCCCCTCTACAGACAGCTCATTTTCTCCTTTCACAGGAAAAGGGGAGTAAAGAAAACCACCTGCAAATGGGGATGGATGAAGCCCACAAAGCACACTGGAGCACAAATCTCAGCTCACCCATGGTTGCTGGGTCTTGCCAGTGTCCCAGCAACCCTGGGATTCATTAAAAGGAAGTAAATGAGGTTTCTAGTCCTTAGGACTGCAAAAAGCACCACATCACTTGGCACTTTAGGTCCCTTTGTAACACACACCCCCTTTTTTTTTTTTTTTTTTTTTTTTTTGAGTTGGACCTGATTTTAAAGCCAAAAATGTCTTTGAGATAGCAAGACAGGAAAACTGCCTTTGAAAAGCTCAAAGGGAAAAACCTCACTTAAAAATGCTCAAAGTATTTTATGGCTTTTTTTTTTTAATTCTTTTTTCTTGTTCAAAACCCATTTGCTGAACCTCACCCTGAGATGTTCACACCCCCAGAAACTGATTCTGGGGCAAACACCCTGTTCATGCAGGAGCCACAAATGTGCTTTACCCTGGTGCCAGGAGCTTGGGGCAAAGCCCTGGGCACTGTGGTCACTGCTGAGAGCACTCTGCAATTAGTCCAATTAGTCCAAATTTTCAAGAAAAGGTTGGCAGGCAACACCCCCACAAATGAGAGTGGGGATACTCTGCAAATCTGGCCACGGCCAGGCATGATGCCTTTTTCCAAAACTCCAACCCTGAAACTCACCATCACTGGAGGTTTTGTTATCCTCATCTCTGGCTTTCTGGCACTGAAGATCTCAAGGAGAAAAGGGCTCTGCTGATACTGGACACCAGCACCATCTGGCCCTGGTCCTTATTCACTCTAGATTAAAGACTGGAAAGCTTTTATGAAGTCAGAAGAAAGAAAAAAAGAAAAAAAAAAAGTGGTATGTCATCTGGATTTCCTACTGTTTGCTGGTAATTAAGTTTGTCACAATCTTGACAGAGCTGAGAACAATGGAAGGAATCAGAAAGGAAAGGCAGAGGGAGGGAAAATATAATAAGAGTCTCTGGAGCTTTTTCCTTCTGATTCTGTTACCAAAGAAAATTATTAAAAGAAATAATGATATTTCCGTGGTGTTTGCTCCCCAGTTCCACTACAGATATAAATTAAGCCTAACAATTTGTCAAAATTTTTTTTAAGCTCAGGTAATGTCATTCCAATATTTACTGGGCTGCACGCCAGTCCCTGGGGTTTATATCAATTCAGATCTAGTCTCTGCCTCTTTGTCACTCCCTCTTTGTTGTTTCATCTTAGTTTATATCCTTTCTTTTACTTGGAGAGAGAAAACAAAAATCATCCCAACTCAGCGGCAGTGTCTCAGGTGCCAGGCTGAAGGGCATCTCAACAGAAGGACCTGCCCATCTGTATCCTCCTGCAGGAAAAAGTGATCATTAGAGTTCATTGTCATCTTTTGCTCTGTTCGCTGCAGACCAGGATGCAGGGTAAAACCAAAACCGCTTGGGGCTGATTGCTGCTATGGGAACCAACATCCCTGCTTAGCTTTCCACCAAAAGCCCCAGCGTATCACCCAGGGCTTTATTACATCCCCTATGCCAAGCTGGCAGAGGTGAAGCTGTCTGCAGGTTGTCCTTGTCAGGAGCAGGGTTTCAGGCTCCTCTGGGACCACAGAATCATTTAGGTTGGACAAGACCCTTAAGAACATCAGATACAGCATGCAAGGATGCAGGCAGAGCAGGGGTATTGGCAGGGCTCCTCTTGGACGGTGACCAAGCTGCAGAAACCCAAACCAAGGGGCCACAGGCTTCGTCTGTGCAGCATCCATGATGTGCAAGAAGATCCCTATTGATGGCAAAGGGATGGTCTGCACAAAGGAACTGCCTTCAGCGGAGAAGCAGTTTCAGGACTGGAAAGGCACATTTCCAGACAAAAGAAGAGTCTTTGTTCTGGAAGCATTTTTAAAAGGAAAACAGGAATGTGGAGAAGTCATTGCAAACAATTACCCCGAGCAGTTCTGGATTTGGCTTCGTCTCTGCTCTGTCAGTGCCCAGCTATGGAGCTCTTGCTGGTCTCTGCATGTCCATGGAGCTCCCAATGTGCTTTAGCGGTGGGCTTGGCAGTGCTGGGTTAACAGTGGGACTCGATGATTTTAAAGGTCTTTTCCAACCTAAATGATTCTGTGATTCTGACTTCTCCCTATTTTCCTTTAGCTTCCTGGGCTAATAATTATTTGCCCCTTACGGGAAAACACGGTCCCTGCCAAAACTACTGCAGCAATAAGGCACACAATGGGACAGCTGCTCTGATGTAAATCTTGTGCTCTCCCACCTCTTTCCAAATTTTTCAGTCTGCAGAGGGTTCTCAAAGTGGACTTTGCAGAGGGCCGTGAAAATAGATTTATTTTGGAATATTTCCACTTGTCATTACAATTAATCACCAGAACCCAAGGAAAAGGAGCGCAGTTTATGAAAACATCAAGCAGGCAATGTGACTGCAGGAACCTGACAAATGGGACAGCAGGACAGAGAGATGGTTTAGAATAATCCATTTTCATGCCAGCTCCAGTAAAAAGAAAAGAGAATGACTGAGCAGCATCCTTCCCCACGACAACCTACAGAGCATAATCGTGGCCCTCATCTGAAACCATGCAGTAGCTCCCCAGAACATTTTCGAAAGACAAGGCACCATATTTTTCAAACTCTGTCTCAAACACGATACTCAAGAGAGTACCTCTGCCGTGAAAAATAAATGCTCCTCTATAAAAGAACTAAATCCACATTTTTCAAAAGCAGCCTCAACTCTGGACATGAACTTCAGAGTACATAGAATAATGTTGTCTCAAGTTTTGCTTGCTCTGAGGACACTGGCAAGACGGACTTTGTTTCTCCCCCTCTTTCCTTGAAAGTACTTCCACTCCCCTCCACCATCTGCCACGAAGCAAGATGCTCCTCTGGGATGCATCCCTCTGCAAGGTCAACATCATTAGCATGGAAGAGAAGCAGGAGCGGCCTGTTTCCTAACTCGGCAGTTGAGACATAGACTTCAAAGTGAGACACATGGAGGCTCCAATAACTGCACCCATGAAGCATTTATAAATGATAGCCTGCCACAGGAGGGCAATGCCAGCCCCAGCATCTGGCTATGAGAACAGGCAGAAGCATCCCGGGTCCCACTCCCTAGGGAAGTGCCCAACCGTCCGAGTTACCTGGGAGGAGAATGATGCAGAGGACAAGGAGGAAGAGGAGAGCCCCTTCCTGGCAGCCTTACGATTCTCACCTTTGGTTCCATTCAGTATCACGTACTTGCAGAGGAACAGATGGACGAGTCAAATGGGAATTTGTTCAGAGTTCCACTGCAGCAAGAAGAAACGTGTTTTGTGTCAGTCCAAACCAGTTTATTTTTTGCATCTTGGCAGCTGAGCTGTTACGAAAAAACAAACAAACTCCCATCCTGCAGCCCTGCCTTGGTCTTTGTTGGGAGATGAGCTCCTCAGACCCCTGAATACAGGTGTCTGGGGAAGGCTATAAGGGTTCTGGCATTTGCCTCCCCGTAGAACAGAGCCATGGAGTTCCCAACGCCAGGCAGTCCAGGGAAGGGTGCCCCAGAGACCCGTGGCTCTCAGCCAGCCTCCATGAGAGGCAGGACGAGACCAGAACATCTTGTGAACAAGAACATGAAGATGTTCTTCATCTACCTGCTGGTGACCAACCTAGGATGAGTATTCTCCACATAGCAACACCACCATTTCCCATCACAAGTCCAGTCAGCTGGAGCTCCTGCCAAGGGAAGAAGAATCACCACACCATGAAGTGGAGCATTTCTTTAATTCCAGCCCACAACCAGCTACTCATTGACCAGGAACTCCACAGGCTTCTTGACCTGCAGTCAACCATGAGAAAGTTAATAGCCAGCTTTCACCATGAGTTTTGTTGGCAATTCATAACCAGAAAAGCATACACCTAGGATTTCCAAGATTAATTACGCCCCACAAATAGCTCATTATCTCTGAGACACAGTGTTCTCTGAACACCTACCCGGGAGACTGCCATGGGACACACGGCTCTGTGGCTGTTATTTTAAGCGGACACACCAAAATCCTCTTCGGCATTCCCCAGCAAGGAAGCCCTCAGCTGGAATCTGTAGAGGGAAGGAGCTCTTTGCTCCAAAAGCTGAAATTCAATTTGTGCTTAATAATTAAAACTTGAAATAACAGCTTTCATGTGCGAGCTGAACCATTAAATTACAGAGGTGGATCTAAGCCTTTTTACACTGGGTGGAGTTTACTCATGTGGAAATTTCTGGGTGCATCCTCCAGTGGACTCATTAACGATGTAAAAAAGGTGAGTGGGCATCAGTTTTATGGCATCGTTTAAAAATGTTTCTCTTCCCTTCCAGACTACAGAAGAATTTTTGGGTTGTTTGGCTGGGGTTTTTCAAGCCACTTGGCATAAACAAATTCCTCATCACTTGAGCTGTACATCAGTGTGATGCACAGGACTTTTTTCAGAGACACACTGTTGGAACCGGAATGACTTCACAGCAGCCCCAAATGAGGTCTGTGGGGCTGGTAAAAGGAGTCAGTGATGCCCCCAGGACTCCTCTGACAGTCTTATCCAGGGCCTTGTCCCAAGCCTCAGCCACCAGCGTGGCCAGCAGGTGAAGGGAGGTGATCCCTTCTGCTCTGCCCTGGTGAGACACATCTGGAGTGCTGTGCTGGTGCTGGGCTCCCCAGTTCCAGAGGGAGCTACTGGAGAGGGGCCAGTGGAGGCTACAAAGATGATGAGGGGATGGAGCATCTCCCCTGTGAGGAAAGGCTGAGACAGCTGGAGCTGTTCAGCCTGGGGAGGACTGAAAGGAGACCTTATCAATGCCTACAGATCCCTTCAGGGCGAGTGCCAAGAGGACGGGGCCAGGCTCTTCTCAGCGGTGCCCAGCAACAGGACACGGGGCAACAGGCACAAGCTGCAGGACAGGAGGTTCCATCCGCATACGAGGAAAAACGTCTTGATGTGCGGGTGCCAGAGCGCTGGGACAGGCTGCCCGGAGGGGCTGCGGAGTCTCCTTCCCTGGGACATTCCAAACGTGCCTGGACGCGCCTGTGCAGCCAGCCCGAGGTGACCCTGCTTCAGCAGGGCTTGGGCTGGGTGCTCTCCAGGGGTCCCTTCCCACCCCGACCCCTCTGGGGTCCTGTGAATCACAGAGATCTTTGTTAAACTTAAATCGTTTAAGAGACACAAGACAGACCTTTCTAGCTGTTCACACACCCAAATCTGTTTGTTGAAAAGGTGTAGTAGGACTAAGGAAATCATAATGTACATGTTAATTAATGTACATATTTTCTCAGTAAATTTTGCACAGGTATAAATTGTCAAATAAATGATGAATGCTATGGAATAATTTATGTGAGCTCTGTTTCTTACTTTACATGTTCTAATTACTGATATGAACACATCCCAATGAATTATTGAAAGTCACAGAACAAATAATAAAATTAATTTGTCACCTGTAAGTACATGAGAAGCCAAATTCAAATAGATATTTAATTCTACTAACATGTTACACTGTGACACTTGCCCAATAATTGGCAGCAGGAGAGGAAGTGCTCCTCCTGGCCAGCTTGATTAGCAGCTTCATTTCTTCTGTGTTTTGCTTGTGGCTTCCAGGATTGAAATTCAGCAGCTACAGAGATGCTGTTCATTGTTGGACCTTCAGAGGGAACTACAAGAGGCCAGAGTCCTTTACGAAGCACCATGCACAAAACCAACACCCGTCTCAAAGCATTATAAACAGCACTTCACACTCGCACAGCGCATTGCAGCTGAGAATTTCGCAGTCACTTGTAGATTAATTAGTTAAGCTTTACAATTTCCCCGTGGAGTTACATATTACCATCCCATTTTTACACAGTAAAAGAAAAGATGGGAATATTCTGGGCCTCTAAATGAAACTGTTGCACAGTGTGAACTGGTTTTGCAGCTGTGGCCAGAGGTTAGAAGCAACTGGAGGAAAATAGCCAGTAATTAACGTTGCTGGTTGTTAGCATGCTCGATTGCTTGTTTCTCATACACACAGAGAGTAATTGTGTGTCTGGTTAAAAACAGTGCCCTGCGGGGTGGATTTCTGACGGTGCGGCTGTGTTCTTTTGAAAAACTGCCCTGGATGATTTGCCCAGCAAGCTATGTGCAAACATTTAGCAGAAGCACCTGCCTAAAGGCCCCCATGGTGAGATGCTGAGCATGTGTCCTGAATGGATGGATGCAGCCACTCCCCTCACCCCAGCAGGCACACTCCAGCCAAAACCACGCTGCTTACCGATTAGTTATCCACTTACCCTGCGGACCATGATGTGCAACTCATCACTCAAACCCACTCCTTTCCCTCTCTCAGCAAACCCACGGTTAACATGATTGATGAACTGCGGTACCCTGAATGCTAGATTAATCAGCTAGAAGATTCATCGTGGGTGAGGATGTTCATGGTGACATTGCCTTCACCACGGCTCAGCCAGGAGACGTCCCATCAGACTGCACAGCCAAGGGACCTTTCACCACGAGGAACACCAGCTTCACAGCCCGCAACCCCCCTGCTGCCAGGTGGCCACTGGCAAAAGCACAGGTTTTCCTATCAGGGCTGAAAAGTGACTAAATCATTTATTAAATTAATAGTACACGTGGGAAAATGGTTCAATGGGCCAGACCCTAGGCTTGGAAACCCCAGGCTCAAGTCCTTGATCTGCACTTGGGTGTGCATCACCATGGGGGTCAGGAACTGCTTGCCCAGAGCGAGCCAGGACATCCAGACCAGCCTCTGATGAGGGGTGACTGAGCCCCTCCTGCTGCCTGTTGGCAGAGTGGTCCTGCCCAGGACCACGACAGGGACCCAGAAGGCAAATACCAGGTGAATGAGACAGACTGGAAGTGACATGCTTAAACAATGCCACTTCAAATTACTCTCTGTGCCTGCAAAATGAGAATAACTGTTTTTAAGTTGTGTTGGAGATTTGTTTTCAAGTTTTTCCAAGATATCAAGCATTTTCATTTGAGAGATGTCATAGCTCATGCCTTTAATTCTTGTTATGACTTTCCTTTGTATTTCTCAACTTCTTCTTTTTCCTGTCATATTCCAAACGTTAACCAATTTTCCCTACAAAATCAGTATCCACTTGTCTTTTTTTTTTAAAAAAAAAAGAAATCCATAGAAATTCTCAGTGAACAATTCTTGCACCAGATCTACAAATGGAAAATACAAAATACTGGATAGAAGAGTAGCAATAAGCAGACAACTCCAACACAGACACACAAGATACCATCCTTAAGACAGCAATTTGCAAACAAGGCTGTAAAAATAAGCTGCAATTTGCAAATACACTGAAGGTTAAATTCACCCACTACTCCACTCATTTTAAAAAAAAATTAAAAAATATATTAAAAAAAAAAAAAAAGAAGAAGAAGTAGTAGGAAACACGCAAGAAGAACTCCAATAAGAAAAACCTTTCCTGTCCCCAGCCATGCCAAAAAGCAAAGTCTTTAAGCCTGGCTCATGAGACAGAGGCCAGGTCCTGTGGAGCACATACATAGCCAAAGCGTGAGCATCCCCCAGCCAAACACAACATCTCCATCCTGTTCTACACAGGGCACAACACATGGAGCTGCTCAAGCTCAGCTCATAGGTGAGATCACAGGAGAGCTCAATGTCCTCCCAGCAGCCTTGGCCAGGACAACTCCAGATATTGCAACTCAGATAGCAAATTTTCAGGATGGCAAGGCTGAGTGCAACCCCTGCAAAGCCTGTGTCACTAAAATCTTCATTTTGTTACGGGGCAGGTTCTCCACTGCTGACGTCCTCTTTGCCCCGTGCCCACAGGCAGGGCTGGGCAAAATGCATCACTCCTGGCTGCATGCTGAGGTTTGCTCTTGCTTCCCCACGTGTGAGCGAGAGCAGAGGGGAAGAAAAGTGAAGTTCAAAGCCCTGGAGAAGGTGAAACGGGATGGTATCCCACCTCCATCTGGAAGCAACACAAGGTTATGCTGTTCCCAGCAACATCAAGGGCTCTCTCTGCTAACGAGGGAGGTGAGCTTCAGGGGAGCCACTTTGTACAGACCCAGACCAAAAATGAAGTCAAACAAGAAAAGGCACCATGCTCACCCTGCTTTCCTCCTGCACCCTGGCTATTACCTGAATATTTAACTAGTGCATCTAATATGAACTTTGCTTTATAAATGATAAATCAAGCAACTTTTTTTAAAAACTATACCTTATCATAGTCTCTCCTCCAGCACTTTCATAGGCAGGAATAATTACTTAGTGCACACTGCATGTATAATGAATTTTCAGACATACTTGTTTGATCTATAGCCTTGGAAATAAAAATCCCATTAGTCTAACAAGCTCACCAATTATTTCCTGAGATCATTGAGCCTATTGCAGTGAAGAAAGTTCCATAAAATTGAAAGTGAATGGGGAGCAGTGCAATATGCTGTTTTACAGAGTAAAACATTTTAAAATACTGTTTCACATCATGCTGGGGAGGGTTGGGAGGGAAAAGGGGTAGAAAGAGCACAGAACTTGAGTCTGCTTTAGCTAGGTGAATGTACCTCATCCACTGCTGGAGCATGGATGTTGAGTTAAAGAAGAAACACATTTTTCCAGCTTTAGGTATTAACCTCTCAGACTCCTTTTGAAGGTTTCATGTTAAAAGGACAAAAAAAAGTGCACTTCTCCAGGATATGGATTCTCCCCTGTTTCAGATATCTACATCCAGGGGGTGAATGGCACTCCAGAAAAACTTATTCCTCTCTCTCAGCTCCAAGGGCAGCCTGTATAACTCACTCAGACACAGCTGTTTGCACTTGGGATACGCAGCTGGATGATGCAGGTCTCCCCTCTGTGTCCAGCCTCACCTGGTCACCATGAGCTTCTCGGGGCGGTGGAGACGGTGTCCCCCAAGAACCACCCAGCCTAGATATCTTTAGATACCAACCCCCAAATTAGATCCAACCTCCAAATTATTCCCTCTAGGGTGACCACCATGCTCCATTGCCTTGGCCAAAAAAAAAATGTTCTAATGAGCTGCCTCAGGTTCAGATGGCTGATAGCGGTAAGCTAAATCCAGCACACATCAGAGGGATTTGTTAGCCAAGGGCAATGAGGGGCCAAGTCCATGGCAAAGATTCCCAGTTAAGTCTGCAGCTTGGAACAAGCTGGTAGTGGGCACACACAGGATACAACCTCAGTTTGACGGTGTATGTCGGATGCTAGCATCACTAAAACCTTCAACAAGAGGTAATTTACTGTTAGCCTTACTGGGGTTTTAAATAAGGATTACATCCAAATCTTGCTGCTACCTACACCTCGTAGCTCACGGATCAATACATTGAGGAAGGCATTAGAAAAGAGACAATACGGCTGCTCCTCCGGTGGCAGAGAGCGCTCCAGGGCTTTCGTCAGACCTTTCTCTGCCACTCACAGGGGTTGAAAGGAGGAAGGAGCACCAGGCACTGTCTGCAAATGAGGAAAGTCAAAGCACAAGTTAATTCTTGTTTGCTCTTCACGGCTGTTGGGAGATGCTTTTTATGTGATTCTAGAAGGGCACAGGCATCTGCAGCAGCAAAGGAAGGTAGCAATTAAAGAAAATGCCTCAATATAAGCACATAAATCACTGGCATTTCTGATTTTTGAGCAGTCCACTCTGCACCCAAAAAGGTAGTCTTTAACTGCTGAAACATTCATGAAAAATACAGATTAAACAGACCCTGAAAACAGAAATATTTTGTCCTATGGGATGGGGTCAGCAGCAAAAATGGACAGAAAGGATGATGTGAATGGCTTTCACAGGATTACTGTAGCTCTGATGAGTTATGGTCTTGTGCATGGAATAGAGATGCATTTTGAGGGTTACTGCCAGGGCAGGCACCACAACAACCCCAGCCCCTGTCTCCCAGATGCCAGTCCAGCCTTGAGGAGGAGCAGGGCTAGAGGGTGCATGTCCCTGCCCCAGCTTGCCCAGCCTGCTTCCTTCTGCTTTTACCCCCAGCAGGTCCCCTTACCCTGTGCTTTGCTGCCATGGAGCATTCACCCTTGTTCTTGCTTCTCACCTTGTGCCTCTGAGCAGGTCACAGCTGGTTTTCAGTTCTTCTTTGCTACCCTGCCCTCTTTGCAAGCCTGAGTGAGACCATCTGCCTTCTTGCAGCCCTGAGCCATGGCACCCAGCAGGAGCACGGTGGGGCTGAAGGCTAGGTGTCCCCTGAGACCTTCGGTGGAACACGTTGAGTTGCTCCAGCTGGACAGACCACACTCACGTTCAGCCCATGCCCAGGAAGCAGGTGGGTGCAAAGCAAAATCAGCCCAGATGGGCTCTTTGGAGGCTGATGCTCTCATCTTCCCAGTTAACTGCCCCTTCTGTTGGATTGATGCAAGTGACCATGGCACCATGGTTATTTTGATTTAAAAAAAAAAAAAAAAAAAAACCACACCACATTTTTTCCACCCCTTATCTCTGGAAAAAGATCCATAATTGAAAGTAGAACACAGGAGTATTAAAAACAACTGGGAATGATGAGAGAAAGGGCATGAGTGGGGTAATTGAGCCATGAAAATAGAATCTTAGCCTGTCACATTCGGTACTGCCTAGAGGACAGATTGCTCACTGAATCCCTTAATATATACCTATCGGTGTCTAAGCTTTAAAGACCCATCCAAACAGGGCCATGAGCCACTTCTGGTTAACTTCTAAGGGTGTCAAGTAGTCATCAGACACACAGCAGGATATTAATTAAGGGTTTGAACAGATGGGCATCTACAGATCACATCTGATCAGGTTCAGAAATGAGTGCCCCCCACTCTTCCCAGGAGCTGCTAATTACCACCCATCAGCAGGAGATCAGAGCTCCAGCGCTGACACGTGCACCACAGTGCTGGAAGGCTCCCGGTGCAGTTTAACACAGGCAAGGTGCCCCAGCCACCCAAAACCATGCTCACCAGGCTGGGAATTCCCTCCCCAGGGGGCACTGGGGAATGGGTAGGAGCTGGTGAAACAGAGGGGACGGAACGGATGGAGCAACCTGGGTTTCCAACCTGCTGATTCAGGGACCTACACACACACAGGGTCATGCTAAGGCAATTCACGAAGCATGGCCCAGCAGCTGTAGCTGGGGATCTGGGTGCCCTCCTTCAGCAGTCTGCAAGGTCACCCCTACAAAGCCATATAAACCATCTAGACGCTACTTGTCCTCTCAGCTCTGGAGACTATATGAATAATCCCTTTATTCTGACATTGGGGACGTGACACTTCTACAAAGCACTAGCAGACAAAAGAGTTCTGAAAGCAACAAGCTTCTACTTCTCGCCACCACTGCTTTTCCATACACACTGTCCTATTGACCATCAGCCCCAACGTAAATGTGAGCACACCTCTCAGACACTGTTCTGCAACCCTCACAGCTCTCTGGTGGAGAGAGGTCTTCAAATCTCCATCAGCAGGGACACACGCACCAGCTGCCCTACCAGTTTTCATCGTCCTGAGCCACCCACCTTCCCGCCTGCATTTGTGATACTTATTTCCAACATTTGCAGGAGATGCAGCCGCTAATAGTAGAGCAGTGCAACCGTCTGCTGGTTAATTTGAGGTGACTAAAAGGATTTTCATCAAAATATATCCCATCAAATTCCAGTAATAGACTGAGACTGCAGGGAACCTTGAGAAGGATGAGCAGATGGTGAATTTCCTAGCCCAAAACTTTTCAATATCACCTCTATGTCCCCAGAGGCCAAAGCAACCCAACGAACGTGCTCAGTGCATGGAACATCTTGAAGATGCAGTTCCCAACGTTGGCCACAGACACAACCTCATGCTATAACTGGGACAGCTGCAAACCATATTGTACAAGTCAGAGGAGTGCTGCCCGCTCCCAGCTTCATGGGAGGTTGCAATTTTCCATGTTTTCTGACTGACAAACAGCTGTTAGCAAAGAACAGAAACCCTGAGAATTCAGTATCTCCCCTCCTTCCAAAAACAACAACCCAGCTCTGCAGAACAAACTGGCAGCTATTCCCACATGTTCCCATGCACAGGCAGGTCCCCACCATCATAACCTTATCTTCTGAGATGCTGGTAGCCTGACCTGAAGGAAAAGACTCCTTGGTTACATAGGTCTGGGACATGTCTCATCATCTTGTCTTCATCCCATTGATTTAACAGGATTCAGGCTCGGAGCTGCCTTCGCAGCTCCTGCTCTGTGTGCCCACCCCATTCCCCCCAGCCATCAGCTACAGCTCACAGGAGCCAGCCGCGATGCGATGAAACCCAACGCTCAGGGAGTGCAAAGCCACGAGGCAACACCACCTCTGCAGCTCGGCACTGACAGCCCTGCTCCCCTGCACGTATTTGCATCCTTTGCCCGATGCAAGTGTTCAGAGGAAACTAATCAGGGCAGATTAAGCCAACACACGTAGGTATTTACTTACATCTGCCCGGGTTTGTCAGGGACAGTGTGCAGGGGGAACCGGGAAGGGGTGTACCACAGTCCTGCCCAGCAGCTCCCCTGGCAGAGATGCTCCCAGGGAGGCTACAGCCCTTCACCAGGCTGCAGTCAGTGTCCTCCTACATGGGGTACCTCAAACCCAACCCAGCGTTGGTTTCACCTGTGTTCTCCACCCCTCCCAACGTACCTCTGCTCTCTGCAGGCCTCAGAAGATCAGGGATGTGTCTAAGCTTCAGAAATGACAGGTGCTAAATTGATCTTGGGCACCACAGAGGCAGCCTAAACAGACCCCAAAGTCCAGCCACTTGCACCCAGGACTGCCTTGGCTCCAGGTAGCAAGACAGTCACTCCTGGACGCACACCAGCCTGCCTGATACCCTTCACCCCCTCAATCCTACACATAACGTCAATCTCTTGGTGTCAGAGATCTTTCCTTGCCGTTGCTGGAGGGAAAGGGGCCGGGGGGAGGCAGAGGGGGGCAGCAATGTGGAAAGAAAAACAAAAAACAAACCCCAAACACTAAAAGTTTCCCCATCCATCAGAAAAGTCAGCCCGAGGAGGTCCAAGCAAGAGGCGAGCTCCCTGGCTGAGGCTCAGGACACCCTTGTCCCCCATGATTGTTCCCAAGACCTGTTGAGTTTTGAAAAGGAGCCTGAAATGGGCTTAACTTTATGCAAAAGGCTCTCACAGCGCCAGCTCATAATGCATCGGCTGCTGGGCTGGGTGAGGGCTCCTGCACACCCAGGAGAGCAGCAGGTACCCTGGGTGCCAAGGCCACAGGCAAGCAGAAAACAAGCAGAAGACACCTCCCTCCAGCACTGCTCTGCAGAGCAAACCCCTGCTCCTGTCCCTTCCCACAGCCGCCCAGCCCACACAGCAGGGCAAGACAAATGATTCCTGCTGAAATACATTCCTGAGTTTGGAAGGGCTCAAAGATTGATGTGTCCCCTGGACCAGACAGCTGCAAAGAGGGGAAAAAAAAATAATTATTAATCACTCCACAAATTATACTCCAATACATCCTTCAGGCATGAAGGTCCTCTGCTTGCTGCCACATGCGCTTTCTTTAGGGTACGCACGAATACAGCAGCTGGGTGTGTTTTAAGGGATCCTGCCCATGCACGACAGCCACCAAGCCCGTGCAGGGTGTTGCAGGGGTGCCCTGGCAGGGACAGCAGCCTGGGCTCACCCACCCGGCACCGCAGAGCGGGGTCTGGCTGAGCAGCGTTGCTCGGGAGCAAACCAGCACCGGTCCAAGGTGGGCTGGGAAGCGCTGAATGGATCCCTGCCCATGCCACCTTCCCTCCGCCTGCAGAGGATGCTTTTCCTTTCATCCACACAGTCACGGGGTTTTTTCCCTTCAGTTGTCATTCCTTCTCTCCAGCTGAATCTTGACGCTTATGCCTGTATTTGATCACTCAGCTGAGAGTGTCGTGTTAGCTGCCGTGAATGAAAAAGCAAAGCTCCTCTGGTGTTCCACGGCTGTCTGCAGCCACCTCATGCAGATCAGCCTGTTCGTGCAGGCAGGCGCCTGGCACAGCACACGCAAGCTGGGGTTACAAACACGCTCCGTTATTACCTCCACTTTTTGCATACTTGTACGTTTCCCACCTAGTCACTACTTAAAGGCGAAACTTTCTGTATTTTCTGTCTGCCCAAACTTTTTGAGAGGAAAAAAGGTCTGGAGAACATTTTGTCTGCTTTTGAGCCAAAGGAGAACATCTGAAATTGCTTTTCCCTGTGGTTTAAAGAAGAAAATAACCATAGATACACTTTTCAGAAATGCAATAAAGTAAAAAAGCAAAAGTTTGAACTGGTTTCAAGTCTAAGTCATCAGGCTGGGAACAACAAAACACTTGTAAGTCAGATGAACTAATCAGGTCACTTCTGAGCAGGAGCAGCAGATATCTCCTACATCTGTCCCTTCGGTCAGCTTGTGTGTGATGGTTTTCTTTGCTTCTTTTTGTAGAGGAGCCAAATGAAGTCCTTTCTCCCTTCCTTCCCCCTCTGGCATGGCTGGGAAGTCCTCCCAAACCCCTGCTGCTGGAGGGTTTTGAAGAGGGGGCTGGCCAGCCTGCTGGTGTGGCTTTGGCAGTGGCAAGAGCAGCCCGAGGGAGCTGCAAAGTAGGAACCTGGGAAAGGAAGGACTGCAGCCTCAGACCCCTATGTTAGGTAAAATACTGCAAAACCTGCTATAAAGACTGATATTCCCCCTCCTCTTCTCTGTCCCCGGACTCCAATGCACCAGATGTCTTTGAGGAATTGCACCCTCCAAGAGCACACGTGCCTATTTGCTGTAGCCGTGACCTGGCCAAAAAGACAACTCATGAACCATGCAGGGTGGCACCCCTAACCCACAGCTTCTGGCAAGACGCAGCCTGCAGCAAACCCAAAGTCCCAGAGGAATTTAAAACGTTGGGGATCAGGTATCAGAGCAGCTCTGCCCTCAGCACATCACCTGGGGACTCTCACCATCTGTGGAGCCTCTCTGAGCATCGCTGCTCAGAGGGCACTTGAACTACATGGGATGAGATTTGTGTTGGTACAGCCTCCAATATCAATGAGAACTTAGCTGCTGGTGTCAATAAAGCAGATTTAGCTCTTAACCCATCTCTAATATGTCTGTTTCTTGTAGCCAGATGAATAATGAACAAATATAAATCACAAAGAATTTATCTGATGATGGCAAGGAGAGAAAAAGATGAATAATTTATTTGATAGATATTATTCATCCACCCATAGAGCCAGCCAAGTAATGAAAACATTTATTCACAAATCACTCTGTTGACAGTTGAAAACTTTGTACAATAAGTTATTCATATATATGATTTGACTCCCTGAAAAACCCAAAATAGAGAGCTGACCTTGGAGAGGGGGAAGAAGTGTCAGCGCTGCGCCTGCCTTAGGCCTGCCTTGTGCCTGCCATCCCTGGGGTAGCTCTGGAAAATGGAAAACGGGACCTTCACTCACAAGACAACCCCCGAACTGGACAGTCCCATAGCACATGGCCATGCCTGGGGGCCCAGCCGGAGCCTGTAGTCCCCAAACGTCCTTGCTGAGACCATGCACCAGGCACTTTGTCAGTTGGTAGCACAGCTGAGGTTCTTCAGATCTGCACTGCAGCTTAAAGCACCACAGCTACTCTCCTGCCTGTGGAGACCACTGCTCCCTGATACTTCAGAGGGGCTCCCAGCTCATCACAGCAAAAGTCATTAAAACGTGGCACGTCACTTTCCGATGAAGGTAAAAAGGTGCTCTTCCCACCCACCCTGCTCTGTTCCAAAGAGTACAGGAGCACCCACCACTCCATAAATAAACCCCTAGAAAGGCCTAAAAATAACATTTTTTTTCCTGTCAGAGGACATTCAGCTGCCTTTCCAAATCTTGTGCGGTTTATTGTGTTATCAGAACTATTTTCTCCATCCCATCTTGCAACTTTCAGATTGATTAAATAAGCCAAATGGGTCCATATTCCCTCTAAATAACATGAACAACAGGCAAGCAATGTTACAACTGCCACAGATGAAAATATGATATTTATGTCCCCCTGAATTCCAGTTACTATTTTATAACCTCAGCTCCTCTAAAGAGGGTCACAAATCTACCTGAAGTCCCCAAGTGCAGGGCTGTGCATTTGGATTCTCCAAGTTTTTTAAAGTTACATGAAGACGGACTGCTCCCTATTGGCCATCCATATACAGAGGCACAGAAACACACATTATCCCAACATGCCTACAGAATAAATTCCCAACTGCTTTCAAGTAGGAGAAAAGGAAGAATTTCTACGGCCAGAGCTTTGGAGCTGGTGAACCAAAAAGCTTGTCACAGTTCAATTAATCTCACAAAAAGTATCAAAATCACGGCTGCTTCTCTGAAATAGATGTAAACTATTCGTTCTCCTTTGGTGAATGAAACGGGGCTGGTAATCATGTTAAACCAGGTTGCTTACGAGATTTTAGCGCTTCTGGGAGACTACAATGGAACAACTCTGGGCATATGGCATTTGCAAGGTGCTCTCTCTCTTCCCAGCTAAGATCGTTATTGCAGAAGGCCTGGAAATGAGAATTAACATAAAAGTTCACGCAGGCTGAACAGATGGCTGCCGTTTCTTTGCAGCAAGGACCCTGAAGAAGACCTACATCTGGGAGGGGAGAAAGGCGGAAGGGAGCAGAGCATCCTAGGATGACTTAGGACATAGGGCTGGACTTGACCTCACAAACTTTGTGTCCACAGGTGAGTAACTGCTCTTCATCCTTACCTTCACCTGCAGCAGGACCAAACTCCTGACCCAGTCACAGGCAACCAGCTGTTTGCCCAAACTAAAAAACCCTGCTGGCTTCTACTCAGCAGCACCCAAAGGGAGATCACGCAGTGGGACTGTCCCCAGCCCTGCCCACAGCTGGGCACTAGACAGTGATCAGCCTCCACCGCACCCTCCCCATCCTTGGCCAGGGCAAATGCCCCATTAAAGGTTTCCCCAGCTGATGCATTTCCATGAAAGTTTTCAATCACTCACAACAACAGCCACAAGATTATCAATGTTTCATAGAACAAAACAAAAAAAACCAAAACAAAATGAAAAAAAAAAAAAACAGTTTGAAAGTTCTGACACTGAGCCTTACCTGGAAGCAGAGCCTGGGTTGAGACACAAGCAAAGGCTACACAAGTAAGCTTAGCGCATCAGCACAAGCTCAGCCACACAAGCACCAGAGGCTAGCCAGAGCATCACCAGCAAAGTAATTTTCCCCACTCGAGAAACAGCAGGCTGTTTTCTGGAGCCTTTCCAGAGGTTCTAGTACCGTTAATCAAATAGATCTTTAAGTAAAACCTTTCCTGTGAACACACCTGTCTGGAAAGGAGGATCTCACCTGCACCCAAGAACTTCAGAAAAGCCAAAAAGCTCCACCATGACCACTCCTCTGATGTATTTAACTCCTTTCCCTCAATTACCCAGCCCAGGGCTTCCTATTACTTAATTAACTACCATTAAACCTTCACAGCTGTCTACCAAGGCAAGGATTTAAGGAGGATGTGAACTATCTGAACCCGCTAGCAAGCTTTAGTTAAAGAAACAGCAAAATCCCTACCCTCAAGTAAATTCCTCCCGATTCATTTTTTACTGTTTTTTCCCCACTGTTGTTACCTATTTCCATATTTTTATGTCGGAAGTGAGATCCCCTTCATTCAATTTTAACCTATGATCTGCAAAACCCCTTTAGCCGCTGTGACTGCCTCCATGCCCATTTTGCTGGGGCAGACCACTGTCCCCGTGCAAAGATGCAAGGGATGCAGCGGGGGAGCTGAGGACAAGGTCTACCAGCACGTCGCCATCCCAGGGCCAAGGAGGATGGCATGCTCCCGCCTCTGACACTGGGCTGACCGAAGAAACGGTTGTCAGTGGAAGAGGAAAGAAGGAGCTGGTGTTTTAGATAGCGTTTCTGGCACAGAAAATGATCCTTGACTCATCCAGCAGTGTTTCACCAAGGTGGTGGGAAAAGATAAGAGCAGTTAACGGAGCAGGTGGGCAGCGAGCACTCTTGCAGTGAAGGCACTGGACAGCCTCACCCATCACGAGTGTGCAGAGCCAACCCCGACCTTGCTGCAGCCCGGCTGCCACGTGGGAACGGTCACACCTCACCAGGAAAGAAGGCTCAGAGGGCAGGTAAATCCAGATGAGCGCAACGTCTTCCCATCCTCTGCTAATTCTTGCCTGTCCTGGCTTTGGCTGAGATAGTTA
Organism: Falco punctatus; assembly: GCF_963210335.1. NCBI lineage: Eukaryota > Metazoa > Chordata > Aves > Falconiformes > Falconidae > Falco > Falco punctatus. Next base: position 2,282,010 of record NC_137590.1, read on the forward strand.
ATTTTCTTCTTTGTGCTGGTACAGTGCTGCGGTCTGGATTTAGGATGAGAACAAAGTCGATAACACACTGATGTTTTGGTAGTTGCTATGTCCTGCATACTCTAAACGGAGTTTTCAGTTTCCCACACTCTGCCCGCGAGCAGGGGCACGTGGAGCAGGAGGGAGCAGAGCCAGGACAGCTGCCCCGGCCTGGCCAGAGGCATGTCCCGTTGCACAGAGCATCATGCTCAGGATGGAAACGGGGGGAGCTGGCTGGGACGGGCCGGTCACTGCTCGGGGACTGGCTGGGCATCGGCCAGCGGCGGGGAGCAGCTGCACGGTGCATCACTTGGGTTATTCCCTTGGGTTTTATGCCTCTCTCCCTCTCCTCTTCATTACAGTTATTATTGTTGGGGTTTTTGTTGTCATTACTATCATTATTACCTGATTTCCATTATTAAACTATTCTTATCTGAACCCCCAGGTTTTACCTTTTTTCCCAACTCTCCTCCCCATCACAGTGGGGGGGGTGGGGGGGTGAGTGAGGAGCCGACGGGTGCTTAGTTGCTGGCTGGGATTAAACCACAGCTTTGCTAAAGCAAAAAAAAAAAGTATTTGCCTTAGAGTACCTGCAAAATTTTTAAGATTTCTCTTTGCAGGGAGCAAAACCAGCAAGCAGGTAACAAATGAGATCAGCCTAAGGCATCCTGGGGGCTTTGCTGGGGTGGACAGGGTGGCCACCAGTGTCCCTGGGCAGGTCACCTACATCAGCTCCCCATGTCTGGGCACCTGCCGCTGCTGGGTTACAAGAGGGCAGGCGGGCAGCCGAGGGCAGCCAGCTATCCTGTAGCGCTGTGTAATGCTCTGCACTCACGGCAGGGCCAGCACCCAGGTTTTATTCCTGTCTCCTCATTTTGGGAAGCCCTGGCTTTTGGAGTCCCAGCATTCCTAGAGACTTGTGCTTTACAATTCTCAAAATCCATACGTTTTCAGCTGCTGCCACTTCAGATGACACCATAAAACCACAGTTTGGGTGCATTTACCACCAGAGAGAAAGTAAAAGGACAGTGAGCCTCTATTTTTTTAAATCCTGTCATTGGTTTTCCACTTGAAAGCACGTGGGGCGGCCCACACGGCAAAGGCTTGTACTGCTCACCGGCGCTGCAGGCTCCATCTCCGTAAGCACAGAGCAGAGCCAGGTGCCAGGGCACGGCTGCCTGACACGCAGCTCGGATTTTTCAAAAGGCTTCAGATTTTCAAGGTCTCAGCACCTGCCCAATTGTCTTCAAAAGCATCCACCACGCCTGAGGTGCTGAGGACACTAGAAAAAATGGTTTCCCCTTAAACAACCGCTTGGTGTGAGCTGTCAGCAAACAGGGAGCCTGTGCCGTGAGCATGGCAGAGCTGTGAGCTCCTGGTTTTGCTTTAGCCATCAGCATCAAAAGGGGAAAAAACAGAAAAGATAAAAAAAGAGCCCTTTCTGGAAAAAAAGCAGCATTAATTTCTGAAGGAATTCAGGAAAAGGTCGGATGAGATCCTTTTTGCTGCTTTTTCCCAAGATGTACTCCACTTGGTGTAGAGACCAGGCATCTCTCTCCCCAGTGCTCCAAGCAAACCCATTTTTCAAGCCCCTCTGCTGTCCGTGCCCACCAAGCCAGCCACAGACCCCAGCGCCTCCCCTCCTGCACAGCTGCTCCTGGCGGCAGCTAGGTCAGACTTTGTGCATGGCATTACATTTTTAACCATACCCAATATTCAAGGAGTTTCGACAGCAAATACGTCTTTGCTCAGCCATTACCCCCGGCCACAGAAGTATGAGGCTAATTGCTAATTGCCTCGCTGGGCTGACGAATGACCTTTTATTTGTCCCCTGCCTTAGTACCGGTCCACAGCCTGGTGAGCAGCACAGGTGGGCTCAGCCTCCCCCTGCTCCGAGAGGGAGAGGAACTTTTGATGAAGGGAGATGTATAAATACTTAAATAAAGATGAATAATTAACAGAAGTAATTGTTTTTCTTTCTTACACGACAATTGCCGAGATGCATTATAGAAGGCTACAGATGATTTCCAGCTATTAACAGATGAGGTGCTGGCGTTTAATGAAGGTCACAGAGCGATTTATACAATGTGCTACAACACATTTGGTCAATCTTTTGTTAAATATCTCTGCGGTACTTCTGGCTGCTAACTCCTTGTCAAGCACACGCTTTGCGCAGCTCGCAGCGGCGGGGCTTTTCCGAGCTGTCTGCTTCAGTGTCTCAGCCCGAGCCACTGAGAGAGGAGGAGGGGAAATGGCTGTGAGCACTCTGTCACAAACCCAAGACCAGTGCTCCAGAGCATGAGCAGCCCCGAGGCTGCACTCCCCAGCAGGATGCGGCCCAGCGGCTCCCCGATGCCGCTGCACCCCAGCAGCCACCTTCTCCCACCCGCGGGCACTGCCACCTGCCCACCCCAGCGGACCAGAGGCGGGGGCAAACCCCACGGCTTCACCAAGGAGGCAGCATGGGGGGGTTGCCATGGCGTACAGCAAGGCTGGGACCTGCCACCAGGTACGGCTGCTGCAGGAGAAATACCAGGGAAACGCCGCGCTGCCAGGCTTGAGAGTTCAAAAACTCACAAAAACAAATCAAAGAGCAAATGCGCTGCTTCCTTGGAATAAAACACTGGCTCCAGGGCTGGGTGCTGCCTTGCAGGGATGTGCTCCAGCAGCCACAGCCCCCGTCCCAGGGCGAAGGACCTGTGCGTCTTTACAGGGGCCCATAAGCTGCTGGTTTAATTTGGCCTTGAGTCTCGTACATCTTACAAAAACCCTCTTAAAACAGCTTCCATAAATGCTTTTATTCTGAGGGTGTTCTGACTCGAACGCATCTGATTCATGTCCCCGCTGTAAATGACCCTTTTACAATACAGACCGAGCAGTTGAAGGAAAGCAGAGTTGTTTTCTCCCTGCTATCACAATCAAGTTGTTTGGTATAAAATGTGGCTTAAAAGTGAATCCATAATGTTCCTGGCAATGCAAGGAAACCGCTATTACCAGGAGTAAAATGTAGGTAGTAACTCTGTGGGATTTTCTCCACTGAAACTGTAATTAATGTGGATCCTGTGTACTAAGTGCAGGGAGAAATACAGTCTTCACAGCAGTTAAAATGCATCTCATTAGCACTGAAACTACTGTATCGTCAAAATGCATTATGTTCAGTGAGGAAAAATTGTGTAATTGAATTCCCACCAAAGCACGGTTCATCTGCATCAAATGGCATTGTGCTCATCGTGCAGCTCATTTTGGCTGCTGCTGGAAATGAGGATTAATTAGGATACCTGCTCGTTATTTGAAGGAGCACCTAGATGCGCTGTGGTGAGGCTGGGGGCTGCAGCGAGGGGCTGCGTGCCCAAACCTCGGCGGGGCAGAAAGGGGCTGCAAAGGTCTGGCTGCTCCTGCAGTCAGCTCCTCCGGGTAGCAGGACACATCAGACACAAAAATTTTTTGTCAGTGCAGCAAATGCTGGTGAAAAAAAGGCTGACAATTCAAAAGAAGGCACCCATTTGCTGCATAAATACTTCAGTAATAATTAATAAATGATTTATGCAATTGCTGTTGAATCATTCTAGGCTGGATTGGTACAAGTGGCGGTGATCTGTATAAATCATTTCATGTACAGCACCTAACAAGCATGCTGCACGAGGTGCAAATATGCAAGCTAATAAATTCTCTGAAGCTGTTACACGCGGGGCTCTTCACCTCGTTCAAGAATAACTTATGGATATCTGCATCATTTTAACAGATAAATTATTACTAATTTGAAAAAATACATTAGAAGCTTCTAAAGACAGTACAATGCTAGGGAGACACTGGGAGCAGATAGGGGACACACAGACAGAGCAGCAGGGACATTCCAGAGATCGAGTCTGAACATCTGTGCTTTCACTCAATAGGCTTCCCATCAGACCAGAGTGGATCTAACCTGTCTCTTTACTACGGCACCTCCCACCCATGAGTCCAGGCACCCAGGGGTGTCTGGGCAGCAAGAGCTGATTAAACGCATTTTATATCATCAATTTTCCCTTTTTTTTTAACCAGAGTCACGTGCACGCCAGAGCCCTGATACACGGGGTCTCCTGCATCTCACCAACCCAACGGCCAAGCTGAGGACACCAGCCTGCAAACCAGAAAACCAGAGGCACGGGGGGCAGAGGCATTTCGGAGCAAAGCAGCACACAGGGGGGAGCTCCCCCATCTGCCGCCGGCTGCATCGTTCAGCCCAGGGAGCACCTTACCCCACATTCAGCCACGGCTCCGCACCCCGGCCCCTGGCTCCCGTGGTCCCCGCACAGTGCAAGTGGGAACAGATGAGCCCCTTAGCATCTCCAACCCCCCAGCAGCCCCCCCGGACCTTCCTCTGGGCTGTAGGGGAGGCTGTGGGAGCGATCCATCCTCTTCAGCCTCCGAAAATCCAGGGGCTGCTGCAATATCATTTTAAGCTGCCACTGGGGTGAATTTTACTTACTGGAGGTGTGAGGGATGCTGAGCTCTGGCTCACTCTGGCTCCCCGAGCACGTGGGGCATGGTCCCACCGCTCCCGGGCTCCTGCGCTGCTCGCCAGTGCCTCAGTCACCTCCAGCACAGCCAGGCACATCCCGTTACTTCTTTTCTTCAAATCCCATTATTCAGATCTAACAAGGAAATAATTTTAATTAAGGAAATTAAAAATTTATTTGCATTTGAATTTTAAGTAGGTGTTAATTTGAAGGCACTGAAAGGAGCCTTCCAGCAGCATCAGGATCCATTTGTGTCAGGAGGAGCAGGGGCTGGGGGATGGAGGAGGGGAAGAGCCCACCCCATCACCCAGCGCAGCAATGCTTGTGGAGGGGAGGGACCCGGTCCCTGGGGAGCAGGGCCAGGGCTGGCAGAGGTGGTACGGTGGCAACCAGCTCCAGGCAGCAGTGACCAGGCAGCTGTGACCCTCTCCAGCCCAAACACAGCCCCTGAGCTGTCTGTCCAACATCCCTGACCACCATCATGGGGTTTATGTGCCCTTCAGCCCCCAGCAGACCTCTGTCAAACTACCATAACACAGCAATTGCCAAGAAGCTGCCCAATGATGCTGAGTGAGACACGACTGTTGACGCGACCGTGGAACAGACCAGGTGAGTCCCATCCTGCTACAGCAGCCAACGGCCTCAGCCCCACCTGGCCTTTGCTCCAGTTTGAAATGGGATGTCCTGAATAATTGCTAAGGCTGCCCACAGCTCCCAGGTCTACCTGACAACAGGAGATGGCTTTCCCAAGGTGAGAAAAGGGTCTCCAAGATCCTGTTGACCTGCACAGCATCGGTGTTTTGAGCACTGTTGACCCACCTTTCTCCTTCCAGCTCCTGTTCAAACCCTATTTGTCCATTAAGCAGGTGCCACTCCCTTGGGAAGCTCGATGCCCAGCCAGTTACCAGGCTTTCCCAGTATGGAAATGCCAACCAGCAATGGGCAAAGCAAACCCCCAGCTAAGGAGGTCTCCTGCTAATTGCATTTCTGCAGCAGGTGGGAAAAGCAGTAAAAAAAAAAAAAAAAAAAAAAAGGGGGTTGGAAAATCCTTTAGAGGAACCCTGAAGCCATGAGGCTGCAAGGAGGGATGAACACATCCCCAAGCTGGACCATGTCCCCCTGGGCTGTGGTGGCCTCTTGGGTCCCCTGGAGGGCTGAGGACCACCTGGAGATGTCAGGTCCTGATTCCACTTCTTCCTTTGATTGCTTGATGGTCTTCAACACCACAAAACTCTCCACCACCAGCTTCCTGGGGCTTCCACAGGGGCCACCAGCCAGCGGGCAGCCCAGCTGAATGACGGTGCCACAAGGAGATGGCTTTTGGCCAAAAAGGAGACGCTTCTCATTTCAACACCTTGCAGTGAAGACAGCCCAGAGAACAATGCAATGTAAGGCTTGATTTAACGCATCTGGAAAAGTCCTATTGAAAACAGCAGCTAATTAGTTAAGTAATACCCAGTGTTATTAATTCTGCAGCTCTGACATCATCGATGTATTTGTAATAATGGTGTTTCCTCTGTAATAGCATTAATCATAATGGATTTACTAAGAAATTAAGGGGGAAGGGGTATTATCTCCCTTGGAAACACCATTTGACAGCAGCTCTACCTGCTGTGCAGATTTTTTTTGGTTTAATTCTTCGTGTCTTGCTCATTCACCTGCTTCCCAACACACCCTTGTGAACACCCCTCTGTGAGTGGAAACCACAAGACGGCGAACACAGCCCCTCTCCTACCCAGCGCAGCCGGGCACGGGGGGCTCCAGGCAGCCCCGCCAGCCCCGCCGAGCCCTCGCAGAGGACCAGCACAGCCACCAGCATCTGCTCACAGTGCGTGAGGGCAGGAGCCTCGATGGGCAACATCCAGCTCTCTGGCCAGTTTGCTCATTCTCAGCTCCGTGCTCCAAAGCCCCCTGTGGCATTTCCAGGCGGGCGAGAAATACTCAGCTTCTCTTCCCAACATGTATACAATGCACAGCAATTTCATTGACAATTGTTTCCATAACCCTTTCTCCTCCCAGCAGGCTTCTGCTTCAGGCCGCTTGCAGCAGACCAGGCTGCAGACCAACAGCACCTTGCCCAAGCCAGGGAATCAAGCGAGCCAGCCAGCAGGGACCGGGCTCAGCGCAGGGGTGCCCAGGCAGGGCACCAGCCTCAGCTATGCTGGCGCAGGAGCACCCACACATCCCCACGGCCATGTCCCGCAGGAAAGCTCAGCAGCTCAGTCTCACAATCCTCCCTAGCACCCACCTGCGATCAGAGCATTAAGCTTTCACCAGCAGCTTCTATTTGATAAAAATTAAGGCCTGATTTATCTGCTAAAAATCAGATGATCTGATAAACATTAAAGCCTGATTAAAATTAAAGTCTGAACTCTGAAACGATCCAGCTCAGGATTTTTACTAAGAGCTCAGCATTCCTTGATTAGTTTATGGCCATGCATAAAGACAATGAGATTTTTAATGCAGCCTGCATTAAACTCCTTGGATGACTTGCCCAGTAAAGCAGCGATGCTGTGGCAGGCACCCACCCACCGACAAGAAAATGAGCAGGAGGCATGAAGCAAACCAGCACGGCCACCCTGGGAGCACTTGCTGCTGCTGTCCCCAGTGCAGGGAGCTGGCTGTCCCCAGGGGTGGCCTCCGAGGAGACACAGGGGTGTCACAGCTAATAAGAACATGTGTTTCTCATCCCTGTCTTTCACTGCTTGCAAGGGATCAGGGTCACCTGGTCCATTTTTTCACCCCAGGTTCTTGACACCCAAATAAACACATTTCTTTTGTTGTTGTTGTTGTTGCCCCTTTAATATTTTGTAATTTCTTCTTTTGCCCCTTTAACTTGCAGCAGTGCCTTTCTGACAGCAGAGGAAGCTGGAAAGCCATCGCACCCTGGGTGAACTCTGGATGAGAGTTACTGACTTGAGATGATGCCCGAGCCCCTGCCCGGGCTCTGCGCTTTTCAAAGCCCTGAGCATGTTTTTCCTCTCTCGTCATGTTTGCCATGTTTTGGTTCTAATTTGTTAAGCATGAGTTGCAGCATGGGTAATTACATTTGTCTTAATTAGTATGTATTACCACACACCGCCGCGCTGAAGAGACTTTTCTTCTGTGGCCAGCTTCTCGCCACGGCTGTAACCCCACGTTTCCAGCACCGTGAGCCCAAGCTGCTCAAACAACACAGCCCATTGCCGCCGGGCTGCTGGCAGCGAGTTGATTAAATACAGAAATGCTTTTTGCACATGTGCCCATAAATAAGTTATAAAGTTAGTGCAAAGCAGGATGCCCTTATTACTATTTTATCCTGGTTTTTTGGACCTCACCAGGAGTGAGACTCACCTGCAGGAGAAGCTGTGATGCTTTGTGGGGTGCAGGAGCAGGGGGTGTCACAAGGAGGGATGCCCAGAAAGGTGGGGAGAGGTTCACAGGCAGGTTGGAGGGAGCCTTTAAAGGTATTTAAGGTGAAGGTTTCGAATGAGAGCTGGAGATGAAACCCCAGCTGCAGGGTCAGCCTTTCTGCACATGCTGCAAGCCACCACGGATTGTGGATCTGGGGCTGGAGAGCGGGGCTGGGAGAGGGTGGGGGTGAGGCGTGGAGTCAGACAATTGAATGAGCAGAGATCAGTAAGATTAGTGGTAATACCCAGCATTTCACCACACAACGCCGTGGGACTTGAAAAAGATTAAATTATATTACAAGTGTTTCAAGACGTGTGCTGTAGATAAGCAATGAGAGACATCGTCCATCTTAATTGGAGGACCGGGCACAAGGCTGGGGAGGGAATAACCTGGGGGCGGGGGGGAAACGACGACAGCACCTGCCACTGCCTCCTGCTGAGGGGCCTGATCCAGCCCATGCTGCGGGTAAGCAGGGTGGAAAAGCGCATGAATCCAGAAAGAAAATTAATGCCATGCCCAAGTCAAACCACAGACTCCATTTGTCCCCAGTTCCTTGGTTAACCTGGGTCCCAGGTTATGATTAATAGGGCATGGAAGAGCATGATTCCCCCATCAGGGCTGGGGGATGGCAGGGGTGCAGCAGGCAGAGCACGGGCAGGGTGCAGGGAAGAGCACAGCTGGATCCAAACCGAGCTTATTTCCAGCCCCAGAGCTGCTTACTGGGAATTTTGGATTTCCGAGGCAGCTGGCTCTGGGGCTGAGCACTGGAGTTCTGCTGTTAAAAATGAACTGCCAGGTGCTGCCAACAAGTCACTGACTTTATGAAATCATTAACCAGTCGATTGAAATCAGCTTTCTCTTCCACTGCCATCCTCCTGCCAGGCACCCATCCATCCATCACTCCCAGCTCTGCACATCCACCTCAGTGCCCCAGCGCTGGTCCCCTGGGTCCACGCTGCAGCAGGGTTTGGGTAGGGGGAAGGCACTGTGGATGATGTAGGTGAGAAATGCAGTTGCCTGGCTGCATAAAAAGCACATTTCTTGGTGGAGATGGGCCATTTTAGCATTCGCAATGCTGACAAATGAAAAGCACTGGCTGTGGTCTGGTGCGTTTCAGCCTGGGGCACTGCTGTCCCCCAAATCTTGCTGCCCCTCCCCATGGCTCATCCCACTCTGGCACTGCTTCACTCCTGTGATGGCATCAGCAGCACCCTCCGTCCATGTGCTAGCCCAGCACTAAAGCCCAGCCCCATCCAGCCCAGGGACTGAGGAGGCTCCTGCACTGGGCAGGGTATGACGAGCTGATCAGAGAATTAACAGCCCAGGGGACAAAACCACAGCCAAGACCCCAAAGTGGGGACAGGGGCAGGTCCTGCCCCATTGCAGCCCCTGCAGAGCCACACGGCTGCAAAGGCAGCTCCACCTGCAGAACCGCCTTCAGCTGTGGTGGGACACGCTGGCCCACAGCTTTGCTGTGGTACCCTGGGGAGCAGCTTTGCCATGGGAACCAGGGGAGCCCAGCTTTGCTGCAGCACCCCAAGGACCCCCACTGTGCCACAGCACCCAGCAGACAACAGATCTCCTATGAGCAGAGCTGGGGCAGGGCTTTCCCTTTCCCGTGCTGGGATTTTGCCTCCAAGATCCGAGCGCTGCTCCAGCTCTGCCCATTGGGAGCAGCCTGTCGGGGTGCAGAGCAATCCCCAAAATGGACTCAGGCATTCACAGCATCCCCTGTGCTGCCCCAGCACATTCTGAACGCTGCTTTGCTATGGGCTTTGCTGAACCAGACACCATCTCAGCATGAACACTGAGCCACTTTCACAAGGATAAGCAGAAGAAAGGGACCTTCCTCCTGCCTCAGCTGGAATTCAAGGCAACAGACTTGAGCCAGCTGACACCCACAACTCACCAAGCCCCAGCAAGGACCATCCCCAGCTCCTCGCCAGCCACCGCAGGAGCAACGGGGACCCTGACAGCATGTATCCAGGAAAAACTGCAGTGCTCACTGGGTCTTCATCCCAACGCACCCATTACTCTCCCTGTTCCAGAATTGTTTTTTGATGGATTGTTAAAACAAAAGCACCCCAAACCTTCCAAGCAATAACAGGAGCCGTGGTGCTGAGAAGGAGCTGATTTAGCACCCCCCAGCCTCACTGAGAGATGGTTTGGTGGGGAAGAATAAACTGCAGGTGAGTGATGAAAGCAGCGGGTGTGGGAAGATTTGTCACTCTCTCCGATAGTGAACACTAGAAACTGTCCCAGCAGGAATATCAAAGCAAAACTCTCCCACTTGCCTACCTGAGCGATGCTTCCTCTGCTCACGCTTCACCGCAGCATGGCTCAGCCCCAGGCAGGCTCCAGACGTGGGACACGGGCTGTCCCTTCTGGCCTGGGGCTCATCCCCACGTGGCAGGTCTCCACCTGGTCCCCTGCAGACACACCACACCTGTGTCCCTGGAATGTTACAGAGAAGTTTTCCTCTTGGACATGCCACGAAGGATTTTGCAGTTGGACTCGATGATCTTAAAGGTCTTTTCCAACCAAAATGATTCTACGATTCTAGTACTAAGGGACCAGAGCCCCTGGGCACAGGGGGATGCCCAGGAGGGGATGTGCCTGCAACCACCCAGCCCCGCCAGCCCCAGGGCTGGGCAAACACGTGAGAAGGAGCAGCCCCAGTCCCCAAAAAACACTCCCAGCAAGCCACACGTGCACACAGCCTCTTTGCTCTCCCATCCTTTCGCTCTTCTGATTTAACTTTGTGCCTGTGTCCTTGGCTCCTGTCCAGGGTATATAGACGGTACCAAGCGTGCTGCAAACAGAATAAAGTTCTCCAGTACTGTACTGGCAGGATTATATGAGATTTGTCAATATTTGCTCAGGATTGAGGTGAAACTGAACTGAGTGAGGCTAAGAAATAATGTCAGATATCGGATGTGAAGTGCGTTGATAGCCCACAGCAGTGGCTAATGAGGCATCACCAGCTGTTAAACTGAAAAGCCTCTTTTTTCTTTTTCTCTCCCTCCTTTGTATTTTAACTTTAGGGAAATTGATTGTGAATTATACATTGTACAGCCACAGAGCCGACCGGTGCAGAAAACCAGCAACCTCTAATACGCTCAGCAGTGTAAGCTAATCCGCACGCCTGCCTCATACTAAGGAAGGGAAAAGCAACAGCCAGACCGGAGAGCGCCGCAGGCTGCCGCCACCCCAACCACCGCCACAGGTTTGACTTTCCGAGGGGGTGAGTCTCTGGAGCTCCCACTGACATGGTCAGAGCTGTGAAATTCCGGTGGGAGCAGCCCCTTGTGCTCGTTAATGAATGTGCAAAATTGGGTCACTCATTAGACCCCAGCAGCATTACCCCCCCACCTCGCCTGCAGCCCCTGCACTGCCTGAGGCAGCCCCAGGATGCACCCCCGGACCCCTCCCACCCCCTTGCCAGAGGCTTGGGTGCCCCATGGGGGGCACCCATGGGTCCTCCTTCCCCGAGCCCTGCACATGCCAGCACATGGCACCAGGATGCCTGGGGTGACGGAGAGCTGCTGCCAACCCCAACCCCCATCCCAGCACTGCAGGGCGGCAGGATGTGGAGCTTCCCAAAAAGCCCCTGCTGATGCGGTAGCCCTGGGACCACCTGCTCCCTGGCAGCTTCAGCCCCACGGCCAAGCACTCTGATGAGCCCATCATCACACTCAGACTCACTGCTCACCAGCTGGCCACGGGATATCACTTTTGCAGAACACAATGACAGTTATCCAAAACATTTTTGTAAATAATTATCAAAAAATTAATGCAAAAGTCAGATTCAATTATCATATCAAACCCAGCGTTAATTAGAAAGCAGTGACAGATGGCTCTGCCCCCCCTTCCCTCACCACACATCCTCTCACAAGCACCTCCTTGGTCTGCGGGACACGTGTTGGCATTTTCTGCTGGGAACATGTGTCCTATCGCGGAGCTTTAGCACTTGCTCCCCAGCTCGTGCCTGCAGGCAGCAGGCTGCTAATGCAGAGACTGGAAAAACACATCCTGGATGCTCCTACTGTCCTTGCACGCAGGGATATGAGCACAAAACCCTACCTCCATGCATGTCTGACTGGGCGGGGAGCTTTTTGTTTCCTCCCTGTGCCCAAAAATGCCAGCAGGCCCCTGTGGAAGTCTTACAAGTGTTTCTGTTCTGCACCTCTGCAGTCAGTGAGGAGCAGACGCAGGCAAGGACCAGGATGGACACACGCTGCTGCCACTCACGGGACTCTCAGACCCAGCAGAAGAGCTGTTTGGGGCAACAGCTGGAAAAAAACGGTTACATGTCTCGTGGGGCTGCAGACAGCCCCAGCACAGCCACAACCATCAGCCCAACAATCCCTCCTTGTCCCTGGCTGCACACAGGTTCCCAAAGTCTGGGACACCTTGAAGATACCCAGAGGGAACAGCTTCATCACTGCAACAGATCCTCAGGGACATGCAGCAGAGATGCTCCCCTCCCAGGAGCTGGTCCCCTACTTCTGGGGATGCTCAGCACAGCATGTACTATCTCCAGTGCTCCACGTGAGCCAGCACACAGTGATTTACCCCTCCCCAGGCAAAGAAACATTTTCCTAATCCAGTGATGCCTCCAGGCCCAGCACCCCAACAACCTCCAAGAGCTCAGTCCCAACGTGCCAGACCCACTACCCGGCACGTGGCTGCATGAGCCTCTGCCAAAGTGGAAGTGTCACAGAGGCAAAGAGCATCCTGTTGCCACTGGGTTTCACATTTGCAGCTTAAAATTGTTCATTTCCATCTGTAATAGCTCCACTTACACCAACATGCCATCGAGAAACCATGTGGCAAATTTCCACTTTCTCATCTTCCAGCAGAGGTGAAGGAGAGAAAGGTCTGGGGTGTCAACTGAGCAATGGCAATGCCATGGACACGAGAGGGACACGCTGCTGGTCAGGATGCTGACACGGCACAAGACAGCCCTGGCCAAAAGCAGTGGCCATGCTTCCCAAGAACCTGTCCCCCGGGGCAGCACTGCCACTCTGCACCTCAGTTTCCCCACCTATTACCAGTTTATCCACTTTTGCCAACAAGCCCGCTCCTCTCCTTTGCCATCAAACATCAGCTGATGGTTTTCTTACTAGAAACACGAGAGCCACAACCCAGCCCCGAGCCCATCCGAGGTGAAAGCCAGGCAGTTATGTAAAGTAAGGCACGCTGGGGCACAGCACAGCAGGCTTTGTTAAGCTCCCTACTCAGAAGGGCAAGGAGGGACAGGAGAAGCTCCCTGCATCCCCAAATCGCAGCTGGATCCACCCAGCTCATAAAGTACCTGCACAGGATTTATTCCGCAGACCAGAGTTTGCACCATGGGACTGCTTGCACCACGGGACTGCTTGCACCACAGCCTCTTCATAGCCCTCCTGCCTTCTGGGGGGCATAAATTGTACTGCCATTGCCAGCGTGGGAGAGAAAAGCTTTGGACTGTGACTTCCCTGCAATAAATAACCACGTTTAAAATTTTATCTCCATGTCATTGCTGGTCAGGTAGAGCCGAGACCTGACCCTCCCTGGCACGGGTGACCGCAGGAGCTGGGAAAGGTTGCACCAAACCCCAGAGCATCGCCCTGGTGTGGTACCCTGACAGGCTGGGGAGGCAAAGAGCAGCTGCTCAGGCTGGAGGATGGCTCTGCAAAGGAGGGATTGCACGGCTCAGCCTCACAAATGGCTCTTGCACCTTGGAGGTGATAAAGCTGATGGGGGAAGGACAGGAGGAACGTGGACACCCTTGGCCAAGTGCCCCAAAAGCTGCCGGCCCTGGCCAGGAGAGGCCCCAGGTGAGACTGCAGAGACTTCAGGGCAGCAGCCACGCAGCCATCAGCCAAGTTCCTGCCAACAACCCCCTTCGAAACAGGAGCCGTTAATAAATGGTGACATGTCTCACCAGCAGCTGATCTCACGTGTTCATTCAGCCCCGCAGGGGGCTGAGCTCGGCAGTGGGGACCTGCCCAGGGCTTTGCTCCCTGACGGCCAAGGGAAAAGACTGAGGACAGTTCACCCCAGCTGTTTTCATACCAGTGAGCAGTCTTCTGATTCCAGCCCCAAACGCCAGAGCCAGTAACACTTTCTCCATAATTGATGCCAGAGGAGGTGTCCAATTTATAATGAAGACAGGGTGTATTTTATTTATGATTAAACTGGTCTCCTTGTTCTGATTTTTTTTTTTTGAAGAACAAGGCAAAGTTCTTCCCTGGAAGCCAAAGAAGTGCAATCTTGGAAAATGCAAAGCAGGAGCACAGCTGGGGTCTCCTGGTTTGGGGACAAAGCTGTGCTTACGGCAGCCTTCAGAACAGCAGCTTTCCTGGCAGGGTGAAATAAAAGATGTGAGTGTAGAGAGCTGATCCGCTGAGCTGATCCCTGCTTCTGCAGGGAACGGCTGCAGGATGATGAACGCCTCTGCGGTGTCCAGAGCAGCATTGCTCTCTAGCTGCAGGCTCGGATCGCCTCCTCCTTCAGCTGGCTGCAAATTTTCTCCAGCTCTTGTTCTGTTAATAGAGACTAAAGAGACCACTGCGTGCTGCTGCTTCATGAAGCAACAGCGCAAGGCAAAGCAAGGATGCCAAAGCATCAGTGGCCCCTGGGAAGGTGCCGCATCTCTGGCTGGGTGCCCGTGTCGGTGCCCGGGAGCTGCAGCCGGCCCTGCAAGGGATGGAGGTGGTTGTGCTGCCAAAACCTTACCGGTCCAGAAGAAGAAAACATCCATGCTCCCTGAACCCAATGCTGCTGTCACTGGATGTGACTCTGTCACCTCCAGAGGTGACCAGAGCAGGAAAACTCAAGTTGCTTTTCCAGCATACCTTGGTGGGAGAGAGCGGGATCTCTGGAGCCGCAGAGGACGCTGTGATCCAGGCTGAGCAAGGGACACCTGGCGAGCTGCAGGTGCAGTTACTTGAAAAAGAGCATTCAACTTTTTCGCAGGATCTGATACATCCCTGCACAGCCAAGCCGCCACGTTACTGCCCATCAGATGAGCCACAAGAATAAGTCGTGCAACCATCCAGGCACCCTGGGCTTCCCTGGTTATGGTAACGATATTCTAGTCTTCAAGTTCCTACTTCCACCCTATTACATCCAGCTGCTGCTTTTTAGGGGGTTTTGTGCAAAAGTGCTCCATGCCACGTGTGTTTGGTGTAACCCCACTGCATTTTGCCTTGTAATCAGATTTTCCCCTTCCCCTACTATGCTCACAAGCAACTCAGCTCCCACCAGCCCCACACACATCCCACCTGTGTGAGCACAAGCACTCCTTGCCTCCCCAGTTGGCATCGGCATCGAGGGGAGCAGCAGCATTTGTCACTGCCTGCTGGAAGGATGCCATTGTCTGGTGCACACCCCCTGCTAGGATGCCTGCAGCCACGCAAAGCCAAAGCCCATGTTTCTCCCTGTTCTCCGGAGGGTTTGAAGAGCGCTGTGAGTTGCCTCCCGACTGCTCTGCCTTGCCCTCAGGGGAACGGGCCAGCAGCAAGGCCCAAGCTTCGAAAGCATTCGGAACATTCAGCATCACCCAGGGGTTGGCCCACCCTGATCCAGTGGCCATGGCCCACGATGGCCCTGCATGGGCAGGGGGCAGGTGGGACGGGCAGGTGCTGGGCAGTCCTGAGCCGCCTGTCCCAGCAAGAAGGTGCCCACCTGCCTGCTCAGGGACCTTGAAAGGGCCAGGGGGGCTGCGGTCCCAGCATCCAGAACCTCCCCGCCTTGCTGGACCAGCTGCGGTTTAACACCTACTGAAATCTGCAGCGGCACTGCCCTCTGCTGGCAATCCCGCCCGCACGGCCCTTCCCGCACCGCGTCTCCCCCAGATACCTCGGGGAGCAGCTCGGCTGCCTCTGGCTGCTCCTCTGGGCACCCACAGCATCCCCAGGGCCGAATCCCGGTGGCACCACTGGCCTCAGCTGGAGGGACTGGGCGAGGAAGACCTTCCTCCAAGGCTGGGCTGCGGGCTCCGGCAGGCTGCTGTGTGCCCAGGAAAGCAGCCGAGGGACTGGAAAAGGGGACTGGTGCCTTCCAGGGGCTGTGCTTCACCCTTGGGGAAACAAGGAGCTGAAAATTAAGGTGGGGGGAAAAAAACAGTTTTCATTAACAGTTGGCAGCTAGTGACCCTGTCGCAACATTAAAATGACGATCTCTAGAAGTTTAACACAGATCAGGAGAGAGACACAGAAATTATTTTATGGTGGGAAACCTCGTTGGGAGATGCTTTCCAGAGGAGAGGGACACCTGGCTGACGGGCCACTGCTGCTTTTGGTGCTGGGGTGCCGCTGGCAGGGTGCAGGTGATGCTGCTGAGGGCACCCTGCCACCTCCTGCCCCAAATCTCAAGTGAAGAGCCAGGAAGGGTCGGCAGGATCCCCCCGCCCTGCCCCCCGGCTGTGCCAGCAGCCCGGCCCCGGGGCCGCACAGCGCAGCGCCCTGTCAGCGACTGTCCAGAAATGCAGTTTTGCCTCCAAGTGTCCAAGCAGGATATTGCACAGGGCCCTCGCCCCCTGCACAGCCTGCAAGCTGCGTTTGCGTCGTCTCTGCATGAGGCTGAACCGATGTGGAGAAGGGGGGTGCGTGTGCACACACGTGTGTGCATGTGCATGTGCAGGCACAGCAGAGCGGCGGGACAATCCAGGGCAGCAGGACAAGATTTTTGGTTGTGGCTCTGTGCTTGATAGCCCAGACCAAACCCCACCAGTGCCTGGGACATGTGAGATCCTCAAGCTGGGGTGCTGCCTACCCAGGACCCCAAAAAGCTCTACAAGTCTCAATTCCACCTAACCCCAAAGCCACCTTCTCCCTCCCCTGGGACCAGCTGCCCCCAGCTGGGGACAGAAACTGGGAAGTTAGCTGATTTTAGAGAACTCCTGGTGGCAGATCTGTCCGAGGCATTTGGCCCTGCACATCGTGCGAGCTTCCACGCGTCAGCTGAGCAGGCAACAAGAACAGGGGCAGGGGTGCAGGCAAACAGCCGAGCAAATAGCAAAAGGCCAGAGAAACCCCAAGAACAGCAGGAGGTGATGTGAGCAGGCCAGAAGGGCAGCACGAGCTGGCCCCAGACCCAGCTGGCCCCAGCCAACCATCCCCCCTTCACACCCATGGGATGGTGGCACCGGATGGTCCCAGCCACAGCTTTGAGATGACATGAAAGGGAACATCACCTAGTTCCCATAGTGCAGGCAAGACAAGGGGAAACCTCCAATAATGCCCTAAAACGTGACCTAAAATCCTGCCAGCTGACCAGCCCAGGAGATGTCCCACAGGGAGCCAGGGGACGGAGGGATAGGCTGCCAAGAGCCGCAAGATCTAGAGAGCATCACTTTGATTTAATGGATCTTGATGTTTGGAAATTAAGTCAAGAGAGCTCTTTTATTTGCCACAGTGCTGAGGATAAGCTGAATGCAAGCAGGATTTAGAGGGGGGAGAGCTTTCCAGATGAGCAAAGTGCAATTTTGTCAAAGGCGCCAAAATAATGACAAAAATAACTAGCAGGGGAGAAAGGGAGTGTTAAGCGTGGCATACAAATGTCAAACTCCGGATGCTCTCAGCAGAGCCATAATAAGAGGGTTTAAGCTATTATATCGATTAGCAGTATTACACCTCTTGAGTGAGAAGAAACTCATTCTTACAGGCAGGCCCGTTTCATAAATATGCTGCATTCGGAGGCTTCAACAGGCTGATTGGTTTCAATGGAAGAGCGGGGATTTAAATATGTCTGCAAAAGGGATCAGAGTTGCAACTGGTGATGGCATCTCCAGGGATGAAGCCACACTGCCATAGTAACCCAAAGGCTGTCACAGCCAGGGGTACCTGCAGAGGCGCGGAGAAGCCCACGTGCTTCCCAGGGCACCAGCACCCCAGGGGAGCCACGCAGGGCCGGGCTGCCCAGGGAGACACCCCGCAGCCACGCAGCCCTGGTGCAGCCCTCCAGCCCGCTCCGCTTTTCAACTGCCCCGTGCTGTTAAACGCTCACCTGGCACCAGCGATGCACGGGATGATGGAGGTGGCCTCGGACCCCGGCAGGTGATGTCCCACAGGGATTGTGCCTGGGGATGCAGCAACTGCAGCATCACTGGAGCATCCGATGGGTTTCCATGGTGGGGTTTAACAGAGGATGTAGGCAGGGTAGGTCCAAGGTAGAGAAGAGGAGGAAGAATGGAGAAGCACAAGTGGCTCAGCCCAGGCTGTGACCTCCAGGCCAGAGGACAGCAATTCTTCAGTGCCAAAGGAGAGCTGCAGCCCCAGCCTCCCCCCAGAGCACGGCCGGGGCTCCCAGCTGTAGCCCAGCGCACACCTCATAGCACCCACATCGGCTGCTCCCAAGGGGCCCGGCCTGGTGGCACCCATCCGCCCCACGAGAAAGCCCAGCAGCGAGACATGCACAGGAGTCCAGGGCTTGAGGGTCAAGTTTAGGGCTGGGAAAACTGGGTGCAGAAGCAATGAGACAATTGACAACATGGGGCAAAGACAGAGCCAGGGAATTGTGACATGTTGCTGTGAGAACTGGAAACAGGGTTTATTTGGCAGTGAAGTACAGTCAGTGGTCCCCAGATCAGGACCAGGTCCCCACAGGGGATCCAGCTCTACAGGCAAAGTACGATGCCGTGGGAAGGGGGAGTGCGACAGAGGTAGGGGGGCGGCCAGCAGCAGACAGGGAAAAGGAAGTCCCCAGGCAAGCGTGGCAGCTGATTTATGCCACTAAGTGACAGCCATGAGCTCTCACTCCTAAATGAAATGCCATGCCCTGTGCACGCACAGGGTGCACCAGCTCCTGAAGAGCTAGGGAAGCATCCCTGCTCCCTCCCATCGCAGCACCCACAAACATGGCCAAGATGGCACCTCCGCCCCTTTGTAAAAGGTCTCCTGCCTCCCACCGCTTCCATGTTCACCTTCTTAAGCTGAGGACGCAGGTTCTCCACGTCTGCAATCTCCATCCACCGCTGAAGCAACCACACTAACAAACTGGCACCCCAAGGGCGCTGCTCTGAGTTCAGCCTTGCCCACGCTGTGAAAGTGAACCACAGCCACACGCAGGCACTTGACTGCTGACCTCCACTGGTGCTGAGCACGGGCAGAGCCAGGCTCTGGCACAACTGCAGGAACCAGCACCCAGACCCGTATGCCCCTTTTCCACCCCTGTGGCTGGCGTTGAAGGCGCACCTGACCCACCACTACAGACAGTGGCCATGCACGGCAGGAACTTCCCCAGACACAGCTTTGCCAGTCAATGCGCAGCACTTCATGCATGCTGGAGGTGAAACACTCCAACCGCAGCAGGTGGAGAAAACAAACAGAACTTCCTTCTCTCAGCACTGGAGCCATTTTCCTCGCTGACACAAAGTAGGCCATTTAGCCATGAGCAGTAAAAGAAGACCTATGAATGCAAGAACCGCTGCAGCATAGCCAGCACCAAAGCCTTGGTCCACAGGAGGTCCATTAGGGACAGCCAGCCAGGGTACAGCACTCACTCCTGGGGAGCAAAGACACCACTCCGATGACTTTTTCTGGAGAAGTCACACTTTCGCTCGAGTGTTTCAGGCACCAAAAAACAGTGAGCACAGTGCCCCCCCCCCCCAACCCAAGACGGCTCCTGCTGTGCTGGGCACCCAACTGCTCCCACACGACGCGCTGCTCTGCTCCTGCTGCACCTGGACCTGTGTGTGAGGCTGAAGGCTCCCAGCGAGCTCCTCTCACTCACGCCAGGGAAGTCCCATGAAGTGCCTGCCAAGAGCCTGTTACTAATGCGCGTTAACTAACAAGCAAAGTTGCTTATGACTCATCAGTTAAAGCAACTGGAGAGTGCTTTGCCACACCAGTGGCTAATGGAGCCCCTCATATTTCCTGCCCATGTAACAACACACTAAAAGTTCTCACAGTTAAACGTCCCTGTCTTAAAACGGTCCCAGAAAGAGCATCTCTTGGCAAAAAGACCAGGAAAGGCACACAGAAAAGCCCTTTATACATCTGGAAAGGTAAAGATACAACAACACTGAAGATCTATTTCATAGAAAGCAGTACTGGGCAGAGTTACGGATTTCCATCATTCCTGGTAGGGAACGACCCCCCCACCTGCTGAAACATACAAGTGCTCTCCAGCCCCAGGGCACGACATCTGCTGAAGTTTACAATCAGCAGCACTGGAAGCAAGACCATCTCAGTCACTCTCTAGTACAGACTTCGCAAGTGCTCTTTGTGCAATCACCCCGTTCTAAAGGTACAAAAGCAGACACTTGCTGTGAGTGAAATCCTGAGCCTTTGAGCAGCCACCATGCAGCGACCTGTCCCCTGACTCCCCCAACCCAAATGTCCAGCATAAATACAAAACGCTTCCCTGCCACTCCTGGCAAAAGCATTGTGCTCCCCTAGGGTCAAACTACAAATGCAATGTCCTGGTTTCTCCACCTGCACAGCAGAGTAAAAGACTGAAAGCTTTCTAAGGGAAAAGCAGTAATGAGGTCCATCAGCCCAGACTATATTTTTGTCCTGCTTTAAATGTGTCTGTCTATACATGCATGCAACATCGACAATCATTTTCACTCTCCCTGTAGGAAAACCACAAACTGGAAATACCTGGATCCCAGTTTTCTGCTTGCCTCCTTCAACATATAACAGCAGCTCTACAAGAAAATGCTGACGCAGCTGCAAATTAGGTTGCCCAATGACAGCAAGTTAATCGAGAAGATTCTCCTAGCAGGAACTAGACTGCCTTTCCTACAAAAGGGAAATCCTGGGCGTTGAGTGCACAGCTACACAAAGCCTGCTGGCAGGTGATAGCTGCTGCCTTTCACACTGCATCTTGGTGCTCTTTACAGGTAACTTCTGCCCACAGAATGAGTCTGAGCAAGACAGAAAAGCGTTTTACTCTAAGCACTTTAGCTATTCACCAATATTATGCAATATATAGAGGAATTCAGTGCTATTAAAAGCCAAAAGGTGATCAGTTCTCAGACATACTACTGAATTGTAGGATTAAAAAACCATCCCATCATTTATTAAAATAATCAAGAAGAAATAGGTGGTAAGAAACAAGGTTGTCCTAGCCGTCTGGCTAAAAGTAAACAGGAATCATGACACACACGCTCATTATTGCATTTTCTTCTTGCTGTGCAGACTAGGTTCTTCCTTTAGTTAAAGCAATTGGCTAAATGAACAGGAAAGAAAACATAACCCAGGAAACAGCTGGGTTGCCAGGTGGTGCCTCTGTCACTTACAGTTTCTGAGTTTCTACATCAGTAACCTTAAAAGCATTAACAGCACTTATGGGATTTCTTTTTTCTCTCCCAGCTACACCTGAACACTTCTATTAAGACACTCCACTGCACTTGAGATACTCACCCATAACTCCTATAATACTACTGCTGTAAAAGACATTATTTGTTAGCACAGTGTACAACAGATATCACTTCTATGACAACAAATATAAAGCCAAGGCTCCCAAGTCTGTCCCTAAACTTGCTGCTGCTGCTGTTAATTCAACTTTGATTTCCCCTTTAGTGTGGCGATTTCGACACGGTGGACCAGAGTATCATTGCAATAAGAAAACAGCTACAGCAGCCCTCCAGCAATTTTGCTTAGCCAAGACTGTAGTTTTATACAACTAAGCTGCAGTCATACAACCAAAGTTCAGCTAACTTTAAGCTGTATGTCACCCATGCAGAAAGAGGCCAAACTGCATGTCAGTCATAGCCAGATTACTTAAACATCACAAAAAACTGACAACAGTAGCCACAGATGAAAATTAATCAAGATATTTAATACAGTGCAATCCATAGTAGTTTCCTAATTAAAATAATTGTGTGCATGTACCTGAATGGGTTATCAATTATCACAAAAAAGCAATAACCATTGTAGTGCTATGTAGAAAAACATACAACTGAAATTTAAATCTTCCCTACTTCCAAGATGGCAGCTGTCAATTGCAAATCATTATCACCAATTAAAATGGGAACAGTGACTATGTTGTTGCGGTGACAAACACGAGGCTGGCCACACAGCAGTCAAGGGATATAAATAGAACTTGCGAAGAACTAAAAACCTAAAGCATTCTTGCACCTAAACACAATAAGAAGCCGATGGTGGCTTACGACTCTTCCTGTTTTTTAAATGCTTTACAAGACTTCTAGACACACTTAAACTGACTTATTAAAATTACAGAGTGTTTTTCAGCCTGTTTCAATTCAATATGGCCCAAACTTTGAAAATGAAGATCCAGCAGTGGCAGTCGCACAGTCCAAAAGCTGAATGTTTGATTTTGCAAATACCTTTTTACAGAAATTCAATCGTATGAACTGCAGGCAATTCCCCCTGCTCCCCTCTCTTTCCTTGTACAGACCATGCTATGCAGAAAAGAGCAATGCAGTTCCCACTGCCTTGGGTTAAAATTAAAGATAAAGACATTTTGCTTATGCTTTCTCCTCAACACAACACATTTGCACCCATAATAGGTAATCAGAGTCTTTTTCCAGCCAGTTACTGCTGTGGTTACATGGTTCCTGCCCAAGCTTCCAGCTCTTTCATGTCATCATCCTCTTCTTCCTCTTTCTTCTTGGCTGCAAAATATTAAAGAAAACAAATGAGGGGGAATCTTGACAGGACCTCGCCTCAATTCTTTGCAAGGGAAAAGCCTCTGTGTGTCACTGACTAAACCAACAGATGAAGCAACAAATATCACTAAAGGAAAAAAACCAAACCTTTTAGAACTGAAGTAAAAGGTGCCTTCTGAAAAAGCCAGCAGGGCTAAACTTCCTGGTATTACCACTTCAAGTGGAAAAGACAGTTACTCACATGGGAAGAATGCAAAGGTGCACGAAGGTTAAGATGTGTGCACCAGTGGTGTTTTGTCATTTTCCATCATCACCAAGCCTCCAAGCAGAAGACCCCAAGCCTTTGGCTTCTGAGCCTCTCTGAGAGACATATTCTTACAGAAATTCGTCAGGCATCTCCAGTACTACAGCCTCTCTCCCATAGAAAAATAAATTCCTTATTCCATCATTAAGTCCTCAAAGTGCAATAAATGAGGCTGTTGTGTTTTGGTCTAGCCAGGTACAGAATTTGGAGATCTCCAACTCTTGTGTCTGTCTGAGCTCTTCCAGAGGCTGAAGAGCTAACTAGCACTGGGTACATGCTGCTCCCCTCCTCTTGCCACGCTCACTAGTAATTGGTTGGATGTGGACATTAAGCAGCAGGCTACACACTGCCTTGTTATTATTTTTGGTCCTTCCAGAGGAGTAAATGGTGCTATTTGTCATAATGTGACAAGTCCAGTTTCTGGAGTTGAAAACCATTAACTCAGCAAAAGGTTTTAACACAAAAATAGCTGCAATAATTTTGGAAAACATCAGAAAAAGATGTCATTTCCTCAGACAGTGTTTTGCTTCAAAGGAAGAAAGAAAAAAAAAAAAAAAAAAAAAAAAAAGAGTCAAATAATTCATACTCAAAATGGTTTGTGTCAATGAAATGTTTCCAAATGAAACATTTACGTAACAGAGAATTGAGTCAGCTTTAAGTCAAACTCAAGACCTATTATTTGTACAAGTCTGGAATTTGTTTTTCTATATTAAGCTCTTCCGGTCTCCATCAAAAAAGAACAGCTTTTGCCTGAATTTCTCGTGACAGCAACTTAGCTGACAGGCAACAGCAAAAAATTCTTACTCAGACTGATTAAGTCAAAATCCAGACAGCTCCTAAGAACTGGAAAAGCAGGAAAGCTCACAGTCATTTTCCATTCAGTGAATAAAGAGGAAGTAATAAAGCAGCTCTACCACAGAAGACACATTAGTTATTTCCAAAGACACATTAAGCATGTACCTGCATTGTTAGGTAAAGCAGTCCCTTCGAAAGTCTGACCCATGATGACCAGAAGGAAACTTTTAATCCCAGTGTGTATTAAATCAATTTTAAGTAAAAAACAATTTAGGTTAAAAAAAAAAAAAAAAAAAAAAAAACAGAAACAAAGAACACCACAAAAACCCCACACACCACCACCCCAGAAACCCAAGGTTTCCCAAATGCTGGTCTTGGAGGCAGTTTTATTTAAATAAAAGGTAGCACGCCATTTGAATACATCAATGGAATTCTAATTTCTATCCAAAAGCAGCTTAACATAAATCCTATAAAACAGTGAGTTTTATACTCACAGTTTTTACTACAAAAACATTCATGATTTTTATTATTTGGGAAGTGCTACGTCTATAGAAGTCTTATGCTGTGCTGTATAGTTACTTAAATATGTGCACAATTACAATGCCTTTTACTAGTGCATTATATATACCTAATATAATGCAAAAAGTATATTTGGGTCCAAGCCAGTATGTTTTAACATCCATACCCAAAGAATATTTAGAGAACAGACCTTCTTAAATCAGCTAGAAAATAAAAAGATAATGTACACGCTTATTTAATGTATTTCTCCTGCTGTTGGACCTGAATCTAGATAAAGTCTCAAATTTAAGACACTTCCATAGAACTCACTCCCTTCTCATCAACACCTGTCAGCAATTCTGCCTAGCAAAACAGCACTAGAAAAACACAAAATCAGTTACGTCAAAATAGAAGAACTGTAACGCACAAGGAGCAAACTTCATAGCGTGCCACCTAAAACAGACTTGTTGTTTGGCAGTATCTGCTACTTCCCCAGTCATTTTAAGCCTGGAAAGGCAGCAACATAATTATAGACAGACCGACCAACTGGGACTATTTTCATCCACTAGCATTTTTTCCTAAGTAAGCACATGAAATAGAGCCGCAAAGTCTACAAATTACTCATAACAGATTAAGGCAGATTCAGCAAAATTGGCTAGTAAAGCTTCACACCCCATTAATGCATGCCAGAGGTATTCCAACTCAACTATATTTCATGAGGTATCACTTCTATCTATCACAGAAGACTGATCAGTTCAGATTTAACAGCAGCTCTGAATTGTCTGTGTAAATAAGACTATTTCTTGCCTGTTCTCCACATAAAATCACCACACTAACTAAAATTTCCTGGATGTATGTGCTCTAAACCTGGGATGACCATAAGTCTGGTACTGTCTGGCTTGAGTACGTGCAGACCTCAGAGGAGGCAACAGCTGTCCCCAAAGAGGGGACTATGAGGTTAGTTCCTCCCAAAAGCCGGAAAAGCAGGGATCAAGTTAGAAAACACAGCAGCAGGGAGCATGGTCCAGTGCGGGACTCTGAACCAGCCTGGACTAATTCCAAGAGCAAATTTACTCTCCACTCCCTTTTACAGCCTTGGTATGTTTGCCAAGATAACTTCCCTGTTAGGCCAGCAGCACCTAGTAGAAGGCTTCCTTTGTCCACATCTCCACTCTACCCTGAGCGTCATCCACACTGTAGATAAACCGGTAGCACTAGAATAGATAATAACTGTTCCTGTGATCGCTATTAATTTTTGTGTTTCTTACAAAAGGCAGGCTACCCCCATGGAGAAACGGCACCTAGATTTAATTTGTGATTCATTAAACAATTTCAAGCAAAATGTCCGTGTTGCCTGCAGCTAGATCTCTCAACAATGAGGAGCTGGCCATTAAATAAGCACACTTTTTAACAATCCAAGATGTTTCTGGTAAAGGTCCACACATACCTGGCTTTGATGGTATTGATATTGAGGGCACATTTGGTAGTGGTACTGTCTCGGGACCACTTATTTCCAGCAAGTTTTTGTCTAGTTCTTCTTGTTCTAGTTCCTCTAGTTCTGCCATGAGTTCATCCTAGGTTTTAAAGGAGAAAAATAAAAAGTAAGGAACTTTTAAGTCATGTTTATTATCAAGTAGCTGATCATCTTATGAAAGAGAAAACCATCTCAGAGCAAACTGAGGAGATGAGGAATCTGATTCTTCATCTGAATTCCTGTACATGATATCTCTTGGAGGGTGAGGAGGGTGAGGAAAGCAGTGAAGAGAAGAAATTAAGTGAAAACATTCTCGGATCAGGCCATCCAGACCATTCCTAGCATTGTCAGGGTCACAGCTGCTGCATGCATTGGTAGCAACAGCTAGTAACAAGTTTTAGGAGAGACTTTATACCCTAGTAGTGCACCTAGACACATGACATATGCAGATCTTAAAAAGAAAGATCTTTTATGAGTCAGCATGCCTGGAGGTATTTAAAAGACAGGTAGACATGGTTTAGTGGTGAACTTGGTAGTGTTCGGTAACAGGTGGACTCAATGATCTTAAGGCTCATTTCCAACATAAATGATTCTATGATTTTATGACATAAACAGAGGCAAATTTAAAGCATACCTCATCAAATTCCTCCCCAAATCCTACTGGCTTTGAGATGGCTGTTGAAATCTCATCTGCCAGCTCCTGCTGTTCTGCAATGTCCTGCATTAATTCATCTACTTTATCAATATCCCTGTAAAAGAAAGGAAGGAGTTCAATATAATCAGGCACTTTCCCAACGAACGCTTAAGACTGTATTTCATGTTTTTGTAGAAATGCCACGCCAGTGACATTTACAAGGTCCTTTCCCAAAATATACTTTGCATGCAAATCTGAATTTTATCCCCCTGGTCTCAACAAAATTATGCACGTGTTTTTTTACTTTTCCCTAAGAGTTAGCTCACAGCAGTTATACACTGGGACTTCATATGAAGAGGTTTTGTTCTGCACTGCTGGTATTAATAATAATTTGCTCTGCTCCCTGATCCAGCATTATTACATCTACAGTATTTGCTTTTAGAGCAAGTACAACATTCCCATAATGCAGTTTACCTTTAATTATTGCTACATACACAAACTCCACTGCACAGAAAAGAAGTTTAAGTCTTCCCCTGAGGCTTAAAATTCTTGCTGCTACTAGGTGGATCTGTAACTGGTACACCTCCCATTTGCTTTAGACTACACTGGTGCCAGCCTCCTCCTTTTGGACAAAGGCAGCGGCTTTGTACCATATAAAATGCCAAACTAAGAAAGCATTCATACTTGCATATTTGTTCAATATGAAAGTATATCTAGTATTTTAGTTTAAGTTAGAGCCTTTTAAAAGAAGATTTTGCTACTCTAGCTCTACCTTTGGTTATGAAACACCAGGTATTTAGCAGATCAAACAAACGACAAACTAAAATTCCTATGGAAAGATGCAGAAAGGAATAACTTACATGTTGTCATGAGCAGCTTTCATCGCTTTGGCGGCAAAACCCATATTCTTAAGCACTTCAGTGTTAGTGTTGGCATTCTCAAGGGCTTCCCTCTGAAATTCAATCGTTGATAACGTGCCATCTATCTGTGCAAGCTGCTTCTCATACCTCTTCTTACGCTTCAGTGCCTGAAGAGCAGCTGAACAACAGAGAGGAGGGTAGAATTTGTGAGATTTATGTTCAAAACAGCCATTTGCTTTTTGTACCAAATACCACTCGGTACAGAGAAATATTTAGCATATTCTATTGTTTGTTGTCCACTTTTCTTCCTAGATAAACTAAGTTGCCTAACCCTTGTGTTCACCTCCTTCAACAAAATTGTTTACAGGTGGCCAGATGCCAACCATCCATCACCTGTCACACAAAGGACACAAGCTGAGAAGCAACTCAAGGATCTGTAGTCTGGTCACTCTTAACACACCATAGATCAGAGACTACGCTACAACAAACAGCACGCCTCAATATGCAAGCTGACTCACTTAAAAACATCTTTGCTCACCACCACCCCGATACATCAAGGCCCAGCTGTTGGTGTAGCTCCTGTCAGATGAGGTTATGATGCTGCTGCAGGTCCCCACCGGCCAGCTGAACTCCTGTCCAGCTGCTGGGAGAAGCAGCTCATCCAACTACAAAGCAAGCCAAATGCTTTTTCAGCTTTGTTACTCAAGGCTGTGAAATACATATGCACATATATAGAAATATTTATATATAAACAAACTTTGTGCACGTTTCATATTACTCCTACTACAAGGTACTATCCACACAACAGTCTCTACTGAGAGACGTGAGGAGATGCCACCACTTAAATCTGGTTTGAGCGATCTGCTGCTGGGAAGCACTTGTACAGTGCCTGCTCGTGCAAGCGGAGCCCACCCATGACCACACCATCACAGAGCTCCACACCCACAGGGATCAACAGACGCAGCATAAGGACTGGTCCAACTTGCTGCACAGCTCGGCTTCTCCAGCTCCTTGTGCAATGCCCAGCTCCACCCCAGCCAGCAGGTATGCACCCAGCAGGTGACAACAGTCAGCTCGCTCTTCCCGAGACACCCGCACAGACAACAGGTGCATGTCCAAACCCCAAAGACTGACAGCGAACACAAGCTAGTTACATATAGTAACCATGCCTGTATGTGGCTAAAACTTTTGATAGGACCTGCAGCATGGGCAAGACCCACTAAGCACTGTCAGATGACGAACAACCACCAAGTATCACGTGGAGTAAGACAGGAGTACAGCTTCCCTTCATGGCATTCCTGCTTCCCCTTCTGATATGAACAGACTTATCTGACACATGACAGACTTGGTCATATAATACACCCATGTACTTTAAAAACTCAGCTTGGACACAAGCTGCTGCCCTAACAGCCTTACTCCCAGTTTCTGAACTCAGCCACACACACCCCACATTTCTCCAGTGCTCTAATCTCCGTGAGACTCACAGCAGGAAACAGTCAACACGACACACAATCTGCTCTGCTAAAAATCAACATCCTGGACCTCACAGTAGCTCAGTCACATGCAGCAGGAATGGTGGCAAACAAAGGCTTTAAATCTTTAAATCTCTAAAAGACGTTATTTTAAACCTTTACAGGTTTTTTGGAGGGTAGTAGAAAACAAGGAGTAGGAAATCCTGAGAGCAGACAGCTTCCCTTATCTCCCCTATGGTAACTTTGTGACATGATGAGTGTGTTCCTCCAACAGACACAAAAAGTAGCTCCTCTCCTGTAAGGTGATTAAGCCTGCAGGCACCCACATTGTCAGATGTCATCTTGAGAAGCTTGACAGTCCTTAAAGATAACATCCTGGTACCCAGCAGCCCTACATATACCTTCAGTTCTACAAGAGGTTATGATAATGCTGTATTTGATTGCTTTCAAATTGCACTAATGCATTAAAGAATAAAAAAGCACTTTGTGAAGGTACAGCTAAGGTTGCCAAGCATGCAAAGTAGCACAGGTTGATTTTGTAGAAGCAATCAAAACCACAACGGCACATGTCAGGTTGGCTGTTCCAACAAAAGCCAGACCCCAAACAAGCACCTTCACTGACTTTTTCACGCCAATGACCAGTTAATCTCCCCACTGGTCTGGGGCCAGTCCAACATCCATTCCCATTTGCCAGGAGTGGGAACAGGACTGGGTTTTCATGTAACACAAAGGACAATGTTTGCTCTGCAGAACCAAGCACAACACAAATATCATCTGAAACATTCCAGTTTTATGCCAGATCATAAAGTGATGAACACCACATTACTGGTATATTTAGTCTAGTTAATTTTGTGCTAATGGTTTAATTAAGGATATAGAAAGTTTTCTTACTCAGAAAGATAAAACTGTTAATAGGCTGTGTTTATATAGCGACAGATGCTGGGGAAGTGTCAGATAGTGATAGGACATTCTTTATTGAGGATTTTGTGCATCATGGCGAATTATTGGCAAAACCAGAGACTTTATAACATTACACAAACGCAAGTAAAGTACTACAGTTTACGTACAGTTCCCCACTATAACTTTCTCTGAGAATAGCTACAGTTTATCTGCATTTCATGCTTATGTACTTTTAAAATAAGCTGTTCAGTCACCAAACATTGCAAGCATCATTGTAAAAGAGCTGGTGATGAGTTTTTATCAGGACTGTTGGGTAACCCTATCCCTCCCGTTCCCAAGCATGCCAGTTCAGTGTACCAGAACTGCACTCCCCAGCCTTCACCCCGTTTTATAAATCCTTTCCTTAACTAATTTCTCACTTGTATGTACAGATCAAGGCTCCCGCTTTTACAAAAGCATGATACATAACCTTTTAGCCTGCAGAACTGAGTTGGGATCCCCCCACAAGAACTGGAAGATGGCACATATCTCCCACTTGGGTGCAGGTCCCAGTCCTGCAACTTGCTGGGTTACTGCTGAACCTCTTCCAGTTCCTGCTGGTGTCTCAGCCAAGCACCAACCACGCTCAGATCCACTGTGGTCAAAAGCCTGGCACACAGACCCCTGCCTAGGAAAGGGAATATAAACATGCATGTTTTTTAAAACTTCCCTTGTTTCAAGTGAAAACTTAAAATGGATTTGTGGTATTTTCTAGAAACATTTACAATTCCTTCAGACCAGGAGTGACCAAGGAAGATATTTGTATTTTCCCCTCTCTTCCAGACAACCTATGCAAGGATGAAGCCTCCTATGGCCACAGTGCCCACCTGTACCTTCTCGAAGACTGACTGGTACAAATGCCTGTTTCAGCAGCCTAAAAGGAATGAAGACTGATACACAGCCCCAGCAATAAACACAGGGCCATGCATAAAGCTTCCATGTCTGGACAATTCAGCACAAATATTTAGCACAGGTCAATTAACATCAAAGTGATAAATGAGTTTCTGCAATGAAGAAAATCTTACTCAAGAGACTGCAATTTTTTTGCCACTAGAAGCCGTAAGGAATGCAGAACAAGGTATTTAGCAACTCAAATTAGATGATCGCAACTTCCTGCAACTTATTTTCTTCTGTGTTTCCTTGCTTAACTATCTTTTAATGTAAAGTCCTCGTCTATAACTAGAAGATTTTATTAGGCTGAGAAGTTAAGAAAACACCAAGTTAATTTGTCACTCGCATTCATTTCATCCTGCAAGTTTTAGCAATTAATTTCCCATATTCCTCCCCCCACAGAAGAGGATTTACATTTTACATTCAGGATTCTCCTTGCTGCAATTAGCAGCACAGTCCTTTCACAGTGCCTCTTTCACAAATGTCCCCAGGCACCAGCACCTGGGCACAAACGCAACTCAGAACACAACTCGGAAGGAATCTCTATGCCATGTTCCTGTGTGCCTGCCCTCTGCACAAGGTGGCAGAGGCTGCTGGGATCTGGTGTAGACCTTTCTAATCGCTATTGGTCTCAACTAGAAAACAGATCACTAAATGATCATTTCTCTGCATCTAATTTTATCAAAAAGCTAATAAAAATGCCTTTTCTACTGGAAAAATACTTACAATCATGTTTATTTGTTAAGACCATTACAGATAAATTGGTTTTCCATCTCTCAGGACTGATTTCCCAATTTTCAGGTATTTCTGGACAAGCACACCACATCCATACACACAGCTCAGAGCTCACAAGGAATTTCTAGAGTAAGGGTTCGTCTGGAGGCAAAAATGGGAGCCAAGGGGTTTACCCAACCAGGCACAGGCAAGGAAGAAGAGCCACAAACTCCTGCTTGAAATGCAGGACCAGCAGTAGTCTTTACTAGCATGAATAACCGGGCTGCAAACTTTCCATATGTTGTTATCATACGTTACAGAGTGGTGGTACCTGACAGAGGTATAGGTCCAAGGAGGTGATTCTGTTTTGATCTACAGCTGCTTTATCTTTACACTCCTATTTAAGCATCAGCTACTGAAAACTGATGAGCAGTTGTGCTGCTTTCTTCCTGCAGAAGTCTTTACCATCTGCATGAATACCTACCAAAATCTTAAGTACTGCCAGAGTAACACATTTTTATTGTCTTCATTTAAGTCAAAGCTATAAAAATCTGAAGGGAGTGACATCGGCTCTTTTTCTCACAAAAAAAAGTTTCCAGAATTTGAAATAAATATGAAACAGAAGACTACAAATATGTCCTCTAGCATTATACACATGAAAAAAAAAAATGGATGTGTGTTTGAAGTTGAAGTGTAACGTTGGGCAGCCGTGGAAGAAGCAGCCCACAGGACCCACACCCCTAATTATGCCTTTACTGCTTCCAAGATAGTAATCACATCGGCAGGCAAAGTAATTTAATACCCAGCTTTAACTGCTGTGGAACTGCTTCAGCAGGACCTGCAACCATATATTAAGTTTAAAGCATTTATTCCCTAGCCTAGCCAGACAAGAGTTTGCCTGTGACCAGAACCTGTTGCTAGAAAGATGACCAGCACATTTTTCTAGAAATGGCTGATCTAAGGTTTCCAGCAGTGCAACCATTTCCTTATCTTGGAGTAAAAAGCTGTAAGATTACAGATCGCTGCACCAGACTCACAGCAGCATCTGCAAAGTGCCTGATATTCAGAGGCTCAAAACAAGTTAAGGGCTGACGCTTAGCCTCACCATGTTGTGCCTGTGTATTTCTTAGCCTTTATATAGAATAAAGCACAGAAAGATCCCAACTACGATCTCTACATATTACTAATTACTTAAGCACAGCTGGTAAATCCAGTCTGTTGCAGGCAATGAGTACGGGGCAAGGCACAGTTCTTGCAGGATCGCTTGGCATGGCACTACTCTTGCTCAAAGCTGAAGGAAACAGTTCTGTATGAAAATTGTCCCCAGCTCCTCAGCATGGGACTTGCAACAAAGGATGCCAGGAACAGTCACAGAAGAATGACAGGCGGTGTCCCTGACCAGCTCCCACTGTCCCACGGGCAGCCTTCCCTCGGTAAGAAGTGACACTCCAGCGAAGTCACTCAGTAACACAAGTCCCACAACACCCTGCCTTTGGGTGTGGGTTAACTTACTCTTGAAATTTCCCTATTACATATAAAAAGAGGGGTACCAGTTCACATCACCAGCTGGTTTAGGAGGGGATTTTTTTCTTGCCCCACGCCCACACACCGCTTTTTTTTTATATTTTTAGCTGAAATCTCCCACAGGTTGCACGTCAGGAAAAGACAGTAGTTGCTGAACCATTTTACAACAGACAGATTACCCTCCTGACCTACAAAACAGCCATGGGTTAGATAAACTGATGCGAGAAAACTGTTGGTAGACTTAGAATTTACAATTACAAAAAAATATAATATTTAAGATAACTTTCACTTAATGAATCAACACAGACCCAATGACAGCAAAAATATTTGATCATTACATGGGAAGTTAAGTTTCCACCAGACCACAGCAAGAACTTGCCAATAAACACTCAGTAAGACAACCTTTACAATCCATATCTTACCCTTAACAGGCACAGTGTTATGAACTGCATGCACTTAAAAATATCCTCTAAAAAAAAAAAAAACCCAGCAGATAACAAAACTTAGTTGCACTTTATTTGAATTTTAGTGACTTTTTCAACAGAATACATAAAGAAGTATGCACTGAGGAAAAAGCAGTTATATCTATATTATTACAATTAAATTAAAGTTTTAAATGTATTACCTAACTGGGTGACTCCTGTCATCCATCAGGAGACGGTCAGCAGGCTCAAAATTATCTTCTCCATATGACATTTTGATATATTCATTGCCTTTAATATCAGCTACAACTGGGCCGTTGAAGCCAATTTTTATTCATAAAAATATCACCACAGAGCTCTGACCAGTTAAAATTGATATAAATAGTTTATGACCTCTTTTTCATTGGCAAAGTAATATAGTATGTCTCAGTGTTAATGAGCATCAGACTATAATCTCTCCAGCTCCTTTCTACACAGAAATTCTCACTAAGAGATCGGCTTCCAGAGAGGGGGGCAAGTCCAGTAAAACAGCAGCTGAGTCAAAAGCTGTTTGATCTGGACTGACTGCTTCAATTACTTGAACATAAAAACACGTACAAAAGTACATTTGAAGAACATCTCTCAGCCTTTTCAAGAACTCAGACTTTTTCATACAGAAAAAGCTATTCCCTCACCTGGGGTTGTTTGTTTGTGTTGGTTTGTTTGGTTTTTTGGTGGGGTATGCTTTTGTTGTTGGGGTTTTATTTATTTACAGTCTCCAACTGATTAGCTGCAAAATACTATTTTTTATTTCCTATTTATTTGCATTTCTGTGATAGCCACCCCCTAGAAATTCCAGCAGAAGTTTCTCACTTACTGTTTGACCACAGTGAATAACAAGAAGCCGAGGCTTTCATTATTATGCCTACCACGGCAGCACCCAGCTCCCCAGCACAACTGATAAGCAGGAACTCATGTTTCGGTATTCAGTCACAACTCCCAACTAACAAACACTCAAAAATGAAGGGTTGAGTCATTTAGCCAGATTATCCTCCTCTGTCAGCACTCACAGTCTGAAAAGCGTAACTGCTCACCCAAATAATTTTACTTTGTTCTCAAGAAATGTTCTCAAGAAATGCCATCTCTAAGAATTTAATTTTGTGTATTTTAAAAGTATTTCAACCTGTATATAAGCAAATTATTAACAGTAAGTCTTAAGACTTTCCTTGCAGTATTTACAGCAGTTTGTTAGTGAAATAAGAAAAATGTTCACTGTGGTAAGTTAGCAGGATAATAAAAATACAATGGTACTACATGGTACCACATTCAGAGAGGAAAAATTGACTATGAACACATCAGTGATTTCATTAAAAATCAACAGCCCTCCTGCAAGTACATACTGCTTATACACTTGTAAGACAAGTAATGTTAATGGAATATTTATGCATACAGCAAGTCTACTGAATTAATGCTTTTAAGTATCATTAGCAGAAAAGTATAGATTAGTAGATTAAAAACAAAGACTCAAGAATCTTTTTCTACATACTTGCAACTCCGTATTTTGCTAGCAAAAACACGTCTCAACTTGAAAGGAACAGGAGGACCAGGTACTTCAAAGAGTACTGAGAACAACTGAAAATGCAGTTCAAGAGTTCCATCAAATTCAAAGCCACACTTGTACCAAGGTCCAAGCATTTGTGAACCCAGAGAATGTGTCCCGACTGGTGGCTCACAACATGCATTTCCTGCCTATCCGACTCCTGCCTCTGCAAAAATCTGCTAAAAATTACATCAATACCTAGAATAGAAAAGGCTTCTCATCCAGACGAAGACACATGGGTTAATAGCTCTGATTGCTCCAACTAAGGGGAAAAAAAATAAGTTAATCTCACACCAAATTCTTACAGTCTGTCTAGCAAGCAGCAGACACACCACTGCAGGACACCAGCTGTATTAATATGGGATGCAAAAGTTCCGCAGCAGCCTCAAAAATAATGTACACCAAATTTCAACCACGCCAAAATAAATTGTGCAAGATAGCTGCAGAGGAGCTTCCCAAATGGGGGTCTCTTGGCCCCTCTAGCAGAAAGCTCAGACACTAGAGATGATTGAGATAATCAACTTAATATTGGGTGACTGTCTTGCACATTATACTGTGTATCCATCTATAATTTGCTCAACAAAAGAAGTGTCATTATTTTTGCTGCTTCTGAAAATACCATTCCATCTTCCTGGCCCTTGCCTCGGCAAATTTAATCACAAAGAACATCCTTGCTGTCCTTGAAATGGGACAAACAAGAGGCACCGATAGGTGTAAGTAATTGGCTGTCTTGCCTACAGTAGCATAGCTTAATCTTAGGCAGCAACTGGTCATCTCTCATTCCATTGAGAGTCAGCAAACTGCCTACAATACCTCAAAAAAAATCCTAAGAAGCAAAAAGGTAATTTAAAGCAATTCGCAAAATATCCTCCAATGCTACAAGCAGATAAAAATCTGTAGATATAAATCCCACTACAGTCTTACTACACTTCTTTCACACCATTGAGTCTAGCCTTGAAAAAATACCTTTCTACAGGGATTTTCTGGGTCAAGGAACAGTTAACTAGCAGAAGAATGTTTGTGTTGGTTCAAACCAAACCTGGCAAAAAAGCATCCAGGCTGTATCTTGCCACAACAGTCTGCAGTACCTACCAAGAAATGCTTGGCCCAGACCAGGCAAGTCTAACAAGATGCAGAAGCAGGTGACACTTAATTCTCTATTCAGGGTCCTAGAGATCAGATCTTTTCAGGGTGTTTCAAAAAATTTTCAGAGTATTTCCAAAACCATGTAACTCCTCTAGATATAACAGCTAGAAACCACCCTTGTCCTGCAAGCTTCTGCCTGAGTATTTTTGTTTTGGTGCTGTTTCCAGTTCTGGAAATATTTCCTACCCATCCCGTGCTCCAGCAGAGATTTGCCTACATCCTGCATGTTAGCGAGCTTTCTCTACATGAAAAGAAACGTAAAGCCTTTAGAGCCAGTAGCATAAAGGCTTCACACAAGGGGACTAAAGAAGAAGAAAGAAAGGATGGCTGTGAAACCGATACATAACCATATTCCTAACTGGTTTTCCATTAGATACCCAGGTACGCTAAGTCAAGCAGATGGCACAGCACAAAATGTCAAGAGGTCCAAGAAGTCAGGTTTGATTTTAAGCATCATGGTGTGAAAGCAAATGGGAGACAGAAGTACCAAAGCATGGTTAAAAATAAATGTACATCAACTCCAAGGCTAATACAGTGCAAAGCAGCACAACTTCCTCTCCCGTGAGGATCACCTACTGAGATCTGATGTCCAGAAGGTACCTACAGGCCTAGGAAGTCGCTTTATGCTGAATGCCTGGCCCCCAATGCAGGGCCTAATGTCTTCAGCATGGTTTCCAGAAAGCAGCTCACAAGTGCTTGTGGCAGCCTCCTGTGCCTTTCTTTTGGGGGATGCTGCGCTTTTAGCAGGGAATCATGAGCAGAGTTCAGTCTTGGTCCTCCACTTATCCTTCTGTGTCTGTCTACTAAACATCTAATAAAGTTCCCAAACCATATCCTCAAATGAAGGCAACTATTCCCAGCTCACAGATGAAGTGACTGATTATAACTACTCAAATAAAGCATAGAAACCCAGGCAGAGAATACAAGAAGGTTTCTGTCCTATCTGTATTTAAAAAACAAGGTTACAACTTCCCCTTGAGCAAAGCACTGCCAGAACATTTAGTCTCTCATGCAAGAGGTTAAACAATAAGCAGTCCTGGTCTAAGAAATATAAACACACAAAGGCAAAAAAAAAAAAAAAAAAAAAAAAAGATAATGAAGTATTGCGTACAACATCAAAGAGAGCATTAATACACACAATACCCAAACAGAACAGCAACCACCACCTTCAAGGCATCGCCAACCACAGCACTGCTCAGTGCTCCAGCAAGCATCGACTCAGTCTTTGTGCCAGTAGTTGCTGATGTTGTTCCACATCCCATAGCTGAGCCGTAAGGCAGCTATACTTGAAGCGTTAACACACTTCCTCGTCACACTCCCTTACGAGTGATTAGTCACAAGCAGCCATTTTCACAAGGAGTGCAGAAAGTGTGTTTCCAAAGGTCAGAATCCATGATTACAGTGCTCTTTATTCCTGAAACCACGAGTAATTCACACCAGCTGAAAGTTACAGATGGAAACATATTGCAGTGCTGGATGCAGAACCGGCATGCCGAGTAACCCCCACCAGGCCTGGCCACAACAGAGGTGGATAGTCCAGAAAGCAAGCACCATGGGCAACCCAACATGCATCTTCCAGCTCTGGGCAATTATTGTTAGAGTATTGCCAAGTCTAAGAATTTCGTCGAGGCTGTCATAATATTGACAATTTCTCTTAACATCTCATCTGGTGAAGTTACGCTATTTTGAGATGTGAAAAATTACTTTTTTCATGAATACTCAGATTCCAACAGTAACGACTAAGGGGGAAAAAGCTGAAAACATAAACCTTTAGAAACACAAAACTTAGCAAGCAAAATAAATTTATTTTAAAAAAGCTTTGTACTTCTTGAATCAACCACCAAACACTTAGCTGGTAACACTGCAGCACGCCTCTTGAGGCCAGAACCAAATTGCATTTCTTAATGGCAAGCCCACACTCTTAGGCAGTGACCAGCTCCAGGAGCCAGGTTTAGCAATAAGTAATTACTGCAGCCCTCACATCACAAGTTGATGGTGCTGCCAGGAAAACACTTACCAGAAGAGGCTTTCTACCACTCCGTTTCCCCCCAGGACATTGCACGTGCTGAGCATGGGGATGCTGGCAAGACATCTTATTACGGTACTACCTTCGGGGGAGATGCAATGACTGTGCACAGTTCCTATCTGGCCTGTTACGAAGTTTGTTTTAGATAAACTTACTTTCTTTCAAAACTCACAAAAATCACCTATAAGTTTCTGAATATCATCAGCTGATGTTCCTGTCACCCAGGCATCTGTTTCTTTTTAGTTCCACTACATCCAAGCAACCTCTGTGCAGACACCTGGAAGTAAACATGACATCCTTAAACCTGAACAAGCTCCTGCCAGGCCATGAACAGCACACACAATATGGATGTTTGGTAACACGTAACACACCACCACATCAGTGAAACAGCCAGCATAGCTGATCACAGCCTTATCAGGAAGGGAGACTCCAAAAGACAAGTTTCACAGTGAAAGACATTACAAGTCTTTGCATGCATGGAGTAACCTGGCAGCAGGTATTCAAATGAGCTTAAGATGCAACTACATGGGCAAATTGCAGTCACTATCACAGAACCCCAGAGGGGTCGGGGTGGGAAGGGACCCCTGGAGAGCACCCAGCCCAAGCCCTGCTGAAGCAGGGTCACCTCGGGCTGGCTGCACAGGCGCGTCCAGGCGCGTTTGGAATGTCCCAGGGAAGGAGACTCCGCAGCCCCTCCGGGCAGCCTGTCCCAGCGCTCTGGCACCCGCACATCAAGACGTTTTTCCTCGTATGCGGATGGAACCTCCTGTCCTGCAGCTTGTGCCCGTTGCCCCGTGTCCTGTCGCTGGGCACTGCTGAGAAGAGCCTGGCCCCGTCCTCTTGGCACTCGCCCTGAAGGGATCTGTAGGCATTGATAAGGTCTCCTTTCAGTCCTCCCCAGGCTGAACAGCTCCAGCTGTCTCAGCCTTTCCTCACAGGGGAGATGCTCCATCCCCTCATCATCTTTGTAGCCTCCACTGGCCCCTCTCCAGTAGCTCCCTCTGGAACTGGGGAGCCCAGCACCAGACACAGCACTCCAGATGCAGCCTCCCCAGGGCAGAGCAGAAGGGGAGGATCACCTCCCCCGACCTGCTGGCCACGCTCCTCCTCATGCACCCCAGGGTGCCACTGGCCCCTTGGCCACGAGGGCACACTGCTGGCCCATGGGCAACTTGCTGCCCACCAGCACTCCCAGTACCTTCTCCACAGAGCTGCCGCCCAGCAGGTCAGTCCATCCTGTGCCGGTGCGTGGGGCTTTCCCTCCCCAGGGACAGGACCCTGCACTTGCCTCTGTTGAACTCTGTGAGATTCCTCTCCAGCCTGTCCAGGCCTTGCTGAACGGCAGGTTTCCCTTCTGGCAGGGATTGACAGAGAACAGGAACAGAGGAAGGATGTATTGCATCAAATACAGTTACCCAACACATCTGGCAGAACCCCAGGTTTTTGCTTTTATTTATGCCACTTTATAAAGCTGTTTTAAAAGGTGTTTGTGAATCCCCTCCATCCCTCCCAAACTTCTATACTACAGCAATCTTGTCTCCAAGAGCCTCTGTTAAACACAGGGAGGGTAGAATTACAAACAGGAAGTTTCCTCTTGTTTTTAAACATTATTTTAAAAGAGTAATTATCACACTTTTCCCAAGCCAAATGATTAATTCTCAACTCATTAATCTCAGGTGAGACGAAGGACTCAGGCCAGTACTCCTATCAGTACTCTTGCACTGAAGTCATGGTTTACAGTTAAGCACCTGAAACTTAAAGATGCATTTTATATTAGACTATGACTTAAAACATTGAAAAGGGAGACAAGTACCACAAGAAGGGCTGGATAGTGTTTGCTGTAGGACTCGTGCTTCCCCTACATCAGCATCTTACAACCCACAGAAACAAAACCAGGCTCCTGTTACTTGGTTCTGTGAGCAGAGATCACTTTTCTTGTCAAATGTCAAGCAGGACCTTAAAAACACATTCACAAGCAACACATTAATGTCTAAGACCTGACACACAGAGTCACAGGTCATTTGAGTCTTTGCCCATACCCAGGCCTGAGGTTGCAGCTTTTCCTGCCTTGAATTCCAGATCATCACAACATTTTGAACAACTCAAACTTCTAAACAAAATTGTCTACGCCATCATGCAGGCATGCTTCCACTTTTTAATTAATGATCAACTGACTTCTTTGCTGGGAGACTGCACGTCACCCTCAGATTTTATCACAATTAGTACCTGTAAGCTGACCAAGCAGAGAGCTGTTGCCAGGAGAGGCAGAATTGCCCTCCTCCTCCCAGTCACACTCCTAACTCTCTCTCCTGCCAGCTCTAGCATTTCTGTGGTTAAGTGGGAAAAACAACCTTTTGTTTGTTTGTTTGGTAGTTTTTTGGGGGTTTGATGGGGTTTTT
The DNA here is from genome assembly GCF_963210335.1 of Falco punctatus. Lineage (NCBI taxonomy): Eukaryota > Metazoa > Chordata > Aves > Falconiformes > Falconidae > Falco > Falco punctatus. The sequence goes on from NC_137590.1 coordinate 2,322,160, forward strand.
TTTATAACAGTTAGGTTTTGGCTGGATCAGCAAACTAATCCAATTCATGCACTCACACAAATGCTAACGCCAGCACAAGAGGTACAGGCCGAACAAGGCACTACCACTTCTGGCAGCCATATCACTTGAGATCAACTGGCACTTGAGTTCCACAGCCACATCACCCCACACCAGTTGTAGGTTTCAGCCAGGTTAACTAACCTGGTACTGAAAGAAGCAATTCTGTCTCTGTTCTGGTGCCAGACACAGTAACCCTCCAGCAACAAGCAAATCAGATCAGCAGACTGATGTGACATTAAGAAAAGGTAAGGTGACAGTAAACAGTTAATTTTCCACCAGATCAGCCAGCTGAACTGACTTACCTGTGGCAGCACTGTGATCTATTGCAAGCCGGAGGTGGGCACAAAATCATGACTTCTGGCTTCAGCCTACACCCAGCTTCCTTGTTCATTTGGTTTTGGTGTGAGGTGGAGAATAGGAGTGTGCTCTTTCCAGGAAAAGCCTGAATTACACAGCAGGAATATAGTTGTGGTTTTGCATCTATTTTGTGCACTTGGTCACCAGTGCTGAAAAAAACCCGCGTTATATTTATTTACAGTGAAAGCGAAATTTTGACATCAGAGGAGAAAAAACACCAGCTAACCAAAATCAGAGTTGATAGAAAATCCATGAAACGTCAGTCTCCTGCTAAAGTCTGAATGAATTTACTGTATATTGGCACAGTATTAGCTTTTCACCCACTATGGTGTCTGTGGACCTAGTGTTCATTCACAAGAAGGTAAAATCCAGTAGCAGGCAGGAACATAACTGCATTGATTCATCCTAGATCTAAACTCTAGAGTGGACTACTTATAGAAGTGGCACCCTAGGACAGCATCAGGTTTCTCTCCCTACTATAATCTTCACACTGAGACACAGCTTGAGCTTTGGGTTTCCACGAGAAACAGATTCTGGAATCATTATAACCATAGTAGTCAGAGATCAAGGAATTAACCCATTGCTTCTCTGTGTGTGCGTGCTATTTCTCTGGCAGCTTGGCTTTGCGTGACCAGACAACAGCCACAAAGAAAGGAATAAAACAGTAAGAATGGAGCAGCAGTAGGTGATTAAGATCAGCTTGAGCTATCCTGAAACTGAATAAAGTCCCAGAACTTCATAACCTTTGGCAAGATCTAGCAGTTTGGTTTGTTTCATCAAGTTTGAGTGCCTGATAAAACATCCCAGACTTGATGAAACAACTCTATATTGACAAACTGGAGTGGAATAAAAGGATGCAGCAGCAGCACAGTACTTACAAACTTTCAAGCTCACAGCTTCACACTTCTTTTGTTACAGCAAAATTTATTTTCAGGACAGACTTAAAATCCAGTAAGATACTGGCTGACTGGTGTTCAAACTACGCCATATTACTGCTGCTTCCATTAACTTCAGGGAGAGCAGTAAGTCTACTACTGATGAGCTAAAAGCAAAAGTTTTGAAGAGCCTCTACAGGGGAGGAGGGGAAAAAAAACCACCAGAACACACGCTATTTTCAAAACAGTAGGCTGAATGTTTCCATAAGAACACAAAACAAAACACAAGTATAACCCAAGTTCTTCCCAGAAGAAGGAATATTAGCTTGCACCTTTTCAAGAAACCCATCTAAAGATGATCAGTCTTCTAAGCAGTTCTTCACCCCATGGACAAAAAAAATGACATGCACATTAAAGCTGTAACTGCTGGTCTCCCTAACACGCTCTAGAAGCGGCACAGGTGCCTTCGCACCAACATAACACTTGAGACTGTTGCCTGCCCCCAGCAACTATTTTGATACTGTGGACTAATGAGAAGGAATTGGTAGAGTGAAAGCAAAAAAAAAAAAAAAATTACTAAAGTTACTACACTTGAGTTACTTCAGGAAGCACACTGATGATAAATCTGCCACGTCTGTGCAGCCAGAAAGGAACAAAAAGGCCCTGAAAAAAGGAACTTCTAATAAAAGTTGAAAGCCTCCCATGCCAATAAACAACAGATTAAAGAAATGTGTACCAGGTAGTTACTCATTTTAACTTCAAAATTTCATGAGGAGTTGTCTGATTATATAGCCTGGATATCCTAAATGCGTATTATGAAAAATATAGACTCACAGGAAGTTCCTAAATTAATAAAAACCTGCATGTGCTTGGGGCAGGCACAGGAACCAGGAGGCCTGTAAGTTTCTGGGCTTTTCTTAGACTCCAGAAGCGCCGTAGGAATTAGTCAATGAGCCTTTAGAAACCCCGCTCGCTTGGCACCGGAACAATCGCACAGTGTGCTGGAGAGCAGAGAACGTATCCTTTTGTTACCCCAAGTGTGCCAGACACCCATCTTTCCTCTGAGAAAACAAAAGCATCATTCCAGGTTTTCCAAGGTGGCTTTAAGCTTTCAGGTAAGCTCCCTGCCCCTGCTGCAGACACGTCTATTCTTCTGCCAGCTTTACCCCAACAGCTTCCATTAATGTCAGCACAACCGTCCAGCTGAGCATTACGCATATGTACCAGCCACAGTACGCTTCTCTATGAATAGCAGGGATATACAGACATCTCCAGAGTAAAATGCTTAGGTCTTGGAGGACTAAGAAAGCTTAAGGATTTATCAAGTTATATTTTTTAAAGTCAATCTAACACTTCAAAAGAAAAAATCTCTAGTTATGTAGCTTTCATTAGTTTTACGTAAAACATCTCAACTATATCAATGTATTTCCATTAAAAAAGACAGGCTTTCATATATAAAACCAACATATTTTTCTTTTCACTTAAATTATGGATTTAAGTGACTTTGCATCAAGATTATCTAACTTCTGGATTATAAAACCACCTGAGGTCAGAGAAGGAAAAATCCAAACAACCGCATATAATAAAAATGCAATTTGTTGGAGCTCAGCTGATGACTGGCATCTTGAACCCTGAACAAATGAGCAGTGCCTTAGCGTGTCCTGAGGGGAACTCACATCCCAGCAAGCTAATAGGTAATCAGCTGTCTTTATTAGCAGCCCAATAATAAAAGTTGGCCTCTTAGTTTCAAAAGTCCTCTGGAAAAAAAAAGGTTGTTGTCCATCAGAAAACCATCCCCAGCCCTTCTCCTTTTCACAGCTCCTTAATTACTCATCAGGATCCTGTCCTTCTTCAAGACCTCATTAGTCTGACCCAGAATCCTGCTAGTGAATGGGCAGGTTTTTCTCCTTCCTCCACCTCCAAAGAAATTTAATCCCTCCACTACCCAAAGCGCTCCAGAGCACACTGGAGGGCAGCAACAGAAAGGCACGGAGAGAAGTGGCATTACAGTAGAGCAAGACAAAGACCTGAACTGTCAGCGGCAGAAAGAGAAGTTTAGAAGTTAAACAGGAGTGCTGTGACCTGCAGAAGAGGAAGGCTAGAAAGAGATTTATTTTAGCTCTCCTTTTAAGCTTATTGCTAAAGTTGCCCAAAAACTGCACCAGAAACTCAACTTATTAAAACCGTTGCAATTAATTTGATTTAGAAACTTCATTAAGCCTGAAGTCACGCTCTGTTGAGGCCCTTCAGAAGACACCTGGGGCTGCAGAAGTGAGGCCTCTGCCACGCTGTCGCTGCCTACAAACCCCGTGAGCACTCGTGAGCTTGCTCCATTGGCACTATCACTCAAACACAGTGCCAAGTGAGAAGTTCTAATGCAGCACACTATTCTGAAGTTTGAAAGTAGGCTTAAAATGCTGACTAAAGCAGCTATAGGGAGCAGAAACTGTTATTAGTAATTACTGTAAATTAACCCCTTGCTACCTGGCCAACAGTCATGTGTTAGCAACTCTGGGTGCCAGAGGGGGCAGCGCCTCCTGCTTCAAACCCTGCAGTGCTGCTGTAACCCCGCACAAAATGAGCAGTGTCAACACAAAAATCGAAATATGCTTTCCTGAAAACACTGCTTTTAGTGACCACTGTAAAACAAGCAAGCTCATCAGAGTACCAAAATACATAAGCTGACAAGCCACTTCTCATCTTCAGGCTGACAGACCATTAACGCATATCAAGCGCTGCCTACAAGTATGTAGCTACACCTCCCCAGGGGGGGCAAGTTCCACCTGGTAAATAAACATGGATTGCTAATATCCATTTATAAGCCACCTATAGCTTTAGATACCCTGACAACAATAACAATATATTTAACCAAATCCTCAGATTAACCAGTGTGAAGAGTTTTGCTGGTTAGAAGAAAACCCACCAGCACAGCAAAGCAAGGCCTCACTCCAGGCTGATGAAGGAGCTTTTCCAGCTACTTCAAAGCTACCCCTGTACGCAGCCAGCTTCTGCTTTGCAACGTTTTACCAACCTCCGCCTAAAGCGTCACACAAACTGAACAGAGAGCAAGGCTCGCAGCGCCGTGACACCATCACGCGGGAGTGACGCGGCCCCCACGTCAGGCAGCGCCACAGACCACGGGCTGCCCTCCCGAGCGGGAGAAGCCTGCTCCAGCACCAGCCCCCGGGGGAAGGGCGACAGGCCCCGCAGGGAGGGCTGCGCGGCTCCCGCTACACCGGGCGGCAATAAGCTGCCCCAGGCAGCTCCACCGGGACGGCCGCGCTGCCCCCCGAGCACAGCCCGCGGCCTCACGGGCCGCCCCGGCGGCCCACGGCAGCCGGGCCTGGCCGACCTGTTGCCCGGGGCAGGGGCGGCCCGGTCCGGCCTCCCCCGGCCCGGCGGCTCACCGCGCTTGTTCTTGGTGCCGTGCTTGCGGGCGGCCGCCAGCTCCTGCTCGATCTTCTTCTCCAGGAACTCCTGCTTCTTACTGAGCATCTCCTCCGTGTCACGGAGCCGCTGGATCGCCTCCTGCGGGGACGGGCCCTTCCCGGCGGCCTTTCCTCCAGGGCCCGTCCCGAAAAGCTTCCCCAGGAGCCCCGACATGGCTGCGCCAGGCCGCCGAGGCCGCGGTGTGAGGCCGGGGGGGCGACGACAGCCGTGGAGCACCGGTACCGCTCCCCTCACTCCGCGCCCCCCGCACGGACCGTCCGTCGGGCCGCCGGAGCCGCTCAGACCGCCACTAGCTCGCTCCCTGCGCTCCCGCACCCCGCCCGGCCCGGCCCCGCCTCGGCCCGCCGCCCCCGCGCCGCGCACGGCTCCCGGCGTGCCCCGCGCTCCCGCGGGCTGCTGGGACACGTAGGCGCGGCCGGGCCGGGGCGCGGGGCACGCCGGGAGTGCGCGGCCGTCAGGCGTGGTGCGGGAGCGCAGCGGCTGGTCTGGCCTTGCCGCAGCCTGGCGGGCTCTGGGGAGGGAGAGCCGCCGCCTCGGCCTCCCCCGCGGGTCTGCCCGGACCCCAGGGGCATTCGGGCCCGTGTGCTGCTCTGGCGGGGAACGCGGGAGGAGTGTGACGAGATGGGGAAGGTGGCGCTGAAGGCGCGGCCTAGCGCTCTGCAGAAACCGGGCACACGGGGCCGCGGTTGAAGAAATTGCCGTGGGAGCCTGCCCTGCACGCTGCGGGGCGGTAACAGAGCCCCCTGGGCCTGGCCGCGGCCCGGCGTGCCGCCGGCTCCTCGCACTAGTGCCCACGGCATGGCATGGCATGGGCACAGCACCGCGTGGTATGGTACGGCGTGCTGCAGAGCGGTACAGCCCTTAATGAGCCGCTTGAACCCTGCCACTTGCCCACAGCCCACCGCGGTGTCGAGATAATGTGAATTTCTTGTTTTAAACTTTCTCAACTTGCCAACTTTACAAAATCAAGTATTTAAAGCCAGAGCCACGGTTGCCCAGTCGGTGGTGAGTAGTTGCCACTGACCTGAGGCACACATTCTGGTTCACGGAGGCAGTATGGGCCTAATTCCATGCTGTGTGATCACGGTACCTACATACAGCATCCAAAGTCCAATAAAGAAATGACGCTTTAAGTGCCTCAGCCTGATACCAACCTTTATGGGTACTTTCGATTCTTTGTGCTTGGCCTCTAACGTGTAAAAGTAATAAACACCCCCCTCTCCAGTCACAGTGGTGTTGTAAAAACAAGTTAATTAATAACAGACTCGGACAATAATAGTGTTTACCACTGGAAATCACCCCAAAAAATTAATCATTGCTTTTGAGCAGGGCTGGGCTAGTTTGTGCTCTTTAAAGCAGCCTGGGATATACCCACTAAATGGCCAAGAGGAAAAATGAGCCAAACAACTGCTTATTGAGCAAGAGAGCTTTTTCATGCCCTCAGCAAGTGGGAAAGCACACTGCACTGGTAATACAAAGACAGCCTCCTTAGGTACAAGGTGGGAGTTAGGCAACGAAGCTGTATAATGGATCCTGCCGCATTGTACCTTGCTAATGTCGTAGCAGCAGATAACGTAACAAAGGCAAAATACAGAAGAAAAATCCACTGAGGCTTACAGAAATTACTCACTCCCAGGGCAGGAAAGCTTCCCAGCTGACAACACTGGGAATCTGTACTGAGATCTGCATGTAACTCACACTGTCTCAGTGACAGCATTTAGCTTTCTAACTGAATTCTCTTTTCCACAGTATTTATCTCTATGACAAGCTTTAATCTGCAGGCAGTATGGCTACAGTGGAGAGGGTGTTTGTTTTAAATAACCGTATTATTTTTCCTTTCCACACAAAGGGCAGCGAGGCACCAGGAGCACCCACCCGGCTCTGCAGGGGCTGCCAGGACCTGCTGTTGCTCCTGTGCAGCCAGCCCAGCTGGGAAGCAGGGGTCAGGGGCCACCACACTTGCAGGCAGTCACCCATCCCTTTACTCTGCCAGTGCCCCTGGGGCTGCAATATCTGTCAGACATGCATAGGACTCGCATCCACAGAGTCTCCAAAGGCAAGAGCCACACAACCATCCAGCCCAGCTTTGCTTCTGATCAGGGACCTCTGTTACACTATCTTACACACAGTTGCTCTGAGGTTTACTTTGAAACAACAATCATTATGCTCATGATAAAACTTGTTCCAGCTCAACACTACCATGCACGCAAATGGCTATCAAGCAAACAAGGTGGCATCTTTCATCCCTCGTGCCCCACAGTCACATACAAGGCTGTTTTGCGGCTCTGCTTCCACTCCTTGAATTACACTCAGCGTTAGCCAGTGGAAACCAGCTTCCAACATCTCGCTCAGACTGACCGGCCTGTGCATAGAGCTGGTGGAAACTGGGGACAGGAAGGAAAGGCCAGGCCTGCAGACAGTGCCTCTGAGCTGCACCCACACATCGTTGTCTCAAAACAGACCTGACTGCAGCACCGCAGCAGGCACCAGAGACCACATAATGACACTGTACAGTGGGGTATGGAGGGGAGGAAAACAGGAAAAGTATGTTTAGCAAACTACTTCCCGATACCGTTCCCCTCCTGTGAGAGCTAAGTATTTAAAATAAACATTGTGGGCAAATAAACTCTGCCCTTCAAACCAGACAAGACATTTCACAGAAGCACATAGGTAGGAAGGGCCACCTGGACGTCTCCAGCCCAGCCACCTCCTCTCAAGCTCATCCACTCAGAGCAGGGTGCTCTGTCAAATTCAGTACTGACTTAGGGCCTCTCTGCAGCCTCATTACTTTGACTACCCTCTTGGCAGAATTTTCTTTGTATGGAGTCAGAAGTTGCCATGTTCCAGCACGTTCCTGTTGCCTGTCATCCCATCCCTGTGCACCTCTGAAGAGCCTGGCTTCACCTTCTCCACTCCTCCTGTTAGGCAGCTGTAGGCAGCAGCAAGACCTCTCCTTAACCTTTTCTAAAGCCCAAACAACACCCCTTCTCCCAGCCTCCCCTTGTAAGCCCTGTACTCCATTTCCTAACACCTGCCAACAGCAGGAGGTACAGAAGCATCACAAAAAAAGGAAAAGGGCAAAAAGTGGGTTAGGGAAGTGAGTAAGCAAAGCAAACTGGTGGTGGCACCCATCCTGACAGGAACCATATGAGAGTCCTCCAGGGGTGACAGGGTAATCCATTGTTAAATCAGGTGCCGTCTAGGAGCACATGCCACTAGGAGGAGACACCACAACGCATATGGCACAAACACGCTGTCTCTGCAAGCTACTATTTTTAAGGTTTTAAGATTTTTAAGATTTGAGCAAGGAGCCAGGAAGAACACCACAAAGTCAAGCAATGGGCTGGAGTTCAGGCAGGCTGCAGGCAGGCATCAGCCTCAGGCCGGTCAGATCAGTAACGCTGCGCTGACTGCTCCAGTGGCCAGAACACCCACCACTTCCCAGACAGCAAGGCAGGGGACTCCGCAGCCAGAATTTTGGTACCCAGGACTGACTGAACCCACCTCTGCTCTGGACCACCTCCAGAGAAACAGGCTGGAAATACAGCATTTTGCATCTACACACAACTTAGCAGCTCATCACACAAATTTACCAGGGAAAGCTCAGCTCGGCTCACCTACACATGGAACAGGAAGAAAGTACGGGAGAGTAGCACAAGGGGACAGCATGTCTCAGGAGGAGCTGGAGGCAGCAGTGACGTTGTTTAGGTCTGAGTCAAGTTCCCTTTCCCAATGGCCAGGGCATCCTGTGGCAGCATAAAACCAGAGGCTGGGCACAGTACAGGAAGGAAGATGAAGCCTGGCAGGGCAGTGGGGAAGGGAACAGCACGCTTGCCTGCTCTTCTACCTACGCTGGGCTCCAGACCTGCTCGAGCAGCTCCTTTACCAACACTGCACAATGGGAATTTTCAGTTCCTGGGTTTGGTGTTCCCATGTTGGCTTTGGGACTCTACTTAGGAAATCAGAGAGGAGAAGCCAAGTGGACAACAGAAATTGTCCCAGTCACCTAACCCCACCAACTCCCCACCTGCCAGTGACCCACTGAAACTACTAACAACTGGCCCACAGAACTGAGCTAAAGGAATGCACAGGCTGGGAAGCAGCTGACAGAGAAGTACACAGAAGTACCCTGCAGCTCCTACTCCAAAGCTGATACTAGAAAACTGGCTTGCAGATGCATCACAAGTTTCCTGTGTGACCTGGGGGACATATCACTTCAGCCAGGCCTTAGTCTCCCCTGCTGTACACAAAAGGTGTCACATTTAACTGTCACAAGGATTGACTCGTTGATGTCTAAGGCACTTGGAGATCCTTGGATATGGAGAAAAACCATGAAAAGAACAAACACTGTGGAGAGAATACCAACCAGAGAACAGCCAACACACACACATGCTCCCACCCACTGACTCCTCACAGCAAATGAGGTCCATGGTGTTTATAACACATGTAGTACAGACAAGGTGATCTTTCTACTGATAGAGACAGAGAGGAGAAAGATACCAGAGATAAGTCTATCAGGGTATTTCTGAACAGTGTTCCCAAAGGATCTCAGGATGAACTTGCTTCCACTAGGAAGGATCAATTGTTTGCTCTCGGAAAGGCCACCCAAATACTGGGCAATACAGCTTTTAGGCCAGAAAAACCACAGATGGGACAGGCTGTGATTTGCAAAGCCACCTGATTTCAGCAGCTGTTTGTTGCAAGTTTGCATGCTCCTTCTTCTTACCCTGATTCAGGGATCTTAGTCTTTCTTGCCCTAGGCTGACCAGTGATGCAGAGGGACAAGAAATAACGGAGCCATTCTCTTCAGTGCCTTGTAGCCATCGGTGGCTTCCAAGCAGGCCTCTGCCCAAGGATGGGAAGAACAAGTGGAGATGGAAGGCATTCTCTCCCATATCCATCTACCTCCCCGCAAGACCTTTGGTCTTTTCCAATGGGATACATTTCAGCACTGAGTCTGACAGCCCCAGCAGCAGCCCTCAGCCACACAGTGGCTCTAACGTTATCACTCTGTCGTTTGGATGTAAACAGGGACAGCCAGCATGGTGCAGGGGCCGTCTGAGGCAGTCTGCAGTTCTGCCAGGGCCAAATTGGATGTGAGGCTGTTGGGCTGGCCAGGAACGACGAGGTCTGAGTCAGCAGCTCCTGACCCACCAACCACAATGGACAGGACTGCATCCGACTCCTGGAACGGTTCTTTGTTAGGGCCACCTTCAGGGGGGCTTTCCCCAGCAGCACTGTCCTTCAGCTCTGCCAGACCCAGCTGGTTGGGGAGGGAAAGGCCAGCCTTGCGCCCCCGTGCCACCCGCTTCTTCTGGGGCTTCCTGAGCTGCAGGTCTTTGTCCTTGGGTGAGCCCAGCCGGCACTTGTGGTCCTTCATGTACTTGTGGCGCGTGAAACCTTTGCTACAGGTGGGGCAGCGGTATTTGTAGTTACCGGTGTGCGAGCGCTGATGCTCTATCATGTGGGCTCGTCGGCTGAAGGACTTGTTACAGTACTGGCACTTGTGGATCTTCATCCCTGCAGAGAGCATAGGAGGAGAGAGAGCTCCGTTAGAGACCCTGCATCCCAATGCAGATCTTCAGGAAAATCTGCACCGCACCAAGGGAGCACATGACAACTTCACCTCCTCTTCCAAGCAGATGTTCCCTGATACAAGGGAGGAGACATTGTGCCAGGCAAATCTGCAGTCAGAAAAGGGTGAGTGCCTACAACTTGAATGTCTGTGTTTATAAAGGGCTAAAACAATAACTCTTGCCTCAAATAACACAATTAGAATATCACCAGAAAAAAATGTCAGGTTCTTGTGATGAAAATGCAAAACGTTGGGGTTTTTTTTCAAGTGTATTTGATAAAGTAAAGACATTTTCACTTTTTATTTTTTCCTCCCAAGTATGGGAGTGTGCAGTCTGAAACAAACCATCCACAGCCCTGTCAGCCCAGGCCCATCTGATCACACTCTGCAGGGCTTTGGACATGACAGGCACAAGACTTGCAGTTTCACCCCAAAAGACAAAAGTCTGAACATTCCCTAGGCCATAGGAATAAATTATCTCTATTAGGAGTGGGAGCATTATTTTTGGAACACAGAGAGAAGGGAATCAAAACCCAAGAGATCTCCTTTTGAATGTGAAATGATATTGGGGAGCAGCAGACAGAGCAGTCTGGATATTCATTTGATAGTAAACATTCTGAGTAACCCAGCTCTGCTTCTAAGTCTTGCCAGCAGGCCCTGCCTTCAGATTTATACTGCCTTAGAAAACAGCCCAAAGCTTAGACACAGCTCTAAATGCAAGCTCAGTTAAACAGGTCTGCAGCAACAAAGAAAAAAATCTAAACCTAATAAATTATATTAAGAATTTAGGCCTATATCTGGGAAACACTGTACCACACACAGTGGAAAATTCTCCCACAAGAAACCACACTGTAGCTGTGTTAGTTGAGCGGTGGGTGGAGGGACACCATAGAGAACCTCCTATGCTTCTGAGGGTATAAAGCAGAAGCACTTTCACAATTTGTTTTCTCTTATTTCTCAGGTTTACCCCTTCTGTAATGTGCTCCCACAGCACTGCAGTGAATCCCAGCCACTTCATTCCCAACCACTGGCAGCATGGGCAGAGCTGCACTTACCCGAATGGGACAGTATGTGAGCCTTCAGCTTGTCAGGCCTGTTGAACTCTTTATTGCAGCCTGTGTGGCTTCTGTAACAATAACAAATGCTGGTGAGCAGCATGAATCAACTGAGGATCAAAGTATAAACAGAACCTGGACCATAAGGAGATCCGCAACCCTTCACCTTAGCAGCACCCGGATGAGTCCCTCGGTGCAGTCTCAGTAGGAGCTCCACTATTTCAGCCCTTTTGGAGAGGGGCAAGAAATAAACAGGCTGCTACAGGGACATGTGGCTTCTGCTAGATGACACATGGTCTGTGTCTCACTATGAATGCTCCTAAAAGCCACAGGTTCAAGATCCCAGCTGGAGACAGAAGTATTTTGGAAGGAGCTACAAGGTGGTTGGAGCAGAGAGAAGCCAGTCAGTCTTGGCTATCTCAGAAGGCCCAAGGCTGTGCCATGGATTTGGGGATGCACCTTCTAAAGCTGCATTTCTCTGGCTCATACATTAGCTTCTACATTGCCACGTGCTTTTTGAGACATGGCAGTCAGGGAGAGCCCATCATTCAGGCAACCTTACGCTTTGTGGTCCAATAATATGCCTTCTCTTCCCCCGTGCTTCCCAGATGCAACCCTCCAAGCCTCCCATGAAGGCAGGCATTATTTTACAGGGCTTGATGAACTGAGATGAAATTACGTGGCCACACAGGAAGTCAATAACAAAGGACTGGGACTTTTGGGTTCCCAGTTCAACAGCACACAGCATTCCTACCTCCCCAAGAAGCAGTAGATTGGTAGATGCCACACATGTACCCTAGGGTACATGCAGGAGATGTTCCTTCCATCCTAAACCCCATCCCAATCCCATTAAGACATGCTGCCATGCCAGAGAGACGCACTACGTACGAGAAGGGACATTTATATTTCTTAAAAGGCTCATGGATCAGCATATGTCGCTTGAGTTTGTCTTTCCGATTGAAAGCTGCATCACACACTGAGCACTTAAAGGGCTTTTCACCTGGAAAAAAAGAAGAAACCGAGAGTCAGGGAAAGTCCAGTCACACAGGGCTGCTCTAGTCACGTACAGGATTCACTATAGCAGCTGTACCGCTTTGCCTCTCTATAAACTTCCCCAAGCTTCACTACCCTGCCTGATGAGTAAATGGATGGATACAATCCACACTGTGCCCTGCGCTCCTGCTCTCCAGGGCCGGCTTCCTTAGCTTCTGCAACCACAGGCAGTAGGGTAGCCACCTCTGTGCCCCACTTCTAACTGGTGCAGTACTGGGCATGAGGCTGAACCAGTACCGTACCCCAAACCCATGTTACTAAAAATGACTTGTACAGTCAGCTGTGTTACTCTGGTTGTCAGGAAAATAGCCAGGGTATGAGAGGGGGCAGCACGGACTACAGTATAGAGATATAATGAGCACTGCAGTGCCGTGGGAGCCCATACCCGAGTGGATGTGGGCGTGCAGCTTGAGGTAGTGCTCCCGGCGAAAGAACTTCTTGCAGATCTGGCACTTGAACTTGCTGCCCCCACCGTGCGTGGGGATGTGGCGGCGCAGGTACCTCTCACAGGGGAACACCTGTTAATACACAAAAACAAGGCTAAGAGCTGGCAGCACACAAGGGACATCACTGAGCCTGCATGGGCATGGGAGGTGTAGCCTGTGCAGAAAGCCTAAGCAGCTCATGGTGACTGCTTTCTCAGACAGGACACACTGAGAAAACCTTCAGGTTTGTATAAGGAAAATACAGATAGAGCTTTAAAAAAATACAACAAACCTACAACGTAAGCTTCTTATCCTTAAGAAATGAGTAAGCTGAAACCTGGCTGCTAAATTTTGTAACAGTGTTAACTTCAGTTTCTACTTCCCAGTAATGGATGAGTGGTTCCTTTGGCTAATGGGGATTCTGGAAATACCCAGGCTAAGTGAATTTCTAATGAGCATGCTGCAGGCACACACCTGAGGGGGGCACAGGAGAGCCAATAGTTCTGGTACCCAGGGCTGTGCTCTCGTTTCTCCAGAAAACAGCAATATTAGTAAGAATACAAACAAAAGTAAAAAATATCGCTGTGGATAATGGGCTTTCAAATTGCTATGCTGCAGGCTGAAAGTCCCACACAGGCTCAGAAGGGCATCTGTCAGCTGGTGGGGGAAGTGGAGAGAAGACAGGTAAGAAAGATGGGTTACTAACCATGGCAAGAGTGCATTTCCCCTTCCTGAGCTACCTCAGTACAGAGTGGTCACTCCTTTGAGATTGTCCCTGCCCTCATTGCAGGATTTTCATTTCCTTTGCTATAAACAGAGGAGCAAGGGTCCAAATTTTAGTCTGGATTTTAAAAAATAATTTATTAGAATTAAAACCCCACAAAATTCTGCCCCTCAAACCCCCTCAGGGGCTGTGCTGAAGAGAGTATTTCCAGCCAAAACCTACCCAGGCATTGTTCCAGTCCTAGTCACATCACTCAAGACAGGTTTCTCTTTGCCAAGGACACAAAGCACTCATCCAAAAGAGAGGAATGAGGGGGAACCTAGAGACTTCTGCTGCAACAGGAGATAAGGACAGCAATGGAGGTGTACAAGCTTCTGTAGGGCCCAGGGCTTTCCATGCCCAACCCTTCCAGCCAGAGGTAGCAGTCAAAGGCACTCTTAAGACTTCCCAAAACCAGCCTCACTCCTCCTGGTATACTTGCTTTAAGAAATAAGGACAGCAGCCTGGTGTGCAGTCCTGTGCTGTCATGGGAATAAGGGACCTCCCCTGACAAATTCTGCTCAGCAAACAGGTCCAGGAGAAAAGCCAGCACTGCAGGGAGGAACATACTCTGCATGAGAGGCCAGAGAGCTGGAGGCCAGGGATGCAATCTCTGAAAAGTATCTCATGAGCCTGCCAGTCTGTACTGAGGTAGGAAGGGAGAGGAAAGGGAGCTGAAGGGTTCCTGTCCCCCTCAGAGCCCTAGCTATGAGTCCAGGACCGGCTCAGGCAGTGGTCACCCACCCACCTTCTGGCAGTGAGGGCAGGGAAAGTTGTGCGTTGCTGTCTGCAGATGGTGCTCCAGGGCTTCCGGGGTGGAGTACTTATTTACACACTTCACACATCTGAATGTAGAGAGAAAGGACAGAGCCTGTGATCAAGGCTACCACCAGCAAACCCCACGCTGCAAGCAGACCCCAGCCAGGACTGCCCAGCCCATTCACCAGCCACCTTCCAGGGTGATTTCTGACAGGGTCGGCTTGATACAGACAATAACAAAACCACCCAGGTGCCCTGAAACCTCGGCAACCCACATAGCCAAATCACACTCACGTTCAGCATCCTTCTTCACAAGGGGAAGATGCTAGAAAATTGGGTGAAGAAGCCTTTAAACTGCTAGTGCTCTTCCACGCAGACTCCCATAGGAGCACTCAGACCTGAGCACATACTTCCACACTGCTTCCTCATGGAGGAAAGCCCTAAGTAATGATTTCACATTATTTAAAACACTTTCCATCCTCAATACACAAATACAGCAGCTCCCAATGAAGTAGCTGAGAGTGGGGTCACAGCATGACAGCACTGTTACCCATGGCCAGGACAGCCACAAAGCAACACGCTTCCATGTGGGGTCTCTGGCATCTAACAACACTGGCTTACACTGCCACCTCTCCGAAACCACCTGAGCCCTCTCCACCTATCTCAACCGTTCTCACATATCCATATTTCTGCCAGAGACCTCTGCCAAAGCTGACTGCTGACAATGGGCAATGGGGGCATGCATCACCGACAATAAATACAGAGGCACTCACGCTGTATCTGCTGTGTAACTATTTCTCCGTAGATCAGACTAAAGCCTCCTCAAACATAAGCAGGGCCCTGATCTCAAAGATCCCCGCTAGCAAGCTGCAGGATGAAGCTCCACAGTGCAAAGATAACTAGAAATCATGGTCTGTGTAAGAAGCAGCAGACATTTATTCCATGAAGCTCCTAGGTGACTTCAGTATCTTCTGGGCTTCCTGCTCTTCATGTATATCTCTACAGGCATTTCAAAAGCTCCAGAGAGCTCTTCGTGGAACTCCTCACCCCTTCTCTCTGCACTAGTAGAAAGGCCTTCCCAGGTAATAGACCCTTTTGCAGCAAAAGGATATGAGATTTTTTCTGGGTACAGCTTCACAGCCCACACTCCCTTTGCTGCAGTTGTTTAATCACAGAAAACAGGCTGGGAAGGGGCTTCCCTGGGTCTCTGACTGAGCTCTGTGCATGTTCAGCTGTGCCCACCTCACTCTTTACTGGCGATAAGAGGACTTGCAGTGAGATCTTCCCACGTAACTGATCTCAGCCTTTCACTGTCCTTCCAAAAGGTTCCTTGCATTCAAAGTGCTTGGCCCTAGCAGCCTGGTGGAGGGGCCCCACATTTGCCACCTGGGTGCCCAAAAGAACCACAGGCACCAAACATGCAGCCCCCTCTTCCCTCTAATGTCTGCACCGCTCTCAGCCAAACACTCTGCACCCACTCACTCCTACAAGCCTTGTGAGCACTGATTGCTACTGTACTTGTACACGGCCACATCCTTCTTGGGGCTGTGCTGGGGCAGCAGGCTGTGGGAGTACTGGTGGACGCCCAGCTCGTACAGGGAGGGGAAGTCCTTGCTGCAGAGGTGGCAGCGATAACTCAGCTCCTCCTGGTGGTTCTTGATGTGCTCAAGGAAGGACTCCAGCTTCTGGAAGGTCTGAGCACAGGTTTTCACCACACATTTGTACACCTGGGAGAAGGGAGAGCAACTGGAGTGGCACACCATGGAAACAGACGGGGAAAATCCTCTGCCAAGAGAGTGGCCTTCCTTTTTGGAAATCATAACCACTGAGTCATTTACAGAAAGGGACCACTGCCCCTTGACCCACTGTGCTGGAAAGCAACTGAGCTGATGTTAGCAAAGCAGCACCGTGGTTTCCAGAGTATCCCACCACACCCACATTCAGTCAGCACACAGCAATGAAACCCTGCCCTGCACTGCAGCAGGACATAATGTGGTGGTAAAACATCCCCTTCCTCTGCTGTCTTCCTCAGAGGAAGGGTCTTTAAAGAAAAGTGCAGAGCAGCTCAGCATCAAAATGTGGCTGACGGTTCCAGGTGAATGGCAGAACCTGCTGGGAGCTGAATGTTCTGCAAAGACAGACCATCAGGGCACTCCCCTATGAAAGCAAGGTGGGAGAAAGGTGCGTTGGTGTGAGTGCCTGAAACCACTTGTGTGGTTGAGACCACAACACCCCAGCAGTGACTGTCCCACAACCTGAGAGCTGCCACCTACATCAAATACTTCGGACTGCGCTTCTTTGCTGCTTCTTTAGCCATCCAAACCTGCTTGGCTGACTTCTCAATCAGCAGGGTGGAGGCAGTGGAGCTTTTCAAAGCCACCAAGACCACACACCTGCAACCCAGATGTGCAGAGAGCTAAGCTGCATGGGAAGCACTGGCAGCTTTACAGAGCAAGAGGCTCAGGACAGACCCTGGAAGCTGGCGCACTATATGAAGCCCACCCCAATCTCACCACCAACACAGGGCACCCTCTGTCCCTACCTGCTCATTCTTGTGCTGTGTCATGTGTGATTTCAGCTGGAAATAGGTGTTGAATTTGCTGGGGCAGAACTGGCACTGGTAAGAGCTATCGATCAAGACAACCTGCTTGGCTTCCAGTTTGTTTGCCTCGCTCTCATCCAAGGGGCTCATGTCTTGGGGCGGTGGTACAGGGTTCCCTGAGGCCTGAGTCAAACCTGGAGAATGGGAGAGAGAAAGTCACAGCCTGCCATGAGACAGCTCTGAAAGCTGCTCTGCCAGCACCACGGTGCCGAGACATACCAGGCCTGGCTATGGGTCCAGGCTCTTGCTTCCTTTCAAAGACAGATTCTTTTGATCAGACAAATCTTACTCCCTAACAGCATAGTTTTAATTTTTTCTAGAGATTATTAAGGGATCTGACTACTCCATCTTCCTCTCCTTAACCCATTTTCTTTTTCCAGGGGTGTAACTGTGCTCTGTGGAGCAGTCAGCAGAGCAGGCCGTCTGTGAACCAGAGCCATATTTACTCCCACCTCTGGCGGGAGACAAGAGGCAAGATCCAGCCAGTAGCTCACAGTCCATGAAGTCTGCAGAGAGCAGCTCCAGCAGGCCCTTGTCCTAGACATGACATTGTCACTGCATTCTCTCCCCTCCTACTAGGACTGAGGTCACCAGCAGAAAAACTGGTGACCAGTCACCATCTGCCAGCAAGGAGCTCTTCTCTGCCTCAAGTATTTTCCGTTGGTTGCTGGGACCAGACCCAGCCCAGGCATGACTTGCACATTGCAAACAAGTCAGAGCACTGCGCTGTGCTAAACCACTGGCTTGTCTGGCCACTAGACCAGAGCTGTCAAGTGTGGCTCATGTACTGCCAAAGCTGCACCTGCCAGGGAGAAGGGGGAAGACACCTCACCCTGTCTGCACGTGCATACTTGCACAGACTCTGGAGTCGCTGTCTCCAGCAGCACCTGAATCCCACCGTAGCTGGAGGTACAAAAGGATGCGGCTGCCAGCTGGAGTCCAGCAAATGTGACTCGTTTCTCTGGTGTGTGCTGCAGGAATGCAAACAGTGCACACAGCTCCTGTCTCCCCTCCCTCCCTGTGTGGAGATGCAGGGATGTGCAGACTCCCCACATCACTGCTCTGCCCCATGCACAGGCTATCCCCAGGCAGCAAACCTGTGTTCTCTTCGTCCTCTGGCTGGTTGGGATTCAAGGCCATGACCTGCACTGTGATGGAGTTGCGGGAGATAGTGCACCCCAGCCCTGGAGGCCACACTTTATGGGTTTGCATGTGCTTCTTCACATTGGACTTCTGGGCAAAGGCTCGGCCACACACGATGCACTGGAAGGGCTTCTCGCCTGTGTGACTGAAGGCAGAGAGCACCATATCAGCAGCCAGCAGAGAGGAGACAGCCCCCAGGCATGGACCACGTGGGGTGGCTGCTGCAGGGCTGCGCTAGGCACCCTGCTTGGCAGATCAGCACCTGGACCAGCCAAACACCGGCTCTGAGACCTCATTAACCTGAGTAAGTTGATAGCGAGAGGCCTGGAGAAACAAGCCTGGCACACAGACAAAACACTCGTGGTCTCGGGATGACAAGGGATCAAAGGAAGCAGTGGGACAGAAAAAGAGCTCTGCAGCAACATCGGGGCATTCGTTGTCAGGGTCTCTGCAGGGACATTGGGGACCCCATCACTTTCTCAGGGGTAAAACCCTTTTATTACCTATCACACCACCCTACCCTGCACACATGCCTATTCTAGCTTGCAGCCCCTGGATCTCCCAGAATTTGCTCTCTCCTGTCCACAGCAGAAAGGTCTTTCTACTCTGCCCTTCTGCTTCCAAAGAGCAGACTCTCTAACACATGAAGTACATCACATGAACAGTCCAGACTGTGAAGGGGGGCAAACACCACTTGTTCCTACTCATCTGAGTCCAGAAGATTCTGCTGGGGGAAACACTGAAGATTTCAACTGCCTCCTGACGGAGAAAAGCTCTCTTATATGAGCTCCCTACATAGACACTGAGCTTGGCTGACAGTTTGCTAGCACCAGAAAACACGAAGGCTCCAGCTTAGTAGGGAGGGAGAGTAGAGGAAAGGACAGAGGCAAGCAGTGGAGATGCTGCTGCTCCAGTGATAAGGTGACAACAGGTTTGGCTTTCAAAGTCTCATCAGCAAGGAAAACAAGTCTATAGTCCCAAGCCATAATCAGCAAGAAGATTACGTCCATGATGCAGCCTTCACCCCAGCCCCTGGGGAGAAGGTGTCCTGCAGTGAGTGGGATAAAGATCACCTCCCAGTGCAGCACAGATTCTGGGATGTGACAAACGCAAGGTCTACTGGGCTGTGCAGACTCCCTCAGCGGAGCTGTGCCCACCTCCACCCTACCCACTCTGCTGTGTCTGAGTTAGCAGCACCATTACCTTCTGATGTGCTGCTGCAGGTCAAAGTTCTTGGTAAAGGCCTTGTCACAGTAAGTACATTTCAGCTTGGGGGACTTGGGTTTGCCTGAAAGAGCAAAAGCACACACAGGAATGAGATCACACAGCACAGCTCTGTCCCCCCTGCACCACAGGGCCCTCACCCCAAGGCATGTCTATTCAGGACCAAAAATAAAGGGCTTATGAAAGGATAAGATCTGCCTGGCCAGAGTGGGGAGAGGTTATGGGCACAAGCGTATATTTAATGTAGCCTGAGCCAACTCTACAAGTGCGAGGAGGGTAGTAGCGGAGGAAGCAGGGCATCCCCTTGAGGCATTAACCACTCCAGGAACCCTTGCAGCTGTGCTACAAAGCACCTACTTTAAAGGCATGTTGGGCATTGGGAAAAGACACAGGATTAGTGAAAGGAAGGGCCCCAGTTCTGGCTCTCTCCTATGAACTCACCAAGGTCAGACATCAGTCACAGCACATGCATATTTCTCCCATCCAGAAGATCAGTCAGTCACATCTTCTGTCTACTATGATGGGGTATAAACCAATGGAGAACAGCAGAACTGTGGGCTGCTCTAGGAAATTCTGAACTGAGAGCTGCAGCCTGCATGATCATTCACACCTCTGCAAATATGGTTAAACCCTAGCATCCGTATGGTCGTAACTCCAGAGGCCCAACCTTCCTGGGGAGGAAGGCCACGTGGCTTTCCTCCACACCACGTCTGGGACCTTCCCTCTCACTCAGGTAGGTGTGCTTGCACCACACCAGCAATGGGCAGGCTTGGCCAGCGGAGGATCTGATGCTCCTCCATCCTGTAATGGGGCATGCCCCTGTCCTGCCTGACCTGGGGACAGGCGTGCTTTCTTCACAGACATTGAAACACACAGCAGGGACAGGTCTGCTGAGCCCCTGGGAAGAGTCTCCAGGGCGAGGCCGTAACTAGCACACCGGCCTGGCGACTGGGCAGTCTTCCTTGGGTTAAAACGGACCAAGCTCTAACACCTTACTCTGCAAAATGTCCCCATTTCAGGTGTGATCCAATAAGCATGTAGCTGCAGAGACTTAGCACAAGCTGGCCCACGCAGCAGCACAGTGACAATCCTTTCATGTGCACTCAGAGGTGACAGACAAGAAGTATGTCCACACTTTCACCTACTCTTGATAGCTTCATGTAGGACACTGTGCTCCTCCTCTAGAGCTGCATGCACAGCCAGTGCCACCCTACAGGGCCTGGAGAGCCTGTGGCTCAACAGTCCACAACACAATAAGCGTGCTGGCCTACAGGTAGTACAGGGCAAATGCTATAAGGGCATTTACCTTCCTGCAGCCCGCTCTCATTTTTGCAGCGCCGGCTTTTGGGAGCAGAGGTGGAATCAAAACCAACCACACTGCCGCCTCCTGTGCTGGTCAAAGGTGTGGGAGCGCTGGAGCTCTCAGACTTGAATCCCTGCTTCCCAGGGCTGTACACAGGAGAAGGGTACACGGGGCTTTCCACACACTGGCTTGGTACCTGCAAGAGTGCAATTTATCAGTGGAAACAGGTTTGCTGCACAGAGTTATACTCTGCCCTAACCTCCATCCTCAGCAACACTCGCCAACTGGGCTATGGTCTGGCTGAGTTTTCTGCCTCCTGCCAAACTGGGTCACATTTCTGGTTCACCAGTCCAACAATGTGTCTCTACAACCTGCACAGTGTCTCTACAACCTGCTGAACATCACAAAGCATCCAGCAGTTATTACAGCAGGAACAGGACAGCAAAGAAACACTGAAGGAGCCATCTAATCCCTCATGTATGTCTTATGCCTAGAAGAGTTTCTTATCCCTCCAGAGCAGGTTACCAAAATGATCACCACTGACCCTGTGAGTTCACACCAGCCCTGAAGGGTGGGATCTCCAGGCCCTGCTGCCTGTCCTGGCAGGACTGCAGAAGGGAAGCACAAGAAAACTCCAGGTGGCAAAGCACAGCTGTTTACCTCAGCACCAACACTAGAAAAAGACAGAGGCATCAGTCTGGGGTGATATGGTTTGAGGGAGTTTCTATAGCCCACCGTGGTAAATTAACACAGACCACTATGTATCCAACATCCCCAACCATTTCTGACCACTGGCAGTTCCAGATCAGATGCCAGCTACAAAGATAAGGCTGACAAACCTGTTACACCCAGTAGTTTCTGTTGTGAATGGCAACGCTAACATAGAGGCTGCGAACAGCTGACCCACTGGTAAATCCACCCCTGCCTGTGCCTCTTTAGGAAAAGCTGCCCTGTCAAACTCTGATATTTAGAGTGAATTCTTCTCTCTGGTGGAGCCTCTAGTGCACAGCATGAGGCTCTGTACCTCTCTGGGAGGTAAGCCCCTCTCCTCACCTCCCTCTCGCTCCCAACACCTGCAGGTATCCCTCGACCACAGCAGACATTCAGATCTCCTAAGCCTGTGCCAGCCAAGTCCTCCATCCCTCTTAACTGTTTCTCTTGTTCTGAGAATCCCCATCATCTTGCCAACATACTTCTGTTCAGTACATTCTCCCAGAGGAAATAATCATTGTTAAATAACCTAACGCACCTTCCCAGACTCCAATTCCACATTTCCAGTCCAGGCAGCTCTCAAGCAGCCTTGTTAGAGAAGAGGCCCAGGAGGACAGAGCCCCTGCAGACAGCCCCTGGCCTTACCTCCATGGGCGGATAGGGCTGCATCCCCAGCGTCTGGATCTCCACTGCGCTGTTTGCTGCCATAGGAGCAGGCGCACTGTACACTTCGACCACCCCGCTGCCGCCGGCACTGGGCTGCCCTGGAGCCCCCATGTTCGGGGGGGGAGGCGGTGGAGGCTGAGGAGGGGGTGGTGGTGGGGGAGGTGGAGGTGGCGGGGGCTGGGAGAGGTAGCCAGCCCCAGCGTGCATACTCAAGCTGCTCTAAAACCAGAACAGGGAGAGACAGACAAGACCTTGAAAATGCTGCAGCAATGAGTTAGAGGGGCTGCGCCCTCACACACGTTCTCAGTCCCAATTCAAAACAACACCCACAGGAACAGCAGCGATGTCTTGACACAACGCAGCACTGTCCAACTGCCCAGTTGGACCAGACTGCTGGCTTGCAGAGGCTTGGCATGACATTCCAGTAGACATTGCCTCCTTCAAAACCCAAGTGATCAAGCCCCACTGATTTTGTTACTTTGTTTTTAAAGCTTTTAATCCTTCTGGTTACAAAGAACATTTTCAGAGCATGGAGAATGTATACAGGCTGGCTAGCTCTGGGAAGAGCCCAGAACAACCATCCCAGGTGGAAGAGGGATCCATGGAGCAAACAGACAAGAGCTCTGGAAGCCAGCCATTACACAGGGGCTCAACAAAAAGCTGGAGAGACCACATTACAATGATTTGACCATCCAGCAACAAGGACGCAAGGAGAGATCAAATGCTGGAGCTATCCTGTAATCTATCCATTGCTCCTTCCCGAGCCTGGCTGTCACGTTGGGAAGGTGCCCAGGATTCAGCACCAAAGCAGATCTCTGGAGTCCAATTGACTGACAGGGCTCCTGCTGTGCAAACATAACCCCATGCAGCGGGACTCCCCAGGCCCACACATGCCCCTTACCTGCACTGGGGGCTGCACTGTTGGCATGGGCTGGTCCAAGGATGTAAAAGCAGACATGGCTGACATCAGCACCTCATCGCTGACTAAGATGTTGCCCTGCACCAGGGTCTGAATCAAAGGTGATGGGGGAACTGTGATGTACGTAGAAATTTGCTGAAAGAAAACAAGGATGCATTGTTGACCAGCAACAGGACAAAACAGTAAACAAAAAATGGTGACGCTGCTTTTTAGTGAAACTTGGGAGTCTCTGCTTTCACAGCCTCTGGTCAGCAGACGAGCCACAGTATCTACAGCTTCCTGCTGAGTCCATGGTAATTTCTAGTCCTTAACAATAAGGCAGCTCCAGAAAAACTGTTCAGAAAAGGAGGTAAAAAGGTTCAGGAAAGTGGCCACTAGCCACAATTCAAATCAAGGGTTATTAAAGAAGATCTGCAGGACAAACTGGTCGCACACAAGTTCAAGCCTTTCCTGAGTGCTTCCCTTCCCCTAGCTAGGGAAGGTAGAGAACTGAGAAGCTACTCTGGCTGCAGAGGGTGAACATCAGGCCCATCTCTTCAGACTAGAGTCGGATTATAGGAGGGGAGAGAGGCTGTCCTATTTCCTGGGTGGAAACAACCTGTGTTTGCAGCCCTGGGCAGCACCATCCACTAGCACTATGTTAACTTGAAAAAAACAGCTGGTTTGAAAGCACTTTGAAAACCACCACGACTGCAGGCACAGTGCATGTCATACACAAAGGACTTGCTCCCAAGAAGTCTGTTGGGAGGGAGAGTTACTCCAGAGAGGATAACCCCTTAATGCTCATCACACCACATAATGTGGGCTTATTTGCAGGAAACTGAGAGCAGGGATGCTGGGATGAAGCTGCCAGACATTGCCCTCCTCTTCTGCCCATGAGCCAGACCATGGCCCAGCAGACAGAAAATGCCACTCCACCTTGAGCACTGTGCAGTGTGTACCCATGCAAATGCCCGGCCTGCCAGGCTGTGACACTGGGGCTCTTCAGTAGAACCAAAGTCTGGCTGTAGCACAGACACAATATGAAACCTCTTCTGTCCTCATAAAAGGGCTACCGGACACTTTTGCTGGAGGACACCCCACTGCAAAGGACCAGGCAGCTTTAACCATGAGGTCAAAAGCCAACAGAACCACAGCTGAGCCTCTTAGAAAAGAGGTCAGTCATGAGGCACCACTGGATCTAAAAGCATCACCCAGAGGCCCCCCCAGCTCCCAGAACCACAGCAACAGAGCAGTAAAACCTCTGCCTGCAGCACAGTACCTGCCGGCCGGCGCTCGGAGCCTGCTGCACCGATGTGATGGAGGGGGTATACACACTGTTGGTGGCCAGCGAGACTGTGGAGAGGGAAGGAGCATTTCCCTGGCACTGCTCTCTCTTGTGGGTCATGAAGGCAGGCAGTGAGTTGAACTGCTTCTTACACTTCCCACAGAGGAAAACATCTTCATCATCTGCAATTAAGAGGACCAGATCACTGTTCCAGGCTTTCTTCTGCATTCCCCAGTGCTATACCTAACAACCAAAGCTGTAGGAAAATAGATGCCTTTTGGATCTTAGCACCTCAAAGCTATCACATTCAGGAGGGATCAAATTGTCCCTTTCCCCAGTCCCAGGCTCTCCCTAAAGCTAACTGATGTGATTGAGCCCACCTCAACTCCACTCCCATATACAAAACCCACCACCTCCCCGTGACAAACTGAATCCCATTGTCTGTCTTCTCATCCCAAAGATGTGAACAACCAGCCCAGCCTTGCTCCTGTAGCACCTTCTGCTTTTAGTCAAAACAGCTTCTTCCAAAGCACCTACTTTATGCTGGCTGAGGCAGATTTTATTACTCAGGTTGCACAAAGGAAGAGAAGTAACTTGGATCAGGGCACAGAGTCATTGGGAGCCTGTGTCTGAAAGCCACCCCCCTGCAAGACTGCTGGTCTTTCACACCTCTGCTTCACATTAAAAGCAGAAAGAAGACAAGCCCGTTACATTGTCCTAGATGAAATTTGCAGTGTTAGCAAACCACACAAGCACACACCATTTGCACTTGATCCAGTTGGACTCACAAGGCTGTACCTCCTGTCTGACTCACAGCCTGAAGCAGAACATTTCTGGGGACACAGACTGTAACTCCTCCAGGAGGTAACTCGGTATCCACCCAGAGAGTCCTAGTCAAGCACTTGAATGTTCATGTGCACATAAATGACCAGTTCCTGTATTCATTCACACAGATGAGATACTCAATGACTGGAGTAGTTGTACAACCCCATAAGATAAGGAATAGCTCATTAAAAAAAAATGTGAACAGTAACAAGCACTAGGGGCAGGGAGAGCAGATTCTCCCTCCCTTCACGTCTTTATTGGGAATGCACAGTCAAGTCTATTGTCATGACCATCTCCAAAAGCATCTCTGCTTGCTTGGGCACTTGCTTCCTTCCTCCTGCTCTGCCCAGTCCCACTGAGGGCTCACAATGTTCATGGCAGCACCCAGCATGTACAGCTGTTGTGCCAGCTGTTCCAACAGTCATGAGTGCACACTGCAGGAAGAGGTCTGCAGCCCTCCTGCCTCTTGTCTCGCTCTCCTGGTGCTACCAGGACTCACCCATCGACTGGATGGCAGTGGAGGCGTTGACATTTTGAGCAGATGGATCCGTCACACCTCCTTGACCATCCAATAAGGACTGCACAGCCAGCACCGTCTGATTATCCATTCCTGAAAGGAGACACAAGCATGGATAGTAAATCAAGCTCGGCCTGAACATGGAGCCCTCAGGCACTGGGATCTTGCTCATGAGTCATGGAGGGAAGCTGCTTGCCAGCTACTGCTGTCTTCTCCCACAGAGCCACTCCCACCTCCTCATTCCCCTCTACTCCACAGCATTAACTATCACACTAAAGCGAGGCTCCCACTTGTCTCCATACATTCCTTTGATACAAGAAGAAAAGGGAAGAAGGGCAAGGAAAGCCAAAAGAGGGCTTGGTTTCAGGCATTTTCTGGAGAGAAGAAGGATGCTTACAAACAGTGGGTATAAAAAGAGCTAAGAAGTAGCTGTAGCTATCTGGGATGTCATGGGCCAGGTGGGGTAGCAGCCCGGGTAGATCTGCCTGGGGACATGGCATGATGCGGCACAGACAAGCACTGAGCTTGGTGAAGACAAAACCCTGGGTGTGCACAACTCTGCCTCAGCAGCAGTGTTAGAAATGCCTCCCTGATTTCAAGACCAGCATTCCCAGATCTGATCAGACACAGGGCTATGAACTACAGGAGGATTTAGATACAGTTTTAAGAAGGAAATATTAAGTATGGGTTCCTGGGAGAGATGCTCTGGGGGGACCAACTTTGTCACCAGCTGCCACCCCAGTTCTGGGACATGCAGGAGAGCAGGACCCCGTGGTCCCCCAACTCCCAGGACTGTGCCCCTCTACAGGCTCCTCTCAAGCAAGAGCTGCGAGTTGCTCTCTCCGATTTTTATTTCTCTCAGGACTCCATGAAAACACACATACCCAGCCAGATTTGTTGTCAGAATCGGCTCACTTGCTTTGGCACAAATATTTTTTGCTACAGCTAAAATGTTCTAAAATATTCCAAATAAATGCAGGAGAAGGGGACTGCTTATGTAGGGAGACAAATTGGCCAGTGGCATGCGACCAGCAGATTAAGCCCATCACACTTTCCTTTTAGAAATCAGATGTAAAGACACATAGAACAATCTGATTATGGGAGAAAAATAGAGAGAAGAGGTGATTTTTATGCAGCACTCTTCCTACCATTCCTTTATGAGAAGGAAGTCACAACAAAACAGATAGCATACCAAGGTCATATGTTAAACCTTGTGAATTAAGGGAGAAAAGAAAGGTGGGGGGATCTTACTTTGCTTTTCACTTTCCTTCAAGATCTTTGCAAAACAAAATTGTAAAGCTCTGAACTCAGAATTATGTGCCAAAATAAAAAGAAAATCTATCAGTCTGATCATTTCCAAGTAGTTCAGGTAAGGTCAGCTCCTGATGAGAGGTCGCTCAGCAAACAGCACCAGCAAGGACAGCAAAATGCAGTAACAGATCACAGCATATATTATAGGAAAAGGGCAGCAGAAGCAACCGCCACTGCACATTCCTCTTGTAATTCTAAATTTTCTCCTGGACAATCAGGATGTTAGCGTCCTGATGGTGAGTACCCATATAATCCACAGCATTTTAAAGACACCCTAAGTACTCATTTCTCCTGTATCTCCAGTGGGAAGCAAGTAACGTTAAGACTCTGTGAACACCTTTTTCATCATTTCACTAAGAAGAGGTCACAAACACTGCACGTGTCAATGGGAAAGAGGAGAGTACCCCTCTCCAGCTGCTGGGGAGCAGAGGGCACAAGCAGCTACTGGAAAGCAGCAGATCACGATACTCCACATGCTACCATAAAATTACCACTGCACCTATGGGAACCCTTTCACATAAATCACACGGAGGCACAGCAAAGCTGCAGGTCCAGTTCTGCAAGCCTTCACCTGCACAGAGAGCTGCAACCAGCCCTGCAGGACAGCCACACTGGCAGAAGGCTCCTGCAGCACTCCTGCGTGGATCTTCTCACACCAGTCAAAGCCCTTCTTTAAAATAGACCTCCTCCTGTACAAATAACTTCCTGGTCAACTGCAAAGGCAGCACAGGCTCTTGTTGGCACATCCAAACCAGACAGTGAAATGGAACAGCCCTTCTTCAGCAGAAGTAAGCTACCAGAAGACAAAAGAAAGAGGGGGATCAAAAATTCAGATTAAGTATATTATGGGGACAATTAAGAACAGTTTGCATCAAGAACGCTACTCTTTATGTGCCTGGCAATGGACAACTGGGCTTCCTTCTGGCACATAGCCAGATCTTCCAAGTAAAAAAGCCAGATGATTGCCTCTGTCCCACTAGCAGGAAGAAGCCTGAGGAGAGGCCAAGATCTGAGGACAGGCGACAACAATGCAGCAACACTGTCGGTGTTGCATTCAGCCTTCTGCCAGAGAAAAGTTACCCAAGACAACAGAACTATGTTGATCTTCATTCGTTTGGCAATTTGCACAAATGCCCACAGAGTCCCTAGAGTTTCACAGGGTAAATGCACAATGCCACACTTAACGCAGAGGGAAATCACCAAATTCAAGGTTTAGTAACTCATGAAGACAAGCAGGCAGTTACTTGGTTACACGGATACTGTTCACTGCCATCTGTGCACCCCAGGGAAAGCTTTGGATTGATCCTGCACTGATTACAGCCAGCACGCATGTACGGTGATGAAACCTAAAAAAAAATAGCCAACTCTTCTCTCCTGGCAGCAGCAGGCTTTCCCCAGAGCCTGACAAAAACAAAGTGATTTGGGGAAGCCAGGATAAAAGTACAAGAGTACTGATTTGTGCTTTTTTTCCTTCCACATTTCTCTCAGAGATGAAACAAGAATGTCCGTTTCACCCAGGTACTACTGAATTTCAGATACTGAGTCTTTTTTCTGCCAATAAGAGCACCAGGTGCTTTAGCAACAGGCAAAAATGCACCTCTGCCCCACAGCACCCACTGAGAACACGGGTGCTCTCAGCACTGCACATGAATGCCAAGTCACCATCGACTTGTAATCGAATCAACAAGGCAACACAAACAAGCTCAACTACTAAAAGCTGCCAATTGTGGTGGGCTTAGAAAAAACCACAAAACACCACATTCTTTTCATAATTTGCTAAAATGTTTTGCTCTCCTGAATTCTGCAAGGAAACCCATACAATGAGGAGCTGATTGCAAAGAGGAAATAGAGAACCTGATTATACAGAGTGCTGTCAAATGCACCAAGTAACCTAACAGAATAGAAATATTTATTCTTTGCTCCTCTTTCTGCTGCTGCAATCACAGGTGCTATTTGCAAAGCATAGGGCGACAATCCTGATGCAAGGCCTTTCAGTCAGTGGCATCCCCCCCCGTAAAGGAAAATACATGCGTAATTCAATTTAGGAAATAAATGCCTTATGAAATAGCTTTTTCTCCAAACGGGCGGACCCTGAGCTCAGCGTCAGACTGCCACAGCTTGGCACGTCCAACAGTTCCCCTCAGATGGCATCTGCCTGTAAAACAGTGTCCCAACACAAAATTCGCATGAGTGCGAGCGTGACCCACACACTCAGAGTGCAGAGAAGCTGGGCACTGCCCTGGCTGTGCCAGAGAACGTGGACCCACACACACATGCAGGGGCCAGCACCCACCTCAGGGACCATCCCCAGGACAGGCAGGGAGCGTGAGCCCTGGGGGGTGGAGGGGGTGCACCCCAGCATGCAGGGCAGGAGGGTGCCCAGCTGCACGGTGGTGTCCCAGCCTGCCGGGCACAGGGGTGAGGAGTGATGGGAGGGCAAGGGGCACATGAGTGACGCGGGGGTCCTGGGGTTGGTGATCTTGTTTGCTGGGCACAGAAATGAGGGTGACGGGAGTGCCCCAATGAGCACAAGGCAACGAGCAGGGAGGCAATGGGGGTACTGGGCACAATGAGGGAGGCGATGGGGGGCACTGGGCACAGGGGCAGGGAGGCGATCGGTTGCCCCCGGGCACAGGGCTAGCCGGGGCTGCCCGGGGCACAGGGCACTGGGATGGGCGGTGCGGGGACGCCCGGACTCACGCGGGGGGGATGGCACAGGGCCGAGAGGTGACAGGGGGGCCCCAAGGAACCGGGGCCGGCGCGGCGAGCCCCGGGCAGCCGGCGGGGGATGCCCGCTGCGGTCCCGCCCCGCCCCCGCCGCCGCGCGGGGCCGCTCGCGCCGCCCGCATGCCCCGGGGCCGCGCCGGTGCGCGCCGCCGCCGGGGAAGGGGGAGCAGAGGGGGGACGCCCCCGAGCTGCCGGGAGCCCCCCGCGCCGCGCCGGGCCAGGCCTCACAGGGCGGCCCCTGCTGCGGCCTTTCGTCCCGCACGGCGGCGGGGGCGGCGGAGCTGGGGCGGGGGAAGCGAGGAGAGGCGCGGCCCGCTGTGAGCCCGGCGCGGCCCGGCTGGGCCCGGCGCGGCGGCCCCGTTACCTTCCAGCGCTTCGAAGATCGCCTGCGCCATCTTGGAGCCGGGGCGGCCGCGACCCGCCAGCCGGAGCGGGCACCGGGAGCAGCGCCGCCGCCCGCCGCCAGGGGGCGCTCTCCGCCCGCGCCGGGGCCGGGGCCCGGCCCCCTGCTCTGGGCAGCGACACCCTGGGGCGTGCGGCCGGGCCTGGCGGGGGAGGGAGAGGGCTCGCGTTTAACTTGAACCGCGGCGGAGCGGCGCCTCTAGCAGCGCCTCAGGGATCCGCGGAGGCCGGGCCCCACCGAGAGGGGCGGGAACCGCCCGGCGGCCGCACCTGCCCCGCTCGGGCTGCCGGCGCGGCACCTGCGAGGGCCCGCGGAGCCCCCACGCCGCGCCTCTACCGCCGGAGGACCGCGCCATGACCCGCCCAGGGCCGGGCCGCCCCGCGGGGCCGACAGCGGCGAGCGCTGCCGCGGCGTCACCCTCAGTGGGAGAGGATGGGCGGGACCCCCGCGCGTCTCCCATTGGCCACACAGCAGACCCTTCCCACCAATGAGCAGTTAAGATGGCATCGCTTATTAGTCAAGAGTGCTGATGGACAGCCGAAAGGGCCTATGCGCGCGGTGGGCGGGCCCAGCTCCCGGAAGTGTGCGCGCCGTGGGCAGCCTGGGCTGGCGGGGGACGCGCCATGGCCGGTCGAGGGGACCCGCTCAGCGCCCTGCTCCGCGCCGCTAATGCCCTCCTGCAGCAGCGCCGCTACCGTGCCGCGCTCGCCGTCCTCAAGGGCTTCCGCAATGGGGCCGTGTGAGTGCGGCAGGGGCGGCTGGGGGCGGGGGCGCCGGGCCCAGTGTGTTGCGAGTCGAGGGGGGTGTCTCGGTTCCCTCAGGGTCCGGCCGCCCCGAGGCGGCGGGAAGACGGTTCTGTGCCCTTCTGGCCTGCCCGGAGACCGGGGCTGTTGCGGTGGGGGTTCGGGAGAGGCATTTCCATCTCCCTCAGCGGTAGGCGGGGCTTTTACTGGTGTTGGGGTCGCCTTCGGGCCTGGTTTGTCGGGGTGCGTGTTCTCTAGAGCCTGAGGTCTGGGCTCCTGCTTGGTGTGCTGCTGCTGCTCCCGGGCCGACTTAAAAGTGCGATGTAGTTGCTCTAGGTAGCATCTTTGGCTGTTACTAGAATAGAAATAACAGTCGTTTCATAGTGCAATACAGAAACTCTGAAATATTTATTCACTTTTGCAGTTATGGAGCAAAAATTCGTGCCCCGCATGCCCTCGTGATGACTTTCCTATTCAAGAGTGGAAGGTACAAACCCTCGTTCTGTATTTCTGTGTTACTACTTAGAATGTTTTCATTCAAGCATTCAGTTTTTCATGTTTCTGGAGGGCTTAAAAAAAAAAAAGGCGCAGAGAAATTAGCAGATGCAAACACCAGTGCTCTGCTTTCCTTCAAATAACAGAAGCCAAAGTATGGGAGTGCACGTTGTGGCTTTCCCCGCTTATGCCAGAGGTTCGCACTTAGGGCTTAGGCAAAAATTTTTTAAAAAGGCTGCTTGTCTTGTCATAGAATTAGACAGAAGCACAGTCTGCTGTCTGAGATGGGCTGTTAAATGAGCCAGAGGTGGAAAGGTTTCTTCTCCCTCACAAGATGTTCTGTGGGGTGCCCAAGCTGTTGGTCTAGATGGGCAGGTCAGAGGGGCGTAGTGTCCAGGCTGAGTGAGTGCAGTAGTCCTGCCTTTTTGCTCTCCTAATTGTCTGTTTCTTTTCTTCAGTTTAAGAGAGAAATTGAAATCGATTGCTCAGGCTACGTACACACATTCCCGGAACTTGGCGTATTTTGTGTTCACCTACAAGGGACTGATGGCGTTGCAGTCCCGACTACAGGGGAAAAAAATTCCATTTCATTCTTTCTTTGCAGCCTGCATTGGGGGTTGGCTGGTGTTTGGTGAGAACAATCCCATCAACAGCCAGGTAAATGTGTTTTTTGGAAGCTTCTTTGACAAAAAACCCCAACATGTCCCAGAAAGTGGTTGGTATAGCCTGGTGTGTTTCTGGTGGTTCTTACCATGTAGCGTTACTCTTTCACCATATTCGTCTTCACACAAGTTCTTGTTTTGGCTGCTCCGCACTCAAATCCTAAGGTGGTTGGGTGCCTCCGTGAATGTTGTGTGCAGTTCTGGTGCTAAAAGCCCAGGTTTACCCCCAGAGCTGCCACTTGTATACTTAGGAAGGCAGGCAGTTAGGCAATTCAAAGTCATTAGGTTACCCCAGATGCCTTCTGAGCTGTGGTCACTGTGTGCACTGCTAGTCTGCCTGCTCACAGGGTTAAACCCTTTAGCTTGAATGTTGTGAGTGTAGAGCACCATCAGCTACTGTGCTACACTTAACTGGTTAAACTGACAAAAGCTGCTCAGGGGACATTTGATTTATGGCTGGTTGTTAACGCACAGTCACAGATTAATCAGTCCCTAAAATACACAGATGCTGATTAATCAAAAGCGTTCTTATGCAATGACCTGCAAGAGCATACAGTCAGTCTGGTTTTAGGATGTGTCCAGCCTACCGAGTTTGTGTCTGCTTCGCAGGTTAGCAGGGCTGCTCCATTAGTGTTCTCTTAGCAGCAACATCTGAGGCAGCGTTAACTAGACAAAGACAAAAGTTCTGCAGCTGCAAAAATGTGATGTATTAAGTATGACTTGTTGATTACTAAATTGGAGCACCAGCAGAGAAGCAGGATTTTGAGGACACAGGGAAGACACAAACATGTCCAGTTGTAAGACTGCTTACTACATGAACCTACAACCTGTTTGCTTTTAAGTTGGGTAAATTGTTTCCACCCCTCTTGCCTGGCTTATCACTTCTAAATCACTTAACCTGGCTAGTATGTCTGGTCAGGTTATTTACTTAACGTTCTTTGGGTTTTCTCTTCACGCAGATCATTATGTACCTGCTGTCTCGTATCCTGTTCGGCTTGTCTCGGCTGGCAGTGGAAAAGGGCTATGTCCCACAGCCAAAGCAGGATCCTTTTCCACTTGTCGCTGCTTTGATATGGGGGACAGTTCTCTGGCTCTTTGAATACCACCGGCAAACTCTGCAGCCTTCTCTGCAGTCCTCCATGACCTACCTGTACGATGATAGTAATGTATGGCATGACATTTCTGACTTCCTCATTTATAACAAAAGGACAGACAGCAAGTAGATGGTTCATTGTAAAACACCTTTGAATGGGATGGTATCTTCCAGCAGCTAAGGGAAAAGGTTATTCTGTTGCTCTTGACTGGTGATGGTTTTTTTTAAATTAACATCTGTCAAGCAGAGTTGCCTCTTGTGTCCCAGCCAAAACATTCTGATTAGTCTTCTCTTGGCTCTGTTTAGAGCAAGCAAATACCCCCCAGAAACCTGTTGCAGTCTTTTTTAAAAAGAGGCCTTATTTTCCCTGCAAGTATGGCTTTGGGGTTTTTGGGATTTTGTTTTTCAAGAAACTAAATATGCTTACAAAATGACAGCCTGACAGTAAGTGGAGAGCATGTCTAATCATGAAAAAATATTCTAGGGATTGTCTGAATGCTCTCAAGACAGAACCATTTTTCTGTGCTGCTGTGTTCGCTGTAGTATGACAGAAGTGGGGAACCTGCTCAGGTCTAAAAACAGGGACATCACTTCTTGATTTCTGCGGACAACAGAAAATCTGGTTTAAACTGTTACAAAGACAGTCGTGTGCTCCTTAAGAGAGTTTTTCTGCAGTTTTCCCTCAGGCATTAAGGTGTTTGATAATAAAACTGTTAAGATTGTCTGGTACAAGCCTGGTAAATCAGGCTTGGAAGGACTATTTTTACGTGGCTCCTTTCATGCACTTGGGCTGAATCTGTCCCTCTGCAGAGTGCACTAATTAATACCCTGTAATTATTTTAAACTTACTTGTAAAGTTTTTTAAAGCTGCTTGAATTAAATACGAAAACCAGTTATGCAACCTAGACTCCTTTGAAAACAGGCTGAGGCGCATTGCACGCCCTCAGATATCACACTGGGTACTTTATGTGTAGAAGCGAGCAACACTTTCAACAAGCACTTTTATTTTGGTGGGAGATAACCACATGGGTTTCTCTTAGGTCCAGAATCTACCCTCCACAGTGGTGGCATGTGCTAGCTGTAATCAGGCTTGAATGTACCTGTAGTTTCTGCAGGCTTCTGGCTGAGCCAGGTTGAGGCCACAGATGAAGTGGCTACTTCTGTAAGCGAATATTCCTCTTAAGAATACACTGCTGAGCGCCGGGAACAGGGCAGCACGCACTGGGCTTTAACAGAAGATGGTCTAGATAGCTGAGAAAGAACAAAAACTGTTTTAAATTTAATAAATTCAAACTGTTAATAGTGGCAAAGCACTTAGGCTGCCATATAACACTATACCATTCACTTAATGATGTACATTAAAATAATTCCTGATGCACTGGTTTTATGTGGTGATATTTACAAGAAAGTCATTAAGTTCCCTGCACTATTCCCTTTTAGCTCAGTCGGGACTATTTTGTTTTCTCTCCCTGTGCCCATCCACTTTTCTTTTCTGACTTGACCATGTCATTTCATATTCCCATTGATGCTGCTGTTCATCATGTTTTGTAGTCTCTTTACACCCCAGGCTCTAGCAATTTGTCATAGTCAGTGGTATGACTGAAACAGTGTTCGGGTAGCTTCTGAGTAGTAAAAAATTCTCAGTTTCTTAAGTCATTTTTCCTTGTCCTCCTAAGCTCTTTTATTGCCATTACACATTCTGAGTGCTGCTTTGCTCTTTTATTTTTCCACTCTCTGCATCAGCAAGAGGGAGAGTGAAATGTTCCCCTCCCCGTAGTCTGTCTGGTGCTGCAGTGTTTGGCATTAAGTTGCATCCTGAGTGGCTCAGGTGGAGCAGGAGGAATAGTCTGCTGGCTCTTGAACTGAATCTAGTGCCGAGTCCAACTATATTCACTGTGAGATCTTACAGTGCAGAGACAGGAGCTTCTCTGTGCTCATGCCATGCAAGTCCATGGCGGACTCATGTCTGGTTCCCAGAAGACAACGTACTGCTTTGCTAAAGTAACAGTCCATGGGATCTTTTAACTTCAGCTGCTGTTATAGTCTGTATTGAGTACTTGAATTTGAACACCAAACAGCGTTTTGTCAGACCCTGGGAAAGCTGTAGAAGTTAGGAATTGGGTTTGTTTCTTTGTAGTCAAATATTTTGCTTCGTGTAGATAAGCGTAAATACTCAAGTACAGAAAAAATACTAAATCTACAGGTGTGGTCTGGTTTCTTTATAAACATTGTGTCTTTATTTGCACCGCTGCTGGCTATTTGAAGAAGCGTAAGTGCAGCACTCTTACGTCAGAAGCCTCAATATCATTCCAAATAAGAATGTTAGTATCCTGCTAATGTTGCTGAATTCCTACAAACTTTGATGGGATTTCAGAAAATGCTTCCACAATCTGACAGCTATGACTTGATAACTTCTCCCTAAAACTATTAGATTCATAAATCCTTGACCGTGTATAATTATTGTAGCAAAATGGTACAAGCTGGTTATGTGAGCCATGTGTCTAGAAGTTTTTAACCTTTTTAATTTATAGCTGGCATTCCTTTTCTCTGAGAAAAGCTGGTGATTCCCTTAGGGACGAAATAATTTTCTTCTGCTGGTAGTTCTACTGCTGCAACTATGTGGCTGCTTGTGCAGCAATTCTCTGGCCTCGTGAAGGGCAAGTGACCTGTTCTGTCCTTTTTACACTACCATAGTATCTCTGTCCTCTCTAGATGGTAAACCCAAGCTGTTAAGTTTCTAGTATCAACCTGACAGCAGTGGCCATCAGTCGTCCTTGGTTCAAAATGCCCTTTTTTCTCTTGGGAATCTGTATTGCCAACCTCACTTTCAAAGCAAATTGTGTCTGAGCCTCCAGCCATCTGTACTTCTGACCCAGGAACCAGCTGCTGTCCCTGGAAGACAAAACTGCAGCTCATCCCCAGAGCGGGTCCCTTACAGCAGCAGCCATTAGCCGCACGTTTGCGGACGGTTGGTTTTCCTGCTGTGTTGGGGCAGGATGTTAAGCTGCAAGTCACTTCTTTCCCCAGGGAAGTAATTGGAACAGTTCTTTAATGGTATTAGTCTACATTGCTGTTTCTGTGACCAGATAGCTGGGGATGAACCCCTTATGCTACCAAGGTGTTGGAACAATGCAGGCGTGTAGTAAGGAACTCAACTAGAAGTAATTTGTCTGAGTCAGACTTTTCGGATACGTAAGTTACACTCCCTGCCCTCCCCCAGTGCATTGTGTAGGGAATTGAGTCCCCTGTTAGTGTTCTTTTTTATTAGCATTAAAACCAAAAGAAGTAAATAGACAGTTGGGAAGCCACCTGCGAATCAGCCAAATACTTAAGAATCACAAAGAAGTGCCATTTCCCACCCCCCTGCCCCCAGCTCTGATCTGTTTTGAATTTTAAGATGAATGTGGGTTGGTTTGTCTACATCAACTGTATTTTCTCTTGTTATTTCTTCCTCGACACTTGACTGTGAGATGCTGAGTGGTTCTGAAGAGGAGCAGAATATCTCAATGCTTAGCTCAGTTTGTCAAAAAATAGGATTACTGGGTAACATTGAAGTGTTCATTTTAAAATGATGCTTCTCCTTCAGATCTGAAGCCTCTTTTAGAGACAGTTTTAAAGGTTAATCAATCAAACTGATCAAAAGTTTTCAGCAAGCCTTGAATAGCAGACTGACTATACTGAGCTATTAATCATTTATTTTATGAAGGAACGAAGCAGGCTCAGGGTTATTTACTGCCGCTGCATGCTGCCCTAGCATACCGACTGTGCTTCACTTCTCTTTGGAGGACAGCTTGTATGCTAGTGCTGGCTGTCAGGATTGCTGAAGAACTGTTTCCGGGACAATTGCATTATTTAACAAAGGTGAAAATTAAGTGGGTGCGTGACATTTGGTTTAGCTAAGGTTTTCTGTACTGCATTTGATCCTTCCACTTAAGGGGAGGATATTTCTGAAAGAAAAACCTGTGTTTGTCCAATTAGTGCTGCAGAAGAGTGCTTACAGGGGTCGCAGCCGCTGGAAGGTGTGAACCTGTGTTCACAGCGTGTCGGTGTGCTTTGCCCCAGCCGTCATCCCTGTGTCTGGGCAATAACCACCCCAGCTCGGGACAGTTGGATCAGCGTGGAGAGGCTGCGCAAGAGCTTTGGTATCGGTGCCATGAGACTTTCTCCCCCTGGTAGAGTAGTTCAAGCTGTGCTTTAAACCGAGCTGGATGGAGAGTAAGGGTGCAGGGATGATCTCTGGCTGCTGAAGTAGACCAAAATCAGGTGTCTGTGGGGACACCTGTGACTGCAGTGTCCTCTGTGCACGCTGAGCTCTACGGCCAGCTGGGAGCCATCGGGGCTGGCTGGTGCTCATGGAGTGACCAGAACCCCATGCAGATACCCTCACAAAGGAGAAACTGCTGTGACTTAAACTCATTTTCACTGCATCAGCACAAATAGAACCTTTGGATTATACCCTGAGCCGTACAGTGTTTCCTGTTTGTCAGGTTATATTTGTCTTCCTGGAGCATGCCAACCTGAGCAGAATGTTTTCAGTTTCAGATGCTGGTTTTGAAATCCAGCAGATAAGGGAGAAGAGAAAATAAGACATAATGCTATCCAGCGTAATGTCTGTCTGCCACTGTTAATATTTTAGGGGTGCTAATCTTGAATTTTCAACCTGTGTGTTCACACCAGATTGTTGGAGGAGGTAACTTTTTTTTTTTTACTTAGAATAATTTTCATCTGTCATTTACTTATGAAACTGGTGATGATGATGAGGAAAAACAAATTAAATGCTCTATAATACAAGTATTATTACCTCTGCTTTTGATATATATTTTGTATTCATAATTGCCATGTAATCCAGGCCCTGATTTTCTGACAGCGTAGAATAAGGTTAGGAACATAAACTCAGGTAGCTTGTAATTACGCTGATCAGAATGCTTGTTGGAATATCTCAGGTTTTGGTTTTAAAATGCGTGAAAGAGTGGGCAGCGGGTTCTTGGAGTAGCTGTGTCCACTATGAAACTGATTTCTTGTGCAGTTGTAGTACATCAGCCCCAGACTTTCTGCCAAACTCATTTGCAGATTATTTCTGTATAATCACTCTATTATAACACTGTGCTTTCTATAATAATAATAAAAACCTAAATTTTTTGTCTTGTCATTATTAAGCTAAAATATATGAAGTAATGCTTAATTATTGCACAATACTAGTCCTATATGTAGAAGAGTCATGCATGTAGTACATTTTTGGCATTGGTTGTGCCCTCGTGTTACCAGCCTGGAAGCAGCAGCCAGTGCTACTTTGACCGCCCCATTACTGCGGCACTGGCTAGCTCGGGTAAGGATCCTAGCTGCAAAGACAGATTGGGGTGGCTGTTGGTTTTTTTTGTTTGTTTTGTTTTTTTTTTTAATGAAGCATGAACTTTCCTCTACTATAGCTGTTCAGATCACTTAGCGTGGCTGTATCTTCAGACCAAGTGAGTCAAATTGGAGCTAGGTGAGGAGGTTCGTAGCATGTACAAAGTGGACACACTCAAAATGCAGTGTTGGTGGGAGAGTGTGACCAGCTCTTGCGTTGCAGCTAGCAGAGTCCATCTGTCCTGTTAGGTTTTCCTGAGATGACATGGTTACAGGGCAGGCTACCCCTTGGTGCCTTGTGGTCAGCCAGGAATGGACTTGAGTGATAGCAGAGAGCGTGCAAAGTGTTCAGAGAGAAGTCAGCTGGAGGAAGCTCTGCTGGTGATTGCCTGGTTCACACATGGAGTCCTGACTGTAGTCTACTGCCTGGTCTTTGCGCAAATACTCCTCTTCAGGGCAGACAGCTTGTGGCAGGACCATCTGCCAGAGCAGGGCACAGGTACAAGGCTCTGGACACAAGGCTGAAACTGCTTTGCACATTAGCTAAACAAAATAAGTATGCATATAGATGGTTTTGCTGCCTCTTCCAAGCTAAGCGCTACAAAAACCATATGCTGTAGAGGTAACAGCTGTGGCAGTGGAGATAAAGCAGTCCCTGTGTGAGGATCTCCCTACAGCACAGGTGGGCAAGAGAGGTCCTGATCCCAAGCAGAAGAAGGTCTCTCTGCAAGGAGAGCGCTGAGCACCTGTAAGGCAAAACCTGCTTTGTAGCTGCTGTAATGCTGGAGTGTCCAGCCTGGGCCCATGAGAAGCCAAATGAACACCTCCAAACTGATGTCAGTCCTATCTTAAAGCGTTTTTTTTCCCCCCTGTCAAAGCATCATACTGTACCTGAGCCCTTCTTCCATTCCAAGCAAAGCTCTGAGTGAGCTATAGGTTTTGCTCTGGCACTTTACCTGCCTTTTGGGTTGACAGTACCAAAGACCATGCTCTGAACCTGCTGGGAAATGAACTTTGGACCAGCTGGAGTTGCTAAGTCCAGCTAAAAGCTAAAGCACAGAAGGCAACATCAAAGGGCTTATTCCCAAATGCACTCGTTGACTCCCAGGGTATTTGCACAACATACTGCTCTGCAAGGAAACACTTCGGGCTCCCCATTCCTCTGCAGGCCTTGAGTGAAGGAGGTCGAACCTCGTCAGAGTGGCTTATAGCAACCAGCGTGGGAAGCTGGTGTTTGTACTGTTCTGTCTTAGAGAGGCTGGAACAAGATTGCCCTGTTTGGCTGTCAAGAGCAGAGCAGGGGTTGAGCAGGCTCTGTGCCCCTGTCACTTCTGCTGAAAGGCTGCGGATTGATGTGAGCTTGAATAATGGATGCCATCATTATGAGCGAAGGAAATAACACTGATGAATCTGTTGTGTCCAGCATCGAAGAGAGCAGCTGACCTGCTGTCTTGGGAGCAGTGCTGGTGTAGTCTTCTGTAACCAGATGCAAGGGAACAGGCAGTTCCTAGCTTTTGGGACCGGGATCTGAGAGCAGACACCTAAACCAGCGATGCTCTCCTCCTGCCACAAGCAAGCTTTAGTTAATGTATTGGTGCTGTTGGAACATCGTTTTGGTTCTCGTAGGAAAAAGGCAATGGCTGTGGTGACAGAGGTGGAGGGTAGTAAGGTCAGGATAGCAGGACTGTGAGGCTCTGGGCTTTCCCCAGCTGCCTGTCCCTTCCACAGGTCCTCTTGCAGCAGGAGTATGCCATGCTGTCAGCTCGCCGTCATCCGAACCAAAGTGCTGGGAACAGGAACACTGGCAAGAGAGCCCGGGGAGAAGTCATGTTTCCCTTTGCGCGATGCAGTCATTCCAAGCGACAGCTCAGCGTAGCCCGTATGGGAACTGCTGAAAGCAGGACCATGCTACGGATGACAAGAACAGTAAATGTGCTTCTGACACCTATGTGCTAAGGAAGGCTAACTGAGCACAGGGATGCAAGTTTGCATCCTGCCAGTTCTCCTCCTGCCTGCTCCCACTGCTGGGAGATGGTTTTGCAGCATTGATACCAGTTCCTGCTCCATCTACAGCCCCAGTCTGTGCTTTTCCTTTGGAGCAGGGACCAGCAGACACCTCCTGACCTGAGTCTGTCCCGATGTGCAAGGCAGCCAAAACCCACCCGAGCTCGGTGACTGCTGTGGGGTAAATCTGGCTGGGATACAAAACATATGAATAGCCTTCCTGACCCTCTCTGTGACCAAGTGGGGATGTGGAGACAGGACTTTATCTTTGTGCAGCACCTGCCAGACAGCTAATCTTGGGAGCTGGTCTCCACTCCTTAGCAGGGCTGACGTGGCTGGGAAGAGGCTGCAGCTGTGCAGGAGACAGGATTCATCTGCTTTCCCTCATATGCATGCAAGAAAAGCCCCTGCTCTTCCTTCTCCCACCAGCATTTGCCTTTCATTTGTCCTCACAACCGCCCTTTTTCAGTGCCACCCACACTAAAAGCCTCAGAGAAGTTGCAGCACAGCAGCTCAGGGGAGAGGGGGGCGCAGCACAGCCTGCTCCCCTGGAATAAGCTCCCGCATGAATTAAGGGAGGGGGGAACCAGCCTTTGTGAGAGGAGCAGGAGCAGCTGGTGCAGCAACTGTGTCCCAAACCCTGCATCGCGCCAGGAAGCATCCGGCCAAGGCTCCCTTGGGACAGGGAGAGCACCACCAGCCATGTGCTCCAGCCCAGCTGTTGGGGTTGCCTTTTCCCCCACTCCCCAGATGGAAGAAGCATTAACTGTGTGCAAACATCTGGTCTAACTGTTGCGTGTGCTTCACAGTAATGATGATATTGCAGTGCAAGGGCTCTGGAGAGTGGGCCCTTGAATATTAGAAGGGCCAAGCGTTAATTAACTGTATTAATTTCCTTTAAGCAAGGCAGCATTTCCATTTGCTCTTTGCTGATGAAGAAATGAGGCATGGAGAGGTGATACAATTGGTCATGGACATGCAATATGTTCCTGGCATATGTAAGGATGTAGGGATCTGGGGAAATCACGGCACTGCTTCGTGCTGGCTGTCCTGCAGGGGAATTGCAGCCACTGCCAAAATATCCAGCATAAAATCCTTTAAAGCCTAAAACCTGTTAGGCCAGAGCAGGGGCACTGCGTGTCAGGATCTGCTTCACAGCAGAGTTAACTCATCGCTGTTAATGCCTCCTGCATCCCACGCACTGGTGGAAAAAACACCCTGTCTCCTGCGTCCCAGGCAGGTCGGGGCCAGGGCAGGAACCAGTGCTGGCCCACAGCCCTGCCTGGCAGCAGCAAGAGACTGGGGGCTACCATCCTCAACCGTGAGGCCCTCGGGGCCATGATGTTGGAGGCACAGAGGGATTAAAGCCTGGGCTTGGCTCAGAGCAGTTTGGGGGCCTGGCAGAGACCCACACTCCTGTGAGCTTCAGCATCTCTGGGCCCTGGGAAAGGCCTAGTTTTTAAATGCGGGGGGGGAGGGTCATTAGAAGGATGTTTGGGGTTTTTTTCCTTTTTAATTTTGCCTTCTCATGCAGCGGAAGTGTTATCAGTATCCTGCACGCAGGAGATGCTGATGGTGGGAGCCGCCTGTGCCATGTCTCATGAGTAGACTATCATCTCTCTTGGTGTGGTGGGGCCACTCCCAGCTCCAGCTGCCATCTCCTGTGCCCCTGCCTTGCCCCTGTCTGTGCAGTCCCACTGCCAAAGAGAGCTGCCGGCATGGTCAAGTGCAGATTTTGCTAACAGCAGAGCTTCTTCTCTGTGCTGCCCTGCAAGGAGTTATCAACTAGTGCTGAAGAAGCTGCAGAGATCCACAGCTGTTCTGTGTTTGGAAACACAAAATGCCATGAATCATCCAGCAAACGGACAGAGCACATTGCAGCATCCCAGTCTTTGTGTGAGCTGGACCCCTCAAGCAGTATCAGAGCCCAAACCCGCAAAACTTGCCCAACAGCCGCGTCCACTGTCTCGGGGCTGTTTTGCAACAAGACGGGACAACCCTGGCCTCATCCCTTCACCCCTCCATCAGTTATACAGACCCAGACTGTTGCCCCACAGCACAGCAGACCTCCCACTCGAAGGCTGCACCCCAGCACAGCTGAGCACCCCTTGATGCCCACCAGTTCTTGACAAGCAGGGCATTGCAGCAGGGCTGCGGCAAGGGGATGCTACAAACCTGGGCAAGGATGGGGTTACCATG
Organism: Falco punctatus; assembly: GCF_963210335.1. Lineage (NCBI taxonomy): Eukaryota > Metazoa > Chordata > Aves > Falconiformes > Falconidae > Falco > Falco punctatus. Next base: position 2,364,692 of record NC_137590.1, read on the forward strand.
GCCCCCCTGGGCAAGGGGCTGATCCAGGGGTGCAAAGGTGGGGTTACCGTGGCCCCCCTGGGCAAGGGGCAAGGCTGGGGGTGTGAGGCTGGGGTTACCATCTCCCCCTGGGGAAGGGGCAAGGCTGGGGTTACCATTGCCCCCAGGGGAAGGGGCTCAGCCGAGACATCCCACAGCCCCCATACCCACCCTTTTCTCTACCAGTGCCTCATCCGGGCCTCACGGGCGGGCGGAGTGGGCGGGATATGAACTTTGCTCGTGGGTTTGTGTCCTCCTCCGCCGCCCAGAGAGCAGCTCCGCCCGGAGCTGGAAGCCCGTCACCCCGCCGGGACAAGACCCGGAGCCGTCCGTGCACGCCGCTGTGGCGTGGGCAGCTTTTCCCCAGGCTTATAATAAAACACGGGTGGGCAAGGCATGACCCGGGGAGGGAATGCCGGGGGCGGCGGGGCTGGCGGAGTGTGTGGGGGGGGGGGGGAAGGACGGCGGCGACCGCCGCCTCTCCTCCCGCCCCACCGCCCCGTTCTCCGCCGCGCTCCGCACCCACGCCGCGTCCCCGAGCCGCCCCGCGATTGGCCGCCTGTCAGAGCGTCATACGCCGCCACCCGCGGGCCAATAAACTAGCGGCACCGCCCGTCGTTTCGGCGGCGGTAACCAATAGGAAGATGCTTCCACTGCCCCGCCTCGGCGCCCGGCGGAGGGCGCAGCCAATGGGCGGGTGGCGGGGAGGCTCGCGCCGCTTTCGCGGCAAAAAGGATTTGGCGCGCAAAGGCGCGGCGGGGCTGGCGCGCCGAACAATACGGCGGCGGGCGCGGAACCCAGCGGAGCGGAGCGGCCCCCGCACCCGGCATGGGCCGCGCTCCTGCCCGCGCCCTGCCCGGCGCACCGCCCGCCGCCCCGGCCCCGGCGGCCATGTGAGCCATGGCGGCGGCGGCGGGCGGTGCGGCGGGGCTGGCGGCGCTGCTGGGCAGCGCCTCTCCGCACCTCCTTATCGTCTCCGCCGCTGAAGAGCCCGCGGGGGGAGGCAACAACGACGCTGACCTCCTGCTCTTCGCCACGCCGCAGCCCGCCCGGCCCGGTGCCGCGCCGAGACGGCCTACGCTGGGCCGCCCGCCGGTAAAGCCCCGGGAGCGGGACGGGGAGGGGGCGGCGCGGGGGCGGGGGCTGCGGAGCCGCGGACCCTGCGGGGGCCGGTGGGGCCGGGCTATATATATCGAGCTGTGCTATACAGGGCCGCGCTATACACCGGCCTGGGCTGTGTGTATCGAGCCGTGCAATACCAGGCCGGGCTATATATATATCGAGCCGTGCCATGCTGAGCTGCGCTGTACACTGGGCCAGGCTATATACTGTGCCACGCCGTGCTGTGCTGCTCCCTGCTCTGCACCGTGCTGTGCCGTGACCTGCTGTACCGTGCTAGGCTGTGCCGTGCTGTGCCGTGCCACGCAGCACACCTGCCGCGCACAGCCCCGCTCCGGAAGCCGCACGCCCGGGCGCTGGGCCATGCTTCGCCGCCCCTTCCTGCGGCCCACGCCTGCTTTAGGGCGCTCCCCGCAGCGTGGCAGGGCCCCCCCGTGGCTGGGCCAGTCCCCTGTCCCCGCTGGCCTGGGTGGCAGCTGGGGAGCTGCTCCCATCGACCCGTTCCTGCCAGGAGCAGGGGCTTCCGTACCCCATGGTGCTGTGCCCCTTGGGGGGATCCCTCGTGGGCAGTGCTGGGGGGGCAGTGGGGCCGTGGCAGGGCCTGTCCTTCTGATGAGCCCCATCCCTTGCAGGTGAAAAGGAAGCTGAATTTGGAGACGGATCACCAGTACATAGCAGAGAGCCTGCCAGTGGGCCGGGGCAAGGCCAGGAACCCTGCTAAAGGTACCAGCGCTGCTCCCCCTGGCCCCCCACAGCCAGCCCAGCCCAGAGCAGGGGGTCTGACAGCCCCACTCTGCTGCCCACAGGCTGGGCTGCACCTTCGGGCTCATCCCTGGCAGCTTCTTCTTGTCCCTTAGTGTTGGTTTGGGGAGGCTGTTTCTGGGGCTGGACTTCTGGCTGCTCTCTCCAGCCCGTGCTGCTGTCCCCTGGGCTGTTGGCACAGTTGGCCTGTCTGTCTGCTGGGCACCACACTGGCTCCATCCCTTCCCGTGGGATGGAGCTGCAGCAGCTGGCATGGTGTCAGTATAGCATCCCAGGTTGGACCTCCATCATCTCCCTGCTGAGCCCTGTGTGGAACCTGGGTGTCACAATCGAGCTTGCAGTCACAACTGAGCATGGGTGTTGGAGCCTGCCAGGTCCTGCGGCATCCTTCCTGTGGAAGATGTGGGGAGCTCACCTTGTTGCCCTGAGAGAGCAGATGGGTTTTGGGGTGCCAGTCCATGAGCCATCTGCAAGTGTGGCAGGGTGTTTTGGGACCTCTCAGCTCCAGCACTGGGTTCCTCTTGTGGGTAAATTGCACTTGTCTTTGGTGGCTGGCAGGGGTAAAGTCTCCTGGGGAGAAGTCTCGCTACGAAACCTCACTGAACCTTACCACCAAGCGCTTCCTGGAGCTGTTGAGCCAGTCGCCTGATGGTGTGGTGGACCTCAACTGGGCAGCTGAGGTCCTGAAAGTGCAGAAGAGGCGCATCTACGACATCACCAACGTCTTGGAGGGCATCCAGCTCATCACCAAGAAGTCCAAGAACAACATCCAGTGGCTGTACGTCCATGGGCTGGGCTTGTGGGGCTGTGCCTGCCTGTCCCCTGGGATGGGAGAGGGCCAGGCTCAGGGTGAAGCAGGGTCTTACTGGGATGGAGAAGCTCAGAGTGGTGTCACTGGAGCATCTGCTCAGGGGTTGAGTGATGGCTCCCCCTTCATGTGGTCCACAACCCTGGACAAGGGTTGTGCTCAATTGCAGGTGGCTCCTGAGTAGTGTTGGTATTTCTGTTGGCTGCAAGTCCCCCTTGGGCTCTCCAAGCCAGCCTGGACAATGGAGGGTTACATCCAGGCTCAGGGAGGGACCGCAGGGCTGTGCTCTACTGGGAAATCCATACAAGGGTGATTCCCTGGGTATGGGGTGGGATTTAGCCTGGCACAGGCAGGGACAGTGCATGGGGACAGTCATGGTGTGGGGCAGAAGGAGCGATGGAGTTTGGCTCCTGATGGCCACGGTGCTCCCTAGGGGTAGCCAGGCCACTGTGGGGGCCCCTGGCCGGCACCGGCTGCTGGAGAAGGAGCTGCGGGAGCTGCAGGCGGCCGAGCGGCAGCTGGATGACCTCATCCAGACGTGCACAGTGCAGCTGCGCCTGCTTACTGAGGACCCTGCCAACCAGCAATATCCTTTGGTGTGGGGCTGGGATGGGGCTGGCTGGGGGGGGACCACACGGTCGAGCCCCGGGGTGAGCCCGACCACATTGCAGGCAGGGTGTTTCACAGCCCACCCTGCTGCTGCATGAAACCATCCCCTTGTCTGTTCCTTGACCCACCACACCGCAGCCTATGTGACCTGCCAGGATCTCCGCAGCATTGTGGACCCCTCGGAGCAGATGGTGATGGTTATCAAAGCCCCCCCGGAGACTCAGCTGCAGGTCTCTGACCCGACGGAGGTGAGCTGGGGCCACCCTCTGCTCCCCATGTCTGCACAGCCTGCAGCAAAGCCCAGCTCAGGCTCCCTGGGCATCCTTCTGCCTCCTCATCTCACTCCTCTCCTTTCCCTAGGCTTTCCAGGTGTCTGTGCGAAGCACTCAGGGCCCCATCGATGTCTTCCTCTGCCCTGAGGACAGCTCGGGGGTCTGTAGCCCTGTCAAGAGCCCCTTCAAAGCCCCTGCAGAGGAGTCATCTCCCAGCCATTCACAGCCCAGAGCCTCCCCGCTCCTGCATTCCACCCAGGATGTGAACATGCCGCTGCTGCCTGGAGAGCAAGGTGGGCAGCTGGGGCTGGGGGCAGCAAGGAGCTGGGGACTGGGGATGGAGGTGATGGTACAGTGGCTCTGCCGCGGGGGGCTCTTGCTGTGTTTGCAGCGGTGAGCTCCTCTGCTGTTGGCACGAGCAAGGTGCTAGGGTGTTGCTCGGGCACCTCAGCAAGACAGAGGTGGGAAGGCAGGTTCTGCATAGCCAAAGCCTGCTTTTTTGGGGTTTTTGGCAAGTATTGGATTTATAGCTGCTTCCCATCCCCACAGAAACACTGCTGCCGGGGACGAGCACGCTGCCCAGCAAGTGCCCAGCAGAGGAGGTGAGCCTTTCACCACTGGCCTCCATGGACGCCCTCCTGGAGCAGAGCAGGGAGGATTTTTCAGGTTTTCTGGCGGACGAGTTCATCAACCTGTCACCGCCACAGGCACAGGACTACCACTTTGGCCTGGAGGAGGGTGAGGGCATCAGTGAGCTTTTTGACTGCGACTTTGGGGACTTCACGCCCTTGGACTTCTGAGGCTCTGCCTGGGTGCTCGCAGGGGAGCTGCCAGGCGGGAGTGGGGGCACCCCTGGGCTCCTGCCCTCGCGGGCAGGGCAGGCAGCCCCTCCTGCTGCACCACCTGCAGCTCTTCTCCCCATCCCTTTTTGCAATATTTTCTTCTTACCCCTCCAGCCCCCCCAGCCCGGGTGGGGGACCGGCAGCATCCCCAGCTCCAGCCTCACAAGGGGGATGCTAAGGTGGGGGTCCTATCTGAAGGGACTCCCTGCAGGGCCTTGATCGGGGAGGGGGCTGCCCAGGTTAGAGCCGCTCCCCCCCCAGGTGCCCGTTACAGAGCTTTAAGCAGTCCTGTGTATAGATGTGGTTAATTTATTATTGTCCCCTGGGGACAGCGTTTAATTTCCATGGGTGTTTTTTTGGGGGGGTGGGCCATGCAGCAGAGTGGGAGCGCCAAGAAGTTTTGTTGTGTTGGGAAGGGGGTGGTGGAGTTGCAGGGGGGGTGCTGGGTCAGGGCTGTCAACCTCTGTGTGGGGGGCTGCCCGCAGCCCAGCTGAGCGTTGGGTATTTATTTATTATTTATGGCATGTGGGAGCTCTCCTGGGACACAGGGGGGGCAGGATGGAGTTGGGGGACGATGCTGGTGGGGCGGGACATAAAGGGTCCCACCAGGGGCTCACCAGCACGTCCTGGCTTTGCTGGTGGCCACAGTGGGGCTGCCAGCGAGGCCACTGTGGTGGCAGGTAGCTGTGGGAGCGGGGCTGGGGCTGCTGGCCCCGGTACTGTGTGCATGCCCCCGCCGGGGGGTGCAGAGGTGGCCGGGGTGGGGGGGATGCATCTCTGCAGGCAAGGTCCCAGTGCTGTCTCCAGGCTTTTATTCCCCTCCCCATGCAGCCGTTCAGCCTTTCAGCTTTGTCTCCCACTCTCTGGCCCACTGAGGCCGGGGGGGGGGTGGGGTGGGGGGGGTGGGGGGGTGGGGAGGAGAGGGGGCTCCCAGGGCTCCCTGGGGCCAGGCTGGAGACGCACTTTCACTTTTACTGCCTTTTAACAAGCTTGTGTTCCTCTGAGCTTCGTGTTTAATAAAGGTTTCTACTGACTCTGGCCATCAGTGCAGGGCTGCATACTGGGGACATTGGGGTGGTGGGGACCTCAACCTGTGAAACCAAGGGGGGTTGGGTTATTTGGAGGGGGGGTGGGGGGGTCCATTTTGAGCTTGAAATGCACAGCAGGTGTGTCATTGCCTGGGGGTGCGGGAAGGGCTTTGGTCCCTGGGTTGGTTTTTTTTCTCCCCTGCAGCTGCACACCCTCCAAGGTGTGGGATGGGAGCTGGGCCTGGTCCTGCCACCCTCTGCTCCTCCAAAAAGTCTGGGCCCCTGTGGACAGGGCCATGGGTCTGGATGGAGATCGCTTCTCCTTTTGGTAACCACGTTCTCCAGCAGCCCCTGCCCCCACTCAGCAACTCTCCTGCCTGGCCCCCTCCCCTGCCTTCCCCCCTGTTTTGGGGCAGTGTTTGCATGGGGGCACCCACAGCTGCAGCTGCTGTGCAGGGAGGAGGAAGGCAGAATGGGGCCGATGTGAAACCAGCCCGTGCAGCCACAGCACCAGCAGGCTCCCAGGGGCTTCCCAGCTTCCTTGTTTGTCCCAGCACATTGGTCCTGCCTGAAGGCAGCTGCTGGCACCAGCTTGTGGCCCAGAGTTGGAGGTCCCTGTGTCTAGGTGAGCTGGGGACGAGCTGGCTGACCCTGAAAGCCTCAACCTGCTCTGTGGCACACTGTCCCCTTCCTGGGGAGTGAGGAACGTCGGGAACGCTCCAGGAGGGCTGCTTGAAGACTGTGGGGGTCCCCTGGCCACCTGGAGTGGGGCCATGCCCCCACCCCAGTGGCAGGTGGGGACATGCCACTTCCCGTGTCTGTGTGCTTCCCTCCCCTCCTCTGCCCAGCTGCCTGCCTGATTCTTCTTTAAACAGCCTGATAAATATTTCACCCTCCATCATGTTGCTCCTGCGCCAGCTTTTTTAGGGAACAGGAGCTGGGGTTCTGGCTGCTGGCATCTGCTGGGGTGGACAGTGAGCCCATCACTGCTGCCTAGCCTCATGCCTCCATCTCCACAGCCGAGCACGGTTCCCCAGCTCGTTGTGCTGTCACAGGCTTGTTCTTACTGCAGGACACGCGTGGATAGCGGTGTGCCAGCGTAGGGTGGCAAACCCCACGGCTCAGCCCTGTCTGTGGTGCCAAGTCCCCTCTCCCCTCCCTGCAGCCCCCTGGGACTGACCGTCCCAAAACCCAGTGGCACACACAGGCACACGCAGCCTGTCTGTCCCCTGTGTTTGAGTGGGATGAGCCAGTGGCTTGCTGTCGCACTGTCACCCCATTTAATTTTTCAGACAAACTGAAAAAGCTCCCTGCTGCTCTGGTCCTTGGGGCTCCTGCCCCACAGAGCCAGGGAGAAGAGGATGGGAGACCAGGGTGGGTGGGCATGGCCCCCGGTCCCCTGCCTGCTGCCTCCTTTAAAAGGTCAATGTTTGTCACCTGAGGTGACAGAGGTGTTGAAGCTTTTATAATTTACAGCAGGGTGCCCAGCCCAGCCGTATGCCAGCACATCCTCTCCCCCTTTTAGTTTCGTTTTGGTGGAGGGTGATGGTGTGCAATGCTGCCCAAGGCAGTGAGACCCTGGAGAGGGGGAGGTGGCCACTGGCTTTCATGTGAGCCAGCAGCCGCAGGGAGCAGGGAGAGGGCTCGTGCCAACGTCCTGAGCTCTGCAGGGCTGTCCCCCCAAGCGAGCTAACCCCCAGTAGCAGCACAGATTTTCCCTTTTCCCCTGAGCACAGGCAAACCTCTCCAATGGCATTCGCCATCACATTCCCCTAATAGGGAGCCTCATAGGATGATGGGCCCTTGGGAATCCCCGTCCCCATGAAAGCAGCCCCCTGGGCAGGGGCAGCACCTTGTCCCCTGCTGCGGCAGTGCAGCCCATCTCTGGGGGAACGTGTTGGCAGCTCCATGCAAGGCAGAGCACCATAAAAATAACCACTCTGCCTCCCAGGGATGATTCACGATGCAGCTGAAGGGCTTCCCTCCTGCTATTTCGAGTCGCTGGAGCAAGAGCTGATGATAGCTTGTGCAGGGGCTCTCGATTCTGTAGAGCACATGGCGGCTTTGAGAAGCGGCCCCCGGCGCTGCCTGGTTCTCTGAGCGATCTGCATCACCAATGCTTTTCTTCTTTGGGTGAAGAGATGGGCACCCTGCATGCATCCTGCAAGCCCCATGGGTCCTTGGCTCCTGTTAGCTCCCACCTCCCACTCCCCAGCAGCCACCTGCAGGGACCGTGCCCTTCCAGCGCTGGGGTGCAGGGTGCCATCAGGCTGCGGTGACGGCTGCACTGGCACTGGCGAAGGCTGCAATGAGCGGGCGGATGTGGACATGGTGCTGAGCCCAGGCAGCCATGGGGTCTCCTGTCCCCACGCTGCGAGGTTTGGACTCGAAGGAGTCAAGGGAGCCCAGCGGTGGGGTGAGCTCTGGGACAGGCTGTGGCTGGCAGAGGGGATCAGCGTTAGATGCTGACACAGCATGAAGTTTGCCAGAATTTATACCTTTAATCTAATCCCCTTGGAAAGTCCAGGCAGGTTTTGGGGTCTCTATAGGCTCCTGTGGTACGTCTGGCCTGGGATGCTGTGTCCCTGCCAGTGCTGCCTGCCTTGCTTTTGCATCCCACCCCATGCTTCAATATTTCCACTTCCAAAACCTGCTCAAGTTTCTTCCACAAGGAAGAAACCCATGGAGGTGAAGCGCAGCATCCTGTTTCATGAAACCCCAGTAAGTGAGTGCTTTGGTTTCATTCATGCCCAGTTGTAGTCCTGTGCCACCCCAACCAGGGGAGCAGGGCAGAGCCCTGGTGTCCCACCCACGGCTGTGCCCCCCTACCCTGCCAGTGGCTCTTGGGGTGCACTTTGGAAGCACCCATGGAAGGAGATGGGGGCACCCACTGCCTCCTGCTGCCAGCAGTTTTGCCCTGGACTTCACCCTCACTGTCCTGCTGCTCCTTCCCATGCTGAAACGCATGCTGACCCCAGGCATCCCAGTACTGACCCAGTGTGGATTTTAGCAGCACAGGAGTGTGGAAAGCCCCCCCCCGCCCCGGGCTTTGCTTTGATCCAGCACAGAGCCCTGCCACCACCCAAGCCCCTTCCCATGCTCCCTGGCAAGGTGATCCTCAGTCCCCACTGCCACAGGCCCTCCTCTGAACGTTTCCCTAGGACCTGCCTCCATTTTAGTCTGATTTGATGATGGCTGTGCTCAACAGCTCCAGCTCTTGGACCTCCTTCTGCCTCCCCTGGGGGTAGGGGACGGCCCCGTGCCGCGTGGGCCGGGCACACGTGTACCCCAGAGCCCTCGGATACCCCTGCCAGGTCCCAGGTGCACTTTTTCCGCCTCTTTTCCCATGCACACACCCGAAACACCCGGGAGTTGGTAAAAATAACTGTGATGCATCCTTGCAACTGCTCCGGGCTGAGCTGGCAGCCGGCTGTCCCCGGGGGAGGACGGTGAGAGCTACACGTGCCGTGGCTGGGCCGTGGCTGGGGCGCGCTGGGCTGGGGATGCCCCTTGGGTGCGAGAGCTGGGCTGAGGGGAGCCGAGCTCAGCAGAACGGGCGGCCACGGGAGGGCTGTGAAGGGAGAGGTGGTGCAGGGGGAGGCAAGCCTGGCCGGGATTTTGCATCCCAGCAAAACTGGTGCGTGTGCCCCTTTCTGTAAGTAAAATCTCCGGATGCTCCAAGAGAGATGGGAAGAATCCCACCACCCCAAGAAGTTACCATACCGCATGTACCCCAGGAGCAGTGAGCAGCTTTGCCCAGGCATGGCTTTATCTAGCTTATTTATCTAATTATCTGTTTCTTCTCTGTGAAAACCTTTGAGGACAGGCCGGGGTACGGGCCTGGGCGTCCCTCCTATTCCTCCCCACGGAGACAGGCCTCTGGGTGCCTGTGTGGGGCAGGGATGGAGGCAGCTCCTGCCTCCCCCCCCAGCCAGCCCACCCCCACTCCACAGCCCCTCATGTGGGGTGGAAAGGGGGTTTTACAGCTGCTGGATGCACTGGGGGCCCAGCGCTGGCAGTACAGCCCCCTCGTGCTCGGCATGCAGCACTGGGCGGCAGCAGCACTGAGCGAAGGCTGCCCGGTGCCATGGGCATAGAGCTGGCACCGCTGGGAAGTCATTTGAAACCAGCCTGGGTGGCAGGGGACCACCACGGGGGGACCACCCATGGCCAAACTGGGGTTGCTTCAGGGCCAACTGGGGCAACCAGGGCTACCCCAGGGCCAACTACAACCATGCTGAGACCACTCATGGCCACGCTGGGACATACTGGGCCAACCAGGGGGTCAACAGCGACCATACTAAGGCCACCCATGGCCACACTGGGATCAACTGGGCCAACAAAGGCTACCATGGGGCCAACTGCAATCACACTGAGACCACCCATGGCCAAAGTGGGACAACCAGGGCTACCCTGGGGCCAACAGTGACCACACTGGGACCATCTGTAGCCAAACTGGGATCAACTGGCCGCACCGGGACCACCGTGGGCTGCCTTGGAGGCAACTAGGACGGGCCCGGGAGACCCCCAGGCCCTGAGGGGCCCAGACACCAGCGACAGCCCCCGCCACCGAGCGCCATCGCCCCGCCCTTTTTCCCTCCGCCAATAACGAGCACGGCGTTGAGGTGCCAATCATCGGCCGCGACCAACCGAAGCGCCGCGGGGGCGGGCCCTTAGCGGAGGCAAAGTTGCCTGGCGGCTGCGGAGCCGCTCGGTTGAGTCCGGTTCAGCGCCGCGCTCCTTACGGCACCGCACCGCACCGCACCGCACCGCGCCGCGCTCCTTACAGCACTGCGCCCTACGGCACCGCGCCCGGCCGGGCCATGATGGCATGTGCCGAGCTGCTGGCCGTCTGCCTGCTGTCCGCCGACCGCGGCCCTGCGCCCCGCCGCCAGCCGCTCCCTATCTTCCACGACGTGAGTACCGCGGGGCGGGCCCCCGGCGAGGTCGCGGCCCCAGCCCGGGAGCCGTGGTGGGGCTGTGTGTGTGGGCGGCGGGGTGAGCGCCCTGCCCGCCTGCCCCGGCTGAGGAGCCGAGCCCCAGGGATGCGGGAGCGGGCCCTGCTGGTGCTCCAGGCCTGAGCTGTGAATCAAGGCGTGGGTCGTGATGGCTTAAATAATACTCAGTGTCTGAATTATGAGCCTCTGAGCGGCTAGAAATAGCCCACTCCTTATCGAGAGCTGGTTGTCGTGACTGCCGGAGCGGGAGCTCCGTGTGTGGCAGGCAGGCTGCAGAAGGTACCGTGTTAGCTGCTAAAAGCCGTGGGATCCCACAGGCAGAGCATGTCCGTTGCCCACCGCAGCCCCCATCCCTGCCCACTCCTAACGTGCTCTGAGCTGTGGAAGGAGGATGCTTTTTGCACAGGTTGGAGGTCGGCTGGGCATCTCGCCGGCTGTGGGTGGCCTGGGGGAGTTGAAGATGTGGGTAGTGGCCATCTTCGTTTTCACAAGATGGGCCCTGGCACAGTGCCTCCCGTCACACTGCGTCCCCCCGAGCCCCATGGCGAGGGTGCCCCTGTCGAGAGGCAGCTGTACGAGCTGGGGCTGGGGCTCAGGGGGAGGCAGGGCCTCTGTGGCACCCAGCAGGGTGGGCAGGTGGCTGCATGGCTGGCCATCTCCTAGGTAAGTGGCACAGCCTGGGTCAAAGCCCACCTCCCCTGCTGGAACATGTCAGAGGGGCTCAGTTCTGCTCCTGGCTGTCTTTTATGAGCTGCAGGGTGCCTGAGTCAGGTGGGCAGCACCTGAATCTCCCTGGTAGGCCGCCAGCCCTTGCATTCCCTTGTGTCTGGCACCGCTGGGCTCTGAGGCACCCTGTGGAGCCAAGGCAAAGTGTGAGCAGAGCTGCTGCCCCTGCCCTGCTGCAGGGATAGGGGAGAGGAAAGCAAAGCAGGGGTTAAGAGCGAGGGTTGGTTTGGTACCCAGCACCTGGGCAGCCCAGGGTGGTGCCAGCTGTCATCTCTGTCCTGTCCTAGTCCAGGTGGTGCCACCCCCCATTGTGCCCTTTCATCCTGGGAGAGGGGAGCAGGAGATCTTGGGCAGCACTTTGGGAAAGTGAATGCCATGCCTGGTCCAGTCCTCCATCTAGGAGACCTCCTGTCATTACTAGGGAGCAGCTGGAAAGTGTGGCTCCCTCGGCTGCACTGGTGCTTACTGCTTCCAGCTGGGGGTCAGGGTCTCTCTCCTGCCGTGGGGGCATTTCAGACTGCAGGGCTCTCCAGCCAGCATCATTAACTGCACTAATTACTTGGCTGATGGAAGATGGGCTGGAGGGGGGTTGGTGGTGGCAGCTGTATTCCTGCTCAGCTCCTTCAGGCACTTGCTGAGTCCCACATCTACCCCTCAGGGCGTCGTTAAAGCAATTAAAATAGGAAGTGTTAACAGCACTAGTGGCTGCTTTCTGGTTCCTGGTGGCTTCCCTTCCTCTTCCCTGTGGTTCCCTTTGCTCCTGTCTCAGCTCTGGAGCTTGGCAGGGTGAGTTTAATATCTCTGGGTTTGGGGCTGGGTAGTTGGCTGGTCTCCAGCTGCCCTCCCAGGCTTGTCAAGGCAAGCTGCCACCCTGCCGCAGCAGGGCAGGATCCTAGCCTGCCCCTCGGGCAGTGGGAAGGCAGGGCTGCCCGCCACAGACCCCGGGTGGCAGCTGCTGCTTCTTCTGGGACTGGAACTGCCATCTCCCTGCCTGCAGATTGCCTGCCTTCAGGAGAGGTGAGGAGGAGGAGGGCTTTGCCTGAGACGCTTCGCTGCAGGCACGGTATGAACTGCAGTGCTGCCATCGCAGTTGTTTCTCTGTGCAGACATCACAAGCCTCTGGGAGATTCATCGCCCAGGCTGGCGCTCAGGGCTTGCTTACTCCCCTCTCCATGTATGAAAGGTTCAGAAAAGCCTCTTGGACATCCCACCTTTTATCACTGGCTGCTTGCTGCAGCCTGCATTAAGTCTGCAGTGGGTCAATGAGCACAGTGTCCCCAGGGCAGCTGTCCCCTCCCCAGCAGCCAGCGTGTCCCTAGCTGTGTGTCCAGCAGCTGTGGCTGCTTCCAGCCCTGCAGGCAGGGAGAAGCCCTATAACGTCCCCATGCTCCTGCCTTCCTGAGATGTGTGTGGAGGTTCAGCCTTCAAATAAATGCCAGTTCAGTGCTTCTTCCATCAGTCCCAGTGTGTCCACTGCTGCAGGCACTGAGCAGGGCTGCAGCTGCTTGGACACAAGCCCAGGAGCTGGAGGCTGAGGTAAGTGTCGCAGGTTTGAGGCAGCGTCCCTGTGTTTCTGAGACTGCCAGCCCCCTGAGTGTAAGCTGGGGATTGCCTGTAGGGCCTCTCCAGCAGCCAGTGCAGACCTGATCCCACTCCCAGCCTGGCTTTGCATTGCTTTTCCTTGTCTTTGTCCTAGGGCTGCTGTCCTCATCACACAGGGCTCTGCCTGGAGAGCAGCCCTTACCTGCCATTGCCATGCATGTGCCTGTGCCCTGCACGGGGGTGGGGGCAGGGATCACCCCTAGGAGTGTGGAAGTGGCTCTGTGCTGTTTTTGTGTGGCTGGAGTCGGATCCTACCTCATGCATAGGTAGGATCATCAGTGTTTTCTGGTGCATGCAGTGCTCACCGAGGCACCCCTCTGCAGCCGGGGTTGGCTGAGGATGGGCTCGTTGGAAGGGGCAAGGAGCCCCGCCATCCTTGGGGGATGTGGAGCAGATGTGGCATTGCCTTGCAGGGCTCTTGCAGCTCTACTACTTGTGCCACGTTTGTTTATTTTGAGCTTCAGGCAGCTGTCATGTGCGCTGGCAGTGCTTTTCTAACGCACTGCTGGAGCAGAGGATCCCATGTGCAAGGGAGAAGCATCAGCTGTTTGCTGAGCTTCATGCTGAATCCAGGATGGGCTCACCTTGGGTTAAAGACCTTCTCAGTCCTGTGAGACCCCCCCCAGAATTGTGCTTTCCCTCTTAGCCCACAGATGGACCCTGCTGAGCAAGGCCAGCCTGTGAGTGGGAAATGTTTGGAGTCACTTGAACCTGCGTTTAAGTGCCTGGGTGACACTTGACTGTCTTTGGGATGAGCTAGCTGGCCCTGGTGACATTTGGACTCATAGAGATGTTGTTGCGTGAGCCATGTGTCCCTCGGATGATGGAGCTCTGTAGGATTAAGCTTTTGCCTGGACAGAAGGTGGCATGCCCGAGGTTGGGAGGTGGCAGAGTGGCACAGGCATGTGGGACACACTGGTGCTGCCCCTGCCTGCAGGCAGAGCTGCCCCTGCAGCCGGGGAGCCCTGGCATGTGTAACCCCACAGCTGTGAGACGCTTGGCGGGCAGGTGAACCCTTTAACCCGGAGAAAGTTTTTTGCTTTAAAACCCAGAGAAATCCTCAGTGTGTGGGAACTGCAGGTTCCTGTCTCAGCTGGTCAAGGTAAAGCTCCAGAGCTCATGCAGCGAGTCCCGTGGGGCGTCAGAGAGTGCCTGCCCTGCTTTCCTGCAAGGGAGGCAGCCTGAGCGGCTGGAAGCCCACATCCTGGAGGGACAGTTACCTAACACTGGTCGGCTCAGGGCAGCCTCCATTCCCTGCAGCAGCTCCCAGTCAGGAGGAGCTTGCCTTTCTTAGAAGAGAATCCTCTGAGGAGATGTCCCTGCTCCTGGTTTCAGTTGTGAGGAAGCGCCAGGGAGCTCCCTGCTGGGACCAGCATCAGAAAAGCCTCTGCCCAGTGGTAAGCCAGTGGCTTCCTCAGGAGCAAGCAGCAGAAGTTTCTCTGGGTAACTGTTTCTGTACCTCAAAGTTATTTTTTCAGGGACGTTTCAGTGGCTAGGTATGGGCTTGTGCCCTCAAAGCGTGCAGCAAAGCTGTCGGTGAGCAGTGCAGAGGTGAGCTGCCGGTGGAGGGGGCAACTGGCAGCAACACGTTTTCCTGCAGCAGCGCGCAGAGCTGGTCTGGGGGTGGTTTTATCAGCCATCTCTGCTTTGCAGGTGTGTGGAAAAGAATATAACAAAGTCTGCCTTCTCCTTTTCTTGCCCTTTTTCATGCCTGATCTTTCTTCAGATCTTTAGATTTCTTTATCAACCAGGGTGGCTAAGAAGGACGATTAAAAAGAAGAAAGTGGCCACACGCAGAGCTTTCTGTCATTGGCTCTATTAGGATGTGCTGGCTAAAACCTTGTACTGTTCAATCTGGCAAGATGTTCCTAGACTTTGGAAATTATGCTGTTCCTCACCGGAGTCAGCCCCAGACCTTCTGATAATTATTGGTGAAAGAGGAGCCAGGCGGGTACAAGAAGCCCCAGCTTTCTTCTGGATTGTGGGCAGAAGTCTCGTGGTTGGGAGCCAGAGTTGAGATCCTGAACTGGAGCAGCTCTCCAGCTGTGCTCTGTGGCAGAATTAGTTACAGATTAATTAATAATAATGAATTAATTAATTACAATGTGTGTGTGAAGGTGTTGCAGGAATGATTGTTGTGAAGGGTGATTACAAAGCACAGGACAAACTGCTCCTTGGTGCAGACAGTTGAAGTGTCAGCAGTGATGCACAAAGTGCTTCTGTTATGGAATGGTTTTATGCTTAATGTTCTTTCATTTAAAAGGTCTGAAAAATTAAACACGTTCCATCACAAGGGTGTAGCAAAGCCCTTTCTACTTCATCTCCCTTTGTGTTCTTTAGAAGAAGCTCAGTGTGAGTGCTGGGCTTGCTCGGGTGGCGGCGGCTGTGCAGAGAGCTTTGTGCATTGGAGACGAGAAATAGTTTTAATCATTTGCAAAGCGGAATTTCCCTGGAACAGCCTGTGCAGACCAGACAGCAGGGGTTTCTCTGTGGCTCCCTGAGCTCCAGGAGGTGGTTTTCCCATGGTGGTGGGTACTGCCTGGCTCACCATTCAGCTGCACTGCTGTCCCTGCTGCCTCACCAAATAAACCCTGTTGTATTTTCTCTTGCAGATTTTCCGGCGAGCCGACAAGAACGGTGAGTGCTTTGTTCTTGCTTCCCCCTCCATGCCCGGGTCTGGGTGAAGCAGCACAGCCTGTCCCTGATAGAAGGTTTGGCTGAAAGAGTGAAGGAGAATAAGGGCAAGCAGCACTCTGGCTGCAAGAAAAATGCTTTTCTGCTTTGCTCAGAGCAAGAGGCAGTGGAGCAAAGGGCCTGGCGGGGGGCTGGGGAAGTGGGCTCCCTCGGTTCACCATTTGTGTGCCACACAGGACAGAGCGCTTTCCAAGCCCTTCTCCTGCCTGCGTGCACATGATCTCTCCTCTGTGCTGCCAGCAGTGAGAAGGGAAGGCAAAGCAAGCTGTGCAGCAGGCAGCCCAGGGGCCGTCAGGCTTTTGCTCCATCCCTTGCAGGATTGATTCAGTCTCTGTGCTCAGTTCAGGGTTTTACAGTTGCCCCTGGTTGGGTGGCCCTGTTTCTGGATGCCCACTGGGGAGCCCTTGGCATTTGAAAATTGGGCTCTGCTACCTGATTTTTAATCTGGCACCCATAAACCAAGAGGTCTGAAATCACAAGTCATTGTGATTTTGCCTCTGAGCCTTCCCACCCTCTCTTGGCCTCTTCCGCATGGTAGCTTGCAGGCTTCAGGAGCTCCTTCTGTTGCAGATCAAAACACAGCCCAGGAGCTGCAGTCCTCCATAGAAAGGAGAGAAAAAGCTCTTGAGTCAATGGAGAGATTTTTCTTTCTATAAAGACCTGACGCTGTCCTCAATGTGCTGTTTGAAATGGACTCTGTACTTAGACGGTCATCTAAGTAGAGTGTGTCTGCATGCATTTCTGAAAACGTTACAATGGGGTCTTCTGGAAGGGGCTGAAATTCCCACCTGAAATTCCAGCAGCAGTGGCCGTGCTTGCCAGTGCTCCTGGATTTTTGATGGAGACTGGCAGGAGATGCTTTCAATGAGATATCTACTCTAATTATTATGCACAACACGCCCAACTGTCCCACGCTCCTGGTAGAGGCTGCTGGGAGGATCGCTGGGGCCCGTATGCTTCTTTCTGCAGGTATATAATTATTCTTCCCTTTTATTTAAATGCAGATGATGGGAAGCTGTCATTTGAGGAGTTCAAGAACTATTTTGCTGATGGGATCCTGAGCTCAGAGGAGCTGTGGGAGTTGTTTAGTGGCATTGACAGGCGTCATTCAGAGTAAGTACCATGGTGGCACATAGGAGAGGAGATGAAGGAGAATATAAAACTGTTTGACTGTAGATGGAGGACATTTGGAGGCGGGTGCGATAAATAGTCAGGGTGAGATAAACCTCTCTGTTGTAACACGCAGATGTTAAACCCCATTGAACACCAGCTACAAGAATTGGTGATGAGAGAAGCCAGACGTTTTGAAAACAGTCGTTATCAGATGTACTGCGGTTCCATAAAAGCAAGCATTCATTTAAAATTACGTTACGTTAGTTTGAAAAATGTATTCCAGAAATACACAGCTCTAGAGCAGGTTGTGTGTCTGTAAGAGGAGCATGTGGTGCTGTGAGGACGATGCACAGACTGTGCAAAGTTGCAGACTTTGCCACTGCTGACACAGGGAATTGCTTTTCACTTACGTAAGAGCTGTTTTCCACCAGAAGTGGGCCTTATGAGTGTAACTGTGAATTTAGGCCAGCTACTTTTAAAAAAAGAAACCCCCAAAGAACAGAAGTAATTGCACTTAGCCCTGGTCTCCTCTTGACTGGTGCTATCTGGAGGAGTCTGTTGGTCTCAGCGGGGTTTCTCATCCCAGCCTTTCGGATACCAGAGTGGCCTTGCTGGGGTCCTGCTGCCCTGCCAGCTGCTGTGAGCGAGCGTGTTTTGGCACTGGGAGAAACTGGCCGTTGATAAATTGCATGTCTGAGGGCTGCCTGTTCAGACGGAGGGGTGCTGCTGCGGGGGAAGGTGGCTGCAGCTTCCTCCCAGTCTTGGGCAGCAAGCTCAGCTCTGGCTTCTGCCACTTCCTTGGCCCCCCAGGAAGCATCTCCTGCACCTCTCTGATGCCCTTGGCCAGGGCAGTGTCTGAGAAGGTCACTGTTAGGGAGAGGTAACTCAGAGCTGCGTTAGCTGCACACGCTGGTTCCAGGGCTTTGCGAGGAGCCAGGGCAGCTCCGTGGAGGGCCCGTGCCATGCCAAGATGCCGACAGCCACTGAATGCCATGGAGTCACTGATGGAGGGTACCCAGCAGTCCCTTGCTCCAAGCCCCCATATCATCCACCCAGGACTGGGGGAGAGGGGGTGATTGTCTCCTGCCAAGTGGTGGTGGGTTTAGCTGATGCTCCCACTTCACTGACGGGGCGCAGAGGTGGGCTGGTGTTCGCAGCCCCTGGTGCCGCTTTCTTGTAAGCCTGACTGCCCACTGCTGCCTGTCCTGCCAGTTGGGTTTGCTGGATGTGGGCAGCAGGAGATGTCTCATGAAAATGCCTCTGTCTCTTTGGGCTGTGATCCCAGGGAGTTGGCAGTGAGCTGTTCCCTTTCCTCCCCACCATTTTGGGGTGACCTTGGAGTCACTCCCATATGATACCACTGGAAAACACAGGTTGCAGCAAAGCAGGGAGTTTTACCTGTGCCCTTAACTGAACGGTGAAGATCTCCTGGTTTGCCATAGCTTTCAGGTTGGGCTTCCTCTGTGTCCAGAGCAGATGAACAGGACTGGCTGAAGGGGCCCATGTGAGCAGGCTGTCTGAGAGCCACGCACGGCCCTCCCTGCGGCGGTGCTCTCTATAACTCATTACCCGTAATGACGGTGCGGTAGCTATGACAACATGGCAGTTGCGGCGTTGAGCTGGTGACATCTGTTAGCAGGGCATGACCGTTGGGTCTTTGATCCCTTTCTGCCATGAAGCGCAGAAGGGCCCCTGCGGGCAGAGCTGATTTCCAAATTCCTGCATTCGGTGACTTCAAGCAAATGTAGGAGATTCCGTCCCTCCAGCCCTGCGAGGGTGCCCTCACTTCTGCAGGAGCAGACGGGGAAGTCCAGCCCTGAGGCCGTTGCAGGTGTAGGTCTTGTTTCTGTCCCTGGTTGGGATGTGGCCCACGAGCGTGTGCGCAGGGTCAGTGCGTGTGATGGCTGATGGCTTCGGTATGAGCAGGTGGGAGTGGGATGAAACACGGGAGGTGGCAGCAGGGAGCTGTACGTGATTCCTTCAGCTTCATCCCCAGCTGGAGGAGGAGGAGGAGGTGGGACCTCCCAGAGAGGGAACCTGGTGCTTCAGCTTATTGTCTGATAAGAGGCATCCTGCCCCCTGCGAACACCATGGGCTAGCGCTGCCTCTGCCAGAGTGCTCTGATCCTGACCCAGTGCCGCATGCCTGCTGCCGTGAGGGACTTGGAGAGACAGGCTTGTCCCCAGGGAGGCATGACCCTGTCTGTCCTCAGGGGCTGCCCGGGGACTGCTTGCCCACTGTGCAGCAGCAGTGTTTAGTGTGCTGGGCTTGGCAGGCGTCTCTGTGACTGTGTGTAGAGCTGGACTTTCTGGCATTTGTTTTTGGGGTGTGCGGGGGCACTTGCTCCTTTGTACAACTTCTGGTGCCTTGTAAGGGCTGTACCGGTGCCCTGCTGTCCCCTTGATGGTGGAGCTGGACAGCCCCTCTCCTCCAGGCTGCCTGCTTGGCTCGCACTTGCAAGAACTTAATATTTTTGAGAGCTGGCTGAAATTTGCTGCCAGATTCAAGAGTTATTACCTGAGGTAATACTCAAAGTATTACAAAGCTGGAAAGTAACTACAAGCTCTACAAGCGTATCTAGCCTGCTTCTTTCATGTCCTGTAGCTTTTCTGATGATGGGAAAGTTTCAGCCTTAATCCCATGGGTGGATTTGGCCACAAGGATGCTGTGTTCATCAGCTCTAGGCTAGAACTTGTGTTTCTTTGTCAGTGCCAGCCTGACCGAAGGAGAGGCGTAGCTGAGACCTTCGTACCCGGGCACACTCTGTCTCTGGGTAATGGAGCACTGCCCAGACATGTCCTGACCCTCACCCATCACTGCAAACCTGGAGCTGCTCCCCTGGCTCCCAAAGCTGACATCTGGGAAGATGAGTATTTCAGAGGTCTCGCACATTGCTTGTTCTCCCACAGCACACACTTTCCTTTTCTCCTCCTCCTTCCTATCCAATCTTCGCTCCACCTCCCATCCACCTGGTGCTCAAGTGGGATGCTGCGGCCTGCAGGCACTTCTGTTAGGTTCAGTTCAGATTTTATGTTTCCCTGTGAGGCTTTTTTTGTTCTGCATTCCTGAAAAATGTTCCATTTTGGCTTTAAAATATCTCCTTATTCTAATTATTTGACACTTTAAAAGTTATGTTGAAACTGAATTCAACTCTCTTTGCAAATTGGTTACAACACTAGGTCCACCATTTCATTTAGCGTGTCAGAAAGCTCCGCATCAGCTCTGGCACTGGTGCAGAGCAGGAAGATTCATATTCCTGGAAAAGTGCATTTTCATCCACTGAAACGTCTGGGTGAGAAGAGACAAATATGTTTGAAGGGGTGAAAAATCTCCATTGCTGCAGAAGCATCTTGGGAGGCGCACAGTGCGGCTTGTGCTCTGAGGAGCCACGAGTCCATCTGCAGCCCAGGCAGGTGGGATGGGAGCAGATCCCAGGGTTTTGTGGGGACAGCTTAACAGAGAGTCGGTTACAAAGGGCCTTGGACTGAAGGTTGTAGTGTTGCATAGGTTGCATACCTACTGCTCTTTGCAGGGGGCTATGAAACTAGGGAAGAGTCATGTGGGCCTCACCTGTCCTTCTCTTGGGAAATTTTAGAAAAATAGGGTCTGGCAAATCCTCTGTTGTATGAGAGCATCAGATAGTGGTGGCAGGAATTGGGCACAGACTGCCCAGAGCCTGTGCCTCTGACCTTGAGCCACAAGTGAAAGGGATAGGAGCACTGAACTGGTGGTTTCTAAAAACTCTTAGTGGATATAACCTCAAGCCTCTGGTTCTGTGGAAGAAGGGACTTGTGTGAACTTTCCTCCCCTCTCTTTAGTCAGACACTTGGAGCTGCAGTGCCTGCCAGTCTCTGAATGATGGAGAGTGACCAAAACACTCTGGGTCACACTGGAAAGGTTTGGAAACCAGATCTGTGATGGCAGCAGAGGTTCCCAAAATGATAAATGGTAAAAAAAATACCCATCTGCTTTGTTATAGCTGATTGCTGTTTTCCTGCATAAATTCCAGGCACATCCTGACAAAATCCCAACAGCATAATACTGACAAGATCCTTCATCGTCAGTTCAAGCTTAATTACAGTTAATCAGTGGTTTGAGCACAGTCAAAATACAGCTATGTGGAAATGTGGAGAGTCTCAGGATGAGTGCTTTGGAGGCAGAGGATGGCTCTTCACTTGGAGTGGGAGAGGGGTTGGCAGAGAGAGGAGTGGAGCAAAGCCTGCTGCCTTGTCGCAGCCCTGCAAAATGGGTCGGGATTTGACGTGCAGGTTCTTCACGTGAGCTGCTGTTTTCTGGGATGAAGTAGTTTCTGATAGCATGAAAATGGCACCATTGGTCCTGTGATTTGCTTGCCGTGCTCTGTTCTGCCCCTGACTGTGCCCTGGGGGCTGCCGCAGGTGGCCGTGCGGGGTTGCTGACGAGCTGGCTGCGTGGGGAAGGGAGCAGGCTTTACAACAGACAACTCCCGGAGGGCTGACTTTTTGCCATGAGACCTTGGTGACTGGTTCTACGCTTAGCTGTTTAGGGCTTTAGTGATTGAGTGGCTGTTTGACTTTAAGCAGCAAGCAGAAAGACGGAGAGTTATTAATAATCTCTGGCCTCTCCTTGGAAGCCACAGGGTTGGTGCTGATCGTGGGTCTTTGTCACACGGGCGCTTGCTGCAGTCGAGGTGGGGAACTGGGCAGTGGGTTGAGCGGCTGGCTCCTTCTTCCTGGTGAAACCAGTCCCAGGCCCTCACTGGAGACAGACTCAAATGCCTGGGTAACATATGCATTAGGTGTTTATATGTGTATTCTGTTATCTCATCTCCAT
This sequence comes from Falco punctatus, assembly GCF_963210335.1. NCBI lineage: Eukaryota > Metazoa > Chordata > Aves > Falconiformes > Falconidae > Falco > Falco punctatus. The sequence continues at coordinate 2,386,055 of NC_137590.1, forward strand.
GTCCTCTCTTTCGTGATTTTTACCCATCTCTTGGGTGGGAGCTAGAGGCTGAAGTTGTTACTCTGGGGCACAGGTCTAACAGCCAGTGCCGTGGATGCTGCGGTGCCAAGTCTCCTGTGGCAGTGCAGCAGTGGTGGCTCTGCAGGCTCCAGGCAGCTTTCAGAAGTAAGTGGAAAAATTAAGAAGGAGCAAGACACTTTTCCAATTTAAATCTGTGCTTCAAACTCCAGTCACTCTATCTAGCAGAGCTGTGGTTGGGTGCATGGAGCTACTCGGAGAAGGATGGATCAGCAAAGTTTGATGGAGTGGAGTCGGCAGAAGAAGGGGCTGTGGTTTTGCCGATTGTCTGTATTGCGTCTCAAGGGAAACACTTTTTTTTTTTTTTTAATCCATTTTAAAAACTGTCTGCAGTGCCAGGACAGTGCGCCAGAGCCCTGCCTTAATCAGCTTCTGCGGTAGGTGTTTAAAATAGATGAACCAGATCACATCCTAAAACTGCCCGTCTCCCTTGCCTAAGAAGGCGCCTGATGCAATTAGCTAAACAGGGGGGTCTGCAGTCCTGATGCTGCAAGTCTGCGGTAACATCTCACACCAAAATATTTTCATGGTTTGCAGCACTGCCTGATATTGAAGTGGAATATTCTAAGTGGAAGCCTAGCAGAAAGAGACTCAGAAACCAGTTTTTTATGCTTGGGGAAAAGTTGTAGGAAGATTTTTCTTAAATTATTGCACCCATTCTTGGTGTGGCATTTTGGTCACTTCACATACTCTCTTCTAATTTTGTCTCTGGGGTGTTTTTGCCCGGTGAGCAGTGTCGGAGTGGGGACAGGGTGATGCAGCTATGGTTTGACTTCCCCCCCCTGGGCAGGCAGCGCTGCAGCCATACTTGCACTTGGAGCCCAGCAAACTCAGGGTATCACTAGTTCCTCCATGCGTGACAGCACTTAAAACACTTAAACTCTTTCGTGCTCTCTTCTACTTTCCCAATCAGGATTTAAAATGGTTGTAATCATTTAGGGGATTTTGAGACAGCAGAATTTCTTGAGCGGAGGATGATTTGAATAAATGATATCCTGGGGCATTTCCCTACAGACTGCAGGTGATGCCAGGCATCCCGAGCAGCTCTGCCTCAGGCTTTGGCCACCTGAGCTGATCAGACAGCTTCATGTGAACCCATGGTTCTGCTTGACATCCTGTCCTGAAAACATGCGGCTGTTTCTGGATATTTCCTCCTCCCTCTACACCCCAGCAGCATCTTTATCAGCAATGGGAGGGACCTGTCCAAGCCCTGCAGGGATGCCAGCACTTAATCTCTGGTGCAGTGCTCTCAGTTACTGAAAAGGAGTGGGAGGCAGGCCCGCACCTCCAGGTTTTTGGACCCACGTCCCCTGCTTTAATGGCCTTCACGTCAGGAGTGACCCCTCTCGTGGGCTGTGAAGCCATCCAGCTCCCTGCCCTGGGAGCCTGAAGGCAGCCCCACACTGCCTGGGCTCTGAAGGCGGGGGAGAGAAGGGGCACCCGTGGGGCAGAGGGGAGAGGAGAGGGGCTGGTGCCATGGGGGCAACCACGAAGGAGGACCTGGGCTGAAGTCAAGGGGCACACGAGGAGGGAGTCCTGGCTGAGTGCTTCGCACCTTTAGGGGAAGAGGTTGGGTTGAAGAAGCAGTTTCTGGGGCTTGTCAGCATTGGCGCTCAGAAATGGGGCTGCCAGCCCAGCTGGCCAGCCCGGAGGTGTGGGATGCTGCCTGCTCCCCAGACCTCTGTCCCAGCCCATCCTGCTGTCACAGGTGCTTTCCCAGCACGCTTCAGCTCCAGGAGATGTTGGTGGAGCAGCTTTGCTTGCTCCTTCAGGCCCCCGCAGCGGAAGTGATGCTCTGTAGCCCTGCCTGGGTGCTGCAGGTGCTGGGCATGGCTCCTGAGTTGCTGGCTCTAAACTTGTGCAGATTTTTATTTTCTAACACAGCTTTTGAAAAATCTGTGGGAGGAGCAGTAAATCCACTGGGGGCTCAAGGCAAGCCCTCAAGACCCTGCCCACTGTAACTGTTTCTCCCAAACCAGCCCCACCATCTAACAAGAGCTTGTTCTTCTGTTTCTTGCAGTAACGTGGACACAGAGAAATTGTGTGGTAAGTAGGGTTGTATTCCTGCCTTGGAGGGGGATTTCTGTTGAGCGTTTGTGGTGAGGCTTTGGGCACATCTGACTTGGGCAGGAATGGGGGAGTCAAGTGGCAGTAACAGTCCCTGTGCCTGAATCCCAGCACAGAAGGCATCCCTGCTTTGCTCAAGGAGACGGGACGTTTTTTCTGTGTGGATAGGAGAGGACTTTTCAGTCTGTGGGAGCGTGACTTTGGAGAGGGACTCGAATGCCCCCCTGCAGTGCCGGGCTGTGTGTGGGAAGCAGCGGGTGCAGGGCAGGCAGAGATGGGAAGCTCACCATGGCCTTCTCTCCTGCTTCAGATTATTTCTCGGCGTATCTCGGAGAATACAGGAACGTGCTTTCTGCCCTGGAAGCCCTCAACTCTGCAGTCCTGGCAGCCATGGACAAAACCAAGCTGGTAAGGATGGGACTGTGGGAGGGCAGCAGGGCAGGCAGGTGTGTAACAGAAGCCGTGGTGATGTTGGCTGCTTGCTTAGCATTGAACTTCGGTGTCAGGGGCAGCAAATGGACCTCCCAGATCAACGGGGCTGTCTTTGTGCAGTGAGCACCGCAGCCGCACAGCCTGCAGCGTGCCTGGAGGAGGGGGAGCTGTGCCAGAGCAGAAGGGTAGAGCTAGTGCTTTTATGCTCTGGAGATGTCTTCTTCCTTGCAGGGTTCTGGCAGCAGTTGTTTCAACAGCTCCTGGCGTACCACTTGCAGTGTCCTGCCTGGGGATACTGTTTCTGGGAGTATCGCTGATAATCTGTGTGTTGCATCTCTGAGCCAAAGTAAGGTCTTTTCCAGAAGCAAGGTGGCATGAAATGGGGACTCCAGGGTTGAGCCTGCTCTGGACTGGCCCCAGCAGCTTGTGCTCAGCACAGCCTGTGCTCACAGCAACAAAAATTTGCTGCCTGATAGGGGACAGAAGCCACTGCAGCAGGAGGGCTGCTTTGGGAAACAGCCAGGCACTAGGGAGAAGGTAGAAAATGGTGAAATTCGTTGACTCCCACTTTTTGCCAAGCTCATCCCCGCAGTGAATGCTCTCCCTCTCCCTGGAGCTTGTACTGATGGGAGGCAGATTGGAGGCTGCTAATTAGGGCAAGCAGCCTTCTGCTTTGTGAGTCCCCCTGCCTCTGCGTCAGAGAGCAGAGGTCTGCAGTGCGCAGCACTGTGGGCTGAATACAGCTGTGAGAAAGCCGTGGCCAGTACTTGGAAGGGACCAGCAGCCCCCTTTGCATTTGAAATGTATTAAATGGTTTAGCCGTGTGCTTGGGACTGATGCTGTTTTCCAGCTGCGGGAAGGGCCAGCCCTTCATTCCTCTTCGATGTGGTGGTTTGATGCTTGGTAGGAAGCAGATGAAGGGCATCACCCACGTGCACACTGTCCACTGACATCCTGATCAGGCAGAGAAGTGAAGGGGGACCGGTCCCCACTGTCAGCCCTGCAGAGTCATCGAAGTGGTGTTTGTGCCTCTGGAGTGTCAGTCATGATCTCTTTGAGTTTTCCTCTGGCGAGGTACCCCCTCATTGTTTCCCTGTGTGTTGGGAAATTTCACACCAGGAGAGGGGTTCACTTGAAAATGCTTTTTCTCTTTGGTTCAGCTGCTCGGCCCCCTTCACAGGTATTAAATGTGAGTCCAGAGGGAGTGAATGAATCCTCTTCAGAGAGCTATGCTTTATTTCTGTTCTTTTCTGGTTTGTGTTTTTAAAATTATTTCTGTAATGAATTTTGTATATTCATGTACTTCTCCAAAGGACAGCTCAATTAGTGTCTGCTTCGCAGTATTGGCACGATGCGTTCATTCACTTAATAGTTTCTGCTGCCACAGGGTTTCCCTGGAAAAAGAGAAGCAGGTTTTCCCTGTTGAAACAGATTTTTGCGGACTTGCTTTTCCACCCTTGTTTGGATCCAGCCAGAGCCAGGAGGCCAGGGCAGCCCACCGTTCACAGCACTGCTCTCCCCTGGGCGAGAGCTGTGCTGATGGGGTGCTCTGATCCCAGCCCTGAGCTCCTGGGTGCCGTGATGAAGATACCGATCCTCCTGGGAAGCATCTCCCTGTGCTTCCCTGGTCCGCTGGGCTCCGAGCCGGGGAGAAGGCAATGCTCCAACCCTGTGGTTAGGGCTCTTGCAGAGCTGTGGGAAATCTGCCACTGCTAGAGGCTGGCAGAGATGATAAATGCTGCATTCGTACCTGCTGTGACCTGAATATATTCCCATGTTTGTATTTCCAGAAGGGGACTCAATCTTGGGTTATTACGGGATTAGTGGGTTTATTAGGTTGGATTTTAGCCAAAGCTCACACCTTTCTCAGCCAGGGGAGGGGGAGAGAACAGAGATTTCCCATATTACACATCTGCCCCTCATTTCTGTTGGTTCAATCACCTCTAATGCCACTGTGGCTACGGACCGAGAGCCCATTTGACAGAGAGACCACCCTCCTGGAAGAGCTGAAAGAAACTTCATCCCAGGGAGTCACTTTTGCTGGAGATGCAGCCATGCTGTGTGCTGGGCAAACGGCAAGAGACCTGCCTGCTCCAGCAGCCCTCACCATAAAGCTCCGCTTCCACAGGTGGGCTGTGGAGTCAACAGATGCTGAAGGATCTGCAGTCCCTGCCTGTTTCTCCCAGGCTGTATTTAAGGGAGCTTTGCATGGTTCTGAGGAGGCAGGGATACCCAGGCTAGCTAGAAGAAGGAGGGGATCTCTGACTTGAGCTGGGTTTCACAGGTTTGAACCACAGCACCTTTTGGTTAGGGCATGCTCCTTCCCCTGTAGTTCCTTACTTCTGCTGCCACAGGATTGCTCACCCCTGCATTGTGCAGGTACTTGCCCCACAGCTGTAAATAGGCTCACCGTATGTAAATACCAGCCCACTTGACAAGCAGGAAAATCGAGAGCATTGGGCTGCTGCTTTAGCACAACAAAAGGCAGAGCCTGGGAGATGGTGCTGGGCTTGCTCAGACCGTGCCAGGGTGATGAGCTATGGGGAGGGGAGAGAAGGAAATAAGGAAACCAAAGCTCAGAAGGAATATGCCACAGCTCTGTGTCCGGCAGGTATGGTTTGCAGCAGTGCTGCCAAAAGCCTTTTTGGTGTTGAGGATTCCCACCTCTGCGCGGGTTGCTGCAGGCCAGAGTACCTGGCGTGGATCAGTGGTGTGCCTCGGCGGCTGTCTGCTGGGCGCAGGCTCCTCGATCTGCTGCCTGCTGGCACGTTGTCGACTGCAGGATAAACGCTGTGATAAAGCATGGGAAATGCGGGCTGGGGTTGTCCTCGCCGTGCAAGTGACTGCAGTTACTGTAGGAAATGGCGTGTGTGGGCAGCAAACCTGCTGGTGGTCTTTTTTATGGATCCACAGGTTGGCCGGAGGAAACCAGATTATGAGGGGTTCCTGTGCTCCCATCCTTCCTTGCTGGGTCGGTAGAAACACCGTAAAGAAAAGATGCCTTTTCCAGAAAAGAGGGTTTTTCTCCAATTCTGTCATTCCCACTTAACATTTTTAAAATATAACTTGATAGCTGTGCTGCAGTTTACTAATTAAAGCTTGTCTAGTGGCTAAGCTTTGCATTTGCAATATAATAGTGTCACAGTAAGAAGTGAACTGTGGCGATACCTTGGGAAACAGTCTGGTATTTCTCACAGGGGACCAGTATGCTAAGAATTTTCCATTTTCCAGTTTGCAGATGCTGCAAACTAGCCTATAAATACTTCTCCAAGTCAGGTGCTTTTACTTTTCCTTTGGCAGGAATTATGCGATCACCTATTCCATTCTGTCCCAAGCTTAACTGTCATCATAAGAAACTAATAAAACCTCTCAAAAGCAGAATTATAGCAGCTCTTGGCAACTTTGGGATTTTCATCTGGGTCAATGGAGCTGAAATACTAGTCCGTGACCAAAAAGCTTTGCCTCATACTTGCTGAATTATTTCCTCCATGACTCCTTTCCATGAATCTTTGCTACGAGCAGAAAATGCTGTGCTCGGTGAGACAGAGCACGTTTTTGTTAAGCCTCTATTTACAGAGGGGTTTCAACTGTGTGGTGCAACACCTGACAAGAGGGTTTTGCTTGTTTGCCCCAAAGTGAGGAGTGCAAAGGAGGCCAGGCAGCTGAACTAAAGGGAAGGTGCATTTTTCAATTGATTCACTCACTGGCATGAATTTTCCAAGTCGATGCAGAAGGGTGAAACAGCATCTGGGGCTCTCTTGAGAGATGGTTATTTCCATCCTCCTCTCTGGCACGTTCCCCTGGGCATGCTGTGTTCGATGAGGCGAGAGACTGGAAGCAGCTGGCTCATCGCGTGCAGTGCTCACCCAAAATACTGATGTGTCTGCGTGGGATCCTGTTTTGCCCTTGCAAGGTTGGATGGGGTGTGCTGGGACCAGGATGATGAGGAGCCTTCTGCACGGTGAGCTTCAGAGCTGAGTGCTTTCCAAGCACGATGTGGCCCAGGCTGGTAGTTGGGTTTTAGTGGTTGGCACCCCAGGCTACTGCCGGTGCCTGTGTATCTGGGGTGTAAGAACTGCACTGGGGCGAGCTGCAGGGCTCAAGGCAGGCTGAACATACACACTGTGCAGAAAGAGGGGTGACCTTGTTTGGATTTGAACCAGCTCCTGAAATGAAATGTGTCCAGCGCTGCAGTGGATGAATGATGTGTCCTTTCTGCTGTGTCCCAGTGGCGACTCAGTCGGTGTTCTGCACCTTTCTCAGGCTTGTCCGGGGCAGGTTTGAGGGTCGGTTGTTCCCCTGTGAGCAGGGGATGTGTGTCCGGGCTGGCAGAGGAGCAGCGCTGGCGGGGATTTTGGTCCTGCACCCCTTGGAAGTGAGGAGGTGAAGGAGTGGGCAGGAGGAGTAGCAGGGTCCCTGCCTGGGGTCCCCAGTCCCATGCTCTCCATCTTCTGGCACCATGGGGAAGAAAGTCTTGTGGGGCTCCCCTCAGCCTTGCCAGCCTTGCCCCAGGAGCCCCGATGCAAGCAGAGCCGTGTGTGTGAACCGCTGGGTGCAGCAAGGGGTGCCCTGCCTGCCCCAAAGCTCTCCCTGTTGCTGGGAGCTGTTTTTGCAAGTGGTGTTTTACCTTCCGGCTTGGGAGGTCCATCTGTGGTCCTTCACGGTTCCTGGGGGCTGTGGGTGCTGGGGCTGGGCTGGGAGGGTCATGCTGTGTATCACAGGCATGCACCCAGAGGATGCTTTTGTCCTACAGTGTCATTGTTTCCAAAAGCAACTAAAAATTTGATCGGAATCCATCCCATTGGATATATTTAAGGGCCAACTGCTTCCAGATGCTGCTCTGCTTCCCCCGTGCAGAGCTGGAGGCATCTTGACACATCGTCTCCCCTTCCCTGCAGAGGTATGAGACCTCCTCGAAGATGGAGCAGTTCCTGACCCGTTTCCTGCTACGGGAAACCATGCACCAGCTGCAGTCCCTGCAGGCCTCGCTTGAGTGTGCCGTGGACACCGTGGAGGAGCAGGCGGGACGGGAGAGGTAATGAGGTGGGAGATGCTGGTCCTCCCCTTCTCCACACCACTGCTCATGGGGGGATGCGGTATGGGGCAGGGCTCATGAGCCCCCCTGGGAGGGACATCTGGGAGCAGGATCTGCCCTTTTGAAGCCTGTTGTGAAGCTGACCCGTATAGTGAATGACTTTGACCCCTCCTTTTGCGTTTTATTCTTTCAGAAAGGACATAAAGAAACCTGAGGCCTCAGTTGGCCTGAGGTCAGGGAGACGATGCGGGCGCAGAGGACAGAAGAACGTCTGTCTGTCTCCGACAGACCCCTATTCTGGGATGCTAACGACAGGTATCTGCAGCCTGGCCGTCCCTCGGGTTGGTGTCTCTGCCCCGCCGGAGGCTGGAGTGGGTGTGGGAGCAGCAGCATGGGACAGCGGGGGCTGGACCATGTCACCCAGATGCCAGCTGGAGCTTCTGTGGGATGTTGTATCTCTTGAGCAGTGGAAGAAGTTTAAGGACTAAAACAAATTTTTTTTGGTTTAAATCAGAAATTTAGACATTTTTGCAGTTTTCTGGGTCTTGAGCAAGCTTTCGCAATGACAAAAGCAAGCTTTTTTGGTGACGTCTCTCTGCCCTTCCCTGTGCAGGTGTTTGTGTTGAAGACAACAGCCAGTGGATGGCACAGATCAACAGGCTCCAGCAGCTCATCGAGAAGCTAGAGTGCAAGGTGTGTGGCAGAGGGGAGACGGGCTGGGGGCTGCCCCGCACCTCGGTGCTGACCAGGTTGGTGCTGGGACCTTTCCCCACGCCAATGACCCTGGTATTTGGTCCTGGCATTGTTACGGAGCTGCACCCATTCACTACACCTGGACTTGCAAAGCTGCTCATCTCCTGCTGTCTCCAAAGCCCCTGCTTCTCCCCTCGACGCTGCTGACCCTCCCTTGCCTTCTCCATCATCCACGCTGATCTGACAAGTCAGTCTGAACCCACCAAGCCCCACAGATGTGTAGGTCACATCCCTGTTCTCCCCAGGTACTCAGAGGAACGTCCCCAGAGCCTGTCACACTGAGCTGGGCTGGGCTGTGGGTTACTGTCACGTTTTATCTTGTTGCACCGTTCTTCCAGTAACAGTGATTTTTCCTGTGGACTTAAATGCAGAGCCCACGCCTGGAGCCACTGAAGGAGGAAGCGATGTGCAAAGGGAGAGATGCAGTAAGTCCTCGTCCTGCCACTTGTGGTTTGCAGGTATCCCCGTAGCGAGCACGGATCCCCTTTCTTACACACACACGTGTTCTCGCAGCCCCTGTGCCCTGTCACCTGGGTGAGCTGCTGGCTGTGGTCTGGCAGAGGGGCAGCAATGTGGCAGGCTGTGAGCTGGGCATGGGACCATCCACAGGACAAATGCAGCTCCATCAGGTCCATGAAAGCCCCAGGTAGTGCCCGCAGCCAGCCCAGAGGAAGGCAGCGTTTTGTGAGTGCCCAAATCCCTCAGGTTTGCTCCAAGCGCCCACGGCCCATGCAGAGCCCCAGTGGAGGGGTCTTGAGGCCCCTTTCTGCTGGGGGAAGGGCACAGGGGGCTGCAGCAGCCCCAGAGCAGGACCTTGCCATCTGGGGGATGGAGCATCTGTTGGTGCAGTCCTCATTGTCAAGGCAACCTGCCCAGGTGGAAAGAAGCCGTTTCATGTTGGCGTTGGCCCCAGCATTGTGGCGCCAGCCCCTTGTGGCTTCCTCTGCGGTGCTGTGCTTGCTGGGCACTGCCTTGTCCTGCAGCGGGGAGGGCAGGAGACAGATTAGTCCCTGATGCCATCCTCTGCTGTCCCTCACAGCACATCCTGGTGGCAAAGAGGCAGATCTCGGTGGCAACGAGCGGCATTGAGGAGTTCCGCCAGGCATTCCGCTCCTACACGGAGGTCACCGCCGGGCAGAGCAGCTGCCTGCAGTAAGTGTGGCGGGCGGCGCGGTTGTTCGTGGCGTGGCTCGCCGAGAAGTAGGGCCTTTTAACATTGCACCCTTGAGGGACAAAAGGGGGTTTTTTTGGTGGATTTTATGTGCTGGGCAGTGCAAGGATGGGCTTGGTGTGCAGAGGGTTGACCTTGCAGAGAGGACGGTGTCACAGCTGCAGCAGTGTCTGCCGGCAGTATCGTCCCATCTCCTCCCAGCAAGAACCACTTGTCAGCATCTGGCGAGGAGGGGATGGGTTTTATGCCAGCAGGAATGGCTGTGGCACGCACATGTGAGTGAATGCATGCGTTCCTCCAGCACTGAGGGACTTGAAAATAATGGGGGGAAAATCAAGGGAAGAGTTCGTGTCGGGGTATTGCTTTATATAAAGCGCGTGTAGGGCTGGCAGGAAGCGGCCGTGAACACCTGAAGCTAAACCCCCGTGGGAGCCCGAGGCTCTGCCCCCAGCAGCGCTCTGGAGCTCCAGACAGAGCTGAGGACAGAGCCCAGGGCTGACTTGAGTGACACACCACTGCCAGCGTGTCCCTGGAGATGGCACAGCTGCTCTTTGAGAGGCACTTTCCTTCTCCCACGGGAGATTTCAAGCCGCTTTCAGTGGGAAATGTTCGTGCTGTTCCCATTTAAAGTGTCATTTTTCAGCTCTTCAGTTCCAACAGCATAAAATTGCGTTTTCAGTCCAAACAAAAGGAAGATACTTGTTTTGACACATGTGGCAGAGAGAATGGTATCTTTTTTCTTTGGAATTGATGGGCTTTTCTGTCATGAGAACTATTAGTGTAGACAACTGGGTAGTGTTGCATGGGCAGCCTCTCCATGTGAGTGGAGAGCTGGAGCAAAGCCCAGGGAGACTCCACTGTCCTGGTTCATGCCAGAGAATTGCAAAGCTCATTGCGGCCCCTGCGCAGGGGGACACAGCCTCTGAGCTGCTGAGTGACTTGCTTTGCTCTCCCTCCCCAGGGCTTGGTCCCTTCCTGCAGCCTTTAGTGGCAGCTGGAGGAAACGTTCATCCTCAGCTGGAATGAATGATGCTGCAGCTGAGCACAGCTGGTTCCCCAGGCCCTGCACCCTGAGCCTTGCTCTCTCACCTCCCTGCTGCTTCCCCCTCCCATCTTCCCATGGACTGCAGAAAGCCCCAGCCTGTTCGTCCGGCAGGAGGGAGCAGGGGAAGCATCGCCTGGTGAAACAGCATCGCTTCAGGGGGCAGCGAGCTGTGGTCTTACGCTGTGATCTCAGCTCCTTGTGCTTGTGCCTCAGTTTCTGTCCATGTGAAGGGTGAGGGATGACATACACCTCCTCCAAAGGGCTGGAGGGATGAGCTGCTTCATCAGGCCCTGTGCTGCAGTGCTAGGGACGTGCTAATACTTATAAAACATTGGCAGGCGTGTTTCTGGGCAGCAGCAAGGACCGGTTTAATGGCTGTAAAGCTCCTCTGCTGCTTGGCCGCAGGAAATGCGGAGCATGAAGGATTTGGGTTTGGGATCCCCTGGAGCCACATGCTGGCCCCAGCAGCCACAAATCGTGGATGAATCCAAACTGCTTTCTGAAAGCCTGGTGGTGAGGCTCACGTGTGCCCCTCGCTCCCGGCCTGGCAGGACCGATGCGGCCACACTGTGCCAGCTTGCCAGGCCCCGTCTCAGGGTCACTCCTGTCCCCACAGCGTGTCCGCCTGCAAGCTGACGGACGAGGCCTGCTTCATCCTTTATGAGTTCTGGCAGGATGTGACTTCGTGGAGAAGGTTGGAGGCTTTCCTTGTGGGGGGCTGGCTCGGTATGCTTGGGGGCTGAAAGGGGTTTCCTCTCAGGACCCCACTGCTCCCCCTCCTCGCGCAGCCTGTCCTGCTGCTGCTCGGCCCGGTGCACGCCCAGGGCCCCTTGCGGGGGAGGGGGGTGAAGACCCTGATGAAGGGTTCGAGGGGCAGGGCAGGAGTGGATGTCGGGCTCTGGGTGGTGCAGAAGCAGCCCCGTCCCCCGTGCGTGTGGGCAGGGGTCCCGGCCTGCTCCCCTGCAGCCACGAGACGTGCACGTCCCTGCACCCTCCTGACCCCACGCGCTGTTTCACAGCCACTTGCAGTCCAGCTGCAGCAAGGCTTTCCAGCGGTCCATCATCAGCCTGCTGGAGTCCCCGGAGCTGCTGACCACCATGCTCTTCCCAGGTGAGGCGGTGTCCCACGCTGCTGCTCCCCGCGTTCAGCACAGGCCTCCCTCCAGAGCAGACTGACTCGAGGGTGACCTAAATTGTGTTTTTTTTCTCTGCCACCCCTAGTCCCCCTCCCCTGTTTAACAGTGCACACCCCTGACCCCTTCCCCTCTCTCTCCCCAGCATCCTGGTGGATCATGAACAACAACTGACCCTGGGCAGCCTTTTCCAGGACGCCGTCAGCATGCAGAAGGGCGCGGAGCCCTCGGCACAGCCCTCGCCTTCCCTTGCTTTCGTCACCTCCCTGTCCCTCCTTCCCTCCTGCGGTCTGGTGGGGGCTGCCTGCCCATCGTCCCTGGCAGTGTTTTACCCTTTTGGTCTTTTCATGTCGATTTATTTATTCCCCCATCTGAAGAGAGTCTCCGTGCTGCCTGGGGGAGCAGGGCCCTCCCAGCAGCACTATGGGAGCCCCATTTGGGGTGGCAGCCTTGCCCTTGGGGGGAGCACTGGTCTGGTTTCTGCAGCCCTCAGCCCCTCTCACACCGCAGCTCCTCTTCCTCCTGGCTCTGAGGACAGGCCAAGGCTCCACAGGGGGCTGGGACAGGCTGGGGTACATGGCTCTGGCCAGCTGTGGCTCTGTGGGCTGCCTTCTATGGATTGTGAATAGTGTTTTATAGAAAAAAAAAATATTTCTAGCCAGGTGTGCCGGATCTGGCTGTGGCCACCCTGGCAGCCTGTGCAATGGCTTTGAGCTGGATGTGTGCTCCCCTCGCTTGTGCGCGTCCCCCCAGTAAACCACTGCACCTCCCAGGCAGGGCGAGCATTGCTAATAGCTCTGTTGCTTCATCCTGCGGCTCCTTTAACACAAACCAGAGTTAGTGCTGGTTCCGGTGCTGCCGGAAAGGCTGAAGCTGAATTAACGGTGAGAGGGGCAGTGGTGGGTGGCAGGGGGCGAGTGAAGAAGGCGCTGTGGCCCAGGGGTTGCACGCTCAGGGTTTCTGTGTTGGCACCGCAGAAGCAGAGCCGTGGCTGAGCTGGGGTACGATGTGCTGTTGCAAACAGCGTGGAGTGAGCAGTACCGAGGGTCAGCAGGGCTGGGCATGGTGGGCAGGGGCCAGCAGGGCAGCAAATGCCTGCAAGGAAGGGCCTCCTGGTGTGGAGAATAGCGCTGTCCTTGCACCCTGTCCCTGACACCCGGTGTGCTTCACCACGGGTACCCTGGACCCCCAACCCTCACTTATCTGGGTGCCTGCCCCCCACCTCCCCCTCCCCATGGGCACCATTCCCCAACAGCACCCCCAGAAACATTAATATGACTGTTCTTCCCCAGGTGCAGTAATTAAAATGCAGTTAGTCTGTGGTTGAAAGGGTGGTGGCTACAGCTCCAGCCTGCGGACACCGTACAGGCTGTACTGGGTGTCTCTGGCATGGTGTCACCCCCCTGCCCTGGTACTGTGGGGCCACAGTGTGGAGGGACACTGGGTTTGGGGTGCAGGGAGGGTGACCCAGCTGCTGCCAGAAGTGATCTGCAGAGATGGGCTCAGGGAAGCTCCTCAGAGTAGGGGGAATAGCAGCTGCTGATGCCAGCTCAGACCCAGTCCCCATCTAGGACCTACCCTCCCAGCACCCAGTTATTATTGATAACTGCTCAGTTCCCTGGCCAAAGCCACAATTTGCCATGATGGAGCCAGGCCCAGCCGGGGTGGTTGGAGATGGGCACCCACAAAGGGCAGGGCTGCAGCGGGCTCTGCCTCTCCTGAGCCGCCAGCTCGGCTAGCTGCAGGGCACTCCACCAGCCTCCCCGGACTAGCGTGGCGTTTGGCCCCCTTTTGGATTTCTTAATTACTGTTTGCAGCAGCCTGGAGCCTGAAATCCTCAGATTAGGCAAAGGTGTGGGCAATGGCATCCTCACGGGGCTGGGACACACACAGGGCTGGCACCACAAGCCAGCTGGGACAGCACCTTGCAGGCTGTTCTGTGCTCAAATTAAAAAAAAAAAAAAAAAAAAAAGCTTAGAAAAAACATATTTAGACATGAACCCAAAGAAATCCAAAATTACCCAGTATGGGGCTGAATGGCAGCTCTGCCTGCGTTTGCTCCCGGTCTTTGCTCAGGGTTCCCCAGCAGCTTCACCACCACAGGGGTGGCAGTTTTTGTCCCTGCAGCTCCCCTGGCTGAGGCCGCGGCACGACAGCATCCTGCAGGAGCCCCAACAGCAGCCTGAGCACTGCAGAACCTCGGAGGAGGAGGGGAAGCTGTATGATGAATATAGTCTTTTTATTGACTACTTTTGAGTAGAACAAACTAAATACATCTGTATCAGTTTGGGTTCCTTTATACAGTACATTAAATAAGTTATGCACAGGAATGAAGTAACAAATTTCTATTACAGAATTAAATGTCAAAAAAAATAGAAACCTCAACCCAATGTCTTCCCATGTCCAAATTTCATATTTATCATTCCATGTGAGAAAAAAAAAAAGCAATCATTCTAATCATGACTGTTAGTATTTAATTCATTTACATGGGGGTTAATTTTAATACACTGCCATCAAAGTTGCATGAGAATTATGGAAGACAATCTATTTACAAGCAATTTCTTCCAGCCCTGCCTTGCTCTTCACTCTGCACCAGCCCTCGTGGCCGCCGGCCGCCGCTGACCCACAGTGTTAGGTCAGATGCAGCATCACAACCAGCCATTATTTACCTGAGGCTGCTCTGGATTCGTGCTGTCCCCGTGTGGCAGGACAGGAGTGGGGTGTCCTCCTCCATGCTGCCGGCGTGGGCACCACAAACCTTGTTAAGCTTTGCCGAAGTGGCAGGGACAGAGCCGGAGCTTCCCAGGAGCTCGGCGACGGGCGCAGCAGGCAGGGCAGCCCAGGGCCTCCCCCCGTCTCTCCTGGGGTGAACACCTCCAGGCTGGGGGACACCATCCTGTGGCTGCTGCGGGTCAGGGTGGCTGGAGTGCCACCCCCATTCAGGGCTGCCCTAATCCCAGCGGCACAGCACCCTCGTGCTCCCAGGAGCCATGTCCGTGGCAAAGGGCTCTGCTGCAGCCGGCAGCCCCGGCTCCTGGGGGACACAGGGGAGATGCTCCCAACCGCCACTCGAGAGCCATCTTGAACACCAGCCAACTTTGTGGCTTTTTTGCATAATAAAACCTTGCAGACTCGGGCATCGCCCGCCCTAGCCCACGACAGCCGCTTCCAGCTTCCCCTCGGGGACGGCGGTGCTTCAGGGGGTTGCTGGTTTATCCCCAGGCAGCCGGCAGCACCACTGCAAACTCAATGACGATTCATTATATCTCCATTATTCGCCTCCAATTGAAAAAGTGATCAAAAATAATTTGGGAATTACTCGCCTCATTGGGCTCCAGCCCAGCAATCACACAAAATCAGTCGTGGAAACACAGCTTTGCTGAATAGATGTTTTTCTAGAGCCCATTTGCGTGCAGCGTGGGAAATCGGGGCAGCTCTCGGATAGCACATGCCCATCGCTCCCATGGGCTGCGCCTCTGATGACCTCCATGAAGCACCCGAGATGAGCCTGCTGTGCCCTGACACAGGGTTTGCACTGCCCTGGATCCCTCCTTCCACGCCACAGCAGGGACTCTCCAAGCGATAGCTCTTCCCAGGCTGACCACGGCATCCCTGTGGGCCCTCACTCTCCAAGCCTGCATTCTTGGGACAGTCTCTGAAGGCTGGATGAGGCAGCGGTGGCTGCGCATCCCTGTGCATCCCTGCAGGGAGGAGCACAGCTGGCCTTGGAGCAGCACCGCAGGAGCTCCCTGGGGCTGGGGGTAAGAACCGATGTAGGACTGCAAGTCCTCCATTCATTTTAATAGTTTGGCCAACGCATGTTGAGAGAGCAGACTATAAATAACCCATCGCAATCGTGAGGATCGCTGTGGTTAAAAACAATGGCAGTAACTCTCAAACCAACAACTTCCATGCAGTGAAAAAAACCCAAACTCAACACTTCCTGCATAGAAAAACAACACTACCCGGGTGGAAAGGGCAGTAACTGCCCACAACCCATCCAGACTTGCTCTGAACACTTCCCCTCAGCAAAGGTCCCACCCAAGGTAACACGCAACTGTCTGTCCCATCACAAAATAGGATTAAAGCCAGGCCATCCAGAAGCGACTGTCCGTACCTCCCTGGCTCTGACATTTGGTTTAGAGCAGACAAATCCTCTCTGTCCCTGCAATCATCAGCTGCCAACCTGCAGGCAGGAGGAGAGCAGTGGGCTCAGCTTCTGCCGTTGCAGTAGAGGACACGATGCTCCTGCTGGGAGATCAGCTCTGGTCTGTTCACAGCAACAGCCAGCCAGCACGGCCATCTGGGACACCGCTGTCTGGGAGCAAGGGAAAAAAAACTGATGCATATTATAGAAGAAAGGTGGCTGAAGGAGGCGGCGGCTCAGACACCTCAAGAAATGAGCTTGAGCACGTTTGACGCCTGCAGACAGGGCTCCCTGGTCGGGCACCACACGCTCAGCATCTCCTGCGTGTGCTGGCAGCCCTCTCCACCGAGTCCAGGTCCCCCTGAGCGAGTGGCCCAGTGTCCTCCAGGTCCTGAATGATGCTCTGGTACCCCCCTGCAGCAGAGACAGGCACGGAGGGCAGGGCTCACCTGAGTTCTCCACGAGCCACGAGAGAAAAAGGCAGAATGAGATGGCAAAGCCTGAGTGTCGGCACTCCGAGGAGGTGACGCAATGTGTCAAATGTGTCAAGTAATACAAGTTGCTGCAGGGCTTTTTCTTTTCAGCTTAAAAAAAAAAAAAAAACAAAACCAGAGAAACTGATCAAATGGAGTGAACCAAAACTTCCCCTTTAGAGTCCGTTCGTATCTATTGCTGTCACGGATGCTGGGGTGGAGGACCGGGAGGTGGTCGCCGAAGTCTTCTCGAGGGCTGGGCTGGGCACGCCGTCGAGGCTCTTGACGGTAGCAGCTGCCGACCGGCCCGTGGGCAGAGCCAGCGGCTTGCTCTGGCCGTGCAGGCCCTGCCCGCAGATTCGGTGGTGCCTCTCCCAGTCCTTGTGCTGGCAGAAGGAGCCGCAGTACCGGGCAATGTTGCAGCCGCTGCACGTCTCGCTGGCTTTGCGACCACAGTTCCAGCAACTCTGCAAGACCAAAGACACTGCATTTTAAAACGGGTTTAGTTTCCAAGAGCTGCAGGACGGTGCTGACTCAAGAGCTCTGAAGGGGAGGGTTCATCCCCCCTCTGGCCCAGATTTAGTAATATTAAAATGAGTGATCTGTTAATTCCTGCTATTTTCACAGCTCTTTGCCAAGGGTACAAACTCCTACTCCTTTGCTCTGCCCAAAACTGCCTGCCAGACTGCACGGTCACATCCTCTCCCCTAGATCCACCCAAACGCATAGAGGAAACAGCAGGCGAGGACTAAAAATCACGCTGCAGATGCTGCTATTCGGTCTTTTTATTTCCTGTTTTAAGCAGCTCTATTTTAGTATTGCTCCCAGCCAAGTGCTCTCCACAGGGATTACAGCGTGCTGCACAGGCACCATTTGCTTTGCACCCTGCCTAGCTGCACAAGAGGTTGGAGCAGGCTAATTTGGAAAAGAAAAAGCTCATTTGAAAGCTTCCCAGCCAGGTGGAAGCACTGCCAGAGCCTGAGCTTCAATCTGGAAGTGGAGCAAAGCCCCTCTGGCCGCCGGGAGAGGCATCAGCTGGTGGGCTTACAGCGTGCCACCGCTTCCTCACCAGCACGGGGGCAAGGGGCCAGCGCCGGGAGCTGCGGCTGCAGCTGCTCCGAGGAGGGGAGCGGGCGGATTAGCTTTCCTGCAGCTGGACTTGCATGTTAGCAACCCCGTACTGGGGAGGGCAGGTTCAGCTGTGGAAAAGCAGCCTCCGCCGGAGCCTGCCTGCCTCTAGTCCTGCCCGAAGGGGCACCTGGGGCTGGCCACCGCTCCTGCCACCACAAGCAAAAAGCTGACGAAATAGCAAGGCGGGGTGGTGGGAGATGCTGGGCTGTATCAGGACAGCTCTGTTGCAGGGATGGGCAGGAGAATCCCCCCTCCCAGGCTCTGCACCAGAGCCACCAGCTCCTGGTGATGATTTACAGGCTGGCAGCAAAGTGCCAAAGCGAGCTGGCCAGGAGCGGAGACGCTCCAGAACCAGTGCATCATCCCCCCAAGGCTCCTCAGCCTTCCAGAAGCAGGACTCGTGACCAAAAAAACCTCCTAGCGAAGCTTGCGGTAACTCTTGGAAAACCGGGTGACTGTTTTACAGCTGTTTACACTTTGAGCGGTGTTTTTAAACTGTATTTCAAAGGTTACACAGCATGCCAGAACACATGACAGCTTTTCAACATGGCCTTTAGAGAAAGGCTCTGGGGCTTGAATGGGAACGTGCTGGTGGGGGGATGCTCAGCTGCTCCCGAGGTCCTGCACTGCTCCCCGGGATGGCTGGAGGAGAAGGACACTCCTCTGGTATTCCCCTACGGAAAAATCATTGCTTGTCTCATCTCTTCCATGGCTTCCTGAGCAGTTCCACCCACTCCCATCACATGTTTACCAACTGTTGCATTCAACCTTCAGTGATTTAATTGGGAAAGATCAGAGCATCGACACACCTTTCTGTAAGAGCACCTGGTGTTTACACAGCTCCTGCTGTGCACGGGGACCCTGGCACCAGAGATTCCCGAGCCCCCGTCAGCAGGGTGGACTGAAACCCCGCAGCAGAGGGAAATGGACTGGCTGCCCACACGGTCCCAGCGGACATGAACTCCACATTCCCATCAGATTTTTGCTCGGCGGAAACAAAGCCTCTGCTCTTGCATTTGCGCAAAGAAATTGAAACAAGCAAACCACACATGGACGGGACATGGCAGCGCAGGGATCAGACATGAAATTCTCCTTGCCCCGTACAGCTGAGATCTCCGAAGCTTAACAAAAGAGCTTCCAGTTAAGCAACAGTGCAGGTAATTAATAACTGAGGAGTAGAAATAAATTCTCTAAAAGACACCCATCCAGCAGCTATGACAAACTAAGAGTCATCCCTTCTTTGCCAAAGTGAAAAAAGTCTTGTTAGGCTTTACGAGATTTTCTGTAACACAGGGACAGCCACCCCGCACTGACGCTTCCCACCTATCCCTGTAGGAATGGGAGCAGTGCAGCAGGGGACGCGGGGAGCCTGTTTCTGGAGATGAGGTGGCCACACACTGCCCCAGCCCGTGTTTCAGGAGCCAGTGAAACAACAACATCCCAGACAATGTATGTGCACCAGGCTGGTCTGCACTGACACAGGGCGCAGCACAGACCGTCAGGTACACGTAGCTTTACCTGCAGCCTGGCTTCTACCCTGCGCTATTTTAAAGCCCACAAACAGCGCCTCCTGTTTTGCACAGATCAAGTACCCGGCAACAGCAGATTTCTGAGCTAAACGGAGAGCTCAGCCTACTGGTATTCTCTTTCCCTTTGCTTCCACACCTCCCTCAATCCCAAGAAATCCCTGGTCATTACACTGGGTCCAGCTCATGGTGCCCAGCAGGGCCTTCACGTGGCTGTTGTGCACACGCAGGTGCCGCAGATGCCATTTAGGCCAATTCCCCTGCCAGCAAAATCAAAATGGTTCTTTTTGTGCATCCCTTTAGCTATTGATTGGAAAGAGACTTCCAAAAGGTAAAGGGATGGGGGACCTGCAGGCTCCGGGTCACAGCTGGGCAGGGCCTGGAGACTTTGTGAGTCTCTGAAAGACCCCATGTAGGGTGGCCCTGGCACCTTACCTCTGTAGACTCCTCCTGTTCGTTTATCACTAAGAAAGCATCCTCAGTGGCCTGGCGCTTGGCGTCCGCTATAGTCTGCTCCATCCGAGCCCTCTCAGAGGCAATCATCTCAAACGCCTTCTGCTCTGCCTCCGCCACTGCTTTCTGCACCTCCGACATCGCCTGGCGCTTCACCTCGTTCACGGCTTCTTCTGGAAGAAAAAGGCAGCTTCACCCACCCACCCGGGGAGCGGGGCCAGCCCCCTCGAGGCGCCCAGGCGCAGCCCCACGTCCCCTGCAGCTGGCACGCCTGCGGGTCACCGCATCAGCGAATGCTCCTGGGAGCGGCCAGGCCAGGCAGCCCCACGGGATCCCCACTGGCATGGTGCAGGAGGGGCAGAGCCCTTTGGGAGACCCAGGCTGGGGGGTTCGCAGCCAGATGTGCACATCCTGGGGTGTTCCTGCAGCTGGGCTTCTGTTTCTGCAGAGCCAAATCTGCAGCATCTGTGTTTACCTCAACCAAACCAGCAGAATCCCTCGCCGAGGTTACTAGCAAACACTTACCAGCTTTTTTCCATATCTCTTCGGTGACGTAGCCTGTTCCCGACCTGCTGCTGAACTCCCGCAATGAATCTGTTGGAATAAAGGACACAGGGAAAAGCTGGCAAAGCCTTGTCTCACCCAGCTGCTGCTTAAGCACCCGGCGGTACCTCAGTACATCATGGGACAGGGTAGAATTAACCAGCTAAAAACTCAGAGCAGAGGATTCCTACAGTTAAAGCCATTCATCAAACACTCCGATGATAAATTACAACGTTTAATTAGTGCCCTGCATAATTTATGACACCGTATAACCAATTTCCATCTCCTGGTACTCTGTAGCAACCAGCAATGCTTATAAACACATGCCATCAAACATCTGCAGTGTCCAGAGACTCTGAGCACCAATCTATACGACCAGCAGTTTACATTAAACGCAGCACTTTTGCACTCCCAGGGGCAATTCAAAGGCTTGAATTGATGGACAAACTGCCTGCAAGACCTCTTACGGCAGAGACGCATACATTCCCCAGCCCTCACCAGCCCGCAAAGAGCCTACGTGACAGATGGGACAGTCAGGCCAGGACTGAAGCACAGACTGCAGTCACACAGGGAATCTTTTCAGAAGCCTCATCCTGTGTTCTATCTTCATCCCGTTTTTTTTTAAGTTCTCAGTGTAACTTTCTGAAGGGTCAAAATAAAAAGTGATTTGGGTCAGAGGCTGGTGGGAGACCAAAAGCACCCTACGAAGGCAGTGAAGTTGTTTAACCCTGTGGTACACCCGGGGTTGCTTCTTGACACTTAACTGCACTTCCTCGCAACAGCGATGGAGCCTGAAAATTAGCCCTACGTCCCACGGGGGGAGAAAACATCAACAACATTTCCCATTTCTAAAAAAAACCCCAACTTTAAATTGTGTCACCTTTAACAACATGAGGCTGTAAGGGTATTAGTCATGCTATATTTAAATACAGAAGGGCTAAAGGCTGGCTGGGCTCCTCAGGTCATCACACCCCCAGCTGCCGCGCGGGATCGTGGCACGCTGCTCTGCAGGGACGGCTGCAGCCACGGGCACTTGGCTCCCTTGCAGGAGGGTTCACATTTTAGTTTGTGTACAAGAAAGTGGAATATATACCAAACTGAGATTTTTAGTTTGGCACTTATTCTTGTTGTTAGAAAACATAATTTTTATTATCACATGATTAGGATTTTATTTCAGCCTATCTGGACGGAAATTAGAATTATATCCGAATGAATAAAATCAGCATTCTAGATTTGGGTTGTTTTGTATAGGGTCAAATCCTTACATACTGGAGGGGAAAAATACTCAGCTTTAATAAAGTAAGTTGACTCATGACACAAAACCAGAATTAACAACTCAGGTAGTAGGTCTCACACTTACAGCAGTCTTTGGTATTTTTAGAATTAGTAGACCTTGACATTTAAAATCCTCCTGTAGGCAAGACAGACTGGAAGGGGAAGAGGGGTGGAACCAACCACATCTCCTGCCTTTTCACCCCGGGGTTTCTCAGCTTTGGGTGAGCTCGGCTCGGTGTGGTCAGCAAGCCTGGCTCAGTGACAAGGAAGATGCTCTTTTCCCGGCACCAGCAGAAGCTGCCTTCGGAGGTCAGCAAACGCTGCTTCTCGGAGCTCACCCAGGAGCTTCCACCCTCCCATGACTTGAATCTCTTCAAAGCTTTGAGAACAGTTACGCATTGCTTAAGTATTTAATTTATATTATAATTTGAATACATTATCATCACTTTACGCCTAATATAGCTTTGCCATAATTAGACACCTACTTAAAAAGGTCCTGGCACAGCACACCCACCCCTCGCTTACCGCTGCCGATGGAGTCGGAGCTGCTGGGGCTGTGCTGCCGGGAGATGAGCTCGCTGCCCGCCTTGCGCGGCTCGGCCGTCTCGCTGCATCGCCTCTTCCAGTAGTTGAGCTCTTCCCGATCGGCCTCCTGACAGCGCCGCAGCACGGCCATCGAGCGCCGCGTCTTCTCCACCATCTCCATGATGCAGTTCAGTGCCTGCAGGGAGCAACAAGGTTTCAGTCTTGCTCACGAGGTCATCTCCTGAATTTCTTGTTGGAGGCACCGTCCCAGGAAGGTGAACCATGAGGTTGTTTCACAGGAACCGGCTCTGAGAGCGGTATTTTGGACGATGCAGGAGTCCAACAGGTGGGTAAGACTGGTCCCGTCCCTGCACACACAGCAGCGATACTGGGCAGGGACGCAGCACTAGGAGGGAAGGAGGTGGTCACACCTGCACCGTAAAGCCTTGGTCACCACAGCAGGTGGCTAAACACCTTCAGGCCACGCTCCTAAAGGTGGAGGGGAAAACTCCACCACTTCCCTTTGGAAACAGGGTGTCCACGCAAGGGCTGGCTGTGATCCTGGTGCCAGCCCTCCGCAGCCACATCCCAACTCACAAATGTTCATCTACGGGGCCTCTACTCTGCCACTCCTCCTCCAAAAAAACCCCTCCATCAGCTTTAAAGCATAAGCAGGCATGAGGTCTCTCTGCATTTATGATCGAAGCTGAACTTCAATCCCATCTCTTTGGGGGAAATGCTCCAGTGAAGTGCTTGGATGAGCAGCCTTGCTCAGAGGAGAAAGGCTGACTGCAGAAAGCCTGCCAGAAGTACCAAGTCTGGCTGCTGGTGCCTAGCTGAGGCCCATAAAAGGCCAGCACCTCAGGAAAAAGTCTTAAAAAAAAAAAAAAAAGGATGGGTTTACTTATTTTGTAAGCTCTGTATTCTTACTGCACAGAGCCTGCCTGCACACTTGTCAGTGCTTGCCAGGGCTGCGGCAGAAAAGACCTGGGTGGGGACAAGGCTGGCTTTGGCTGCTCAGCCAGCCAGGGCAGCACGCGGCCGCGCTCCGCAGGGAAGCTCCCCAGCCCCAGCCTCTTTGTCCAGAGTGATTTTGGTTTCCACTGACCATGGTCAGAGAAAACCTGCCAGGAAAGTGCTACTACTCCTATCTGCCCTCCCCGTCATCCACCTTCTTATGGTGGGTTGCTCCTCTACAGGCCACTATGAAAGCCTGGAGAGGGTAACACCACCACAAGAATCACAAATTGGGCCAGGTGGAACACTGGGTTGCTGCGTCCCAGAGCTTCCCACACCTTCTGCCGTTCCTTACATGATCAAGATGCTTCCACTCGTCAGCCCACTCCCTCTCCGTTAAGCGGTGGTCCACCAGCTCGTCCTGGTATCCCCCATTCAAACCTGCAACAAACCACAGCCAGAAGCGTGATTCGATGGAGTGAGTGCTGTCAGTGCCGGGGAGGGAAGGTGGCCCCAAAGCGGTAACAAAAAGCTGTCAATCCAGTCACATATAGCTGGGATTTTAAAACACATCTCGAGGAGGTGACTGTACAGGAGCAATTCCAAGCCAGTGTTTTTATCCTTGGCTGTGTCACTGTCTTGGAAGTGCTACAACCCACCCACAGGTCTGGATCTGACCTGCCTGGGGAGCTGGCTCCCTTATAAGCCCACAGGAGCTCAGAGCTTGTGATTCAGGCTGCCCTGCTGGAAACCGAGCATGCACCTCCTACACACCCCTGGGGAGAAACAGGGCAGAGGGTCAGGCTTTGCTCCCCTGCTTTAGTGATCTCAGAGAAGTCACACTCTATTCCCCCGCTCTCCGTCCTTGCCTGCTGGGCTGGCTACGCTCAAGGTCCTTCCTCCTCATCCTCAGTGGCTCCAGCCTTTACACATACACAGGGAAATACGAACTCTCAATCTTCCCATTTTTGTTTCCTCTGAATTCCCTGCAAAAACGCCGCTGAGGATGTGCCCAGCATTACACAGCTTTGGGCGCGAGTGGCCACGCAGGTACCGATGCCAAAGCTCAACCACTGGACCCCACAGCTCCTACAACTAAGAGCCCTCCAGGCTTTCTCACCAAGACCACTATGTCTGTCCCGAATCTCTCTGTGCTCCAACATCTTGCTGGGGTCCCTGTAGAGGTGGGACGTGGCAATATCTTCCAAGGTGTAGTGCTGGAGGGGTGGCGGCGTGGGGTGGAACTGCCCCCCGGGGTTCATCAGGGGGATGGTCAGGGCAGGGCTGTGCCGGGGCGCAGGGCTGATGGTGCACACCCTCTTGGCTGGAGGCTCTGTTGGCAGCGGCTCCCTCTCAAAGCTGCTGTCCTCCCTTCTGCAACCGCATCGGCAGAGAGAGGTAATCGTTAGCACTGCATAAACGTACTTGGAAAGGGAAAGATGCAGATTCCAAATCAGCAGAGTTTGGGCAGTGATGATTTTACTGGGGGATAAAGGCAGGGAGCTAAACTAAACGTGCTCGACTTGTGAACAAATCCACAAAATGACCCCGTCAAAGAAAAAGTTCAAGATGCTCAAGTGTTGTGATTCATCTTTCTGAGCATGACCAAATAAAATTTCACAGTTTTTATAAAACTTGAGGCATGCTCCACATAATTACGTAACAACAAATAACTTTGAATAAAAACTAGTGAAAATGAACCGCATCCTTCCCAGCCCTGGCGGTGCCTCCGCTTGCCACCCGGGGAGGCGGAGAACCATTCAGCTCTCCAGCCCAGGCTTTTCAGTGCAACCCAACAAGTCCCTCCAGGACAGAACCTGCCTGAAGGAGGGACCCAGCCTGAGCTGGCAGCGCAGGACGAGCAACCATCGGTGTCTTATTAACAGCCAGAATAGTAGTTGGGAGCGACAAGACCCTACAGTTTAGCCCCAGATGCTGAAACACAAGTCACAACTTCAAGAACTTGGCAGAGTGACGAAAGCTGGTTTTACCTGTCCGGACTGTGCCTCTTCCCATTCCCGTTCACCTCAATCAGCAGCTCGGAGGAGTCAGCGGGGGATGTGGTGTTGGTGTTCAGCAGGATGTGCTCGTGCTGCGCCAGGTACTGGGAGGGCGTCTGCTTGGCAGCCCGGGCGCAGTGCAGCAGCTCCCTCTGCAGCAGCGGGAGGTTGGCCTGGAAAACAAGCGTGGGGCTGGTTTCCAGCCGGTTGTAGAAGGTTTGCTCTGCATGCATAATACCTCGGAGCAGTAACACCTAGAGCCTGGCCCCCTGCTCAGGATCCTCCAGCTCCTGGTGTCCGCACTGTCAGATTTACCTTATTTTCTCAAGAGCTGAGGGTGGCCTGATGTCAACGCACCCAGAACCTAAGTACCATGGGAAGCACCCTGCGCCTCCAGCATCCAACCACTCCAGACATGCTCCAGATGCCAACACTTCAAATAGTCTAGATCTGAACATTTGCAAATAAGATTACAGGATCAGAAGCTGCCGAATGGAGCTTGGTTTGGGTCCTTTATCCCTTACACCCAAGAAGACATATGTGGCACTTATTAGAACGTTAAGTTTTCTGCAAGCCAATCCCACAAGGCCACCGCTACGGTCTGTGCAGTCTGTCTTGGACTTCAACAAATTTGCTGTGGTGATTGAAACAAGAGCTTTCCCAGCAACGACACGCTGCCAAGCGGCACAGACCGGCACACGGAGTGTCGGCAAACCCCACCAGCTCCCTGTCACCTTCAGAAAGGGGATCACAAATGGCCGGAGGGGGAAGTTTGTTGCCTCTTGCAGCTTGCAGTGAAATTCCTCGATTGTCACCGTTGAGTTCTGAGAAAAGAAATTAAGAAATGTAATGACAATTTGTTCTTATTTTTAGACACATGGGAAACGGCTCCAAATGAACAGAACTGGAAGAGCGACTGCATCTGCCACTACAGGACTGACAATGTTTTCATCAGATCCTGCCTAACGCAGCCAAAAAGACTTGAGGCCAGCGGAGTAGAAATGCTGCACTAAGCAAGGGGCGAACGCTGTGCACAGCCGGGCGCTGCCTGGCCCAGCATCCTCCCAGCTCTGGGGCCAGAAGGCAGAGACTGGCTCTGGGAGGCAGTGGGACCCAGCTGGCATCTCCTGCACGCTGGCCAGGTGGCCTGGGGCAGGCTGCGGGGAGCTAGGCAGCGATTTCAGCTGCTCAGAGTTGTACACCTTCCTCTCCTCCTTCCTCCCTTTCAGCTCATCTTGTTTATCCTATCTGCTATCGACGAAGCCTCCACCAGCCTGCTGCTCACCCCACCAGCGCAGTCCTCCCTGGCCCAAGCCTGCATCCCCTGTGGCTGTCCAGGCTGGGTGCTCCTGGGACAAGCAGCATTTGATAACCTGCACACAAAGCTCGTCCCTGCAGCAATTAGCACAATCAGCTAAAAAAAACTAGAGAGAGAATGACAGTCAGAGGAACCCGGACAGCTTATCATTTCCGTTCCAAAAGGGTAAGATAAGGCACTTCCCTACACCCATGGAAATATATATGTGCCTGCCTTCCTCAGCAGCAGCAGCATTTTGCATCCAGTGCTCCAGCGCTGTGAAAGCCCCGGAGGCCCCGGAGAGACTTGGGTTTGCTCTGCTGCCCACGCCAACCTTGGAAGCAGAAATACTCCGGGCTGCTGCAGTCTCACTGCCTTCACTGCATGCTGAGCCTCACAAGAAACACACCAAAGAGCAGAGATCAGCTGGGGAGCAACGTTGGGCAGCACACAGGACTGCAGCTGGCCAGGCAGCATGCTGCTGTGCTCCAGGATCGCAGTCCAAGGTCTGGCCTTTCACAGCATTTCTACCAGTTTGTATACCTGCACATATGAGATACAATTCCACAGCGAGACCTATTCATTTGTTTTTTGAAGAGTGTTTTCAGCTGCCCATAGCTGCCAAAGAGCATGAGGGCATGCGTGCACTGCCAACAACCCCAGCTCTTGCAAATCCGAGTGTGGGAATGCAGAAGATGCCTAACAGTTATTTACCAAGCCCTTTCCCATGGCCACACCTTCAGACTGTCACAGGCATGAATATGACTGAAGAATCATTGCTTTTGGTAACGCAAATATGCAATCACGCAAAGCAGCAGCAGCACACCAGAAGCCCAGGCCTCTTATTTTGCAACAGCAGCCTTCCCATCCTCCACAGACCCTGGCAATAGTTAACTTCGCTGTGCCAGTGGGCTTGTTTTAAGATATACAGGAGCAGCCCATAAAGAGGAAAAAATCCCATTAAATACATCACTGCATATCAATAAATTAAATCTTTGGAGTGTCATGATAGCCTATACACACTCAAGAGCAGAGAAGGACTACCAGCTTTCCCGAGCGAGTCCCTGCTAGCAACAGGACCCTGCTTTTTTCCATTCCATCTGGCTGCCTTGCTGAGCAAAGCAGCCTTGAGTTTGAGCACACTGAAGTCAGGACAGTGCTAACGAAGCGGTGGCTGGAACTGCCATTTTTTTGTATGGAAGCAGATCAGAGTTAAACCAATCTGTGGCTGGGGTCAGGCAATCGTGAATCTGCACAAGCAAGAAAACACTTGCCTAGTGCAAAACTACGGGCTCCTCTGAAATCCACCAAAGATTAAAAAAAAAAAAAAAAAACCACCCAAGAAGTCAGCAAGTTTACCAGAAAGCACAGACATTACAGGGTCTTGCTCAGTCAACAGCTCTGCTAGCAGAGACACAAACACACAGTATTGTGTAATGTGGAGCCGTGCTGGCTGCCAGGATCCCAGCGCCAAAGCCGTCTGGGAAAAGCAAGGTGGCCCGAGCCGGCACGTGGGACTTACCACTAATGCCAGGACAAGGGTCCGGACCTTCTCCCCGATCTCCGGCGAAATGTCGTTTCCAAACTGCTGCAGGGTGGTGAGGAACCGCTTCAGCTTGCTGAGCTGCCGGGCACCACACGTGGCAGGGAGCTGCTGGTTTGTCAGCGAGGAGGAGGAGGAGGAGGAAGGACCGTTGCTAAACCTCTGGGGGGGGGACGGTGCCCCGTTCAGCGTCGGAGGGGAATGGTTTATTCCATTGGGCACTGCAAATGGGAGATAGAAGCGATACTGAGCATCAGATGGGCACCTCCCTGTGGTCTAATATTTAACAGGATCCATATCCTACCCAAGAGCCTGCTGCTGATGGGTAACTGGGCACAAACCAGAACAGGGGCTATGGCCAGAGCAGAACCCCATGCCATGACGGAGGGCACCTAGTGACGGAGCCAGTCACCGGCAAGGTGTGCGCCTTCTCCTCAACCTTCCCCCGAGCTAGGGTGCCCTGCAGCCCCCGGCCCCCCGGCCCGTGAGAGCCACGTGCCTAGCCAAGGCATCCACAGGAGCTCTCCTCGGGTGTGATTTACACCACGGACAGTGCCCTCCCTAGCATTTCTCCCCTCTGCTCAGCAAGCTGCGTGTCCAGGGCCATCAAACACCAACGGAATCAGGGCTCAGCAGAGCAGGCACACCTCCACTCGTGTCTGAGGCACCCTGGGGGGACATGGGGACAGGCTGCACAAAGCCACCACTTGCAGCAGACCAAGCTGTGATACGCTCAGCCCAAGGAATTAAATGGGCTTTAGTTCAAAGTTTACAACCCTCGGCAAGAACTACCGATCCCAGCCTCCTGCGCCAGGCAGAAAATGACACCAGACCATCCAATGATCCCTCCCAGCCCCATCATTTACAAGTGTCACCAGTGCTCATTACAGCTGGGGTCCCACCAGCAGGTACTGCAGCTCAGGTGCCTCCACCTCACCCCGAGGAGCACCCACAGCACCCTGCCCCGCAGCACCTGCGGGGAGTCACAGGGAGTTTTGCAAACACAGCTGCTTTTTCCAACCTGGTCCCATCTGCAACTCTGCCTCCTGTGAGCAGCGAGCATGTCGAAATGGACTGAAGGACTGGAAGTCCGGGAACTCAGCAAGGGATTAGAATAAATTGTTGACAACCCTGTACTGCCATTGTGCAACCCAGAGCCCTGTCTGAAGAGCAGCTGGGGCCCCAACTCAGTATAAACGCAGAATTTTAGAGGTGAAAAGTACATCATCATAAATATAGTTTTAGCTGATCCACTGGGTTATCCTTAAAAGCCCAGACCTGAATCCCTTACAGACACATGTGATGAAGAGAAGGCCACAAGCTATAAAAAAACATTTCAAATAACAGCATCCAGAGGAGAAGCACTGAAGCCACCCTGCAGAACTGTCCCTTGCGAACCAGGCAGGGGGAGGTGCGTGCTGTGATGGAGCAGCAACTGGCAAAAAAAAAAAAAAAAGACGCCCAAATTTCTGCTGCAGCTTTGCGAGGATCATACCAATCCCCACAACCTCAGTGAGGGTTTTTCAGAGAAAGCAACAGGACGTACTTGAACAGTTAAACCACTCCGGGGCATGCCAGGGTTGGAGGCTGGAAAGGCTCCATGCACCTGGACCTGCGCGGTGAGCACGGGAGGGAACCTGAGAAGATTAACTAGAGTCAGTTGAGATGCAAGGGAAAGATAAGGCTGAAGGGACCACCAAAGGTGGTTCCTGCTAACCAAGGGGTGACAAGCTCTTTGGGGGCAGGACAAAGATGTGTCCTTTTGTAGACAGACAGATGATGAAGTGAAGATGAAGGCCAGGACCGAGAGGATGGAGGTGTAAAGGCAAAGTGAGCTCATGCCTTCTGTAACGGAGCAATGCAACCTGAAAAACTCCTGTCTGCACTGGCTTCCCCAAAGCAGCAAAGGAACAGAGATGTCCTGCAGAGATGGCATGTGCTCGCAGGGTTAGCTACCATGAGTACCAGCAGATGCAGAGCTATGTGAAAGGCAAGGCTTCTGGCAATTATTCATAAAGAGCATTTATTTCACAAAAACAGTGTTATAAGTAGGGGGAAAAGCCACCCAGAGAAGCTCCTCTCAAAGAGCACCTCTGTGCTCTCCGGCAGCCATGACCAGGGCACCTTTACTCCCTTTCCTATTTTGCTTCCTCTTATTCTTTCAAATGAAAGACTCGGGAGAGCAACGGGCTCTATTTATACCCCAGGAGAAGTAGGGGCTGTGTGACCCATGCTGGGGCAGGGGGCTGCAGGGTCCCTCGGGAGAGGCTGCCGCAGATGGGAGCAGCGGACGCTGATGGACTCGGGCGATGCCACGGAAGCAGAGTGAGCTGGGTCGGGGCGGGGCGGCCGTTAGACGCAGCCCCCGTAACCACTCTGCGTTTTCAGGCTCACCTTGCCTGACCCTCCTGCAAACGGTGCTACCGCAGGGCAGCTGGCGGTTATCTGATCCTGCGCATCGCCAGGATCTGCTCCACCACAGACCACAGAGCCGGGCTGGGACCTCTGTTTCCAGGTGAGAAGACAGAAGCAAGGTGGCACACTGAGATCGGTGGGATTACTGGTCTGTGGAGAGGAGGATGCTAAATTCCTGGGAACACAGAAGTCGTCATCTAGGGCTACTCTGTTAAATTCTGCCTTCGGTCCTCAATAGTCGATGGCTTTCACTGCATCCCCAACTTTGTTAGCAATCCACAGGTGGGCACGGCCTTCCTCCGACATGCTCCTCCTCACCTGCCCAAGCCACAGGCTTCGCAGGGCAGGACACACACCTGCTGACTCTGACCAAGACCTCTGGTGCCACTAAGCAGTAAAAAAGCAAGGATGAACTTCACCATAGGTTCTCATCTATCTTGGGAAGAGGCAATTAAGCCATCTGCAATCAGCAGATTCAGGCTCCTTGGCCCTTAACAATGTGCCAAGCAACCTCATCGGAAAATTAATTTCTGTCACTTTGCTAATGGTCTTTTTCTGCCTGAGCAAAAGGAGAGCCATTAAAAACCCCTCAGCGCATAAAGATGGGGACAGCATGTCTGGCGGGATAACCCAGTGATTAGTGCTATTGCCAGCATCACACAATACATTAATGTGTGTCCTGAAAGAGGCTGGGTTGCAAATCTCTGAAATCCACTGCCAGTGTGAAACTGTGAGATATCCCAGACACCGTCATGGACAGCAAAGCAATGCAGAACCAGCTAGGGAGACGCTCAGTGCAGGAGGAAAGGGGTGAGGAGTGCCTGGAAAATACGTATGTGCCATGTGCTGGGGTCAGATAACTCCATGCCCGACAAAGTAAAGTAGCTTTGCTACAGAATGTTTCTTAAAGGACATTAAATGGCTTAAGTGTTGGCTAAGGGAGAAAAAAGAAAAAAAAAAAAAAGACTCTTTCTAGGCTGTAAGAAAAGGCTGTATGCCCATGTCACTTCTGAGCAACACCCTGCTAGAAGAAGTGGGTGTGAGGCTGCGCTACAGCTCGGCAGGACCAGGATCGACCGTGGCTTAATAGGAAAGATTATAAAGGGAAGATGGAGGAAAGAGAATCTGGATGGACAGCGAGGAATTTCCAAGGCTGGGAAATTAAAAAAAGGAAAACTTTCTAATCTCAGCTGCCGAAAGGCTGTCTGCAAAGTGAGATACAGCAGAGAGGGAATTAACTCCTCCAAAAGATACAGTGAAAAGCCCAGCTCTCGGCTTGTTTGAAGCCAACCTGATAAAAGACTTCAATTTCTTAAGGAGTTTATGGTGGAACTCAAGGCTGCACCTGCAAGGAGAAGGACTCAAGGCAGCGCCGGGAGCAAGGTAGGAGCAGGCGGGGGGGTAGGGGGATTACAGACCCTGTTATACATTCTGCATACAGGGCAGGACAGCAGGAAAGCCCCAGTCCCCCCTTCCTCAAGCCGTGCAGCGTGGCTAACGCTTGCCATGCTGGTGAGCAGCCCTGGCCAACGGCTGAGACATCCCCGGTGACTTCTAGAAGCAGAGCCTTTCCTCCTGGCTAAAGCTGGTCCCCGGGAAAAGCAGTTACTGGGGTCTTACGTGCAGTCGGGGTGAAGGACACTGGCCGGGGGCCACCAGGGTTCACGGGGGGCAGCGGCGGCATGTTGGGAGGAGAGGACCTGGACTGTATCTTCACTTCCACGGGCGATCCGGGCATCACTGGCACCCTCTTCTCACCAGCAACTGTACGAAGAGAAGGTGGTAATGCTTAGTGACAGTCACGGACAAGTGTTTCCCCACCCAGCACACAAAGTACAGTTGCAAGGGTGAAGATGAAAGGCTGGAGGGGGGGAAGTCACACCAGACTCCCACGCTGCTCCGCGCAGCCCCGAGGTGCCGCGGGGAAGAGGCTCCTGGGGTGCAGCAGGTGTCCCCAGACGCTGCCCAGCAGGCTCGATACGCCCGTGTTCACCATCCCAGTCTCTCGACCACATCTTCTCACCCCTCGTGCTTGAAGATACTTCCTCAAAGTATTTCTGCCTGTTTGCTTTGCTTTTCCCCCATTTAAGATCCCCTCGATGGTCCCCAGCCGTGCCCACAAACACCCTGCCATCATGGGGTGCCGAGGTTTCCCAACAAAAACATGTTCCGAAGCAGCTGCTTTGGCAAACGGCTCTCTGACCAGCTTTGCACGTTTGCCTTTTTGAAAACAAACTCAAATGTAAACCATGCCACACCTCCTCTCCCCCACAGGGGTGGTCCTCACTGCCCAGCGCAGCCCCCCCGTGCCAGCATACATGCAGCCTTGCACGCACCCCGTGTCCACGCTGCCTGGCCCTGAGATGGCCTCTCCAGAGGAACTGCAACCTCTTTTTGCAACAGGCAACCCAGTTTTTGGGTGGGTGCCGGCCCGGCGTGCAGGGAGCAGTGGTGCAGCTGTGCCAGCAAGCAAGCAAAACCAGCACAGGGCTGGAAAGATGAGCTGACATGAGCTATTCACATCCCCTCTCCTGCATGCAGTTTCTAGCACCCAGCACACCGCCAGCTCGCTCTGAGGCTTCTTTTCCAGCCCCTGGGGGTCCCTCCTGTGGGCCCAGGCTCTGGTGGGACATTCCAGCTCAGCTGAACAGTGTGGCCACACTCCTGGCTCCAGTGACTACAATCAGCCTCAAAAGGCATCCTTGGGGGGAACTGAGGGAAAAGGAGGAAATACATGCTTATGCAGGCCTTGGGGTTTGGGGGGATTTTTTTCAGGGAGTTATTTTTGTTTTTTAAATCCAGACAGCTCAGCAGACAAAGCCTAATCACCTCCGAAGCGCAGCTCCCATGGGAGCTGACGCTACTCCAGGGGTGCTCCGCATCGCGACCCTGGACAATGGGATGCAATGCGAATCACCCCTCCGAGAACATGATTACTGCTCCTTGCTCCTCAAGCCGCCACTCACCTCGTTTAATTAGCTCACTAATGAGTTGTGACCATGCTCCAGCAAGTCCCCGCATGGGAACAGTGACGGGTTCCCAGCACACCCATCTGCACCCCAGCTCAGATGGCGAGGGAGGTGCAGACATCTTTCACCTCTCTGGTGCGTGCAGGCTGGGATTCGGACCAGTGAATTTTCTCAGGCAGTATTTGGCTGTTGGTGGGCAGAACTTTCGACCAGAGCTGCAGGGCAGCAGCCAAGCGTGCCGCTTCGGATGCGGCAGCTCCCACACAAGCATCGCTGCTTGGCACGGCAGCCAAAGGGGGCTCCGACTGCACCCTCTCGAGGTGGGCACGGCTGAAAACAACACATGCCCGGGGGCTCTGTGCCGCCTGGGATCGGTCCTGATGCCTCTCTAAGCCACAAAAGAAAGGTATTAAAGCACATGCTGTAACCTAATTAAATTAGATTACAACCTGATTTCAATCCTCAGCTTTTACAAATAGCTATCAGCTGTAAGAAATGCAGTTTTCAAGTTCTGGCAAAGCATTTAAATGCTGAATTCCCATAAAGCAGGGAAGCACTGAATAGATGGCAAAGTTCTGCACTGCCATACAGCCACCAAGCCTGCTACTTCACAAGTCCTGACAACAAAAATGCTGCTTTCGAGGGCAGAGATGACGTGAACTGGCACCCGAGCCCTTTGTGCCACTGGCCTGGAACCTGCTCTGTGAACCACCAGCACCTGCTCTGCCACACACACTAGGAACGAGCTGGCTCATTTATTTTCCTTATGGCAAGTCATCATTAATGTCAGCAAGGTAACAAATGAAGTTCGTTACTCCTAGTTTGTTGTTTTTTTTCCTGTTTGCAGGACCATCTGTGGAAGGGGGAGCAGAGGTAAATATATGCTGAAATCCATGTCTTCCTGGCCTTTCAGGAATTGCTACAAAACTTGCATCCAACATACTTCCATGGCAGAAAGTTTGTGTCTTCATTTATTTAAGCCTGCTTTCACAAAGAAAAAACCCCCAAAAAACATCACCCAAAAAAACCCAAACCCAACAAAACTTCTAGGCTTTGCTTTCATGAACAGAGTGGGGAAATACCGAAGCCATAGGAAACTACTATTAATTTTAACATATAATAGCCGTATTAATACAATATTGCAAACTACTAGTCACATACAATTGATCCAACTTTCATACAATTTAGCACTGATGTGCAGCCTCTCCCTGTCATATCCACGCATGAATATGACATTCAGATGAATAACAATGTATTCGATGTAGGAACATGCATCATTCATGCACGTAGGTGCCTGTTCCAGCAGGTGAGTCTACTGGAAAAAGCAGGAGGAGGCAAACCCCTGCCTTGCCAAATAAATGCAGCAAAACAGTCAGAGAGCAGGTTTGGCACATGAAGTGAGGGGCACCTCTACCACAATAAGTCTGAGTTCACTTACCCAGGCAGGGAAGGGAAATGCTGCTAAATGACCCAAATTTTTCAATCAAAACAGCACTAATTGTGCCTATCCACCACTCAGTGCCAGCTGCCTGATGACCATCAAGGGACAGAAACATGTTTGCTCAGAATACGGGAATAATTGCAAAACAGTGAGCT
The DNA here is from genome assembly GCF_963210335.1 of Falco punctatus. Lineage (NCBI taxonomy): Eukaryota > Metazoa > Chordata > Aves > Falconiformes > Falconidae > Falco > Falco punctatus. The sequence goes on from NC_137590.1 coordinate 2,420,619, forward strand.
AATAACGCAGGAACATAACCTGTTTGCACATTGTCCACGGACACAGACATGAGATACCGTTCACGCTCTTCTCTGCAAGCTCTCTGCCCACCTCTGTGCCTGCTCAGCTGCAGGTGTGCCAAGGAGAGCATCACATCGCTCCCCGCCTGCTGCTAGCCCTTTCCCACCACACACCCCAAATACAACACACCGCTGCCCACCTGCCTCGTTTCATCTTCTTCACCCCCTTCCCCAGGTGCACGTGGCCGACCTGATACTGCCATGCTGTAGAGAGAAACAGAGCATGAAACCAGTCCTTAGGGTTTCTCCTCTTTCCTCCTAACATGCTCCTAAGGCACATTAAGGAAAGCAGAACTAATTCAGATAATTTGCAGGGGAGTGGCGAAGTCACATGGACTCTATAGTCCCAAAATAAAACCAGCTACTGCTGGGCTACTCCACGAGACACCAAAACCAAAGCCCACGAGAAGCCAACACCTTCTTTTCTGAGCCTACTCTGACAGACAAGAAGCAAACAGGATTGTTAAATTTAAAAGCTTCCTGTCAATGACCTGGGGCATCTATAAATGCAGATAAAAACCATCTTTCAAAAACTCATTTTTAGCCTAAACACATCCATTTACTGATAATCAGATGTGCGAACAAGACTGCCAGTGAGGACCTGAGTCAGCCTCAAGTTGACCTGGTCCTAAAACCAAGCCAGTGAGATGGTCTCTGGGGAAGCACCACCTACCCCATCTCTTTCTTCCACATTTCACTGTTCAGAAATATTTACTGGCTCACCAAGAGCAACATTTCGGCACTGCTTCCAGATGCACAGAGAGGATGCTGAGATGCTCCTTAAAATGCCTGTAAGTCACTCCACCCCATCAGTCATCTGAAATCACGCTAAAGAGTCAAATGCCGTAACAGGTTTTCAGATGATGCTCTAAGAATTCTTGTCAATGACTGAATACTCTGAGTGTCAGAGCAGGACACGTGCCTAAACTGGAAACGCTGGGTTGTTTTCCTTCAAAAACTCCTCCTTCCAAACCCTACCTGGACTGAGAAACATTTACTGTTATTACTTTCCAAGTGGTGTCTGCAGGACACAGATTGAACATGTTTATGACAACACTTTTGCTGCCAAACATCAAAACTTCGCAGTGACACGAGCTCCAATTTCCCAGCCCCTGCAAAGCTGAACCAGGGAAAGAGGCGGCAGCGACGCAGCCACCCAGCCGGGGGGGAGAGCTGCAGCCCGGCCCCCAGCGTGCCGGGTTCCACACGGGAAGGCGATTCGCTCAGAGTAAATCAAAACCCAGTCACGGAGATGCTGTTTTAGTCTTGGCTTGACGCAAGAATTTCATCTTCTCCACAAGCCGATGGAGCCTGAAGACCAGATTTCACAGCGACTGGAGTTACAGATCTCAGATGCCGCAAAGCTGCTGTCTGGGCCAGCAGAGCTGTAGGTGTGTATCAGTTTATGCTGCGTGCCCTATATATTCGCGTGCCCCAGTTAAGGAGCCAGGTGTGCAAGAGACTAGAAAGCCCCAGAGCTTTGAACACACCCGAAACCCTTCAGCCCTCTGCTCTCCAGCGACACGAAAGGCCCCGGCTGTATGTGACTCCCTGCACTGTATTTCCTTTGCTGCTCCAGTTCTCATCCTAGCGTAACAAATGAAACAGGAGCATATGTCAAGATTAAGTGCAGCTGATGATCTTCCTTGCTGGACAGGAGAAAGAGCTAAGTGAGACAAGAGGACAGCATGCCAGGAGAAAACCTGGGGTCTTGACTGGTCCTTGGAGAAGTCCCACTCCTGTGCTCCCAGGGGACTGGGGCTCTGGCTCTCTGGCACAGAGGGGGCAGTTTCAACACCCGCTCAAGACGGATTTAATCATATTTATTTTCTTTAAAGAAGACTTCCACCTATGGTGTTTAGTACAACGAGAGTGTTGCTGTGACAGGTAACCTTTGAAGAATGGCTAGCATTTACTCGCATTGTGAACTGTATAAAGAAGCCGCTTTATTAATCTCTTCATGTCTGTGAGTTTGAAAAAAGGGAAAAGGCACAAGAAAAAAGAAATTGTGACAAGTTAAGGAGTATTTCAAGTACACTGGAATTTTAATTAATCCTTAAATGCCTTTAGCAATTAGAGAATAAAACAAGACATAAAAAGAAATAAAACGCTGCATGAGGAAAACTGGATGTTATCTTCCTCCAAAAAGCAAGATAAGGAACTGGAGAAGAGAGCCAGGAATAACCCCAGGGGCCGATAGACACAAGCGGTCTCCTCCCCATCCGCTTCCCAAAGCTCAAAATATAGTTCTGACAGACAGCAGAATACCGTCAGGATGGGAGATTTATATTTACTAACAAAAAGTGGATCCTCAACCCATCTCACATCCTTCCTGGGGGCACGGCTCCTGGGTTGTGTCTCCCATACACAGAGTCACACTCTAAAAAGGTGCTGGGCAGTTATGAAGTGCCTGAGGCTGGTGGTGCTCTGCACTGCGGGATGATGCTCAGGACAAAGCGCTGATCTAGCTGTGATGGTGGAGCCATGAGCTTGCTGAGAGCAAGGGAAGAGAGAAAGAGCCGCTGCTACAGTGCAGAAAATGTGGATGCTTTATAAGAATTTACACCATAGCATCTGCACGGGCACTATTTAACGCCATCCAGCAACCTCAATGAGTGAGCACACAGAGTATGCGCAGGCTCTTAAAGGCTGCTATCAGCTCAAGACACCAAAGCCTTTCCTCCTCCCTTACGGAAAATGAATTTAAAGTCTGTGGCTGGGTGTTTGGAGGGCATGCACAGCATGGGCATCGATATCTTCAAGCTATTCTTCATGCAGGTGTGGGATTCCCCTTGACTCACTGTCACGAGAGTTGAAAAGGAAGGCAGAACCTGCCTGCCCTGGGAGCGATTTTGTAGATCCCATTGATAAATAAGCTGCACAGAGTCAGAACTGCTTCTCACAAGCCTGTCTGCCAGACTCAAGCACTCCAGCTTTCTGTAGAAGTCAAAACATGAAACGTATTGGAAGAAATAAGAGAAAAAAAACACATGAGACAGCACTGCATAACTGGCCGGTATGCACAGGTAAGGGTCTGCTTTCCCCTTTTGCAGGACAGTGAGAACAGACTCAAAATCAGACCTTGTCAACAAGGCTTTGACCACTAAGCGGTTAGATTGAAAGTTATAAATTAGCAAAGTTTTGGTTTTCGTTGATGTCTTCTGAAAAAAAAAAAAAAAAAAAAAGACTGTGTGCAAGGGTTTGCCCAGTGGTTCAGAGTCTCAGGAGTGAAAGCACGTAATGGTTTCATACAGAAATAAGAGGTTTAATCACAGTAGATGTTTTTGACTTTCATCTAGAACACGCAGAATATGCTCGTAACCTAAAAAGCCACTCCTCACCTCAAAAAGTTAAGAGCCCAAAATTTGTACCTGCCTCTTGAGAGCAAAGGATGGTGAACTGTCCCAGTAGCAGCAGCCAAGGTTAAGTCTGGCAGGAGAAATTCTTTGGTCACCCACCCAGGAGCTGGGTCTGAGCTTGTTCTGGAGCCAACGGACAGACAGACACCCCCAAAGATGATTCAGCCCATCCCAAATCATTCCCCAAAGCAAGGGATACAAGTCACACTCCAGACATACCTCTCTCTCCACTGGCCCTACCACCCCAGATGACCACTTGGACTACAGGCATGAATTGTACATCTCCCCCAAGTCAGCGAGACGAACCCTCCCTAGAAACAGCCCTCTGAACGGGGGCTTGTTTCCCCACCACTTGCACAGGTAAGAGCCTCTGGTTTGAGGCAAAGCTTGCCTGAACGGATCAAGAGACCATCTGAACGAAGGAAGCAAAGGAAGGACGCCCCTCGGTGACCTCCCCGGTGGCAGTGGCAGGCAGGACCCTGCCTACAGCCTAGCAGAGCTGTTGTAAGAAAACTGGCTCGATACATCGTCCTGGAGAAAAAGCCAGGGAAACGGCCCGGAGCCGTCTGTTCCAGCCCAAACGTTTGTGCTGAAAAGGACCCGCTGCAGTTGGCTCGCCTCGCAGGGTTCCCTGTTGATAGTCTGAATGCAAACGAGAGGCAGCATCAGTGTAACCTGACCTGATAATGTAAATAGGGTGAAATGAAATATGGTTCGCCACCTCCCCAGCTTTGGCGAATGTTTATTTTGAATAACATGCTTATCTGCTCCAACTGCTCACCATCTGTTTTCAGTCTCCACCAAGCTAATATTTTTCACATTTAGGAACTGAGAGATGGGAAGAATTACATTTAAATTTTATTAACATCTTTCCTGTGCTCTAAGGTTGCCTTTCCCTCCCCTTGATGGCTCTAAGCCATCTGTAGAGCACCTTTGCAGTTCTCCAGGGCATGCAGATGAGGGGTTATCTACATGGAAAGCAAGAGCATCGTTACTCAGACTTCTAGAAAACACCGTTTACGGCTACTCCGCTGCAATCCCTCCGTCACCTGCCTCTAGACAACTTCCCCCAAGCTCAAACTGGAATCACATCATCGAGGAAATAGCCAATATTTTATCCTTTTGCAGCATCACTGCATCAAAAAGCAATGGAGGGGGAAGACTGAAGATAAGCATTGGCAACAAGGCAGCCAATACAGCAGCCTTCGGAAAAAAGGATCATTGGGCTAGTCCCAGTTTGGTGGGGAAGGAGACGCTAAGAGGCTTGCAGTCAGGATTATATTTCTATAAAAATATTGACATTTATTTGCATGCAGGGTGGTTTCCAGAGGTCTTCCTTCGCTTGAGTCAATAAATAATAATTTACAACCAGATACCGGGAGACACGAGCGTGTCACAAACAGGTCAGCAGCAAATGTTGGTCAGCTGAGGTCTTTCTCCATCCTCCTCCTTCCACACCAAAGCACAGGGCTGGCTAAGATGATACTACAGCATCTGTCGCAGTGGGTAACTTATGTTACTGTACGGATACTTCCTTCACTAAATGCGATCAGCCTATTTTTACCCTGTTTAGCTTGGGTTTATAGCACATCTAGGCTCCTGAGCTGTAAGATGCTGTGGGAGTGGAGAGGACTCGGCACCTCGGAGGAGAGCCTCGCATCACACAGGAGGGAGCTGCTGAGCCTGGGATAGGCATTTTATAAATCAAAAATAAATGCGTGTATCTCCATTGCCATCTATTCCTCTCCCACACACAGCTGTTTCACTTTAAATCTCAATTCAATGTGAATCTCAGATAGAAGAACTTGAAAGAGCAAAGTATGTTATCATTTGCAACCAGTCCAGAAAGCAGTTAATAAGGGAAATAAGATTAATAATTTATTCCTGAAGGCAGACTGCAGATCTTTATCTGCCTTGCCCTTCAGTGATTTTTATAAAAAACTATTAATGTGCCTGGCTCTACAAACTCATCGGTAGCACAGGCTGGACCTTACAGCCATTCTCGTCTGCTGTGTTCCCACCCAGTCAAGACTGTTGCAGCTCCAGCTCTGCCTTCACCTTGGCCATGTCAGACTCATCCGCACAAACCCACCTGCACGGCATCCCTGCCTCCTCAGCTCTCGTTTCCTCTTGGTCCGTGGGCTCATACCAGGGCCAGCAGCGCAAACCCATGGATGCAGGATCCATCCCACAACCTATCACATCCAACAGCCCCTAGAGTGGGGTATACACCAGGCACCTCAAATTCAGGTCGTCTTACTTCTACAAGAACACAAACCACTTTAGCATGGTACCCATCACCCTCCTGCTCTCTCTGCCACGAAGGAGCAAGGGAATAGTTACTCTGACCACAAAAGCTGCCCTGAAAACCATTTACACACAGCGCAGCAGCCACCTGGTAGCTGCTGCTGCTCTTACTGGCACATCACAGCAATTCCCTTCCCACACCACCAGTGCCCATGCAAATAAGTTTTGGGGACCCAAGTTCATCTCTTGATGTCCCTGCCAGCAGCTTTTGCGCATCGGCTGTCTCCAAGGGACACCGGGGAGCCCGAGGTGCCCCAGTGTGGGGAGCCCTCCCCATTCCTGCCAGCTGCTTGCTCTGCCCCCATCGGAGACAGTCACCCTGAAGAGAGGAATATAATCCTGGAATATATCCCAGCAGAATATATTCCTGGAAACCAAAGACAACAGAGCAGCCAGCATTTCAGTTTCACGATGGGAAGCACTTTGGGGATTGAGGGGAGTGCTCCTCCCACCCCAAAACCACCCCCCTGTTCCTCAGACCTCTTTGGCCAGGGTTATGACATGGGACACAGGCAGGGGCTGGGCAGGGCAGCTGTGTTCAAGCAAAGCTGGAGATGCTCGCTAATTCATTTGATTAGTTACTGCTGAAGTGTTTTAGCAATTTTTCATTAGTTCATTGTTCCATTTGAAGTTACAGAATCAAGGCACTTTTTTTGTTGTTTTTTAAGTCATCCACTCCTATTACAATATTAAGAAATATTTACTCCTCCACACTGTTTACTTATTAGGCTAAAGCACTCAATGAAAAATGAAAGCAGTTACAGATATCAAACAGGCAATTATCACAATCATGGAAAAATTAGTTCTTAAAAGTCTCAGCCTGCTGCACTGCTCTCCAGATCCTCTGACTGTGAGTGAAACGATAGTGGCGGGAACAAACTTTCCAGATTGGAACATCTGTCTCTCATTTGCCGCAGGGAAGAAAACACCAGGAAGATTAACGGCTCCAGAGTCCAGTGGAGCCCAGACACAACACGTACAAAAGGGATACCATTTAAAAAGAGACTTGGAGCAACAGCTCGGTATCAAAGATTTTTTTTCTTCTTTATGATTATTTTGTGGGGCTTCTACATACAGAGAAATGATATGTTGGGGGAAAAAAAGAGCTTGTGTTTCACTTACAGGGAATGTATGTACAGCAAAAGCAAGAATTGAGTTAACCATGCTTATACGAATGATATATGTCACTTTTACCACCTCAGCTACTTTTTAGATATGAAAAGTTGTTTTAAAAGTCGGTTTTAAGGGGTTACCCCCAAAAGGTCTGAAATTGCACCCAGAGCAGCAAGCACAGCAATGGAGAGGGCAACTTGTCCCTCTGGGGTCCAGGGAGTTATACACCAAGTTTACTCCAGAGAGTAAAAGGTGACCTAGCAGGTGGGAAACTCACAGCTGAAGGATGCGCTGACCCAGCCTCCCCCAGCAATGCTAGCACTGAAAGTCCGCTCTAATTAGTGTTCTTTAAACTCTGCCACTGTTCAGGGATCACATTTGGGAAGGTGTGCGAGCACTTCGCCCCGGCTGCAGCCTCGCAGCCACCCCTGCGCACACCCTACGCCAAAGTGTCGGGCACTGACGCTCACTTCTGCCCCAGGCAACGTGCGAGCCGTGCCAGCCATCCTCTGCACTTCAACGCCAAAGCCACCAGCTCTGCCACCGCCCCACACCAGCATCGGGTACCACAGCTTTCCTCCCACTCTTCAGCGTTCCTCAGCAGCACTTTCTGATTGCAGAGGTACCCACTACAGCAACCCAAACCCTCTTCTTATTTCTAATTAGCAGCCTGGTTCCTGATGTCTGTTCAATGCCCACCAGTTTTGGCTGGTGTAAGCCCTCTTGGGAAAAGCATCAGCCCAGTGTATAGGGTTATATAACATAAAATGCAGTTAATTCTGAAACAGGACCCACATGTTGAAAACAAGAAAGCTTCAGAACAGATCCAACCGCCTTTAAAACTTTAGACTTTTGCAAGCACTGGTTTTAAACCAAAGTTGGGCTAAACTCTGCTGAGGTATAAAGAAAATAATTTGTTACCAAAAATCCCATTAGACTCTATAGAAGAACAACCAAGCACTGTAATTTTTGGAGTGGAAATCTTTTTTTCTTCCTGCTTCAGCTAAATGCTGTAGAGTAAATAAAGCTGCAACTTTTGTACCTGTAAAATTTCAGGCGACCCAAAAGGGGGAAAACACAGTGAAACAAGCTCTAACTTCTGAAAGCGTTTTCCACCTTAAGAGAGGGTTTGAGACAGACTTTAGGATATGATTTTATCTAGTGCTCATAAATCCTTTTAAAACTTGGATAGCTGGCCATTTAACAAGCTGCTCCACCCGTCCGTCTCCTGCTCTCCAGATGAAGCACATACGCAGTAGGCTCCATTTTGTTACCTTTCTCTCCTACCCAGCAGTATAAAAGAGTGGCAGTAGCATCTTCCTATCGCTAGTTAGCTCTGAGGGGCTCCCCACAATTTGTAACGGTCCACAGAAATGCATTCACTGATTGCAACGGGCTTCGGAGCAGCACAGATGCTCGAGCAGGCTTCTAGGGATGGCCCCGCTGCAGCTGGGGGGACCCAGGCCACCACTGCGGCTCTCCATGGAAGAGTCTCTACGGGGCTGCTGCTGCCCTCGCTGGGCTTCTCTGGCCACAGGTAGGGGTCTAGAGGAGCCTGGGGAGGCTACGGGGTTGCCTCAACTAGGTGAAATGTTCCCAGAGGGTTCTGGCTGCTCTGCAGCTCTTCTGCAGTGCATCCTGCACAAGAGCCTCCCGCACAGACGCTGCGATCAGAGGTGTCAGAGCAGACACATCAGCAGTGCTGCTCACTTAAAATCCATCAGCAAGACCGTGACAGTAGAGATCTACATCTCACCACCAACAAACTCTATTTGAGAGTCTGGGACCCCACGCCTCCTCAGCTGCCCTACTTTCTTCTTTAACAAAAGGGTTCAGAAAAGGGGAATCTGCAAAAAGCATTGCAGCAGCACCGCAGTTGCGCGGCCCCTTCTGCTGGCAGCTGGCTGAGCCAAGGAGCCGCCGGTGCTGCACACAGCAAGGCCACAGCTCCAACCACAGCAGTGCCCACCGGGGATGCAGCCCACTTCTCCCTGCTGGGCTGCTGCAAAAAGCCCAGGCAAGCGCTGTGGGTCTGGCATTCCCATGGCTTCCCCAGGGGAGCCACATTTCCAACCCAAGCCCCTTCCCTGGAGATTTTTGCTGGGTCCTGCGGCTTCCATACTGTGAGTCTGGTTCATTCCTGGAAGCTGGGGAGAAAAAGTGATGGTCTATTCTGAGATACCAGGCTAGCGACCCTTCCTTTTCACCACCTGGTGTTTTATATCCTAGTTCTCAGTTTCAACAGGAAAAATAAAGTTGTGGATGAGGAGGTCATTTTCTAGCCAGTTCTGTAAGGAACCTAGCAGATGTCGAGAAGGATGCTGCTTCTGGGTCAGTGCAGCGAGCACCTTTGCTTAAAGGCTTCCCACCAGCAGTCCCCCTCTGCTCACTGCAGGATCAGTCCCTGCCTGCTCAGGAGCAATCATTTAGGGAGTTTCCTTTGAGAAAAGCACCACATCAAACAGAGGCCATTTCACCTCCTGGTGCATTTTTAACCCCTGACTCCACGCAGCTAAGCAATGGTGCAAACCTCTGTGCCACAGAGCTCAGATGCCAATGCCACAGCTCCTGGGGCTTCCAGTCCTGCCCACTGCTGTGCCTCTGCTCCCTCTTAGCTGCTGGGAGCTCGATCAGTCACATGCAGCACCAGTTCCTATGGGGATGTGTACGAGTTGTTTTGTTTGTACAGAAGGTCCTACAGATCATTAAGAGTATCTTTTGGACCAACAGGTCCAAAAAAATCCCTGTGCCCCAGACCCGAGGCTCCTGGCTGCAGACTGTCAGTTCAGCACCCACCTGCTCTCCAGCACACCTCGGGGGGATCTCCCAAGGAGCTTATAACCACGATGCTCTGGAGATCAAAACCGCAGGTCTTCTGCTGCCCTTCAGAGCCCACAGGAACCAGGAGGAGCATCAAGAAACACCATGAGCACCTCCCGCAGCAGACAACTTCCCAGGGCAGTGGGAAGAGCACCCATCAGTGATGAGTGATGGCATGGCACGGACTGGCAGAAAGCTGCTGACAGCAGGGTTTGCTTGAGTTTTGTGTCATCAGAGAACCCAGAAATGCATCAATCACAGCAGCAATAGGAAAACACAAGCCTCCTTTGGGAGAGACAGCCCTTGTCTAGATAAGCTTGTATTTTCACCTGAGCATCCCCGAGATGAGAAGGCACCTTTGCAGCGATCCTGCCTCACCAGGTAGAACAAACACGGGCACTGTCTGTGACTTGGACAAGCTCTCAGCCCTGCACTGCTCAGCCTGACCAGCGAGGCAAGCACAGGCACACCTCACAGAAACAGACCGCGGAGGGCAGAGGCGTCCCTGGGCACCCTGGAAGTTCAGGCACCATAAGGTAAGAGGGAACAACCTGAAAATCATTAGAGGAGGAAACAGTCTCATTAAAAAATAAGAAGATGGATTCAAACCCACCACAAACTCCCCATAATATCACCCAGTAATTGATGATTTAAGAACTTCAAACCTGGGTACTGCAGATGTACAGGAGGAGGCTTAAAGTCAGAAGCTTTAAAACAACAATTTCAGAATACATCCCTCTCAGTCCTCCATCTTCCAAGCCCTGCTGCTTGATGATTTGGTTCCCACCACTACAGATCAACCTAAAAACCCACACTGACCTCAAAAAAATAGCCAAGACTGAGCAAATACGGATTTCTTACAGCATCACAAACACCTGAGCATGCGGGGGTCTGAAGCTAATGAGAACCAGTACAGCAGATCTGGCGTCTAAGGGGTGAGGGTATCCAGCAAGTGGAAAATACTCAAACTGAGTAATACAGGAGTAGAAGTTAAAAAGTCTATGCACATAAGGCAGACCCAAAGCACCAGCAGCCCAAGCACTGCTATCAATAACCAGTAAAGAATGCCACTTAAAAAAAACAAGGGCATTTCTTAAATAAGTGAGAAGCTCTCAAGGTAGAACACCACATTTAATCCATAACAATCAAATTTGACCACAGAGAGGCACGAATAATACCAAGGACACCCAAAGCTATTACCAAAAGCCTAAATTAAACTAGAAAAAACCCAAAAGTGTTAAGCACAGAACAGGTACAAGTCCTGACCATCTGGAGAAGGAAGCAGTCCAGAAGCTCGTGGTCAGAAGGGCTAGTTTTGATGAAAATAATGCTCATTTTTGCAAAAAAACAAAACAAAACAGTCCAACCCCGAACAAACCACTATCCAAGTTCTACCACAAATGCAAAATGAAGCAATCAAGGAAGGACGCACACAAACAATCCCCTTTGGGCTCCTGAACCCATACTGTTTGCTTTCTTTTCCAAACATAAAGCAGAGTCGACAGGGAGTCTCCCTTCTCTGGCTGGAGGCTGAAGAGCAGGCGCTCACCCACTGCCAGCCAGCTCCAGGGCTTAAGTTCCACCAAACTATCCCAAAATTTGGCCACACAGTTCAAGAAATCAAGGAGGAACTTGGAAAAGACTTAGGAAGTCTCTTTCATCCCCATTATTTACAACTTCCTAAAGTGCCAAAGTCCAAACTGAGGATCACAAGTGTCCCTCTGCCCACAGCGGCTTTACTACTGCGGCCCTCGCACTGAGGCTGGCAGTGCTGCACGCGCCAACACCCACCTTGCTACTCTGTCGATGTACATAAGGTAGCCAAGACTCGTTAATCACGCCATAAGTCACGCTGGCTCTCTTTAGAGAGCATGCTTCGTTCACTTGGGCGCTAAGTACATTAACTGCTGCCCAGCTAATACTCAATCCCGATCGATGACACACATAGGAGCCCTGCCAAGATGACAATTCTGCCTCTTAAAAACACTCCCCACGTCACTATACAAATTGCTCTTTGCCTTCACCCCAAACCCAATTAGCCTGTGGAAAGCTTTCCACCATCCCACGGAGCTGGAAGCATAGGAGCAACGCATTGAAGGATGGGGTTTAGAGGCGTTTTGGAGCCTGATGACGTAGATGGGCACCTACACACCTTTAGGAGCGAGGCCACCGGCACGGTGCTGGCACCGGCAGCCAGCATCTCCTGCTGAGCCCCGGCATGGAGAGATGGGGGTGGACAGGAGTGCTGTTAAAGCTCACTACTTCTTGCTCCCTTTGGGAACAACCCCAGCAGAGATGGATGCACAGCAGTAACTCTGTGGTGCCTCCTTCCCCTCTCTCTCACGGGCAGCAGCGGCGGAGATTTTCCATGGATAACCTCTGGAGATTCAGTGATGCACAGGGACCACAGAGGGAAGGTGCTGGCTCAGCTGCTGATGCACTTGCTTTCAAAGCATCACACTGCAACACAGCACAGAAAAGACTTTCCAACTTGTCATTCTTAAGGTTGTCCTAAACCAGTTACTGGTAACCTGCGTTAGCTTGCTCACTGCCAACTGGAGCACAAGGGAAAGACAAAGACTATGCTAACCAAGAAGCACAACCACCAAAACTGCAAGACCAGGAAATAGAGAGCCTACACTGCAAAATCCCCCGCAAAACCCCCACCGAACCCAAAGTTTGTTTGAAACTGCAGTCTTCCTCTCCCGGTCACAGCAAAGCCTATGACACGGTGCCTATAAATTCCCCCTAATGATGCAGCAGTGAGGCAGAGACCCATCTGTGCCTGGGCACAGGTGAGACTTTTCACTATCATGTAAGTGCAGCCTGCCTTTCAATTACATTCACCAGCCCATTAGGCAAATTAGATTTGCATATGAGAGGATAACTAGAAAGTAAAGAAACAGACCCTGAAGTAAAATACATTTTATAACCTACATATCCCTGGGAAGATACAGACAGTAAGTTTTCTACTCAGTCCAGGGCTGTGTTAGATGTTCATGGTCTCCAGGTTTCTGTTCTTAGCGCCTGGCGTGGTTTTGAGGACAGTATCTCCACCACGCAGAACTGAAGCCAGACAATGACATCTGCGTATCCTGCATATCCCCACCTCCCTAAAAACATGCCCATTTCTGCAGGACTTTGCATCATTTGCAGGTTCTGACTTGCAGTATGCACTTGATAGTAGATTAAAATATTACTGTCCCCTGAGAATTTAAATTGATTCCACCTGGTTTTCAATAAATATACCACTAAATTGACAGCACCTTTATTTCCATCACCTTAAGAAGGTGAACCAGCACATGCAGCCTAGTGGTATGGGATTACACTGGTGTCCCATGTCACCAAGGACATTCGTGTGGACTAAACTGTTCCGCTCAGGTGATCCTGAAGAATTAATCTGCCTGCACATATCTTCCCCCCCCCCCCGGTGAGTGTATGCAAAACAGAGACAACCTAGCTCATCTCCCAGAATCCAGATGGCACTTGCAAACCTTGTCTGTGTATCAAATGTTGTTTTTTAGATCAAGTGTCCCTGGTTGACAACACAGAACTTCACGATGCTATCTTTAGAGAGGCTTCTCTGCAAAGAAACACCCTTTGAGCATACGTTACAGGGAATATGCTAATGTGGCAGGGTGTTTTCAGCGGACACAAATATATCTGTTTCTGGAAGCTCAGATACCCCAGAACAAGCTGAGCCTGGCTGAAGATGAAGGGTCATCCACCTCCTCTTTTAACAGCAAGTCCTTACAGAAAGGATGCATCAACATGTTAGGATTGCAGAGAAAGGTTAACGTACACCACTGGGGAGCTGCAGGGTGAGCTCACAGCAAAGCCCCCTCACACACAAGAATTACGCTTACCAAAAAACCCTGCTAAATGAGTTAAAATAGCTGAAAACAGACAGCAAAATCCAAGACTTTTCATTCCTTTGTTTCTCCTCCAGGTTTAAAAGATTCTTACCCTACTTTCCTGTTCATCTAAATGCAAGGGTCTGATAATAAACCAATGGATTTCTTTCTCAAGGTCTTTATTTCCTCCTCCAGATTTCAAGTAAAGATAAAAGTAGCACATGCAAAGTAACTTCTTTTTTAAAACCAGCCCGTTAATAAAGAACAAAACTCTACAAACCTTTCAGCTTCACACATTCCTGAGATGGTAATGTGACCCTCCACAAAAAAAATTATTAGTAGCTGATAAAAATAAAACCCTCACCCCAAAAACCCCACCACCCTGAGTTGTTTCCAATGCTCCTCAGCCCCACCACCAAGAAGCATTACCTGCATGTGAAAAAGCATGAAACCCCCGGGACCTGTACACACTCCCACTAAGCAGCAAAATGGCATTAGAAAAGCTGGGAGAAGACAAAGGAGGTTGCGGAAACAGAAAAGGTTATGATACAGCTCATCCCCAGGATCAGAAGGTGACACCAACAGCAGCGAGGTGGCTGAAATAACCCTCCTGCCCGCTGCTGAAAAGAACATTTCAGAACAGTGACATCAGGTAAAGCAGCTTCTTCTGAAAAAAGAAAGTGATCCAGGAGGTAGCTCCTTCCATATTGCAGGCGCTCACAGTAAACACCATATGGCCTGTTAATTTAATTAGGGAGAAGAAACCCCCTAAGTTTGAGATTTGACTTTGAAGGGTTTAAAAAAAAAAGTATGAGGAAAATTGCTCAGGGTACTCTGTTAGGCTGTCTTGCTAGCTTCACCCATCCCTCCAACCCGGCCTGGCTGGTGGCTCTCCCCACGCCACACAGCATCCCTAAGGGGCTGATTTTTGTTTGGTTGGTTTGGGGTTTTTTTGTGTGTTTTAGAAGTCCACTACCAGATGTGCACCACCTACACTGTTGCACCTGCCTAGCTGCATCCCAGGACAGGTCTGTATCAGGAAGGAGGTACGTGCAGTAAACGATCAGAGTCTTTCAGCTAAGCCTATCTTCTCAGATAACCAGCCAGAATTTTTATCTTAAATCTTTCTCGCAAAGTGTGTTGGCAGCTACCACCCATCAGGGCAGGATGGACCTTAAGGTGGAGATTGACCTGACAAATGCCAAAGAACCAATGCTGAGACGCAAAGTCTCAGGACAAGTCCAGTCCCTGTCTGTAAGTCTGCATGTGTAATCCTGAGGTCACCCACCCAAGCCCTCAACCAAGACTTCTGTATCCGAGCGAACGCTCGCTGCAGCATCTACTTCCAGACTAGCAAGTTGCCTAAAGGGGATGTGTTATCTGAATAAAAAGTTGCTCTCCATTTTGAACACGTCCTTCATGTATTGCTCTGAGGAGAGAGGGGCGCATCTAGGATCCTTTCCAGCTAGAAGTTTGATACAGCTATCTGTACCGCACCAGGCGATGGCAGCGCCAGTGTTATGCCAGAGCACCCTGCCAGGTCTGCAGCTGCCCGTGCTGCCCAGCACATCACTGCCAGGGAACAAGAGAGATCCCATGGAAGTGGCTGCTGAGGCACCACCAAGAATGGAAAGACACAAACCCTACCAATGATCTAGGAAACAGGCTCACAAGCCGTAACGGCTGAGGCTTGCAGGGCTTCGATGGGCTCTCCACTTCAAGCAGCCTGCTCAGCCCCAGGCAGTAGCACGCAGCACCTCGGTCATGGTGCTTTGAGGACCATCACCCCCAGCAAGCTGCTCCATCAGGAGCCACCAGCGCAAGCCTCACCAGCTGCAGCACGCCCAAACTCCCTTTGGGAGGCCCAGCATGTCACAGGGGAAATCCACCGTTTCTCCACAGACCGACGAGCAGGGCTTTGTCACCCATGCTGTTTGGATAAAGCACAGAGGAAAGCTACGCCTGATGCCTCCAGCATGGACACGAGCTGCCACTCCAGTCCTGCCGGCACAAAGTAGGTCAGGGCTGTGTGGGCTGGTCCCTTCGTCATGGGACATGACCCACCTGTACTTGTCGCTGGAGATGCTCTGTGCCTCCGCAGAGCAGGTTCACTTTCAAGTCCTAGGTAGGGCAGCAAGAGGTGTCCCCCCTCCCTCTGCCTTGTTATCAACTGCAGCACATCTCGCCTCCAGGCAAACCAAGGCTGCTCCATGCCACTCTGCCAGCAGTAAACTCAGAGAAGATTTTGGGGGCTTTGGGGTTTCATGCAACCTGCTGCCCTGCAGATGAATCGTACCAGGAGAAATGCACATTGTTCCTAGAATTTTATGACCTCAATTGGTGTGTAGTTTCTTTTTGGCTCCTCTCAACAGTTGACTACACTCACAGATTAACAACCCACTTGTTCAATTATTTTTTCCTTTTCTATCCAAACCCGGGTTGGGATCTGTGTGTCCCTTTAATAGGTGGGCTGCAGCAATATGCCAGAGACCAGAGTTTCCCATTTTCTAGTAAAAAAACCCTCCAAATAACCAGACATCTAAAGCCCAGCAGACTTCTTCCTGCTAGCAAGAAAACCTCCTCTCAGGACACTGCAAAGATTTAATTTACTACCAACTGCCCTCTGGTTATTTTACATTTATGGGGTGGGGGCTGAAGAAAGGAAGAAAGCAGGGAGAGGGTGTAATTAGCTTTGCTTGTAAAACGTTCATCCCAGTTACAATAGCAACTGGAGCCTATCAGGGGCTTAATAGATTTCAGGGTTTTGTTTCTTGCTAGTGCTGAAGTGTCTGTGTGGGGTGGGGGAATAAAAAAGGGGAAAAAATATATTAAAAAAAAAAAAATCAATAAGTGGATCTTACTTCTTGCCACAACCCCATATGGAAGTAATCAAGCACAAGGGTGGCAGCTGGGGCCAATAACAGTCACCTGCAGTTGAGGGACGTGGGGGTTTCGGATGGGTTTTTAATGCTAATTTCCTGGAGAAACAATGAGGGAGCGGGCGCGGAGCGGCAGCCGAGGGCGGATGAATAGGGACCAGCCGGAACAATGGCTGCACCTGGTGCTGGGAGCAGCGGCACCGAGCCGGCACGCGGCAACAGCGCACCGCACATCTGTTCCCCGCACAATAACCCGCTCCCCCTGACGCCCCGCCAGCATCCTAAGTAATACCGGGTCTTTAAACATTCACAGCTTGCCGCGGAGCAACAGGTTTGAGCTGTTTTGGGGCTGCAGCGTGCTCCTCTTTGCCTGGTTTGGGGTGAGCTCAGTGATGGTTGTCAATACTTTGGGGGCTTTTTTGGGTTTTTTTGGTGTAAGAGATGCCTTTGAAAGGGATGGCTATGCAGCATCCCACCATCAGGTTGTGGCATCCTGTTGCTGGAAGGAAAACTGACTCTTGGCTCTGTAGTTTCTATAGGACCAGAGAGTAACTCAGCTGCAGATCTGCAAAAATCCCAGTTCTTCTACATGGTCTTCTGGCCACCTGCAACTGTCTTCCTTCAATAGCACAAGTCCTGCTGTGGACATGAAAGACAGGAGTCCTGCAGCCAGGATCACGCCAAGGAAATTCAATACATATTCTTCTAAAACCTTAAGCTTGGCTTATAAAAATGCCACTGCCCAGCCCAATAAAAGGCATGATAGTTACACTTTAAAATGCTTTGAAACCTCTGAAATCGCTATTGTCCTTTTGGACATAAGCTGCTGACACACAAAGCTGCACTAAGGTCAAGGTCTTGCCTCAGAAAATTGCTTACAGACCCAGGAACTGAACCCAAGCCTCTCCGTGTTGCACTTCAGCTGCAGGATCATCACTCACCAGTTCTTCCTGGCTTCTGCTTTTGCTCTAAACAAAGGTTTTTCCAGCCGTTCCCTGAACGCTGCATGTATTAAGACGGTCTCCACCATAAAAATAAAAGTTGAACAGGCTCCCAGAGACCTGCAGTGATGCTGCCCCCAGGGACTGCTCTGGAGTGTCTGTCGAAACGCATTTCATACCTAGCTTCTAACATGCAATCAGATACGGAAATAGTCACTAGATGCTAGGATAAAGGCAAGTTTACAATCTAGCCCAGAACAAGTATAGATAAGCCAGCTTTTGTTATGGGAAAAACCCCATCAGGCAAGAGATTATGACCATCTCCTGTCCAGATTTAAGAACTAGCCAGCATTGCCTTATATCTGCTACATATGCCCAAGTCCTCAAATGACTTTATTCAGCTATCCAGCTATACTATAAACATACATGTCAAACAAATCTTGTTCTTTGTCCAAACCTTAAAAAAAGCAGAGCTGGAAAAAACAAGAGGCCACCTGGCTCACTGATCCCAGGGCATAGCTGTGGGAGAGCCCTGCCTCCTGCAAAAATGCTGCCGATGGTTACTGCATTTATGGGTCAATTTGGGGACTGAAAATCTGGTTGCCTTGAAAACTCAGCCTCTGAAGTCAAAACATGCTCTTTCCCTCTTTGCCTACTGACCCCCAGCGATAACCCCTACAAGCCAAAATCCACCACGAGCAATGTGCAACAAAGCCCTGGAAAGCAGCAACAAAATAATTTGGGACTCACACACCATCTGACAGACAAGGCAGCACTAAAAAGTGAAAACCCACTCTCCCAGGGACACCAGTCCTGTAAGACGAAGAGAAACAGAAGAAAAAAAACCACCCAAGAGCCTGACCCACGGTTCACGTGAGAAAAGCTCCCTCTGCTTTTGGCTTCAGCAGGTTTAAACAAGCCTCTGCAAAAACCAGCAGATGCAACTTGCAAAAATAGCAGCATCTTGGAAGCAAGCAGGGGCCGTGGCTCCAGTCCCCAGGCAGAGCAGAACCCGACTTGGCAGCGCTGTTTTGGCCTTTTCACTATTAAATGGAGTTTCTGCTTTTTTCCTCAGGGCATACCCTGTATAATAGACTTCTCAGATTAGGGATTTATTCTCCTTGCCTTGAGTAATTCTGCTCCTTCTTCAGACCCTTCATATCCTTCACTTGGCTTACTGCACCTTCCTGTTGGCAGTATTTGCTCAAACTACCTTTGCTTTACCCCTTTTACCTTGTTTCTTACACTGGGGTCTCCTAGTTTTGCGCTATTTGCAGGTTTCTCTAACTGGTGGATGTGCTGGGGTAGGGGTACTTGGCTGGGGTGACCCACAGTCATTTAGGTGAATTCTAGATAGTCCCAAAAATGAGACTAAACATCTTTTCCATATTGACAGTAAAAATCATGCCATCCAGCAGACAATTTGGGGTGGGGACGGGGGAAGCCTTCACTTGGATGTGCTACCCTGTTTAATACAAAATTATTATGATAGGCCACCAAGTTTCAAGCCACTGTCTTCCCCAAAATACAACCACCTCTCTCACCTAAGCACTCAGCTCATCAAGCACCCTGAATCTTTTCCAAAAATAGAGGAACCTGAGAAAAAAAAAAAAGTTTCCTGCAGGGTTTGAGCAAGACACCAGCAAACCGGTTGTTTAAAGGCCAAATCATGCCACCTTGACGCTGACAAAACTTCCGTTTGCTTCATCAGAGCCTGCCCTGCAAAGGGACCGCAGGAGCAGATGCTCCAACACACTGCACTGCGTTCACAAATTTGGGAAGTCTTTGGGAGAGCTGCAGCAGAGGAACACAGCTCTTTGCTTTTAGATATCGTCACACTCCGTATGGCTTTGCTGGAGATCTTTTGGTTTTAATTCCCCCTTTGTGCTGATGCACTTTGAGAGGCTGAAGTTGCAGAGCATTAGGCAGCATGTGCTCCTTCTGCCGCCTCTCCAGGGACAGCCAGGGATGCATAGGAGCTGTTTGGTGTGTCTGTAGAGGGAGACTTACAACATATATCTTTTTAAAAAAGCCTATACCCAAATGCTTGCATGCTGCAAGAGAAGGAAAGCCTTAAGGTGCCATATGCAGCAGCAGAACTGGACGAGTGTGGAGCTGCAGCCCATGCAGCAGCACAGCACCCTGCCAGGGAGCCCAGCCAGGCTGCACCACGCTCTCCCTGGGGAAACCCTGTCATTTGGCATGCTTAAAACTAACCCGGACAAAGCAACAGCAAAGTGCCCCAAAGGGAATCACCCTGCACCAGGCAGCCTTGCAAATATTCCTCTCTTTTCCCAGCTTGATAGCAAGTCATCCTCAGCCACATTTTAGCTCCCCAAACTTTGAGTGCTGATTTTGGTGCATCTCCTGTAGCTGGGCAGGATTTCTCCGGCACAGAAAATGGACTGTGAGTACCGTCACGCAGGGGCCAAGTTCTGCAGCAGGGGGGAGAAAAAGCCGGTAATATTTTGCGGAGTGCACACCTGGGGCAGTGGCTCAACGAACATGCAACAGAAGGATCTTTACAAGCTACTCCAGAGGGCTGGAGGAGCAATTTCAACTGCTGAACATTCCCAAAAAACAGGGAGGAGGGAGAAAGTGCAGGTTTAAGATACATATAAAGGATTGGGAGATTACAATGGAATAAGAGAGAATACAGCAGTCTGCAGCCTGACAGTGAAAATATATAGGGCAGGGAAGCTCTGTTCTGGTACCACAAAATTGATTTGAGATATTTAGATGCTGGTAGCATCGGTTGTTGCTCGAGGAGTGCAAAGACAAAAAGGGAGCAGCCTCTGCCACAATGCAGAGAAGCACTGAAAACACAGAGAAAATTGAGGAAATTTGGGAGCCGATGGAAGAAATCCACCTCTGCAGATTCACTCCCCCAGCTTCAACATCAGCATGCAGAAATGAGTGTAAGGCTAGGCACCACAGAAAAACACCTTCTGCTAAAATACACAAAAACCTTCCTGCTTTTCCATTTGCCCAGAAAACATTGAATCCCAGCCTTCTGCTCATGGGGAGGGGGGAAATAAAAATACGAAAAATAATAATAAACCATTCCATAGCAACATAGAGCTCTAACGCAGCTTTCCTCTGAGAGAGTTCAGTATTTTTTCAGCTGCAGAATCCACGCATGCAGCCGGCTCCTCTATGGAAGTTTTCCCCCAGCAGAGCCACTGCAGTCGACCGGAGGCAGGCTGGGTGGCAAAGCGCTGCGGACGGCTGCTCCCACCCTCTCCCTCTACCTGTGCTCAAGGTTGAGGCTCTCCCCAGAGCGCCAGCAAAACCCACGGTGCTCTTCAAACAGACTTGGTGGCACGGCAGCTAAGCATCCCCCCGAGCATCCCCCACTGCCCCCAGACATGCTGCGCCCTACCCAGCCCGGTTTAAAAATAGACCCATCTATTGCTTACCCTAAACAGCAATGTTGCAAGGATCCAGCTGCTGTTGAATACACCTAGTTTCTTTGAAATATAAAGAAAAGCGCTCTTCCTCCTCCTCCGCTCGTGATCTTCGAGCGCAGCCGGAGCCCAGCCTGCCTTCTCCTTTCATTAGCTGGACATGCGTCAGGTCCCGCACATCTGCGATTTCTCACTGCCTGGAGCCGCCTGTCCGATTCCAGGGAAACACAGATGGATCCCAGATGGGAAGGTCCTGCCAAACAGACCAGCTCTCCACCTTGCCAGAATACCCAGCTTAGAGGCACACACCCTCGGCTCCCTGCCTGCTCCCTGCCTGCGCCGCGCTGCTGCCAGGCTGCTCGCCAGCTGATGTCACCAAGCACACACCTACCAGCGCCTGGCAGCCGGGCTGACATTAACTTGTTAAATACACGTAATTTGTTTATGGCTGGCAATAACAGCGAGACAGCGGCAGAGTGGTGAGAGGAAAGAAGGGCTTTGCTGACACAGGCACTGCGGGTTGTTTCCACCTGAGCGACCCTCCCGAAATCCACTCTGCCTTACGCAGCACGGCATGTAAACCAGCCTTCCTCTTAGCCCTCGATTTTACAATCTCAATAGCTGTTGGGTAAACTAGTGAATTAATTTTCTGAAGGTTTCCCCACGCACGTAAATCTTCCCTGTGAACTCCCCTCCAAGCCCCAGCGACAGAGTTTGCAGCGCTGGAAAGCTGGCATGTGTTAGCAATTAGAAGCAACAACAAGATAACAAGATACTGATGTTGCAAGGGTACCAAACGAGGACTGGAAAATTCAAAGGAAGAGCAATTAAATGTGTAACATATTACTCGGATCGAAGAGGAAGTGTTAAAGGAAAATGTAAATCTGACATGTTTTGTATGGGGAGTAAACTCCACCAGGGATCTCACAGCAGCAAGGGAGGCTCTTAACAGCAACCCACCGGACACAACTACTTTGACCATTTTTCCCCTCCCATTAACGCACAGACATGGCAGCTCTGCCACCTACAAACATGAATTTTGAACAGCTGCTCCCTGACATGCGGCGTGAACAACAGATATTAACTGGAGGCCCCTGACTAATCCCATCAGCCCAGCACCATTCAGCGCAAGCTGGGCGCTGGGGGCACATGGATTTACACAACAGCATTCCTCGCCACGCTGATGGGCGTCCCTGGCTGCCTGCAGCACTGCCCTGGACAAGGGGCAGCCACCCCTCCAGTTACTGTCCAAACCATCCTCCTCCCACAAAACCACCCGAGGAGAAGGACCAAAGTTTGCATTTTGCTTGCAGACTGTGCACTGGCACATTTTAAGATCTCAGGAGGGATTCACGGCTCCAGTCCATATTTCTCTGAGCTGAGCAGGTTCAGGTCTTGATATAATCCTTCCCAAATCTTTGCAGGCAATGCCACCACTTCCTCCAGCTACTTCTTCGAGAGCCAGCGATGTATGTACCTTGCCAGGACAGCAAGCTAAAAGCCTGCCATTGCCCAAGCCGAGGGATGCTCTTTTTTCAAAAGCCTAGAAATCACACAAGCTGAATTCTTCACAGTTGGTGTAAGCGTGACGGGATATTTACTCGCTCACAGACAGTGAAATGCTTCAGTTTATGAAATTTCCAATGCTTTGGTAGGCTACCGCTAACTGCCAAGCTATGCCCATAAACCTTCTAGGAGTACTGCCCCCCGGCATCCCACCTAACTCTTCGCCCCCTGCTTCTCTGCCTCTTCCTCCTGATTTAAGGTACTTCTACTTCCCTTTGGGAGGGAAAAAAGGCTGTAAAGGGAGAACATTTTTTTTAAAAGTGCTTTAAAAGAAGTATTAAAAAGAATTCTGTGAGCAGGCACGGCACACATTCATCAAAACACAGGCTACCATCTCCTCCTGCAGCGGCCAGGTCCCCTGGTATGGGCAGGGTGCTGGATGGTAACAGTGGGGAGGATCTGGGCAGGGGGCTTCCAGCTCTGGCAGGAGCAAACGAAGCTGCTGCAGCCTTGGCTGGGTGAGCACGTTGCTCCGAGAAGGGCAGCCTGGCTGCAGGCAGAGGGGGCACAGTTTACAGCCACCCTCCCACCTCCAAACTTCAACTAAGTGCAGCAGTTTCACATGCTTCAGTTTTAAAAAAAGTGACTCTCAGTCAAGTATCGGCACACGGATACCTGGAGCGCCCTGCGAAGCAATGCTCAGGCAGTGGCGTGGGCTGGGAACAGGCAGACTGTGCCGGCAGATCTGCTCGCACCTCCTGGTACCCACTTCTTTCTGTGCCCCAGTCCCTGCTGGTAGGGCTGCTGGCAGGGCTCCTCAATAAAGCATTTAAGATCAGAAAGTTTAGCTTGCTGGGGCTTCTGACACTTCTGATGAAGGTTGCGCAAAATAACGAAGCTCTCAATATTTCATAAGCAGAGATGGAAAAACCATCCCTAAATTATACAGACAATGAAGGGAGACAAAAACAAGCAGCTCCACGAGCACCAGAATTAATAAAGTTATTTTCCTATGGACTTGCGTCTCATGATTTGCTCCCCGGCGCCTCGCACTGTGAGGTCCCCAACAGGAGCCCTCCCTCAGCCAGGGTCGTGCCAACAGCAGTGGCTCTCATGTGGATTCTCTGATGTCTTATAAGAGGCAAGCTCATGTTGCAGCTTTGCCCCCAGTGGAGTTGGTACCAAGCAGACGGATGCTGCCCTGTGCTTAAGGCACTAAGCATAAGACACCACTGTTCCTAGTCCAGCCCTGTCCCGAGATCACCAACCCAGCCTGAAACCAGCCAGTGAATTCAAACGCTGACCTCAGTCTGAGCACAAGAGAAGAGGGGGATGCCGTATGACGAACAGAAGATGCTCAAGAGACGTAGCCTGGGAGCTGCCAGGTCTCTGGGTCAAAGTCATCAGAGAAAGCCCTCTTACAAGGTACACAGGATAGCCTGGGGTTTGGGGGTTTTATTCAAAATAGTTTACCAGCACTAGATGTTCCTTCTCCTTCTTTTTTAAATTAAGGACCTCAACAGCTTGTAAACGTTCCACGCTACATAAACAAAAGCCATCACTAACTATGACAACTGGGTTGTAACTACCATTTGTCAACCCATGGCAAATAAATATTCTCCCTTTTTTCTTTTTTTACAGCCTAAAGTAGTTTGAAACATCAGGAACTCCAGCCACTCCAGTATAGTTACAACGATTCAACTTTATAAACCTTTATGAAGATGTACACGCTCTTGGCCATGGTGTCCACAGGCCATCATCCACCAAAACCCCAACATCCTCAGGAAAGACACCCCCACTTCTGGCTAGAGGGGCTGGAATATGCCAGCCCCCACGGCTCAGACTCGTGGTACGGAAGGTGCACATGTGGTTTTGGGCTCTCAAACCATAAAAACCTAAAAGGTGGGGACATTGGGTGCACTGAGCAGGAGCCACTGCAAAGCCTCCTTTGAGAGGCTCGTTGATTGTACTGTGAACGTGACCCACGTGCCTCAGCTCAGCCAAGCCATGACCCATCCCTAAGCTCACGGCTGGCAGGGGCAGGCCGGTGGAGCCACAGGCAAGCATGCCACAGCCAGCTGGGCTCGCCAGCAGTGCCAACGCAGCAGCTCCCATTCCTGCACAGCGAGCCAGGAGAAAGCATCCCGCACGCTGTGCCCTGCTCAGCCACTGCCTTGGCAAACAGACTAATAGAAGTTTGCCACTAAAAGAAGTGGCACCGCACTAATAGAAGACACTGAGGTATGTCATCTACCGACCTTCAGCAGCACCTCTACATAACCAAGAGGCGAGCCTGCTCGCCAAATATGCATTAAAATAGATTTTGTAACCCAGACTTCACCGCTACAGTGGAAGGAAGGAGGACTGCAGACAGCATGGGGAAAACTGCTTTCCCCGGCTCGCCACGTTAATCTGCTTCTGCTTTCTTCTCCTGGGAATGTTCCATGGAAAGAACGATGCAAACAAAGTTTGAACACTGGGAGCTATTGATACCTGCTGCTAAGTGTGGTTTCTGAGGAGAGCAAGGAAATCTGAAGAATGTTTCCAGTTTCCAGTGGAATTTTTATGCCTATCACAGCCCATTGCCACAGCAAGCACAAGAGACCCAAACTACTTCTATTCCACCCACATTTCATGACATGTTGTGGCTTTATTTTTTTGCCTGCTGTGTTCTTACCTCGCAAAGAAGCTTCACTCATATTCAAGGCAACCCTGGAAAGCCTTTGCCTTTTTAAGTTTACCACTTTCCATCACACAGAAAAATAAATCCAAATGCACCGAGGCAGCCAAAATCATTTATCAGGCTAAATGGAAACCGTAAATTCATGCTAACTGGAATCTGATGGAAACCAATTGGGATCCTCCTCCTCCCTCCAGGCTCAGGTCTGGCAGGAAAGTCAAACATTTTATTGCCTTCTTTATGCCTTACTTACAAGTCAGCGGAGCCAAGAAGGGACTGCTCCCTTTGAAGCGATGCTGGTGGGGTTGCAGGGGAGGCTTGCTGACTTGAGTTCAGGCTCAGCAGACAGAGGCATGTACCCCCCCCCCAAATAGAGATTAGACCTCTCCATTCCTAACAAATTTATCACATTTAACAAACATCCGCTTTTCAATACATCCATTATTTAAATTAGCACATGGCAGATTATGTTAACAAGCTTAATTTGTCAAGTAAATCTAATCATATTGCCTCCTTCAGGAGTGAATGTGAGTAGTGTTTAGCTTTTGTGCCATTTCAATACTGCCCAGCAACAGGAAAAAAAAAAAAAACAAACGTATTAAAAGTTGGCTCTTAACTTGCTCTAGGTGTAAATTCTGCCAGCTCAACAGCAACACCCAGATACTGAAAAAAAAAAAAAAAATAGCAGGAGCAAAGGTGCAACAAGGACTGCAGCACAACCTAAAGAAGTTACTGAAACTTTACTTCTGGCCACTGATTTAGGGCTGGGGGCAAAGACGGGAGCACACACAGGACATCTAAGCAAAAGCTGCGTTATTCCTGTTATGTGACCACATATGTAAAGAAAAAACACCCAGGAACTAATGTCCTATCCAAAAAATGCCCCCCAAAACCAACAAACCAATTCCTAAATTCAACACCCTTGCTCTGATTAGAAATCCAAGCCTCTGTAGCTGTCATGGGCATTTAAACCAAACACAGAAATATGGAAAAAATGAGTAATCCTATTTGGAGAGAGTAAAATCCAGCCCACAGAGGATTAAGTCTGGTCCAACAGCTCTGCAGCCTGACAATATTTTCCAGATCAATAGCAGTGCTGTTCGATTACGGAGATCTGTTGAAATGCATACATCCACCTCCCTCCAGTTGTGATGTTGGTGATGCTTGTCTTTAATTGCCCACACCCCAGGTCGGGGATCAGGAGCCTTTCTGGCTTTGGAAGCTGTGCTGACGGAGCTCTGTACTGCAGCTGGCTTCCCTGATACTTTGAAAAACCCAGTTACCTGCCTAGATCTGACATTTTTGCCTGAGTCCTTACAGGGCCATCCCCCTTTGGCATGTATTTATGGTGCAGACAAGCTCTGGAAGCAGAAATCCTCCTTTTTTGCAGGTAAGATGATGTGCTTTGACAGCTGTGTCCCAGATCAGGCATGCTACTCTGGGCTCCCAGTACTCCCCACAACCTCCCCTGTGGAAGATCTTCTAACAATTAAGAAAACACATATTAAAGCTTATGAAAGCAGGACTTGTCAGCAGAACTTGTGTTTTCCGTCTCTTCCCAGAAAGAACAGCATTTACAATAAAAAACGAGCCATAAAATGCTGTGATAGATCCCAAGCCCCTTCCCTACAGCAGGGTCATTATACCCCAGCGGGCTTCCTGCACCTCCCTCCACCGGTGACTTCCCTCCTGCAGGCTGTGACTTTTCCCCTGATAATGGCTTTTCCTTCTTTATCTTGGGTCTTTTAACGGAAGCCTTTCTCCTCGCTTCATCCTGACCTTCCCTCTCCAGTCCCTGGGACTGCTGCATCTACGAATACCGTGAGGCTTCTGGTCCTTGCCTGGCCCTTTGGAGGAGGTGGTACCTCCCCATCTCACTGCCTAGCCATGTCCTGCCATCGGACAGCCACCAGAAGAGGTTTATTTTCTCATTAATTAGTTGTCAATAACCTGGTAACCTTGATTAAAAATATCCAAATTTCTCACCCAAACCACACCCTCCTTTTAAGACACTTTAAAAAACCCCAACCCTCTTGTTGTTTTGTTCATTCTGTCCCATAAAGCCACCAGTTCAGGATTTTAAGGAAGGCTTTTCAGTAGCATCCCAGTTTGTCGGCTTTGCAGGTTTAGCACTGAAGAGGGTTCCCTCCCTTCCAGCCTCACCAAACAACAACAAAAAGTTATGTTTTAAGCAGGTTTTATGGGGGGGTTATTTTTACTTTTTTAAACATTATTTTTTGCAAAGCCAATCCTTGCTAGCTCCCTCTCCTGCTGTCAGTTGGGCCTTTGGACCTAACAAATGGTGGGTTTGGGGAAAGAAAAAAAAAAAAAAAAAAAAAAATCAGAAACAACCCAGCGCAGCCCTTTGCGCCTGGCCCGGCATTCCAACTCTCTGCTCCCGGCTCCACCAAGTCTGATTTAGTAGCACTGCTGGGAGCTATTAGTTTACGAAAGAACCAGCACGCCCACCCAAGCGCAGACGACTGCGAGAGGCTCCTCTTACACCACTGCCATGTGCCTTTCATTCTGCCCGGAGAAGTCGGAAAGGTTGCGGTTTCGCTTAGGGCAGGAAGCCAAGGAGAAACCAGCATGGCAGCGAGCGAGGAGAGCGCAGAGGTCAGGCTGAGAAGGGCTGGATTTCATCCACACCCTGGTGCTGCCTCATGAGAAAGTATTAATTAATGGGATGCTTATTGAGAGAGTTCAGCCTCCATCAGATCTTCCTTTTATTCTGCCTGTTGCTCCTCATTTCCATGTCCTGTAACCACTTCTTCTTTCAAAACCCTTTTTCCCTTTCCACTACCAGGCTTTTAATCTCTTTTCTCGCCTAATTTCTGCTTCCACCATCTCCCAGCCCCTCACCTACTTCCATCCCTTCCCCGACAACACAGAGAAGCCCCAGCATCCCCAACAGCTGATCCTGAAGATCAGCACGGTCATGCTCAACCATGATAAGCCCACGGCATCTGTCAAGCTCAGCCACCTGCCCGGGTATCTGCTACCTACCCAGAAACAAAGCATACATCAGCCTCCAAAAAACACACCGCATGGGGAACCACGCAGCCATTCCCCACACGCTGCTGCCGCTTCTCCCGGTGAGCTATGGGCACTCTCACTCAGTGCTAGGAGAAGGAAGTAAAGCACACTGCTTCCCACCCACAGTTCATGTTGCACTGGCGTTACAAGGCAGAGAGAGCAGCCGGCTGCTGCTGGGAGCCCCCAGCCCCACACATGACGAGCCTTGCGAGCTGCTGCTGCGCGACATGCAGAAGAGTGAAGCATTTAGTGTAGAACGGGAAAACCAACAACTAGTGTGGGTTATGCATCCCACCAGGTCTCCTCTGTGAGGCAGAAATAACAGCTAGATTGAGTGACACGGGTGGTAACATGCAAAGTCTTCCAATAGCTGCCAGAATTTCGGCAGCTCATTATCAAAAAATGCCTGGTTTGAATGTAGGATAGTGTTAAGTCCCTGAAAGTGAAGATCAGCTCTGTGGTGGGAGAGGCAGGGAGAACAAAAGGAGCAAACAAGCAATGAAGCATGATTTTAGAGACATTTGGGTTTTGAGATTCTCCAACTGTCTGCTATTAGGATTGCATCTGTATTTGGGTGCCTAAAGAAAAGAGGGGAAAAAATAAAGGGGAAGACTCATTTCCAGAGGTGCAGAGGAAGCAGCATGGTTTCTCCTGTGTGTCTGTGTTTCCACTGCCTCAGGGGTGCTTGGATGCAGCTCAAGGAGGACCAGGCGCAGTGAATGAGGACCTGAAATTTTATTACCTTCATCTTCTTTTGGAAGCAGAGCCTATTTGCAGATTTACAGCTTGTGTCAACAGGAAGTTCATGTTTACAAGTTTCCAGGAAAAAAAGCCAGCATTCCTGTCCTATGCGATAGCTCGGTGGGGACGCTGTCTCACATGGGAGTTCTCAGATTGGTATGCTAGACAGGAATGAGTTTTAGCCATGTAAAACATCCAGACAAAAAGATAAAGCTATGAAAAAAATTGAAGGCCAGAAGGAAAACAGTAATTCAGCAATTTGGTGGAAAATACACAGCAAGACAGCATAGCCATTTCTGGAAAAATACTTTTGTAGCATCTGGGATTCACACTTCAAAGCAACAGAAGAATTTCAAGAGGACAAAAAACTATATTCAGGCACTAACATGAATTTTTCTCGTCTGGTCCAAGTCTCTTGTCATTCCCATTACACTGTTCCTCCAAGGGTCAGCAGCCAAGCTCGGCCTACAGTCACACCAGGGTGGCCCCTCTCCTCCCTACAAGCGCAGACATGGTACCGTAGTGGTGTCTGGTGGTGCCTCTGGATCCACCAGGACCTGCCAGGACCCATCCTCCCCCCTGAGCTCAACCCCAGGTCAAGCCTCCTCCTCTCTAGAGTCACCAGCATCAGAGAGGTTTGAAGGACAGCGAAGCCACAGCCCACAACCAGAAAGTGCAGGTAGCAGCAGCTTGCTCTAACCCCGAAGCAGGGCCATGCCAGCTGCAGAGCAGACCTCTGGCAGCAGTTCCACCTCGAAGCCTTCCTGAAAGGGAAGTGCAGAAAGCTGCTCTGCACAACGACACTCCAGCACCCTGCACATCTCTGCAGACCACGTTAGTGCAGCAGCTGGTATGCTGCAAATTCTCACCCCAATTTCACAGCAACTTCCCCCTGCATAAAAGCCATGTTTTCAAGAGTAAAACTTCAAATGCTAAATCTCAAGCTGAGGACACCATTCATTGCCTTCAGCAAGCAGGGAAGCTGGGCAGAAACAGCCCCATCCTGTGAAACCCGGACTTAAAACCATCGTCTTCCATATGGTTATTGAAAAAATCCAAAACCAAACAAAAAAAGCAACCCTCTTTCAAAAATTACACAAAACGAGGAGACATCAGGACAGCCAAAGGTCAAGCAGCTAGCACTCTACCAGGATGCCAAAGAACTATATTCAAATCAGTAAATATTTATTTAGGCCATGTTGTACAGTTTAGTAAATACAATTACAGAGTGCCTAGGGTGGTTTCGGATCTCCTGAGCACATATTGGACCCAGGGAAAATTTCTGTCTTGAAAATGGACATTTTCCAACAGATGACTGATTCAATCAGAACATTCTTCTAAAACAAACTCATTCAACAAAACACAACAGGTACAGAAAATTGTCTCAAAAAAATACAGCTACCTTCTCCTTCGAGAAACAGCTGAAGAAAACCAGGCTGATGAAGCACACAACCCACCCACCCTTAAAAACTCCCAGGATTTAACATGCAGAAGTTTCAGACCAACCCAGCTAAAGAGGAAGCCAGTAATTGCTGGAGGCATCAGCTCCCTCCAACCCCACCATGTCTGTACCGAATACTTTGAGCCACAGCTGCCCCCCCGCACAGATTTTGGGTGACCCACCTCACCCAGAGGTGCACATCTCCACTCATCCCCTGGGCATTCAAGCTCTTTCCATATCAACCCAGCAGCACTAATAACAAAATTCCCAGTGGGGTCCGAGAGATGGGGAGGAGAAAGTCACGCAAAGCTCCCAAAACTTTTTTTTCCATCCAAAGTGCTTAGGAGGAAACACACCATTACTGAGGAGCTGCCTGCCCTGGATCCAAGCATTTTACATCCAGGTAACACCGTCCTTACGCAAGGGGACGGAAGCCATCAATCCCTTATCATTTCTCCATAGGAGAAAGGGGGATCCATCTGTGCTTTGTGGTCCCCCTAGCAAGCTCCCTGCAGCAGTGGAGTGAGCAGAGCGAGTTCTCAGCACCCTGCTCTGCTTCATGCACCCCCGGCCTCTCCTGCTCCCACAAACCTGGTAAGTAATATACTGGAAAACACTCGGGACAGTTCAAAGCGAAGATTTTTCAATAGACTGAAAAAAGCATTTGGTGAGAGCATCACATCAAAGAAGTCAGAGGTCTTCCACCCCATGCACAGGACATACATGTTCGGACAACATTCAAGAGCCAGCAAAAGCCAAAGGTCTGTGTGCTGAAGTTGATTAACGTGCACACAGGGGAAAAAGGAAGAGGCCAAAAATTACCTTCAATCTAAAACTCAGGTCTACTAAACCTGAAACTTCAACAGCTGTCAAACCCTTTATTTTCTACACCAAGAGTTCTTAAAAAAAAACAACTCGGGGGGGGAAGAGTAAGAAAGAAACACCTTAATTTAAAAAACAATAATAAAAACCTGGAGTAGGAGATGAAAGAGAGATACTCATCAAAAAAGCTTCTCCAAGGTGGGGCTGGATTTGATGGCACAGGTGGTTAAAAGGCAGCATTCTGGAAATAGCCGATTCCATTTGGCTGTGCTGCTACTGAGAAAAAAAAAAAAATAAACCAGCTCGAGCATACACTTACTTCCTCTTCATTTCATTAATCCTACCCAGAACCATCACTGAGGTGAAGCCGTGTTTATTGCAGGCAGTTCTGCTTCAGGGTGTGCTCTGCCCAGGTGAAATAGCACGCTGCGGGGCTGCTCCTAACTCTCCCCAGCTGTGTTTTGCTGACAGTCCTGAACGTCCCCACCTGGTTCTGCAGATGGAACAGCTGCAGTTAAAGGCAAACACCTGGCCCACCGCAGCCCTGCCCCACGTTGCAGGGGGAGATTAGAGTTACACCGGCTCCTGCCCTACTTAAACTGTACCAGTATTTGGATTATAAATGCCGTGTTTGTGGTTAATAACCTGACTGCTTTGAGCCCAAGTAACATGAAATGCTGCAGGCTGAGTTTTGAGTTCAGTATGACTTGTTTATGTACAGTTAATGACCATGGTCAGCTTTCCACTGACTGGCCACCAAAAAAATCCCTGAAGGAGTGGGAGAGATGAGCGACCACCCCTCCTACTCAGAGCTGCAGACCACCATCGGGCGCCCCAACGATCGTATGCTTACAACCAGTTGCACCCCTTGCTCAACAGCTCGGGGTTGCACCGACCCAACCAGGGCTGCCAAGGGGATGCAGCCCAGCATGCTGCAGCTCCCCCAGTATCCCTGCAGCCGAGCCCAGCACCATGGTGTGTCCCAGGCAGCCAGGCTCACAGCACGCCCTGCTCCGTGTAGGGAAAGGTAAGACCACGCATGCTCCAAGCTGCTCATGTCTGACCTGATGCTCCAAGCCATAGCATAAGTACTTTGAATTTTACTTCCCTGCAGATCTAGAAGAATAGATGACAAATATATAACCTTTAGGGAACATCATTATGAGCAGAGCAAGAGAAAAACATTTCCGGGGGGGATTTTTACAGCAGCCATTTCAAGTAACACCTCTCTTCAAGGTAATACTGCAGTCTGAGCAGGCTTCTAGTCCAAGAGTTCATTCTTCTCACAACTAAACAGCAGTGTAATACATCTACCTGATTAGCAGTGCTGCTTCAGCATTTCTTTTCAGCATTTTCCTGCAAGTCCTTGCTCAGTGATGACAATATTTATATTGGGAACACAGGAATATGCAACTATGCCACTACAAACTGTAGAGACAGACGGTGCACTTAAAAAACCCCAAACAAAACCACTTCCCGATAGGCTCCAAATGTCTGGACACTACAGCATCAGTCAAAGAAGCTACCTGCTACTTAGCAGTGACTTTTAGATGACCTGAACCTAATTCAGAATCATAGTCATATAGGGGAAAAAATCCCTGAGATGTAATAAACTTTTTGAAGGAGATAATTTGAGGGCAAAAATTAGATCTTGCAAGGCCAAACTGACAGGAATTAGTTCAAGAAACCCTGCAAGGTCAACTCGTATTAACTACAGAAGATCCTTCTGCAAATTAAAAGGTTTTCCCGCCTGCTTGTTTGGGGATATGGAAAAGCTGCAAACTCACCCCCTAAGGTTCGCACTAACGACAGAGGCTGCTAAATGCCAGAAGGAGTCTCAGAGATGAGATGCTGGAATGATAAGAAGTGCTGAAGGTGCAGCCCACTAAAATTCTTCCATGTGTTCAAGAGTCAAGTCCAACCAAACCGACATTTATAAAAGCTCCTCTTTGGGTCCTCTTGCTGAGAAAAAACAGTGATGCTCTGACCTGACACAACCAGTCATGTTGAGGGATAATTCCTGTGCTCTTGGGTCCCGTTTACAAACACCTGCATCCCTGTGTCTCTTGGGTACCCAGCCTCCCCCTTGCCTTGGCCTTTTCACAGTCCATCTCTGCAGGCAGGCGAAGTTTACTACAAAAATGGAGTGTGGCTGTCTTCTTGACACATGCAGAACACATAACCCCAGAGAGATAATCCTGATTTAATGATGAAATTAAGGACCTTTGATAAAACAAATAAATTTTATATATTTTATAAAAGCTCTATTAAAACATTCCTTAGTCTCTGGGACAGGACGACGGACCTCTAAAATGAATTTTGTATGTGACTCTCTCAAGCTGTGTAATGTAACATGAGTCAGGGACAGCAAACTGCTCCTTCTTGTTTGCAAGACACCGTAAAATCTGTAACAGCACTGGAGGCAAATTTCCCATGCTTATTGACATCTGCCTGCCACCCCTTCAACGAAATGCCTCATCCTCTGCCTGCCAGAGGAGCCAGAGGACACCACGATCTCCAGCTCACCCAACTCCATCTCTCCAACTCACAGCACTCCTCCTGCACGCCAAAAATGGGACTGACAGTGGTACAGCCGACCTGGCCACGAGAAAGTGGACCAAAACCACCCGCTGATTTCATACAGACCAACAAACTGAGAGGTGGCAGGAACTCTGTCAAAGCCAACTTGGGCTGCAGTTGAGCTAGTGACCTCCCAGCTGAACTTTCAAGCCTCTGCCAGTCAGTACCAGGTTTTGCATTAAAAAAAATCAGATTTGAAAACAATTCCTCATTAAAACTTAGGTGCAGAAACCCACTTTATGCTCACTGTACAGAAATCCTCAGACACTTGTTTTCTGACCTCATGAGAACTTGCTCCAGCACCAGAGGAGAACCCAATGAATTGACATTTCAACACTTTCTTTTACCCTCAAGTACAAACACGCAGCTTCTGAGAAAAAACAGTGATGCTCTGACCTGACACAACCAGGCATGTTGAGGGATAATTCCTGCGCTGTATCAGTGACTGGAATTACCAGAGCTTTGCCAACAGCTTAATGAGATGGAAACTCACGCTCCCACTGCCAGAATTTGTTTGTCGGGGTATAAACTATTTGGATGCTCCGAATATTTTGCTTCTGTGTTATAAAACAGGTGCGAAGAGGTACATCTCCATTCACGGAGCTGCTGCTCAGAGAAGCGCAGCCATTTGGACAGCACCATCGGTGACAGATTTAAATTCCTGGCATGTTGCATGTACACAGGCAGATCTGTCCACTGGCTCATCCTCGCCTCGGTTGTTCTGCTGATCTACAGACTCATCCCATGCTGGAGAAGCAGAGTCAGCAGAGAGAGGGCTACCGTGCCTGGTCACCTGAACAAGCCTGCGCATGCCACCGCTTCTCATCCCATCTAGGGTGGTTCTTTTTTAACTTTTCTTTGGGGCTACTATCAGCAGAAGTGGAACCTCCCTGGCCTTCAGACTGCGAAGACCAGCAATGACTGCACAAATCCTGCATAAAGGAGCAGAAAACCCAACTTGCTGCAAAATTGTGCCGAGGGAGGCTTTGTGCAGGGCAGAGAGGGGTGGTGGGTGCATTTGGGGAGGCACCAAAGTACTGCTGCACCCAGCAGCACAGCATAGGGAGGTGCCCCTCTGGTGGCTGTTCCTAACAGGGCTCACTCACGGGAGCGAAATAACAACAGGCTTTCACTGAACAGGGCTGCAAGAGCCTGGACAGCAGCCAGGTCACATCTGTCCACAGTCCACTTGAAGCAGAATCCGTCCCATGTGGTGCTGCCACGTTCTGCAGGGCTTCCTGGGCCACCTTACACCACTAAGAGCAGCACAGTAACAGTGCAGTGCTGGTGGGAACTGAGGCAATCCTTACTGACACATGCAAAAGGGAAAGTGGAGATCCTATGCCAACCAACCATCCTGTATGGTATCTGCGAGACCAAAGGCAAGAACTTCTGCATGGACGAGATCCTGGTCTCTAATGCTCAACTATCCGTAAATCATCAGAAAAGTCATCAGCACTGATAGAAGATCAAGGAGATGTGGTAAACTACATTCAGGAGTAGTGACCAAGTCTACAACCGTTATTTTTATGAGCATATTTTACCATAAAAGTCTTACAAATTTCATCCCATTAACTTTATCTCAAACTTAACTTTCTTAATTAGAGGTATAGGGCTCAAGGGAAACTGCTGTAATTATTAAATGGGAAATAAAACCTGATGAACACAGTAGCTGCAGTGACTGAAGACGTTAACATTTAAATAAAACTGGCAGCAGTCAAGTCAAGAAACATCTAAAAAATTACCTGCTCAACAGTTTGTGTGCTCTAATAGTTGTTTACCCATTCACATGCACAAAGGTTGGTTTTTTTCCTCTTGCTAAAATCAATACTACACAGGGAAAAGAAACGGTTTGTTCAATGAGACAAGTATATTCAAGAAGAAAAAGGACAGACAAGAGCATGTGAACATTTCTGGAGTACCACAGTGCAGAATCAGGCCAAGCAGGTGCTTTTAGATATGGGTGGCAGGGATGGCAATGCTAAAATCAAAGAGGATGCAGGTCACCTCCAACACTCCTTTTGCAAGGTCCCCATCCACAAGCTTTCCAAAAGAGGGGTATCTGCTGCTGTCCAAGATTCTTCCCAAGAAGATTCCATCAAATTAACTTCTAGGTACTCAGCATACCTAGATTGTAGTGGTTTGACCCTGGCTGGATGCCAGATGCCCACCAAAACCGCTCTATCACTCCCCTCCTCAACCAGACAGGGGAGAGAAAATACAACAAAAGGCTTGTGGTGGAGATAAGGACAGGGAGATCACTCTGCAATTACTGTCATGGGCAAAACAGACTCAACTTGGGGAAATTAATTTAATTTATTACCATTCAAATCAGAAAAACACCTTCCTCCCACCCATACCTTCTTCCCAGGCTTAACGTCACCTCCGATTTCTCTCCCTCCTTCCCCCAAGCAGCACAGGGGACAGGGAATGGGGGTTGCGGTCAGTTCATCACACGCTGTCTCTGCTGCTCCTTCCTCCTCACACTCGTCCCCTGCTCTGGCGTGGGGTCCTCCCTGGGCTGCAGGTGGAGATCTGCTCCACCGTGGGCCTCCACGGGCCGAGGGGCACAGCCTGCCTCACCGTGGTCTTCACCATGGGCTGCCAGGGAATCTCTGTCTGGCGCCTGGAGAACCTCCTGCCTCCTTCTGCACTGACCTGGGGGTCTGCAGGGCTCTTGCTCTCACACAGCCTCATTCCTCTCTCCCACTGGCACAGATATTTTTTCCCCCCCTGCTTAATATGCTGTCACAGAGGCACTACCACTGCCCCGATGGGCTCAGCCTTGGCCAGTGGCAGGTCCATCTTGAAGCCAGCTGGCATGGGCTCCATCAGACATGGGGGAAGCTTCTGGCATTTTCTCACAGAAGCCACCCCTGTAGCCCCCCTGCTACCAAAACCTTGCCATGCAAACCCACTAACCTAGATACAGAGGGAAGATCACACTTTCACAGAAAAAATCACCCTCTGCGACGGGAGAAAGGCACCAACCAGTGTATTCTGAAATGTGGAGACTCAGGTGGACTAAAGGAAGTAATCTGGAGTCAGGCATTTTGCAGCAGAGGAGTAAAACTCTCAAACTCTTGGAGTTGGTTTAGGAGTAGTAAATGGATGCAGGTGATCCACCAAAAATTCAGTTTTGTGTGACACTGATTTGCAGTCCCTGATACCCCAGTCAGATTTACAAGCTCTGTGAACAAGTCCCTGCCTGTGTCTAAATTCTGGCCTCTCCTTTCTGCATACAACTTTATAGGTGAGGGGTGGCTTGGCTACAGAAATGGATGTATAGATGACAGCAGAGACTAGGTTAAGGATCTATTCCTGCCTCTGTGATTATCGATACCACAGCCCTGAACCATTTCAGCTCTGCAAAGGTCCTGGAGATGCTCTCCCAGATCTGCTAAACCAGTTTGCTTCATGGTTGCCAAAGATTTGCCGTATTTTTTTTCTGGAAACCATCCTCAAGATTGCTGCCTTTTCTCTCCATCTCTAAGCAGATCTCCTGGCAGAAAAAAACTGGTCCCGGGAAGCAGATGGCTCTGTGATAAGGATATCAAGTTTAATACAACTTCCATCTATGAAGGGGGATGAGAAGGGAGTAGGGAAGGCTCAGAAAGCTAGAAACCTGGATGCATCAGCTCGTACATGCACGCAACCATGGCGCAAGCACTGAAACACACTCAAGTACATGCCCAGCCTCAAAGAGCAGGTAGGTGTCTAGGCTGACACAAGTGATCTCAAGCTAGGCTTGAAGGTTTTTCAGTGCCTCCTGATCTGTGATAGTTTAGGAGTGGAAATGCATCACTGAAAGAACATTCCTGAAGGCGACAGAGTTTCTCAGCACAACATAAAGTACAGAGTGTATCGTTACTCACCATGGGAAGGTGATCCATCAGCATCTGTAGTGCGAAGAGGGAAGCAAACAGCAGAAGGAAAGCAAAGCGCTAGAAAGAATTTCTGGCTAGAATTTGCTGCTTTAAATCTTCACGTGAACATGGGCTGTGTGCTGCAGAATGCCATGCTCGCATCGCGGAAGCAAAATGGGCACAAGGCTTCCATCCAACTCAGATTTAATGGCATAGAAGATAGATCCGCTCTTTGAGAAAAATCCCAATTGTTGATTTCTGTTTTGTCTGGCGATGGAGCACAGTATTCCTCCTTCCTTCCTGCCAAAAGTGGTGGAAGTATGATGTACTTTAAAGTAATTACAGTAGCTCATCCCAGAAATGGCTGCATTTCAAACTAGGCAGGAGATACAAAAGTGGGGAGTGGCTCCCTGATGAATGTTTAACCTGCTTTCAGACCTCGGGATGAGAAGATGCTCTTCAAAACAAACTATCACGTTTTGCTTCCAATACCTGTCTGATTTGTCTCCCTTTGATCTGCCTGAAACTGCTAGCACCTCCATGCTCTTGCTGGCAAGTCCAGGGCAGCACTGCCCCAATGCAGCAGCCAC
Source organism: Falco punctatus (assembly GCF_963210335.1). Taxonomy (NCBI): domain Eukaryota; kingdom Metazoa; phylum Chordata; class Aves; order Falconiformes; family Falconidae; genus Falco; species Falco punctatus. Next base: position 2,458,621 of record NC_137590.1, read on the forward strand.
AGGCAGGAGCTGCCTTACTACAATACGGCTCAGCTTGATACAGGGGTTTTTTTTGTTGAACTGATGTCTCTCCAGCTCCTCAGAAAAACTGGCTAACATTTGGCTGTGACAACCCTGTACCCTTCTAAATACGCAGCCTGGGTTTTGAGTATGCCTGGAACTGTTCAGTATTCTGATTATTGGTAGAACAGCCACAATTATCCAAATAAAACTATTACTACATTGGGCCTTAGATCATAAATAGAACTTAAATGGATTTTATTACATCCCAGGAAGCAAGAGCTACAGAAGGAAAAGTATTGCTAAGTGTGCATTGCTACTACCTATCAATTTCTCCTAAACACTCAGCACTTAAGAAATACCCAAAGAAGCACACTGCTCCCACAGCATAACTACTTCAAATTCCCCTCTGAGCTCTTTCCTTTTAGCCAACTCGCATGGTACGTTTTAGCAGCTGAAAATTAAAGGGTCACAATATTGAGCCTTCAGGTGTCAAGTTCACAATGGAAATAGCAGCTGACACAGAAAGGGCACCGCTGAGCGCGGCGGTAATAATTCTGTTGCCTCAGAGCTGGAAGCAGCTCCCTTACACCAAGTTTGTTATTTAACTCAGCAAGAAATGAAAGAAAATGCCACAGCCGTGGATTTATTCCTTACACAGCCTCTTTCAAATCATACTCCAAAACCAGAGCCCCACTAGCAGTGAGAGTCCCTAACTTTGGCTGCAGCATCCTCTTTAATTCAAGTAACTCCCTTTCAAGTGCCAGCGAATGCAGTGATGGCAATGGCCTAAGTGAAGGCTGTGCTGCCCTTCAAGCCCATGCGAGCTCTTCAGCTGGAGCCCAGCTTCCAGAAGACTTCACAGGAGACAAACATAACTAGATGCCTCAGGTCCAACAGCAAGGAACGACAAATCCGGGATGTCTGACAGCCGCCGGCCCCGGCAGGAACAAGGAGGGCTTCTGTGGGGCCCCGGGAAGCCAGCCAGATACGCCTGCTTCCCGTTTGCCCCTCCTCACGTCATCCAGGAAAAGCCATCTTGCCACCCCAGGGACTCCCCACCTGGGCCCGCTCTGTGGTGACAGCCCAGGCCTGCTGTTACCTCCCAAACAGATGCATTTATTCTCTTGAGAGTCTCCTACATCTTATCTAGCTGGCAGTTTCCAAATGTCGATCGCCAAGTCCAGCTAAAACCACTTTAAGCCCTTTTAGGCAATTATTCCTGAAAGCGTTCCGGCTGGGGAGCAAGGAAGGCAGAACGGCAGCCCCGCGGCAGGGTCCCCCCTCGCTGTCCTGCTGGGACGGGTATGGAAAGCACCTCCTGCACCCCGCTCTGGTGCCGCTGTAAACAGGACCTGGCACGGGAATGGATGTACAGTTTACAAAGATCCCTTGCTTCAAGCAAATCTGCCTCTCAACACACGGCCAAACTCTCACGCAATAAATTAACTATTTGGCAGCCACTGAACTAGCACTGGAGCCAAACCACTTAGGGTTTAATGTGATCCCAATTTCCTATTTCTGAGACGGGGGTTGGGGAGTGGGGGGCAGAGAAGGGGGAAGAGGAGGGAGAGAGAGCAAACTAAATCCCCTCCTGGTTTATAAATCCTTGCCAATCATCCCAGATAAACCTGTCACCCACAGCTCTAAATCTGTATCTGCACTCGCATGCTCCAAGGGACGCTATGGGAAAAGGCGCATTGGATGCAGCCAGCCTGATTCTCGACATGTGTTTTCCATACTTGGGAAATTCAATCATTTAAAAAATATTTACCAAGCTTTGTCTTTAATTAGAAAAACATGACGACGGATAAGGCGAGTTATTGTTTCTAAGCTAGAAATGTCAGAGATCCTAATGATGTCAGAAGATAAACCCCATTACTGACCCACGTACGCGCTGCCAGGCCGGCAAATGTTTCAAAGGTTTTTTTCATCTCCCCTCAAAGTTCAGCCCTTTACAGTCACAATTTATCAGTGGCTTCTTGGCCCCCACCAAACCTAATCAGTGAGGAGGAGGGAAGACTCCTGCCTGCAGATCAGCTAGATGGGGTGTTCTAATGCAAAAGAGCTTGCACAGCGGGGGAGGAACATGGGAGCCATTTGACTTCTTCGTGTTTTAACATCCTGACTACAGTACCGCCCCTGCACATGCAATTATGTGCCATCACCTAAAATAAGCAAATTAATCTCATTGGCACCTGGAAATGCCGCAGGCTGATATCCCCAACCTTTAAAAAAGTGTTAAAAAGTTTCTGCTTAACTAAGACCAACTGAAATATTTGCTCCTAAGAACAGAGCCACAAAATATTGTGTACCACAGTACCCACAAAAGAAAAGAAAGCTGATGGTGCTCCAAGCAAGAAAACCACAAGTGTTTGTCTGCCCAGGACCATGTGTGACCATACAGATGTACCCCACACTACAGCTGCTTTTCCACCTCCGTTTGTTCAAGCACCTCCAGTCAGATGCAGAGACTCCACAGGCAGGATGCACAACTTAAAAGTATAAAGCAAGTATTTGTTGGCTAACAGATACAAAAGATAGCTGGGATGTACTGAGTTATTAAGCTAAGCATTTGTGCGCTCACCAGTCCTGATAAGGCCTCTGAAGAGTCAGGCAGGGTCCCTGGATCAGCTCGCCAGCGCTGCCCAGCTGCTGTCTGCCGCCAGCCCAGTCCCACCAGAGCCGGTGATGCTCAACCCAACCATCCCTCACCAGTCCAGCCTACTCCCACCTACACCGACAATGTACAGCCTCCCTGTTTTCTTTCCTATAGGTTTTTATACCTCCTTCTCCTCCTCCTGTTGCCTCCTGTCAGAAATGATAAAATGCACACACAAGCCAAGTGGGAGCATCCCAGGTGATATATTTGGAGGAACTTGCTGTTACAGCAACTAGGTGCACTATTAGGAAGTGATAGACTAACTCCCAAGAGATCATGAGGATTAAAAATATGGATGCACGTAGTTCAGGGAGAAGCTGGTATTGACACTAACAAACCGGTGTGTCTATTAAGTCCACTTGGAGAAAAGCAGCAGTAATTCTGCAAGCACTCACTAAGCATTCATCCGATTATTTTATGACATCCACAGAAATAAAATGGCTAATGCTACACTTTTCATTCAAAATCATACCTGTAATGAAAAAATTCTGTAATATTTCAAAAAGCTTCAAAGTGTCACTGATAGACCCAAAGTCAAGACAACAGCATACCATTTATCTTCTGAAAATATCCTTGCAACCCAAGGTTGAGGGCTATTATCAACTACTATCTTAAATACCAACATAAATCTACACTGGACAAAATCCCTGCCTGAATAGCCTGATCCTTTAAATTATACCAAGACCACAAAGCATGTCTTTGAGGAAAACATATGTGCAGACTTTGACCTCAAGGTCCAATTGCCAGATAAGTTACTACCTGTAGAAGTTAGTGCTACTCTCTCTAGAAGAACATGAAACGGAGTAAAGAATGTTTGAACTGAGCTCTAAGGTCAGGGTTGATTAACTTGAAGTGCACAAATACAGCCAAAACAACATCCATGACACTTTTCATAGCTGAATCAAACATCCGTGGGTACACAGGTGGGATGCAGCAGGAAAGGATGGGAAGGTGATGGGGACAGAGGAGAAGTTTTCTGCTCCAGACATGGGCTGGACAAGTGCCTTCAGTATGGTGGTTTTTGGCCTTGAAGAGTTTCACGTAAATTGCCTGTCTGGGTGGAAGCACTGACTCCAGGACTTTCTATATTGGAGGGGGAGAGACAGATTCACTTCTCACCTCTGTGAATTTTACAGCCACCCCCTCCTTCTGACATCAAAGAGTTCACCTCTGATTCTTGCCAGCAAAAGGTAAACCTGAGCAGTCCTCCTCCCCACTGCAGTGTTTCATGGCAACATCTTGAGATAGCTGCAAAGCCTTGGCAGCTCAGGCTGATGGAAAGTGTACTCAGCTCACTATTCCACTCCAGTCCTGCTTTTAAGAGTCAGCTACATGAGCTCTACTTGAAGTACATGCTCTTTTCTATCCCCAGAGAAGGTGCAAATCACAGAATCACAGAACAATCGGGGTTGGAAGGGACCTCTGGAGATCATCTAGTCCGACCCCCTGCTAAAGCAAGGTCTCCTCGAGCAGGCTGCACAGAATCACATGCAGGAGGGTTTTGAATGTCTCCAGTGAAGGAGACTCTGCAAAATCAAAAAACTTTTCTTCTCTGACTGCTTTAAAAAGTCAGTTTATTTCATGCTTCTGAACACTGGTGCAAGGGAAGAGAAACACTGTAAGCCTTTAATTTTACAGTATATGAAAATCAAGACTAAGTCCCTGAAAGATCTATCTCCCCATTGGAAATATCTATGTAAGAAAAGCATGTTCAGAAGAGTCAGTATGTGCCTTAAAATAATATGGAACATCCCAAAGTTTCAAAGCAGTTCCATATTTCTTCCTTCTTTCCAGATCACTCGTTTCACACTGAGCACCGAACCATTTCTCTGTAATACATACCCAAAGAAATCAAGCAACCTCCTGACATTGCCAGCAACTGGATTTATAATACAGCAAAAATCACTGGGCTGATAACCAAGGCAAAGCATATAATTTGTGCTTATAAAAATGATGAGTCTACAGCTGGTTATTCACCTTCTTGAGAGCAAAGATAAAATCCAACAATGTTCTTGGGCAGACACTAGGCCCAAGAACTAAGTGATGTGCCAGCGTTCAGCCTGTTCAATAACTGGCACTAACAGGACATCATTACCTGCTCTATCTACAAAGCTGCTCAAGGCTATAAGGTGTATTTACGTGCTTATGCTCGTAAAAGAGCTGTGTGGCTCACCAGGGTCATCATTAGCCCTTCACCAATGGATGCCGAGCTGCAGGCGTATTAAAGGTGCCTAAGAAATGATGCTTTAGCTGCCGCCAAGTCATCCAAAGCATCCCAGGTGCTTGTCACCCTCTCTTGCCAGTGGCTACTGCCTTGCTGTACCTGCTGGTGAAAGGTCAGTGCAATCACTTCCTGACTTGGTTCTGTCAGCGGGACCCAGATGAAAACCCTAATCTCAGACATGGTTTAATATTGCTAAACTGAGCGACTATATACACATTTACATGTTCTGGCCATGATCCGGAAAAACATTCAAACAACTTGCCCCAGGTTGCAGAAAGTGTCACAGCTGAGAGAGGAACTGGTTTCACATACCCATTGTGAAGCTATGGCTTTAGGCACAAGATCACTGTCTCCCTCAGCTTCTGTTATTTTATTTTATGTTATTTTAAAGCAGGATTTCGAAGGCCTGTCCCTCCCCCCAGCGCTCAGTCTAAGAGGAACAGGGAATCTCACCAGTCTTTGCATACACCATCAAGCTGTGCCATGAGCAGGCACACTGGGTGGGATTTGTTTCATCTAACTCCTTGTTGCCAAAGCCTAAGTCAGCTGTCCTGGACACCCCTTGCAGTCAATGAAAAAGCTCAGGCACCTCCAGTGTGTAATTTGACTCACCCAAAGAGAGATGTCCAAGACTGATGAGATGAATCACCCTCAGAAGCGCTTGCTTCTCCCCTGCGACTGCAAATGGAACTCAGAGGAAGGAGATCAGGCACAAAGGGCTGACTTTTGGACAGGGAGATTAAAGCAGATGACCTCACCCGAGCTCTTTCTGTAGGGCCTTTACTTCAAGGCAGACAAAATGAAAAGCCCTCTATGGCAGCGAGGTTAGGAGCCCATCACCCAGGTACCAGGGTTCTGCAAACCCCCATGGATGTTACCATGGCTTGCTCACTGCTGTGTCCTCCTCCCGCCACAGCCACCTGGGCCACCTTTTTAAGTCCGCATGCTTTGACAGACTAATATTTGCAATTGCCTTAAGGGATAAGAACCTCACCCTGAACATCTCCACACATTTTGCACTAAGCAGCACGATAAAGTCTTCACCCACCCTCTGCAATTTCCATCACTTGGTAATTCCTTCCCCGTATCGGGAATGAAGCTTTCAGGGTGGTTTCCACATTAGCATCAGCATCTATCTTTACATTGCTTCCCTATGAGCAATCACACTTCATTTCATAATTCCCTCATTTCCTCTGAGCTTTGGGATGTGCTTTTAACTGCTTTTCTCCTTTCACTGAACTATGACTTATCAACAGCCGCCTCCAGGCCATGATCCAGCCCCGTGTAAATGGCCCGGCCGGGGCCCTGCCCTCTGGACATCCCTTACAGAGGGACATCGCGGCTCTGGCAGGCACCTCAGCTGAGACGCTCTCCATCCACTCCCAACTGTGGATAAACAAATACTGTGCGCAGAGGCATGGATGAGGAAAACATCAGGAGGTTAATGTGGTGAGAGGCACAGGCTCACCATCTACCCTGCTCCTTGTTGCGCTTCCCTCTCTCCAGCCGACCCGGTCGCTTTCAGAGAGCAAGTGCTGCGGTAACAAACCTGCCCTGAGAAACGCACAACAGCAGCAGGGCTCCGGTTACCCACCAGCCCGAGTAGCAGAGGGTGCTGCACCAGACAGGCTTCACCCAGACACGCCGGGTCGGGGCCCACCTGAGCCCCTACAGGTCCAGCTGCTGCCGAGGCCACCGGCTGTTCCCAGCCACGCCAGGGGCGAGCCGGGGGGCTGTGGCCAGTAGCGCCGCTGCTGCCCGCCCCTCTGCCTGCGCGGCCACGGCCACCGGGTCCCCGCCCGCCCGGGAACCGCTGGGAAATGCCGGGGGCCACGTCGGGGCCGGTATGAGAGGCGGGGCTGCCCAGGGCCGCTGCCGGCCCGGCCGCCCGACACTGCGGGCCAAGCACGGCACGCCAAGCACGCTAACCCGGCCCGGGCACCGCTCGCCTTCACGTACCGACGTGCGCAGCGGGCAGAGCCGCGCCGGGCGCAGCCCCCGCCCTGCTCCCCCCGGCAGCGCAGGGCAGGGCAGCCCCGGGGGGCTGAGCCCGACGGCGGGGCCGGCCCCAGCACTGCCCGCCGCTCCCCGCCTCCAGCCGCGCCGTCCCCCGCCGCCAGAGGCCCGGCCAGGCCGAGGCGGCCCCGCCGCCCGGCCCCGGCCCCGGCCCCGCTAGGCCCTTCGCCCCCGGCCGAGCGGCGCCGGGCGAGCCGGCGCCTCCCCCCGCGCCGCGGCTCTTACAGTGGCAGCCGCCCGGGATCCCCACCATCGCCCGGCTCCTCGGCGCCTCCTCCCGCTCCCCGCCGCGGCCCCTCCGGCCCGGCCCGGCCCTTCGCCGTGACGCTACCGGGGGCGCGGCCTACCCGGCCCGCCCCGGCAAGGCCGCGGGAGGCTTGGCCTGCTGCCGGGTAGCGGAGCGGGGAGCCCCTGGTTGACCACAGGCAACGCTTTATATATGAATTTAATTCTGAATTTTAGCCTAGTTGTGGCTTACGGCCTCCCCAAGACCATGTCACCTTATTCCCACTTGTGTGCTGAGGCCGCCCCGGTAACACAGAGGTGTCGGGGCCTGGGCCTGCGGCCCAGCGCTGGGGTCTCGGTGGTGTCACCAAAGCTCTGAGCTGCCTCCTGGCACTGCCTAGGCCCAACTGCAGTTGCCCAGCTATGGGGTATCCACTTCTCCAGGCAACCAGCGTCTCACCCCCTTCATCGTGAAAACTTTCTTCCTTATATCTGATCTAAACTGACCCTCTTTCTGTTTAAAACCGCTGCCCCTTGTTTTGTGACTACAGGCCTTGGTAGAAAATCTCTTTCCAGCTTTCATATAAGCCTTTATCTATTGAAAGCTGCGATAAGGAAGAAAGGGGCTCTTCCCAAGTACCAGCTAACTCAGGGTCCTTCTGTGGAAAAGCCTTGCTACAAGCTCTCATGGTTAGGTGTGCCGTTGTTGGCCAGGGAGCTTTGTGTCAGGAGATCTCCCATGGACTGCTGCATTGCCACAACTTCCCCAGGGAGTCTGGCCACAGGAAAACACAATTAGATCTACAGGGAAAAAAACCCAGAAGTTAAGTCAAATATTCACGGCAGTGCTGAGACATGGTTTAACTCCGTAAAGTCCAAAGCCTGAGTGCTGTTTACCTCTGGTGGGTACCTCAAAACCCGGAAATGTCGGAGCTTGTGATGATGAGTTCTTCACCGAGAGCCTGAGAGTCCTGCCTAGGATTTTTGAGGCTGCAGCCTCTTGGTGAAGGCCAACTGGCATCTGAAAACTAAGCACAACCTTGCTCCCATCCTGGAGGGGTTTGCCGTGATAGGTGTTCTCTAGGGAAACTGCAAGTAGGCCAGCTGGGTCAGGGACTTCCTGAAAGACTTGAAGGTAGCTGTAGGAGGAAGATCATGTGTCTGCAAATTGGGTTATAGCCAGTGTTTCTGTAAAATATATATGTCATCCTGGAAGCAGGGCCAGGACCCAGTCTCCTGTCCTAATTAGAACTCCTCACCACCAGTTAGCAAGTCAAGCTGGTACCAGTGTGGCTTTTGATGCCCTGCTGTCTCTTGGCTCAGCCTTGGCAGAGCTCATCACCAGTGAAGGAGAGCTCATGGGATGGAGCAGGAGATCCAAAATGACTGCCCTAAGGCACTATCCATCCTCTCAAGTTGCTGCCTGTATAATCAAGGCAGTAAAAGCTGAGCGCCCTACTCGGGTCTTGGGGGAAAAAGGGTACATGGGTCAGGGCTGCTCTTTCCCAGTAGGACCGTGCTCTCAACAAACTGGGTTTGGGCCTACCCAGTTCTGGGCTGGTGGTTGTTGGCCTGCAGCCTGTTGAAAGGTGAGCTGTGGTGCACTGCAGCTCAGCAGTGGTTATATCAGGGAGCCACAGGCTTGTTTTGAGTTTGCTGACCAGGAACAGGAATCTCTTGGGCCCAGATGTCCCGTGATGGAGCAGATCTAAATATGCACTAAGATGACAGAGGCATCTAGTCCCATTGTCCTTGTTTTGAGTCAGTGGCTTTGCCTCCTCCCCTTGCAAGGCACCAGCACTTCCCTGGACCAGCCTGCCCACCAGAGCCTGCATCCCCCACGCAGCTCTTATCTCCTGCTGCGCTGGCTGCAGCTTGGCTCTGGCCTGTGTTTACCACCACTTCATTTCAGTGTCATCTGCAGCCTCGCTGTGGCCAAATTTACACTGGCGAAGCTGAAAGGGCTGTTGTATGGGGTGCTGATAAGGGCTTTGGTTTAATTTAGCTAGTCTCCAAAGCGGCAGGCTGGGCTCCATCAGAAGCTTCACCAACATGGTGGGCCCTGGCCATCTGGCGGTGCTCCTCAGACATAGCCTGGCATGTCCCTGAGGCTCACCCACGCTGCAGCCCTCCTTGTGCCTGAGCGTGGAAGCAGAGATGGGAATTGCTGTTCTGATGGCATCGGGCCGTTGCTGCCCTGCTCCGGGTCCTGTGCCTCCTGGGCACCATGACCGTGGGGGGACATGCCCTGGTGTGAAGTGTCACTGCCTAGAATGGGAGTAGCGAGGAGAGCTGGGACTGCAAAGCAGAGTGCTGAGATGTGCTGGGGAAAGCTCTGAAGGAGGAGCTGATGTATCTTCAACTTCCTTTCTCTTTAACAGCTTTGGTGTTGCCCAAGGTAAAGCCGTGTGGGCACAGAGCAGCTCCATGACAGGGTCTGCATTGCTGCTTTGTTTCTAAAGATGAAACAGCTGCAGATGGAAACCTGAAAGAGGAGAGGATTGTGCTAAATAACACCAGGATAGAGCACATACAGGGCTTGAGCTTGCAGACCTCAATGCTGATAAAAGACGTGGGAGCTCAGGACTGCAGCTTGGGATGTTTCCATAGTCATATGTGACTTCCCCACAGAAGCAAGGTCTAGTTTCTACTGAGACAAAGAGGTGTGAGCAGGGATTGGTCTCTCCATGCTCTTTCTCGGGGGATCTGAGATGAGTAGTGCCAGGGTTGTGGGCAAGACCTGGAGCGTGGGCATGGTCCTTTAGGGAGGATGATCTCCGGACCCTGATAGTCTGCGAGCAGAGGGACCCTGTCACTGAGACACACACTGCTGCTTTAGCCTGCCCTGTGGGGAGCACCTCTTCCCCACCTCCAACCCCACAGATTTTCAGCCATACAGTGAGCTGAGCTTGTGTCATTCTCTCTGGAGCTGGGGTAGAGGTTGGGAAACATCAACAGCCATCGAATGAAGGAGTCAGTTGCAATTTTTGCTCTGTTGATACACTGGTACACAGAGCAGGGTTTATTTGCTCTAAGAGAAAAAAAAACAACACTCAGCCTTTATGAGTATGGATTTATGTTCTGCGTCCAACCGAGCAACAACTGTTCACTTAGCTGATGGATGTTTCTATACGTCCTTGCTCTACAGGCACATGGACTTTATTTGGAACCCTTTTTATCATTTAAATATGATGTACTTGGGACAAGATAAAGACTTCTCAGCCCAGTGCAGTATGTTCGCACATGCATCCTAGAGAGGTAGTATGTATGTCTAAATATATATATACGTGTATCACACCCAAATAAGCATCCATAGTTTTGCAAACAGCATTTTTAGGACTATAAATACACAGCCACTATACACGTTGTATATCTATAGCCAGTAAGACACAAAACCCCTTAAATTGTTCATACATGCACTCCACAAGGCAAGAAATGCTCCCATCATCTTTAACACATTTAATTGCCTGTGAGACAAACAGTCAAGTCATGGGCTGTGTTTTTCCATGGTGTACTTCTCTATTTGGTGCATGGGGGAATGGTGCTTGCCCTATGAACAGGTACTTGGCATCTGCTCTGTTGATTTGCTGGCATCCCATACCACAGCTTGTGCCACGCTGCGTGAGCTGTGCTCTGAAGACGGTTCTTTTCAGTTCTGTTTGCTGTCCTGCCACGTCCTCACCTGTACCTGAGCACTGATGTAAAGCACCCTTCTGGGTCTGATCTTCTTTCATTCACTGGGATCCTTCCATCTTCTGCTCCAGCTCCTGCAAAGGTCCTACCAAAGGAAACCTCCTTCATTGCATGGTCTTGAGTCCACCTCTGAATAAAGCCTGTCTACCAACATGACAAATGTGGGTGCAGGTGGGAAGCTTGGTCTCTGGAAGCAGGACTTTGCAACCTTGCTCCCATTCTTCTGAAGTGTGGGTTTGTGTGAGCTCCCACCTCGAGGGAGGCCCTGTACAGCAGGGTATGGACCAAGGTGGGTCACCAGCAGGTTTGAGGTGCTTAGGTATCTCTCCTGGGCTCTGTCCCTGCAGCTGGTGAGGTAGCTGAGAGCAGCTGGAGGTTGTTCTCTCTGTGGATCTGTGTTAAAAGGAGGGAGTGGGATGCTGAGCTGGAGGTCTCCCAGGTTGGGGGGGGGGTCTCAGCTGATGACCGTGACCATGGTCTGGACCAAGCTCTCTTGGGCAAAGATGTATGCACATTCTTGCTTCCCCCACAGCTCAGCTCCTTCAGCCTTGTCCTGCATCTTCCTCCTGCCTTTGCTGTCCCTCCCAGGTCCCGCACTGGCTCAGTCCTCCCATTTCCTCTACAGGGAGGCAACTCTGGTGGCAAGGGTTAATGGTTCTGGTCAAAGAAAAGCGAACAGAGGAGCAAGAAGGAAAGTTATTTGGAAATCTCTCATTTCACAGGCATGTGTAGCTCTAAAAATGCTGAAGAAAGAGTAATTAGGGTCATAAAAATAAGTGGGAAAGGAGATAAAGGGTTTATCTCACAGGGCAGGTCATGGCAGAGTAACCTGCCTGCTTCCATCACTGGGAGCTGGTTTTCAAAACAAGGCAAAATGGAAAGTTTAGTACAAGCATCATTATCGTGGGTGAGAATGAGTGAAAAGAGAGCAGGGCAGATGGTGCCAGAAGGGGATGTCTGGAGCTTGGTGGAGTTTCCCAAGGTCAGTCCTGGTGCTTGGTCAGTGTTTCTCCTGGCACGCTCTGAGCACATGGAGGCAGGTCAGCATGGCTCAGAGAGGCAGGCGTGCCTGGTGCCAGGAGGATGGGATCTCATCGAGCAAGAACTGCTGGAGGAGGGGTGGCATGAGACCTGTTCACCAGGTGGCAGGCCGAGTGCACAGCAGCTATCAAACATGAACAGGCAATAATTCTGTGATAAAATCTGGAGATATCATTTATCACACAGGTCTGTTTCTTTAAACATGAATGTTTGAACCTGAGAGTGTCCATCCCAGCTTAGAAACTCTAATTCTGTCCCGAAACCATCTCAGATCTTTCTCATTTTTATATTCAAGCTGATGGATGCCTGCTGCAGCCCTAAAGATGGTGAATATCACATTTGTTTTTCAAAGGCCATCTGGCTGCATTTCTTCATTTTTTGAGAAAGCAGTGACACTGGCAGTGCTGCATTACCCCCAAAATGCCCTGTGCTGGGAGAATAAATGACTGGAGGGGCAGAAAGGAGACGTGAGCATTCAGTAGTCAGGGCAGTGTCAGGGCAGGGATGTGCATCACTTTGCGAGATCTCTCAGCTCTTCACTGAGATGAAGAAGCTCACCATTTGGGATCTCAGGAGACACAAGTGGGTTCCCTCCCGTGTTGTCTGCTCCTCCAGGTCACTGGCTGGCCAGGCGCCCACACACTCCTGCAGCTCAGGGTTTCAGCTCTGGGTTTCTTGCCCAGTGCATGCAAAGTGTGATGGCCTCTGCAGGGACGTCTCTCTGCCAGGGTCCACAGACCTACTGCCTGTATGCAGTGAGACAGCTCAGTGCCAGGCAGGATCAGGCCAAAGTGATGCAAAACCAAGAGTCAAAGATGAGTTGTCAGACCCTGCCATGGCTCCCATGTATTGCAGGAGCTGAGGAAAGCCTAGCCCTTGCACTGGTTTGGACTTGTCAGTGTCCTGGTTTCAGCTGGGATAGAGTTAATTTTCTTAGTAGCTGGTGCAGTACTGTGTCTTGGATGCGATGTGAGAACGATGTTGATAACACACTGATGTTTCTAGCTGTTACAAGTAATATGTTATGTAAACTTTATATTAAGTCAAGGACTTTTCAGTTTCTCAGGCTTTGCCAGTGAGAGGGCTGGAGGGGCATGGGAAGCGGGGAGGGGACACAGCCAGGTGCCCCAAACTAGCCAAAGGGATATTGCATAGCACAGAACGTCATGCTGAGTATATATGACCTGGGGGAAGAAGGAAGGGGGGCTGTTCAGAGTGATGGTGTTTGTCTTCCCAAGTCCCCGTTACGCGTGCTGGAGCCCTGCTTTCCTGGGGATGGCTGAACACCTGCCTGCCAATTGAAAGCAGCGAATGAATTACTTGTTTTGCTTTGCTTGTGTGTGTGGCTTTTGCTTTACCTATTAAACTGTCTTTATCTCAACCCATGCGTTTTCTTGGTTTTACTCTTCCGATCCTCTCCCCCATCCCACTGTGGGAGAGTGAGCAAATGGCTGCGTGGGGCTGAGTTGCCAGCCAGGGTTAAAGCATGACACAGAGGATGATGCTTCCCAGGTTGTCTTGCTTGTGGCTTCTGCTGTCCCCCTGGGGGCAGGGACAACACCCTGCAATGGGGACACCAGAGCCACAGTGCGCTTTGGTGTCATTCAGGGACCTGCAGCCACAAAACTGCTCAAACTTTTAACTTTGCAGTCTGAAAACACCCCCTTTTCTTGGTTCAGAGCAGCACTCAGCTAAGCCTGTGCCTAGCTGTGCAGGCTGCCTACCATCTGGCACAAGCAGGACCAAGTAGAGTTAAATAAATGTTAAATACACACTAATACCATGTGACACTAGCAAAAGGCAATGACTTCAAGCTTGAAGAGTCTGGTTATGTAAACAGCATCCTGAAATTAATATTTACCTTTTAAAACAAACAGATATTTGGGGTGTTTCATAGTCTTTCTGCCCAGCAGATGCCAAGAACAACAGCTTGGTACTGCAGGGAATTGGCTTGACAGCTCAGGGGACAGTAAACTCCCCACCAGTCTCCAGACTGCGTGGTCAGAGCTGGTCCCTCTCTTTTCAAGCAGATAAATTCACACAAGCGCCAGATTAATCTTTGCTCAGGAGCTGCAACCTCTAATGAGGAGCAGGAGCTGCCCTGACATCGCAGCCAGGGAGTGGGGATTCGAGCAGCAGATGGGCTGAAGGACGAAGGGTTTGGGGATGCTCAGAGCAAACCCTTGCCCAGAGGACCTCTGGGGAGGCAGAAGGGCTGTCTCGTGGTGGGAATGCTGCTTGGGTGCCACCATCACTGCCAGCCTGGCCACTGTGCTCCATTTCCAGCCAGACCTGCACCTGTGGGGTAAATCCCATGATTTCTTTACGGGGTGATTGTTTTGCGAATGACAACCAAAGCCCCTGTCAGAGCACAGCTGGGCTCAGGGGTGGGTGCTGCCTGCACATCCCTGGAGTGCCCCTGGTTTCTGCTGCTCCCCCATGAAGAGACCTCATGGCCATCCCCATTCTCGTGTGAGCACTCAGGACTTTCCTGGGGTTTACTATGGTGTTTTAATAATTTTTTATCATTTTTCCAGCAATGGGACATGTATACCCAACACAGACACAAAGCAAAAGTCAGCTGCTACCCTGGAGGTATTTGGGAACTCTGTAAATAGGGATGAGTGGAGGCAGGGGTAGGCACCTGGTTTCAGCTTTAATAGGATATTTTTTGCAGTTGTCTGAGCAGAAGGAGCTTTAGGTGCATCTTGCAGCTCACCACTTCTGCCATCACCCACTGTCTGACTTTATCTCACCCCTGTGCTCCTAATGCGCCTCCTCAGCTTCATCCCTGGCACTGTGCTTTCATCGTCTTCCTCCCGGCTGGGGATGGCTCTTCCTGGTCAGCTGTGGTGCTTATCCCCTCTCACATCCCATGCCTGGCTGTGGGTGCACTCCTCCCACCTGGCAGCTCGCCGAGGATTTTTGGGCTGGCGTGGCCGTGCGGGGGTCATGCTCACAGCCACCACGTGCCCATCCTGGCAGTCAGCTGGCTCCTACCTTGGAATTTCAACTCCCCCCAGCAGATTATCAGTGCATTTTTCAACCTCCCGTGGAAGGGGAGGGAAGGGGCATGGTGAGCTGGTGGTGCTGGGGATGCATCAGGGCTTGGAGCTGAGCTGAGGATCCCAAATCTGGCCCTCCAGGACACACTGATCCCATGAGCATCACATCCCATGTGAGGGGACATGGGGCTGCCACCTGCTACTCGCCCGCCGCGCAGCTGCCAACTTGGGATGACAAACTGACACCCGCTTTTGGAGGCTGTTACCTGCCAGGCACGGCAAAGTAAACCCAATAATGCTGGCAACGTGTGGGTGGGTGCCGGGGCGGGCCGGGGCTGGGAGGATGTGGGTAGGCTCTATTACCCCTGTAAAATAAAAACCAACAATGATGCTGGCACGGCTGCAAGTGGGGCCCCTCTGTGGGCAGTGGGGGGTGATGGGGACTGATGAAGCAGGTGACACCCCAAGAGTGATGTTGAGCCAAGCTAAATGCATCAAACTGTACAAGCTATAGGATGCTCAGGTGCCAGTGGAAGGGCTGCACCCTGCCAGGGGTGCTCAGTTCCACAGTGCTTGAGCTGGAAAAAATAGTGCATTTGAATAAGGATTCATGCTGAATGCGTCTTTCTTTTGAAATCTAAACATCTTTGCATTTAAACCGTTGACAATGTATGTCAGGGCTTGCAGTTACGGTGATTTAAAACATGGTAGTGAGCAATAGTAAGCAATAGTAGAGCAAATAGTAAACAACGCATCTGCAATGCCAAAGTCGAAGGGGGAACCTGCAACTCTTTGCAGGGGATCGGGACTGGCTGATACGACAAACAAGCTTTGACGATTGCCTCGTCGGGAAGGGCCATTGGACTATTTTCTGACTTTGCTTCCTTCAATTAGTTCAGTTTGCTGATGAGGTCAGCCAAAGTTGAGCTGGAGAAAGCGGGGGAGTTTTCCTATCAAGTGACAACTTCAGGCTAAAGCTGGGAGGATGCGATCAGGTCACTGGGAGGTCTGTGGGGATGCAGGGACAGGGGTGCAGCGGGTGGGTCTGGGGGATGCTGTCAGCCCTCCCACTTCCTGGGCCAGGTCCAGCTCTGGAGGGTTTGTCCAAAACGTGCTTGTGTCTCATGTCTGCACTACATCTCCGTGTCCCCTTACTAATTAAAACCAATTGGTTATGATGTTTGGCACATAGTAGTTGAATGACAATTTTTCCTAACTAGTGGTTGATTTAAATGAGACAAAACCTGCATCTCTGCTATTGAGTGGGTTACTTGCATTTTATATGACAGCCTAGAAACCGAGGCTCTGAATAAGCAGACTCAAATAATCCCCTCTGAACTGGAAAAAAAGAAATACTGGATTTTTGAGGAAGAGCCATAAACAGGCATGTTTTCAGAGTTGGGAGCAGGAGCTGGTCTTTCTTCGGGGAAATAGCCACAAGAGCTTGGTTAGGGGTGGTGGTTTAGAGCAAGTTTTCCTTCCTGCTGATTTTGATCACAGACTTTAATCACTTTGCCTTGCCTGTTTCCAGCTTGACGAACAGTTTTGTCTGAGGATTTCTATGCCCTGGGGTTTCTAAGAAGTATTTCTAGAATATAGAAGAATAATATAAAAGAAACATTTTTGGAAGAATGTATATAAAACGTACAAATATACATATGTAAATCTATAAAAGATGTATAATATATAGAATATTATATAATAAATAAATTTAAGAAATACTTCATTTCTTATCTGAACACAACCAGAGAGCAGGAATTCTGTTATGGATAATGAGGGCTGCAAATGATGGAGCAGGGGGAAGAGTTTTGCTGGGGGTGCCGAGTTGGGTACAATTCCCCCCGGCCATGCCCTTGCACCGCCAGCACCACTGTCCACCCTTCCCTGTTCATGCTGGACGCAGGCAGTGGGATTGCAACTGGTGTGTTGGGGGTGGGGGATCCCGATACCCCTGCGGCAGCCACGATTGCTCTGCAGCGAGCTGGAGAGGTAGGAGTGTTTCAGGGCTGTGGAGATGCCACTCTGCAGGGCATCGTGTTGACTTGTGGATGCTCTACCCCGTGCTTGGCATGTGCCATGGCTCCAGATCCAGTCCTGGTCACCTTCCTGCAGACACTGCTTTCCTAGAAAGTTCTCCCTGCTGCCGGCTGGCCGGTCCCAGAGCACCCACCGCAACCTGGCCCTGGCACTAGAGATGCCATCAGCCTGAAGATGAGCAGGGAGCAAACCCAGCAGTGCCGGGACTCCTTCCATCCCCACGCCAGGGCTGCCGAGCCCAAAATAAGACTTGTCGGAGAGACCAGCTGTGTTTGGGCTTGCAGGCGGGCACGTGCATGAGTGTGCAACAACACATGGGTGTGCTCATCCTACCCTGCCACATTGCCTGGCTCTGCCTGCCCCACAGCTGGCCTTTGGCAAGTCCCCCCAGCTCTGGCTGTCAGTGTGGGGGTGCATAATCCAATTTTATTACAGATTTTTTTTTAGTAAGTTTTGGGGGAAAAGATAAATCCAGGTATGCTAGGGAATTAAAAACTGGTGTAACATCTAAGCCTTGAGTGCAGCCTTCTCTCCCAGCCACCTCCTGACCCACATCCCCCGAGCTGGGGCTTGCTGCCCTGGGCTGCCGGGTGATGTGGCACGGATTGGCTTCAGCTGGGGACATTTCAGCTGGGCCATGCACCGTGTTAATTTGGATGGAATTTTGTTTTGGAAAAGAGGGAACAATTGTTTGATGTTTTTGTTCCAAACTCAGGATTCGTTTTATGTGATAAGCCGTAGAGCGGGAGATCAGCAGAAATTGAAGTAATGAGTTTCACTGTTACCGACTTTAAGAAAAATAATCCATTAACTGGCAAATTCTGAAATGTCACAATTTTCCTGGCTGTTCAGCACAAAAACCAATCTGGAAGTGTCAGTGTCAGTATCTGAGCTGCCATCAGCCCTGTGAGCCCGGTCAGCTCCCGAGACCTTGGCAGTTCCTGGGCCGGGTCCCCGTTTGCTTTGCTGCCTTAGAGGGGCCTCTGACTGCGCATCATGTTTTTTGCATGAGGATGTCAGCCTCGCCGGCATCTCTGAGTGGCATCTGGGGCTCTGCCCAAAGTACCAGGAGGGCAAGGGCATTTTTTTGGCCGTTTTACTCATGGCTGGACCACCTGCCCCGGTCGTCGATGTGGTACTTGCCCCAGGATCGTGCCTCTGCCGGCCGGAGCTGGACCAACTGGCAGCACAGGGTGCCCTGGGAGCAGCCAGCTCCAACGGGGAGCAGTGGGTAGTGCAAAGCCCGTATCAGCAAAGATTTCCTGACAAACAGTGCGGCTCATTGTCTGTTCTCATTTATAAACTGCTCCACACCAGCCATCTGATATCCATTATTACAATTACAAACAACCCACAGTAACTCTCCAGCTGGTCAGCTCCATCCTAACAGCACTGCAGCCATTCAAGGATGCCATATGGTACCAGAGTTTCCAAAGCCGCATTGTCAATCAGCCTTATTAATTTCTGAGTTCATTTCTTTTCTTTTTAGGGATTTTTTTTTTTTGTTCTATATAAGACAGGGACACTTCTCTAGCCTTAATTTGGAATATGCAGCTTGACAGAATAATTGAAACATCTACATCTACAAGGCAGCTGGCAGGGAAAGGAAGAGCCTGAACTCTGCAAGCAGCCCCCCGAGTAATGGTGCTCATGCAAGACCTCCAAGTGTCTCTTACCATATATACCACAGTGCGTGCCACGAGAATATTAAAAACCCATTAGATCCGGAGTGCCGGACATGGCTGGCTTTTTTACTGCAGATGGAGGGTTGCTAATGGCCATTTCCCTTCGATCTCTTAGTCTCCTTTGAGCTATATTTATTTTTTACCCAACATTTTGGAGCCTCTGGGTGGTATTACTGGAGACGGTTGCAGATGCTGGGATGCTGCCGGCTCTGCCCGTGCCTGTCCTGCAGCAAGTGGGCACCCGGGCACATTCCCAGGTGCTGCCCGACTGCGTCTGCACTGCTGCCATCGGGTGGATCCTCACTTTGGGGTGATTTGTGGGGAAAGGGCTACTTTTGTACCAGGCCAATTCCATGTGACACCGTTGCAGTCAGCTGTATCATCTGTCTGTCACCGTGTCATTGCAGCTCATGGCGAGGCAAAGGGCTGCCTCTAGCCCAAGCACGGGCACTGGGTGCAGCTACTCCCAGCCCTGCAAACACCTCAGGTCATAGTGGCCAGGTGTTGCATCTTCTGTGCTCACAGCAGCTGGCTGCAGGGGCTGGTGGGGTTTATTTTTCGCTTTGCTTTTGCATTTTAAAGCAAAACCAGCAATCACCAAGGGACAGTTTATTTTCTCGGCTTGAGGAGCCTGGATTTTGTGGTTCTGAAGTGCTTGGTCCTGACTAAAGCTCAGCACCCAAACTCCAGCAGAAGCTTACTTCCCCAGGGGTGGGATAGAGGTGATAGTGGGGAGCAGAGAAGGGAACCTTTCAAGATGAGCCACTGGCAGCATGGCACCCTCAAAGTGTCCCTGTGAAAATGTCTCAATATGTTTTCACATTTGGTGTCTCCCCAGTTGGCTGTGTCATGTTTACATGCCCGAGCAAAAGCTGCCTGTGAGGCTATGGGTGCCTCTGGCAGCATCCCCAAAAGTGCTGGGCTGTGGGTACCACGCCTGGAGGGCTGGCAGAGCTGCTTGGCATGTTATTTAGCTCCCAGCTCCAGTACACGGCCAGGGAAACGGGAAGCAAGCTGACAAGAGAGAGGAATATCCAGGAGCTCTGTGCAGTGTGGTGGGTGAGAGTGGCACATTTCGGGAGCTGTGCATTATGCAGATCGCCTGGGATTATGTAAAACCTCTTTGTTCTTCCTCCCCATTGAGGGCAAAGAGCTCTGTGGGGCCAGGACAGTTTTGGGGGGAGGGAATCTGCAGCCGCACAGATGGTGACACTGGGGCTTCAGCCACGGGAGGAGGACCTCACCTGACTGACTGTCCCACAGTCCCTGCAGGCATTTCCCACATGGCTTTTAGCTCTTTGGAGGCAGGTCCCAGCTTGGGGAGCCCAGTGACCATCATCCAGCACCAAGCTACAGCCTGGCCAGGGGCTTTACTCACCCAGGGCTGTGGTGATCATCCACCCCTGGCAGGAAGCGCTGGGAATGTCAGCCGTCTCCAGTAGCATCTCTTCAGGGATGGCTTTTTGCTAGTGTGCAATATGCACCGCTGCAGATGCCTACACCCATGAAAAATGCAGGTTTTGGTGCTTCTACCTCAGCATGGGCTGGGAGCCCCTTTCACATGGTTATTCCTTACTGCCATCGTTTTTTTTCTTACCCAATGGACATGCTTTGAAAGGTACATTGAACTGGGTGGATTGTTTCATTTTTTTACAATAAAACATCTATTATTGGTGTTTTGCACTTGTTTGACTCCTGGCACAGAGTCCTGGTTCCCACCTGGGACTCTGCAGCTGTGGTTTGGTGCCCAGCTCGCACACCCGTGGGGATGCTGCAGGGCATGGGTGCTCGCCTGGTGGGCAGGGCTGCTTTGTGTCCCCACAGATGGTCACTGCCCCACGTTGAGTGCTGTGTGTGACCTGATCTCACCCAGCGCAGCTCACTGTGGGGTGCTGTGATGGTGGAGCAGCAGCCTGAAGCCTCCCTGGTACCTGTGGGCCGCATGGGCTGGGCTTATGTCACTGCTGAATTTTCATCTGGCTTCCCCTTACCCCCCAGTCCTCTCCAGTGTGCAGATGAAGGTTTCGCAGCCCTGTTTGGCACGGACGCCCAGGTGAAGCTCACTCTCCTGCCACTTCACGCCAGCTCTGAGTTTAGCACTGGTATTTTCCCTGCTTTGTGCTGCATTCGCCAGGACTGTGCAACGCCCCGTCCTTCAGGCCCCTGCTCCCCTCCTCGGCTTGGTATCTGGGACTTCCAGGAGGGCTGGAGGGCCAGGGTTGGGTGCAGTCGCCAGCAGTGATGGGCAGGACCCCTCCCCTCTCCCCATCCCACCACCATCCAGCACTGTCCCCCCATGCTGCTGTCAGCCCCCAGCAAAGCTCTTTCACTCACAGCCTCTCGTCACAGGGTACAAGACCTCCCTTTGCCCACAGGTTACACCTTTTTCCTTGAGTTCCTGTATTTGTGACATTTTGCTTGTTTTTCCCATGTCTTCCCCCCTCTGGCTCTCAGTGAACCACCCCACAATTTCTGCAGGAGGCTGCTCGCTTGCTTTGCATCTCTCTTGCTGCGGCCATGGGGACACCTGAGCCTCCATGGAGCAGCCCCTGTGCCTCCCCCTCTTGCTAATCTGGCACGAATGAGTTTGTCGCTCAAGATGCGATAGTGCCATGAGTCAGGCATTTTGCAGAGCCTGGCGTTGTGCAGCTCTATTGTTTCCCTAGATTCTCGATGACACTTGTTCAAAGGAGCCCTTGCAGCTGTGACATTTCTCGTAGCTTGGGAACACATCGGGAGAGTCTCTGGGATCTCACGTGGGTCCTTCCAGCCTGCCACTGCAGGGCCAGATGCTGCAGGGCCATGCAGTGCCCTTTGACTGTCCTGCAGCAGAAAGCCACTGCTCTTGGGTTTGTTTTCCTTTTTCCCCGGCCCTGATGCAATTTTGCAGTTATCCCATTGCACCCTGCAGAGCATCCAGTTGCCAAACCCATCCTCTTTCATGTCTCTGCCCAGCGCTGAGGCTCCAGGATCTGCACCATCACTGTTGCTTTTGCTTAGAGGGTTGTTGGGGTTTTTTTCCCCACATTTTTATATTTTTTGTGGGATTTTACTGTTTTCTCAGCATCCTTCAATTGTGATTTCACATACCTCAGGGATCTGACTCACTGCTGACACCATCTTTTCTGTGTATTGGGGGGAAGCCAAGCCAACATGACTTTCTGGTCTTATTCCTTCCTCTGCCTACGTGGTTCCTTCTTCTCCTCCAGTCCTTCCTGACAAGCACGGTTCCCCACGTGCCGTTGCTTCCCTGGGGCACCTCGCAGGAGCACGGTGCACGCCTTGCTTCATGCAACATGTGGCCGTTGTCCTCCGAGTAAGTCCTGGCATTGCCCGTGGCTGTCTCTGCTGATGCTTCCGGGGCTTGGAGCACAGGCTGGGCAGGGAAAGCCTCTGCATTAGCACCCCTCCTGACATCGTGATCGCAATTTATGCCAAGATTGGCAGGATAATATTTCCCTTTTTTTCCCCCAAGTCCTTTAGGGTGTTGGAGGAAAAAAGTCCACTCTACCAGCTGCTCTGCCCTAGAAGCTGCTGCCTGGAACTGTCTGCACCAGTGAGGGGCAGCGAAGCGGGCAAGCACCCATGCAACACCCTCAGCCCCAAGGCACGATGCCAAGGTCAGTGTTTTCTCCAGAGCCTGGCCCGCAGCAGCTTTCCAAGAAACTTTGGAGCAGGAAAAAAACCCCAATCCCAACCTTATTTTTTCATTTGCAGCTGGACCGAGGCCAGCTTTTGCAGCAGATATTTTTTGGTGAAAATGGAGCTGTTGTGTTTTGGCCAGCAACCTTTGAACAGCTCCTGCCTGGCCACCACGGTGGGACAGCAGAACCAAGGCCGGGAGGGGACAGCCGAGGGGCACCAGCCCACTCTCTGGAGGGTTTTGGGGCTGAGTCCCCCGTGGCGTGCCGCTGGAGGGGACTGGCTGCCTCTCCTGTGGGCTGTGATCATAACTTTGCTTTGAAAAATCTCCAGTGCTTTGTTCTCCCCCTGATACAATCCATTTGGAGCAAATGCAGTCTCGGAGCATCTTGCCAAGCCCGCAAGCTTTGGGGAGGCTGCTGTGAAGCATTAGCGGCAGATAAGGCCTCCTCAAGGATGGATGTCTGGCAAGGGAGGCGGTGGTGGTGGAGTCTCGCCTCTTATAGTCCCTGGCCTGGGGACTCTGCTGACCGGGCCGAGGAGCCCACAGGGCCTCTGCCAGCCGGGGCATGTCAGCCTCCACCTCTGCTCCTTCACCTAAGGGGCTCTAGGGCCTGGTCCTGGATGCTGCTGCTCCTTGTATCCCATCACTGATGGGATATACACCCCAGAGTGCCCCAGCATCCCGCAGCTCCCTTGGGACTCAGTGCTGGACCAAGCAAGGGGCAAGGGTATGTGGTTCGGTGGCAGTGGGGTTGGGATGGAGCCCCATGCTGGGGAACCTGGTCCTGAGCCCCAGCACTGTGGGAGCCAAGGCTGGACTCACCCCACCTGCAGCCGCAGGAGCGTGGGAAATTTTCAAGCCCCTGGAGGCAAATCCCCCTCCTGCCTTGTCCTGCCTGGTCCCTGTCCAGGCATCACTCCTGACACCCACCTCCCATGCCCCTCCAAGGGCTGAGCCCACCAGGCGGGTCCTGACATCCCAGATGGGTGCAGCGTGGCTGCTGCAAGCCCTGGTACTCCCCTCAGCTGCCCCCTGTGCCCCCAGTCCCTATGGCTCTGAGGCTGCATTTCTGTATGCGGCACCAGTAAGAAGCATTTATGTGCTGCGTTTGCATGGTGCAGCATTTGCACATAGTGCTCACTCCATGCAGCAGTGACATGCAGCATTTACATGCAACTTTATATGCAACATTTGCATGCAATATTTTTGACACGATGTCAGGAGGGGAGAAGAGATTTCCAGCCTTGCTGCCCTCTGTGCGTGGGTTAACCCATCAGCAGGCAGGGTTAGAGGTGCAGGCAGGGATGTCCATCCCTGTGAGGTGCTGAGCGGTGGGTGAGCAGTGCAAGAAGCCTGGGATGCAGGCTGTCCCCAGCCCCATGGCTCCACAGGGACCCAGGGTGCTCGGTGGCAGTTGATGGGGGGTGGTGGGAGCAGGGCAGGGCACAGTGGGGGAGGTTAATGCCGTTATAAGCCGGGGCAGGGGGTCTCCAACAGATGAGGCCTCGCTGGCCAGATGGGGAGACTCGTCTGCCGCTCACCAGGGCCACAAAGGAGGGTCCCCTGGTAGCAGCTGGTCCCAAGGAAGAGGTTAAGGAGACACGTGTCGGGGCAAAGCCCAAGGGTGGCAGACGCGGCCCCGGCCTTTGTCGGGGGTCACCTCCCATCTGACGGGGAGCAGGTGGGGCGGGGGCTACCCATGCCCGGGGCCGGAGGGGCGGCTGGCGGGCTCCATCATGGCAGCGGCCGGCTGCGGGGTCACAGCATTGCCTACGAGAGCTATTCAGTGCCCTGCTTTGTTGCTTTTGCAGATAATGAATCTTTTTTTTTTTTTTTCCCTCCTTTATTTTCCCCAGAAAGAATGGGAACAGCCCCGTGGCAGGAGATGCTGATGGGTGTTGCTGGACACCCTGGCCCAGAGCAGGGAACGGGGCAGGGGACAACGAGGGGGTTAGCAGCTCGAGAGCTCTGGCTGAGCATCCTGCCCGCCTGACTTGCAGGAGCCTGATGGGGACCAGGATGGGCGTCTATCCTGCCTACTCACTTCTCGTACCATCGGGCAAACTCCAGGCAATAGTTCATCTCTGGGGCTGGGACTGGCCGAGCTGCAGCCCCATGAGCACAGCTGGCCCCAGGACCCACTGTGGGGGGTGCACCGTGGGTGCCAGGATCCAGCCGGGGGGGGAGGCTCACCCCCAGCACAGCCCTGCACCCCTTGCCCGGCTCAGGCCCCTGCTGCCCCCTCTGCTCCCCCTCACCAGCGGCGCAGGGCTAATTTCAATTATCTTTTCCAGGCCATATGAATTCTATTAATATCAAAGTAATGAGGTAATTACTGTGATTCGGTGGAACGGCTGGGGAATTGCTTGGGATAGGATTTCACCAGCTGAGAGAGTAAATTAAAACCTCTCTTCGGAAAGGAGCAAAGGTCTGTATCAGAGGTGAGCGGGGGCCAGCCCCGGGCAGTGCAGTGGGTGATGTTCAGGCTGTCCTTCCCCGGGGCACACTGCTGCCATCCCTGGGTCCCCCCTTGTGCCGGGGGGCTCCTTTGGAGATGCCATGGGCTGGATGGGGAGCTCGCAGCAGGGGTGATGCCCCCCATCTCCTTGCTGCAGCCCCTCTAGCCCCTGCATGAGTCCCCCAAGGGCTCATGCCTGGAGCTTCCACCCTGGAATGTGGAGGGATCCTCCTGCTCAGCCTTCCCTGAGCCTTGCGGATTCAAGGCGCTGCCCTGATCTTGTTTTAGGGAGCCCTGAAAAGCGGCACTGAAATGGGCAGTGTACGTCCCGCAGCTGGCAGCAGCACGGGGCTTGGGGCTATGGCGGGTCCCCTTGGGGCACCCAGGGTCCAGTAGCCCAGGGAAGGATGGAAAGTGCTCACAGACACTGCCTGGCCCCCAAACCCAAGGAGCTGTGGCTTTTCCTGATCCAATGTCCTTCCCTGACCATCAAGAAGACCTGGCAAAGCTCCCAGAGCTGATCCTCTGGGCAGCCGCAACCTTGCTTGAGGGACCTGGGCCAGGGATCTGAAAAGACCATTGGGAAAGGGGAAATAGTGTTATGAAGGAATTTGGTGAGGAAGGGGAGGATGGGTTTTGGGCCCATGGTGCTGAGCAGGAAGCCAGGGTGTGCAGGGGACCCTTGCGGGATGCCACCTCACAAAATCCCGGCTGGGGCTAGCCCAGAGCCAGAATAACTGGGCAGGGAGGTCAGAATCCCTCTCCAGTGCCCCCTTAGCCCAGATAATGAAGGAATGTTTTGACAATGAGGGTGGTGAGACATGGGACCAGGTTGCCCAGAGGAGCTGTGGATGCCACTTTGTTCGGACATCAGGGCCAGGCTGGACTGGGCTTTGGGCAGCCTGGGATAGCGGAAGGTGTCCCTGCCCGTAGCAGGGGGGTGGGCTGGATGTCTGTGAAGGTCCCTGCCAACCCAAACCCCTCTGTGACTCTACAATAACCAACAGGCTGAGCAGGCAGTGGCCGGGCCAGGGTAAGTGCGTCCCCTGTCACCCATGGGTGCTGGCCTGGGGCTCTGAAGCACAAAGCCATGTCTGGAGAGATGAGCCAGAGGGAGCAACGTCCCCCATGTCTCTTGTTGTTGCCACCAGTTTTGCAGCAGCCGCTGGAAGCAGGGTCAGGGCTGATGCTAGTGTGTGAGCTGAGCATGGGGGTCCTCAGCTGGTGGCAGAGCACTGCCTGCGCTCCGCCGGGCCCCAGGGGGCTGCCACCCAGCAGGCAGCACCCAGCCACACGGAGGCTTTGGGCAGAAGGAGCCTGTGCGCCCCGGGGGGTCCGGCCACCCCTCTGCCCTCCCCAGGCCCGGCGGGCTGCAGAGCAGCTCGTTGCTGGCATCTGCCGTCAGCTCGAGAGCCTGCAGCTGCCTTCTGCGCGGAGTGCGGCTGCAGCTCGGCCCAGAGCTGCTCCTCATCCCCCTCGTGGGAAGGAGAAACGGTCCCTGGGAGGATGGGTCGGTCACCTGTCCAGCATCTGCCAGGCCAGCAGTGCCCCGCAGGGATGCAGCCCTTGCAGGGAAGGTGAAGCCCCAGTGGAAGGATGCACTTTACTCAAAACCCTGATGCTGAAGGTGGCTTTCCAGCTAGAAGTGGGAAAATATCTCCTGGGATGTGGGAAAACATCCTGCACAAACTTCCCAGATCATAAGGCTTTTCCCATCCCTCCTGCCTGTCTATGCTGTGCTCAGGACAGGAGGCTCTTCATCAGCATCCTCTGAGCCAGGGAACGCAATAACATCCATCAAGGTTTCCTCTTGTTCCGGACAACCTCGGTGTTGTCATGTTGACAGGCCATTGGAGGGAAACGTCAGCAGCAGGAAGAAGTGACATTTATTGAAGCTCTATTTGTTGAGTTAAAAAAGCCCAGGGGAGCTGTGAGTGCCAGGATGCTGCCAGGTCCCCACACCAGGGAGCTGGCATTTCCCACGGGCATCCCAATGTGATGGTGGAGCCAGGATGGGATGGGGCTTTCAGCCTGTGGCTTTGCTGGGATGCATTGGTGTTTGCACAGGCACAGAGGCACTGGGAGGGGTGCATGGGGGTCGCTGTCTGCATGGTCACCCAGAAGCCTTCTCCACGTGTGGGACTGCATTTGCCAAGGAGGAGAGTTTTGCTTGCAAGTGTGTTTGTCCGTCTGTCCATTGCACCCCTGAACTCGCAGCCTGCCCCAGGTTTTTAGCAAACCCCCTAGCAAACATGTGGGATGCAACTAAAGCTGGGCTGGAGCAGCTGGGCAGCAGGGAAGGGTTTGATATCTCTAAATAAAGCGCCTGAAGGTCAAATGCCCCAGCAGGAAGCATTGCCTGGGCACATGTTGCCTGAAGAGCAGACACTGCCCGTGCCCACGGGAGAGCCCACGTCACCATGTCAGCTAGCAGACATCTGTGAGCCCCTGTGCATCACCCGTGCAGCTGGGAAGCATGGCAGCGATGCACCCAGTGCTCCTTGCAGGCCTGGTTTGAACTGGGACCTGCCCGCCCTTGCTCTGTGCCTGTTTCCCCATGAGCTGTGGTACTGGTGCCACAGATACTGCAGCCACAGTGCCAGGGGACATACAGAATTGTGGGCGGTATCTCCAGCGGTGTATCCCACCAACTCTGCAGTCCAAGAGATCCTTTTTCCCCAGTGCCTGGCAGGGGGGAACCAGCATTTTCATTTGCAAGCTGCAAATTAACCAAAACACAGGATGTTTGCTCAGTTCCCTGTGGAAAAGGCCAGTAGGGCAAATTAGCTCAATCGAAACTGCAAATGTGACAGTAGATTGTACAATGTGCAGTTCATGTGCTGACTTTTATCATTAATTTATGTCCATTACATTACCCTAGGGCCTGATTGAAGTCCCTGTCACTACGCTGCTTGGTCTTAGAGCATCTGAGAGCCAGAAGCTGCAGCAGGCACTGAATATCGGGCTTTAATGTGAGACAACTTTCACCTTTCCCAAAGCTATTTGAGCTCCCAGGTGCTGCTTTTTCCCATCCAGTCTCTTGTTCTTTGACAGAAATGATCCTGCCCTGACAACATAAGATCTGCCATGCAGGAGTAAAAATATTTTCACAGGGATCTGGTAAGAGAAGGAGCTAGACTGAGATGGAAGAAACTTTGTAGGGACTAATTACGTCCCAAAGCATACAGAAAGTGCTCTCAAGTTAAAGGACTCAGATATTCCAGTGATTTTAAAGTCAGGAATGTAATTTCGCTGTGTTTCCTGCATAACAAAGGATGAATCCATCTGTTAAATACACTGCACATCTAAATCTACAAATAACTATGTTAAAATCGATCCATATGGTGATTTATCTATGTATTAAAAGCTATTTTATTTCCCTTCCACTCTCGCATGGCTTTCAAGGGGTTCAGTCCTGCAGGGCAGGATCAGTGCCACCCCCCCTGGAATTTCCAGGGGACACCGAGCAGAGCAGCACTTCCCTGGTGCTGAGGGCTAAAGACTGTCCGAGCATCCTGAGCACCACTGGCAACCTGAGACACTACCTGGATCCCTGTGGTTTGGAAATGCTGTCTCAGGGACTGAACATGAGCTCTTAAGGTCTTTTATTTTTCTTCAGAAGGGATTAATTTAATTAACAAGTAACAAAACATCTCACGGCACTCTATAAATAGACTGGTGGGCTCTGACACAGCTCCTGGCTATGCCAAGAAATGAGTCTAATAATAGCTGCTTAACGACGAAGTTCAGGGGGCTGGAGGGATTGTGCGGAGAAGATGCCAGGATGGGCTGAACTCTGCGATGGCAGCCAGCTGTGCAGGCAGCATCTGAACAGGTTGCTGAGAAAGTGCCGCTGGAGGGAACGGCTTGGCGTGGGGAGCATGGGGCCAGTTGCCACCTGCACGGCCAGGTCCTCCTGCTGGGGACTGTTTGGGGGACGGCTGGAGGCAAGCAGTGCTCTTTCCAGCTAAAAAGTAGCCGTTGCCCCCAGGGCTGGGGTCAGGGCCCTGGCAGCACCCCCAGCCCAGCACCACAGCCTCCCACTGCTTCCCAGCCCCTTCCCCTCCCACTGCTCCTGCTGCCAGGGAGAAATTCCCAGCTGGGCTTTTGTCACCAATGCACGCGTGTTTCTGCGGGAAGTTTCTATTTCTGTGAATAGCAATTTTTCAAGCAACTCCCCCCGCCCCGCCTGCTTGCCTTCAGCAGGAGCCCTGACTAACGCCGCTGGCATGCCTGGAAGCTGCGACTCACTCCTGCGTGCCAGCCCCGGCCAGAGCCTCGTCCCCCTCCCCCACACCCCACGTCTGTCCTGCTGTACCATGGCACGGGAATTATGCTCATGGCATCTTGCAGAGGGTCAAATTGAGCCGGGACCACCCCACTCACCAGGCCCCCAGTGCCTGCCCTGTGCCCTGGGACATGACAGGGAGCCGGAGAAGTGGAGAAGTGTAGAGGAATGAAGCTGGGTTAATTAGCATTGATAATATACCACTGTGGGCTGGCTTCAGGGGCGGTGGGTTGGCCGGTGTAGATAAGGTGCAGCTGTGGCTGGTTCTGTTAAGTGGTCAAGAGCCAATGAATAGAGCATCTGAGGAAGATATAAGAGAAGAGAGAGTGGGCCCTGGATGAGGAGAGACTAGGAGAAGGCAGCAGAAGGGCTGGCATGAAGAGTATGTTGGTATAAGATGATAAAAGACCTTGTTGCAGCCGGCTAGTTTGGAGAGTGCTGAGACAGAGGAGCCTGAGCAAAACCAGCCTTGGGAACCTGGCCGGGGGAGCCAAGCCTGCAGGAAAGTCCCAAAAGCAGCAGTACCTTTGCTTGGGGGGCACCAGGAACATCATGGAGCGCCCAGCCTTTGCAGGCCACAGCTCTCACCTGACCCAGATGGGCAGAGGAGCCAGTAAATTATTTTTGTCTTTGATTAAAGCCTGGAGCCAAGCTCCCCAGTGTTGCATGAGTCTGCCGAGCCCTATTGCTCCCCTCCGAACGTACCCCCTGCTCAAGCTGAGCCTCCCAGTTTGGGACCAGGGTCTGAAGGGCATTTCAGACTCATAATTTGCATTAGAAGAAATCAACACCTGCAATATTTGCCTTTGGTCTCTATCCCACACGTGTAATCAATGCAATTTCCAAAGGAATAGTTTAATTGCTGAAGAAGGGGAGAGTAGGTGGTCCTGCAGCCGTACAGAAGCAGCAGTGCCCATGGGATGGGGTTTGTACCGTGCCTGCATCACAGCCTTGCTGCGTCAGTGGCATCAGGTGTTTCTCTGAGGGATGTGAAGCCAGTGTGCCGTGCCTGGCTTTGGGAACCGTGGTGTCTTCTCCATCCCAGCAGCAGGACAGGGAAAGGCAGGGCTTCTCCCTCTGCCTGGTATTGACACCATCTTCCATGCATCCATGCCGTGCTTCTCAGCATCTCTGCTGCCAGACAAAGAGCTGAGAAACAAAAGAAAACAACCCATAAAAGCAGTATTTGGAGTTCCCACTGCTACTTTTGACAGGAACGTGACCTTAAAGGCTGGAAATATCAAAAGCAGCACTGGGAAGGAAAAAGACCTGGAGAAACTGCTGATTGCAGCTGCCTGGCTGGCAAATAGAGTGCTCCCAGAGTGGGGGGCATGGGGAGAAGGGGCCCTTTCTCCACTTAAGGACCAAAGGACAAAATCCCCCTCTGCTGTACACAAACTGAGCAGCACGGGCAGCTGGAATGGGGCCCAGGCAGCCCTGTAGGGTGTGCAGGGGATGGGATCATAGGGAAAACCCTTTGGCTGGGTGATGGGGCAGTGTAGAAGTACTTGCTCCAGTGAGCAGCACTGCACTGCAAAGGTGAGGAGTCACTTAAGCCAAACCCTGGACTTTTTAGCAAAATAGAAAATCAGGAGTACGTGAACCGTCTGTTTTGTAAAGAAGTAACCTTCAGGGTTTCCTCTCCTGCAGCCTCAAGAAATTCCACAGCTGCTGCTGCGTGGGCGGGAGCCCGAGGAGCATTCTTCCCCCTCTGTGCTTGGCTGATGCTCAGGGCTGGCTGCAGCCCCCGCAGTGCGGGGCCGTGCATGCTGTGGCCCCCCTGCCCCGTGCGGCCAGAGCCCCTCGCTCTGCCCCTTCCCCAGCCTGCAGCAAAAGCTACTGAATTCTTACACATCCTTGTGTTTTGCCTGGGCCCTCATCATCAGCCCCATCCTGGAGGCCCTTTGGAGCTGCCTGAAGTGCCAGGAGTGCAAGGGGCACAGGGGATGTGCCAACAGGTATTTGCTACTTCTAGAGGTTATTTTCTACTCTTAATTGCTGCCGCTTGGCTGCAGAAAAAAAATCCGGGTCTGCCAAAGGAGACAAAATATTGTTCCTGTTGTCAAGATCCAGGACAAGCAAGGGAAAAGCAACATGGAGTTTTCTGAATGTCTGCAAACACCATCTCCCCCAGCCTTGCTCCTGCCCAGCGTCCGTGGGGGCTGTGAAGGAGGTGCCTGCCCCGGGCTCGCTGCAGAGGCGCCGTGGTCAGGGCTGGCTGCAGGCTGGCCTGGCTTCGTCCCCTGGGGCCACCAGGGCCACCGCCTGCCCCTGGGCCACTGCTGGCCCCAATAAAGGAGCCAAAAGTGTTTTGGGAAGCTGGTGCATTGCACAGAACCCCCTGTACCACAGCACCCACCCCGAGGTGCCCCCAGAGTTTGGCTGGGTGCGGGAGCGGGGTGCTCCCTGGGACCCCCCAGCATCCCGCCCAGCCCTGCCGACCCCTGCCCCAGGCCTTCACTCCGGTGCTCTGGCTGCCTGCTGGGCACCCCACGGTGGGTGGGCAGGGGCTGCGGCTGCTGGGGGGCTGTGGCTCTTGGGGGGCACGTGAAGGGCTGAGCCAGCTGCCCCCTGCCCGGCCCCTGCCACTCCTCCCGTGACACAGCATGGCATGGGGACCCCCAGCACATCCAGGGCCAGACCCAGGACAAGCAACGGAGACTGGGATCCTGGGTCACTCCCTGTGGCCGTTCTGGGCCAGAGCGGGGAGCCGTGTCCCCCCCGGTGCCCCATCCCGGGCGGGAGCGGGGAGCACCCGACGGACTCCGTCCCGGCGGGGCGGTGCGCGGGCGGTGCGCGGGGCGGCGCGCGGGGCGGTGCGCGGGGCGGCGCGCGGGGCGCGGAGCGGTGCGGAGCGGGGCGGTGGGAGCGGCGGGGGCGGCGCGGCAGGCGCGGAAGATGGCGGCGGGCAGGCGCGCCCCGCGCACCGGGCTGCTGGAGCTGCGCGGCCCCGGCGGGCAGTGGCTGCGCGTCCTGCTCAGCCTGGCCGAGGACGCGCTGGGGGTGAGCCCGGCCGACAGCCCCGGCCCCGGCGAGGCCCCGCCGGCGCAGCTGAACGGCGGCGAGCCGGGCTCCGCCGTGCCCGAGGCGCTCGCCAACATCAGGCGCACGGTGCGCGTCGTCAAGCAGGACGTGGGGGGGCTCGGCATCAGCATCAAAGGTGAGGCCGGGCCGGGGGGGGGGTCCCGGGGCGGGCGGGAGGTACCGGGCACCGGGACCTGTTGCTGCCGCCATTTCAGCAGTTCGCTGCCACCGCCTGGGAGAAAACCCCGGGGGAGAGCGGAGCTGGGGCCGGGGCTGGGGTCGGGGGTCTTCACAGCCCGTGGCGCTGCCCGAAGCCGGCCCTTGCGCGGGACGAGGCAGGGGACACGTGGCAGTGATGGGACCCGAAACATCCCCAGCCCACGGAAGGAGCGGCACTTTGGGGTGCCACAGTGACTGGCAGCCCCTGCCCCCCATGCCCCGGCTGCAGCGGGGGTCCCCGGCATCGGGGAGCTGGGGGGGCACCCCACTGCCCCCCCTTGCACGCGAGGGTAGGGTGCTGCCTTACGAGGCAGGTGGGACACACAGGGTATGCAAGAGCTGCTCTCTTGCAGGCGAAGGGAGGGCTCTGCCAGCGTGTCCCTGTCCCCTCCATGCCCCTGTGCTGGGAAATGCCCCTTTTAAACTATTGGCAAAATGAAGGAAGCAACCGTGAAGCCCTTGGAGATGTCCAGGTGTGGAGAGCTGGGATGTTAAACCAAACCACCAAACCGCTCAGCCTTAGAGATGTCCGCTCTGAGCTGAGCAGCGGGAAGCCTCCGCGTTACCGTCCCTGCTTCCCCTCCGGAGCTGCCTCATGCCGTGACTCGCCTGAACTTCAGGCTGGAAACTTCATGGGGCAAGGGTGGCGTTTCTGCCTGCCTTGGCTTTTCATGCCGCTCCGGGTGTGTTAGAAACTCCACGAAAGGAAGATGAAAGCAGCAGCGAACAGGCAGCAAAGGGCCATCACGGTGCATGGGCAAGGAGGGTCCGTAGCTCCATGTGCAGGCAGGGCGGGCAGCGGGCTCGGCAGGCAGCGCAGGGTGGCTCTCGCCTCCTGACGTGGCTTCTCCTCCCAACTTGGAGGGGACGCGGCCGCAGCCTCTGTCTCCCGCTGGAAGCGGAGGGTTTTGTGTTGTGGATGTCCGGGTGCTGGGAGTGGGTTGAAACAGTGCCACTGGCTGTGTCTGTGGGGTGCCCGAGCCTGCCAGCCCTTCTCTTTGTGAAGCATAAAGCCCCCTTCGTAATAACCCCTTGGCTGCCAAGTTATTGCTAGCTCTGTGGCTCTCCCAGGAAAGGAGAAAACCTCACTTGATTCAGTTAAAACTTTATTTTTGCAGTGACGTATGTAGAAGCCAAGTAGTCGCCATCCAAGCTGGGAGGCAGAAGCTGCCCTGGGCGGCCGTGCAGCCCTGCCGGTGCCACCGCTGCTGCTGCGGGAGGGCATCGCTGCCCCGTTAAAATGCAGCCCAGCTGCGTTTCACCCAGGGACACTTCACCACAACCCGGGGTGTGGGTAGGGTGTCCTGCCTGGGGACGTGGCGAGGGTGTAGCTGCTGGGCTGGCCGTCCCCTGGCTGGCCGGGCAGCGGGGGGCTGTGCAGGAGCCGAGCTGGCGGAGGCTCCTGGCCCTGGCAGGGGCTCTCGGTGCCGGCAGCCCAGGCGAGGAGCCACTGCTGCAGGGACGGGGAGCCACTGCTGCAGGGACGGGGAGCCACTGCTGCAGGGACGGGGAGCCACTGCTGCAGGGACACGGGCTCAGCAGCTCGGAGCAGCCCCCGCCGGGGCCTCTGACAGCTGATAACCGGAGCCCTCCGAGGGGCTTGGCAGGCGTCTGAGCGAGGAAATGCCTGTGGCACTGGCTGGGAGCAACCCTGGGGCTGGCGGTGGCAGCAGGCTGGGCTCACCACCTCCGGGGTGAGGGATTGTCTCTTGGAGGCTCCTCAGGACAGGCTGTCCTGGGGCGCAGGGCACATCGGGGGCTGCCAGTCCCCAGCTGCCCCTGCCCGGGCTGGGGCTTGGCAGTAGCTGCTGCACCCCTGCTCCCTGGCACGGAGGCAGCGGTGCTGCTTGGATCTCCCGGCGGGTTCAAAAGTTAATGTGCAAATTGATCTCCTCAAGCTGCCCGGAGGTTTGAATAGCATTGTTTTAGACTGGGGAGTGGGGAACCGAAGGTAAATGGGGCTACTGTGTGGAGAGGAGCGAACAGCCAGGTTGGTTCGCTTCTCCTTGGCTCTTCTGCCGCTCCAAAAACATTCAGCTGTCTTATCTGTTTAGATCATGAAGTCCTTGGAGCAGGGATAGTTGCTCACCACACGTGATTAATAATGCAGATAAAGACACGCTTTCCTGCCAAAATTGATGGGGAGATGGCCAGGTTACATGTTCAGTCTGTGAGGAAATCTGTGACCGTTCGGAGTGGGTTTGGAGCATTCATCTTCGTTTGCTGTAAGGCCTCGTGGTATTTTGGCTGGTTGTTACAGGCGTGCCCTGGGCATTTGAGGAGACGAGGCCACGGGCTGTCCCGGCAGGGCACGGCCGAGCGCTGGGAGAAGGGTTCAGCCCTGACGGGGGCGGCTGGTACCCCGAGCAGCCCTCTCCCCACCTGCTCCTCCGTGTGTTTCAGCAGCCACAACCACTTCGTTTCTCTCCTGTTTCAAGGTGGCCGAGAGAATAAAATGCCCATCTTGATCTCCAAGATATTTAAGGGGCTGGCAGCGGATCAGACTGAGGCGCTGTACGTGGGGGATGCCATCCTCTCTGTCAACGGGACTGACCTTTCCGAGGCAACGCATGATGAGGCGGTGCAGGCCTTGAAGAAGACGGGCAAGGAGGTGGTCTTGGAAGGTAGGAGATGAGGCTGCGAGG
Organism: Falco punctatus; assembly: GCF_963210335.1. Taxonomy (NCBI): domain Eukaryota; kingdom Metazoa; phylum Chordata; class Aves; order Falconiformes; family Falconidae; genus Falco; species Falco punctatus. The sequence continues at coordinate 2,493,489 of NC_137590.1, forward strand.
GGAGGGGAGGGTCCTCCTTCCAGGAGGCTGATCCCTGTTTTTCCTGGGATATACTGGGAACACAGGGATGCCACATCAGCCGCATATGCCTTTACATAGTCTTTCAAATGGAAACCAACATGTACAGTCTGGTTTATCTGCTGATCCAGAGAGCTGGAGGTAACTGCTTGGATCTCCCTATCCCTCCCCAGAGAGGGAGAGACCACTCAATGCCCTGCAGCTCTGTCTCCCAGCTGCGGGACCACAAGCAGCCAGCAATGGGAGATGTGGGACAGGTTATGAGGTTTGCGACTCTTCTGTTGTACAGCATCACCCTGAGGTCTGCAGTTCCTGGGGTAACAGAAAACTTTCTGCTTTTCCTGTGATTTTCATTTAAATGCACATCCTTGGCTGGTGCGGGTCTGCAGGCTTACACCAGCGGGGCGGTGGGGGTACACGGGCACCCTGCTGCTTGCTGAGCACCTTTTGTTTTGCAGGGATGGATTTTAGGTGTGCAGGAGGAGCAGGCTGCCGGGTGCAGGCGGGGCCAGCTCGGAGTGCAGCAGCAGAAGCTGCATCCTCAGGGGATCCCCAGCAGCTGAACCCCAACTGCAGCCCCCCCTTCTTCCTAATCTGGCAGCTGAGGCTACAAACATCCCAGGGATGCAGCGTTCGCCACCCCAGGGGACATCCCAGCTGGTCCCCTGGGAATGGGCTCCCTCTTCGTATTGGGTGGCCGCTCCCTGGTGTCTCCCAGCCCTGCGGGGGCTGGCACACTGCAGGAGCCCCCCAGACCCCGCTTGGGGAGTGGGTGAGGGCTGATGGGTTGGGACTGTGGGAGCTCTGAGGGAGAGACCCCATTCTTTTGCTGTTACCCTTCGCATCACATCTGTCTGTGCTTGTCCACCCTCTGCCAGCTTGGCCAGGCAGGGGCGAGCACCCAGGTTTTGTCCCTTGGGACCCTTCCCCCTCCCCTCACTGCCAACCAGCCCCCCAGGTCACCCTGGCTAACCAAGAGGGTCTTGGCACCAGAGACCCTTCCTGATGCAGTTGTAGGGCTCCAAAGGGATGTTTTATTTTGGGGCAGTGCTCTGGGCTCTGCCTGGACAGAGAAGAGTTCTGTGTCTTCTGCTGCCAGTGACCGCCGTGGCTCTGTGCCTTCCCCAGATTGTCTCAGCTCCAGATTTTCATTTTTAGCTTCGCTCAGCCCTTTCTGCTGTGGGTTCCTCCTCTCCTGGGACCACGGTTCAGCTGGAGGAATGTGCTGCTCTGCACAGCTGCTGGGAGCAGAGTTGGTTGTTGGTGGGGGGGTGGTTTTTGGTTGTTGTTTTTTTTTTTTTTTTTTTTTTTTACCAAAGAGAAATACAAGAGCCTCTTTCTCTGGGAGTCTGCAGAATTCCTCCCTGTAACTGCTGTTCTTGGACCACCCTCTTTTGTTATTTTCTTTTCATCCTTTACTTTGGTGTGGGTTTCCTTTTTGCTAGAGGTCCTGTGGGAGGTGAGATGAGCTGCCCTTTCTGCAGAGAACAATCCCTCACCCTAGACCACCTCCTCCTCCTCCATCCCCCTGGGGAGCTGGGTGCTGCCAGGTTTCCTTTCCAGGAGGCAATTGCAGGCAGGACCCTTTCTGTAGCTTGCTGAGCGCGGGTATGACCTACTGGGCTTCTTAATTAATTAAAACTCCCAGCAGGGACCCTTGGGAGGAGAGTGGGGCTGGGCTGGCTCCCCCCATGATGCTGTGGAGGCTTTGGGCATAGTTTGTAGCTGATGCCACTGGACTCCTGCAGTGCTGTGTTACTTGGGGTTGCTGCAGGCAAGAGCTGGTGCAGGGCAGGGGTCTGTACTGCTTGTTCGATCACGGGCATTGTGTCTAAATGTGGTGCATCTCCATCTCCAGCCCTTTCTGGGTTTGCCAGCATGGTACAGCCCTGCTCATGGAAGATGGTGGAGCTGGCACAGCGGTGCAGTCCCGGTCAGGCTGTCACTGCCCTGCAGAGGTGGTGGCCCTGCCTTGGGACACGGTGTCCCCTGCCTTAGATCTGCCACCCCGATGGCTCTCCAAGAGCTGGCCAGCCAAACGCCCTGCCCTGAGGAGGGGTGGGGGGGCTGAGGGGCAGGGGGTGGCCTTAGGACACCTGAAGAGTGTTAACAGGGTGTGTGTGTCCCTGCTCCCTTCTCCTGCTTGGGCTCGCTCCAGAGCTTGGGGAAAAGCACCTTAACATCACTTGGGCACTTTCTGGTCCCCGCATGCTGCCAGGTGTGACTCCAAGTTCCCTTACAGTTGCTGTAAGTACCGAAACCGAGTAGTTTGGCACAGGTGGTGTCTGTTGCTGCCTCACTCCTGGCTGCGTTCATTCCTGGTTTTAGGAGTTTTTAGGGTAGTTCACAAGTGGTGTTGCAGTGAGTGGCAAAACTGGGAGAGCTTGTACCTCCTCACAGTGAGCTGGGGTGAGACTTTCCAGAGCGGCAGGGCTGGGAGGTGATGCATTTTAACTTGACTGTCAGCAGTGGCTCCACGTGCCAGATCTCACCCCGAGCTGCTCAGCTTAGCTCCTGGCTCCTCAGTGTCGTTGCTGGCCGGGCCTGAGGACACACAGATACCTCTTGCCGTGTCCTGCCAAGATTTTTTTGGGATGTGCCAAACTATTCTCTTGATATTTGCAGGAGGAGTTTGACTGTATTTATATTACATTGTTATTTTAGGGAGAGTTGCTCTCCTTTACCTTATTTTTCCCTTGGGTTTTGTGTGGTTGGTTTTTTTTTTTTTTGCTTGCTATCTAGAGACCCTCCACAGCAGAAGAGAGGTTGATAGACATCCTTCCAGCTGCACTGGGAAGGGCTTCGGGCCAGGAGTGGTTTTCCTGGTGAGGCTCCTGTGCTGTGTTGGCACAGGGAGAGAACTGGGAGCAGTGGGAGGGAGCTGGGGCAGCTGTGGGCATCTCGCTTCCACAGCAGCCCAGGGCTTGTTGGCTGCAGGGCAGCTCCTGGGGCTGTCGCAGCTCTCCAGGACTCACTCAGCCAAGTAGTAGCTTGGAAGCTGGAATTCAGAAAAGCTAAGGGGTGCTGGGAGAGCTGGTGCTGGGGATGCCCGGCTCGGGCAGGCTGATTGCTCTAATTGTGGGAAACCTGGGCAGCTGCAGAGGGTGGAGATGTACATGGTGTGAGATGCCTGTAAAATTGAGGTGATCCTGGAGTAAATAACACACAGTGCAGAGTGGAAGGGGGTTTCGAGCAGAGGCGGGTGGTGGCAGACAGGATTTGTGCGGCTTCCTGTTGCTGCTGCCCTTCTGGGCTCAGAAGGGCATCAGGAGAGAAAGTGCTGAGGTGGTCCCCAGCCCTTTGTGGGACACTAAAGTGAATGTCTTCTGGCAGATGTGACAGCCCTCGGGGTCTGAGCAGCTCGGCAATGCCATGTGTGCTCTCGTGGTTTAGATGTGGTAAGGAACCCAAGCAGAAACAGAGGCTTTGGACCTGACCTGGGGCTGATGCAGAGAGGTGGGGAGGGTCCACATCCTCCTACTTTCTCCACACCTTGCTGCCCTGAAGTTTTGCTTTCCCTAAGGAGTTTCCTGGGGATGTTTCTCCTCCCATGGAAACATAGAGAGTTGTCCTATGATCTCCCATAGGATCACTTGGCACCATGGGTGCAGCTGGCTGTGCAGCACAGGAGAATATTTAGCAAAGAGCTGGGGCATGGCACGTGGCACTGAGTGCTGGGACAGGGTCCTGGGGCTGGAGGGACAGCGGTGGCATTTCCACCCTGCAGCATCCCATGGTGCCTTCCTCCCTGGGGTGGAAGGGCTCGAGCTGAGGCAGCTGCTCCTTGTTTGTGCTTTGAGCTGGGGCCAGGGGATGGTCCCTGGGTGGGATGCTGGACAGGGTGGCTGTGGCAGCCACCCCTGCGTTAAGCATTTGGAAGCACATCACAGCATCAGCTTGAAGTTTACGGGTTATTTCAGGGTGTGTCTCTGGAATGTGTGTGTGCTGACCCCCCCCCATTTAACATGTTACTTTTGCACTGTTAGTCCTGAGGCAGAGAGGGACCAGCTGGAGATGGGTTTAGCAGCTCCTTAGGGCCAGCACTGGATCTCCAGGTCCTCTCTGGAAGCCTTCCTGATGTGATGGCCACCAGCACAGTCGGGCCTTTTTGACTTGCCGTGCTGTGTAGATCATAGAATCATCGAGGTTGGAAAAGACCCTTAAGATAATTGAGCCCAACCATGATGCTTCTGGAAGGCTCTTGGCAGGGAAGCAGCAGGGACCCGTCAGCAACGCGATCTCAAACCTCTCTGCACTGAATGCGTGCCGTGATCCCCGCGCTGCAGCTGAGCCTGCCAGCATCGAGCTGGTGGCCCAGGCACTGAGCGGGTACTCTTGAGCCTGCTGCTGAAGGTCTGTGCAGCTGGGGTTGTTTTCCTGGCTGCAGGAAGGTTTGTGGCTCCTCAGTGAAGCTCTCGGGGGCCAGGAGCTTCGCTTTAGCAGTGCTGAGCCGTGGGCATGTGTGTGGAGAAGGTCATGGTGATCTGGGATTGAGGGCACAGGAGTGTTTGGTTTGGGCTTGTTCTCCATCCTTAGGAGGGATGGGCCGGTGGAGGGTGAGGATCTGTTACCCAAGAAGTAAACCCAAGGAATTTTGATGGTTTTGCCCCTTTATGGAGTAATGGGGAGAAAACCCCCTACTACAGCACAGAGAGAAGAGCAGGGCAGACCTAGGGCCTTTAGTTTTAAACATGTCCCCGATGCAGCTTGCTGCAGGGTTCGGGGCACACGCAGTGCCCCAGTGATGCTGTGGGCCTGGGGGTCCCTGTGCTGTAACTGCTCTGCAGAGGGACCATCCAGGCATCGGTGTCCATAAGCATCTGCTCTGGCTGTCTCCCCCCGGGGAGCAGGGAGCCTGTGTGACTTCGGGGGCCACGTGGATTAGCCCAGCAGCCACCCCGAGGGCTGTTTGCCTGCTGAAGGTGACTTTAAGTCAGCAGCAGTGAGGCAGAGTTCTGCCAAGTGATTTTTGGAGGGTGCTGGCTAAAAAGGAGAGGGCAGCCAGGCTAGGAGCCCTAGCACTGCAAGATATTAATTAGGAAAAAAATAATATCAAGAATTCCAGTTACCAGTAGCAGAGATCATACATAATATGGTCTGGGTTGTTTGCTTTAATGAGATAGACTAAATTAATGAGTCCATTCAATACCAGGCGATTCTGCTGCAGTGAAGGGACCGGCAGAAGCGTAAGTCAACCCACTCTAAAGCCCATGCTGGGGTCACCGGAGGAGACAGCAGCTCCCATGGGATGGTGGCCCAGCTCCAGTGCACAGCCCCTGGGGGAGCACTGCAGCCTCCAACACATCCCAGCTCCCTGTGCTGGCTTGGGACCCCCCTGTCCTGCAGGAACCTGTCAGTGCTTGGTGGCCAGCGTTAAATCCTCTTAAAGCCATGTGCCAGAGATGCTGGCCGTTGCCTAAATCTCTGTGCCCCGTCCTGGGCTGGGCACTGCTCCTCTCCTCCGTGGCTCCGTCGGGACGTGACCCCAGCATCGCACAGCTAATGCCGGTGACGTCCTCTGCATGCCCAGGGAGCCGTGGGCTGGCACTGGGATGCTGCTCGGGTTTCAGCGGCTGAATGGTATCTTTCTGAACTCCAATTAGTTCCCAGGCACTGGGATAATGGCAGGTCCCCGCTGCCAAGATTAATGACTCGGGGTAAAATCCAACGCGGCTCAAATGCCTGCGGGAATGCGGTGGCTATTTATAACAGGAGGCGCAGGGCACGAGGCTGGTGGCCCCACGCTGCCTCCTTGGCCCCGGGGCCACCGCGGGGTAACCCAGCCCACGTGCTGCAGTGGCATCGCAGCCATTTATAGCTGCGTCCCGCTGAGGCTGGGCAGAGCGGGGCGTCCTGCGGGGCCCTGCTCCCCTCCATGCCTCCTGCAGCTCCTGCTGGGATTTCAGGACTTGGAGGTTTTGGGGAGCTCGGTGGGATAGGGGCAAAGGGGAGGGGGGATGGTGGTGGGCAGGTGAAGGGTGGGGGTGGTAGGCTCTGCTCGCAGGCTCTTTCCTGGTGGGAAAAGGTTTTTTTTCTGGCACAAAACCAGGCTGCTGTGGCTTTGCTGCAGTGATGGAACTGATCCACCAACCAGCAACCTACAAGAGTCGGCTGCAAAGCCAGGCTCGTGTCCCCCCTTCCTGCCACCCACGCTGCTGACTGGGACCTGGAGTGAAACCAGCGGTGACGACGGCTGGGGACGTGGCAGCAGGCGTGTGTGTCTGTCCCATGGTCTTTTCCCCAAGGGCCACCAAAGGGAAGCCCTTCCCTGGAGCCACCAGCTGGTCCCATGCTGGTCCCAGGGCAGGACCGTACCTGGCATCCCCCCCCGCTCAGCCAAAACTTTTGGGCCGGTGCTGCTGACCTAATTTTCAGGGTGTAGCTCTGGGGCTGCATCAGTTCACCCATCTCCCCCTTCCCCTAAACCTCAGGAGCCAGCTGCCATCCCAGCGTGGCTCTGAGGGCTCTGGCTCCGGAGCCAGACTCGCTGCGGACTGAGAGCTGATTTCTTGTCCCTGGTTTGTAACTCAGCGGGGCAGGACTATGCGAGCTGCAGGCACGTGGTTCAAGGCTTTTCCTGGGGCCAAGCCGTGGTATTTGAGAGCTGTTGCTCCCAGTTTGTGGTGGGACTGGCTGTACCAGCACAGTTTGGACTGTGTAATTTTGGCCTGGGACTCCTGCCCGCTCCCCGCCCCTTGCCTCCATGTGCTGCCCCAGGGACCTGGATCAGGCTTGGATCTGTGAACTCATCTAGGTTAAAGGAAAAAGAGGGGGAAAAGGCTATTTGTATCCCTCCTAGAGGGGTCTCCCTGGGCTGGGATGGTGGGGCAGGGGCACTGGGAGGGTCCCCAGGTATGACCTCGTCCACCAGTGCCATCCCTTCACTGCACCCGCAGGGGTGCAGGACAGAGGACCTGTGTCACCCTTGGGTGGCATCTCTGGGGAGGTAAATGAGGTGGCACCAGCTCCGATGCAGGGAGGGTGCAAGGGGTTTCAGTGGGGTAGATGGGTGCTGGTGGGCAGGATGAGGCCACGCTGGCCCGTGCCATGCCCTCAACTGGGTGCTGTCTCTCATCCAGTGAAGTACATGAAGGAGATCTCACCCTACTTCAAGAACTCCTCTGCGGGGGCAACGGTCAGCTGGGACCCCTCGCCCACCACTCTGCAGAAGCGGTCATCCCCCCTCCTACCCCCTCGGGAGCCCCGGGAGGGCAAGACCGTGCCTCTGAAGATGTGCTACGTGTCCCGCAAGTGCCTCCCCACCGACCCGGAGCACAGGTCAGGGCATGGTGCCGGGGGGTGGCAATGCCACCGTGGTGCCCTAGTGTGCTGAGGGCTGGCGGGGACCCATCGGGGCCATGTCCCTGCAGGTACCTGGAGGTGTGCTCGGCGGACGGGCGAGTTGTCCTCTTCCTGCGGGCGAAGGACGAGGCCACGGCGCAGTCGTGGCTCAGTGCCATCCAGGCAAATGTGGGCGCGCTGCTGCCGCGGGTGAAGGAGGAGCTGCGAGCCCAGCTGGCAGGTGCCGGCGCGGTGGCTGGACGGGAGGTCAAGCACGTGGGCTGGCTGACTGAGCAGGTACCCCCAGCCCCCTGCCACCCCACTGCCACCGCCGCGTTGCCGGTGGGCCTGACCCCATCCCTTTTGCAGCTCCCCAGCACCGGCACCAGGAACCTCTTGGCTGTCCTCACAGAGAAGGAGCTGTTGCTGTACGGCAGCCTGCCGCAGAGCCGGGATGCCCTGGGCAAGCCCGCGCACAGCTACCCGCTCATCGCCACCAGGTAGAGGCCACCAGCCCAGGGCCCTCCTGTCCTGCGCTGGGGACGGGGTGGTGGCAGGGGCTGGGGGTCAGCGCAGACCCCAGGGATGGTGACTGTGTCCAGGGGGTCAGGGCACATCCCCGGGTGGTGGCAGCATCCGAGGGTGGTGGCAGGGGCAGGGGGTCAGGGCAGAGCCCCGGGGTGGTGGCAGGGGCCGGGGACTGGAGCCCCGGGGGGGGCGTCGGGAGCTGCTGGCGGGGCGGGGGCATCCGCGGGGCTGCAGCGCCCCCTGCCGGCCGACCCGGATGCGGAGCGGGGAGCGGAGCGATGCGGAGCGCGGTGCGGTGCGGAACGGGGTGCAGAGCGGTGCGGAGCAGGGTGCTGGGTGCTGTGCGGGGTGCTGAAGCGCAGTGCGGAGCGGCGCTGTGGTGCGAGGAGCTGAGGCGCGGTGCGGGGCGTGGAGCAGGGTGCTGAGGTGTGGGGTGCAGAGTGGTGCTGAGGCCCGGTGCTGAGGCGCGGCGGTGCCGCAGGCTGGTGCACTCGGGGCCGGCCAAGGGCTCGGCGCTGTACGAGGCAGAGCTGTCGTTCGCGCTGCGCACCGGCACGCGGCTGGGCGTGCAGACCCACCTCTTCAGCCTGGAGAGCCCCCGCGACCTGGCGCTGTGGACCCGCCTGCTGGTGGACGGCACCCACGGTGCCGCCGAGCTGGTCCAGGAGGTTTCGGCAGGTGAGGGGGGGCCGGGGGTCCCGGGCGGCGGGGCGGGCGGCCGCCGTCTCACCCCTCTCCCTGTCCTCAGCCTGCACGTGGAAGGGGCAGGATTGCACCCTGTCCATCCACATCGACAAGGGCTTCACCATCTCCACCACCGAGCCCGGGCTCAGCAAGACCATCCTGCTCCAGCAGCCCTTTGAGAAGCTGCAGATGTCCTCTGATGACGGCACCAAGATGCTCTACCTGGACTTTGGTGGCCCGGAGGGAGAGATTGTGAGTTGGCTTTACCCTGGCCACCCCCCACCCATGCTCCCACCGGCCCCGGGGGGAGGGGGAGAGCAGAGCACCCGCCCTGTGCACAGCACCCATCCTGCTTGGCACGTGGGGGTGAGGCATGGTCTAGCCACCCTCTCCTGGCCGCTCACAGCCCATGTGGTGCACAGCCCTTCCTGGGGCCCTGGTAGGGCCGTGGTGAGGTTTGGGGGGCTCTGGGTGGTCCCTGCCCTCCCGGCTGCAAGCAGAAAGCCGGCTGCTCCAGGGACAGCCCTTCCCATTGCAAACATCCCTCTGTTCCTTTCTTGCAGCAATTAGACCTTCACTCCTGCCCCAAAACCATCGTCTTCATCATCCACTCCTTCCTGTCAGCCAAGGTGACCCGGCTGGGGCTGCTGGCATGAAGAGGGAGTGGGGCGCCGGGCAGAGCAGCCCCAGCCCCCGGCCGATCTCTGCACCTCCCTCCAGGCCAAACCCAGCCCAGCCATCCCAAGGAGACCGGAGCCCCCGTGGGGTCACACCACCCCGCCAAGGAAAAGCATCATCCGGCTGTGAAAAACCGCTCCCGGGGCGTCGAGGGGCAGTGGTGGGGTGAAATCCCTCTCAGATGGCGGCACTGGGACTTCTCTGGTCCCATCCCCTCCTTCCTCCAACCCGATGCTCGGCAGTGGCTGGAGGAACCCCGGTCGGAGCCCGCTGCGAGCGGCCACGCAGTCGTCACCCCAGTGCCTTGTGAGATGATATTTTCTGTACAAAGAACCCGTTTGTATTGATGTTTTATATTTATATTGCCCAGTTAAAAATGCTGATATGACAGCTCTTGCCTGCCTGGCTTGGACCCCCCAGAGAGTCCCCAGGTCCTGCAGACAAGGACGTGTGTCTGTCCCCTGGATGGACAACCCGAGGGCTGGAGACCGAAGCCAGCTCCGTAGTGATTGAGGGATGGGAACTGCAGATCAGCTCTATTTGCCAAATTTTTCCATACTGTGTCGAATGATAGGAACCACTTTTCTTTGTCGGAGTTGGATGGTTCGTTTTATTTTGCTAACTCCTGGGTCACTTTATTTCTCTGTTCAGGGGGGAGGGTTGTCAGGTGGCTGCTGGGAAATAACTTCTTTTACGAACCAAAAAATTCTGCATGAAAATGCCTTTTTTTTCAGGGTCAAATAAACGTTGCAGATCATAACCAGTGGGAGCCAAGATCGGTATCCTGGTTTTGCTTGGAGAAGCAGACAACCTGCGGGTGCTACCAGGGCTGTGCCTCAGGGTTTTCTGCCAGGGGAAGGAAAGGTTTTGCTCGGAGGCTGTGGGATGTTGCTGTGAGCTGGTGGTGTTGGTCTGGGGGTGCTGGGGACCCTGGGGGGCGATTTCAGATGGGGACAAAAAGTTTTTTAAGGTGCCCAAAGCTGTGCTGGGTGCAGCATAGAGGGATGCACTGATGCTTGCACCAGCTTTGTCGAGACCAGCTGGGTTTGAATACCTTGCGCTTCGTGCTTCAGGATGCTCAGCAGAGGACAGGCATAGAAGAAGTTTTGTGTTTTGCTTTTTATGTTTTTTTTTTTTTTTTCTTCCAGTAAAAGTAGCCGCTTGGCTCAGTGGCAGCACAGGCTTTGAACGTTGTTCCCTTCACACGCCGACCTTGCAGGGCAAGTCAGGTGGCGAATGCAGCCCTCACAGTGTGGTTACGGTGTCTGCGGGCAGCCAGACGGTATTTACAGAGTGCTTCCTGGACTGACCTCGAGCACTGTTACCCCAGGTGCATCCCTGTTAGTGTGGGGCTTGGCACCAAAAGGCCTTTTTTTATCCCAAAAAGCGAGGGGCTGTGCTGCGGTGGTGGTTGCTGCAGGTGAGCTACAGAGGGTACCCAGAAACGGCCGAGTTCCCGGAGAAAACCTCCCAGAGCCGCCAGCGGTCTGTGCTCTGATGATGCAGCCTGTCCTCGCAGATGCCCAGCACGAAGCACCAAGGCTGCATGCAGATCCTGGTGCTCAAGGGCTTTCTGGGAGCAGGGCCAGAGCTGTCAGCCACCCTGTGATCCGCCATCTCCTCGGGGAAGGTGCTGTGCCAGTGCTCTGATCTGCTGGTGTGGTTTTATGGGACTGATTTGCCAGCGCATCAATCCCGGGCTGTGAGCCCGGCGCCCCGGTCAGCGGCAGGAGTAGCTCTCGGCACCACGTCTGCACCCACACAGGGACAGCAGGGTGGGACAGGGCTGTGTTTGCATCACTGCACAGTGACAAGTTCCAGGTTAACCTTCTCTTTTTGCCCTGGCCCTGTACGTGGGGGAGCCTGGAGTCTCCCAGGAAAGCCATTAGCTGGGGAGAAGGCTAACGCTCAGTCTGCAGGCTGAGGAATAGCATCTAATTAGCAGCAAAATAGTATAATTTTTAATGATGAGTCGTGCATCCTGTTGCACTGCAGGGAGTTGCCCCTGGTGTGGTGCTGAGCAGAGTGGTGGGGTGTGTCGGCAGCATCGCTGGCTGGGCTGCAGTGGGCATTATTCCCTTTGGAGCCTTGTTTGGGAGAGGGAACCCCTGGATTCCTGCCGGCTGTGGGTGTAGAGTGCCGCTCCTCGCTTCTCGGGTGCTTGTTGAGCAGAGGTGGCGCTTGCAGGCAAGGAGAGTGCGAGCTGCAGGGCCCCTGCTCTGGGCAGGGCAAATCTTGATGCACCACTGGGAAATGAATGATTTTGCTAACGAAGGTGAGCCTGTCCCTGGCAGGTGAGGGTGGGCGCAGTTACTGGGGCTGGGGGGAGACTGCCCTTGCTGCCCCTGTGAAGGTATGCAGCTTGGGGGAGGTGTTTTCGGGGGGGATGTGGTTTGCTATGTGCACACCCACTCCCAGGTGCAGGGACCCTGGTGCTGTTGCAGCCTTTGGGGTGCAGGAGGAGAAGTAGGGCAAAAGCTGCAAAAAATGGATGGAAAGCAGCAAAAATGCAAAGCAACAAGGGCAGTGAGGTGCCTGTGGTTTGAGCAGGGAGAAAGCACAAGAACGGCTTATTTGGTGTAAAGAAATAGTTCTTATGGGGCATGTAAGCACTCAGCTGCGCGGCTCTTGGCAGGACAGGGGGCTCAAGGAGCCCATGTGGGTATGGCTCGTTCCTACACACACAGAGCCCCATGGCTGGCAGCGGGAATCTTATGATGAGCAAGCCCCTACTTTTTATTGCACATAACTGTCAGATTTCCAGGAGACCTTGTAAAATGGATTTGCAAAAGAAAAAAAAAAAAAGAAAAAAAAACCCCATGTTACTAACTGTTAAATCAATACAACAAGTAATTTAGAAACAGATGGTGTATTTTTCTATGATCAAAAGCATGTCTGCACAAAGAAACACATTATTACTGCAATTTACCTTCCTCTTCCTGCCCTACAGCCATTACTCTTTGGGGCTTATTCCAATAAAAGAGGGAATCACTCCCAATCCAGAGCAGATTTCCTATTAATCTTATAGACCACAAACTGCCTTGACTTTACCAGCACAGCTCAGACAGACCATCCCACTCTGTGCCTTGGCTATGAAACAAATAGCTCTGTTTGGAGATGGATACTTATTTTCTTTGATTCCTTTGCATTCGATACTGGTGATGGGGTGAGGATTTTTTTCCCCTTGGGTATTTTGTGGTGGCTTCTCAGCCTCTTCACCCTTCTGGCACCATTCCCTGCTTAATGGGACCCTTTCCCCAGTGATGCTTTCGCAGAGGGGCCTGTGATTAAGACAACTGCCTCTTAGTTCTCTAAGTGATGTGGGACCTCGTAACATAAACCACCCAGAAAGAGAGGATTGAAACTGCCTCCCCAGAGGAGCCTGTGGCAGCGGGAGATCTTTCCCTACGTCCAGCAGGATCTTTGATTCCTGGGAGGATGGCTGGAGAGGTGGTATGAGCATCCTGGGGATGGTGGTTATTTTCCAGGCTGGTGCCAAAGGATAGAGGCCAGACCCCAAAGTCTTTGGGAAAAAAAACATTGCAATTACTTCCTAAAACTCCTAGTTTTCCTAAAGTTCCCAACTCTCGTTCATGTAAATGTCCAGAAACATTCAGACGTCGGCAGTGGGCACTGCATTTCTCTGCCTGGGGAGGTTTTGAGGCTGGTGGTGGGGACCGGGTCCCGGCGCAGGATGGCATCTGTGTGGGGAGCTGAGCGCTCCTGCCTGGAACCACAGCACGCGGCTCCCCAGGGAGGAGTAACAGCTATCGGGGTTTTATTCTGCCAGGCACTTTTATGGCAGAAGGACTAATATTTTTGAAAGCAGCTTTAAAGTAAATATAATGAACTCAGCTTATAGAACTGGAATGATGGTAATGGGCTCCGATAAAAAGCAGATTTCCTCAGCTGAGTTGCTTTGAGGCAACCGTAGTTTTATTTGGTCGCTGTGACTGAAATAGCTCAGGGAAAGGGGATTTTAAAGGTGCTGCAAATGTTGGGAAATGGATGGCAAATGGGAAAGGAGGAAGAAAAACAGTCATGTTTTTCTCTGTACATGGAGCTGTTGGGATGCTGGTTGCCAGAGGGCCAAAGTGGGGATGGAACTGGAGGCGCAGAGACATTGGCACTGAAAACACTGATGTCAGACTGAGCCGTGCATGGAGAGAAGGGGGTGATGGCAACGGGGTTGGCAGCAACTGGCTGTCATGCTGTCCTTTGCCCTTTGGGAGCAAATCCAGCCAGGACACAGTGAGGTGAGCTCTCTGCTTCCTCCATGGGGAAACCCTGCACTGTCAGCATCCCTGGCAGCGATGTCACAAGCAGGAATTTTCCCCAGAAATGGCCTTCCCACATCTTACAACCTGGAAAAGAGCCCTGAATGAAGGAGCTGGAGAGGGAAAAGAGAGATGCTGCAGGAAGAGTGATTAGGTTGTCCCCAGGTGTTTGCTCACCCACAGCAGAACACTGTTTCCCTCCCGATACCGCTTGTACTTTCCATTAGTCAGTTCTGACCTTTTAGTGCCATAATCAAACAAGACAACCTAACACTTAAATCTGAGCGTTTAGCGCTGACATTTACAATTGGTTCTCGAGTTAGAAAGACCAAATGAAAATTTCCTAGCAGACAGCATGCTGCAGGGAAGGGGAATCAAATAATTCATTTACTGAATAACAGGCAGACTGGCCCCCTTCAGCTGTCTGCTCGGGCCCGCGTTGCATCGGTTGGTATTTGTACTAGAGTGCTTGTCATTAAAAAGTCAATATTCATCTGGAGTTAGTGTAGCACGCCACTGCCGGCGATCCCGCAGACATCTCCCGTTCAGGGTGCAGGGAAACTGTATTTGGCATTTGATGAATGTAAACCAGAGCGATCTTACTCAGGTGTGAGCCCTGTGGAGTGAGGAAGTTACATTAAATGTTAAGGATCCAAGGCAGTAACGAGGATGTCCTCAGCTGTATCCTTGCCTGAAAAGTGAGCGCTCGCTGCATCCCTTGGTGCATCCCTTGGTGCATCTCTTGCTGTGGCTCTGCAGCCCCACATGTACCCCATGGTGGCTGCTCGGCTGTGCTGTCCCCGTGCACATCCCTGCACAGGGATGGGCTTTTCCAGCTCTGGGGGAACCAAGGCCTGAGCATTTAGCGGTGTTTGCTTGGTAAGGATGTGAGGCTGGTGGGACGTCGGGGTGTGCTGAGAGCCAAACCACCCCTGAGAGCCCCATTCCTGCACCCATCCCAGTGTGGCTCCCCGGGTTCATCCTCACACAATGATGGCTGTGTCTTCTGTGTGATATCTTCCCACTTGAGCCACCTTATTAAGTTAAAGCCATTAAAAAAAATATCTGGACAAGGTTTCCCACGCTGCTGCTCGTGACCTTCAGTGCTCCTGCTGCCTCCTCCGAACAGCAGCAAGAGCAGATGGGCGGCAAACGGGGGCGACACGGCTTACCCTCTGCCCTGTCCCAAAACATCCTCATCCTCAAAATAGGCTTGAACAGTCCAAAATACTCTGCCCCACTTGGCTGAATCATGACTCTTCTTTTGCTAATACAACGTTTGAAGAAATTTATATCTTTGTTTAAATTATGGAGAACAGAAGACGAGCTGTGCAGAACATTTGTTATTGCCATATTTTCCCAGCGTTTCTCCATGTGCTGCTTTTCTGAAGCACTGATGTGGTTCTGTGCAGGGATATCCCGTTGGGATTTTGCATGAGAACCAGGATCAGCATATGCATCTGCAACTGCTTTGCATCCAATCGGATTTCCCCAAGTAGCTGGACACGGAAATATTTTGCTCAGCGGAAGGAGCGTGCTGTTTGCACAATGTTCCTGCATCTTCATCTCTGCTCGAGCGTTGCTTGGTGTGACGTGAGGTCAGGCAGAGCACGGTGGTGCGGTGCAGATGAAGATGTTCAGGTGCTGTGAAGCAGGAGCATGCCGTGGCATCGGTGGGGGCTCGGCCGCCACTGCTTGCATGACGGCACCCACCGGGAGCAGTGTGCGTCCTCAGTGCAGCCTGCTGGTTTCAGGAAGAAATAAGAAAAACATAGAAAAAGC
This sequence comes from Falco punctatus, assembly GCF_963210335.1. Taxonomy (NCBI): domain Eukaryota; kingdom Metazoa; phylum Chordata; class Aves; order Falconiformes; family Falconidae; genus Falco; species Falco punctatus. The sequence goes on from NC_137590.1 coordinate 2,508,737, forward strand.
AAGGCATTTTTTTAAAAAGGATTATTTCTCACTTTTATCAAATTGCACCTAAGAATTGCACTTTAAATGTGTTCAGCTCTCGAATGTGGATGTCCTGAGAAAGCTGCAGGGGCTTCGCTAATGGCAGCTGGCCCCAGCACTGGGATATATATGGGTGACCCAAACACCCGGTCCTCCTCCTCGGGTGCTGCTGGAAGCTGTGTCCAGCATCCGGTGGGGATGTGTCCTCAACCTGCGGGGACTTCAGCTCTGCACCCCAGCGATTAATATTTTGCCTTGTTCCCTCTGGGCTGCTGCTCTCCCCTATGTTCCTCCTTCTTTCCTTTTTACGGAAAATACTTGTCTCCTCCTTGCCTCCTTGGTGCTGGGTGCTGTGCTGCTGGGAGCTCGGTCCCCTTCTAGCTCGCGTGTGACATCTCCGTGGCAACAGACCATGATGCAAAATTGCACCGGCTTGCAGGAGGAATAAGTCACGGATAAACCTTTTCTCCCCTCTGTAGCAGAGGTAAATCAAATTGTGGTAGGATAAGTTTTAACACGTGACATTCTCAAGGAGACTCTTCCCTGAAACACTGCAGGGCAGCCAACGGTGGAGGCTTTCAGCCACGTCCTTGGGTGGAAATCTGCTTGTCTTGGGGGCGGGACAGAGCTGGCAGGGAGATGCTGTGTCCAGGTGGGATCCCCTAGCTGAGCTGGAGCTTTTCCTCCACCTCTTTGGGGGCCGCTGGGGCATCCTTCACCCCGCTGTGCCTTCATTTCTGGCAGCGCTGGTGTCTCCACAAGGTTTAGGTGGGGATATAAACATCTTTTAACTGGTTTCCCACCATCAGGCGAGGACATCCCCATTTCTTCATGGGCATGGGCCCTATTTCCCTTTCCCAGCTGCTCCTTCCCTCCCATCATGTGCTCTCCAGGAGCTCCATGTCCCTTCCCAGTGCCCTCCCGTGTGCTCCAGCTGCAGGTGAAGGGGCTCTGAGCAGCCTTTCCATCCCTGCTGGCATCGTCTGGGGGCATCCCAGTCCCGGCCGCTGCGGCAGCGGCTCCTCCAGCAGCCCCCTGAGCACTCTGGGGTGAAACACAGCAACGTACACCCCCATTTTCATCCTTCCCTCCCCTCTTTGCTGAACCTGGGGGGCTGCGGATGCTGCGGAGGTCCAGGCGGTGATGCAGGAGGAACTGCCCGGCCTGGGTGCACAGGGGGTCCCTTGCACGGCTGCTGGCTGCGCCTTATGTGGCACAAAGGGCTCACGGGGGCTGGGGGAGACCACCTTGCACCAGCTGCCACATTTAAACCCAGTGTCAGCATCTGCTCAGCGCAAGTTTGTAGGAACTGTGAAATCCACTCAGTATCTCACCTCAGCCTGTTCCTTTTAAAACTTCAGTAGCAAACCTTTGGCCTTATTGTGGGCAAATCTTGGACCTTTTCTGTAGTATTTGCTCTTTTGGGAGTTTCTGTGTGATGTTAGTCTGCTTTGACCAATTTCTACTATTTTTATTAAAAAAAAAAATAAATAAAACAAGCAGAAAAAGCCAAAAGTACAAGGAGAGGGAAGCAAATAGGTCTCACGCAGCATCTCTGGCCCTGATGAGGCAGAGGGAAACAAGCCCGCAGGTGACATCTTGATCATCCTCCTCGTCACTAAACAAGGTGCAGCTGGTATGGATGCTGTCACTAGAAACACTGGGGAAAAATTCAGCAGAAAGCCAGGGAAAGCCAAATGTTTTCACTGCAGCCCTGCCACTCATCTGCTTTGGGAGCAGGTGGGGGCTGGCTCTGTGCCTCAGTTTCCCTTTCTGTAAGTGGGGCAGATTGCTGCTCCCTCCTGGTGTGCATTGACAGCCGTAAGCAGCAGAAGCAGAGTGCAATCCTGCACCACAGATTACTCCAAGGGATGAAACACTTTGGAAAAGTTCCTGTAATGTCTTTATGTATGTGTGATACCTTTGCCAATGTAAATGCTATGGCACTCGCCTGTAAGGGAATGCTGGAGTAAAAAGCTGAATTGATTTATCTATCTATCTATCTATCTATCTATCTATCCATCTATCTATATCTCCATTTAATATATCCATTTAATTTTTCTCTGTGTGTTCTCAAATAGATTAGGATTCAAGAGGCTCAGGGCTGGAGGACAGCTGAATTGACAACCAAAAGATATAGGTTAGTTTTACAGCAACAGTATGAAAACCACATAAAATTGGACTTGGTTTTATAACACTCATTCAGGAGTCTTGAAGCCAGAAATGGGATTTAATGTATAATGTGGCGAGATACAGATGAGACCTTTTCAGAGTTTCCGTGGTTTTGTTATACTATATATTATCAGTGCTGCCTGGTAATTTTTTTTTCCCCAAAAAGATTCCTTCTAAAAGCAGGAGGTTGTTTCTGAAAGCTCTACTGTACTGGTGACATATCCATATGCAATGTAAATGACCTGTTGTTTGAGAAGATGATAATGGAAATAAATCCCAAATTAAAAAAAAAAAACACAAAACCCCTGTAGATCAGGAAAAATAGCAGAATTTCCAACACCCAGAAAGCTCCTGCTCTAGCAAAGGGCATGTATCCATGGCAACAGGAGCCCTTACTGTCACGATAATAAAAAAATATATTATTCTAGGAGAGCTCTTAAAAGGGAAATATACATTTCTCTGAGGTGGATGATGAAATATTGGGCAGCAGAGTGAAGAATGAGCCAGAGGAGTCCGGAAAGTGATCCCAGCAATTCTGCAGCCCGCTGCAGGGCGGGAGGGGGGATGCAGACCTGGCAGGAGGATGGGGAAGTATCCTGTGGCTGTATCCAGGACTCAGCTGCCTCCATCTCCTCCGTGTTCCCATGCACATGACTCGGAGACCCCTGTGGAGGAGGTCCACTCCAGCGTGTATACCCAGAGTGATGCAAATCTGGTGGCAAAGGCTGGAAATGATGGGGCTGTGCTGGTGCAGGGCAGCGTGGGGGCAGGGGAGCCCTGCTGAGGTCTGGTGGCAGCAGCCAAGGCCCCGGCATCGGTAGGCACTGAGCGTCCTCGTGGCATCGTGGCCCACCACGTGCTCCTGACATCAGGGGACACGTGCCAGCCAGCTGTGAGCCAAGGAGTTGCAGCAGCTTTTTGGGAAGGCTTTTAGTTTTTGGCAAAGAGAAAATTGTGAAAAACCAGCATACTGGCTGAACTTTTCCCGAGTTTGAATTTTGAGAAGAGGCTAAAACCCAGTGCTGGCAAGTCAGCATTTCACCACTGGTAAAAACGGTGTGTGAAAGTTAGCAGAACACTTTGATTAAAGGGGTAAGAAACAGAAGCTGGTTTTCCCCCTGTAGGATACCCAGGATTTTCCACCCAGAAACAAGCAGGGAGTGAGCAGCTCGATGGAACAGTCCTGCCGTCCGCACTGCGGTGGGCTCCGCACCCTGCCGGGGTGGGATGCAAGTGGGTTCCCCTGAGGAAACTGTTCTGCTCAGGGTGTGGAGCAGCCGGCTGGACCTCGATGACCCCTGTGCTCGTGGCCCTGGAGCTTCCAAGCAAGGCACACCTGGCTTGTGTCCTGGTGGCTGTGGGACCATCCGTGGAGGAGCAGACCCTGCAGCAGAGCTGGAGGGATGCCATGGGAGCATCCCACAGGAGCCTCAGAATGCTGGGGACTGCTCAGTGGTTTGGGGCTTTTCATGGCTTTCTCTGGGATTTGAGGTGTTTAATTTGGCGCGTCTTTGGGTCCTGCTTGCTGACAGCACCGAGGTGTGGGGTGAAAACACCCCCTTGGGGCACCCTGGCCTGATCCTGGAGGATGCTCTCTGCAGCATGGAGCAGGGAAGCTGCCCAAGGAATGGGTAAGAAAAGGGAAAAAACTGCCCCCAAAATATAGGGGGCAAAGAGGAGTGGTCCTGCCCTGGGAGTACCGTGTGGCGGGGGAGCTCAGGCGCTAACTGGCCCGGTCCCACCTGCTGCTGGCCCTGCCTTCGCACCCGGCGGGAGCTGCAGGGAGCTCAGGGCTTGTGCTGCTTCCAGCAGATCCAGAGGGAAACGGCCCCTCCGCGAGCGACCTCCCTCCAGCCGGGGTGCAGGCAGGGCCGGGGGGCTCGGCAGGTGCTGTGCCTGGGTGGGTGATGGCAGCTGTCTGGGGGTGCTCCTGCCTTGGTCCTCCCCAACCTTGATGCACTAATAGAATCTCTTCTCTCTCTTCCCCAGCACCCGTCCCCAGCCCAGCCCTGTCCTGCCCAAGCTGGCGTTTTGGCCCAGCGTCACTCCTGCCACGGGTAAGCTCAGGTGAGCCCAGCAAGGGCTGGAGTCAAAACATACATTTTCTGTGAGTCCCCAGTGAAGTTGGGCAGCCAGGGCTCTGGATGAGGAGGACCCATGGGGACTCCCAGCTCACTGCCCCTCTCCTCCCCAGCCATCATGTCCCCACTGTGGTTATGTCCATGACCGTATCCCCACTGGCACAAACCACTGACATGTTGTGTTTCCCACTGGTCCCCCTGGCTGTTAAGATTTCTGCAGCATCGTTAGCAGTTCCTGGTGGAGATAACCTCACCTTCTGCCTGGGAAAGACTCAAATTCCCCGTGTGCTGGAAGGGTTGTTAGGCTGTGTCACTGCTGCTGTAACCTCTCTAGCTGCTGGGATGCCCGCGATAGCGGAGCTTGCTGTAATTGTTATTTCCCCCTCCTCCTCCTGCACGCTGGCTGTGGTGAGCCATGAGGCCCCCTTGCACCCACCCAGGGCAGACTGGCAGCGCTTGTCCTGGGAAACCTGTCCTGGCGAAACACTTGGAAATATTTCTGGATCCTCCTGGGTGCTGAGGGAAGGGAGATGGCATCCCTGGCTGCTGCTGGCACTCCGTCCCCCCCAGCAGAACTCCATCTCTGGGGGCTTTAATAAAAGATAGACCTGGGGCTCGTGTAATCTGCTACCCGGAGGAGACCCCGCGCTGGCATGCTTGCAGCGGGGAGAAGTCGCCTGCAGACACCTTGGGGGAAGCGGGGGCTCCTGAGACCCGTGGGTAAACGCAGGGCCGGGCACTGCACCTTAGCTCCGCTACCCCACGGCGCGTCCTCCCCCAGGGGCGGTGTCTTGGCTCAGGGGAGTGAGCGATGAGTGGGTGGGAATTCCGTAACCTTCGTGCCTCGGAGGGAAGCAAGAGCAGCGCAAGTTGCCTGCAGAGCCCCTGGCGATGCTGCTGCGGCCCGCGGCAAGTGCGGAGCCCTGTGCGGCGGCGCTCTGCCAGGCTCTGCTCGTGCTCTCGCCGAAACGCCGGGGCCAGCGAGCTGGTGGATGCCCCCAGGCTCGAGCCCCCGCCTCTGTGTCCTGCAGCCGAATGGGGATTTGCTCTGGGTCCCTCCAAGCGTCCGTTTGGGCATCCTCATCCTCCCCTTTTCCCTCGGGGCACGCCACTGATCTCTGTGTTATTTTAGCCTGGAGGCGTGAATCAAGGCTTTTGGCTCCAGGACAGCATTAATGCCCAGCACGACCCCTCAGAGCTATAAATATGTCACTGCTCCACTGGAAAGCGAATCCAAAAGTGTATCCAAAGCCAGCAACGGGATGGAGCGCAGCTCGCTAACTGATGTGATCCCAGGGCACTGGCATTTAGGGAATGGCTCTGTCAGGAGTCCCAAAATCCCAGCGGCTTTCCCCTTCCGTTAGACATATAGGCACAGACTGCAACACAAATGCAGTTTGTAAAAGGTTCCCGGACCTTGCCCGGAGCAGGAAGGTGGGAGCTGGATGCTGGGGCTGGAGCAACGGGAGGATGCGGGGGCTTGGTGGGTCCCCCAGCCACCCCCTCACTGCAGGGTTCTCCCCCCCCACGAGCTGGCAGGGCTGGCCTCAGCTCCAGCCCCAACCCGGGCAGAAACGGAGAGAACAGGGAGGGGAGGGCTTGGAGACCCCCAGGGAGGGGAGGGCTTGGAGACCCCCAGGGAGGGGAGGGCTTGGAGACCCCCAGAGCGCTGCTTGCCACACCAGGGCTCACCTGTGCCCTGGCTGAACGCCATGCTCATCGCGGGGGGATGGCTTGGCACAAAGCAGGTGAGTTTGGTTTCACTTTATTTCTCGCAGAGGCTGGTGGGGTGCAGGCAGGAGCAGGCAGGAGCAGGCAGGCCCAGGCAAGGACAGGCAGGAGCAGGAAGGAGCAGGCAGGAGTAGGCAAGGATAGGCAGGAGCAGGCAGGCCCAGGCAAGGACAGGCAGGAGCAGGCAGGAGCAGGCAGGCCCAGGCAAGGACAGGCAGGAGCAGGCAAGGACAGGCAGGAGCAGGCAGGGGCATGCAGGGACAGGCAGAAGCAGTCAGGAGCAGGCAGGGGCAGGCAGGAACAGGCAGGAGGAGGCAGGGGCAGGCAGGGACAGGCAGGAGCAGGCAGGGGCAGTCAGGGGCAGGCAGGAGAAGGCAGGGCCAGGCAGGGCCAGGCAGGAGCGGGCAGGGATGGGCAGGGACGGGCAGGGGCAGGCAGGGACAGTAGGAGCAGGCAGGGGCAGGCAGGGACAGGCAGGAGAAGGCAGGAGAAGGCAGGGTCAGGCAGGAGAAGGCAGGGGTGGGCAGGGACAGGCAGAGGCAGGCACGGGCGGGCAGGGACAGGCAGGGATGGGCAGGGACGGGCAGGCACAGGCAGGGACAGGCAGGGATGGGAGGGCACAGGCAGGGGCAGGCAGGGACGGGCAGGTGCAGGCAGAGACAGGCAGGGATGGGCAGGCATTGGCAGGGACGGGCAGGGATGGGCAGGGACAGGCAGAGACGGGCAGGGACGGGCAGGCATGGGCAGGGACAGGCAGAGACAGGCAGGAGAAGGCAGGAGCAGGCAGGGACAGGCAGGGGCAGGCAGGAGAAGGCAGGGGGAGGCAGGGGCAGTCAGGGGCAGTCAGGGAAAGGCAGGGGCAGGCAGGGACAGGCAGGGGCAGGCTGGAGAAGGCAGGGGGAGGCAGGGACAGGCAGGAGCAGGCAGGGACAGGCAGGGCAGGCAGGCAGAGTCAGGGGCAGTCAGGGGCAGTCAGGGGCAGTCAGGGGTAGTCAGGGGCAGTCAGGGAAAGGCAGGAGCAGGCAGGGACATGCAGGCCCAGGCAGGGGGAGGCAGGGACAGGCAGGAGCAGGCATGGACAGGCAGGGGCAGACAGGAGAAGGCAGGGGCAGGAAGGGACAGGCAGGGGCTCGGGGGGCAGGCAGGGACAGGCAGGGACAGGCAGGGACAGGCAGGGGTGGGCCGGTACAGGCAGGGCTGGGCAGGCACAGGCAGGGATAGGCAGGGATAGGCAGGGGCAGGCAGGGACGGGAAGGGGCAGGCAGGAGAAGGCAGGGACAGGCAGAGACAGGCAGGAGAAGGCAGGGACAGGCAGGGACAGGCAGGAGAAGGCAGGGACAGGCAGGAGAAGGCAGGGACAGGCAAGGACAGGCAGGGCCAGGCAGGGCCGGGCAGGGACAGCCAGGCACGGGCAGGGCCAGGCAGGGCCAGGCAGGGCCGGGCAGGAACAGGCAGGGACAGGCAGGGCCGGGTAGGGACATGCAGGGCCGGGCAGGGACATGCAGGGACAGGCAGGGCCGGGTAGGGACATGCAGGAGAAGGCAGGGCCGGGCAGGGCCGGGCAGGGACAAGCAGGGACAGGCAGGGACAGGCAGGAGAAGGCAGGGACAAGCAGGGCCGGGCAGGGACATGCAGGAGAAGGCAGGCACGGGCAGGGCCGGGCAGGGCCGCGCAGGGACAGGCAGGGACAGACAGGGACAGACAGGGACGGGCAGGGCCGGGCAGGGCCGCGCAGGGACAGGCAGGGACAGACAGGGACAGACAGGGACGGGCAGGGACGGGCAGGGACGGGCAGGGACAGGCAGGGACGGGCAGGGACAGGCAGAAGAAGGCAGGGACAGGCAGGGACGGGCAGGGACGGGCAGGGACAGGCAGAAGAAGGCAGGCACGGGCAGGGCTCCGCCGGCCGCTGCTTTCCCCGGGCGCTGCAGGGGGAGCTCGCGGCGCGCCGGCCTCACGCGCTCCCGCCGCATCCCGCGGCTGGCGGGCGGGGCCGGGCCCGGGGGGCAGCGCTGGGCCGGGGCTGCCCGAGGCGTGTACCGGGGGGTCGGGGGCAGCGCTCGCGGCCGGGCGGAGGGGGCACCCCCCTCCCAGGGGGTCCTGTGCCCGCTGGGCTCCCTTCGGCCCCTCGAGCTCCCTTTGCGCGTGCTGCCCGCCCCCCCGGGTCCCGGCCAGCCTGCGGGGGGGGGGGGGGGGGGTGTTCCCCCTTGCCCCAGCACAAGCCTCCCAGGAGATGGGCAAGGGGTGCGGGTGGCAGCCGAGATCCCGAAGGCATCACCCCTGGGGGGACAGTCGGGGTCCTGGGGTGCGTTCTGAAGGAGGGCGGAGAACTTTCTCTTCTGCCTCGCTTTCCCGGCGGGGAAGGTCCAGCAGTAGCCGGGGGTGACCGTGTGCGTGGGGAAAGGTCCTCGGGATGCTGCAGCTGGCTCGGGGCCAGCGGGGGGTGACGTGCAGCCCAGGAGCCCCCAGCTCCCTGCCCGTAGCTGGGAGATACAAGCCTCCCGTTTGCCTGGTGTTCAAGGAAAACTCGGCTCCCGGTCTCCCTGGGACGTTTTCCTTTCCCTCAGCCTTTATGTTGTTTGGCGCAACCTTATTTTCCGTGCTCCTAATTCCAAGCTTGGCTCTGGATCAGGACCAACGCACCAGCAGCAGAGGAACCCCTGGGAGAATCGCTCGCCCCGCTTGGTATCAGCTCAGGTATCTCCGATACAAACCACACGGAAAATGGCTAAACAAGGAGGTTAAATAATTGTGCACAGACTTTTTTATGCATCTTCCACTGCTTGCTGTGGGGAACACATAAAAAGAAATTAAGGAAATAGGAGTTACTTATCCACCAGGAACGCTTTCCAGTCTTTTATCTGTATTCCTCATAGGTGCCATTTTCACATAAATTTGAAGACTATATGTATTTAGGAACGTAATGCATATAGGAGATATAAAGGACGTTGATAAATTAGAGATAATTTAGCTTCTATATATACACAAATATAGATATAAACATCATTACCATTTTATTTATGCGTGTGTGTTTACACATACAGATCTTATATTTACATATTTATAGAAATGCTAAATGTATTGAATGCTATCAGAGACAGCTCACAGATAAAAGAAACGCTGTGAACTAATGAATGTAAAAAAGAAGAAAACAAATATAAAATAGTGATAAATCAATAGCCTCGCCTTTTTCTTCTGTTAGTAGAAGTAAATTATACTGCTGAAAAAATGTTTTTTTCCCCCCACAGTCTACTGTAGTGAAGGTGGTCATAAACAGCTTTCCTTCTTCAGCTTGCTGGTTGTCTGTTCTTCAAACAAAAAATACCACAACTTTCCTTGGAAGCCAAGCCGTAAGTATCACTTTGCCCCAAATCCTCTTTTCCACCTTAACAGCCCCCTTGGTGCTGCTCTTAGATGCGGTGGAGGCACGGGGGCAGCCCAGCATCCGCTGCGCTGCGGGGCATGGTGGGGTGGTGACGGACACGGGAGCAGCTTTCCTCCAGCCTTGCTGGAGCGTGGCACCAGCTGGGATTGCCTGGGACTGGGGGCACCCGGGCAGGACTTTGCACGCCAGTCGACCCCTTGGTGCGTTCCTGGCTCGCCTGAAAGGTGCTGGAGAATTTGAAAGGACATTTTGAGCACTGAAGTGGAATTTTACACCTTTTCTGAGATGATATTTTGGTCAGGGTGTGAAAAAAACATATATTTTGCTCCCCCCCCCCCCCACCCCGCAACTGTTCTTGCTGTTTCTAAACCAAATTGAACATGAGCTTTGAACACTGGATGCTCTCCTGAAGGGCAGGTTCCTCTGTCTGATCCGGACCCCCACCCCAAACATTTGGCAAAATAAAAGTGAAATGACTCAGTCTGTGCAGATGAAACTCTCCCAGTGTTGTTCAGGCATTGGTTTTTTGGAGTGGCTTCTCTTCCACAGACAAGACAATGTGAGATGGTATTTGGAAACAAAAATATCATCAGAAGAGCAAAAGGCTGTCTGCGATGGGGCTGCTCACCCCCTCTCTGCAGCAGACGGCTGCCTCTCAGCTCCCTTTGAATTGCTCTCAGTGCATTACTTGGTTTTCAATTTCATTCCCTTTCCTAGGAGCAACCTTAGCTTTATGTTTCCCTTTTAAGCTGATTGAAATAAAGTATTTGAACAAATGTCATGGGCACTTAGAAATCTCTCTGTTTATTCCCTTTGCTTTCATGCTGTCCACCTTCTGTAGTACCAGTTCTTAAAGCCTTGAGTGCTGTCTATCTAAATTAATGCATCTTGTAGGCAGGATACCATACAAATTCATTAATTTTTTGTATATTGGAAATATGCTTTTATTAAGTCTCTGTTCATGTTTTTCCAATGGTTGAATAGTTGAGCTTCTTTATAAACCATCAGCAAAGAGATGGTGGCTCCTTGAGATCCATTAAGTACATACCTCTGGGAGCGTGTTCTTCATCCAGCACACATTTATAGTCAGCACAGAAAACAGGCCCCAAAGTTTTGTTCTTCCAAACTCCCTTCCAAACATCTGCCATTGTGTGCGTGACTCCTGGAGATCCTGGTGCGCAAATCCAGGGGAGGTTTCTGCCTCAGGGAGGTTCCCACTCCTGCGCTCCCAGCTCCCCCAGGGGTTGCACGGTCCCTGGGCAGCCCCATCCCTGGAGCCGGAGCTGCTGTGCCTTCTTTCAGGCTATGTTGTCACCACAGCCACCCAGATCACCCTTCTCCTTCCTTCCTCCCCACCACCCACAGGAGATGCCTGCTCCTGGGATGCAGAGCTACTGCCCCAGCTACATCTGCTTTGCACAGTGAGCATGAGGTTGGGAGACCTGGGAGAGTGTCATCATGTTTCTTGAGGCAGAGAAGTCCATAAACCTTTGGCTGAAACTTTCAGTTCCCCAGGGCAATGGGAGCTGTCCCACAAGATGGTTGTCAGAGCTCTGAGGGCACTAATAAGCCTTAATGACCCTGGCCAGCCTCACCTGGAGCCTCCACCCACATCCCTGGGCCCAGGAGCTGTATTTAAGCTCAGCAGCTGGTCTCCAGTTGTAAGTTCTTTTTTTTTGGGGTGGGAATGCTGCTTGATGAGCCTAGTCCTAAAGCTGACCTGAGGGTGGACTCCCAGGACTGACCTTAACCTGCTTCACCACCATGATGTCTCCCTGTGAGATGGACTCTGGATCTGGCTGCTGTCTCAGGGTCTGCTCTGCTCATCTTGCTCCTGCTTTTGCTGCTCTCTCACAGTGATGTGGGGGCTTGAAGCTTTGATGTTACCTGTTCATACCCTGATGCTCCAGGTTCCCTTTTGGAGACCTGCTCCTGCTGGCCGCCTGGGGATGTCAAGGGCAGCACTGCTAGCAGAAGTACAGTCAGACTGGGTCACTTGGTGGTGACACATGGGTGTGGAGGCAAGGGCTGAAGTGCAGGTAGGGTGAGGTAAAGGTGCCAGCACCAGCCTCTCCTCTGGTGCCTGTGTGGGGCCGGCTGGTGAGCCAGGAGCAGTGCAGGCACCCACCGGCTCCCATCCTGCCTGGCTACTCCAGGACTGTTTTCCCCAGGATCTACTAAATTTATCTAAGACACTTTCTGCCTCTGGCTTGTGGTGGACTAGGATCCTGGATGGTGGTGTGTCACACCAGCAGAGCCTGGATACAAAGCCAGGAGCCCTGTTCCTGCAAGAATCGATGGTACCAGGGAAGGAAAGGACATGTCTTTGGGGAGCTCTCAGACCGTGTCAGTGAGATGCTGAAGGTACACGGTGTGGCTGCTGCAGCCTTCCCGCAGCCCAGGTGTGGCCTGGGCTTTCAGTCTTGCTCCCAGCAGAGCTTTCCATGCAGTTTGGATCCTTTGGGGGAAATCTTTTACCAAAAGGGTCATTTTAGGGAAATCCCAGCCTCTTCCAAGTCCATACCCCTGCCCAGTGGCACCTGTTTCCTATCCCCTTGTTTCTGCAGAGACAAATGGAACTGCGTTGGCACTCCCGGCCACCCAGCTGGTGGTTGGATCTGTCACCAGCTCCCTGTCCACCCCCAGAAGAGCTCAGCAGAAGGACCATGGGGTGATGCTGATGGCAAGGGCAATGGCAGTTGTGACACAGTCTCTGGTGGCTTGAAAGACAGGGCGGGGAAGGCCGTGTAGGATGCTCTGTAATCTGTTCAGCTGTGCTGATGCCAGGTGGGTGGCCGTGTTGGCACTGTGCTTCCTGCGCCTTGGGCTCTGGGCACCAAGCACCATCTGAAGCAGAAGACCAGACTCTGCAAGTTGCTATAATGTCTTTGGCTTGCACCCAGTTCATGCCTCAACTTGAGGCCCTGATCTACATGGCTTCCTCTAGGCGTGATATTCTTCAGCCTCCATGTAGATGGGAGGTCTTTTTCTGGACTCTGTGAACCGCTCTGGTTTCCCCAGTGAGACAACCACTCTGCATTTCCAGGGCTCTGAGCACAGATGTGTTTATTTAACTGATTTTCATAGGTTTCTTCCAGTGATGCAGAGAAAGTGATTTAGCTGTGTACATTAAATGAAGGCAGTATGAAAAAAAAAAAATCAATTTAACTCCCATCTGAGTTACACAGAGAAGCGAATAAATAGAATATTATTTTTAAAATGACAATTTTGATTGTTCCGACTGCCAGCTGGACCAGTTCCTTCTGCTGCAGAAACTGCAGCCCTGGCCAGGAATAGTGGAGGTGTGTCTGGCTTGAGCAGCTTCAGAGAACACAAAGACCAGCAGAAATAGTTGATAAGTACACACATTCATACCGGTTTCAGGCAGGAGTGAGGAGCACTGGCTGTCCAAGCCCATGGCTTGCAGGGGTGGATGGAGATACACATAAAGTCCTTACCTATGACTTGACAGTCCTTGAAGGTGTGTCCATGGGGAGGGGGCTGGTGTTCAGGTGATGCCACTTTCCAGCCCCTGGTGCCCTGGGTTAAGGGCAGGTCCCACCCATGGAGCAGCTCCACCACTGTCATGACACCACAATGTCACATCAAAGTAGATCCGGGCATAGTGCTCCAGGATAGGAATTTGGTGGTTATAAAATGTTTGTGACTGTTAGCACTGTGGAGCTTTTAATGTGAAATGACAAAAGTAACTCCAAAAAGAATGAGATAATTCTGGTCAGTTTGCTTTTTTTTTTTTTTTTAATATGAACTTCTTTGGTTTCAAAAAGATTTTGAATGTGCTTTTTTCTCTGCTGCTGAAAAGTTAAATGAAAACACCATCCTTTAATTTGAAAGAAGTGATTCAATTTAACAAAAGATTTGATTTGAGTTACTTTCTTTGAAATTTTGGCCCCAAATGAGGTGTGATTATTTGCAAGGAAAACAGGCTAATGGCTAAAATAGATGCAGTGACTAGACTCAGGGGGGTAATGCTGGATGTGGCACCTGGCCAGCCTTGTCCTCTTGGGCTACTAGGGGTGGCAAGTAGGCCACTGTCCCTACCACGGTGGGGTCTCAGTGACGAGCTGCTCACCAGGGGCCTGTGCCAAGTAAGGAGGGGGTGAAGGGCGCTTCTTGTGGAGTGTGTTGGGGTGGGAGTTTGGGACTGAATAAGAGACCCTGGGATTTGTCCAGGATGTTTAGGGGAAAGGCCAAAGGAGGTGAAAATGTCAAGGTGGATCAGGGAGGAATGAACATGGGAAAAGGGGGACAAAACCAGGGGTGTGGGGAAAGATGATCTCAGCAGCCTGTCCCATTGAGTAGGACAGAGGTCCAACAGGATGGCTGGAAAAGGGATAACAGATGGAGAGGAGTGCTGGTGTGACCTGGCTTTGCCTGTGGGAAGGGAGACTTGCAGATCTGGATGTTTCCCTGGAGACTGCTCATCACCCAGGGTTCCCAGTGGAGAGCTGCATGGCCGTGGCTGCGAACACCACTGTGGCTGGGTGCTTGAGGAAGCCCAGCCAGGGGTCTCCTCCAAGGAGGGTGGTTGTAAATGTTCTTTTCCAGTGTCTTCACAAGGCAGCAATGAGGTGGGCATTTCCCTTGTCTCTGTCCCCATCTGGCAACAAAGGAGGCAAAAGACTGTAAAGGCTGGAAAAGAAAACGGCAAACGGTGCCTCAGCCATTTGAGCACATCCCCTCTCTGTGTCAGGAGGGGACAGGGTGACAGGTTACAGGGAGCTTTTGGCTGGTGGTGCTGCCCTGTGTCCCCTGTGGCATGGCCCAGGGCTGGAGGGGATGAGCTGGCAGGTGCAGAGATGGAAGACGGGGAGATCTCCTGCTGTTTCCCTTCAGAAAGGAATAAGTGGCAATATCAGCATATCACTAATCAGCAATTGCAGAAATAAATATCTCCCTTTCTCATCTTGAGTGGCCTTAAAAAAAAGAGGTTTTGTAAATTCTCTGTTGCTAATAGTTAAGAAGTCAACCTCGTAGTAAAACTGGTCCACCACAAATATGTCTGTCTGGAATCTACCCTTTTAGGGATTTTCTGTTTCTCTCTTGCTCCAGTTCAAAATCTTAGAAGTTGTCTTACAAAATGTAACTCCTGTCCTCCATGCAGCTGGGCACCCCATAACCATCATCCAAACCCTCCCCTGGGCTGGGGTCTGAAACGGCATGGACTCCTGCAGGTTCTCCTTCAGGAGAGAAAGGATTATGAAATCCTTCCAGTCCAAACTGTTCCTCTTGCTCTGTGGGGTAAGAAAAGCAGGGCTGGCTGTGCCTCATTCTGGTAGCCTGAGCTGACCATTCTCCCCTTCCCCCTCATGTTCACTTACCTCCAGTCTCAGGTGCCTGTGGGATATTTTGGGGATGTTTCTGAGGAGAACCAGCTGTTCCACTGTAAACTTGCCCCATGCACCAGCTCCCTCCCACACCTGCTCCCAGCCCAGCTCCAGTAATACAGCAAGCCCATGGTGTATTCACCTGATAATGTGTCTTTGCTTATTGAGTTTACATTTGCTCTCTAAAGAGGCAAATTTATTTATGTCCTATAATAAAAAGCTGTTAGGTGACAGAAAAAAAAACCCCCACTTGTAACAATTAAGCACAATTGTTGATGTACCCAGAGCAGAAGGCTGCTCCGGCAGAGCGTGGCTGCAGAGGTGCCATGGTGGTGCTGGTGCGTGGATGCCTGGCCCTGGGGTCAGGCGCTGGCTGGGATCGACGCTGGCCATGCACAGAAAAGCCTGAGCTTGGCTGTGTTCAGTGGTGGTCTCAAAATCCCCCAAGAAACTCAGATTTCCCCTTGGCTCACATCTGAGAGGAGCAGGAGGCACGGCCATGAGCATGGGAACGATGTGGGGAGGATCCGGCATGGCATGTCCAGCAGCCAGCAAACAGTGCAGGCGCCTTTTCAGCAAGAGCGTGCCTTCAGCCAAACCCCAATGGCTTCTGTGAAGTTTTTCCAAAATGGTTAACTTTCTGGTAGTTGTGGGGGTGAAGGGTTAAGCTTTCAAAACCAAACCCTCTTATTTTTGTAACCAAAAATTCACACTCCACCCAAAGCAGCAGTGAAGACTGGACTATATTTGAGCCTGTCAGCTCTGCTTTGCTCTCTGTTGTTAAAAAACCCTGCTGCTCCCTGCCTGAAAAATGTCAGACGGAAATTGAAAAATAACATTTTCCCCTTTTCCTGCTGCCACACTTGCTTTCCTCCAACAGCAACCGGCATTTCTCCAAGCATCTTGATAAGCTTTGCACTGGAGGGTGCTGCCAGAGCTGGGTGCAAGAGGTTGGGGGGGATCCTGGCACCCACAGAGCCCAGGGACACCCAAACGTGGTGGGGTGCTACTTCTCCCCAGAGGGTGGGCAAAAGCATGGGACCCTCTCTCTGATTTGCTCTTCCTCTGTAAAGGGAAAAGGAAGGAAAGCGCTTGGTACGGGTGTGTTACAAAGATGGAGAGGCTCAGATATGAATCACAAGTGTCCCAAAAGTACTGGAATAACATCACTGTGATACTGAGAGTAACAGCACAAAGAGCGGCTCGGTGTAACAGCGGTTGCTTCACCTACTCAGCAGCTTAAAAGCATGGAAACAAGTTAAAAGCCAAGGTACTCGCACTTTTTATCACCTTGCTATCAGCTGTGCTGAAGATGCTGCCACCTCCCTGGCTGCCTGTAGGGATGGCAGCCTCAGCCTTGCCTGTTTGTGATGCACAGCTGAAAAATAAGGGCTGCACAAGACCTATGAAAGTGCCCACTGATAGAGGTGGGACAGGGCACGTAGAAGCTGAGCACCTAAAGCTCGTTGTTGGGGTGCAGCCCAACCTCCCAGCATCTCCTATCATGTCACCCCGCTTGCTGGTGAATGCTCAGTGCTGCCGGAGCTGGGATAACCCAAATAGCAGCAGCCAGGCTGCAAACGCACCAAGCTGCCTTGCTAGTGCTTGTGGACTGTGTGTATTATCCGACCCGCTTGCTTTTCCTGCCCGTAAAGGCCCATCACCCAGCCAAGGTGCTTGCTCATGCCCTGGGAGCTGATCTGACCCGAGCAGGACCTAAGAAGTGCTTTGCAAGCTCAGGGACAAAATATTATACTAACATCAGGGAAAGTGAAGGCGTCTTGGCAATTACTTCAGAACTGAGCTTGCAAGTCTGCTGGTTTTGTTCGTGTTCATCTGAAAGCCTTTGACACATCCGTGCTGTGTTTCTTTTATGAATATGCAAATCAAAGCAGTGAAATTACAGATAATGATATGTAGTCAAAACTTTTCAGAAGTTAATGCATATTCCTTATTTTGCAGATTTCTATCACATTTGTATTTGCAAAATAGATGAGATAACGCTGCTCAAGAGAACAGCTTTCCTGTCACGGAAGCAGCAATATACCTTTCAAATCCCACCCTGAACTGCTGCTAGCTCCCTTCCCAGCGCCGGGGTCCCTCCTGCAGGGATGGGGTCACACTGGGCGCCTGGGCATCAGCACCCTGGGACCCTGAGGCAGAGCCCAGCTGCCGTGTGGTTTTGGGGGCTGTGTGGTTGGACTGAGGCACCGTCGTGCCCCCACAGCCCCGCTGCGGTGCTGTGGTCCTGCTGTGGATCTGAGACAAAACCCTGCGGGCGAAACTGCATCGGGTCCCAGGCTTCGGGAGGTGGGTGGTCACCTGCTGGGGTGCCTGGCACTTTGGGTGTCAGCTGCAGTAGTCTGTGCAGCCTGGAGGGGTTTTTCTTGGGAAAGAAAAAAACCTAAACCAGTCTGATCATTTGTTGCTACCTTGCTGTAAGACCAACTTCAGTAATGTAATACTGATGCAATAAAATACTTTGCAAGATGAGGATACCTTTCCAAAAAGCAATTCAATATTTTTCCAAAGTGAAGTTTTCAAAGTAATGCTGGTCTAGTGGGGTTTCTTGTTAAGGGGGATTGCTATATACAATGTGGAGAATTTTACACAAATATTTGAATTTATTCTGCTTTAGGAGAAATGTCAGAACACTACCACATAGTGGAAATATGGGGTTCGACCAGAGCATTCCCGACTGAGACCCGTTCACTGCTGTTCCTGCAACGTTCCCATTACCAGGTGAGATGCAGTGCTCCCCTCTGCCTGTTCCTCCTGAGCAGACAGTGTGTGGCAGATGTAATTCCCTGGGACCTGTGTCGGCTGCCCTAGCAAGCTCCATCCCTTTGGCCATCGAGTGTTGGGGGCTGACCCACGGCACCCGGGCTCGGGGCAGCACCTTGCCCAAGCTCTCTGCATGCTGCTGGGCCACCGACAGTCCTTGGGTTGTTGGCTGGGGGCTGTCTACACCTCATCCTGCTCCCAGCCAGTTTAAGTCTTCAGTTTCATCCTCTCTCTGCTGCATTTCCAGTTCATCCCCATCAGCACTTCCTCTTCATTTATAAGAGGAATCAGCCTGGGCTGCTGTGGAGGATGCTTATCACCCATGGCTGAGGGTACTCATAGAGCATCTTTGCCTCTCCTGGTCCAGCTCTGGTGGGAACTTGACCCTTTTCTGCTCTGTTCTCCCCCAAGTTAATTTCATCACCTTTAATAATGTGTGTGGGAGAGCAGTTTCCAGCAAGTGACACCCTCTGAGAAGCCCGGCAGTGGCTGGTGAGCCCTCCTCCCCTCCCCCTCCTCTTTTTCTTCTTGCAAACACCTACATCCTTCCTGTATTGTTTCAAACCGCAAGATAATAAACTGAGAAGCAAAAGCCTTCAAACGGCAAGTGGAAAGGTCTGCGGGGGGAGGTGGACCTCTGCGCTTTGGGGGCTCCACCAGCCCCTGCAAATACCACCGGAAACCTCTGTCCTGCCGCTTGCATAACTGGGGCTGGGGGCTGGGGTGGGAACCCCCAAACGGCAGCGCCTGGCTGAGCCCCAACTTTCAGCCTTTAGGGTTTTCACGTCCCTCGCCCCTTCTCCCGCAGCCCCAGCAGCCGGACCTGGCAGCCCAAGGCTTGTGGCATGGGGCTTCTCTGCCCCTGGGAGCTCCCGCTGGGTGCTCACCAGTAGCTATTTTAGCAAAAGAGCTTTTTTAAAAGTTTCTGAATGGCTTTTCTCCTCCCCTGCTGCTGTTGTTAGGCTGTCACCACCCCGGCTCTGTGTTTGCTGGGGGAGAGGAGCTGGATCCCCCGTGCCGGGGTGGCAAGGCTGGGAGGAGGGATGCTCCATGTAGCACCCAGGTCCTGCTCTGCCTTGGGGATTCTGGACTAAGGGTGCTAAAGTGAGCAAGAGCAGCAGCAGAGCAGCGCTGCTGGATGAGAACACAGAGGCTGCTGGCACCAACACAGCAGGCAGGGGAGACACCTCCAGGCAGGTTCAATCTGATGCTTTGGTGCTGGTGGGAAAATCCCAGGAAAAATCAGGGATGCCTCCCTGAGGCAGCCAAGGTCCCCCTGGCTTGGGTGTGGGTGTGTGGGATCCTGGTCCCGCATCGCACCCTCTGTCCGGCGGGTTGGGGAGCCCGACGGCCAAGTGCAATCTGCTCCCTGAGCAAGGAATAAGGAATAAATTGGGGCCTGCCCATCTTGCTATACCTCGACATGTCTCAAAAATGAGCCCCCAGGTGACTGTGTCCATGCCCAGCAGCTTCAGGGGGGCTGGCTGAGTCAGTCCTCTGCTGCAGCACCCGACAGCCTCATGCCAGTGTGGCTTTGGGGTTGGATGTATAAAACACCAGGCTTGCAAGGAGGGAATGGAAAGCAGGAGAGGTGGGCAAGCTTAAGCCCCCCAGCACCAGGTGGGCTGCGTGCTGAGCATGGCCCTGGGTGCATGGTGTGCCTTGTCCTGCACCGCGTGGCGATGCTTCCCTGCAGCCCCAGCAGCAGGACAGGAACGTGGGACCACCACAGGCTAAAGGCCACTGCAGGACAGGGACCACCACAGGACTGGGACTGCTGCAGGAGAGGACCAAGTTTTGTTTTCACCCAGGTGTAAATCCAGCACAGAAGTGAGTGTAACTGCCTGGTGGCTGCCTGGGCCACCATAACCTGTGGTTTTGGGCGCTGGGAGAGAAAAGCACGAGCAGCACTGCTGAACCATTTCTGTGCAAAACATGGTTGCAGACAGTCACGTATAGTCGAAGCCTGGGAGATGCATTTAGCTCGTTTTTTGTCCTTGTCTCTATGAAAACCCTGAGGAGTTTGTGAGGCACCTGTGAGTGCTCCTTACACGCAGGGTGGAGAGGGTCAAGAGGACCACAGAGAAACTTTCCTTTGAGGAGGAGGACACTTGAAAAATACAAGAACAAATTGTGTTGTTGTGATGGTGGGTGCACTGAGGTCTCTACACATGCAGTGATGGGGCTCTGAAAATCTACCTCTCCCCGACCATGAGCAATGAAGAGCTGTGGAGATGGAACATATGGTGATGGTGTGGGCTGTGTGCCCCAAAGCTGCCTGCGAGGTGGGGTGCCAGCCCTGCCCCGCTGAGCCCTGTGTGCCTTCAAAGTGATGTTGGCAGTAGGTTATGCTCACTGCTGCTTGAAACCCCAGAGCAGATTTCATGCCTAAAACATTATAATTAGGAAGCAGGTGAAGATCTGCACCAGCAGAAGGCTTCTGTGACTGTCCAGGAATGGCCAGCTGAGCACCAGCACCTCAGACACGTACCATACCATTGGCTTTGGGAAAAAACTTTGCTCAGGTTGGGTTGTCACAGCCAGAAGTTCCCTTGCACCTCTGAGATGGAGGCACCTGGGAAGGTCAAGCCAGTTCCCAGACAGGCAGCGTTTAATGGGATTTTGTTCTTGATATACTGGGAGGTTATCCTAGGGCAAATACTTAGGTCCTGATAAAGCCAAGCAGGGCTTTTCAGCGGAGCTCGGAGTACTGCTGTACTTTTCTGCAACTGATAGCCCATGCTGTGCAGGGTCGGACAGGTCTGCGTCTCCAGAAACAGTGCTGGGTGATGTTATTTTGGGAGAGCACATGGGCCTGAGCGTATCCTGCGGTCCATCCCCCATGCACTCCACCTGCACCTGCAGCACGGAGTGTGGACGTGGGAATGGCTCCATCCACCTCAGTCTCCACTTACAGGGCTGCTGTCCGTGAACACCTCTCAGCCCTTTTTAACTCTGATGGTACCTAATGTTACCTGGAGGTACTGTTGCCACACTGACCCCCTTCATGGTAGGTCCTGAGGATGCAGAATCGAGTGGAGCTGCCAGCCCAGCTGCCGGGTTGCAAAGGCAAACTTTCTGTTCCCCAAATGAACTGATTTCATTAAAAAGTTGTGCAGAAATGCAAAGGGGGGTTTCAGGAGCTCAGCTATGTGCGCCCCACCTTTCTCAGTACTACCAGCTGGGGCTGCGCAGTGCTCGGTGCAGGGACCCAGGACCACCGTGAACCCCAGCCCTGCAGGGGCAGGCACTGGGTTGACCTACTGCCTCAGCATGTGAATAAATGTGAATTTTGTGGTCTGCGCCCACTGGTGCTGGGGGCTCTTGGCACTTGTGTGGTGGTTTGGCTTGGTGCAAAGCTGGTGGTTTAAAAACCAGGGTGCTCAAAGGTTAGCGTGCTAGAGCTTAAAGCTGACTTCATCTAAATTGCACCGAAAGCACTGGAGGATCATCTGTTCCTTGCAGTGTGTTTTGAATGAGGCTTGTAGAGCTTAGGCTGGGTCATTATATCCTTAGGCATGAAATTTGGGGTTTTGGGGAGCAGCCCAAGCAATCAGTGGGACTAATTATGGAGTAAGTGTGAGCTGACCCAAGCATGGACAGGCTCGTGGAGTCTGAACAGCATCTGATGATGGCTCCTGCCTGCGCACACATTGCAGGCTGTGCCAAAACCAGTGCTGCAGTTACACTTCATACCAGCCAAGACCCTCACCTGCTTTTATCTGTGCTAAACCGCGCAGGAACACCAGCGGCCGGCTGCTGTTAACTGAGCCCGAGGAGGGGTCTAGGAGCTGAGCTTACAGGTGGGTTGAGTCTCTGCCATGTTATGTCCTACAGAAAGTCATCTTTCTGCTCTGATGTCGAACAGAACATGGCTACTTCCACCTGTGAAGGTCAGCGTTACACAGTTCGCTCTAATGAAACAACAGTTTCCTCCAGAAGAATATCCAAGTGTGGAAGAAATGACCCATTTTGTGCTCACTCCACTCTTAAAGAGCTGGGCTGATTCCTGGTGTGCCTGCCCTACCTGGAGCACCCTGCAGAGCCCACATCTCGGTGCTGATGTCTGTGCAAATCCAAGGCAAGAGGCACCCCAAAGGGTTTTCGGCTGCTCTCCTGGGGGGCTCTGCAGTCCCCTGCCTTCCTGCTGGGGAAAGGATTTGCGTGTCGGAGGAGCTGAAGAGGAGGATGGAGTGGAGGTGCGTTATTATCTTTTCATGGGAAACTTCTAGATGAAAGAAAAAAAATTAAAGTTTATGTCTCATTCTGTATTCACGTTTTCTTTTCATTCTGGGTTTTGAGAAAGAAGAAATTATTCATGTATCCAGACCCTCCCTTCTCTCTCTCTTATTTCTCTCTTTCCCTCCCTCTGTGCCAAAAATAAGAACACAAAGGGATGGATGGCAAATGTTTATAGGGAAGAGGAGACATTCTTTCCAGGTTTTTGAGTCTTTTTAACTCTATAGCTTTAAATAATGTCTGCAACCGTGTAAAAATACAACTTGAAAAGGAAAAAAGTGAAGTGTTGAGACATTTCAGTACAGAGAAAAGAAAATAAATAAATTCTTGGGGATTTCTTGCTTTAATGCATTCAGTGTTATGAAGGGGTCAAAGGAAAAAAAACACCACCACCTATAAACATGAAACTGTTGATTGAGAGTCTTGAATTGCTGAGGGGGTTTAAGAAATCAAAATTTTCTAATCTGTAAAATGGGAACTGTGCATTTGTTTTGCAGCATGACTTTAGACTGCTTTTCAATTATTCAAAGTAAGATATGTAGCTACTTCTTCTCTTGATATTTGGAGCCCCAAACCTGACGTAGTCTTTGGTCTGTGAATGTTTCCAGTGGAATTACTGACTACTGAGAAAAGCCCTGAGTGACCACAGTATTTTGGCAGAAACACCCCCCAAAATTTGGAGGGTTTTTGAAGATGTATTTTTTTTCTACCTGATTTGAGCCAAGACCTCGGTGCCATGGAAGGGGCCAGCTCCCCTGTGAGCGCTGCTGAAGCTCCAGTGGGGAAGCTGGGACCTGCCCACCTGGGTGACAGTGGGGACTGGGACTGCTGGTGTGCTGAAGCTCATTTTGTCCATCATCGGGGCAATTAGTGGGACTTGCTGTGGGCCTTACGAATTCAGCCGCACCTTACAGGCTGGTCCTCCCTGGAGAGGGCAGCAAAGCCGTGGTCCTTCACAGCCCTCACTCGTGACTGATAGGAGAAACTCCCAGGAGATGTGTTTTGGAGGTGGAAAAGGCCCTTTAGTCCGTCCTGTCCCACCTTTTTCCTTTGATAACTTTAGAAGCTGAGAGGCCTCTCCATGTGCTGTTTCCAGAGTGCTGGCAGGGACACGGCAGCAGTGCCTGTGGCCGTTTCTGTCTTTGCATCCCCCCAGTCATCTAGGTGAGTGGGAGACAGCGCAAGCCCTCCGAAGGGTAGTACTGCTCAAGCCCTCTGCCAAAAGACCAGCGACAATTGAAGCAGTCAAATAAGGCTCTAATTATAAAAAACTCCCCACATAACTACAGAAATATTTTGTGTTAATTGCTAGAGAAAAAAAATTAGTATAAACTAAGCTCCAAGCCAATAAATCTACTTGCAGTGTAGTGCTTCCGGAGATGGTATCTAGCAAATGTCTGTGTGTTCCAGAAAAAGAAAAAAAGGTTCAATATGTTCTGAAATGCCTTTATCCTGTTTCTCTGCGAACTTCCCCCAAGCCATTCTGTCTCCTGGAGAAATCCCAAATCCCTGGGACTTCTTCCAGCCCTCCTCTTTATTGTGGGAGTTACAAGTGCCTAATCAGGAAACAGAAATGATTGCATGTTACATGTGTGCCCCAACAGAATGGAGAGAGGCAGTCTGACTTTCGATATCCAGCCACCAGATTCCTTCTGCCGGCGCTGCGTGGAGCGCACCGCCACGTTCCGTGATGCTGGCTGAGCAGAGGTGGGTCTGGCACCCGTGGCTCCCTCCAGCCAGCCCTCCTCGCTCACCCTTGCTCCCACCAGATGCAGGGTGCAGCCAGCGGTCCCGGTGTTCCCCATGGAACTGAAGTACCTGTCTGGCTCAGGGATGGAGGGAGCCGTATCCCCCAGGCGTGAGTACAGTGAGACACAACCAGCCCACAGGTGATCAGGAGGGAATCTAGTGGGGAATTGCCAACAGGGTGACCGTGTCCCTGGCCAACAGGGCAGAATGATAAGCCTTGTGGATTTTCTGCTGTTTATTGTTAATACATATTTGTTAAAATAATTTTTTGTTTCCCTCTTTTTCAGGAACCACAGGAGGGGCTGGGGAGCGGAACAGCCCCAGCTGTGGAGCAGCTGCAGGGCTGAACGGTGTCCCTGTGGCACACCATGGGGCAGGGATGCTCAGCCACGGGGTGGATGCGTGTCAGAAGAGGATGAGGACACACGGAACTCCAGAAGACCCTCTAGGGTAGGTGCATCTATGTAGTCTGGCTATTTTCCTACTGCTAAATTGTCACCAGACTGGCAGTGCCTCTAACAGGTGGGTTTATTCTGCTCATTTCCTTTGGACTAATCCTGTCAACTGCTTCAGACCTCAGGATTTCTATTTGTGGGGTGCTGCTGCCTTGCCTGCTAGACCGGGGCAGCTGCACCCTCCATCTGCCTTCGCTTTGTGAGCACCAGCCCTGGGGGAGGCAGGCAGCACGAGGCATGCACTCATGGCCTCTCTTGGCTTTGCAGAAGACACTGACCTATAGTCTTTATCCCATCAAAAGTAACTGTCATTTTATAGTCATAACTATCTCCCGTGACCAAAAATTCATCTGGAAGGCAATGAAATGTACATTAATTACATATTGAACAACAGTAAAAGTGTTACTCTTTCCCACAGATTTGCAGTGCAAGAGGCTTCATTCATAATAAAATGTTAATGTGATTACAGGCCGAGGGATTGCGTTCTATGTGCATGGCTGAGCGCTGTCAGGTGCCCAGCCTGGCTGACCTTAAGAGTAAGCCCATGGGGAGGGACAGCCCTGCAGCATCTCCTGGTCCTTGCTCCCATCTCTGGGTAAGGCTCCTGGGAGATGAGGGATGGGGACAAGCCAGGTGACAGGGGAGATGTTCGGGATGTCACTAGGGCGTGTATTTGTCCCATGTGATCCTTCTCTGTGAGTTTGCAGTCGGTGCTGGATGGGTCAGAGAGCAACACAGGTGCTCTCACCCCCCCCACGCCATCAGGCCGTGATGCAAATGGCCCGGGCTTGGCCTTTCCTTGCATTACCTTCTCATCTATCCCCATCCTAAAGCTGGTCTAAGCATCCCCATCCATTGTGGCTACAAGCGCTGCAGAGCCATGGTGGCAGAGGTGTGGTGCTGGTGGCTGGACAGTGGAGTGGGCTGGGGGGAGCACTGGTCCAGGAGCTGTGGGAATGGTGATCTGAGTTGTGATATGGTGAGGGCAGGTGTGAAATGCGGGGTCTGCTCTGGCAGAGGCATGAAGACCCTGAGGACCTTGGCTAGGAGAGGGGCTGGGGACTTTGAGACCCAAGGCTCTCTGTGCCAAGGGGGTATGGGATAGGGAGCAGCATCTGCTTGACTCCCACGGGATCCTGTCTGGGAGGAGGCAGGAGAGCACACAGCCCCACAGCATCTTTTTTTGCTCTAGGAAATCTCATCATCCCACTCAGGCAGATATGGTAAATAGGTAATGTACTACCTAGAGAAGTTAAACAAAATCCTGGGCGGACTCCCTGGTGGGTTCCCAGCCTTTTGGTGCCTTGGAGCCATGATGGGGGCATAAACACACGCAGAAAAGCAAAGTGGCATGTTGGCAGGAGCCATGGAGGGTGCTGGGTCAGAGAGGCTGAGCACTGCTGAGCAATAAGTCATTCAGCTGCACAAATACCTGCAAACGAGCTCACTAGTATCACCTGCACAAAACCCCACCTAGTAAGTTCTGCATTATTTGACCTTCTGTCCCCACAAATAATAACAGCAGAGCAACAGAAAGCTCTCTAATGTACTTGCAGTGTAATAAAGTAAGCCCACTAGGAATAAAATCTACAGCAATTACTGTGCCAGGTATTATGCTGATTTATCAAATTGCAGCTGAAAGTCGAGAAGAGTTGAAGATACAGTGATAAAACATCTGATCTCAAATCTGACTCTAAATTACCCTTCTGGCCAGCACAGTATTTCATCCAGAAGAATTGTTATTCCTCTCATCTTTCTTCTTCAAAAACCATTGTTCAAACCGGTAATTTTGCACTCCTTGTGTAGTGGAGCAAGCACTTTGCCAGCACTCTGCACTGTGTGATTAGCTGCTAAGGTGATGCTGAGTCTTTTGGAGCGAGCCTCACAAACCTCCCCCTGCAGGGTGGAGCATATGAAATGGAAGCAAACCAACTGGGGTTCATCACTGCAAGACACAGTCTCTTTCATGCCCTTGTGTTGTTGGAAAGGTGGCAAAGATGCATCATGTCATGTTTGCTTGACGGGTAAAAGCTTTCCATCGCCTGGTGACTGCGGTGGGCAGAGGGCAGGTGAAGCGCAACAGGTCCTGCTGCTGAGGCTTACAGCCCAGCTAGCCACCGACCCCATGCCCGCGCCGAGGGGCTGGGGTGTGGCGCAGCTGCAAGTACTCGATGGTGACCACCACCGCTGTGGAGCACAGGTACATTGGGGTGATGAGCTGGAGGTGCTGTGCAGCCAGTGCTGGGTCCAACATACACCCTCTTTGCCTGGTTGCATGGCACTGCAGAGTCTGAGCATGGGGGTCCCGGTGCTGCACGTGGGGGCTGTGCCACGAGCAGGCTCCCACTGCTCTAGTACATTCCCTTCACCATGAACTTGCTCTGACTGGCCACTCTGCTTCCAGCAGGAGCACAGGGAGGACTGATGCTCTCAGCATGGGCACCACATCCCCATGGGAGCTTTGGGGATGGGGACACTTGCTAAGGTGCAGAGCTGTCCTCAGTGGGGGACCAGGACTTCACTGGGGTAGAACAAGACCTGCCCAGGCACATGCCGCAGTTGTCAGGTACCTAGAATTTGTCAAATGAAGTCCTTTCCTTTGATCCTTCTTGTGTAAAGTTCTCAATATTGCCCGTCAGAATTTTTTTCCCTTCCATTCCATCATCTTAATAATAATAACACAGACATAACAAAGGTAAACTGTCCTCCCGGTGCTGCTGGGGCATTTGTGGCCATGGCCCTATGCTGTGGGGGCAGCTTGGGGGGGGCAAGCCCAGGCCCTTTCTGCACACCCTGGATGTCCAGGTGACCATGTCCCGGGGTGATGGTGGGATGCTGGTGGGTACCCTCATTTCTGCGTGAGCCAGGCATTGCTGCCCGGAGGCACCCCATCGCATCGCATCCCATCCCATCCCACTCCGCCTGGGGCTACTAGCCCAGAAGGCTGAGTCCCTGCGCTTGAAGGGTTAACTCCACTGAGATCCTCTGATGAGATTTGTTAAACTCCCCACTACATCCTACAGTGCTGCTAATTAGGTCTTCATAAACCAAAGTCAATTAGCCAGGATTCTCCCTGCCTGTGTCTCTTAACTTCCCTCTCCATCATTAGCCAACACCTGGGAACACCTGCCTGGGTCCTGCCTCCCCTGCCGTGCGTGCCTCTGCCCCAGAGCTGTTCTGGAGCCCGCCGAGGATCTAGCTGGTGCTCTTTGATTAAAAGTGGAAGCACCGTAGCTGGTCCTGCCCAGGAACAGGACCTCTGCAATTGCAACTGCTTGGGCAGGTGGAGAGGAGGTAGGAGGGGGTTACTGTTTTTCTTCAAATATGGAAAACATTACAGGGAAAGCAATAAATTCTTGCCTGTGTTCAAAAGCAAAGGATTTGCTTTGTAGGGAGAGAGATTTAGGTTATCTGCCTGGAATTTAAAGGTTTTTTAAAGGGAGATGAGGTACGTGGTCAGGGTTTAGGAAGAGCTGAGCCTTCCCCAAGGTGTGAGGGGCAATTGTGTGCCTTCTTGAGACTCATCTACCACATTTTCTGTATAGACCAAAGGTTCAGGCCAAGGAGAGGCTCGCCTGGCCATGCCATTGCTCCTGTCCCAATGTCCCTGGGTGCTCACCCTCGCCTGCCCATGGGGCTGAACCCATTAGTGGAGACTGGATGCATTTTGTGAGCCAGCTGTGATCGTGGATGGGAGACTCGGCTCCCAGTTGCTTCCTTGGAGCAATTCCAGGTCCACGACAATTAGCCAACAGCTCGAATACCATTTAAGCACTGCTGCCATCATGCAAATTTAGAGATTAGTAGGGATTAAAGTGGTCTGGAACATCTCACAATTTCTTATTAATGCCCCGAGCTCTGTAATAGCCAACTGCCCTGCGTCCCTGAGATGACTCCTGCATCACTGCAGTGGAGACGGGTCGCTGTGTCCCCCATGGCTGCCACCAGCCTTTGGCCATCACCTGCCTGCAGGTAAGCAGAGGCAGCAGGGCAGCCCTGCAGGAATGTAGGTAGGATGACTACGAAGTTGTTAAAACTGCGGTTGTTGTTTTGCACAGATAATCCTGAATTGGCAAGGTCACCTTTCAATGGCTCCCTGTGCTGCGGTCCTGAGAGGAGAGGAGACTTCACTGGAGGCTTTCACATGGCTTCAAAACCACTGATGCAGCTGGGGGCTGCCTGCTGGGGAGCAGGTCCACGGGGCTGCTGGGCATCATGGATGGGCACCTTCCTGCAGAAAAGACAAAGCACAGGGACCTGGCGTAATGCAACGCTTCCAGTGATGACCTCTTCCAGACCCCTTCCCAGGGCTGGAAGCCTCTTCTCTGTGATTTCAGAGTCTCAAAACCACCTACTTGCCACTCATGAAAAAAATTAACGTTTCAGAAACTCTCCCTGGAGTAAGTCCTCTCTTTCCTGTGATAACACAAGGTAGGTTTTCATCTTAATGTCCTATTTCCACACCCCCCCCCCCCCAATTTTAATAATTGCATATTTGGAAGAAATCTCCTGGCTCTGCTATTGCAAAATAATTATCTGCTCACCACCAGCCAGCCAAGCTGGGCTGCGTTCTTAGTGCTTGCACAGCTCCTTAGGAAGTTTTATTATGCTCTGTGTTTTATTTTCAAATGGCTCAAGATTACAGAGATAAAAGGGGAGCTTCATGGCCCTAAGCTGGCCACCAGCAGGGAAGAGTCCCACCTTTATAGCTTTACCCATCAGCTCTCCTCACTTGCCCATCTCCACAGCCGTTGTGCTGTGTTGGCGAGATTTTGCTGTGCTTATACCAGAATAAAATATAGGGTCACCATGGTCAAGGGGACAAGGACCAGGCACTTTTTCTGTTTATACTTGCAGAAAGCAGGAAGCTTGGGGTTAAAAGTGTAACTGCTCTGATGAGAGTTGATTCACGGAGTTACATCTTGATTTCACAGCTCTCTTATACCGAGAAAGCAAATGTTCTTAGCAGAGGGGACTGCCACTCAGTCGCTCCGCAGTAACACTGTGATGGCCTGGGAAGCAGAGGAGAACATAGATTTTATGCCAGGCTGATTGCAGGAGGAGCTTGTGACCCGCCTGGATTTCTGCAAGCCTCTGTGGTGTCCTGCAGCTCCAGGGACTTGCCACCTCTTGCCATGGTGCCATTATCTCCACCTCTCCTGGCATCCAGGGTGGTCTTCTGGGGACTGCTTGGTCCAAACCTATCATGCCCCAAACCGCTGCTCCAGCTCAGGTCTCCCTTATTGCCCCATCCAAAGCCGGCAGCTGCTGGGTGGGATTTTGGGGTGGGTCTTGTTTGATGTGCCAGCAGGGTGTGTGTGATGATGCTACGGCAGGTGTCACGAACACAGCAGGACAATTCCCATCACGTTCCTTGCCCTGTCCAGTGGCCTGTGGGCCAGCAGGAGCTTAGGCTTGGTGTTCTATTTGGGACTTACTGCAACAGGCACAGGGCAGGGCAGCGAGTTTTTGAAACATATGTAAAACCATTAGGTGATGAAAATGGTCATTTACCTCACCAGAAAAACCCTTAACTCTGAAGGGTGAGCTCTTCCCTGGTTTATTAAAATGGTCTGAAAGCTTAAAAAAGTTATTTCAAGTTGTTGGAGAACATAAATGTTAAGGATGCTTCATCACAGATGGGTAGCAGTGAGGAAAAATAGGATCTTTGCTGCTGCATTTGGACCCCAGTGAGACCCGGTGCCCCGTCCTGCCTGGGAGACACAGCCATGCCCTGCTCCCTATGCTTCTGTTAAATGCTCACTGGAAGAAACTGGGCCTCAGCTAAATGCCAGTAACTTGTCTGCCAGTGACACAATGTGGTGAGACTCCTACGGCCAAGCTGCATCTACACATGGGCTTAAAATGGTACCTTAATTAACAGGTTTCCTTCAGGCAGGTGGCCCAGGGTGCAAAATTTCATATTGTCTTATTTTTTTATGCCATTTCATTTTTCCATCCTTGCTGTCAAAGGATGGAGATGCCGTTTCCATCCTTATGCCATTTGAATTTCCCATCTTTTTTGTGTGCTTCTCATCCATGCCTCCTGGGAGAGGTTGGAAAAGGGGCTCTTGTGGGCATGTGCCAGTGGCTTGGTGACCCCTGTCTGTGAGGACACGTTCTGGCTGCTGAAGGGGGGGCACAGGGGAGGGGGGCTGATACGGCTGGGGCATGGGATGGCTTTGTAAGCAACAAGCCATTGCCTGAGCAAGGGAAGCACCCTCTGCTGAGTGTAACGTTGGTGTTTTCTGAGAAAATGAAAAACAAATGCTTGTGTGTCTGTCGCTGTGCCTGCTTTCACTGCTGGGGTGGTCACAGGTGTATCTAATGAAGTAGCAGCAGCACAGAGCAAAGGGGGAGAACGAGAATGCAAGTGAGAAAGTGATGGGGAGAGGAGCGAGGGCTGGCAGTGCCGAGGAGAACCAGGAAAAGGCAGGGACCTCGCTGGCCAGGGCATTTCCAGGGTCGGCCCCCAGAATAAGGAGAGACTGGTTCAGTTCTACTTTTCATATGTTTTATTATAAAGAAAGGTAAGATAAGCATTGTGAACTGAATGTGCCAGGTGCTGCGAAAGCAGCACCATCAAACAAAATAAAAAATAAAAAAACCCCAAAAATGCACCTTATGAGAAACTGTAATTATGCTCTCTAATTTTTCATAAATAGACAAAAATCATTGTCAGCAATTTTTAAATAGATGGACATATGGCAGAAAAAATATAATAATGCCATACAACATGGATATAAATTGTCCATTTCTTGCTGTACAAATAATAGAAACAAGTTTGGCAGGCTTTTTTTGTTTTTTTTTTTATACACATCTCCCTTCTATGTATAACTAAAAAAATGTGCTACAATTAATATAAAATGCTTTTACTATAAAGTAAACTACTAATTTTTTTCACAAAAAAATCTTAAAGATGTCTTTAGCACAGCTCTAAAACACTTAGTAAACTACTTACAACTATCCAACAAATTATATTTTCATGATCTTTTTTCACATTTCTCCTCTTGTATTTTGCCTTCTGCTCTCTCCCCCCACCTACCTAGGAATAGTTTTTATTTATTTTTTTAATTTTTTTTCGCCAGACATCCAAGGCCTTTGCATGTACAATATTCACACAAACTTCACATTTTCTTGCACAAAGTTTAGTGCTGTTAGCAAGTCAAAAGAGTGCATCCTCCTACTGAGCTGGCCTAATGCTGGAGGACACCAGACCTGGCCTATGCTGTGTCTAAAAGCAGTTCACTAGGAAAATAGTCTGTAGCTAAGCTGATGGCAAGCAGAAAACCGGTGTCCTTAGTTTACTTTTTTTTGTTGGTTTTGTGTTTATGTATTTTAATTTTTTTGTGGTTTTTTTTTTTTAGGATTTTTTTTTTTTTTGTTCTTCACGATTTATGAGGTTTTGGGCTTCCACGGAAAGTAGTTTTTAGAGTTCAAGAGTAATCAAAGAAAACTGCTCTTAGAGCCTGGAAACGAAGCCAGCGACGAGGTGCAGTGGTAGCTGTCCCGTCCGTACGACTTGCTCGGTGCCTCCCCAGGTAGTCTGTCTGACCCTCTCAAGTGTCCTTCATCTGAGCCTCCTCAGAAAGAGATGGTGAGCTTTAGGTGAGGTAGAGTGCCTTGTCCCTTGGCAGCATGCTGTAAGAGAAACGAGAGGCAGCGGGTGAGACGGAGAGGGGCAGGGAAGCAGCCGGGAAGTCGCCTGGGGGGGCTCCAATTGCCATTTGCACACCTGGTCGCACACCCATTCCCAGCTGTGCTGGGTTTTTTGTGGCAACCATCACGCAAACCACAGTGGTCTGCACGGAGGGACAGGTGTGCGGAGGTAACCGAGCAAAGGGCACTTCAGGGTAAGTGCAATTTTAGTTCTTCCTAAATTTCAACAGTAAGGGCTAAGGCATACATTTCTTCCTGTGGCTTAACTTTTGCTCTCGCTGGGGCACAGGGGAGGGCCAGCTCTGGATTCTCTGCAGAGCACGCCAGCCTGATGCTGGTACCAGCTCCACCACGGCTGTGGGGTGCTGTGCCTGCAGTCGGCCCCTGGCCACCGGTCCCATCTCCAACACACGTTGTCCTTAGGCTTTTAAGATACATACTTAAGAATGTCCTTAATACATTCTTAGTAGCCAGTGCAGTGCTGTGTTCTGGATTTAGGATGAGAACAAAGTCGATAACACGCCGATGCTTTAGTTGTTACTCGGTGATGTTTATACTAAGTCAGGATTTTGTGGTTTCTCAGGCTTTGCCAGCCAGAGGGCTGGAGGGGCACGGGACACTGGGAGGGAGCAGAGCCAGGACAGCTGCCCCGGCCTGGCCAGAGGCATGTCCCGTTGCACAGAGCATCATGCTCAGGATGGAAACGGGGGGAGCTGGCTGGGACGGGCCGGTCACTGCTCGGGGACTGGCTGGGCATCGGCCAGCGGCGGGGAGCAGCTGCACGGTGCATCACTTGGGTTGTTTTTTCCCTTGAGCTTTATTTCTCTTTCTCTTTTTGTTATCTCCCTTTCCATTATTATTATTGTTGTTGATATCATCATAATCATTAGTATTACATTTTACATTATTTTGATTATTAAACTGTTCTTATCTCAATCCACAGATTTTACCCTTTTTTCTCCGATTCTCCTCCCCATCCCACCAGGGCAGGGCGAGTGAATGAGCTGATGCCTGGTACTTGGTTGCCAGCTGGGGTTAAACCATGCCACTAAGCCACGGAGGTTTAGAAAATGTACACTTGCTTTTGGATAAACTGTGCCATTCTGACGCTACATAAGGAGCAGGGGTCTCAAAAATATGACTGGGGGGCTTATGCCTGAAGATGCTTGTGGGTGTCCAGGAGGATTTACGTAAGTTTCATGGATGAAGAGGACGGGAGCAGGAGAATCCGTCTGCTTCATGCTTCTCTCCTCCTCTCCCAAAATAAGTATAACTAGAAAAAATGATGAGGAAGTGAGGAAAAAAAATCCTTGAGGCAGCAGGATTAGCCAGCCTTTCCCGTGGGTGTGACGAAGACAGCAGGAGGCACGAGGAACGCAAGGAGGACTGCGGTGCTGCCTCACGGGGGGCTACGGAGGGCTGGTGGGACAGCAGCCAGGCTGTGTGCTCTGCAACCACTGGCCCACCAGGTCCTGAAATGATTGCATTCACGAAGCAATGACTTTGAATTCCAGGGACCTAGGTGTGTCCTGGAGAGGGAAGCTGGCTTACAGCACCCAGCCACGCTGCGTGCAGACCCTTTACAGCAAGGGGTGCGGGGAGGTGCCACCCCCCCCCCCCCCCCCCCCCCTCCCTGCCTGCAGCACCCAGCTCCCACCCTCCCTGCCAGCCGGTTGGCACTGGCAGCTTGTCACCAGCAGTTTGTCACCAGCAGTGTCCCAGGGGGAACACAGATGCTCTTTTCTGTAGGATATAGTAGAGAGAAGGGTGGCTGAAGTCCCTCTCCCCTGGCTGATGTGTCCTACGTGGGTTTTGCTGTGAAATCTAGGTTTGTTTTTTTGTTGTTGTTGTTGTTTTTTAATGGGTTTTATAATCTACACAGATGTGATGGAAACTTGATCGGCTCCATCAAGACACCTTGGCCTTGGGAGGTGAAGAATACTACAGAGCTCTGACAGACTCCGGTGTGGGTGTGCTTATGGGTGGAATAATAGGGAAACGGCAGACAGCAAGGTAGTGCTGTTGATAGAGCTGTCTTCTGACAGAGCGCAGAAGAGTCCGCACTTGGTTAATCTCCACATTTTTATAATCTGTGTTTAAAATGCAGAGTCTTCCCTACTGCACTCAGCTAAGATTTAATGCCACTGAGCAGCAGTGAGGTATTCCAGTACTAAAACTTCATTAATTTTACAAAATATGCTACAGAACATTTCCAAGTTCATTACAAAGTATTACCATAAATAATTGAATCCAGACTAAGTGCATTTGTGATGGTTTATCCTTGCCTTTTTACAGTGTTTGCTCATTTCGTTTCTGATTTGGAAAATTCCCCCATTTGGAGAGAATAACTTCATTGTCAGCAGGAATTAGTGGGGTTATAAACATCCCAGTGAAGTGGCTGTACATGCCTTTGTGCATCTGGACAAGGCACAACTGAGAGCATCTCATCTTTAGCCCAAAGAGGAGTGGGAAGAGGGGAGAAAAGTTGCTAAATGATGGCATCCAAAATGAATCTAATCCATGCCTTGCAAATGAGGGGAAGGACACAAAAAGATGAATCCGGTTCAGTGTTATCACCAAAACTCCTAAATGCTAGGAGACAAATGTAAAAGAAACCCTGCCTTGGAGTGGAAAGAGCTGTAATCAGAAGATAGGGCAGGGAAAACAAGTGAGGCGCCTCAAGGAATTAAGAAAGGTTTGCAAGTGACTGTAAACCCTGCTGCACCCTCGATACAGGTGAGCTAGCTCCCCTGGAGAAAGTCCCTGCCAAACTCAGGCACACAGCCAGCACCTGGGAAAGAGCAAGTGTGAGAACAAGGCTGTCAGGTGAGGGAGACAAGGCACTGTGTAAGTAGTTTGTGATACGATGGCAAAAAGCAATAAAATTGTACGCTGCAGTTGCTTGTGGGAAGTGATAGTCATATACTAAGCAGGAACTAAGAAATGCTACCCGTGCCTTCACTAGCAATCTAGGGCGGCTTGGGCTTAAAGCCCAGAAAGAGCTAGGAAAATTGGATGGAAGTCAGTAAGCACAAAATCATTAAGAATGGGGAGAGCATGAGCTAAGAAACATTTAAAGCTTGCTCTCTGACATGGCTGATTTATGAATTAAGGAGTGTCTGCTCGCAGGACCCTAGAATTTGAAGGGCATGAGGCAAGAAGTGTCATTTAATGGCATTTTAACTAGCATTGATAGGCTAGGGGGAAGAAAACCCCTACAGCAGTTCCCTTATTAGATAGAGGGCAGAGAAAGACCATCTTGTTAGTTTTTCAGAAGTTGTCTGGATGGCAAACACAACAGAAAATGTAGGACTGGGAGGGTTTGCCCCAGCTAACCAGTACCAACGTGTTGGAAGCTACAGAAATATCAAGGCCAGACATGAAATACAAACCCTAACACAGAGAGCAACACAGGACTGCCTGTGTGCTGAGGAGGTTGCTATGATCCTCTCTTTCAGGAACCTGGGACTCTAGAGCTGAGCCACATCACAACAGAAAATAATCCTTTTTCTTTCCAGCCAGTTGCTGATTTTGCGCCTCAGAGTGCTGCTTTAATTGCAAATAAGCTGAAGGCAGTTTTGAGGTTGAAATGGGCAATTACACGATCCAGAGACTGCCCAATTATACCTAAAACTGCACTGATGAATCAAACCCAACAAGACCTGCCTTCCCTTTACCACTGCTTTGCCTAAGTCCTGCTGGCTGCTGGAACTGACCCGGCACGAGCCCACCCTGCACCCTCACACCCAGCTCATGGCAAGGTGCCGGGGGGGAGCACAAAGGTAACGTTGAACATCACTTGGAAATCAGTGCACAGTACATTGGAGAAACCAGTCCCGACAGGAAGATGATGAGAATCGGATCATCTCTTTTCTCAACACAAGTGTAACCTTGAGACACACTGGGGCTGCAGTCCTACAAATGTGCGCGGATGCTACAAGCAATGCAGAGCATGCACGCAGGCAGCAAATACCAGGGGCTAGCAGGAGCAGGAGGTGATGGCAGTGCTGACGCACCAGGCTTTACAATAAAATGAGAACAAGCCAGCTTCGGGAGCTGGCTGCCAGCAGCTCGTGTGCTTCCAGTCATGGGCAAGGGCTCCCTCCTTAACAGAGACTATATTTTTTGGTGCACTATGTGCTCTCTGCAGTACTGATCTATATCCACCTGAGTTCATTGCTGTAATCTACTCCAATAATTATCTGGAAGTCTCTGCATAATCTGTCTGGTTTTAGAATGACTTTTTTTCCAGGAAGCTGTGATAAATCCATGAAATTCAATATTTCTGCTATGACAAAGGCATGAAATGCATGAGCTTTGATCATGAATTGCATGGGCCCTCTGCTTACAATACGGCACTGCAGCCAGATGTCACACAGCTTGTTTTAGCAACACAGACCTCAATCCTGACTACTGCGGGAGTGTTTCACCGGTTTCTAGAGTGCCCTGAGCTTTCTGCATGGGGCCCGGGCAGTGGGATTTGCAGAGGGAATCAAGGGATTTTCCCAGCTGATCACCTAAGAAGCAATGCTTATTTCTAGGGGGGCTAATTTCTGTGGGAGCTGCCTCTTGAGATTCAGCACCTCTGGAAACTGGGATCCATGTGCTATAGCCCTCCAAGCATCTTTAGCATTTTGCCCACAGCATCCAAAGTGACTTTTATCATCAAGACCCAAATAGGTTCTTTCTTTCAGGTTGTCTGCAAGAGACTTCAGGAACGACCATGCAAAGGCTGCTGGCAGAGCCCAGACCAATGCATGCAGCTAAGCCCCCTCGGGCAGGCAGACAGCAGCGACAGTCTAATGGCTCAGCAAGTTATTTATTTCCCTAAAAGAAATAAATGTCTGCACAGTCTGTGCCCAGCCCAGCGATTGTAAGTGCACTGCTGGCACAGACGGGAGCTGTGCTCTGAAAAGGCTGGGAGCTTGCTATTATCTCCAGTGAAAGCACTGTGTTCCAGTACTTCAAGCAAATCAAACAATACTCAGAAGCTACCAAGCCTCCTTCCTTACTTGCTCTCCCGGCAAACCACGTGCCTGTTCTGCAGAGCACAATAGCAGTCTCCAAACTATTAGTGCTGAGCCAAGAGTGGATTAGGCAGAGGTTGGAAAGGGCTTTCACACCCTCCCTGTTCCCCAGCTTTGAGACTATCCTGATGTTTTTATTTATTGGGGAATTCAAGCAGCACTGAAGGGACCTTTGTGCTGGCACATTCGTGCTAGAGCTTGTAGGGCATAAGGGGGAAGATCAGTGCAGATGTACATGGCCCTATCCTGCATGGTGCAGCAGACTGCAGCATCGTGTGGCTCTTGGGAGACTGAAACTTTGGGCGCTACCGTGGTGAAACCCCGGGACCGATAAGGGACCCATTGCTGGAGACAACTACGGGAGGTTGTGACCTCAGGGATAAGAACAGTCCCTTTAGGAACAGAAGGACATTGCTTATGGCCATGGCCACCTTCAGACCTCCAGGGACTCTGCCTGGGAGCCGGGGCTTCCCTGGCCTGCTCTAGAAGGAAATGTGTCCAGCTCCTGCATAGCTAATGGGATGGAAACACAGAAAAAGGAAACCTCGTCATGCCCTCTGAAGAATCTATCTGTGAGTTTTAAGCTGCCTGCTTCCACAGCATCCTTTCAGTAAGCCTACAGAGAAGAGGAAACCTTGAACCTCATTGACCATAATTAGCCTACCAGCTTGCTACTGTACATTTTACAGCAGATTCTCAGCTGTTGCACACTGTCACAGTTCAGATAATAGAAAGAGCATTAGCACTGTGCTATTTTGTCTACTGGCCTGCAGTGGTTAATCCCACACTCTCTGCTGGGGTAGTCGTTGTCCCACTCAGTGCTTCCTGGGGGGTTTGATGCACCAGGCGAACGGGGTCCAACACTGTTTTGAAACTCAGACGAAATATGTGAGAAGTCCTGCAGGGTGGAAAAGAAAGGAAGGGTTACAGGAGTACACACAGCAGGAGAAACAGCAGATCTAATAATATCACATAAACACCTTCACATGCATTGCCCCAAAACCACGGCAGAGCAGAGCACAGGGTGAGCCCCAGGGACAGCAGCGGGTCCAAGCCCAGGACCCGAAACCACGGTGGTGGGACCTTGCAGAGTGCAAGTTATTGCAAGCAGGTGTCAATGCAGCAACATCTGTTTTACATCCCTCTTCTCCCCTCTTGTTTGTCAGGACGTCCCTCCTCGGGGGCTGGTGAATGGCTGCAGAAGACACGCAGCCGTGAAAGCCTTTGCATCAGCAGCCTGGCAATCAAACCCGTTTTTCCATTTCAAGTGCAGCTCCCTTTGCAGTAATGTGTTAGCCCATCATCAGGTACAGTAACAAGGTAAGGAGCATCCACACAAGCAATGCTCTCTCCATCAGCTGTCACCGCCAGCAATTTAACAAGGACACTGCAGGACTGTTTTATCTGAAAGCTGATTAGTTTTCCCACTTTTTTGGGGTTGGCTTAATTAGGTCACTTTAGGCAATGTGTACAAACAAGAGTCATGGTATTTACCTGACCAAGAACAGGATCTTCTCAAAAATATCCAAATTAGGGCAGTGTGCGTTATTTTTTTTGTCTTTTTATTCTTTATTCACAAATTTATGTGGTGTCCTTAGCAACAACAAGTACCCCAATTAAAGTTACTATGAGGATCCCCTTTTATGCTCATTTCTCGACATAGGCTACCACTGAATTACAGAAGCCACTTGGGCTTACGTAAAGCTAAAGCCCGATCACTGTGCTGAAGAAATTACTTGGAATACCCTGAACAGGTTGGAAATTAAAATCTGATTAAGGATCTTCCCACATGTGCTGTCTTTTTATTATGCTCAGGCATAACCCTGCTTCTACATCCCTGCTCTCCTTTGGTTTTCTTCTACTGCAACACTTGTTCCCAAAGCAACAATTTGCGTTTTCTCAGAGTTAGCTCCAAACTGAATAGGTCACATTATGGGAAAGGAAACTTTGTTTGCTGCTAAAGTACTGTACGAATGTTGTGATATATAGCTAGTAAACATGTGAAACACGAATAATTCACCCATCTGGGTGAATATTGCAGTTAAAAGTATCATCAAGTAAATGGCAGCAGCTGTGAATTCAGAGCACATGTCCCCCACCGTGCATAGTTTGTCCAGTCCATATTTCAGATGGAGGAACTGGGGAAACCACTAGTCTCCTGACACTGGCAGGTTCTCTATGAGGCACAGGAAATCACTTTTGCTATAGCCAAGTTTTCCTCCAGATACATTTTCTTAATAGCAGCTTTAAAGAGGAGAGACTTTGCCCCTGCAGGCTGGCTCCCCGGGCACGGGCTGAGCCGGGCACAGCTGAGGGCCGTTTGCTTCAGCAGGTTTTACACGTTCCTAGCACCGCTCCGCAGGACTGGCTGTGCTGGTATTATAGCATACATGCAACCACACTTTGTGTGCTCTCGGCTCTCTGCCACAAAAGCGATTTTCTCCTCTTGCCAGGTAGTTCATAGAAAAATACTGATCTTATATTTCATTTGTGACATTCCCTCTCCCCTTTTTCTCCTCCTTCTGGCAACGCCCCTGGATCCATGCTCTTATTCCATGCCCTTCCAGCCCCCCTTCTCTCAGCAATATCACAAGAGGGGGTTTTCACCAACTATCCAACCCACTGTTTCAGATGACCATCA
Organism: Falco punctatus; assembly: GCF_963210335.1. Lineage (NCBI taxonomy): Eukaryota > Metazoa > Chordata > Aves > Falconiformes > Falconidae > Falco > Falco punctatus. The sequence goes on from NC_137590.1 coordinate 2,548,029, forward strand.
ACAAACCCCATCAGACCAGGCTGGGGGACCATGTGCACAAAGAGGGGCACCCCCAATTCCAGCAGCTTCCCCCACTGGAAGCGGCTTCACCGCCCCGGTCGCGCAAATCTGTCCCATTTGTTGGGGTGCTTATGCTCCCAGCTCAACACTCTTGAAAAAATCACCCCCAAACAATGAGATCTGCAAGATGATGGAGCCAGAAGATCCCCTGGGGGACAACATCGCCACCCGACATCCCCAAACCATCCAGAGCCCAACAGACCCAACGGGAAGAGGGGAAATGGTGCGGCTCGTGCTGCAAACCTCTCTCTGAGCACCTACCTGCTGCCCGGGAGGCGAGGCGTTCATGGGGGGCTGTACCTGTAGTGCCATGGGGGGGGACAGGAGGGGCTGCTGGGGGACCTGCTGCATGCTGAGGGGCTGGCTGAGGAGGGAGCTCTGCGGGTGGTGCAAGGAGAGCTGCTGGTGGAGGGGGGGGCTGATCTGGAAGGAGGGCGGCGGGGAGGCACTGATGCTGGGCAGCATGGGTTTGGAGGTGAGGGTCCGGGAGAGGCCAGGGTGGGGGTGGCCACGGTAGTTCTGCAGGTCTGACGGGGACAGGAACGAGCCCAGGCCAGGGTAGGGTGAGGAAGCCTGCGGCGGCATCGGGTACATGGGCTGCTTGGGGGGGATCATTTTGGAAGGTGGATTGCTCTGGGCACTTTTCGTCTCCCCCTGGTCAGCAGAGCTCTGTGGGAAAACAGAACGGAGGGTAATGAGAAAGGAAGGGAGGAAACATCGTTATATGTCCCGAGACAGCTGTCTGCCCAGCCGAGCTACCCGGACTCCGCACGGCTCCTGCTCCTCTCCCAGCAGCCGGCACGTGCAGCCCCAGCCCTGCGGCTCGCTGGGTGCAGTACCCGCATCTGGGAAATTAAAGTGCAGTAACTGGGCCGTGCCTCCGACAGAGCCTGCAGCATGGAGGGGCATCAACCTGTGCAGAGGCAAACCTCTCGCCTGCAGCTCACTCCTTAGATCCACATAGGTGGGTGACAAAATCACTTTTGCTTCCAACAGAGAACAAATGAGACTGCAAAAACTCTGCTTTCCTAATCCTGTGCATTCCTGTGGCCCTGGTGGGGTCTATAATGCCAGGACAATGGTGGCCGCCTTTCTGCAGGGAAAAGAGAAGAACAACGTGACATTTTATGGCTCAGACAAAGAGGTTTTTGTCTTGCAATGGGCTCTGTAACGATACTCCAGATCCTCTCTCACCTGGCAGCCAGGATCACACTGTGCTGTTTTACTCAAAGCAAAGTTGCTCTTCTGTGAAGAATCAGTCATTGGAGAAACCAGGAAAAAATGAAACCACAGAATGCCTTGACTCTATGCCTTCCATGGTACCTGCCCCACACTGCTGCTGGCACATTCAAGGCAAGACCTTGAGAAGTTTCCAGAGGGACCAAGAAAAGCTTTAAACGCCCCAGCAGTCCTTTCCATTCCCTTTTTCTGTCCTTGCTGCCGTTCTGTTTACAAGTTAAGTCAGATAACTTCAAGCCCTTCCAACCCACCACCACAATCACCCAGATGCTCCAGATGATGGCTGATTTGGGCCATCACATTATTTCCCTTGGCAGCTGAATGTGATGATTAAGTACCGAGGGTGTTGTCTGGTAACAAGGAGAAGCTTTAAAGGAAAAAAGCCAACCTGATAAACATACAGCCCAAGGGAAGCATATCCCCCTGAGCCAGCAAGCCTACGAGCTCTGCAGGAGCCACCCCAAACTCACCGGCTGCTAATGTGTCCCCTCTCTGAAGACACAGAGGAGGACAAGGTGTGAGGTCCCCTGGGGTGGGCATCTACATCTGGAGGGCTTGGCCCAGCATTGCTGCCCCAGGTGCAGGCTTGCAGCACTGGGAATTCCCATCTAAATCTGAAATCCCCTGGAAGTTCACTGCCAGGCGCTGCAGTGGGCTCGCGGGGTCTTGCCTGGCAGCAGGGCATTAAGCCTGTATGTGCTCACATACTCCTCAACCTGCAGTTACGGGTCTTACTCCCTAAAACCCCACCCTCGGCTGAGCACGCACAGGGCAAGCAGGACCCGGGGTCCTGAGCAGCCGGAACGGCCCAGGTGCCCAGGGCAGGGTGCAGCAGGGATGCTGGCACCTGGCTGCTGCCCAGGGCTGGCTGGTGAGCCCAGGGCTGGGGTGTCACCTTCCCCGGGGCCAGTCCCGGTGCCACCCACAGTGAGACTCATCCTCCTCCCCTCGCCGGTGCTCCTTCACTTGCTGCACTCACACCCCGAGAGCCGGGCGAGCAAGAACAGCCACTGGCAGTGGGGACAGGCAGCAGGGGCCCCTTTCCCTGGGGCGGGGACTCCCCTCCCCTGCTGTGACACCTGCTGAGGAAGACAACCCAAACCGGCGTCTCGTCTCAGGGTGCTAAAGGCTGAAGTCAGCCTGGTGCCTGCCTGGCTGCAGAGCATTGCTTTTCGCGCCTCAGGAAGGTGGCCGACACTGATATCAGTCCTGATAGCATGCTTACACTGTACTTCTTACAAACTTGCTCCCCCCTGTAAAGTCCTATGAGTTGCAAGTAATTCAGCATTGCCACGTCCACTGGCAGCGCGAGCACAGGCTGTACCTTGGAGACGAGGCTGGCCCGGTACGCTGCCAGGGCTTTCAGGTACTCCTTCTTCGCGGCTTCTGTTTTCCTCTTGTATGCCTGAAAGGACCAAGCAATGGATAACAATTAATAAAGTAGAATAGGGTGCTGCTGGGCTTGGCTGCACCCTGCCTGCTCAATGGCACCTGCTCCACTGAGGCCATTCCAGCGCGCACGTGTGCGTGGAAAACTCATTTCTGCTGGAGAGGAATCTACCCCAAATCAAGCTAATAAAGCCTCCAGATTGGCTCACGCTGGGATCTTTGGTGGCATCACAGGCCAGAGCGGACTGCCTGCCTGTGCAGGCATTTTTGCACATCGGCTGTGAGAGACATAGCCTGATTTTACAGGGTGAACTCAATGAAATCACTTCCAGAGAGCAGTCAGCAGAGTGTGCAATCCAGGCTCTTGGAAGAGCAAGACAAGACCCAAAATCCCCAAATGATAGGACGAGCTGAAAAAAAACGGTGAGACACTCATAAATCCTAAACTACTCATTAATTTTCTTGGCTTTCCCATTACTAAGCCTTTAGAGCTCAAAACTCCAGCTCTCCTCTGCAGTCCTGACAGCTGGGAAGTGCTTTCTCGTCATATCAAATCCAAGATTTCTCCTTGTTCTTACAATGTGGGGAGCTGGGGCTTGCAGGAAAACAGCAAGTATCAGGGGAGTTTGGTACTCTAAGGAAAAAAAAAAAAAGCCTTATATATGAATTACTGTTTGTTCTTTTCTCTCTCCCCTGTAATGAGACATGCTTCACGATCGTTTCACAGTGCTGGTCCCCTTTCTGCCCAGAGTTTTGCCCTCCATGTATGTGAAATGCATGGTGTACTACAGCCTGCCTCAAGCAGTGCGAGTCCTCGTGGGGTTAAACAGATTAAACTGGGCAAGTGAGAAGAATATTTTAAAACAGAATAAAAATTTCAGCAAAATGGCAGAAACTCCCAAGAAAAATACCCACCAGCCCTCTCCTCTGCTGGAAACTCAAAGCTCTCCTCCAGCGGCACACCGACAGTCGATTCCAATTAGAACAGATTTGCATACATTTAATTCTGCTTTAAAAACAATGACAGCTTTCAACAATCAAGATGCTGAAGGCCAGTGGGGATATTTAGCTCCTTTCCCCTACAAATTTCCACAGCCACGGCAGCACCCAGCCTCCCCCCTAACACTGACCTCCGAGGGGAAAAAACCTTCCAGCAGTTAACTTGCCCAGTTACTTGAATTTCAGTTTAAAATCAGTACAGATAAATTCTATTAAAAATGGATCGAAAGTGCTATTTTCATTGCTAAATCAGAAAGACTCCTGTAATGAAATGTTTTGACTTGACACTCTGGAGGTCTCAGATGGTAATTTTCTGAAATGGAGCGTTTTCCTAAGTTTGTCTTTGGCTTTATGGTATTCAGGAAGTATTATATTTGCTCCATTCAGAACAAAATTACATTTCAAAATGTCAGCCTGAAGAAGAGTTTCCCTGTGAAAAGCAACTATTTCTTCAAACTGCATCAGTTCCCCTAATAAAAGCTATTACCTTTCTCTACAGCCCTCACCTCCCCTCTGTCACCCATCACAGCAACACCGGTGCCACCACCACGGCACCTACTGTAAAGCACAAACACGGGGTGCCCCCGGCTCTGCATGTGGTACCTGATGCCTGCCCAGCTACGAGCGATGAATTCCTGGGTCTCAGGCCAGTAGAAGAGTGGCCATAGCTGGGTGCTGATGTATTGAAAACATGTTTTTTCCCCCCTCTGTAACAGCGAAATACCAAAAGCGTTTTCCCTATTTTTTTATATCTGGGACAGTGGGAAATCAAAGTATTCACAGCCATGCAGAGAAAAAATTAATTAGTAGGAAGACGCGTCTGGAGAAAGCCTGCAATTTATGGACAGTGAGAGGGCAGGTAAATGAGACTTCCTTAACCTAAATGCAAATAAATGAATAAACAATAAATTCCATGCCTACCTTCACCTCCATTACTTGCGTTTTCTGCTACACTTTTTTTTTTTCCCCACTCTTCATCTGTCCGTGTCTTTTTCAGACAATGAGCGGGCGCTGTGCCCTACTCATGTTTGGAAAGCGCTGCCGGGGGATGCCTGGTGTAGCACGGCTGGGCAGGGGCAGCCAAGCGGCACAGCATCCCATGGGGAGAGCAGGATTGCTCCCAGCAGGAGCCTCCATGCTGCCCAGGCCAGACCCTGCTCCAGCCCTGGCCACCAGCAAGGCTACAGAGAAGGGTGAGAGGGTGAGCCCAGGAGGTGTTTCCTCTGAGATGCTCCCTCCAGCTCTGGAAGGTTCCTGGTGGGTCATCTGGTTTGTGACCGTAGGTTTGAGTTGGCAGGGACCTTCAAGGACCATCCAGTCCAACCCCCCTGGCCATGGGCTTGGACGCCTTCCACCAGCTCAGGTTGCTCCAAGCCCCATCCAGCCTGGCCTTGAACACTTCCAATGATGGGGCAAGCACAGCTTCTCTGGGCAAACTGGTCCAGTATCTCAATACCTTCCCTGTAAAAAAGCATCCCCAAGGGGCTCCTGCTGGCCCTCTGCAGTCCCACCTCGCATGGGGGCTTTCTGCACCCCCACCGGGCTCCGACGGGACCGCAGCCTGCTGCTGGGGCAATGCCGTGCTGGCGTGGGAAGAGTGGATCTGAACAAAACTTCTCACGAATCCTCTGCGTAAAGGCAGCTCTAGTGCAGTATTTATAACCTTTAAAATTTTAATTTAAACATTGACAAAACCATGTTACTTTCTAATTAAATCCCATTTTCTCCCAGGGATTTTAATTTCAAAGTAATTTATCAGATTTAAGGATCCTCAAAACATTTTGCATGTTTTTCTTTCTAACCTGCCATGCCCACTGATTTATTTTCCTTATTCATTAGCAGGAGGATTCATTAGTCATTAAGTGAGTGGGTGGGTTGGGGGGGAGCAAAAATGGTTAGTGATTATGAAAACAAAAAATCAGAGCTGTAAGAAGCATATGTTGGGATCGTAATCCTGATACCTCTGTGTCTCAGCAAAGCAGCTAGTAATTGTACCGTAATGAAATGTTCTTGTTTGATAACCAGTTAATTAGAGAAGACAATTATTCCAAACCCTGCTGACACCCACGAACGGCTCCGTGTCGTGCAGGCCCTGAGTGACAGCCAGAGCTGTTACCGGTAACCTCTGCATCCCAGCAGAAACGCTGCTTCCCGAGCCTGCGGAACGATGGAAACTGCTCAAACTCTCCCCCCCAAAAAAGCAGGGGGTGCGCTGACCCCAAGCCAAAAGGTCTCTGCTGCAATCCGAGACGGAGTTTGGGGCATTTTGCTTCAGAAAAGACATAGACCATCAGGAGAGAAGAGATGAAAAGTGCAGCAAAGGTCTCCATGAGGAGAGCTGAAGGACTCCGTGTGTTTTGCTGGGAGAGAAGAGACCAAGGGGAGCCACAGCCTCCAAATGCGATGCAGCAAGGGAGGCACTAACGATCCCCTGCATCTACTGCAGATCGGAGAAGAGGCAATAGGCTTACACTGTAACAGGGGAAATGTTGGCTAAGCAAGAGGAAAGTGTTCCTAACAGTCAGGATAATTAAGCACGGGAAGAGATTGCCTGGAGAGATGTGTAATCTCCACCACTGAGGGTTTAAGAACAGATTAGGCACACATCCATCAAGAATGGCTTAAGTAGAGATGATCCTGACTTCAGGCAGCAGTATGGTCTGGCTGACCTCTTAAGTCTCTCCTTGCCCTCCTTTCTATGATTCCATGACTGGTTTTTTTTTTCCCCCCAAATGTATAAATTTGGATTTTATTCTGCTTGTAAATCTGGAGGGTTTTTCTTGTAGCTATTATACACTTTCCTGCAAGATATCTCTTGGGATCATCGCAACTTATGGCTTACTCATAAGATGACTCGAAAGCCCTCCCTCGCTGCACAGTGGAGTTGCCACAGCACCCTTCTCTTTGCATACGGCCTCCATGCAGCAATCAGAAACGCATAAAGCAAACAGGCCACGTCAGCCTTACTCCTTCCCAGCTCTTCCTCTCCTTGCACCCTCCTCTGTATCCCTGCTGCTCCCTTCTTGGGGAAGTCTTATTCTTCCACTAAAACCAACTAACCCAAGCTCCATTTACTGTGTACATCTCCTGCGCACGTCTCCTTCAGACTAACAGCCACAGCCTGGATTGCCAACTCCTGAGGTCAGCTAGCTTGGACATGGGAGGCACCTGCCAACGATGCCCATCGCGAGGCTGTTGGTTACGCAGTGCTCCAGCTCCCCCAGGCTCTCCCAGCTATGGCATGGGAGCTGCTGAGCATCTAACGTCCCTGGGGACCCCTGCATAAAAGGCCCTGGCAATGGGAACTGTTCGCAGGGTTTCAGGAGAGCTCCTCCTTTCCCCTGGTGGAGCTGAGTGTTGTGAAGCAGTCCTGTGGAGAAGGAATGGGTAAACCCATGACCAAGTAGCAATTACCTTTTGATTGATTGTAAAGATTCCTGCTTTCCTCTGCCCTGACTCCATGGTGCCACCTGGGTGTAAGTCATCTATCACTCCATGTCAGGGCACAAAGTGTGTTCTTGGGACAGCCCATAGAATACTCCAAGTGAAACAGAGGAGAGTGACAAATTCAACCCCTAATCTCCAATGAAAAGCACACAACATTCATCTTCCACACTTCTGATCTTGCTCTCCAGGAAGAGAAGTCACACTCCTGGAGCTGCTTTTAAGAGCAGTTCTGACTCTTCACATCTGCCCTATCGTTATCCTGGTCTCCACCAGACCTCTCTTGAAAGCTTGTTTGGGATCAGTGCTTTCATCCTTCTCCGGTACATGGCTTTCCTTGACACTGCAAAGATGCTGAAACCTCCTTCCAGGCCAGGGCCACTGGTTGGACCCCTCCAGCCCCTCGCTGCCAGGGCTTTGAGGCAGCAGCAGAAAACTGGAACCAGTGGTGGCTGCACTGCTGACAGCTCTGTACAACACTGGACGTGGGCAGTTCGATGGCCACGCTGCCAGGCAGCACCTGCTGCATGCAGTTCCCATGGGATCTCTTCCCATGATGGCTCTGACATAGGACAGCTTTACAGCTGCCCCCAGATGCCTTGTCCCACCGCAGATACATGCAGTGTCCTGTCACCAGGTGATGTATCAGGTTCAATGAGCGGATGAATCTGATTAGATGGGTGATCTATTATTTTCTGCTGAGCAAGTAATTTTTCTGCAGGGTAATTTATCCCTGGAGTGTGAAGGCTGTGTTATTCTCCAGGCTGTGCATCTGTATTGGAAAACCACATCTGCATTTGGCCATGGAGTCACTTCCCATTACTGAACTGGTCCTGGTGAAGCAGGGCTATTGTGAGCAAGAACTCATCTCTGCCTATGTGTCCCCAGTAAGTTCCCAGGCCCATAAACTCAACTGGAAATGCTGATTTTGTCCGACTTGGCTTCTGCTTAGTTAGGATGGGAAGCCCTCGTTCAGCCTGAGGTTCGCTCAGCAGATTGCTCAGGAGCTTCTTGATGCCCCTGCTCTGAGCTTCCAGGGTTAAGGGAAACACCGACCCAATGTTTTGACTCTGTTGCTTGACATCGTAATGGAGAAAGGCAGGTTCCAGAGTTACCTGCAACTGCCAGCTTGGAAGTGTGCCCCTTGCTTCATCATCACCAGGCTCCAAACCAGCGTCCTTTCCCCCAAAACACAGGGAGCAACGGGAAGGTGCTCAGAGAGGGAATAAGAGAACATGGCAGAGAAGAGCAAATCCCACCGGTGACTTCTCAGTGTGCTCTGGAGAGTTTCCAGGCTTATCCCTCAGATGAAATCCCCCTGGGAAGGACAGTCCCCAGGGCTGTCACCTGCAGGGCTGGGGGCCGTGGGGAAGGAGGGGAGGGGGCTGCAGCCCTGCCGGTGGCACGAGCTGGCACCAGGCTGTGAGCGCTACGTCTGCGCTGGGGGAAAAACTCTTCCCAGTGAATTAGCAGAGTCTGCTCCAATCTAGTGCTCAAATTCTTCTAATTTCTGTCAAAGCAAGCAACCCTTTTACACCTCGCTGGGTAACGCTGTGAAGGCTGGTCTGTATCGGCTAATAAAAAAAAAAAACAAACACCGAGGTGCGGGATGCTGTGAGCCTCGAGCAGGGACCTGGAGCTGCAGGCAGATTACTACGACAGGTACCCCATTTGATGATAATAGCTGAATTAGCATTTCACTCTCCACCAAAGTCTAAGCTATCTCTACAGGAACAGCTGCTAAACTATTTGCAAAGTTCAAAGAGTATGTATTAATATTTTTTTTCCCCAAGTCACATTCTTCAGATTCCCATGTAAGCTTCTTAGAAAGGGCCACGCCAGCTGTTGAAGAATGAAGATTACAACATCCTGCTAATGCAGCGCTGGAGATATTTAAAGGTATTGTTATTTATTACTGTTATGCACGCACAGCCACACCGGAAGGGGTTAAAATGGGGAAGAAAACGGCGCTTTGCCGAACAGGTGTCCTTGAGCAGTACCCAAGGACACGGAGATTGCTAATCCTGTATTCCACAGCATGATCAAATCACCAGGCAACAGATATAAATAAAAAAAGGCAGGAAATAAGGAAATTTAGATACAAGTGTGTCAGAGGGAAAATGAAGATTCATTGTGAAGAGGCTGAGAAGAGAAGAAGAAGGAACAAAATGACAAAGGCACAAATGATAAACCAGTAAGAACAAAAGAAGGGGGGGGGGGGGGGGCAGGTGGGGGAAGCCTCTCTGTGAAATACATGTCTGTGACAGCAGCAGCCAAATCAAAGATGCTCCTAGATTATATGGTTTCTTGCATAATATGCATTCTGGTTCCTGCTCAGTGTTTGTCTTTCAGTTAGTGCACAGGGAAAAAACCATATCTGAAATGGGACGTGAGCAACCTTTATTTTGCTTGTTTCATCAGGAGGAGAAAGCAAATTTGCTTTGTGGGAGCAGCAGCACCTGCTCAATGGCAAATAAATAGCTACAGCTTTGATATTACAGTGCATATAATCATTAGCAGCACAAATGCCAGAGGATTAACCCTCTGCGTGCTGGCCTGAGCTACCTGGCAAAGAGATGGCATCTTGTTTCTGCCTGCAGAAACACTCCACGTAACGTCTGTGGGGCAAGTGCAGCTGGAGTGGGGCTGAGGCACTGCCTGCCATGGGGTGGGGGCACAGGACCACCCTCCTAGCTGGGTTGCACTGGCAGCATGGCTACAAGCCACCGGCACGGGCTTTCCTCATCCCTTTGGCACTGGCATGGCAGCCACCCCACGCTCTGCATAACTCCTCTGTGCACGATGGAGCTGGCAGGGATGGATGAGCATGTCTGCAGACACAGTGGGGCACGTGCTGGGGGCTGCTGACTCATGGTGGGGGATCACAAGTTCAAAATGCCTGGGCTGAGGTTGGGTTTATCCGCCAGCTTGCTTTGAACCCCCTCCCTGGTTGCTCCCTACCTGCAGCTCTCCCACAAGGTAGGAGCCAAACCACACCTGGGCTGAGGAAACACCGTGCCCAGCAGAAGGTGGGAAATACGGATTGTAAACCTTCTCTGAAGCAGAAACTACAGTGAGGTAAATGGCTACTTAATAATTACATGGTGGGGCTGGGGTCTGCAGATCAGCCCTCCAGAGACGTGATGCCCCAGCCCCACGCTGAACATCTTGGGGGCTGCGAGAGATCCAAGTCTGGGACCACAGCTCAGCCCCAAATCAGGTTCTACAGCCTCAAACCCACTCTCTTTTTTCATGCCAGGAAGAAGGGAAGCTTTCTTTAAAAACCTTGCTCATAGTTGAGCAAGAACATCCAGATTTGGCTCTTGCTTGCCTACTGCTGCATTGGTTTTTCCCTGGGTTGCCTTCTGCACTGCATTCTGCTGTGAGGATATGAAGATATTAAAAACGACTGTTGTCAATAGAGCTAGGAGTAGCGCAGCGGGGGAAACACTTCCCTTTTCCACCTTTCCCCCCTCCCCAGAGCACGATGCTCCTGCCTGGCGATGAGCCAAACCACGGTGCAGTGCAGCCACGTGGCAGTCTGGGCTCTTAGGTCCCAGCAGAATTTTGGCCAGTGATGCGTAGCCGTCCTGTGGCCACCGGGAGTCCCCTCCGAGACGTGCCAAGAGAGTGCTGGGCACGGGCTGCTTGTCTTCATCGTGAATGCATGCACCATGTCCTGCAGTCCTCAGGAGGAAGGATCTGCAGGACAGCCTGGAGACTTGTTTTCACATATTAAAGACATTTTGTTAATTCCTTTTTTTTTTTTCCTTTTCCTTTTTTTCCTTTCCATTGCATTGCTTTTATGAATCCAAACAAACTTGACTGGGGATGCTGGCAGAGGAAAGCAAACAGGGACTAAATAAACTCCCTTCCAGCCAAGCACTTCAAAAGTGAACGTGCCACATCGCACAAACCAGCAATATGGTCCCAGTGCCAAAGATAAATAGTGTCCCTCCAGCCGGAGTCCCAGGCAGGGAGGTAGCTGTCGTGGGAGAAAACTATACAGCTGGAGACAAAGCCAGGAAGTTAATATTTAAGCATTCAGACAAGGAACAAATGACTTAATTAAATCAATTACAGAGGGAGAAATGGAGCCACTTAGAAAGTGTGTGTAAAGAGACGGCAAGGCTGCTACTATCTCATAAAAGAGAAGGAAGAGTTAGCAGGGAAGATAAACGGACTGGTTTAATCCCTGCTGTTAATTAAGAGCTGAGCATTTGCGCTGCGCTGAGTCAGGGTCACACCAGCACTTCCATCCCATAAACCACATTTGCAGCTGAGCTCCGAGCCCAAGCTACAGAGACAGTTGTGACTGGATGGAGTAAGGGAAAGGCAGACTGAGATGCTGGGAGGGATGAATGCAGAAGGAAGAGGGGACGTAAAAGCTTTTTCACACTCCTGAACCTCCCACACCTTGCACCAACAGCCCAAAGCCAGCCCCTGCCCTGCAGCTTCCCAGGCAGCAGGGCTGGGGTCAGCAAGCTGCACAAGGAGGGGACCTGCCTTCTTCACCACAAGAAATTCCTACATGATCCCCCAGCGATCCGTCCAAAGAGGAGAAAAGGGAGGATCATGCAAACATCAAAGCAACACTTTGCACAGTATGGAGACTCCAAATGGATCAGCAGAAGGGCTTTCATGCCAGAAGATGCCTTGCTCTTATTCCCCACTTTGTGCAGGGTGGAAAGCAAGGCTATTTCCTAGCATGACTTCCATTTAAATGACTTTTTTTTCCTGCTTGCTGCTCCCTCCCCAAATGTAGCTGCTTCAAATGCTGGCCATGGACACGCAATGGGAGATGGAGCCGGTGTGAAGTCGGCAGCCAGGCTCTAGGAGAAGGGCTCACCACTCATGGAGGGACTGTCAGTTAAAGCATGTTAGGTTCAGACACATCACACAGTGTCAGATCTCGCTCTGCCTGATAAAAAGACATACTTGCTAGGGAAAGTGTTCCCTGGGGTTTTCTCAATAGGCAACAAGCAATTATGGGCTTTTGTAACTGACTCGGCATCAACAAAACAGTTAAAGCAGGACCTAGAAGTCTCCATGTGAAGGAGACTGAAAGTGGTTGACAGCTTTGGGGCAGGAAGGTTTCCTCTGCAAGGCCACTTCAGATATCTCCTTCCTAAGCTTTTAAAGCCTTAACATTAGATGTGAGGCCAGAGATGTAGAGAGTTAATAGTTTTTAGCCGGTTTGGCATCACTCCCTTTAAGTAAGTAAGCAAATACAAACCCATCACCCATCTAAGGCTACAAAACCCCCATGCCCAGGAAAGGCCACTGATGTTTTTGCAAAGAATGATCTTATTAAGAATAATTAGTTGTCATAAAAATTTGCTCTTTCCCATGCTACACAGAGATTTTTCTAAAAGATGGGCAGAGGCAGAGCAAACTTGGCGCATCCTTCTGCAGCCCCGTCCCTGCCCTGCCCAGGACATGGGTCAGGCCCTCCCACCCCAGGGGTGTCCAAGGGCCAGGTCACGTTGCCGCCACACCGGCTTGGGGCTGGGAGCGTGGCATGCAAACCACTCGAGCATCCCTTCCAGTGGCAGTGGGCACTTCAGCACTGCTCCTGAAGTGCTTGGGGAGACTCTGATGCTTTCTACCATAGAAAAGCACATTTCAACAGTTGAAAGAAAAAAAAAAAAAAAAAGAGATCAGTAACTCACTTGTTTTTGTTCTTCTCCCAAGCTGTCCCACATTGACGCAACAATTTTCGATACATCCCCAAAGGTAGCGTTGGGGTTTTGCCCTTTGATGGCTGCTTGCGTGTCTCTGAAAAACAGGGCGTAGGCCGACACGGGCTTCTGGGGCTCATTGGGATCCTTCTTTTTCTTCTTCTTTTGGCTTTTAGGCTTTTTGCCCAGGTCTGTTGATGGTCTTTTCTCTCCAGTAACCTGCAAAACCAAGAAACAGACCTTAGCAGTCAGCTGGGAGTAGTTGGATACAAGTCCCTGCTACAACTTGATAGCAAAGGGGATGAGAGCAGGCATTGGCAGAGGAGGGCTCCCAGTGTGGCAAGGAGGGCAGCAGCTCTGGGGGTCTCTTTGGTCCCCAGGAGCCTCTAGGATCATTACACAAACTGTTGGTGGGTGCCTGAGCCTGGCTTGGGTGCCTCCTCACAACCCAGTTCACAGCCTGGGTTTGCCCCTTGCTGCTTAAGTGGTCCCTGCTTCAAGGCTGGGGCTTGCCAGACACTCATCCTCAGTCACCCCCCCTTCCCCCTCCTCCTCCCTGGCATCACAAGCTCACTTACTCCTTGACCCTCTTCTGGGACCTCTCCAAATGCCTTGCTTCCTAGCCAGATCCATTTAGCAGTCCATGAATTTTTCCAGCCTCAGCTTCCATAAGGTTTCCAATTTCCAACCCAATAATCCCCCTTTGCAAGCTGCTTCTGACTTTTCTTGCCCCCACGCGTGTGCTGCTGGCTCAGCCTCCTCACTCCCTGTGCAGGAGGGTTGCGAGCACTGATCCAGCAGCACCAGCATCACATTAGCCAATATGCTGGGGTCATCCAAAATTTGTTTCACTCTGCTAACCCCTATCCAGGAAAATATCCAGGAATTAAATTATTTTAATCTTAGGTATTAAACACTTTGCATGCACCGCTCACTCTTTGTAACTGGTCCGGGCGCAGCCAGATGACTAGGCTGGCTGTATCCACTCAGTGCCCTGTGGGGGGCTGAATCAAGGGGAGCAGGACCCAGGCAACAGAAGTTGGACTTTGTGGCTGCTCAGCCACACTGCCACTGGGCTGGGAAGTCAAACAGCAAGGCTGGAAACAGGGATGCTCCCAGCAAAGGTAGCAGAGAAGGAAGATCCTATGGCTCAGCCTCCACCAGGATGCCCTGGGCAGCAAGTTGAATATTTGGAACTGCAGAAGCCTCTGTGTGATGGTGTGCAAAGGAGAAGACCCCTGGAAAGCACTTAGACATACATCAAAGCTCTTAATGCATTAACTGTGGTCAGTGAAACCTCACACTACAGGGAAGCACCATTATCCTTATTTTATAGTGGAGGGAAAACTAAATACACCAAAGGTTAAACACGGCAGAGAATAAAGCCGTTTGCTGCCAGCTGGCTGCTGCAGTCGGGATCTGTGCATCCTCGAGGGCAAACAGGACGCCAGCACCTCTGCCTGCAGATCCACTGAGCTCAAGCACCGAGTGCTCCGCCACCACCTGACTTTGGCAGTCCCTGCTCTACCAGGTGCACAGGCTAATTACATCACTTAGAAAGTTGCCCAGCCTGTCACTTACAGGTCTAAAAAAAAAAAAAAAAAACCCAGAAAAAATCAATTGACACAGGTCCAAACACCAAGCCGCTGCAAAAAACGTGCCTCCTGGTGAGGGCTGGGAGCAAAAGGCCTTTTCTGCTGATGGATTTGCCGATTTGATTGTGTGCTTGGAAGCACCGGGATTTAAGAGGCTTCACTTCAGTTGGCACAGGCCAGGCACGGGGAGGAAAGGGCAGCGGTGCTCCCGTGCTCCACTCAGCTGCTCTTGACTGGTCATTAAGTTCAGTATCGGCGCAGCGACATTTGTCAAACAGACAGTGACCATTAGTGAATGAGCAGAGAGACAAAAAAAATTGCCTTTAATTTAAAATTGCCCAATTGGGCTTGAATGGGAGGCCTGGAGGTGAAAGGCCAGCTTATTAGGAGAAAAAAAATGCATGACAGGGCTTCAGCCCATTAGCAAGTGAGATGGTATTTTAACTAACTCTAATCCTGTCTGATTCACTTAAGTGCCGCGGGGGGACCTGCTCTCCTCCCAGCCGTCAGCCGAGCGAAGGAGCTGGGAACAGGCACAACGCAACCACAGCCATGGGGATGGTTTCAGAGTTGGTCTGCTGCGGCAGCACCACAAAGCAAACGGTATTTATGGAAAACAGACACTGCCTGCAAGGCTGCCTGGAGCCATCTGTTCCTAGGAGAAAGCGGAGCAGGTCAGGGCTTTGCCTGGTTTTCCTGGGGTTTACCAGGTGTGATGCAGCACAGGATGAGACAACAGCCCAGCCCTGAGTGGCAGAAGATGCTTGAACAACCTAAGCCACGTTCACGGCTAAAGGCAAGCCCCAGTGAGCCAGCACCTTGCTGCCCTAGAGCAACTGCATCCCCCGGGGGGTGAGCCACGCAAAGCAACCGTGAGGGCTCCTGCGTGAGGGCTCCTGCGGTGGGACGAAGTGCGTGGCCACAAGCCCCTGCACAGACCTCCTCTGGAGAGGCAGCAGAAGGGATGTTTAACACATGATGTGAACTGGGGCAATTCACTGGTGACAGATGTGATCCCCTAAACTGGTGGCTTTGTGTCACCTTAGATGCTGAACCCATGAGAAGCAGAAACCTTGTGGACACCATGATTATAATAACTATGGAGAGAGATCGCTAATCCAACTGGAATCTGGGCTGTAACTACCTCTCCCTCCCATGCATGTGTACACCCCTCCGGAGCAATGTAGCAGGTAAACGCATCCGTGAAGCTGGGAGACCTCCTAAAATCACAAGTTCCCTGGCTCAGAGGACCTGCTGGACCTGAACTACCTGCTGGCATCAGACCCATTTCTTTAACGTGTGACCTTCTTGGTTGCAAGATTAATTTCTGCTTGTTAGATGTTGCTTTGATGACTTGTAGCAGAAAGGCCCTTAATGGCCATATGAAAAATGACTGATGGGTGAATACAGCAGCTGTGTAGATAGAGAAAGCAAACAAACCTGCAGGCCACCATGCGGTTCTGCTGCTTTTTTCACACTTACAGTCTCCTTCGTCCATCAAACACATCACTCCTGTTCCACCTGTCTGGCTGGGTAGTTTACAGGGCAGAAAAATGAGGGGGCATGCCTTTGGGATTAGGAAAAATTCAAATCTCTGCAAGTTGTCACAATTTGGACATCTCCAAATTGTTCCTACCCCCACAGGCACCAGTGGCTGAGTCAGAACAGAAGATCCAAGCCCAAAGCCCTGTCCTGCGGCCCCGGGCGGGAGGAAAGCTGGGTGCTGCTGAAAGGTGTGGGGAGAGAACTCAGTGTGTGACTGAGCTGAAACTCATTTTCTGCTGATGCAAAACATTCAGCTCCCAGGTAACTGCCTGGAGCTGTGTGACACAGGCTCTGGGAGATGGCAGACCGTGGGGTCCAGCAGCACAACCCAACCCACTGTGTCCCCCAAACATGGAATGGCAGAGTTCAAGAACCTCCACCTATTTCCAGCGACATGTATCCCTTCTTTTTACAGTTTTATTACATTTAAGTGTTTATTGCACCCACATGTGCACTCTGCTTTGACACGTCCTGATCTGAAGCAAAAGCTGCCAATGGATTGAAAACTACAGGATTGGTGGGAATGCATTTGCCTGGATTTCTATGGAAAGGGGAAGGTTTTTGCTCAGTCCTAGTGTTTTCCTAGTTTTCCAGTCTCTGCAGTTTGCTGCTCTGGTTATATATTCAAATCCTGTCACAACTGCCTATTTTTGTGGGACAAGGTTACAATATCAGTGCTTCTGATGCTTGGATCAGCTTCTGACATCCTTGGATCGGCACCTCAGGGAGAAGGTTTTCCATGAAAGGCTTTAATCAAAGTCCCCTAGGGAGCACAGTGATTGACCTGCCGGCACAGAGACCCACCGGGCGTTGATACAGCAACCATGCAATTGCTGCAATTTGCTGTCAGTAAATAACAGACGGAAGACTCACAGAACACAGCATGTGTTGTCTGCTTTGCGGGTGCATTTTGAGAAAGATGGGCAACAACCACGATGTCCCCAAAACCCTGGGAAATCCTTGGGTTTCTTGATGGCATGCTCAGCAGCAGTTGTGTTGGCTGTAGAGGCAGACCCTGTGCCACTAAGACACTGCTGGCTACTTGAACTCTGCCTGGGTGAACTAAAAGGCAGAAGACTCTTCCTCTTTTAATTTCTGGGTTTTTTTTTTCCCCTTAGCAAGTCATGTTGAGTCAGCTTAGTTAAATCCCACCCTGTGTTATTTTCCTTCCCTGTTTTAGTCTCCTCTACCTGCCATCAGAAATCTAATTGTGCACCCAAGCCTTTGCAGAACCTTAACCCGGATCCCGCTTTGCTCATCAAAACCCTCATCGGAGGAAACTGCAGCTTGACGGACCTGGTAAACCGCGGGAGGCAAGCCCAGCTCGTTGCCAGACTTACTGCATGCACAACCCAGGCATGTGTGCTAGCCTGCCATGCTGCACCTCACCCTAGGCAGGGAACAACCTCCCCAGCCTTGGGAGACTCTCCAACTATATATACATATTTTTTTTTAAAAAGACCAAAAGTCTGTACTCTTATTTAGCGCAATTTATCCCTTACTGAAAAACATCATCTGCTGTTTTCTCACTGTCTGTTAAAACAGGCATGACTGCACGTACCTTATAATGTGACTCTGTCTCCTCTTCCTGAGTAGAACTGGAGGGAGATGGTGTAGCAGACTTACTTCCCGGGGGTGATGGGGATCCATGGGTCACACCGCTCCTCATCCCCATCTGAGAAATGAGCTGTGACTGGCTGAGGGCGCTCATGGGGCCGGCTAACATCCCGGGGCGATTGATCAGCGGCACTTGGCGGTTGGACTCATAGGACGTGGCGTCCGAGTGGACCATCTCCTGGATCTGAGTTAGGAGAATAACGCTTGGTAATTAAAAAAAATAATATTTATTTATTTATCTATTTATTATTTTGTCTAATCAATTTAAGATGAACACTTACTGACTGCTTCAAAATTATTCTGTGTTAGCTGGTAAAGTCTTCTTTGTCCCCCCTTCTAAACAAGCCATGAGCAAGAACTGAGCACTGTGCACCCAGGGCTGCTCCTGCCATCGCCCTGCCCACACGGACTAGAGAGGTGCTAAATTGTCTTTGTACATGGCTCTGTGTGCCCAGGAGCTGCCCCTGCCTGCCTTAGGTGTCTGGCACCTACCAGGGGTCTGAAAGAAAAGTTCAGGAATGAACAATTCTTGGCCAAATCACTGGGAGAAAGGAGGGCGTGCAATGTCCTGGGCATTTCTGGGGCTAACCGCTGCTGCTGCACCCATGAGGACATCACTCAGCACCGGCACATGTTGTGCCAGGGTATTTGGGGTCCATGGGTGACAGGCCAGCCCTGGTACATCAGTGATGCAGCATTAGAAGCCACAGATCCCAAACATGCTCTTTCTGAGCAATACCTGGTGTTGACATTTAGTAACTGCATAATGAAAAAATATCTGCTTGTCTGAGCTTTTCAAGGTACCACAACCAACCCTACTCATCCTCGGTACAGCTGTCGGGTCACTAGTGCTACAGCGTTAAACCTAGAAGCAGTAAGCACAAAATCAGTCAGTGGAAGCCCCAGGTCCCCACTCCCACCACGATGGTCTGCCCAAACCTGTGACACTATCATCAAGGCAGAGTTTGCATGCCCCCAAGCCCCAGAAGCCCCGAGACAGACTCCAGCACATGGGGGAAAGCTCTGCAGGTGGCCACCACCTCGTTACAGCTCCTCCTGGAGATGACTCTTCCAATATGAAATATTGCGATCAGTTCCCATCCCACTCGAAATGAATGTAGCAGGGGGGAAAAAAAATCCAGACAAGGGCAAAGTAAACTATGGGCTGTCTGTTAAGATTTCCCAGTGAGAGAAGGAACCAGAAGCGATGTATGTGTGTGCATGTGTGTAGGTAAGAGATGGGGAAGAAGGCTGCGTGATAGAGGTGTCCCCAGAAATGAAGTTTCCTAATACCTATTTATCTGTTCTCATAACACGAGAGCGAGGGGACATCTGAGGGGACTGAGGGCACCCACAGGCGGCTGCAGGGACGCACGGACACGGCACAGGCACTGCCTCCTGAGGCTGCTCAGCCCAATGCTTTTGAAAGATTTGAAAGGAAAATGGAACACACACATACATACATATGGCTAATAAGAAATGTCAAATGCTACATTAGACAAAATAAAAAAAAACATCTCGTGGAGCACATATCCCCTCATGGCATGGCATAAACCAAAGTTCAGGTGGTTGGGTCAGGTGGGAGCAGCAACAAGCCCCCGTCCTGGCCAAGGAGGAAAGGTGAGATGAGATGGGGACAAACCCTGCCATGCTGCGGGTGCATCGAAGGCTTTGCGGCTGCCCTGCTGCCTGCTGCGCCAAGACCCCATTTCCAGTTTGTCCCATTTTCCCTGAAAACCCCATCTTCACCGCAGGATCCACCCCTGCCCGGCCACCCCCAGCAGCATGCTCAGCCCCAGCGCAGCCCCGCGGGCAGAGCCAAGCTGCCGCACAGCCTCATCCCGCCGCGGAGCAAGCCAGTGGGAGGGAGAGCAAACCCTGCCTGAAACGTTTTCTAGACTTTTCCCCTTTTATATTAATCTGATTAATGTTAACATGAGTTTAAAGACCCTGGCTTTATTTATTAACAATCTTCATTTCCGATAAGCCCGCTGAGGTGCAGTCTCTCATTACCAGGGGAGCCTTGCCAACCCCATTAGCACATACGGAAAGAAACCCAGGGAAGACCTGCAAGGGCTCGGTAGGATTCAGAGGAAATAAATCCAAACGCAAAACCAGATTTACTGCTGCAGGTCAGGAACCAGCAGCTTTACCCAGCACCTGACAGCACGTTCTGCTCTCTTTCGGATTCTCCATCGGTACAGGAGTGTGTGCCAGGGGAACAGATTTTCCTAGATCTGTCCTGTTTCTTGTTAATTATGAAGTGCAGGGATTTAACGAGCAGGAAGAAAATAAATGTCTTGTGTTTCAACAGCACGGGGGGGCTGACCAAGGCTGACTTAGGGGCCGTGCTGAATTGCTCTCCTCAGCGTTGGTGCTTGCAGGGGAACACCAGCTTACGGAGGCAGCAGGGCTGGCTTTGCTCCGTTGCGGAGCTGGGGAATCTCACTGTGCTTGAACTATGGCAAGTTTTATGTGCCCTTAAAGCTTGCCTTATTGCAGGGGTCTGGCTGCTCCTTGCCGTGGGAAACCCTGCCCAGACAGGCATCGAGGACAGGCACGCTGCAGCCAGGAGGGTGTGGGGATGGCCAGCGGGCAGGCTGCAGCAGCCCAGGAGGCATCAGGGAGGCAATTTTTGCATTTGCAATTGAATTTGCAAATGCCACGGGAATAGCCAGGGGTGAGACAGGCAGCAACGGGAGCCCGCGAGGCAGGGAGACTGGCTAGCACCCATCTGCCACACGAGCGGCAGGCTCCTTCCTGAATTACACTGAAAAAGGTACATTTGTCTTGGATTTTGTCAGTTTTAATCCAGACCTTTCATGCTGGAGAAGATCTGCCAGCTGCTAAGGAAAAGAATAATTTATTGTCCTGATTTTAAATTTAAATGAAGAAAAAGTTTAGAAGATGGGTGTTTTAGAAATGGGGAAGGCTATGAAACGTGTCTTAAAAATTTTTAAAATTTAAAATAGCTCGTTCACATTTGCAGCCATAGCAGTTTCTTGGGTAAATACTGTATTAAGACAATTTTTTTGAAACTTTTATTATGTGGCCAATAGACCACAACGGCTCCGTTTATCCATTAAATATGTAATCACACACTTTTTCTTTACAGTGCATGTTACTTATGCATCAGAGCAGAACAAGTCCAGAGTGCAATTATGGATATGGGACACATGCTGCAAATGCTTATGAAAATTTGTAGGAAAAAACAGAAACTTGAGCCCTGGCTCAGAGCATCCATGCAGAAGCCTCCTGCTGACAACAACCCAACCACAGCCCTCTCTTAAAAAGTTGAGACACTGCATTTTTCCTGGGACGTTCCCCCCACCCAGGATATCTCAGCCCAGAGGCCTCCTCCCAGGCAGCTGCCTGTTTCTTTACATCATTAAAAGCTGGTGGTTTCACTGAAGAGCTTTACTGAATATTGCTGGTCCTGACACCCCCACCACCCCCACCACCCCCTTTCCTACATCTCCATCCCTTCTCCCCCCAGCCAGGAGGTTTTGCAGAAGGACATGAACTACCACGCTCCTCACATGCAACCCTGTTGACTGCTGTCCGGGGGGGCAGGACCTGGACCTGCCATGCGCCACTCACTACATTTCTCTCCACTTTTCTTTTTTTTTTTTTTTTTTTTTTTAAATAGGCAGTTTTGGAAGCAACACACCAGGCTGCCACCTCCTCACAGCCCCTGCCCACAGCTCCCGATGCCCTCAGGACTGGAGAGGGTGAGTGGTGGAAAAGCCATTTGTGTTCTCCAGATGTCAAATGTTTGGGGTGAAAATACAGGCGAGCGGCTTGTGTGCAGCCCCAGGGCGTCTCTGTGGGCTTTCGGGTGATGATGGCCTTCGCTCAGGCTGGGGAAAGGGCTAGTCCTGCTGTCCGCCGTGAGACCCAGCAGGCACTGAGCTATTTCAGGGGCCTGAGTCGTGCACTTGAAGCAGATAATCTCCCCCCCAAGAAAGACTGAAGGAAAGAGATACCCAGGAGCAGGATTCAGAGATGCTCCCTTGCAGCAAATGGTTTAATTAGGCAAGTAAATGATGAATGAAATTGCGATGATGGCAAACCAAAGTGAAAGAAGGTAACGAATGTGACGTTGCCCCTGCAAAAGCAAACAACCTCTTCTCCCATGGCACACTGGTCCCGTGGGATGCAACCCCAGCCAGGGGCTCCCTGGGGCTGCACCCCTGCTTTTCCCCTCCACAAAGAATTCAGCATCCTCGCAGAGCCTGATGGAAGCACACGTGTAATTAAATAACCACCCTGCAAATGTGATTAGCTCTGTCACCAGGAGCAGCTATGAGAGCCGGGCCAAATCCTGTCTCCATCCCCGGCATTCAGTGCAACAAGTTCATCGCGAGGTGCTGCAAAAGGCTCGGGATGTGTTTGCAGCCTCTACTGAAAAGATGTTTTGCATCTCAGAGGAAACACGAGTGAAATGTGATGTAGTCATAGCTAAAGTAATTAAGTGCATCTTACTTAGCAGATTCCCAAAGGCTGTGCTAACTCAAAGACAGCTTCTCTTTTTCCACAATATTTCAATTTCTTTAATGAATATGCATATCAGGCCTATAAACGCTCCAGCTAATCCTAAGAAGGAGAGAAAAATAGGCTGACAAACAGCACATGCTCTGCTCTCCTTGTTTCTGGGGAGAAGGGTAATCCAGCACAAGTGACAAAATGCCACCAGGAAGAGCCTGGTTGGGGACCTGGGTGCTCTGCTAGCAAAGATAATGTTTGAAACGTGTCAAGCTGAGCTTCAACTTAACTGCCCCTGAAATTCCTATGTAAAAGGCAGCTCTTTCCAGCAATAAGGGCTCCAGCACTAGCCAGCAGACCCAGGGCTCAGGTTCCAGGCTCAGGGAGGGACGGTTGCTGTTGCCCGATGTCCTCTCCTGTAAAATCCTAGTCCCTAACTGAAGCCTTGGGGCAGGTCCCACCCCTGTAATCACCTTCTGCCTCCACTTTGCATGGGATTTTTCTCCTCCTCCTCCCACTTTCCTTGGTCTCAGCCACACCTTGAAGATATTGCCATGTTTTGGTGGCAGAGCACAAATTCTGAGGTTCTGCGTTATTCCCCCATGGCGTGCTTTGCCCTCGCTGCAAACATGGAGCAGTGATGCTCCAAGCTGCTCCAGCCCCGCTGGCCACTGGCTGGGCTGCGATCCCAGGTGGGATCTGTGCCGAAGCACCTTGCAGATGTTACCCAGCAGGAAAGGAAGGAATTTGGTAGGAGCCTGCTGTACGGTGTTGGCTGACCCCAGCTACGCCGCAGCCCCCCGAGCTAAAGCAGAGCCCTGTAGAGCGGGATGGGCAAAAGATGATGGCCAAGACCAGCGGAAGCAGGCCGATGGCACAGCCCCGGCCCAAGGGCATCGCTCCCTGTCCTGGGGAGACCAGTATGTGGGGACCGGCAGGCTTCCCAACGGGCTTCCCTGCAGAGAAGGACTTGGGGTACTGGTGGATGAAAAGGTGGACACGACCTGGCAGCGTGCACTCTGAGCCCAGAAAGCCAACCGTACCTGGGGCTGCATCCAAAGCAGCGTGGCCAGCAGGTCGAGGGAGGGGGTGCTCCCACTCTGCTCCTGTGAGACCCCTCCCTGAAGCACTGCTGTCCAGGACCGTGAGGTCCTCAGCACAGGAAAGACATGGAGCTGTTGGAGTGGGTCCAGAGGAGGCCACAAAATTCATCAGAGTTCATCAGAGCCTGCTATGAAGACAGGCTGGAGGAATTGAGGTTGTTCAGCCTGGAGAAGAGAAGGCTCTGGGGACACCTTATTGCAGCCTTTCAATACTTAAGATGGGGACAGACTTTTTGATAGGGTTTGTCAGGACAGGACAAGGGGTAATGGTTTTAAACTAAAAGAGGGTAGATTTAGACTAGATATGAAGAAAATTTTTTTACAACGAGGGTGGTGAAACACCAGCACAGGCTGCCCATGGAGGTGGTCAGTGTCCCATTGCTGGAAACTTTCAAGGGCAGATTGGACAGGGCTCTGAGCAACCTTGAAGATGTCACTGCCCATGGCAAGGTGTTGGACTAGATGACCTTTACAGGTCCCTTCCAACCCAAACCATTCTAAGATCCTATGAATATCACTCTTCCCAGGGTGAGATCACACCGGTGGGCTGAGCAGAGCTGCTGGAGCCTTCCCCAGCCGGGGTGTTCCTCCCCAGGTGAAAGGAGCAGCTATCCCAGGGATGGCCACAAGGCTCGGCGGTGGCACAGCTTACCTCTCCTTAGGTTTGTTCCTGAGAACAAGCCATTACAATCACAATCATCCAGGGAGAGAAATTATCTGCTGAACAGCTCTGAAGCAAAGTTTTCCCAGCAGGCTTTTTCTGTATTGAAGTTTAAATGTAAACGCATCACCATAGCTGAAATGCTTAAAGATGATTTACTCAAAAAAGAGAGAGAGAGCAGGAGAGAGAGAAGCTGATAAGAAAATATATCCCCAATTACCACCCCTCCTCCTCCCGATTTGTAACTGCTCCTAATAAACTTTCATGGTCTATGTAAAATGCTTTAGTGCAGTGACAAATTTCTGCTGGAATTTGAGATGTCTTGTTCAGAGTAATAGCTATCTCACACAGGTGCCCAGCTGCTATTGTAAAATCAGTAAGCATTTAATTGAAACAAATGACTATAATAATAGTACATTATCCCTGCAGGCTCATAGCCATAACAGTTTTAATTATTGAGTTAAGAGTCAAACTAATTTATCCTTTAAAGTAACAGCCACATCTTTGGTTCCACCGATCATCCTATTACAAATACGAGGGGAACAGTAGGAAAGGATTTAAAAAGGAAGCCATTCATTTTTGCAGGGGCAGGCGGCATTTATCATATGGCAGAGGCTTTCTATATGCAGTGGGGTTCCCGGCCATGGTTGTAACTCCCCGGGACAAGCCTCCCTCCCCGGCCCTCCATCCCCAGAGGGGCCAGGCACCCCCTGCCAGCTCCCGGGGCTGTGTAACCCCCACCGAGCTGCCAGGGGGTGGCTCTGCTGGCCCAGCAGCTGGAGCATCGGAGCCCAGGGGGACTGGTGGTGATGGCTTTGGGGGCTTGGGCACATGGCAGTTTTTTGGAATTACATTGAAATTGCAGTTTTTCTTCATCTGACACAGTGAAAAAAAACTTTTACAGACTCAGGTTTGCAAACATGATCCAAAGGAGCATCTCTGAATTCAGAGCCAGGCAGCAAAGAGAAAGAATCCACATTCATGATTTAAAAAGAGTATTTCTGAGACACAGACATGCCCTAGGGCAGATTTGAAGGCACAGCTTTCCCAAGTTCTCAGTTTTGCGACCCTTGTTGCTTTTTTCCCAGTGGATGTGGCGCAGGGGATCTAACGCATCCCTGCGAGGCATGACACAGATCCACAGCTGGAGGCGACAGGGAAGGGGGGGCTGCAAGGAGGAGGCAGCGGAGGGCAGGTGCTGCCTGCTGCCCCAAACCCTCCCTGCCAGGTGCGGTTCAAAAGCTGCCCACAAGGACCGACTCAATGCTAAATGGCCCAGCGGGTGACCCCCGGAGCAAGCCTGACGTGCAGCCGCAGGGCCAGCCTGTGCTGCCAGCTGCTGGGCTCCGCATCCCATTGCTTGCCAGGCTGGAGGGCTCTCACCAGGCTGTCCTTCACCAAAGCGCTTGCAGATCATAACCAAACCCCTCCCACCTGTGGCCAAAGATGCAGAGCGGTCCTCTGCACTCTCCCCAGGTTTCCCACCTCGCTCATTGCTATGGATGCTTCTTGGACTCCTCCATCAGCCAGCACCCACCCCGAAGCACAGCTGTTGCCCACATCTCACATCTCTTTTCCAGAGCCACCATCTCTGAGGAGAAGAGTCCTCACCTTGAAAGACTGTTTTTGCTCCTGGTGGGACAATATTGGTTCTCCAAACACACATTCATTACTGGTGACCAGTTTACCAGTCCATGCTAAAACTTCTGCATCTCTATCTTCTGCCGCTTGCCTGCTCACTACATCATCTACAAACATCACTGGCAATTACTTCATGCCTTCTTTGGCAAAAATATGACAAACTCTGGGAAAACAGAGTGACAACCTATCCACCAAACTTTGTAACATTGATTTTGTATTGTTCAACTTTCTCAATACACTTTGTGCTTCCAAGTCAAATGTCTCGCAGATGTCTAAGTATATTATGTTAACACTGTTACCTTTATCACCCAAACCTGTAATCTCATCAAAAAAGATATCAAGTTAGTTTGACAAGATTTGTTTTCCATCATCCCATGTTGATTGGCATTAATTATATTACCTTCCCTTAATTCTTTATTAATTGAGGGCTGGATCTGCCACTCCATTATTTTGCTGAGGATTGATGACAGACTGACAGGTCTGTAATTACCTAGGCTGTTCTGTTTCCCTTTTTAAATATTTGCACGTTAGCTCTTTTCTAGTCCTCCAGAGCTTCCCCAATATTCCAAGAATTACTAAATACCAGCATTAGCAGCAGCGAGAGCTCCTCAGTCAGTTATTTCTAGCCATGTGCAGACAAGCTAGCTCAGCCTGATGACTTAAAGAGGATTTGAGCAGACATATATGAGAAAAGAAAGTTTTACGGTCTGCTTTAAATGCTACATAATCTGAAATCCTGACCTTTCTAATTAATATTGGCAGTTTTGAATGCGATGTTTTTGAACATGAAACAGTAAAGCCATACAGCTGACCCCAGACAAGGCTCCCAGGGCTTCTCCCAGCTCAGTTGTGTTTATCTGTCTCCTCGCCCGTGGTTTTTTGTTGCTTTTTTTTTTTTTTTAAATCTACTTTTGTTAGTACATAAATTGCTCCATGTCTTTTCCAGCCTCGACCACCTCTGCCTGTTTTCCAAAGAGAAGTTCCCGGCAGCTTGCAGCCGCTGGCGCCTGGTGGGCAGGGAAGGCAGGACCGAAGGCTGGTTTTGGAAAGCACCTGCCTGACAGGCCGAGTTCTGCACCGGGACAGGCTGTGATCTTGTGCTACGATATCCTGCTATTACCGGGGAAAGAATCCTCCAAACACAATTAACACTTCATCACAAAGATAAAGCACTGTAACTCCTGGGTGAAAACGGCGGTGCACAACAGGATACAGGCTGCGCTGGGCAAGCGGGAAATATTTCTCATTAATATTCTCATCGCTCCCGGTGCTGAAAGGGCACGGCCAAAAGGAACACACCAACTAGGTACGGCATGAACTGAAGCTTGTTATTTTCCTGATACAACCCCCCGCCATGGTCATCTGCCAATAGAAGCATTATTGTGGACTCATATACAGGGATGTCCACGAGGGTCCAAATCCAGTAAGTCCCACACCCGGGCAGTGCCAGCCAGCTGCAAGTCCTGCTTCAGTGGGTGCTGCACTCTCTCTTGGGCTACTCGAGTTACTACACAGACTGCACAAGATGGGTGGCAGGACTGCTCCCGGGCACGAGGAGCTCGGATGTCTCCCCTCCTGTGAGACACGGTTCCTCCACGGTGAGTTCCCACCATCCCGCTCCCTTCACTGCAGGGCCACGTGCTGCTGTGGGGACATGCCAGGCAGCCAGTCCAAACCATCCATCCCTCACTGCTTGCCAGAGCCAGGCACTGTGATGCAACAATGCTACACAAAACAGCTTAATTCCCCTCCACTGATTCTTTTACAGGTATTTGTCCTCTTCACCAGGAGCAGTACTAAGTCTTAGAAGGCGATGCACAAAGCCAAGCAACCATTGTGACTATTCCCATGGGGAGCAGGGGAGGACCAGCATGTGACCCTCTCCAAACTCCCTCTCCCAAGGTCAGGGATGAGAAAAGGTCTAGCAAAATGCAAGCAAAGTCCTGGATTGTGCATCTGCCTGCAGCAGATGAAGCCACTGGGAAGCAGCCGGGCTGCGTGTGTGCTCCGTCGGTGTTCCACAGCTCTCAGCTGGAGAACAATCTCTAAATAACGTATTCAATAAACCCCATTTTTTTTAAGTACATTATTTTATGGATAAAGAACAAGCCTGATAATTCAGTGAACATGTTTGCAAATAATCTATTCCATTAATTTCCAGCATGTTTTCTGAATACATTATTCAGTGGTTTTGTAAAAACCGTTTGTTGGATGAAGGCAACTGCTGCTCATCCAGGCATAACACCATCATGTCCCAAAAGCTGGGGCCAGAATTCCCCTGTAATGGACACTAGGAGGTAATTAAATAGCACCAGACCCTGAGCCCTCCGTCAACCCATGTGGGGTAAAAAACTTAATAAAATTGTCACATCCCCTTCATGTGTGGTGGCAAGAGGAGGAAAGCCAGTGAGAAGCAGCTATGCAGGTGAAAAGAAGCAAAGGGGGCAGATGAGAAATACCTGTAGATGTAGAGACTGAGGGGTCTGAGATGGTCCTGGGAGCAGGGAAGGGTCTGCACTGGCCTTGAAGCCCACCCAGAACGATTCCCTACTCCAGATTTTCATCTTGGCACTTGAGGCGGATGCAGGAGCAGACAGACTGCCTCAGGGAGTATTTCTGTTGCATTATATGGGTCTATGGGTGAGGGAAAGCAATCCTCATGGCAAGCAAGGGGAAAATCAATTTCTTCAGCATCAGACCTGTTTGTAGATCAGGTTTTCTTTCATCTTTGCTTTCACTTTTTAATCTCAAAGATATTGGTGGGGAGATGGATTCAGAAGCCAGTGTTAAAACCTTTGATGGAAATAAGTATCTCTATAGCGGGACTCGCTGTGGCTTCCCAGGGCTGCGATGAGACCATGTTATGTGGTGCTACAGGTGGTCCCTGGCCACACTTCTGAGGTCCCCTCTGAGCGTGGATCAGCTCCGAAGCCGTGCACTCCAGCTGACCAGCACCTCCCAGCAAAGCTGTCCCACAGGGCAAAGACAGGATTTGAGACACACAAATAGATTCTTGAGAAGCAGAGATCTGGTTTCATGCAAATAACCTTAGGGATAAATAAAAGGGAAAGCAGGAAAATGCTAGAGACAGAAAGTTTTTCACTTCACATCTCCAGCTCTACAAAGACTCCTTGGGGGACTTTGCTTTTCCTGGTGGGTTTGCCAGATCCTTGACATTATTATATGTTTAACGTCTTGAGTTACAGCTCAGTCTCCTTTTTACAATATTTTGAACTGCTGGGATGGACAGAAGTCCTCCTCCACAGGCTCTGCTCCCAGAAGTGCTTTGGCACTCCTGCATGCCCAGCAGGGCAGTAGGGCCAGCCAGAAAACAAGAATTCAGTTTCTCACAAAGTGCAATGGATTTGACTCCCACTTCCATTCCTTACACAACAAGGGACAATGCCAAAACCCAGAAATGAAAAAATGAGAAAAATGGAAAAAGAGGAGAAAAATGAGGGATGGAGAAAGCCCTTCTACAGCCAGCAGCCAGCACCGCGGTGGAGGCACCGGTGGAGGCCGGAGGGATGCTGGCTCAGCCCTGCCCCACGTGCAGGAAGGATGGGAGCTCCTGCACTGCATCTGGCTCAGCCGAGGCCGTATGGAACCTGCTGTCCTTTGCAAGCTCTGCTGCTTTGCAACCCCTGATAGGGCTCAGGATAGCTGAGGGCCAAGGCAGGATCACCCCCCAATCCTGCTCGGAGCTGAGAGCATCCTGGGGGACCCCCTGGCTACACGGCTCAGCATCGCTTGGTGACAGCCGCGGAGCATGTGGAACCCAGCCTGTCCCCAGCCTGGCAGAGGCGCAAGAGGCTTCACTTTTGGTGGAGAAGATGCTAGACTACGTGATGATTGTATAAATTCTGGTTTTTGCTTCTCAGGGTAGTTGGGGGATAAAGATTAACATTGGCGAGAGCCCCCCCAGCTCCTGCTGAACTGCCCACAACAGGTCACCTGCCGCTGCACACACTCCACCATCCAGCCCCCCTCCCACCCACGGGCTGGACCTGCAGGCACGCTGGCCCTGTCAGCTCCCACAGGATTTATCAGCCCCTCCCCGAGAGCTCTTTTGCAGCTTATTGAGCCTTTCTGCACAGTCCGGTTCACTTTGGTTTATGTCTCTCCTGGCTCTTCTCAGACATTTTAGATATTGCATTCACATAAAGCAATAGACTCAAAAGTAATGACAGATCTCCAAGTTTTATTGCATGGAGCATTAAAGAAGAAGAAGAAGGAAAAGAGAAGCAATTTTAGAACACAATAGGAAAATGAGAAGACTACATAGAAAAATTGTCCCTGTGGGATGAAACTGTGAATTAATTTTAAAAGCTTTCTTTTGATTGCAAAGTTTAACAACCCACTTTGCAACCACCATGAGAAACTCCTGCAGCATTACAGTTCTGGAATTCTGGGTTCCCCAGCGCTGATACCACATCTGCACACAAACCACATCACTTCTTTCACATATCTGCAATGAGCTGCCCCCTTTTTGCCACACAGACACTCCCCCCACCCCCCACCCCCCACCCCACCCCCGGTATCCTCCTGCGGCCAGATATTGCTGGGATTATTGTGTTAGTTTGTAATAAGTGTTTCATAAGAGTGTCCTGTTACCAGGAACACAAGCATCCAGGGAAGAAGGATGGTTCCGTGGCCGAATATTTGATGGGAAACTATTGGAGTTTCAAGACCCAGCTCTGCCAGAGCAATCTGAGAAGGGAAACGAATCTCCCACACACCAGTTCCCTGCCAGCAAAATGATGATCATGGCATTTACCTCCTCTGCAGAGGGGAACTTCTGAGAGCTGCAAGGTATGCAATGACCTTGCTGCATCGGTAAACTGTTAACAGAAGGTGCAGTCTATTATCTCCTTGTCTTTAATTATAGCAAATGCTGAACACTTGTAAAATAGGTGCAAAAAGCCCTAATGACTCTGTATGTACAAAACTAATTGCAGGAGGGAACAGAGAAGAGGAACTGGAGCACCAGCTCCTGCCACAGGAGCCAGATGCCTTAACTTCTGTTCTGACTCCCGACAACGACAAATTCTTCCCATTTCTTAACTGGCTAATATAACCGCAGATGCTATTCTGACAGAAATTACAGACATGCAGAAACCTACATAAATGCAGAATGAAAGCCATACAACTTTAGGAAGTGCTTACTTAGGTTCCAGCAGCAACATTAACCTGAGCTGCTGCGCTGCCTGCATTGTGCAATACAGTTTATTAGATTAGCAGCAGTATTAAGGAGGGCTGGTGAAAGAGTATTCAGTCCAGCAGCACCTCTGTCCTCTTGGATTTCCTCATGATGGATAACAGACACCTCAGAGATTCATTTATTTCCTTCTAATACCGGTTCCTGAAGCTGAAATATGCCATATTAAATGAGGCTTGGGTCTGCCCAAGACTGGACTGCCACAATAACAAGTGTTCCCACTGCCAGTCTTTATTTAATCCAGGTAACAGCAGGGATTCAGGCCATCAAAACCACTTCCTTCCCTCCCCAAACATATAACCTCAAGTGGAAAACCAAAAGTAACGCATAACCCCATTAAAGGTTTGATCTCCTCCACTGGGATTACATACTGGCACTGGGGAGCTTGATCAATTGAGTCTTGAGGTTCAATCAATAAGTGTCAACGACAACGTACTGCATTACAGCGATGCTATCCATTTATCAACCTAAATAATCCAGTCACCCAAAAGACAGAGACACTAAACCAGCAATTAAGGTCTTAGGGGAAGCCTGGACGGTGCCTCTGCTGAGCCGCGGCTCCTGGGACAGCTCTGGGTTTTTGGTGCTCCGAAGGGACCAAAGGAGCTTCCACCTCAGTATCAGGCACACTACCCTCAGTGCCGAGCTGTTGATTTGATAGATATGGCGGGAGTCAAAAGCAACAGAAAACATTTCAATTAGGCTCCTTAAAAAAGTGATCACTATTTTGTCTTACACATTGTGTCACCAAAACATTTGGGATGGTGTGCCATGCTTGGCGCCGCATTTGCATTTCCATCTGATCAGACATCAAGGACACATGCCAAGCGAATATTTGCATTCCAGATCAAATCACATTTCCCAGAGATCTCATTAACCTGCTGACCTGGAATTAAACAAAACCACCTGGAAAGGAAGCGCTTTCCTCCCCGATGCGCACTGAAAGCCACCTTCTGAGTTTCCCAGTCAAGCTCTGAGCATGGGCGGCTTCATGTAGGTGTAAGGATTTGCGTTCCCTGGAATACTTCCCAGGTTTTTTCCTGTCCAGTGAGTTTCTGCACAAGCAGTCAGGTTCTTCAAGAGCTATGGCTGCATCTGTACACACAAATGGTCTTTACAGCCACACGGCACGGCACCGGCGGTAGGTTAGGGGGAGTGGGTGGCGGGGAAATCACAAACAATATTCACCCCTCTCAAGGGCTGAGCATCTCCACAGGGGGCTCACAGCTGATGAGGACCTCAGCTCTCCTGGGTGCTGAGGGCACCCCCTTTCTATCCCTGGCAGCCGCAGATGATAAAGCTGTGCCGACAGCGCAGCCCCCTGCCCCTGTGCTTGCCGTGGCACAGGGCTGCTGCCTTCCTCGTCCCACAGAGGGGCAAGTGGCGGGGTCTGGGCAGCCTCCATCGCCGCAAGCGAAAGGGCCCATCTCCCACTACATAAAAGCACTACATAAACATCCCAACCAGAGAAAAAACTATTCCTGTTCTGCTAGAAAAAAATGCAGCCATCTCAGCTTGAACTTTGGGGTTTAGGCTGTTATTTACATGCATCTTCATTTTTTAAACAAAAACTTAATGCTGCTTACAGAAGATTACTGCCAAAAACTTTTATCACTTTGGCAGACTGGTTTTCCAGGAATAGACAATATTTCCCAAGTAGCCATACATGTATCAAAGAGGATGCGCTATAGCAGATAGTCTTGGGAGAAGCTACAGCAGGATCCTGGGATCTCGACTTGTAGGAAGGGATTTGATCTCACTTGTCTCACCTTCCCCAGCTGGAAACACAAAAAAGCAATTACTGCAGACCCAAGATGGGCAGATACAAATGATGTCATGAGGGACAAGGTTCGCAAAGATCAGGCTATTCCACACTTCAACTTCCTCTTCCTGAGATGACGAAGACGAAGAAGAGACAAATATATTATCTGGGAAGAAAGGGTTACTTTTCAATCGAAAATTAATGCACTGAATACTGAATTAACATGTGGGATAATTAAAACCATCTTTCCAATGAATTTATTATAGGATATACAAAGCTAATTATAAATTCTCTGTTGCTTAATCCCTTGCAGTTTGCTAATGCAGCGTTGAAATCTCTTTGGCCACACTTGTTTAAATTATTCATTAGACACAGCAACAGTTGTGAACTGTAATTTAAATTGGCATCTCATGAATATTCAATTAATACAATAAACACTGGAATGTTTTACTGCACACTGCTCGATAGTTTGTGCTCAAGCTTGTGTTGACACATTTTTATT
This sequence comes from Falco punctatus, assembly GCF_963210335.1. NCBI lineage: Eukaryota > Metazoa > Chordata > Aves > Falconiformes > Falconidae > Falco > Falco punctatus. The sequence goes on from NC_137590.1 coordinate 2,580,970, forward strand.
AACTCTTTATAAAGGTGTTACCTATTTATGTCACTGATTACAATGAGAATAAAAAGTCCCACTCATAAATATTTGTGTCGTCGTCTTAAGAGAGACAACGTAATTAGGCAAAGCTTCAAAAGTCATAATTAATATCAGGCGGATATCCTTTCCCTCCTGTTTGCCTCTGAACACACGGACTGGCACGCTTTCAAAGCCTGGCACATCTACCCATGTTGTGGCTTTGGCACTGCAGCTTTCCAAACTGCCCCAGGCAAATTGTGGGGTGCCCCCACGGGGTGCCCCCGCAATGCTCCACCTGGTACCCCGCAGCCCCCGGGCAGCACGGCGGAGCTGCCAGCCCAGCCACCCCCGTGCCGTGCTCTGCTCCCACCATGCAGAAGATGGAAACATAGAGAGAGATGTAAATATTCACCCTCTGGTCTGAAGACTGGCCTGCCAGAATTGGGAAATAAAATGCAGCTGGACATAAAATCCCCGTGTGTGGTAGCCTGACGGCACTCTGCAGTGACTTATAGCCTTTTAATGGGGCATTTTTAGCAGCAGTACTAAAAAATAATTATCAAGTGGCTGTATAATTCAGTGTGGTTTTCTATTTTAAGACTGAACTTTTTCGCTTAAAAGCAAGGTCCTGCGCTGACAAGAGACTGTAAAAACAACATTGTAGGACTCTGCATCTGCGGCTTTTCAGCAGCACCACATAATTGGTTTAGTTTAGAAATTAAAGTATTTTCCCCGCAACTGCCATCCTTGCAAACAGGGTTGGTGATGTGAGACCGAAGGTATCAGAGATTCAGCATCATGCAGAGCTCCCAAGTATTCCCAGCAATGCGGTAAGACTCAGGGAAATCCCCAGTACCCAAATGCACCCTGTGTGCGCTGACTTCCACCTGCACAGATCGGCGTTGCTGGGTGAAAGAGATCAGCTTTTGCAATCATTGCTTTGTTTCCAGAGAAATAAGGTTTTTTGTTTTGTTTTGTTTTTTTTTTTTTTTTTTGAGCAAACACCCGGCCAGCACATTCTCATGTACACGACAGCCCCCTTGCTCACTCAGGGGATAATATCACTGTCCCTCTGTTGCATGGGGTAATCTTATTAGCAAGTGGATGAACGAAAAGACCAAAGGCCAAGCAGTTTATCCCAGCAGGAGATTTTGCTGATTGCTGGTGTGACCACGAGCTGCCCTGAGGCTCTCATGCCCCGAGGTGAGTGTAACACAGTGGGGAGAGCTGGGCTGAGGTCCCCCATCGGCTTGCAGCTCACTTCTGAGATGTCCCCAGTAAGTGCCTTGACCCCTCGTCTCCTCCTGGGTACCAAGAGGGATGTTCCTCAGTGAGGAGGAGTGGTGAAGTTAATGAATATTCACAAAGTGTTTAAACACGAATTACAGATGGATCAGCTAAGTGAACAACTTCAAAAATGCAGAAGTTTAATGAAATAACTTTATTATAAAGCTATTACTGTTCCCACACATTTCAGTTGGCTTGGGGTCATTCGAAGCATTTTAGACCCAGTTTCAAGGAAAGTAACTTCGGTATCTGCTTCTATAGCAATCTATTTAGATTTTCATAACCCTGGAAGGCATTCACAGTACCTCCAGCAGGCATCTACAAGTATCTTATATACATTTGTACTTTTTTCTACCAGTGGAGATGGTGGACTACTGCCAACCACCCATGGTTTCACTGGCAGCACTCACCTTGTCAAACCTAACACTCAACACTGAAAAGATTCCGGTAAATGATTTTAGGCATTAGGGTAATTTTATATCTGCTTCTTTTTTAATGATATGCTTCCACCACAGGACTCAACATTCAGCGTAGCATTTGCTTGTTGTTACCTGAATTTGATTCCTCACAGGGAAGATTATTCCCTCCTCCACCCCCCTGTGCGCACGGCAGGAACCACTGCCTCCTCTGTGAACTTTGTATTCCTTTTTCCCACTCCCCCCTCCCTAGCACAAAAAGCTGGTTTGTCATCTCTTAATTATGGCTTTGTCATTGTCAGCTCCTCCGTTCACCTCAACCTTTATTTCCACTGACATACAGCATATGACTGGGACGTGCTGCTGCTGCGATGCCTCTTGTTCCAGCTGAGCCACCTGTGAGTCAGCCGAGGGCTGTGCACCTGTTGTACTTCCCCATAAATTAGTAAGTGATACCTTGGCTTGAATTGCAAGGGTCTTTCAAGAATAATCAGTGCATTTTTGTTGGTGTTTCTTCAAGCTGTTTCTCATGTACCACAGCTGGCATCTCGTTTCAACCTTGCGGTAGAACAGAGACAATCATGACACTTTGTACTGCTAATGCCTTTCTTTTTTCTGATGCATGAATAATTTTCTCTGCCACTGTAGCAGCTCTCCCAGAATACTAAAAGCCACACAGTCTCCTGTAACCATATCAATTCCGCTCTGACGTGAGTCGGAGAGCTGCAGCACTCCTGGTGATGTCAATGCATGATTCAGACACGCTTTCCTTTATGCTCCCAGATCCAGGGCCCATTCTGCCTCTCTGGGAAGGGGGGGAGTTCACTGAGTTCCTACCAACTGTGCCATGGCTCACCCAGCCCCCCAGTCTGCAGTCACACAAACTGGAAACTGCCACTTTACACTGTTCAGCCTGAACCCTGTCCTGCAACACCAGCAGGAATGCTGCCCTTTCCTTTCTCACATACCGGGTGCAGAGGCTGCCAACCACAGCTACCCCCTGCTCCCCCAGCCCCTTCCCTCCTGCATCCGCCTCTGCTCATCCCGCGCCGTCAGTGCCTGCCCACCTGGGACCAAGACTGGTTACCCACAACAGCATCTCACTCCTAACTTTAGCTGCTCCTTGTCATCTTCATGTCTATTCATGTCTCTTCAGTGTGTTACAAAGACAGAACGTGAATTTTTTCATTAACCTTCACTTTCAACATGCAACTGCTCCTTTCTGCTGAATAGCTGGAAAAATTAACATCTGCGCAAACACAGGCACCGGAATGTGAACTGATGTGTCCGAGCTGGGTGTCCAGCCCTCCTTGAACCCCTGCGGAGACATGCGCCTCATCCCAGGGCAGGTATCTGAGGCAGGTCCAATGAATCACACTCCAGAAGAGCCTCTTCGCTCTCAAAGAAACCCGTGTCACCAACTGAGGCCTGATAAGTGACTCCCACTCTGGGTATCACTCCACAAAGCTGGTTTATTAATGTAGGCATTTTCAACCTTTGCAATGCTTTTAACAAAATGGCCAGGCTCAAAGCCTATTATTTTTTATACTCCTGACTCAACCCTGCCAGAGCCCTGGACTTGGCACTCTCATTCTTGGCTTTGGCTGCAAAACCTTTTTTTCTAAAGACTCTGTAAGCTGCCGTCTCTTAAAGACTTTTCAAAACCGTCAGACCCTCCAGCAAGAAGGGCACTGTCTGTACCCAGTGCCTCTGGCCCAATCTCCCTCGGGGCAGGGGACTTCTTCTTTTCCTGTCTCCATGTTCTTAGTCTTTTGCGTTTTGAAGAAGTCACCTTTGTACTATGATCAGGTGCCTTCAGTCTGGCCCATGTTAGGCTGTTCAGATGTTGCAGTGATACATACAGGGAAGAAATGACCTAGGAAAAGGTTCCTTGGAGGAAACAGTAAACCCAGCATTCCTTGAGCTAATGATATTTTCCATAACTTTGGCTCTCAGCTCTTGACAAGACCGACACGTCTTTGTGTAAGGGAGAATCAAGCTCCTGAGGTCTGGTTGTAATATGTATTGATTTTAATGATCCATGGTTTTTAAATTACTGTAGATTATGTACTACAAAGGAGCCATCTTGCTACAGCCATAATTGTAGTCATTCATCTAATTTTTCCCCAGCGAACCCTCAATGTCAGCTATAACTGAAGTCCAGTTATTATTCATGATGTACACGGCATCAAGAGTGTGCCAAGTGATTGATTGGGTGTTAAAATTGTTACTGGCCGCTTCCTCACACCTATTTATTGTAATCATATGGCCAACTTCCCACACACACCACAAACACTGCAAAAATGTAAATACAATGGAACATGGTTTAAAATTATTGCAAGAACCCCACTCCCAGCTCCTCCCAGCTCCTCCTGGCTGGAGAGCTAGCTCCACTTCCACGCACGCGACCTCCAAGGACAGCTGAATAACAGAGTTCAGCATCACCCAGGGGACACAACAGCAAAAAGTCTGCTTGTAATAACTAAAACCTTTGACCATTCACAGGCAACAGTAAAAATCAACATGAAATTCACGGCCACTAGCACTTCCAGAGAAGTGCGGTACTTCTCGGTGAATGGCTCAAATAAATCAGCATGGCTGAATTGTTGCTGACTGCACTAAATTCATTGTACTGTATATGACTTTTCTACTTCAGTGAGAAAGCAAAGCAAAAGGGAATGAAGCAAACTGTCACTCAGGAGAATTCCAGCTCCAATCAACCATTATGGATCAGGAAATCAAAATTTTCAGCAGGCCCTCAATTGAGTCCTGGATTTTTGAGGCGTAAGACCCAAAGCATAAAATAAAAAGGCAGGACTGCCACAGACAAAAGTTTTCCTGTGCAGACCTGAAGTTATTGCACACCAGTCATGTGTACAGACATGCACATACACACTCATGCAAGGAGCTTGCAAATGCAGCTCTGTGTGATCCTAGCAGATTCAGGGGTTTTCCCCACAAATTCTTTGAAAATGTACATCAGGGAAGCTCTGTCAGGTCACATTTCATCAACGCTCTGTGGCTGTGAGAAGCCAGAGAAAAACTACTTTTAGAAGTCCTGCTTGCTGGGCGCTGTGCTATTGCACAGGAGAGTTCCTTCCACAACCAGCTTACTGTTAACAAATCTTTACAGCAAAACGAATATCCGCTGGGCTAGCAGAGGAAACGTTTACAGACCCACGCTGCTTAGCCACACATGCTCACATCCCATAAATCAGGAGCGGTATTGCTCTTCCACTTGGCATTAGTACAATACCTTCATCAGGGCATACTACTTGGTGCTGAACCTCGGCTTCCATCCCTTCAGGAATTGTATTTCTGCCTTGTAAAACAGCATGGCAGAGCCACAGATGCTGAATTATAAAAGAAGAATGTTCAAAATCAGCCGTACCCTGGGTGAGACAGGGATCTCTAATCTGCCTTGCAAATGCCCTGACACATTTTGTATGGGTCCCTAGCACTACCAGGACTCCCCTGGTTCAGTATTTGCTTTTATGGAAGGATTAAAACCCCTTTTTCTTTCTGTCTTGGCATTGACTGTTTGGATGTAAATCTTTGGGCAACTCTTGCTTAGACGCTCCATAGATGCTGTAGGGCGCATCTACCGGCCACCACAGCAGGGCTGAAGTTCTGCCAGCAATGGGCAGCCGCTGAAGAAGCAATGACCCCCCCAGGAGGACAAAGCAGAGCAAAAAGTGCTGGGTGCTCTCAGAGAGGATGGAGGCAATAAAAGGACCCATAAGTGCAGATCCTTCTGGCCTTCCATCTGCAGCATGGATCCATTAAAATAAAACTGCTTCTTCAGTTAGAGCTGCCTGGTGGTAAGACCCCCCAGCGAGAGCCCTGCAGTCACTTCCAGGGCCACGAAGACAATTTTGTCTCCAGCAAATACCTGCTCAGTGACCAGATCATCTCTGAGCTCCACGGTGGGCTTCACTTCTGGGCATTTCCCACAGACCTTCAGACCTACGTTCCTCAGAGAGGCCTGATTGTAGCCTCAGATTTGTTATTAGAAAATTGTGTTCTTATGGGACAGTTGCAAGGGGAGCTAGGCTGTGGTACCCACAAATCCTATCATGAAATGTAAGCTTAAAAAGGAATTTTAAAATTAGATTTCCCAAAAGAGAGAACTTAGCCAATACTTCCAACCAAACCGAAGCCAGCTGGCTGTGGAGGCTGAGCAGTGTCCTGCCTCATCATGCTGTGCGAGAAGGCAGGTACTTTCCACCTCATCACGCCTGCCAAGACATGGAAATCGAAGCAAAAATTCAACTTCAGTTGCTGATATCAGCTTTGGGTTTTGTGGGGGACAGCTGGGAAAAGCTATCCCATTTTCACGTCTTTTCCTCTCTTGCCAGAACTGGATGTTCTCAGTTCGGCTCAACATGAACATGAAAGTGAACAGGACTTGTCTTGAAAGGGAAGTGATTTTCCTGCAGGTAAGCATGCCGCCTCCTCCTTCAGATTAAAGCTAACCAGATGGCCAACTGTCTGTAGACTGTTGCTAAAAAACACAGGCTGAAATAATCAGAGAGTCTCTAGGACCGACAGAGAAAACTGATATAGAACTGGAAATGGACCATAAAAAAGCCCAACCAGCGAGAAAGTCGGAGCTGTGTGCAGGGTTGTCTCCAGCAGTGGGCAGAAACCTTCTGCGATAAAGCAGGTGGATTTGCAACAGCAGATGGGTGTTTGGCACTAAGAACATGAAACCTTCGCTGCATTAGCAACTGGAGCTCTGCTCTTTCAGAGACCATTTCTGCACATGCAAACCAGGTGAACACAAAAAATGCACTTTCAAAGACATGGCTTGCAAAGGCTGCTCTATCCCAGCGGGCTGGCGTCGGTACGAACTGGAAAAGAGCAATGGGACGTTCTCTTTGCCTTAGAGAAAATTATGTTGATGAGATAAATCACAAATGTTTCAAGTAATAAGGAGTTATTAATACCATGAGGTTGAATTTGGGAACGTGCCCAGATCTCCATCCTTACCCTGACAAGGTAAGGAGGATCCAGGCTTTGGATGCAGAGGGAAACTACCCAGGTCCGGCTCGCGATGCCATGTAGCAAGGGCAGCAGGGTCAGGATTGCTTCAGCCACTGTTTTTTAACAAAGGTCTATGGTGACATCAGTGGGTGTAAACACCAGGAGCCCAAAGCAGACACGGCCCAATTCTGCCTTCCCCTGAATGAGACACGACACAGATGAGATGGGACCTGGTGCTCCCCAGCTTCAGATTAACGCCAGTTAGAAATCAGCTTTGGATTTATTACATGCAAGAACTGCCTCCTCCTCTCCACCATCATCCATTTTAACATCTACTGCAGCAACTCCCCATGTTTTTGGTGCATCCATAAACATTTTAAAAATATCTTTTTGGTGTTTTTACTTTCACCCTCACTCTCAGTGAGTCACAGAGTTTATCTTGGCCTGTGTGGAAAAAAGTATTCCCTTTTATCGCCCTGAACTTCCAAATCTCAGTTCCCATGAAGTGTTCCTGTTAAGGAACACTCCTGATCTAGCTGTTCTCTCATTTGTTCTATGCACTGTTATAATTTCAATTATTTTATTCACCTCCTTCTTAAACGTAGTATCTGCCACTGTAAAGAGCTTTCAGGCCCATGATAATTTCTGTTTCTGTTCTTTGAGCCTCTTTTTTTTCCCTTCTCCTTGCCTGAGACAGGCTGACCAGTACAGTACACAGGACACAAATCTCCAAATCTCTGCCACGAATTTCTCCTGCCCTTGTCCCTGCACAGGGTTTTTTTGGGGAGAAACCCATGTGCTTTCTGGCAGTTAATTCAGAGCACTGCAAGCTTTATGAATTGTGAATATTTTTCTCCTCCACGTGCATTAATTCAACATGTATCCACGCTGAACAAACTGCCATATTGATCCTGCAGTCCATTTCCCTCTTATGTTTAAATCTTCCTGAATTCTCTTTTTCCTGTCCCAAATACGTCCAATTTCTTTGTGTCACCCTCAAATTTTACTCCTCACTGCCTACATCCAGCATTGTTAATAACAAAGCATAAACAACACAGCATCCAGGGCAACAAAAAAAACCCTTGAGAGATCCCCACAAATCATCACGGGCATGGGTCTTGCCTGCCTGCCCCAGGTGCTGCACTGCTGGTGCCTGGAGGGGAAGGGAGCAGATCCTGCTCCCCCCAACAGCACCACGCTGTCTAACAGCTGCCTCCTGCAGTTACAGGACATCTTGATCTGTAATGAGAAATGCCCACTGCAAGAGAGGTAAGTGAGAAGTATAACACTGGCAATTTCTACGGATGTTGAAGAATTGCAGCAATACACTTCTCCCTGCCTTGCGTGGCAGTTCAGAGAGACCAAACAATTTCTATGGTGTAAACGGAAGGTTCCTAATGGGATTCTGCAGAGCTGGGAGACAAATATAACAGCCATGCAGAGCATTAAGGAATGCTTTCCAGCCAGCAGAGGCGAAGTGAAACACTTGGACATATAGCATTACCAACTGGCTCGCTGCCATGCATCAGATACAGAAACATTTTTCTCTTTCTGTGACAAGCTGCATCTGTAGCAATCATTATGATTTCTCCTGACATTGCATCCCACACCTCTTCACAGAGGCAGGACTCAAGCAGCATTCTTCATTTAAATGGTAACTTTGGTTTTCCTGGGCTCTGGGGATGTAATGCGTGGCAGCCTGTGCCACCAGGGCAGAAGGGAGGGCTGCTGGGCGCTGCGTGTTGCAGGGTGTGCTTCACAGGGTCAACACTTCTGCTCTTCTGCGGGGGTCTGAATTTGGCAGCTGGACCTACCAGACCCACACCCACCCCACCAGAGAAATGCAGGAAGAGATTTGGGGTATTTGGTGAAGAAAGGGCAATCTGACTCCAGATCCATGTTTATATTCTCTCCTGCTCTCTGCTGTCATTCACACTAACAGCAAACCCCACTGAGTCCACGGGCAGGAGAAATCTCCCCTAAAAAGACCAGGATTACCATTTATATTTACCAGCCCAGGAAATCTTACCTACCAATTAGAAACGGTTTCTCCCTTCGCGCTGAGTGATCAGCCGAATGACTGACGTAGCTCTTTGATCTCCTCATTGCATAACAAAGCCTCTTACAGCCTATTATTTTTATTGTAAGCGCTTTCTGTTATTTGCCTCCAAAAACGGCTCCCATTTAAATAATAAAAAAAGACTTACTCAACGTGCACACACCTACAGCAGCGAATAGTCATCATAACTTCTACAGCTGAAACAAAAGCCATGGAAATTTCCATCCTTTTGTGCTCTCCCGCCCCGGGCGTGTGCTGGCTGCAACCGAGCTGCGGGGTCGGACTGCCTCTGCCTCCAAAACCAGCCACCACTGGGCCATTTGGGCAGGAAACTTCTGGAAAGGCAACCGAAAGCAAGCCATGGAACGCAGCGTGTGTGTTGATTGGAAACAAGCCTCAAAGTTGCACAGACTCTCCTTGTCGGCAAGGAAAATGTGGGGCGATGAGTAATTGCTGGAGCAGGTTAATGCAACCTGGTAACATGCAAAGAGGAGGCAAATGACAGCGAAGAGATAAATATGATTGATCTAAGGGATAAGGGCAATTAAAGATGGGCTGCAACATTGATCAAAACGTGCAAGATGGATGGCAAAGAGTTGCCAGATATGCTACTTTAGTGGGATAATTGACAGCACACAGTTTTTCCTGCATCAGAGGCGCTGCTGGTTAAAACTGGCAAAAAATTATTCTATTTACAGCTGCTTGAAGCACTTCAAAGAAGACTTTCTGTTGTATTACAACGTGGGGTGTAAACACATGGGAGCATGAAGACTTGACGGTGTGGCGGAGGTTATGACACAAATTAGAAACCTTCATTTGTCTTCCAGAGGCTCTTCCACATGGCACAGACCCACAGCCACATCTCCTCGTTATTCCCAAGGAAACAAGCACACACTGCAAAGAGGGGAGGGTAGCACAAGAGAGAAAGGGCAGCAAACAAGGTGAATATAGGGTGCAAGCACCCAGTGGGATGGAAGGAGCTCCATCTATTTGGCAAAACCACCTTCCCCACATCAGACCATTACTGCCAGTCCAGGCAGGTGTCAATGAAAGCTCAGCTTTGTTTCACAGCCCTGTGCCGGCAGAAGTGACAGGCAGTGAGCAGGATGAAAGAGAAGATGCAGACACGCGCCTTGGGGATTATTGATGCCTGGAAATGATTGTATTTTCCTGTGTGTGACCCAAACAAAAGTAAGACCTCAGATAACCTGCACCACTGACTCATGTGCACAAAATAAGGCACAAAGACAGCATTTTGGGGAGGGTGGAAGCTCATCTGGGTGATGAGCTGCAAGAGAGCTGAGCGCATTCAGTGGGAGGTGATGGAAGCAGCAAGATACTGCAGCTCTCGCATGAACTTTTTTGCAGTCCTGATACATACACAGAGCCCAGGCTGCTGGTCAAGCACAGGTCTTGGTTAGCAGAGACCCTGGCAACACAGTAGCATTACCTTTTCTTACTGTTCCCAAAGGGGCTGGGGTCTCTGAGGTCCAAACCAGACCTAAAACCATCATGCCAAAGACAACCAACCTTTAAGCAAAGACAGTCTGTGATGTAGTTTATCTCATGCTGCAATTAAAGGCAAGATGTTTTGCAATGCCCCAAACAAATTTGCATGGGCAAGGGTAATTTCAACATTTTCTGGCATTATCTGACTGTTCCATCTTTTTATCCTTTCAATTGCAACCTTTTGGCATAATGTCCTACATTTTTACAGACTGTGACAAGAGGTAAGAAGGTGGCAGAGATGGTCCCACAAGAACGCCAGAGGCCAAGCAGCTGGAGAAAGCCCATATAGATGCACCCCCCCTGCTCCTGGGGCCAAGGTGACAAATCCCCGACAAGGAGATGGGGGGCATGCTGGGGCACTCTTTCCCCAGAGCCACATACCAGACTCCAAACAAATTCTTCTCCAAATCTCTAGTTCACTTTTTCAAAGCACATTCTCATTTGCAGGGGTTTTTTTTTTTGATGTGGGCAAAATGTACTTTTAGCCTCAGCCAGAAGAACTGTTCAGGTGGGTTTGCTAAGGAGAAAAAATGTCATCCTGCAGAAGTACACAACCTAAACCGAAAGGGTTAAACCTAAGCTGAGTAACAGGCATCCATCCCATGGCTGCATCCGACAGACACACGCATGTTAAGATCAGAATCAGTTCTTTAAAAAGATCCACCCCGTACTTCCAACATATTTACTCCAGTTGTTTGATATTGTTCTGAAAACGTCCTTCATTTCATATTCATCTTATCCGCTACTATAATTCACAGATTTTATTTTCCACTATACTTTTAATTTATATCATGTTTTATTTATACTACTGTCTTTTATGAAACCCCAAATTTCAAAACTGACATAAGCATTACACACATAAAGTAGACTTCTTATTATCAACATGGCATAGGAGACAAAAAATGACAGGAATAAATCTTAGGTTTTATGCTGGTGAGACATTCTGCAAAGTAAGTGACATTTCTCAGCAATACAAATTGTACATTAAAAGATAATTTTCAGAACATGATACCAGCTATGGAGTGCAGCCCCATTACGCAAAGTAATACTGGAGCCGTGCTTTAGCAAATGCTGTTTTTATGTTGTACTAGTTTGGCACTGAGATTGCATCAGGTCTTGTGAGTAGACTTTGGAGTGATTAAGTTTACTGTGCACAAAAACCATTTATTTGGCAAACCGTCAACACGGTGTAATTGATATTTTAATTACACTACTAATACATACATGCTGTTCACAACGAGCCTCCTCATTGGCATTACATAAACCATGTATTTATAGTGTTGATTACTGTTCCAAAGAAGTTTACTTAAATGCAGACTTAAATGCAATTGGTAGTATTTTAAATTGCTACAAAAGCAAACCAAATTGTTTCGCAAATGCTTAATGGCAGCAACGCGCAGCACAGTGCAAACAAGAGGGACCGTCTCACTTGACATATGTTCTGGGGATAACGCGTGCACCCTCCCCACCATTATGGCACGGTTATTTTATTGCTGATAAGGCGACTCTAACTAGTGCGACTACCCTGGAGGCACCAGCTTATCAGAAAGATAGTGACCAGCTCAAGGAGAGGAAAGGAAAGATTAGGAGGACGGATTTCTATGGAATAGTTAAAAGGTGCAACACAACCGGACGACCATGTGGCACAGAGATGCTGCTTAATGGAACCCCCACCACCTTGGGATGGGACCTGCTGTCTTTCTGGCCAAGCAATGAGTAGGGGGAGATAAGGAGCCAGTTTGCAGCACAAAACCAAAAGAGACACAGACAAGAGAGACACTTCTACAGCCAGGCATGGGATGGTGCCGTAGCTATGAGCACGTTTTAGCGCTTTCCTACATCCTCCTGTTATGGGGCAGAAAGAAAAGGGTGGACGCGAGCATGTAGCAGTGGCTGCAGCAAGGAGGAGGATGGAAGGGGAAGAAGAAATCTAGACACTGGTGTGATGAACAGGGCACGCAGCATGAGAACACTGTGTTTTACAGGCAGCAGATCGCCTGTGCACCTCTGGCAATTGCTTTGCACCTCTATATTATTTTTCTGTCACCTCTGTAGGTAGTAAGCTCTCCAAAGTAGGGGTATCTCCTCCCTGTAGGTTTTGCACCATGTCAAGCAGGTGTGGCTCTTGCCCAGATATATATATATATAATATACATGACGTCACAATTGTAACAGCATGTAACCATAATAATAATGATAATAACAACAATAATAACAATGCAATAATATAGAGTAACAACAACAATAATAATGATTATAGTCATGCAATAATATAGAGCAAAAGTAACTTATAGGTGGATATCACAGAAAATCTCCCAAGGGTGAGACCTCCTAAAGGATGCAGTAATCCCACGTGACTCATCCTTTGAGAGGTCCAGGTGGAATTTGTCACATTGAGGCAGGATCCCCTCAGGCAAGAACCCGGCACCAGCTGGCAGAAGCCTGCAAAGCTTGGGAAGACCTTTGCTACGTCCCAGGAAAGACCAAGCGCTTTGTGTGTATCGCAGGTCTCAGATCCCATCTCCGTAGAGATATGCCAAAGGGAAACCGGGCCTGAGAGGTGCTGATCACCAGCCAGATCCTTCCACAAAGTTTGAAGGCTGCAATCAAGCCTCTTTTCTCAGATGATCCGGGCTGCTAGGAGGAGACTGTTTGCAAAGGGAAACCCCACTTTAGAAAGCACCAAGGAGGAGATGCACAAAGACATGAACAGGAGCAGCGTCCCCCTTCCCAGGTTGGGTATCTACCTGCCTTTTGGAAAGGCACTTCTCAACAACCTGTTGGCCATTGCCCTATGAGTGCAACAAGCTCCGGCATCAGCAGCGCAGCTCCCCATCTCCTCACCTCCTCCCTGCACAGCACCGGCCCGCCACAGGCAGGGGGAATGCTGGAGGGGACGTCCCAGCACGACACAAAACCAGGGTTTTACACCACTGGAAAAAGCAACTTGGGTTATTGCAAAGCAAATTACTTTGTTAATTCATTTGTTAATTAGCCATAGAGGATGGACAGTGGGAAAGGGGAGCTGGGACTGCATCTGCCCCTGGAGAGGCTGCTCTGGATGAAGGCTGGGGTGTCACCTCGCTGGGGGTCACCTGAGACCTGGCAGTGTCCCCTCGTGCCCAGCTGAGCTGCTGAGGAGCAGTTCTGCAGGACAGCAGCTCTGAGGGGTTTTTGGGAAAAAAGGCAGGTTTCCATGCAAGATCCCCACCCTGGCAGGTGAAAGTCACCCCGTCCCAGACCCGGCAGGTCGAGGTGACACCTTGTCCTCCTTTCCCTCATTTGGTGAGTAAATCTTGCATTACCAAGCAAAATCCACATCTGCTTTGCTTCTCAGCTATCACAAGAGCTCACTCGTGTGAAAAGTGTATTGTGACACCTGACTTTCTCGTATCTCAGAACTGGGATACCCATGGGTGAACTCAAGGACCGACCACACAAGCGTACCGGTAGGAGCTCGGTCCCTCAGGTTCCTTCTTCCAGTGCACAGCCCCTGTAAGCTCTGCTGCTGCTTGAGCACTCGCCGAGCGGGGACCCGAGTGTGACTCCCAGCACCTCAGTTCTCTCCCAGCGACGCCTGGCAGGGACCGCTCAGACACATCAGCATCAGCTCTGTGAGCAGAGAGGCTGCTGCTCTGCAGGGAGCTTGTACCGGTGCTCAGGATGACGGGGAAGCTTTGGGAGAACCTCTCCCACAGAAGAGGACCCATATTCCCATGGGAACCCACATGCCTGCAGGCACCAGCTCTGCACCTGCATCGCCAGCCTCAGCAGTCGCTTTGAGAGCACAGGCAGGAGCAGCAGCATCCCCGCTCTCCCCAAACATGACAGTGAAAACTTCAGAAAGTAACTATCCATACGTGCCCCTTCCTCCCAGAGAGCATGTTTTTAAACACATACAAGAACAATTTTCTCTTTGATTGGGAATCTTGTCTCCCAGGTTCCAACCTGGAGTGAAATCTTATGACAAAGCGATAAAGCTCAGGGGGAGGCAGGGAGGGAAGGGGGCTTTCAAATGAAAATGCCAACAGATACTTAAAGCCAGAAGCATGTGTGGGTGTTGCTAAATTAAGCTCGCAAGTAGGTGGGGCAAATGCCTTAAACAGTTTGTGAAGGTAAAATAACGTTCATTAAAAATAGAAAAACAACTGAAAAAATATCCTTTGTATTCAACTTCACACTCGTACATCATAATGTTCCAGTAAAAGCCCATTTTCCCTTGAGATAATAAAAGAATTGAATTTTTCCTTATCGGTCATCTATTTTTCTAGCTAAAGCTATTACTCCCTCTCTGCGGTTGCTAGGCAACAAGAAATATTAATAGCAGCTTTTATTAGCTTAGCTTTAGCAGTGGAGTACCAGAATGAGAAAATGGAAAACATAAATGTGTTACATAAATCTTTCAACCTTTCAGGGTTTGTGTTAGTCTCTGTTTTCATAATGATTTATTGAAGTGATGGTTCATTTATGAGAAAAAGGAGTGTGAAATAAGAAAACGGAACATTACCCTGAAGGACTGTTTGAAAATAAATAATTATAGGAGGTGAAGAAAAGCTGTTTAAAACCATTTTTCTGAGTTTTATAAAATTTAAAAAGACATATTTCTTTCATTTATTGCCTCTGAGAAAAACACTAGCAGGGAATTGCAAACAGGGCTCTGTTTAATACAAAGAACCCTTCATGTATGGTTGTATTATTACTATTTTCCACCGAGGGCTCATGTTCAGGAGTTTAGTTTTTAAATACTGAACCATTAATAAGCAGAAAGCCAAATTAGTCAAAATCTAAAGCACGCAACACAAAATTGCCAGAGCAATCTTATCCAGGGCTGGAACACAGGGGACCCTGCTGAGTTGCTGCTGCTGGTGACACACAGCAGCCTGTGGTCCGACGGAGCCGGCTGAGCCGTGCCCGGCCGTGGCTCCTGCCTGCTTGCTTGTTCATTTATTTATTTGTTAAGGCTCTTCCAAGGAGCATGAACTTGCTCTGAAGGGCGCTGCTGCACGGACATTGCATTGGGATATAGATTATCCCAAGTAACTTCTTTTAACAGGCAGTGCTTCAGGATGATTGGAATATTGATGTATCGGAAATATTTACCAACAACACACAAGCTGCGTTGCCTACCGGGATCACGTCCCCCCACAGCCAGGCATGCGAGCCCCAGCTCTGGGAAAGGGCTACCTTTCCGTTCCACCTCCCACGCGGGAAGCAGGTGGGATGCTGCTGAGCTGTTTGCTCTCTGTTCCACAGCAAAGCATCGGGAAACAGCTATTCAGGCTGCAAAGTCAACCAACTGACTTTCCAGGAATTTCAGGGTTGTTCTCATCCTTGCTGCCACAGTTCACCCCCATTTACCCATTACCCTCTACGTGAACGGCTTCCACAAGTAACTTGGAATTTGGTATTTGTACACCATGAATGTGCTTTTTTTCCACTGAAGAGTTTTAATATTTTTCAGATCATCTGCTTTCACCCAACAAACTGAAACGAAGAATTTCCAGGCTGCGGCCACAGCCTTTTTTCACTTGCACCAGCTTGCTGCGACAAGAAACAAGTTACCGCACTGGGCTCAAGGAAATGTTAGTGCCTCTAAAACAGTCACAAAGGTCTCTCACCGTCAGAAGCACCAGGAAGATGCAGACACCGAGATAGTTGCCAGCCTTTCCAATCAAACTCGATATACCTGCTATAAACCCAATGTTTGCTCGTAACAGCTGCCACACATCCGAACTGATGCTTCCCCCACGGAACAGGTGCAGCTCTGCCCTGATTTCACCCGGGCACAGCGGAGCAGGAGCGGAGCGGGGCGGCTGCAGCCCCACAGCACTCGCCATGGGAGAACAGGCTGGTTTTTCAGCGTGCCCCAGCGTGGCGACGTCCTTTGGCCAGGCCGGGAGCAGCACATGGTGTCGGGGCTCCCGGCAGTGCTGGTGGGCTCGGGGCAGTGCTGTCCCCCCGGCCAGGGGCTCCCAGCTCCCACCACCCCAGCACCAGGCTCTGTCCTACCCAATAAGCAGAGATACCCCCAGCCTGCTCAGCTCCTATCTAATATTTATGGAAATATGTTTGCACTGCGTAGAAATTCTTGGGCTCTGACCTTGATCGCCCTTTGTTTCTGTCAAATACGTTCTGCCAAATCCCTTCTGAGATCTCATTTATTCACAGCAGCTCCTTAACCCAGTGGGCACCCCACCTCACCAGCAATCGCTGCCCCGATTCCCAACGTCTCCCTGCCCCCTCCCCTGTTTTCCCCCACATCCCCGCAGCCCCCTGGTCCCAGCCCTGGTGCGGTCCCAGCCCAGCAGGTCTCCCTGTGGATCCCCAGAGGGTTCAGCAGCTACTTATCCACGCTGTAACACTGCTGGGATGTTCACAGTGAGCAAAGTCATACTCTTTCCAAGGAAAACATCCTTTTTCCTCTCTGATTAATTTCTCTTAAACATTCCCATTTCTCAATGACAATCACATCTCTCCCATTTTCTTTCCCTCTTGCCATTCCTCCTCTTTCCCTCCTCTTTTCCCATAGCAAAAGAGAGGACAGTAGAAAAACAATATCCGCTGTATTAAGAATTTCCTGTTTGTTTCTTGCCACCAACACAAAAAATATCATGCCTTCCCCAAACGAGCCAGTCCTGCCTCCACCCCAGCCTCCCTGCTCCCTGCTCCACTGGTCCCCCTAACATCACCTCCTCTGCCATCTCTTTGCCTACTCTTGCCCATCCATCCCTGCTCCTCTCCCCATCAGGTTCCTGCATCCTACCTTCAGTGTCTGAAAACTCCCTAACTTCTAAAAACTGGTGGTGGTAAAACAAAAAAAGGAGATAAAGTGACAGAAACAGCAGTGAAGAACTGTGTTACATAAATGTAGACTGGTCCATGGGGCAGAGTGAAGTGTGCGGAGGTTGGTGGCGTGGAGGATGCTCTGGCTGTTGCTGCTGAAGGTATAAGGAAACGCAGAGGTGATGGTGGCCTTGGTTCTTCCCCAGCAGGGTACAGCTGCTTTGCTCGAACAAGGGGCTCCAGCTCCTGACACCCCATGGACAGGCTGGAGCCAGGTACAGGGTCTAGCTTGCACCAAAATCCACCTTCCCTCTCCAGCTCTCACCCTGCCATGGGAATTTCTGCGCTGATTTAAACTCACTCTGACTTGATATTCATCTGCACAATGGGAGCAGCAGCCTCCTCCCTTGCAGAGGCACTGGGAGGCTTAATTCAATCTAAGGATGATGTTGGGACATCCCAGGACAAGAGACAGGCCAAAGGGGACAGTAACCTGCACCTGTATTTTCCTTATTCACTTCTGAACTGCAGAGGAAAATACGAATCCCCAGTGCTACTCCTAGCTCACGTCTTTTCAGCAGCTCGAGATTTTGTCACGATGATGCCTTAAAAAAATACCAAGTCTTAAAAAAAGAGTTTTTTAGGGAAAAGTCTGACCAATGTCTAAACACTTTACCTTGAATTGCTTGTCATTTGTCACTGTATTCAAACCAAGAGACACGGCAGCCAAGGCAGGAAATAGCTGCCTATGCAAAACCGGGTCCGAACTACAGCGAAGAGCAGCAGCAAGGAGCCAGGCTCCCGGCTCCAGCATTTGCATGAGCGATGTCGGTCCTGGAACAAAGACAAAACCCCCGCACGCCTCCGCGGCGCTCAGGCGAGGCTCGCTCCCAGACTGGCTTCCCGTCACTACCCGTGCGGCGACACGTCCTCTCTGTTTGGAAGCGTTAGCAAACAAGCCCCTTTGCTGATCTGGAGGCTCCTTGCTGCAGACTCCCACCCGAAGGTGGCTGGGTGCAGGGGTGCAGCGATGCCTGGAGCAGGCTGGCATCACGGGGCCAGCGCCGAGCGGGCTGCAGCGCGCTGGGCACGAGGTATTAACCATCCGAGTTTAAAAATCTGCTCTGACTCCGGGATTTTATTGTGTTACCTGCATGCGCTGCTCCCTTTACCACTAATGGGAGTTCCTATGGGATGAACGAGGCTGTCATGGGCTGGAGGTGGAGTAAGGGGAGACTCAATTTGGGTGTCCAAAAAAAAAAGGGGGGTGGGGAGGGGCTAGAAGGTGTTACCTTTCAGTGGGAGAAGTCTGACGGCATGGAAAAAAGGCTTTAACGGGGGGTAAGGCAGGATACAATTTGGAGCTAAAATTGCAAGGCGATTCGCTCCCTGATCTGCTTCCTCTGCTGCTGGGACCTCTGAAGATGTATTACAGCTCCACGGGTTTCCGCTGGAAACGAAACAGTTTCAATCCACTATCGGCTGGAAAATTCAGGGTTCACTGGATTTTTTATTTTTGTGGTAAGGGGCAAACAAATCTTAATCTCTCTATTCTACGTTTACAGCCCACTAAGCCCCCTTCTTATCTTCTCTGGCTCAGTCCTGATTTATTGTCACCATGCTGCATTTGTAAAACAGTACCATAAAGTAAGAAAGAGAACATTTCCCAAGGACTACTCCAAAATAAATTATTTCAGACGTACAGAAGCTGCTTAATAAATCCCACTATTCTTGTTTCTTTAGGTATTTTAGAAAGTGATTTATAAGTGCAATATCACCTCTCAAAGATGAGACAATCAACACAGGATAAAATTACCGTGTTATGAAAATAGGGGTCAGGCAAAGGGGCTGTGCTTTGAATTAAACCAAGGGAAAATATTTCATCTGAAATTAACTCTTTTTGTCACTGAAATGAATGTTTTAATCACCTAAGAACCTAAAAGCTAACACAGAGGCCTAAGTAATATTTAATTCCACAGAAATATGCTTGTGTTCAATATTGATGGGCAGAACATGATATTTTTCTTAAACACACTAACAATTAAACTTGGAGACGCATGAAGACTTTAGAAAGCCTTGGGATTTTCCTAGACTAAGAGATAATATCCCATTCAAATATTTAAATATCACTACCTTTCATACCGTTATCTATTCAAGCAATCAACACCAAATGTTCTCCAGCTAGCGGAGTGCAGACTCGCAGGCATGCTATTTAAGTAAAATTAACTCTGTTTGATATTGATGCCATCCAACGGTACCCATGAAAATCAATGATTTTGAGAGAAACAATGCAGAAAACTAACCATAGGGCTAAATCTGCTAAAGAGGAAAACATTATTAAACAACAACAGTATTAATTCAATACCACTGTCAAAATCAAGTCGCAACCTTTCCTCGGTGCTGCTGATACAGAAGCATCGTAAGGTCTAATTGGCCCTGAGGTTTCTTCCCAGAGCTGCACTTTACTTCATTATCCCTGCCTTATTTATTCTTACAGAAGAGTCATTTGAAACTTCACAAGGTATCTCCTTGCCACGGCGTGAGCCAAGAGGCAATTTGAGTGTGCAAGTGCAAGGAGGGATCTTGTTCCCCTCAAAATCAACAGGACACGCTTTCCCTTCACACTGATGCTCCTGCTGATGCCGCTGGGGCCACCCTGGCAGCAGGACACAGCAGTGATGGGCTGGGAGTTTTTCCCAGCAGGATAAAGGATGCAGGGCGTAGGGGTTATGAACCAGGGGCTTCAGCTGGTCACCTTCACGTGGGGGATGGAGCACGTGCACTTTGCTCAGTTCAGTGATGACGTTACGTACACGGAGGAAAGCAACTTTCCCCCTCGACTCTTGAGTAGTTAATAAAGCTCAGGAAGACACCAAACTGGAAATACAAAATTGCCACCACGACCACAGCCATGCGGCATCTGCCACTGCACCCTGACCTTGGCAGGCAGCAGGGCAGTGAGGCTGGGCTGTCACCAGATCTTCCCGACCCCCAGCGCAAACAACTTGTTGTAACATCCTTTGACATTCAATTGACTCAGAACTCGAAATACAGAGCAGCTTGAATGAAAGGTAGTAAGGGGGAAAAATCACTGACCGTGGGTAGCTGGCTGGAGAGAAGATGCCCATCCTGACTCAACATGTTGGAGACCATGATGGCCGGCAGGTCCATGTTCTGGTAGGGGTACGCTGGTATCAGGCTGTTTGGAGGGAGGCTGTGGCACAGGGAGTGATATCCAGTTTCGTGGTCCACCAAGTGCAGGAGGGAAGGGTCAGGGAGATTTGGAGGCGTTATGGGAGGGATCTCATAGTCTTCGTTGTTCTCATTCTGACCGTTATACGTCTAAAACATGAAAAAGACATTTTGCAATGTATCACTGCCATGTTGCTTCAGCAAAGAAAAACAATTATTTGTGTAAGAAATACAAAAGCACATCCCAGGGAAAATGGTTTTGCTTTAATAAGACATCTCTAGTCCTGGACACCAGCAGGCTGTAACTAGATGGGAGCCAGGTAGTGAGTGTGGTAGCAACACACCATCTGTCAGGGACACCATGGGTCCTTGCACAACTTGGATCCGCCCTGGGCACCCCCAGTGCTCCCCTCTCCCACGCTGCATCCCACCAGTGCATCTCTAGTGCACCAAAGCCTCAGCAGAATTCTCCCTGCCTGGACCACAGCCAGGCAAGCTATGCTCGCAGAGCCCACAGCCGTGAAAGAGCACGGCCATTTCCCAACCTGCTGCAGCATTTTTAAGTCAAAAGTCTTTCTCTGGGCATCCAGCTTAGCTCTTATGGTATCTACAGTTTGTATTTTCAAGAGTTTTTATGAGAATTAGCTCCGCAGAAATAACTAGTACGTGGGAACAAAATTCCTGTTGATTCCTCACAAACTCCAGCACAGAAGCTGCAACCAGGGAGGGAGAGTTGGAAAGACAGCCATCGCTTTTTAAAAAATCCGTTAAAGAAAGCCTGCATGATCTACCACATATGGAGATTTGTCCTTCCTTATATCCTTATCCAAATTTCCTTCGGACAAGTGTTCCCTCACCTCCCTACCAACGGTCTCGTGAGGTGACCACAAACACAGAGATGTTGGTACTCCTCGTGCTTCCCATGTTTTCTGGTGGCTTGTTTACTTCTAAGTGTTCCAATTTATATAGAGAAAGAATATGTTATTGCACCTGTGCTATCGTTTTCACTTCAGACAAAAACATATTTGCTTCATAATGTAAGTGTGAATTTATCTAAAATTATTAATTATCAACACAGAACATAATGAGTCTCTGGCAGAGGAGGCTTATTCTAAACATCTACTGTTTCACATATTATTACAGCATATGAAATTCTGATTAGCCATAGTATTATACACATGGATTTTAAGCTAAATTTCCCCGATCACCTAGTTTCATGGTTGGATTTTGACTTAATACTTGATTTAAGAGCAAAACCCCAGATGTGTGCAAAACCAGTTAAGCACTGTAGGCTTTATTAATCCATTGCCCCAGAGCTCACATTTGGATTCATGCTCTTCATTGCCCCAGACTGCAGGTAGAAAACCCTTAATAAAATAAAATAAACCCCATATTTAAGTGGAATACAGAAGCCAGTGGGAGAGGCAACGGGGAGCAAGGAGGTATCTGGATAGTGGAAGGGCTTGCAGCAGGAGCACTGCCTGGGAGAGACGGGTGTCGGAGCAGGGGCTGTCGGAGCAGGGGGTCACTCCTGCCTCACCCCAAAGCTGGGGCTGGAAGCAGCCCATCCTCTGCTAAGCTGAACCCCTGCCTCTCACCCCGCCTCGTCCTGCTGCAAAGAGAGACAGAGAGAAGAGCAGGCAGCGCACATCCCACCCCAGCCTTCACGTTCGCCTGAGATTCCCACCGGCTGGGGGTAATCAGGAGTGCGTGAGAAATACAAGACAGAGCCCGGGCTGAGATAGCCCTGTACCAGCCGTTACTGTTCGGGGCAAACCCAAGCCCAGCTGCTTTTCCAGGCAGCCGCTGTCTAGCAGTGGCATTACACGGGGCAGGCAGGGGGCTGAGAGGATGTACACAACAGCAGACAGAGCGATCCCCTTTAAGACGTCGAGTAGTTAGGTTTCCATTTGGGTTACGCTTTTTGAGGTACACTGATTCTTTCCCAGTTATTTAAGAGGATTTCACTCCATGCTTTACAAAAAGGGATTTAAATAAATCATTGCACAGCAAACTTGTTCCTCCAACTGGTTTATTTTGGTATCAGGTATATAAGCAAGTGGCTTTACTGTACTTAACTAAATTATGTAAAACCCACTCAAAGTTTCCTAAAGCTCTCTTCAAAACTACAAGTTCCCTGTGTTGCTGCCGAGCAGCTCACCGAAGGCCTTTGAGGTGGTTTTGTGAGGAGCACGAAAGCCCAGCGCCCCGCACATTTCTGCCTCCTCTATTCAGCCCAGGGGGGGAAAGAGAAAAAAAGACCTGTTTAAATCACAAAGCTTTCTGAACAGCTACAGTATTGTGCAGACATATCAAAATTACAATCAAAGCTGTACACAATCAAAATCAGATTAGACAATATCCAATCAACAGAATCAGACTCGGTGCCTGCCAGCTTTTACACCCTATCGCTACGAACAATTTTCCAAAGCAAGCCGTGTTTATTCTATATATGTTTTAAATAGATTGCTAGAAAGATAAGGAAGGGAGATGAGACAGATAGACACTCGGAAGGCAGGAAAGGGGGGTGATTTATTGTCACACACGGTGCCTACTGACATGTCTGAGGTGACGCCTCCGTCCCCACGAAGGGTGGTCTCACGCCGCGTGCACAAAAGCCGTCATCTCAAGCCCTTTGCCAGTAACACCCAACACTCCTTTCTACCACCATGTGGGCTACGCTGCAGATTATATTTCCTATTCTTATGTTAATTTGAATTAAATTAAACAGCCAATTATATGTTATAAGGATACATTACAAATTAGATTAGTGAGCTGGTTTGAACCCATTCATCCCGCCAGGACTCCAAACGCAATTGCACAGAAGCTCGCTTTGCTAAAAGGCTGCCCATTACAGTACACAAAAAAGCACGGAAGATCTAGGATTTTCCACTGTCAAACAGATGACAGTTGTTGTGATTACACATTATTCCTCTTAAAATTAAACCACTGAAATCAGCTGAAACAACAAGCCTCTTCTTGCAAAGCCACTCTCGGCTCGCGCTGCAGGGCAGATGGGTGCTGCCTGGAGTGGCAAAGCTCTGCTTCTGCCTGCAGCCGGATAGAGCAGCAGGATGGAGCCAAGCACCCCCAGAGAGGGGACTGTGCCTCTTCTCTGACTCCCTCCTTGCCCTCAGACCCTCATATATCTCTCTGTGCTCCAGTTACAGGGGCTGTGCTGCAAGACCAGGCACCAGGCATGGACCAAACTGTCCTGAGCACAGCACCGGGGCTATGCTCCATGCTCGCACAGCAGTGCCACAGGATGGCATTGCAGAAGGGACAACTAACAGCAGCAAAATCGTATTTAAAAACAATTTTTCCTTCTTGAAATCCAAGTTTGAACAGGGGTCTCTGGACTGTCTCCGTCCACCAGCAGATTCAGAGTCAGATGACAGAGGGTGGAGGGGAGGTGCTGCGGGGACATGAAGGGATGCACCCATCTTGCTCTGCTCATGCCACACAGCTTCCCCGCCACCCTTTCATCATGCCTTGCTGGGCCACAGCTCCCAAGATCTGTGCCCTCAGCATGGGGAAACATGGAAGGGTCTGTAATGGGGAGAAAGGCTCTGGTTCCCAGCAAGGTGACAGTTGGGCCACATCCAGGCCCAAGAGGAGTCAGAACAGGTGACCACATTACCGGCTGCTCCCTCCTAGCTCACGAGCACAGGGCTGGGGACAGGCTACTTGCATTCACTTGAGAGGAAAGTCAGGACTGCTGATGCCCTTGCAAGAGCATGGGGGGACTTGCACAGCAAGGTCCCTTTGCCAGAGCTGCAGTGGCCCTGACAAGCACAACCCAAAAGCACCAGCAGGTCTTGGAGACACCCCAGCATGAAACACTGCTCCCTGCCATGGGAACAATGTGCCAAGATCTCCCAGGCTTCCCGTACTACTCCCTTATGCTCTTCAAGAGAGGGAGACAGAGATGGATAAGAGGCACCCAAAACGCCCAGGAGCTGCGGGTGACCCACATGAGGATAGCGGAGAAGGACACAACAGCTTGTGCAGCGGGAGGAGGCTGAGAGGGTAGACAGGGAAGCAGTGAGGCTGGAAAAGGGTTAAGGAGGAGGCAGGAGCAAGTCCCTGGGGAAAGGATGAGGGAGAACTGAGGGTGACACTGCAGAGACCTGCAGGATGGCCCTGGCCAACCAGGGGGAGCAGGGCTATTTGAGGGCGAGGAGGGAGGACACACAAGTCCCTGCCTCTTGTATGCATGCTTAAGCAACAGCACTGTGCACACTGAGTAAAGCTGTACCAGCCGTGGCCCAAGTGGTTCTGCAGTGCACGTTTGTGGGTGCAGAAGCAGGAGCTGCAGTTAAAGGGTGCCCCCATATGCACACGGAGCTAAATCAAGACAGCGGGTGGAGAACAAGAGCTTTACAGGGGAATGAGCTGGTCCCTCTGCCGGTCTCCCAGCAGCCCAGGCATGGGAAACCCGAGTCACAACAGCAAAACTGGATCTTCTTTTATATGGCTGCATAAGCACCTGAATTACAAGCTTATCAAATTGTGGACATCTTCTCTACATGCTCTTAAGCTGCATCTGAAAGATACTGCGGTTCAAGGAGAGAAGCGAGGAGCTCTCACTCCAGACTGTCAGCATCCAGCAATGAGCAAGCAATGGTGCTGAGCATGTTCACGGCAAGCATCCCCCACCGCTGTAACACAGTGCAAATGCCCGCAACAAAGGAACAGGCTGCTGCTGTTGCTCCAGGGTGGGAGAGAAACAATCCCACTTTTTTTCTCCTCTTATCAGCCGGCTGCACCAGGCAGCGCTGGGGGAAGGTCAGGCAAACGGCGCTGGAGCCAGAGCTGCCTTACAGCCATGCAGGCTGGCCGTGCGCTGGCTCAGGGGGCTGCCCTGGGAGCAGGCAGAAGAGCAGGGAGTGACAGCTTCAGCCACGAAGCCTTCTTGTCTGCTTTGAGAGAGCCAGGCCACACCACCCAGGATTTTACAACACCCCTGGATGTGTTTGCGCCTGATCCCCAGTGCACCTGAGACTGATGGGGCGTGCAGGGATGGGAATGGAGATGCCCGTTCCCAGCTCTCGGATCTATCCAAGGCATTGGGCCAGATTTCCATTTCTCCTAGCTGATGTAAGCTGAGCCCAGACATTTCTCTGCCTTGCACACAGAGCCCAGCCCAGGAGGAGGCTCTCGGGTGGGAGGTGGCTCTGAGCACAGGTCTGTCAATGGCAAATGGCTCATCTCTGCTGCAGACATGGAGCACATCTGTGGGTTATCAACATGCCCTGGGTGTCCCACACCTCTGCACGGTGGGGTGGCCTGATGGGCATGGTGACCCTTCACACCCTCTGCCATCGGACTCAAAACCACACTCAATGTTGCTGCTGCTTTACCTTTTGCTTCTCTGCTGTACCTCCTCTTGAACCGCAAACAAAGTCAGGCCCTGGCAAGGTCCCACCACCAGCCAGTAACAAGCCCCCCCCCCCCCCTAACTATGGGCCTGAGCCCAGGGGAGCATCCCCACAACCACAGCCAAGAGGCTGTTTTGGATGCACCCACCCACCGCTGCATGGTGGCTGGGTGGCTTCACATGTCCACCTAACCTGAGACTCAGGGACATCCAGACATGGCAATGCAGTGCTGCTCGAGGGACCAGCTGTGGTTCAGCCAAAGCCATAACCACAGCCATGTTTTAAAAGACACTATGAATTTGCCGTGCAGGTGATTCAGGAGGGAGCTACAAGTGTTGAGCATGTCTACAAATTAAGCCTTTACTTTTCTCCTACCTTTCCCCTCATGGAAGGGAGGGAAAGCACAATCCTTCTTTACAAAACACTCCACACCCAGCCGGCACCGTCTCTCCACTGTGTGTTGGTATTGATCATAGAAGATGTGACTTGACCAAGGACCTGGGAAACCGTTCTCCTTGGCAGCAAGGCAAACGCTCAGTGACCCCAATTCTCCACTGAGTCATGTTCAGTGTGATTATCCACAAGGATCCAGGAGTTGCAGCCAAGCATTGATTCAGAGAAATATTATTCACAGGGAGAAGGATAGAGATTTGCAGTATTATTGCAGGTAAATATTTGCCCTGTCAAATAACATTCAACAGTAAATATGAGCCTAAGAGAGAACATTTATTCTTGGTAAGGTACAAGGAAATACGTAGGCTGGCGTGATCCATCCCACCCTAATCGTCCAGATGACACAATCCACCATGGATCCTGTACCATCCCTCATCTACTAACAAGGTTTTCCCTACAGCTAACACAAGAGCTTACTGCCGTAGGAATGCGACCCTCTAAGATACTTCAGAGATGAGATGGGTCTAACCAGACCAAATCCAACCTGGCAAGTCTGCAAAGTGAAGAAAACATTCCTACTTGGTACGACCAAGGGCTGCACCTTGAGCTCCTGGTGCGCATAAGGAGAAGGGAGGACACAGAGGTGATGGGGTGCCCACACCGTCCCACGAACAGCAACAGCAATCCCCACGCCACCCCCCGCAACCTGAGCCCAGCTGGACACAGGGACGGCAGCAGGACCTGGGTCCTGAGGGCTGTGTCCCCAGGGAGAGCACTCCTCTCCCACCGGCACCGCAAGCTCTACCAGCACGGCTTGGGGAAGGGGCTGCAAAAACCAGCCAGGTGCCGTGTGGGGTATATCGATTGTACGGAAGCTGGACACTGCCTTGTCCTACAGGGACTTTCCTTATTTCTCTTACACATATACAAAAGGATGTGCCAGCATTCACACAAGCTGCAGGGAACCCCAGGCTGAGAGAAGATCCACGAAAAAGTGAAAATCCAAGCTTATTGAAGGCAAGCTACCCCGTATTTCCTTAAAAGCCCCCAAACTGCTGTCCCACCACACATGTTACCCAGCACAGGCACGACCACATTTGCAAGAAGGGGATTTTGATACGTGTCTCCGGCACATGACTCACAGAGGTATTTTGTTTGTTGCAAAGCGCTGAAGCCACAGGGACAGAAACGTTACTTCAGGTGGCAGGAGAAGGTGGAGGTCACCTGGATGCTGCAAACTCCAGAGAAATGCTCTGGGACCAGCAAGGGAAAGGGCCAGGTGCCCGCCGCGGGGTGCCCCAGGGGGCTGCAGGCAGGGCTGCGGACCCCTTCAGCACCACCTCTCCTGGGGGCGGGGGGTGCCGGAGGGCTGTGCTCGCACCTGTGATTCCCAAAGCCCCGTGCCAAGAAGTGAAGTAGCGCTGATTTTCCGCGTCAGCAGCTCTGGGTCTTAGGAATGGAAATTGATTTGCCTCATCTTCACACAGAGAGATCCAGCGTGTGAATAGCAGGGCCAATGAATTACTTGGGTAGAGTTGGATAAATACTGTAAAGAAGTATTTATTAACAGTCAGTCACATACAATCTACAAATTGTCTTTGAAGTGTTCCCAGTCCCTTCTACATTAATTTTCACATGCTCAGGTTTTTGACTATGGGAATGTGGTTGAAAAGGGGAAAAGGAGTTCTTGCATGAGCATAGATGTGCATTGGAAGCGTCTGCACAATGTTCAGTAACAGGCAGCCACACCGGGGAGGCTGGGAGCACAGCAGAGCAGCCAGCAACGGGCAGGAAATACCTGCCTGCCTCTGTGCTACTGCTCCATACCTGTAGTGGTGGGGTTTTAAATCCTGAACAAGCGTTGGTTGCCCTAGAAAGCAAGCACACACCTCCACGCTCCCCGTTGCTCCCCGTCTCCCCCCACGGTGCGGGCACTGCTCTGGGGCAGGCTCCGAGCTGCGACAACCTGCGGCAGAAAGCCAGCCGCCCGCCAACAGCGGTGCTACGGGGTGGCTTCGCCTCTGGACAGAGCGGCACGTTTACCTTCTGACTTGACATGAGTTGACATTGTCCCACCTCCTACAGACACAAACCCCATGCAGCCACAGAGCCACGGGTTTTCCAAAAGCTGAGCCTGTCAGATGGCTTCAGTCAGATTCAACAGTGCAAAAAAAGTCTCTTTTCTCAAGTTTCATAAAACCACATGCGCACGGAAGGGCAACACCGAGGTCCTGAACATTCTTGTTCGCCTAACGGTCACTGATCTCCGTGGCTAGCCGCTACAGCAGCGAAGGGATGGCTGTGATGCGGTGCCATGGTGCTCAGCAGGACGGGGACTGTGAGGGGAACCAACCAGCAATATCCAGAGGGAACAGAAGATCTCAGTTCACTCAGAAAGATAAAGTTTTGGGAGGCATGCACCCAATTCTGCTACTCACCAGAGAAGTTTTGTTTTTGTTATTTTACATCTACCAAAGCCAGAAACAACATTCTTTGGAGTCTCTGGCCTCAACCTGTCCACTGGTACCTTGTTTATGTGGGTGGGAAATGAAGAACAGGCTACCAGATATTATTAATCATCTGTTGGATGGACAATCCCCAAGATTCAGCCTGGGTGAGGATGTGCTCGTGGCTCTGGCTCAGCAGCGATGTACCCGTGCCCTCAGGTACAGCCCAGCAGGGCTTCCTGGCAGTGATGATGTGAAACATGCACATGCGATTCTCCTGCATCCCCACTGATGTAAATAAAAGCTTATTTTATGTTTTTATATTGTCCAAGCTGTGGCTGACCTGCATCACCACTTCACCAAAAAAAGCTAAAAATAATGGAGCTCTATGAACAATTTATAGCAAAAGAAATCAGCCCTATTGTAGGCTTCTAAAAAGGCTCCCAACTCCCCCTCTCCCTCCACTTTTTTTTTTTTTTTTTTCTTAATCAGTATCTTATCCAGAACTGGAATCCTGTCAAGAATAGTGGATAGCAGAGAACTATAACTTCTTATTATGTGTATAGTGATTTTATGAATTCAGTGGGGAATGAAATGCAATTTTGTCAGACTTGTCTGTGTTCATAATGACCAAGTCAAATTAATCATCGTGGATAATACTCCTGTGTCAGCCATTCAAGAGATTTTTTAATAGAATTTTTCTGATTCATGTCTTGCAGTACATCAGATCTGTAGTAATGCAGGCACTTCTAAAAATCAGTGCAATTATGGCTTCTTGTTGGCCTGTCATTTTCCTGGAATAAAAATGTCTCTGCAAAAGTCATATACTGTACATAAACCAAAATGGAAAACAAAAATATAGTTACAATTAGGCTTGATTTTTTCTGAAGATTTAATATCTTTTTGAAGACATTATTTACAGGCAATATATAAAGCTACAGTGCATGATGCTGAAGATGGACTGGTTTATCACAACACATACCAATTTTGTCCTGGTTGTCATTCTTCCTTTGATTGCCCTATGAGTTAGTGGGTTTTGCAGGCATGGAAATTACTATCCCATAGAACAAACAGGGGATAGGTAATGGGCTTGCAGTCAAATTATTGTGTTTATTAAAAATGTATCCAGGAAAACCCACACAGATCCCAAAGGGCTCTTGTTCAGGAAAATCTCTGGTTCAAGAAAAGGTTACAGTTACCATAAAGGCAGATATACATGCATGGAAGCAGCAGTGCAGCATGCAATGGTATATAAAGGATTAGTAATGCTGCGTTTATAGACTTCTGAGGGAAGAGGGAGAGACAGACCTCTAATTCCCCAGTGACACAGGCAAAAATGAGTTTTGGATGTAGTTACCCCCAGGAATAGCAAGGAACATAAATGTAATCCACCTCGGATACCTCAGCCTTTCCTCCTTTCACTGCAAGGCAGCAATTCCCTGTGGGAGAGCGCAGGGAAGGACCCTGACGGCACCGCAGCGCGTCCCGAAGGAGAGCTCCGCTCGGACCTGCTGGGACAGCTGTCCCTCCAGACCCAGCCTCTTGTGCCACCAGGTACGTCCTGGAGAGGAAAGCTCTCAGGGCCACTTGCAGGGGGGAATGGAGACCCACAACCACACACCGTCCTCCCAAGAACTCAAGCCCCGCTTACACAATCAGACCAGCAGTTTGTCAACATGCTGACTTCAGATCTGGTCAGTACTAGCCAGCATTTTGGGGGAGGCATAAAAATCTCTAATCAACAATTACAGAAGCTCCTCAGAGAACTGAAGAATTCATCCCTCCCTTTCAACTGCCTCCTCTGGTTTTATTGTCCTTCCCTCTCCTTGCATCTCTACCAAGCCCCTGACATCAACATCTAGCTGCAGGGAGTTCCCTGGGTTCCCTACAACACACATCCACAACCCCAGCTTTGCAGATGTGCTGCTGTTACTTCTCTGCAATGCCATTTCCATGAGACAGAGCATGTCCAGGCACCCCCTGCCTCTGCCCCACACTGTCCTGGTCCACGCTGGGGCATTCGCACCATGGCACGCGTGGAGGTGCTCCCTCCGCACGCCCCACCTCCAGCTCCAGGGGCTGAACTCTGTGTGGCAACACCGCGTCCCTGTCACAAAGGCCTTCAACTTCCAAACAAGAAGAGGGGATACCATGGCTCGAAGTCTGCTGACGGCAATTTCAGAAGCATTCTATACTGGCTCATGCAAACATCAGCAATAACCAGGGCTCCTGAAAACCCTTTGTTGTATCTTCATAAGCAGGGCCAGGACCGTAAGGCACGTTTGTGTCCCTGGATCACCTGTAGTAAAATCTAGCTTCACCGAGGTTTTAGTTACCTACCCACAATGACAAGAGAAGTGCTTCATTTCACTGCGTGTTTTGGTGGCTATTTCCCCCCCGTCTTTCAAAGCAAACGTGGCAGTGCTCCAGGGAAAGCTAGGAGATGTGCAAGCTCTGCTCCACGTCGGCAAAGTCTGTCATCTGTCTCACAATCAGCCCCCTTAAAATTGTTTATAATGATTTTTGCCCCTTTTTAAAATATATTGAAGGGATTGTGCACCCAGTGAGATAGGAGCCGATGGGGATCTAAAATTAGACCGACTGGGCCAGACAACTATAAACCCTTTTCTTTTCTTTCCTAATAACTCGCCTGGAAGCAAATACAAGGAATATGATAATATTCCACTCAAGAATATCATGCATTTCTGGGAATTATTTGAGGAGTACAGATTTTACATAATTGCCTTTTTTGTCTCATGGCATATTGAACTCGCATAATAAGATCAGCGCACTTCACAGAAATTCATTGTTGGACTGTACGGATTTGGTATTTTGTGTTGAGCCAAGGGTACATTATATAATGATGTACAATGCACTGTAAGCAGGTCAAGAGATAAGGCGGCCTGAAAACAGTAATGGAGTGCATGCAAGGAAGAATTAGTAAAAAGCACTCTAAGAAATTAATTCAACCTAGCTTCAGTCGAGCCAGAAGGACCCGGAGCAGAAACTATGTTCTGTACCGTGTTTGTCCCTTTTCGGTTAGAGAGTATTTCTCTTATGCTCAAAACCGAAGGTGTGGGGTTAAGGGATTAAAAAAAGGCTTTGTGCCACACATTGCCTGGATGCTTTGTAGCAGTTTTTCAGAGCTTTATCTCAAAGAATGTCCTAGCCCACTGCACACGGCCAGCGCAGCCATACTCTGTGCCGCAGGCACCGTGGCAAACGTTGCTTTACCTACAGGTCTGCAGCAAGCTCCTCCGGCAAAGCCATAAGGGCAACACAACCCATCCTGAATCAAGCCTTTTTTCTCCCTGATGTGCCCTGAGTTTTTTTGTTTTTTCTCTCATTTGTCATCAAAGACAAATTTCCACACGAAGCCCTGTGCAGTCATCGCACATCAGGGCACACCTGCAGCCACCAGTACTGGTGTTTGCAAGGCGTAATTGACGCGCATGTACAACTAAGAGTTGACCATCGGCACGCCTGCAGAAGCAGACGCTGCAAATCCCTTGCTGGAGCTGAGGGGGCAACCTTCAATTTTTTTCCTAAGTGGCCCTACGCTACACCTGGTTTGCTCTCAGCACTACACACATGCACCGTCCTCCCAGGTGCATCACTTCCCCCTGGGCTGCCCTTGTAGTGCCCAAACGAAACTTCACCGCAGCTGGAGCGCTGGTACCGCTCACAGTCCCAGCCCAAACCTGGCACACTTCCCAAGTCATACTTGGGACTCCAAAGGAAATTGACAAGAAAACTACCTTTATTAAAAAAAAAAAAAAAAAAAAAAAAAAGAAATAAAATCCAACAGGAGCAGTGGCATCCCCCCTCCCCACTGCCCAGATCTGACGTGCCTGATTAGCACGAGGAAGGCAGAGATGTGGGGAGAGTTTGCATAATGTGGTGCAACCTAGCACCTCCCCCAGGGTGCCCAGCTGCTGCAGAAGCAATTTCACAGCTCATCATCCATTATGAGATTAAAATAATTTTTTTTCCTCCCGTGAAGTATTAATAAATTGTGCAGGCAGACCAGAGTTAGTGCCATTTACACAAATGGTAGTGAATCACCCACCTAGTTATTTCTTAATGGATTGAGTATCTGTGTTCCTCCTTATCCTGTAATTTAAAAAAATAAATACGCAAACCTGTTTATTTGTCTCATCAGGCCCTGAGCCAGCTTTTATTAAGCCTGGGGATACCGGGACAAAGGCAGAGCTCCCATGGACCTGCCCCAGCACTTTACAAGGGAACAATACAAAAACATGCACGTTGATCAATATGAAAGTGGAAATGCACTACAGAAAAGCCCAAGCCCACGTTGAAATCCCTCCCAGAATTCACTTACTTTCCCTTCTGGGGCCAAAACTCACCGAAGCATTGCTGATCTAATGTGGCTTCCTTGGTACATATAGTGAAGATGTAAAGCTGTAGTCTGAGCACCACTAATGGCTCTTTGAACATCCCGGTTTTATTATGGTATCAGACGAACCAGGCATCTTTAATGTTTAAACTTCCAACAACAAATGCCTTCAGCAAATATGTTTTATGTATTTATTCAGTGCTTCTTAAGCGCCTGTCGCCTTAGCAGCTAAGGTGCTGCTTACCCCCCTTTTTTTTTAATTTTATTAAAACTAAGTACATATCAATGCCTTGTAAAATGCCACCTTCTTCCCTCCCCTCTCTCCTCTTTACCCTCAAGAGGAGCTCAAAATCCTTTACCTGCCCATCCACTGCAAAACATTTCAGACTGCCAGGAAGTTGCCAAAACGGGAAAAGGAAATTAACTGAAGTCACCAGCATGATAAATCAGCCTCCCACATTATCCCAAAGACCCTCAGCCCCAGAATCTGGCTCCAGCATGCAGGAGAAATGCCAAAACCAGATATCTCTGAGTCAGCTTTGCCAAAGTAAACCCTGAGAAGAGACGGCAAAAGCATCAACCCGGTTGCAGCCTCAGTGGCTGGGTTTGGGCAGCGCTGCCTCCACAGCCAGGGCAGGCAAGGTCTGCCTGCGGCTCAGCGTGACCTGGTTTCCGTTGGTCAAAGGAGATATTACAGATTACCTACGGGATCAGGACGCCTCACTTCTTGCAGACCCTACATATGCAAAAATCATCAAGGTGCCAACCCTCCCAGTCCATGAGATGTCAAGATAATCAGCCGGGACCTCTCCTACCCACTCTGCATTTACCGAGCTGCTGACTGCCACAATTACATGCATGCTTCCCTCATAACCATGAGTGCAAGGATTTTATTCTTTGACTCGCTTCTCCAAAGCAAAAGCTGTCACGTCACAAGAGCACAAAGGTGCCGGGCTGTTAGGGAAACCACGAAGCACCAAGAGACTCATGACAAAATTGTGAGAACTGTAACGTGGTGCACAGCCAAGTATCCAAATCCCCAGCGGAGGTGTGAAAATCTCAGCCTTAGGCCTCCAATATGTGAATTTTGGGAAACAAACAGATTTTATCTTTAACAATTTTAACAATTTTTTTTTCTTTAATTAAAACAAGCTTATGTATGGTATCTAAAAAAAGGCAGGAACACACCCATTGCTGTGAGGGGCTCATCCATGTCCTGAATCACAGAGACTCACCAAGTACCTTCTAAAGCATTAAGCAACCTGGACAAAATGAATAGCTCGAGCAGGTACCATCCTTTCAGGAGGAAGGCAAAAAGGAAAACCATCAGATTAACAATCGAAATAGCAATGTTTGCCTAAAGTAATGACAACCCTCCATCAGGAAGGACAGCCAGGACACCAATCTGCTGGTCACAGCCAGGAGCAGGGATCACCTTCAATGCTGGCAGTGAGAAGGGACTGTTGTAGGCACTGGCAGCTCTAGAGGCAATGGAGAGCCTTTGCTGACACAGGAAAGAGCTTTGCAGAGGAGATGGAGGTGTAAGAGGGCTCATACCAACACGGGCATGACCTTCATCGTGTGACCATGAGGGACCAAACCCAACACACAAGACATGAAGCGGGAGGCACTCCATTAGTAGCTCCATCCAAAGAAAACCAGTCCCAGCTACCCAGTGGCCAAATCAACGGAAACGCTTTATTCGTTAAGCAGCTGGACAGATTTTTCTATTATTTTTACTAGTTTACAACATGCCAGGTAGAGCTTTAATGGTTCCAAGGGAAATGGGCAGAAGTGGAAGAGCCAAAATGAGAAAGAGATGCTAATGAAGAGGCAGGGGAGGTTCTCAGTACAACACGGCTGCAGGTAACAAAGCCAAAACATCAATTCCATGGTAAAAATTTACATTTGCTCAGCATACTCAAGGGCTTCAGCTGCCATCTTTCGAATCCAAGCCCACACAAAGTCTAGACATTTCCACAAACCTGTCATGACTCAGAACCGAGCACTTCTAATTATAACAGTGGTACCAAACTCGGTACCTCAAGAGCCCTACTTGGTGTTACTAAAAAGCATCATCCTGGTCTATCCCCAAATATGATCAGAATGGGGCAGATACTTTTGAGGAAGATTACTTGAGAAGTTTGGCTGCAAGCTAAGCTGCATTGGCTTTCACCATTTCTCCTCCCATCCCTATTCTTGATATCAAATAACAGGAATCCCTTTCCAAACTGGGACAGAGTGAAGCAAAAGTCAGCAATCAAGGATTGCATGGGCAAAAGAAAAAACACACAAGGAGAAAAGAGTAGGTGTCTCTAGTATCTAATTTGGATGTTGCAGCAATCCTCAACGCAGAAATCTGGAGACCAAGGCAAGTAGAAAAACTACACTTTGTGTTCAAATTGCATTGTTTCGAAATAAACTACCACAGCATGAGCTGCTCATAGAGCTTCAGAGTTTCCTGAGTTTTACAGAGGGGCTTTCCTTTTTTGATTCCCAGCATCTCGGTGTGAACACAATAAATTCATTCCTGCAGTTGCATGCAAGCGCCCAGTAACTCCCACCCTTTCCCTGCAACTCCCCTCTGGACATTTCACGACCACTTTCC
Organism: Falco punctatus; assembly: GCF_963210335.1. Lineage (NCBI taxonomy): Eukaryota > Metazoa > Chordata > Aves > Falconiformes > Falconidae > Falco > Falco punctatus. The sequence goes on from NC_137590.1 coordinate 2,616,391, forward strand.
TCAGCAAAAACTTAAAGGCCTGAGCTAACTGGTTGTTTTGCTGACTAGTCCTTTGTGCATGCAAAGCCATATGTGACTGCACACAGAGCTCTGCGCCTGCATGGGGGGTGGATGAAACATTGCATTTGCACAAGCATCAGTGTTAACTGCACCTGCGAGAAGGCATACAAATATTCATGCAAAAATACACAGCTTTCCACTTTCTAACACTCGGGTGAGCGAACATCCTGCTGGTTTTATGAAATGGGGCTCCTACAGCTTTGCTACTTTTGATGTAAATCATGTTTCCCCTAAGTGCAGGGAAACCTGCCTCGGGAGGGGTGGGCAGGTGAGGACCACACACTTCCTTTGGATACCGGTATGGGCTCCCCAGCTTGCAGCATCCTGACCTGTGAGCAGAAGAGCAAGACCTGCTACTATCTTGTGCCCCATTTGCTTGCAGAAGTGACGGCATCCTCCTCCAGCCAGGTCTGGGGTGAAAACAAGCATCTTTTGTGTATTTGCTTGCAAAATGCACTAGGAATTGCTGAAGCCTGGGAAAAAACCTACTCCTCACGAGAAAAGCAGCCACCAGCTCCAAGCCTGGTGTGGGGAGCATGAGCCCTCAGCGCCACATAGGTATCTGGTTTTGTTTAGAAGTCATCTGGAATTCTTAAAATAAATTTGCTAAATTGTCTTCCAGAGACTGATGGCTTAATTTTTTTTTTTCTTCCCTCCTTAATAAACTTTCAGGGCTATCTTTATTGTTATGTCTAATTTTAGAGAAAACTAACATTTCCTGAGATTCAATTTCTCTCATAATTGTTGGAAGGAAACTAAATTGTCTGCTGTAAACATTCACTGTATTGTGTGAAAAGTATCTTTATTACAGCCCACTGGGAATACTAATAAAGGTCCCAATCCTAGCCCTTCCTCACTTTTTTTTTTTTAAGCTCACTCTTTTCTCTTATATACCCATTAATGTCAGTTCAAACATTCTGCAGTCGAGATATGAGAACTTAAAATATATTATTTAACAATGAAGGGTAGAATAAAGACTTGTGAGCAGTAAGATCCTTTCTGCCTTCTCTTTCAGTGCTTTCTATTACAGAAAATGAGAATGGCTATTCCATTTGTCTGTGTGCGTGCTCAGAGTTGATGAAAAAAATCTCATTAGTTTAGTCTGACATATACTCAATACAGTCTATGTACATATTTTTTTTCATTTTATTCTACAGCTGCAAAATGATACTAAATTTCATCAGATTGGAATGAAAACTGTGGTCTTGGAACATTTCCCTTTAAGGGTCTTATATTTATTCAGAATTCATGAATCATTTTCCAGTAATACAACTATAATTATTCTTAAAGTGTTATGTTTGAAGGTTTAATATGAAATACTAGCAAAAAGCTCTTTTTCACTTTGATAGTTTGTAATCTTCATGGTAATCAGATCAGTTAGCTCCTTCTCACAGCAGCCAGGAAAATACAATTTAATATGAATCTCATACTCTTCACTCATGTTTTAATTAAAGTAATAAAAGCCAAGTCATATTTTGCCCTTTACATGTACACAGATGTATAGACCTGGGCTATACAGCATCAGCCCAGACACTTTTGATGGCTGCTGATGGATTTCCTAGTTCGAGATAAATTTATTTCAGGCTTGCTCGGAGGCTGCTGGTCATGAAAGCAGACGAGCGAGACCCAGCACAGTCCTCGACAGAACCACGACAGGGGTGATGGGTGCATGGGGCAAATGTAGAGCTCTGGCACAGCTCTGCCACCTTTCGCACTGCTGGAAGGAGCTAAGACTGCTGTGATAGCGATCCTTCAGCTGGGTCCAGGGCCAGAGCACACCTCCCTGTGAAAGACCAGTGCATCCCTAACTGCCTGTGATTTTTGGTTCCCATCATTGCTCCGACCAGCCTGCCCTGGTGCACCACCTGATAGGGAAAGATCCAAGACTTTCCCAAAGAAGCAGCACCACAGAGGACTGGTGGCATGCATGCTCCCCTCCCTGAGTACCTGCAGTGCAGCTCCCCACCTGCAGTACCCACACCGCCTTCTCCCTGGTTACCTGCATCAGCACACTCCCTCTCCCGCGTCCCGTGTTCCCCTCCTGGGTACCCACAGCACCCACACTCCCCCGCCTGGGTACCTGCCAGCCTCACCCACACTGAGCTGCTCAGGCTTGAAGAAGGGGGATGCCCAGGGCTCTGCTGTACAAATCCTGGAGCAAAAGCAGAAGAGCTAATGCAAGCATCCTGTTGCATGCAGGCATCAAGCCATCCCATTCTCAAGGGCTCCCCGTGAGGTCCCACCAATCTGTTCGGACCATGAGGGATGGGTACCACCTCCCGCTTGCAAGCAAGCTGCCACAGCACTGCTGGACACCACTTTGGGTCCAGCGCTCTGACCAACCGCACGAGTGAGTAGAGGTTGGAAGTCAATGCCTGACTCCGAGGGTAAGGAGCTCGATGGCCACACTCAGCACACTAAGGATACATAACCCTCATCATCCTCCAGCACCTGCAGAGCCCCAGGATGCTCTGCTGAGTGGGTCAGGCCACTGTGGGGCTGGAGCGAAGCCCAGCCCCGCACGCACCCAGGGCAGCCCCAGAGCCGACATGGAGCCAAGGGTGTGTTCTGCAGCCAGCCGAGGCTGAGGAGGGGTCTTCCCTTCTGCACAGGCCTTCATCCAAACTCTATAGTGGAATACGATGCTTTCTTGGTGGAAGTAAGTGGCTCCCCGGTTAATCACTCTGCTGTGACAGCAGACCCAAACGCCAGCTCGGGCTGCGACTCCGATGAGAAGTAATCAATCAGTTAGGAAAGGAAATCCCAGGAGCAACAGGCTGGGGTTTTTTTGTGGTTTTGGTTGTTGGTTTTGGTGTTTTTTTTTTCCATATTCCTGTGGCCCACAGTGCTACATTTCCACAGACAGAGTTTGCCAAAGCCACTTCCCAGAGGTCCATCACAGAAGCAAACCAACCTCTGCAGGAGCCAAACCCAAACCCCCAACAGGATGCAGTAGAAAAACCTACTCGTCACAGCAAACCGATAGGGATGTTATCGCGTTATCAGAGCTCAGCATCAATCGTTAGCACATAAAGACCTGGCTCCCAGTCACACTGGGTCACAGCAGGTAATTCAGGAGACAAGTGGTGAGGAATTAGCACAGTGTGAGGAGCTGGAGGATCTGAAGGCAGAAACAGCTTGTGTGTAAAAGCTCTGGGATTGCCTTTGTCTGAAGTGACAGCCACCACTCAAGGACAACCCAGCACCTTCCCAGGAGCAATGGCAGCTGACCACAGGGGCACGACCAGCACACATAAGCACCACATTAACGTGATACCTATGCTGTGAAGGTGACCCGCTCCCCTCCAGAGCTGCCCCAGGTCCCCTCCCGTAGGTCTCCACCTTGCCCTGGGCCATGCTGGCCATCAGAGGCAGCAGCTCTGCGTGCACCACGCGCAGTCCCTTTACAGCACTGTTGAGCACAGTGGGAAACCTTTGATAAAGCGACACTTTGTTGTCTAAAGGATAGGGCACACCACCTTCCTCTATTTTGTTGCTATTTAATGAGGCATTGGCTTTACAAGCTCATCAGCATTGCTGGACAGTCAGCCCATGCACCCTCACGACAGAGGAGTCACCACGCACACCAGTAGATCCCATATTTAGTCTGACTGGATCTCAGCTGTGCCCCACAGTGCTCTGAAGCAGTCCCAGTTACTCCATCTCTGTCAGCCTCCAGCACACAGGGAGCATTTCTGGAATCTCGGGTCCACATTTCCTTTGGCCCCACTGGTGGGCATCATGGCATTTTGGCACCAAGAAACACCCATGTCCAACCCTCTATCACAACTCATTTTGGTTATCAGTATTTTCTGTATGTAAGACTTTGGATCAAGACGCAGCAGATGCTGTTTCTCAGTGGGATACACATCGTCCTGCTGCTGCCCTCTCTCTGCCAGCCCCTGGGTACCCACCACCTCCCCAGCCCTTGGGCAGATGGACAATGGCCTAGAGCTGTGCTGCCTCTCCTGCAATGACTGGGTTTTTTTAATTATTTTTAAGTGTTTCACTGCTTACAGACTTCTTCACCAGAAAAGAAACCAGAGTTCTGTTTGAAGGTCCTCGGGCACAGTTTGATCACACACCTTGCAGGCTGAGGGCTACAGTCAGGAGTGCTGCTTAATACAGACGCTCTTCACCATTGCATCAAAAACAATCTCTGAGCTGATCAAGATCCCCAAAAACCTGGGAAAGATGGGAAAGAGAAGGAAAGATTGCTGCTTGGACTGACCCTAGGGCACAGCTGGCTGCGGTCACCTGGAAGACCCTGGAGGAGCAGTGGATGCTGTGCCTAGCCCAGGCTGCCAGCCGCAGCGTCTGCTATTTATTTCTCTGCTTTTCCGACCTCTGCTCCGATGCACCCAAGAAGCATCTTCTCCCTCCTGCCTTTGTCCCTAAACCTGAATCTGTTCAGGAACCTTAGTTCCTTGATGAAATGCCTACATGTGAAATTCAGCCACAGTGACAATTTCAGTTTTCTGTCCCTACAAGGTGCCCTGTGCCACCTGACAGACAGCTTCAGCTGCATGAGACTGTTTGGTTTTGCCTCAGAGTAAATGCAATACAAACAGAGACTATCCATTCTGGTCTAGGAACTGCTCACTTACATTAGCTTTTCACTCTGTGATGCTCTGTGACCGTTTATCAAACACCCTTGTTAAAAACTTAGGAGTCCTTTGTAACCAGGTGTTGAAGATTATGTTCGTTCTGCTTGTAATACCAAAGGATTTTGTTATTATTTTATTTAAGCACCACAGCTGACCCTCCACCAGCAACAGAAGCTTCTCTTGCTATGACTAAGTTATAGGAATCACTTCCTGACTGCACCTTTCAAAAATTTCACTGTCACATAGGAGTTCATGCAAAATTCACAAGCCTGGATCATCAGCTGTAGTTGTGCTTGCCTCCAAAACCCCGCCTGGAAGGGTTTCCATTAGCTCCTGATTATAATAAATGACATGTAACACACTATTGTTCATTCTAAAATAGTACATGAGATTCTTCCTGAATTGTAAGCTGAGAAAGGCATTTAATATCTATCAATGTCTCCCCTCTGTTTTTTATTCTCTAGCACAACATATGAAATTATATAGTACTACTCAAAGAACAGCAGGGAGAGAGCAAAATCTCTATCTTAGCATGGGTGCCTGCTGCAGCGTGCACTCCTGGCTTCCACTGTACTGCCAAACCCTGATTAACCCCCTTTCAGCTCCGAGTCGGTATAAAGCTCTCACTTCCATTCACAAGGGGCTTTCTGTATACATCCATCTATACATCTGCTCTAGCAATATTTGCCTCATTGTAAAATGATTGGGGGGTCATCAGTTTTTTACTTTAAGGCACTCTGCCCCTCTTGTGGTTGACGTTAGACTCCAAAAATACAGCCTGTTCGCAGACTGGAACAGACCAGGGTGCTGTACAGAGGCAAGAGAGTGAAGACCAAGGAGCACAAGACCACTGGAAATTCAGGAGCATCAGAGCCCTCCATGCCTGGGGGACACGTTCCCCCCTTTTTAAACCTACTTATATCAGTGATTTTCTCTAATGCTGACCATCCTCTGACTATCATCTGTTCCTGTGATCAATAGATCAAGTCCATCAATAGCCAAAATCAAAACATTATGAAGACCCCGAGACATGTCTCCTCAAAGTTAAAACAAACATGTTTCTTCATATGCAAAGACCAATCAGACTCCTTAGAGGCACAACAGTTCATCGGGGGCTTGAGTGGGAATGGCATGAATAACAACCTCACGGTGGGCTCTAATTTTTCCTCCCCCAGTCTGCTGTGCAGCCTTTACTACGACAAGACTTGAGAGAAGGGTCATCCTAAGGTATCACTCAGCCACGTATATGGTCTCCTGATTCACTTCCAGTCTTTCTTCTGGAGCAAAGCCAGGTCTGAGGCAGTGGCTGCGGTGACCATGAGCAACCTGCTGCACCTTATGAGTTTCGGGGACAAACAAACTGCTGGAAACTCCTCCAAATTCACACGTCCTGGTAGGTCAGGGACCAACCAACATGAGAACGTTACGCCCAAGCAATCGCACGCTGTTGCTTCGCTGCCAGCAACAGAGCATCTCTACCACCACCACGTCCCTGTCGGTCCTGGTTTACAGCTTCCTAGTAATAAGGAAGGAGCAAGGAGAAGGGGAGGATAAGCCACGTCTTCGTTCACAGCGCCGGACTGCCCTCACACTGCCTGGGGCTCCACGGCCACTTCAGGACTGCAGTGGTGGCATCTGGGTTCCGTGGTCCCCCGCGGGAAAGGGGACCCCTGCACTGGCACGGCACGGAGCTGCCCCAGCCCCTGGTTTATTTTATCAGCTGCTGACGTTCTGATGCAATTCAGTTGAGATTAGTGGGAGGCCCAGGAGGTGGGAGGACAACACGTCTGCCAGTATTTTGACAAGGTTTAATGGCACATTTTATAGCAGAAGCTGCCAAGATGAGCTCTGTCTTGTCTGGAGCGTTAGCAGAATGGGAGCAAGGTAGCCACAGCTTCCTGCACCATAATTAATTTCTAATTATGCTATTGCTTGCTTTCTACATTATTGCTTATTTACCAAACACAGCTTTATTGTACTGTCCAGTTCCTTATAACTAGCAAACCCATTGTTATGCTAAAATGAATGTTCTAAATGTTATTTATTATTTGATAAACCTTGTGTAACCCTGAATGAGGACATTAAATGGCAAGAACACTACTTCAAAATCCCATTTAAAATAAGTCACCAAGACAGCTGTGCCTTTATAAAACACATTAGAGTGGCACTCAGAGCACATATGGCTCAGGGATATATACAAATTATACAATTTCTGTCATTCGATCAAATAAGAGGGACGTTTTGACCCCAGAAATGAGTCAAATGTAAGTTGTAATTCAAGCCCCACCGGAGGCCCTGGTGGTAATGTATCCTGACGGCTGATCAAAGAGCCCTGACCATTTGACCCACCAGATCAGCGACTTACTGTATCTATTATGGCTAATACAGACCCGAGCTTGAAGATGTATGGAGATAAACAGATAAAGGGCAATAGATACAGTGGACAAATGTTGATTTATACACATCCAAGCACATGGATACATACGCAGATGGATTTCATGCATGCAGAAAGGGGAAGGTATGTACAACCCTACGTTAACATTTATACAGGCACACATTTGAAGACAGATGCTGTATATGTGCATGCGCACGTGACAAATACAATCTCTCTTAACTCCATTTCCCTTGGTGCATCGGTATAACCTCCACACTCAGCTGAGCTCCTGCTGGTTTGCACACAGCCAGAGAAAAACTCACCTTCTATTTTATGCATGTGTTGCCAGTACAAACACGTCTATGCCCATGGATCTACTTTCTCAGCAGCATAAATGTGAGCAGCTCCATCCATGAGTTAACCCAACGCACGCAGCCCAAATTAAAGCCCTCTTTGCTGCTCTGCAGGTCACTGACATCAGGTGTCTCCCCAGGGCTGGGTGAGACTACGCTTTTGCAATGCTGCCGTGCAAACCTGCAGCCCCCCCACATGACTACAGGACAGATGTGGTTCCTTGCAGCCAAGACCTGACATTTTCGATACACAGATGGGCAGCACGAGTGTGCCGGTGAGAACATCATATAGGAATAGCATTAGGAGGAGGAAATGGTGTGCAAATAACTTTTCGTCAATTTAACTGTCACATTTTCAACGCTCACAGTTAAAGCAGTGTACTCCTATTGTGCTCTCAGTTACAAAAGCAGAGAGTTGCTTAGGCTGGTGCATCTCCCTGGCCAGAATAAACTGCACTGATGTATAACAGCGTTTGCACGAGGAGTCACACAAATTAACTTGTTGGTACAGCAACAGGCACGTTGCTCAGCTGGAATAAGCTGTGCACTGAAAGCCCCTGGGATCAGGCAGAGCCATCAGCAATCAGCTCTTTCCTCCTTCGAAGGTGCGCACAGAGACGTGCCCTGGAGGGAGGAACGTGGCAAACGCTCCCCTGAGGCTTTCCATAAGGTCTCTCCCACAGACTGGGCACAGTCACATCCCAGCTCCCAACAAGATGAGGGACAGCTCTCCCCACACCCATGCCAGGGCCCAGCTGTCCCCACACCCTGCATCATCCCCAGCAAGGGATTTCCTGCGTTTATTCACCCGTAACATGGGATAACGATACCTTCTCGCAGGGTATTCCCAGGCGTAGTTAATTCATGTTTATAAAGCACCTGCGGACTCTTCCTGCAAGTGCAGAAGTCTCGATGCCAAACAAAATCAACCTCGTTCCTGTCCAGCTACGTGAGGAATTTCCCAACCTTCACCTTTCCTGGGGTTACTCTCCCTATCACAAAGATCTTAATAAATGCCTTTTCTTACTGATTTTGCAGGTGTTTTTATTTCTTTTAACAGCACCACTGCGTTTTCACTCATTTTCTGGAGTACATCATATGGTTGGTAATCTGTCCATTCCTTGGGATTTCTGCATTACTTAATTCCTCATCTTTGGGGAGGGATGGAAAGAAAGAAAGAAAACTGACAGGGGTGAGGAATGATGCTCTGCTGACTTCATGAGGCACAACAGATACCTCACTCATCTCGCGGGTCAAATGTCCGCAATGGTTTGATCAGATGTCAAGTTGCATTTATACTCTGGCCCCTGTTGGGGGTTGAATTACATTTCACATTTGACTCACTTCTGCGGTCAGATGTCCCTCCTATTTGATGGAACAAGAGGAATTATTTTCCCCAAGCAGGCTGTGCTGCTGGGAGTCTGGATCTGTCAGTGCTCTCATTATGTTTTAGGCTCCTATATTTCTGCATCTTGTTCTCAGCTGAGACCAACCCCTTTTGGGATGGCAAGAAATGCAGCCAAGAGCACATAAGCAATTCCATCGAGTAAGATGAGGGGAAAGAGAGGATCAGCCATCTTTCAGCTGTTTCAGACTGTGTTTGGGGTTTTTTTTTGAGGGGTTTGGGTGGGTTTTTTTTCTTCTCCTCCCCAGGTTAGCAGCTCTGCAGCATAGGGAACGATGAAGGACAGGCAAGGCGACCTCGGTCTTGGCTTTACCACACTTTGCCATGAAATACTGCAGAAGATCTTTAGGACCAAAAACCGTACAAGGGGCTGAGATAAGGCAGATGTCAGGGTGCTGCAGCGCTGCGGTGCTGTCCAAGGACTGCTCAGCACAGGAGCTGCCCTAACTGCACTGTCTCTGTTACTCCAGTTGTAAAATGAGAATAATCTTGTCTGTGTGATGGGAAAGGATGATTCAAGAGCTTAAGCAGTTGCTAGATCTCTGGGCAGAGAGTGTAAAGCATTGCACTGACAGCCAGGAGCCATTTAAACCCTGTGGTGGGGGGGAGAGGTGATAAACTGAATTCTGCTTTCTACCTAACTCCTTCTAGGTATTTTGAAAGAAAAATCGCAAGGCAATACAGAATTTCCTGTAACAAAGACTATTGAACAACTTCTATTTGTGGACCCCTAAAATTTTCCAGCTCAAATAAGGCCACACACAGACATGTATTTCTTGCTCTCCCAGCCCTTCCCACCCACCTCGAGCATGGAGGGGCTGGAAGCCCTCCTGCAGGTCTGGGGGATTTCATCGTGATGGTCCACCCCAGGCCATCACAAGCGTGCTGGTACCAGGGGAGCTCACCATGTAGCACAAAGCTGAGGTAAATACACAAGCATGCCCTAAAACAGGCGACATGAAGCTGAGATTTCCCACCGTCCATGCTGCACATCCCAGTCCCTGCGCCGGAGCTGGGCTCAGCGTGAAGCTGTGCCTGTACTGAGAGCTGCAGGCACCGAACGGTGCCCAGTGCAACCAGTTTAAGACAAAAATAGGGGAAAAAACCCCAACACACCAGACCCATCTATTGCAGTGCGATGGCTTCAGTAATTAGTGTGTATGATTTGTGTTCATCCCCAGCGATCCCAAGGGCTGAGCGATATCCCACATGTGCCGCACAGGCATCTAGAGGCCGGTGATTTAGTGGCCTCACAAGCAAGATCGTGAAACCACGGTCCCGCTGTTTAATGTACTCGTTCAGGTTACCACAGGTTTAGCAAACAATAAAAAAACATCTGGAACCCCCATTTAAATAGAGGAATTGTGTTATTAGTAATAACGTCATGACTGGTGCTATAAAGCCCTCTCTGGTAAACAAGTGCTGATGTGTAGGTAAATAAAGGGAGACGATGAACTAATGAGCGTGAGGGAGGAAAGCTGCTCCCCGTCCTCCTCGGCCAAAGCTCACGCTGGGTGCGAACCACCACTAACATCCTTGCAGAGCATGAATTGGGATCTTCACCCTCCCTCCCTGCTCCCCTCCTGCCCCCCGGGCAAGGTTATGGAGGGCCACTGCAGCATCCCAAGGGGGCACCCACCCTGGCAGAGCCCTGGGTGCCACCCCGTGCCCTTGCACCCCTTGGTCCCACTGCCAGCTCCTCTGACTGTCCCAAGCATAGCAGCACAAGAGGGGAACTGGAGGTGCAAGACGAGATGAGACTCCCCCATCCATTTTCCATGTCAGTCCCCACCTCCCACAGAGGTTTTGCTCCAGGAGATAAAGCAGCAGCACAGCCCCCATGCACAAACCCATCCCTATATCGGGGGGTGCCTGCCCCCTGCCCACCCTCTGCCAAGAGACAGATACTTCCTCCCTTTTCACCCTTAACTGCTATTTCAAAATAGGAAATAAAGGTCAACAAATAAACAGAGAACAAACAAAGAGTAAACTCTATTTCCCTGGTTACAGCGACCTAAGCCGGTTTGGTTTATCCTTCTCCCAGGTTCAAACAGTACATGAATTCTCCACCACACGGTAGCCTCTGGTTTTACTGGGAAGTCAGCCCTCCTCCTCCTTCATCGTGGTGCAGCAACCCATTCCCCACCCCACAGCATCACTCCTCATTTCCCTCCAGCTGCCCACCCCTGGGGGAAGCGGGATGCGACAGGGGCTGTGAGGTGAGTTCTATCGATGTAGAGGAGGAAACACAAATGGTTCATGTTGGCCACGGTTCAGCCCCAGCTGAGTCCGATTCCACAGGCACATCATGGCCAGGGAACGTGGCTGGTCACTGAGGCAGTGCTGCCAGCCCTTCCTGAGGAGGCTGTGAAATAGCTGTCCCTTGGGCAGCTTTTGAAGGCAGAGTACCCAAGACAGCTGCCCCCGTCAGCTTCCACCACTTGCTTGTAGGCTCTGCACAGCCCCGGGGAACGTGGGGCTGGGGACAGGGCTGACCCCCTGCCCCAGCTTGGGGTCACCCCGTTCTTTTCTGTATTTACTCAACCTCTGGCAACTTCTGGATCTAATGATCAACGACACACTTGCTGATTGACTACATGTTTGTTTCTGCTGAATCACTCCATAGCACACAGTTTGCAGTTCCTTCCCCACCTTCTGTAAATCCTTCTCGAATGAGAGCTGCCCTCTCCCCACGCCTCGGCGGTGCTGGCTTTGCACGCTGCCTTAGAAAGCCAGAGGAGGAATAATTCTCCCGAGCAACGAGCCAACACACTGCTGCACTCTAAGAAGGCAAACAACAGGTTTTCAGCCTAATATGCATATATTTTAATCACCACTGGTATATGAGTTAGATACACCATGGATGACTCACTAGACTTGTAATTCATAGTGATGCTGCGGTAAGTACCAAACCCCAGGAGCACACCATAACCTTGCCCCGGGCCACACACACCAGGTCCAGGGCAACAGGAAGCCGGCAGCATCGTGGGTTGGATGGAAATCATCACACACACCTGCCTTTCAAACTTTGCAACACATCACCTTCATGCACCATAGTCCTGCAGAGCCCACAATGCATGGGTCTGTGGTCAGTGGGGCCCCACAATGAAATGGCCTAACACAACCCAAAAATGGAACACTGAGAAATATTAGCAATGACCTTGCAGTTTCCCTCGCAAGGCAGCTGGATGTGACGAGATACGTCTCCCTGAGGGTGCGGCATCAGGCACTTCAAAGATGCACCAAGTCCCCAGCGTGCTCTAATGATGCCGGGCCACGGCAGGGGGATGCAGGTGGGACAAGCTCTCATCTCCTGGTCAGGAGGACAGGTAAGCACATGCTGAAGTCCTCACCTCCCAGCAGGACCTAAGCACGGGCTTAATTTTATGCATGTTTAGGGCTGCACTGAATGCACATGCCTGTTTCATGTGTATCCAAGCCCAGAGAGAGCCCTGAAGGCTCTGGCACCTGCAAGACATGAGCACTTCTATTCTGGTCCTCCACGTGTGGCTTTCTAACTCCAAAACAGGAAACCTTTGATTCCTTTTTCTCCCCAAGCCAGCTAACTGTTAATCTATTTAGCTACAGGAAATACTCTACACGAGGGAAGGAGACACCTGAACTACACACAATACTTGGAAACTTCACCATGTCCAGAAACAGCAACTGCATCTTCATTTTGAGTGAAGGATGCTGAGGCAAAGCTTTTCAGTCTTGTTGGAAAGCTACAGCTAAGCTGAGCCCCAATATGCAAGCGCATCCCTCTCCGCGTACCAACTGCATTGGCTGCTGCTCCTCGGCAGCAGCCGGGTTACAGCTCTGACCTCCTCCATGGTCAGAAGTGCTGATTCACAGAGAACACCAGAATTTGTGCTTGGACATAGCCTAAGTCCCCTAGAAAATCTCACCATGCTGCCCACCCAAGCAAATCAACACCTACCTGATTTGCCGATAGAAACTCCTGGGCGTTGTCATTCATTCCCATGTACATGTTCTCGCCATCAAACTAGAAAGACAAAAGAAAGTTAGAGTTAGTGAAATGCCATCTGCACACCAGGGTCATGCGCATCTCAAATATTTTCCTGGTTCTTCACGTAAAGAGCCAAAATTCCCCCCCAAAAATCCTGAACTGCTCCTTTAAAACTTTTGAGCATATATGAGCACACGTACGTCACGGTTATTGCAACAGAACTCGGTAACATAGCAAGTTTATGTTATTTTTCCCCACAAAATAATGAATGAATCACTCCAAACAAATAAGCCAAACGTGCAAAACCACAGATATACCCAGCAGAAAGATCACCCAGATGAAGTTCTTGCTAAAATTCCTACTAGAGCATCAATTGGCTTTAAAAAGCCAACTTCCATTGATGGAAATTTCCAGACAGGCAGTTCCCATTCAGTGCTCTTCCAGACACCAATATGTTCCTTAACCATCGAAACAAACCTACAGCAGCGATGCAGAAAGCCACTCTGGACCATACATGAGGGGGTCTCTATGAAAAGCCTGACTCCCCACCCTGACAGTTTGCTGCCGCTCGCAAACCCTGGCTGCAAGAAGGCACATCTGCCCCATCTCCCGGTCCCTGCCGGCTCTGCCAGGGCTCTGCCCCACGGCTGGGCGAGGGGCAGGCAGCCTGAGCGCAGCGCCTTCCCTGCGCCCCCACGGCTCCTGCAAACACGTCTGCCCCCTTCACCCGGTTCCATGCTGCTAATCCACTTATTAGGCTACAAAATCCCCATGGGGTACTGCAAAACTCTTCTCATTAATTAGCTACAACGGGAGCTTTTCACTTGCTCCAATTCCAAACGAAGGAAAAAAGCCCTCCAGGATAGTCACTGGCTCTAAGTATGGCTGGGGCAGTTCTCAAGGCTAAGTTCACAAATTAATTACGGCAATAAAATGGGCTATGCCATAAAACACTCCTGAGGCAAGGATGAAGGTACCAGCTGTGAATGACACCATGTACTTAACAAGGCGAAGAGGCAACCCTCTTGCCCTTACAAGCCGGATGATGAATTGGAGGTTGTTCACCCCGTGCACGTCCTCTCGTTTTCTGATACGAAGCTGATACCAGCTAGGTCTTAACAGAAAGGGGTTGTATTAAGAAAAATAAAAGAGAAATCTAAAGAAAACCAGGTGAAGATTTTCAGTGTAGACTATTAATTACACTTCCATTTCTCAAAGTGATACAGGATTAGCTATTAAAAAGTCAGCAGAGTTAGTAAAGCCAAGGGGGGGTAACAGCTCTGCTCCGTGTCAGACACCCTCTAATTGCCAAACTATCCTCTGGGGTAGAAGAGCAAACCAATTAAAAGCAGTAAAATTAGAGCAGGTATTGTGACACTTATTAACTAATAGCAATAGCAGCCGCAGCAGGGTGGGAGGAGATCCCTGCGCAAATGCAGGAGTTCGTTAAAGCCATCAGTGAGGCAGGAGCTGGCGGGATGCAGGGAGCACCAGCAGCCCGAGGAGCTCGCTGGGACAAGCAGCTCTCCCAGAAGCCAGCCAGGCACTCTTTGCTTTAAACTGAATTTCCCTCCACCTGTAAAACAATCGCCGGCAGAGCCAGCTCCTGCTAACACGCTTCCAGCTGGAGCTGCCGTGCTTCCAGGCATGGAGACTCGGTCAGCTCTACAGCCCAAGCACCCTCTGCCCACCCCCAGTTCTCAGCAGAAAAGGCTGAATTTGCAGGAGAGGCGGCACAGTTTGGGGGAGATGCTCAGCCCTGCGGCAGTGGGACCCAAGCTCTGCGGCAGAAGTCGGTCTCTGGCTTGACATGGGCGGTAGCGTGGGTAGCGTGGGTTTGGGGAGCCCATCTCTTTGGAACAGGAAAAATGATGGTCCCCAGGTCCCACTCCCAAGCTCTTTTGGGGACCATTCCACCAAGAAAACATCAGGTGGATCCTGCAGCCTGAGCAGACACGCCGAGGCTGGGTGCCGCATGGACGTGGGACCCTTTCTGACAGTCCGACCTGCAGTGCCAGAGCCTTGTGCCAGGGCAGCGGCACAGACATGCTGTGCGGCACTACGGGGACGCTTAAAGCTCTTGCATCTGGCGGCTGCACACTGAGATGCTTCAGGGGAGCTGCACGAGAGCTTTCCAGCAAGGAGCCCTGAAGACAAACAAAATATTCCAGTGGGGGAATGGTTCTGTCCATCCCTGGAACCAGTCAAGAATCTGTGCTGCAGAAACATTTACTTCCATGTCAGGAAAAGAGCATCTCTTTCCTAAGTAAAAGCTTTGCCCCTCTGAGAGATTTAAGTACACAGATGATGCACATCCATCCATCTCCCTTCCTTGCAACACACACCTCACTTTTGACCTCCTCCATCCCTGTATTTTGCAGATCTAGACTATGACGGGTTTGAAACAGCTCTTCTCCAGAAAACAAGTCACCTGGAAATGTACATTTGGAAAACAAAAAGTATCTTTCACTAGGGAGGTCCAGGGCAGGACAAACACTCTGCTTTCTCTATATCATTCTGTTCATCAGAATGTATTTTTTTTTATGGCTTTCTACTATTCCCCTACCTCCGCTCCACACTTCCTTCTGCCCTCGATCCTTCATAATAACTGTAATGAATCCTGCCTTCAAAATTACTGTGCTTCTGATTGCCAGGCTGAGCAGCGAGCCTGAAAATCAAGACTCAAAATGCAATGGAAACTTTGGAACTTCCCCACTGCTGATTGGATTTTTTTCCCCTCTCCTCCAGGCTATGAAGGTGCAAACAAATTTATTAGAAATTCTCCCATCAGGATATTTTTTCAATTAGACATTTGCCACTTATACACCAGCCAGGTAGAGCAGATAAGTAATGTGCTCTCCCTCTTCTCATTACTGTTTCGCTACAGAATACACTTCAAAACAATCAGCCCCATCGTTCCAGGTAGATTCACGGCAGAAACAAACATTTTAGCATTTCCCTTTGGCTACAAACGCTTCCTCCCTTTTGCTTTTGCCCATCAAGCCTCCCAGGCACTTCCAGACCTGGGTGCACCCATTCACCACCCTCTGTGCCCCCCAAATTGATCAAACCTGTACTGAATGATGTGTGCAGGCAGAGTGGCAGGGATCATTTTCAAGGCCTAATTCAAAAGGATGCAGTTCTCTTAATCATCCTTTTGCTCTTTTGTAATGATTTAATTTTTGTTATTTTTGGCTAATAGGAGCAGCCTATTAAACACCTCAGTGGCTGTGGCTAATTCTCAGCCTGTCCTGCATGAAATGAGTACAAAGCTCAGGTGAGCAGAGATCACTCTCAGCCTGTAGTGCTTTGCATCCACGACATGATGTTCACTGGAAAACCTGGGAAATGAAACCCCTGCGCAGCCAAGTTGGTAAATCAGGAGAGGTAGGAAGATGTGATTAATTGCTCTTCCTTCATCTGAGACTTGGACCCACTTTTATCTAACTTGCAGTGACGTACATCAGTGACGGCTGCCCACAAGCGTAACTAGAATGCGGGGTCTCTACTTCAAAAAGAACCCAGAAAGCCTCACTTTGCCAAATCCCAACCCAGACTTGTCTCCTGTAACATGCGCGGGACAGTAACAACTCTACTCACCAGATTAATCAAAAAACCACAAAACCCAAACAAAACCTTCAGAGCAAACTGCCCAGTTTCCTCCCATGCGGTAAAGGCATGCTGTCACATGAACGCCAGCAAACTGCCTCCATCTGCAGGTGACATGAACTCCAGCCCGAAGGAAGGAGAGCACAGGTGTGACCCGCTCTCGTGCCACAGGAGGAGCCTTCGCTGGCACCGATGGATCAGCACACGGGTGCTGTCCCCACTGTTCAGACCGGGGACATCTGGGTGACGGACGCAGAGCTGTGCCTCCACGACGGGCGCCTCTCCATGGGATATGCTACCATGTCTTTTGGGTCCAAGCAAGAGATATAAGGACAGTTCTACTCTATGAGAAAACACCTTTTGAAGTCTAGCCTTGCGTAAAAAGTGGTTTGCTTTAAAAATACAATTCTTTTACTATGGCCTTTCCAGGGGAGCTGGAGCTGGCACGGCAGCTGTGGAGGCTGCACATACCAGCCCATACAGGGAGCTGAGTGCAGGCTGGATTCAGATGATGTTCTACAAAGTGCTTTTTATTTATTTTTATTGCTTTTCTAGACTTACTTTGGTTTCTTATATTTGGGATCAGACATTATTTTCAAACCTGTAAATGTGCCCAGAGGTCATATAGGTCCCATGTTAGTAAGATGAAAATGAATAAGAAAAATAAATTCATGCTGCAAGCTGGGACAGACCCCAGAGCAAAGCGGCTGTGTGATCTCCAGCTCTGTGCAAACATGGAGAATAAGTGTTTGTTAACTGGGAAGGACCCAGTGGAAAGAAACACAACCTCCTGCCAAGATTCAGAGAAGGTGCTACTTTCTCAGGGATGGCGCTACCAGCTTGTACAATTTTATTACAAATCTCATCACATTCTTTTATTTCCTGAGAGTCATGAGCTAAGATGTAAACCTCAACTCTGTAAGAAATATGTCAGCAGCACTCATACCAGCGATGGCTTCAATGACACCTGCAAGATCTCAAAAATCTTCCAAACTTCTTGTTTAATTTTACTTTAAGTGTGGTGGGTTTGGGGTTTGTGTTTTTGTTGGTTTTTTTTAGGAGTCTCACTTAAATTTTAACACTCATTGCTTGTGGTACTATACCAGAGCACCTTAACTGCAAGTCCACTGAGGACCTGGAGCCTGTTAATGCAAATCCAGAGGTAACCAAAAGCCATCATCATCAAGGAACTACAAAATGCCCAGTGAAGAACAAACCAGGTGCTTCCAGTGATTCCTACTGCTCAGAGCTTTAGGCACTTGCCTCTCCATTTTATCTCCTTGTGCCAGGACACAGGAGATGGGCAGCAGGACCCCTCTGAGGACACCATTCCCAAACAGGTTGCACTGGGGATATCACCTTCCACTGAAGATGCTTGGGGTGTAGCTAGTTTGAGGGTCCAACAAGCTACACCTCAGCCACCACCAGCATCAAGACATAGAGCGACCCACAGTAATGCTGTGCCTTAAAGTTTTCAGTGAATGAAAGTTAGGAGACAAGAAAACTTGCACATACACAGTCAATGCCATATTTAGTACTCCCCATTAAAAAAGAATAAATAAAAATTATTGCAGTCCACGTGTTGCTGGGGTTTATTATCTGCCTCTGATGGCACCCTACCCACCATGTGGAAATATAACTCTTCTTAAGAAAGCTTTACAGAAGTAGTTTTTTCCACAAATAATTTTTATGAAGGAAGCATTATTTGAGTGGCACAACCACATTCTGCTGTAGCTGCATTTTGGCCACGGTACTTCCAGCCCTCCCTCCCCACGATACTGCTCCTGTATGGTGTGAGGCAGCCCGGCACACCAGGCTCAGCACTATGGGCACACTGGGCATCATCACCAAACCTACCGCCCCTGATGCTGGCACGGATTGCCTTTGCCAGCACACATCTCTGCCACATACATCCCTGGGATGCGAAATACTCACTTCAGCCCTGCCCCTGTCAGCGCTGCTGCCTGCAGAGCTGCCGCTGTGATTTCCTTTAGGAGTAATTTAGCATCGCTTCTTCGGGGAATACATCGCTGAGGTTAGCTTAATCTCTTTAACTGCGGTTTCCCCATTAAGGTCTTTACACAACCTCTGGCCCAAAGTGATCTACTTAGTATTATTTATTTGTCCACTGAAATGCTTGGATAGCCCTTCAGTTGATCCTGTCAAAGAAGGTCAAGGGTTCAGCTATAGATTTATGACACCCCCTGGCTCTGGATCCTCCTGCGAGGCACTCCCAGGGGCTGGCCACGCGCTGCAATTTGCTCCAGGACAAATGGCCTTGTGAGGGAGAGGCCACCACAGCAGGTGTCAGTGGCAGCACATCCTGCGACCGGCTGCACAGCTGAGCATCTGCCAGAGTCACCTGGGCTTCATGGGGGCTGGGCTTTCTGCATGCTCGTGTATTATCCCAGCGTAAAATCAGATTGATACAGAAGAAGTCTTAAAGCTTAAAACCTTATAGCAAATGTAGTTTGGTTGGTGGCTTTGTTGTAAGAACAATTTACAAAAAGGATAAAAGCCTAATATCAGTTATTTCTCAAACATACCAGAAGCGGGAAAACTACTGCAGAGTTGGTGGTGCCAAGGGCTGCTACAGACTGTCAAGAACCTAAAATCAGGTGGGAAAGGCAGGAATGATCTGTACTGGCTTAGGCACTGACAGGAGTATTCAGTGTTCCCAAACTGGAGCATCTCCCTTGGAACAGCCCATCCGAGCAGCCCTCACACTGGGATGGCCAGTAGGAAAAAAACAAAACAAAACAAACCCAACAAAATCCCAAGGAGCCCCCATGGCCAAGAGGCATTCAGCCATCTGCTCTAAAGCCTCACAAGGTGACAAATGGGGTGCACAGCCTGCTGCCTCTGCTCCACAGCGAACAGGAGCAGCGAGGGGAAGGTGCAGCAGGTCTGACCTGCTCGGTGAAACCACCTGGAGCTGCAGCACAGACCCGACACCAGGGCATCATGTCCCACAGCCCTTGAGTGTTTGCTGAAGGGTCAACAAGTACCTAGAAAGGGTGAAATGATCTCCCCACCCGGACTTCTCATAAGGTTCCTCCCCCCTGCCCCCCCCCCCCCCCAAAAAAAAAAAAAAAAAAAAAAAAAAGCTCTAAAACCCAAACCCATCTTGTCATGAGGCAAAAGGGAAGGTCCTCTTGCTCACATCCAGGGAAAAGATACTCATTAGGTTTTAGCAAGAGGAGAATCACGGTCCACAGTCCATCTGCAATAAAATCTATCTAGTTCATAATATAAGTGATCTAGAATGATTGAAGTTTATTAATGAGACAAAAATTATTCAGGCTAGCCAAAACTAAAAGCTACTTTGAATGGCTTTGCATTAAGACTCTCGCAGTACTAAGTGGCAGTGAGGAAATGGAAGATTAAATTTAATGTCAATAAATGTAAAGTAATGCACTGGAGAAAAGCAATCCTAACAATACAGACACGACAATGGGCCTTAAAATAGCTGTTACTGTCCAGAACAGAACCCGTGCGTTCGTTCTGGAGAGTTCACTTCCAAATTCTGCTCAGCCCTCAGCAAGTGCCAAAAATGCCGTTCAGGTTTTAGAAGCAATTAGGAAAAGAACAAAGAGCTATAGATCAAACATTATTTTATCATCTGTACAGTCAGGAGAAGGCAAGAGGGGAATTTCTGGGAGGCTCCAGGTGTGGAACGGCACATGCGGTCGAGGAAAAGAGCTGATAGACACACAGGGACAAACGGAGATGCACATGAACTCATCTGATGAGAACAGGGAATGGCTCTTCTCTCATTCTCATAGCTTAAAACCAAGGAGGCAGCCACTGAAATCATGAGCTAGTGGAATTAAACACCTTACAGAGAAGTTTTTTATGCAGCAATCCTCTTGCTGCAGGATGCTGTGGCCTAGAAGGATCCAGAATAGCAACTGGATAAAATTAGAGGGGAGTAGTAAATACAAACCGCTGAGCTCAAGATGACCCTGACCTGTGGGCTGTTGGAAGTTCTGCGAGTAGATGTAATCTCATTAGATATTAGGAAAAACATTTTCCACCATTTGGGTGGTCTCCATCCCTGGAGATACTCAGAGCTCAGCTGGACCAGGTGCTGCACCACCTCATCTGGCTGGCACAGCTTTGCTCAGGGACTTGGGACACGCAGACGTCCCACCCGCCCGGCAGTATTTGGTATCTGGGTACTTCTATGGTACGTGATCATGCAGCGCTTACCCCTGCAGCCACATGGACCTCCTCCCCAAGAGCATCTCCAGCATCCCCTTTTATTCGCCTGTACTCGAGGCTCGAGAGATCTTGAATGCCACCACTATTCAACTGACAGCATTCATTTATCTAAGAGACTGGCTGGTTTTCTGTGAACGCTGCACACAAAATTATTGTTATTACATTATTGGGGAGGAATGAGGACTTAAACTCATTTACCTGGACCTTTCAGAGCCTGCAAAGGAGTTCAAGCTCTTCACATACACACACACACAAAAAAAAAATCCATCCACGAAAAGCTACAGGGAGCAGCAGAATTTAGTCTTAAGACTGACATGGAAATAGATTAATTTTTTTTCCCATTTCATATTCTAATTACAATTCTTCTACCCCTACTATTTTCTGTTCTCATTACAGTCTTAAAATTGCTCTGCAGATTCTGTACCTTATTCTGCTCTTCCTACCATCTTTGTCATGGAAATGAGAAACAGAATGTATAAGCATGAAAATATTGCCGAGATCAAAATTCTGCTTAACCCTTTCACGTGTGGCTCCGTAAAGAGGCAAAACCAGCACAGACCAGCTAATCCTCCCATCCAGCCTCCTCTCCTCCTAGCTGAAGCAAGGGAGAAGAGAAACTCTCTATTAATTTAAATGCACTATTAATTTAAAGGCCAAAGTTACTCACGCTCACACCCCTGCTGTGCATGGAGAAGGGGCTGGGTTATTTCAGCTTATCAGGTTTTGCCCCTGAGGGCAGATCTTGATCTAGCACACTGACCGTGTTCAAATGATTACGGTTGAGTTTTAGCTTTCAGTCTGCCGAGCCCTTGGTGTAACACTGGCAGGGAGAGGTGTGGCGCAGTGCTTCGAGCAGCCCCAGTGCGCTGGGTGCACGGGAGATCTCCATCCTCATTCTCCTCCTCCTCTCCCACGGCACAGAGCTCACCAGAGCTGCAGCCCTGGCCAGCCCAAACCCTTCCCAATTTCTCTTAGAGCTGGGGCATAGATAAAGAAATCCCTCCCAGCACAACCCTGCTCTCACCCAGGACGTCTCTAGCCCCTCGCTGACCATGCTCAATGCTGTTTATTTTGTGAGATACAATCACACAGATGTAGCTGCAAGGCTCCGGCATGTACAACATTTCCTTTCCGAAACCAAACAACAAGCACATCCTGCGTTGTTTATCATGCTTATGCAGGTGCTCAAGGAGTTGATCTGAAAATAAATAAATAAATAAAATAAAATAAAATAAAGACCAGGACCTTGCTAAGGTGGTCCTTCTCCCATCAGCAGCTGAATAACCGGGAGGGCTGAAGGCAGCAGCTCGTGCTGTAAGTGCCTGGCACCCTGTGCATTGCTGGGGAGGGAAGGAGGGAAACGACTGCAGCACGTTTCCTGGCACCGGGCTGGTATGCAAAGAGTCTGAAACAAATACAGTAAGAGATGATGTGACTTAACTGTGCTGCCTGCTTCGCCGTAACGATTGTAATTCACAGGAAACTAAGAGAGGCAGCAAATGTATAAAGATCTAAAAGAAGCCGTGGACGCTCTGTGCAAGAACTGTGCCAGAGTCAAAGGCACCTAGAAACATTGTCTTTTGCAAGATAAAACCTCAGGGTTGAGATAAAAATAGAGCTTATACCTGTCTGCTTTGGAAGCAGTTACCAGCGTGGCGCTGCTCTGGAGATCTTTCATGGAGATGCTGATTACAACACCAGAACAACAGCCCTCGCTGCAACCAGAGGTACCACCGAAGAGGGGCTACATGGTGGCCACTGGCACCAAACAGCTGAGGACGCACAGGAGCAGCAGGAAGGAAAGAAACCTTCCACAAGCAAGTTGTCCTACCCTAGAATTTTAGCCCCCTGGCCCAGGGAGCGAGCAGGGACCCTGCGTGGGCAGAGATGTTTGGACGCATGCCCAAGCCCAGGGCTGAAGGCAAACGCCTGGATTGAATAAAAGCAATTGACGGGCAAGAAGCGCGGTGGGAGTGAGCAGGGGAAGCAGCTGTTGCCACAGCAGCCCCGCGCGAGCAGTCGCTGTGGTTACGCTGGGTTTGACGTACACGCACAGCGCAGGCATAATTTTGGAAATCTCTATTTATCTTTTCTCAACTGAAAAGTAAATAAATAAATAAGCACACAAGCGCACATCGCAGAGAGGAAGAGACCTGTCAGAGGAGCGATGCAGAGATTGCTTAAAGCTAATAACTTTTTAAGACCATGTATTATGCTTCCGATCCCGCCGCCTTGTTGACAGCTGTACAGGTTAACAACCTGGCTCCCAAATATCTGCTCACTCACTCCAATAATTCACAAAGTGACAGGTGCTACTCAGCTGCCATTCAAGAAAAAAAAAATAAATAGTAACTTTAATTCTCCCCACAGCCACTGTTCCTTCAGCAAAGCCACTCTGAAGCACAGGCCAGAGCGCACACACTGGCCACCTGCAAGCCCAGCTGGCTACTTCACTGAAGGTTTCCATCATCTGAACGTTTGCCCCACTAGCGAAAGCAAGGGTACAGCTCTGCCCCCCCGAATCCAAGATCACATTGTTTTTTATTCTGTTGCAAAGCGTAAGGGAGAAGAACAACTGATTTTCAAGGCAATTTTGGTGAGAATGAGGAGCATTATGCAAAAACAGTTGCGGGGGGGCAGGGGGGAGGGAAATAAAAATCAGAGAGCTTCCACTCTAGTCATTTAGTGAACAGTTTTCCAACACACAAATATTTGCCACGGGTGAAAACCTGCCTTCTGTGGTTCTGCACTGAACTGTGTATGCAAATAACTCTGCAGCGGTACATAGCATGACTTGCAAAAAAACACAGGATGACAAAGTACCATCCATTTCACAATTTTACCTTAGACATTTGGACATATTCATGACTCAAAAAACACTGATGAAAAGTGACATCATCTTTAAATAAAAAAAACAAAACAAAACACCAAAACAAAACAAAACCAAACAAAAAAAAAACATGCAAAAAACAAACCAACCAAAACCCAGGAACAACAGGAAGGTAATTTCTAAAATTACACCCTGGAAGTCTGGAAGCATCTTCACTGCCCATTTTTCTTACAGCTGTACGGCACTTGGCATTTTTTTCCTTTTATTTGCCCCATCTTATTTAAACCATAGACTCCACATGTATTTTCTGTAAGTGTTTTTATAACGCCCAACTAGATCCTAATCCTAGTGAGAATCAGGAATGTCCAACGTAAACAAATAATAAAGAATAATGAAGCGCACAGCTTCCCTCACCAGAGAACCAGCTTTTATCCCACCAGCAACCTTGCTGTCAACAACCCTGCTATCCTTTCTAAACCCACACAACCGAACTGTCAGGACTGCTCACAACCTCAGCGTGTGTCTTGACGTGCACAGGGCAACAGTGAGCTCATCCCGGCACACCTGGTCACCGTGCTGCAGGGTGGATGTGCAAGGGGAACCCAAACCCCCACGCCGAGACCCTCAGGGAGCCAAGGGGGTTTATGCAAACCTCCTTCAGATGAAAGCCTTTCGTAGCCTTGAAGGCGGCCAGATTTCCCATCCCTGCTCTGGCAGAAAGAGCATTGTCCCCAGCACGTGGGCCTCCTTTTGACTACGCTGCTGCTGCCTTTTAACAAAAATTGTAATTATTCCCTTAAACAAAGAGCAATGAGCCCCCTAGGCCATTCCAGTAGCCTGCACTGCACCCAGAGGACCCACTGCCACCCAAGCCCCCATCCATTACCCCAGCCCCTCCAGCAGCAGAAGCAAAGGAGCACCACAGGATTTTTACCACTGGAGGATTTGCCATTGAGGCATCATTGTGGGGCCAAGCAAACAGGGGCCACGCAGGCAGGCGCTGCTCTGAGGCTGCAAGCTGAGCAAACCATCTGGGGAAAATACCCCAAGAGCCTTAAAATCCCAGTCTCTGCAGAAAAAGCAATGTAACGGGAAGCTTGGTGCAAGGAGTCGTTGACATACACCCCGCAAGCAGCGCCGGGCAGCTGCAGGGCTGGAAGGGGCAGCTCTGCCCGCAGTGGTGGCCCCAGCAGTGCGCTGCGTGGTCGGGTTAAATGACCCAGCTCCAAGGGCTGCCCCGGCCACGTGGTCCCACGCCTGGGAGAACAGCAAAGCCCCGCAAAGGGGCATGGCAGCGTGTCGGGAGCGGGAGGACGCAGACGTGCTTGGGGCACGGGCACTCATCACCCCTGCGAAGCGAGAGGCTGGAGCCAAAAGGTGCTGGCTGAAAGGTCGCAGGGATACAACGCCGAGCTCTGCAGATGTGGCACCTACAGAGCCACGAACACAGCACCGGTGCTGCAGCTTCCCATGCCGGAGACTCAAGACACGCAAAGCCATGGTTGTACAGAAGCTGAAGTTCAGTGACATTTCACACAGGCTGCAGAACTCGCATCGGAAAGGTACCTCTGCAGGCAGCACACCACATCCTCGTACGGCCTGAAGTGCTGAGTTAGGTTTGTCAAGCAAAGCTGTCGGGCGGCATTTCCAGGGGGTGGTGCATGTAACGGCCCTGCCGCCGCGCTGGCCTCGATTCCCTGCCAGGTCCCGCAGCACTGCACCACTTTGCTCCAAAGCCTGTACCACTTTGCTCCCAACCTCAACTTCTGGTTATTAAAAACAACCAACAAACCATCCCTCCAAAGCACTTCTAATTTCAGCTTTTTTTTTTTTTTTCTTTTTCTTTCTTCTCCGCCTCCCCCTGAGACCACTCTCTGTTCTTTTTATTAATCTTTCCAGGAAATTTTACTGCCACATAACTTTTTTTCATTAGGGCAAGAAGGCAGTCCATGCTTACCGCAGCCCAGCTGGCCTCAGGTTTACTTGTTAAAATATACACCTTAGCATTGAGAATTCTCAACATCTTAAAAAGACAGTTGAAAACTCATTAAAATTAATGAAACTAATCAGAAAGAAGTACCTCTGATTATTATTATGCCCCTGCTTCACTGTAAATAATTGAATAGAGATATTATTATTACTATTATTAACCTTAACAAGAAGTTTAAAGCATGTTGATGAGAAAGAGAAAAAGCAGCTTTGCCCAACTAATTAATGACTTAAATAAAAATAAACAAAGGGAGTCTTCCTGATTTTAGCAAAGTCCTGCCTTTTTCCAAGCAGTTAAAAGCAAGACTGACAGCTTTATAGATAGGGGAATGGGCAGATAAGATAAACACGCACAATACAAACTTGTCCAAAGCTTTAACAGTCTTTCTCTGCACCACTTCCAGCTCATTAAATTACAGTATTACTATAGATTTGCAGCAAAATTATCTTTTATCTCAGCTTCTTTTAAAGCTATTTGGCATTTGCTAGTATTTTCTATTATAAATCTAATTGCAGATTCCAAACAGACAAGGGCTCATTAAGCCTTAATTATGCACATGTTGTTTTCAACAAACATTTTCATTTGGACTGCTGTGAGCTGTAATTGTTCGGAAGGCACTGCAGCCTCCGCTTACCCACTTCCCTGGGATGGCAAAAGCTACTTTCAAGTAGGTCACGGCTCGGCTGAACAAACGATTTGCAACCTGTGGAGTCTGGGATGTGCCACTGCGGCGGGAACACCAGCGGGGCAGCATCGCCGGACACAGGGGCAGCAGCCAGGATGCTCCCCACGCCCGTACCTGCCCGCCGAGCCCTGCTCGTGGGGTTAGCTGTGCCTGGCTTGGGCAGGCGGCGGGGAGGGCACCCGGTGGGGGGTGGGGCACGGCCACCCTTCCTGGGGAGCAAGGCCAGCGGCATCAGGTGCCAGCAGCACGGGGAGTGATGCTTGGCTTCAGCTACAGTCAGGAACCGGGAGTCCTGCTCGGGTACCGCTGCCTCAGCCCGGCATCCGTGCACGTTCTGCATGACAGCTGGTCTCCTGGCCCACACCAAGCCTTGGTCCTCACCCAGCCACGCCACCCAGCACTGCCACAAGTACCACGGGACATAAAAAGTTTCAGCCCATCCAAAACTATATGAGGGTGGAGGGGAGCCCTTTTCACTTCTTGTTGGAGCTGCGGTTACGTTTGCACTCTGATATAAGTAGTAACCCACGCGAACAGCCAAGCTTTTATTAGAGGTTCAGGCTTCCTTCTAACAGCAGAAAAACTGCATCTGCTCAGACTGCAGCAGTGTTAACAGAGCAGGCGTAAGCTGCAGGACAACAACATCAAGGTCCTGGGTCCTTCCAACTTCACCCACCCTCGTAACTCGCAGGCCACGGTGCCCAGGTCTTGTAGTTTAACCCCAGCCAGCAACTACGTACCAGGCAGCCGCTTGCTCTGCCCCACTCCCCTGGTGGGATGGGGAGGAGAACTGGGGAAAAAGGAAAAACTTGTGGGTTGAGATAAGAACAATTTAATAACTGAAATAAGTAAAATATGATGATGATAATAATAATAACAAATGTAATGAAAAGGAGAGAGAGAGGCATAAAACCCAAGGGAATAACCCCAAGTGATGCACCGTGCAGCTGCTCCCCGCCGCTGGCCGATGCCCAGCCAGTCCCCGAGCAGTGACCGGCCCGTCCCAGCCAGCTCCCCCCGTTTCCATCCTGAGCATGATGCTCTGTGCAACGGGACATGCCTCTGGCCAGGCCGGGGCAGCTGTCCTGGCTCTGCTCCCTCCTGCTCCACGTGCCCCTGCTCGCGGGCAGAGTGTGAGAAACTGAAAACTCCATCATTTAGAGTAAGCAGGACCTGGCAACAACTAAAACATCAGCGTGTTATCGACATTGTTCTCATCCCAAATCCAGAACACAGCACTGCACCGGCCACTGAGTAGAAAATTACTGACCCCAGCTGAAACCAGGACACTGGGTTAGCAGAGCATGGCTCTGCCCCATCCCACCTCTCTGGTGAAGACAGTCACTGCATGCAAACCTCACCATCCTCCCCTGAGCATCTTTAGGGGAGAAAAAGGTCCTTCTAATAAGTAATTCCCCACTAATTAAGGGTTAGGGCTCCAAAGGTAGGCTGGAGGAGCTAGCTGCTGCCAGACCCAGGAACCTGGCAGGTTTTAGCACTGCTGGAAACAGCAAGGTGCTAATACAGTCGGTGTTGCAACTTCCAGCCTAAAGTCCTGCCAGGCAGATATCCAACAGACTATCTCAGGACAAGAGAGATCTGGCCAGAAAAGGCCTCGTTACATTAAGAAATTAGTGTCCCTCTTCTTCACGTTCTTTCTCTCCTCTCAGTGTAGGAGATGACAAATTCTCTGTCATGTCCCAAAGAGTCATGTTGCACCATTAGGAGGAAAATGTGTCAGAGTAAGCACGAAATCTTATGGCCTTGCCTTTGAAAAAGACAACTTTTCAAGCAATAGTTTGACCTAGAAAGGTTTTCTAGGTCATTTTGATTTGGCATGTATGTCTGACCTACTAAATCTAACACAATAAAATTACAGGGTTTGTTTCAACCTGTCGGTGTCAGATCATTCATAAATTCAGATGCACTATTTACAAAACCGCTATTCATATATTCACAAATAAGGTCTCGCTAGGCTTCTTCTGGCGGAGAAGTATTTGCCCTGTTCAACATTAAGTCATGCTGACAAAGGGAAAATGTGAAAGCTCCCTTGACAAGCTGAGCTCCCATCCTTCTCACACAGCCCTTACCCTCAAATCACACAGGATTTATGGCTGCGCTACCCCTTTCCCTGCTCTTGAAATGCCCCAAACTGGCCCGTTGCCAGCTTTTCCATGGGCTGGGAACCTCCAAGGCCTGGCCATCCTCATTCGTAGGGGTGCAGCCCACTAATCAGCACTAACATTAGCTGCACTAACGAAGCAAAGGGAAACATCAGCTGCTATGGAGATTCTCGTGCTCTGGCACCCTGCATCCCTCCTGTGAAGCCACGGGCACGGCCGTGACACTGGAGCTGCCACCAGAATGGCCCTGAAGAGTCCACCATGGAGTTCGCAAGAGGAAGAAAAGCTTTTGCTCAGCCTACTGAGCCAAGATGCACCTCAGTGGTGGTAGCTGCAATACTCATCAAGGGCATGCAAGGGATGGGTACCACCTCACAGGCTTCCCCCCAGCCCAGCTGGGCTGCTTGAAGCCTTGTGAGGGGTTTCATGGTCCTTCTGCAGCAGGGAAGGATGCGCTGTTAAAACATATCAAGGCATTACACCTGCAGACCCCGGGTTTTAACGAGATGGTGCTCATGTTCAGCTTTTATGTCTCATGAGATCTTTTTGAAGCTCATGTTTCCGGAGTCTGGGACCCTCTGCTCAGGTCCTCACAGTGTTTAAGTCAGACACCTAAAAAAATCACATTTACTAGCTAACAAGATCATTCTCTCATGCTTTCTCCACAAGCATTTAGTGGGGGAAAATGATTTCCACCAAACAGTCTGCATCTCAATTCTGAAAGTCACACCAAGATTTCAGGCCCTCCAGTGGATAAGTTTCATTTATATTTCAGCTACACCTCTATAAAAGACACAGATTTTTTTTTCCACTTTCAAATTTTTCACAACTGTTAAGAGAAAGAATCCTCTTTCTGAACCCACAGGGAGCAGCAAAAATTATACCAGTGCCACGTGGTACAACAGCCACTGACTCTGCTTCGGTTAAACTCCATCACATCAATGAAGGTTTCCTTTGTTTGAGTTTGTATTATAAAGATTTAAGCATCCTGGAGAGATGAAAACACTTAAATTTTTTACTGCTTGGCCATAATCTCTTGTTTCCCTTGGTTGCCCTGCTGCCTGTCCCTCTGCAATCCTCTAATGCTATACGTGAAGCACCTTCTCCACCTGCTAATTATAGGCTCCATTGTGCCAGATAATTCAGCCCCAGTGAGGCTGCAGGGCAGTTATGTATCACCAGGCCGCATTTTGCTGTTGGCTACAAAAACAGAATTAATCACTTTCTCTAGTCAGTAAGCGGGATGGGACACTTGTGTGCTCATTGGGAAGGAAAACAAGTTTGGTTCCTTTCAACAAAACATAATGAATCTCCCAAGAGCAGAAGGCTCATAGTTTGTATTCCTTGAAAAACAGTGTATTAATATATTTAGGAGTAAAAAAATATGTATAAATCTTTGCAAGCCATAGCAGAAACAACATGCAATGTGGTTGGATCTGAAGAACGCTGCAAGTGCTGACGCAGACAACCCCCAAGCAAACGCTTTATGTGCAAATTGCTGCTGGCCAAGGTTGTAGTTTCGGTCTGTGTGGAGATATTTACTGCAGGCAGCACAGAAACCATCACTTGGCTACATCACTTCCAACCATCCATCTGGGGTTTGAGAGCAGCCTGGGGACATGCTGCCCACCAACCCCTGCCTGCACCTGACAGCCCCACAACCCACCACGACACCTGAGTGTATTTAATTATTTTCCTCTGAATTCAGAAATTAGGCTAACTCCCTCCTGGGGAGTTTCTGGCCTCCCACTGCCGCTGAGCCATGGTCTGATCAGCCAGTGAAGGGGATGGCATCAGTCGCATCACTCTGCTTTTCTCCAAGGCTTCCCAGCCAGGGTCTCCAATGATGTTGGGGGAGAAGGACCAGGGCAGTCCCCACACAGCACCAGGGCACAGGATCTTCGAATTCAGACCACCCGCCCCAAACATCCCCATCAGGGCAAGATGTACTGAAGCATTTTATTAACAGCTTAAACTCCAGCTTACGCCACAGTGAGATCATTTTTAGCTTTTCCTCTCCAAGCCCAGCCTTTGAGCAGTATACTGGGTCAAAGCAACAGGGAAACACCAATGAAGCATCTCCAGCCCAAGGCAACACCAGAGCCAAGCCCTGCTGTTAAATGCGGGAACCTTCAGCCTGGAGAAAAGAGCACGTGCTGTAACACATCCCCTGTGAGCAGGAAAGCCAGAGGACTGAGAACCAAGTGACAAAGCACAACCCGGGCAAGCAGGAGGCATGGCGGGAAGAAGCAGCTTTCGCAGAAGACCTTGCTGGGACCACAGGAGACACAGGAAACAGAAAAAGGCTGAATGGGTTTGTTTGCAGCAGCCTTCTCCCCGCCCTGCTGCCTTGCAAAGCACAGAGGAGATACCTGTATTAACTCCTTTTTAAGTACTAAAGAGATGGTCAGCAATAAGACAGCAGAAGAGGGGATGGACTGGGTAATTCCCAAGGATATATGTTCCCACGTGCTGCTGGGGCCACAGCAGCTGATCTGTTCTTTGCGTGATGCCCAGCCTCAACAACCGAGGAGGGCTTGAGCCAGTGAAAAATGAAGAAAAAATTTCTAGTGGGCATTATCTCAGTATCAGGCCCAGCAACAGGCACCTAAGTGAGGTTCCTGTAAGCACAACCCACGGGTGATGTCAAACAACACCTGAAGAAGCAGGCGGCAATGCTGTTGAGGAGGTCGGTCTGCCTTCCCCCAGAGAAGGCGAGCGCCGAGTTGTTCAGTCTGCAGGTAGATGAGGGTTAAGACATCAACTCCTAGGCCTGCAAAAGGTAAAGCAGTGCCTAGTTGCTGGAAGTGGAAACCCATGAATGTTATTGCCCAACGGTCCCAAAGGAACCTGTAAAATGTCACAGACATGAAATCATCAGCAAAAGCAGCTGCTCTGCAGAAGAGCTCTGGGTTGGCAAACACCGCATCTGTCCCTAAGAGAGGCTTGGGAAGCAAACCTGCAAATTGGGAAAACTTAAGCCTTGTGGTAGGGTGAGGAAGACTGGTGACCACAAAACAAACCCAGAGGATGCATAGGAGATCATGACAGTCCCACACTGCAGCACGGTGCTTCTGAGAGGGGAACGGCACTTCTGCAGCTCACCCTCCATGACCGAGGGCCACGGGAGAACCGGCTGCTCAGGTGTGTTGATGCTTTCCAAGGTTCCTTCTCAGAGCCCTCTACAAAGAAAGGTGTAAAGCTTTGAACCTACCTCAACTTGAGGTTCAACGCAACTCAGTAAATTCTTTGCACCAGCTGCCACTGCCATGGATGCTCTCAGCTGAAACTGCATTTAAATAGAGTTGTTCTGCGAGGAACTAACTTAAGCTTAAATTAATACAAGACTGATCTCCAATGCCTGAAGAGTTTCCATCCTCAGCCAATTTTCAGTTTAACCAAACTGGGGTTTAGACGTAGGTGACTGTCCACGCAAACCCAACACTGCTGAGGGCCATGGCCAGACTAAGCACACAACTTGTTTTTCAAGACTGAAATAATTAACAACGTACCAAGAGAAGTATTTAACCAGGCCTCCTGTTGCTTAATATCTTTATTAATGACCTGGAAACTAGGCTGCACAGTGAAACAAAGTTTGCAGATGAAAAGAACGTTATTTAGGTTAATTACAAATGAGGAAGTCTTGGGAATTTCAGAGCCACCTAACCAAGCAGAAGGACACATCAGAGCAGGAGAAACCCTGTGCTGACAAATGCAGAACAGTCCACGGAGGCAGGAGCGATTTGAAATCCTTCTAGACTTTAGCAGGGTTTACATTAACTGAACATTAAGTGATAAGCCCAACTATCACATCTACCGCCCCATGCACACCTCTGCTGAAAGCACAGCAATATCAAAATGATAGAGTGCAAAAATAACAGGTCAGAAAATAATAGAGAAAACACTGTAATGTTGTTCTCCAAACTGTCAGCCCGCACTTGCTTCAGGTGCTGAATTCAGCTCCACTCACCCTCTTCTCCAAGGAGAGAGATGGGAAAACAAGGGCAGAAAGATGGGAAACCGAGGCCCTGGGGCAAGAAAGGACATTTGAAACATGGAGATATTTCATAGAAGAAAAATGGAAAAGACCCCATTTAATCAAAAGAGGAGGTGGAAGAGACCCAATGATGACGTACAAAATCATTAATTTTGGCAAACCGCTCGATGCAGGGATACGTGTGCCCAGCACAGGGGCCGTTCCCGTGCTCCCTTGGGAAAGCACAGGAGTGGGCACTGGCCAGGGCCCCCAGCACGCAAGGAAAAACTGCTCTAATCCCACCTGTAATGGGCTTATTTAAAGACTGTTTCCCCACGTGTAAAATATGGATAATTGTGCTCATCCCTGGCACAGCAACAATATGTTTCACTATGCTCCTGCAAGGAGCAAAGCACACGTGTCTGCTGGAAGGAGAAACCCTCTGCAAACAAAACTATGTCCTGCCATTTCAGTTTCATATCTCCAAATAACAAGTTTTGTAATGCAGATGCAGCTCTCACTCAGGGCTGGGTCAGAGGCACGATTCATAGTGAAACAAATCAAGGCTTTGATCACTGAAAGCAGAATTTCACAGCATGCCAGGCTAAAAAAATACTTATAGATCTCAAAGCAGAAGACAATACTTATAGGAAAACAAAAGGGGACAAACTCACCTCTGGCTTTAGATTTATACCTATGAGAAGTTTCACTCCCCTTATCTAAACAACCAAAAAAACCCCACAGTGTTTTCAAGACTGTTCATTTCAGGGCACTAAAATCACATTCTGAGCCAAGAAGCATGAGAAACTTGTAAGCCCTATAAACCCAGCCCTGCTTCGGGTGATTTTGGGGGCTTTGTTTCCACAGCTGTTTTCTGTACTTCAAGGAGACACAGCTCTTCCTTTCCACAAGGTGATAGTGCACCTCAACTGCTTCAACCAGGGGGGCAAAAAAACCTGGCTGGGAGGGAAGGGAGCAAATCCAGGTGCCCAGCAAGGACACATGAAATCCCACCATGAGGTCCTGCCTCCTGATGCTCAGTGCCAGCTGCTCCCCCTGTCCCAGGTGCAGTGATGGCCAACGGAGCAGCACATGGACCTTGGGGACCAGGGCCCTGCTGTGCATCAGTATGGTTTTTATAGTCAGGACAAGGCAACTGTGGTTGCACCAACAACACCAGAAGATGAGCAGAAAAGCTGGGTGTATTGCATCATTCTTTGTCTTGGCGTTATCCATCATCAACAAAGTAATCAGCAGCAGGAATGTAGTCCTTCAAAAGGGATGGCACAGGCCACAGCACTGCCAGAGCTGTTTCCCAAAACACCAGTTCTGCTGCAGGACAGGACAGACCCCTGCACACTGCTAACACCAGTGTGTTAACAAGGGACCTTGCTTTAACAAGGGACCAAAGGAGAGGGTCGTTAACTGCTGCTCCCTCCCTGGACGCATCCAGCATCAGCACTGGTGGCTGCAGGGCTGGGCAACACCTGGCCAGGCTCGTGCAATCCACCAGGGCAAGGAGCAAGGGCTGAGCATCACAAAGACAGAGAAAGCAAGACAAAACCCCAGGGTTTGGCCATTTTGGCCAGGTTTCCTTCCCCTCTCCCCATTTCCCTGAACAGGACAGCTCTTCCAGCATCACCCCAACACCCTGCACCAAACCAAGCTGTCACAGCAGGGCTTTGTGCACATGACAACAGCAAAAACAAGGGGCAGGAGGAGACAAGCTGAACAAGACAGCTCCACAGGACCGAGGCTGCTCGTGGCTGCTGCCTATTAATGGTTGCACGCTATGCAGGCAAACCCTTCCTCTGCGTATGCTGCTGCAGCCGTAGCAGAATCCTGGCAACTTTGGGTCCAACTTTCCATTAAGCCATGACGTCAGTATTTTAACAGAAATTTCTGTTTGAAGATTAAATTTGCAAAAACAACGGCAACCAGGAGAAAAAAAAAGAAGGCAACAAAGCACAAACACCCCAATGAAGCAGCCCCAAGCTCAGAGACTGTTCAGCTCCACAGCACGTGAAAGCAAAGCCCATGTTTCCAAAAACAACCACCCAACAACAAAAAACCAAACCTCCTGTCATTCAAATGGTATTTGAAAGTGAATGAGAATGCCAACCAATCAACTCCACGGCAGGATTCAAAGAACAATATATCCAAACCTCAGTGCTGCGGCCAAGAATATATTTGCAATGCACGAAC
Source organism: Falco punctatus (assembly GCF_963210335.1). NCBI lineage: Eukaryota > Metazoa > Chordata > Aves > Falconiformes > Falconidae > Falco > Falco punctatus. The sequence goes on from NC_137590.1 coordinate 2,650,802, forward strand.
ACTACAGCAGCAGCAACAGAAGCCGTTTGCAAGAGTAAATGAGGTTATTTTGGCAGCAGAGCGGATGTAGCAAACAAGCCACTTTAACTGAATATGGTAAACAGAGATGGAGTGATTATAGCAAGAATGAATGTAATAGGGTTCTGAGCTGCTTTGAATTGCCTCGACCGACCACAATATCTGATAAAACCAATGGAAAAAGTTCTGGTTTCCTCTTGCATATAATTGATTATCATACTGAGATCTACTGTTTTATATACACACACACTCACAGCCCTCTGAAATTCAGTTACTTGGGGATGCTGCCAGAAATAACCCCGAGCAGGAGCAGTTAGATGGTGTTTATTTTTGTCTGGGGTCACAGACCCCAGAAGTGAGAAAGGATGCAAAGCCCTCTCCCAAAATAAGCACCTGGGAGGTTTGCTCCGAGTAGCTGAGATGTAACGGCTCTGATCCATGCACAACCAACACAGCTCCTCACTTGCTTTTAAGACAGGGAGGGAATAATCCCTGGTGAGGGGGAGCATGCTGCATGCCATTAATTAGATCTACCTCAGGGCTCTCTTCCTTGACAGAGAAGCACTGGCTTCCATTTATTAAAACAAAAAAAGATGCAAAGGTGTCATTGGAATTTCCCCAGCACCAAGAGCTGGCAAATGAAGATGATGGTGAACAGAAGAAAGTGGCCCTGGTGCAGACCTGTGCCTGGGGAGGGCTGTGGGATACAGCCGGGTGACGGGAGGGCAGTGATTTGGGATTGAGAGGATGGTGAGGGCATAAGAGCATCAGGTCTGGGATGACATTCCTCTCGCACAGCTGTGGCACAGGCCAGAAGAGTTTTGCATAGGCCAGTTTAGACCTTTGCAGCATCCCATGGCTGCTCCCACCCCAGCCACAAAAGGCATCACTTTGCCGTGGCTTTTGCCAGAAATGATTAAAGACAAAACCAAAACAAAAACAAGCAAAAGAAAACTCAACAGGACCTGCAAGCTCTGCTTGCTGCGGGAAAGGCGAACACTGCAACCAAAATGTGCCAAAAAGCCTGGCGGGGGTGGGGGGGTGGCCCGGGGCTCGGGGGGTGCCGGGAAGCACGGCAAGCTTGCCCGCCAACAGTGGGAAGGAGCCAAATATCCACACAAACAAGTTTCCCGTCTGAAATTAATTTACTTACTGAAACAGCACTCAGCAAAACCTGTGATTAATATTTTCCTCCCCAGGCTCCTAACATGACAAAACAATAATTAATGAAAGATGAAACTGAATTCGAGTTACAGTAAGTGTAAAAATATTATTGTTTCTTTCATCTTCCTTCTCTTTATTCCTCCCGGTGGTGGGAGACACCGAGCCCCGTGCACGCTGGGCGCCTGCAGCACGGGGTACGCTCGCTGCCTGCCCTGCTTCCCAGCACAACGCTCTGTGCTTGTGGGAACGTGGGGCTGAGTTTTTGGCACCTGCCCCTGGTTATCTGGCAACCTGCGTGACAGAGGAAAACCAGCGGGGAGTTCAGGAGGAGGGTGATTGTGTAGGGGAAGCAGCATTGCAGGCACAGCAGGGAAAGAGCCCGTGCTTTTTGGTACTGCGTCCATCCCTGCGGCACAGCAATTAAATGTGATAAAACAAGTGAATGGCAGTTGGAAGATTCAACCCTAAATACCATGTGCTGTGTTATTTTGCCCAATGTTTTCAATACCCAGCTTCCTTTTCCCTGATCCCCTCTATGGCACATCACCCCCTGGCCATGCTCAGGTCTTCTTCACACTGCCTTCATCCCACAAGGACTCACAAGCAAAGAGTAAACTGGGTTTCTAAGGGACCACTCACCGCTGGAATAAACCGGCAGAAGAGGGTTTTAAATAACAGCTTTAGCAGCACAAAAGCTCCTCTCTGGAAAGCTGAGTGTGGACATGCTGGGAGAGGGTGCCAGCCCCAGGAGCAGGTGGTGGCACGGCGCCCACGGCCACTCCTGCCACAATCCATGGCATGGCTGGGATGCTCTCTCAGAAAACCCTGTCCTTCTCAACCGGTACCTTATCAGCCAGTATTACATCTCACTTTCCTACAGCTCGTGCTTTCCCTGAGGCGATGGAGGGATGTTCGTGGAGAGAAGTCCAGTGGGGTCCAGGCACAACTCCTGCGCACAGGGCTGCCCACAGGGTGTTTCGGTAGCACCATCCCTGCAGGCGTACGCACCAGGGCGGCATCCCCACGTGTTCACAGGGATGTCAGCAAATGCACAGGTAGATGACAGATGGAGGGGAAAAAAGTATTGCTTCTTCCTAAAAATATAAGGTTGCCTTGAATTCTGTTTACAGAGCAAATGTTCAAATAGATCATTTGCTTAAGTTTTTCAGCAGACTTTCTCAAATTGTCATTTTTCTCTGTCTCTCCAAAGCACAAATGTATTGTGTTTCTACAATTAGAAAACACAGTAAGTGAGGCCGGCCAGAACGAAAAAATATTGTGAAAGTTACACTTGCATACACATACACACGTGCATGCAAATTCACACACACATTCAGTGTTATACACTTACATATTTATGTCCATATATATGTAACACCATACCCCCACATACACACCTGTCTACGTATGCATGCAAACATCGAGCCCCTCGTTCCCTCCACTCCCCACTGCGGGGGCAGCAGGAGCACAGGGCCAGGCAGCCCCCTGCTCCCACCGGCCCCCCTCAGCACAGCTGCCCCTGCCCAGAGCAACAAAGCAAACCTGGCTCGTGGGCAGCAGAGCAGACCCCACTGCATTGATCCAGCTGCAAAAACCAAGGGAAATTAAGTATAAGGGGAAAAACCCCAATTCCAGCTCATCTCCTTTTTTTCCTTACAGTTAACATCATCTGTGGAGGAGCACAACCCATATTTGACTCACACAAATAAAAGCGTCTGTTGATGCATGTTCTCCTCTGTGAGGGTTGTACAAGGCAGGGGGACATGTCACTGTGATGGCTTGTACTTTCACTAATGACTCCAAGATCAATGGCACAGCAGATGAAGAAGAAAGTGATTTAATTTTCAGATCAACAGATTACACAAGTACACAAAGTATTCCATGTCAAACAAATGTGTTACCTTGATTCCTTCCATCCTTCAGCTGAGGTAGCAGCAAAATGCTATCACATTGCCCATTTTTCATTCCTTCACCACCTCCAAGACCCTTGGCTACATGAAAGGCCCCACCAGACTTATTTTTTATGTAGAAGACACAAAGCTGATGTAGTCAAAGTCCCTTGCTAGTAGGGGACTTTAGTTGTCCTGATAATTGCCCAGACTTGCAAAACACTTGGGAAAGGAGCACAAAGAAAGAGGAAAAATAAAAACTTTAAAAAATAAAAAGATCCATAGTAACTAAACCTTGACATATGGGTCCTGGGGAGCACAAGGACCAAACCTAATAATCAGAGGCACGTATTTGAAAAAAGTGGAATTAGCAGGGGCAGACTGCACCGGAGCACTCAGGAGAAGAGCAGGACGATGAGCTGGATGCAGGGAGGCAGGGCTTCACCCCCTGCCTTTCGCGGGACCGTTCAGTACTGCTCTAACTCAACCTGTGGCTGCAGGAGGGGAGAAGCAAGGTGAGGAACACAGCCTCCCTCCACCCTGAGCTTGTCATTATCATCATCTGAGTGCTTTTTGGAAGCCTCATTCAGGAATAGATTCAGCTGAAAACATCAGCTTCAGCACCCAACTCTTCCAGTCAGCACCAATTTCTACTCAGCATTGGGTTAAGAGAAATTTTGAGCTTGGTAATTAAAGCCCACTTAAAAGAGTTTCCTCCATCCTCAAGAGCCTCATGATTTACTGTATCTCTTACTTGAACTCACATATGTCTTGTATTTCCAGACATTATGTAATGAGGTTTTTGTGGTCCATAGAGCTTTCTTACTCATCCTCTTGCTGGTGCAGCCAATAACTACATGCGCAAACATTTCTAGGAAAGTTTTCAATATTTTACACCAGATACTCCAAAAATTGTCACGTCATACGCACAGGCACAAAACCCACCCCAAGCTATCTTAACATTTCATGGCAAGCCAAGGTTAAAATGGTCCAGACACAACCAGTTTACATTCTGGTGGCCCCAAACTGTGGGAACTGCCTCAGCCTTGTTTCTTACACCCCTCAAACTGCGTTTTACGGCACTAAACCTCATGGAGGAGTTGTGGGAGATCACACGGAACCCAGGAAGGTGATGGTTACCCAAAGGGTCCTGTGCCTGTTTAAGGTCACGAGGAGCGAGGGAGAAGCATTTCATGCTCGCCCTCTCCAGCGGCACAGCTCACGGCAGGGCAGGGCCACCACGGGCTCACAAGAGCAGGCAGTCTCCTATTCCCCTTTTAGCTACAGCTGCTTTTTCTCAGAGAGCATCTAAGACTTGAGAAAAGCACATAAAACTCTGAAACTGTCCTCGAGTCTACTAGGTCACAAAAAGAGAAGAACACAGACACAAAGATACAGGGTGACAATTGCAAGTACCTACCGATACCAAAGGGTGCAATTCAGTTTGGCCAGTCTTTCCATGTACAAACATTCGGCTCCCACAGACTCCTACATGCCCCACTGGAAACCAGCACCTGGCACGTGGAGATAACTGGGCTGATCTGGTCATGATTAAACTGCACTGAACTTTCTGCATCAAAACCAACGGCATCGCCATCCAACACGGACGGGCCAGTTTTATCTACACTGTGATGGACACCTTGTGCGAGGCTGCTCATCTTTTTGCTAGCAATAAGAAGGATCTAGTTTTCATAAGTACTAAAAGCTCAAGCTCCACTGAGGCCAACACGCACAGCCAAAGTTCCTAACGTCTAGGAAAGAGCTTGCAATTAAAGGGGTTTCCTAAAGTCTGGTCTCAGTGTACCCACTTAGACCCCCAGGCACAAAGAAAAGTCTGTGCATCCACTGCCATTTGTGGATCTAATTAGCTATCACTGAGCCCTATTAGGACCTCAACACTATCGCAAATCAAATGCTCAGGCAAAGGCTGTGAACTGCAAACATGAAAAGGGAGGCCAGGGTGGCACTTTTGACCAACATCAGACATGAAGCCTTGTAACACACAGAGAAGTGCCCTTGCCCGCTGACATACTTGAGGAACCACCAGGCTCATTGCGCCTCACCTTGCACTGGCCAAACTGGTGGCTCCCCACGCTCCAGATCTTCCTTCCAACAGGGGAAAAGCAGCTCTTCCTATAACTGTGTGTCAATAAATACATAAATAAAGTCCTTCACACATCTCCCTGCTGGAGGAATAACCAAGCAAATAGCTATTTGGTGTACATGGTGCCTCTGCCACGCCAGCGGTGATGGCTCTAACCAGTATGGCTGCTGTCAGGTGATAAATCAGGTGCCCTTTAACTCCACAGCTGAGCGATGCACACCCCACAGTACTGAAAGCACAAGCTATAACCGATATTTTTACTGACAGGTGATAAATCACATGCCCTTTAACTTGCATGTACCAGTTGCAAATTTAGTTAATTAGAAATTCATACTCACTTCTTTTCATGTATTATTTCCCGCTTGATTTACATGAGCTGTTGTTCTTTGAATGCTTCCTGGGATTAAGGCACTCGGATGCTGAGCGAGCACGAAGCACAGAACTTCGCTGCAGAGCACCACGACCTCTAGTGCTTTGCAATCTGGAGAAATTACTGGCAGTGCAGAGAATTGCAGCAATGAAGAGCGACCAAAATGTTTTACGGACATGCCATGAGAAAGTGGCTCCCTGCCAGCAAGCCCAGCAGGTATGGCTTGCACACGTAAAACCAGTGCTACCACCGGGAGCCTTCCCTGAAAGTATAAAAGAGACTCTTTCTCAAGCCTGTAGAAACACAGCTTTTGCATTTTCACACGTTGCATTGCAAATAGCTTTAAAAAGATCATTCCTAGTTGCTCCTGGAGGTCTTTTGCTAACCCCTGGGCAGCCTCAGCCTCTCACAGCACCACCACCATGACACTCGGTGAGCCCAGAGCGCTCTCCCACAGCATCAGTGAGGGAGAGCTCGCCAGTGCCCTTCTGCATCCTCCAGCACCCACTCTGCTGGGTGCTGGTGAAGGAACTGCCACCCACTCCACTCACCCTGCTTTACAAAATCCACACCAGAATTTGTTATTCTCCTCATTCTGGCAAATTATACCAACTCCCATTTCCAACTATTTTGTCCGCATTTTTCTATGAACACTTTTGTGCTACCAATAGTATTTTCAGCTTTGCTACAAAAGGGCATTTATTAAAATATTCCATGACTGCAGAAGATTCATAACAGATTCAGAAACCCAGTGATAATCATAATAATTTTTTAGCACTTGTCTGCCAGACAGAATTATCAGTAGAAGTGGGGCCCTGTTATCTGCAGGAGTGGTATATGATACATTCATTATTTTTTTTTACCCTCTATAAACTTCAATTATTAATGATGGAAATTTTTCCCCGCCTATTCTTCCCTTGGTGGGAAAAACAGCCATTACTGACATTTGCTGATTTAAATCTAATCCTCCTCATCTGCATGTAGATGAGGCTCTGCTTGACTCTACCCATTGATCCAGCCAGGAAAAGGTACTCTATAACTTAATCTGATGTCAAATCATGATGTGTCCTGTAGGAAACCAGTGCTGTAGATCTCCCTGCTATAAATATGTCACCAGAATTAACTGAAAGCACTAATAAGGTCACTCAATGAGCTCCGCGGTGCACAGGGCAGTGTGAGGCTGCTGTCTTGATACTTGTGATTGATGACACCAAAAATTAGCCAGAACAGAGGGTTGTCAGCCAGCCTGGAGGCAAGGGACTCACTAACACGCTTTGCTTTCTGCCTGTGCTGGGTCCCATCCCAGCCCTGGCACTTCTGAAACATTTTACACACTTCACATTAAAACAAACAAATAAACAAACAAATATTCCTACTACTAGCATAAAACAATAGAAAAGAATTAGGAGGTCTTCCAGTTCTCCCTTCCTGCAAGTTTATCCTGCTGCACCCACTGTCTTTGGTGAGCAACTAGAGCCAGGACAGAAATCCTGGAGTCTTGTTGCAGGCAAAAATCCCCACGGAGGATGGCAGGCATGCTCAGCCTGCACAGGGACGGCATTGGGTCCTGAAAACGGAGCCCACGCTGCTCCAGGGATCAAAGTCCTTATACCTTGCTCTCTCTGAGCTGGTTTCTGCACACCACGCTCCAGCCAAGACACGCCAACCCAGGCAAGAGCCTTCACTGGCAGCTTGTACCCTCTTCTGCCCACCACCTCTCTCCTAACACATGCACACATGCTGTGGGTCTGTGGATAAAAGGTTACAAACCCCCATGTTCCAGTTTTCCTAATGCTGTCTCTCATCCTGGCTGGTTCAGCTCTGTGACCATCGCTGTTGAGTTGCTCATCACTGCCAAGATGGCCAAGGCACCAGAGCTCTCCAAGGGGTCCCATGGTGTGTCACCATACCAGGGATGCTGGGGCCACCAAGTATGGCCATATAAGCCCCTCGGTGCCAGGACTAATGGTGGAGAAAATTAAGCAGGAGCCAACTTCTGAGTGACCGCTCAGGTGGTCTTGCTCTCACGAGCACTCTGAAAAGCAGCAGCTTTTGTCCCCGGAATGTCTGCGATTCTCACAGGGGTGGGGGTATCCCTCAGCCCCAGGCTACGGTAGCCTGCAGAGCTCTGGCTATCAGCAGGTCCAGAGATGCTGTACAAGATGCATGACATCTCCAGCAGGGGAGTCCCTGCTTAATTTTCTCCATCATTAATCCTGGCACTGAGGGGCTCACATCCAGCGTGAACCAAGATTCACCACGGAGCTGCTGCTACCCCCATTCATTAGGGGTGACAGAGCTGCACCACTCAATTCATCTCCTGCTACCAAAAGACCACCAAACTAACCCCTGAACTAAAACTTGTCCTCAAATCCCCAAGAAATCCCCAGGAACACTCATGACTTTCCAGAGCACACCAGAGCTGCTTAGATTTCTTTCCACTGTGGTCCTTTTCAAACAGATGATGTTGCTTTTGGCGCCTATCCCAAGTCCATGTGCTTCATCTCACTGTGGCCATGTCCAACCCATGCCAACTGCTGGGAGAAGTGTCCACCACAGCTTGGAACCTTCCTCTCGCTTCCCAGGTGGAGGCATACCCCCACCCCTGCAGGAATCAAAAACATTTTGAGGACAAAAGCTGCAGCTTTTCAGGGTGCCGGTGAGAGCTGGCCCACCCCAGCTATGGCTCAGAAGACTGTTCCAGTGAGCAGAAGCAAAGGGACAGCTGCGTTGGGGTATTCACCTCATGCACGGCTCTTCCAGTGCAACACTGTTTTCCTTTACACATGAACGGGCCTCGCACATGAACAAAGCACTGGGAACGCATCTGACCAGCCCTGAATAACTGCCAGCCCCTGAGCACATGGGTCAGCCCCGTCCTAGCCACCAGGCACTCGTGACACAGCTTGGTTCTCTGCCCGAGAGGCAACTTGGACCAAACCATCATTCCTACACCTGAGCAGCTGAGACAGTGCCACTTGGTGTATCAGCAGGGATGCAAGAGGCAGAGCTGCAAGCCTGTCCTCCAAAGCCATACAAGATCCCACGTGTCCCTGGAAGAGTCAGGAGCCTGATCCACCTCCAGTTATATTCACAAAAGTCAAAACCAAGCAGAGGACCTCAGAGGTCAACAGGACTGCCAAGTCCAACCAGCCCAACCCTCCCAGCACTCCTGTAGAGCAGGGCTCCCTCTCAGGGTTATTCTCCTGGCTATACATTGTGCTGGATGCCTACAAAATGGAGATGTTGAATCAGTCCCTCCACTCAACTGAGTGCAACCAAAGCCATTACCGGATAGGGTCTTTTAGGGCCTCTTCAGCTTGTGAGCTGGGTCTCCTCATTACAAACCAACCAGCCAACCCAAAACAGCTTCAAGAAACATCAGAGAACCAAAATCCGTTCAGATTTCAAGCCTGACCAGAAATAGCCGGATGGGGCAGTGAGCAAATTAGAACAGAATCCAGACTTGAATTTACTGGAATCTTGCCCATTTTAGAGGGCTCATAAACACAACAACTCTTCGGTAATCCATCATCCTTAAAGCCAAGAATGTGGGTTATCCTCAGAGCTGCTGTTGCGGGAGCGGTTGTGGTGCCACAGAGCAGTTAATGCTGGGAGCCAGGTGTTCAATAATCCCCGACCACAGAGAATATTATAATTGTTAGCACTGTAATGATAGCGAGCGATTTTAACAGGCGGCCTGTATTAACAGACTCACCTTAAGCAGAGGAGCAGGCAGCATTTTCAAACAGCATCTGGACTCATCCTCATTATTTACCTGAACAGATGTTCACTGTGATACTTCCTGAATCCTGGAGCTGGATATTTGTCAGCGTTAATGGGATTTCCAGGAGCTAGTTTGCTTTAGGAGCTCATTTTCTTATTCAAATTGTAACCGTCACCATTTTCTGTTTTGTGTTGCCTCTTTCGCTCATGATTATCTTCCTGGGTTTTCACTTTTCTCTGGGTCACTGAGTGCGGATCTGTTCTAATTACTGTCATTTTAGCTTTTGTGCCGCACTCCGTCACACTGGGATCCGGGCTACATAAATAAGTAATACAGCTGCTCTTTGTAGTTTCTGCTAACCAAGACAGAGCCCCGCTCATCTCGTCTCACGCTGGGGGGCTGTGCCAAGAGCTCACCTGAACCCCAGCCTACGGAGGAGCCCACTGCCCTGGCCAGTGTTTGGCTTCCCCCCACGTGGGTTTTTGCATCGTTTCAGTCGCCTCTGCTTAGACACGGATGCCCGACTTCCACTGCAGCTCCCTGGTGCGGATGCTGCTCTGCCTGCCCGAGGGTATGAAGTTATACTAATAGGGATCACAGGGTAGCAGTCACTCTAAAGGTTTGCTAAATTAACAGTATCATTGCAAACACCTCATGCCTTATGGAAAGGCTTAAATCAACACCGAAATGCTGCCTAGCTGGGGAGGCTGCAGCCCTCCGAGTCCAGTGCTGGTCCAGAGCCACGTGCCGTACACAGAAGCATAAAAGCTAATTGTCTTTAAACCCTCAAATCCTCTCTGTTTGGGAATTGACAGCCCTTCACCATCAGAACTTGCATTTTTCTTGTGCTCTCGCAAATGCTATCAGAAGAGGAAGGCAGCAGTTATGGGATGCGATAGAACTGCAGGATAACAATCTGCACGTGATTACTTCAAGTGTTTAGTGTGTGTGGTGGCCAAAACAATGAGGGCGCTGCTGCCCCGGTCCCTCTTGCCGGGTGCATCCTTCCAGCTTCAAGAGAGAACACATAAAGTAACTGCAAGGCAAGGATGTGCTGCTGCATCACGAGCTGAAGGGGCACAGAGCTCCTATCAGGGCTAATGCCCGAACACCCCAGCTGACTACAGAGAATTGAGATGTGCTCCTGACCCAGGGGAAGGGCTGGCAGAGGTGCCTTTTAACAAGACCCAGCTCCCGTGGCCAGGAGGACAAGTCGTTTGAGAGTAAAGGGATCAGAGCTGTGTCAGCCAGGTGCAGATCCTGGTGACTGCAAGGAAGATAGGACCCTACCAGAGGGAGGATGCTCAAATATTTGGTAAGCAAGTCAAGGATGGGAATACACATGATGTGATGGCCTCAATACTGCTAGATTTCTTTAACATGTGTTTTTTTTCTGTAATAAATAGTATTTCCATTAGGAGAAGCTTCACAGGGCCAGCACACACAGCCACTGCTCCCAGGAGTGGTACACAACTGCTGTCATGCACCATTGGACCTGCTGCAGCTGTTAGTGCTGCCCCCAACATCCTGGGGTCGGGGGGCGACAGCCACGATGCAGCTCAGGGCACCCGGCAGCAACACACCTTTGCCCACAGCAGGCACCCCAGGAGGGGCTGGCAAGGGCTACAGAAGCAGTAAGCTGCATCAGACACCTTAAAGTAAAAAAAAAAAAAAAAAAAAAAAAAAGTATGAAATTGCAAACAAGACTATTTAATGATACCTATTTTTTTCTTTCCCCTTTCCAGGAAAAGCCTTTGCTTTCACCTCTCCTGATGCAGCTCAGGACAGCTGTCAGGATGCAGAGCAACGCTTGAGGCTGCTCATTCAAGCTGGCTCCAAAGCTGCTTCTTGCAGACACTTGAAGGAATGAGCGTTCGTTTATTCAGCTGCACACCAGTCACGCAAAACCCAATAAATAACCACACTGAACCGCTTGCAAACACCCAACAGGTTGGAATTCAGTCACACAAAACGGCTCTTCAAACAATACCTCCAGGCACACACACTCAGTAAAACAGAACAGTGTTGACACCCCATTTGTGAACAGGCAGAAGAATCACAGTCGCGCAGGAACCTCGTTCACAATTACAAGCTCAGCCTGTCCTGCTGGCAGACGAATTGGCGGCAATTCGGCATGTCCTTCAGTTGGCATCTGCCGCAGGCCCGCCGTACAGGGACCTGCTGCCTTGCACCACGTGAGAACGGTAGAATAAGCTATTTTCAGAGAGGCCTCATAATTCAAGAGAATCTTATCTAGGGACTTTGTCTTTATATCTTTACCAGAAACATCCTCCCGTTTATCTGATAAGGCGCAGATACATTTCTTGTAACGAGATGCCACGGCCAGCAGGAGCTGGCACCTCAGCAGGCGAGCGCAGACCCGGCCAGCAGGGCCAGCTGCCCCCGGGCAGACCTGGCCTCACTGGGGGCAGGACAGGGACCTCCCCGTGCCCTGCTCCGCCGCCAAGGTGGGCTGCCTGCCCTGCTCCAGCCAGCCATGCTGGCAAAAGCTCCAAGGCTGAGCAAAAGCATGGCACGAGCGGCACGACCAACAAACCAACGAGCAGCATCTCTCCCAGCGTGCTCAACGCCAGGCATGAGCAGTGACTAACACCGAGCGTACCCCCACCAGAAAAAGGCCAATGCAAAAACCACAACCAAGCGTCAGAAGCATTAAACTAAGAGTCAACGCTCCATCGCTTGCTGGCAAAACGGGAGCCAAAGGTTTAGACGGGACTTATGCATTTTTAATCCATTTTTTCTTATACTGGTAGTTTGGTAGTGTCACTTGAAGACAGTGCAAGGCTGCAGAGAACAAAGTCGTCTTGTAAGGACAACACCAGCTAGACTATCATTTCCCTGAATCAGCAAAAGCTGCTAAACCTCTTTCTCAACAAGATCTATGCTTGCAACAACATAAGTGCTTGTTGCATTCCCTTTTTTTCCAGTAAGAGCGTCACCTTGTTACCATCATTTAATAGCAGAATATTGGAGAGGCCACATACCTCCCATTTTTCAACTACAGCAGACCTTGAATTTCATCTTCCTCTCTGCTCTCAGATTTACTGTCAATACCCACATGCCAACTTAGTCAAGCAGTCATATCATTCTAGTTTCAAGTAATCCTGTGCTGTAGGATTTGCTGCAGCTGGTCGGACCAATTAGCTCAACACCTTTCCTTTGGAAATAACCACTGTGTTGTGACGCTTCAAAAACAGCTCAGAACACCCCACAGCAGAAGGTGAGATGTCTGGATAATGACACAAATTAAAAACACATACTGCCTGGAAGTGCAAACGGCTGAAACAGCACCAGGGGAGCAGCCCTGACAGGCTCTCTCGCTGGGTGTCAGCAGCCCCTGGGCTGACATCCCCAGCCACAGTGCATGAGCAACAGGAACACCAACAGTGTGTCCAAAGTCACGTATCAACGAGGAAAAATAGTATGAAGCAGAAACATTCCTTGTAATGACCAAAAATAAAACCCAAACCCATGTGTCAGTTACTGGTTTGTCCCTCTGAGTTGAGCATAGTGTCTCTCCAGTATTAAGAGTGACCAAATGTTTATTTACCTCCCAGCAGAAGACCGGACAGCACTTTGTGCCCATACAGGAGGTACCAGACTCCCACAGGCACTTGGAAATCCCAGCCTTGCTGACCGAGCACAGCAACCTGCCAGCCTCATCCTGCAGCTCATGTTATAGCCATCAGTCAATACTAATGCCAAACCCGTGGTGTGTTACACACGCACTACTGCAGAAAGGCTTTTAAAAGTCATTTAATATCCTTGCTGGAGGTCACATTCAGACCTGGCACGTGCACATGGGTTCGGAGCACACTCGCTTACGCCAAGCAAGAACGCGGCCACTAACAGCACAAGCTGGGAACAGCAGTTACAAACTGGCCAGAAAAATTTCTGTCTTCTTTCATGCAGGGCAAATAGAAAAAAAATAGAAAAGAACAAATCAACAGAAACGGTTCATCAGATAGTTATAGCTAGCTAGAGACAAAAAACCACAGCTTCTGAAAGCTCGTGCACGGTGAAGCTTCTGGGGCACTCACCTCCTGTTTTTGTTTCAATTAAGACAAAAGCAGAGGGTTTTTCAGTTTCTGTATAAAAATAAAAAGAAATTACCAAAGGTCAACCTAGGGCCCTGGCCGAGCAGACTGCAGCACATGGCTCGCATGAGTGGGCACAGCCACCCTGTGCTTTACTGGTCTTACTGGAGGCTACCCCGATGTGTACAACACAGCAGCCCCCTTGCACGGCTCTCCTCACAGCCCGTTCAGTCCTGCGTTTGCTGCAGCGAAGTTCCTCCCTCCCTGCCAGAGCAGAGCCTCCACAGCCACCTTCCTTCCATCTGGTTTTCTCCCCTTTGTTCCCCAATTTCACCACGGTCACATGGATGTTGCTTAATACCCCACAAAGTGGCTGGTCCAGAGGGATCAGGGTGTATCCTTTTTTTGGAAGGGGGAAGGAGCATCCAACATACTTCTCTTCAGGTAAAAAAAAAAAAAAAAAAAAAAAAAGAGAGAGAGAGAGAGAACTGTGATGGAGCGAGGTCCTGGCTCCCCAACCTGCCACCTACATCACCAGGGAGAAGCTCCCTTGCTGGCAGGTTACAGATTGGTATTAAATACTCAGCATCTCTGTTGACTGCAGAATCACCTCACATGCACTGTGCTCCATCTTTAGTTACACCTGGGAAAGCCTCAGCCTGCCAGGGCAGAAAATTGGAACTGGCAGAAAGACCAGGCAGGAAGAAAAGGCAGAAGCAGGCTGAGCAAGAGCACAAAGGCAGCCGTGCAATGAGTCTAACACAAAGGTAAATGCAGCTTGCTGTCCCAGCCCCTCGCATCTCCCTTCACCATCGTTCCTCCTCAGTGCTGCCTGCTCAGCTCACTCCTGCATGCTGGGCTTTCCCAGAGCCTGTCCTACAGGGGTGCGAACCAGCTCACTTGCCGAGCCCAGCTGCCAAATGAGTGGTGCTCCGACACCCCACACATCTGCCAGCCCTCTTCTCCCAGGTAAGGATTGGGGCTCAGCCTGCAGCCGCTGCATGCTGTGTGCTGGGATCGCCCTGGGGTCTCATCCTGTGCTGGAAGGATCCAGGCAGCCCAGAGGGCAGCTCTGCCCATCAAGGAGTCCATAGGGTTTTATGATGCTTTTTCAGTTTTTCTTACAGTTTGATGGCACCAACAAAGACAACAGGAGCAGGACCACACTGCAGTTTGGGGCACCGAAGACCAGCTGCGTTGGTGGGGCAGCACAGGTCAGGTGTGGTTCCCTCTGCTGCTGGGACACCCAGCACAGAGGCACAGGCCAGTGCATGCTGCCGTTCGCCCAGCACACATCTGCCCTGCTCTACCATCCATGCCCAAACAGACCTGCCAGCACCCAGCTCCAACTTCTACCAAAGGCAGGGTCTTACCAGAGTTATTTCAAGCTGCACCAAACCCAGTTACATTCTAATTCTAGAAATTCTGCAGAGCCTCTACTTCAGCCTTGGTCAATTTTAGAATCAAGATGTGGCTCTTTCTGTACCTTCCACCTGAAAAACAAGGAGAGATAGGGACAGAAAACGAAGCCTTCCTTCCTCCTCCCCGTCGATGTTTTATCACAGCAAACACCTGCCATGCAAACAGCCCTGGGAGAAACAGGAGGTTCGTGGAACTGCCTGAACAGCAACACAGACACCACAGGAAACAAAACAACCTGCACGAGGAGAAGAGCTGCACAGCAGCACAGCCCACAGTGCAAATGTTTGCGTGCTCCGGAGACAAGGCAAATTCTGCTTTTGCTTACAAGGGGGTGCGACTGCTCTGTCCCCACCAATTTCAGTTACAGCTTCTGCAAAGGGCCTTGCAAGCGGTGCAGAAAGCTTTTCTGAATATGATCAGCTTTGGGGGTTTAGGTCACAGGCAGATGCATGGCAGAAAAGTCACCGCCTGCACTCAGTGCAGCTTGTAGGTTGGGCACTAGGAACCCCCCTATGAAAGCACCTGGATTCATGGTGAGATGGTGCATGGGGACAAGGGACATCAAAGAGCAAGAAATGTGGGGAATCCTTCATTGTTTCCTCTGAAAGATTTGGATTCAGCTTGCGAGAGCTAATCAGCATCCCTCGCCTCCCCCTCCCCCTCCCCCCCCCCCCCCCGAAGTATTCTTCACTTCCTTTTTTGTTTGGGTTTTTTTTGGTTTTTTGTTTTTTTCTTCTTTTTTTTTTTTTAACCTTCAGAGAACAGAGCCAAGACCAAAATAAATCCTACTACTACCAACTTCTGCAGAGTAACAGGCTCTGTGAGAAACATCCCAATTCCGACATCTCATCATTGAGACATGTTCCTTGACGCCTGCGCTCCCAGGAAGCGGCTCTGCTGCTGCCGGGATGACACCTCTGGGGAAGTCACCATTTGTTTATCACAGAGCACGCAGGGATCAGAGAAACTGGAGGTTATTATTTCTATTTGAGACGTGATTTCAGGCTGTGAGACAATTTTAGACTGTGCAAGCCTGAAATAATTCCCTAGGCCAAATTTATACCTTGTAACAGTCAGAACTATGACACCTGCTTGTCATTTTATTAAAAACCCACATGACCCCCTGACTTACCTGTGCACCAGAGCTGTCAGCCCGGGAACCCAAAGCAGTGGTGTCCGAGAGGCCAGGCCCCCTTCTCACCATATTGGTTTGGTCTCAGTATGGTTCAGCCACTAAATGCCATGGTGGGATGGCTCTTCTCCACGGCCGCGTGCCCCCGGCTGCCTGGCAGAGCCACACTGGGTCATCCCCAAGAACCACCACCAGAAAATCCAGAGCACCTCCAGATGGTGGTGGGCAGGAGGGGAGGCAGCAGCCCCTCTGGAGCACGTTGGTATACACCCCCCGCAACATTTCAAGCATCTCCAGCTGCAGAGGACGTGATGATGCAACTATCCACCTCGACCATCTCCCCCAGCCTATTGCCATAGCTGGTATACAGCGTAAAAAAATACCCACGTTGAACAAAGTTATATAGAAGGATGTGAGTAATACCAGATCATGTTCTGCCGAGACGCTACGCACTCAGCAGTGCTGATAGGAGGCTGAAAGACCATAGTGTGTTTTGGGCAGAAACCTGCCCCTTTCTGGGAACTGGAATTTTACACCTCTGAGGACACAGCCTCGTGTCACGGCTGGAGCCATTTCACTCGCGGTTCTGTGCAGGCTGCAAGCAAGGACTGACACCACGGACACCCACAGCACTGGCTCACACAAAAGGGTCTTTTTGGGTCCACCATAGAGATAAGAAAAAGTCCCTCCTGTCTCACACTATTTATTTTACCTTCTCTATAACGATAAAACAGAACACGAAGTTGCGGTCATCGACTGCACTGCGTTCACCTGCAGCAGGAATGGCCACTGTATCTGTGATGCCCACCCTCCCCTTGCTGCTTGTCAGGACAGACCCTTTGCCACGAGATCGCCTCTCCCTGGCCCGTGCAGTGTGAGGAGAAGACCGAGTTATCCTCTACAGGAAATATTGAGAAATCCAGACTCTTTGGTAAAGTGATCCTTCCTAAGCGTGAAAACCACACACCCATGATTGATGGAGCGGCTGCACTTTCTAACAGTTAGCTCAGGCAGGCAATCCCAAAAGCCAGAAACAGCCCATAAATGAGCACGTACAACCGTCTGCAGAGACAAGGGTTAACAGTCTTATCTGGGGTCACCAGAAGAAATTCCAAGTAAAACCCACAGCACGCAGATTTCCTGCTTTCTAACCCAATGCCCTATTTATACCTCTCTTTCTTCACAATGCCAGTGACAGCTTTTTCCTCGCTTACAGGCATGTTTCCTGCTTTTTGAGTTGTGACTTTCATTTGTAACTCATTTCCATAACCTCAGAAATATAGTTTCAGTGGAAGTGTTAAATGTACTGATAAATTCTTTGCGAAACTTAAAAGTTATTGGCAGAGAGAATGGGGGCAATTTACCCTGTACCAGCCAGTTGAAAATTATATATTTCAGGATCCTTTAACGGAAGGCAGCAAGGTTTATCTCTGACTGATAAGGTAACGCCTTGCTGCTGACAAATAACAGAGCCTATTTCCAAAATACAAAGTCCCCAATATGATAGCAAATAGGCTCATCTGTGCACAGTGACCTTCACAGTCTCAGCCTTTATCGCAGGGTACGGCGGCTAACTCCGTCATCACGTGCAGCCGCGGCCCCGCAGCAGCACCCAAACAGCCCTTGGCGTTAACTTTTCCATCTTTACATCTCGTCGGGCTGCACTTTGATTAACTTTGATTAGCATTTTTCTGCGTGCTGCTTGCACATTAACGGGGAGCACAGCATGGTCCTGCTGTATGGCACTCCTCTTATTTCTCTATTAAAAAAAGCAAGACAGAGAAAGAAGCGGAGGGGGTGGGTGGGGGGTGGGGAGGAAGAGATAAAACCCAGTCTCATCCTATCCTTCTCCCCTTCTCCCTGCCAGAGCACAAGCATCTTCAAAACCATTGACTAAACGAGTTGCACTAAATAATCAGGACACATGGGGGGACTAAAAGGAAAGCAAGACGAAAGCGCAGATTTGCTGCAACGTTTCCACTTTGCTGGAGTTAGAAACAAGGCACAAGTTGCCTGTTCAGGAACCAGATGCGGCTGTAACTGAACAGAACGGTACGGACACGAGGCAAGTGGGGAAAAAAGAGAGAACCCACAAAAATCACCATGACTTACATTAGAATCCAAACGTCGGACATGGAAAGAGAGAGGGATGGGAAGCACCTTGCAGGAGTGCAGGGGATGCTGCCTGGGAAAGGCAAGACTGCTGCGGGGGGATTGGTGCAAGTTCAATTACGGTGAAGTTAAGGAAACGTGTTATCAGATTCACCAGCACAAAAAGTATCCAGCTAAGGAACTCCGTCAGTGTGCAGCCCGCCTTCCCCGCAGGGGATGTGGGGAGGGAGAAACCAGGGACTGAGGCACTCCAAGTGAGATAAGTGCCAGAAGCATCCTTCAGGAGCTGCTCAGCAGCCCGGGCCAGGCTGATGGACCTGAGGACTGTGCCATCTCCTCCATCACTAACAGTGGATGCGACTCGTTCAGAAATACCCATGGCCAGGCAAACCCTGACAACAAAAGCTGCAGGCATGAGGCCCCTGCAAGCACACAAGGTTCCGTATGGTGACACGTCCTCCTGGCACAGCAAGTCCAGACCAAGGGGCATGGACCCCGCAGCAAGTCAGCCACCTGTCTTCACCCTTCCTCGAAAGCTTTCAGGGGTTACAAACTCAGGCACATTCATCACAGTCATGCGTCACCGAGACCGAAATAATGTTATTTCAAAAATTAAGTTGAAAACGTTAACAACCAGAGGAGTGAGGGAACAGGACTGGACGATAAAGCAGCCATCTGACCCCAGCAGAACTGCTTCCAGCCCCTGCCTTCCTACAGAAACACACACAGCTCTGTGCCCCATATAAAATATTTGTGCATCCTACATAATTTAGAATCCTATTAAATAACTTGACTCCTGTATTTTTCATAGCAGCAAATTCCATGAATTTTACATCGAATAAAAATTTAGCAATCATAGCAGTTGCTAATTTCTGTGCTGTGCTCAGAGCAGCCTTTCACTTCCCCATAATGATTTTAAAACATTATCCTGCTGTTTCCTTTTTTCTATGCCTGGCATTGAAGAGCTCTGCAAACTATTTGAATAGCGCTGCTCTGAAAAAAAAAAATTTGTAAGGGAGAAAAAATTAAATTCAATCATCACTCTACCCTCTGTGAACTGTGAAAGTCTTGGGAACATGAAAAGGTGCTTTCTAAAGGATGTTAAGCATTCAAAAGATTAGACTGCAATGTGCAATTAAATGTGTTCCACAAACCTTTGTCAGAGTACCCAAAACCTTACTTCTGCATGAACTTAAAATCCTCCCACAGGGAGCTTGTTCAAGTGGTTTACTTTAAACCTGTACTTTAGATATTCCATACCTTTCACTTTTATAATTCTTCAACATATGCTAACACTGGCAGAGTTAATATAACTGACTAATTTTAAACCCTATGATTACTGGAGCTGATTTATATAGTAGCTTCACTTCACAATACTGCGAATCATGCACGCAGTAATTGCCAAGTTCAATTTTAGCTCTGTCATACTGAAGCATTAGTTTTTATGCCTCAGCTGTTGCCTCCTCCATGCTATAGAGGTAAGTTGATAATGCAGTAGGTTTTGCTGTTAAATATCATAATATTATGATACCCCGTGTCAGATTCTTGCAAGCTTTGTGAGCTATGCATCATCTATTAACTAAATACTTTATTAAAGGAACAGTTTGAATAGGTTTCTATTCTAATTTAGCTCAGCGCACTGAATACCGGAGGCAAAAAAAACCCCAAAGTAATGATTTAATGACTGTGTAATGATTCACCACCAGAAGTGACTTGGTGGAGAGAAACACTCCCAGTCATCAAGGCTCCATGGCAAGAGCTGCAGAGGGGTCAAACTGACACCCGTACACGAATACCCTGGAGGCGAAGCCCCTCACCCCGGCTTCGGGCTGGCAGTACCTGCAGAAGCAATGCCAGGACCTGTGTCACCCCCAGCACCTGGAGCTCGGGGGCTGCAGGGCCCCGGCCGTGCCCAACAGCCGGCAGCATCATGACCAAACCCACCTTCCCTCCCATCGCCATGGATGTGGCTGGCAGCGCGCATGGAGCAAAGGTGGGACAGGCAAAGAGGGAAGGGTGGAGGAGACGGGAGAAGCCAGATGCCCCTCGCTATGAGGGGACAGTGCTCCACAGCCCAGGGATGAGCTGCACCTGCAGTGGAAGTGACACAAGGCTGCTGAGCTGCTGCTGCCTCTCAGCTGATCCACATACACAGCTGGGCATTACCAATAATCTCTGAATAGTGCTTCAATTCACCCAGCTCTTGGGCTTCACGTTTTCAGATTATTTTTTTTTTTAATGAAGTCTGCTCATATCAAATTTAACAAACGTGGGCAAACTGGAGCTGCCGCCTTTTCCCATTCACAGATGCCATTGATGCCTAAGATCAATGAAGACAGTAATGCAAACTGGAAGTCCCCATGTACTAGAGAAAGCTTCATGTCACCGAGGGACACCCAAGACACAGCTCCAGGATGGAGACTGGGTACCCCCTCTGTGTTGGGGAGGAATTCCCCATCAGATGTGGACAGGGCAAAGGAGTGAGGTCTCCGCGATGGTCCAGAGCTGATCTTGGCAATCTTTTCTATGAAAACAGCATGATGCAACAGAAAAGTGTCTTCACACCTACATGCCTATGGCTGTTGGACAGTCTGTATTCATTTTAACCCCCTTCTCTCCTCCACAGCTCCTTCATCCCCAGGCAGATGCTGAGACCCCAACCCAAGCCAAGGTGCTGGGAACCAGGGGACTCTCCTCTGATGCCACTACTCAGCAAGTGTTTGGCTATTCACTGGATTGTGGAAATTGCCTCCAGCGGCACCGTCCTTCCCACATAAACCACAGCTTTCACTTACACAGGACAGACATGCAATTCATGATATTCGCCAACAACATGGATCTTGCTCCAGTGCTAAGTTTGTTGCTTCAGAACTCAGCAAAACCCTTGCAGACAGCGTTACCAGTTCAATGGTCTCACTCCCTAGAAACCCTCTCATCGCTGTAGCAAGGCGATGAGCATGAAAGTGGATGAGCTCCTCTTCCATCTCCTTTTTTCTCCCAGTTTTCCAAAAGGAAAAGAAACAAGTTGACATGCTAAACATGCTAAATCTTGCAGGCCTGGAGAGCTGCAGCTACATCTGGTGCGGCTCAGGGCAGTGCCCAGGGTGCCTGCACCACAGGCAGCCACCTGCTCTCTGCAGCGTTTCGTACAAGAACATGGGACATTTCATACAGAGAGAAAGAGGAAGGAAGAATGTGAAAATTTCTTCAAGTGTGTGGTCACTGGGAGGAAGGAATAGGACTGATTAATTTTTCAGCTTTGGTGAGTTTGGTAAAACCATAAGCCATGTGCCTCATGCTTCGGGAGACTACATCACAAATTAATTAACCATACTGCCCAGGGAATTCAGAGGTGGAATTGATTCTTTGATTTCTAAGATTCCATTTTTGCAACTCACCAGGGATGTCTAACCAGTCCCATTTGCTTTAGAGCCTCTTCTGAAGTCAGTGCTCTTGAAGCCCAGCAGTCTGATGCAAACCGCTGGTGGCTGCATCACATAGTTGCAGGATGCGGATGGCATCTGTGTCTCCAGAGGCGGTCTGGAGCTAAAGATGAGCTTAAACCACACTTTCTCTCTTGCATCACACCTGTACTTTCTTACAATCATCTGAAGATTTCCCAGTGTGCAAACACCCCATCAAAGTGAAGGAAGACATCACAGCCCAGCAGCAATCTCACCAAGCGTATGACTTGCAAGAACAGCAATTTCCCAGCAGCCGGCCAGGGAGGACCAGTCCAGTGTCGGACACTGGCCCCTCAGCACACAGTGCAGGGCCATGCTCCGGTCTTGGGTACCATATACCAGACATGCTGGTAACACAGAACTTGCATCACTGAGATTCTTCTAAAAAATAAACCTGGAAAGAAATTCTTTGGTAGCAGTATCATTTTTGGGGGGGATCATCCTTTACCAGGTGTTTGCTCGGCGCTCTGTAGAACCCATTTCAGCTGGGGCCTTGAAACTCTGCTGGACCACATGTCATTGTAATAATACCCTACCCTAATTTTTGCAGTCTCCTAAGTTTAATCAAAGCCTCATACCCACATCAGCCACAAAGGAAGCCAGCAGAGCTCACACAGGGCTGGGGGTCTCCATTAGCACCACTACGCGCTTGCCCGTAAAGCAGATAGGGAGGTTTGCATCCTATGGGCACAGCCTTGCCACATATGCAAGGACTGGATCTTGCACAGCACTTTTAGCACACATAGCTTTGTGGTTTCACACCAGCTATGAGCTTTGTTTCACTTTTGGACAGAGAAGGGGCATTGCCACATTGCCACTGGAAACCTGTGTCCAGGGGGGCTGCAGACCAGGAGCTCCAGAGCCCCGACCTGCATGAGCAGCACATCACATGCAACCCTTCACAGAAAACACCTCCCTTCCACAGTCGAGAATTAATCTTCCAGCAGGATATCCAAGTCATCCCCACCTGCATTTTACAATTTGTAGATAATGAACTAACTGCAACACTAAGCTTAAAATAAAAACATTGACACCTTTGCACAAAGAGATCTTGACTTCTTTTTCTAATTCATTTAGCTGCTTTTAAAGTGTCACTTATTGCATCGGGAACAAAACCAACCAAAAAAACCAAAAACCATCCTCATTATTTACACAAAAGGAAAAGAGGCAAACAGGTGGCCTTAACTGCATGAGTCTCTTACCGCACTGTTATGTGACTAAACTGAACATTTACACAGGTCTGAAAAATTGTTTGCAATGGGCACACAGACAGCAGAGCTACCAGATGTTGTTCTCCTAATACTTACTATATTACATCATTGGATACTGCTTGAAAATCAACCTGTGCCAAGTTTTCAGAGGCCTCAGCTCACTTTCTACGCATGCATCTGCAGTTCTGGTGAGCCGGTTCCTGGACGCAGCTCGGATGTGGGTGCACAGAAGCCTTTTGCACCCAGGCTGTGTGTGCAGAGGGGCTGCTGTTTGTGCAAGCCGCCTCGCACGCCCAAGAGCTATTTATCCAATTACTGACACACGCACAGCATCCGCAGGGAGCACTTCCCTACTGCATCCCATGCCATGCTGTCAGACTTTGATATATTTAGGGGAAAAAAAAAAAAAAAAGAAACCCAAGAAAACTCCCAAACTGCAAATATAAGTTGGTGTTCAGATCAGAAAATAAAAGATATTTCACCAGTACTCATGTACTGACACATGGGGATGCTATGTTGAAAACATTTTAAACTTTTTTCAGCTCCCTCCACCTCTGGTTAGCACTGCTGCCCCGTCCCCTCCACTGCCTTCCAGTTTCAGATGTACGTGCTTTAACCAATTTGCTGGGGTGAGATGCTGCTTCATTGAGGTGAGTGAAGGGAGGAGGGAAGAGAAGGCGCATGAAGAATTACATCAAGAACCAGCCCCCGGAGACCTGTCTGCGATGCACATCCCCACATCAAGCTGTCAGCTCCCAGCATTCAGCCCCACCGGGGTTTATTTGCTCCAGAGGAGAAATTCATTTTGCACTCAACTAATGTAACCCCGAAGTGCTTTAAAACAATATTCCTCTGACAGAGGCATTACAAAAGCCGTTATTTCCCTGTTTAGAGTGAAGCTAAGCAAATACAAAGGTAACTTCATTTTAAACAAACTACCATCATCACAAAAAACGGATACCAAATATTCTCCTCCACCATATGGTGAATTTAACTTTATTATTTGCTCTTCTTGGAGGAGACAAACTCATTGGCAAACACCAGCTTGTGCAGCAAGATGATAGAGACGGGAAAACGCTTCCCTCAAAATCCTTTTGCTTAATGACAGTTAAGAAAGCTCTGTTAATATTTTCAATTTTAAGTTCTCTTTCCCTCTGCTTTCTAGAAGAGTGTATATTCCAATGACGCACTTTAAAAAAAAAAGTTAATGTGTAGGAATAATTCAGAAATAAGTTTTTGAAAGTATTCCTCATTGTCTGTGACTTACCATTGGGCTTCGGTTTTCCTACCCATCCCACCAGCATCTATAATGATCGGGAGGGGTCTGTGTTTTCTGTCCTAGCTGTGGAAGTCCAAAGCAACTCGGGAGCAGCAGATTTGCTCCACGGGGAGCAAGCCTGATCCTTGTATCTGCCATGCCACGATCCTACTTGTTAAGACCGTCTCTGACTTCAGTCCTATTTTACAGAGCCTGGAACTTCAGATCACACTCGGGATAAGTGCACCTGGCTGGTGTGGCGTTAACAGCGCCTCTTTCATGAGACATACAAGTCATCAAATTACAGAGAGCAAAGAGCTCTGCAGCAGCAGCCAACTTGCACTGGATTCCCTCAGCAGCTGCAGCCTAACGGGCTTTGAAGTGAGTAGACGTATCAGACACACACCAGCTGTCTCTTGCACCTCCAGAGTTACCACCAATTTACTCTGCGATCACTGTGAATTTGTAAGTTGGGTCCACCATGCTCTGAGGTTCCCCAGGCCTCCGCAACAGGCTTTGCAGAAGCATATTTGATCCCTTTGGGCAAAAAGGTCTATATGCATCTTTACATGCATCCATGTGATTTCTAAATGTCATCTTTGCTAAGCAGCATGAAGATACCTGCCACTTTACAGGCTCACCACGCCTGAAGCACCCCAAAGCTGCCACTGTTCCTACCCTGGTAGTTATTTCTTTGCAGGGAAACTCAGAGCCGAGGTGGGCCCAGGTTTGCAGGTGGCATGAAATCCGGAGACAGCTGAGCCACTCCGCAGCCCGCCGGCATGGGCAGTCCCAGGGTAAGGGCTCTGAACAGAGTGGGAGGCGTGAGCTCTTCTCCAAAAGCCAAAGGATGCCACAGGCATGACAGAACTCCAGCAGCAAATACCCTGCTGTGTGCTGCCCTAGCTTATAATGTTCTTCTGGGGTGGAGGCTCCACTGACGCACCCCCTGTGCTCCCAGCAGGTCTTTTTGGTCCTCAAGAATTTAATTTGACTATACGCAACACAAAGAAGTAGTGAAGGCTATTGTAGTTTCTCCCACTACCAGGACAGTTGCTCGGTGCTGTTGCTGAGCCTTGTGCTGATATGTCCTTGGAATTGCTGCCGAGCTGTGCTCCCTCCTGCAGCCCCAGCAGGATGCCCAGCACAGGGCACTACATATTGCTGGTGTGAGTCACAGCACCGCTCCTCAGCCCAAACGGCAACATCGCAGGGTTTTTTTCAGTAATTCAGAAATGCCCCTCTGAAGGCAACCTGTTTGGTGCTGGGGTACCTTGTAGGAGCACGCTCTGGAGTCCCGCTGTCCCCATGCTTCTGCTGTAGGATGCACGCAGATACACCAGAAGGTCCAACCGCTGCTGGAGGCTGCCAAGCACATCCTCTTCAACCTCCAGTCCCTCTGCAACGCACCACAGAAAACAGCAGCCAGGACACCAGCACAGCTTGGGCTGGATCTAGCCCCTAAACCCCAATGCATAGCTGCACCCACTGCGCTTCATCCTGAGGTTGGCAGGTGGCATTTTTTAGCTGAATCTCAAGTAACACATAAACACAGCATCTCGCACATGCAGGTCGGTTGTTGCGGGGCATCTCACAGCCATGCTGCAGTTTTCCCCAGCCAAGGAGCCACTCTGGGCACCCTTTAATTCTGTGGCAGCACGGATTAATCTGAACCTGCCACAGGAACAGATGTGCAGTTACCTTAAGTATTCATCAACCTTATAAAGGTTAACTTGTCAGCCTTTCTGCTCCAGAAACAAGTTCTGCCTTCATTTGCACCTCTGCAGATTCACCAGCTCAGAGGAGGTTTCCAAGACGTGATCTGGGCAAGTTTTATCAATGAATTCAAATCTTGAGCTAAATCAGAAGGAGGAATGGATTTAACCTAATCCCTTCCAAACATTCATCAGCATCAACTACCAGCTCAGCAGGATTTAATCCCTTTTTAATCTCTCAAAAACAGTGGAATATATGGAGAAGAGGTTGGGCACACAGCAGTGGAAGATCTCTCTTGGGTTTTGTTTCTTTAAAAATAATTCTGCCTGCCAAATCACGTTGAAAATTCATTAAGATCTTCACTAATATCACTTTCCGGTAAACAACCGGTTGCCACCAAGAGAGCACGTACACCAGAGGAGGGCCCACGCTATTTGGCACAGCGGAAGAGATGCCCATCCAGCAGCCTCTGCAGGAACACAGCATCTCCGTGAAGATGCTCCAGGAGCTCAGATCCCATTGGCTGGCTGGCGGCGAGCGCGGGGACTGCACAGGCAGGCTTTCCCGGCACCGTGGGCAGCGATGGGGCAGAGATGCAGCAAGCCACTTCTTGGTGACAGCATGGAACCACACACGTAGCATCCACCAACGCTGCTGCAAACCCAACAGCAGAAACACAGACCCCAGTGCCAAAACCCAAGCTTTGCTCTGCAGGTACCAGGCAGAAACAGCTTAAATCCCAGCCCCGAGCGACTCACAAGGTGTTTTCATGCCTCCCACTAAAACTACCACCGACAATGGCAATGCAGGCTCAGATGGCTGTGGGTGTCGTGGCCGGTGGCATCCCACCCCCGGTGGCTGCTGAGCCAAGGGGAGCCCCAGTGCAACGCGCCTGACGGCACCAGAGTCAGCGCGGGGGCGAATCCAATCCAGTGTGTTTAGGAGCACCCGGATCAGAGTGTTAGTGCGCGATTCTAGGTTTACATAACACCACCAAATGATTTTGGCAGAAACAATTGGTATTAGCAAGGAAAATGAAGCATCAGGAACAGCCGGCAGAGCAAAGAGACACCTCTTGCAGCAGCCCCCGGGCTAAAAAGAAAATAAATAACAAATGCAACAGAAGCAACACTTGGACAGCAGGGAAGAAGAGGGGAAACCTTCGCAAGGGGAAATGAGACTTGAATCATGGCTGAGATGAGCAGGGAATTAAGCTTTCCTCTTTCACCCCCTTCCCAACCCCATCGGACTAAGCTTTCTGCTTTATTAAGACACTCCAGTCAAGCCTGCAACACTCCAACAGGGCGAAGCGAAAGCCGTCTCACACAGGGCTCCAAGCTGTGAGGTCTGAGCAGCTCCTGCCGAGCCGCCTCCGGCCCTGTGGACGCTAATTGCAGAGCTCAGCGATGCCTGGGCAGGGACCCAAGGCACTGGTGTGTTGGCTACCCAGCCCCGCCGAGCCTGGCTCTGCTGCTGCGCCAGGCAAAGCACCGACAGGCGTCGTGCTCAGAAACGCTCAATCACACAAACTTCACGTTGTAACTTCTAAGTCAATTCAGTCTGGATGCTGCTGGGTTAGCAGTATCAGAGGTTTCGTTTATCCCCTAAGAAATACATCTGAAACCCCAAAGGTGGCTGGATCTGCCCCTTGGTCTCTCTAGTGGCTCCAGCTCTGGCCAAAGGGATGGGGCCACCAGTTCCATGTGGCCCAGGTAGCCCCCGTCCTGCTGTACGTGCCACACTGCCACCGGGAGCAGCTGCGATGCATATGCTGACACTCCCAGAGCAGGACAACAACCACCGGCCCTATGTCACAGCATCTGAGAACATCTGGTCCCTCGGCGCTCCAGCCTGGTGACCTAGTGATGGGAAAAGGCACACCCGCTCTTCAGAAACCTCCGGGTCCCACAGCCTTCCCGCTGTAACAGTGCTAAGCAAGGAGGCAGCCTCGAGACCTTTTTTTGCCAAGCAGAGGATCCCTTCCAAGCTGGCACCATCCCTGTGCTCATGGCACGATGACAGTGACACAAGCTAAAGCTCCAGATCCAACAGCATGTTCTTCCTGCCTCTCAGCTACTCAAGATTTCCAACTCTGGCGGCAAATGAAAAGCCCCAGTCAAGCTTCGGAACATCGTAAGACAACTGCACGAGGCGACAGGATGTTGAAATCCACATTACCCCGACACAGAGCAGCGCTTTCCAGCAAAAGGGAACCACATCTACAGCTTCACACGCAGCTTGTGGAGGACAGCTCTGGATAGCAAGACAAAGTTAATCAAACTCAATTCTGAAAAGTTTCCATGACAAACTTGGATTTGCCTGTGATACACGGATCCTGCTTTGTTAACAACTACCTCATCTTTATATTTAGATCCTGCCTGTATCCCCTGAAGTTCAGCACTCAGTCTCTGCTCCGGGAGCTTGCAGAGGAGCCAGCAGTTATACTTGAAATGGGGTACGCTCTTCTCAGTCACACAGGTTTGGTGTGCAGCACCTCACATTACAGGAAGTTTGCCCTTAGACATTATCAACATCAAAACGAGAACAGGTTGTCAGTCCAGCTGGACATAGAAAGGGACTTAATGTGGCTCCAGCAGAGCCCGCAGCCTCGGAGCAGGGAAGCTGCATCGTGGGGTGGCATCCCACTGCCACACTAGGCACAGGAAAGTGCAAGGGTGGGAGAAGTGGATGATAATTTTGTACGAGGCTGCCCTTGTTCCCAGCTCTTCACTAATTTCCTCTCAAACTTACACACTGTGACCTTTCCAGGCAAAAAATAAAACAAGTGAAACCTTGCAGTCTAACAGGAATAGTAACACATGCAGGGAAAGGATGCCAGAGCCAGCTCTGGAGCCTGCAATCTGGATCCCTGCTCCTACAGGATGTGTTTCTAAATCTCAGTCAATAGCGCCTGTTTTCCAAGGAATGAGGCATTTCACGTATTATTAACTCTAAGGCCCTTCTTGCTACAAACTTCCTATTTAGCATTTGATTGCAGCCATCACCACCGAGAGCCTCATCGTATTAGAGCAGAAACTCCACAGCCTATAGCTGGTGCAGGCTGTATACTGATGTTTTTCCCTCCTGCCATCTCAATCCCAGAGGGTGCTATTGGAATTATCTGAAACACACTTCCATAAGCCCCTTCCAGCCTAAGCTATTTTATGATTTTAAACATGTATTTGTTTCTTTTGCACTCTCACTCAAATTTGGTACCCTGCTGCCACAGACGGCTGAAGTTACGTGTTGCTATTCCCACCGGGGTTTGGTCTCCCCCAGACAAAGGCCACTACGTGCCGACCACGTCACTTACAGTGCCGCAAGTTTACAAAGCTTGAAAGACCATTTCAGCAAAGTTTTTCTCCTTTTCAAAGCCCAACTCTTAAGTGGAAAAACTGATTCAATATAGCTTGCAAAAAACCTACACTCCGATCTGATTTAAATCAAATAGTTAAATACTCCACATGTACCGCTTGGCACAGCCATGACAGAACTATCTGGTTTGCAAACAGATGGCCACCCACAATTAATTTGCCACCTCGACACAGAGACGCAGGTTGGCAATTCATTAAAAAGCACACGCCACTAGTCTTCAGTTCACTTTATGACCTGCAGCCTTTCCTCCTAGGCAGACTCTTTATCTTAAGGGGGGGTGGAAAAATACCAAACACCCAAACCACAACTACCACTGAATAACGAAAACATGACTGGTTTTCTTGGCATCTAATAAGTGTTGTTCTCAGCTCTAACAGATTTATCAGGTTTAAAACTACCATGTCGCCAACATCCGTCTGGGGTAGAGGAGACCAGACCATAACTCCAGTGCAGGTTCCTAAATATACACAGATTGAAGCCCGCGTGACCTCACTGTCTGGCTGCAGGGTTAGATCCATGGCGTTTGTTGGAAGGTTTTTCTTCAAGGGCTGTTTGATCTTCAATCAACAATGCTTATCAGTGGTAAAGTCTGCCAGCCATTCCCAAAAGTTTGATATTTTTAACAGAACATCCTTCTCCTTTGAATGCTATTTAGAGACAAGATAACACATCAGGGGGAAAGTTGCCTTCCTGGGTTTAACACGGACAAACAGAGCAGGATCCTATCGGGGGAACACGTATTTCCCAGTGCTACAAGCCCCAGCTTCTGTGGTTCATGTTTCCCCCACAATACTTCTATTTTTTCTTTTTCAGATGGCACCCAAATGCTTTTTTTGCGCCCATCGCCTAAGCTGGGACAAACCAAGATGATTCAATTAAGCGTTTCCATATAAAACTTTCTCTAAAGTTTTCATAAATTTTATTTCCTCACTGTCAAAGTTTCGTTTCTTTTGCTAAGGAGTCCAGGGCACACTGCCCCTCTTTCTACACTAGGGACTAGCACTCTAATTCCTTAAAAACACGTCATTCTTCCACAGCAGGCACGCTGTGCTGAGATGCTCATGGTCTAAAAAACCACTGCTCAAAGCAGCACCCATGAAGAATCAGGATCATGGAATGGATCTAAACTGTTCTTTTTTGACAGAGGGGAAAAAAAAATAAAATGCCTTTATTTTAGGATTCAGTAACTCTTAAGCGATGAAACAAAATGTCTTTGAATCCGGAGCTAGTAAGAGAGAGCCAGAGAGCTCCCGCCAGAGAGAGCCGGAGCCCAGGAACACGGTGGCGGGTGCAGCAGCCCCACGCTGTCCTGCAGCTGTAGGGTCCCCAGGGTGCTGGCAGCACCCTCCTCCCTGTACCGCAAAGGAAAGGTAATGGTAGAGTAGGAATGGAACAGCTCATCACTGACCCAGGGATCAGCTTCTGGGGGAGGAAGGAGCTCATCCTGCACACTGCTAGGAGCGGGACCAAGGCCCCCACCAGCCCCCCACGTGGACAGCAAGCTGCTGTGAGACCAGCACCACGTGAGGCCAAGCTCTCCCTTACACCACCTGCCCCATCTCCTCCCATCAGTCACATTAAAACAGTGGCATCTGAGGGTTTTCAAATGGCTTAACAACTCCTAAGAGCCAGACAGCTCTACCACCTCCCCAGGGAGAGGGAGGAGATGCTCGGAGAGTAAATCGCATCAGGCTGGAAGGGTGAAACTTTCCTAGGTATAAACGTGGAGATCCACATCGTTATAAGAGAGGTGTCTTTTGGGGTGCCTCAGGTTGCTTGCACCTCTCCACAGACCCAGGTCTCCTGCAATGGATGCTCAGCACTCAGGCTGGCTCAAATTATTCATACAAATAATTCCCAAGTGCCTGGGGTACCCCAAAATGACCTGCTGCTGCTGGAGACAGAGACCTAGGGCAGTTCACGCAGAGGATGAATGGCAGAGCCACAACACAGGCCTTATCTCCCAACCCTGACCACAGGCAAGCACAGGCTCCACCCTGCAAGCAGAACAGGAGGAGATTAAGGGGAAGATGAAGAGGAAGACAACGGTTTTCTCTAAAGCTGAGAGGAGGAGCATGGCGCACAGGCAGACAGCCAGGGAGAAAGGGGATGGAGCCTCCCTGATGAGTCCAGACGGGAATGGAAACTCTGAGTCATCGGTAGGTTTTGTGGGAAGAAAAACCCGCTAATGTGATCCAGCTAATCTGATAAAAAGAAAGCTCCACACCACTGCCAGGGTGGAACAGGATCAGCGAGGCATGGGCAGCCCAGTCTCAGGGTAAAATACAACCTGGGTGACAGAGAGGATGGTGGTACATCACCAGAGGTGAGGGTGGCACGTGCCAGCACGCCTGGTGCTCGCCCCTCCATCTCCCAAGCATCCCGGTGCCAGGGCTGCCCGTTCTGGAGCCGGGCTGGCAGTTCCAGCTGCACAGAGACCAAGATGCACATCAGGAGTGGGCAGGAGAGGCTCAGGGCAGAGCTGCAGCGAGATTTACTACCCACTCCGCTTGGGAATAGGCCACCATCCTGCCACCTCCCTTTTCTAGCTCTTGCTAAATTATGAGTTTTTTAGAAACACAGGGGAAATCCCCCCCCCTCCCTTACACACACCATTAGAGCAAGAGGCTGGGTCCTCAAACCAACAGAAAAACAATGAAAGTATTTACATTTTAAACACTCGTGCAACCCAGCCTCCTGTGTCCAGGCTATAACTAGAGGTCAAGAAATTTCCTTAGACCAAGATTTTTGCAGATAAGGCTCCTCAGGAGCCGCACATGGCAACCAGCACAAACCAACGCTCAAGTAATCTTTCCATAATAACAGCTACTAGTCCAGGGCCCTAATTTAACACTTGCCTCGCAGTTACATTCGCCACAGAGCTGAACTAAAATCACAGTTGTCAGGAAAAGATTTAATTCTATCTGCAGAGGTCAACCAATCTATGCAAAAGATTACAGCAGAGGAGAGAGATTCTGTGGCACAATGCAAAGATTTCGCCTGCAGGCGACGCAGCAGCCAATGCCATTTTTCAAAGAAGAAATGGCATCCATCCGAACAAAATCACCAGAGGGAAACAATAGAAAGAGGGGGGAGATGCAGATGATTAAAATATTTAAATCTGGTCATATAAGTGCAAAACCAGACAATGTAACACTGCTTTCAATCACTTTTTTTTCTATAGTGGTTTGATTCGTGCTTGTTTCAGTAAGTTTTGTTGTGAAATTTCTCCCCCCTGCAGCTGAACTGCACATCTCCAAGTATAAGCTTTAATTACATGAAAATGTGTGTGTAAAAATCACAGAAGTGGAACATTAAAGCTCAAACCTCCAATTTGGAATTAAAGGTATCAAAGCTGGAATCATGCTAACACTTTACCCCAACTTTACAAATACAGAATAGAATATAAAGAAGTTGCAGAGAAGATGGTACACAACAGCTTCAGACAGAAGCCTCGCACTCACTGGATGGAAAATTGTCAAGGAAAACACATTAGCAACACAATAACTTATTTTTAATGTAGAGCTGTTAGGAAAACACAATTATATGCTTCATTTATACTGAAAGATATAATCCAACTTACGGTAAAAGCATTTAGAGCTTATTTCTTAAAAAAAAAAAAACAAAAAAAAACCAAAAACAAAAAAACAAACCAAAACCCAAAAAACCACCAAAAAAACCCCCCCACCAAAACAACCACCAAAACAAAACTAAAGAAAACGAGAGATGAGCACGAAGGTAATAAGGAGAAATTGCGCATCTAGGGGGGATAAGGCTCCCTGCCATAGCACACCCCTGCTCAGCCAGCCTGCCGCAGCACCAAGTGGTCCTCACCTCCCGCTCCTTGCATCCAGCAGCAGAGAGATGCAAAGTGAAGGCAGAATGCAATAGAGCTTTTTCTTCAAATGCAGCAGAAATGCAATGACAGTGACATCAATCACCAGGAAAGGAGCCAGCAATGCCCATTCTTACAAGCAACAAAAGCAGAGCCCAGACAAAGCCCTGCAAGGGTTACAGGTGCTCTCCTCACCACCCGGGGCGAGCAGCAGCCACATGTTGCGCAAGCTATAGGATGCTCCGGCTGCTACAAGCAAGATACAATTTATCACCAGAATGTTTCCTCCATTACGGATGCACAGACTGATCCCGGTGCTTGTTGCAAGCTCAGAGGTCTAAGTCCAGAGATGTACATGGATTTACCCTGTGGTTACGGCGTGTGACATGCAATAGGCTTCAGACCACTGACTGCAGGGACGACACTTAGAATTGATATGATGCATCATAAATAAATCAGAGAAACTTGTGAGATTTTGATCCTAAATTTCTGGTCTCTTGATGCCTCCTCTGCTACAGGAACTTCCATGGATCAGGTCCTTGACAAGGTTGTTCAGAACCAGCCCCAACAAACACGCTGCTTTGTACAAGTCAGACTGGTCTTCAAAATATCTCCCATTGTTCCAAAACAAACCAGATTAAAGCCTCCCCTCTGCGCATACAGAGAACACAACAAGTTCTATGAATGGATAGACATTCATTATTTAGCTCCCAATCCCTGTCTTAAAGCCCAAGGCAAAATGGAGCTTCAAATGCTTTCTGCCATGCAACCCACCAAAGATCGCTCTGGAGAATGCAGGGTTGTCCCATGGAGTAGCTCAAACACTTTTCCGTGGAAGCCCTTGCCCATATTCAGGGCCTAAATAAATAAATAAATAAATAATATCCATCTTTGAAAATCAACAGGAGCTGCCTGCCAAACGAGAATAAAATAGGCCCCAAATTAAAAATTTGCTGGACTTTGTTCTCCATCCAAAATCCTCCATCTCCAAAGAAAGATTTATGCTACTTCAAAACAGAGTTGGCTTAGAAAGTAGAAAGGAAAAGAATACATTTTATCTTCCAGAATGGCAAAGCAGTTCTGGAACGATGAAAAAGGGACTGTGTTTATCGCTGCAATGTACAATTTATGGTAAAAGTCAAAACAAAACAGAATGTTCTACAGAAATGCATTCACTACATCGACCTGGGCTCATATCAGCAGCTCAGATCCCATTTCTGAAGGGTTCTTAAAAGAAGAAGAGAGCATTGGTTGCAGATTAATACTTATCTCATGACTAGTAGATTTTAATTATCCATAATTTATGGTGGTGTATTGGCAAGGTAGTTTTTGTCAATTTATCAGCCTAAAAGGCAAGGCACAGGGCATGTTCGGGGATGCAAAGCCACGGAGCCCTGTTAGAAAGATCCAGGACAAGTTTTGATGGTGTTGTTGAATCCTACCAAAGTGCTACAGGGTTAGCAGAGCTCCCCAGCATGTATCTCCCAGTAACTGCTGGAGGTCCCCAAGGACCACAGGCACTCCCAGTGTCACAGCAGCGCGCTTGCTCTGCAAGGGTTAGGTATTCCCAGGCTGGGTCCTCCTCCTCCTCCCCGTCAGTCATTGCCCTAACTGGAAATCAGGCATCGTACTAACCAAGCCTGATCATCTTAACACCAGAAGCAACTAAGAAGTATTTATATTTAAATTTATTTCTGCAGGAAGAATAGAGAGATGTTAATTCACTCCCTAAAGATGCCCCTGGAGTGCAGAGAGCAGGATCACTCCTCGCACAGCACAGCATCGCTGCATACGCTGCATGGAAGAGCACACGGTACCGTGCTTGGGCAGGATTCCTGCCATACGCCTCCCTTGCAAAAACAATGTTGCCTGGGCTAAGAAGAAAAACTGCCTCCCATACTCTGTGGACCCACACAATTCAAGATCCGGAAAAATCCTTCCATGCTGGTGAATCAGCTAATGTACCAGACCCTGTCGCTAAAGCTCTGCTAAGAGCAGAACGAGCCCCTGCGTTACTAACCTGTGTTTTTTTCCATGGTTTACTTATTGTGAAATACATATGCAAAGAGTTTCCCCAGAGTTTAAGAAGGAAAAATCCCCCAAATTTTCCACAGAGCAACTGGAGGGATGTGAACATACCCACCGAGCAGCACACCCCTCCTGCAGTGCAGGAGCATGCTGCCTCTCCCCCACACACCATCACAACAGCGAGACGCCATGAAAGCTCAGCTGCCCCAGCAAGGGAGCAGGAGGGGGGCTCTACAGCAGGTACCAATGCCGCAGGGAAAAGGCCAGAGGGGACAGAAGAAGGGGCTTTAGACCCAGGTTTAAAAGAGGAATCTGAAATGGAGGTAGGTGCTCCCTTCAGCAGGGCTCAGGTGGCCGATGACAGAGACGAGTGTCACAGTTTGGACAAGGGCTCCTTGCAGAGATGGAACCCTTCCAGCTGAACCTCGCCAGTCCCCTGTGGGTGCTGTGCAGACACAACCTAACGCACAAGCAGTTCTGTGCAGTCCCAAGGATGGAGCAGGTCCTGGATCCAGCCCACAGGAAGGAGACGAGGGGCCAGCACATGGGAAATGCTTGTGGCAGCTTGCCCTAGGGAGGCTTTGGGGTGGCTCCGGGAAGGCGGTGCTTCTTATCGCCCCTACACATTGGGCCAAGCCCATTGCAAGCCCCAAAACCCTGCCAAGGAACATCAGTCCTCCAAGGTGTCAGCAGCAGCTCCCCAGGCACTGGGAAGTCTGGGGTTTGCTCTGCTTCCAGCTGCCACAGCAAGCTGCTCCACACGGGACCACCCGTGATGGGGACTGGTTTATCTGGGGAGCCCTTTTTCCCCTCTCCGGTGTCACCAGCATGCCCAGTGCATAAAGACTCTGTCAAACACAGTCAGCAGAAGGGAAGATTCGTCCTCACCCTGTCTGCTGGGGCATGAGAGACCCTGTTCTCCACCCATGGGTGTCCAGCTCCTCGCTCCCCCCCCCCCACCTGTCCCCTCTTGGTGGCCAGCCCTTAGAGGAGGAACAGGAATGCTCTGAAAGAAGTTAAAGGAATGGTGCAAATGCCCCCCTTCTGGGGAGGCCTCGGCTGAACATACACTCCTGTATCATTATCCCTCTAAACATCCCTTGTCCACTTAAAAATGGAAATGCTGATAGGCAATAGGCACCTCTTCAGCTGCAAAGAGAAAATGTGGCTTACGGCAGCATGCAGATGAGATCAGAGACCTCAAGGTAATGATACCATGTTTGGTAAGCACACAAACTATTACACTGACATTTCGGCATGCTTTGGGCTAGAGCACATCTACCTGGCAAGCTCGCTGGTGATGGGTGCGCAGGCAGAGAGCTGTGCTGTGCTCTCGGCAAGTTAGTTTTATCCAGTGACACCGCACACCCTTTCCCCGGCTTCTCTGCCCACCCCCCCCCCCCAATAAATAAAATTAAGCAGCCCTTTGGGGAGGGGGGAAGCAGAACTGAAGAAAATAAACCCTTTAAATCAAAGGGCTTTAAAGCCCCTCCATAAACTTGGCAAAGCAGAAAAGCAAAGAGCCTGTAAGCGCACCTTGCCCAGGTTCTTCCTAGAGACTGACTTCACCTGGGATACCTGCATACCATAGAGGGAGAACTGCTGATTTTTCCAGTCCACCCTACCCTCCTCTGCAGCTTTTTAAACTGGCCGTGTTTTGAGGCAGACGCTGCCCTAGCCTGACTCTGGGCTGAGCCGCCAGCACCAGGCAGGAGCGGTAGGGCTGGGACTGGTGTCAGGTTTTGGAGTTTCCCAGAGGGTCCCGTGTGGCTCTGAGAAGTGCAGGATACCAGCACCGGTGGCGACCCGCAGCCACCCCACACGGCCAGGGAGGCTCAGCGCAGCAAAGGCAACAGGCGACACTGGGCCACGGTTTGATGCTGAAGTTACAACCGTTATACCAGTGTTCGGCTGGGAAAACAAAGTCAACCCATTTCATCTCTGGCTTCCTTCCAGCGGCCTCATCCCACAGACAAACATGCACTGCTCTGCATAAGCAAATGGCATTCGATAAATCGGAAAAGAAAAGAAGAAAGAAAAAAAAGAAAGAAAGAAAAAAGAAAGAGCCCTGAATATCAGAATAGGGTAAGTCACTTCCTTTCTTCTTCCCGCTCCCCCGTAGCAGCGACAACAGCAGCATCTGGTGGCAGTGGTCAGTACCTGGGTGCTCCTCTCCAGTGTCCCATCCAGCCCGGCCAGCACCAGCGCCTTCTCCCGGGCCGGGCTCACTGGGGCCGCAGAAGCAGCGATCTCCTCCAGCCTCCCCATCCGCAGTGCCGTGCGACAGCAAGGACCCGCGGATCAGTTGCGACTGCCTAATCCGGGACTAATCTCAGGGATTCAGGCCACGGATGAGCTGACGACGTGGGGCCCCACGCGCCCCAACGCTGGGTGGGCGCTGCTGGGGGGACACGGGGTCCGGGCACCCCACAGCAAGGGCCTGCGGCATGGCAGCACCACCGCCTGCCTGGAAAACTGGAAGGCAAACTAAATGGTGTTCGCATCTAACAACTTCTTGGTAACATCGAGTTCCTAAAGCCCGCAGGATCTGGGGGTTGCTGCAGTTCCCAGCAGCACACGCTCACACAGTCCCAGACTTCCAGCTTTTGCACACTTCATCGGCTGACGTTTCGGCAGCACGGACGACCTGCTCCCAGGTGACCCGGCTCTTGTTAGTATTTTAAGAGCATATTTAGCATTTGAAGAGCAACGGCAACGATAATAAAACAATTTGAAACTAGCAGTAGGTGGATACAAAAGAAATCAATTCAAGTTGCTTCCTTTCAGCACGATCAGGCATCTCCAAACAAATGAGAACTATTAGGTTTGCTACAACTTAATAAAGAGAGATAAATAACCCAAATGGCAGAGAACAGTTAGATTCATACACTGATATGTAACGATTAATTTGCTGCACCTGGGAAGCCACACCGGTTTCCCGCTGCTTGTTTCTAAAGAGTTTGATACCGAAGTACCACAACAGCAAGATGAGCCGGGGGCACCCTGAGCTGCAGTCCCAACGCAGGGGAGCGGTTTTTCCCTTTATTAACTTTTTTCAACGCAATTACCCGAATTTGGCCCGGGAGGACGCAGCCAGGGTTATGTCTCGGAGCTTATCGTGGCGATGCTCCCTCCCTGCAAGCGGGTCTGCTTCCTACGGCTTTGTGCTGGGGGATCGGGAGTATTTACCCGCTGGCCAGGCAGGCGAGCCCCGCAGAGAGCTCCCCACCCCGGAGCACAGCACCCCGCACCCGGCACCCCGCACCTAGCCCCTTCGCTCCTTCTCCAGGGTGAAGGAAATTGTCTACAGCACTTCGGGCGCTCTCAGATATCCCGCTGCGATCCCTCTCCCGTTACAAGAACAGCGTGCTTCGCCTTGCAGCTGCGGCGAGCGGGGGAAATGTGGGTTAGGGGGCTCTCCCGCCGCGCCGGGGGGCTGGGGGCGGGCGCCCCCCGAGCGTGGCTGGCGGCCGCGCGGGAGCATCAGCGCCGGGGCCGGAGCCGCAGCCCCCCGCCCGGGACGTGCCGGCGGCGCCGCAGCTTTGCGAACACGGTGCAAAACAACCGCAAACAGCCCCAGCAAAGTGCCGACACCAGCCACAGCAGCACCCCCCACCCCCCCGAACAGCGCTCCGGCCCAAACGCTCCCGTAGGGAAAACAAGAAATAAACCCAGCGCTCGAAAGGGAGCACAGGAACAGCCAGGCCCCCCCGAGCCGCGACCCCTCCGAGCCGCGTTCCCCCCCGAGCCCCGCTGCCGCTACAGCCCGCCCCGCCAGGCAGCGCCCCCCCCCCTCCCCGGCCAGCGCGGCCGGCCGGCCGGCCCGGCGCCCCGACGGCTCTCCCCGCTCCGCTTCCAGGCCACTTTCAAAATTCCCTCCCGCAGAAGCCCGGCGCTGCCAGCGCTGCCGCCCCCCACCCCAACACCACGAAGTTGCGGGACGCGCCGAGCAGAACCCCCCCGGGCAGCTCCCCCCAGCCCCAGGCACCGCCGCCCGCCCCGTACCTTGTTGCAGTGATAATAATCCAGCGGCCCGAGGCAAGTGGGGTCGGCGCCGGGCAGGGACCCCACGGCGGTGGGGGCGGAGGGGTAAAACCTAACGTCCATGCCGGGGCTGCGGGCGGCGGCAGGCGGGGGCTCCAGCGGGCATGGACCCGGCTGCGGCGGCGGCGGTGCCTCTGGCGCGGGGGGCGGGGAGAGGGCGGGCGGCGGCGGCGGGGGGGCGGGCGGCGGCCCCCGGCCCGCCCCGCTCCGCACCGCCCCGCGCCGGGGCCGCTATTGTTTGCGGCGGGGCCGGGCGGCTCCCCCCGGTGGCCGGGCCGTCACCCCGTCCCGCTGCCCCGTCGCCGGGACCGGTGGGCGCTGGGGGAGCCCCCCCCGGTGGCGGCTGGGGAGGGGGGAGAGCGGGACGCCCCCCTGTCCTCCGTCCCCAGCCGGCCCGGAGGGGAAAGCATCAGCAGCCGCCGGGGGACCGGCAGCTCGGGTGTGACGCCGGGTCCCGCTGGGGACCCTGTTACATCTTTGCTGCCTACACCGAAACACCGTAGCCGGTTTTGCCCTCCTCTGGACACAGGACGGTGCCAGGCAGCCGCCTTTTTTCCCCACACAGTGCCTGGTCCCCACCCCTGAAGAAAGATGCTCTCTGTCGCCCTGATCCCCCCCCCCCCCCCCCCCCGAAAAAGGATGTTCTCCATCGCCCTGACCCCCCCACCCCGAAAAAGGATGTTCTCCATCACCCTGACCCCTCCACCCCTGAAGAAGGATGCTCTCCATCGCCCTGACCCCCCCACCCCTGAAGAAGGATGGTCTCTATCACCCTGATCCACCCTAAATCCAACCCTGGCACAGAGACCCCGCTGCTGCAAGGCTTGCACGTCCCCACGCACTCTTCCACCCAGGAGAGAAAAGCCGGTCTCTGGTGTTGGCCCCCACTCCCCAAGGCATGGGGCCCTACAGCCCACCACCACCCCAGGCTGCCCGGCTCTCTGCACCTCTCCACCCTTACAGACCCTCCCATCGGGGAGGCAGCACCCACCCATGGCCAGCCAGCAGCCCCTCTGCTGCTGTCCCCCTCTGACTCCCCACGGCCGGGGTTTGCAGGGCAGAGCAGGCACAGAAAGCCCAAATCCAGCCATGGGAGGGAGGATGCCCTGGGGTGCACAGGTTTACCCCCTTTCTGCCACGCCACCACAGGCTCTGAGCTGTCCTGCTCCCCTCTGCGCACCTCCAACAGGCCCCTTAGGAAACCAGCCCGGGGAAGGATAAGATTATATATGGAGCGTTTTTGCAGTATGTTATTCCATTCCCAGATCCAGCGAGTTACCGCAACCGGTCCATATGCTTGCAGACAACTAGGACAGGGCTGATAGAGTCAGTTTGCTGGCAAACCTGTGATGGAAATGGCCTTTGGTTTTTTTTTTAATATAAAACATCATGACTACGAAGACACATTCGCAACATGCACCCTACAGGACTCTCTGTAGCTGGAAAACTGAGCTAAATAAATGCTGGGTTCTTCCACAAGCATCTTTCATTGCAAGAGTGTGGCCAACTCCTGCCAAATTCAGGAGGGGGGAGGCAGGCTGGGGTTTTAAGGCAATGCCAGCTCCGGGAATCAAGCGATTATGTAAAAATCGTAGCTCTCATTTAAATTAAAAACAATCTTTTAGCCCTCGTGATAGTAGAAAAAATTTATTTGAGGATAAAAATTGATTTGGGCACAAAAACTACTTCACATTTATTATTATTTTTTAAACCATACAATTTTTCTGGAGAATTGGCATCAATCCTTCTGTGTTCGGCAGCGAAGCAGGCTGGCTTGCAGGAGTGCTCCGAGGGCTCCCGGTCAAAGGCATTATGGAGACTTATAATGTTTTGCATCACAACTTTGAAGATCTGCGTTCAATTGATCCCTGCTCTTCCTGATTTGCAGACATCCAGAAAGGGCTGGTTTTCTTCCTTCCTTGTTTCAGCAAATACAGAACTGGCACGTCAAATTATTAGAGCTTCATTATTTTTGTAAAACCCTCCCAAGTAGAGTGACTAGTATATTATGAAGTATAAATAATTAAAACTAAACGAGAATTGTCAAAATAATGGAACAAAGTGTATTTTATGATGCATTATTCTGGCTTGTTTATCCACAAAATTCAGTAATTAGTAAGCAGCCTCTGAGTCATTAGTATGAATTAGCAAGGTTTTACTGTATTATTATCTTTATTAATTATCATAATAATTATATTTCATATATTGTGCAGTCATTGCTAGCAGCTTTACAGTTAAGGCTGAATGGGCTTTTTCACTTAAAGCAGGATTTAATTCTGTTGTTTCCTACAAAAATTAACACATTTTGTCACTGAACGTGCAGCATCTCCCCGGCAGATACAACCCAATTTCTTTTCAGTGCCTGAGACACCACAACGGTCCCATTCAAACCATTTTAAAAGCTCATCTTTCCCAAACGAAGCACCGCTTTCTTAATGCTGCCTCAGATCCCCAGAGCACGAGATTTACAACAATCAGCCCCGTCAAACTTTGCACATTCATCTGCCTTTGTTAGACCTCAAACAGAGACTGATCTGAAAAACCCGTCGTCACAAAGTGTTATTGCTATTAATATCCATAAATGCTTTTCTTTTTTTTTTTTTTTTTCCCTTATATATGCCAAGGGAAGCTGGCAGAGGA
This sequence comes from Falco punctatus, assembly GCF_963210335.1. Classification (NCBI taxonomy): domain Eukaryota; kingdom Metazoa; phylum Chordata; class Aves; order Falconiformes; family Falconidae; genus Falco; species Falco punctatus. Next base: position 2,692,369 of record NC_137590.1, read on the forward strand.
AACGCTCTTCATCAAACAAATGTTCTTGTGGCTCACCTCGTGCCTTCAGTGTTTCTACTCACTAGTCTGTCAGAAGAAGACAACCCGGGGGAGCCGAACGTCGGTCAGCTTCCCGGCACCATCCCGACGGGGCCTGGGGGCTGCCATGTCACAAGGTGCCTCCAGCTTCTGCGGCTCTGCCCCCGCTGCCTGGGGGACCTGCCCCCGCTCGCCATCTCTTCAGGAACCCTCCAGCTTGTACCTGCTGTTACATCCTTTCTCAGCCTGTTTTTCCTCGTGTTTCAAGGCACCCTGTCCCTCGTGGTGGTCTGGTGTCCACCCTGCGGAGCAATAGCGGGTGTCTGTACCAGGAGATGCAGATTTGGCTGGACTCCTGCTTTCCTCCAGCACTTTGGTGTCCCTCCCTGCATAGGACCAACATTTTACAGCCCTGCCCAGGCAGTGGCACCACTGGGGCAAAGCTTCTCCCCCGGCAGGCGCAGGGCTCACGGTGCATCCCACCCGAGCAGCAAGGGATTTGCCCAGCTGCCCTGAGGGGACCACGAAGGTGCAGCCAGAGCTGGTCAAGGCTGCAATGGGGGTGGCTGCAGCTCCTGAGCCCCACAGCGTGCGCAGGCTGCAGGTGTCCTCCTGCCATGTCACCCGCATCTGGACTGCAGCAGAGCTTAGGAAGGAGGCAAGGTGTCCTCATGCCCCTGGAAGGTCTCTCTTTGGGATCTCTGTTGTCCACACGGAAGGAACTGAATGAATTCAGGCACCCACTAGGTTTTTCCCAAGTAGGAGAATGTCCCATGCGTGGGTTTGAATGCAGGTATCTAAATCACACCCAGATCCCGTTTTTTGGTATCCTGTTTCTGAGCCTTTCCCAGCAGGTCAGAAAGCAGCCTCTCCTTTTTTTCATAGCTGGTGATCTCAGAAAGAAGGCCGGAAAAGCCCAGCTCCGTGGGAGCTGTTGCAGCAGACGGATGCTGAGCCACATGATGATGATAACAAGCTTCTTCTCCCTTAGTGATGTCCACATCAGACAGCCCTTACCTGCCCACTGTGGAGACTCTTTTCATTAGATATCACCAGCTGGGCAAGGAGCACCCCAACAGTGCAAAGGATTGCAGGGAGCAGCCCCAGCCCACGCAGCCCTTATCAGCACCAACGTAACCTGTAGAAATAACTCAGGTCAGTTGGACCTCAAAGGACCACCCTTGGGGGATTGCTCACTGCAAGGGCCAAACCTCCAGGCAGGCAGAATGTACTCACCCCGCAACAGTGCATATGCCTGCTGCAGGCACAGCTCTGCCCGTGGGGCTGGGGCAGAGGCTTTTCCCATCCATGACATGCCGTGGCCCTTCCTCTGGGGCTAGTGCAGCTCCAGCAGAGCTGGGCAGTGTCCTCCATGAGGGAGAGCCAGGTGCCAAAAGGGACAGGGAGAGGTGGTGAAGGCCCTCGGCAGAGGAGCAGCTTCCACTTGGCTCAATGGGTCAGCCATCCATCAGCAAAACACCCCCTGGGTCCACAAGTAAAGAACCCAGAAAAAAAATGAGTCAAGACCTTGTGTTTCTGCCAAGCATCAAAGAGTGAAAGGAGCGGTCCAGGACAGCTGAAGGGGCAGCAAAGCCAGCAATGCCACCTGAGCCGCAGCGTTCACAGCAGAGCAGGTAAACACAGCAATGAAAAGATGCTGGTTGTTTTGGTCTTTTCACAACTGACTCCTCACAGACCCCAGACTGTTTGTAGCTGCTTTGGCCGCGTCACTGAAAGAGTTGCTCCAAACATGACAACTCACATTTCATGCCTAACATTAGCCCTGGAACAGAAACAGCAGAGTGTGATTATCTCAGCAATCCCATTCAAGCCACACAGACTCCTCACAAAGAAAAGAAAACTCCACAGTGAGTATTTCTAAATATTAGACTAAACCTGAACAGTCATAATTTCAAAGGCATCTTTCAGAAGCAGAAAAAAGTGACTGAATCTGTCAGTTTCATTATTTGTTTCAAAGTGGTCTTCCTCCTCTCAGCATACCATCTAAAATGCCTGCTGAAATGATTTTTAGAATAATTTAGCACAATGCATTTTATTACCTTAAAATACTGATATCATTCTTCCACTGTATTATGCAGCTATATTTTGACATTTTAGCCTTATTCCCAGTTTATGGCTCAAAACTATTTAATTCAGAGCTACACTCCTCATTCCTGCTAGGAAGTATATAGATCTCTAAATATTCAGTAGTTTCATTGGTCATAAAAAAGATGAGCAAATGGATAAAACCAATTGCCAATAAACACAATGAAAATGTGTACATTAAAATGCAATGAAATTGGATTAATTAAATCCACATTGCATCTGGATTTACATGTAATACAAAACAAAATTAAATGCAGCACGAGAGCTTCCTATTACTTTAAAATTTTGAAAGCATGTTCGTTTACCTGTGTGGGCTCTGGGTCAGGAACTGTGCTAGTAAATAAAACCATCCACAATCTAGATAAGCTAGATTTGACCCACAAATCAAGGTTATGAATTTGGTGTTTCATGTAATTTAAAATCTAATGTAAAAATGTACCTCTCCTAACAAAACAGATGGTATTAGGCCTTCTTTTTGGCATTGGGTTTTGGTACCTGTCCAAAAAATCTTCTTGACATCCTTTAAATGCAGCTATTTAGCCACCTGTCACTTTGCTTTAGATGCCCATTGAATTTCTGACAGGAAAAACATTATTTTGTCTACACATTATTTCCTGACACAAGAAACGTAGCACATATACAGCAAAGTTTACACATTGTGTGAAAATCTATTTAAAAAAAGAGGAGAGTTGTTACATGCTACTAAGGCAATTACTCCATAATTAATGTCACTGATAGGATAAAACATTCCAGAAGCCCAAATATAACAAAACAAAACAAGCTTAAACATCACAGGGAAGCATTAAGGATGCTCACACATCAACTTACACTGTTCTTCTGCCCAAGTGAAAATATCTGCTCCTTTTTCATCAAATATCAAACCAGCTGATGCTTGTAAGCAAATCATTTCCCCCTCAAAATCTCCATAAATATGAATATGTTGAAGAGCAAATGTGCCAATACTGTAAAATATATTAGTTTCTTCTCATGTTCGAGGTGATGCTTGGACACCCTGATGTATCAAACCCAGGCTCTGTGCTTCCTCCTAACCTTTAGGGTGTTAGCCAAAGTCACGGGTAGGTGGAACCCATAAGATCCTCATCTGGCTTCCTTTTTACTAAACGGAACGATAAGAAATCTCAAGTTTAGCACATTCCACAGAGGCTAGACGTAGCAAACGGAGCCGCCCCAGTTACCCAATCGTTTAACTCTATGAAGAGATTTGGCAGCGCACGTGAACAACCTTGGGAGTAGCTGCTCAGGTCTCCACCAGGCAAAGGTGACAAAACCCTCGGAGGAGCCGCCCGGGTCCCCACCAGGCGAAGGTGACAAAACCCTCGGAGGAGCCGCCCGGGCCCCCGCCAGGCTAAGGTGATGCGCGGGGGCAGCAGGGCCAGGTGCCCACGCAGCATCGCAGGGAGGCGGCAGCAGCGTGCGGAGGCACGAGCATTTGCACGGGACCCCTCTCTCTGAGCTTTCCCCTAAAGCTGTTCTTTGGGGCAACATCAACACATTGGCTTGAGAATGACAGCTGATGGTTTGCAGAGCCAGCTCGGGACTGTGTCCATGGCGTCGGAGTGCCAAGGCAAGTTGGTCTTAGTTTAGGAAATAGGTGATGGAGCAGAAGGAGGATATTTTATGGTTTATTAGCAGACCTGTCCTCTCAAAGATTATATGTATTGTTTCTGCAGGCCAGAAGTTTCAACACACGAGGTGAAATCCTTTCACTAATAAAGGCAGAGAGAACCTTGTCCTTCACCTCACCTCCTTAAACCCATACCCAAATTCATTCCTGATTATTCAAAGGACGACCCAAGAGCTTGAGGAGATGACACAACCCTGACAGTGACACACTGATCAAGGGCAACCAGCCTATAACCCAGCCCACAAATTCATAGACAACGAAGTTTACACATTGTGTGAAAATCTATTAAAAAAAAGAGGAAAGTTGTTACATGCTTATGTTACATACAAGACCTGTCCCTTCACCAAGGCAGCCACGCCAAGGTCCATGTTCCTTCCCTGATCACCCATCACCTGGTGGAGGTATTTTTTCTACATGAAAAATCAGCAAATTTTAGCGACTTGCCACCTTTCATCCACGTGAACAGGGCGGGAGTCACCCTGTGGGCTGCGATGAGCCCAGCATCCCTCCTCGGCGAGGTGGAGCTACTCAATTTTGCACGTGTGGGACATGGTGAATAAGGTTTCTGTAACTAAGTGTTACAAAAAACATTTAAAACAATTTGTCAGGGTCTTGTGCCACTTGTATAATAGAGGAAATTAATCCCAAGCGCCTTCCCGGCCACTGGCAGGAGTATTACACCAGAGATGAATTTGGCTTCGTATCTTTAATTTTACTGTGCAGTCGCTGAGAAGAAGTATTGCTTTTGATTTCAAGGATGTCACATACTGTGACCAAGTTTAACAGTTTCTTCAGTGTTCTTCCTCCTAAAGTAAAGGAGTCATTTCTTATAACTAAGCTTTGAATGAATGTCTCAGGCTCACGCTCTGAAAGTGATGCAATTGAATCATCTCACCGGTTCATTTTGAGGGGTGAAGCCAACGCTCCCCTCGTCTACCCAGAAAATTAATCTTTCTGAGAGCAGCTTTCGGGCTCTTCAATGCTGAGGAGAGTGATTTTTGTTTTATAAATGATCTCCTGAGCTTACAATAGTTGTCTTCTTTCTCTAAACTTAGGCAATATTTTGGTGGTGTGAGGGGTCTCCCAGCTCACCTTCAGCCCACTGAGAAGATTGGTGGCTGATCTTAGAAACTAATTATATTTAAAAAAAACCCAAACCAACCAGTTTCTTATGGCTCTGCTTTGCCAGGGTGTCAAGAAAAAAATATCTATTGTGAGATTTGCCAATTGATCTAGGATTAAATGTCAAAATTCATTTTAGCTCAGCTTTAGTGCTGCAGTTTTTCCCAATGTTTCTAAGCCTCTCCTTTTGCTTTCACCCAACATACTATTGCTGGGCATTTTGTGGCCGGGTGGGAATTCCCCAGGGTAGCCTCTGGTCTGAAGTTAGGTACAGGTACTACACTTAAGAAATGTTTTTTGCGTGTATTCCCACACATGAAGACATGCTGCACCCCTACTTGACAACCCCAAATATTATCACCTTAAGAATCAAGGTTAAAATTAGATCCCAGCTTCCTCTTGGCATACCTATTATACTTTCCTAGTGACAGAAAGTTACCTTTTTAAAAACAAAACTGTTAACAAACCTGGAGATTATCAGTGGTTCCTAGCTCTTTCAGCCTGACCTGGGATGACTCCTGCTTCTTCAGATGGTTCATCATCGTCCTTGCAGGGCTAATGGAGTGAGGGAGAAGCGAGGTTTGACACAAGCCTAACATTAGGCAAATGTAATGGCATTGCTAAAGCATCTGAGAGTCTGAAGCTTTGAACATGAAGAGGAACTCTGACTCCCTGGGCTTTTGGCAGCCTTCCTCCAGGGTTTCTGCTGCCCATGGAAATGCCGGTCAGTGTTATTAGCTGAGCCGGACAAATAATGGATTTTCATTTCAATGGCAGAACTAAAGACTCCAGCAATGCCAGGGTGGGTGCGGGGAATTATCACGGCTTCACCCCCAGCATGTCCTCTGTCTGAAACAAAACTTCCAGCTAAGTCTCAGGTTACTTCCTGTCCTCTGTATTTTAAGATAATTATGTTAGTTGGGAAACAGAAACCTTCTTTCCAAATGAAAACTGAAAATGTCTCATTTTTGAAAACATTGTAATGAGATATTTTGAATATTTTCAACCAGTTCCCCCTCCTCTCTTTCTCTTGCAGAAAGAAGTTGCAAAATTAACGCAAATCACAAACTGTTTAACCCTGATAATTTCAGTTTTCACCAAAAAGGTACCTCCTGCCACCAATGCCCAGTGACAAGCCCTGTCTGCTTCAGGCCCAGATGCAGAGAGACCTTGGCTCTCAGCTCTGGGCACCTGGTAAATACCCCAAACCACACTCTGCCTCCTTTTAGTCTCTGCCCCTGTTCTTCCACCCGTACCCCCTGTCACCACCGCTGTAGCACCCCAGTGTCCTTCTGTCCATCGTGCCTTTTGCTCCTGCCTCCTCTCCTTGGTCTTCAGGCTTGAGTTTCACCTTGGCCAGCTGCCTTCCACGGCTATACATGACCTCTGCCCCCCCAGATAAAAGCAGCAAGTATCACAAGACTTGACAAAGGGGGTTTTTTTGGTAATTTCCTAAGTTCTGTGGGCTTGTACAACAGGGATTTCATACAGCTTCTTCCATGCTGACTTTTTGCTTTGACTCTTAATAAGCTTCATCCCAGATTCTGCCATTTTACCACTATTTTCCTCTACAGTTAAAACCTGCAGAAACTCAGTCCCTGAGCAAGGCAAAGAACATGAAATCAGTGTGGGCTACACGGGCTGCACCACTCAGCACATGCTTGGGATCAAACAAAAATACAACTTTCAAAAAACCAAACCCACCACTACACAGCTCATGTTCTGGCCATGGCAGCTACAGAAAAACCTGCTCTGAGACATGGCATGGGAAATGTCCAGAGAGATATCTGGAGGAATTTAGACTGTGGATGATGAAAAATTCAGACTCCTAGAGGGAAGAGAAGGTAAATATAAATGAGAATTGTTCCGGTTCAGCAGCACCTGTGTGCTTGTTGGCATACGGGCACGCTCCCCAACTCAAACCACACTGAGGGTCTGAAACACCCAGCCACTGCACATCCCACGCTGCTGGAGGACTTTGCACCTGAATGGAGCAAGGGAAAAGAAAGGTTTACCCCACGCTGATATTCCAGAGGAGGCCACGTCACACTGACAGGACAGCCGTTCAGCATCCCGTGGGGCAGGGGAGCAGGGTTCCAGGGTTTGCTGCCGGGAGAAGTACCCTGGGGGCACAGGCTGTGCCAGGCACTGCTTCCTCCCTGCATCCAAGGAGTCTTTGGAGAAAAGCAGAATTTTTGCCACATAGGACCACCTTAATAAAATACCAGTGAAACACAGCACTTCATTATCATCATGAGCTGGGGAGAGGGATTCTCTATAAAGGAAGTTTTAATGGTTAAGTATGTTTTTTAAAGCAGATAAATTAGTTTCTGCAAGTTAAATACAAAGAAATCAAAAACCCCAACCCTGAGCATGTTTTCCCTGTGGATGCATTGCTGCCTTCGCCGGTGGGCCAGGGGCTGGCTGAGCCCCCCAGCTGGCTGGCCTGCCATGGCATGTCCCAGGCCCCGGCAGCCCCAGCACCATGATGCAGAACAGAGCCCACACCTCCCGGAAAGTCATGTTTTCCCCTGAAAGGGGAGAGTCTCGAGATTTCAAACAAACCTTTGCCAGCTGACTGTGCAACTAAAGAAAACACTGATGTAATTCAATGAACAATGAGGAACCCAAACTTAGCACAATGATCATTCTGGCTTTGTTTTCGATTTCAGCAGCTCTGCACAACATTGATTACATTCACAGGGGTCACGTTTGCAGAAACCAAAGTCTGCAAGGGAGTGCATTCTTCACCTGTGTTAAGAATACCGCCCTGCTCCATGCGAATGCAGGCACGAGCAGACCTTAACCTGGTGAAACCCACTTGCACAGCACAGTTAAATCACATCTGAGTGTGTGCCACAGCTCTCTTTAGTCCCGTTACCCCTTTGCTCACAAGCACAGCCCCAAATGATGTTCAAGGGTGCTTGGTTTCAAGGCAGGGCAGCGACGCCTGAGGTCTGTGGGAGCTGGAAAGTGTGGAGAAACCTGCTCCATCCACTGCTGGAGAATGAGATTACAGTAGTGAAATCATTCACAGCCTGGGTTTCCAGAGCACCCACTTCATCCAGCTCTGGGCTTCTCTCAGTCTGGTTAATAACATGTATTTCAGAATTTCTGCAAGCAGCACCCTTCAGCATAAAGGTCCTTGCATTCCTCAAAGGCAGGGAGCGAACAGCTCTGTGCAAGAGCCAGCGCATCACTCTGGCATTCGTAGGCGTAATCTGCTTTGTTTCAACGCTGCTGAGCGTGGCTGCAAACACCGGCCACCAAACCCATACTAAAAACAAGTAAACCAAGAAAATCCAGCAAACTCAGTCATGAGTCTTTGACTTTAGTACACATACAGTTGGGTTTTGGTGTTGGTTTTTTTGTTCAAGGAAATGTTTATCCCTCTCAGATTTTAAATGGGGGGGGGGGGGGGGGGGAGTAAAATGAGCTGATAGCATATCTTTAAATAACAATGTAATCCCTGTGTGAGTTTCTTTTCCCCGCCTGGCAAGACAGGGCTCGCAGCCTGACCAACTATTAAGTGTGCTATTTCAGGTGCTTGGATCAGCACCAGCCTTTCAGCATACATCATCTTTTGCCATGTCTTCAGTGAGAATAACAGAAAAAAACATCTATAATTGTTTAAATATTTAATTCTGTTTCTGAGATCCCTGGGAGAGGCAAACACACGCTGGCACTGCGGGCTGCTAGCCAGTGCCCTGGGCTGAAAGAAGGTTGCCTTGCAGAGCTGGATAGTTCCGAGATGGGAAACCAAGCACAGGAACAAAGGGATGGCCTCACCTGGGCAGGGGGGTTGCTAGTGGAGCTACCCCAGGAGCATGGGCTGTTCAGCATGCTCATCAGCAATCAACACAATGAAGACATTTGCAGACAGTGCAGGGTGCTCTCGGACTGCACGAGGCCAGCTTTGCTGCTGGGGGGAAGGTAGTGTGGAACAGCCACCCAAACAACCGGGGAAGATGCAATGCAGGGGGAATTCAGCAGCAAGAAATGCCAGCTACTGCAAGCTGGAGCAGCAACACCAGCCTTGTGTTAGAGCTGTGGCTGTGTACATTGCGTATGCTGCTCAGGAAAGATCTCAGAGCCATGCAGGCAGTTCTTCAAAAACATCATCAGCTCAGCAATCAGGGACGGTCAAAAACGTAACAAGGATGCCAGCGATCGTCAGATGAGACACCGAACAGAAAAAGTCACTTTGCCAGTGCATAAATTCTTGCTGTACCATCTTCTTAAATACTGCAAGTAGCCCTAATATTCCTCTTTCAGAAAGGATGTTGGAGAACTGGAAAAATCTATAAAGACAAGTTTAAAGCAACAGAATTGTGAGACGTTTCTGTAAGAGCAGCTACTTATAGGATAGGTAAATACATAAGAACCGTAGCTTGGAGAAGAGAACACAGAGAGTTCCGATACAGGCTCCTAAAGTCATGAGCAGGAAAGAGAAAGATGGGACAACCATTTATTATCTCTTTTTCCATTATAAGAGAGAATAATTTCCTTCACAAAACAGTAGGACCTGTATTAAGTTATCCAAAAGTAAGCAGTTGTCCATCCCACTGGAAATGAAATTGTGGAACTCTTTGCCATAGGATGCTGTGGGACCAAATGCACAGGTGGGTTTATCCCTTTATAAGTCCTTGAAAGTAATTAGTTGTGATGACCTCAATATGTAACATCAGGAACTCCTTACATTCACGTATTCCTAAATCTGAGATAATACCCTAGGAAAGCATCATTCAATACAAGCTTTGTCTCTTTTACACTTCCCTTAAGCAGTCACTGTTGGAGATAGGATATTAGGCTATATGAATATTTAGGAAACTTTTGTGGCTTTAAAATCATGGAACCAATAGGAACAATTTTGCTCATATGGGCCCTGACCTCAGAAAATGAACATGAGGCAATCAACTTCAGCAAGTTCTGGCTCCAATCTGACAAGAAAACAGGAGGTGAGCATTGAATATGGGAAGTACTGCAAAAACTACAAATACTGTTGTTATTGGTGAGTGTGGTGGTGGTTTGTCAACATTGGAGGAATGTTTGCATTAGCCTAGTGACAGAGCTGACCCAGTAACATACAATAATTACTTATGCTCCGATGTATTCACTAAGCAGCAAGAAGACCATGAAGCAACCTTCCAGCCACGGGGCTCGGGCAAAGCCCTAGGAACGGCACTTTCCCTGCACAAACCACTTCTGCAAAGACTGGGCCAAAGGTCTCTCCTGCACAGGAGTTTGTATATCCTGGTTAGCTGGGAGCAGCTGCAATGCTTTGCAAAGCCATGCCTCCACGCCTCTCCTGCCGAGCGTCCCCAACAGAGGGTCTTGGCCAGGGACAAAGACCAACAGGTTTTACCAAGGTTCAGGTGATGTCCTGAACTAAGCACCACTGCTGCGGGAAGCCTCTTTCCCCTACATCAACGCACTTGGTACATCTGTTGTTTTAATATATAAAAAATGTCTTCATTAAAACCTATAGACAAGATCATTCCTCCTTATTTATTGAGTGACAACTTAAACGTTTGTGTTGAAAGTGTGGAAGCAGGCATGGCTCACGGTGTAAATTCTTTGTTCAGAGCTGCACAGCATTTACCCTGTGTTAATCCCGACGTGCCATCCTGAGCGATAGCTGCTTGCCATAGCAGAGAAGTGCTTGGAAAGCGCAGGCAAGGCAAGACCTCAGAAAGTTAAACCATTAATAAATCTACAGGTAATTTCCTGACTGAGAGAGTTCACCATCACAGAAAAAAACCCAAAACCAAAAACCCCACACATCTAAATTACACCCCTGGTATTAAGAGCAGTTCAGCATTGCTTATGGTCTTTGAGTCACAGAATAAACAAGGAGTCAAGCAGGAGCCGCGCGAACCTCGCCAGGTTTGCATTTGCAGAGCTGCAGATCTGAGATGAGACTTAAGCTGGGCATGTGGAGGGATGCAGAAATCTTTAGATTTGCATATACAATATTGAGATCATGAGAATGTCACATTTAAATGCAAAACTCACGTGTCTCATGAATAAAACATGAATGGTGGCAAGATTGATTTATTCCTTCTTTTTTTCTCCCCTCCCTCCAATTGTCACCCCCACCCCACCCGCTGAAGAGACACTGATCTGCAAAGCAGACAATTCCTCCTTCTCTTCCCAGGGAAATGCATTGATAGATGAGAGACTCGATAAGAAGCTGAAAGCTCTTCCAAAACAAAAACATGTGCATGTGTTTTTTGTTTATACTTGGCTAGGAAGTAAAGAAGCATCATTTCCTTTCGCTCTCTCTCCCCTGCTTTCTCAAGAGATACCTTAATACCATGGCAACAGCCTTCAACCCTTTTCTTGTATGACACAACCAGATTTGGAAAAGGTTAGCCGTGTGTTGTAATCAAATCCAGGCAGGTCAATCATGTAAAGAGATGACTTCCCATGCGCAGTGGAATAATGAATGAACAGATCACACAGGTCCTCCTTCCTTCCCCTCCTTCTCCCCTCACCATTTGAAGTGCCAGGGTATTAGCATTTTGTCTCTGGTGAATAAAATTGAAGTGAACAATTTCCAGAGGTTACTAGAAAATGTAGAGTGCTGCAGAAATGGAGAACTGGTGGTTATAGCCGCTAAGAACAATAACAACAACAACAAAAAAAAGTCTCCAATGTGGACATGCACCTCCTTGTGCCATTAATGATTGGAGAGGTTTTAGGTGTAAAACAACAACAGATAAGACACGTTAGTGCTGTGAAACATGCCCTCTCACAAACTAAATAGGTCCCACTTCCTTTTGCTGCATGTGTATAATTTTCAGGCTTAACATATCACTGCCAATTTCGTGCTTTGAGAACAGCAATTCGGATCTCATTAATATCAGGCTGCGATTGGTTTTGGTTTGTTTGATGACACTTTCTTAAAAAAAAACAAGACACTTAGGATTTATCCAAATGTTGGGAATGTATTGATTCTGACAACATTTGCTTGAGAAAAATGTCTCTGGTCAGCAATGACATTTCAGATCAAAGCTGGGAAAATACAGCACAAACTATCCTGAATGAAGAGACTTGGGACATAGGAGCTCCTGATGTACGGTTCTCCCCGTATCTCCTGGTAAAGCATCTCCACATGGTAAATATAAAGCCTTCCTTGACTTGGTGGCTAGACAGTCAGCCTGACCCGACTCCTGACATTCAAGCCCCACCAATGCACCTCTACTGAATATTAAGCTTCACGGGAAACACCACACCAGCAGAGACAGCCAGCAGCCCTCGGTCCACCACACCCATCACAGAGCTGCTCTGTGCATCACTTGGGTCCAAGTTCCTGGCCAGCTGGTCAGAAACATAGTTGACCTAAGGTGTCACATAGCTTATAAGCAAATACATGCTTTCTGAGGGATAGTCTCTACCTTCTTCAGCGTTACAAATATTAAACCCGATAGTGTTAGCAAAGCTCTATTACTTGTCTCATTGCAAGAACATTTTGGGGAAGCCGGAAGGCTTTGTGGGACAGGGACGTTCCTCACTGAGCTGCACAATATTCTTACTGCCCAGTATTCACCGGAGCAGCTTTTAGCAACACAGGACATCACAGGCTTCCTATACACCTGGCACTTGTCACAGCTGTACTTTGATTTAAAAAGAGGCTTCATTCTGGGTGTTAGCTTCCAGGACTATTTACTGCTTGTATCTGCAACACAGTGTTGCTAACATGCTGCGATTTGCAGCTGGAGACTGGTTGATGGAAATGTTTTCATGGCTGTAGCCACGAAGGGCACAGCAAGGGGGCAGGATCCCACAGCAGTGACCCACAGTGGCACTGATGGGCAGGCAGAGGTTTGGCACAGTTCTGCTGCCATCTGAGTAGGGACAAGGAGGACTCCAGCTGCTACCACAGCTGTTTCTCTATTGAGCAAGAAACAAGCAGGCCAAAGGCAGTGGGTTTGTCCACTGGCTACTTGCAGACACTAATCCCAGATTAGTGTCCAGCAGGGAATGGAGGAACAGGGTGATGGAAAGCTGAACCCCCAGACACCCCCTGAACCATCACTCCGTCCTTGGGTTAACACTCCTCTGGTGATATGAAAGTTGCAGTGAATTCAGTATTTTGTATTAATCAATATATCCTTCTCTGCATGCACAGCTCATGGGTGTGTGTGCACACACCATCACGGATGCTTTGTTTCACCCCAGAAAGGAACTAAAGCAGCCAGTGCATGAACAGAGCAGACCTTCCTCCCTCTGGCCCCCTTCAAAACACACGTATTTTACTGAATCTGTGTTATGCACATAGTTTCCTACTATTTTGATTCAGGAATCTCCAGCTGGTGACGCTGACCCAGCTATTGACTCTAGGGAAACTATTCCAGTTCATACCCACCAGAAAATTACACTGGGCCAATTCATTCCATTACACAAGACCGTTTCTTCCAAACCCTTGGACAGATCTATTCAGATCGTAACTGTAAACATACAGATCCCATTACTCCAATGCAAATGGCACTGAAGTCTGCTGCTGAATTCACAAAGGCAAGTGTCCAAGGCCACTCGTGCATCCTCACTCAGTCTTCCTGTAAGCGTGCCTGACAGCCTCTGAACGTGAGTTGTTAAACCAGGGAAACTTTAAGCATCTTAAAACAGTCTTACAATTAAACCAGAAATCAATCTTAAACCTAAGCTCACCTACAGCTTTCACACCTACTAGAAGTTTCCGAGACCTCGTTTTGACTGAACTTTAATTATAAAGATAATTTTGATCTCTGGATGTTAGCTACTATAGAAAGACAATACTGAAAACTAGAAACTTAGAATGAAGGAGCCTTGGAAAAGTATGAGCTGCTGTTTCAGGAGAAGGCCTTTTAGCTAATATGCTTTATTCAATCTGCAGTAGGAAAATATCTATAAAAATTGCAATATTAACCAATGCTTGAAATTGAAATTCATCATTTTATTTTGAAACAGCTTATCTTCCAGCATGGGATCCAAGTTCTGTGTCGGAAAAAATTTTATCATTTCCCCCAGCAAAGGATAAGAATGGAGAGTGTAAGAGGGATTAGGATGAAACCATTGCAGGCTTGATAATGGCAGAGAGGTTTTTAAAGATTGACTTTGAAGTGAAAAATTAAGCAAACCTTTAGAAAAAGACTTCTTAATCAGAAAAAGTGTATTTATAAAAGCCATCAATGTAAACAACAGAAATAGAAGACAGTCATTCAGCCTGGCATATAGCTGTCCTCAGTAACCTGGAAGCTGGGTTCATTTTTCTTAATTTACATCCTGAAATGAATGGAGGCAAAACAGAATTGCTTTGTACCGAGCAAAGCCAGGCACTAAATGATCTAGTACCTGTGCTCCTGTCCCATCCCGCCACTGTCCCCTCTCTAGCAGCCAGCTGCAGCTTCTCCCAAGCACACTTCTCAAAGCAGTTACTGTGGAAAAAACTGATTTTAGTCCAATTGCCACAGGATGTCCTGAGTATCAACCAAAGACAGGCCATGGGATGAAGAGTTTTCCATCACTGAGCAGTGCTTCAAACCTGGGTGGCATCAGGTGGGCACCATGACTGCATGGGGCTGGGGTCATCCCCGTTAATGTGGCAGGACCCAGCCCAGGAACCGTCTGGCCAGCCAGGCTGTCAGGTCCACGACCCACAGATGGCCGGCCGGCCTCAGGAGGGAATGCATGTCAGAATATTTTTTAAATCCTTATGACTGGACAGCTCAATCACATGGAATTTGTTTTAGTCTTTAATTAGATGGCCAAAATGCCTTGATGAGGAAAACTTTGTCCCTTCTTAAATTACCTGCAGACAGTCCTAATTTTTTAGTATTAGTCCATTGCATGACTCAGAGTAGTAGCAGAGAACTTCGCATACTGGCTGAGGAAATTCTTCCAATCCAGACACTTAGGAAATAAATATTCCTAGTATTCTTCAGAGACCTCTTCCCTTCCATGAGGTCTGGCATACTAAAACCTCCCCTCAGCTCTCCATTCCTGAACTTACTGTTCCAGCCCCCTTCCTTCATTTTTTTTTGAAACTAAATACACTCACCTGACTTTTCCCTTCTCTCCACTAGGCATCATCATCTGATCTTGAACTCAGCAGATGTAAAGCCCCAGGACTACAGAAAGTCAACAGCTTGCACCTACCTGGTATCCGAGAGAAATCATACACATCTGACAAAGCTGGAGAACGAGCCCCTTTAACATTGCACACTCCCCTCCAACCCCTTTCTTGTAGGTGGTGGAGCACTTTCAAAACACTGTTTAATAAAACACCTTACCCTGCCACATGGGCTCAACACTGTAACCATCATTTACAGGATCTCTTTGGTGCTCACAACACTACCCAGGGCTGCCTGCCCAGGGCTGTTAAATAGCAGCCTGGTGATCCCCAGCAGCAGGTGAGCCAGGGCTCACAGGTGAAAGTTTTGGGTAATACAGTAATAAAAGCTACTAAAAAGCCATTCTTGCTGTTTGCATCCTATTCTTTCCTGTGCTTAATCATCCATTACCTTTTCACTTCAGTTCGGTGCTTTTAGGAACTACTCTATGTGAGTGACAGTTTAGTCCCTTGTACCTAATTAAAAAGACTTTGTCGTTTCAGCTGTATTGCTTTCTCCTTTTTATCCCCACTTGGCACCTGCAGTTGCTCCCTTTTGCTGGAGGGAGTAGTACTGGGCAACAGCAAAGTTAGTAGGCATAGGAAAGCACTTGGGCACATTTAATTTTAAGGCTGTGTTTAAATCGTGCTGATTTCGAGAAGCTATCATGAAAATTAGTTTCCATCTAGGACTGTTATCTTGAATATGAGGTCTAATAGGTAAGATATGGGAGAAGCTGATCCTTTGTTTCTAGCAATATTCTAAGAATGAACATCACCCGCATCTAAATACCAGATACCTCTTGAGTTGATCTGGCTATGGTCTTAGGCATGGTGTAGGAGTCCTTTCCCATTGCTGTTCGGCCTTCCCCATAGCTAAGCTAGTTTTAATTTATTTTCCTGAATTTTAACATACCAAATCCCTATTCAGCTTTAGAAGTAATTATTATGTCAAAGCATTAGGTATTTTGAGAACTACTAACAGATGCTCTGCTGTTATTTCATATCCACCTACGGCACTGAAGCCTCTTAGGCATTAATGACTATCGTCTCTGAAGGGGACTTACAAGCAGCCATGTGGGAAGGAAACAATTTCCTAGGCTTGATCTCTCAATAAATGCAAAAATCATCCCTGATATCTGCTCCTCCCTTTGGGCTGGCTTCATTCCCCTCTCATTTCCAAAGGATCACTACATCAAAGATGTAACTGAAGATCCACACTAGAAGTACTCGTTTCAAATCCAAGTCTAGGAGAAATGAGCGGGATTTCCAGCAAAGTTAATGACAGCAGTAACCACAGACACCAGCGGTGGTGCTGAGCCTCATGTTCCACTGAGTTCTGAGTCTCTTTGTATCCACCGCAGCGGGGTGGGTGGAGATATTTATGTGACTGTGTTTGCGCTCTTCCCTGGTTCTTTGATTTGTTTAGCAAACTCTGGTTTTCCCATGGTCCTTCCAACCAAAGATATCCGCTGATTGCAAGGTGCCCTTGTGGGACCAGCACTGATGTCATGACTTGTGGGTGCTGGAGGGTTAGACCATCTTTACTCGGAGCTGAGATCATAAAATGGTGTAATTCCCTGCTGTGGTCACTTCAGTGCAAGTCTCTGTGCAGTCACTGGCGAGGAATCTGGGTCCCTTCTCAGGATACAACAACTGCATTTTAATTGAATTAAGCTATATCAAAGTAATGCAGCCATCACATAATCACACTCCAGTCCTGTCCTGAAATAGCTCATGGAGTGATTTACAACTCATGCTCCCAAGTAGAAAGGACAGAAATTAATTTCTCCTTCATTTACAGCCTGAGAAATTTTGATACTTGAATTTTTCAGATTCAAAATTTGCCGCATTCATAAACGGCTGACAGTGAAGAGTCAGGTGAAGAGTGGGACATGGAAATTTGCACTGATCACAGACCCTCTTAACCGCCTTCAACACTTCTTGCTTCCTGATGCTTTGAGAAGGTCACAGCTCAAGCTTATTTTTTCCTTTCATTTGCACCTTTTACATTGATCTTCTTAATTTTCCTTGTGCCTGCGATCGCAGAGTGATGCTTTGCTGTGCTCCTGCAAATGCAGATCATTTTGCCTAAAGGCCACATGGCCGGCGCTAATTTGTCTGGCAGCTGAGGGAAAACCAAGGCAGATGAAGTGTCCTTGTTTGCTCGGTGTCTCTTTTGATTGCTTTCAAAGCATCTGCTGGATCCTCTGGCGTGGCACATCTCCCTTCCCTTCTGAAGGATGCAGATTTGTGCCCCTTACAATTAACTCCCCTGACCCGCTGCGCGCGGTGCTCTCCGAGACGTGCTCCTTCAGGGCACAGCACTGGTGCTGTAATCTGGCAGCCAGCTCCTCTTGGTGAGCAGGGTCATGGAGCAGGAGAGGGGCCAGGATGCTTCTGACCTGACTTCTCAGTGTCTCCCTTTTTCCCAATGCTACCTGAACCCCGAGCGTGTTGTTCCCTCCACTCGCCTGGCAAAAGGCTGAGAGGGCTGAGCAGGAGCTGCGCTGAATCCGGGGGGGACACAGGGCCAGCTCCCCCAGGTTCTGAGCAATTGCATGGCGGGTGTCAGGTAGGACTGGGAGCTGTTAAGTTTATGTGCAAATCCTGTTTCCTATCAAATTAAAACCGCACCTCTGGGTTTCATTTCCACGTGTGCTTTTATGAGAGAAGCTCATTCCAGAAGTAACGAAATCCCTGTGCACCAAACACCGCCCCGAGAACGGCACTGCCCTAAAATCTCACCCAAAGCAAACCAGGGTCACTCTACTCCTCTTCCCTGAGTGTTTCCTTACCAGTGAATGATTGTCACCCTGGGGAGGTACCAGAAGGCTTTTTGGATGACCCCACCATGGGGAGGTGTTCTGGCACCCTGAAAACATCGTCCCCTCTGCTGTGGCTGAGCGGAGGGGATCCCTGCTGCCTCGAGACCCCGTAGCATCCGTGCTGGGTCACCCTCCTCGGCCTCAACAGCCAAAACAGCTCTGTCAGACCTTGTGGTTCGATGGGGTTGATAAAGCAAATGACATCAGGCTACATTTTTCTTCCAGCTGGAGAAAGTGCCTGGATTCAGCTCCCTTCTGCATGCCCACAGAAATCAGGCAATTGTGATTTATCTCATTTTTAATGTACTTTCTGCCGAGGATTTCAATCTGATTATCCCAGAGCTTTGGCCAACCACTTCTAGCCTAGATCCTTGGCCTTCTTCTTTCATGAAAGGCTGCTTTTAGCTCTTTGGCCTAGTTTTAACCCTCAAAGATAATCTCTCTGCAGCACTTGGCAAGTTGCCAGCAGGATTAAAAGCTGCTGGGGTTATTTACTCTTTTAATGAAATGCAATATACCCAAGTATATCAGCCCTAATTAACACCCCATCCACAACATCTCTCCTTAGCTCTGATGAAAAAAAATCCACACACTCCCAGTCACCCTGGCCATTAGAGAGTAGATGAATTTTGGTAGTTTTTGTCTCTATTACTGCAAATAGAGCTCTGCCTAAACTTCATGCATGCTGGCTCACTAGTCCTTCTCTAAGCTGAATGGTTGCCAGGAGTTGTCTGACACTTTTTACTTTTATTTCAGTTTGGATGAAATGGGAGGTGGATGAGGACTGGAGACTCTGCGTGCCCTTCAGCTGGGAGCAGCAGGGTGGCAGGGGCCGGGCAGGTCCTGGTGGGCACTGCCGGGGGCAGCTCCTGGAGGGCAGCTGCTGGCGTGTGGGAAGTGGGACGCAGGGCTGCACGCGGGTATCCATCCTGTCGGTTATAGCATTTCCCTGGTGAAGTCCTACGGGGAGTTGTTTTCATAGCCTCCCTCCTAGATCTGCATTTTTTGGTGGGTTTTTTGGAAGGACCACCAGGAGCTGAGCTTGTGCCCCTGCTACCTGCTCTGCGAGGCTGCGCTTGTGCCCAGGGGAGCCCTGGGGGGAGCACAGCAAGCACGTCTCAGCCTCTCGGGGGACAGAAACTGGGACACCCCTCCCCAAATGTGCTTTGCCACACACATCCACCAGCCTGTGCTCCGAATGTGACTGAGCCCATTTCACCCAGCCTGCACATCCCTCCTGCTGAGGAATCCACCTGGCAGGGAAGCAGTGATGCCAGAGTGGGGCACTGAATCGAGAAGAAAGGAAATCCCTGCTATTTGAGGAAGAAAGCAGGTTTGAGGAGGTCTGCCTGATCAGATCTGATTTTGTTTTCCAGTGTATCTTAGCAGTCCTTGCTGCAGGGTTGTTGTGGGAGAAACAAGTCTGACACAAGAATCCTAGAAAAGGACTCCAAGGATGCTTTGACAAAGTCTGGAAAGCCTGTCTTAACTTTTCACTGTCACAGCTGCCAATGGAACACTAATATATTCGTAATTCGGAAGAGAATAACTCCAAATAAGCACTGCAGCCTCTCAGAAGCCCTCATCTGTGCTAGATTACGTCAAGGGCTCTTGAATTAAACAAATCTGAAGTTTCTAGGCCAAGCCATTTTCAAGATATGACATGAAAAAGCATTAGGAGATGCTTCAAACACTCTGAATTACACTTATTTTCCCTAAGACCCATGTCTCAGAAATGGATTGTCTGATACGCCTCAGGTTTTGCCAAAAACATCCCTCCCTTGGCTATACACCACATCTGTGCAGTCTGAAGATGCACCCAGGCTTTTTTATGTGACTGCAGCAGCAGGGCCAGTCCCAGCGATTCGAAAGCTCCTTGTAACCTTCATCGTGGGGAATGGGGAGAATTGGGAGGGTTGGTCTCTGTCAAAACCCTGAGCCTTTGCAGCCCTGCCTGTCCCCCCAGAAACCCTGGCCCCGCTGAGCCAGGACAGAGCCAGCAGCGTCTCACTCATCATCTGCACTGTCAGCTTTTCACCCCGTATTTTGATAAACGGTAACTGCATTGCGCACGCAGTGGGGTTTTCTCCTTCGTACCTCAACCCACTACCGCCAGATTAAATAGAGGTTAATAATAATAGTTGGGTAGAGATGTAGGGAGAGGTGCCTGGACCCAACCCTGCCTGCCAGAAAAGGTCACATCATTAAGAGGGAGATGCATGTAAATCATGGGTCATGGAGAATAATTTGTCTATACATGCAGGCAGCTCCTTCACTCTGCGATCCCTGAAGCCAAGGATGGGGTATAGATTTGAGCAGGGCTGCATGTAGGAGGATGGAGAGTAGAATTCAACATGTGTCTCTAAGGTCTCCCCACCTCTACCAGACACAGGCGGAACTGGGCAAACTGCTTGTGCAAAACTTGTTTGATAACACTCGGCTCTCTTGTTGAAAAAAAATGGAGACAAGGTGATGACGTGCATCTGACTTCATGCAGGGCCCTATCTCAAGCAGCAGAAGCAGATCTCCATCCTGCCTGGTTGCAGGAGGAATTGGGGCTTCTTGGCATTTTGCAACAGCAGACACCCCTGTCATTACAGAAGAAGAGGATGTTGCTGCTAAGATGCCTGAAAAAGAAGCTGCACCTCCCATTTCTGACGACGTCCCTCCCAGGAGGGGTTTAGAGAGGTAGGTGAAAGCAGAGACATTAGCAAAGTACTCATGTTCCCTTGCACTTATTTCTTCTCCACTAGTGAACTGCTGGCAGAGCCCCAAAATCTCCTTTCACAAAGCAAACCAGTGGCATACAGAGAAAAAGTCTTATTGTGTCCATCAATGGACCACTCAGCATGAGGAAGGGCACACTCCAGATTTACCCCTCGTGCTGGGAGTGCTCTGTGCCTTAGCACCGGCAGTGATGGAGCTAGATCAATCCCTTGAGAAAATCAGTTATTGAAGGCTGAGAAACAGGAGAAAAGACGCTATGGGCTCCAAAATAGCATTAATTTTCTTCTCTGCTACTGTCTAATCTAGAACGTGTAGAAAACAGGAGGGAAAGCAGATGGTCAAAGAGGACCTGGAAGAGGTGAAGATCATGGCTGAGGTAGAGCAACTCAGTCGCTTGAGGGTTTTCAGTAGAACTTGACATTGTTTGGGCCGAAAAACGAGGGAAGGATGAAGAGTCCCCTGCAGTGGCCCTGGGCTTGTTTCTGAGGGATCCTTCCCGAGGGTGCCTGGTGGCCACCTGCCAGTGGCCTCCACACTGGGACATGGAGGTGGCATCACAAAGTGCCCCAGAGCCCCACCAGTCCTGGGGGCACTAGCAGGTCCCTTGGAAGCCAGTGCAATGTGTGCTGGGGCGGGGACTGAGGCAGCCCGGGAGGAGGGAAGTTGTAACTGCATTGGAAAAGGGCTCTTATGGGCAAGGTCTCGCTGTGCATTTCTACCTGGGCCCACTGCAGACGAATTCATTGCAAAGGACTGTATGGAAAAAGGTTTTGGCATCTGCGTGGGAGATGGGCTTTGCTGAGCCACTAGAGAAGAGGTAACAAAGTGCCTGCAGAGCCCCATGGACCGAGCCCTTGGCAAGTGCCTGCCAGTGCACTCATCTTCAAGGTAATATCCTTCTGTGTGTGCCGAGCAGCCTCTTCCTCCTGCCCTGAAGCACGGCAACTCAGCCTTGGGGTCCTTTCATGACACTTGCCTGCATTTCATCCACCTCCCTGGAGACCCTGGTGCACCACAGCCTCAGTCAGGATAACTGAGCTGAGGGATAACGGCCTCTGGTTTCAATGCATGTTGAAATGCAGTCTCTCTGGTAACTTGGGATCTGCAGCTCCACATCTCCTCTCCTACCCAATCACATTTGCATTGGAGCGCTGCAGGAGGTCCAGGCAGGTCTCCCAAAGCACCTCCTGGGGCAAGTGCACACCCAGGCTGAGCCTGTGCAAAGGGCACCGCAAAAAAGAGGTACTGGGGGGCCAAGGTGGCCAGAGGGACCGAGGGAAAGCTGCAGATACCCCAGCACAACCATGCTGCACTTGTCCCAAGGTGACAAGCACATGCCATGTTTCTGGCAGGGGCCACATGGTCAGATGCCATGATCATTTAATGGAACTTCAGCCTGGCTATTTATGGACAGAAATCATATCCAGAATCCAGGCTACTAAAGTGTTTAAGTGCCCTTTGGGAATCTTCCAGGAAATGTCAGAAAATTCTGATTAGACAAAATCAAAATTTTTGGTGGGGCATACCAGGCTGTTCAGCAGCGGCATGTAAGGAATTCCTGATCGAAAGCAGAGCCAGGTAGTGGCAGGGCTGGCAGCTGCCTGCAGGAGAGAAGCTCTTCCAGGCCAGGGAGCACCCCAGCTTTGGAGCAGTGGGCTTTTTCCTCCCTGGGGACAGCCTCCACTGGTTTTCATTGATGTTTAACCCCAGCCCTGAGAAAAGTTTGCCATAAAACCTCCGTCAGAGAGGTGTGTTTGAGGATCATGTCCTTGGACAACTGCTCCCCCCTCACATCAGAGCTGCTGGAGAAGGCTAGGTGGAGAAAATGAAATACGAAAATGAAATATTAAATTCAGATGCACTGAGAATGTTAGCGAAGACAGCCCTCCATTGCAGCCCTAAGGAGTCAAAACCTGTGAGTCATACATCCCAGGTTGGGTCTCTGCCTCACAGAAACCATCTACGTGTATTTATGTATATGTCTGGGTGATTAAGGGATGGGGACATGTTTTTAAGTGTAAGGCCATACTGAGGTAGGGTTTTATTTCTTTTTGTTGGTGGTGGGAGTGGCTGAGACTGCTGGGCAGTTCCCAGCTCCAAGAGCCACGGCTTCCAAGGGACACCTGTAATGAGGGTCCCAGCAGTGCCATTGGAGATCATTAGCAATCACATAACCACCGTGGGATTTCACTTGAGGTGGAGCCTCCAGACGTATTCCAAGTCAGGTGTATAAATAAAGTGTCTGTGAAAAAACTTGTGGAGGGAAAGGACTGAATTTCTCTTTTGCCTGTTAGATACTTTCCTCAAATTCAGCTTCTCTGACATCAGGCAGCTGGGCAGTGGGGGCTTGAATGGGCTGGGACCTCGGTCCAGGTGGGATGCTTGGGCCAAGTGAGGGACCTGCACCATCCCAGCAGTCAGTAGAGAGGAGGAGCTGTAAGGGGCAACATCTCTGGGGTGTGGTATCTTCCACCATAAGGGAATCCGAGGCACCTATTTTAAGTTAGAATCTAATCTTATGGTTAAAGTTTTATGTAGAATGATCAAAGCCTTAGATCTTTGCATTACTGAGATATCTCCCGGAGGCAGGCTCGCCAGATCTGCTCTCATTGCAGCTTCAGCTGGGTCCAGCAAAAGAAAAGAGGCCAACAGGGAACGCTATCTCCAGCCATCACTATATGGGTTCCAAATCTTGCAAACGCCCTGAGCCTCAGGCAGGCAGATGTGAAGTCGTTCAATCAACTGGCGTATGCTCACTTGCCTATATGTTCACTTAATCCTGCTGAAATCACTGGGAATGCTCCTCTGCAAAGTTAGCCCTTGAAAGAGTATTTTGCAATCAAGTGTTCTAGCAAGGCGCGCCATGCTGGAGCACAGCCTTATAACCCCCAGGGCTGCCAGTGCCCTGAACCATATATACACCTGAGCTACTCGCTTCCCTGCTCCTCAGGTACGGATAATTACCTTATCCTAATTGCCATTTCCTGGTCATTAGTTATGTGAGATGTTTACCCAAAAACACAAAAACAGGGTAGGAGTACTTCATCCTAGGAGAGGGTTAATCTCCCGCTGGATGCAGGATGCCCTCATGGGAATGGAATGTGTAGTGTTGGTAAGTGGTTGTGCCCCAGAAGCCTTTGAGAGCCCACTGACTACTGCATGCTAGCGATTGGTATTATTAAAGAACAATTGATGGCCTGTAACCAAACAACAGAAACTAATTACTGGAAAACTTTTATTGTCCTGTAATTACTGGGCCTCTTTGTCAATTAGCAGAAGGGGGGGGGGGGGGGGGGGGGGAGAGAGAGAGAGAGAGAGAGAGAGAGGGAGAGAGAGACTCGTTTTATAGCAACAATAAATTTTCCAAAACTACAGTCATCAGTAGCTGAAAAAGCGAGTCTATTAACACACAATATTAAGGCATGATATTTACTCTGGCTGCTAAATGTAGGTGCTTTTCTTCTGAAAAAGTGCAGAGCTCTAGGAATACTAATCAGGGTTTTCTTCCTCTGGCTCTGCTGCTGCCTGGCATGACGGCTTTCATTTTCCAAGTAATTCTACCCTTTGACCAAGGGTTTCTTTCTGCAAGGCTCCTCCAGCAAACTGGCCCTGTGCCCATCATATAGTGCTGAAGCTGAGGGGGGCTGAGGGGCAGGGAGGGGGGGCAGAGCCGGGTGCCCCCATGCTGGCCAGATGTCCCCGGACCTGGGACAGGAGCTGAGGGGGCCAGCACACGGCTTGGCCCCAGGTCACTTGTAGGCGCAGGTGCTTGTGGGACCCGGTGCCTGCTCGGGGCTTGGCTGTGCGGACCCGTCTCAATACGTTCTGCTCCTTCGTCCTGGCTCGCTAGCACTGTCCAAAAATAGTTTATTCAACTTTTTTTTTTTTTTTCCTTTTCTCATCCACTGCCAAATAAATTATTTCTGGGCATATTGTCACAAGTCATTAACCTTCTCTGAGGATGTTTGAACTACAGTTACCCCCAAAAATGAATCACAATTTTTTTTCTGTCACTTGGCAAATAGTGTTCACCAATATAATTTTCTCCTATTTGACTTTCTCAGATTAACTAGTTAGTGCCTTCTCCCAAAGAGCTGCTGTGGGCACTGCTGCTCCTTGGGTAGGATGTGAATCCCAAGGGAGCCAGTCCCACTGGCACTGCCATGCACGGGGCTGGGCTCCGCATCCCGGGTGGTCCTTCCAGGTCCCCTCGCCCACCAGCGAGCTGCGAGAGCGGAGAAGGCCACCAGACCTGATGACACTTCTGTCGGGGATGAGATGCTTTGTATTACACAATAATTGCTGGACTCCTAAAAGCTTCAACAATAATCATTTTCATTTGGGAAGTATCTTTTCTCCCTCCGCAAGGGGATCTGGATATCTTTGAGTATTCAGGAGCTTCATGAAGTTTTATGTCAGCTCCTACGCGCACGTTGGCAGAAGCAGGGACAGAGGTTATTGGAAGGAGTTAAATTACTCCCCAGAGTAAGTGCCTTTGAAAGTAACTTGTGAAAGAGCAAAGTACCAGCCTTTTATCAGAAAACAAATATCATTTCAATTCACGACGGCAAATACTGGAGACGCCTGGTTTTCCCGTATGTTGGCCAGCGAACCTGTGCCTGCGCTGCCAGCCCCTGCTCTGCGTGCTCGATGCACTGACAACGGGAATCCATGGCTATGGCAGGATGAGCAGTGGGGAAGTAGCTTAGAAATTTGTCACAGCCTGTCTTATTTTATGTTACTTGAATGGGCTAGGGTTTTGTGCTATCAGAGAGAATCCGGAATAGCTCCGGCAGGTGCCCTCAATAGCGGCAGTAATCTCTGGTTGTTTGACACATCTATCCCTACGTGACGATGCAGAGGAATAGCTAATCCTATAAAAAGCGAGCCAAGTTACACAGGATTTCTGGAGTTTACTTGTGGGGCATTTTTATTTCAGCATTGAGGGTGGGCGCAGAAACCCCTCTCCCAAATTCCCCTCCCCTCTTCAAAGGGGACAGGGCAGGATTTAACTAAGACAGAGCGGTGAAGCCAGCCCCAGCAGAGGAGCGCAGTGCACAACCTCTCTCATCACAGGTGGTTTGCAAGCAACGTGTCCCTGGGGCTGCGCACCCAAAGATCCTCCGGAGACGGGAAGAAACAATAAACACAGGGGGTTGAGGCCAGTTTTCTTGGCAAAGGTCCCGTGGGCGGTTATCTGCAGAGCAGGGCAGGATGCGGGGACCAGCAACACCTGGCTGCACCATCGGGAAGGGAGCGCAGATCCCCGCCCACAGTGCCAGGTGGCTTTGGCTTTCCCACACACACCTTTATCTCTTTTTTTCCTTTCCTTGCACGTCATCTATCTCCTTCCACGTTTTCTTTTATCTTTCCAGCTATTGTTTTTCCTTCTTCTTTCAACTACTCACACAACACCCTTTCTCTTCCTGTTTTGCAACTTTTTTTCTTGCTCTGAAAAAAGGGAAGGTGTAGCATCTCCCTTTTTCCTGATTTCCTGGTACGGCTGATTTCAGAGACTCTGTTTCTGAGAATTTCTGTCTGCGTTACACATGCTGGTACTGACAGAGATGCACAACCTCTGCAGGGTGGGTGACCTTATGCAAGTAGGAAAGTCCTTACAGTACTGTATTTCCTTAGGAAATTGTGCAAGTAATGGCATCCAAAGTAAGGTTTCTGCCAGGATAGGTACTTCAGTGGAAAACTGTTGCGGCAGATTCTAGAAAGCTGGGAGGAATAGTAAGAAAAAGCACATACAGAGATAGCCAAGGTTACACAGACACTGAAACTGTTTCGCCTTGACCCACCTTGTAGCCTTTTGCTCCCTGGCTCCTCCTTTGAGGCCTGTGTCTTGCTTAGTGATAAAAGAAGGTGTCTCCACTGGGGAAAAAGACCTTGTTGCTCCAGACAGATGCTGAAGCAGCCTGACAGAAAGAGTTGTAATGGTAAAGCGGGTCCTGGGACCAAAGCATCCTGTCCCCAGGGCCGTCCCTGTCCACATCTGAAAGCTGTCTGCAGATCCTGGCACTGAGCAACTTTGGGCTTGCTCTGTCCCTCTCTGGTTTGCTGCTCCTGCCTTTCACCCAGCATTTAGTAGTAATGCATGTCAAAACACTCTGCCTACAGAAGTGGCACCCGCATCTCTGTTTTACAGATGGGGAAACTGAGGCACAGAGGTCCAGCTTCTTCCACAGCAGAGTGGGGCATCCATTCCATCACCCTCATCACTGTGAGTGTGGCACTGCCTGTCTCAGGCCCTGAAGGTTTCATTTCCAATTCATGCCTCCACCAGGTATTCAGTGTCCCAGACGTGGCCATGCCTCATGCAGAAGTTACTTCTAGAGATGTTCAGCACCAGCGTAGGATTTGGAAGACCTGGGACCTGTTTCCCATATTTCTTGAGAAAAGGGACATGAGTCAGGGCTTCTTTCCCTGGTAGGGGGCTGTAACACTTGCTCCTGTGCCCCAGCTGGTGGGTCTGTGGATACACAAACCTCTGACCGTGCTGCGGTGCCTCCAGCTCAGCTGAGAGCACGAGAGCTGTGGGTTGAGCGCCGTACATCAGCACAGGAAGAAACACAGGCTCAAACCCGGTCTAGAAAGGCAGTGGTTGGATGGTGTTTGCTTTTAGTACCCCTAAAACAGGGTAGTCACTGCCAGGAGTGGGGTGCACACGTGAGGGACCATCACTGTTAGGTAACAAACAATTCTAAAAACTAGTCTCCTTCCTCTGGGGCTCTTCCTGCTGTTCTTTCTAGCAATTCTGGCAGTGAGCACCAGCAGCAATCATGTACCCTGTCCCAGCCACCGCTGCCCTGGTCCCCGCTGCTGCCAGTGAGGCTCAGCACCGAAGGTGACAGCCCCACCCTCCCTGCAGCGTGTCCCCTGCTCTCACCGCAGGGACGTGTGAACTTCACAGCTTGCTTTGACCCATTTAAATGCAGGTGGTTTTCTCAAAGAGCAGGAGGAGGATTTCCTCCCACAGAGCTCGCTGCCCCGGCTCTCCCTGGGAAAGGACAAAGCTGAGTTTCGGGGGCCACGCTCCCTGCGGGGAGCAGCTGGCAGCGGGTGCAGAAGGGCCAGAAGCAGCGTGAGGCACGACGGATGCACGCCACCATGGTCAGATGGTAGGAAAAAGGCACCTGCTCAACTCTGGTGCCATTGTCATGATGGTCCCCTCTCTTTGACATTTTACAGAAGCCCCATCTCCTAGAGACACGTGATTGTGAGAAAGTTCAGGTTTCGCTTCTGAAAACCAGACAGTTTGTGCTTCATCGTGACTTTTCTCTGCAAATAAGGACATGACCCAATGGCTCAAAACCAGAAGGAAAATAAGAAAGAACTCCAATTAAAAATGAAAATCTTGTGACAGTTTGGCTGGTTCTGTGGTTTGGGAACCTCAGAATATTTTAGCATTTGGGGTTGGCGGTACTCTCAAATTAGAGGGAATAACTTGCCTTTTCACAGAGTTTTTCATGTGCAGGATCCCAGCCTCCCTCACCAGCTAAACCCAGAAATATCGCCAGCTTATCACAGCAGCCCGTCTGCCCTGGCCGCTTGAAAGTGCGAGGTGAGGCGAGGCTGGCAGAGCATCGCCGCCTGCTGCCCCTCCGGCCAGCGGCTCCCAGACTGCAAAGACTGATGGGACCCTCACTGCCCACACCGACCAAGCCTTGCTTTCAGAATTGTTGCAAAAGATGGAAAAAGCAACACAGATATGGGAGGCAGAGACACTGGGGTGACATGCAGGGACTTAGCGGCGTGGGTCCCCCTTCCTTCCTGCTCCCTGTGGTCCTCACTGAAACAGCTGTTTCCAAACCGGCCCATTGACGTTTTGCTGGGACTAAGGATATTGTATGTTTTCACAGGCAGGCAGCAGGCTTCTGGCAGCAGACTTGATTTTTGGACAAGTCTGTCCCATGCTTTCACAGTCACTGAGTCGGAGTGTGAAAGCTGAGGGACGGTCCGTGCACACAGATATGGATGCTGCATGATACGGAGCTCATGTTAGATGCAAGCTTCGTACAATAATGAACATGATTTATTGGACTTATTTCTATACTATTAGATCATTAACTAATTAGACTACAATTTAATCTTAATTTTCACCAGAGTTTATAACTACAGGAAATTGCCAGAAACACACAAAGTTCATCATTTTACACAGTTAAATGATTCAGAGCCTGGGTGGCTCCCCCCATCACAGCTTGAGGTCCGGAGGTCTGCGATGCATGCTTTCTACCACATCCAAGGACACCAGAAATCTCTCCAGAAAGTGGGAAAGCATAGATGCTAACCACTTCACACAAGAAACGGGTTTCAGGTCAGCCACTAAAGGACTCTTTAAAGAAATATGTCAAACCTGGGCAAGGAAGAGCTACCTAGTACCAAATCCAGCACTCCACACTGAAGACCCCTGGACCCCAGGGTCCAGAGCGTTTTGGGATGCCGATGATGCTAACCCATCCAACAGCATGGTTCTTCTTTTTAGCCAGGCTGGTTTACTCCTGGCTTTTATAATGGTTGTGGTAGGTGCTGGAGCAGGGCTCCCATACAGAGTACAATAATACAATAGACCTTCAGTATATAATTATCACACTGTATCTGCTTTCATATCATACGTATTTTCAGATGTGTCAGTTTGAAATCTAGGATTTAGTGCACAGAGTCTAATGGATTGTTCTTTCTTTCTCTCTCTTTTAATGTCAACTCTCAATATGCATGAAGCAGACATGAAAGCACTTTTGTGCAGGTGCTGTGAATCTCTTAGCACAGATGACAAGGGGAGATGGTTTTCTAGATTCATTGAGCTTCAGAGTAGACAGGACTCGATGATCCAGCCTGAGCTCCTGCATAGCAATAGCTCAGATATCACCCCCAGCCCCCTCCACGAGTCAAGCAGCTCTGCACATCCTGGGAAGGGCACAAAGGATCTCCCTTCTGCAGAGGTGGCTTGCTCCTTCTGCATGGGGCCAGCTCACGGCTTGCACAGCCTAGGAAGGAGAAGATCCCATAACAGTCCAGTTGTCTGAGTTATGCAGAGGCTGCAGTCTGTCTTTCATGCTCCTGATCCCCTATTGCATCTGGCCGGTGCACACAGGCTTCAGAGAGACCTGCAGGGGTATATAAGCACAGGTTCCCTTGGCTCACAAAGATGTCCAAAACGTATTAACATGTCATGCAGCTTAAGTTAATATACCTTCCCTGTGCCCAGCATGCACGCAGCAAACATCCCCCCAGAGCAGGTCCATCCTGGCGGGCCGGGGAGGCTCTGTACAGCACGCGACCAGGAGCCTTACCCGGACCTACTCCTGATCAAACCAAAGATTGCCACCAGGCAGACTCCTTATTTTCTGCTGGTTTACTGTGTTTCACAGTTCAAACTCAAGTAGCAATCAGACATATCAGACATGTTTTTGTGTTGTGGGGTTTTTTTTAAACCGACTCAGTATCAACACAGCATCGCAGTAAATGAAGGGGCAGCTCTAACTGGCAATTGCAGTACCTGGCACAATGGCAGTTTTTGATTGTGTGAATGATGCTCCGGGATTGTAGTGAAGGCATCACTGAGACAAAAAGAAAATCTTTCCAAGAAATTTCTGCTTATTTAAGCTGTCACTACCATATAACAGAAGCCTTTGTGGAAACCAGTAATTCATGGCAGCAGATTTTCAAAGTCCCCCTATTCATGTGTTTCAGCCCAAGGTAAACAACTTTGTTCTGATAGTTAACCCCACCCTGCTTGAGGTTGAAGTGAAGCATTTTTTTCCCAGTATGTGGTATTTACTTAATAGCAGTTATCAAGCTATTATGAGATCTCCCTTCCACCACCCACAGCTGTGTGCTGGATGTGTCCCCACCGGTCCCACAGCAGAACAAGAAACCCGCCTCACAGAGGAGTCACTGAGCAAACAAGAACAAGGCAATCAAAGATAAGGTGGAGATGAGGGAGGGAAAAAAGTTGTATTTTCATGAAAACACCAAATGGAAGGAAAACAACTTCATCTGGAATGTGTTTTGTGTGTACAGGTAGGCTGCACTGAAGTGCAGTTGGATTTGGCACTTTCCAGCTTTGACCTGGCAAGCACTGGGGTGGATTTGTGCTCCAGCACACCAGGAAGAAGCTTATCTGAGAGCTGCTAGAGCTTAGGCGAGTGCGACAGCCCCTTGAGGTCCTCCTGTGCTGTCCGTCACCGCAGCAGGCTGGTCAGGCAGGGACCATCTCTGGGAGAGCACAGAGCCCAGAGCAATGGACTTGGCAGGATGAAGCTGGTGTTGTTCAGCTGCAACGGGGAACAGAAGACAGGTCCAAAACCCACCACCTTGCCCCTGGGGTCTGGACTCAGCTCCTGACCTGACTACTTACAGCCACACCAGGCTAGTGCTCGGGGTCCCGAGATTCAGAGATGTACCACCAGATGTACCGTGTAATGTATGATGCCAAGTGCATTCTTTTGGGGAGATAACAATACCAGTTGGTCTATTTTTAATTCAGTTCCTTGACAGAACATTTAGCCATTCCTCTTAGAGAAGAATTTTGTAATGGGTTCCTATCATGTCAATTTGGAAAGTGTTCCAGCCTCCCACTACTGAGAAGTGTAAAACTATTGGCAACATATGGCATCCCCGCGGAGCTATTTAATTGTAGAAAGGGCTGCCAAAAGATAAAAAGGGACTCAGAAAAAAAAAATACTACAGCTCCGTTCTTCCCCTTTCAGCATCTAACAGCAAAACAGCTTGCTAGATTTCCTAAATCCTCTCTCAAACAAAGCTGGGCTGCTGCTCCGGTGGTTAATAAGCTGGGGACTCTCATGGTGCAACCGGGGATTTGACTCCAACCCAAGTTCTTGACAGGTGAATTTTGCTACTATTTGGTGGTGGCCGCTGCCTGGTGTGGGACTCGTGTTCCTCCTGGCCCTGTGGCCCAAGGACTTGCTGAGGCACTCAGCCTTGGGGGTGGGGAGCTGGTGGGGTAGGATGAACCATGGGGCAGGCTGGAGTGGGCATGGAGCCTGGGGGTGCAGGGGGAGGTCCAGGGCAGCTGTCCAGGGCTGCAGGGGCCGGGGGTGCCCTGATACATCTGCATCTCAAACTAAACCCCAAGGGAAACTTTGCAAAAGCCATTTCTCAGGGCCTTTGGATGTGTTTTTATTTAACAGTGTTGCCACACAAAGAGACACATCTCAAAGGTCTCAAGAAGCTATATCAAATGTATGGTAGATTTTACAACAGCTCGAAGGGTTTTCTTCAAAGCAACTAGCTTTGCAGGAGGAAAACCAGCTTCTGAATGTTTGAGTGATCTTCAGACACTGTCTCACTAGCTGGGGCCAGGGCCCCACTGTACCCCTGCACCCCCTGCTGCCCCAGGCTCAGCCTTGCTGGCCCTCACTGTATGTGCTGGACCGCTCCCAGCTCGAGTCTGGGTAATCCAGCTTGTTCCCCTGGCCACCAGGGTGTGACGAGGGGCTCAGGCACTGCCCAGGCAAAGCAGGACATCAGGGTGACACTGGTTTGAGGATCTCTGCCCAAGAAAGCCCACCAACACCATCCCTGGGAGCCTCATCCCTTCAGCTGCAGCAGCACATCCCTGCACCATCCTCTCCAGGATGAATGCAAAGTGGGGGGTGCATCATGTGGCCCAGGGCCATTTTCAGGAAAAGCAGCATGACAACAACAACAAAGAATTTCAAAGTACGTAAATCCTTAAACTTCTCATGGAAAAAAGCAGGAAAGAAACAGGGGAGGAAGCAAACACCAAGCCCCATTTGGCTTAGTGAGATAATTCACAAAGTTATTAAACCACATCCATTCTGCTGGAAATGGAAATCCAACTTTAATTAATCCTATAAAAGGGAGCACGGAGGATGGCAGGCAACAGGTATGTTTGAAACTCAGGTTAAGAGGGAAGCGGGGCTTAAGGCCAAAACAGATACCCACAAAAAACAGGCAGCAAGAGATCTTATTATGTCAGACACTGGAAGGCTGCAAGAAAATTTGCAGCACCATTGAAATGCCAGTAAAGGGAAGAGAAGAAAACTGCAGGGAAGCTACATTATTCCTCGTGAACAGTATGAGCCCCACCCAGCCGTGGCCTGTTCGTGGGCAGAAAGGCCAAAGCTCCATCAGGGTTTTGTAAATGGACACAAGAGGGAGTTAACTGAAGAAATAAGGAGGAAAAAAAAAAAAAAAACCACACAAGGCAGGGAAGGTGTCAGCCAAGATCTCTTAAGATCCTTCAGAAAGAAGAGGTGGAACAGAAACCAAAAATATCCAGTCTGTCACTAAAACCGCCCCCTGTACTGCAAACCTGGAGAGTCACCAGCTGCACAGCTCCGCGGGAGAAGCTCTAGGTTTTGCCCAGACTACACAGGCAGTGCAATACCAGGCGGTCGGGATGGCCTGGATACTCCTCTTAGATGAGGAAAAACACCTTCAAATTTATTTTCAGAAAATCTTTTGACTGCATTTCTCAAAATCAATTTTGCCTAATGACTTTCTCCTCTTCCAGGGCTCAGGCACAGGTCAGGATGAGTCCTCCTCCCCATCCCTGCCAGGAGCAGCCTGTTGCTGCTTCTGGGGGTCTCTCAGACCACCCTCTCCAGCAACACTAGGGACGGTGCAGCTGAGACCGTTCTCGTCTCCCCCTCCACTGCCAGGACCTGCTGGCCATCACTGGAGTGACTGGAAAACCCTGCAGGGAATCCACGTCTCATCCCCATGGAAAAGCCCATTAGATCTTTTGCCTGCTTTCTGCTTTTTAGCCAGCGTTTCCTGCCAATAAGGGAAGAAATAGCCTGGTGGAGATATAAATATCTTGACTGAGATAAGAGATGCCTAAATTCCAGTGACTTTCCTATAATGATCCTAAGTCACCGAGGTGGTTTTGAAAAAGTTCTCCTGCGGTACCAGCACAGATGTGAGGTTTGGCCTCTGTGGGAGGAAGAGAGCCTGAGTGCATTACTCCACTAAGGGCCATTGCAGCTCCCCATTGGCATGCATTATTTATAGCAAGACTAGCAGTAAATTAGTATCTGATGAGCTCTCAGATTGAGCCTTTGTGTTGGCTCAGTCCCGCTAATGCAGCCTATGGAAAATCCTGCTGCACAGAAGTGACTTCGCAGGCTCTATTGACAGCACTCACCGAAACTTCCCTGCACTGTGAAGGTGGTTCTCTGCTGCTGTTTGCATGAATCTGAACAAAAGGTGTCATTGCCAATATCAGGCTGGTCTTTATTAATTCACATTGGATTTCATTAGAAAAAGCTTTTTTGCTCGCTAAATATTTGGATCTGAGAGATCAGGTAGAAAACTCCCACTGCCTAGAAATCATGATTTTATTTAATCAGAGGAGTAACAGAGACACATCTGCTGAATGAACTCACTTTCTTTTCCTAAGTTGGGCTGGATCTCATTAGTAAAGGTATTTTACTAT
Organism: Falco punctatus; assembly: GCF_963210335.1. Lineage (NCBI taxonomy): Eukaryota > Metazoa > Chordata > Aves > Falconiformes > Falconidae > Falco > Falco punctatus. Next base: position 2,726,337 of record NC_137590.1, read on the forward strand.
GAAAAAAGTCAACAGTCTGAACAAAAAATAGAACCCTTTACTTGACCAAATGCATTTTTAAAAATTGCCTTTCTCATCCTTCCCTTTTGCATTAGAGCTGACTTGTCATTCTGAGGGAAAAGATTTATGTTGTTACTGTAACAGCATCTTGCTTTATGTCATGGGTTGGATTCAGCATTTGGTAATGCCGTAAATGAGATCCGCAGCACATACACTAGCAGGAAAAACCAGGAGGAGATCCCTCTTCTACAGCCCTGATTGACACCAGGATTGCTGTGGCTGGACTGCCGCCCCCCCCCCCCCCCCCCCCCCCCCCCCCCCCGCCCCGAATGGTTCATCAGTAAGGATCCCCAAATACAATATCAGTATATCAGTAGCTGGAAATTCTGGGCACCAGAGAATTTCCTTACCTATACCGTGCTCCCCTGCTTTTCAGCAGCCCATTTGCAGGGACCAAATTCCTGATGGCATCCCCTTTCCCCTGAGATGCCTGCTCCCATCCTCCCAGTCCCACCCTCACTGGTGTTCACTCATCCCCCACCTCCGCTCCCCTGGCTCTCTGACAGATGAGGAGACCCCATCCCTTCTCAGCACGTTGTGTAAATGCTGGGGGCAGCGAGGCGTGAGCAAGCCCTGCGCCCCCCGGCAAACGGGGCTTGGCTTGGGCACGAGCTGCAGGGTTAGCTCAGGCTGAAGCCAGGGCTGGGTCCAGGTTTGGTGTCTCACAGGACATCCCCCCTAAACACAGGGAGGTGTTGCCTTGTTCTTTTTAAAAGAAGCTCTTGGTTTCATCTCAGAATAAACCCGGAAAGTCTTTAACATCTCGACATTTTCCAGTGAGACGGGAAATGCTTCCCGCTGGACTCTAACAAATAGTGGAGCTTGTTGTCTCTCCCTAGTCGTAAGATTTCAGTGAAATAATGAACCTCATTAACAACCCCCCCTAAAAACACATGAAAAAACGCAATGTTCCAACTCCACCATGCACCTGTTTACAGAAGATGAGGATGCTGATGAAGGATGCCCTATTTTACTGCAGAATACAACAGTGTGGAACAAGACTCTCCAGGGTCTCTTCTCAAACACTGTCCTACCTTAAAACTGCTTTTACTTTGTTTGGTTTTGGTCATTTGAAATCCATCTAGAGACACTTGCACTTGCAGATGCATGAGAAATCTTCAAGTAGAAGAAATGCAGATGAGAAACCTCAGCTCTCTGCAGAGGAGCCTTGCTTTAATCCGATCCGAATTGCAATATCAGTAACATGAGCCCTTTTAAACATTAACCAGACCGCAGGAACCCTGTGTGCAGGGGAAAGGTTGCAGATTTCTTAGAAAAGTTTCTTGTTTCCTTTTTGATTTTATTGTTGCCTTAAGACTTTGCTGTACGCTGAGCAGACCAATGAGGTTGTTCTTGTTGTTACAAAATAAAAACAGAAGAAAAGCATCTGGCTTCTTTTTGTTCAAGTACCCAGTGATGTCAAAAGTAGGATGCTCAGAGTATTCCCAGAGGGAGAGGGAACAGGCTGACCTGCAGACACTACGAACAGTGGCTTCTGCAGCTCGGATTCCCACCTCCTGTCCTGGCCATGCATGGTCCTCAGGTGGGACCATGAGCTGACAAGGAACCTGGACTGTCCCATCAGCTTTATGGCAGATGCTCCTGATGCTGGCCAAGCTGCAAGCTCCAGGCCAAGACCCCTGACCCCTCAGCTGGAGCCACAGCTCTCCAGCCTCCAGCCGAGCTCCGAAGGGTGGGCAGGTCTGCAGGGGAAGCCCTTTCACAGGTGACTTTGGAAAACCAGCAGGGACATTACAGAAAAGCTGGATGCAGAGAAGAGCTGGGATGGGATGATCACAGATTGGTTCAACTTAAACAGCAGGATGGACCAAACCTGATCTTGATTTGGGAAGGGCAGACTGAGAAACAGAGCAAACCCATGCAGCCGGCCCTACTCGTGCTCTCTACAGGAGAGCACTGGGGCCTGGGTGCTGGGGGGACCTTGGGAAGTCAAAAGTGCCAAACGGATCTGGAAGGCACATTCCAGGCAAAGGGGGTAAATATACAGCTGGTCTCTTAGAAGAGAGATTGCAAGAAAGCAGAGAGCCTGAAAGGGACAGACAAGATTGATCAACAAACTCTGCCAGAGTGCAGAACCTGCAAGTCTTAAAACGAGATTCACCAAAACTTAAGCTGAGTTACAACTTGCAGATATTTATTATTTTTTTTAAACATAAAAAACCTTAGGTCACTTAGACAAAAAAGAAAGTGAGATGGATAAAATAAAAAATAAATGTAGTTACAGCAAAAAACCTAAATGAGTACTTTGCTTCAGTTTTCAATGAAGATGATGCTTCAGGACACAAGGGCTCAGGGATGATAGCTAATGGGCATAAGATTTATAAAAATGGAAATTGCGGCATCCAAGGTGAAAGCAGACTGAAAGAGCTTTAATGCACTGAAGCCAGGGGGAACAAATAATCCAACCCAGACTCCTAAAAGAACTGGCACATGAAATCACAAGTCCACTCTTAAGGATTTTTAGTACATGAGTCGAGCAGAAGAAAATGGCAAGCCTAGTTCTCCTTTTTTAAAAAAAGAAATAAAGGATCCAGGCAACTAGAGACATCAACGGTATGCAAAGCTTAGAATAAATTTGCAAGGAAAGAATAATTAAAGACCTGAAGGTAAATGGAAAATCGGATCAAATATAACAAATAAAACACTTGGATGATCCTGACAAGGGAAGTAATAGAAACAGAATGAAATGTAATAGTACAAAGTGCAGAGCTGTGCACGCTGGGACTAATAACATGAAGCTTGAAGCTTGGGCCTCATCACTTGGAAATGACAGAACAGGAGAGAAAGTTGTTTCCAGTCATCTGTCACAGGGGGTCCGTGAGCTGCCAGCATCGCGCAGGTCTGAATAAGGCAAATGTGCTTATCCCAGGCAATGTTTTCCCATTAGGAATGAGTGAATACACGTATTGCGCCTCTGCCCAGGTACGATGGTGTCCAGGACCGCAGCTCATTTCTCATCACCCCTGCTGAAGGACAGGGAATGGGAAGGAGCAGAGAAAGGCTGCAGGAGGGGCTGCCCGGGCTGGGACCTCGTCTGCCCGGGGAGGGGAAGGGCTCGGCTGATGTAATAGGAAAAAGCGATGCCCAAGGGAGACATGACTGCGATGAGAGAAGGAGGAATAAACAGCAAGGAGGAAGAAAGCTGTTTAAGCTAAAGAACCATTTGGAACAAGAATAAATGCAACATACTGGCCATGAAAGCATTTAGGAAGTTAGAAGACAATTCTTAATAGAAGAGTTGTAATGATCTGGAACAGTCCCCTGAAGATTAGGGGAAGGAGGAAAAGAAACCTAGGCTTGAGGAGCAGGAGACACTCCTGGTGGGTTACGTGGTGTGGATGCTGGAGGTCTTGTCTCATCCTCTGCTCTTACAGCTAGGGGGAAGAATGTGAAACCAGCGGCTGGGCAGGAGGTGGAAGGTGGGGGTCACAGCTCCGGCAGCACCACCAGAGTTGTCTGGCTGCTTCACCTGAAGGTGCAGCAACAATGGTCAAATGGACACCCAAGTGCCTCTGGTGTCCCTGCATGTTCAACCTTTCACACACACACACACACACACACCCTGTGATTCTGTTATTAAAATCTCCTGGTTTGGGGTAACTTAATTTCTTTGCCACTGGAGTCATGTTCTGGGTGTTAGTGTTGGTGCTTCTGCAGACCAAATAAAGGTAAAAGTAAGAAAAGGGGGGGTGGGGTGGGGGGGTGTGGGGGAGTAGAACTGCCAGTAGATTTTCACCCAGGAGAGATGAGGTTTGAGGGAGAGAAAGCCAGACCTGAGTGATACTCACCTGGAAGGGACAAGACTGGCAGCATCACGGGCTGGGCACGTCTCTGCAGGGCCCTTGGCGGATGGTGGTGTTGAGAGGGTTGCTAGTGCAGGAAGGAGCTGAGAAACAGATTCAGCTTTCACTTGCACTAACCTTACCCTTTCTGGCTTTCACAGCAGTCCTCCTCGTTCAAAATCCATAGGCGAGACATGAGCAAGATTCGCTGATCCTGCTGCTGAAGGAGGCAGAGCGGAGCCTCGGTTTTTAAGTAGCAGTTGTGTCACTGCTCAGCTGAGGTGGGGACACCATGGCTGGACACACGGGGTGGACAGCCTGGGTACTCCCATAGACTGAAGGCACATCAACATTTCACCTGTGAGGAGCGGGTCTGTGAAATTAAAGTGCCGCTCTTCATCATTACTGGAGCCACTATTCAAATTCTCTTGGATAACAGAGTAATTTTTCCACTCTGTTAAAGGTTTCTTTTGCAAGTGCCACTCCATGTCTCTTGATTTTATTTCCTTGTACCTTTTAAATCCAATTTTAATAGGCTTCCAGATTTTTAATAGCTTTAGAGATTTCTTTTCTCCTTCATGTCTATGTTGTTGATTGTAAGACTGGCTTTTGGATGTCTCCTTTCTTTGATACCCTGCTTGCCTGGGTTGTCTTTGCACTTATCCTTTAAACATATTCTCAATGTACTTGGTTTACTTCATTGAGCATTTTTGAAAGCATTGCCTTTGCTTTTCCTCTCAACTCTGTTATCTGAATACATCTTAGGTAATTAATCAGCTCCCATTGATCTGAACATAAATTTCCAGATTTTTCAGACATTCATTACATGTGCTGAATAGAAGTGAGAGTGGCTGGATGAGAGAATTCATACCTGACAAACAGCCCATCCAGATCTGAGCTGTTCCTTCTCCTCACGCTTTTCTCCTCACTGAGTAGCTGGGTGGGGGAGCAATGTTTTTCAGACAGCTGTGAGTGAGAAGTAAAAGCTCAGAATATAAATTCACTCTCTTAAGGACCCTTCTTCCCAGTTCCTCTAGGTTAGCAGCCATTTCTGAACTGACAGTGGCCAGGATTAGCTGGTCCTACTGGCTGCTGTTTCAGTCCTAAACCCATCTTCAGTGATAGCACACTTGGATCCCAAAGCACCACAGCGTGGCGGTGGGAAGCTGGTGACCTCGAGCTCCCACTGCTCCCATCACCAGACACCCATCTTGCATCAGGCACCCCCCTGTGCCCTGAAACCCAGCCTGCAGCTCTTCGTCTGCACCTTCGGGAGAACTGAGGGCGGGTAACAAAAGGTAATGTTAGGTCCAAATTAGAGGACACATATGGAGATGCAGGGAGTCATCATACTGTACCTTTGTCTTTATTGTCCACCGTCACGGGAGAGCAGGCTGCAAATGAAGAAAAAACCCGTTACGATTTACTGTGTCATGGGAGAAACAGTGTGCAGCCACACAAAACCACAACAATCACAGAGCATTAAAATAAGGGGCTGGATGACCCTCTGCATAATCTCCAGGGTCCCCAGTGTAGGTTTTTCATTGAGTTATAACTTACATCGAGCTACATAATATTATCCTCTTTTCCACTATCTTCGGTACTCGTGGAGGTAGAGAAGTTCCTGAGAACAGGACTGAACAGCAGCCCCAGCTCTCACACACCTTGGCCAGCTGCTGCCTCTGCCCTGAGCACGCTCTGGCCCCAGGTCACACTGAGCCTGCTGAAGCCACTCCTGTGTCACTGGCACTTCTCAGTGCAGCTCCAAAGTACTGAAGGCTCTTCGTTAGAAGAACATTTCCTGCATATTTAAAGAGCTTTAAGTCCTATATGCATGTACCTCATTGTGCTTCATTGCCAAAAATGCAATTAATGGGTTTTCTACTGCAGCGCAGGGCAGAAATAGCGCTGCCTCACTTTTGATGCTTTATGTACTCTCATGCTGCGAATAATGAGGAAAGTATTATCAAAGAGGAATGAGAAAAGCATATGAATTGCACAACTTACTGAGTGGACGTGAATGACGGAGGCCATAGACAGGGTATGGATCAGATAAACCGTGTGCAACATCTCATCCTTCTCTCCCTAGCAAATCACAAGGGAAAGTGTTTGTAAGGCAAAGAGCTCAATTTAATCAGCTCTCTCCCTCTCTCTGTGTATATATCTATGTGGTCACTAGTTAGTTTATCCCTCCACTTTGGTTTCAGCAGGGATATTTTCAGAGTAAGCTACAAACCAGCATGAAACGGTGTTCTTGAAACTGGCTCTGAATAAAAAAAAATAAATTACTTCTGTTAGGAAAATGCAGTTTAGTAACAAGGGGAACAATGCCATAGCAGATCAGTCCAGGGTGGCAGTACCATGTTTCAGAAGGACCATGTTTTTCAATGCTTAGATATTATGAACTATATCTTGTATTCATCCTGTCTCTTGATCCTTTTTCCCTAAGCATTGAATTTGCTCATGCAGTACAACTGTCTATCAGAAATCACTGTTGCAAACTGATTTCCAGTTGCCAGGTCCAAAGATATTTTTATTTTAGTCAAATATTCTGTTCCACTAATTCAGTCAGCTCACCCACAAAGTTTAACAACTACTCCAAAGAATGTGCATGTGAATATGATTTGCCAGTATTCCTGCAGCTCTATGCCCTGCTTTTTGAAATGAGCTATGCCTGGTGTCTGCATGAGAATGATTTAATATTTAAAAGGCGTGAAGAGGATTTGAAGAATCCTTATAGCTGAGGAAGTTTGTGAAAAAACTCTTTTCTGGCTTAAAATGATTCAGAAATATGGATCCTGTTTATTGCTGTGGACTCAGTTTTCCCGGTAGTCAGACTCGGTGACAGCCTAGGAAGAAGCCTCATTTCATTATGCGGTACGGATCTGATCCTGCAAGATCTTAAATAACCCAAAAGAAGCCATTGACAATAATGGGATAGTGCACATGTGTGGCAATAAGCATGGTTTTACATGCACTGGGGTGCGGACACCAGACTGTTCGACACGCAGATTCAAACCATAGGTACAAGCCGGGGGAAGATGATTTTCGGGACTGAAAAGCAGGTTGTGGGTGGCTCTTGCTTCATGTCCATCTCCAGCTGAGCCTCACCCGGAGGAGCCCTTCCTGCCTTCTGCAGAAAGTGGTGCTGAGGGTGGAAGGTGAGGAGCACCCTGCTCAGCCACACCGGGCTCCCCTCACCCATCCCTCAGGAGCTCAGTTCTGCTCCGGCTCGGCAGACATGCAGAGTCTTATTCCCTGGTCTCCATGTCCTCTAATCAGCTTAGCAAAAGCCCTCCACTGCATATGGTCAGATTGCAATTTTTGAATACTTCTAGCATGGGCAAATCAAACCCAATTTCCTGCAGTACAAAGCCCTGCACTGCTCCCCAATGAAGGCTATTTTCCTGCCAAATTGCATCTTTCAAACCACAGCCAATTCAGCTGTAGAGCTGCCAAGAAAAAAAGGTCAGAAAGATTTTAAAAAAAATAATTTTCTCCTCTTTACTGTATTCAAAAGCAGCTCTCCTAATTCTGCTCAAACTTTCAAAACAAGGGAGAAATCGCTGTGGGATAGGTGCTGATTATAGGCAATTTCAGCCCAAAGGACAACATTCTGCAAGCCTGTTAGAAGTATCTGAAAATAACAATTTCTAATGCGGCCAGTGCTGGAAACACTTTTCATCTACCCCGGTTTGTACGAAGGGTTGCTCCAGCGAAGCCAGTGGAATTATGCAGAACTGGGACCTTCCTTACTGCAGTATTCTCTGCTACCTCTATGATATTTCACATGCATCAGTTTTATTTGAAAGACTATACCACGAGTACCTGCTTAGCAACATACTTTATGAGCTAAGTATGCAGTAAAAGGGAAGATGGGAAAAGCTTTTCCCTTTTTCTATATGGGAGAAAAAGACTGGACTGGAAGGTGATTTGAACAAACAATAAAGTATGTAGAAAGAGCAGAGTAATGGAAGATTTTAAGTACCCAAGCAGAGAGTAGAGGACATTAGGGAGAGAATGCTCTCTGGAAGCTTTTTTATGGAATTGGCATAAGATTGCATTTTAACTTACTATGTGTATCATCTGAAAGGGAAGAGAGCTACGTGACTTGTATTAAGTGCTGCACCACATGGAAGGTGACTGAAGACAAGCTGTAGTCCAAAGGAAAATATTCTGCCAAACATCCATGTCCACAGAGGTAGGCTTAGGATAAGGGAAGGTTTTGGAGCAGGAAACTTGAAGAACTTGCAAGTGTCTGCTGACAGGTGCTCTAACAGCCGGTGCGGAAAACCAGCACCAAAGTGCAGCATCTGATGAAACCATACAAAAAATTTTATAATCTGAATCACCTAAATAGCTGCAGACACCTAATTCAGACGGATCGTACAGGTGTGAAGGCAACTCTAGGGCATTCAGGGTTCAGGGCAGGTGAGGTAAGAGCATCTTTTTGTAAGGAAAAGGTGAAGTTTATTGTTGGCTGAGCTGGGGGGGAAAGAGACTTGTGAAAACCACTGAAGTCCCAGCCCAGACAGCTCTGCAGGCAACGCAGGCAGAGATGACAAGCAGAAAGGGTGATGGAGGAATCCATGTGGAAAGGGGCGAGAGGCGAGAGTGGTGCTGCTGCTTGAGATTTGCTGCCACATGGCGAGGGGGGGTCGTGCAAGAACTAGAGACTCACCTCCCTGCAACGGGTATTCGCTTTGCAAAGGAAGGAGCCTGGGGAAGTGGAGATTCAAACATTAAAATGCTCCTCCACAGCACCCGAGCAGATAATTAGGTAATTAGTACTATTAAAGGATGACAAAGCACCTGGCTTGTTGAAGGACATTGCTAGGTCCCAAGGCCAACGGCAAGGGTGAGGGAGGAGCCGCCACCCCTGGAAGAGCTCCCTGTACCTTGGCTGTTATTTGGGCTGCAGCAGTGCACGGGGCTGGTGCCTGCCCCTTTGAGTTGATCTGATGGGGGATCAAGGTGAGAAAGACCAGGGGTGGGGCTGAATCAGCTTCCCTGCACACGAGGACATCTGACCTTATGGCAGAGATACAAGTACTGGCTTCAAGGCTGGAAAACAAGGACTTCTCCCAGCCGTTGGTGGGCTGAGGTCTGGAAAGCCTTCTCTTGGGGCTAATCTGTTCTCCACACCCCCGATGTCACGAGCCAGGGGAGGTGGCAACAGTGGTTTTGCAGCACAGTGCTGTGAGAGCTGGGCATGGTCCCCAAGCCCTGAGGTCTCTGGCAGTGTGACCCTTCAAGACCACGTTGGATTTTATTTCTTTCTTGCTCCCTTTCTCAGCTCACAATTTTTGTTTACATTTTGACAGCTTCTGCACACCAAGCAGATGCTCTCATTGCATTTCCACATTGACGACGAGCTTTTATTGAGCAGTTACAGTCAATTTAGAACCCATTAATGGACATAAATAGTTCAGATTGTCCCTTCCAATTCCCATTACTTTTCCTTTTATGCACCAAATTTGTTCAGCCGCCGTACTGCCCCATCATGGAACTTGTGGAATTTCCTAACTGAGCTTTCAAGACTTGACCATTACATGTCATTTCATATTTATCCACAGATTTTCTTTTCACTGCTCATGCATTGAAATGAATGCTCAGGCATCCGGGCTATTAATAAATACACTTGATAACAATGGTCCTCGTGTGAACCATTAAGACACTGCAGTATTAATAGCCTTTCCTTTTGGAGAAGGACTATTTATTCTTACGCTTTTCCTTTCTTCAGGCTGGATCTGATGGAATTGTTCATTGTGAGTAATCTCCTTTGAGAATATAGTTCTTATTTCTCTATGAAAATCATTCATTAATTCATCCTGTGAACTTTATGCTAAGACATTCAGCATTTTGCTTTCACTGTTTGCCTAATATTGCTCACTAATTATCTTGGTTCACCTCTATGCTATAGCACAGCTCCTCCTACATAACTGGATGATGAAACGATTAAGTAAAGGAGCGACTGGCAGCCAGTATTTTGTTTCTTCTGTGACTAAACCAGCCTTTAGCAAAGACATAAAACTTGAGAAGCCTGTGAGCTTTTCTCTGAATTACCAATAGCTGTCTGCTTGTCATGAAAAGCCACCCCAGCGACTCCAGTGGCAAGTCTGTGGGTGCTTTCAGCCCAGCACAGAAAAAGCCTTTCCTATTTCCAAACCACAGCACCTATGTTCTCTCTGGAGCCTGGAAGCCTTTTGGGCAACTTTCTCTTACTTGCAAGCACTGTGTAAAGCACGTTCCTGAGCGAGATTGACCATTATGCAAGAGACCAGTGGTGCTGGTGATCTTTGGAACAAATTTTCCCATTTTTGCCCCCACTTCTTTACACTATTGCTACTTCCCACAGCCTGGGTAGAACCAGGAGCACCTTGACACCTCTGAGCGTTCAAACCCTGGGGCCAAAATGCAGGAGTGACCATTCAAAAGTCAGTATCTCATTCTACACATTTCCATGATGCTCAACACCCACCCTTCCTAACATCAGTCACACTGTCTACTCACTGGTAAAGTCCACATACTACTCCTAATGTTATCTCTGCTGGTTATTGGGCATATTTTATGAGAAGGGCCTGTATAAACAATCTACACCCAGCATGCAAGGGGAATTGAGAGCTCTGTATCTGTTACCATTTGTTCCTTTCCACGTTGTAACTCAGAGCACCAGTTGGTACGGAATTTATTTGCAATCAATAAGCTATAATTTCCCAAACTGCCAAGAAAAGAAAGGTTAAATATTCACTTGGATTGTTGCTGTCTGAGACCCCACAAGGGAAAAGACAAATAAAGAGATAACTTTAATTAACCGCAGGGTAAGTGCTGGGCTTACAGGCTCAAATTCCTGCAGCTTTTCATCTCACATTCGTATAAATTGTTATACATCTTTGCACATAGATGGCAGTTTAAGATGATCAGGATCTTGAGTTAAAGTGCCTTCAGGCTCACAAACCTGACCCTATTGACCATAGTTCCCACAAAAGCCAATAGGCATGTCAGTGTTATTCACCCATAACAGGGCTTGCACTTGTGTCCCCAAATTATGTTACAAGACAAGCCAGCACCCGTGAAAAACAAAGGAAAATCTCCTAGTGATTCCAGTAGTAAGTAATCTAACCACTTATTAGCCAGCATTCTCCTGTGTACATTCACCAATCCAAAACCTGTCACGACTAATTGGAAATGTGTATCATCAACATCATTGTTATTATTATTATTTTGATTACATCTAGGAATTTGATTAGAAGACAGCACCTCTGAAACTTACAGCGTAACCATAGAACAGTGGAAAATAAAACAGGGAGTACAGGCAGAGGAGGGAGTAAAGCAAACAGCCTGACTTTATTTTTGGTGGGTTTAATGCACCCAGGACCTGCGGGTTGCTGCCAGGGGAAAGGAAAGTCTTCAGGGTGGATATGCAGAATGATATCGAGGTGGTTTTGGGGTTATTTATGAAGACAACTACCTAAAGCAGACAGGTCAGGTTAATTTGGCTCAGCAATATCTTCCTTTCTCTTGCCAGCCAAGGATGCTCACAGCGGCTTGCTGCTTGTCCATGTCCAAGCTGCACATCCCCCCCCAAATGAGACAAATATCAGGCGAGATCATCTGGGTAGAGAGGTGGATGTGCGGAGTATGAAAAGAGGGGAAGGCTGTACTGCTCGCTGTGGGCAAGGGACATCCCCATGGAAATCCTGGGTGAGAAGGCCAGTTTTCTGACCAGCATCATCATGAAAGAGCAATTCTGGAGCCAAGAGAAAAATCAGGAGAAAAAGGAAACAAGGAAATGCAAGGAGATAAGATTTCAAGGAGGAGAGCTTGTTCCACCCTGTCAGCCGGGGGGCTGGATTCATCCAGAAGCAAAAAGATGGTGTCCAGCGTCAGAGGGAGGAGGTTTTCGGGGTAGTGACAGAGGTTTTACTGACCAGAAAGGTTTCCAGCAATATCTTTATCATTCCTAACCTACAGCTTCCCCTTCTTTTCAAACCCTAGCTTCTGGCACAGCCATCAGTAACCCTCAGTCCCACTCTGCCCTAGACCTCTCTGCAGAAGAGGTTGTCATTCAGACCCCGGAGTCATGTGAAACAGTAATTTTTGAGAGATTAAAGATGTAGAATCTACTTTTCTCTAGGTTTGAAAATCCCCCTTCTTGTAGTAAAAAGACTTTATATAGTCTTTCTAACCTTGCTCTTTCAGGGGCACCAAGTGCAACTGGATCATTTTAGAACAAAAAAAAAGCAGAGACAGGAGTGAACAGGAGCTGACTTATTTAAATAATTTAATTTTCATTTTGAGGTAAGTATAAGTCTAAATTTGCTGTTATGTAACAAACTGCATTTAAAAGCAATTGCTTTTGAAAATAAACTATTGAACTTTGAAATTACTGTGATAACACAGCTTTAGTCTGTGAATGTTCCAGTCTGGGAGGAAGCACAACAGCAGCCTTTGATGAGGACATGAATTTGTTATGACAGGCTAATTTTACAAATCCATGGCTGCCTTATGGCAGAATCATAAAGATATATATTAAAAAAAAAAAAAAAAAAAAGAAAGCCGAAGAACCAAAAAATGTATCATGTTACTGCTGAGAAAATGTTCTCACAGAGTCAGCTCCCACAGGTCAGTTGAAGGTAGCACCCAGCCGCCTTTGATAGCTCAGGGAGCAAAACATTGTGTACGTTGTGCGTGTTTAGACTGACCGGTGACTTCGGTTGTTTGATACGTGTGTGCATCTCTCTGCATGTGCTGTGATACGAACTGCTTCACATAAATAGCAAAAGGCAGATCTTTGGGGAAAGAGCAATGAGGAAAAAATAAATCAATCTACCAGACCCCTCCCCCAAATAAAGTCTTAAACAATAGAAATCATGCCTGGAACCTTCCCGCAGCCTGGCTGTGCCTGAGCGGAGCTGACATTGCAAGTTAGCATCAGGATGGCGTAAGTGGTCTCCTAGAAATAATCTCATTGCAGATATCCTCACTAATCCTCTAGTGGGAAGGGGCAGGAAGGTTTTTCTGGATGGGGCTGGGAGAAATGGCTGCTGTGGAGCCTGCAGGTGAGGTAAATGAGGAGGTGGGGGAGGGCTTTCCAATCTGCAGCTTGGAGATGCAGGACGGAGACTGGCTGCCTGGAGAAAGGGAGAACAGGAACCTGACCTGAGAGCTCTAAGCAGGAATGGAGGCGACAACCTGATGGAAGAGCTGGGGGTACAAGCAAGCCAGGACCCTTGGAGTGACCGCCTTAGCCGGAGTCACCTGGAAATAGGGACAAGAAAAGGGGGGAAGTGCACAGGAGAGAGGAGAAATCATGTGGCATTGACCTTACTGATAGCTTCCTGCTCCCGTGAAGATCTTGTGACCAATGGCTCATCCAAACACCTCCTACAAGGTTTGACAAAAAGGCAAGCAGAACTTCAGGGTTTAAAGAAATCCGCTATGGATGGATGTCAAGATCCGCTCAACTTTTTGCCACTAATCTTGTGTAGTACCGTAACATCCAGTGCCCAAAGCAGCCCAGTTTGTGCTTCTGACAAATGCTGTAAGGCTCAAAGGCTCTGCCAGTGACCAAGGGAGCTATTACAGCAAGCTCACATCTCAGTGTCACTGTGTAAATCTCTTCAGCCTGTCACTGATGGAAGGGTCTATGTGACAGGTGTCACCCATAAATCCCATTTAAATACATCCATTACCACACAGTGTATCACTCACAACCACCCATGAAATGTCTCTTTGGAGTCAAGAATCAGACAGGGATGATTTAGGGCTATTTCACTTGTGCGATGGGATTAGCTGGATCTCGTAGCTATTAGGATGCCGGGCCCAATGCTGGCCCAGAAGGGACGAGGGGGAGCAGTCAGCAAACAGCTCCATTAGCTGGTTTCTAGCAGCCTTTCCCACACACGGCTGGAACTGCTTCTAAACGAGACTTTAAAACTGACCCCAGAGACTTCAAACCCCAGTTCGCACAGGAATACACATGAGAGTACTGCAGGTGCCTGATGCTGTACACCCAACGAGACCTGTCTCTCACTTTCTGTCATTATTTCCACCTTGGCAAACAGGGTGCAAACAGCTTCACACACACACACGCGCCCAGGCACGCATGCAGCCAGACTTTCGTGTGGGTGTGAAAGACAAGACATGGACAGAGTGAAGACTTTTGTCACTCAGCAAGTGTGGTTTCTAGTTTCTTCTCCAAAAGGAGCAGGCAGTGTGAGACATGGGCTTGCTCCAAAGAGAAAATTGGTAAGGGTGGCTCATTTAATTCAGAATAACATGAGAACATTTGCCAACTACGCAGGGCAATTTAGACAGGCAAAATACTCATTGGGAGACATCAGTGATAGCTGTTATTTAAGCCTGTGCTAGACAGGAACCATGCTGATATAAGAAGCTGGGAGACATCCCAGATGAGCAACTTTTTTAGATACTGCTGAGTAAAAGCAGAAGAGGAGAGGTGGCCACATACCGTGTCTCTGAGTACTGACTGGCAGGAGCAGGCTCAAAGGGAGAGGCTGCTGCAAGCGTCCCAGTGCACCCGAGGCAGCCAGCATCCTCCTGGCCCTGGTAAGGAGATTCTGCTCTGAGCACTGCTGGTGCTCCAGCCTGAACACCAGGAGAACTTCATTCCCCCGTAGCGACTTTTCTCGTTATCCACTGAAACATCCAGTCCTCTTTACCATGATGGCCTTGATAACATCTCTGGCACTGAGATGAAATGAGGAATGTTCTTATACAGAGAGCAATAGGGTCTGAATTAGGATCGTGGGTTCAAGCAGCACCAAAAGGCAGCCAGCACTGATCTGAGGTTCATGGATTCAGCTCTGCCTTAATTCACCAGAAAGGGTACGCAGAAGGGAGAGCCACCACCACCTCTTTTTGTCCGTGGTGCTCAGGATGATCTGCTGGAAAGGGATCAGGTGGCTCAGTCAGAAAGAGGAGGAGATGAGAGGGAAAGTCAAGGAAGCACAGGAAGAGGGGGTGTGGGTGAAGCTAGGAGCAGCAGCATTGTCCCTTTTAATGAGGAGGGTGATTACGCACTGGCAGCTGTTTGCAGATTAGAGACTGAGGACTTGGTCAATCAGGGATAATTATCTCTCTCTGGAATGGTGAGATTTTTCTCTTTCCTGGCAGTGAAAGAAATGCCGGGCAGCTCTGTGCCCTGTGTCCAGATCTGCTGCCCCAGGAGGGGAAGCCAGCGGTATCTCTCTCCCCCACCCCAGTGGAGGAGGAGACCTGTCCTCAAATCAGCTCAGAAGGATTGGATTACAATCCATGGATTAAGCCGGTGTCCTAGGTCATCCTTAGCTCCTTAGCCTAGTGTAGAGCCGTTCTGGCTTCCAGGCAGCTCCCTGTAGGGTCCCATGTTGGGTATTTTCCAGCCTAATAAAATGCTCTGAAGATGATGTATCAGGATGATCTGCTTTGTAGGTCACCCATCTGCAGGAGCCAGCAAAGGGTGAGGGTGAATGTCAAGGATTTCTGAAACTGCACCCAAAGGCTATTGCTTCATTTTCCTTGATGTATTAAATATGGAAAAATAAGCCCTCTCTCCCCAGCTAATAAAAAACTAGTATCAGCAACGGTGGCTTTGTCAAATGATTTACTTTTGGAAAGGAAATATTTAGCTGCAAAAAAATGTTTCTCAAAATGCCATTCCCTTCAGTTTCCCCAGCAATGCAAAGCGACACAGCAATCATGGCATACTGAGAGCATTTGAACCAGCTTTTATCAAAACCCTAACCTGACTGCATAGGTAGCATGTAACTGTGGAATATGATCTTCCCAGTTTAAAAGCTGTAAGTGCATCAGCACATCTATTGCCAAAAAAGTGAACAGAAGGGATTTTTTAAATATGCTTCCCAGGCAAGTTATGGGTGCTAGATGACTGGTCGTCTTCTGCTTTAATTAAAGGAGGCTTACTTGATTAACAGGGAACACCTGGGGTGGTTAGCAATTGCTTTCCAGTGCTGAGCTGGACCCAGCCCCACAGGCTGCAGTGCCAGCGTGACAGCGGTGCTGGTGGGAATGTTACCTGAAAGTGACCTCTTCCACGCAGCTCCTCCTGGTATGGATACACGGACTATACCAAGGTTATAACGGTGATCTCACCCACAGAGTGGGGAACAGCCTAGGCTAATATTAATGTCTTCATAGGAAAAAAAAAATCCTGTAATATGTATTATCCCAGGAAACTGAAAATCTTCCTCAGGTTGGCTTGTAAAGCTTGTGGTGAATCCAGGCTTTCTCCAGGTGGCCTCGTTCTTGGCACAGGATGAACACAGGAGAACAAGACAGTGCCTATGGAGCGTCATTATGGAAATGCTCCGCTTCCACTGTGCTGAAAGGCAAAGTCCTCAGCAGCTTTACGTGAGAGCTGGACAGGATGGTCAGAAAGCCCAGAGTGTACCACCAGAGCTTCTGTGTGTGGGGCCAAGTGACAGTGACCAGTACAGTGACCTCTCTTCTCTCTCTCTCTTCTATCAGGCACCAGAGGTTAATAGAAATTTCTTCCTATTATGGATTTTTTTTCCTCTAAAAGCATAGGAGATGCTTGGAATGGAGACCCTGAGGGGGTGGCAGTAAGGAATTAATCAGGCAGAACAGAGGTGAGCAGGTGGCTTGGGACAAAGATGATCTAGTGGGAGCTTATCCTTGTGTCCTCGTGCCCCCACCTCACACACATGCAAACTGTTCCCAGGGGCAGCATGCTCCATGGGCACCAGTATCATTCTAATCTGACCAGGTTAAAAATTACTCTGGGGCCAAAAAAAATAATGTCTTGGAAAAATAAACTGGGTTTTCTGAAGTGAGTGGGATAATCATAAATTAGACCCAAATGGCAAGTGTTTCTCTGAGCACTGCATGACACTGAGCCAGCCCTCAGGGATTTCTCCCTTCCATATGCAGTGTACGGCTGCTTGCTGCTCGCTGCCTTCGCTGCACGCTTACCGGCGCACTCCCAAACCTGCAAGGGAGATGCCAGACTTGCCAGATGCAATTCCCTTGCATTTTGAAGATGAAGGACCGGACTTTGTAGGTTGTGGAATCTCCTGTGCATTGGAAAGCTAAAGGATTCAGCAGATTTAATTGCCCTGGAATCGAGATCTTGCCAAAGGAGTGAGTTGAAGGTATGAGATGAGCAGTCACCTCTATGAGCTTACCCTGAATGAAGCACCTGAGACATGGTCACACAAATTAGTTTGGCACCTTAAAAGTTTGCCATTAGCATAAAGTATGATGTATGACAAAATGCCTAAAGATCAGGGCTAAAGGAACCTCACAAAGTTGATCCCAAACAGAATCACCTTCATGTCTGTTCTTTCTGACGGTAGCCTTTCTAGGAGCCTACATTTCTAGGAGCCTAGCGAACCTATTTTAAATTTCGGTAATTTATAGACGCTCCCAGCTACATCTGCTCCCTCACCCCTGAGTCCCACTTCACTTCTCTCAGTCAAAAGCCATTTTTCCTTATACCTTGTCTGCTTCACTGAGTCTTACCAGCATAAGAGAAGTCCATTGACTTCTGTCCTCTCCACGAGAGATGTGGGGAATACATGGTTATGTTCCTCTTTACAACTCTTTTCTTCTTTGAGGGCATTTCCCCTGTTTTTTCTCCCCGTAGATAGCTTTACTGCAGGTTTGTGGCTCACCAACGGTCCAGAGAACTAGAAAATGATCTAAAAAATAATAATAGGGAAAAAAGCACTTGCAGAGTCCTTTTCCTTCTTTGCAATACATTCCCATGCAGCTGACAGGACTTGTAGGCGTAATTGGCAATGCCTAATTAAAGTGCTTTTAATTACAACACTTGAATTATGATTTTATAAAACAATAACTGAAAGCTAAGTATTTATTATTCTCGGGCTGCCAAATATTAGTCAAGTACAAGCACACCCCTTGGATTTCTCTCAGAAAGCTTGGGTGAATCCTCTGCTAGCAGCAGGCTAAGAGATACAGGTGCAGAGTAAATAATCTCCATCATTACATCTTTTCCGGAGCATTTTTTTCTCCTCTACCCATTTCAGATTCTCTCATCTGTGCTCTCTCTCAGGTCCCTTCTTTCCTGGACTTTTCTGGACAGCAAAGGACACCTGGAGATCCACCAGTGCTGAGTCAAGCTGAGGAATTGCTCTTGCTGCTTCCCAGGTACACTTCTGCTGTTGATCCCAGTGTGGCATCTGCCTGCTACGTTCCCCTCCTTTGCACCGGCACCAGACCTCACCTCCCTTGCAATCCGCTGTTGCTTGAGGTCTTTCCAGTTGCTTCTCATTTGGTATAAAATAGGTGGCTAAGGGGCACGGGGAAAGCAAAATCATGCTTTTGACAGCCTGCTGCAGGGACTTTTTGCCTCTCCTCCACCCTAAAAGGCCGGGATGTCAGCTGGTATTGTCACTGGTCTTTCAGAACTGATTGACTGGGAAGAGAAACAGCCTCCGAACATTGACAGGCGGGTGAACAGCAGTGCTGAGCCTGTGTTACCATGAACAGCGAGGGCCAGGGCCCATGTTGCAGCCTTAGGTTGTTTAAATCCTGTTTTTTTCCTTCCCTGGTGCACACCCCCCCACACCTGCAGACCTCGAGGGGGCCTTTCCATACAGGGCAGGAACATTTGGGGGCTGATATGAAACAAGCAACCGGCTTGTACATGGGAGATGTTTTCTGACTGTCCCAGCTCCGTGGGCTGGCCAGCCATGCTGGGACACTCCGGGCAATGGCTGGGCCAGCCAAGAAAGCCAAGAAGTGCAATTCCAGTCCTTAACTGGAGAAGCTGACTTATTTTCCTTTTTTGAGTACTTAAGTCAGATCCTTGATGACCCAGAAACATAGCAAGAGACAGTACAATTGCTACCACTTAGAAGAGAGCTTTGTCTCTCCTGCAAATATATGTCTCGTGCTGGAAAATATTTTGAGAGGAGAAAAATTAGCACACAATGTATGACAGTGTCTGATTTCAGAGAGGGAAGGGATTGGGAGAAAGAAGAGTTTACATTTGTGAGACTGCTGTGTGTGGAGGGGGTAAAAACACACGCTTTGCAAATTTCTCTTAATATGTTCAGTTAAATAAACTCCTGGCCTTTTTGGTGCCTGACAAGAAACGGTCTGTCAGGAAACCACGGATATATTTTCTGCCTCTAACACAGACACATATGTACACATGGACATGAAGGAGCTGCTTGTTTGCAGCATTTTCTCTGCATTTTGTTGTATAACTTGTGTGTTTTGGAGTAGTAGTACATTATCTTTTTTCTTCTATCTTTTAGCTACCAGGAGAGCAACCAAGTCTGGGAGATTAGATCTACAGCCAGGATATATTGAGAAGACATTAACCTCTTGCAAAAGTGACCTAAATTACTATTAATTGTAGTGGCAGGACTAAATAGCTGTCCTCAGTGTGTTTACAACTGTAGAAACAAACAGTTTGTTCTCAAGATAATGACAAACCGCTTATATTTGGTCTACAAAAGGACTGTTTGTTCCCTAAATACCTGCACCAGGAACTGGTTTGTGAAAGAAAAACAAAATGTTTTCATGAGCAATCCCCTGCCTGTAGCTGCACTCCCTGGGATGCTGGCTCTGCACACCTGGCCCTGGCCAAAGCAAAAAAAAAACCAGTTTCAGTTTTCTGCCAGGGAATGGGGACTCAGGAGCAAGCCCTGGCCAGCTCAGAGATGTAAATATAAAGCCACCTGGCTTCTTAGTGCTTTCCAGCATTGCCACAAATTTCTCCAGGGCTGTTAACCATCGATGCCAGCCTGATCCCAGGGTTCAGCCTCCGCTGAGAGGTTGGCATCC